>NW_023416315.1:55681643-58551643 GCF_014108235.1 Myotis myotis
AACAAATCAGCAAACTACAAGTGCTGATGAGGATGTGGAGAAAAAGGAACCCTCTTGCACTGCTGGTGGGCATGCAGACTGGTGCAGCTATTGTGGGAGATATTATAGAGTTTCCTCAAAAATTAAAAATGAAACTCCCATTTGACCCAGTAATCCCACTTCTAGCACTATATCCCAAGAAACCAAAAACACCAATCAGAAAGGATATCTGCAACCCTATGTTCATAGCAGCATAATTTACAATAGCTAAGAGTTGGAAACAGCCTAAGTGCTCATCAGCAGATGAATGGATTAAAAAACTGTGGTCCATCTACACAATGGAATTCTATGCTGCTGTCAAAAAGAAGGAATTGTTACCATTTGCAACAATATTGGATGGAACTGGAGAGCATTATACTAAGTGAAATACGCCAGTCAGAGAAAATAAATATCACATGATCTCACTCATATATGGGATATAATGATCAACATAATTTGATGAGGAAAAATAGATCGATCTAGAGATAAATGGTAGGGGAGGGGGGTTAGAGAGCAACTAAAGGACTTGTATGCATGCATATTAGCATAACCAAAGGACACAGACACTGGGGCGGTGGGGGATTGCCCAGGGTGGGAATGGCTGGGGGAGTGGCAGGGTCAATTGGGGAAAAATGAGACACATGTAAAACTTTAGACAATAAAAAATAAAATAAAATAAAATAAAATAAAATATTCTCCCTGCATTGGCTGGAGTGGCTCAGTTCCTTGAGCATCATCTCTAGCACCAAAAGGTAACTGGTTCATTTCCCACTTAGGGCACATACCCATGACACAGGTGCATACTGGAGGCAACTGATCCATGTTCCTCTCTCTCTCTCTCTCTCTCTCTCTCTCTCTCTCTCCCTCCCTCCCTCTTGCTTTCTCTCTAAAATCAATAAAAACATATTTACAAAAATATTCACCCTTACATGACAGAAGCAGCAATTGGGTGAACTATAATTACTAAATTAGTAATTAATTATTAATTAATTCTAACCAATCTGGATAAACAAGTTGGATATGTGGACTTAAACAACAAACTTTATGCTGTTATTAGTACCGCGTGCTAACCGATTGCGCCACTGGAGCTCCAAACAACAAACTTTATAATTTTTAAATGTAGCATTAGAGAATCTACTCTAATAAAAGACAAATAGGGTAATTAACCATACCTCCAACATGCTTCCCATTGGCTAATCAGGTTGATATGCAAATTAACTGCCAACCAAGATGGTGGCCAGCAGCCAGGCAGCTGAACCGGAAAGGAGGCTTGCTTGCTCTAGTGATGGAGGAAGCCAAGGGTCTGCCTGCCGCTGCCGGGCTCTGAGCTGCACTCTAAGAAACAATGTTGCAATTATAGAAGCTAAACAAACCCCAGATAGCTGCTTTCAGCCAGCTGGGGCCTCAGAACTGGAGCTGCAACAGGGTTTCAATTATAGAAGCCAACCAAACCACAGATACCTGCTTTCAGCCAGCAGAGGTCTCAGAGCTGGAGCTGGGCCTCAGAGGTAAAGCCGGAACTCAGCTCCAGTAACAGCCATAGAAGGCAAATAAATCCCAGAATTAAAAAAAAAAAAAAAAAAGAGGTTGAGAGCTTCAGTCGCCCACCAGCCTGAAAATGGCCCTCAGCCCCTCACTCAGACTAGCCAGGCACTCCAGTGGGGACCCCCACCCTGAAGGGGGTGTGACCAGCTGCAAACAGCCATCATCCCCTCATCCAGGATGGCCAGGCACCCAAGCGGGACCCCCACCCTGATCCATATCACCCTTCAGGGCAAACCAGCCGGCCCCCACCCGTGCACCAGGCCTCTGTCCTATATAGTAAAAGGGTAATATGCAAACTGACCCTAACAACAGAAAGACTGGGAATGACTGGTCACTATGACACACACTGACCACCAGGGGGGAGATGCTCAATGCAGGAGCTGCCCTCTGATTCTCAGCACACTCTCACATGGGGAGCTCTGCTCAACCACAAGCCAGGCTGATGGCTGCCAGTACAGCAGTAGTGGTGTGAGCCTCTCCTGCCTCCTCAGCAGTGCTAAGGATGTCTGACTGCAGTTTATGCCTGCTCCCTGCTGGCAAGTGGACATCCCCCAAGGGCTACCTGGCTGCCAGAGGAATGTCTGATTGCCATCTTAGGCCCAATACCCTGGAGAGCGGGCCTAAGCCAGCAGGTGGTCATCCCCTGAGGGGGTCCCAGACTGCGAGAGGGCACAGGCCAGGCTGAGGGCCACCACCCCCCACCCCCACCCCAGTGCACAGATTTTTGTGCGCTGGGCCTCTAGTTCTATATAAATTCTAACAGCTTTGTTAGGAAAATAAATTTTAGAGAAAAAAATCAGATCAAATAGAATACCATATATGTAGACTGAAATAAGTGATATGATAGGAGAATCTAAAGTGCAAAGATTATTTTTCACAATTAAAGACAATCTCAGTAAAATAAAGAGTTCTATTTCCTTAAATGGCCAATAGCACCCTTCCTCCACTTGAGAAATGAACAAGTCCTTAAGGATGAACTTCCTTTTTTTCTTTATTAATTAAGGTATTACATATGTAATTCCATATTATCCCCCCGCCCCACTCATGCCTTCACCCCCCTGTTGTCTGTGTCCATTGGTTAGGCTTATATGCATGCATAAAAGTCCTTTGGTTGATATCTGCCCCTTAACCCACCCTCCCCTACCTTCCCTCTGAGGTTTGACGATCTGATCGATGTTTCTCTGTCTTTGGAACTACAGGATATAACATATGTCCTAGGGCAACATATTTGTATGGTATTGTGTAATAAGTACAATACATGAGTCTGAAAACCCCGTTGGAGTGATTCATTTTAGCATCACTCCCTTTGACCTACTTGTGCTTCCCATCCCTGAATTTTAGGCTCTGTGACTCTAAAGGTCCTAATTCACAGGGGAAATCAGCCTCCTTATTGTAAGAGTTCAGCATTCAAGGAAAGAATTGCCATATTGGCAGGGGTACAGTACCTTATCATAAGGGGATAGGTGAAGCAATGATATACTTATTACCAATTGTGATTGTTAATGGACAAGGCAGCAGCCAAGACTTGAGAGGGTAGTTGACTAGGGATTCAGACAACTCAGGGATGAGGATTTGGGACATAATACTAGGTAAGTCACCCAGACTAGCAGAGATACTGGCTAAGGATACAGGGAACTTAGAATGGGTATTCTGGGAGGAAGAGAATAAGTAGAAGTTACAATTGAAGACAGCATTAGTGGCAAGGGCCCTATTCATCCTGCTAACCTACCTCTTTAAAATTTTTCCCAGGAAACAGACCAAACAGAATTCTGGAAGAGCTGTTCCCAGAGCTGAACTCAGCATATAAAAGCAATTGACAGCAGGGGTAGAACATGTCATAATGAACTGCATTTCCTCTTCATCAAAAGTGTTGGCTGCTCATTACTCACATCTGGTTCCCTCTATGGATGACCCAGGGTATAAAGGCCTGATGCCCTTACCTGAAGTCAGCACAACTCTGTGGCACCATTCCCATTCCAGAACTCCTGTGGCATTGATGAGCAACTGCATCGCAGTTCAACTGTCCCCTTTGCACACACCCTTAGGTCTGGTCTTTGAGAGTACTCTCCAATAAGCCTCCTGCGTGCAAATCTCCTTCTCAGAGGCTGTTCCCAGATTTCCCAATTTAACACTTGGGTAGAGAAGGATTTCTTAAGCCACAGAAAGTACTAAAGATAAATTAAAAGAGTGCTAAAGGTGAGCACATTAAAATTGGGAATCTATGGTCATCAGAAGACACCATTCATTAAAAGAATAAAAAGGTAAGTGGGAAGAGATATTTTCACATAGATGTAACAGATGAACAACTCATATGCAGATATTTTAAAAATCCACTATAGCAATAAGAGAAGAGAAATCCAATAAAGAAACATTTGTGGAAGACACAGTCACTTTGCAAAAGATCTCCAAATGACTAATAAAAATATGAAAAATTAATCTCATGTAAAGTTGAAAGGAAGTGCAAATGAAAACCAGAGTTGCATACATTTAAAAAATCAGCAAGTGTTGGTGAGAATGTTCTCTTATACTGTGGGCTCCCTTTTCATTTTGTCGATGGTTACTTTTGCTGTGCAGAAGCTTATTTTGATATAGTCAATTTGTTTATTTTCTCTGTAGTTTCCTTTGCTCTAGGAGATGTATTTGTAAACATATTGCTACAGAGATGCATTTTATTTATTTTTTTTTTTGAAATTTAAATAATTTTATTGGATTTTAGAAATTTTGTCATAATATTTTTGGAAATTCCATTACATTTTAAAATTAATTTGAAGAGAAATGGCATTTTTAATATTGAGCCAGAGATGCATTTTAGACTGAACTAAAAGTGCTCAAATATGAACTTAAAAAAATCACAGGCCATAAACTCAGTGATTTCATATGCTTGATATCAAAATATAAGAAGCACCCTGCTGAATTTTAGTCAAGAAAGCAGAAAGGTCCCATTCTCTAATCCAAGATCATTTTAAATCACAAATTGATTTAGTTTAATGATTGGCTCAATACTCATTCAGCCAAACAATAGCCCTTGGAAGTTGCTTTCAGTATTACAAAAAGTGAATCAGTGATATCCATTTAAAATGAATTACTGATTATACTTTAGAAACGTTTCTTATTAAAAAAAAAAAAACATACAGAAAGAGAGATAAATTTACCATTGTATGGGGTGGGCAGGTACCATACCCAATGATAGGAATGCTGTTTCCATCACTTAGAGGTATGCGGTGATCTACTGCAGTGAGTTCCATCTTGGACAGCCTAGGACTTCAGATTTCTAGGAGTGATTCAGAACACTTTGGACAGGTTTCCTAGGTCCTATTTAATGAAAGAAAGGAGGGCAAGAGGGAGGAGCAGTGGGAGGGAAGAGAGATTGACAGATCTATTTCTCAACCTGTTTTCTTCTAGGTTGTTATGGAAATACTGAGATTGTCCTTTGAACATAAGAATAACTCAATTGAGAGTTTATGCTTATACCTCTGCAAAGAAAAGTTTGAACAACAACAACAACAAGGAAAGGAATTGAGTGGGGTTCTGTTAGGATGTTTTTGTTGCCAACTAACAGGTCTATCTCAAATTCTCTTAGAATATAAAGGAAATTTATTGGTTCATATTCCTGAAAACATCAACATTAGGACTAGCTTAGGTGAGACTAGAGTAGTTCCTTTCCCAGAACTTCCCTGGAGATTTTGAGGCAGCAGGATTGGGCAGGGGTCTGGATTGCTACCACCTTGAGGTAATTTTGGAAACTTTGGGCCAGAGGAACAAAGGAAAAGGCAAGAAACAATTTCACACCCTTTGTCTCCTGGCTTTCTCAGCTGACTCTCCCCTTATCATTGAAAGACAGTAATCAGCCCTTGAAGTGACTCAGCTCCAGCTTCAGGTCCACAAAAACAGAGCTTACCTCCTCCTTAGCTCAAGCATAACCCAGGAATGGAGTCTTTGTTGCCTCAATAGTCTTTTTTGGTTGAACCATCCATTGCTAAATCAATCAGAGTGGTCAAAGGAAATAAAAGACTGATTTAATTGCCTTAAGAGAATACTAGTAGAAGCCATTTCTACATGTGGAGTTGGGGTTAATCCAGTGGTTCTCAACTTTCCTAATGCCGCGACCCTTTAATACAGTTCTTCATGTTGTGGTGACCCCCTACGTCATTGTTAAAAAATTGAACATAATTAAAGCATAGTGATTAATCACAAAAACAATATGTAATTATATATGTATTTTCTGATGGTCTTAACCGCTGTTAAAGGGTCTTTCAACCCCCAAAGGGGTCACGATCCACAGGTTGAGAACCGCTGGGTTAATCCCTCCTGGGAAGATTCTGGATGTTGTTAATGAAAGGGAAAGAAGTAGTAATTAGGGAAACAATGGTCATTTATTTTAATCTTCCTGTAAAGGACTGTGCAACAGTCCATGATGATGGAAGTGTCCTGAAGTTTGTCTGAAATTGACTTGCCCTCTTTCTAGGAAATTCATTCTTGCTAATATACACACAGGCAGTGGGCACAATAATTTCCACCAGCGTGGGGCAGTGTGGAATGTGGACAGTAATGGTCCTCAATATCAGTTGTCATATCAGTCCATTACTCATTGCCACCTTTGTGTGCTAAGATGTTAGCTAGAATGTCTCTTTATTATTGACTTTCTAGCTCTATGAGTTTTAGCACATGTACAGATTTATATAACAACCATCACATCTATGATACTGAAACATTCTATAACCCAGAGAATGCCTTCTTGTTATTTCTTTATAATCACCCCCTCCACCACCTGCACCTCCTGGAGAAGTCACTCCCTGTTGTTCATTCCTATTGTTTTATCTTTTGAGAATATCATATGAATGGAATCATACCGTATATATAGTCTTTTGAAATTGCCTTCTTTCCGTCAGCATAATCTGTTTGAGATCCAACCAGGTTGTGGCTTGTATCAATAGCTTCTTTAGTTTTTATTGTTGCATAGTCTCCTATATAATAAAAGCACAGTATGCAAATTGTCCCCTCAACTGGGAGTTCGACCAGGGGGCTGTGCCAGCAGGGAGAAGGGAAGCAGGCCCCAGCTCGCAGCGGTGGTGGCAGCAGGCAACTTGGGGAAGGGAGGGAGACTTTGGCTGGCAGCGGTGGCAGCAGCTATAGGCGGCTGGGGAGAGCGAGTACCCGGCCATGCGACCGGCAACCGGCAGCCACTAGGGACCCTACCAGTGCACAAATTTCGTGCACTGGGCGTCTTGTTCCATTATATATTTGTAACACAGTTTGTCTATTTGAAGGACCTTTAGTTTGTTTTCAATTTTTGGTGATTGTGGATAGAACTGCTATAACCATTTGCACACAGGTGTTTGTATGAACATTAGTTTTCATTTCTCCAGCAGTGAGATGGTTGAATCATGTGGTGTGTTTGACTATATAGGAAGCTGCCAAACTGCTTTTCTCAATGGTTGTAACATTTTGCATCCCCACTAAAAATGCATATGAGTTACAGTTGTTCTCCATCCTTGACACAATTTGCCGTTGTTTGTATTTCTTTACTCAAGTCCTTCAATAGATTTGTCATGGTATCCCCTGGTTATTTTAATTTTCATTTCCCATGTGGATAATGATGTTGAACATTTTTTCATGTACTTATTTGACAACTTTATTTCTTCTTGGTGAAGTGCCTTTCTAGTCTTTAGCCTAGTTTTTTAATTTGTTTGTCTTAGTGTTGAGTTTGGAGATTTCTTGGTACATTTTTCATACATGGTATTTACTGTATATGTGGTTTGCAATTTTTCCCCCAGTCTGTAGTTTGTTTTTTCACTCTCTTAATTGTGTCTTTTATGGAACATAAATTTTTAAATTTTGTAACGTTCATTTTTTTGTATTGTGTTTTGAATCTAACCTCCAGATCCTCAGGTCATTCAGACTGTGTATGTGGTTAAGTTGAAAGAACACTTGTACCTTACCTGTATATGATGAAAGTTGTAGTACTTAGTCACATGAACACGCAGTTTTGCAAAGACTGTGACTATAGACGACATCCCCAAATGCACAGGGTAATCTGACATTGACTCATAATGGGAGTGCTGACGTCATTAAAGCTAATGGGAATACCTTGAGATGTGGAAATTTAAGTCTTTGAGAACTTCAATAATTTTTAGTTTTAGAATTTGTTTTCTACATTTTTTGGAAGAGCAAGGATGACGATAGTAGTTTTGGGGTAAAAGGCAGTAGTTTTTAAAAGATAGTCATTCAAGAAACCAAGATGGCGGCATAGGTAAACACCGGAGATTGCTGCCTTGCACAACCACTTCAAAAATGCAACTAAAAGACAGAATGGACATCATCCAGAACCACAAGAAGGCTGGCTGAGTGGAAATTCTACAACTAGAAGGAAAGAGAAGCATTCCGCGACTCAGAGGTGGTGTGGTGCGGAAGTAAAATACAGAGGTATAGAGGCGCATGCAGAGAGAGTTGGCAGCTGAGGAAACGGTTGTCTTTTTCAATCAGGAGGGAGTCTCAAGCTCTGAGCTCCAGTTCTGGGTGAGTCTCTGGGGACCCAGACTCATATGGGAGAAACTGGGCTGTGTGGCATCGGTTGGAACTCGAGGAAGCTTTCTTTCGAGGGTGCTTGCAGCGATTACCAGGACACTGAGAAGCAGGGCCTCTGAGGGCAGGACTGAGAGCAGCCATAACTGCTCGCACCACCCTGTTGATCCCCTGGGACCCCGCCCCGCCCATAAACTTAATGAGACCATGAAGAAATCTAATGAGACTCTCGAGGTTGTGATAAAGGACCAACTAGAAATTAAGCATACACTGACTGAAATAAAGAATATTATACAGATTCCCAACAGCAGACAAGAGGATCGCAAGAATCAAGTCAACGATTTGAAATACGAAGAAGCAAAAAACACCCAAACGGAAAAGAAAAATGAAAAGAGAATCCAAAAATACGAAGATAGTGTAAGGAGCCTCTGGGACAGCTTCAAGTGTACCAACATCCGAATTATAGGGGTGCCAGAAGAAGAGAGAAAGCAAGATATTGAAAACCTATTTGAAGAAATAATGACAGAAAACTTCCCCTGCCTGGTGAAAGAAATAGACTTACAAGCCCAGGAAGCGCAGAAACCCCAAACAAAAGGAATCCAAAAGAGGACCACACCAAGACACATCATAATTAAAATGCAAAGAGCAAAAGACAAAGAGAGAATCTTAAAAGCAGCAAGAGAAAGAAAGTCACTTTCCTACACGGGAGTACCCATACGACTGTCAGCTGATTTCTCAACAGAAACTATACAGGCCAGAAGGGAGTGGCAAGAAATATTCACAGTGATGAATGCCAAGAACCTACAACCAAGATTACTTTATCCAGCAAAGCTCTCATTCAGAATTGAAGGTTAAATAAAGAGCTTCACAGATAAGAAAAAGCTAAAGGAGTTCATCACCACCAAACCAGTATTATATGAAATGCTGAATGGTATCCTTTAAGAAGAGGAAGAAGAAGAAAATGGTAAAAATACAAACTATGAACAACAAATACACATCTATCAACAAGTAAATCTAAAAATCAAGTGAATAAATACTCTGATGAACAGAATAAACTGGTGATTATAATAGAATCAGGGGCATAGAAAGGGAGTGGACTGACTATTCTTGGGGGGGAAAGGGGTGTGGGGGATGCAGGAAGAGACTGAACAAAAATCGTGCACCTATGGATGAGGATAGTGGGGGGGGGAGGGCGGATGGTGGGGTGGGAAACGGGTGGAGGGGAGCTATGGGGGGAAAAAAAGAACAACTGTAATAATCTGAACAATAAAGATTTAATTAAAAAAAAATATGGTCATTTAAGAAAAAGTATTATTTACTCTACAAATAGGCAAAGAATGATCAAAGTTTACCAGAAAATACTGATTGAATCAACATTTGCTCTTTTATTTCATGCTATTTGCAGGCTAGCCCAGATTTAAGGTGAATTTACTTTTGGAAAAGACTCATATGCCAAGAGTGAATTTGAGTCTGTGGTAGCATAACCTGCTAGACAAGCTTTAGTTTTTGCATTTAAGTGTGAACTATTAATGAACAAAATTAAATTAAGCTTATCAAAAGGTGCGTTACTGTGTTTGTGACAGTGTTTGATTATTGAAAGTATCCACAGAACTCAATTTACAAGTTACAGGCAACAAGTATAATATAGCAATGGCAGGAAAAGGGAATGTATTGGGGGAAGTCTGGAGACCTCTAGTACAGACCTTTCTTACCCTCCTATCACTGGGTTGCTTAGGATATACTTTGTCTTAGTTTTTCTTTAAATACTTTTTTATTGATTTTTAGAGAGAGAGGAAGGGAGAAGGATAGAGAGATAGAAACATCATTGATTGACTGCCTCTTGTGCAACCTGGGCATGTGCCCTGACCCTGAGTTGAACAGAGAACCTCTTGGTTCATTGGTCGACATTCAACCCCTGAGCTTCTCTGGCCAGGCTGTCTTCAGGTTTCAACCACCACTGCCACGTGTATGAAGCACCTTGGTACCAGACAGCCCAAACCTGTTCAAGGTGTGCTGGTTGCCCAAGTGTCTTCCAGCTATATATGACCAGCCTAAACTCTCAACCCTCCTCAAACCAGGTGTAAGTTAAAAATCCAATGACTAATACTAAACATTGCTGGTACATCTGCCCCCAAACAACTCACTGCCCTATGGTTACAGAACTTAATAGGTTCTGTAGTAATGTCAAAGTTCAATTATGCTGTGTGCAGTTCTGGAAATAAGAATTTTGTCATTTCAAACCTGCTGAGATTAACCCATGCTCTACAAAGGGAAATTCAAAGATGTGGACAGACATAGACAATTTTTTCACACAGGTTAAATAATCAAGGTAGGGAAGGAGAGTTGGTGGGTTCAAAATGTCACAATTATGGATAGTGATATGTGAAGGAGAAGCAATGATGGCAATAACCTGTCTCATGGCCTTTAATTTATCTCATAAAATGTGTTATAATTGTTTCCAATCCTTGGAGGAAAAAATTCTTTTAATACACAATTATTTCACCAGTCCTTTATTTAAATATGGGTATGCTTCTTTTTCCTTTTTAATTTATCTTTATTGTTCAAAGTATTACCAGTGTCCCTGTTTTTCTCTCCATTAACCCCTTCATCTTTCACCTGCCCCTCCCCAGGCCTTCACAACACTATTGTCTGTGTCCTTGGGTTATGCATATATGCATATAAGTTCTTTGGTTAATCTCTCCCCAACCACCTTTCCACCCCAGCCTTCCCTATGAGAGTTGTCTGTTAAACATGGGTATGTTTCTTTTAACCTGAAAAGTACATCATTATTTATATGTATTCATATTAATATATTTTACCCAGGAAGATACACTTTAATTTTCATTTATCAGGCTTCTCCCACCCCTTTCCTCCTAAACTTGGTGAACAAAAAGAGTTTGTATAATCATTTCAAATTAATACAAATCTGGAGAATCCAAGCAAACCTGATTATTTTTATTTACTTTAAAAATAAATCTCAGTAGTACCTAGTGGTCTTTCCAGTAATACAATGATAGTTCAGTCATCAAAAGACATCTTAAGTAAAAAGATTTCCCAAATTGGGACATTTGAAAGCCTCATGAGACTCTATATCTGGTAATGCTTTGATTTAGAGGTAAAGGGTAGAGTGCAGCAAGGCAGTACAGGCAAACATGACAGGTTGGAGGGATGACCTCCCAGGCTCAGGCAACTCAGGACCCATAGTTACGCACACAGCATGCCATGTCTCCTGATTGAGCCACCAAGATTGGTGTGCGGTATCTTAGCTCGGGCTAGAACACAAACCTGAAGTTCCCAGCATAGACTTTGATGACTCTGGCCACATAGTGAAGTCCGGCTAACTTAACTGCTTTGGCCAATTGTATACCATCAGTTAAAAAACTGAGCCGAACAACATAAACTGATGATCAAAAATCAATCCAGAGACATAGATGCATCAAACAGACCATCAAACCTCAGAGGGAAGGCAAGGGAGGGTCGGGGGGAGAGATCAACCAAAGGACTTGTATGCATACATATAAGCATAACCAATGAACACAGATAGTAGGAGGGTGAGGGCATGTGCTGGAGGGTGGGAGCAGCCAGGGATAGATAAATAGAGGAAAAGAAGACATATGTAATACTTCGAACAATAAAGAATTTAAATAAAAATGGAAGGAAGGAAGGAAGGAAACGAAAATAAGTATAAACGACAAAAACAAAAGCAAAAAAAACCCTGATCTGGGATGGAAGGGATTGCCAGGGGAGTTTTACCTTTTAACCAATTGATTATAAAACTGGTCTCTTCTTGCCAAAGAGTCAATAATGTCATCCTGGAGACCCAGAGATAAAGATAGAGTCTCTATCCCATCTGTAAATCAACTGTATTGTCCATATTGTCTTATTTTTCTGAATTTGGGGCCTAAATTTGGGAAAGGCAAAATCAAGTCTTTTAGGGAGAAAAGTTATAAATGTAAGATGAAAGAACCAGAGACAAGCGCTAGTTATAGGAATTATTTTTTTTTCTTCAGGCAGTATTTTAAAAGCATATCACAAACACAAACAATAATTGTTAAAATGAGTTAAATGACCCTGGCCGTTGTTTCTAAGTGGTTAAAGCATTGGCCCATGGACCATAGGGTCGTGGGTTTGAATGTCGGTCAAGGGCACTCACCTTGGTTGCAGGTTCCATACCTGGCCCTGCTGGTCAGGGTGCCTGAGGGGGCACAACCAATGGATGTGTCTTTCTCACACTGATGTTTCTCTCTCTGTCTCTCTCTTTCTCTCCTGTCCACTCTCTCTAAAAATCATGGAAAAAAATATCCTCAGGTGAGGATTAACAACAAAAAGATTTAAATGTATGCCATAAGTAATGAAGGCTAATGGAATATTGGGACAATAAAATAAAATGTCTATGGTACAGAATAACTGACTTACTTTACAGAAAAAAATCTAAATTGTAATTTTCTTATTTGGTTCACTATAGATGTAATAATTTGTGATAAAGAATTTATCAATACTCATTTATATGTAAGCATTTAGCAGAGATATATAAATATACAACTAGTTCATAAACATACGGATTTTCATTTTAGTCTTAATATATAATAAATTTATAAGTATCTATACTAATAAAAGTGTAATGTGCTAATTAGACCAGACATCTTCTGGACATCCTTCCGGACATCCTTCCAGACAAAGCCTCGGTGGTGAAGACCAAGGCAGAGGCAGTTAGGGGTGACCAGGCTGGGAGGGGAGAGTAGTTAGGGGTGACCAGGCAGCAGGGGAGGCCAGTTAGAGGTGACCAGGCCAGCAGGGGAGGGCAGTTAGGGACGACCAGGCAGGCAGGCAAAGTTGTTAGGGGAGGTCAGGGAGGCAGGTTGGTGAGCAGTTAGGAGCCAGCTGTCCCGTATTGCAAAGGGGATGTACCCCGAGGGGTCGCGGAATGGAGAGGGTACAGGCCAGGCTGAGGGACCCCCTCCTCCCCTCAATGCACGAATTTTGTGCACTGGGCCTTTAGTTTTAAATAAAACTATGTTTATTATATTGAATTTATAATCATAACTTGCAACAATTTTTTTATAAATAAACAAGTCATATTTATTATCTTATCCCTATATTTGTATTTTTCTGTACCTATTAACATAGGATAGTCAACAATTTACATTAATATCTGTATTTAATCAAAGTAACCAATCATTACAAAGAAATTAAAAATTTTCTTATGGCAGAGGACACTAAAGGCTATAAACCCAAGAACTGTCACACTACTATTTTTTAGTGAACATATCTTATATAATTTATATAAAAAATAAACATTATATAAGTAAACATTATATAATATGATTCTAAAGACATTTATGTATACTCTTAATATTATAGAAAGAATGAAGTAACAATGTTTCAATTTCAAGCATTTTTCAACTGGGAAAATGTAAAATTTTTATTTTCCTGGAAACCATGTACTGTACATAACTTTCTAAAACTTTTTTTTTTACTTTTGGAAATATCTGCTGTTTGTAAGTATATTCCGTATAGTCCTTTCTTTCTCTTGTCAATTCTTATTATTTTCAGTTTTACACTAGATAAAAAATACAATGTGCTTTGCCACCCACTTTGCACCAGTTAGAGGTGTTCTATTCTTCTTTACTGATGCTGAAGGTTTCCATCTATGCTCAGCCAAATATGAGTCCCCATAGTTCTGTAGCATTTAGAAACATGTGTGCTGGATGGTTATGTCAGGCCCATGTTATATCATGATTTAGTGAAGAGAATTATACCTCAGGGGCTGAGGAGTCCCAGGGGAAGATGTGGTACATTTTGATCACCAAAAAGTAAAACTAATGAATTATTGCAGGTTCAATGTGGATAAGTTTGAGAATTAAAAACTCCAGATGGGATAGCAGTCCCAGGCAGGTTCCCACACTTCTGGGAGTTTCACCTCCAGAAGTGCAACCAAATTCTCACAGTAAAGGTCAAAGGCATTTCCCCTTGTGCTTCTGGCTGGAAAAAGGGAGGAGTACCCTGTTCTTAATAAGGCGTCATCTCAAAAGAAACTTACTTCATCAGAGCCTAACATTTCACCAGGATTAACAGACCTGGGGGAAGGAAAGTACCCAACTCCAGTCCCCTCTATCCCACCTAAGGGGGAGAATAGATGGAGAGCATTTGTGAATGTCATAGCTCAGGGCACAGCCTCACTAAAAGTCTGAGACCAAATTATAGGACTATAGATAGTTTCCCTTCCCCCACATCAATGGGGCTCCTGTGTGATAACAGGATTACAGCAGAAAGAACTGGAAGTCTCAGACTTTACTTAAAAAGAAATATTTAGGGAACCCAAAAGACAAACAGGTGAAGCACAATCAAGGACACAAAGAAATGTTAGCATCATGTATTTCTCAAGGAACACAAGTTTATCTTTACTTGGTGAGAGATAACTCTTCTTTCCTGGAGAATGCAGGTAATTAATGTCAGAATTTCAGTATCACCACCTTACAACTCCCATTAAATAATCAATTTAGGTAAACATCACAGTGGTTGGGAAAGCCTCTACATCCAAGTACAGTAGGCAACAAGGTAATTTGCACTATGTCAAACTATCCATCAACAAGAGAAGCATACCCTTACATCAGTGTTATCAGGCAATTACCACCTTAGTGGAATAATGGATCTTAGTATGTCCTAATACCACCACCTGCCATTTTTTGCCTACTGATAAGATGACATAATTCATCACTCATTAAAAAATATGTTTTTATTGATTTCAAAGAGAGGAAGGGAAAGGGAGAGAGGGATAGAAACATCAATAATAAGAATCATTGTTTGGCTGCCTCTTGCACACCCCTTACTGGGGATCGAGCCTGCAACCCTGGCATGTACACTGACCAGGAATAGAACCATGACCTCGTACTTCATGGACAAGGCTCAACCACTGAGCCATACTGGTCAGGCAGTCCTCACTTTTTTGGGCACTCTTGTCCAATACGTATAACTTGAATCTAACCAAATCTTTTGACCCACTTTCCAGTTTATAGGTTGTTAAATTACCATGACTATATATTATGGGTGATTCTGATACTGTTGTAATGAACTAGTTATTACTAACAGAAAAGGGCCCTGGTCAGTGTTTCTCAGTGGTTAGAGTGTCATTAAAGGTTAGAGTGAGCCTAAAGGGTTGTGTTTCAATTCTGATCAAGGGCACATACTTGGGTTGCAGGTTCTCTGCCCTGGTTGGGGCGCATGCAGAAGGCAACCAATTGATGTGGCTCTTTCACATCAGTGTTTCTCTCTCTCCTCTCTCCCCCTTCCCCTTCCCTTCCTCTCTCTCTAAAGTCAATGGAAAAAATATCCTCCAATGAGGATTAACAATAACAACAAAATATCAGGAAAAGAACTAAGGGAAGGTCAGATATTATAGGCATGTCATTTGGGCAGCTTTGCCAGGAAGCTACAACTTTACACTCCCTAGGGGTCCAACCAAAGGGAGATAGATACATGCCCAGTAAAGCTGGGGGTGACATGGGGAAGGTGCTTACTGTCAGACACACTTGAGAACAAAGGTCATTGTCCAGAATAGGCTTGGCCACTACAAGGGTGTGAAATTTGGGATATTTAATCCCCTGAACAAAGGAGTTCATTCTCTTGTGCTTTTACTGCTCTTGGGACGTGTATGACTCTGGGTTTGTGGGGCTCCCCTTGTGTTTGCCCGCATGGCACATGGCCATGTGGACCCCACACACAATGGACTAATGGACTGCAACTAGCCTGATACTGAACTAGACCAGGCTCCAACATGGAAAGGAAAAACTGAACACTGGTTTTGTTTCTAGCTCTACTGAAACCCCAGCTACACTTCTTCTATGACTGGACTAAGAAATGGGACTTTGGAAACCCAGTTCCACGCAAATAAAAATCACTCATTCTCTCATGTGAGTCTCAGAAAATTCTTTTTCTTAAGATATTGTAAGGACTGTACCCCCAGCACCCGTTGGGAAAAAGACCCTCCACTTCATCAGATAACAATTCTATAGGATGGCCTTGTCTCTTCATAAAGTGAATGCTATTAAAAAAAAAAAAAAAGATAGGAGAAATGATACTAAAAATGCATGACTAATAAATACAATATGTGAATGTTGATTGGATCCCGACTTAAAAAAGAAACTATGAAAGATAGTTTGGAAAACTGCAAACATTTGAGTATTAATTAGATATTTGGAAATTATTGATAATTTTTTAGATGGCATTGTAGTTCCACTGGTTTGTGGCAGTGAAAAAAGAAACCTCTGTGTAAAAAATAACTTTTAAATTCAGGTTAGCAAGTAACACAATTTATATAATTCTAATGTATAAAGAAATTATTATTTTTTAAAATATATTTTGTTGATTTTTTACAGAGAGGAAGGGAGAGGGATAGTCAGAAACATCCATGAGAGAGAAACATCGATCAGCTGCCTCCCGCCTCCCCCCTCCCCCCAAGGCTCCCGAAACCAAGGTACGTGGCCTTGACCAGAATTGAACCTGGGATCTTTTAGTCTGCAGGTGGACGCTCTATCCACTGAGCTAAACTGGTTAGGGCCACCATTATTCTTTTAATATTGTTTCTGTAAAGGATGACTTGTAAATTCTCATGTAGTTACTGATAAATAGCCCATATGCTGAAAGGATTCTAGGAGCTAACCTCAAAGGATGTGGGCTCCAGCCTGCAGGCATTTTGGCTCTAGGAGATTTGCTAAACCTTCCAGGAAAAAACAGATTATGAGGAAAAACAGACCATCACGTGACCAGCTTTGAGATGGTTATCAGAGCAGACTGCTGACTGGAATGTATCACCCATAATGAGAGCCCAAAAGCCCTTCAGGTTTCCTTCCTTCTGCCTTCCCTTCCCCTGATCCTAAGAGCCCTGCATGTACTGAGCTGTTAAGATGGTCTTTGTGGTGAGAGTCCCCCATCTTCTCAAGCTTCCAGCTCCTGAAGTAAGCTGGTTTCGTTCCATCAGATCCTATTTCTTTCAAGAGGCAGGCAGCAAACCTGGGTTCAGTATTAGTTTCAAATTGTACCTTCCATCCTCCTTTAAGTAATCTCTGGCCTCCACCACCCTCTCTGTAATGCAGTGCTGACTGCATCCTAAGGGGAGGGCCCTACACTGGTCTGAGGCAAATGGTGGCTTGGGATATTGATTTTGGGCTGTTTACTAGGAAACAAGACTCAGAAAGAACCTTGGACCCTTCCTTCTTTTCTGTTCAAGAGATTCAGAGAAACCGACCTCATAACTTTAATTATGGTAAACTAGAAGCTTCAAGGAGGTGCCTGCTGGCGAAGTACCCACTGTTTCTGAGTCACTCAGCAAGGATTTTCCTGCCATGTGTGTTCCGCTCTTCTTCAGCTACTTATACATTACCCATTCTCTGTGTGAAATCCAATACTTCATTTCCCCTTTTTTCCTCCTTTGTCCAAAATGTCATAGCTGATGGTGCCTCACTGTCTTGGGGAAATTACAAATTTATCATGTCTATGTGATTTCCCCATGCACATGTATTAAACTTTGATTTTCTCCTGCTAATTTATTTCTGTTAACTTGGTTATTAGCCCAGCTAGAAGAACTTAGAAGGTGGGAGAAAACTATTAATATTTTTTACGCTGCACAATTGGAAGTCTTGAGGAATTTTCAAGATCTATTATTACGTGAGGAAAACAAAATTTAGGAAAGTACACACACGCGTGCGTGCATACACACACACACACACACACACACACACACACACACACACACACAGGATGACCAGTTTTCTCTAGATGCATGCGTATCTGTATAAAGTTAAATGAGCATAAAGAAAAGTGTGGAAAGATACATCCCAAGGTATTAATACATTTAACTTGTGTTGGTGGCAAAAGCGGCACCAGTTGTTACCTGTGATTGGACCTCGGTTCAGCAATCTCAGATCTTGAGTTCTGGCTAAGAGAAGGATTCAGAGCCAAGACTCAAATCATAGAGAAAGTTTATTTAGAAAATCACAGAGGTAGGACAAATGAGACAGCTAGGAGTGAGCTCAGGAAACAAGTTACAGGGGCAAAAGATGGGTCCTTGAGCTTAGGAGAAAGAAAGCGAAGTACACTTTAAGATTTGAGCAAGAGTGTTCTAGAGAGGGAGAACACACTGGGTGCTTGGTCGGAGGGGTTTTATCTGGAGGTCTCTGGGAAGTATCTTAATAGAATATTCATCAGCTTTCGGGTGTGTCCTTGTGGTCTCCACTGACTGGTCAGTGCCAGGTCAGGGGGTCATTGGTCAATGCAGCTGTCCTGATGTCAGTCATGACATCACTTGTCCGGTTTTATTGCTTTTTGGAGCCTGCAGCTTTGAAACACAACTGAGATGTACTTGATGAACGTCATTGTGATGAGGGTTTAACGCTTAAGGGCTGATCTCTGACTTCCTTATTTTGGTCCCCCTCTAAGAGGGCGGAGGGTCTAACTCACATAACTAGCAAAATGCCAAAGGAGAAAAAGGCCCGGGAAAGGTCTGAACCACATAACCAGAGATATGAAAGGTCAGGGCTCTAAACTACATGACCAGTGATATGCTAGGGGAGGAGAGTTCACCCTGGAGCCCAAGGCTTTCCACCCTGGTAACCTTCTGTACCTGGCCTCTTGTCCTTGCTCTGCTCTTCTTTGTTTAACTGCCCACTGTACTTTGTATGAAATGAGAGCCTTGGGGAAAAGCAATGAAAAAAAAACTTTGCAGAAAAAATGATTCAGGTTAGCCATAGCATGTGTGCTATTTTAATTCTCTGGGGGCTTAGAAAAACTAATAGTTTCCTCAGACCTTCTCAGTTCTTTTAGCTGGGCTAATCAACTTTCAGAGACAGATTAACAGGAGAAAATAAAAATTGTAATACATGTGCATAGGGAATTCACATCAACATGAATATCCATCCCAAAGACAGTGAAGCAACATTGGGTATATAAGATATTATGGTCAAAGGAGAAAAAGCGGGGGACGAGGGGGAGAGTGTGGGGAGACTGTAAGTGAGAATGGGCAATTTACAGAAGTTGAGGAAGAGCAGAATAAATTTAGCAGGAAAGTTCTTTCTAGGCAACTGAGAAACAAGGGACACAGGGTTATCTAAGGGGCCTGTGTACTGCTGGGGTGAAGATTCTTAAGGTGATTAAGCCAAGGCTCCTTTCCTGAAGCGGGTTTTTCTGTCTAAATCTCTTGGGCAGGACAAGCAGGGAGGGCTGAAGGTTCTTTCTGAGTCTTTTCTTTCTTAATATGCAGCTTGAAATCAATATCCCAAAAAGCAGCTTTCAGGTAGAAAATCTTGGTTCCCTTCTGTCCCACTTGTATAAATTATATATTCTGTGTGGCTGCATGTCTCTGTGTGTATATATGTACATAGTGGATAAAAAGGGGCCACATACTCAACCTGAGAAGCTCGGGGAAGGCCAGCATGACGGCCCTACCAACTCAGAGACCAAAACCATGCAGGATGCTCTGAACATAGAAATTCCTAACTAAGAGCAAATCTTGATGGGTAGTCACAACCTAGGCCTGTAACTTCCTTGACAAAGACCAGTCTTTATGAGACCACAGAAACCCTCATTGTTATCTTGTTTCCTACACACCATCCCTATGTGTTGTAAATGTTAATTATTAGCTGTCCAGTATCCACCAATGTAAAAGAAGTTATATCTCCCCATTTTACTCCTTATTCAATCCTGCAGACTTCCCAGCTTTGCTTTCTCCCGCCCCCTTAATCTACCACTAATGGATTTCATGTAACCCTCTTTACATCTCCTCCTTTGATTCTAATGTATAAAATAACCTGTAAAACTGCCATTCTCTGGAACATTTTCTCAATATGTTGAGATTTTGCTTCCTGGTAATTGTCAATTTGGTTCAAATAAACTCATATATATGTTCTCCAGGTTTGGACATTTCTTACATCAACACATATGTACACATACTAGTATATCTGTGTATATATAAATCTAGGTTTTCCCATATGTTTTCTGCCTTTTATATTATGGTTAGACCTCGCTCAAAACTAAAGTGATAAAATTATTTTATCCTTATTTTCGCGGGCGGGGGGGGTTATTTCATTTTACACTTATATTTTTAGTCCACCTGGAGTTTATTCCCATATAAGTTGTAAGGTGTGTGTGTGGGGGGGGGGGTGGAGGTAGTAAAATATTATTTTTGAACAATTAGCTAGCCAGTAGACTGTGAAAATAAAATGTCCTCTAATGTTTTAAAAGAAATAGTAGTGTGTTAGCAGGCTTGGTTAGTGGCACATTAGTGTGAGCATGGACTTAGAATGTGACTGTGGCACCCGAAGGGGGTAGTTCAAGCTCTTCTGCAGGCAGCAATGGTAGAACAGGGCCAGTGGCCTGTCTGTGCCTGCAGCTGCTCTGAACCATGGCAATAACTGCTGTTCACAGTGGCTCTGCAATTTCTGAATTTGCCAAGATGGGAAGAAGTTTACAGATTTTTATTAGATTTTCAAAAAATAGCCCTCTCCTTTGGCTTTCACAATCCCCTCTCTTAGAAATCTGGAGACACAGAGACACGCTTCCTTGACTGCAGAGTGGCACCACCCAGGACCTATCTCAGGGGCCTCTCTCTATGAACAAGCAGCGTATCTGAAGTGAAGGCGCTTGTGCCTTCCAACACCTCTAGCTCACTGTCTTCCCAGGTGGACTTCTCGGAAGTTAGCAGCAGCTGCCCTCACCCCACCCTTTGTTTGATTCTTTTTTTTTCTTTTATAGATTTTATTTCCCTCCTTTAAGTATGTGCATTTCATGAGCTTATCCCAGGGAGAGGAACATTGAAAGTGACTCTCTAATGGGAGCATTTCAGACATTGTGGTACCAGCTTTTGGTAGGATCTTCTGACTCCTCAGATCCAGTGAAAGAATGGGTCCTTCATGGAGAATCAGAAAGGCAGGTGAGGAGACATGGCCATCTCTCTTCATAATCAACAGAGTGGTGGTGAGGAGCCTGTACCCTGAATTTAAGAATTTGGCTTCGGTGATTATAGGGCTCACAAATCCAAACTCTCTGTAGGGCAGTTCTACAGGCTAGAAATTCAGGAAGAGTTGATGTTGCAGTCTTGAGTCTGAATTTTGCCAGGCATTGGGTTTACATGCAGGTAGGGTTTTGCCTAAAACTGGGTGCCAGGGCCCTTAGGTCCCCACATGAGTGACCACAGACCACATCTTCCCAACAGAAGTCAGAGCCATCTCCCAGCTCTCTGAAGTCCTTGACCCCAAAGCCTCCTGCATGACCATCCTATCTGGTTTGGCTCAGAGGGTAGAGCGCCAGCCTGCGACCTGAAGGGAACCAGGTTTGATTCCTCAAGGGCACTTACCTCGGTTGCAGGATCCTTCCCATCTAGGACCTGATCAGGTTGCGTGCAAGAGTCAGCCAATTGATGTGTTTCTCTCATATCGCTATTTCTGTCTATCTCTGGTAGTAGCCCTCTTCCTGGTACAAGTACTCTTTCTAATAGAAATTTACTTTATAAGTTTAGATTTATCCTACAAATGGAGAAATTTGTACTTTTTATACAATTAAGGGGAAGTTAAGAGCATTTCCTGAATCTGATGGTTTTGTTTGCCTTCAGCTCAAACTAACCCACATACCAAAGTGGCATATTTTGGGGTGGCATGTTTTTAACTCATTTAATAGTAATAATAAGCTTTTCCTTATTGCAAAATTACCTCTCCTTCTCAGCATATAAAGAAATACATTCTACATATATTAAAGAAGTAGCTATAACACTTTAAAAATCATAGAAGAAACTGATAATATTTTAATAATCCTGGGGGGCAGAGAAGCCTTCTGAAGTATGACACAATACCCAGAATCAAAAAAAGAAAAGATTGAGAGATTTAATTAGGTAAAAGCAAAATGCTGCAGTATGACAAAAGGTATCAGAAAAATGTTATTAAAAAGCAACAATCAAGCAGAAAATATTGGCAATGTAAGAAAATCAGAAAATAATTGCTTCCCATTGCACTAATTAAATTATAACAGAGACAATGCTTCTTAATCACTTAGAGGGTATATCTATTTGTCATCTATCTTAATATTTTCATTTTCCCTCATTTAGTAACATAATTTGTATCCATTTACATATTCTTAAGTATGTTTCTGGAATGTAATTGTTAGCACCCCCCAGCGTTCCACTGTGCGGACTGGGGAATGCGAGTTGCAGTTGCTGCAGTGGCAGTGCTTTGGAGGAAGTAAGCTGAACAGCTTCTCAGTGACCCTCCCCCATCCTTCCTCCACTCTGTGACACTAGCTCCTTTACATTGGGCAAATATTTACGAAGTGGTGGAGCCAAATTATTAGCCTACGTGGTATACTGGTGTCTCTTGATCTAGTACCGCTTACTTCTCTCAGTTCAGTTTTAACAAAACCTTTCTCCTTTTTCTTCCTTTTAAAGCAGATGGAAAAACATGCCATAATATGAAACCAGTAAATGTGTGAAAACTTTATGACTGATTTTCTCAAATAAGCAGCTTTCACAATAAATATATATATGTCATCCCTCTTGTCAATAGATATTTTCATAAACGAACAGGAAACTGAGTTTGACATGTAATCAAATGTACTAACTCCCCTCTTCTGATACCTTTACATAATACTTCAATTTACAGAGATTAGCAGATAAAAATAATTTTAAGAGTAGTTTCTTATTTGTAGATTTTGTGAAAGTCTTTTTTATTATAGCAAATATTAAAATTTATTAAACAAATAAAATGAATTAAAATTATTTTATTTGAGTTTATTTCAAACTAGAGCCTGGTGCACAAAAATTTGCACCAGGGGGTGGGGGTGGGTCCCTCAGCCCGGCCTGTGCCCTCTCGCAGTCTGGGACCCCTTGGGAGATAACGACCTGCTGGCTTAGGCCTGCTCCCGGGTGGCAGAGGGCATGCCCAGTCCCTAGGTGCAGCCCCAGGTCGGGCTAAGAGCTGGGCTGATTCGGGAGTTGGGGCACCGCCCCCTGTCACGCACAGAGCAGAGCCAATCAGGGTTGGGGTGCTGCCCCTTGTCACTCACAGAGCAGGGCCCATCAGGGGGGTTGGGGCTCCGTACCCTGTCACGCACAGAGCAGGGTCGATCAGGGGATTGGGGAGCTCCCCACTGTCACGCACAGAGCAGGGACCATCAGGGGGTTGGGGAGTTCCCCCCTGTCACGCACAGAGCAGGGACCATCAGGGGGTTGGGGAGTTCCCCCCTGTCACGCACAGAGCAGGGCCGATCAGGGGGTTGAGGAGCTCCCCCCTGTCACTCACAGAGTAGGGCCAATAGGGGAGTTGGGGCACCACCCCCTGTCAAACACAGAGCAGGCCGGATCAGGGGGTTGGGGCGCCGCACCCTGTCACACTCAGGGCATGGCCAATGGGGAGGTAATGGCTCTACCCCGTCACACACAGAGCAGGGCCCATGGGGGTGGGGGGGTTGGGGCGCCGCACCCTGTCACACACAGAGCCGCAGGACGATCAGGGGGTTTGGGCGCTGCCCCCTGTCACGCTGATCCCAGTGCCGGGAGGCCTTGCGGCTCCGCTGATCCTGGTGCTGGGAGGCATATTACCTTTTTACTATATAGGATAGAGGCCTGGTGCATGGGTGGGAGCCAGCTGGTTTGCCCTGGCTGATCCAGGTTAGGGGTCCCGCTTGGGTGCCTGGCCAGCCTGGGTGAGGGGCTGATGGCTGTTTGCAGCTGGTCACACCCCCTTCAGCGTGGGGGTCCCTACTGGGGTGCCTGGCCAGTCTGGGTGAGGGGCTGAGGGCTGTTTTCAGGCTGGCGGGTGACTGAAGCTCCCAATTGCTCCTTTTTTTCTTTTTCTTTTTTATTCTGGGTCAGCTTTAGCTCTGAGGCTTGGCTCCAGCTCTGAGGCCTCGGCTGCTGAAAGCAGGTATCTCGTTTGTTTGGGTTCTATAATCTAAAAACTGTTTCAACTCAGCTCTGAGATCCCAGCTGGCTGAAAGCAGGTTTCTGGGGTTTTGTTTAGCTTCTATATTTGTAACAATGTTTCAAACTGCAAGCTCAGAAGCCGGCAGCTGCAGGTGGGGAACGTTGGCTTCCTCCATCACTGAAGCAAGCAAGCCTCCTGTTCGCTTCAAGCTGCCTGCCTGCCGGCCGCCATCTTGGCTGGCAGTTAATTTGCATATTGCCCTGATTAGCCAATGGGAAGGGTAGCAGAGATACGGCTAATTACCATGTTTCTCTTTTATTAGGATAATTTTTTCAAATAAAATGTTAAAATTTTTACATTTGTAACATGTTAATTGAAAAATAATTAGGTTGATTTAATGAAATTAAAATGCATTATAAAACAATATTTTAACATTTTCATAAGTTTATGGCATAGTAATAAGTTCTTGTGATTAAAAAGTAATTTTCTCTGCAGAGGTTCCTCTTGTCTATCCTTCATGATTTTTACATTGCATATACAATGTGCACTCTTTACTTTTCATGTGAAATAAAATAATGCATTTTAAGAGAGTTTTAATTCTGTGAAAAGGTTCATTCATCTAAAGAATGCACATTTAGATGTGGCCCCTCTAACAAATAGTCAGAAATAACATGTGCTAAAATAGATGTGTTTATAAATGAGTCCTTGTTCAGAACAGAACCTTTTTCAAATTTAGCGAAGACATTTGGATAGCATTACTCATTTCGGCTCTTTTCCCAATGGCAAAGAGAATGACTTTGGGCAGCTCCGTTTGTAATATACTGCCAATCACCAGAGGCAATGCCTGACAATTAGGAAATCTCATTGCTTTTGACTCAGAAAAGGAAAGGCATACTTTCCAGTTTATAAATATTTGGCTTATTATTGCATGGGAAACAAACAGATTTTGTGAGGCGATATTATTTATGTCAAATACATTCTTCTAGTAGGTTGGTGAACAGACATCTTCTGTCTACAGATCAGTGATAGTTATAGCAGATCTCTCTTAGGTACAGGCAGCTGTTAAGGTCATTGTATCTATAACTAATTCAAGCATTGACTTGGGCATTTACATTTGTTCTTAACCTTAGTCCAGAGAGGAGTCACTCACTCCATCATGAATTTCCCTTCAATGAAGTCTAGCCTCCCTGGAGAAAGCCTGCCATGGAAGGTGTGGCCTTTTCAAACATCAGTGCATAGAGACTGCTTTGTGCAGACATGATCATTGATACACAACAAATAAAATTAATGCAACTAACCCAAATTATTATTTATTTCTGGCACTGGAATTCTCTTCCCAGAAGTAGAAACCCTAATTCTATAAAGTATGAGAAGTACACCATTTCAAAGCAAAACTCACAGTGTACACAAAGCATTGCTTTAGATGAAAGATCGCAGCTGCAGAGGGGAAATGATAGCTAGTTGCCATGGTTACCAAGGCTCTGATTCAGGCACCATATGCCCCCTGGTGTTCTCAGCCTGAAAAAGCAGGTCTGTGGTGTCCTAGTTTGGAGATGGAGGTTTTTTTGTTTGTTTGTGGTGTGTGTTTTGTTTTTGTTTTTTGGCTTTTTTTTCTTTATTGATTAAGGTATTAAATATGTGTCCTTATCAGCCCATTTGCCCTCCTACCTCCCCTCCCCCACTCATGTTGTCACCCCCCTGGTGTCTGTGTCCATTGGTTCGGCTTATATGCATGCATACAAGTCCTTTGGTTGATCTCTCCCCCTTACCCCCGCCCTCCCTTACCTTCCCTCATTAGATGGTCTGATTGATGCTTCGTAGTTTCCCAGGGGAACAGTACTGGCCTTAGGTGTGAGGCAGTATTTGTACTGTTTTACCTGGTGATAGAAAGAAGATTATAGAGCTACAGCCTTATTAGTTGGGGAAAGGAAACAGACATCTTTCTCCCCTTTTAAAAATTATTATTTTTCTCCATAGAAACACTGCTATATGAGCATTCATTCTCAAAGATCATTCTTTATCCTGCTTCTATTCAAATATGCTACCCAAATATGTTAGGCCATGCAATATTACAATATCAACAAACTCAAAATGTTGGGTACAGTGATTCAGAATTTTATATTATACCAATGCTCAGGCATCCAGAATCTTTAGTACCCTTATCTCCCTCTAAAAGTACTATATGGCAAGTAACAGCAGTATGACTTTATTTTAATGTTGAATTGTGTCCAAATTTAAATAGATATTACAAATCTATACTAATTTTTATACTGTTCCACAATGGAAGATAGAGATTCTGGGTACTTGCCTTGGGATCCTTGAGAATGTGCATAGTCATTTGGTTGTTGTCATTATGCAGAGGTAAGTAAATATACAGCATATTGTATATGATAATATCATAAAAATTTTAGCCCTTACTGTATTTTGGGGGACTCCATGTTTGATTTTTATAATTATGGTAAAGATACCAATGAGCTTTACATATTGCTAGTGATTCAACTTTGAAATAAACACTTTATGTTAACCTTCTCTCCAGTTTTGAGAAATATTAAAAAATGATGACTGATTTCATACTAATGATTTTGCCGTTTAAAATTATAGTATACTAGAGGCCCGGTGCACAAAAATTTGTGCACTCCGGGGGGAGAAGGGGTCCCTCAGCCCGGCCTGTGCCCTCTCGCAGTCTGGGAACCCTCGGGAGATAATGACCTGCTGGCTTAGGCCTGCTCCCGGGTGGCAGAGGGCTGCACCCAATCCCTAGGTGCAGCCCCTGATCAGACTCAGAGCAGGGCCGATTGGGGAGTTGGGGCACCGTCCCCTGTCATGCACAGAGCAGGGCGGATCGGGAGGTTGCAATGCCACCCCTAGTCATGCGCAGAGCAGGGCCGATCAGGGGGTTGGAGCGCTGCCCCCTGTCACACACAGAGCAGGGCCGATCACGGGGTTGAGGAGCTCCCCCCTGCCACTCACAGGGTAGGGCCGATAGGGGAGTTGGGGCACCGCCCCCTGTCACACACAGAGCAGGGTGGATTAGGGGGTTAGAGCGCCGCCCTCTATCACCCACAGAGCAGGTCGATCAGGGGGTTGGGGCACCACCACTGTCACACTCAGGGCAGGGCCGATGGGGAGGTTATGGCTCTACCCCGTCACACACAGAGCAGGGCCCGTGGTGGGGGTGGGGGGGGTTGGGGCGCCGCACCCTGTCACACACAGAGCAGGGCTGATCAGGGGGTTGGGGTGCTGCACCCTGTCACACACAGAGCCGCAGGGTGATCAGGAGGCTGGGGACCTCGCCCCTATCAGGCACAGAGCAGGGCTGATCAGGGGGTTGGGGCACCTTCCCCTGTCATGAACAGAGCAGGGCGGATAGGGAGGTTGTGGCCCCGCCCCCTGTCACACACAGAGCCACAGGGCGATCAGCGGGTTTGGTCGCTGTCCCCTGTCACGCTGCTCCAGGGGCCAGGAGGCCTCACAGCTCCACTGATCCCGGTGCTGGGTGGCATATTACCCTTTTACTATATAGGATAGAGGCCTGGTGCACGGTGGGGGCCGGCTGGTTTGCCCTGAAGGGTGTCCTGGATCAGGGTGGGGGTCCCCCCTGGGGTGCCTGGCCAGCCTGGATGAGGGGATGATGGCTGTTTGCAGCTGGTCACACCCCCTTCAGGGTGGGGGTCTCCACTGGGGTGCCTGGGCAGTCTGGGTGAGGGGCTGAGGGCCGTTTTCAGGCTGGCGGGTGACTGAAGCTCCCAACCTGTCCTTTTTTTCTTTTTTTTTTAATTCTGGGCCAGCTTTAGCTCTGAGGCTTGGCTCCAGCTCTGAGGCCTCGGCTGCTGAAAGCAGGTATCTCGTTTGTTTGGGTTCTATAATGGTAACACTGTTGCGGTCCTGCTCACTCCAGCTCTGAGATCCCGGCTGGCTGAAAGCAGGGATCTGCGTTTGTTCTATAATTGAAACAATGTTGCGGTCCTGCTGGCTGAAGCCTGGCTGGCTGAAAGCAGGTTTCTGGGGTTTTGTTTAGCTTCTATATTTGTAACAATGTTTAAACTGCAAGCTCAGAGTCCGGCAAGGCAGATGGGGAACGTTGGCTTCCTCCATCACTGAAGCAAGCAAGCCTCCTGTTCGCTTCAAGCTGCCTGGCTGCCGGCCGCCATTTTGGTTGGCAGTTAATTTGCATATCATCCTGATTAGCCAATGGGAAGGGTAGCGGAGGTACGGCTAATTACCATGTTTCTCTATTATTACATAGGATGTTATTTTGCTGTCATTTTTAACAGTGCGGAGAAAAATAATTATCCACATTAAATAAATAAGCTGGTTAAAATATATGAAAATAATTGTTACCCTTGACAACTATTCTAGTATTGTGTCACAGGTTTTAATATTGTGCAATTAAAAATAAATCTGATCTAGAGATTTCTATAATACAGATGGGGCAAAATAGGTTTACAGTTGTGAGTACACAAAACAGAGTTTATTCTTGTATTATTATTTAATAATTGTTTTATTATTTTTAAAAAATATATATTTTATTGATTTTTTACAGAGATGAAAGGAGAGAGATAGAGGGTTAGAAACATCGATGAAAGAGAAACATCGATCAGCTGCCCCCTGCACCTCTCCCACTGGGGATGTGCCCACAACCCAGGTACATGCCCTTGACCAGAATCGAACCTGGGACCCTTCAGTCTGCAGGCCGATGCTCTATCGACTGAGCCAAACCAGTTTCCGCTGTTTTATTATTTTTCATACAAACAACTGTAAAACTACTTTTAGCCCACACTGTATTTAGTATTTTTAAATTTGGTGTTCATCAAGACAGTTTCATTGTTCTAATAATTGACTTTGTAATAAATGTTACAAATTTGAATCTGTAAACTGCATTATGTCCATTGATATATTTGGGGTCCCAAATGCAATTTTTTTTGCCAAATGGGTTCTGGTGCTAAAAACAAGTCTGAGAATCACAGACTTGATAACGTCAGGCCCTTAGTCAAATACCTTTTTGAAGAGACTTGACATGGTCTCAGTAGACAGATCAATTGAAGGAATTTCAGGTAATTTAGCCTCCCTTCTGATCCAGGTAGAAGTACCAGTAGTTTTAATCACCCCCAAAAGAAAATCCATTAGGATTCACTTCCCATTTCCCCCAATCTCCCAACCACCAATGTACTTTCTGTCTTTGTGAATTTGCCAATTCTGGCTATTTCCTATACTAGTAAATGGAATCACATAATATATGGTCTTTTGGGAGTAGCTTCTAAGCATAATGTTTTTGTTTTTAAATATATTTTTATTGATTTCAGAGAGGAAGGGAAGGGGAGAAAGAGATAGAAACATCAATGATGAGAGAGAATCATTGATTGACTGCCTCCTCAAGCCCACAATCCAGGCATGTGCCCTGACTAGGAATAGAAACATGACCTCCTGGTTCATAGGTTGATGCTCAACCACTGAGCTACTCCAGTTGGGCACTTTAAGTCTTCTAAAAAGGAGCCTAAATGGGTTAGTTTTCCATTAAATGCAACAAGATAAGATTATGACATTAGGAATAAGCACATTTTAATTTATTCAAGAAAGACTTTCCCTGCCTGGTGTAGCTTGATTAGAGTGTTGTTCCATGTACTGAAGGGTCTTGGTTGTACTCCTGGTCAGGGCACATATCCATATCCAGGTTGCAGATTCCATCCCTGGTCAGGACGCATGTGGGAAGCAACTGATAGATGTTTCTTTCTCATATCCATGTTTCTCTCTCACATCCATGTTTCTCTCTCACATCCATATCTCTCTCTCTCTCTCTCTCTCTCTCTCTCTCTCTCTCTCTCTCTCTCTCTCTCAGCTTGTGTTAGCAGGGTTTATTGACACTTTGGCCCAGAAGATAACTCTTTGTTGTGGGAACTGTTCTATGTAGGATGTTTCGCAGCATTCCTGCGTTCCTGGCCTCTACCTAAGTATCAGTATGACCTCCCCCACCTCCCATTAGTTATAGAAACCAAAAACATCTCCAGACATTGCCAAATGTACCCCAGGGGAGGGTGGGACAAAATGGCCCCAGTTAAGAACCACTGTTTAAAGATTGAACCACTCACCCAAAAAGGCTGTTCTAATATTAGATGATAAAAGTTTATAACATAGAATTGTAAGTCCATCATATCCAACTCAGTACTTTAAAGTAGAATGTGTCTTGTCACAATCCCAGGAAATACTAAAAACATTGGTGCTATCTGAGTCCCGCATGGTTAAAAGAATATAAAAGCTAGGGAGGAAAAATGCTCTAACACTAGAAATTAAAATAAGACAACAACGCTTGTAAATAAGTATTAATCAAAGAAGAAAGCAAAACCAAAATTGAGAATGTCTAGAAAATAACAAAATTTGTTTGTAAAACAGTGCTCAGAAGAAAATTTATTATAATCAAGGTATAATATTCTTGAGAAAAAACAAAGCAAACAAACAAAAATCAGTGGGATAGATATTCAAACTAAAGTTAGAAGTCTATAGAAAAACTAAGAAAAATAGACAAGAAATAAGTAAAATAAAACAAGATATTAATGAATTAGGAAGCAGAAAAACAGTAGAATTAATCAATGATTCCCCCCCACCACCACCACCCCTTGGGAAATTTGTTGTAAGTGAAATCCAGAAACAAGCAAAAATGACTTACTAAACCACTAATTAATTAACAGGAAAAACAACAAATAGACTTACAAAAAGGAATGAAACGGGGGAAATAACCACAGGTTTAGGAAAATTAAAGTAATCACAAAAGTACAAGCATATAGGAGAGCTTAGAGACTTTTGTTTACTGATATAGCCCAACTGCCTAGGATAGAGCCTAGCAGAGTGGCACACAAAAAAACTTGTTGACTAAATGAACAAATATATTTACATTTCCTAAACTATATGATATTGATACATTTCAATAAGATAAATTTGAAAAATTGATCCTAGATGAGACAGAAAGTGTACAGGCTCCCCATGGACAGAAGTGGAATTCTCAGGTAAATTCCATCAACACTTTAAAGAACAAATAATTTAAATTTAATTTGTTCTGGAGTGGAGAGAGCGAAAGAGAATCTTGCGCTCTCTTTTTAAAAATGGAATGAGCACAATTTGATCATAAAGAAAACTACAGAATAGTTTTATATATAAATATTAATACAAAAATGCTCAGCAGAGCATTATCAAATAGCAGCACAGTTAAAAAATATGTGCAGTTATTTCTGTGTGCTCCTGGTAAGGCTGTTCCTCCCTGACCTCTATGTGGCCCTCAGCAGGTCTTAAAGGGAGGTCTGCCCAGACCCCAGTCTTCTGGCAACTTTATCTCTTCCTGACCACGCCCACATGCTCCTAAAGATCCCACATAGCATTGAATGAAGATTTCCCAAAAGCTAGATTGACCCTACATAGTCCATGTATTTGCTATTCCCTGCCACCATACTCTGCATCTCAGCTCTCAAGCTGGTTAAAACCCCAGTGCCCAGGAGGAGATTATGATAAAGGTGATTATTCCTCCCAACCCCATGACTCAACCAAGAGAAGTGAGAACTTGGGGATTTGGTACATGGAGGTAGAAATGTGAAGTCTACAGTTCAGATCCAGGGAGAGTTCACATTCAAGGACCAGGGCTCCACAAGGCATCCAGATTTAGTTACTAGTCTACAACTATCAGAAATTGAAGCACCAGCAGGAGCCTGAAATTGCTAGGGACTTCCAGAGAAATACCAACCCTGAGAAATGATTTTGCTCATCCTTTATTAATTCCCAGAAGTGTGGTCATAAAGTGTGCACATCTCAAAGTGTTGAAGGCTGCAAGCATGGGATCATTGTCCATGTCCCTCTCATGGCCCCTCCCACTGCCCTCAGTGTCATTGCCTATGGAAGATAGTGCCCAAGCGAGGTCCCCTAGGAGAATAGCCAGGACTAGGCAAATCAAAAAACATTCTGTGGGCTGGAGCTGGAAGTCCTTGCTGCTCATGTCCCTGTGTTTTTGTGGATCAATGAGCACCATATACTTTTGGCCTCTTCCCCTTTTCCAGGCAGCTAATGTCACTGTTGACATACCTTACTCCATAGCACATCAGAGGCCTCTTATTAGACTGGAGTTTGCTTTGGGTTAATAAACATCTCTGGGATTACAAAAGTCCCCAGGAGGGTCAAAAGTATTGGTCAGCAATGCCTGAGCTCAGCAAAGCTTTGACTAAATCAGGTAATTTTTATCGTTGAGTTCAGTTGGAGAGGCTGGAAATCATGACAGAGGGATGGTGTATTAGTTTGCTAGGGCTGCTGTAATAAAGTGCCACAAACCGGGAGACATACACAACAGAAATTTCTTTACTTTAAAATATGTTTTATTGATTTTTTTAGAGATAAATAGGGAAGGGGGGGTGGCGGGGAGAGAGGCAAACCTGGCCATGTGTCCTGACCAGGAATCAAACTGGCAATCTTTTGGTGCACTGGATGATGCTCAACCAACTGAGCCACATCAGCCAGGAATTGAACCAGCAACCTTTTGGTGCACAAGATGATGCTCAACTGAGCCATACATAACAAAAATTTATTATCTCACAGTTCTGGAGGCCAGACGTCCGGCAAAGTTGGTTCTTTCTAAGGGCTCTGAGGGAGAATCTGGTCCATGCCTCTTACTGAGTTTCTTGTAGGTTGCTGTAAATCTCTGAGGTTCCTTTATTGTAAAAGCATCACCCAGATCTCTGCCTTTGTCTGCACATGGCATTCTTCCTGTTTGAGTATCTGTGTCCAGATTTCCCCTTTTTATAAGGATACCAGTCCATATTGGATTAAGGTCCACCCTAACAACCTCATCATAACTATTTACATCTGTAGTGACCTTATTTTGAAATAAGGTCACATTCTGAGGTGCTGGGAAGGTAGGACTTCAACATATAACTTTTGGGGGTGCAATTCACCCCAAAATAAATGGGAAGCTTGAGAAGAGTGAGAGTGGAGGGAGAAGTGACATGCAGAAGCTCATATCAGACCTTCAGTCTTTCCTGACTTTCCTGTTTTCTGTCCCCGGGATCTGTTATGACTGAGGATCCCCCACTTCCAATCTTTAGGAATTTATATTTTTTCCCTGAGTAATAGTGGGGATCTTTTTCCAATGCCTGTTTTTAAAAAATGGTTTGAGCCCTGGCTAGTGTGGCTTAGTTGATTGAGCTTCGTCCCTTGAACAAGAGGTCGTCAGTTTGATTCTCTGTTGGGGCACATGCTTAGGTTGCAGGCTCTATCCCAAATTAGGGTGCATGTAGGAGGCAGCTGATCGATGTTTCATTCTCACATTGATGTTCTCTCTCTCTCTCTCTCTCTCTCTCTCTCTCTCTCTCTCTCTCTCTCCCCTCTCTCGCTCTCTCCCTCTCCCTTCCTCTCTAGAAATCAATGTTAAAAAATGATATGATATGTGTAGTCCCTTCCCCAACCCAGACCCCTCAAAATACTTTGAAGTGATTTGACAGTAGAGATCAGGATTCAAATTTCTGTTCTTTTATTTTCATTTCTTTTTTTTTTTATTATTATTGCTTAAAGTATTACAAAGGGTATTACATATGTGTCCATTTTATCCCCCCGCCCTAGACAGTCCCCTAGCCACCCCATCCCCCAATGTCTTATGTCCACTGGTTATGCTTATATGCATGCATACAAGTCCTTTAGTTGATCTCTTACCCCCCTACCTCCTGCCCCGCAACCCTCCCCGGCCTTCCTGCTGCAGTTTGACAATCTGTTTGAGGCAGCTCTGCCTCTGTATCTATTATTGTTCAAAAGTTTATAATGGTCTCTATTATCCATGAATGAGTGAGATCATGTGGTATTTTTCCTTCATTGACTGGCTTATTTCACTTAGCATAATGCTCTCCAGTTCCATCCATGACGTTGCAAATGGTAAGAGTTCCTTCCTTTTTAGAGCAGCATAGTATTCCATCGTGTAGATGTACCACAGTTTTCTAATCCATTCATCTACTGATGGGCACTTAGGCTGTTTCCAGATCTTAGCTATGGTGAATTGTGCTGCTATGAACATAGGGGTGCATATATCCTTTCTGATTGGTGTTTCTGGTTTCTTGGGATATATTCCTAGAAGTGGGATCACAGGGTCAAATGGGAGTTCCATTTTCAGTTTTTTTAAGGAAACTCCATACTGTCTTCCATAGTGGCTGCACCAGTGTGCATTCCCACCAGCAGTGCACAAGTGTTCCTTTTTCTCCACATCCTCTCCAGCACTTGTCGTTTGTTGATTTGTTGATGATAGCCAGTCTGACAGGTGTGAGATGGTACCTCATTGTTGTTTTGATTTGCATCTCTCGGATGATTAGTGACTTTGAGCATGTTTTCATATGTCTCTTGGCTTTCTGAATGTCCTCTTTTGAAAGGTGTCTATTTAGGTCCTTTGCCCATTTTTTGATTGGATTGTTTATCTTCCTTTTGTTAAGTTGTATGAGTTCCCTATAAATTTTGGAGATTAGGCCCTTATCAGATATGACATTGGCAAATATGTTTTCCCACACAGTGGGTTTTCTCGTTGTTTTGTTGATGGTTTCTTTTGCTGTGCAGAAGCTTTTTATTTTGATGTAGTCCCATTTGTTCATTTTCTCTTTCGTTTCAAGTGCCCTAGGAGCTGTATCAGTGAAGAAATTGCTTGGGCATATGTCTGAGATTTTGTTGCCTTTGGATTCTTCTAGAATTTTTATGGTTTCCTGTCGTACATTTAAGTCCTTTATCCAGTTTGAGTTTATTTTTGTGTATGGTGTAAGTTGGTGATCTAGTTTCATTTTCTTTTATTTTCATTTCTATTCTCCTTTTTCTTCCCTCTCTTCCCAGTGCTAAATGTGCAATAGGAACTTGATCACGGTTTTTTCAATTGAATTGAATTCATATGATTAGCTCCCTACCCCCATAACAAAATGGAGATCCATGTGGTGGAGCAAATCATCATAGTTTATTAATTTTTGTGAACAAAATATTTTCTAATGCATAGCACTATAAGTATTAATATTGGAAATAGTGGCAATAATGAGTAAAGATCAATTTTTTAAAAAAGGATAATTTCTCAGAAGTGTATATTTTCAGGTCATTGATGATTATCTATAAGCAACTGGTTTGGACAAATACTTTTTAAAGACCTCTCTTGCTCTGTGAAAGTGACCTAATGTTAATGAATAAAAGATATTGATTTAGTTGAATTGAAAATAGATATATTTCTATTGCAGAATTCTAATAATCTTCTTATCCCATTACAAAAATTTAGAGTAAAATTACCAGTGATCTTTGGAACTTGCTATGTTGAAATTTACATAATTATCCCAATAACATTGTAAAAGTCTTATGTATAATAATTTTAGAAAGCCTTTTTCAATATTCTGAAAGCCTGCTTTTCAAATGCCTTCTTTTAAAATTGTTATCTTTGGACCATCTCATAATACAGGGTTTTATTTGTGTATGTGGATAGTCTCAAGCCATTTTGCATAATGGTGGTTGTATGATACATGGGAACAAGAGTGATAGGCAGTAAGTGTGGATCACCAGTTATGTAGAAGCTGAGGCCCTTTAAAGCGTGCAAGAGAAAACTAGCAGTTATCCATCCCGAAAGCTGGGTAAAATGAATAAAAGATGATGGAAATATACAACCACCAAATCATTATGGCTTTGCTGACAATTTAATTATTTAATTCCAAACTATTATTTCAACAGATTTAAACATTTTTTTCTTCAACATAGCTAAGTCAAAGTCATTTCTCTTATACAGAAGTTAAGCCATCGCCACTTCATCTGAGGATAGTAAAACCCTTTTCACTTCCACGTGTGGGGGAAGCACCCAGCCAAAGGTCATGGTACACACGCAGGGAAAAATAAGTGCAGGAGCTCTCTGAAGTCAGTATTCTTCATGGAACGGATATTCAGGATGATCAGACCACCTGCCAAAACAAGGGAAAAACTTTCATTCCAAAGTTGCACAGCTGTATGTGTTACTAGCATCTTCTGACAATTTCAGCGACCTCTCCCTCTCTCTGTTAATCATTCCTTAGGTTTCTTACCCACCTCCTCCCAGTTTTCATCAAGCCAGCACTTTTACTAAATCCTGGAGGTTTCAGTGTGTGTGTTTGGGCATAGAGGGGGCTGGTTGCCTCTACACCAACATTTTGCTCAGAGCAAAAACACAGGAGGTGAGTGAAGCCTGCCTCTTTCCAACTCCTCCCTTCCTTCTGCTGTCCTGATAGAGGAACCACATAGGCCTTCTCTTCACAGCTCTGTCACCAGTCAAGGTCACCCTCTTCTCCGAACAGTGCTTCCTCGCCCTTCTCACTAGGCCTCCTGAGAGTTGATAGTTTGAGATCTAGAAGGTGATGACCAGCAAAGGAAGTTTCTGCGATAATGATGACAGTGATGATGATGAACCTATCTATTAAATAGCAATGGTGAAACAGTCTTTGAAAGGATTGGAGTGTGTGTGTGTGTGTGTGTGTGTGTGTGTGTGTGTGTGGCGCCTGTCATGGAGCACATCTAAGACAGTTCTCTACAAGTACTATGAGCTTTCAATTAAAATATACAGCCCTAGCCGGCTTGGGTCAGTGGATAGAGCATCAGCCTGCGGACTGAAGGGTCCCAGGTTCGATTCCGGCCAAGGGCACATGCCTGGGCTGCGGGCCCGTTCCCCAATAGGGGGTGTGCAGGAGGCAGCCAATCAATGATTCTCTCTCATCATTGATGTTTCTACCTCTCTTTCCTTCTCCCTTCCTCTCTGAAATCAATAAAGAAATATATTTAAAAATATATATATATATACATGGACATGGGCACAGACAATAGAGTAGTGATAGCCTGGGATGGAGCCTGGGGGCATGCTGGAAGGAGTTAATGGGGGCAAAAGGGGACATATGTAATATTTTCAACAATAAAGATTTAATTTAAAAAATTAAAATATAAATTAAAATAAAATATAAATTAAAACAGAAAAAGGCTGTGAAATCTAGTCAAGGATTAACTGGATAAAAAACAAAAAGGAATCATGGCCCAAAGTGCCTAAATAATCTTTTTTTTTTACTCATGAGGCCTAATTTTTGTTTCTCAATAATTTTTCTATTCCTGGTGTGATGAATTACTTTTTCATTGTTTCTAGAATTCGGTATTAAGTACATCAAATATCAAACAAAATAATATTACAAACTAACTGTCTGAAAAAGAAATCAGTACATTGGTGAATTGACTATATCCTACTATCTCTTAATTTAATGATATTTATTCAATAGAAATCATTTATCTTCATATCTATATGTTTTTTACTTCTGAGTTTGTTTTCACTCTTTCATTCTTGAGATTAGGTGGTACTTTTTGATGTTGATAATGTTTTCTCCTGGAAAATTCACATTAAGAAGTTGTTTTATTCATTCAGAAATGGATTCAGAAATTTGATATTCACACAGTCACAACAGTTTCTGACTCTTGAAATAAAGTGGGGCCCAAAGTGTCCAAACTAAAGGAACTATTTTAATGAGCATTTATCAATGCTCACTCAAAGAGAGGACTGAAAAAAGATGACTATCCAGGTGATCTGAAGAACTGGAAATACTAATAAAGAATGATTAAGAAGAAAAATTTGCGTGTATGTATATATACAACATGTGTGTGTGTTCTCTTTTTATTTTCAAGGCCCTGTAATATCTGGAGAATAAAGGGCTACCTCACGAATTAGCTGAATTTGGCAACATTTGTAGGAGTGAAGGAATTTTATTTGTGGATGGATGGAGCTAGAATGGTGGAGCTAGAAGCTTCAAATCTTATAGGTGAGCATTCATCTAAAACTAATTTCTTGAGGTGAAGGGATTAGTCAAAGAACATATATACATAGCCCATAGATATAGACAACAGTGTGGTGATGGCCAGAGGGGGCAGGGAGTCTGGAGCTGGGTGGAAGTGGGTAAAGGAGGGATAGGGATATCTGTAATAGTGTCAACAATAAATAAAATAAAATAAAATAAATAAAACTAGTTTCTTGGCTCTCAACTTGATGCTCTTTCTACTACATTCCCATGTCTCTGTCCCAGGAATTGTTTTTTGTTGATAACTTTGCTCTAATTCCTGCATTACTTAGATTTTTGTAAAGAAATACAAATGGTATTTGAATAATTGTGGTGCAATTGGATTAATTGGAATCATATTATTTGTACACTATGACTAAATATTCTTAAGGTCTTTAGCCTGCCATGCCTTAACCTGTCGTGAGATGTGATATAAATGCCAGAAATCTTCTTTTAAATAAAAATGTAGATTTACAGGAAGTTCTTAGAATGAATGTAATTTACCCAGACCAATTTAGTATTCAGAATATGCTGCCCGGTGGCCTTTAGCCTCGAGCTTTCTGTGAATATAGGTCCAGGTTCATAAGAGCCCTCTTGGTGACACTTGACAATCTAACACCACTGGGTGGTACCTGATTAAGGATCCCCCAGAACTCACAAGAGCAGATCCACTAAGCGGACATCTTTATTCAAGGCTTCGATGCTCTTCATTTCTTCTTCAGTGAGAGAAAAGTCAAAGATCTGAAATAACAGAAATAAAAGACAGACATTTATAATGATAGAAAATGGGTCAAGCTTGGGATCAGGGAGTGTGGACAGCAGTTGGAATCCTTCAAAGATTTATGAACATCTCTGCAAATGTCTTAAGAGGAGTTGGATTAGCGCTGGGGTCCACCTAATGGAAGTGGAGCAGAAATTCTCTTTTACGCTTTGTCTTAAAACAATTCTGCTGGGGATATCTTGCAAGAAATTCCAAATGCTTCAAAACAATGTATGTTCAGGACATTTGAAATTCCAAGATTGAAGAATTCTTATTATTTCTGGACAAGATGCTGAACTTTCGATTCTGGACTAGAGCCTATGTACACTTAAAAAATAAACCCTTGTCTCTAAATTTGCTTTTGTACTTTTAAAAAACTTTTAATTTGCTTTGTTTTGTCCTCAATCATTTCTCTTATCATTAAAAATATATATTTTTATTGATTTCAGAGAGGAATGGTGACAGAGACAGAAAGATCAATGATGAGAGAGAATCATTGATTGGCTGCCTCCTGCACACCCCTACTGGGGATCAAGCCCACAACCCCAGGCATGTGCCCTAACCAGGAATTGAGCCATGACCTCCTGGTTCATAGGTCAATGCTCAACCACTGAGCAATACTGGCCAGCCTGAACAGTAAAATTTTGAATACATGCACACATTTGTTTTAGGTACTTCAAAATTTGCTGTTGTTTTAAAAAAATTTTTTTGATGAGTCTACACATTAGTCATTTAGTGACTCTCTTTTTCTCGTTAGATGGCTGAAACAGTGTCAAAGACTTTTTACTATGAGGTATTTTTGTTAAGTGTTAAAATACTGTCAGCAATTGATATAACTAACTGTCTAGCATTCTTTCCTCTCTTGAGCCCACTGTTGACATCTGTTCAGAAAAACAATAACTTTATTTCAAAATATGACAATGTACCCAGTCACTCAAGAACTCTGATGGAGATGTACAGTGATATTAATGTTTTCAGGCCTGCTAACACAACATCCATTCTGCAGCTTATGGGTCCAGGAGTAATTTTGACTTTCAAATCTTATTATTTAAGAAATATATGGGGGATTCAGGAAGATGGCGGCGGTATAGGCAGACGCGTCCCAGGTCGTGTCCCTGAGCAAATGGAGTGAGCAGCTGAAACTAGTAACATCCACCCCGAATTGGCGAAATTCCTCAGCTGGCGAGACAGTTTACAGCCGGGAAGAGCAGAACTCCCCTGGAAAGGTAAAAAAACCAGGGATTTGGGCAGGAAAGTTTGCCAGACCTCTGAGCCCAGAGAGTCGGAGGGAGACCGTGTGGCAGACAGCCGCGTCCCTTGGGACAGGCACAGCCCCTAACAGGGGAAAGGAGAACCGCGGGATTCCTGGCGCTGCCGGGGGAATTGAGAGCTCGGTCTGTGATCACAGAGGACTGAGCCTAAAGGGGGCAGCCTGAAGAGCTGATCAGACCATGCAGTCCCGGTAAGAGAAGAAGCTTACAGAAACCAAGCCTTCCCTGTTTCCGCGGCCGGCGTTTGTTTGTTTGTTTTCACTGAACCCTGTTCATGGGACATTTCGGATACAGACACTCACCTGTGCTGAAGAGAGGGAGAGTGTGCGGAGGAGTGGAATCTGGGGAGAGACTGAGGAGAGAAGGGGGGCCGGGAGAGGTGGCAGCGAATTGAGTGCTGAGACACCCCTGAGCCCACGTCTGAGGCAGCCATTCTCTCCGGAGAGTGAGACTCCTCCCCCCAGCCACCAGGCAAGGAGCACAGCCACACCCAGATTCCACCCTGTAGGAGATCAAGGATTAAAATAACCTGATCAGTCCCTGGGAGTTAACAGGGTCTGGCCTATAGAGGGATTTTCAATCCCAGCAACAACACAGCACTGGTAACTCTTACGCAGCCAGCTCTGGGCAGTGAACTTCCACTGGACAGAGAGGCCCTGTAGCCTCAGAGGCCAACCCCAGAACACTGCCACCCAGAGGCTGACCCACAAACTGACTCTTTGCTAAACACAAAATAAGGCAGTCTGGGAAACAAATGCGGCTTGCTTTAAAATAAGGACTGTGGTTTACAACACAGAGGAACAGTGTATCGCAGGGAAACTCAACACTCTCCTGAATACCTGGCAGGTCTAAGGCGAGCCACACTGAAGAATAGAAGAACCGAAGGACCTTCACTACTGCAATATTTTTTTTTTTCTTTTTTCACCTTTTAACTAAGAAACCAATTTTTTTCTTTTTTTTTTTCTTTTTTTTTTTTCTTTTCCTCTTCTTCTTTTTTTTTTCTTCTTTTTTTCTTTTTTTTTCTTCTTTTTTCCATCACCTGATTTTACCCTTTTAATTACTACCTTCTTATTTTTAACCAGTATTATTACTGCTACCATTTTACCATTTTTTTTAAAGTGCCATTTTATTTTCTCTTTATTTTATTTTGGGATTAGTGTTCTCCATTCTATTTTCATCGTTATATTATTGGTTGTTTCTAGTTTGCATTTATCTCCAGGGAGCTGTTGCTGGAATTTGTTGGGATTAATGGCTGTTCTATAGGAGCATTCTCCTCATATAAAAAGTCTCTTCCCCTCTTCCACTTCATTCTCTCTTTTCGCTCTTTTTTTTTCTTTTCCTTTCTTTTCTCGCTTTTACTTTCCCCCCTCCTTTTTCCCACTTTCATTTTTGCACTCCTTTTTTTGGTCCCTAATTTTCTTTTCTTTTTTCTCTTTTCTCTTTTTCTCTTCCTTCTTCCTTATCCCCTAATTCTCTTAATTCAGGTGGTCACCTTTATTTGGGGTTATTAATATCGTGAATATATTTGTGTATAGTGCCTGGTACGTGGTGCCTTGTTGTGTTGTATTTTGTGCCTTTAAATCAACGCAGCAGATCCAAGCAACAGCAACCTCCTGAGCACCACACCCTCTGCTGAGGAACAGCAGCTGTACGTGAAACCTCGCCCCACCAGCCAGAAGAGCCACCACAGCTGTGAACAGCACCCACCAGAGGAGTTGCTGCCAACTGAAGAGCAGCTGCTACCGCAACCGCCCGAAGAGGAACCGCAGACCAAGGAGTCACTGCCACCAAGGGAGCAGCCACTGAACGACTCAACGTCTAGATATGTCAGTGAGATCAAACATGGGTAGACAAAGAAACCCCCAAAGGAAAGAGAAGGAGGACTCTCCAGAAAAGCAGCTAAGTAATACAGAGGCATGCAACATGACAGAAAAAGAATTCAGAATAAGGGTCCTAGAGTGCATAAACCGGATGGAGGAAAAAATCGACAACCTCAGCAAGAAGCAAGAAGAAACAGATGAAAAAATCGATAACATATGGAAGAAGCTAGAAGAAACAGATGAAAAAATCGATAACATATGGAAGAAGCTAGAAGAAACAGATGAAAAAATCAACAACTTAAGTAAGACCCAAGAAGATATGAAGAGTGATATAGCTGCAATGAAAAACTCCATTGAAAGTATCAACAGTAGACTAGGAGAAGCGGAGGACCGAATTAGTGATTTAGAAGACAAGGAAGCAAAACACACCCAAAATGTACTGCAACTGGAGAAAAAAATGAAAAGACAGGAGGAGAGCCTAAGGGAGCTTTGGGACAACATGAAACGAAACAACATACGAATAATAGGGGTACCAGAACAACAGAAGGATGAACAAGGATTAGAAAACCTATTAGAAGAAATAATATCAGAAAACTTCCCTGAGGTGGGGAAGAAAAAAGTCACACAAGCCCAGAGAGTCCCAAACAAGGTGAACCCAAAAAGACCCACACCAAGACACATCATAATTACCATGGCAAATGTTCAGGACAAAGAGAGAATCTTACAGGCTGCAAGAGAGAGACGGAAAGTTACATACAAGGGATCTCCCATTAGATTGTCAAATGATTTCTCAACAGAAACACATCAGGCCAGAAAAGAATGGACGGAAATTTACAAAGTGATGCAAAGCAAAGGACTGAATCCAAGAATACTCTATCCAGCAAGGCTATCATTCAAACTTGAAGGGGAAATAAGAAGCTTCACAGACAAAAAAAGGCTAAGGGAGTTTATCACCACCAAGCCAGCAATGCAAGGAATGCTAAAGGGACTGGTATAAAAATAAGAAATAAAAAGCTCAGAAAGAAAACAGCCACACAAAAACAGAAATGCCTACAAACAAGTACCTTTCAATAATAACTTTAAACGTAAACGGACTAAATGCTCCAAACAAAAGACATCGAGTGGCTGAATGGATAAAAAAACATGACCCATACATCTGCTGTCTACAAGAAACCCACCTCATTAGAAGGGACTCACACAGACTGAAAGTGAAAGGATGGAAAAATATCTTTCAGGCAAATGGAAAGGAAAAGAAAGCTGGGGTAGCAATACTTATATCGGACAAAATAGACCTCAAAGTGAAGGCCATAACAAGAGATAAGGAAGGCCACTTCATAATACTAAAGGGATCAATACAACAAGAAGATATAATCCTGGTAAACATATATGCACCCAATGCAGGAGCACCCAAATTCATAAAAAAACTCCTGGAAGATATCAAAGGAGACATCGACAACAATACAATCATAGTAGGGGACTTTAATACACCACTGACAGCACTGGATAAGTCCTCTAGACAAATAATCAGCAAAGATACAGCAATCCTAAATGACTCACTAGATCAGATGGACTTAATAGACATCTTCAGAACACTTCACCCGAAAGCCAGGGAATATACATTCTACTCAAATGCTCATAGAACATATTCAAAAATAGACCACATATTGGGTCACAAGCAAAGTATCCCCAAATTCAAGAAAATTGAAATCATAAAAAGCGTCTTCGCAGACCACGATGGCATAATATTAGAAATAAACTACAATAAAAACAACCCAAAATACTCAAACACCTGGAAGCTGAATAGCATGCTATTAAATATTGATTGGGTTACCAATGAAATCAAAGAAGAAATTCGAAACATCCTGGAAACTAATGACAATGAAAACACAACAATCCAAAACCTATGGGACACAATGAAAGCAGTCCTGAGAGGGAAGTTTATAGCTCTACAGGCCTATCTCAACAAACAAGAAAAAATGGTACTAAATCATCTAACTCTACAACTCAAAGAATTAGAAAGAGAGCAACAAGAAAACCCCAGAGTGAGCAGAAGGAAGGAGATAATAAAGATTAGAGCAGAAATAAATGACATAGAGACCAAAAAAACAATACAGAAAATCAATGAAACCAAGAGCTGGTTCTTTGAAAGGATAAACAAGATTGACAAACCTCTAGCCAGACTCACCAAGAAGCAAAGAGAGAGGACCCAAATAAACAAAATCAGAAACGATAGAGGCGAAATAACAACAGACCCCACAGAAATACAAATGATTGTTAAAAAATACTATGGACAGCTCTACTCCAACAAACTAGACAACCTGGAGGAAATGGACAAATTCCTAGAAAAATACAACATTCCAAAACTCAATCAGGAAGAATCTAAAAATCTCAACAGGCCAATAACTATGGAAGAAATTGAAGCAGTCATCAAAAAGCTTCCAGCAAACAAAAGCCCAGGACCAGACGGCTTCACAGGGGAGTTTTACCAAACATTCAAGGAAGAACTAAAACCTATCCTCCTCAGACTACTACAAAAAATTCAAGAGGAAGGAACACTTCCAAGCTCATTCTATGAAGCCAGCATCACCCTAATACCAAAACCAGGTAAAGACAACACAATGAAAGAGAATTACAGGCCAATATCCCTCATGAACATAGATGCCAAAATCCTCAACAAAATCTTAGCAAATCGGATCCAGCAGTACATCAGAAAGATCATACACCATGACCAAGTAGGATTTATCCCAGGGATGCAAGGATGGTACAATATCCGCAAATCAATAAACGTGATACATCACATAAACAAATTGAAAGAAAAAAACCACATGGTCATATCAATTGATGCAGAAAAAGCATTTGACAAAATTCAACACCCATTTTTGATAAAAGCTCTCAGCAAGGTGGGAGTAGAAGGATCATACCTCAACATAATAAAAGCCATATATGACAGGCCCACAGCCAGCATCATTCTCAATGGACAAAAACTAACACCATTTCCCCTAAGAACAGGAACAAGACAGGGATGCCCCCTCTCACCACTCCTGTTCAACATAGTACTGGAAGTGTTAGCCATTGCAATTCGGCAAGAAGAAGAAATAAAAGGCATCCAAATTGGAAAAGAGGAAGTAAAACTGTCCTTATTTGCAGACGACATGATATTATACATACAAAACCCTAGAGACTCCATCAAAAAGCTACTGGACTTAATACATGAATTTGGCAATGTAGCAGGATACAAAATTAACCCCAAGAAATCCGAGGCATTTCTATACACCAATAGTGATCTTTCAGAAAGAGAGATTATAAAAACAATCCCATTTACCATCGCACCAAAAAAATTAAGCTACCTAGGAATAAACTTAACTAAAGAGGTAAAAGACCTCTACTCAGAAAACTACAGGACGTTGAAAAAAGATATAGAGGAAGACATAAACAGATGGAAGAACATACCGTGTTCATGGATTGGTAGAATCAACATCATTAAAATGTCCATACTACCCAAAGCAATCTATAAATTCAACGCACTTCCCATTAAAATACCAACGGCATACTTCAGAGATCTAGAACGAACTCTCCAAAAATTCATCTGGAATAAAAAAGACCTCGAATAGCTGCAGCAATCCTGAAAAAGACCAAAGTAGGTGGGATCTCAATACCAGATATCAAGATGTATTACAAAGCCACTGTTCTCAAAACTGCCTGGTACTGGCACAAGAATAGGCATATAGATCAATGGAATAGAATAGAGAGCCCAGAAATCGGCCCGAACCAATATGCTCAATTAATATTTGACAAAGGAGGCAAGAACATACAATGGAGCCAAGATAGTCTCTTCAATAAATGGTGCTGGGAAAATTGGACAGATATATGCAAGAAAATAAAACTAGACCACCAACTTACACCATACACAAAAATAAACTCAAAATGGATAAAGGACTTAAATGTACGACAGGAAACTATAAAAATTCTAGAAGAATCCAAAGGCAACAAAATCTCAGACATATGCCGAAGCAATTTCTTCACTGATACAGCTCCTAGGGCACTTGAAACTAAAGAGAAAATGAACAAATGGGACTACATCAAAATAAAAAGCTTCTGCACAGCAAAAGAAACCATCAACAAAACAACGAGAAAACCCACTGTGTGGGAAAACATATTTGCCAATGTCATATCCGATAAGGGCCTAATCTCCAAAATTTATAGGGAACTCATACAACTTAACAAAAGGAAGATAAACAATCCAATCAAAAAATGGGCAAAGGACCTAAATAGACACCTTTCAAAAGAGGACATTCAGAAAGCCAAGAGACATATGAAAACATGCTCAAAGTCACTAATCATCCGAGAGATGCAAATCAAAACAACAATGAGGTACCATCTCACACCTGTCAGACTGGCTATCATCAACAAATCAACAAACGACAAGTGCTGGAGAGGATGTGGAGAAAAAGGAACCCTTGTGCACTGCTGGTGGGAATGCAGACTGGTGCAGCCACTATGGAAGACAGTATGGAGTTTCCTTAAAAAACTGAAAATGGAACTCCCATTTGACCCTGTGATCCCACTTCTAGGAATATATCCCAAGAAACCAGAAACACCAATCAGAAAGGATATATGCACCCCTATGTTCATAGCAGCACAATTCACCATAGCTAAGATCTGGAAACAGCCGAAGTGCCCATCAGTAGATGAATGGATTAGAAAACTGTGGTACATCTACACGATGGAATACTATGCTGCTGTAAAAAGGAAGGAACTCTTACCATTTGCAACGTCATGGATGGAACTGGAGAGCATTATGCTAAGTGAAATAAGCCAGTCAATGAAGGAAAAATACCACATGATCTCACTCATTCATGGATAATAGAGACCATTATAAACTTTTGAACAATAATAGATACAGAGGCAGAGCTGCCTCAAACAGATTGTCAAACTGCAGCAGGAAGGCCGGGGAGGGTTGCGGGGCAGGAGGTAGGGGGGTAAGAGATCAACTAAAGGACTTGTATGCATGCATAGAAGCATAACCAGTGGACATAAGACATTGGGGGATAGGGGAGGCTAGGGGACTGTCTAGGGCGGGGGGATAAAATGGACACATATGTAATACCCTTTGTAATACTTTAAGCAATAAAAAAAAAAAAAAAAAAAAAAAAAAAAAAAAAAAAAAAAAAAAAGAAATATATTTCAGCCCTAGCTGGTTTTGCTCAGTGGGTAGAGCGTCAGCTTGCAGACTGAAGGATCCCAGGTTTGATTTCGGTTAGGGCACATGTCAAGATTGCTGGCTTGATCCCCAGTGTGGAGCATGCAGGAGACAGCTTATCAATGATTCCCTCTCATCATTGATGTTTCTCTCTCTCCCTCTCCTTTCCTCTCTGAAACCAATAAAAATACATTTTAAAAAATAAATATATCTTATAAGGCAATAGCTGCCATCAGTAGGAATTCTTCTGATGGATCTGGGCAAAGTAAATAGAAAACCTGGAAGGATTCACCATTCTAGATGCCATTAAGAACAGTCCTGATTCATGAGAAGAGGTTGAAATATCAACATTAACAGGAGTTTGGAAGAAGTTGATTCCAACCCTCACTGATAACTTAGAGGGGTTCAAGACTTCACTGGACAAAGCAATTACAAATGTGGTGGAAATAGCAAGAGAACTAGAATCAAAAGTGGAGCCTGGAGATGTGATTGAATTGCTGCAATCTTATGATAAAACTTGAATGAACGAGGAGTTGCTTTTTATGGGTGAGCAAAGAAAGTGGTTTCTTGAGATGAAACTTACTCCTGGTGAATATGCTGTCGATATTGTTGAAATGGCAACAAAGGATTTAGACTATTACATAAAGTTAGTTCATAAAGGAGGGCCTGAGAGGATTAACTCCAATTGGAAAGAAGGTCTATGGTAAAAGGCTATCAAACAACATAACATGTGACAGAGAAATTGTTTTTGAAAGGAAGAGTTAACCATTATGGCAAATATCTTATGTTAAGAAATTGCCACAGCCACCCCACCCTTCAGCAACTACCAGTAGCCCATCAACATTGAGGCAAGGTCCTCCACCAACAAAAAGATTGTGACTCGCTGAAAGCGCCAATGATAGTTAGCACTTTTTAGCAATAAAGTATTTTTAAATTAAAGTACGTACACTTTTTAGACATAGTGCTACTGCACACTTAATAGACTGCAGTATAGTGTAAACAAAACTTTTATATGTTCTGGGAAAGCAAAGCATTTGTGTGACTTTATTGCAATTCATGCTTTATTGTGGTGGTCTGGAATAGTACCTACAATACTGTATTTCTGAAGTATGGGTATAATACAATCAGCAAAGCAACCCCCAAAGTGCTAGCAATAGTCTCAAATTCAGCTAAAATTAAACGCCAATATGGGCAGAGTGGGTCAGGGATCTGGTATAAAATAAAATGTGAAGGTATTACAAGTTTCTTACTAATCTGAACAGAAAATTCTTTAAATAAAAAATATCCTACTTTTTACATTTTTCAGAAGCAGTTCTCTTACCTGAAAGTTTTCTTTGATCCTTTTAGGGTTAAAGCTTTTAGGAATGACAACTATCCTTCGCTGGATATTGAAACGCAAAGCAACCTGAGCTGCAGTCTTATTGTACTTTTTCCCCAATGAGTTTAGAAGTTCATCCTTTAACAAAGGTGGGATAGATACATTCACCCTTGAAAAAATAAAACCATGCATGATATTTAGCTAGAATCAATGAGAAGCAGTGGTTAATCAATCCTCCTCCTCCTCTGTCTTCCCATTCACCTGGTAACCTACCAGGACATTTCAGGTCTCCTGTAAGCAATTTCTGTGGTTGCTGAGTCCTCAATGAAGAGTTGTTCTTAGTGTGGGAAGATCAAGAGAGGCAAATTTATATTGCTGCCTTTTTGAGAAAGTACATATGTTTTGATGTGTCTTACAGAGAGGGCAGGGCTGAAAGAAGGCATACGTGAGAAGGCAGGTGGCCTGAAGTGGAATAAGTAGAGGTACGACTTGTGGAATCATATTAGAGTAGAAAAATTTCTACTTTGGTCTGTGGGTAAAGGGGGGATAGGGATATCTGTAATAGTGCACTGGGCCTCTAGTATAGAATAATCAATTCTTATAACACCTAAGTGAGGAAGGTTTTGTTAGCTCAATTTGGATGTATGGAGAATGACCTGAAGAGTTTAAGTAACTTTCTTAAGATTACATAGCACAATAGAGTCATTTCAATCAAATAATTCACATTAGCTTTATACTCTATATCAAAGGCAACACTTCCTGAAGGGATGTACACATACTTACCACAATGGATTCCTAGAGGTCCCCAAAGGGCTATATGCAACAATGACAATGTCATGCTGTTGGCAAAATTCCAGGAGTTTTCTCTGGGTGAAATATGGATGGCATTCCACCTATGTGGTTGAATTGGAGAGCAGAGCACAAAATTAAGGCCTTGTAGATGAATGCAATTTTACATAGTTTTAAAAAAAATCCTGAAATAAAATTCATTTAAAAGCATTATGGATAGTGAGACAAATTCTAAATATTTTTCCTAACAAAGAAACTTAACACTGTTTAAATACTAGTGAGGTTAATTACAATAAGATTAGTGAGGGCACCATCTGTGGGTTAATTCTAAAATAATTGAGAAACAAATTCAATTTTGTGTACCTATCATAGTTTCAAACTTGAAGTGAACAGAATCAGTTATTTAAAATAAACATCCTAGAAAATGCAATTTCCATAATAAACAGTCTCAGTGTTCAGATTACAGTCTTAGTAAGTAGAAGTGACATGTCACAGAAGCCCTCTGTCTCTCACGATCAAACATCCTATCTAATAAAAGAGTAATATGCAAATTGACCATCACTCCAACACACAAGATGGCCACCCCCATGTGGACACAAGATGGCCATCACAAGATGGCCAGCAGGGGAGGGCAGTTGTGGGTGATCAGGCCAGCAGGGGAGGACAGTTGGGAGGGACCAGTCCTGAAAGGGAGGGCAGTTGGGAGCGACCGTGCCTGCAGGGGAAGGCAGTTGGGGGCGACCGGGCCTGCAGGGGAAGGGAGTTGGGGGCAATCAGGCTGGCAGGGAGCTGTTAGGTGTCAATCAGGCTGGCAGGGGAGTGGTTAGGGGGCAATCAGGCAGGCAGGCAGGTGAGTGGTTGGGAGTTGTCAATGAGACAAATTAGAGAAAAGGGGGCTTTGGAAACAGTTTCAGGGAGTTAGCCCAGGTTGAACTGCCTCTGGCCATTGCTCCCCTGATTGCAAGTCTCATGTGGTGCCTTAGAGTTTAGGAGATGCATGCCTGAGAGGGAAGAAGAGGGGGAAGGGAAATGCGCTGGTATGCTCTTCAAGATGTATTGGCTCTTTAAGATGTTGCCTGCATTTCCAGCCATCTCTGGCAGGCAGATAGGAGCCCTGCTGCTTTTCATAGCCAGATGTTTTGTGGGCACCTTTCTCAGTTCTGATTCTCTGGGCTGGGGGTCCCAGCTTAGTGTTTAGATCCCAGAGTTCTCAGTGGGAACTCCCCACAGCTGAGATAGCTCTTCAGACCTTCAGCTATTGTCTGTGGGAACCCAGCTAGCCCTTTTGCACCTCCGCACTTCCTACCAGTCTCTATGAGGTCTCCACTTTTGGTCCTTGGTTATCAGGGTTTTCTCCCGCTTGTCTTCAGTTGATTTTTCAGGGTGGTTTTTCTGTATTTTAGTTGTATTTCCAGTTTGGTCCTGAGAGAGTGTCAGTGCACCTTTTACTTACTCTGCCACCATTTTTTTTAAGTCAATACAAAAGTTTATTTAATCAAAGTTCAATGTGAAAATGGACAGGACTCTATTTTTATATTGTAGTAAAACAGGTGCTGTGGAGAGGGGACGTGTGGAAGCAGTTGATTTCTCTGGTAACTACATCCATTCTTCATACTCGTTCCAAGGCTTCTAACATGATGATACTATTTCCTCGTATGAACCACCATTCCAATACTGTTCTGTTGCGCACCAGTTGCCATCTCCACACATTCATCTATCACAAGATTCATAAGGGGATCAAATCCCCACAACATTCCTTGGACATGTCTGCCACCATTTAATTTCAATAACTTCTTGTCTTGATAACTAATTTTTTTAACATGGGAGGGTGAGCTTTGCTTATAGTGTTCAAGCGAGCTCAAAGATACTTCCCTCTGCCGCCATTTTTAATCTCTCATTTTTATTAGACTTTTAATATACAAGCATGTAAACTTTTTCTATTATATTTAAAAATATAATTATGTATATTTTCTTGCTCTTTGCTTCTGATATTTTCAAATTTAACTTTTTTATACTACTAAATTTAACATGTTCTGTATAAATTGTCTATGGCTTCCATTTCTGTCCATAGCTTCAGAAAACTGAAATTCTTGTGTAGCATTTACAATGACTTTGTCTTTCTCTTTAACTCTAAATTGTAGGGTCATTAATTTTGGAGTATGGTATGAGGCAAAGATCTATATTGTTTCCACATAACTAGGCATTTCCCCCACACCATTAGTTATAGGGTTAAATAGTTTACTAAAAAATCCATCCTTTGGCCATTAGTTTGTGCTACTTTATTTTACATCAAATTTTTATTATACTTGGGCCTTGTTATTTTCTACTTATCTGTACTATTGGTTCTTGCACTAATCTTACATTATTGTAAATACTCTATATGTCTTTTTTTTTAATTTTTTTAAAATTAAATCTTTATTGATCAGATTATTTCATTTGTTCCTCTTTTTCCCCCCCCTAACTCCCCTCCTCCCAGTTCCCGCCCCACCCTCCGCCCTCACTCCCCACCCACTGTCCTCATCCATAGGTGCACGATTTTTGTCCAGTCTCTTCCCGCATCTCCCACATCCCTTTCCCCCCCCCAAGAATAGTCAGTCCATTCCCTTTCTATGTCCCTGATTCTATTATAATCACCAGTTCATTCTGTTCATCAGATTATTTATTCACTTGATTCTTAGATTCACTTGTTGATAGATGCATATTTGTTGTTCATAATTTGTATCTTTACCTTTTTCTTCCTCTTCCTCTTCTTAAAGGAGACCTTTCAGCATTTCATATAATCCTGGTTTGGTGGTGATGAACCCCTTTAGCTTTTCCTTATCTGTGAAGCTCTTTATCTGACCTTCAATTCTGAATGATAGCTTTGCTGGATAAAGTAGTCTTGGTTGTAGGTTCTTGGTATTCATCACTTTGAATATTTCTTGCCACTCCCTTCTGGCCTGCAAAGTTTCTGTTGAGAAATCAGCTGACAGTCGTATGGGTATTCCCTTGTAGGTAACTGAGTTTCTTTCTCTTGCTGTTTTTAAGATTCTCTCTTTATCTTTTGCTCTTGGCATTTTAATTATGATGTGTCTTGGTGTGGTCCTCTTTGGATTCCTTTTGTTTGGGGTTCTCCGCGCTTCTTGGACCTATAAGTCCATTTCTTTCACCAGGTGGGGGAAGTTTTCTGTCATTATTTCTTCAAATAGGTTTTCAATATCTTGCTCTCTCTCATCTTCTGGCACCCCTATAATTCTGATGTTGGTACGCTTGAAGCTGTCCCAGAGGCTCCTTACACTATCCTCGCATTTTTGGATTCTTTTTTCATTTTGCTTTTCCGGTTGGGTGTTTTTAGCTTCCTCGCATTTCAAATCATTGACTTGATTCTTGCGCTCCTCTGGTCTGCTGTCGGGAGTCTGTATAATATTCGTTATTTCAGTCCGTGTATGCTTAATTTCTAGTTGGTTCCCCAATATAACATCAAGGGTCTCATTAGTTTTCTTGTAGATCTCATTAAGTTTATCGGCGGCTTCTAAACAGTTCTTGAGAGACCTTAAAAGTGTGGTTCTGAACTCTATATCTTCCATTGACAATTTTGTCCTGTTTCTTTGTCTCCGCATTTTGTTATGCTTCCTTGGTGCACCCCCTAGTGGTCTTTGTGTGCAGTCTTATAGTTAAACCTTGATTGTTGTAGCTAATACCAGGGAGGGTTTGATCTCCAGGCCAAGTGGCTATGAGAATCAGCTGTGTCTGCAGTGAGAGAACTTCTGTCCTCTAGGGAGGTACTAATCTAGCCTTTGCCTGAGGCTATCTGGCAAATGCCTCTGTGCAGGGCTTGGGTGGGGTGGGTCACACAGGATCAACAGGGTGGGCCGGAGAGAGCAGTTATGGCGGCTCTCAGTCCTGTCCCCAGGGGCTCTGCCCCTCCGAGTCCCAGCACCCGCTGCAAAGCTCGGAGAGAAAGCTGCACTCGCTCTGATCGAAGCCAGACAGTCCCGCTTCTCCCGTTTGAGTCTGGGTCCCTAAAGACTCGCCTGTATCTGGAGCTCAGAGTCTGCGACTCCCTCCCGATTGAAAACGCCAACCGCGCCCTCCGCCACCAGCCCGCTCCGCGTACTCCGCACCTCAGAATTTGACTTCAGCATTGCGCCTCCTCTGAGTGTCCATATGCGCTTCTCTTTCCTCCTAGTTGTAGGACTTCCACTCAGCCAGTGTTCCTGTGGTTCTGGGTGATGTCCATTCCGTTTTTTAGTTTCACTTTTGAAGTAGTTGTTCAAGGCAGCAAACTCCGGCGTTAACCTATGCCGCCATCTTGGTTCTCTCTACTCTATATGTCTTAATATCTGGCAAGTCTTGTTCCTCTCATTATTTTTCTTTGAAATATTTGGGGGGTTATTTTTGTTTTGATTTAATCTTTCAAAACTTTTTTTAGCCTGGCTGGAGTGGTTGAACATCAACCTATGAATCAGGAGGTCACAGTTTGATTCCCGGTCAGGGCACATGCCCAGGTTGCAGGCTTAATTCCCAGTGTGGGGCTTGCAGGAGGCAGCTGATCAATGATTCTCTCTCATCATTGACGTTTCTTTCTCTCTCTCTCTCTCTCTCTCTCTCTCTCTCTCTCTCTCTCTCTCTCCCCCCTTCCTCTCTGAAATCAATAAAAATATATTTTAAAAGAGACATAAGTTGAAAGAAGTTAAAAGACTTACCCAAGGTCTTACATAGAGTGACCACACAACTTTCTGACACCTAACCCAGGGTTCTTCATGTTAAGTAACTACTGGAATCCTTTGCCACGTCCCACCCTCTTGTTAGACTGTACCTGGTTGGAGACTGGCTTATATTTGAGTCCTGGTTTGTTTAGTATTAGTTCCAGCTGTCTGCGGTTAAAATTGGATACACCAAGAGATTTCACCAAGCCAGCATCTTTGCAAGCTTCCAAAGCCTGTAGAGTAAATGCCATTGAATCAAGACAGAAGCCTCAAAACAAGCAAGAATGAATGTTTAGAGGGTTAATATAAATTCTTTAAAAAGGAAAGTCCATGTGTATGTCAATAGTCATTCTGTGAAGAAAATAAAGTGGGGGAGACAAGCAGGAATCATGAGTTGAGGAGCATTTTATAACATATCTCCCCCCTTTATTGTATATAACAATCTTATTTCTTGAAATTTGTTGAGGCTTTCTTTATGTTATGGTACCGAATCAAGTTTTGTAAGTGTCTGATATGTGTACAAATGTGTATTCTCCTATTTTGGGATGCAAATCTCTCTCCTCTCTCTGTCTCTGTCTTTGACTCTCTCTCATATATATAAGGATGTCTACACACACATTATATATAACATTAGGTCTAGCTTTTCCTGCCATCTCAATAATTTAAAGGAATATGTCAGAAATCTCCCACTATAATAGTGGATTTATAATGTCTTCATGTATTCCTTTTTAAATGTTTTCCAAATTTTTGCTTTATATATTTTGCAGATATTTTATTGGGTACATATTTGTTTAAAATTGATATATCTCGCCCAGCTGGCGTGGCTCAGTGGTTGAGCCTGGACCTATAAACCAGGAGATCACAGTTTGATTCCTGATCAGGGCATATGCTGGGGTTGTGGACTTGATCCCCACTAGGGGGCTGCAGGAGGCAGCTGATCAATGATTCTCTCTTATCATTGATGTTTTTCTCTCTCTTTCCCTCTCCCTCTCCGTTCCTTTCTGAAATCATTAAAAATATATTAAAAAGTAACATTCTAGAAAAAAAGGAATAGTGAATTAGTATATCTTCTTGGTAAATTTAATCTTTTATCATGATGTGGGATCTTTCCATTCCTAATAATACCTTTGATTTTTAAGACTACGTTGTCTGCCAGCCTGTGTGGCTCAGTGGTTGAGCACTGACCCATGAACCATGGTTTGATTCCCAGTCAGGTCACATGCCCAGATTGTGGTCTCAGTCCCACATAGGGGACATGCAGGAGGCAGCCAATCAATGAATCTCTCTCATTATTGATTTTTCTCTCTCTCTCTCCCTCTCTCTTCCTCTCTCTGAAATCAGTTTAAAAATAAATATGTTCTTGGGTAAGGATTAAAAAAATAAAATTAAAATACTATGTTGTCAGATATTAATATAACTATACAACTTTTTCTGGTAAGTATTAGACTGTTAAGATTTCCCCCATCCTTTAAATTTTAACTTTCACATGTCTTTATGCTTAGATGTGACTAATTCTAATATGTAAATTTTGGTATTTAGTAGGTGAATTTAGTTCATATTTATTGCAACTATAAATATATTTGTACTGTTTCTACCATCTTAATTTCTTATTTCAGTTTTTCTCACTTTTATGTTTCTTTTTAATACTTTCTTACTTTTAAAAATTTTATATCTATATCTTTCCTTTAATAAAGACAAGAACTTACATGCTCCCATATTCCTTGATTTACCCTGCTCCTAACATCTATGATGTTAATAGTCTATGCAGAATTTAACTTCCTATTATTATAGGTATGTTTTTCTCTTTTTATTTAATATTAGGTAGTTTTATAGATAAAAAAAACTATATCAATTTTGATTTGATCACTTTCACTTTGTACACTTCTTAGAGCATCTTTTCAATTTTTGCTCCTCTTATTTAGTAACTAGAGGCCCAGTGCATGAAATTCATATGCGGGTACAGTCCCTAGGCCTGTGATCAGAGCCATCTTCCCAGGCTGCCTGAAGCCGGCCCCAACCCCTGCTGCCACCCACCCCCAGTTCCCCATTCACCATCAGGTAATCAGAGCCTGATGGCTGGGGGAAGGGACCGAGAGGTTGGCCGTTCCTGCCCACTTGCCGGCCACACCCCTGTTGTGGGTTGCTCTCTGTGTGTGGAGTGACTGATGGGGTGGGGGTCTTGGCCTGGCACCACCTGTGTCCTCCACCACCCACCCCCAGTTCCCTGTTCACCATTGGGGAGATGGAGCCTGCCAGCCAGGGAAAGGGACCAAGAGGTGGTCAGTGCACCTCATAGTGAGCAGCCAAGCGGTTGTTCTGGTCATTCTGCCATTAGAGTCAATTTGCAGATTACCCTTTTATTATATAGGATAGAGGCCTGGTGCATGGGTGGGGGCTGGCCATCCTGCCCTGATGGGGGCCCTGGATCAGGGTGAGGGTCCAGGCTGAGGGGCGGGGCTGGCTGGAGTGAGGGGCCACGGTTGTTCTGGTCTCTGGTCATTCGCTGTTTTAGTCACTAGGTTTTTATTATATAGCATAGTTTTCAATGTTTGTCTTTATGTGGCAAAATTTCTGAGCAGTGTGTGGATTAGAAAATATTTTTATTATACATCATTTTTATCTTACAGTTTGACTGAATATAAAGTTCCAGTTCAATGTTCTTTATTCTTCAATACTTTGAAAATACTATTCTTTTATCACTTTTACACCCTTTGCTGCTGATTATAAAACAGAACAAATCAATACAAAACTGATACCAATCTCATTATATATTACTGATTCTTTTACTATCTTTCCCTTTTCAAATTTCTTAGTTTATGTATTTCTTAGTTTATGTATTTCTTAGTTTTATGTATTTTTGGAGTTCTTTTATTAGGTACATAGAGGTTTAGGATTTATTACTTTTTTATTATAAAACTAAAGGAAGATTCCTGCAAGAATAGGGCTTCGCTCCCATCTCTGCCCCTCCTACCCCGCCCATCTCTGCCCCTCCTACCCTGCCCTTCTCTGCTGCCCCTACCCTGCCAGTCTCTGCCGCTTCTCTCCCACCCTTCTCTGCTGCTTCTCTCCCGCCCGTCTCCGCTACCTCGGCTCCGTTGCTTGGCTTCTTTCTATGGTGTCTTCAGTCTTAGCTCCCAGCCGGTATATGCAAATTAGCCACCATCTTTGTTGGCAGTTAATTTGCATATTGCTCTGATTAGCCAATGGTGGACATAGCAAAGGTACAGTCAATTTGCATCTTTGTCTATTATTAGATAGGACTAGAGGCCCGGTGCACAAAAATTTGTGCACTTGGGGGGGTCCCTCAGCTCGGCCTGTACCCTCTCGCAGTCTGGGACCCCTCAGGGGATGACCACCTGCTGGCTTAGGCCCGCTCCCTGGGGGATTGGGCCTAAGCTGGCAGTCAGACATCCCTCTGGAAGCCTGGGAGTCCTTGGGGGATGTTCACTTACCAGTGGGGAGCAGGCCTAAGTGCAGTCGGACATACTTAGCACTACTGCGGAGGCGGGAGAGGCTCCCACCACCACCACTGTACTGGCAGCCATCAGCCTGGCTTGTGGCTGAGCAGATGTGGGAGCGCACTGACCACCAGGGGGCAGCTCCTGCATTGAGCGTCTGCCCCCTGGTGGTCAGTGTGTGTCATAGTGACCAGTTATTCCCAGTCATTCTGCTATTAGGGTCAATTTGCATATTACCCTTTTATTATATAGGATAGCGGCCTGGTGTATGGTGGGGGCCGGTTGGTTTGCCCTGAAGGGTGTCCCAGATCAGGGTGGGGGTCCTGCTGGGGTGCCTGGCCAGCCTGGGTGAGGGGCTGATGGCTGTTTGCAGGCTGGCCAAGGCCCCAGTGGGGACCCTCACCTTATGAGGGTATAGGCAGCCTGGGTGAGGGGCTGAAGGCCGTTTTCAGACTGGCCACACCCTCTTCAGGGTGGGGGTGGGTCCTGATGGGGTGCCTGGCCAGTCTGGGTGAGGGGCTGATGGTTGTTTGCAGGCTGACCAAGCCCCCCCCCCAGTGGGAACCCTCACACCATGAGGGTGTGGTCATCCTGGCTGAGGGGCTGATGGTTATTTGTAGGCTGGCCACAGCCCCTGCCACCAAAGCTCTCAGTGGAGACTGGCTGTAAGCAGGTATCTGGGATTTATTTATCTTCTATAATTGAAACTTTGTTGCGTTGAGCGGAGGCCACAGCCGGCCAAGGCAGGTGGGAAGCTTGGCTTCCTCCATGGCTGGGGCAACCAAACCTCCTGCTTGCTCCAGCTCAGTGGCTGCCAGGTGCCATGTTGGTTGGGTTAATTGGCATATATTTGCTATGATTGGCTGGTGGGCGTGGCTTGGGGCATAGCAGAGGTGCGGTCAATTTGCATGTTTCTCTTCTATTAGATTAGAGAAACTTCTTTATCCCTGGTAATACTCTGCTCCAAAATCTTTGTTGATATTAAAATAGCTACTCCCACTTTCTTTTTATTTCAGTTAGCCTAGTATATTTTTCCCTGTTCTTTTCTTTTTTTTAACCTTTGACTTTAAACATGTTTATATGTTTTTATTTAAAATGGGTTTCTTGTATATAATATATAATGGGGTTTGGCTTTTTGTCCATTCTGACAACCTTTGCCTTTTAACTGTATTGTTTCAACTATGTATATATACTGTGACTATTGATACCACTGAGTTTAAATTTCCCATTTTGGTATTTGTTTTTTACTTCCCTACCTATTCATTTTCCTTCTGTTTTTCTTTTCCTGCCTTCTCTTTGATTATCTTTTATTATTCTATTTTGTCTCATTTATTGATTTATTTGCTATGCTCTGCAAGCATTAACATTTTCTCTTTATATTTGATATTCTTAAATTTCTCTATAGTGTATCTAGGTATGGGTTTCCTTCTCTTTCCTCTTTGGTAGTCTATGCCTGTTCAATATCTCTGTTTTTTTTTCTCCTTCAAATATTTCCTTTTCCTTTTTTTTTCTTTCTTGTTTTTCTATTATGCGAGTAGTGAAATTCTAATTGTATCCTATACATCTCTTGGCTTTTCTTTCATATTTAATTTTTTCTTGTCTATTCCTACTTCATATTGGGAGATTTCCTCATTCTGATCTTTCAATTTGATCCCATTTTCCTTATTTATATCCATTTCACTTTTATCCCATCTATTGCATTGTGTTTTATTTTTCCCAATTACTACTTGCTTAATGCTTGTTTTTAAAAAATGTTTTCTTTCACATTGCTAGTATCTTTTCTTATCTCCTTTAATATATTATTTGGCTAATTTAAAAGTTCTTGGTCCTCTGTTCTGTTTATGTTGGGATCTGTAATTGAGATATGTTATTTCCTTATGAAATAAATACCTTGTTATTTTGAGCTATGAGCTATTTTCTTCTGGGGATACTGGCTACCCTGTCAGGCAGACTCTTAGACAGAAACACCAAATCTACTCAGCTCCAATGACAACACGAGTGAGTATATGTTCTCTCAGGTAGAGATCCCCAGGGACCAGAAAACTAGTGGCTGCCTCCTCACCCCTCAAAACAACTCCAGCCTTCAGGTCTTCAACTGTTACCTAGAGGGGAACACCCATTAGAAAGAGATACTGTACTCATTAGAGTATATTCTCTGGGAGAATAAAGGCTGCAACTCTTCCTACTAAATGAAACAGGAATAATCAGATCACAATTCAAAAATGTGGTCTTTTAAAATAAAAGATTAAAAGGCCCATTTGAACTTACCTCCCAAGTGGCACACAGATTTGAATTGTGATATAACCAATTGCCATACTCATCTTTAGGATAAAATTCATCTCCAGGCTAAAAAAGAAAAAAGCAAACAAACAAAAAAGGATAATTCCTTTTATTTATATCTGGGAATTAAAATGATGGAATTTGAATTGTCTTTATGCCAATATACCCTAGCCCTGGGAAAGCAATAAAAGTTTAATTATTTGTTAGTATGTTTATATAATTATATAATACATTATATTTGTATATATTTCTCACCTTTGTGGGACTGTCCAGAAATTCTTTCATTTTTCTAAAATATGTGACACATTAATCCCATTTTCCTACACTGGCATTCATTTTCTCTTTATTTATCAACAGATTATCCTTATTCTTAATCCATGAACTTTCTCCTAATGACAGAATTACTCATCAAAAAAGAGTAGAGATTGAGAATTAGGACTCTGAGACTCAGTGTTTTGACAGTTGAGGACAGCACGGCGTGTTACTTCTCAGTTCTGGTGGACTTGCTCACTGGTTTTTTTTCTTTTCATTTTGGGGCCCTCCAGGAGTTCAGCAATTTTTTTTCCTACTTCACACATTAGTGTCAACTTTCCTTCTCTTGTTTTTGGGTGATCCTTTCCCAACTAAGGCTAACTGGTGTGGAACATTATCTTTCAGATTTCTCTTTTTTGGCTGTATCTAAACATGGGATCCATTTCTTATGGGCTTGAAAATGGAATACAGTGGGGCCTTGACTTACGAGTTTAATTCGTTCTGTGACAGAGCTCGTAACTCAAATTACTCGTATGTCAAATCATTAAAGTGACGAGTGAGACACGTGATGCTGGGCTGATGTTATGGCATTCACTGTGACGTTCGTTGTGCCAACTAGCGGTGGGGTATCTGAAGCTGGCTCATAACCCAAATTTTAGCTCACAACTCAAAGCAAAAAATCCTCTGAGAGACGGCTCGTATCTTGAAAAACTCGTTAGTCGGGACATTCGTAAGTCAAGGCCCCACTGTAGAGAGAAATGAAAGATGATTCCTAGGCTCCTGGGGTGGATGGTGGTAATCATTTCCTGAGTTTGGGTTAGCAATCAAGAGTTTTTTATGAACATTTTGAGTTTGAAATGACCAAACGCTCAAGTGGCCATTTGAAAAGGCAGTTGAACAGAGAAATCTCAGAAAGAGGCTCAGAAAGAGGCCATGGCTATAGACAATATTTGGTAGCCCTTACATATAAAATAATAATCAATCCTTGCAACTATATTAGGTCACTTATAGACACAGTGTGGCTCAGTAAGACAAGAATATTGAGAAAGAGGTACTATTCTGGGCATAACAACATTTGGAGGTTTTCAGAGAAGCTACCAAAGAATCAAGAGAGGGTGGTATTATAGAAGTCACAAGAAGAAAATGTATACTGGAGATAGCAGACAACTGTGTTGAGAGGTATCAAATAATATGAGGATACAGTGTCTATTGGGTATGGTTGTCAGCATACAAGTCTTTGTAGACCTTGATAATAGTAATTTTTATTGAAAATCAAGCAACTGGACAAAATTTATTATTATTATTATACTAGAGGCCCGGTGCACAAAAATTTGTGCACTCGGGGGGGGGGGGGGGGGGGGGGGGGTCTCTCAGCCCGGCCTGTGCACTCTCGCAGTCTAGGACCCCTCGGGAGATAACGACCTGCTGGCTTAGGCCTGCTCCCGGGTGGCAGAGGGCATGCCCAATCCCTAGGTGCCTGCCCCGTAGCCCCTGGTCGGGCTCAGAGCAGAGCTGATTGGGGAGTTGGGGCGCCGCCCCCGTCATGCACAGAGCAGGGCAGATCGGGAGGTTGCGATGCCACCCTCATTCATGTTCAGGGTAGGGCCGATTGGGGGGTTGGGGCACTGCCCCCTGTTACACTCAAGGCAGGGTTGATGGGGAGGTTGCGGCGCCAACCCCTGTCACGCACAGAGCAGGGCCGATCAGGGGGTTGGGGCTCTGCTCCCTGTCACTCACAGAGCAGGGCCCATCAAGGGGGTTGGGGCTCAGTACCCTGTCACGCACAGAGCAGGGTCAATCAGGGGGTTGGGGAGCTCCCCCCTGTCACTCACAGAGTAGGGCCAATAGGGGAGTTGGGGCACCACCCCCTGTCACACACAGAGCAGGGCGGATCAGGGGGTTGGGGCGCCGCACCCTGTCACACACAGAGCTGCCGGGCAATCAGGGGGTTGGGGAGCTCCCCCCTATCAGGCACAGAGCAGGGCTGATCAGGGAGTTGGGGCGCCTTCCCCTGTCACAAACAGAGCAGGGAGGATAGGGAGGCTGTAGCCCCGCTCCCTGTCACACACAGAGCCGCAGGGCAATCAGGGGGTTTGGGCGCTGCCCCCGTCACACTGATCCCAGTGCCGCGAGGCCTCGCGGCTCCACTGATCCTGGTGCTGGGAGGCATATTACCCTTTTACTATATAGGATAGAGGCCTGGTGCACGGGTGGGGTCTGGCTGGTTTGCCCTGAAGGGTGTCCTGGATCAGGGTAGGGGTCCCCACTGGGGTGCCTGGCCAGCCTGGATGAGGGGCTGATGGCTGTTTGCAGCTGGTCACACACCCTTCAGGTTGGGGGTCCCCACTGGGGTGCCTGGCTAGTCTGGGTGAGGGGCTGAGGGCTGTTTTCAGGCTGGCGGGTGACTGAAAAAAAGCTCCTTTTTTTCTTTTTCTTTTTTATTCTGGGCCAGCTTTACCTCTGAGGCTTGGCTCCAACTCTTAGGCCTCGGCTGCTGAAAGCAGGTATCTGGTTTGTTTGGGTTCTATAATCAAAACACTGTTTCAACTCCAGCTCTGAGATCCCGGCTGGCTGAATGCAGGTTTCTGGGGTTTTGTTTAGCTTCTATATTTGTAACAATGTTTCTAACTGCAAGCTCAGAGGCCGGCAGTGGCAGGCGGGTAACGTTGGAGTCCTCTGTCACTGAAGCAAGCAAGCCTCATGTTCGCTTCAAGCTGCCTGGCTGCCGGCCGCCATCTTGGCTGGCAGTTAATTTGCATATCACCCTGATTAGCCAATGGGAAGGGTAGCGGAGGTATGGCTAATTACCATGTTTCTCTTTTATTAGATAGGATATATGAGAGAAGGAAGAGGGAGAGAGAGATAGAAACATTAATGATGAGAGAGAATGATTGGTAGGCTGCAGGAAGCTGAATGATTGATAGGACTGAACTGTATGTTCAGTCCACAGGCTGACGTTCTATCCACTGAGCCAAACCAACCAGCTAAGGCAAAATTCATTATATTAAAAAAACCTTTTTTTTTTCTTCCACTATCTCACCTGAATAAAACTTTCCCCTGGTGATATCACTTCCTTTAGCAAACACAATTTTGACTCAATTTCTTCCTGTCTCACTTAGAGCAGGAAAAAGGGTCCTTATTCCTCAATGCCACATAATCATTCATGTTAATTACCCTTTCTGTTTCTGCTTCCCAAGCTCTTTGAAATTCTCAACACTATGGCCCACATTTCCACTTCAGTCTCCCTCCACATTTCTTGCCTTTTGCATTTTCCAATTTTACTTCTGTTTGCAATGGTTTTATGCTTCTATCATACACTGTGTTAAATACTTTTTACTTTCCAAGACTTTAATTAAGTCCTATCATCCCTGAACCCATGTTAGCTATTCCTCTTAAGCATGTTCCTCTTAAGCTTCCATTGTGCCTCCTTTACTCTCCCCTCATCTGAATCATTCCATGGTCTTTCTTCCTCCACTCCTGCTCATACTGAAGACAGTATTAGAAGACTAATTCAACCCTCTAAAAATCTATGCTATTGATTCTCATTCCTATTCATCAGTATCTTCATTTATTTTTTAAAAATGCCATTCCTCATTAAAAAAAAAAAAGGCAGAAGGGACTGTATATTGTCAGGAAACAAATATTGGAATGGCATTAGGGGATTTAGAATCTGATCCCAGCTCTGATGGATTTTAAACCTGAGTTAGCTGTTTCATTGCCTGGGGCCTCAACTGCCTCTTTTGTGAAATGAAGATATTCTGTATATTGGAATATCTATTTCCACCGGATCATTTCATAATATTATTTTTTATTATCTATGAAATGTGAGGCATTGTGTCGGTAACTTCATATTATAATTTTAATGACTCCTCACAACACTAGGCAAGTGAGTTATTATTGTCTCAATTTACCAATAATGAAATTGAAAGAAAGTTCAGGAATATCAAAGATACTATGCTAATAATAGTAGGTAATAAAGCTGAAAGTCCCTCTTCTGCGTGACTCCAAAGTCCATTGGACCATGTTTAGGTGATGTGTAAAGGGATCAGGTAATAACTTGACCAAGTCATCTGGCTCACATGTGACAGAGCTGGGATTCAAACAAGGCACCCTGGTTCTGGAGCTCATGCTTCGTATCACCATGCGTGCTAAGTGACCTCTGATTAATGAGTGCAGTGGCAATCTGTTATTCTGCTTTCTACCATTTTTATGCCTTCTTCTATAGAAGAGCTCATTCTACAGTTCTAACTCTTGGCCAAAGATGTCAGTCAGCCATGTCCTTACACAAAGATTAGTCAGCAAAAGTTACATGACCCAAGCAAGGCTGATCCATGCTTCTCTGTGAGGTTTAATGTGTAGTCTCTCTTCCTCTGAATTCTTGAGTTGTATTGTGAAGTGGTCTTGGCATGTCAATGGGCATTTTGCCATCATATAGAAAGAAATTTTTGAGAATTAAGCCACCAGAACACAGGAATAGAGAAAGGGCCAGAGTGTAGATACATAGTTTGAACTTCTGGATCCAGCCCTTTGGAATTAGATATGCCTTGGAATTCTCAGTTCCCTTTTTTGCTAATGCCAATTTGAGTTGGGTTTCTGCCATTTATAACAAGAGTTCTGACTAAAACAAAGGTGTTGGGTATGGCAAGTAATGAACAAAGAATGGGGAATTGGCTAGGTCAGTATGGGATTGTGGATAGTGAGGATTCTCCAGCTGAGAATTGGATATTCTTGCTATGCAATAGCATGGCATCTTGTTAAACTGTTGCCTTGTTGTGTCTTGAGACTCTGACAATGGGCATACTAAGATTGGAGCTTTAGGAGACTTAGTAGGAAAACATTGGGTGTTAGTTTGTTGGCCATTTTTGCAGTCTTCAGTCAGGTCCTGAAGAAATATAAATGTGTTTATTGCTACTTGGCTTGTAAGATGAGTGGTAAGATCATATTTTGCTAAAATAGGTACTTTCTGCTTCTAGATGCCTCCCCAAATGGCAGAAGTTCAGCTCTGAGCCTTCTAGAGTTAGAAAAGTCTGTGTCAGCCAGGACATGAAGGTAAGAATCCTAGAGGGAAATAAAATTGGACTTGGGAGAATCCTTGTCCATTTCTCTCTGAAGACAAGATCTCAGGCCAATGATGCCACACCCAACAAAGGAGCACCATCGAATGAGATGCAGACTGGGTGCAAAGAATGCATGATCTGTGCCTCCCTGTTTTGTATTATTTCAAGCCAGATGGGGGCAGTAAACTGAGGACTGAGCAGATGAGCAGAACAAGGAGGTTCTTTACTCAGATGCAGAAACCACAGCCAAGGATTAGATGTAAGAAAGCTACCCTATAAGATTTCTAGTTTTAATTACTCTTTAATGGAGCTGACTGAATGTGAACTTACTGAAAGCCTAGGAAAATGTTAAGGGATATTGTCTGTCCATGAAATCCCAAACTGACCATTAAAAGCCTTTGACTAACCATTGTGAAGGCCATTGTGAAGCCTGCAAACTCCTATCAAGGATGCAAAAGGGGAATCTTTCCCAAAGTCCCTCTTGCATGTGACCACAGAGGAGAGTCATCAAGGAAAGAGATGCCAGAGAACAGAACAGGGGCAGCCAGGTTGCTTGTGTGAAGGCAATCTGGGCACCTCAATGACCAGTTTCATTTTCAGTCTCTCCTTTCTCAGAGACATTGGAAAGCAGTTACTTCTCTTCAGCAGTGTATATGGGATGTGTTGTTGGTGGTTAAATTAACACACAGTCCATAAATTGAGAAAGTTTAAAGAAGAAGTGCATTTGAATTAGAGGAATAGCTGTCACCCTGATCTTGTTGCTGACCCCCTCTCCCCCAAATACTGACCATTCTTTGGGTTATGTCCCTTTGGAGCGGTGGAAGGTGAGTACGTTTTCAGTTGTATACATTACTTTGCATTATGTCGTGCAGGAACATATTCATGACTATGTGAATGGGAAGAAGGGTGTGTCTGGATGCTGGACAGGTAAAATTGGACTACTGTTTGGGGACTACTTGATGGTTTGATGGACAGCTTAAACTACAGTTGTAAAGACATGCTATAATAAAAAGTGCATTAGATTAGGAATCAAGAAACATGGGATCCAAGCCTAAGTCTGCTACACATAATCTTTCTGGGCATTTGTTAGACTAGCCAGTGTTGTCTAACCTATGGTAACAAAATGATAACATTCTATGGTGCTAAGTAATTAACTAGTTTCGTACACATGGCTGCTGGCTTGTGGCTGCCAAAGAGTAGAGACAAACCTTTAGGTGTCTGAACTCACCTTAAGAGCCATGGGCATTTCAATGATATAAAGATCAACATAATCTAGCTGGAGGGCCTTGAGTGTCTTCTCCAGGTATGGGCGGACCCTCTCTGGTTCAAAATGGGTAGACCACAGCTGAAAGAATAAAAAGGGGATAGTGAACTAACATTCACGCTATTAAAAATAATAATAATAATGTAGCTCTTTATTCTTTTTCCCATATATTTTTTATTGAAATGAGAGAAAGTGAGAGGGGGAGAGGGATAGAAACATCAACGATGAGAGAGTGCCGAAAGCCGGTCCATCCTTGCTGCTTGACACAGTCGCTGCAGGATAGAAACATCTGCACAGCATATGTTTCAAGGGACCTGGCGTATATAGCATACTGTTCTTAATATGTTTGCTCCCCTTAGCGCTGTGTGTTTTAACCAAGGTCACCTCTCCGAGAAAGGTTGTTTCCCCAGATAGGGATTTTTCCCTGAAGTTAGGGAGGGGATGAAACTCCTTAACTAAGTGCCAGGCGGGTAGTTAATCACTTTAACTACAAACAATCATGCTTAAGCTACATAATCTTTACTCCCTGGAATGGAGATAAGAAACGCCCTAACCTTTGTAATAGAAATTGACAGGATTAAAATCAACTGGTATAAATACGGATGTAACAAGACAATAAACAGCAGAACCTCTCTGGAGATCCAGACCAGAACTTGGCTGGAGATCCTGGCTGGAGATCCTGGCTAGGCTGCTGATCAACTGAACACTGTCTCCGTGTCCTTCCTTCTTCGCCGACTCCGTCTACGCCTTTGGGAACCCCTGGACCTGCTGGGGTTGGACCCCGGCAAGAGAGCATCATTATTTGGCCGAGTCTTGCATGCCCCCTACTGGGGATTGAGCTTGCAATCCAGGCATGTGCCCTTGATGGAATCAAACCATGAAAATATTCTGAAATTAGGCAGAGAAAAGTGACATCAGGTCCATCATTAATATGAGGGGATGGAGGGTGAAAGAAAGCTCTCACCTTTCCGCAGTAGAAAATATCCTCTCTCTTCACCCTTCCTTCTGCTATCTTCTCTCTGATGGCCTCCCCCACTTCGTCCTCATTCCGGTAGATATAGGCCCCATCAATGTGCTGGTACCCAACATCGAGGGCCATCTTAACTGATGTCTTACAGCTCCCCTTAGAGGTCTGAAATAACAAAGGGTTGAGGTTTGGGAGAAAAGGAATCAGTCCTTAGTTCAATCATTATTAGTGAAGACGCTTTGCTGTACATTGTTTTAGAGTGAAAATGACAAATTCCCAATTCCATGCTGTTGTGATTGGAAGATGGTATCTAGAGGCTGGAGAAACTGACCTTCTAGGCAGCATTCCATCCTCAGTGGGAGACTCCATCCATCCCAGCTCTGCCCTTAGTGTTGTGGTTTCAGAAATGTAACTTGATCAATGTGACCAGTGACAAGATATTTCATGGTTTCCATGCTATAGGAAGGCACAGTTCATTGACATCGGTTCAGTTATAAATCAAAGGTTTGGGTGAATAAACTGAGATATAGCCACAGAATGGAAAACTAAAAGGTAGTAAAAAGGAATGAACTATTGATAGACACAGCAACATGGATGAATATCAAATAAGTATACTGAAGAAAAGAAGCAAGACAAAAAAGAATACGTTATGATTTCATTCATATAAAATGCTAGAAAATAAAAAGTAATCTCTAGTGAGATTCAGATCAGTGATTGCCTGGGGTGGGGGTTGTGGACATGGGATTACATGGGATCACAAAGAAACACAAGGAAACTTGGCAGTAATGAATACATTCACCATCTTGATTGTGATGATAGCTTCATGGGTGCATACATGTGCCAGATGCATCTGATTGTATACTTTAAATATGTGCAGTTTTTTTGTACGTCAATTATGCCTCAATAAAGATGGGGGGGAAAGGTTTTTGAGCAACATCCTAGATTTTTCAATATATATACTTATCAATTTGGTAGCCAAAACTTTGTTCATTTTATTAATCTGCATGAAGCAAAGAATGAGAATATCCTCTCCCCTGTACATTGACAGTAATGAAAACAAAACAAACAAAAAACACCTGAAAAATTCTTGACACTTGAGTTATAAGTTATCCATCTTTCAGATTACACATAAATTACTGTTCTTTAGTTATGAAGACATTTTATTTATTTTTATTGAAGTGACATTGGTTAATAACATTATATAAATTTCAGGTGAATAACCTTGTAATTTGGTACCTGTACACTCTATTGTGTGTTTACCACCAAAAGTCTAGTTTCCTTTTGTTATGATATATTTGACCCCCTTTCCTCATCTTCCTCTCCCCCAACCACCTTCCCTTCTGGTAACCAACCATTCTATTGTCTGTATGTATGAGTTTGTTTTTGTTTTGTTAGTTCATTACTTTTTTTGTTTTATATTCTACATATGAGTGGTTTTGGGCCTTTTCTGTCTGACTTATTTCACTTAGCATAATACCCTCAAGATTCATTCATGTTGTGACAAATGGCAATATTTCATCTTTTTTATGGCTGAGGAATATTCCTTCATGCTTATCTACTATGTCTTCCTTAGCTATTTATTCACTAGTAGACACTTAGGTTGTTTCCAGTCTTGACTATTATAAATAATGATGCAGTTAACATAGGGGTCTATCTAACTATCTATCTGTCTATCATACATAGATAGATATATTTTAATATGCTTTGGATGAATACCCAAAAGAGGAATTGCTGAGTCATATGGTATTTCTATTCTTAATTTTTTGAGGAAACTCCACACTGCTTTCATAATGGCTGCACCAATTTACAATCCCTCCAACAGTGTACAAGGGTTATGTTTTCTTCACATCCTCCTTAACACTTGTTATTTCTTGTCTTTTTGAAAACAGCCATTGAATAGGTGTGAGATGATATCTCATTGTGGTTTTGATGAGCATTTCTCTAATCAGTGTTGTTGAACATTTTTGTTATTGGCTCCTTTTTTATAAATTAGCGGCCCATACATATGTGGATTTATTGCTCAGATCTCAGTTCTGATCCGTTGGTTGGTTCTTTCATTTTTTAAAAATCTGAGTTTTCTCTCCTCTTCCACCTGAGTCATTTCTAGATTTCTATTTTCAACCTCATGAATCCTCTCTTCCACATGGTTTGTCCTTTTTCTAATGCTTTCTTCACTTCATTTACTGAGTTCTTCAGCTCCAGACTTTCTGTTTGGTTATTTTTTATAGTTTAAATTTCTTTGGTAAATTACTCCTTTGGTTTGTTAATTTTATTCCTGAGCTCATTGACCTGCCTTTCTGAGTTTTCTTGTATATCACTGAGTTTCTTCATGACTGCTATTCTGAATTCTGTATTATTTAGATAATTCTATCTTCCATGACTGAGTTTTGTTTCCGGAGAATTGTGATTTTCTTTCTGTGTTACCATGTTACCTTAACTGTTCATGGTACTCAATGGGTTGTTCCTCTGCTGGAACATTTAAAGTAGTGAATATCTTTCTTATTTAGGTACTGTTTTGATTTTAACAATTCAACAGGTTGATAATTAGAGGTCTTTGTTTTGTCTACCAGTAGATGGTGCTCTAGTATAAGCTTCTGTTTTCTCTTACCAATTCTACTTGCCCCTGGGGTGGGTGGGGGTCACCACTGTGGTCATGGGAGTTGCCACCTGGGTGATAGGGTGGTGAGTGCTCTGCTGTATTTTGTTCCTCTGGGTCTGGAGGCCTCACTACTGTGTTGTGAGGATGTGGTGGGTGAGGGGAGAGTTTGCTTTGTGAACCCAGTGCTTGGTTACCTGGTTCCCTTCCTGACTGGTGCCACTGCGCTATATAGAGCTGGGAGACCAGAGACATGTCTTTGCTTTTGCTACCAGGCTCCACTGTAGTAAGGAAGGAGGAAGCAGGTTCTCAGGTGCCAATGCTGTTTCTATCCCTCTTACTCTCCACTGGGCCATAGTATGAGCGCTCCACCCCGACTCCTCCACCACTACCCCATTAGCTGGGGCCACAGGCTAGCCATGGTGGCTATGGAACCACATCTGCAGACACCATCCCTGTTTTCTCCCTCATCTTGCCTCCCCTAAGTGTTCCAATACACCCTCCTTCAGATATACCAATGTGTGTCTCTCTCAAGCTTGCTAGTGTGTTGAACAGAGTAACTTTTATTGCATTAAAGATGTCTGGTTGGTTTTAGATTTAAGGGAAGATATACATGGGTCTATTTGTTCCACCATGATGCTCTGTGATGACATTTTACATATAAAAGGGTGTGTCTCAATAAACAGATGGCCAATAGATATATGAAAGGATGCTCAGTGTTACTAATCATCAGGGAACTGCAAATTAAAATCACAATTAGATATCACCTTACACCTGTCAGATTGGCTATCATCAAGAAATCAGCAAATAACAAGTGTTGGCAAAGATGTGGAGTAAAGGGAACCCTAGTGCATTATTGGTGGGATTGCAAATTGGTGCATCCGCTATGGAAAACTGTGGAAGTTCCTCAAGATAATAAAATAGAACTACCATATGACACAGTAATTCCATTTCTGGGTATGTGTCTGAAGAAACCCAAAATATTAATTCAAAAAGATAAATGTTCATTGCAACACTATGATTCCATAGCCAAGATATGGAATCAACCTAAATGTCCATCAGTAGATGACTGGAAAAGAAGATGAGGTACATATATACAATGAAATATTACTCAGCCATAAAAAAAGAATTAAAGTATACCATCTGTGACAGCATGAATGAATCTAAAAGGTATTATCCTAAGTGAAATAAGTCAGCCAGAGAAAGCCAAATACCATATGATTTCACTTATATGTGGAATCTAAAGAACAAAATTAATGAACAAATAAAATGGAAATAGACTTAGAGATACAGAGAACAAATTGATGGTTGCCAGATGGGAGGGGTTGTTGTGGGGACTGGGTGAAAAAAGTGAAGGGATTAAGAAGTACAGAAGGCAGTTACAAAATAGTCACAGGGATGTAAAATACAACAAAGGGACTATAGTCAATAATATTGTACTAACTATGCAAAGTGCCAAGTGGGTACTAGACTTATTGGGGTCATCACTTCAAAAATTACATAAATGTCTAATCACTATACTATACTCTTGAAACTAGTATAATATTTAATGTCAACTGTAATTGAAAAAAGTCTCTATATTTAGTTCCATTTTTTCTTAATGAGAAACATAATTCTTGATGGAGAGCTCTTTGAAGATAAACACATATCCTCATCAAATAAAATTTTCAAATCATATTTTAGGTTTTGTGTGTGTGGGAGAGGTTTAATCCTATTTGTTGATTTTTACTGATCTCAAATTAAGATGATCATTCTGATCTCTTTCACAAATGTTGAGAAGTACTTGTGCTTGCTTCTAGAATTTCAGTGTTCTCACCAAATGCTCAGCAAATCATATCAGACCTGTGAAATCTGACTCACAGCTATTGATTTGTTGTAAAATGAGTGAGGTAAGAAATCTCATGTATTTCTAGTGGCTTTTTAGTCTGGGGCTGAAATACAAGGTCTTAGGAGCATTAATTGTATTTCCCCCCTACACCCCTATTTTAGCAGAAAGTTAGCATTATTGAGAAAATAAGTGATATGAAAAATGAACAAAGTGGCTGCACAGATGGTATTAGACAAAGGATTCATAGTAACAAATATCAAGTAGTTGGAGAAAGAAACACACCTTCTAGATAGAGCCTCTTTGATTGACTATATAATTAAGAGGGCTTGAACAGAAATTGAAGCCAAAAAGAACCCCAAACTGTAAAATGAGATATTATGAAAGACAGCACAGAAATAAACTCATGCCTTTATGAGTCAATTAGTATTTCACAAAGGAGGCAAGAACATACAATAATCTATACAATAAATGGTGTTGGGGAAACTGGACAAATACATCCAAAAAAAAATGAAACTAGACCACTAACTTACACTACACATAAGAATAAACTCCAAATAGATTAAACCATAAACTCAAAACCATAAAAATCCTAGAAGAAAACATAGGGAGGAAAATCTAAGACATTTCTCATAGCAATATTTTTTTCTGATATATCTCCTTGGGCAAGGGAAACAAAAGGAAAAATAAATAAGATTACATCAAACTAAAAGGTTTTGCCCAGCAAAGGAAACCTTCAACAGAATGAAAAGATAACACTCTGAATGGGAGAACATATTCACCAGTGATACATCTGATCATCTGATACATCTGATAAGGCGTTATATATCTAAATTTTATAAAAAACAGAAAACTCAACACCAAAAAGCAATCCAATTAAAAAATTGGCAGAAGACCTGAATAGACACTTCTCCAAAGAGGATGTACAGATAGCCAAGAGCTATATGAAAAGACAGATGCTCCACGCCACTAATCATCAAAGAAATGCAAATTAAAACCACAATGAGATATCACCTCACATCTGTCAGAATGGCTATCATCAATAAGAATCAGCTTTCATCCTCCAGGATATAACATATATTCTAGGGCAACATCTTTTGTATGGTGTTGTGCCCCCAATAAGTACAATATGTGAGTCTGAAAACCCTGTAGGGGTGATTCATCTTAGCATCACTCCCTTTTACCCGCTTGGAAAATGTGTGCTTCCCATTCCTAAATTTTAGGCTCTGAGGATCTAAAGGTCCTAATTCCCAGGCGAAACCAGCCTCCTTATTGTAAGGGAAAGAGTTGCCATATTGGAGGGGTAAGATACCTTATCATCACAAGGGGATAGGTGAACCAATGATATACTCATTACCGGTTGTGATTGTTAATGGACAAGGCAGCAGCCATAACTTGAGAGGGTAGTTGACTAGGGATTCAGACAACTCAGGGATGAGGATTTGGGACATAACACTAGGTAAGTCTCCCAGATTAGCAGAGATATTGGCTAAGGATACAGGGAATTTAGAATGGGTATTCTGGGAGGAAGAGAATAAGTAGAAGTTACAATTGAAGACAGCTTTAGTGGCAAGAGCTGTATTCATCCTGCTAACCTACCTCTTTTAAATTTTTCCCAGGAAACAGACCAAACAGAATTCTGGAAAAGCTGTTCCCAGGGGTGAACTTAGCATATAAAAGCAGTAGGTGCAATTGACAGACAGCAGGGGTAGAACATGTCATAATGAACCCCATTTCCTCAGTCCTCAGAAGTGTTGGCTGCTCATTACTCACATCTGGTTCCCTCTATGGATGACCCAGGGTATAAAGGCCTGATGCTCTTACCTGAACTCAGCACAACTCTGTGGCACCATTCCCATTCCAGAATTCCCTGTGGCATTGATGAGCAACTGCATTGCAGTACAACTGTCCCCACTGCACACACCCTTACAGGTCTGGTCTCTGAGAGTACTCTCCAACAAGCTGTTCCCAGATTTCCCAATTTAACACTTGGGTAGAGAAGGATTTCTTAAACAAGCCACAGAAAGTACTAATGATAAATTAAAAGAGTGCTAAAGGTGAGCACATTAAAATTGGGAATGGAAATTATATGACTGCTTTGGAAATGATCTCTATTGACATTATCTGCTAGAAATGAAGATACTGATACTCATTGGCCTAGCATTTCCACTCCTAACAATATACCTTAGAACAGTGGTTCTCAACCTTGGCTGCACATTAGAATCACCTGGGAATCTTTTTAAAATCCTGATTTCTGGGCCTCATCCTCCGGAAATTCTGTTTCTTTGTTATGGGGGGGGGCCACAACATTAGTAACAAAGAAACAGAATTTCCGGAGGATGAGGCCCAGAAATCAGGATTTTAATAAGATTCCCAGGTGATTCTAATGTGCAGCCAAAGTTGAGCACCACTGCCTGAGAAGAACTCGCATGCGGGTCCAGGAAGATCTGTGTGCGATCCTTTGCAGCAATATTGCCTGTAACGTCCCAAACTGGAAGCAATACAAATGCCCACCAACAGTAAAATTGATTCCGGTAAGTTATAATTAAATATCATACAGCAATAAAGATGGCCAAAGACATGATTAATAACATGGGTGAATCTTATAGCATATTTAGAAAAAGAGGCAAGGCAAACAATAATGCATTCAGTATGTTTCCATTCATAGAAAGTCCCCAAATTATCAAAATTAAAACGTATTGTTAGAAATGCATATTAAAATCGCACCACCCTTAGAAAAGAGTAAGAGAATAATTGCCATAAAAGTTATGAGAGCAATTACCTCTTGAGAAAGAGAGTGTTTTGGATTAGGAAGGGCACAAGAAAGCTTCTGGGGCTTGGGAAATTCTAATTTTGAATCTGGGTGGTGATTACACAGATGATAGTTTTAAAAGTATTTGTCCCTCTCTAAATGCACTTATAATTTTAAAATTTAAATGATAATGAAAAGGTGGTTGATAAAAAGGAGGGGGGGATTTAAAAACTTTAGATCCAAAGAACGTAGTATCCTTGGCCTGAAACATCATTTTTTAATCTTAAACATAGTACTATTCACTCTCTCTTTTGCCTGAATCCAATTGGTTGCCAAGCTTTGTAGAGTTTATTCTAATGATTTGTAGCCTTCAGCCAAGTTACTTCTTTACTAGGTTTCAGCCAAATTATTATCCTCCTAGCCAGCAACCGAGTTGAAGTCATTATTTTTTGCCTGATTTATTACAGAAACCCTTTCACTTGATCTCTATGTATTCCATATCTTCTCATTTTAATTTATTTTAACTTATATTTTTCTTCCTGATATTGTCTCATGACTCTGTGCTCCCTCCATCTCCACCCCCCCCCCCCCCCCCCCGCCCCAACCACATTTTGTAGCTTGTTGGGCAGCACTCATTGCTTCCAGAGAGGAATGACATCACATGCAGAAGTCAGTTCTTGGTGTTTGATTTCTAAAAGCCAAGGCTGCCATTGGCAGGAATGTGAGTGTGAAGGGGTCCAGGTACTGGAAAGCACTAAGGATACACCCTACCCTGTAAGTAAAAATAAAACACCAACTGATTTTTTTTCTTTGTTCCTTGACCCTTAAAATATTAGACCATATAGCATTTTACAAAAATATAAATAAGTTGCCATTAGTTAAAAATTACTTACAGTATTCTCTGTAAATAAATATTCATTGAACTGAATGATAAGGTGCCTGGGGAGGGAGAGGGAAGGGAAAGGGAAAAGCCCACGTGCCTGGAGGGAGAGCGCCTGACAGAGATCCTTTGACCGACCCAACGCTGAGCAGGCTCCCTGAACTCTTTTCCAACATGGACTTCCATGCTCATCTCTGTATTGGCCAATTTGACCAAAATCCTGCTAAGTCACTTTAGCAACACTCCTCATCCTCCCCCATTCACCAGTGATTCTGGCCACCCAGCTTTGTCTTCAGCAAGAATCCTGTTGGGTCGGTTTAGCTAGAATCACCTTCTTACCCTTGGTGTTTCCTCTTAGTCATTTTCTATTCACTAATCCCCATCCTTCTCCTTGGCTATAGATTTCCACTTGCCCGTGCTGTGTTCAGAGTTGAGCCCACTGTCTCCTACTGCAAAATTCCATCACAGTAGTCTCTATATCCATCAAAACAGTCCCTCTCCTGAATCTACTCTTTCTTACCATGCTTTGACAAGTGTCATTGAATAATTATTTTCCTTTAACACCTTTCCCAGTATAAAAAAATAATAAATGACATAAGAACAAGGCTCTGCCTTTCCCTGGTGAAACAGGGTTCCCTGGATTGAGAGGGAGAGGAGAATTAAATGAACATTGAGGAGAACCCAATGACTATATATAGGATGGCATAATTCTGAGGAGTTCTGAGCTGGGTGCCCCCTCCTCTAGCCCAGAGGCAGGATGGACTTGATGTTTCAGGTCGGTACTCATTAAGGGCTTGGACTTCATGTGCCTTTGCCTCATATGCAAAGCTTTTGGCTCACTCTCCAGAATGTGAACACTATTTGCAGTTACAGAAATCTCAGCCAGGGCCACTCAGGAAGAACTACTGGATCAATTATGACCCAATCCACCCTCCTAAGGCCACTCCTTCTCCTTAGCTTCACATTTCTTGAGCCACCCCATAACTAGATTTTTTCATTGTTACTTTTATCTTTGAACATGTGTTATCTCTCTTAAAATGCTTCAGCTTTGTCTTATATTTTGGTTATATGTGTATATATTTTTGCTGCCTTAGTCATCCATGTACAGATTTTAAATTCCTTATTCCTTTTTGTTATGTACAAAAATGTCTCACATGTGGTAGGCACACAATAAATATTTATTGAATTAAATTATTGTCCATTGTCCAAAATATTTACCATTGGTCCTGGATTTGTATTACTTGCACACCTGATAATAATTCTTGAGCTTTACTTGGAGTTTTTTTAATTAATATTAGCTATTAACTCCATGAGCTGATATTGATAAAAAGTGAATTAATTTCTTCCCCACCATAATTGCTCAGTGGTTGAGCATCAACCTATGAACCAGAAGGTCACAGTTGGATTCCCAAGCAGGGGATATGCTTGGCTTGCAGGCTCAATCCCCAGTGCGGGGTATGCAGGAGGCAGCTGATCAATGATTCTCTCTCATCATTGATGTTTCTATCTCTCTTTCCTTCTCGGTTCCTCCCAGAAATCAATAAAAATATATATTTTTTAAAAAGTGAATTAATTTCTATCAAAGCCAAAAAAAAAAGGAACAAGACTCAAGACTCTTGCCTATCAGACTTACCCAAATGGAGCTATGGAGAGAGAGACAGAAATAAGAGATTTGTTGGCGGCTATTACAGATGATTTTACCCCTGCATAAAAGCATTCATCCCTGCATGAAAGCATTTTGGGAAGCTTTCACAGAGAAAAGTTACATAGATAATTTGTACACTTTAGTTTTTTTCATTAGTGATCATCAGATGAGGTAATGCACAGACTGCCTAGTGCCCCTACACACTGGTTCATCCTAAATTCTCTAATCCACAGGCATGAAACACCCTTATAAGAAAGTTGGTCATATGAGAGAGAGAAAAAATATTTGTAAGTCAGGAGAAGCCGGGCTGGTAAGCCTCACACAGCTCCATAAAACTGTCTTCCCACAGTTCCTACCTCTATCTGTTCCAGTGAGATCTAAACCAGGCAAAAGCAGGAGGAGACAGTGTAGATCTTCCTTATTTTAGCCTCCCATCTCTGCTCTGACCCTATCTATCCCTGAAGACAAGCCCACATCTTTGCTGGGTTCCCTGCTGCCCTCTAACTTCTGTATCACAACTGAACAGGATCCCAGGACAAATATTGACTGGCTTGACTTTGTACACAAAACATGAATGAGTTCCAGTTAAAGAATTACCTCAACCCAGCCTTCATTTTGTATCTCTTGTGGAATGAAAGGTTTAGAAAAGGCTCTCAGGCATGTTTAATGGAGAAGACTAAATTTTTTCATCACCTCCAGGAATAAGACTGATTTTGAAGTTAAATCTAACTTAGTACTTTCATGTCAGGGTGACTGACTTGGGGACAAGTGGTTCTAAGCCTCCACTTCATCAGCCCTGGGAAGATGATAAAGGAGTTTTCATTTGTTTGGCTTGGAACAGAAAGCCATGAGCCTGCTCTGTCTGAGATACTCCATTCTCCCCACTCCCATCTTGCCCATTAATCCCAGCTCTACCATTTCCCCTTCCCCAAATCTTTTGGATACATCTTGTGTGTTTTTCTTCACATTAGAGTTTTTGTGAGACATACCATTAACTCTCTATATTATTTTAAAACTGATAATATTTCTGATCACAAATGTGGTTTGTGCACACACGATCTTCATTTCTAGTAGTATCCCTCTTATGTCATATTCTTTAATTGATATATGTCATATCTTGTGAAGTAACTTACAGCTCTTTTTGGGAAATGGCACATGACTGCTTTTGAATGTCTCTAACTCATACCATTTATATATCCTAGGATAGATATTTCAGGGCATATATTTCTAGATACTTTCATATTTAGAAATATACACAGAAAGTCACAGTTAGAAATATGCAGCTTCATTGATAAAAGAAATATTCATAACAGGCAATATTGTATAGGAATTAGACAGAGCATAGAATCTGACCCCAAACTTAATTGGTTCAAATCCCTATTCTGTTCCTTTGCATTATAAATTTGAGGCAATTTATTTAATCTTTCAGTTTTCTCATCTATAACATTGGGTAATCTGGTATTTCATTCATAATGTTGTGAGAATTAAATTAGAAAATGCATCTAATGTGAAGCACTTCCTGGCACATGCTTAAGTGTTCATAAAGTTTTAGCTATTACTATTGCATCCATTTGCATCTTCATGTTCTCTGCTCACATACATACGCATCCCCTTTCACCAACATTCCCTAATTTGACAAGCATCAGTTGAACACCCATTACCTACTAGACACTATGCTGGGAATACAGACCTAAACAAGACATAGCCTCTTTCCTAATGGATTTCAGTTTTGTGGGAAATATTGCAGAGAAACAATGATTAAAATATAGTATGATTAGTGCTACAATGGAGTTGAGCATAAGGGACTATGTGAACATGCAGGAGGGGCAAGCAGTGGTGGTTGGGACATGGGGGGTGGGGCTGCTGGGTGAGAAAAGTGAAGGGATTAAGAAGTGCTAATCAGCAGTTATAAAACAGTCACAGGGTTATAGAGTACAGCATAGGGAATATAGTCAATAATCCAATATAATAAAAAACTAATACGCAAATCAACCGAGCAGCGGAATGACCGGTGCTATGACACGCACTGACCACCAGGGGGCAGACACCCAACGCAGGAGCTGCCCCCTGGTGGTCAGTGTGCTCCCACAGGGGGAGTGCCGCTCAGGCAGAAGCTGGGTTCATGGTTGGTGAACGCAGCGCAAATGCAGTGGCAGTGGCAGTAACCTCTCCCACCTCCACGGCAGCACTAAGGATGTCTGACTGCCTAAGCTGTCAGTTGGACATCCCCCAAGGGCTCCTGGACTGCAAGAGGGCGCAGGCTGGCCTAGGGATCCCCCCCCCCCTCCAGTGCATGAATTTCATGCACTGGGCCTCTAGTATTGTAATAACTATATATGGTGCCAGATGTGTACTTGAAATATCAGGGAATCACTTTGTAAAGTGTATGATTATCGAACCACTATGCTGTATACCTGAAAGTAATACAAAATAATATTGGATGTAAACTGTAATTGAAAAAGAAAATTAAAACAAACAAAATTTAACCATTCCCTTTCTTGTGTTTTCAGAGAGATCCTTTTTGTATTTTTAGGATACCATTTACTCTCATCTTCATTGCCCAATAGTTAATTATTAAAAAGTGTACTTCTTACCTTGGCCAGTGTGGTTGGGTGTCATCCCATGTGCCAGAGGTCACAGGTTCAATTACCAGTCAGGACACATGCCAGTAGGGACATACAAGAGGCAACTGATTGATGTTTCTCTCTTGTTATTGATGTTTCTATCTCTCCTTCTCCCTTCCTCTCTCTCTAAAATCAATAAAAACATATTTTAAAAATAAAAAGTGTGTCTCTCCTGTTAGATTTTTAATCTCCAGGCAGCAAGACTATTCTCTTCATATTTGAAGATTCTGGAGCTTAGTGCTTCATACATGGTAGGTTTTCACTGGATGTACCTTAGACTGAACTAAATGTGCTCAAATACGAACTTAAAAAACTCACAGGCCATAAACTCAGTAATTTCACGTGCCTGATATAAAATAATAAACATCAGATGAATTTTAGTAAAGAAAGCAGAAAGGTCCAATTCTCTAATCCAAGATCATTTTAAATCACAAAATGATTTAGTTTAATGTTTGACTCAATACTCATTCAGCCAAACAATAGCCCTTGGAGGTTGCTTTCATTATTACAAAAAGTGAATCAATGAGATCTATTCAAAATGAATTGCAGATTATACTTGAGAAAAGTTTCTTATTTGAAAACAAAACAACACAAAAAGAGAGATAAACTTACCAGTTTAGGCTCTGAGTAAGTACCAAGTCCGATGATAGGAATGCTGTTTCCATCACTTAGAGGTATGCGGTGATTTGCTGCTGTGAGGTCCATCTTGGAGAGCCTAGGACGGCAATATTCTAGGAGTGATTCGGAACACTTTGGACAGGTGTCCTAGGACCTATTTAATCAAAGAAAGGAGGGCCAGAGGGAGGAGCAGTGGGAGGGAAGAGAGATTGACAGATCTATTTCTCAACCTGTTTTTTTCTAGGTTGTTATGGAAATACTGAGGTTGTCCTTTGAACTTTACCAGACACATAAGAATAACTCATTGAGAGTTTATGCTTAGTCCACTGCAAAGAAAAGATTGAACAACAACAAAAAAGGAAAGGAATCGAGTGGGGTTCTATCAGTTAGGATGCTTTTGTTGCCAAATAACAGGTCTATCTCAAATTCTCTTAGTATATAAAGGAAATTTATTGGTTCATATTTCTGAAAACGTCAACATTAGGACTAGCTTAAGGTGAGACTAGAGTAGTTCCTTTCCCAGAACCTCCCTGGAGATTCTGATGCAGCAGGACTGGGCAGGGGTCTGGATTGCTACCACCTAGGTCAGTGGTTCTCAACCTTCCTAATGCTGCGACCCTTTAATACAGTTCCTCATGTTGTGGTGACCCCCAATGTCATTGTTACAAATTGAACATAATTAAAGCATAGTGATCAATCACAAAAACAATATGTAATTATATATGTGTTTTCTGATGGTCTTAGGCGACTCCTGGGAAAGGGTCGTTCGACCCCCAGGTTGAGAACAGCTGACCTAGGTAAACTTGGAAACATTGGGCCAGAGGAACAAAGGAAAAGGCAGGAAATACTTTCACACCCTCTGCCTCCTGGCTGTCTCAGCTGACTCTCCCCTTATCATTGAAAGACAGTAATCAACCCTTGAAGTGACTCAACTCCAGCTTCAGGTCCCCTAACACAGAGCTTACCTCCTCCATTTGTACTGATGGACATTTGTACTGCTTCTAAATCTTGGCTATTGTAAATAGCACTGCAATTAACACAACCTGTCTTCTAACCATGGAGGGATTGAGCAAAAAAGAAAAAAAAAAGAGAAAGAACTCATGGACACAGACAATAGTGTGGTGATTGCAGGGGAAGGGCGTGGAAAAGGGGATGGGACTGGGGCGGGAGTGGGGGAGGAGAATAAACAGTGATGGGGGAAAAAGAATACAAACTGGAAACAGCATGAAAGTCCATCAATGGGTGGATCGATAAACAAGTTGTGGCACCTTCATATAAAGGAATATGTTTTGTTGCTCCTCAGCAGCACAAAGGAACCAATTCCTTATGCAACAGCATCAATGCATCTCAAAATCATCATGCTTAAGAAAAAGAAAGACACAAAAGAGCACACAAATTGTAATTCCATGAAAAGACAAATCTCATTTACAGTGATAGGACACTGGCCAGTGATTGTCTGAGGGCTGGGATGGAAGGTTGGAATTCACTGGGAAGGGACACAAGGAACCTTTTGAGATGATGGAAATGTCTCCTGTATCTAATTGTGGTGGTGGGATATATTTTGCCAAATATTATCTAACTATACTCTTATATGTGTACATTTTATTGTATGTAAATTATACCCCCATAGAGTTTATTTAAAATGTATTACTTGTACTTTTAACCTCTTCTCAGAGGTTTAACTTGAACTCCATTTACCACTCTCCTGAGTTTTATATCATTGCTATCATGTATTTTATACATATTTTAATAGCTCCCACTTTTTTTTTCTTCAGTCAATGATTATTGAGATATACCCAAATGGTTGATTTTGGGAAGCTCATTTCTTCCCTTCCTTCCTTCCTTCCTTCCTTCCTTCCTTCCTTCCTTCCTTCCTTCCTTCCTTCCTTCCCACCCTTCTTTCCCTTTCCTGACTTTACTAGCATTGATTGAGTTATTTCAGTTTATTTCTTTTTCCTGGCAGTGGTTGCTGACCTCTAGGTCCAACCGCATGAAAGGCTGGGTGTTTATCTTTGTTTTGGCTTTATATTACATTTAGCAAGTAAACATGAGATTGATCTGTGATGAAACTGAACCAATTCCAGAACTCTGGAGCCAAAGTGAATCAATGTACTTTTGAAGGCTCTTTCCATAAAACCTGCTGAAAATTGCAATATTGTAGGAGAAGAAAATGCATTATTGCATAAGATCCAGGGCAATCTGATTATTCATTGATGTACTAGTATCTGTCTCTCCTAGACAATGAGCTCTTGGAGGTGAGGTACTAGCACAGCATAATGTAATAAAGGCTGAAAAAGTGTTGAAATTCAATTTGCATGGATGGTGTAGCCTCTAGATAATGAAGCCAAGAACTTTAGAGTTGGAATAAACTTTGTAAAGATACTGCAGTATTAACAGAGTAACACAGTATTAATGTCCTAACTACACTATTTGTTTAATGGTTTGGCACCTTTGAGGAGGAAATTAGTCTTGCAAGGCGGTCAGGCCATGAAAACTGTGAATAATGCACTGCCCTGGGGTGGGCGTGGGGGTGGGGGGGTGGGGGGAAGGTCGTTATCGCTGGCCCCAGGACAGATCATGGGATATGACCTGGGAACCCTCAACACCTGGGGGCCTTCCTGTAAGCCCATGAAAAGGGGGGGGGGTGCGGAACCATATCTGCAAGACAAAGACCCCAGCGGGAGATATATAGACAGGCTCTCTGCATGTTTCTTCACTCTGATTTGGAAATTATTCCCAGAGTCCACTAGTGTTAATAAATGGGGTCCCTCCCTTTCTCTAGGAAGCGTGCTTGGTATTTCTTTGCTCCTCTGTAACACCCTTATTACAGTTAAGCATCGACACATGAATTTATTTAAGTTTGTTGGAGTCTTTCATTTATTTTTTGGTTATTTAATATTATTTTGGTAGGTGCAAGTGTGACTGTAGATTTCAGGCACCAATTAATACTTTGGTACTGTTTTTGTTTGTTTTTTGCATATGCTAGATTGGCAAATATCAAGATGACACATATCTTTGACAATAAAATGCAATTAATTTACACTGAGAAAATTTAAATTCTTTCCCTGATGATTCTGTTATTTAATACTAAAGTAATTTGTAAAGCCATTATGTGGCTTTTTATCATCATGTCTTCCACAAGTCAGTTTTTCACAAAGAAACAAAGTTTTAATAACCACTTTATATGGATTGCTGTGTGAAATAAAACTCCAAATTACTATATCTTAGAACTTTGGAGTCTCTTACAAATGTATTAGGAAAGTCTTTTTTTAAAATTCTTTATTGTTTTAAGGTATTACATATGTCTCCCCCCCCCCCCATTGAGGTTTAAGGTATTACATATGTCTCCTTCTCTCCCCAGCCACTCCCCGCTACCCTCACACACATGCCCTCACCCCCATAGTGTCTGTGTCTATTGGTTATGCTTATATGCATGCATACAAGTCCTTTGGTTGATCTCTTACCCTGCTACCCCTGCCCTCCCTTCCCTCTGAGGTTTGATGGTCTGCTCGATGCTCCTCTGTCTCTGGATCTATTTTTGTTCACCAGTTTATGTTGTTCATTATATTTCACAAAGGAGTGAGATCATGAGATATTTATCTTTCTCCGACTAGCTTATTTCGCTTAGCATAATGTGCTCCACTGCCGTAGACCAATTCCAGCATATCATAATTTCAAGAGTTTCATCAAAATGTTGATGAGACTTGGGGACTCAACAGGGTTGAGTCACACATGTAGTCACCTGTTGGGAATGGCTAAAGGCATTTCCCCAATCCTGAATAGGAAACTGATTGTGGCTGCCAGACAGTTAAAAGGCATCTTAATCTACATGTTATTGCCTCCTACTGGCCAAACACCTGAACATCCGTAGGCTATTCCCCAAACTGACAATGCCTCTGTACCCTTCGAAACCTTACCCTTTGAAGTGTATTATCTCCACCTTGCCTTAGGACAAATTGGCAAGGATAAAAGCAAGGGTCCTAGACAAGGAGGGACTCTTCAGTTCCTTTAGCTGAAGGTCCTCTGACCCCCAATGCCTTTCAAAATTATATCTCTTCTCCGGACTCTTTATTAGTCTTTGGATTTCTATGTCATCTACCCGCAGCCCCTTTTCCAGATTCCTGAACCCTTCTTGATGCTGGGACATGAACCCCGGCATAAATGGACGCCTGAAGTGGGACTTTCTGAACCCTGGCAGTGCCAACAATACTCCACGTCCATCCATGCTGTTGTGAATGGTAAGCTTTCTTTTTTTCTTTTTTTCTTTTTTCAGCAGCATAGTATTTCATTGTGTAGATGTACCACCATTTTTTAATCCACTCATCTGCTGATGGGGCACTTAGGCTGTTTCCAGATCTTAGCTATGGTGAATTGTGCTGCTATGAACATAGGGGTGCATATATCCTTTCTGATTGGTGTTTCTGGTTTCTTGGGATATATTCCTAGAAGTGGGATCACAGGGTCAAATGGGAGTTCCATTTGTAGTTTTTTGAGGAAACTCCATACTGTTCTCCACAGTGGCTGCACCAGTCTGCATTCCCACCAGCAGTGCACAAGTGTTTCTTTTTCTCCACATCCTCGCCAGCACTTGTCATCTGTTAATATGTTGATGATAGCCATTCTGACAGGTGTGAGATGGTACCTCATTGTCTTTTTGATTTGCATCTCTTGGATGATTAGTGACTTTGAACATGTTTTCATATATCTCTTGGCCTTCTGTATGTCCACTTTTGAAAAGTGTCTATTACGGTGCTTTACCAGTTTTTTATTGGATTATCTTCCTTTTTTAAAGACGTATGAGTTCCTTATAAATTATGGAGATTAGACCCTTATCAGAGATAATATTGGCAAACATGTTCTCGCATGCAGTGGGCTTTCTTATTGTTTTGTTGATGTTTTCTTTTGCTGTGCAGAAGCTTTTTATTTGATGTAGTGCCATTTGTTTATTTTCTCTTTAGTTTCCATTGCCCTAGGAGCTATATCAGTGAAGATATTGCTACGACATATGTCTGAGATTTTGCAGCCTATGAATTCTTCTAAGATTTTTATGGTTTACTATCTTACATTTAAGTCCTTTATCCATTTTGAGTTTCTTTGTTGTAAGTTGGTGGTCTAGTTTCATTTTTTTTGCATGTATCTGACCAATTTTCCCAACACTATTTATTGAAGAGACTGTCTGGACTCCATTGTATGCTCTTATCTCCTTTGTCAAATATTAATTGAGCCTAATGGCTCGGGTCGATTTCTGGGTTCTCTGTTCTATTCCATGGTCTATGTATATGTCTGTTCTTGTGCCAGTACCAGGCAGTTTTGAGAATAGTGGCTTTGTAATATATAGCTTGATATCTGGTATTGTGATCCCTCCAACATTGTTCTTCTTTGTCAGGATTGCTGCAGCTATCCGGTATCTTTTTTTATTCCAGATGATTTTTTGGAGAGTTTGTTCTAGGTCTTTGAAGCATGCCATTGGTATTTTAATGGGGATTGCATTGAATCTTTAGATTGCTTTGGATAGTATGGACATTTTAATGATATTGGTTCTACCAATCCATGAACACAGTATATTCTCCCATTTGTTTATGTCTTCCTGTATCTCTTTTTCAGTGTCCTGTAGTTTTCTGAGTATAGGTCTTTTACCTCCTTAATTAAGTTTATTCCTAGGTATCTTAATTTTTTTGTTGCAATGGTAAATGCAATTGTTTTTTTAGTTTCTCTTTCTGTGAATTCATTATCGTTGTATAAAAAAGCCATATATTTCTGGGTATTAATTTTGTATCCTGCTACATTGCTGCATTCATCTATTCTAATAGTTTTTTGATATAGTATTTAGGGTTTTCTTTTTTAAAAAATTAAATCTTTATTGTTCAGATTATTACAGTTTTTCCTCTTTTTTTCCCCCCATAGCTCCCCTCCACTCGGTTCCCACCCCACCCTCTGCCCTTACCGGCCCCCCCACCCCACTGTCCTTATCCATAGGTGTACGATTTTTGTCCAGTCTCTTCCTGCACCCCTCATATCCTTTTTTCCCCTGAGAATTGTCAGTCCACTCCCTTTCTATGCCCCTGATTCTATTATATTCACCAGTTTATTCTGTCCATCAGATTATTTATTCACTTGATTTTTAGATTCACTTGTTGATAGATGTGTATTTGTTGTTCATAATTTGTATCTTTACCTTTTTCTTCTTCTTCCTCTTCTTAAAAGATACCTTTCAGCATTTCATATAATACTGGTTTGGTGGGGATGAACTCCTTCAGCTTGTTCTTACCTGTGAAGCTCTTTATCTGACCTTCAATTCTACCTTTTTCTTCTTCTTCCTCTTCTTAAAAGATACCTTTCAGGATTTCATATAATACTGGTTTGGTGGTGATGAACTCCTTCAGCTTGTTCTTACCTGTGAAGCTCTTTATCTGACCTTCAATTCTGAATGATAGCTTTGCTGGGTAAAGTAATCTTGGTTGTAGGTTCTTGGTATTCATCACTTTGAATATTTCTTGCCACTCCCTTCTGGTCTGCATAGTTTCTATTGAGAAATCTGCTGACAATCTTATGGGTACTCCCTTGTAGGTAACTGACTGTTTTTCTCTTGCTGCTTTTAAGATTCTCTCTTTGTCTTTTGTTCTTGGCATTTTAATTATGATGTGTCTTGGTGTGGTCCTCTTTGGATTCCTTTTGTTTGGGGTTCTCTGTGCTTCTGGGCTTGTAAGTCTATTTCTTTCACCAGGTAGGGGAAGTTTTCTGTCATTATTTCTTCTAATAGGTTTTCAATATCTTGCTTTCTCTCTTCTGGCACCCCTATAATTTGGATGTTGGTTTGCTTGAAGTTGTCCCAGAGGCTCCTTACACTATCTTCATATTTTTGGATTCTTTTTTCTTTTTGCTTTTCCGGTTGGGTGTTTTTTGCTTCTTCGTATTTCAAATCTTTGACTTGATTCTTGTGATCCTCTAGTCTGCTTTTGGATCTCTGTATAATATTCTTTATTTCAGTCAGTGTATGCTTAATTTCTGTTTGGTCCCTTTCCATATCCTTGAGGGTCTCACTAGATTTATTGAGAGTCTCACTAAATTTATCGGCGGTTTCTAGAAAATTCTTGAAAAACCTTATAACCGTGGTTTTGAACTCTATATCCAGTAGTTTGCTTTCCTCTATTTCTGTCATTTGTGACCTGTTTCTTTGTCTCCGCATTTTGGCTGCTTCCCTGTGTTGATAGGATGGCTTTCTGTGCTAGGTGTCCTATAGGGCCCAGTAGCTCAGCCTCCCTAATTACCTGAGGTGGACACTCTTGGTGCACCTCTTTGTGGGCTGTGTGCACAGTCTTGTTGTAGTTAAGCCTTGATTGTAGTTGGTATCACTGGGAGGAATTGACCTCCAGGCCAATTGACTGTGAGAATCAGCTGTGTCTATGGTGGGAGAACTTCTGTGCTGGAGACACCCTTCTGGGGCAAGACTTGCTTCAGTGGGGCTTTGGTGCTCACTTAGTCTTCCCCCTGAGTGTGTCCCTTATGGATCTGAGGAGTTGTAATCTGGAGGTCCCACTCTGACCCCTGGGTACACTGGCACTTGGATCTCTAAGGCAGTGCTAATTTAGCCTCTGCCTAAGGCTACCCAGCAGGAGCTATGGAGAGATCTGCAGATTCCTCTTCTTTGTTTGGGATTTGGAGGTGCCCAGCTGAGGCCCAGCTGTGAAGTAATGCAAGGTGCTGTGGGGCCTGGGCCTTCTTTTGAATGTTCTGGGTCTCTCTGACACAGCTGCAGTTTGTTAGGTAATTTTACATTGCAGAGGGCCAGGTCATTCATATGCAAAAGCCTCTCAGCACAGCTTGGGTGGGACGGGGTCTCAGGGAATCAACAGGGCGGAGCAAACAGCTATGGCTGATCCTCAGCCCTGCCCTAAGAGGCCCTGGGTCTCAGTGTCCCGATAATCCCTGATAGCACCTCTGAGAGAAAGCCACCCTTGAGTTCCGCCTGCTGCCAGACAGTCCAGTTTCTCCCCGTATGAGTCTGGGTCCCCAGAGACTCGCCCGGAACTGGAGCTCAGAGCGGGAGCATGTGTCTCCCTCCTGATTGAAAAAGACAACTGCATCCTCAGTTGCCAGCCCTTTCTATGTGCGCCTCCGTACCTCTGCACTTTACTTCCGCACCTCCTCTGAGTCTCAGTGTGCTTTTCTCTTTCCTTCTAGTTGTAGAATTTCCACTCAGCCAGCCTTCCTGTGGTTCTGGATGATGTCCCTTTTGTCTTTTAGTTGTATTTTTGAAGTGGTTGTGTAAGGCAGCAATTTCAGGTGTTTACCTATGCCGCCATCTTGGTTTCTCCCAAGACTACCTTTTATGTCTTTAGGGTTTTTTCTATGTACAATATCATGTCATCTGTGAATAATGACCGTTTTACTCTTCTTTTCCAATTTGGATGCCTTTTATTTCTTCTTGCTGATTGCTATGGCTAGCACTTTCAATACTATGTTGAACAGGAGTGGTGAAAGTGGGCATCCATGTCTTGTTCCTGTTCTTAGGGGAAATGGTTTTAGTTTTCGCCCATTGAGTATGATGTTGGTTGTAGGTTTGTCATATAAGGCTTTTATTATGTTGAGATATGATCCCTCTATTCTGACTTTGCTGGGAGTTTTTAATCAAGAAAAGGTGTTGGATTTTGTCAAATGCTTTTTCTGCATCAATTGATATAATTATGTGATTTTTGTCTCTCAATTTGTTTATGTGATGTATCATGTTTATTGATTTTTGGATATTGTACCATCCTTGCATCCCCAGAATAAATCCCACACTTGGTCATGATGTATGATCTTTCTAATGTAATGCTGGATTTGATTTGCTAGACTTTTGTTGAGGTTTTTATTTTTATTTATTTATTTTTTTAAATATATTTTTTATTGATTTCAGAAAGGAATGGAGATAGATAGAAACATCAATGATGAGAGAGAATCATTGATTGGCTGCCTCCTGCACATTCCCTACTGGGTGGTGGGTGGGGAGGGGATTGAGCCTGCAACCCAGGCATGTGCCCTTGGCTGGAATTGAACCAGGGACCCTTTAGTCTGCAGGCCGATGCTCTATCCACTGAGCCAAACCGGCTAGGGCTTTGTTGAGGTTTTAGCATCTATGTTCATCAGGGATATTGGCCTGAAGTTCTCTTTCTTTGTAATGTCTTTATCTGGTTTTGGGATTAGGGTAATGCTGGCTTCGTAGAAAGAGCTTGGAAATGTTCCTTCCTCTTGAATTTTTTGGGATAGTCTAAGGAAGATAGGTTTCAGGTTTTTTTGAATGTTTGGTAAAACTCCCCTTTGAAGCTGTCTGGCCCAGAGCTTTTGTTTGCTGGAAGTTTTTTGATTACTGCTTCAATTTCCTCTATAGTTATCAGCCTATTCAGGTTTTTTCATTTTTCCTGATTGAGTTTTGGAAGGTCGTATTTTTCTAGGAACATGTCCATTTCTTCTAGGTTGATCAGTTTGTTAGAATAGAGTTGTTCATAGTATTATTTTTACAATCCTTTGTATTTCTGTGGGGTCTGTTCTTATTTCGCCTCTTTCATTTATGATTTTGTTTATTTGGGGAGCCTACCTAAGAGGTTCATCAATCTTGTTTATCCTTTTAAAGAACCAGCTCTTGGTTTTATTGATCTTTTGTATTGTTTTCTTTTGGTCTCTATGTCATTTATTTCCGCCCTGATCTTTATTATTTCCTTCCTTCTGCTCACTCTGGGCTTTTCTTGTTGCTCTCGGTGCATGTATTGAACCGTGACCTCTGGTTCATAGGTCGACTCTAAACCACTGAGCAACACCAGCCAGGTTGGATACCAGTTCTTTTTTTAAAAATACATTTTATTGATTTTTTACAGAGAGGAAGGGAGAGAGAGAGAGAGTTAGAAACATTGATGAGAGAGAAACATCGATCAGCTGCCTCCTGCACACCCCCTACTGGGGATGTGCCCGCAACCAAGGTACATGCCCTTGACCGGAATCGAACCTGGGACCCTTAAGTCCGCAGGCCAAAGCTCTATCCACTGAGCCAAACCGGTTAGGGCGGATACCAGTTCCTTACAGTATCTTTCTTGCAGCAAAAGTTTTTAATTTTAATGAACTCTCACATATCAGTTTTTTCTTTCATGGATCTTGCTGTTGGTATTGAATAAAAAAACTCATTGCCAAACCCAAGGTCACCTAGATTTTCTCCTATGTTGTAATCTAGAGGTTTCATAGTTTTGCATTTTATATTTAGGTCTATGATTTGTTTTGAGTTAATTTTTATGACATTTCTAGGGTCTGTGGTAGATTCCTTTTGTAAAATTGATTTTGATAGAGAGAGAAACAGTTATGTGTTGCCCACCGGCAACAAGCCCAGACCAGGGATTGAATCCGCAGCCTGGGTATGCGTCCTGATTGGCAATCGAACCTGTGACCTTTTGGTGTACAGGAGGATGCTCTAATCAACTGAGCCCCACTGGCCAGAGCAAGATTCTTCTTTTTTTCTTTTTCTTTTTCCATATAGCTGCTCAGCTGTTACAGCATTATTTGTTGAAAAAGTATTCTTTTTCTATTGAATTGTCGTTGCTACTTTCTCAAAAATTATTTGAATATGTTTGTGCAGGTATATTTCTGGACTCTCTATTCTGCTCTATTGATCTGTTTGTCTAATCTTTTGCCAATACCATACTGTAATCATTATTATAGCTTTACAGTAAGTCCAGTATTATCAGTCTTCTGACTTTATTATTCTATTTTAATATGGTGTTGACTATACTGGTGCTTTTGTCTTTCCATATAAACTTTAGAATCAATGTATGTTATTCACAAAGTAACTTGCTGAGGTTTTGATTGGGATTGTGTTGAATCTATAGATCAAGTTGCAAAGAATTCACATTTTTGAAATATTGAGTTTATATACATGGAATATCTTTCCATTTATTCAGATCTTTTTTTATTTTATTATCAGAGTTTTATAGTTTTCTTGGTCATATTTTGTTATTTATATTCTTGAGTATTTCATATTTTTGCATGCTAATGTTAATGCTCTTGTGTGTTTTTTAAATCAAATTTCAATTGTTCAGCCCTGGCTAGGTTGCTCAGTTGGTTACAACATGTCCAGATATACCAAGTTAGTGGGTTCGATCCCCAGTCAGGGCACATACAAAAAGCAACAATTGTCTGAATAAAATAAGTGGAACAACAAAATTGATATTTCACTGTCTCTCTCTCTCTCAAAAATCAATTTAAAAGTTTCAATTGTTCATTGTTGGTGTATAAGAAAGCAGTTGACTACTGTGTACTCACAGCCTATCCTGCAGCCTTAATTGCCAAAATTACTTGTTAAGTCCAGACTTTTTTATTTTTTCCGTGTGGGGAGATTTTCTACACAGTGAGTCATGGAATTTGAAAACAAAGAAAGTTTTATTTCTTCCTTCATAATCTGTATCTTTTATTTCCTTTCCTTGTGTTATTGCTTTACCTAGGGCTTTCAGTAAAATGTTGAATCATAGTGGTGAGAGGGAACAGCTTTGCTTGTTCTCACTGATCTAAGCAGGGAAGCATCTAGATTCTCACTATTAAATATTTGTTGGCTGTAGGTTTTTGTAGAAGTTCATTATTATGTTAGGAATTGCCTCTATTTCTAGTTTGCTGGTAGTTTGTTGTTGTTGTTTTGTTTTTTGTTTTTTTTTGTTTTTACCATAAAGAGCTGTAGAGTCCCAGACTACTCTCCTCTCTCTTCTACATTCAAGAAAGAATAACGACTATGAAATATAGAGACACTTTCTGGTTAAGCAATGGTAATTGAAAGAAATTCCTCAAAGTTAGAAAATTTCTTTGTTATAGTAAAGTCAGTTAGAGCAGAATGGATGAAAAGAAAGAACGTTAAAGGTAGTACAAGTTTGCTCCCATTCCAAACTAGAATTAAGGGGTAGAACATGTTAAAATAGAAAGAAGAAAAAAAAAAAACTCTCAAAGGGTGGTAGAGCCACATGTTATAGAACAAAATAGATACTCATGTCTTCAGAATCCAGAACAATAATGTTCAGAGATGAGATGGGTGAGATTGCATGGTTTGATGTAATAAAAGGCAAAGCTTCTGAAAAGGAACCAGAAGTTTTTAAGAATACAAACCCGATTACCTTATCACAAATGGCTTCAACACAGAAGGTAAGGTGGCTCTATTTGGAGAACTCAGTATTTGTTGGAAAGTACTAGATTGAGCTCTTGAATGGACATGTACAAAGGGAAGACAGGAGCGCATGAGGCATGGAATACACCTTGAGAAGTAATGACAGGGATGCTAAATCCAAAATGTAATGAGGCCTGCCTTTTTTTTAAAGCCTATGGTGGCTGCCTGATGGGGTGGCTGTGTGCAGGAGGATGTCTGTCCCCTTCTGGAGGGCTGGGGAGTGGCTGTGTGCAGGAGGATGTCTGTCCCCTTCTGGAGGGCTGGGGAGTGGCTGTGTGCAGGAGGATGTCTGTCCCCTTCTGGAGGGCTGGGGAGTGGCTGTGTGCAGGAGGGTGTCTGTCCCCTTCTGGAGGGCTGGGGAGTGGCTGTGTGCAGGAGGGTGTCTGTCCCCTTCTGGAGGGCTGGGGAGTGGCTGTGTGCAGGAGGGTGTCTGTCCCCTTCTGGAGGGCTGGGGAGTGGCTGTGTGCAGGAGGGTGTCTGTCCCTTCTGGAGGGCTGGGGAGTGGCTGTGTGCAGGAGGATGTCTGTCCCTTCTGGAGGGCTGGGGAGTGGCTGTGTGCAGGAGGGTGTCTGTCCCCTTCTGGAGGGCTGGGGAGTGGCTGTGGGGATGAGGACATGGTGGCACAGGTGACAGCTGCAAGTCACAATGTGGCAGGGGTGGGAGGGAGGTGCTTGTGGTTCGGACCCAGGCAGAGGCTTGGCTGAGGATGTGCAGGTCTTAATATAAGACAGACATGGGCAGCAACATGGCGCTATGGCAGGGCGGTGCCCAGAGCAGCCATGTGCTACAGGTTTGACAGCTCCACGGGGAAGCTGCTGCAGTGGCTTTGCAAGGGCAACTTTGCCACGTTCACGTGCATTCCGATATTTGAGAGCAACTTCACCCAGATGAGCAAAAGAGAAGTGAGCGATGTGCACAACAGTGTGCAGATGGTCACCGTGGGCATTGCATACCCCAGCCCCGACCTCACGATGCCTGTTGTGACGCTGCTGGCACGACCAGGAACGGGGACTCGAGTCAGAGAAGAGCTGCCTCCTTTGAAGTTTGTAAAGCTCGGTCTACAGTCATGAGAAAAAACAGCTCACTTGAAGCTTGACACTGACAGCTCTTTTTACCTACATTTATGCCCCCTTCAGATGCAAAGGAAGATCTGTTTGCACCCTGGGAAGACCTGAGACCTCCAGTGGAGGCTTACAGTGGCAACAGCGTGGGACATGCTGGACATGCCCGTGTAGGAGGCAGAGGCAGGAAGAGCCCAGCAGTAAGCTTTGGCAGAGACTCTCAAAGGGGAGCCCGAGTGCTTCAGGGGAACAACGAAGGCTCTCGGGCTGCTCTCCTAGGCTGCCTGGGAAACACTGCCCGTGGAAGGGCTCAGGCCAGATGAGCCACTGTGTGGAGGCCTTGCCACACTGGGGAGGCTCTGATTGTGTCTGAATATACGAGGTCCCTTAGATGTCTGCTCCCCTGACCCCACACCTCATGTTGTAATGCTGTCAGCAGCATCCTGACTGTCCAGTCGGTTCTGGAACACGTAGGTACTGCTGTGGACTCAGGCAGTCTGATCTGCCACGGGACACTTTTAATTATGAGAAAGCCTTTTATTTGTGCCATGAACTGACTTTTGCATAAATCTGTGGCAATGCAGCACACTTTGCACAGATGCACAATTTGTTAGTAGCTACCAGGATGTAAAATGGGCATAGCTTTTGACCAGCTGTCTCCCATGAGGAATCTGTTTCGCAGACAAGTGTATAAAATAAGTGTAAAGATGCTTAAAAAAAAAAAGGACTATGGTGGTGTTATCAAAGAATCAAAGGTCTGTTTAGGTGCAGTAAAATAAGAAAGGGATGTGCTTACACTAGGAATTCATGGGGGTAATGTTGACAGTGACTTAATAGGGGTTATGGGTTGAGTTATGTTCCACAAAAAGATACATTGAGGTCCTAAACTCCAGTACTTGAGGGAGGACTAGAAATGGGCATTTCTGTATGCTTCCTCTGCACTAAGTGCTGGTGTGAAGACCAATTAAGAACTGTTACTTTGTTTGCTACTGTCCCATTGAACTTGTGGCTATTAAACTAAGGATGTTATCAAGGGATGTGTCCTCTAGGTGGCAGCCACAGAAGCCACTGAGCCAGCCATGCCTAAGCCACATAAGCTCCTTACATAGAGGCACCGTGACCTGTGATGGAGCAGAGGAAAAGCACGAAGATGATGCCCACTGGCCTCCTCAGTCTCTGGAGAGGATTGTAGTCAGTCCCTAGATATGTGTTTCATTAGAAGCCTGTGACTCAGGACACAGCTATGAAGGTAAGTAGTAAGCCTCTTTCACAGAAAGATGGGGTATGTGTTTTAGTCTGTTGTCTGCACTGTGCTGGAGGCAGGAAAGGGGAGTGTGGCTGGTTAGGGACTCTTTCTCCATTTAGTACCATCCTGTGGTACCCACGGACATAAGCCCCATGGGCCACCAGAGCCAGGTGCTCATGAGGTATCTCTGGGTGGCAGCCACAAAAATTTGAGTTAAGTTCACAACCTCCTTTCCAGAAGATACTGGAGTGAAGCAGAGGGAGAGTGTGAAGATAGCACCTGCTGGTGTCTGTCTGTGAGTGAATTTCAGTAGGATCCTAGATGTGTGTTAAATTAGTTGCCTGCCTCTCACTTCAAAGCTTTAAGAGAAGCAAACAGACCTATTTCACAGAATGACTGAATTCATTTCATGGACTGCCTCTTCACTGCACTGGGGCGGGGTGGGAAGAAGCCAGATGAGTCCATATGAGTCCTTTAAGAAGTTTTTTAGTTCAATATAGCCTTGTGGGTGTTGTGAACACAAGTCTCATTGGCTTTCAAAGCTAGATGTTTTGGGGTTTCATTTCTCAGGTTCAGCTCTTAAGAACTGGGGTTCAGGTATGGGATTCAATCCCTTTGTTCCTCAGGGAGAAGCAAGGTATTGTGAGTTCCTCCTGACTGTGGGTCACTATGCCAGGTGTGGTGAGATTGTGTGTAGGCCTCTCCTACGTGTTTTGATGTGGATATTTTGTCGTTCACCCAATGCACAGTCACTCAGCTAGTTTATGGGTTTCCTTCAGAGGAGGTTGTTCTGTACGTAGCTGTAGATTTGGTCTGTTGATAGAAGGAGGTTAGTTCAGGGTTCTCTTTTGTTGCCATCTGGCCTGTGTGGCTCAGTGGTTGAAGGTTGACTCATGAACCAAGAGGTCAACAGTTCCATTCCTGGTCAGGGCACATGCCCGGGTTATGTGCTAGATCCCCAGTAGGGGGCGTGCAGGAGGCAGCTGATCCCTGTTCTCTCTATCCTTCACCCTTCCTCTCTCTCTAAAAAAATCAATAGAAACACATTTAAACATTTTTTTAAAGATATTTTTCGGATTTTTTTTGGTAATATTATTTTCTATCTTTCCATGTGCCAATCTATTTACAAATCTGCTCTAATATTTTCTAAACCTTTATAATAATGATTGAGACAAATTATATCCAGAATTTAGATATAATTGATAGATTCCCACACCATAAAAACATAATCCACCTTTCAAAATGGCATGACACATGTGTCTGCATGCTTTCAATTTGACTGTAAATATTCAATAAATATTAACCTATTGAATTTTCCCTTTTTATGTCCTATAATTTAGCTGTAAGGATGTGTTAAGTACCTGGTGAATTCCAGACATACTGTATCCACATTTTTCAGGTCTGAAACTCTCTGAAAGAAAGAAGTAGTCTTGCCACTCACCTTTTTCCTAGGAGGAAAAGGCCACCTTCAGTTCAAGTATGAAGAGGCGGAACCCAGCGGTGGAAAGTCAGATGCATTCCACTCGGGCTCTTTGTCAGGCTTTCCTGGAGTTGGAGATTAACTTTAACCTCAAAGCCTAGCCAGTGAATATCACAGCAGCCAAGGCAATTGAAGTTGGTGGTAGAAAGATATGATCATCTTGGTTCTCCTCTCTCAACTGGAATCTTTCTTGGGGAGTCAGTCCAATAAACTGAAGAAAGTAGCAAGCTTATCGCCTTTGTTGCTGAAAGGAAAAATCTGCCTAAGCCACTGTGAAAAAGCTGTGAAAAATAATAAGCAAAAGCATGCTTAGAGCTGTATCCTGACACCAATATATGACAGAAGCCTCAAAGACTTGGTCTTCCCAAGTGAAATTGTGGGGAAGAGAATATGTGTGACACTGGACAGCAGTCAGTTTACTACTGAATGGTGAGAATTATGTGAAGAGGAGGGGCAGGCAAGAGAGGATGCCATCACATAACAGATGCCTAACTCTTAGTTTCCTAGGGCTGACAGAACAGAGTACCACAACTGGGTGGCTTCAAACAGCAGAAATTGTCTCACAGTTCTGGTGGCCAGAGGTCTGAAATCAAGGTGTCAGCAAGGTTATGCTTTTCCTGAGGCCACAGGTAGCCTCCTTCCTTGTCTGTTCTTAGCTCCCGGCAGTGACTGTCCATACTGAATTTCCTTGGATTACAGCTACATCTATCTTATCTCCGCCTCCATCATCACATGGCTTCCTCCTCTCAGGAGCTTTTATGTCTTCATATGGCATTCTCCTCTCTTTTTATGGACACCAATCACAGATCAGGCTTACAAGAAATACTAAAGGGACTTCTTTAAGCTGAAATGGGAGAGAAAAATTAGTAACAGAAAAATCTGAAATATAAACCTCATTGGTAAAGGTAAATATATAGTAAAATTCAGAGTAATCTACTGTTTTATAAACATAGTATGAAGTGTAAAAGTAAAAGTAGTAAGACAAACTATCACTAAAATAATTTGTTAGTGGATACCCTAGGGCTTTAATATCCTACTTCTATCAATGGATAGACAATTCAGACAGAAAACCGATATGGAAATGCTGACCTTAGACTGCACATTGGATCAGAGAGATTTAACAGACATATACAAAGCATTCCACCCAAAAGCACACATGAAACATTCTCCAGGACAGACCATATGTTAGACCACACAGTCTTAATATCCTTAAGAAGTTTGAAATCATCATCAAGCATCTTTTATGATCACAATGTTATGAAACTAGAAATTAATTATAAATGGAAAACTGGAAAATTCAGATATATGTGGAGATTAAACAACATGCTACTGAACTAACAGTCAAAGAATAAATCAAAAGAGAAATAAAAAAAAATACCTTGAGTCAAATGAAAATGGAACTAAAACATACAAAATTTACGGAATGCAGCAAAAGCAGGTATAAAAGGGAAGTTCATGGTGATAAATGCCTACCAACAAACAAAGATTTCTACTAAATAAGCTAACTTTGCACCTTAAGGGAAAGGAAAAACAATAACAAACAAAACCCAAAGTTAGTAGGAAGAAGGAAATAAAAAATATCAGAACAGAAATAAATAAAATAAAGATTAAAAGATAATAGAAAAAAAATCAATGAAACTAAGAGCTGGGTTTTTGTTTGTTTGTTTGTTTTTTGTTTTTAAATGAGCAAAATTGTTAGGCCTCTATCTAGACTCACCAAGAAAGTGAGGGCTAACTAAATAGAATCAGAAATGAAAGCAGAGATGTTACAACTGATACCACAGAAATACAAAAGATCATAAGAGACTACTATAAATAATTATATGCCAATAAACTGGACAACCTAGAAGAAATAAATATCTAGAAACACACAACCTACCAAGATTGAATCATGACAAAGAAAATCTGAAAGGACTGATCACTAATGAGGAGATTGAATCAGTAATTAAAAATCTCCTAATAAAAGTCAAGGACTAGATGGCTTCACAGGTGAATTCTACCAAACATTTAAATAAGAATTAGTACCAAATTCTTCTCAAACTCTTCCAAACTACAGGAAAGGAGGGAACTCTTCCAAAATCATTTTATCCGGCCAGCATTACCCTGATACTAAAACCAAACAAGGAATCCACAAGAAAAGAAAATAAGCCCTGGCCTGGTGGCTCAGTTGGTTAGCACATCATCCTGATACACCACAGTTGTGGGGTTTGATGCCCCGTCAGGGCACATAGGAGAACCAACCAATGAATGCATAATTATATAAGTGGAACAACAAATTGACACCTCTCTCTCTCTCTCTCTCTCTCTCTCTCTCTCTCTCTCTCTCGCCAAAAAGAGAGAAAATAAAATAAAAATAAAAGGACAGGCCAATATCCCTTATGTATAGATGCAAAAATCCTCAACAACATTTTAGCAAACTAAATTCATCAATAGATTAAAAGGCTCATACACCATGATCAAATGGGATTTATTCCAGGGATGCAACATTGGTTCCACATCCACAAATCAATCAGTGTGATGCATCACATTAACAAAAGGAAGATAGCAATCATATGCTCACTGTAGATGACTTGATGAACAAAAATCATTTGACAAAATTAAACATACATTTATAATAAAAACTGTCAGCAAAGTGAGCACAGAGGAAACATATCTCAATATAATAAAGGCCATATATGACAAGCCCATGGCTAACATACTCAGTGAAATGTTGAAAGCTTTTCCTTTAAGATCAGGAATAAGACAAGGATGCCTATTCTCACCACTTTTATTCAACACAGTCTTGAAAGCCCTAGCCAGAGCAAAAGGTACATGGAAAAGAAATGAAAGACATCCAGATAAGCAAGGAAGATATAAAACATTTGCTATTTGCAGATGAGATGATATTATATATAGAAAACCCTAAAAACTCCATGAAAGGTTGCTAGAAATTGTAATGAACTCAGTACAGTTGCAGAATTCAAAATCAAAATACAAAAATCTGTTGCTTTTCTATACACTAATAAAATATTTTCAAATAGAGAAATTAAGGTCCTGGCAGGTATGGCTCAGTTGGTTGGATGTCTTCCGTTGCACTGAAAGGTTGCCAGTTCGATTCTAGGTTAGGGCATGTGCCTGGGTTGCAGGCTTGATCCCGGGAGGGGGCACACAGGAGACAGCCAATCCATGTTTCCCTCTCACATTGGTATTTCTCTTTCTCCCTCTTCCTTTCTCTCTCTAAAAAACTCCCTTTCCAGCTTCTCTAACATCCTTTTGCTAAGTCCCAAAAATTAGAGGGAAAGGGACAAACTCTTAACTCAAGATGTAGAATAGGACATGAGCTAGTGAGATAAGTCTTGTATACAGTGAATGGGAGAAGGACATATGAAACAAAGGAGGTTGAAAAAAACTCCCCGTTAGGGTATGTGACATTATTATTAGAGTACAGATAAATTTAATTAAACATTTAGGGTACCGATTATTACAGTATTTATTTTATGAAGGAAAGATCTAGTAGCTTAAATCAACATACATTTATTACCTTTAGTTTTTATAGGTCAGAAATCTGGGTGACTTCGCTGAGTTCTCTGGTTTAGTTTCACTTAGAAGGTTGCAGTGATCTGGGGCTGGTCTGCTTCCATATGCGGTTATTAGTAGGAATCAGGTGCTTCTGGGTTGTTGGACTGAGGGCCTCAGTTCCTTGCTGGCTATTGGCTGGACACCTTCCTTAGTTTCTTGCTATGTAGGCCTCTCTGTGGGGTCACTCACAGCAGGCAGCCTGCTTCCCTCTGAGCAAGCAACGAAGAGAGGAAGACAATAAGCAAGTCAGGAGTGTAACTGCACAGAAACCTTATTTTCTTTAATGTGACCTTTTATTTTGATTTTTTGTTCCCTTTGACTCAAACTGGCCTCACCCAGTTCCCTGACTCACCAACTCCCTCTCCCTTGCTTAGTCATTAAGCCCTCAGGACAATGAGGTTCTGGTCAGCATACAATAGTTGACCACAGAGAAAGAGATTCAGTCAAATCAGAGATAACACCTAAGCCTCAGTTGTGTTTCAGCTCCAGATTGACCCCACTGACCACATCCTTTTTTAAAAAAATGTATTGTCTAAAGTTTTACATATGTCTCCTTTTTCCCCAATGACCTCCAGTCCCCAGCCATTCCCACCCCGGGCAAGCCCCCACCGCCCCAGTCCAACCACATCCTTATGAAGCCAGATGAAGCAACCTGATGTCAGGACCAGATGCAATGATCAACTACTCCCTATTCTAGTACTGACCAATCAGTGAAGATCACAATCCTGACCTTGATCCCTAACTCTCTTAGTCACTGGGATTAATGATTTTTCCCCTATGTAACCCATCTTCTTGAGGCCATCCCAGAGCCAGATCTTTGAGCATGAGCTATCTGTGACTCTGAGCATGGTGCCATCTTTTAATAAATCCTTACTTTCTTGGTTACAAACTCCTGTTTGTGTCTTATTGGGCTTTGATGCGCCCAGGCAAATGGTTCCCTTTATTCTAGTAACAGAAGCCAGAATTCTTTTGACAACCCATCATTTCTGCCATATTCTGTCTGGTAGAAGAACCCAGGTCCAGCCCACATTCAAGGTGAGTATTAACAGGGCACAAACACCAGGGGGCAGGATCATTGGTGCCATCTTAGAAGCTGCCTACCATGTGGAGGAGCATAACCAGGGTCCAGCTTTCAAAATCAGAAAAGTGTGGCAGATAAATGTTTATATCCAATATTAAGGAGGGTGTACATTTTCTTACCTCACCAGCACATATTTAGTGTTTTTTTTTAAATTAAATTTATTGGGGTGACATTGGTCAACATGAACATACAGGTTTCAGGTGTGGGTTTCTTTGTTATAAGATCTGTATATTGCACCGTGTGCCCACCACCCAACGTTTGTATTGTGCTATGCTAGCTACAAAAAGTGGAAAAGGTCTTTAAAAATTGAAAAGATGATCTATGAAAAGAATATGATGCAGGAGGGCGAAGATTATAAAATAAAAACCAAGGACAAAGAAGAGGATGAGGAAACTATCATACAAGGAAGGTGAATGACCATAGAGTGGAATTTCCACTTAAGCATTACAATGTTCTCAAAAGACCCAGGAGATAGGACGAGACAAATGAAATAGTTGCCATGATAAATGGCTTCTTGAAAACAACAGTTCCAATACATTTGACTGACCCATCTACCAAACAACACTTGCTAAGGGGACAAAGTAGTATCTAATACCTGGGTGTGCCATTGTAAGGAACTTCTAGAGGCAATTGGCCAAAGCTCCTTTATATTTCAAAGGAGCAAACTGTGTATTCAAGGACTGTATTTTCTTAAGAGAAGGAGTCTAAATGGGGGAAGAAAAATCAGAACCTTGGGGTAAATACTTTAGAAAAGGCTCTTTCCTAATCTAGGCAGGACTTGTGGTCTGGCTTCAACCTGTCTCTCAGGTCTCCTCTCTCATCACTCACTGCTGGGCACATACCGCTGCAGCCACACTGGCCTCCAGGTCAGCAGAACACCAGTTCCTCCCCAAACCTCATTTCATTCAGTCCCCTGTTCCAGTGGACTTGACTGCTATCTATCATAGCATAGACCTGCCCCTTCCTCTTACCTTGCTTTTATTTTTCTTCATGGTAGTTACCACTTTCTGAAATTATATTATGCCTTTTCTTTTTCTTTTTTAATCCTCACCTGAGGGTATTTTTTCACTTTGATAATTATTTACTTATTTTTAAATATATTTTTACTGACAAGAGAGAATTATTGAGTCCCCTAATGGGGACAGAGCCTGCAACCCAGGCATGTACCCTGACCGGATAGGCAATCAAACCGTGACCTCCTGGTTCACAGGTAGATGCTCAACCATTAGAGAGAGTGGAAGGGAGGGAATAGGAAAGGAAGAGAGAGAGAGAGAAAGAGAGAGAGAGAAATAGAAAGAGAGATACATCGAGGTGAGAGAGACCCATTGATTGGTTGCCTCCCACAAAGGCCGGACCAGGGCAGGGGAGGTAAGTGCCCTTGACCAGGAATGGGACCTGCCATGCTCTAACCACTGAGCGACCAGCCAGGCTATTTTAAAAATCTGTTTATTGCCTGATTCCTCCACTGAGACAAAAGCTCTATGAATTAAAGGCCTTTAGCTCACTGCTCTAGGACCTGGAAAAGCAATCCACTGCCTCTGGTCAATAGTATCTTGAGTGAATGAAAGAGAAAATATAGTAAGTGAAGCCCATAAAAACATGTCAGCAGCAATGCATAACAAAAAGGGCGAAATGTGAAGAATAAGCAATGACAATTTGGTAGAATTGTGTTAATACGAATTCATGTGTAAGTGAAGAATTTTTATACTTACGTATAATACGTAATTCATTTTTTAAAAATCCTGAAACACTCAAATGAGCGAATTTACTTGAAAATAGGACAATATACAAATCTTCCCGCAGAGCACTCCCTTTTCCTCTCGATGCGGTGTGCTAAGTTCTTGAGTATCCACCGGGAGCCTGAGCTCATCCTCCTCCTTTTATAAAAAGGTATTCTTGTCGCTATTCGATTGGCTGGCCCTCCGAGAAGCCCTATTTTCATTGGCCCCAACACCAGGCCATCACCGACTCGAGCACTCCATTGGTTCGCTCCGCAGACAGCTGCTGCCGCCTGCTTTCCGGCGGGAGGGGTTTCCCCGATGACGTCCATGGCACAGCCCGCCCACATTCCAAAGCCGGGGCCTAGACTGTCTGCGGCCCCAGCCTTTGGGGGCGGGGCGGACGGAGAAGAAGACTTCTGATTGGGCAGGGAAGGCGAGATGCGTATCTTATTGGTCACTGCCCTGGACGGAGGTGGAGTCGTGGGTGGGTCCGGGAGTCGGGCTGAGGAGCTCCGGGGAGACTCAAAGTTTGCGTCTGGAGCGGTAGTGGGAAGTGGGCTCACCGAGGAGGGGTTTTTCTCGCGGCGAGAGCCGTTCTCCTACCTTCACTGTGGATGTACACGCAGCTTTAACCCCTGCAGCCTTCGGCCCGGTCCCTCGACTGCCTGTCTCCCCCGGGGGTTCTCAGGTCTCCGAGCACCCGGGACGGGAGCCCTGGGCCGATCCCTCCGGCGGGGGAGCGAACGTTTCCTTCCTCAGTGCACAAGCTCCACGCACACGCGCGCACACGCACTCACGCGCGGAGCCGGATCGCCCTCCGCGGCGCCGCAGCTAGCGCCCTCCTGCGCTCAGCATCCCCGGCCCCGCGCGCCTCGGACCACCATGGAGGTGCTGGAAAGCGGGGAGCAGAGCGCCCTGCAGTGGGACCGCAAGCTGAGCGAGCTGTCAGAGCCGGGGGACCCCGAGGCTCTCACGTACCCCACGGTGAGGACGCGGCGGGGCCGGGCGGGAGGCCGAGGAGGGGGAGTGTTGGCATCGGAGGAACAGCTGGGGACAGGGCGCTGGGATGGACATATTTGGGAAGAGGCTTGCCCAGAACGGAGAGATCTGGGGAGAGGCGTGGTTGTTGTTTTTTATCTGAACAGATAAAGGTGGGCAGCCGGACCTTTTAAACTTTCAATAGTAGCGATGACCCTGTTGCCTTAGCAATTTGTACCACTCCCCCGGGCCTTTTCGCATCTGCAGGATCATTTCCTATTATCGTCAGTATTGTAAAGCCGGAGAAGGGTAAGGCGTTTTGAGGATAATGTGCCCCTGTTTTAGTTAGATTTTTGTGGGAAGGCTTTTAAAATCTAGACAAAATAAAGTAGTGTTTTCTTTCCTTGAGTGTCGTAGTCTCTCTTTTCTTTACTTATTAATATTTCAACAAGTGCACGTGTGTGTGTGTGTGTGTGTGTGTGTGTGTGTGTGTGTGTGTGTTGGAAAGGCCCCTGGCATTGGAGGAAGATTGCTTTATTTGGCTCCTTTCACGGGACAGCCAAGAACTCTGCTTCCTCCCTCTTCAGAGGAAAGATCGGCGGAGGAGTGTGGAAAGTGTGAGGCAGTGGCATATTTCAGAAAGGCTTTGGAGAAGCTGGGACAGCGCACCAGGTCCTGCCTCACAGAGACCCCTTTGGGGAGTACGCTGTCTCAGAACAAAGACATTTCTTTGAAAGTTTTCAATCTCAATTTCTTGGTATTAAATTTGAAAAATGAAATTTTGTTTTTAGCAGCCGACACTGGGACTTTTTGTGAGATCTTTGTTTTTTTTATAAACACAGAAGTTTGTAGTAGACAGGGGAGAGGTAAAAGGAGGGAAAGAGAGGGAGAAAGGGAGAGAAAACAACACTAATGAGAAAAGGAGAGGCTTGGTTATTTCCCCTTCGTGATTCTTTTAATGGGGTCAGCGCCAGGATATTTGAAACTTTTGCAAAATGGCCTGCAGGCTCCACCTCTTTGGCCTTTGCCTCTGCCTGACATTATTTTGGGAAAAGGGACGAGGACTCCCTATGATTCCCACCAAGGCATCAGTGGTGGCTGAGGATGACTTGTTAAAAAATGCAGAGTGCAGGGCTGAGAAGGAATGGTCGCTCACAAGCCAGATGTGTGGTGTGGTCTGCCTAGCCTGTCCCTAGGAGACAGCGTGGGCGCATTTGGATTGGGGGCCCAGATGTGCTTCCTGTTATCAGTACAGAACTTCGAGCACGTTAGCCCTCAAAAATCTCCTGATGATTGGATGCTCCAGATGTTTCTCCTGGCATGGGCTGCATTTTAACCATTTGCGGAGGGCAGCTCTTCTCTTTTGTTCTTACACTGAAAAATGTCTCATCCAGCAGCTATAATGTCACAGCTTCGAGATTGCCTCGAGCTGGTGGGATGAATTATGCACGGGCCTCCATATTTCCTTTCTTGGGCCCTGTGGCTTCCAAGTGTGAGATCACAGGCCAGGTTTTGAGATGCTCCCTGTGACTGTACCATTCACTCCTGACAGCTTAGACTGGCGCTAACATATTCATGCACTATTTCAGGGACAGAGGCCCTTACATTCCTTTTGGTATTAAGGGCTCAGTTTTCCTATTCATTGTTATGAAGCAGTGATGTGTGATTGTTTTTCTTCTGATTTTATTTTTTAAATGACTTGATGTTCACCACTTGAGGACACATCTCTCTTCTGGAGAGCTCACTCATATAAAATGCCTCCCATGATTGCCTCAAGTCGTTGGCAACAAACCATGTATATGAATTAGTGTTGAAAGAGGTGTTGGATTTACTAGCACAGAGGACTGGATTATATTCCTTCTAAACTAAGGGGACTTTGGCGGAGATTTGAAAATAGATAACTCCCCATCTGTTTCTTGAACTCTGTTGGGTATCCAGTTGCAGAGCTGGTTATTACGGCCATTTGTCTGTAATGTGGAATGGACTGACCTCCAGGTAGAAAAAGGATGGCCTGGTTATGCATTCATTCAAAGGTTTACTTGTGGTTTTTTTTTTAATGAACAGTTATTGAATGTCTTCTGTTCTAAACAGTTTTGGATACATCAGTGAATAAAAGGAGGCAAAAAATTCCTGATCTTGAAAAGCTCACATTCCTGTGTGTGTGTGTGTGTGTGTGTGTGTGTGTGTGTGTAAGGAAAGATAAACAAGTGAAGGTCAGTGAAATAGCACATTAGACAATATACGTGCTATGGAAAAAGTAGAACAGGGGTGGGAGATGGAGGAAGGGCAAAATTTGATATTGAATTGAGCAATCAGAATAAGCTTCAGATACAAGGGGATCTGAACAAAGGCTTGAAGGGGGAGAAAGTTATTTCAGTAGGATGAAAAGCAGAGCAAAGGCCCTACGGTGGGAGCGCATCTGGCATGCGCTTATGGTAACATCATTTTCTATTTTAGATTCCCCCCATTTTGGTCAATTATTTTCCCTGTTACGTGCAGGCTACTTATGAGGCACAGTGCCTATGTTTGGAATGACCCAGTAAACTCTTCAAGTTGAGTGGATTGGGCATTATATAGGGATAGGAGAGCCTGCAGGGAGGGTAAGACACAGATATAAATTAGGGAAGTGGCAAGATATGACAATGGCTACCATCTATTGAGTATTTATTACCTGAAAGGGAGGGCTGGCTTCGTGAGCCTTCCGCCTGTGCAGCCCCACAGGCCCCTGCACTTGGTTTATGCTCTGCTGTCTCTATCTTGCAATCCTTAATAGTTTCTGAATAACTTTCCATTTTGCATTGGGTCCTACAGATCATGAAGCTGGTTCTACTGAAAGGCATTGTATGCAATACTTTTCAAACATTATACCATTGAACCGTCTTCATGACCCAATGAAAGAGTCATTTTTGTTATTTTCATTTTACAATAAAGAAAACTGAGGCTTAGTGAGCTTAAGCGACTTGGTGGAAAGGTGCCACAGCTAATTATTGACAGAACCAGAATTTCAATTCAAGTCTGCCTGCCTTCAAAGCCCAAGTTCTTGCTTACCATTTCATATGAATGAAGGGTCCAGAGTTAAACAGAAAGAACAGAGTCGGAGGCTGGGAGAAGATGCTGAGCCCAAACACTGCTAATATTTAACTGAGGTGATGGTGCCAGTCACCAAGCCTTCCTAGCGTGATCACTCTATTTGCTCTAAATGGGGATTTAGTTACCACATGCATGATTGCTAATGCCCTGTTGTAGCAAACCCATGACCAATCTGATTTTAAAAACATAGAAGGTTTAAGTTGCCTGAGGCTGGGATTTTAAGGTCTCTCGGGCCTTCTGTGAGCCACCAGAAACAATGCTTTTCTCAATCATTTAGTCATGAAGAAGACTCCTGGTCCAGGAAGAACAAAGGCCCAAAGTCTACAAAATAATGAAGCACGAATAGAGTGAAAATGGGCTTGCTTGTTAGATCCTGAGTTACTAGGGATTTGGCCTTCCTCTTGAAGCTTAAAAAATAGTTCCTATACAGATGATGAAATGTAGTACTTTTATGAACGTGACTTGGGGGACCAGAGGTCAAGAGAAGGCGGGAGGGAGAAGGAGTTATTTACACTCTACCCCTTTGTACTGTTCAGATTTTTAACCCCTGAATGTATTTAGAAAATGACAAATGATAATTTAAAGGTACTACATAAAACTGGACTAGAGGTTATTTTAGCCTGAATTTCCTTGAAGGCATAGGGAGATCTGGTGTGATATTAACACTCAACACCACTCCAGTTGAGGGAGGCCTTTGGGTGAAGAATAGAGAAGCAGGAGTGCTTTCTGGGCAGGTGGAGGATTAACAGTGGGTTTGTAGCATAAACTTCCTGATCTTGATAACTTTCTCATATCTAAGTTTAATGATCTGGAAACAGGAATTTTTGTCAATTATTTCATTTTATTTTTTAAAGTATACAACAGGAACTACCAAGTCTTTCTAAAGATAATGACAAGTTCTGCTTGTTTTAAGTGCAAAATTCCTATAAATCCAGTTCTTTGTAAAATGATTTAGTTGTTATACTACTTAAATTTTGTAAAATGATTTAGTTGTTATACTACTTAAATTTTGCGTCCAATTGGATCTTAAAGGGAAATGACTGATCCCAGACAGTGTGCTAGGTGGGGAGCTGAGGGGATGGTCAGCCTCCCTGGTGTCCGGATGTGAAGGTCATCTGGTTTCCACATCTGTCGCTGATTGCCAGGATGGAGGTGGCTCACCTCACAGGCTGATGGTTTCCTCTTCCTCTCCGCTGGTCCAGAGATGGATAAGGCTCTAGTCTAGTGGGATACTGAAGCTTGTCGTTTGTTGTTTGTCTCCTGTTGTTGGCCCTTGGCTAGGTTCTGGGGGAAACCTGGGTCCTTGTGGCTTGAGAATATCATCACTTCTGGTCACCTGACCTCCACAAACTGAATAGAGGTAACAGTTTCCAGAAGGAGACAAAACTCTGAAGTATAATTTGTCTTGAAGGCCCTCCTTTCACCTTTTTTCACCTTCATCTCTTTTGTTGTTTCCTTTGTTTCTTGGACCCCGAGTGCTCACTATAATAATGTTCTCTTTCCAACATTTCCTCTTAATTTTGCTCTCAGGAAAGATTTGATAAGCTTACACTATTTAACAATAATTACTTCAAATCGAAAAGTTGAATCTCTAAATGGAGAGTTTAAGGCACTAGTTAGGTAACAGGGGAGAAATATTTGGGGAGTTGGTGATGAACCCTCACTACCCCTCTTCTATTCCATACATGTGGCTGTTATCCATAAAGTAGCCTTGCACATGTGTTGCTTATTTATTGATGTTCTAAAGGATTTTTATTGGCTTGGTGAGAAACCTTTGACCTATTATATTATTGTCTCTGAAATTGTTCTTACGCTGTTAACACGAGTTGGGGAAAGGTGGACTTGGGCATAGTCCTGAAAGATGAGAGTATGGTACTTGCCTTCTTTCTTGAAATATCCTGAGTGATAATATTCTATGCAGCTCTGATATGAAGTTGTTCTTGCAAGAGAAAAAAGACATTGCATGTTGATTAATAATTGAATTAAATTACAATGCTTGTAGCTGCAAGTAACTGAATACTGATTGAGATTGCTTATATAATAAGTAAATTATTATGTCATATTGCAAGAGGCCTAGAAGTATATCTACTTGTTTGGCCCATTCAGCAACTCCTTAGTGTCATCATGAACCCAGATTCCATCCATCTATATGCGAATGCCATTTGGGGGGCAACCTGAAGGCATCCCATATCCATGTGAGTTACAGGTGTTCAATTCAAAATTACAATATCCAGAGGAAAAGAGGTTGTATCTTCCTTGTGTTCCTTCTTATGATGGAAGAAACTTTTTTCAGAAGCCCACCAGCTGATTTCTCTTTGAGCTTTATTGTTAAGGATTGGATCATATGACCATTCCTTCATCAATGACTGGAAAGAGATTTACATGATTGGCTTAGTCACATGGGGATGGAGGAGATATTGGAGGCTCAATTACTGTGACCATTTATAATGACTGTTAGTAAAATAAGTCTGAGTTGGCAGTTTTTTTTTTTTTATTAAACTAAAAGATAGTTTTTGTTTAACCAATGGCTTTTTTTATCATAAAGATGGACTAGCAAATAGAAAATATTTTAAAATCCACAGTTAGCCTTAGGAGCAAATATTGTGCCACTACAAAGCTTTAAGAACATTATTTAGCCTGACCGGTTTGGCTCAGTGGATAGAGCTTCGGGCTGCGGACTGAAGGGTCCCGGGTTCGATTCTGGTCAAGGGCATGTACCTTGGTTGTGGGCACATCCCCAGTGGGGAGTGTGCAGGAGGCAGCTGATCGATGTTTCTCTCTCATTGATGTTTCTAACTCTCTATCCCTCTCCCTTCCTCTCTGTAAAAAATCAATAAAATATATATATTTTAAAAAAGAACATCATTTAGCTGTACTAATAGTATCCAATGAAGGAAGACTATAGAGATGGCAATAGTCTCTGAAATGTATGCAAAAGTTATCATGGAGGGAGTACTGCTGTGTCCCAATTCACTCACTAGGAAATCTAGAATTAACAATATTATCTGAACTCTCTGCGCCAGAGTTAAATATCAGGGCTGGAGTTAACTAGCCGAGCCTGTAAACGTGCTCACCATGCAAGACAAGAGTGACTTGTACTGTTCCAGGTTTACACAAGCTCACATCAGCAGGTGGGAAGCTGAATGTCATTTTTCAAAGAAGCTGTTTTTCCAGTTGCTTATGGCTATTCAAATATTGATAAGGGTGTGCCTATTTGCAGGATGGCTCTGAGCTGTCTGCTGATTGTCTTGGGAAGAAGGCCTGAGGCCTTCCTGGGCAGTTGGTAGGCGAAAGGGTATGTGTGAATGATTTTATAAATGATGGAGTAGTGTCCACATTCCCTACCTCTGTAGAGTTACAATTGAAATGATGAGACCCACCATGGTTGTGTCAACCTTGAACCTATTGCTCCATCTCCCCGCTCACCACATGCTCACAGGCTCTTTCAAGTGAAATTCCAAGTGACCTCAAGTTTCCCCTCAATGGAATTGTCTAGGTTATCCATGAGGTACATAGGAGGTGAACCGTTTTATCTATGGAAAATCTGAAGCCCAGAGCAATAAAGAGGTTTGCTCAGCTGAAACACAAGGTCTTCTAGGACAGGAGACATGACCTTTCTTTTCTGTGTTCCCACAACGCTTAACCAAGCACAGGATGCTCAGAGATACATCATAACTGCTCGATGCACTTTAAGTCGAGTGAGGCAGTCTTGGAGAATGGATAAGCTCGGTGGCCTCTGTTATTAATATAGTTTTTAAACTACATTCTTGTAACTGCTTCTGCAAATCTGAAATTTTAGTGACTTGGGTAATTCCATGTCAGAATATTCCCTTGTTTAGTTGAGAGAACAAGTCCTCTGATGACCTTGGGCATATTGCCTCACCACTGTCTGGCCCATAGTAGACACAGTTTTCTACCCTCTCCCTGAAGTCAAGTGTCTTCTCTCTGGGACCTCAGGAGTCTGACATCATTCAGAAAGCACAGGGACCTATGATTATTCTCTCTCACGTATCTTTATTTCCTCTCCGCCCCATCTTCTACCTTCTGCTATAAACACAGGTCTCTGCCTTGAACACATGTTTGCCAGATGCCATTACTCCTTCTTGCTCATTTTTTCCCTCTTGTTTACTGCTAGCTTTCCTCAAACAAGTGGTCAATAGCTACAGTCTTCATTTCCTTACTTTCTACTTACTCCTGCATCCTGTTTACTGGTTTCTACTGCTGCCAGAGGTGCTCCAACTTCTCCCTAACTGCTAAATCCAGTCTTTTCTCTGTCTTTGCCTGCTAGGCCTCATGGAAGTATTTGGCAGTGTTGACCACCAGGTCACCTTGTAACTCATTCTTTGGCTTCCATGACAATCCGGTGGGTTTAATTTTTCCTCCTTCACTGGCTTCCTTACCACCTGTTAAAATGTGAGCACTTGGTACTTGGCCTTCTGTAATCTCTGTACAGTCCCCTGGGCTCCTCTATCAACTTTAATACAAGTGGATCTCAGATCTTTATATCTATTATTTTCAATTGATGGACAGTGGGACATCTTTGTTGTGTTTTTTTTTTAATATATTTTATTGATTTTTTACAGAGAGGAAGGGAGAGAGACAGAGAGTTAAAAACATCGATGAGAGAGAAACATCGATCAGCTGCCTCCTGCACATCCCCCACTGGGGATATGCCCGCAACCCAGGTACATGCCCTTGACCGGAATCGAACCCGGGACCCCCCAGTCCGCAGGCCGACGCTCCATCCACTGAGCCAAACCGGCTTCGGCTGACAGTGGGACATCTTTGGATCCAAGATTGTATGACCCAAGATTCTTCTGAGCCCTAATTAGCTGCAGAAAAGCTCTGGTTGGGTAACCCTTGAAACTTCATGATGTGTTACTCAGACTAAGAAGGTCTGTGGTACACTTTGATCCTCCTTATCACTGCACCCCGTTTATCTCAGGGAATGTTTAATGACTCAGCTTTCCTGCAGTGTGAACCTGTGAGAAGCTCACGGGTCATTACTGGGACACAGCTGTTTCTAGAGTTAGTGTCACCCATCACATGCAGACGTGTTTTGTCTGGCCTTGTGCTTATTCTTTGGCAGGGGAAGCCCATTGTGCTGTGCCCCAGTGGTATGTCTCATTTTTTTCCAGGACTATGAAGGTCAATGCAAAAGTCAGACATAACTTCTTAGATCATGTACCATATATTCCTCTGGCGCGTTAACTGCTGGAGAGCTCAGTTACAATTGCCTCACTCTGAACTGCATGCATTTGAATTGCTCTATTCTGGAGTAATGTATTAATCCAAACTTTACTGACATTACTTTCAAACTTTTTTTTTAAGAATTGAGATGGGTTCCTCTGAGCTACCCAAGTTTCTATGCCTGCTTCTTGTTAGTGACTCTTGGAAGAGAGTTTTTCTTTGGAGAATAAAGCATTTTGATGTGTGAGCTCATTATAGTACAAGTTACTTCATGTCCCTGGTCTCAGTGTCTCCATCTGTAAAATGCAGCATTTGTATTACACAGTCCCAAAGGTTCCTCTCACTCCCAGTTCCTGGTTGAGTTGTCATGCTCCTCTCCTGGAAAGTCTCTCATCTTAAAAAAAAAAAAAAAAGAGGGTGATTTAAGACAACAGGATTCTGTTGATTGCCTAGTAACTAGGCCCTAGTTCAGCCGTGGGCAAACTACGGCTGTGGGCCGGATCCGGCTGTTTGAAATGAATAAAACTAAAAAAAAAAAAAAAAAAAAAAAAGACCGTACCCTTTTATGTAATGATGTTTACTTTGAATTTATATTAGTTCACACAAACACTCCATCCATGCTTTTGTTCCGGCCCTCCGGTCCAGTTTAAGAACCCATTGTGGCCCTCGAGTCAGAAAGTTTGCCCACCCCTGCTCTAGTTCATTGGGCAACTAATTGGCAGCTGTAGTTTTGCATTTTGCAGCTTCTGTTTTCTGACTTAAAACCTTGCCTCAGTAAAACCCAGACAAAATAAAGAATGGAAAAACAGAGAGGCACAGAGGTAGGAAACATATTTTTAACATCAGAAAAAAAATATCCCTCCTCAGACTTCTTGGCAAAAAAGAGGAGTCTGGGGGGGAGGAGGGAAGGGAAGTCCACAAACAGTTTCCTAGTTGTCTGAGTGGAAAATCCTGGTTTTGAACATTTCATATCTTGGAAATGTCTGAATAGTTTTTGTTTAAAGGGAAATTCCTTTTGGCTGAGAAAGAGCCTGCAGGATTCAAACTGATAGGGCGATGTTTTTAGAAAGCGTGGAGGAAATAAGGCTTTGTGGTAAAGGCTTCTCCCTGGCCAATTGTATTAAACAGAAATGTAAGTCCATGTTTACCAATCACAGTGTTTTAATGGTTCAGCCTTTAACTCCGTCGTTCTCGCTTCCTGACTGTGCATCCTGGGGAAGCATCTCCCACCGCTGGTCTTTCCTCCAATTTGACAAACTTAATGAACTGCTTTTTCAAGCCTATACATGGTCAAGGCAGGCAGATATACATTCTTGACCTTGTTGCTCTCCCAGTGGAGTGGGAAGGAAGATATGTAAACAAGCCATTAAATTATAATCATTAAATACCTGGTATACATTTTGCATTAGAGCGGTATTCAGAGTATTTCTGGAGCACAGAGAATAGAATAACAATTCTGAAGGAGATGGAGAATTGGGGAATACTTCACAAAGGAGGTGATATTTGCAGTGGGTCCTGAAGTTTAAATAGGAGTTCTCTAGGAAGTGGGAACAATGGGTATTGAGTAGGAATGTGTAAAACATCTTGGTTGAGTCTGGAAAAATCCAAGCAGTTTTATGCAGGTAGAGAGTAGTGTGCTCTGTGGGGAGTTTTGGGAGATAGGACAAGATCAAAAAGTTTGCATGCTTTGTTAACCATTTGGACAGTCTTTTGTGAGAAGTAGGGTGGAAGGCTTTTAAGGAGAGAGGGCTGGGAGAAGAAATATGTTTTAGAAAGGAAACCCTAGTGGTTATGAAGGATGGATTGGAGGGCAGAATTAATGGCAACAAGATTATCTGCTGGTTGTTTCATATGTGAAGTAGATACCAAGAAGGCCTGAACAGGGAGGAGCACAGGAGCCTTAGTGACCCCAGGGGATGATCCAGAGATATGGGAGACTTCCTGTTTTCTGACTTGGTAACTGAGCTGATGGTGCTGCCATACACCTAGAGGGGGAATATTTAGAGGAGGAATGGGTTTGATGGGGAAGATAATGAGTTCAGTTTTGGACATGGGGATTCTGATGTGCTCATCGAACATTCTGGTACCTAAAAGGCATTTGGAAATTTGGGTCTGGAGTTCTGGAGAAAGATGTGAACTGGAGATGTAGATTTGGGTGTTGTGAAGCTAATATCTCATACTAGATGCCCAGAGCACAAAATTTGTGCGTGAGGAGGTGGGGGGTCCCCTCAGCTCAGCCTGCACCCTTTCCAATGCGGGACCCCTTGGGGGATGTTCGACTGCCGGGATTGGGCCTAAACCAGCAGTCAGACATCTCTCTCACAATCCGAGACCACTGGCTCTTAACTGCTCGCCTGCCTGCCTGCCTAGTCACCCCTAACTGCCTACCCCGCTGGCCTGGTCACCCCTTACTGCCCCCCCTGCCAGCCTGGTCTCCCTTAACAGCCCCCTCCCACCCACACCAGCCTGGTCATTCCTCACTGCCCCCCCTGCCAGCCTGGTTGCCCCAAACTGCCCCCCCTGCCAGCCTGGTTGCCCCAAACTGCCCCCCCCCCCATGGGCCTGATTGCCCCATGCAGCCTGTTTGGTTGTCCGTTCAGTTGCGATGGTCACTTAGGCTTTTATATATATAGATAAGATGGTCCTGGGAGCTCAGGCTGAGAGTGAGGAGTGTGACAAAAAGGCTGAGGGTGGAGCCCTGGGGGACACTGGATAGGTTAGCTGGGGAATTGGAATCTGCAGATGGAACTCAGAAAGAAAAGGCAGGGAAGTGTGGAGAAAGTCCAAGCCAGTCCCATCACAGGCCCCAGAGCAGGAAGAGTTGCTGCAGGCTGGTCAAGATCAGGGCTGAGTGTGCTCTCCAGCTGCCCTCAAAGCACTCCAAGCCCACAGTGTGCGAGGTTGCGCAGGCCAGTGCCTGCGTTTTGGCCACAGAGGCCTCCCTGTGCTCTGTACCCATGGGCATGCCGTGTGACATTGTGCCTAGGCAGTGGAGACCTTGCTTCCAGGTGAGATTAGAAGCTGCACAAGGGCAGGGACTGAGGAACATGCCTGGTGAATAAAGTGCAACACTGCCTCTTTCCTTCATTTTTCTCTTGTGCAAGATTAAAAGCAATGCTCCAAATGCCCTTGGAAGCCGTCACTGGTACCTGTGCAGTTTTATGAGGGTCCTTCCTTCATTCTTCTCTCCAGGCCGAGTCCATCTATCTCTGATGTCCTTGTCATCGGTGAGGAGAACTTTGTGCCTTGTGCATGTCATTTATGGTTCACAGGCTCGGAGGTATGCAAAAGAGTGGTCTCTGGACTCAAACCTGTGAAAGAGTGGCCGGATTTATAAATGACTGTAAGGTTCGAACCTTTTCCTCTGTTTCTTCTGATTCTCCCACTGACATAGCATCAGGTGGATCCACTGGCTGCCAAAGATGAGTTTGATCACAGAGCCATCAGCAATATTCAAATGACAGAAAAACAGGAAAAAACTCATTGGCTCTGTTTTTGTAGGACATACTAATGGGGGCAGGAAAGGACAAATGGTTGTGTAATAAGAATATGAGTCTGAGGACGTTCCAATGAAAGGAACATTCAAATAAATAGTGCAGCTTCAAAGAAAATGTGTAGCTACCAGCAGGACTTACAAAGGGGCCTCTGGTCAAGCCCCCTGCAGCCCTCCCCATGTCCCCTGCATGCTGGGGCTGGCTTCCACCTTTGCTCTCTGCTGCCCTGTCTCTGGGATGTTGCTTTTATCTCCAGTTTGCTCTGGCCCTGGGAGGTCAGGGACAGGCTTAGGAGGAGGAGCTCTGCAGCCAGGGCTGAAGTGAGGGCCTAGGAAAGGGAGCTGGAGCGGAAGGAGAATGCTGCTTCCCGCCTGCCCAGGGAGGAGGCAGCTTCACCCTGCAGTTCAGCTGTCATGTTGGTTTTGTAATCTCTTGGCTGCCTGGAAATCAGGTTAGTTCTTATTACATTATCCTATATAATAAAAGCCTAATATGCAAATTGTTCCCTAGGGTGGTTGTTCTACCTGGAGTTCGACAGCTAGCTGTGACGTGCGCTGACCACCAGGGGGTGGCCCAGAACATGGCGGGTGTCGGCGACACACTGTGACTCCCCGGCTACCTGGGGGTGGGGGTGATGGGGACAGAAGTGTGGTGAGAATGTGGGGTGTCCGCCCGAGCTTGCTCTAACCCCCCCCCCACCCTCCCCCAGGATGCCAGGGCTCATGTGCTGGGGAAGCCCCTGTGCTCAGGTGCCAGGCATCCACAAGGAGCCCGCCCCGCACCTACGCAGCCTCTTTTGGGTGATCCAGACTGTAGCCACAGGGACCGCATTGGCCGGTTGGGCTCCCAGTGGGTTTGTGCAGGAGCTGGTCTGCAAGGGCGGCTGGGAGAGAGTGCACTGCCCGCCTGGCTTCCATGTGTTGCCACTGGGCAGCCAGAGACCCATGCTGCACCCCGGCCCGTGGTGTCTGTCCATGCTCACCGCATCTCCGTGTGGGTACTCAGGCGCTGTGACTCACGCGGAGGTGCTGCCCGGGACCCAGAGGTTAGCTGGGACCTGCCCTTCCACCCAGATGTTAGTGCTTCAATTGCTGACCAGGCCTAGGGACTGCACCCATGCACCAAATTTGTGCACTTGGCCTCTAGTTTCAGTAATAAAATGTCTTGGGAGGTTGAAGCACCTATGTTACAAGCTATAAAGAAATAGACTTAATTTTTTAGAACAGTGTTAAGTTCACAGTGTTAGGTTAGAGCAGAATGGATAGAAAGTGTTCCTATGCACTCCTTATTCTCTCCCCCCCATGCACAACCTCCTCCACAGGCAAACATGCCACTGTTATAAACTTTTGGGTTGTGGATTCATCAACTGGGGTTACCTGTGGCAGCTTTTGTTTTAACTTTGCTTTTAAAAATTAGTCACAGACAAGCTTCCTTTTGTAGTCCAAGAAGACAAATTGGCCCACAAGAGTCTTAAACATGTGTGTGTGTGTGTGTGTGTGTGTGTGTGTGTGTGTGTGTCTAGGATTTTTGTTGTTGTCTTGTTTTAATAAAAACTTATTTAAAACAATTTAGGAGCAGACCTATAGATTTCAGTAGAATACCATTAAAATGTTGAAATTTGGTGTAACTACCCCTCTCCCTTACTTTCCATTTACAAATGGCTTAGGCACTGGGCACTGTCCTTGGAAAGGAATGGATCAAGTGAGGGAAACGCTATATTTTTTGTAACCAAAGAGCCCGAAGCCCATCTCTGTAGCTAGGACTTTTAACTTCCTAGCCTGAGCTGGTATTCATTTCTGAGGCACTGCCAGGAGTTGTTTTTCTGGTTCTGCTCTGGATTTGCAAGTTTTCTTTCCAGGGCTCTCCTGCAGCCGTGACCTACATTTGGGAGCAGCTGGAAAGCCTGGAGCTACTTCAGGGCTGAGGGGGTCCCCCTGAGGAAACCACAACCATACCCAGAGGAAGGCAAACCCACAGGACTTGGGCTCCAGGACATGGTGTCCTAACCTGAGACCCCCGAGAATCTGCATTTTCATGTGTGATGGGAAAGAGAGGCAGAAAAAAAGCAGTAAACCATTTGGTCTTTCAATGTTTACACAATAGAAACTTGAGGTGGGTTGAGACCAGTGTTTGCTTTTGATTTAAATACAGACTTATAGGAGGAAACTGAAATTAAGCCAGGCCCAGCTGAGAGGTGGGTTGGTTGAGTGGATTGAGCATGATGAGTGTTTAGCTTTCTGATTCCGAACCTTCCTATTTCTGGTGTGGGAATCTGAATGTCCTGTGGTCTGCTGATGGCTCACCCACTGGGGGAGAGGGCTGGTAGTGAAAAGGAATTTTAGAGACAAAATAGGCAGCTTTAGGGAGTCTTAGAAATAAAGAAGGTCCATGGGAAAGAACAGGTTTTTCCTATTTGGAGGCCCCTTTCCAGGGGTCCTCTTTGGGGACACCCCTGCCCAGATGGAGTTTGTATATGCTTTCAATAAACATCTACATTTTTATTAAAGAAATCTGTTAGCCCACAAATTTATTCTTCATCTTCATTGGATAAGGACCCACGAGAAGAGGTCTGCACCCCCAAACCCTACGTTTCAGTAGGAAAGGCAGGCATTTTGGAGTCAGCACAAACTTCATAGGCCTTATTACTACTGGCAGATTATTTGTCCAGTGCTTTCCCAGCTCTGTCAGCATGGCAGTCTTAGCAAATAATGGTGTCTGCCTGGTGCATTGAAGTAACGGATGAGGCTGATCACAGTTCAGGGGCCCTGTCAGCTCCAGCTTCCACAGGGAGAACTCCATAGGCACATAGGAAAGCTACCAGAAAAGTGCCATGCACATCATAAGTATCCAATAAAATATTTGATGTATGGCCCAGCCTGTGTGGCTCAGTGGTTGAGCACCTACCTATGAACCAGGAGGTCACAGTTCGATTCCGTGATCAAGGCACATGCCTGGGTTATAGGCTCGATCTCCAATGTGGGGCCTGCAGGAGGCAGCTGATCAATGATTCTCATCATTGATATTTCTACCTCTCTCTCCTTCTCCCTTCTTCTCTGAAATCAATAAAAAAATGTGTATATATTTTTAAAATTTAATGGATGAATGGACTCTGGGTTTACAATATGGTTTGGGCACTCCCTACTCTGGGTACCTTTCTGAGACTATTTTATAAGGCTGTCATAGAGGACGAGTGACATGATGTAAATAGAGTGTCTCCATCCCTTGTCTATGGTCACTGCCTAGGAGATATTAGGTCACTGCCCTTCGTTTTCCTACATCAGTAATTTCAGGGACGCATATGAAGAAAATCCTTGCTGGATTCTAAACTTCAAGAAAAAAATTAGTGTTAGAATAAAACCTCTTCAATGTGACCTAATTGCTTGTATTTATTTATTTATTTTCTCCTGTTTTATTGAGATATAATTGACATATAACACAAATGGACAACATAATGATTCGATATATATATGTATATTGTAAAATGATCACCACAATAAGTTTAGTTAATATCCACCACCTCACATAGTTATAATTTTTTCCTTATGATGAGAATTTTTAAGATCTATTGTCTTAGAAGCTTCCAAATATGCAACACAGTGTTATTAACCATAGTCATCATGTTATACATTTCATCCCCAGGACTGATTTATCTCATCACTGGAAGTTTGTACCTTTTGACCACTCTAATTGTGACCAGACATCTAGGCGGGAAAATACCCCAAAAGTTCCCTTAGTTCCTCCCTGAATCTTTTTAGGTTTAAGGCCTAGTATTGATTTGCATGACCGGATTCACACTTCCATGTTTCAGGCACCTGCTTCTGCAGAATTGACATTCTTATAGGTTTTGGCGGGGTGGGTGGGTGGCAGGTGTCACCAAGTCACAAGAGGGAAGGCAAAAAGAGGCAGCCCTTACCCTGACCCTGTCATTCCCTGAAATAACCATGTATGACTGAACATGGAGATCATTTACAGTGTTGTTCTAATACAAATAGCGTTTCTGGGGATGACTGTGATAGGACTCCATTAACACAGGGGAGTGGGGAAGGAACTGTAAGTGAGGCCTGGACCAGCCCCAGTGGGGCCCTACACACAGCATCCAGGAGAAGCGTGGAGGGCTCACCCTCATCTGCTGTGACACTCCCATCCCCTGGCCTTCCCAGCAGAGTAGCTTTGAGTGCTTTTGATAGGCTGAAGCAAAAGGCACTTAACCCACAACACCCTCTCCTTCTGACCCATTCCCTGAACTACATTCAACTTTTGACTTTCCAGAGTAGTCAATGTAAGTAGAGTTCAGTGAGACAACTACTCTGAGTTTGCTTTCTTGGGAGGCAGGGTTCTAAGTTGGTCTTCTCTGCCTTCCTTTTATCTTGGACCAACCAGCATTCTATCTGCGGAAATTCCACGGAGTTCTGGCATGAGAACGGACCCCCTCCCATAATGCCTTCTGATTATTTTGGCAAATTCAGTTGGGGTTTGGGAGGGCACTGTTAGAGACCTGTGCCCAAATCTCCATCCTCTCCGGAAGTTGTGCATTTTATTTCAAACAACAACAACAACAAATCATTGCTGATAATAGGATTGATTGTGAAGGAGACCTCCTTAGTGATAGAGGCTAACATATTTGAATGTGTTACCTGGTCCCTCTCTATTAGCTACATTACTGCAAAACAGCTGGCACCTCGGGAGACTGGTTAGCCCTTCATTGGTTTTTCATGAAATGCAGACGACTTCCCATGAAGTTTGTTCTATGATATTTGCCAACCAAAATAAAAATATCCTGGTGGGTAGATTTGTTTTCTTCCCCCCAGTGTCCCTTTGAGAAACTGTTACCTGAACCAAATATGCTATTAGAGAAAAAACAAAAATCAAAACGAAACCAAGAACGAGAGTTTCAAGGTTGAAAGTGTCTATGCCATTTAACTCGAAGTACAGCAGTGGAAACTATAAGGACCTCCCTATCTTCTGAACCAAGAAGTCCTGAGCTGGGCCTCCCAAGACTGGTGTAGCGATTGAACAGTGCCAGTGGGGCCCGGGATTGTCCCGCCTTTTCATTCTGCCATCTTTAGCAGGTAGACCTTTGTCCTCATGAGCATTGCCTCATGACTGCAAAATCACTGCTTCCCCTCCAGCATAACATCCAACTCCCCGGGACAAAGAAAGTGGGAGGGCAAAGCAGAGGGAGGTGGTACCTGTATTAGAAAAGCCAAGGCTTGCTCTGAGGTCCCCAGCAGAATTCCCTGTAGGTTTCACTGCTCACTTCTTGCTCTAAGAGAGGCCAGGAAGGCAGATGTTTTAGCTGGATACTTTGCCACCCTGAACAAGATTGGCATATCTGAGAGTGAGAGGGAGGGCAAGATGCGTATGGAGTGGTCAAGCAGCAGTGTCTGCCACATGACAGAAACCCAAACAGGGAGAGCCATAGGTCAGGTAGGGACCTCAGAGATGCCAAGCACAACCCATTCATATCACAGATAAGGAAACTATTTATTTCTTTCTACTTCTGCCCAGTGTGCCAAAAATCCAGTTGTACTTTTCAGCACTCGGGGGCTGGGCTGCTCATCCCCTGTGCCTGGAATGTGAGTGGGTTATAAGGAAGTCCCTTTCATTGGAGAGGAGAGTGGCAGGGACACAGGTGCTGTGTGTATGGGAATCAAAAGGTCTGATTATGCTTTCTCAGGAAAAGCAGCTGGCCAACAATAATTACTGGGCCGCCTCTGAGTTCAGAACCTGGAATCCAGCCTCCTGGAATGATCACAAAAGCTCTAGAAGGAAAACAGCCCTGCCCTGGAGGAGCCAAGCCTGGCAGGGCTGCCAGGACGATCGCATGCGCGAGACAAAGCCGAGCCGCACGCAAATGGTAAAGAACGTCCAGGGCAGGCCCAGGAGCCAGGCTTGGAGGAATTGACTTTGAGCGGGGATTTGTGAAGGTCTGTTATTTGGTGGAGAGCAATGGTGTTTAAAAGTTTGAGAGTAAGCAGCTTTGCCTGGTTGGAGCCATTTAATAATACTGCCCTGAAACCTGGTGTGTTTTCTTTAGAAGAGCAGCCTGGAGCCGACCGTGTTTATGGACTCCTTGCTGGGTGCAGTGGAGGTATTACGTGAGCTGGCGTTACTGGAACGTGCCTGGAAGACCACTAGCTCTGCCCCAGCTTTTCCTTTGACCTTTTGATTTCAATCCTCTTATCCCCTTCCCACATTCTAGGGCTGCCTGGAGTCTCCTCAGTGCTGGACCAATGTGCCCCATAGCACTCTGGAGGGCATTCTCCATCCTTGCCTCCGGGCCATGTGGTAGAAGAGGCAAAATTGAGGGGACCCTTGTCTCAGAGGCTCTTATACCTCACAGCGGACCAGGTGGAGGTGTTTGATGGGGACAGTATCTAAGTGTCTTAGTTGGCTTGGGCTGCTTTCACAAAATATCATAAATTGGGTGGCCTAACAACAGACTTTTATTCCTCAGAGTCTGGAGACTGGGAAGTCTAAGATCAAAGTGTGGCAAATTCTGTTCCTGGTGAGAGCGCTCTTCCTGGCTTCTTGCTGTGTCCTCACAATGTGGGAAGAGAGAGAATGAGAGCGAGAGAAAACAAGCAAGCTCTGGTCTATCTTCCTCTTCCATTAAGGGCACTAATCCTATTAGGAGGGTCCCACCCTTGTGACCTCATCTAATCCTAATTACCTCCCAAAGGTCCCATCTTTAAATACCATCCCATTGGGGATTAGGGTATTAACATATGAATTTTGGGGTGACACAATTCAGTCCATATCACCCTCTAGAATGGTTGCTCTTAAGCTGGGTCCATGGATTCATGGGGGCCTGGGAACCTCCTGAAATGCTCTCCAGGAGACTGACATGCAGAGCATGTGTGCATTTTCATTACATTTCCAAAAGGGATTCATGGCCTTGAAGTGTCCTGGATGTTGTACTTGTAACATGGAGGCTGAGAGGGATCAGGTCTGTGCACAGCCATGTCCACTGTGCGCATGAACAAGAACCCCCAGCGGGGTGCTGTCCAACCCCCAGAGCATTCCAGAGAAGGCCTGCTCCCTCCTGCCACTGGGCTCTAACTACACTCTGACCACCGACGGGTGAGCTTACCACCTCCAACTAAAGGGAGCGCTTCACTGGGGTGCTGCACCGTGTGTCACATAAAACTAACCGTTTGTGTGTGTGTGTGAGAGAGTGTGTGTGTGTGTGTGTGTTTAAACAAACCGCTATTTTTGGAGAATGCATAAAAAGTGAGTGGCTTACATCATAAGTCAAGAAACCATCTTGCTTATTAAAGACATTCCACAGTATTCTCAAGATTCTTGTTCAAAGTAGGAAAAAGTTAAAGCTGTCTTTTCTTATCATTAATGGAGGGCTTTGGTCCTCATGTTCATTCATAATAACAACCAGGGCTAAAGGGAAGCTCTTGCCCTGATTTTTCTACTACCTGCTCTTCCCACTTCAAGCATTTTGCTCTCCATCCATTTTGAATTTTATTTTACCTTTAAATCATTTTTGAAACATAGAAAATATAAATTTTAAAAACATTGCCCCTCCTGGAATCTGGTCTTAGCCTAGAGCTGGCCAACTCCTGACCCAGGCCCAGTCCCTGAGGGACCCCAGAGCCATTTGCCAGGGTTCCGTTCCACTTTCCCACCGGACCTTCCTTCTTGTCTTTTTCCTTCCCCTCCTTTTCCCTTCTTCTGTCTTTTCACTCTCCTTCATCCTTCTTCTCACCTGGGCCTTTCCCCTCCTCTCTGGCTGTGCTCTGACTCTGCCACTGTTTCTAGAGCTTTGCCCAGCCCTCAATGTGAAGACCCAAACTCAGGGTTTGGAATCTGTTCTTAGTTTCTCCTGCCTCTTTGCAAGGACTTGAGGTCCCCAGCCAATGATGCCATCCTGGAGGATGTCATATTAGTAGTGTGTGTTGCTGAGGGTCTTGGGTTGGGGAGAGGGAGTGTTGGAAACTGCAGAATTTACTTTCCAAATGTAGGGAGTAGTTGGGGACTGAGGAACATTCACATTGGGCCAGCATGAAACACTGGGGACTTCTAGCCTCTTGTTTTACCAGTTTTGGAGTCTACGTGAGCCTGGTCCACTGGTTGGGGAAATCTCGATCTAGGTTTGTATTTAAAGGTGTCTGAAATGCTTGGGGTAAGCCCTAGGCTCTAGCAACCCTTCCCGCCCCCTTTCTGCAGTCATGTTTCTCCAGGACTAGGGGTGTGGCCCACTAGCCTGAGACCTTAACTGGGCCTCTGGTCACTTTCTTGGCTGACTCCACCCTCGAGTTGCTTTGGGCCAGATGAAACCCCTGGTACTCTGAAGGCACCTCCCGTGACCATCCCCAGTGCCAAGAGCAATGGTTCTTAATCTTGGCTGCACCTTATACTTACCTAGGAGCATAAGAAATATTGCTGCCTGGGTCTTAGCCCAACAGGTTCTGATCTAATTGGTTCTGGGATGAGGGGTGGGCTGCAGGAATTTTTAAAAGCTCCCCTAGTAACTCTAAAATGAAAACAAGCTTGAAAACTACTGGCTTGGAGCTTTGCTACTCAAAGTGTGGTCCATGGACCAGCAACATCAGCATGCCTGGGAGTTGGTCACCGATGCAGGATCTCAGGCCCTACTCTCTCCAGACTATCTGAATAACAATCTGAAGATTAATAGCTGCCCCGCTGATTCCCAGGCACATTAAAGTTTGAGAAGCACTCCCATGCTCACCATTCTGTTCGACATAGTACTGGAAGTATTAGCCATTGCGATTAGACAAGAAGAAGAAATAAAAGGCATCCAAATTGGAAAAGAAGAAGTAAAACTGTCCTTATTCGCAGATGACATGATATTGTACATAAAAAATCCTAAAGACTCCATCAAAAAATTATTAGACTTATTAAATGAATTCAGCAATGTAGCAGGATACAAAATTAATGCCAAGAAATCTATGGCATTTCTATACACCAATAGTGAACTTATAGAAAGAGAGACTACAAAAGCAATCCCATTTACCATCACACCAAAAAAATTAAGATACCTAGGAATAAACTTAACTAAAGAGGTAGAAGACCTCTACTCAGAAAACTACAGGATGTTGAAAAAAGAGATAGAGGAAGACATAAACAGATGGAAGAACATACCATGTTCATGGATTGGTAGAACCAAAGTCATTAAAATGTCCATACTACCCAAAGCAATCTATAAATTCAACGCACTCCCCATTAAAATACCAATGGCATATTTCATAGACCTAGTACGAACTCTCCAAAAATTCATCTGGAATAAAAAAAGACCCCGAATAGCTGCAGCGATCCTGAGAAAGAAGAACAAAGTAGGTGGGATCTCAATACCAGATATCAAGTTGTATTACAAAGCCACTGTTCTCAAAACTGCCTGGTAATGGCACAAGAACAGACATATAGATCAATGGGACAGAATAGAGAACCCAGAAATCAACCAGAATCACTATGCTCAATATTTGACAAAGGAGGCAAGAACATAAAATGGAGTCAAGATAGTCTCTTCAATAAATGGTGTTGGGAAAATTGGACAGATACATGCAAAAAAATGAAACTAGACCACCAACTTACACCATACACCAAAAGAAACTCAAAATGGATAAATGACTTAAATATAAGATGAGAAACCATAAAAATACTAGAGGAATCCAAAGGCAACAAAATCTCAGACATAATGCCAAAGCAATTTCTTCACCGATACAGCTCCTAGGGCATTGGAAACTAAAGAGAAAATAAACAAATGGGACTACATCAAAATAAAAAGCTTCTGCACAGCAAACGAAACCATCAACAAAACAACAAGAAAGCCCACTGCATTGGAGAACATATTTGCCAATGTTATCACTGATAAGGGTTTAATCTCCAACATTTATAGGGAACACATACAACTTAACAAAAGGAAGATAAACAATCCAATAAAAATATAGGCAATGGACCTAAATAGACACTTTTTAAAAGAGGACATTCAGAAAGCCAAGAGACATGAAAATATGCTGAAAGTCACTAATCATCTGAGAGATGCAAATCAAAACAACAATGAGGTATCATCTCACACCTGTCAGACTGGCTATCATCAACAATTCAACAAAGGACAAGTGCTGGAGAGGATGTGGAGAAAAAGGAACACTGGTGCACTGCTGGTGGGAATGCAGACTGGTGCAGCCACTATGGAAGACAGTATGGAGTTTCCTCAAAAAACTAAAAATGGAACTCCCATTTGACCCAGGGATCCCACTTCTAGGAATATATCCCAAGAAACCAGAAACACCAATCAGAAAGGATATATGCATCCCTATGTTCATAGCAGAACAATATACCATAGTTTAGATTTGGAAACAGCCTAAGTGCCCATCTGTAGATGAATGGATTAGAAAACTGTGGTACATCTACACGATGGAATTCTATGCTGCTGTCAAAAAGAAGGAATTCTTACCATTTGCAACAGCATGGATGGAACTGGAGAGCATTATGCTAAGTGAAATAAGCCAGTCAATGAAAGAAAAATACCACATGATCTCACTCATTTATGGATAATAAAGACCATTATAAACTGATGAACAAAAATAGATACAGAGGCAGAGCAGCATCGAGCAGACTGTCAAACTACAGCAGGAAGGCCGGAGAGGGCTGGGGAGTGAGGGGGGGGGGCGGTAAGAGATCATCCAAAGGACTTGTATGCATGCATATAAGCATAACCAATGGACACAAGACACTGGGGGGTAGGGGAGTCTGGGGGAAGATCAAGGGGGAAAATAAAAAGGAGACATATGTACTACTCTTTGTAATATTTTAAGCAATAAAACAAAGTGGAAAAAAAGAATAACTAATAAAAAAAGTTTGAGAAGCACTGGTTGGGTGTCCTAGGGCCCATCCCATGATGCTGATTGGACCCAATCCTGTCACACCTCACCAAGCACTGATGCCAGGTCTAGCTAGATGGAGCCCAAGAATCTGACTTAGCCCATGAATCCTTCTTGGAGGTCAGTTCTAAATCTGATTAGGCTCCCTGCTCTCTCCCATTTTGGACTAATACCTGTCTACTTGGAAGTCCCATCATGTTTCGATGCCAGGGATGCAAGGATCTGGGCAACCATCCTATTCTGTAAGCAGTGGCACTGGCTACAACTTGTGCTTTGGGATATCTTGGCCTGATGGCCTGACCTTGTAGTGCTTTGCCTAATCTTGACTCTGCAGTGTGGAAGTAGGAAAATCAGCTTATATACATCAGTGTCATGAAAGATAATAAAACATGCTAGAGCTGGAATACCTGGACAACAGATGACAGGTACAGAGCATGGTGGCGTTCCTCCCTGCAGCAGACACCTCGCTTTGAACCCAGCTCTCTCACCTTCTGAACTCACACTGGACCCTACTTCCTCTCCCAATAGGGCACTCCAGGCAGACATTGCCAATTTGCTCAGCCTTTGTGCTTAAAATACAACTGTTTTGAATTTTCTTTTTTCTAGAGTAGCTTCAGTTACTACTCATATTGTGATTCTAGAGTTTTGTCGCAGAATTTCTGAGCTATCAGATAACCTCTGAGATGCCAACAGTGACATTGACCTCATTTTCCACTCTTGACTCTTTAGGCCCTCACAGGCAACTGGTGAAATGAGCACACATGTCGCTGAGATTGTTATGCATTCTCCATTCCACAGGGAGTTCTCCGGCAACTTTAGGGGTCACAAACTGAGTGGGTCCAGCTCTCCTGCCCCCACTGATTCACCCCAGCTGCCCATCACTCAATGGCAATTATACTGGAATAATTCAGCTTCCTGTTCCCCAGTGTCACTGCCTGACCAGTGTCCAACACTCTTTTCCACTCTCCATTATTTGAAAACAATGTGACCTGATTTATTATCTTAATGTAGCATCATGGCTGACCACTACCACCTTCCTAGACCACCTGCCTGCATGGTGACTTGAGCTCAGGAGTCAGGCAGGTAAACCATAGGCAGGAGGAGGGACTGGAGAGACGGGCGAGGTCAGGACCTGATTAGAGGAAGCAGCAGCCACTTGCTCAGCTGCTACAGACTCACCAGACAGGGATCTGACCCAGTGTTGGCAGATGATCTGGCTTTGAAAGAAGCAAGAAATACAGATTTTGGTGTAAATCTCTTGCTTTTAAAAGTTGCCTCTTCATGCCCCACCAATAAATTAAAGAATTAAAACATAAAGTTAGGTATCTTTATTTATAGATAAATTGTGCTGTCCCCAAATTCACAGAAATCCAACAAATGCTCCAACCCGCATAAGCTGTGCTGAGATTGTCCAGACTGAGGCATGGCTTTTCCAGGTTATAGTTCATCTGTTTCATAAAAACAGTGCTGCTTCTCCACCCGTCTGAAATGCTTCTGGAATTAGAACCAGAAATGGCACCAGGACATTTTTTTTTGCTTTGTCCTGACTGCTTTACAAGCTCATCTTTCCCATTGTTTAGTCAGTGTGAAGAGAGATTCTTCTCCCCAGCTTTGATTCCAGCTGTGAAGTGCTGCCCGATTATAAAAATGTGGCCAGAACATAGGTCATTTACATTCTTGGGGTTCCTTGAGCACAATGGTCTCTGATTTAATTTTACATTTAAGCAAATGTACCCTGGCCTCATTTACTCCATTTGTAAAGTGGAATGATAATACTCGTTGATTTCACGGAGTTAGTATGAGGATCAAATGAGGTTATTTATGTGGAATCAATTTAGAGAAAGTCAAGGGTCCTCCCTAATTATAAAGTGTTACCTTCATCAACCAAAGGACTTGTATGCATGCATATAAGCATAAGCGATGGATGCAGACAGCTGGGTGAGGGTGAGGGCAGGACTGGGGGGATGAGGGGACAATGGGGGGGATAAAGACACATTTGGAATACCTTAATCAATAAAAAAAAAAGGCACTGCTGGCCACTGCTTCTACATTTCTTAAAGAAAACAAAACAAAGTTTATTAGTGTTGTTTCATATTATCTATCATTTATCTATCATCTATCATCTTCAGCAAGAAATTAATACGCAGGCTTTTCTAATACTGCTCCTAATTATTTGATTAGATGCCCAGTGAGTCATTCCAAGGTTCTTCTTATAGTCACTATTTGCCATTCTTTTCCTGAACTGTAGGTGTTATCTGTCCCCACAAGTTTATCTTGAAATTGTTGTGTTGTTGCATAACCATGTCATGTGTGTGCTCTGGGTCTCTGTGGGAACAGAAATGGGCATGCTGCTGCCACTGACACATTCTGCTTCTGGATCTTCTGCCTTGCAAAACCTAGCCCGGGTGTTTTGCTAGAGTTTGAGAAGACCTGCAAGGCCATTTCTGTGCAATGTTCCACAGGAGATTGGAGGCAGTGTCATGGGAAGAAGGGAACTGATGAGGATGGAGGGAGGCAGCCGGGCAGGGCGATGGACCAGTATGCAAGCTCAGGGAGTGTCTAGATCTGAATCTCCTCTGCTGCAGCCTCAGTTCTGAAGGAATGAAGATAAATCTTTCCAAGACCCGCCCCTCATCCTTTGCCCTTTGTGTTTGTGGGTGGTTGGTTGTGTGTTGGTATGCCTGCTGCATAGCTGTGGCATTCTTTCATCTCCACCCTCTGACCTCTCACACTCCCATTGGTCAGGGCTCTGGGAAGGAGGTGTATTCTCACCTATCCCTTTGCCTACACATTTGAATTACCTGCAGAGGCTTTTTTAAAAGTACTGATGCCTGAGTCCCAGTCAAGACTGATTAAATCAAGATTTCTGGAGGTAGGGCAGAAGAATTTTTAAAATAGTCACCAGATCAGATTTGTACTTATAGACTAGGTCTGGAATTTACTATGTAACACCTAAAAATTAACACGGAGTAATGGATGGTTCGACAGATGGATGGCTTTGTGACAAGAACAGTAGAATGTTAATGGTAGAATCGAGATGGTTGGCATATAGTATTCATTATACTGTTCACCTTTGCTTTGATTTATATTTTTCAAATTAGAATGTTGGCCAGAAAACCCACCCACACTTCTCCAGATGATTAATTTGGGGCTGACGCCATCTAAGGCTTGATGGTAGAGATGAATGGAGAGAGATGGCATCTGTACGGGAAGAGTGTCAGGTCCGCAGGTTTTAGCACATGCCTGGTGGCTGGGTGGCCATTGTATATTTAGGAAAAGGGGCCCCAAGAAGCCCCAGAGAGAATGTGGGTGAGAGCAAACTCCTGGCTGATGACATACCCATGTTGAACCCCAAATGTGATTAATTGGAATTCGGAGTGCCATTGCTTTACATACTAGCACAGAAAAAAACATGTTTTTGAAAGACTGATCCTTTTAGAGAACCATCTGGTTATTACACATGGGAGCAGAATCTTGGGGCTGGAGAAACCACCGAGGGTCATCTAGTCCAGCCTCCCACTCATTGTCTTTCCCAGTGGCCTGCGCTAAGCTGTGTTTGATTTGTGCAGCTGGACGGAATGAGTCTAAGGTCACTGTTTTGAGGGTGACATCACTTCTCATTCCAGCACATGAAGGGGTTTCCTAAGAGCAAAATAAAAGCTTGTCTGTGCAAGGCTCGATTGCCTTTCTCTTTCCTGCGATTTTAGAACTGGGTGTTGAGGCGATGGGAGATGAGGAGCGAGTGCCTCAAGAAATGTGTTGTGTAGTCCTTATGCTTTCACTTCTCCCTGAGCCACGGGTGTTGGTCCTGCCCGAAATGTGCAGAATGAAGTCTCTTTCTAACTTTCCTGCTCCCCAAAGTCTGTCTTGCTTTTAAGGAGTACAGAAGTAAAGAGCCTTCTGTCCTGCTTGCAGCTCTGGGGAACAAGTGACAAAGGCCCTTTAAGGGAGGAAGAAGGGTCAAGAGTCCTGCAGATGTGAGGTTCCAGTGTGTCCGCCAGGCCCCTGGGAGCTGCAGCCAGCTTGTTGCAGAGGCCTCGGCACAGGACTCATTTGTGGGTTTTCAAAAAGAAATACCCTGATTATGAGTAACTCTAAGCCCACTTCCTGGAGCCTCTTGGGCTCACAGAGAACTTAGACAGTCTGTTCTCCTGAGTTTTTGGAGCTTTGATATAGATTACACTTCTGCCCATTCTCTTCTCTTACAACTAATGCCCTTGTTGACCTTGATCTGCAACTTTTCTTTCAGTTCCTACATCTATAAAATGTGGAGAACTATCTCTAAGCCATTTCAGCTCTTATAATAACTGATTTATATAGTACTTTGCAGTTAGCAAATTCCTCTCATATTCATTATCTCCTTTGAGTTATACAATCTGAAAGGGCTTGAGAATCTCAGGGCTGGATGCTGAAATGTCATCTCTTCTCATTCTGTACCCTTTCCTTGGGCAACTTCCTGTAACTTCAATTACCATCTGTCTTATGATAGGCCTATAATTTTTATCTTTAGCCTGTATCCCTTTCAAAAACCTGATTATCCAGTTGCCATCTTGCTATCTCAGTGAAATATATCAATGACTGAGCTTGTGATGGTTCTCTCACCCAGGATCCACCCCAAACCTGTTCCCTCTCTCAGCAAATGGTGTAGTCATCCATCTACCCGGGCAGGTCAGGCACCTAGGAGCCATCCTTGACATCATCTTCTCCTTAAACTGTCATGTCTAATAAGTCACTCAGTCTTATGGACCTTTCTGCCTAAATCTTGATTCTACCTACCTCTTTCCATCTTCTTGGCTGCCTCATTAGGACAAAGCTACCTCCATCTTTTGCCAGGACTGTAGTACCTCCATCTCTTTTGTCCTCTTTCTCCTTACCATCATTCTCAAATTTGGGAGAAATCTTTTCAAAGTGCAAATCTGATTAGGTAACTGTCCTTTAAATATCTCAATGGCTTTATATTGTTGTACGAGAAAAATAGTCTGTGACGAGACCTACAGCTTCTCCTCTAGTTTGACCTCTGTATCTGCTTCATCCATAAGAACTCCTTTCCCCTTTTATAAGGTCTTTAAATATATTCCTTCCTGCCACAGGGCCTTTGCATATGCTATTCCCTCTGTCTGGAACTCATTTCCTCCCCTCTCTCTTTTGTTGCTTACCCTTTAGATTGACTCAAGCCTTAAGGAAACTCTTCTTGCTCTTAGAGATCTAGGTACCTTTACTTCAAAGGGGTTATAACATTTTATATTCTATGTTTATTATTTTGTTTGATGGACATTTTCTTTCTCTGTTAGTGTAAGTTCCAACTGAGCAAGGATCTGTTTGCTTTTCACTACCATTGTACCCCAGTACCCAGCACTCAGAAAAATTTGTTCCATGAATTAACCCAATGGGGTTTGGCAGGACTAGTCTTTTTATTCACATTATTTTTACACAAGGATGTTTTTATTTTATGAAGGCAGATACTTGGCATGATTTATTCATAATTTTGTACTGCATATAGTTCCCCTTTAATTAGTTCCTTCTTCCACCATTTCTCATTCCCAGTTGATTCCAACTTTGCAGCCAGAGTTAATAGCAGATGTTCTATAGTCAAGAAAGTAGTAGCATAGGCCCACCTGGCATCAGATATGTTACTATGTCCAGAGGCTCAATATGATATACCTGAGACACCAGAATGGACAGATTATTTTTCCTAATGCCACGCAGACAAAAAGTGAGAATGGCAAGACCCACTTTCATTGTTAATCAATTATTCATACAGAGCTTCCAATTAATGACTCTTCTATCCATATACACAGTTAAACTCTCCAGTAGTTAACTGTGCAAGTTTTCACAAGATTTCTAGCAATATAAAAACATTTGATGAGTTGGCATTGTATGTTTGAAGGAGCACATCCAAACCATTGACTGTGCTGTCTAAAACTATTTATACAGGAGACACACACACACACACACACACACACACACGCACGCACACACCAACAGAAAACTGAAGAAACAGTCTAGTATGAAAGACTAAGATGGTTTGAAATCCCTCACCTAATGAGGGACTTAGTCATAGAGATCCCTATTCTCATTCATTTGTGTGTATAAGACTTGGGTTTTAAGGGGTGGAGACCCTGCTATTTGAATCCACAAGCCCCCAGTGGGTGTGTGCTCAAAGTTGATAAGCTTTGACTAATCAGTACTACCGCCAGGGACAGACAACAGTTTCCTAGACAGTGACCCACAGGTGCCTGTTCTCTTTCACACAATGGATCACACAATGGATATCCACGCGTCCCTTGGCAGCTAGAAGGAAGCACAGCTAGACTAAGTTAGTTGACTGCATTCCCCAGAGCAAGTAAGCAGCCAGAGGTCCTGGAGCCAACCTCTATCCTTGTGTGGGTATTTGGGGTCCTTCCCCAAATCAAACAGGAGGGCTCTGTTGTCAGAGTATCCATATGGGAACCAGGTGGTGTAAAAACACTCCCTGCGTTGGCTGAGCCACAATGTATTTATTGATGAATGTTATGATACCTGGTTTTTAGTTCCCTTATATGACTATGGAATTCAAAACCAGAAATCTGCTCTTATCCCAGATTCATTGTTTGTTTTCTTATTAAGAAAAAGCTGTTATTCCAGTATTGTTCATTACAAGAAGAATATTACTCCATTGCAGAAACTGGAAAACTCACTATCACTGCTGTTAATTCCTGTTGCATTAGCATACACTTTTCTATGAACATTTCTTTTATTGGCCACAATTCATAGTTTTTATATAACTTTCATGATAGACATTTTTCTTACTTTAATACTTATCTATTACTCTTTAATGCCTATATATTATTCATTTTGTGTATGTTTTATATGTCTTGACTAATATCCAAGTGTTAGAATTTTAGGTTATACTCCTTTTCTCTTTTAAATTGGTTGGCTTAATTTTTAATTAATAATTTTAGAAAGGTAAAAAGAGCCAGAAGATGCATAAGAAGCATTCTGTGGCTCTTTGTGACTATCCAGAGAAGTCCCGATGAAGAGCAGAGGAACATATGCTAAGCTGGTCTGCAGTGGGAAGGAAGGAGACCCCAAGCAAGGTATTCTTATCAGAGAGGCAGGACTTGAACATCCACTCATGACAGCATTGCCACAGAGAGCGAGCTCCACGTGTCCACCGTCCCCTTATGTTCCCTGTAACAACTTACATGTCTCCCTTTAATTTTTTTTATCTGTAAGTCAAATTCTGGGAATAAGTGGGCAACTTTGGGCTGTGTGGACTTGATTATTTCCGTTTAAATTTGTGTGCGTCACAGTGTTCCTGTGAATGTAATTCAGGAGCCACGATCATCCTGATATGAGAAGCATGCCATCCACGAGGCTTTTGAAAGAGTATAAAGTAAGGGCAGTATAGGTAGGTGCATAACAGGTCTCCTAGAAGCTGGAGAAATAGCCAGAGGAGAAATCCGTTCTTAGAACAAGGCACATGCTGCTGCTTCCAGACATTCTTTCTTGCTGGAGGATACAAAAGTGGTGTTTAACGGCCGCTGGCCCCACGCCTGCTCTCCAGCCTGTGGAATGTGCTCTGTCTGGGCCACACTCCCAGTCATCAAGGCACTTACTGTGGGGAGGGGAGAAGCCAGCCCTGCAGGTCCTTGGCCGGAGCTTTTCCTGCCAGAAGAAGGAGCCTGTTCTGACTTTGGACTTCTCGCCGAGCCCTCCCCAGCTCCATGACTGTCCTGCTTACAGAAGGAGGCTCATTTTTCTTTCTTACAGTTGCTGTGTCTTCTTTGCAAGTGCTTCAGCCTGAGTGTGAAGTTAAGAAAACAGCGTTTATAAGAAACTTTGTTTGATGGAGAGGCATCACCCTGTTCTCCTGTTAAAGATGTGATGTGTATGGATTGGTTCCAATTTCTGTGGTTTCCGGCACACGCCACTGAGGTTGCTTCTCTGTGTTTTACATAAGAAGGAGAGAGAGAAAAAATTTCAGAACAAAATATCTTATACTTTGGGATTCTATTTGGGCAATTTAAGTGGGAATGTGTTATTCTGTCCTCTCTCATATCAATAATAATAATAATAATCTATACTAATAAAAGAGTAATATGCTAATTAGACCAAGAGACTTTCTGGACAAAGCCATGGTGGCGGGGCCAAGGCAGAGGCAGTTAGGGGCAATCAGGCCAGGAGGGGAGGGCGGTTGGGGGCAAGCAGGTCGGCAGTGGGGGGCAGATGGGGGCGATCAGGCTGTTGGGGGCGAGAAGGCTGGCAGTCAGAATGGTTAGGGGCAATCAGGCAGGCAGGCAAGTGAGCAGTTAGGAGCCAGCAGTCCCTGCTTGTGAGAGGGATGTCCGACTGCCGGTTTAGGCCCGATCCGACTGCCAGGATTGGGCCTAAACCGGCAGTCGGACATCTCCCAAGGGGTCCCAGGTTGGAGAGGGTGCAGGCTGGGCTGAAGGGAACCCCCCCTCTGTGCACAAATTTTGTGCACCAGGCCACTAGTAATAACAATAATAATAATAATAATAATAATAATAATAATAATAAACAACTTGTGAATTGTTCCCCTTAACTCTCTGAGTTAGGTACCGTGCTATCTTTGGCCCATTTTGCAGGTAAGGAAACTGAACTTGAAGGTGTTAAGTAACTTGTTCTGTTCATCAGTGATAGATGGCATCCCAGTGCAGGCAGCCTGAATCCAGAGCTGGATGACAGTGCCACATAACAGGCCTTCAGGGGCAGGTGAAGGAACGTATTGGGTAAATGGGGATGTCCAAAGGTTTATGGACATTTTACTTCTTAGGTTGTGGCTAGTTTGTAATTTTCCCCTTAACCTTTTTCTTTTGAAAAATTTCAGACCCGAAAGAAGTTGTAAAAATAGTATAATGAAGACATATCCTTCATCTAAATTCACCAATTGTTAATATTTTACCATATTAGCTTATTTCTCTCTTTCTGTGTGTGTTTTGTTTTGCTGACCCTTTAAAAGTTAGTCGATATATGACATTTAAACTCTAAATACTTTAGCTGGTATCCTTGAAAAATAAAGACATAATCCTGTATGACCTCAATAAAAGTTATATTGCTCAAAAATATTTAACATTGATGCACTGCTATTTTCAAATATGTCCTTGTTCAGATTGCCCCAGTTGTTCCTAAAATGTCCTTTGTAGCCGTATTTTTAAAAACCCAGTGTCCGGTGAAAGAGCAAACATTGTTTTTATGATTTGGGATCATGATATCATGCACATTCTCTCTCAGACTAAAACAGTTTGCTTTGGCTTAACAAGGAAGACCAGGGATCTTGCTGTGGTTCCAGATTTTCCTTTCCCTCCTCACTAAGCAGCCCCACAAATGTCCTTATTTGACACATTGTTTTACCGGGCACCATATATTTTTTCTTCCTTCTCACTCTTCCACTCTGCTTTTTTTTTGTTTCTTTTTCTTTCCTCATTCTCTTTTCCCCTTTCTTCTCCTTTCTCCCTACACCCCCCGCCCCCACCCGCCAACCGGCTCCCTGTAATATACACAGGCATGTTCTCACACACTATAATTATTTTATGCTTTAACTTGGAAACTGATGGTGTGGCAGGTGGGAGCTGCCAGGTTGGATTCATTTATAGGTTGGGACAGACACCATGTGATGGGGTTGAGGGGGATGTATGGGGGGACTGACCTAACGTAAACCCTGTTGGAGGAGGCTCAGAGAAACCAGTAAATTTCTGTTGTTTATAAGCTCCTCTATGTTATTTTTTTTTTATCACTGCCCAAGTGGACTGAGACCATGCTAAAGGTTAAGAATTCCTGCTCTAGGCTAGGAGGCTAGATTCAGTGGCTTGATCTCCCAATTGCCAATTTTGGCATAAATATCAGCACTTTCCAGGAATATGTTTCTGCTGAAAATAGATTGTGATAGCCCTGACCGGTTTGGCTCAGTGGATGGAGCGTCGGCCTGCGGACTCAAGGGTCCCAGGTTCGATTCCGGTCGGGCATGTGCCCTGGTTGTGGGCACATCCCCAGTCGGGGGTGTGCAGGAGGCAGCTGATCGATGTTTCTCTCTCATCGATGTTTCTAACTCTATTTCTTTCCCTTCCTCTCGGTAAAAAATCAATAGAATATATATTTTAAAAAAATAGATTGTAATAAATTCTTATTTTGCGCTTCCTCAGATGCAGAATCAGACCATGGTAAGTCGAGTGAGATTTATGGTCAGTGCACTTGACCTTAGAAGAGAGCAGACTTTTGCCCAAGCTTCGCATCTTTCAGATGGGAACCCCTGGCTTCCTCTTCTGCTCTTTGCTCCTGGTATGGGCCGTGCTCCATCTCTGAGACTGTTTCATCTGTGCTTTCTGGGGCCAGGGTCCTTTGTAAGATGGCCTAAGGAAGTATCCCAGAAGAACCACTAACCTTGGCCTCATGGATGTTTAGTCTCTAACCACCTGTGCGTTTGTTACAGGTACAATGTTCTTGTGCCTGATGCTTCAGAAGAAAGGTCAGTATTCAGTATGTCAGAGTTTGGCACAAGGAAATGTTTATTGATCAAGAAGGTCCTGCTTGAGAAGACAGAACACCAAATCCTCCAATGTATCTTAAGAGAGTCTGAAATTCAGGTGTCTTTTATTGTCAAGGGAAGGGAGAGGGGACAAGGCAAGGCATGGGTGTGAGCCTAAGACAGGTAGATGTTAGAAAGATTCAAGCTGGAATTTCTAAATCCCTTTGTTCTTGGCTGGTCCTTGTCCCCTGGTAATCTGAGTTCAGTTCTGGAGACTCCTGTCATTCTTTGAAAAACAGTCATTACTTTGTGCATAATTCCCCACCTCCCTGCTGACAAGGGCTGCTCAAGCTCAAGCAGAATTTCTCTAGTTAATTAGCATATCTATAGCAGGAGCTATCCTTTGCAGGGTATCAGAAAGAGCATTTCTATTACAGGTTCTCTTAATAGTTTAATAATAATATTCTAATAGTTCAGAAGTAGATCCCAAAGCCTCAAAGTTAATTGGTTTTGATCATTGATTTCATTTAATTATTCCAGAGGGGGGAAAAAATCAAATGCTTAAACTGGCAGAATTCCACATTTTTTTTCTGTCTTTTTTGGCTTTTGTCTCTTGCAATGAGTGTAAGTGGGTTTGTGAGCTTATGTGTGTATGATGCGTGTTTGAGAGAGAGGGGGAGGAGAATGGAATTTCTACTTACAGGAAAACTTAGTTACCTGAAGGAGGGGTGATTACTGCAGTTGGCAGCTGTTTGAACAGTTGTGGGTACTGCCCTCCACTGTGCCCCTTGACTTAACTGGTTTTGGAGAGCTCTGGATGTCGAGCGTCTTTACATTGGCAGTTTCCTCATCTATCTTGTTTCCCCTATTGGACAGTCTCTGTAGTAGACATAGACCTGTAGTGAAACTAAAATCACTAGTGGTTTTGTGATTTTTCTATGATCTGAAGAAAAGGGTAGGATTTGAAGAATTTGGAAGCAGTTTGTCCAGATAATTCAGTCTAGCTACTTTGCATATCACAGCCGTCAACTCCTTCCCTCTCTGCAGGCAGGAAGCTCAGAGAAAACCTTTACCCGGTGATCTGGTTTTTCTTGGTGGCTTAAAATCCTTGTATTCAATGGATCCATAGCCTCACGTGCTTCAGTACCTGTGCTGAGTGTGGGAAAGTAAACATCTGAGGAAAACATTCCCCTGTCAAAATGCACGATTGATTTGTTGTGGCAAGTGTTTGGGAAGCCAGGGTATAGATTTGTTGGTAGATTAAGTGAAGGTTGTTTTTGTTTGTTTGGTTGGTTGGTTGGTTTTAACACTGTAATTTTAAAGGGGATAAGGGCAACTATGTAGACTTTCCAGGAATATGTTTCTGCTGAAGATAGATTGTGATCAATTCTTATTTTGGTGTTGTTATCATTTGTCATTTTTCCTTCGTTTTGTTTCTTCAACAGATATGCCAAACACTGAGTAAAATAGGCTTAAAAAATCAAACCAAACAAAATAACCCCAAAACACTAAGCAAGGGTTATAAAAACAAATCAAGTAACACCTAAACATAATTAATTATTCCTGTATTATCAGAAATTTAGGTAGGAGGATTTTAAATGATCCAGGGAAAAGTCTAGGTAAGCTCCATGGTCAAAGACTATAATATAAATATAGGGGTGGGCAAAAGTAGATTTCCAGTTGTAAGTATGTGAAACATTGAATTTATCCTTGTATTATTATTTATTAACTAGAGGCCCGGTGCACAAAAATATGTGCAATCGGGGGCGGGGGGTCCCCTCAGCCCGGCCTGCGTCCATTCACAGTACAGGACCCCTTGGGGGATGTCCACCTGTTGACTTAGGCCCACTCCCCAGGGAATCAGGCCTAAGCTTGCAGTCAGACATCCTCTGGCAGCCAGGGAGCCCTCGGGGGATGTCTGACTAAAGGCTTAGGCCCTCAAGGGATCAGGTCTAAACCGTTAGTTAGACATTCTTAGTGCTGCCACGGAGGTGGGAGAGGCTCCTGCCACCACCACTGCGCTGGCCAGCCATGAGCCAGCTTCTGGCTGAGTGGCACTCCCCATATGGAAGTGCACTGACCACCAGGGGGCAGCTCTTGAATTGAGCATCTGCCCCCTTGTGGCCAGTGCACATCATAGCAACCGGTCATTCTGCCGTTCAGTCAATGTGCATATTAGCCTTTTATTATTATTATATAGGATGTCCCTATTTCCCCCCTTTTGCCCCCTCTACCCAGCTCTTGCTCCCCACTTCTCTCTGGCCATCACCATACTGTTGTCTGTGTCCATGGGTTGTGCATATATTTTCTTTGGCTAATCCCTTCTATAAATTCACTTCTTTAAATTTTTATTTTCAGGTAAGTGCTTATAACTGCACTATTATATATTTTCTATTATATCATTTAGAATTAAGATATTTTTTAATTGAACCCTTGTAAATTTTAGCACAATTTAATAAATTATGCTAGAAGCAATTAGGAGATTTTTCATGTAATGCAGATACATTTCAATTAATATTTTATTTTTAATTTTTTAATATTTTAATTTGAAATAATCTCATACATGTAAAAAAACTATAAAATACTACAGCATATTATATGTACCCTTCACCCAATTTGTTAGGTGTTAATAATTTAAACATAACCATTATACAACTAACAAAGTTTGGAATATATTTTTCTTATAATCTCTTTAATGTTACTTAATCTATTTACTTTGTTTTTATTAATCTTCACCCAAGGATATTTTTCCATTGAATTTTAGAGAGAGTGAAGGGAAAGGGAGAGACACATTGATTGGTTGCCTCTTGCACATGCTTTGATAGGGACTGGGACTCAAGCCAGCAACTGAGGTACATGCCCTTAACAGGAATTGAACCTGGGACCCTTCAGTCCATGGGCTAATGCTCAATCCACTGAGCAAAACAGGCTTCAGCTGAATTCATTTACTTTTAATCTCTATGTGTCTTTATATTTAAAGTGGGTTTTGTTTTTGATTCACCCTCATAATCTGTCTTGGCTTCTGGGGCTTCTGGGTCCGGCCTGCCAGGTCCCGGGCAGCAAGAAGGGGCCAGCTCCTGGGGCTTCTGGGGTGGGGCTGCCTTGCCGCCCAGGACCCACCGATCCTGCACGCCATCCAGTGCGCTGGGCCTGCCCTGGATGGCGGTGTGCTGGCGGCTCGAACGGTCCTGCTCTGCCTGCAGTATGCAAATTAGCCACCATCTTTGTTGGTGGTTAATTTGCATATCGCGCTGATTAGCCAATGGGAGGCATAGCAAAGGTATGGTCAATTACCATGTTTGTCTATTATTAGATAGGATTATTGTATTATTTTCCATATGAACAACTGTAAACTTACTTTCGCCCACCTCTATGTAGTTCATGAAGCAGGAAGTTAGGAAAAAAGAAATAAATTCAATCTATAAAGAACAGGAAAAATAACACAGAGATAGGGAAAGCGACACCAGAGAGTGACTGGAAAATTCTCTGGTATGCTCAGATTTCAAAAGAATGTATCTGATGATAGAAGGATTGATACTTATTGTAAGACAAGTAGGAAAAGTCTCATGAGTTGCTAAAGTATAAGGAATATCAAAGTGAAGTATCGTTACCAGAAAAGCAGAGTGAGGTGATATTTGAAAAGTGAAAGATTTTACATGAATGCCTGGTAAATGTCTAGAGGTGATTATTAAACACATCCTTTGTGGGGAGGAAGCAAGCAGTGCTGGCTCAGTGGTGGCATGGATTTGCCAAGACGAGACAATGTGAATCTGGCTTAGAGCCAAAGGAGAGGGCAGGCTTTTGGAGGGCTGTATCTGTCACCTTCCTTATCAGCAAATTGGAAGGTGACATGGGCCATGTACTTACCAAGGCTTTTGTTGGGGTAGAAAGTTCTGGATTAAGAAGGAGAGTATAGGAGGTGGTGGAGTGAAGGGGGCAGGAAGGAAAGAGAAATGGAGGAATTGAAGATTCAAGGCTGAGGGGGGCCATTCATATGTCAAAATTAGTCTTCAAATCCCCTTGCTAGCTAGGAACGTTAGGTGAGAGCATATATGTAACGTATGTGAGTGCTGGTGGATGTTGAGGGCAGAAGTGGGTGAGAATTCACTTATTGAATAGATATTTATGGAGTACCTGCTCTGTGCCAGGTACTATATTCTGGGTGCTGGAGCTGATGTGCTGGTGAGGGAGATGGAAAACAAACACACATGGATGAAATTTCTCAGGAGATGACAGTGTTATGGAGAGCAGTAAAACCGGTGGATGGCTCAAGGACTTAGACGGTCAGGGAAGTCCTCTGCTGTTGTGGCACTACCTGAAGGCAGTGTAGGTGAAGGAGCACTCACCAAGATGTGCGGGCGGGGGGCAGAGGGGGCGCAGGTAGGGGAGGGAGTGGCTCCAGAAGGTGTGTGCTGGTGCATGGGGAGCAGTAGGAGGCCAGGTGTGCCTCATGCCTGGAGCAGAGTGTGTGAGGGGAAGAGGGGACACATGAAGGTGGAAGAAGTTGGAGGGAGGGTGGAGGGCAGAGCAAGGAGGGTCTGGGAGCCAGCTGCTCACTGGAAGAAATTCGGGATTTTAAGCAGAGGAGCAACACGATCTGAGGATACTCGGGGTCCTTCTTTACGGCAGCCTTCAGAGAAGTTCCAGAGTCAGTACTGCAGTCATCCAGCGAAAGTGGTAAGGAGACAGCTTGTAGTTCGCCTTGTGGTGGCTTAACAATTAAAGATGCTCAGTGGTCTAAGCTACTTTGTGAGTCTTCATGCTCAGAAGTGCTATGTATGCGTCGTGTCCCTATGTTGAGCCTGGTTTTGAATTTTAAAACCTCCAAGTTCCCTTTCAATGTGGGCATTCTCTTATTCTTCCCCCTCGGAAGAAAAGAGTTTCCCGACTTTGGCCCTGACTCTCGGTGGGATGGCAGATGGGGAAACAGAGCAGGGTGTGGATGTGAGTGGGGGCAACAGGAAGGACAAATGGAGGGCTGGAGGCAGGTTCACAGAGACATGGGAGCCGTTTGAGTTCCCAGGAAAGGGATTCTGTGGTTCAGAAAAGTTAGGAAGTCAGGCATAGAGGGAGGGCCAGCTGAGCAGTGGGGGCCAGGAGGAGGGTAGCATCCTAAGATCAGGTGACAGAGTCCTGGACAGTGTACTGGGGAAGTGGGAGTTGGGAGGGGGGCCTTTAGCAAAGGTTGAGCCTGAGAATTTCCAGGGACAGAGTAGAGACAGTGGTAAAGGTGATCATTGACAGGCCTGTGAAGTGTGCCCCTGGGCAAGGTAAGAAAGAGCTTCATTTCTCCAGGGACCAGCATACCCAGGGGCTGGCGCAGCGAGGGGGAGATGCGATGGGACTGGGGAGGGACTTAGGAACACCATAGCAAGAGTGGGGGCCTGCTCCCCAGAAGCGGGTGCCCTGAGTGTCCTCTTAGTGTGGAGGAGGAAGTAAGGACCTCCCCCAGAGCGGGCAAAGAGGGGAAAGGCTGAGATTCCTCCAGCTTTGGGGCCCGTGGGTGAGGGAATGACAGTTGACTCAACCAGAGAGAATCAGACTCAGCTTTGCTTTGGCTGTAAGGGAGGGTACCCATGGGGTGCCTCCCCCGGTTGTAATTCACAGAACACGCACTTTCCCCCAGATTGCTGCTTCCTGATACCCTGGCCTGATCTCCGGGACACTGCACTCATTCATTTAAACTGTGAACATTAGAGTCCAAAATTTTAAAAATGTCTTATCTCTCCTCTCAGTTTGTAAATAATTTGGAGAAAGGAAGTGAATTTAATACAGAGCATAAAGATTTAATGTAAAAATTGAAGTTTTTTACTAAAACAGATTTTAAGGCCACATTTTTTTTGAGTAAAAGAAAAAAATCAAGTTTAGGTTTCAAGTAATTAATAAGATTAAGATTATATTTATTTGTTAATTTGAATAGAACATATTTGACTTTAGTAGAGGTTGTGTTATGATAAAACTCTTTGCAAGTATACACAATTAGCCTGTGGCACTTTTGTGAATTTCCGATCGTTCCCCTCCTAATGTCTTGAGGTGTGCTTCAGGGTTAGAGATAATTGGTCCAATTATGACTTTTATTGGATAATTCCAGGCTAATGTACCACTAATCCTAACCATCTTATATTTCTATTTCTCTCTTCTTCCTCTACGTCATGGAAAAGCTTTGGCCAAAATCAATAAAATTCTAGTTTTTTGGGGCAGAATTGCAAGTTTGCACAGCTCTCTTTTATTCTTTATCACACACTGCCCCCCCCCATACATATCTATATTTATTTATTTTTGCATTTATTTATAGCCACTGTATTTTAAGCTTGCATTCTCATGAGAAGTCTATGTTATGAGCTCAGCACTTATTATTCTATTCCATAGAGACAGTGCTACGTAATGGGAAATTGATAAACTTACGTGATCACACCGATGGTGGTTTAAATTCTAGCTCCAGCACCTTCAAACCATGTGACCTTGGCAAGTTACTTAACCTCTCTGAGCCTCAGTTTACTGCTGTATAAAATGGGTCTAATCATACTCACTAATGTGGTTGTAAGAATTCACAATACCAGTATAATGTGTATAAAGTACCTGGTAAAGTGACTTTACAAGTGGAGGTTCATCTTCATGTTGTTTTTGTTAGAGAACTACATACAATGGGGATATGAAATAATGGGAATTTTAAAAACTATGGAAGGGGAACATGGAAGAGAAATAAAGAGAAGGGAGTTAAAGTGAAAAAATTATTGAGCTAAGTGAGTATTTTATCATTCAGTTTTCTATTGTATGATAAAATGCTGGCAAGCTCGGTAATAAAAATTTTCTAAATATCATACTCTCTTTCCTCATTGGATGGTAAAGGATGTAATTTACCTAGAATAATTTAAGTTGATCTTTATGACTTTGAATTTCATCATGATTTCATTTACCGTAGTTTGTAGACAATTTGAGAAACCATTGGTCTAATTCCCTGTCTTCAAGGAATTAAATGCCATTCAGACATATGATCACCAAAAAGTTTTTGAAGATGGTGTATGAGTTTTTGCTGCATGACAAATTAGTGACTTAAATTAAAACATGCAACCATTTACTTATTTATTTAGCCCACAGTCCTATGCACCAGCAATGTGAAAGCAGTTCAGATGGATCCTACTTCTCATGGGCTCACTCATGAGTCTGTGGCCAGTTGTTGGTTAGCTAGAAAGCTCTTCTTCTTGGAGGATGGCTGGCGATCAGCTGGAGTGAAAGAGGAAGGGAGTGGTTGGGGTGCTGGGCCTCGGGTCTCTCATCATCCAACAGGCCAGCCCTGGCTTGTTCACAGAGTAAGTAGCTCAAATTTCTCAGAGGAAGATTGGAAGTGCCAGACTCTTGAGTCAAGTCCATTTTCAGAACTTGGACAGTGTCACCTCCACCACATTCTCTTGGCCAAAGCAACTCAAAAGGCCATTCCAGAATCAGAGAGCAGAGAAATGGAGACCATCTCTTCATGGAAGGAGCTGCATAGTACTTAGGACATTTTTTCCAACCCTCCCAGATGAGGACTATACAGTCTTCATTGATAAGTCAATTCTAGTTCCTTGGAGTCTAGTTCCTTTCTCAAGTCTGCCATGGTGTCTTCTGCTTTAATTTTGTCCCCATCACCCACCCATGAATTGCTGTTCTGAAGACTGAAAAGAGGTGCTCAAGTTATTACTTCTATTATATTGCAGCCAGAGCTCAAGTTTGTCAAGTACAGGCACTAAAAGTTAACCCTGACCTGCTGGACCTTCCGTGGATTTCACCTCTGACGAGATCCACTCACCTGTATCTAAGCAGTGGCCAGGCAGCATGGGGAAGTGTCAGTTGGATGAGCTTGCTGGAGGCTGCTCAGGTGGCCTCGGCTCAAGGGCAGCTTTTTTATTGTTGTCTGACGCAGAAGGCGTGTGGGAAAAAGAGCCCCCCCTAATGAACTGGATCACTTGGAACATTGCATTGTAGCACATGCTAAGCAGAAGAGTTAGTTCCTTAAATGCAATTATTTTGGACTCTTTTTAGTCCATCAGATGGTTTGTTTAAGTAGCTAAGGATTTTTTCCTGATCATTTCGAGGGAGTGGACATTCCAATCATTTTCCCCAGATACCAGATTTGAGATCTCAGTGGTTTGTCTCTAAGTCCCAACCTCAATGGGATCATTTTTTAACCCTTGAGTGCCGGGGGAGCACGATCACGCTCCTCCTGTCTTTCGCCAAAAGTGCCAGGAGCGCTATTAAAGCTTCGAAATGGCGTCCAGTTCTAAGTCTGCTTTTATTAGTGATGATGATATTGCTAAATATGTCAATGTAGTAAAGGTTTTCTTAAGTTTTTGAACATGTAACTTCATTTACTTGGGATTCATAATGTTTTTCCCCCTGAATTGCTGTAAAATCAGCAAAAATGCCTTGGCAATTTTAGCATAGTTCCTAGGATATTGGTTGGCACTCAAAGGGTTAAAACAATGCATGCTCTTCTAACTGTTAGTCTGTTAGCCATACCCTTGGCCTTGTATGCCTGGGGTAACAGGAACTCCCTGAATTATCTTTTGGCCCATAAATTCTAAACTCAACTATATTCCCACTAACCCCAGGGAACTGCATGAGCAAGGAAGGAAGAGGAGGGGTCAGGGAGCTGCCTACTTACCTCAGTGACCATGGAGGGTAGTCACGGTGATGGCCTGGATTTAGGAGAAAACTAGAACGTGATTGTTCAATTTAACAGACCTCAAAACTTCAGTGAGTCAGGCCTAGTATGCAAGATGCTAGACATGATACCTCCACCTTCAGGGAGGAGATGCTGTACTATGATGATTGTTTTACCCCATGCGACAGCAAAAATCAATAAGGGCTTATCTGAAGTATTTTTGCTTATTGATAAATTAATACCTTGGCAGAGTCAAGAGATACAGGCCCCTGCATTTACCACTCTTCTTTTACACCTGATCATCTTTCTACAGGTGCATTCTTGGAGAGAACTTGAGGAACAGGTAAATTGAATGGAGGGAGTAGAGTTATTTGGATTAGCAAAATATTCTTCACTTCATAAAAACGAAGAAAAAATATCCATCTTCTCTTGAGTTTAAGGATTCTCTAGTAGTTGAAGGAATGGCTTGGCTGTTTTGGTTGCAGGTGCTATATTTTTTTCTGGTGGGAGGTAGTCAGGGCTGAATTGAGATTTCAGTGTGAAGGGTGACCTGCAGTCCTGTAACTAGGCAGCCCTGTGGATGGACAGGATACTGTGCAGAGGGCAGAGAAAGCGATGAGGCGTGCCTTTCACCTATGTATACAGCATGTATTCGGCTTCTGCAGTGTCTAGGCACTGTGTTAAATCCTGTGTCACATCCCTGAAGAGCAGGAAATAGATAAAAATGCACCAAGTAAGTGATAAAGGCAGTCATAAAAGTAATAATCAGGGGCTCCGGGGGCACTTTGGGTACATAGCAAGCGAGATGACTTACTAGGTGAGTGGGAAAAGGCTCAGTATGAAGTTTTCCAGGTGGAGAAGGCAGAAAAATGGAATTTTGGGCTGCAAGCCTCTTGTATCTAAAGAGATGGGGGTGTGATGAGCACTGTCTGCTTGGGGAAGTCCACATGGCTATGTCTGACTAGACAGCAGTTGGAGCTGTGCGAGTGCAGAGGCAGGAAGAAAGGAAGTCAGGACATTTTGAGAATTTTAATGTACATCAGGGGGCACTGGATTAAATTCACCTACTGTGTTTTGGGAACGGCCTCTGTTTTACAAATGAAGCGTTGTTCATAAAACAGCTTTTCACAGCTGGGTTAATTGAAATTTGCCATTTTCCTGCAAACCACAGATTACTTTTCCTAGAAAAAGGTGAACAGATTCACTGAGCCCTGGGGAATGTTGTTCCACCTGTTTGAATGGTCTGGCTTTTCAGGTCAAACACTGTGCTGTGTGTACGGATCATAACATTCAGAATCTGGATTGTGAGATGCCGGTTAAAATAAAATAGCTAGCATGGTTATTTGGGGCTGTCTCAATATGGCATTTCTGGGCTTTGGCTTCTCAAAAAATATTCAGCCCGACACTCTGATGGATTCTTAGGACCCCAGAGATGGAAAATGTAGAGTGAAATGGCAGTTGGAAAGGGGTGAGGTGGGCTTGAGAGAGCTCAGTTTTTATTTGGAGGGAATTTGAAAGATGTTTTATATGAAAAACTAGAGGCCCGATGTATGAAATTCGTGCAAGAGTAGGCCTTCCTTCCCCCGGTTGCTGGCACTGGCTTCCCTCCAGCACCCAGGACCCGGGCTTCTGTTATAGCCCCAGCTTCATCGGGAAGGTCGTCCAGAAGGATGTCTGGTCTAATTAGCATATTATGCTTTTATTATTATAGATGTCAATTATATAGAAATTGTACTCTACTAGTTATACATTGTACATTTGACACAATCACTGCCTTTTAATTTCATTCCCACTTACTTACAAGCAGGAAACAACTGCTTATAAAATAATTATAAGGTCTTTTGGGTCTTTTTTGATTTGCAGTTTTACATTCCCAAGGGGAATTGACTATTTGGCCTTTCCACCAAATATATGACATCTGTTAGCATTTGGTGGCAGCAAAATCTGAGTCCTGGAATCATGTGCTTGGTTAGTGTTTTAAGTATCAAATGAGGAATGATTTCAAGTGGATTCTAAGGGACCAGCGAAAGAAGAGGAATTTTACTTGCAACAAGGATAACTAAGATTTGAATTCCTAGAGACACTCCCTGTGTGACCTTGGGGATATTATTTAATCTTTCTGAGATTTCAGTTTCTACCTTCCTCTGGTACCTGCCGCTTTGAGTGGGGTTTCAGTTTTATCTGTCACATTTCAGTTCTATTTTTGAAAATCTGAGGCCAACATAGCAGAGTCTGGGTGGTGGGCTCAGGGCTATCTGTTAAATTATTTTCTGAATTAATCTTTAGTTCAGATTTTTTCCAATTAGAACAACTTTTTCTTTTGTTAATTCTTACCAAGGATATTTTTTCCATTGATATTTAGAGAGAGTGGAAGGGAGGAGGGGAGAGGGAGAGATGTGAGAGACATATGAATTGGTTGCCTTCTGCTCGCACCCCAACCTGGGCCGGGGATTGAACCTGCAACCCAGGTACATGCCCTTAACCAGAAATTGAAGCCTTGACTTGTCGGTGGGTGGGCCAGTGCTATAACCACTGACCAAGACTGGCCAAGGCTAGAACAATATTTTAATCACAACTTATAACCAAGGGCCAGGTGCCCTTACACAGGTTTCTGGGCTCGGTGAGTATTTTTGAACCTGATGTTTGTGTTGGCTTGAGGGCCTAAATGGGAAATGGGTGAAGTGGCAGTCCTGAGAACGAGTCATAGACTCACCATTGTCACACTTATCCTGTGGTTCTTAGCAAACGAGGCTTCAACCTGTTTCTATCCATCAGGCCTCTGCTCTGGCTTCTGAAAGGAAACGTCTGTGAAAGCACGCTTTTTCCATGCCTGTCCGATGGCTTCCTACTCTGGGAAGGTGGAAAATGGGCAAGGACTTCCAACGAGGGAGGGGTAGTGTGAGTGCCAGCCTCTTACAAAAGGCTCTCCTGGGACAGTAGAGGTCGGGAAAGTGATTTATTATGGCCGTCGATTATGTTCCTCAGTCTAAATGTAGGTGAAAGCGCTGGAGGAATGGTGTCTGGGCCCGTGGCGGTGTCAGAAGAAGGCTGCGTTTAGAGTTCTTTTTATGGTAAACAAGAGCCCAGGTCCATTGGAGAGAGCAGCGCGGGGAGGCTCCACATCACCGTTGCTGGCTCACTGCAGTTTTAGAGCGGGACACCTCGGAGCAGGGTTGCCAAGTCTGAACTCTCCGTGACTAAGTGTTGGCTAAGCACGCCTGTGCTTAGGCAATGTCTGCAATTTTCTTCCTCCTCTTTTGTAGGTTGAGCAGTAGTCCTGGGCTGCTTAAGACTGAGGAGTTTTTCTAGATGCAGGGCTTTCAGTGCTGAAACATCCGAGGCAAACTGGGGCGTTGGTCCCCCTCTTCCAGCCCCGCTGCCTGTCTCTTCTCTCTTGCCTCCTCCCACTGCCCCACGGCATGGTGCGCATCCCAAACTCCTTATTCACGGTTCCAGATAAACCCTACTTGGTGGATCTGGGAGCTTGGCAGAACAAAACGATCGGGTTCTAAAGACAGGGGTGCCCCTCAAGTAGCTCAGACCTGAGGTATGACTGTCCTTGTAGAGGGTGACACCACCCTGCAAGGCCCCTAATTATTCCTTTTGCTGAACACTTGTGAGACTAGAAAGCGGGGGGCATTGCAGTTAGAACAGGGGGTAAAGAGGCACCTGTGAGATGATGCAGCCACAGCCCCCCCTGGTTCCACTCCCACTTCCCCTGGCTAGCTGGGCTGTTCTACCTGGAGGAGGTGCATCTTGTGAACTGTGGATTATGCTCCTCGATTGATTACTGGACATATGATTATAGTAAAGTGAAATAAACATGAAAATCTTACACTTTCATCCCCAGTGATCCTTAAATGCTATGGGTCATTTCACAATTTTAGTTATTGTGGTCAACATAAGAAACATCCAAAATCTGTAGAGAATTGTTTTATATATATATATATGTAAATGCAGGATGTTCAGCACTAAAACATCCGAGGCAAACTAAAAGGCTGATATGCTAAGTGTCTGACCAGTCGCTATGATGCGCACTGACCACCATGGGGCAGATGCTCATTGCAGGAGCTGCCATGAAGCACACTGGCCATTTACAGAGAAATGCACCGCAGACCTGGCGCCCACAAAGCAATACTTGGCTTCCCCCAAGTGGGACACAGGCCCCACCACCACCCCGGAGCAACACCCCACCAAATCGCAGCTGGTGCTGCTGAGACCCCGCGGCACAAAATACGGCTCACAGCCCAGCCCAGCCTGGAAATCCGGTCACTGTGGGCGCCGGTAATGACGTCACGTAGCAACAAACGGCTTCCTTTCCCTAGTGACTAGCCTCCTTGCAGTTTCTTCAGCCCAGGAACATGACTTGCTTTAAGCCAGGTGCAAACATTTCACACTTTAACCAAATGCCTGTGAAGTGTTTTCCCGTGCCTCATCTCATTTGATCCTCACAGAAGTCCTGGAGTAGGTAGATAGGAGACTCGGTGGAATCCTATTTTCTTTTCATTAGCTGGAAAATGCAGATTTAGGAAGTTTAGAAACTTGACCGGACTGAAAAGAAGTAAGAAATGGTGGACCTTGAAAGTGACTTCAGGTTTTCTCACTGCACAGAATATAGTCAAACACAGCTGCAGTTAAATATTTTACCCTTTGTTCTCCCTGCGTGATCTACAATAAAATGTGCTTTGTGTTGATATTTACTGCTGTGTTGCTGACAATTACCTGAAAGAGAAGTTGAGGTGCTTCACTGGGCTGGAAAAAGTTTAGCGACATCAGAAAGGTTTAATTAAGCAAGTTTATCTATATATATAAAGCTCTTGCTGGCGCCAATCACACGCGTGTTTTTCCATCTGTCGTCGATCGTGAATTTGGTTGATACTTCTATTATAGAGAAAGGGTGAATAGTGATATTAAAATATTTCTTCTAATTAATTTCCTTTCAATATGCACGAATTCATGCACCGGGCCTCTAGTAAGATTATAAGAGTTTATTTGAGCCAAACCGGTGAGATTGCCAGAATAACAGTTTTTCAGTTACTTTTAAGCATTTGGAATTAAAGACAGAATTATGGAAGATTACATGAAGGTGGGAGAAAGCAAGGCAGAGATTGGATTACAGGAAAGTTAACAAGATTATGTTTTTTTTGTTTTTTAAAAAATTATCTTTATTCTTTCATGTGCATTTTTGCGGGTGGTTACACCTTTGATGGGTATTACTTCGGGCATTTCCAAGGTATGTCTAACCTAGATGCACAAGAGCAATAGTCGGGGCTGGCTTAAAAACCTTTCACTCATGAAGTTATAAGTCTGGGGCGTGACCACCCACCATGATCTGACCAGGGAGGAATTTAGGATCAGATCATGCTGTGAAGTTACTTTCCCTAGAACTCCCTTCTGTCCACATCGGATAGGTATCCCTCATGCACAGCTAGAACAAATCCAACTTGTATCTCAAGATCAAAGGGCAGAATTCCAGGTATGCCTGTGGAACTTCAGAATCCCAGACAGAACCCTGTGCCAGGGCTGCTCAAGGTTTTGATTTTCTCTCTATTAAGAGTGACTGGATTTTTTTCTCCTTATGATTCATCATAAAAAGTTCCATTTATTCTTCTCTCTTTGCTGCTCACAAGCCCCTGCTCCTTTTTCCTCCTGGCAAAGTTACAAGACTGTGTGATATTGCTGGGCTGTGTGAAAACCCATTATCATATCAACATCAAGGGGTTGCCTGGAAACCATCATGAAAACAGGATTAAGTAAATCGGTTTTTTTTCTCTCTTACAGCTGCTTTCTGATGAAGACGTGATGTTAGAAATAGCTCAGTGTCCTTCATGGCTTAAAACACACAGGTGAAGAGAGCATTTTACAACAGAGAGAAAATGATTTCTCCATAGTCACTTTTCCAGATGGTCATCACCAACCTAAATGTCTCCTCCTCCACAATTGCACACACCTCTCTTTCAGGAGGGTCATGTGTTGGGGATTGCTGGCCCTTTTTAAAGAATATTAACATAAACCAACAGCAAATCTCAGACGTTATTATTCATCCATCAATCCAGGAGGACTTCAGTCAGACTGGAGTGTGTGTAGAGAAGTTAGAAGACTATCGCAGTAATTTGGTCATGAAGAAGGAATGTGGAGTTGCAGTTAGCTAAGTGATAAGCAGGTTTCCAACAAAACACCACCAGGGCTAGTCTCACTGTAAATCAACTGCAGTGAGTTTCAGAAAACTAAATCTCTAATTCTGAACCTTGTTGTCTCCCAGAAATATATCAGGATGTAGTCATCAAGAAGTATAAATTGAGCCCCAGCCAATTTGGCTCAGTGGGTAGAGTGTCAGTCTGTGGACTGAAGGGTCCTGGATTTGATTCTGGGCAAGGGCACATGCCCGGGTTGCCGGCTCAATCCCCAGTAGGAGGCAGCTGATCAATGATTCTCTCTCATGATTGATGTTTCTACCTCTCTCTCCCTCTCCCTTCCTCTCTGAAATCAGTAAAAATATATTTTTAAAAAAGTGCAAATTGAGAGGACATATTCCATGATTGACATATTCCTAAACTCCTCCTAGAAGAAGACAGGTAAATGAATAATTATGGCTGGTTTGGGGGCAAAAGAGAAAAAGGAATCAGGAAAACCTAGGAGTCAATAAGTCAGCAAATACTTACTATTTCAGCCTTCTAGGTGTGGTGGTGGGTGGGGTGGGGTGAGGTGGCTGTGGAACAATGAGCAAGATGACAGTCCCGGTGTAGTCCAGTGAGGGGGCCAGAAGTCAGGCAGTTAAAGGTGGAACAGATAAGTAATTTCAGATAATAGTAAATGCCATGAAGGTTATAAAACAGGGTCCATGACTAGAGTTGGAAACATAGGCACTGCCTTTTTGTGGTGACATTTGAAGTGAGGGGCTGAGAATCAGAGGGCCTGGGAGTGACGTCGTACCAGTGTGGGGAAGTAGGGGAAGGAGGCTGAGTACATGATAGTGGAAATCAAAACAGGAAAGGACCTTCAGTGTTGGATAGTGCATCAGATCCATATTAGGAAGTTCACGTTCAAGTTTCTCAGAAAAGTGAATCAAACCTCATTAGTCCTCCCAATGGTTCTAATTACCTTTGGGCTAGTTGCCAACATAGCTTTAGTCATAAAGTTCACAATAAGGACTTATATACTTTTTCTCACAGATATTAATGGTAGCAGTTACTTTCCATTTAAAGTTGTGTTTTTAAATCAGGAAAATACATTACCTACGTTGGGGAAATACAAAAACTTCTTCTATATTTTCACTAACCGAGAGACACTATTATCTATTTCGTATATTCCTTCCAACCCTCTTTCATGTATATGGTTTTAGACAGCTAACAGGTAGTCCTTTAAATGCATAACAGGTATTTTCCCACACTTCCTGAAATTTATATTTTGTACTTACAAATTTTAATGACTAAACACAATCAGTTCTCTGTTTGGAGATAGCTATGTCCTATAAAGTTCCGTAAACATTAAATTAGTGAATACTGAATTGTTGCCCCTAGGGGAAGTAGGTTCCTGTGGGCCTCTGGTCACAACATTTGCATCAACCAATCAATACACAACCTTGTTTTATGTGTGTTTCTGTTTAAAGACCTTATTTAACATATTTTGTTGATTCATTGACATTGAACTCATGCCAGTATCCCTATAGCTCATGCCTGAACCAAACTTATCTAACACACAGATTTTCTCCATGGGGCACAGCAGTTTTCTTGCGCTTAAGAGCAGTAGCCAGCCCTTTAGCACAATGCTTGGGGGTCATTTTAAACACCAAAATCACCAACACCAAGTGCAAAAATGTGAAAAATGTGGCAGTAAATGGACCATGAAAAGGACACTTGTTTGCAGTAGGAGGTCTGGAATAAGAAGGCAGAGGTTTGCCTCGTTCAAGCTCAGCTGAGAGCCTGCACTTCAGGAAACTCAGAGTTTTGTTGCTCTGCGTATTTGTGAGTGACTGAGAAAGCACTGTAAGTATTGATATCTAGGTTACAAACATAACAAGTAGGTGAATACTCCGGTGTCTGTGGAACCTCCACAGTTCATCTTCACTCCCCACCCCAAATAAACAACCCTGAAAAAAGCACAGCCTTTTTGCGGTGACATTTGAGGTGAGGAAATAGCTCAGATGCCGGGGAGGTGAGAAACAGCCCTCTGGGTCTCAGTCATCTCAGTTGGGGATAAGGGTAATGATCCCACCTTAGGTTTATAAGGGCTTTAGTATTTGCAAAGTTCTTTGATATGGTCTATGTCATCTGATCTTTATAATGACCCAGTGAAGGAGATGGGCTTGTTACTTTCATTTTACCAGAAAAAGACACAAATATGAATTGAGGGTAAGCTTACCTGACCATACCTATCTTTCTGAAATGACTGTCAGGTATTTTGTCGCCAGCAGAGGCCCAGAGAGTGAGTCTTGGTTTTCTCTTTGATAAATGAGAACAGAGGTTCATTGGAAAACACAGAACCTCTCATATGCCCACATACATGACAACAGTCACCCACATTTTAACCATGAAGGTTCAAGAGGCCTATGGCTTTCACAGTCAGAGGGACTCATTTTGATTTCTAGCTCTGTCTCTCCCTCAGGGCTGTAAATTTGGCCAAGTTATAGAACTTCTCTGAGCTTGCAATTTTTCATTGGTAAAATAGGGAAAATAATATGACTTAATACATATATTAGTTGTGAAGATTTCATGAAACAATATCCTTAGCCACTTCCCTCATCCTACCTCTGATGATAAGAACTATGTTGGTAAGGAGCTTATCAATAGATTCTTAGAGAAAATCAATAAGTAATCTTGTTAGTGACCTTTGTTTCCTAGCAACTGTGCCTGGAGATGACATCCCTCCCCCAATACCATCATTATCGAATAAATGGTGTGCATCGGCCTCTGCATCAGTGAGTGTCTGAGCGAATGTCACTGTTCAGTTTTCCATTAACACATTCTTTTCCCCTAGTGCAGTGGTTCTCAACCTTCCTAATGCTGCGACCCTTTAATACAGTTCCTCATGTTGTGGTGACCCTCAATTTCATTGTTACAAATTGAACATAATTAAGCATAGTGATTAATCACAAAACAATATGTAATTATATATGTGTTTTCCAATGGTCTTAGGCAACCCCTAAAGATTGTTCGACCCCCAAAGGGGTCGCTACCCACAGGTTGAGAACCGCTGCCCTAGTGGAAAAAAACATAAATGTTTCAAAATAAACATTAATGAAGTCTCCTTTAGATTTTTCCCCCCCTAATCTTGGTTGGGATGTTGACAAACTTTATGTACACACTAGAGGCCAGGTGCATGACATTTGGTGCACTGGAGGGCGGGGGGGGGGCGGGGCGTTCCCTCAGCCCGGTCTGCACCCTCTCGCAGTCTGGGACCCCTCTGGGTATGTCCGCCTGCTGACTTAGGCCTGCTCCCAGACCTAAGCAGGCAGTTGGACATCCTCTGAGGGGTCCTTAGCGCTGCAGCGGAGGCGAGAGAGGCTCCCGCCACCGCCACTGTGCTTGCCAGCCATGAGCCTGGCTTCTGGCTGAGCAGCGCTCCCCCTGTGGGAGTGCACTGACCACCAGGGGGCAGCTCCTGCATTGAGCATCTGCCCCCTGGTGGTCAGTGCATGTCATAGCAATCAGGCGTTCCAACATTTGGTTGATTTGCATATTAGCCTTTTATTATATAGGATTAACTATTGAATAAAGTGATGGAAGAGACTTGCTATAGAGACCCAGGTCAAATAGATGGTGTGGAAGAGGCCAGTATGACACTAGTACCCATTTTACTGATGGGAAAAGTGAAATATAAGGAAATGACTTGTACAATAAGATCCCCAAACTAGATATTGTCTTCCTAAGCAGCCAACCTTTGAATTACTAGGGCTGGAGGAAGTATAAAAAGGTTTCTGTTCTCCTGATAATTTTGCAATTAAATGAGAATATGTGGGTCCTTTATAAAATGATTTGAGATTCAGTTTACACCTACACAATAAAATTTCCAGCATGTTTTTTTTTGTTTTTTTAACATCTGTGTGACATTAGCAGATGAAACACAACTGCTAGAGTGCTCTTAAAGGGTCACTGTAAACCTCACAGTGGCAGGGTTGATGGGGTCAGTAATCTGAATGTTAAACTTCAGGTCCAACTGTTTCTTTCTGAACTTTCTTTCTGACTGTTTCCTTCTGAACTTTGATAGCTGGTATCTGCTTGAGGGAAAACAACATCTGTTTTTGTTGGGTTGGCCTTTGAGATTACTCTGAGACTAGTGACCTCTGGACCCTGATGTGAGTGATAGGTTCAGTTCTCAACTAGAAAAAGGGATGCCTTTATGCATAACTTGCTTGGGACTTTTCCCATTCTCATGTGAATGCCCCATTATATTTCTAGTGACTCATACACCACCATCCTTAACAAAACTGACATGGACAATTCCCAGGGATTGTCGATGGCTTTCATTATCATCACTAGAACTCATTTGAGTGGCCACTCACCCATCATATTGTGCAGATCACAGAATAAAGGCAACAACATGCATCTAGAATATCTTCTAGGAGCTTGTGGTTTAAGACAGATGATGGATGGGGATGGTCAACTTATTTTCACCAGGCTATTTTTCAGTAAAACACTAATACTCATGCTTGTGGATTTGATCGGAAAATTCAAACTGAAGAATTCTTGTGTTGAGCCCAGAACACATTTGAGTAGTCAGGGTTAATATTTACCTCTGCTGATTCATGTTGGCCAAGGCAAATCAATATTTGATTTCCTCCTGTCACTTGCCGTGGGTATCTGATAGTGAGAAGTCAACAGGGAGGTGGCACTTAGACACTGAAATTCTATGACATTTGTTTTCCCCCAGCTTTATAGAGGATACTTATAGGAAATAGAAAAGGTGCAGGTCAGGTTTGGACCCCACCATGGTGCTACTTTGGCTAGTAGCTAGATGAAGCTTAGACACTAGCTGAGAAAAATAGGTTGACCATGAATTGAGTTTTGGAATAATATACCAATGACATATAACAGTAATATTATGTAATATATTATAGTAAACATTATATTTATATAGTATCCTACCAATATTAGTAAAATAATGTGGTACCGCCTCAATAATGGACTAGTAAGCATGTTTTAGGCAGTCCCAGGAGGCCTTGAGCTTCTTACAGCCTCTCTGTGTCTCTGGAATTCAGCATGGTTTTCTGACACATAGTGAATTCTTAATATCTTACATGAGTCAAAGCCCAGGAGATGAGAGAACATGAGTAAGACACAGGAGCACAGAGGCCTAAAGACAGTGAATGACGCAAAAAGTGTTGTCTTGTAAGGCCCCCGTTATGAGGCCTGGGAGAGGCATTTTTGAGGTTGGATAGGGGAGCACCTTGTTCATCCACTCAGCTAGAAACCAGCGCAGGAGGACCTGGAGGGAGGCTCCAGAGCCAGAAAGGTGCCAACTCAAATGCAAGTGGTGCCAGAGGGAGACTGGCACAGTGTGAGCCTCCTGCAGAGACAGGGCCGGGAAGGAAGCGGATGTGGAGAGCAGTGTTCCAGGAGCAGCACCAGCCACGCCAGGCTGTGACTAGCCTTTCGTTAAGTCAGAAATGTGTCCTATGGAAATGCATCTGCCTTCATTCCCAAAAGTGCTCCCCCTTCTTCCCCTTAGTTTTCTTGTAAAAGTTTCTTAAAAAAAAAAAAATCAACTTGTTCTTGGCCAGACTATCAGGAAAAAGATTTATGCAAACATGGATCTGTGCTCTGGGAGGCCAGGTATGAAGTCACAGCTGCCATCTTAGCTCCACTTCCCAGGAGTGAATGGAAGAAGGTGAGGCCAAGAATCAGGTTTAAGAAACAGGTGGAGTGCCTCAGATAAATCGGGGGTGGGAGGGGGGGTGGTCAGGGCCACACTCCCATGTTTGAGACTGATTACAAGGCTCACAGAGTCTCCAGACCTACATTTATCCTCAGGATTAATTTTTCCTCCACATGAGCATCCTCAGTGTGGACAAGAAGAGTATGGGCAAGAGAATGGACAGATTCATGGCCAGTTCGTGGGTATATTATTTTCCTGTTGCTGCATAAATTACCACAACTGAGTGGCATCAAACAAGAACCTCTCTGACATCTAGTGGCGTTAGACCCACTCAGGATAATCTCCCTTCTGATGAATTCAAAGTCAGTGGAATTGGGATCTTCAGGCATTACCTCACAGTGTCCCTGGGTCAGGAATCTGGCCACAGCTCACCTGGCTCCTCTGCTCAGGGTCTCCATCACCACCCTGCAGTCAGGTGTCAGCTCCTCCACTGAGCATGGGGTCCTCTTTCAGGCTCACAGAGTTGGCAGAATTCGGTTTCTGTAGAACGCTTGGGGGCCTCCTTCTTCCAGGCAGGGGGAGAATCTCTCTGACGTCCAGATCTTCTACGAAAGGGCTCACCCGATTAGATCAGACCCAGTCAGGATAAGCTCCCTTTCGATGAACTCAAAGTCAATGGAATTGGGACTTTAATTATTTCTGTAAGATTTCCTTCATCATAACATAACCTGGCACTCATCAGAATGCAGCCATGGTCCTAGGTCATACAGGTCACACTCAAGGGGATCTTAGGGGATGTCCCCATCATGCCGACAACCAAAACTGCTACCATATGTTTCTAAAAGCAAAAGAAGCTAACTTTCAATACGAAGACTCAGCTGGATCATGAGGAATCTTGATTTCCACCTAGAATCTTGGGGTCATCTTAGACTTCAGTTTACTACAGTGGGTGAGAGAAAGCGAGTGGCCTGTGCTAGTCTATTCTCTACGTTTAACAGACTGTAATTTGGGAAGGGAGCAGGGGAGTTGGAGTGCAGGATCAAAGATACTATTTTACGTATTTGTGGCTGGTGGCCCCAAGTCATGAGAGACCAGCAACCACACCTGAATACAATCTAAGGATAAAAGCATAATTGTAGTGGTCAAGGACAGAAATTCTGATTTATAAAGAAAAAGCGTTATTGATCGTGCAGCTGTTGGAGACCAGTCAGGGCCCACCCTTGTGGGGAGAGGGTGAAGAAAGGGGAGATTGTTTCCAGCATTCTCAGTTCTATTGCGTCCGGAGTTCCTGACTGAAACTGTTTGTGAAGACAAACCCTGCATGTCCACTGACAGTTACCTGGCTTATTGGAGAAAGGCCCCAGGTGACATGGGTCCTAATTGCTGTCAATGTGGAGGACAAATGAGAGAGGTGATTTCTGTCCATTTAACATTGAAAGCTTCAGGGGAAAATGGGGTGTAATTGTCCTGGGAAACCTGTCTTTAAGCCTGCATCTGCCCATGGATTATTATTACGTATCTGTGGGTTGTTGTTTTTTTAAATAATCAGGAGTGAAAAATAGAATATCCATCATCTGGGCAGAAAATGTCTCTATTTAGCAATCCTCACGTTCTTTGTTCTCTGGGGACTATGTAAACCAGATCTCACTTAATTTGATTAAATGGAGTCTGTTTTGTTTTTGTTTTTGTTTTTTAAACAAGTGCTTTCCCCCCCATTATAAACCTGTAGGTTTTTATTGTAGAAAATATTGCTAAGAAGAATAAAAAAACACATCTGTTACACTTTGCAGAAGTACTGTACTATAAACTTTTTTGCCAGATATCCCTCTATAAATTTCTACATAATAGCATTTGTAGACAGTTCTTTACTTAATAATTGAAAATATAGGGAATTCAGTTTTTGTAATATATTTTCACTTTGATATAGATTGTGAAAATTTTATTGTGATGTCTATTGTGAACATTGATTAACAAATAGCTTTCTACAATAACATTTTATTTTTTTAATTTTTTATTGATTAAGGTATTACAAATATGTCTTTATCCCCCCATTGTCCCCTCATACAATAACATTTTAAATAGCTACTTGCTTAGGAATACTGTAATGTATTGAGATTATCTTATATGGGCTATTTTAAGTTTCAGATAGATAAATGACAGCTATCAAGTCAGGGTTATCCACCTTCGATCAGTAAACTTTTCTCAGTAGTCATGATCCTGTTGTTTTCACCCACTGCTCACTTCATTTATCTCCATCTGTCCAGTGCTGTAATGTCGTTGGTGCAGTGTTTGCTGCTTGCACAGGCAAAACTTGTGCTTTCTGTTTACTTTTCCCCTGGTCTGTTCCCAAGGCTACGTGTAGAGTTTTTAAATACCACTTTTGTGAGCTAGAAGCCCTAACAAACAAACCACTTTGTTGAGACTGGAGTATTAGCACTGGCACAATTTACTAATTTTACTGCGCGTTACAGACTTCACGAGTCAGCCAGGTGGTCCAGCTGCCCCTTCGTTTTCCACACAGACTCTGTGTACGGCTTTGTGAGTTGCTGTTTTTCTTTCCCTTTCCCTTCTAAATGGGCTGCTGGTGGCAAAAATCTGTTTAAACAAAGGTGAGGAAAGGATCACTTTATTATAAGCCCAGGACGTTAAAAGTTAGTTAGAGGTTTAACCTATTAGAAACCCAAGCTTTGCAAATGTTGAAAGTATTAGGATTAATGGGGAAAGGGGCACCCAGATATTGGTGGATTTGGGGCAGTGGAGGGGATATAATTCAGTGACTCAGGTGGTCACCAAGAGAATTTTTTGACCGTGTGGTGTTTCTCATGAATAATGAAAACAGACCCATGGCAAGAACCTGAGTTAACATATAGATTCCTCACGATCCAGCCGAGTCTACATATTGAAAGTTAGCTTCATTTGCTTTTAGAAACATATGGTAGCATTTTTGTTTGTCAGCAGGATGCGGGGGGGGGGGGGGACTACAAGCATTTAGTGCATAGGACCCTGTAATGGGCAGGACAATCCCAATCAATGAAGAAGCTTTTTGTCTACAATGATAATCTTTTTACCTCAACCAACATGGTCTGCTTGAGACCTTTTAACGGCTTTAGAACTGTTGGTTTCTCCTAAAGAATGAAGCAGAAAGCATGAAACTATGGCCAGGAATTTTTCTGGGCTTTCATAGAATTGTCTAGTCCCCTCTCTCTCCTCCATTTCTCGTGGAGATTCTATGTAGCTAAGGCTAGAAGGATTTGGGTCCATGTAAGGGGGTGCAGATCATGGGAAAACCCAAAACACTTTTTAAGTCTGATATTTCTCTCCATCTATACTTGGCCTGCAAAATTGAGTCTTCTCCCTCTCTCCCCATAAAATCCTGTCAGGTTGTTTGTCTCATAGACCAGCTGTTCAAAGGCAGAAACCAGCCAGTACTATCCAGCTGTTAGCTCAGCCATCCTTAGGGGAATTAGTTCTTTGCCAGAAGAGCCTCAGAAAAGGCTAGAGAGGGAGTTTCAGGGAACATTGACTCAGGCTTAAGATTTGTTTTCAGGCTATTTTATTCCCTTAGGCTTCCGACATAATAACTGGTCTCAGATTGCCAGAGCTGTAGTGGCCTTGGGAGGAGACCAACTGGTCCTACTCTTTTATTTTATACTAGAGGCCCAATGCACGAAATTCGTGCAAGGGACTTGGCCCTCGCAGCCCCAGCTTCATCCAGAAGGTCGTCTGGAAGGTCGTCCAGAAAGACATTTGGAAGGTCGTTCGGCTGTCCAGCCTAATTAACATATTATGCTTTTATTATTATAGATTCTAAGGAGAGAGACTCGGGTTCCATGAGTCACAGAGCCAAGTGTGAAAGAGTTGGGTCCTAACCCAAACCTTTTCATTCCAAATAGAGCATTCTTTCTACTACAATAGCAGCTGCCCTGTTGACCTCTTATTTATTAATGAAGCTTTGCTGACTTCCTTACCTAAACATTCCCCACCCCCACCAAGGCATTGCATCATTATCGCATTCAAACCGTATGTCCTTTCTGAGACCATTGGCTTCATGGGTAACTGAAAAGAATCTTTTACGACCAGAAGGCAAATGCTGCATATTTATGATGCAATAAGCAGTTATCCACACTGTCTAATCATGAAAAAAAGTAGAAGCATTGCTCTAAGTTGATTTTTTGGGGGGGAAAATGCTCAATTAAGCTGTTTGGTAACGAGTTTTAACAGGTGGTGTTTGCACCTGTTTCTCAGAGGGACTGAAGAATAGTTTCAGTTTGCTTTTTTTTTGTGACAGCTCTGAGATCACCAGGTTCTATTTATGGTCTTTTGCAGAAAGAGAAGATTATGGCCTCTTTTTTCACCTTTCTTAGACATTCTCCAACTCTTCCAAGTTCAAATGAAGAGGAAGAGCAGGGATGTAGCTAGATGACAGGGACTCTCTGGTGGCAAAAACACCGAGAGATATACCTTTTGGAGCACCTGGGCTCCACTTGCAGAGCAAGACTTGAGAACCTGAAAATGTTCATCAGTTGGGAAAAATTTGCCCGGCTGCTGCTTAGTCCGGGTCAGGATCCTTGAGCATGTCCATGACATTCCCTCACAACCAAACTGCTCAATTTTTCTTCCTTTCTGCTGGTGCTGTCATGAACTCTCAATTGCCTGTTGGGTGATGGTCTCATTCTTCTCACCTTGGGTTTTCTGGGCTTTTTTTTTTTTTTTTTTTTTTTTTTTTTTGGTCAAGGGTGCCGCCAAAGTGGAAAATTGGTAATCCAGTTTGGCTGTGACCAGTTATCTTATAAAAGTTTGAGTGAGAGGTTTTCATACAAATTATTATTGCTGGTCAAAACGAAAGGGCACCGAGAAACATATGGATATGATGGTGGTGTTGGTGATCTGTGGAGGACTTGCATGGAATAGGAGAGGTGTCTTGAGACTGGAGATATGGGCCTGGTTTTCAAAAGGGGAAAAGGGAGATTTATCAATTATGAATTGATGAACTGAACATTGAGCCCTTTGGTAAGCAAGTGAGCAAACTAGAATCTAGCTTGAGGTCACTAAGAATAAAAGGTATTTAATGAGCCTCATTTTCCTGTGTAGTGTTAATAGGCTGATGGGTCAGAGAAATGCTGAATAATTCGTCCCAGTTTCAGCTAGGCATGTAGTAATAACAACAGTAAAACAGCTAAGATTTATTCCACTCTTAGCGAAAGGAGTTGTTTTAAGTGAAGAGAGATCATATTCATTTTATCTTTACCACAGTTTTGAAAGGCAGATTGTATTTTTCCTAATTTCAGACGGAGTGGAGAGTGTGAGTGATTTGCCACGGTTACTGCTAACAGTTACAGAGCTGATCCAGAACATAAATCTTCTGACTCATGAATCCAGTGCATAAAACACTCCTTCGGGTGCTTCGGGTCCTCTGGTGTGTTGGAGCAGGCCAGTGTTCTGGAGGGGTGGGGCGTGCCTGTGAGACCTGACAGAGCAAAAGTCTAGGTGGCTGTAAGCCAGAACCTGCGGGGCATACGGCATCGGGTTTTGCAACCTGTGGGATCCCTGTTGCTCTTATCTAGGGGTGAAAGGGTGCCGCCTGGCAGTGAGTCACTCCCTGTTAATTTAAACAACAAGCAGACAGAGCCTGGCCCGTGTGAAGCACTCTTCCTTTTCCCTGGAAGATGAGGTTATCTCAGTAATAATGATGACACAGCTGGCTCTTAAATAAAGGAAGGGTTTTGAGGGAGTATGCTGTTTTTTTGTTCCTGAAAACTTTATGGCTCCTATAACTTTATTTATTTATTTGTTATACCTGACATCTTTGGCATCGGGCCTTGACTCGGAGATAGGACTGTTGTACATTGCAGAACATACGTCCTATTCAGAGAGTTCCCTGGAGGAAATCCTCCGTGTGGTGATCTTTATGTTTCGTCACCATCTTTCTCGTTACAGAATCTACAGTGTAAAGAGGTTAACCCTCAGCTCTTTGATTTCATGGACTGCCCTGGACCTTGGTTTTCTCAAGTTAGAATGACCGGGTAGGCCCAGATGATGGCCAACGTTTCTTCACGTTTCACCAGTCTGTGGTTGGGAGCCTGTTATTGTAATCAGAAGTATAATCAGAAGTTTTTTTTTCAGAATGGCAAAATACCCAGTTTCAGTTATTTTAGGGTACAAAGACGACCTTAGCTCATGTCTTCCTTGAAAGATATGAGGGAATGCCCTGATTGTCTCCTGGGTGCTTCTCCCTTAATCTCATGGCTGATTTGTTTGCATGACACAAAACAAGGAATTTTTTACAATATCCAGTGTTAAGCTAAGAAGAACTGCTATAGACCATTCGGAATTAGATTGCATTTGGAGAAAGTGTATTGTTACTTGTTTTAATGATGAAAAATTATGTAATTTAAAGGGAATTAGTATTGATGCATTTCCTGTGAACAAAATATCCTATGTAAAAATTCCTATTTACGTAAATAAATTAGGGGTGACTCTTTTATGACAAATATACCCTACCAGTGGATTTATAGTAGGGGTTCCTTTAAATAAGCATCCCCCAATGCCATTATAATTTGATCAGCCTATTTCACATACTTCTTTTACAAAGAAAGGTGCATCTGGATACACCAAAGTATGTATGTTTTGAAATAGGGCTCTTTAAAAAATAATTTCTGCTACTGCTTGTGAAATTTCAGTAAACCAAGTATCACTTAAAAAACAAAACAGAAAACCCTCCAAATCTCTGTGCAACAGAGTTCCCAGCTTCTGCCCCAAATGTCTTTATTTAGAGAAATATGTAATGCACCTATGTTTTGGTACTAGAAACAAATTAGGTCTCCTTGAAATTTTACTGTAATTGGGTTTGACTTTGAGCCATTTTTTTTCTTGTGGTTTTGACAAAGCCACCATTTCCCTCCTGGTGGGCATCTGGCCATTTTCTGTGTGTAAGTAAGTGTGTAGGGCACATGCACGCAGGGCACATATAAGGTGGAAGAACCCCTCCAGTCTAAGCTGCCCTCTCCTAGAAGGGAGACCTCATTCCTTTCTCCTCCCTCTTTCCTCCTCTTCCTTCTCCCTCCCTCCTCCCTCTTTCCTCCTCCCTCCTCCCTCCTCCCTCCTGCCTAATACAGACAAGCTGTTTTTTGCTGGAGGGAAACCTTGGTTTCTAAAGTGAACTTGAGGCTGCCCTCTGAATTATTTCTCTGCATTTCTTTGTGGCTTTAGGGGTGGCCAGCTTGTCCCCACCACATCCCCTCCCTCCATGACTCCAGTCTCTGGAGTGCTCTGTGCTCTGGGCAAGGCTCCTCGTTGCGATTTTTCACTAAAAACCCTTCTTCCCTTCTGCCTGAGAGCAAAGCATCAGCCAGAGGCCAGCAGCCAAGGCAGCCGTTTCCAGGCAGCGGGCCTAGAGAATGGGGTCTTTGTGGGGCACAGACAGCGGAGCCTGGCAGGCCTACGGTGCCCACTCTTGCAGGGGGTCCCCTGGCTCTGCTTTCTGAACCCCTCACCTCCTGCCCTCAGCCTGCTTCACTGCTGGGCAGAGTAGCAGGGGACAAAGCTAAACCCCCCAAGAAGCAGCCAGAGGGCGTTTCCCCTGCTTTTCCAAAGTTGGAAAGCTTTCCCATGTTCTATTGCTTGCAACATTTCAGAAAATTATAGGGTGTTAGAGCTGAATGGCTTGTTAGCAGTGACCTATCACTATTTGTGTGTTACTGCTGTTCCCTCTGCAGGGAGTATTTAACTGGGGATCCATGGAATCCTCCTCTGCCGACCATGGGCAGGCTTCAGGGAGTGGGTGAGCCACCTGGAAGCCAGCCCGTGTTTGTGTGTAGTGCCTGTGGGTATATTTTGGGCGGGAACCTTTCTTTAGATACTCAAAAGGGTCCACACATTAAAAAAAAAAAAAAGGTGAGAAACTACTGATCAAGTCTAAAGTATACACTATTGAGAGAGAGAGAGAGAGAGAGAGAGAGAGAGAGAGAGAGAGAGAGAGAGAGTTTTACAGACAAGGAAACTGAGTCCAGAAGAGTGGAGTGACAGCCGGTGAAGTGCAGGACCTGGATTCGCTCTCCCGTCCTTGCTCTGGTCCAGCACTCTTCAGTTCGCTCCAACACAAAAGATGCCGTGGGCCCGCCCTGGGAGGGCAAAATGGCTTTGAACATGCTCTCTGAGCACGTTGGTCCATAGGGGAACAGGACATCCCTTTCAGGTAACTCATAGAGCACGGTGCCTTGTTCGGCGTAGCTGCTCACTCTATGTGTTGAGTGAGCGGACCTCAGGAGCAGGAGGAGGAAGAGAGCTTAGTAACTTCATGCAACCAGTTGTTCGAGCTCAGGAATTATGAATCCTTCATTTTCCTCCTACTTTATTTCCCCTGCCTTAGCCCCATGGCCTGTGTTCTTGGGCCAACTGTTTGCAGCAGGCGGCGGCCCAGAGCATAAACTACTCTTTCCTTGCAAGCTCCTCTGACAGCTAGTTAATGAGCTTCAAGCACAAGTGTAAATGCTTCAGTCATGGCGGTTTGTTGTGAAGGAACTGATGTGAGGTTAGCAATGTCTCCTACTCATTTACCTGATTTGTAGATTTGGCTATACACTGTAAACAACCGATAGCACTTATTTATCACTGTTGGGAGGCCGAGGCTCTAATTCGGATTTGTTTTCTGTTTGGCTGGGATGTTGTAGAATGCTAATGGAAACGAGATAGTTAGTTGATGAGCGCACACCATCTATGATCCGTGCCAGGCTCAGACGGGGTGGGGAAAATGTTGACATCTGGGCTATAGTTTATAAGGCCTGACGACAAAAGAGTTTAGTTGGCTATGAAAGGAACATCAAGGAAAAATAAAAACATCAAATTAAGTAACTCTTCTTTGAAGGGCTGGAGTGGGTCAGGGAAGTAAAAGATCAGTTAAACTGTGTCTGTTTAGGACAGTGGTTCTCAACCTTCCTAAAACCGCGACCCTTTAATACAGTTCCTCATGTTGTGGTGACCCCCAATTGCATTGTTACAAATTGAACATAATTAAAGCATAGTGATTAATCACAAAAACAATATGTAATTATATATGTGTTTTCCGATGGTCTTAGGCGACCCCTGTGAAAGGGTCGTTTGACCCCCAAAGGGGTCGAGACCCACAGGTTGAGAACCACTGGTCTAGGATGACTGAAAAGAAATAGATTTGTTTTGTCTTAGTTTCCTGATGGGTAGAGAGGAAAATGAAAGGATGTTCTAGAGAAACAGTGTGCAGGTAGAAAATGCCAACATTTCATTGCTTTAATTGTGATAGTGTTTTGTGTTTTTAAAGATTTTTTTTAAATGATTGCTGTGTCAGTAAAGTACTAAGTGCATTACATTTTATTTAATTTAATCCTCACAGCAGGAAGCTGGTGCTATTGTTATCCTCACTCTACAGGGGGGATTATCTGAGGTTTTGAGAACTGAAGGCGCTTATGCAGATCTGCACAGGGCTGTCTGGTTCCACAACTGTATTGTTACAGTGTCATAAGAAACTCCATTAGGGTTGTAATGACAGTATCATGTATTTATTCTAAGGGAGACAAGACTTTGCAGGGCATTTGGGGCCAGGTTGGAGGGTGTTATATGTTGGGTATTTTGTAATTGGGAGACAAGACCTCGACACAGATTCTTTTTTTCTTTACATTTTATTTTTTGTTAATCCTCGCCCAAGGATATTTTTCCATTGATTTATAGAAAGAGTGGAAGGGAGAGGGAAAGAGAGAGAGAAACATTGATGTCAGAGAAACACATCAATTTGTCACCTCCTTCGTGCACCCGACCAGGGTCTGGGCCAGAGAGGAGCCTGCAACCAAGGTTATGTGCCCTTGACCGGAATCGAACCTGGGACCCTTTGGTCTGCAGGCAGATGCTCTATCTACTGAGCAAAACTGGCTAGGGCTCGACATAGCTTCTTAAAGGAAGTTGCCAAACGTCTTCCCTGAGGTGGGGGAGGAACATTCATGTCATGAGGCAGGGGTTTAACCCTGTCAGGAGGTTTCTTCCAACCTGGAGATTCTGTACCATTACTTTGAACCCTTTGGCAGACCCATGCACTAGGGGCAAGGAAATATTTCCATCCTTCTTGCCGATATTCCATGGAAGTGATACCAGGAGCCTCTCCATCTAACACCCCTCTGGCGTGTTTCTACACTTTGAATGTGGAAGACTTTGTGTGGATGAGTGAGTGGATGGGCTGTCAATAAGTCTGGCTTCTTCTTTTCTTTTCTTTTCTTTTTTTTGTTTTGTTTTGTTAATCCTCACCTGAGGATGTTTTTTCCATTGATTTTCAGAGAGAGTGTAAAGGAGGAGGGAGGGAGGGAGGGAGGGAGGGAGGGAGGGAGGGAGGGAGGGAGAGAGCTAGAGATATCAAAGTGAGAGAGACAGAGACACATCAATTGGTTGCCTCCTGCATGTGCCCCAACTGGGGTTGGGGATCAAACCTGCAATCCAGGTAAGTGCCCTTGACCGGAACTGAACCTGTGACCCTTCAGTGCATGGGCAGATGTTCTAACCATGTAGCAACACTGGCCATGGCTTTTTTTTTTTTAAACTCTAGTGTCCACTGTGCGTCAACTTTAGAACTTGTACTAAATGAAGCAGCATGCTGTGGTAGACAGTGCATGGGCTTTGGAATTGGCTAGACTTGGGGCGGAATCTCAATTCGGCCTTTTACAGTTGTGCAACCCCAGCCCTGGGCAATGTGCCTATCTACTCTGAGCCCCAGTTTCCCCATATATAAATGGGACATGTCTACCTTATATGAAAGTACCTAGCTCAGTGGTTCTCAACCTTCTGGCCCTTTAAATACAGTTCCTCATGTTGTGACCCAACCATAAAATTATTTTCGTTGCTACTTCATAACTGTAATGTTGCTACTGTTATGAATCGGAATGTAAATATCTGATATGCAGGATGGTCTTAGGCCACCCCTGTGAAAGGGTCATTCGACCACCAAAGGGGTCGCGACCCACAGGTTGAGAACCGCTGACCTAGCTCATTTTCTGAAAGTCTAACATGTTCAAGCACTTAGTTCATCAGGTGAGTCCAGCACCTGATTCTATCAAAATCATCAAAGACTAGCATCATGGTTTATACTTGTTAGAACATCTCCATGCATTTGGATTGTGAAGCTCAAATACTTCTTTCTTAGAGAAACAATGTGAAAAAGTTCAGTCAATCTGAAATAAGTGGACTGTTGTTCAAGGTCTGTCTTTTAAAAAAATATATATTTTTATTGATTTCAGAAAGGAAAGGAGAGGGAGAGATAGAAATGTCAATGATGAGAGAGAATCATCTATCAGCCGCCTCCTGCACACCCCCCACTGGGGATCAAGACTGCAACCCAGGCATGTGCCCTTGACCAGAATGGAACCCATGACCCTTCAGTCCACAGGCCGACACTCTATCCACTGAGCCAAACCAGCTAGGGCCAAGGTCTGTCTCTTAATAGTAGGTGACTGAGATCTTGGACAATGGGATTGTTGTGAGCATTAATGAGTGGGAAAGCTAAGAAATTAAAGTGAGCATTAGATTCACTGGTGGTGGTGCCTTAATATAGATGCTTCTGGCCAACTAAGTCAACCCCTAAAACTTGTAAACCCTTAAAACTTTACTGTTAGGCAGAATGGTGAAATACTATTGTGGCCATGTTCTTGAAAGAGCAACTAAAATTGCTTAGCCCTTGGGTTCACATGAGTAATCCTTTGCTAACATGTGTTCACTTGGCTCCTTTCTCTGGTGTTTGGGCTCCAAGACCATCTGCCCCTGTCTCACTGGCTGACATTAAGGATGGGCCAGTTCTGGCCTGCCCTGCACCAGCAGTGGGATGCTGACCTGTCTGCTGAGCCCTGGAGCCCGCAGCGGTCAAGGAGACCCAGTTGAGGCTAGTTGCTGGGCCCAGTCACCGCATCTGGTTGGGACAAGTTTGGCATATCTTTCCCAGCACCACTGTCTCCCTGGGAACTACTCAGTGCTCACCATTTTGCTAAGTTCCTAGGTGTGCAGGGTGGTTAAGCACAGCTGGTCCCTTCTTCTGAGGAGTTTCTTTAACAGGAGAGTTTATCAGAATGGATTTGATAAGAACTCTGAGTTCTTCAGGATTGGTCATCATTTAGGGCTAAATTGTTTGGTAAGATGATAATTACTACAAAATCTAAAGTAGGGGATTCAGGGATGGTTGGCAGTTTGGGAAGGTTTATTATTGGTTATCCAGGGATGTTCATGGAAACATTCATTAGTGCTGTGCCGGGGAAAGAAAGCAGTGTCAGCAGAGTAGCCCAACCTGGCAACTTCCGTGGGAAAGCGCAGCCACCAAAGGGAGCCTTGCCTCAGGACAGAGTGGATTCCAGAGGTGTGGCAGGGCCAGCACATCCGGCCAGAGTCGACATTGCAACTCAGGGGACAGAACTGTGTGGTTTGGAAATGCCGGGACTGCGAGTCCCACTCTTGCTTTTGCATTTTACATCCTACGATTTATTTCTCTTTCGTTACCTTTACTTTGGTCTTGAAAGGAACTCCATCAGACATTTGCAGAGTATTTACCATCAGGCCACCAGTAAGTTTGTCTTTGGGGAGCTGTTTAGGGAATCAGAACAGGTTATCCTGGAGTCAAGGAAACCTGGGTTCTGATCTGAGCCTGAAGCTGTTCTGCTCCTTGCTACAGCCTAGCAGCATCCTGGGGGCTTCTTAGAAATGCAGACCCTCAGGCCCACTAGACTTGGGAGTCTGCATCTATGTCTTAAGCTCCCCGGGCGATTCATAGCACATAACGTTGGTGGGCTCAGGGAAGGCATGGGTTTTTTCTATCTTCTTATTTGTTGTTTTGTATCCCCAGTGTCTGTCTAAAGTCTAGCATGTGTAGCTGCTAAATACATGACTCTTCCTTTGACTTGGGCACATCTGAATTCTAGGGACTTTGTAAACTTCTAGGGACTTCACTGTAAAGTGGGGTGGGGAGGGGAGTGGGGAGTGGAGGTGGGGCCGACCTTCAGTGGTTCAGAAACTGAAGTGAGCATTAGAATCACTGGTGGTGGTGCCTTTGGCCAACTAAGTCAAAATCTCTGAAGGTGGGTCACAGGATTGGTACTTTAAAAAATTTTCCCTTCGTGTTCAAGAATGTTTATTTAGTATCATATAGAATAATAAAATCTTTACATACTCCTCAAGAAGAAATGGGTAGATAGAATGGAATATAATTCAGAGGTTTAAATGAATGAAATAGAACTACATGTATAAACATGAATAAATCTAAAAAAAACTTTTTGGAGAAATAAAGTTGCAGAAAGATGTGTGAAGTACGGTACTATTTCCTAAAGTTTAAAAAGTTCATATGTGCACAATGGAAACATACACACAGTAAAAGTGTGGATGGGAATGATAAACACCAAGGTTAGGGTAGTAGTTAACTTTGAGAGGGAAGAAGACGATTGAGTGGGAGTTTTATAGTCCTTCATATTTTATTTCTTTAAAAAAAGAGTGAAGAAAAAAGGTTGCAGCAGCAAACATGAAAAAAATAAGATTTTTTTCCCAAAGGAATGAATACCTGATTATCTGTGGCAATATTCTCTATAATTCTTCCAGTGTTTAACATATTTCATTATAAAATGACTAAAAATTGTTCTGGTAATTGTGATGTAGACAGTTGGCATCTGGGAATTCTTCCCTTTGATATTCTGAAAGGTCCTTAGGACGTCAGTTTTAATTTTAAAAATATTTTTATTGAGGTTTTTTTTTTTTATTAGAGAAGGGAGAGGGAAAGAGAGAGAGAAATATTGATATGAAATATTGATCGGTTGCCTCCCGTACAAACCCGACCAGGGATCGAACCCACAACCTAGGTATGTTCCCTGATGGGGAACCGAACCAGTGACCTTTTGGTGCATGGGACAATGCTCAACCAACTGAGCCACACCAGCCAGAGCAGGACCTTTCAGTTTTAAATGTGTTTGTACACAGAGAACTCTCTCCCAACCATGCTGTCTTGTTCTCATAGGTGACTGATGCTGATTAGGACGCGCCAGCCAGTCTTGCATTCTGTCCTGATGGGATGCAGCCATTTCTCATGTCTGTGGTGTTGGTGAAAGCCACCGATCTACCTCTGCGTTAGGGATCCAGCCTACAAGGGCTTCCTCTGTGTGGTCGTCTTTTCTCCTTTATTACAAGAGAAGTTCTGCCCTAGTCTTAGAGCTCGCACCTTAGAGCCACCTCCTGCATCCGTTCCCCAAGCTATATTCCTTTTCAGAACACCTTCACTGACACTCCAGTTCAGTGGTAGGACTTACCCATGTCAATCCTAAGAGTTTTCATTGCCCACCCAAATATCACCATTTGCAATCAGTTCTCTTATTGCTGTATCTGCTTTGGTAACTTCTTTTCTACACCAGAAACGTCCCTAACGTTTAATCAATAAGGATCCCTGTGAATATATGTATGGATTATTCCTCTGTCATCTTCATGGTAGGGTGGGGGCTAGGGAGTTGGTGGTGTTGGAAATGGGGGATAAAAAGAGATTAAGAAAAAACTAGAGAGGAACAAAGCCCAGGTGGTGGGGAGAAGGGAGGGGAGCTGCCTTTGATGCCTTTGAACTTGACACTTTGCTATAAATGACAAGATAGCTATTTTAAAATTTTCCCAATGCAGATGGTGGTAGGGAGTTACAGTGATAGCCCCTGTGAGTCATGCTGACACTCTCTTGCAGTGTGACTTTGCCATTCCTTCATTGAGCGGTGGAATCTATTTTCCTACCCCCTGAATCTGGGCTGGCCTTGTCACTTGCCTTGACCAAAAGAATGTGGAGGGAGGGATGATCTGTGACTTCTGAGGTCATTCAGCTTCGTTTTGCTCCCTCTTGGAACATTTCTACCACCATGTGAGCCATTTCAGCCTGAGGAGGCCTCTTTGAGTAAAAGGCCCAGGTGTCCACTGTCCTGGTCCAGCCCAGCCCCCAGCCAACCTTCTAGCTCACTATGGTTCTATCGCAGAACCAGAAAAAATCAGCTCACCCACCCAGTCGACTCACCAAGTGGTGAGAAATAATAAACTCTGGTATTTTAAGCCCCTGAACTTTGGGGTAGTATGCTGTGCAGCCATTGATAACTGGACATTGTATCTCAGTGATTTCATTTAAAGCTCTGGATGATATATTTGCTTTCAAATTCGTGTGTAAATATCAGATCATGGTACCAAGAAACTGAGTTCTTCCTGCTTTGTTTCTTACAGCACTTCTCAGAACTCCTGGATGAGTTTTCCCAGAACGTCTTGGGTCAGCTGCTGAATGACCCCTTCCTGTCAGAGAAGAGTGTGTCGATGGAGGTGGAGCCATCCCCAACATCCCCAGCCCCTCTCATCCAGGCCGAGCACAGCTATTCTCTGAGTGAGGAGCCGCGGGCCCAGTCACCGTTCACCCACGTTACCAGCAGTGACAGCTTCAATGATGGTAAACTCAGGGCAGGGCCTTGGCACCTTTGACTCGGAGCAACTTGAGGGTGTGGAGTGTGGGCTATAGTACTGTCAGCACCCACGGTAGCCACATCTTACTCTGTGTGCAGCTTTGTGCTTGGGTTGTGGGGAAATGCAGAGAGACACAGGGCACATTTCTGTACCCCAGCCTGTGTACTCTGGGAACGTGCTCTAACTGGATGATAGTAATTGCTTTCTGTGATCCTGTGGATTGGGCAGCAAACCATCCTTTTACAAACCAGGATGGCCCATCTGGTTGATAATTCCATTGTTTCAAGAGTCCAAGCTCTTTTTTTTTCTTATTGTCTAAAGTTTTACATATGTCTCATTTTTCCCCCACTTGACTCCCCCGCTCCTCCCCCCCAGTCATTCCCACCCCAGGCAAGCCCCCACCACCCCAGTGTCTGTGTGCATTAGTTTTGCTAATATGCATGCATACAAGTCCTTTGGTTGTTCTCTAACCCACCCCCCCCCTTCCCTTGCCATTGTCTCTGGATCTATTCTTGTTCATCAAATTATGTTGATCATTATGTCCCACATATGAGTGAGATCATGTGATATTTATCTTTCTCCGACTGGCTTATTTCACTCAGCATAATGCTCTATGTCATTTTTTTTATAATAAAAAGTTTTTATGAGTACTCTTCTTCATAGGAGCTTCTTGGGCAAACTGTCCGTCCACTTCCAGCATGTTCTGTTGAGCCTCATGTATATGAGATCTTGGTGATCATTCCTAGACTTTCTTGATGGTGACCCTTTCATGTCCATCATCAATGCCATTGGGATGGTATTTGTTGAAGGTCTAATTTTTCTGGTCTCATAGATAATAAGAAGACCATTACTCTATAGGCCTTTAATTAGTACATGCCTTATCTTCCAGACTCTTTAAGGCAGTGGTTCTCAACCTTCCTAATGCCGCGACCCTTTAATACAGTTCCTCATGTTGTGGTGACCCCCAACCATAAAATTATTTTTCGTTGCTACTTCAGAACTGTAATTTTGCTACTGTTAGGAATCGTAATGTAAATATCTGATATGCAGGATGTATTTTCATTGTTACAAATTGAACATAATTAAAGCATAGTGATTAATCACAAAACAATATGTAATTATATATGTGTTTTCCGATGGTCTTCGGCGGCCCCTGTGAAAGGGTCGTTCGACCCCCAAAGGGATCGCGACCCACAGGTTGAGAACCGCTGTTCTAAGGTATATCTATATACCTTTTATAATTAATTTTCTATGTTTTGTTTTCTCAGAAATATAGCCAGCTATTTCAGTACCTTGAGTAAGTTTTAAAAATTGTATTCTCTAATCCTACTTCAGCATATACCCTCTTTTCACGGGAGGATGGTGTGGAGGGGAATGCTTACTAATGCCACCTCCTCTGGCTTGACCTTGACCTGGGGTTCCTCCCCTCCTTATACTACTGAACATATGGCAGAATCTTTGGAAAGTGACTCCCTACAGAACAAGTTCCCCCATGCTTCCTTTTGGTTAAAGGCAAATACCTGTATCTGCTTCTTCAAATAGGGGGTTACCTTTGTGGCGAAATCCTTCCTCCAGGAGGGGTTCCGAGATCCACCACTGGCCTCTACAAGAACTGACTTTGGGGCAGTAGAACATGATTTCTTGGGATAGAGAATGCTGTAGGTTTTTTCTTATTCATCTCAGATACGTTCTTCCTTTGACTAGAGGCGTACTGATCAGCAGTCTAGGAAATTTGACTTTATATCCTCAGGGAAGGGAATGCCCCAAATCTGTGAGTAGATTCTTTCTTGGCTGGACCCTGCTGGAACCTTGACTATGTGCTCAGATTTTTCCTGAAAAGAGGTTAGGTGCATGATGACTTAATCCTTCTCTGTAGTTGTCTACTTTCAGGAGAATGGGGTGAGGGGAAGTCTCTTGCGAAGAGGGGGAGGAAGAAATAGAACTAAAATAATTTGAGGATGTGGAGTTGTGGTGAGGGTAAAATGAGCTAATGTATTTAAAGAACTTAGGACAATGCCCACCACATAGCATTTCAATTAATCAATATTTTCCTTCTTTTCTCTCCTCTTTCTTCTTCTGTTGTAGAGTTGCTATAATTGTTGTTCTTTCTTCTTTTTCCTTCTTTCCCTCCTGCTTCTGCTTCTTTTTCTTCTCCTCTTTCCCCTCCCTTTCTCCTGCTCTCTCTCTTTCTCCTCCCTCAATTCTTACTAAATCACTTTCAGGAGTGACCTGAATTCAGACTCAGCAATATGGTCTCTGTTGTGACTGAATACTCCTCATTTGTATCACTACATGGAGGAGAATTATAGGGAGTCAACCTTCTCCTGGGTTTCAGCTTATATAAATTCATGCAATGCTTGCCTTCATTTTATTATTTTAAGAATGAACTTTAGCATTAGATGAAAGGTACGAATGTCCTTTAGATTTGTTCCCATCCTGAGGTTCTGTGTGGGTGTGGCTTCTGTGTAACATTCGTGCCCGCCGCTGCTCGTGGTTTCTCCCCATACTTGCTTTTCTGCTTTGCCTGTTATTTCTACAATTTTTTTTTGTTACCTCTGTTTCAAACCCTACTTCCTTTGTGGAAGTCATTTCCATGACCTCTTGTATTAGTTATCTATTGCTGTGTAATAAACCTCCCAAAATTAATGGCTGGAAACAATAATTTTCATTTATTACCTCTCATGATTTCTGTGGATTTTAGAATTCAGGAGTGGCTCACTTAGGTGGTTCTCATTCAGGATCACCCATGAGTTTGAAACTAGATGTTGGCCAAGGCTACAGCCATCTACAGAGTTCTCCAGGTTGAGAAGGTCTACTTCCAAGGAGGCTCGCTCACATAGCTGGCAGTTTGATGCTGCTGAATTGGTTCTTCTACCTGGGCTCCTTGAGAGTCATCACAGCATGACAGCTGGCTTCCCAAAGAATGAGGGACGCACTGGTAGTATAGTGGGGAGCACAGCTACTTTCCAAAGAGTGAGGAATCCGAGAGACCAAGGCTGGAACTGAGATACGTTTTCTGACCTAGCCCTGGAGTGTTTTATTAATGCTTTATGATTCATTTTTAAATTTCATTCCAAAGTTATTTATTGAGTATCTATCTTGTGCTTAACCTGCCAGGGATTTTTCTAAGCATTACTGAGTAAAGGAGTACATATAATTTACTAATATAAAGATCTATGCTCCATAGAATTTGCATTCTATGATGTGAGGTGAGGAATAGAAAATAAGAAAAATTAAAAGTAAAATATACAGTCTATTAGATGATGACCAGTGATATACAGAAAAATAATTTGGAAAAAGGGATAGGTAGTTCCTGTGTTGGGGGTGTGTATGTCTTAGTCCATTCAAGCTACTGTAACAAAATACCACAGACTGGGTGCCTATAAACAATAGAAATTTATTTCTCACTGTTCTGGAGGCTGGAGGTCTAGATCAGGGTTTCAGGAGGGTCGGGTGAGGGCCCTCTTCTGGTTGCAGACTTCAAATTCTATTCTCTCTCGGCAGAAGGAGCTACAGAGCTCTGTGGGCCTCTTTCTTAAGGCGCTAATCTCATTATGACCTTCACGACCTAAGCAGCTCCCAAAGGCCCCACTTCCTACTACCATCACCTTGGTGGTTATGATTTCAATATATTAATTTTGAGGGATACAAACATTCAAATTATGGCAGGGGTGTGTTGAAATTTTAAATAGGATAATTGAGGAAGATCTTTCTTTGAAGGTAACATTTGAGCAAAGATCAGCAGGACATACAGGAAAGAACTAAATATATAGCTCAGGGAAAGGCCTCCAGGCAGAGGAAACAGCAAGTACAATACTTACTGTATATTGTATTCATATAATTAACATCTGTGTAATTAGCCATTCTGCAGCCCTTGCCATTCTGGAATATGCAGATTAGAGATGACCTAAACCAGCTGTTCTCAACCTGTGGGTCGCGACCCCTTTAGGGGTCGAACGACCCTTTCACAGGGGTCGCCTAAGACCATCGGAAAACACACATATAATTACATATTGTTTTTTTGATTAATCACTATGCTTTAATTATGTTCAATTTATAACAATGAAATTGGGGGTCACCACAACATGAGGAACTGTATTAAAGGGTCGCGGCATTAGGAAGGTTGAGAACCACTGAACGATCTAGCAAACTAACTGTTCCCTTCAAGTCTACATGCTGGTTGAACATCCACTGTGTGTCAGGTACCAACCTAGACTCTTATGGGATGCAATAGTAACATTTAGATCTTCCCTCTGTGTATCTCAGAGCCTCATGGAGATGCCAGGTACCCACATACTTGATCCGACAGTTGTGAATAATGTCCCAGGAGGAAATGAAGCTGTGAAAATTGAGAGGAGAGAGCACATTGAAGGTCACAGGAAAAATTGCCTAAATGAGGCAGAATTTATTTGGGCCTTGAAGTGTTAAGTAGAATTAAAACCCTGGCGATGGTAAAAGATTCCTGGTGAAATGAATGAAAATAAGCAGATTTCCGAAAGTTCAGGGTCCCTTTCTTTTCCGTGATAACACTGTTGTTATTATTATTCTGTGGCTATATCACAAGCTTTAATGCAGTGAAGGGTTTGGAGAATATAATTTAAATATTTTTTATTTTTCAGTTACAGTTGATATACAATACTATATGAGTTTCAGGTGGTCTATCTCTTTGTTTTTAAATTCTAATCAATATCAATGCAAGGTAATGGGACTCATGGGTGCCACCTATGCGAACGGCTCAGTGGGAGGAGAAATAATCAGTCCATCTTTTCCAGGAAGCCTATCTAATCATTAGGCCAAAGCACACATCCTGCAGTTCCACCAATTGGCCCCTTGTTCTATTTATAGATCCAGTGTTGCAATAGGTTGTGCTAGTACTTTGCTGAGAACCGGTACAGCATGTCAGATATATTTTGTACAGTTTCTGACCCCCAGTTCATCTTCATTATTTGCCACTTTCCCTCTGAGTAAAACCTACCTTCCTATGCCAGCAAAAGCACTTTTATTAGTAGGGGATAATGACCATGGGAAGGAACCATTTGGGTGTGTGAGTCAGGCAGTGGGCGTGAATGGATGGGGAACTTGCTCAGGGCAGCTTTGTCTAGGTCTTAGCTTCAGTTGTTTTTCTGAGTTTTGTGGATGGTCAAATTTTTGGGAACCGAATTATTTTATTCATTTGAACCCCATTCTACATCCCCCTTAAGGGAGGAGCAGTCCACAAGGATCCCTCTTGATCCAAGTGCTCTGTCGGGCAGATCACTTACCTGTTGGAGGAGGAGGATGGATCCTTAGGCAACACTTAAAAACTGCTGTTCCCACTAAAGTTCACATTCTTCACCTCTTGCATTGGGAAAACAGCTTAAGCAAAACTAGAAGTTCTTGTTTTTAGTGATGATAGTATGTATTTCATCACAACTGGGAAAGCCTGTGAATCAGATCATCTTGTCCAATTTTATTTAGATGAAAGGCAATCTATATATATAAAAGCCTAATTTGCAAAGTGCCCCCTTAGCAGTTCGACCCACTGGGAGTTTGAGCGCTTGCTATGATGTGTGCTGACCACCAGGGGTTGGCGTGGAACAAATGAAGGCCCTGGCCAGCAGCAGCTAGGGACCCTACTCGTGCATGAATTTCATGCACTGGGCCTCTAGTTCTTTTATAATTGCTTCTAAACCTGAAGCAAAGTGATAAGATAAAGTTTGAGTAGAGACTCCAAGTTGATTAGAATTTTCCTCTTTCTTTTTCTCCTTCTTCTTCCTCTTTCCCCTCTGTCTTTCTCCCACTCTAGCCATTCTTTCTTTCCTTTCTTCCTTCATTGTTCTTTCTCTGCTAACTCTCCCTTCTTCCTCTCCCTCCCTCCTTGAACCCCAAGCCAATTATACAGGGCATTATGTATATGAGATATTCATACCCTACTATCCCATCATGGACACCAGATGGACTGTAGACCCCTAAAATAGTATACAAAATTTTGGGCTATCAACATGTGTCAGTTTTTCTGTTGAGAACATATTATAACTTTATTTTTAGATCTCAAAAAAGTCTGTGAACAAACAAACAAAAAAAGCTGGGAAACACTGGTCTAAGATTACATAGGAGTCATCTGTCTTCAGAGCTAAATTTGTAGACTTTTCTGAAACACTCGAGCTAAAGAACTTCATGTGGTTCAGCAACCACAGGAGCCAGTCCTAGGAATGTCGGCTCGGCCTTCAAAAGTACCAGAAAGACACCCTACATCCAGCCCAATCCTTTTTCCCTGTGATTATGGCTGTTAACCAGATGCTAGGCAGGGTTTTCTGTTTGGGGGAAAAAAAGGAAGTTATAAAGAGATAAGCAGAAACATCCAAGTAAAATATAAAATGTCTATGGCTATGTCTATGCTTTGCTTGAGGAATACAAGCTTATATTTGAATGACCCAGTCTTGCGTCTCACCACGAGTTACTCTATCTTACTCATGTTTCGTTGTAATTAAATAGGGAGGCTAGGTATTCATTTGCTTTGCTCCTTAATTGCAGTCTTCTTTCTAAGGAGAAAACTTAGTAGTGCTGGACTAAGGCTGTTTGGAGAGAACTAGACATGGTCCCTGTCCTCCCAGATGATACAAGAACAAAGTTAGAAAATATATGAAAAATCAACAGACTCAGCATAACATATACTAATACAGAAGTGGTCTAGTACAGTATCTGTACCATGCACACGTCAAGGTAACTTTATTTGGGGTGGGATAAGGGACTGTAACTGTGGCTATTTCAGGTCTAGAGAGGTGGGATCAGGGACATAAATAATAACCATCTTCCTTCTGATTGAGCTAGTCAGGTTTCTAGCAGGGGCTATGGGTGGTGGGGTAGGCTGGTGTAGTATAGATAAACTAAACTTATGGAGCTGTTTTCACATGTGGGAATGAAAACAGACTACTGTGCGCTTCAGATGAGCAATGCTGCTGGTATGAGGTAGCCTGGGGGAAATGGGACCGCCTGCTGGAGGCAGTGGTGACTCAGTGTTGGTTGGGCAACAAGGCCTTAGGAAAGTGGGATGGAGGTTTTGGGAGACTAGAAAAGAATGTCTCTTAGCTGGTGAAGGCAGAGCAGGGGAAGCGTACATGGCTGTAGTAATGCCAGGGAAAATGGGAAGGTGCATAGTATGCGTGACAAAGAAAACAGTGGGTTTTGAAATGTTTAAATGAAACCCAGGGCAGAATGTGCACACGATAGTGTATGCTGAGGATGGGGTAGAGGTGAGTCATAATGACGTAGGTTTCCAGTCTGCAGCTTTGGAGATGCTTGATGTTGAAATGTCCCAAGGAAGTGGGACCCGAGGGACAGTCACAGAGAAGTGATGAAGAGCTGTGTCTTCATCGTGTTTATTTTGGGCCTCTGACAAGAGCATTAGTCTGAGCCATCTTAATTAGAGGGGGTAGATTCGCGCGCAGGGGGTTGGGGGTGGGTGGGGGAGATGTGCAGGTCCTTTGCTTAGAGAGTACTGGGTCCTCTGACATGGATGGGCTGAAGAAAGAACCTGTTGGGTTGAATAGCCCAGGCTTGTGATATATGCTCTTCGGTTATTCATCACCATTTTGGCATTGCCTTTTATTTCCTTTTTCCAACAGGAAAAAGGATAATAATGCTTCTCCTTTAAAAACAAAAAAAAGTGAAATGACTTCTTTGTCTGCCTAGTCATTGCAATGCTAGACTAGTATAAGAAAGCAATGTTTTCATCTATCTAGCAATTAAAATTACTTTGGAAATTTATGAGTGAGAATCATAACTTCAGAAAGAAAAAAAAGTTTATTGCTAAATAAATCTTTGAAGTCAATCCTCTGCCCCACAGATATTTAATTCATCCTCTAACCACTGTATCCTGCAGAAGGACCTGAGGTGCTAAAAGCAGAGCATTGTCAGACTATAGCGGTTCATCTCCAGAGTTAAATTGCCTGGATTTGAATCTGGGCTCTGCCTCTTATGAATGGTGGGATCTTGGGCAAGTTGCTTAACTCTTGTGCCTCGCTTTTCTAATCTTTAAAATGGGAATAATAACTTACCTCATACTGTTGTTGTAGAGATTAATAATTAATAGTTAATAACATGTATTAAGTAAGCATTTAGAAGAGTGACTGGCAGTTAGTAAGCACTAAATAAATGTTAGATATCATTATTATTATTTATGTAAATTGCTGCATAATTAAATACATAATTTACCAACTGGCCATGATATGAATGACTGGAGTAAGGCAAGGAGGCACTGTATACCCAAGCAAGAAAGAACAGTGAGGGAGGTATCCGAGAGAAATTACTAGTATACTGGATAGTTATCTAATATAGCGATTTCCAACCGGTCTGCCGCGAGACTTTTTAAAACATGCAGTACTCGACTATTTAGTCAGGGGCACTGACCTCTTTTCCCTTAGATTGTCAAATCAAAAATGACAGCAGCTGACACAATAGCTGTCCGGTGTGAATAACTAAAAATTATACCTATATTTTTTGTCAGATCAGCAAAAAAATATGTTTTGTTATGCTGCAGAATTTTAGTAATTTGTTTATGTGTGCCATGAGAGGGAAAAGGTTGACAATCGTTGGTCTAATACATGGAAACATTTAGAATGGGGCTGGGCATAGCGAGCACTCAGAATGTTTTAGCTATTAATGGGTTATCTTAACCTGGAGTTTTTCACCTTGTGGAGATTAGATTAGAAATCTATATAAACTAAGGTAAGCAGCATCAAAAGAACCAATATTTCACCTTTTGTAATGGCTAATGATGGGCTCAAGATCACATTAGTGGAAGAATAATCACTCTTGGTTACAGCTGTATTTAACCATTGACATCTTCCTGAAAAGCAGTATACTAGAGTGGCCAGAGCACAGGCTGTGCATGTGGTTTGCCTTAGTGTGAATCCAGGTCTGCCATGTACCAGCTGCATAACTTTGGGTGAGTTATTTCATCTCTTCGTTGTCTGTAAAGTGGGGGTAGCAGTAGCACCTGCTTTACACCGCTACTCTTAGGATCGAATGAATTAAAATATGTAAAGCACTTAGGACAATATTTAGCACCTAGTAAATACTCACAGTGAAGCGTTTACTATTTTTACACTGTCCTGCCACTCATGGCTGAAGGTTATTTCAGTGTTAAGTCACCCAGGGAGGGCGCTACGGGCAGACAGGCCTCTAACTTCCATTTGAACGTGTAGTTGGCTATAGTTTCGTATGATTCCGACATATCCCACTGAAGTCTTGCCCTCTTCCAGCCTCTAGAACCCAGCCTTACCGTTTTCCCTTGAAGAGATTTTTACATCAAAAACTGATCAAGATTTGCTAACTCCTTTGAAAAATTTCAAAGAGCAAACAGTTATCAAATGCTGAGGCATATTTGTTTAATTTATAAAAAGTTTCTTTTCACTTTAGACATGTTATGTAATTAGCAAATGGATATATCTTATAAGTGGTACTTGTCACATGTGATTTCTCTTTTTTAGAATATACACACACTATACGTATACACATATGTATATGCATGCACATGTATATACACGTATATACACATAATAACATACATATATAGTATAACATTTATACATATACCATGTGCTCCTAATTTAGAGTTGCATCTTTTCTTTCCCTCTTCCCAAGAATCAGTATCTACTCAATGCAATTATTTATGCAGAACACATGGAAATGATTGAGGACCTGCATTTTGGTGTTGCCTCCACATTGGCTTAGATTTCACGTCTTCTTCGGCTTCTCTACTCACCTTGCTGTGTGAATGCCCCTGGCGTCCACCCCCATGGCTCACACTGCTCCATTTTGTCCTTGGTTGTGGAGGACTTGCTCATCATCATGTGACAGTGGCTTGTTTTTATTCTCTTGCTGATAGCTGAGTGGTGATGCTGAGGAAATGTGCCAGAGTCCGACCTCTGACAGGAAGCTGTTTAAATGAAATCAGAGGATAGGCAGGGGTTCTTCTTACTCCCCACTGTGTGCACTACTGACCTTATTGGGTGATACTCTCCTTCTGCAATGAAACTTAAAAGGCATGTAAACACAGTTTAGAGGAAACATTTTTAACTCAATATCTGAGCTTCAAGCTTTAGAAATTAGAGGGCGTAGCATATGTGTTGACACTTGCTTTTGTAGTTTAGCCAATCACCCAAACGTCTAAGGATAATTTCAGTTCTAAGCCATGGTGGTCTTGCTGATCTTTTTTGCCAATAAAATAAAAATACGAAAATAAGGGCGGATGGAAAATTATAATACATGTTCTACTCATTCCCTTTTACTCTATCGTTTGTTAACCTCATACCTCATGGGTTACATTTGTCATGTTGTTTTCTATGATTTGATATTTATTTCCACTGAGGGACAGAGTACAAGCCAACACCCAGTAGTTCAGAATGAAAGCCCTTTTCTCCAATTCCAACTGCCACTGGAATGCTGAGGGATTTAGATGAGGCATACTTATTTAATTTACAATAAGTTTGTTCTCACCAGGTTTTTTACTGGCTGATTTTCTTCTCATTTATTCTGTGACATAACTGGTAGGCCTAATGAGTCCGTCGAAAAATATGAGTTGATATGGTTCACAATTGATGGTTTAGAGGAATGATTATGGAAATGAGGTATAGTTATTTGGTTGCAATAGGTTCTGATGAAATGATTTAATTTCTTGAATATATATTCAATTATATTCTATCAGCCAGCTATGTTACTTCATAATAAAATATGCAAAACTTATTAGCTTTAACGGCAATCATTTATTATTACAGCTCACATGTCTGAGCCTTGGCTGGAGGCTGACTGATTTGGTGGGGGCTAAAGGGGAGGGGCAGCTGAGTGATTTTGCTGGATGCACTCACATGTCTAACGCCAGCTGAGAGTTGGCTAATTTTAGCCAGGCTTATTTGGGGGTAACTCTCTTTTGTGTGTCTGTCATCCTCCTGGGATCAATAGATTGTTCTGACACATCCTTCTCATATGATGACAAAAGTACAAGTGTGTAACTCCAGCTGTGCAAATGCATTTGTTGTTATTTTGTTGTTGTTGTTGTTAATCCTTATCTGAGGATATTTTTTCCATTGATTTTTGGAGAGAGTGGGAGAAAGGGAGGGAAGGGGAGCGACAGAGAGAGAGGGAAACCATCAACGTGAGAGAGACACATCAATTGGTTGCCTTCTGCACATGCCCCAATGGGGCCGGGGATCAAACTTGCAACCCAGGTACAGCCTGTTGACCAGGAATGACTCTTTGGCGGGTGGGCTGATACTCTATCCACTGAGACACACTGGCGAGGGTTGTAAATGCATTTTAAGACTCCACCTGTGTTAGGAAGCTAACATCCTATTGGCCAAATCAAATTGCATGGCCAGTCCCAAGATGGGTACTAGTCCACAGTAGGAGGGTACTACAAAATACATGACAAAGGACACGAATAGCTGGAGGATTGAAGAACTGGAGCCAGTATTGCAATTTATTCCATATATATTAAGGTACTCATTGGCTCTTGTTAATTCAAAGGATGCTGAATGGACCTTGAGCCACTGGAGCCTCTATCTAATAATTACTATCCTAAGGCATAAAGTAGTGCAGGAAGAAGCAGGCCATCCCCATGTGTGAGCGTCCACATACAATGTATACTCAGTACAGGCAATTTAGAAATAGCATAAAATTTAAAGACAAAAATGTCACATGTGTTCTGAATTATTCTCCAGAGATATGCTTTCGGCATATTTCCTTTAGTCTTTTTTTTCTATTACTTTCTTCATTAATAGTATACAAATTAATATCCAGGTTTGTTTCTTAATATTTTATCATAAATCTTTGCCGTGTTATTAAAAAGGTTTGATATATGTAATGTTATTGGATATATAAATATTCTATGGTATGGGTACGCCATAATTTGTTAACCTTGCCCTTGCTCTTCAATGTTTTGGTTATTTTCAGTGATTTGTGATTAAAAATAATGCTGTCATGAGCCAGTTTGTGCACAGATATTTGTCTGCATGTTTAGCTGTTTCCTTAATGGCAAGAATATTGGTTGGGTGTGCAGAGATCTGGGTCCCGCATAATTTGCACTGTGCTTGCATGGCAGTTTCCTCACCTGGAAAATGATATATTTGCACTTGATGGTCATAAACTTCTAACTCGAAAAGTATCTTTCAAGTAGAGGCCTAAATTATTCTATCGGAGTGGAGGCATGAAGGCAATGCCAGCTGTTTGTCCTCTAAAAATCTCAGGGGAGGAGAGGCAGCTTCCCTGGCTTCTCCCTGGAGAGAGAGTTCAGTTGTGTTTGAGGAAGTTTTGTTTTATAGTTCAAGTATCATGATTTGTCCTTCAGTCCCATCTCTGATGGGCAATGACTTTATGTGGATACATTTCTTTTAAAACAGGGGAACAGGACACTGAACATTGAGAATGTAAACTATCTTGACCTATTTTATAAATGTGTGCCCTTTGAGAATGGCTCCGTGAGACTGGAGGAACCAATTTCCTTACCTGTCTTCATTTTGTCATAACCTTGTATTTGCTTTTTGTGTTTATTTTTTGCCTTTTCTTTTGTTTGACTTGTGACTTAAGTTTTATCACAGTCATCACAACTTCATGGCCAGGGGATCTGGCCTTGCCATACAATTTCCTGGTAATGGCATGAGGCCTTTTTCTCAGGGATGTCACCTGACCGTTAATTTTAATAAACACTGAGGCTATATATTTCATCATCCTGTCTCTTTCAGCTAAATATTGCTCAGGGCGGGCAGAGGAGACATCCACATGCCATTGCTGAATGGAGAAAGTGCTCTCTGCTCTCTCTCCGCCTCTCCCACCCGCCCCCACAGCTGTCTTCACTGTCTCTTTCTTGCAGGTGATAGTCTTCTCCTTCCTAAGCTCCTTTTGGGGGAGGCATTGGAGTCTTCTCCTGGCTCCTCATGCAGCTGCTTCTCTGAGCTGAGCTGGGCGCCCATCTGGCCAGCAGAAATCTGTGTCAAGTACAGTGTGGTCTCCCTCCTCAGGCTGCCATCAAAGGCCCTTTGTTCCCTCCCCTCCCCTCCTCTCCCCCTCTGCCAGAGTGTGGCGCTCACCCCAGAAAGATGGAAACTCTCCATCACTCCACCACACTCAGCAGCATTCTAGAACTAGCCCTGAAAGCAAAACATCTTCTTGCCCGTCTTCATTTTACCTCAGGAACCAAACTGGGGCCGGGATAATTAAGTCAATTATAATTTGGCTTTAGGGGGCAGACCATTTTCCTTTGTGAATGGGACTCTCTCTCTTTCCTGTGTTGGAAGGAAGTTGCTTATGAAATACCGTTTATTATTTGTAAACCTTAGTTTTTAGCTTCGGTGCCCGCGCTTCCCACCCCTGGCAGTAGTGGGTGATTTCCTTGTGCTTTTTCATGAGAACACTTGAGTCCAGTTCTTGAGTGTAAAATCATTTCATAATGCGAATAACTGCTTCCCTGAACAGTCGTGACTCACCAAGCATGTTGTGTGAGTGTTTAAATATCAAGCCTGGGAGCATATCTCTGTTTATTTTCTCCTCATTTTAGTAAAACTGGGATTAGGTAAGGAATGCTGACTCTGGAGAATCCCTCACTTGTTTTTTTCTTGTTCTGCACCCGTTTGCAATCTTCTCGTCTTTCCTTTCCTGTGCTCCTTCCTTCTCTTCCAGGGCTGTGCTGAGGCGGTATGTCTGAAACACGGTGCTGTGTGGGGTCCCTGGAAAGTGTGGATTAAGTGGTAGAGGAGCTTCTGTCTGCTCTGTTGTGTTGCTTTGTTGCTACCTCCAGGCCTTGTCATGATTATGAAAGCCAGTAGCCAACCAAGACTCAAGACGCGCCAAGACCCAACCCTTTTGTCTGGATGCGTATGTAATCCGTTTCGGCAAGGGCCAGGCATTGGTGACTAACTCTGGTTTCCCAGAGGGCTAGTAAAGTTCTGGACGTCTAAGTCTGGTTTAAAGCATAAGTGGGGTTGTGGGAAAACAAAGGACTGAGAGTGAGAAGAAGAAAAAAGAAGAAAACAAATAACTGTCCACTGGGAGAAGGCTAGAGATACCTCCTAACCATTGTCTGCAGTCCTCTCTCCTGAGACCCTGGTGGCCAACCACTTGTCTCTTTTTATTATTATTTTGAAATGTGCTTATTTATTTATTTATTTTTAAATAGATAACACATTAACTTGGTTTGAAAACCAAAAAGTATAAAACATTGCAATTCTCCCTCCTATTCTCTTTCCCATCCTCCCAGCTTCCTTCCTGCCTGTACTGGAAGCCAAGGTTCTTTCCTTTTCATGGACCCTCCCAGAGTTTCCTTAGCGAATGACGCTCACATGAATGTAAATATGGTTTCTTACTTTGCCATTGGTTCTTCTATCCATGTCTCACACCCTCATTGTGTTTCCTTTTATTCTACTCTCAATCATTCTTTGTTGGAGCCTTTTTTTTTTTGAGGAGAAAGATGAGTGGTCCTTTGTTTTACTTATGCCTGATGCCCGGAGCCAGTTCACAGGTGTGCTTGTCTTTTCCCACAGATGAAGTGGAGAATGAGAAATGGTACCTGTCTACCGAATTTCCTTCAACCACCATCAAGACCGAGCCGATTACGGAGGAGTCACCCCCAGGACTTGTTCCCTCTGTCACTCTGACCATCACAGCCATCTCCACCCCGTTTGAAAAGGAGGAACCTCCTCTGGAAATGAATACTGGGGTACACTCAATTGTCTTCCATATAAACAAATGAGATCAAAAGACCTAGCTTCTCATTCTCTTAATAAGGCATTTCATCTGTTTGGAGCTAGTGGCTGTATATGCCTAAGGATAGCTAACTATGCATGTATGTATGTATGTATGTATGTATGCATCAAGGATATGTTGATTTGGTGTCAGCATTGATTATATAATTTCCTTTAAAGGCATTGTCCAGAAAAATTGGTAGCAAGTATGATTTATTTTTTCTGTGATTGCTATTACAAAATAAACCCACAGCTGCATATCCATGGTAAATAAAGGAAATCCTCCATGTATTGATTTTTAAGGCAGTGGAAAGGTCCTGGTTAAGATGATGGGGCGAGTCATGGCATTCAGAGCCACGGCAATCGGGAATGCTAGTGCCTGTGCTGTATTTTACTTTCCAACTGCAATGCTGAGTTGTAATGGCTCAATTCTTGGATCACACACCTACCAATTCTTATTGTGTTGCCCATGGAAAACGTAAGAAATTGGGAATTTCTTCCTTGCTCAATTCCATGCCGGCAGCAGGTAGAATTTCACCTTCTCTCTGGGTATTTCCAGTGTCTGCCAATAGACCAGAATCATAACTTGCTCAGTAGCTACCTGAGTCCCTTCACTGGATGGGGCTCCTGGCTATAGATTTCGGTTCAGTTGGTTTTAAGTAGCTAGAAAGGTCAGGGTCATGGCCTTGCTCCCTGTGCATGAACCAGATACCTTTTCTCTTTTTCCTACCGAATAGTTCATGGGTAGATATCGCCAGTCATCAGGCAGCCTGGAGAGGATGAATGAGGGTGGTTCACCCAGTGTTTACTCTGCACGAACTGGTGCAGGCCTGTGGCTCGTTAAAAATTTCTGACTATTTTGTGATAAGATGCATTTCTATTCCCATAAAAACAGTAGAAAAAGGACTAGTAAGTGAGCCCTGGGCTTTTAATTTGAAGATTCTGCGGGTTCCATCTGCTGGAATGCCAGGTTTGGCAGTGAGAGGGGGGTGAAGGCTAAACCAGCTCCCTGGCAAAGTCGCCTGTGTTCAGCCAGGCCTCAGCCGGCTCCAGCGATGCGGGGCTGCCACTCAGAGAAAGACGCAGATGACAAATAGCTCCCTTGGGTGTTTCGTCGAGGTTGTTACTGGTTTTTAAAAACTGTGTTTGAAATTCTTCCTTTAGGTTGATTCTGCGTGCCAGACAGTCATCCCTAAGATTAAGCTGGAGCCTCACGAAGTGGATCAGTTCCTAAACTTCTCTCCCAAAGAAGGTCTGTCTCCTCTCCCGGGCCCCTTCTGTTTGGTGCAGGTCGGAAGAGAAAGGCAATGTGGGAGAAGTGCTGGGGTCAGTCGGTCCCAAAGCCATAGCTTGCTTCATGAACTAGCTCTGTTCTTAAAAACCTTGATTCTAAATACACATTTTGAAAGCGGCATTTTATTTTTTCATATATGTACAGGCTTCATTTCCCCCCAAATCTTTTACGGTACTTGGACTCCTAGCCAGGGTGACTTTTCAAAACCTCTCTAGCCTGCCGTGACTCAGATGGAGAGGAACAAGAGCACGGGGACCTCCTGCCCCTGGTGGGACCCTGGGCACACAGCCTGCTCCCGTGGGGAGTGGTGACCCTGAGACCAAGAAGCAGAGCAGTTCTCATGGACACACAGTCCTCCCTCATTCCACTAGAAACTCAGTTAGCATTTGATTGCTACCATTTAATCAGGGTAATAATGTGTTTGCCTTTATTATCAATTTAAAAAAAGATTAGATTTTAAAACGTAATAATGTTGACTAGCGTCCATATTGAGACAGTATTTCTTCGCACCGGGTGATATACATTTGTGCCTTTCAGCTTTAGATACGGCTGTAGTTTTCTTCATTTTTATGATTCCGGCTGTTATTATCAGATACATGTTGCTGTTTTCATTTCTGTTGCAGTTTGCTTCAGAAAGTGTGGTAACTACTAGCGCGTCCCAGGGTGGCCTCGGAATCCGGGTCACCGGAGGAGAGGTGTCTTGAGAGTAAATAGCAGCCCTTCCTCGTTAGCCTGACAAACAGATCAGGAAATCCAATATCCTTGAAGGCCTCTGAGCTTCTAGGCAGAGCCGCTGATGCCCCAGCCCCTTTATAACCTAGGAGCTGCATTTCAAATGGTATCTAGATATCGGATACTAAGGCACCTGTGGCCAAGTCTACTAGTAATTCTTCATGGGTAGGAAAGAGGGAATTCAAATTTGTTTCATTTTTCCTGTCTTGTTTTGTTTGTGGGGCACTCTCTGTTTAGAAAGGAGAAAAGTATTAGAATAATTTGGGCTGTGCCAAGTAAAAGGGACAGTTAGCACTAGGAACTCCTGGCTAGTCCCCCAGAATGTCATACACAGCCCCAAGTCTGCTCTGGTTTTTGTTGTTGTTTGTTTGTTTACAAGCACTTTACAGTGCTTTTTTAGAAGCATTATTGAAAAGTAAACTGAGGGATATTATACATTTTGAGTTTATTTTGAGTAAAGTTGATCGGAACCGGCAGCACCACCCTGGAAGCGGTTAGAAGTGCTCCACCAACGAGGTGGGGAGAGACGCACAGGAAGGGGCAGAGCAAAGGGAGCAAGTTCCTGCTGGCTGGAGCGCAAAGCCTCGTCGGCTGTTTGTGGTGGGTGTCCTTAGGCTTCAGTTTGGTAACCTTGAAGCATTTGAAGGCTTGGCTCTGGGTTGCTTACGTAGGCCGTAGGCCACCACAGCACTGGAGGCCCCTCGGAATAATGGCCTCCTTGTTGAGTTCATTTAACACCATCGAGTGCCATAGGTATTCAAGGCGTTGGGGAAACCCTGGCAACTCACTCAGGACTCGTTCCTAGGTGAGCCCATAGTTAAGGTGCATATCTACCCTCCTTAGCTGCCTGGAACTGTTGGCAGGGGAGTTGGCAACAGAGGTATATAGGCTTGTTCTAGAACAGTGATGGCAAACCTTTTGAGCTCGGCGTGTCAGCATTTTGAAAAACCCTAACTTAACTCTGGTGCCGTGTCACATATAGAAATTTTTTGATATTTGCAACCATAGTAAAACAAAGACTTATATTTTTGATATTTATTTTATATATTTAAATGCCATTTAACAAAGAAAAATCAACCAAAAAAATGAGTTCGCGTGTCACCTCTGACATACGTGTCATAGGTTCGCCATCACTGTTCTAGAATATTCTTTAGCTCTAAGCCTATAGACACTAAAAAGCCCAGGGAGCTCTTTGGCAGAGAAAAGGGGAAGCATCTAGCAAAAAGTAGTGTGTTAGAAAAAGAGAAAAGAAGGGTTAGAATGAGAGAGAGAATGAGAGAGAAAAAAATGTGGGCTGTGAATGGAGATGGGACCCCATGGCCGAAAGGGGTGGCTGAGTGGGCCCTGGCTTATCGCCTCTCCCTCAGACATTCAGGCATTTCAGTGGGTGAGCCGCCTGGCTGCTGCTTGTCACCCCAAAGGCTGGGGCCGTTTTCTTAGACCCTTTCCATCGACAGTGCATCAGGCCTTCTCTGTCTGAAGAGGAGAAGGCTCAGGCCTTCCCGTGGCCCTGTTGATGTAAGAAACGTCCCAACTGTAAAGAATTTTTGTAAGTTTTTTTTTTTGAGCCAAATTGACAACAATTGCCAGGAAGGAAATCTCAACAGATTGAGAAAATGCTCCAGAGAACTGCACTTTATTTTATACATTAGAATCAAAGGAGGAGACGGAAGGAGGGTTACATGAAATCCACTGCTGGTAGAATAAGGCAGTGGGAAAAAGCAAAGTGGGGGAATCTCTGGGATTTGATCAAAGGCAAAGCGGAGGAACTCACTCACATTGGTGGGTACAGGATGGTTAATAATTAACGTATGTGGGGAACAGGATAGCCCTGAGGGTTCTGTGGTCTTGGCTCCGGTGTGGTGGGTTGTGCCCTCAAGGCGTAAGCAAAGGAGATTATGCTGACATTTCAAAGATATGTTATCCAAGCTGCATAAGAACAGTCCGCAGAGCTCCCTTAAGATAAAGATTGACCTTTGCTAAGGAAGCTGGAGGCCTGGGAGGTGAAGACGTACCAGGCCCGCCCAGGCAGGAATTTACCATCAGACCATCCTGTGTGGTTACTTTTGGCCACTGGGCTGGGCAGGCCTGCCATGTGGTCCCCGAGCTGCCAGGTTTATTGCACGTCCCCTTGTTGTTTACAACCCCTGGCAGTCCTCTGGCCAAGCCAGCCTCAGTGTGTGTGAGGCACCGTGCGGGGTTCAGAGCCCCTGTGCTAGGGACTGTGGTGGCCCCAGAAGGGGTGTGAGGTGACAGGTTGACCAAGGTGCGTCCCTTGGCTCCATAACCGCGGCTGGCTCTCAAGGTATTTCAGCACAGCTGGAAGGTCCACCATTCAGACAAAGGAGGGAGACCCCCGAGCTCGCCTGTCAGGTTGAACTGAGAGTGGATTCTCTCTTCCTGAGCCCATCCATCCGTTGCGCGAGTGATACTGACCCAGGCCCCCGGGCCCCGGGAGGGTGCATGTGCCTCCTTGAAGACGGGCAAAGGATGGACTTAAAGACGGGGGCTTTGCAGGAGAAAGCCCCCCGCCCCCATTTATTTTCCAGTGCCTACCTATCTGTACACAGATGGATTTAGTACTTTCCAATGAAGAGTGCCTGGCATCTCACCTGCGGGCCTACTATGCACATTCCTCCAGAGACAAATGAGCTTTCCTCAAACCCTCATGGGCTCCCAGGTTTTTTTGTTTTTATTTTTTGTGTTTTTTTTTTTAAAGATTATAATACATTTATAAAGTTTACAAATCCAACTATAGAAATGATACAAAATTAATACAGTGAAAAATTATGCCAGCACTTTCCCCATCCCTGCCATGAGGTCATCATTCGATTAGTTTCTTCTCTATTTCCCAGCATTTCTTTATGCAGATACAGCAAATATAACTCTGTATTCTCTTTTCTCCCTTTTCATATGAAAGGAGGGCTGCTTTATATACTCTCTGCACCTTGGTCCCCCCTACTCCCCGCCAGCCCCCTTTAACAATCCATCTTGGAGATCTTTCTGCATCAACTCGTGCAGATCCTCATTGCTTTGTTCGGTCGCCCCACGTCCCGCTGTGTGGATGTGCAGGTTGTTTAGCTGCCGAAAATCCTGCTTGGCTGTTGTCTGATGTGTGGAACCCGCTTCCTGTTCCTCAGCCTCCGTGGACCACCTGCACCTGCCGCCCACCCCTCCCAGCAGCCACAGCAGTGACTCAGAGGGCAGCCTGAGCCCCAACCCGCGCCTGCACCCCTTCGGCCTGCCTCAGACCCACAGCCCAGCCAGAGCGGTGCCGCGGGCCCCCTCGGCCCTCTCCAGTTCCCCGCTTCTCACGGCGCCTCATGTAAGTCTTCGCCTGTCTTGGGACACGAGCTCTTTGCATTCTGTCACCTGGCCCTTCACCCAGAGCGGCTGCCATTCGAGGCCACGTGATTATTACTCTGGTAAGGAAGCTTTAGGTCTAAAGCACGGTGATAATCTTACAGAACGTTTTTAGGAATGGCTTGTCACCTCACCTGGTGACACAGTTCTCTTCCTGTGCACGCCTCCCATTTTGTTCCTACGTTTATTTTACATGGCTATGGCATGAGGAATACAAGTGCGTTGTTTTTCTCCTCTGAATCGTCTCACACAAGTTTACATCCATGTAGGTGATCCTTACAACCTGCAATAGGAAATGCCCTTGTTTTTTAAATAAGCAATCTTTGGTGAACTTAAACATCTCCCGGGGATTAAATGCTTTGGTGTCTAAAGCTTAAAAACGTAGTTTAACCTTTTTTCCCCTCTGGTACGCCTTTTAACCCAGAAACAAGTTAGAAGTCATGGCACCATTCATCCTTAATAGATACAAGGGCACCGTTTTCCAAATTAAAAATAGGGGTAGATAGATCATTAACTTCTTATTGTACTGAGGAATTAATTGGTTTCCATTAATACTTAAACATTATCATCAGCTTATTGAATTTATAATATCAAATAAAGAAATTTAAATGGAATCGAATAATTAAAAATTCTGTAAGAATTGCCTATCAACATAATTTTGAAAATTTGCATTTAGTCCCAGTAAGTTCTCTGGCCGGGAATTGAACCATGACCTCCTGGTTCATAGGCCGATGCTCAACCCCTGAGCCATGCCAGCCTGGCTTTCTCCATTTCTGCTACGACTTCAAAGTACCTGTTCCTCACCAAGAGCAGATGGGGCAGCCTTTTCTCTCGGCTGTTTGAGAGGATGGTGTACCAGCCTTCTCACCCCTCTGGAGGGCTGGCCTCAGCACACCCAGCTGTCCCTTTCTGACCCCCTTCTGCTCCTGGGTTTGCACAGAAACTGCAGGGCTCAGGCCCCCTGGTCCTGACAGAGGAGGAGAAGAGGACACTGGTCGCCGAGGGCTATCCCATCCCCACCAAGCTGCCCCTGACAAAATCAGAGGAGAAGGCCCTGAAGAAAATCCGGAGGAAAATCAAGAACAAGGTGAGCCCTTCAGATGTAGGTCCTTCCGTGAGCAAAGACCAGGAGCAGAATTGAGCCCACGTGCCTTCCCTCCCTCCCATCGCCAGCCCTCCCATCGTGGGGCCAAGGCTCAGCCTTCCCTTCCCTGGGCCAGGAGCAGCGGAAGCGTGGTCACCTCCTGCCCCTGTCTTCCTCCAGCCCCGCCCTCCATCCTCTGGGTTAGTGGACTCTCCATTCGGGCGTGCACGTGCTTGGTGCCCAAAATGATTCATTCAGGGGTCGGAGGAAATCGTTAGAACATTAATGTAAATCATTAAAAAAAGATCAGCCTTTGAAATGTCTGTTTTATGATGTACACAATATTTCCCTCTAGTGGGCCTGTCTGTAATTTATTTATTTATAATAAAAATTTTATTTTTCAATTACAGTTTATATGCCATAATATTTTCTATTTCAGGTGTATAGTATAGTGGTTAGACAATCATACACTTTACAAAGTGTTTCCCCCAGTATTTCCAGTACCCACCTGGCACCATACATGGCTGTTACACTGTTACTGATTCTATTTCCTGGGCTGTACTTTACTAGTATATCCCCACGACTGTCTGTAACTACCCATCTGTACTGGTCAATTAGTTTCACCTATTTCACCCAGTCTGTCTATAATTTATAAATAAATACAAATACTTATGGGTGCTTACTTAATCTTTTTTTTAAAGATTGTGGGGTTTTCTTTATTAAAAAAAATTCTGCAGACCATTGTTCTGTGTTAGAGGAATGAGGAGTGGCCACAAAAGTGAGCAGGGCTTTCGTGGTTTCTGTGCTAACAGCCTCCTCTCTTCCTTTGACACAACTGGCTTTTCGATATAACTGGAGCTTAATCCTTTCCCCCTTATACCTCAGATTTCTGCGCAGGAGAGTAGGAGAAAGAAGAAGGAGTACATGGACAGCCTGGAGAAAAAGTAGGTCCCTGCCAGACTGTTGCGTCTGTTGGGCAGTATGCACAGAGGCGTGTGTGTGTGTGTGTGTGTGTGTGTGTGTGTGTGTGTGTGTGTCTGTGTGCGCGCAGAGCTGAAGTCCCGCCCAGCTGCCAGTGTGAACTCCTTGCTTCATCAGCTGGGTTTCGCCTGACACCTAGTGGTTTTCAAAGGCAAAGCTTATATAATGGCAAGAAGCAAAAGTACACTCAATCTTTTTAAAAAATTAAATTTATTGGGGTGACATTGGTTAATAAGATTATGTTTCAAGTATACAGTTCAACAATACATATCTGTACATTTCATTGTGTGCCCACCACCCAAAGTCCAATCTTCTTCCATCACTATTTGTTTAAAGCTCTCTCCCCTTTACGAACCCCCACTCCCTTCCCTCTGGGAACCACCATACTGTTGGCTGTGTCTATGGGCTTTTGTTTGTTTGTTTTTCTTGTGCTCATTTGTTGCTTTCAGTTTTATATCCCACATAGGAGTGAAGTCAGATGGTTCTTTACTTTTTCTGTCGGACTTATTTCACTTAGCATGATATTCTCAAGGTTCATACAGGCACAGGATCTTAGGGGCATTTGGACCACATTCGTTTCCAACCAAAGATCTTCAAGTCCCTGAAGGCTTCCTTTTAAACGTGTACAGATATTCACAGCCACGCCCCCTGCAACAGCCAAAGGGAGCAGAGTTGATTCATCAGAGCCACACCTCAGGGAAAGCAGGAGATGGAATGTCAGGTTGGCCTTCCTATTTCCTGCCCACTGCAAGTCAGGTGACAGGCAAGAGGATTTTCACAACAACACTCGAAGGCAGCCTTTGCTCTTCTGAAAAGCCTGGGATTTCAGAAGGGCTGTTAGAAAATATGATTAAGTACAATTCTGCACTGGCCCTAGAAAATAGTTAACTTCAAGCTAACTTCACTTTTAGATGGGAATGATGCCCCGGACACAGAAATGAATCTTCATGTGTACCTGGGGGAAGGAGTGGCCAGTGAATCCTGGCTGGTTCTTGGGGTTTCTACTGAAAGTTAGTTTTCCTTAAGTAGTCCCATTCTGTCCCCTCATTTCTGTAGGCATCCAGAGGCAAGAAGTTTCTATGAAAATCTCTTTTTTGTCTCTTTGGGGCATGCATGCTCCAGCACCCGGATTCCTTCTCTTGAGGTCCTGGGTTCCTCTCCTCCCCTTTGGCCCTGCCCTAAGCCTCTTGGCTTCCGATGAGTCCTTCTGGCCAGGAGTACAACTGACAGCACCCAGACCCCGTAGTCCAGAGAGAGAAGTGTGATGGGCATTGAGTGCATTAGGGAAGATGTGAGAGAAAACAAGGTTGGAATACCCGAAGAGAAGTTCATGTTTTGTACCACCCAGTTTATTTTTTATGATTGAGGCACTTGTTACTAAACTCTTTCTATTTTTTTCTTCTGTCTTCTCACCCTTCTTCCCAGTTCAGATTGTCCAGGCTCTTTCCCTCACCCTCCTGATGCTCTGTCTTCTTTCTCTGCTCCCTAGTTACCTCCACCTGAGCTCCTGGCTCAGCATTGCTCTACTGATCAAATGAATTTGCTTCTTTCTGCTCCCTGTTCAGGGTGGAGTCTTGTTCAACGGAGAATTTGGAGCTTCGGAAGAAGGTCGAGGTCCTGGAAAACACTAACAGGTAAGTGTTGCTGCAGTGAGGAGCTGGTTGAGCTGCCTAATGGAAAGTGAGAAGAAGGGGGCAGATCCAGGACCAGGGCTGGAAGATAGTGGAGGAGATCACATTGAAAGTATAGTTGTATCAGGATGCTCAGGACAGGTGTACTCTACCACACATAGAGTCAGATGTATACATGAAATGCACATGTGTACACGTATATGCAATCACACACAGGGAGACACACATGTGCATGCCCAAGTAACACATGCACCACATACATTAACACAGATATGTGTGCACATACATGCGATCATATCAAATACACATGCACACATGTGCACATACCCATGCACATGTTCTTTCCCTTTTCTGAAACACGTGGGACTGATGAAGACACTGATTCTGTCAAGGGCTATGATTAAGGGGTTAAGGAGAGGCTTGGAGGAGACTAGTAATAAGCTTGATTCTTCTGAAAAGGTCATCAAACTTTAGAGGTGGACAAGGAGGCACTGGCCATTTCATTGTCACCCAAATTTATTAATAAATGATCTTTATTAGTGGGGGGAGGGAGAAAATCAAATTTGTTTTTTAACTACTGTTTTAAAAATTAATTACCGAATTAATTAATTTCAAGCCCATTTTGAAATATGACTAAAGGACAGAATGAGTTTAATTACATTTCAAGCCCATTTTGAAATATAACTAAAGGACAGAATGAGTTAATGAGTTTCTCCAGGACTCCCTGTGCCAGGAACTACTTTCAGCACTTTATAGATATTAACTCATTTAACCTTCCAACAGCCCCATAGGTGGTCCTATTACTGTCATGATACCGAAGAGGTAACTCAGAAAGGCTAGGTCAGTGATAGGCAAACTGCGGCTCGGCAAACTGCGGCTCGCGAGCCACATGCGGCTCTTTGGCCCCTTCAGTGTGGCTCTTCCACAAAATACCGACTTCTGTGCATGGGCCACAAAGTTTCAGTCGCACTGTACGTGCACGCCCGCACGTGGTATTTTGTGGAAGAGCCACACTGAAGGGGCCAAAGAGCTGCATGTGGCTCGTGAGCTGCGGTTTGCCAACCACGGGGCTAGGTGATTTGCCCATGGTCACCCAGTAAATGCTAGAGCTGCATTTGAATGCAGACAATCTGACACTGACATAGGAGGACCACACTGAGCTTTAGCCCTGGGTCATATGCATGAAAAGGGGTGTTTGTGTGTGTACATTGTGTATACCTATGCTTTGAGAGTAAGGGGATTCGTTAGGGAATCCTATTGATCTTTGTTGATATAGATCTGACAATTCAAGCAGAGAAAAATTGACTTTTAGGTAAGCAAAATGTTAATCATTTTAAGGCTTAGCATTAATGCCTTCTAACAATTTTGCAAATGCTAAAGGATCAGGTTAAATCTACGTGCCTGTCATTTGATAATAGCATCAAATCATGGTTTGTTGTTCAAACAGCAGGCTGATTAATCACAAGTTAATTACCAGGAGGGGGAATAATGGACATTGTGAACCCACTGAACTTCCCTCTGTATTTCTGGGAATGCACACTCATATGGCAGAGCAGGGCAGTGGCCTCAAGTGCTCTGTAGACAGACAGCACAAGTAACTAACCGTCACTGGCTCCGTGTGGCTCACCTTGACCCCCTGAGGCAAAGGAGATGCTCCAATACCACTTTTGTTTCACGGTCATCATTGGCCATTAGTCTCCTGAGGTTTCATCCTTTCTTATCTCCACCCTCACTCCTGCTAGAGTGGTTCTCTGGATCCTGATCCCCCTACCAGGGTCTGTATCCAGTTCTTTAGCATCAGGAGCAGGTAGGAATTCACACACCCGTCCTGTCCTAGCACTTCCTGTCATGGAAGCCTGGTATTCCTGAGGGGGACAAGTCCAGGCCATGAACCTGTGAAAGAGGATGAGGAATCTATATATAAGATAACCTTGGCGTTTGTCTGGGGGCTTCGCATGTTATATCTTATAACAGCCACACGGGGGCAGCAGAGGCACAGCACGAGCTGTGCTGCGAGCAGAGCAGTGGGTTTTGTGATAGTCATCTCTCCTTCCCTCTCCAGGCTGACCGTAACACAACAAAACCACACGTGGCCATGGTAGAAAAAATAAGAAAATGTAGTCAATTGTTTTATTGCAGCCTTTTTACCCAAACACATATTTACGTTTTGGAATATTTTATGCATTTTATAAATTTGGAATTTTTTATACATGGTTGCATTTCTATTGTATGCACTCTTTTGTTAAGAAAATTTTCCATTGCCGAAACCAGTTTGGCTCAGTGGATAGAGCGTCGGCCTGCGGACTGAAAGGTCCCAGGTTCGATTCCGGTCAAGGGCATGTACCTGGGTTGTGGGCACATCCCCTCTGGGAGATGTGCAGGAGGCAGCTGATCGATGTTTCTCTCTATCTCTCTCCCTTCCTCTCTGTGAAAAATCAATAAAATATATTTTTAAAAAAAAGAAAAGAAAATTTTCCATTTTACAAAATATAATTGCCATATTTTTAAATCAATGAACATATTTCTACAGAACCCTTATTCCTATCAGATTGGGTAAAGAGCTACCATCTGAGGAACATTGTCACATCTGAGTCCATGGCACAGCAACCTGAGTTTTGCCAATTGTTCTTATCTTTTCAAATAATGGCCGTAGGTATGTTTCTATGATATTAAATATTATATAACATGAAGTATGGGAACTTACGGCGTATTTGAGCATGGGGTCTGCATGTCTCATGTTATTCTCTTGTGAGTCAGCCGATGGGTTTCCTCCTGTCTCCTTTACTGTGTGGAGCAGGGGTCCTCAAACTACGGCCCGTGGGCCACATGCAAATACAAATACTGTATTTGTTCCCGTTTTGTTTTTTTTTACTTCAAAATAAGATATGTGCAGTGTGCATAGGAATTTGTTCGTAGTATTTTTTTTAAACTATAGTCCGGCCCTCCAATGGTCTGAGGGACAGTGAACTGGCCCCCTGTTTAAAAAGTTTGAGGACCCCTGGTGTGGAGCCTTTCCCCAGCCATTCAGCCTGCGGGGACCTCCCCTGGGAAAACCAGCCTCATGTCCATGGTCTCTGCTCTGACGCGGGACCCTCAGGAGCCTTCACTGTGACTTCCCCCACCCAGGCCCTGTGTGTTCTCCTGGCATTTCTTCTCCCCCAAGACTTACCCTTCCTGATAGACAAACCCTTTACGGTGATAACGGCTGACAACTGATTGGTCTGCCATCTTCCCACAGATGATCTTGCCAGGGAGCTCCTAGGGTTGTCGTTTCTAAGTCCAGCAGCTTTCGATGTGTTTGGACTCAAGAGGTCAGGAAATGAAAGCAGAGCTGCTCTTGATGCCGCAGGGATGTGGGCCCGCGTTCCCTCTGCCTTCTTCCCCTTTCCCCGCTCCCTGCCAAGGCCGCCCTTGCTCCAAGGACCCCGCACAGGCTCCTGCCCTAACCAGGCCTGAGGAGCTGGTGTTCTGGGTGTGTGGTAAGGGGAGACTTTGGACCCTTTCCTCACATCACATCGTGTAGGTGACCCTGTGTTTGGAATAAGCACAGGGCTGGGCCTCATGAACACACACCTGTGTTTGTGTTCTGTTTATGCTTCTTGTATCGTTGTCCTTTGGAGGTAGCTGGACAGAAGTGGAGGTGACTGCAGAGTGACTAGGAACCTGGGTCACCAGAAGTGGAATGGGACACCCTGGGTGCCATTGTTTCCTATGACAGGACATGGTGGGAAAGGGGAATAAGAATTTCATCACTGACCAAATTAAAGAAAAAATTACACCTCTTTCATGATACTGAAACCAGACAACCAATGCATCTGGGCTTCCTGTCACTCTATGAGCCAATCAGCAGAGACAGGGTTGAATCATATATGAGCGTTTATTCCAATAATGCTGGCAGGATAGGAGAGCAGCAGGTCATCCACAAAAATCTGCTCTCTACCCCCCTCCTCTACCCCCCCATAAGTCAGCTGCTTATATTGGGTAGCAGGACAAAGATTACATGGGGAAGTGGGCAAAAGGAATAGGAATGGGTATGCAAAATGGGTGTGATGGTTACAGTTTACAGGCAATGTGGGCTGGGGGTTTGCAAAGGGCTTGGAGTTTGCAAAGGGCTGGCACCTCTGGTTTCTGCAACAAGGTTGTTAACCTTTCCATGATAATAGGCAGCTCCCTGGTGCGGGGGTGGGGGAGGGCTGAATTTCCAGGTGAGCCCCCAGGTCCCGCATGCAACTCCCAGCCTGATGACATCCTGCTTTCTTAAATCAGAACAGAACACTCAGGCTTAACAGGGCATGGTTAATATTTCTTATTTTATTTCTTATAACTGATAGCTAGTCCCCAATATTCTATTTCTGCCTCTAACATTACTATTTCTGTGCTGCACCCCACAAGGGACTTTTCCATCCAGATGAAAATGAGTGCTCAGATTAGTCAGTTCTGAATCTTTCGGTTTATACCGCCATCAGCAGCAGCCACCTGACATAGGATAGGTTTCTAGGTGGAAAGGCCCTGTTAGCTGAGCTCAGAACTGGAAGAGGATGGGGACAGAGAGAAGATGAGGTCCTTTCAACCCTTCTGCAGCCTTCCCCAGGGGCCTCTGGAACGGAGCTGAGACGGTGTGAAAGCACCTTCGCACTTCTGCTGAGGCGATCCACTAATTGCGTGCCCTCAGGAAATGTGTGAGATGAGAGAGAATTTCCCAGAGGGCCTCCTTGCTATGCTCAATCAGGAAATGCATTTTCACTTATAAAGTCTAGGCGAGACCCGTGTGTGCCACTCCCCAGCTCCACGCTGCAGGCTCTCTGGCCCTGCCCTGGTCTCGTCCCTGAGAAATCCTGTGTTCCCCCCTTTATATTCTTCTGCACAAGTGATACACACACACCGCCTAGCCCAGTAGTTTTCAGGATTTGTGACTCAGGTTGTTCTATTCATTTTTGTATTTTGCTGGGAGTCCCCCTCCTGGAGCCCTGATTTGTAGAATCACAGGAGCTTAGATTTCAGTTGTAGTTTAGAGATCATCTTATTTAACTTCTAGTCACTTCATTTCTCAGAAGAGGAAACTGAGGCACAGTGAGGTTCAGGCCATCCAGACATTTAGAGGTAGAATGGGGTTCACTCAGCTTCTTACCTTGGTTTCTGGTCTGCTGTGCCCCTTTCTCCTTTGAGGACACTGCCCTTCTGAAGCACAGGGCCAAGTTTAGACCTGAACAAGAGGGCCTTGCTTCCGAGGACCCTGGCTCTCCTCTAGCCACACCCCTCTGCACGGGATGAGTGGTCAGCAGGACCAACGGGATGTGTCTATCCAGAGCTCTCGCTGTACCCCTTCAGACCATACCCTGGTACCTGGGACCCTGGAATTCTCTGCTCCAAGGGTCTTAGTCCATTTCCAGGGCCTGTGTGGATCTCTACACAAACAAAGTCTGTTCTATAAAGGGTTGACCAGGACATCAGAGGGCCATCTGCATTAAGCCAGTGGTTGACTAAAGGCCACTCGTTGTGAGCACTGAGTATGGAGTTTGAACCTTGGCAGTGTGTGCCTGGAATCCTGCACTGTGTATCAGATCTGGGGTTGCATTTGGTCTGATTTACAGAAGTCATGAGATTCCTGGGTCAGAGACTCCCAGCACAGCAAGCAGCATGAGCATCGATTCTCCTGGCCCCCACGTTCCCTGATGAATCTGGGTAGATGCAGTGTTCTCAGCGGCTTTCCGTTCACAGCTAAGGAACCCTGAGCTTGGGGAATCCACTGCTTTTATAGCAGGCAGTGAATAAGCCCGCTTTTCTGCTCAGGGGGAGGCATTACCTCATCTCTCAAGGTTATCAGCTTCATAAATAACCCATGTTGTGTCCCATGGAAAAGAGGGGTCAGGGCCTTGCAATCATGGCATAGTCAGTACAACATGTAGGAGCGTGAGAGACCCAAGGAAGACTATGTCTGCTGGCTGTTGTGGGGCACAGCCAGAGATGAGAAGTGGAGGGGAGCAGGCTGTAGCCAGGAGTCTTCTTCCCTTACCACTGCTTTTTGGCAAGGAACCCTTGGCGCCCAAGAATTCTAAACCTGGCCTTGGGGGGAGGTGGAAGAAGCAGGTGCTGGGGGCACCTGAAGGCAGTGTTTGCCTGGCTTGGGGTAGGTTGGATGAGAAGATGGATGGTGTGTGGGTCTCATTTCTACCCTTTCCCCAGACCTCATGGGAACCCTGCTTGTGCTGATATATATCTCTGTTGTTGTCAGAAATAAGAATTCCTCAATTTTTCTCTGTGACCTTCATACGATATAGTCCTCTCTGTCCAACGCTATTTTTCTTGTTCTTTAAAAGTATGTCTATGAAGAGGGCCTGGTCTGAAGCTCTCAGCACAGCAAGTAATTGGGAACCACCAGTTCATTCTTCTTCCCCTGTCTTGGTTTCTGACTCCAGTGGAAAATTAGGTACTTGAATGTTCAAAGTATAATGTGCAATAACGTTATGACTATTCTCTCTCTGTAAATTAAGGAAGCAGAAGAAAACAAAATTAAACCAAATACAAAGAAAACACATGAGTCTGTTGATACATTTCCCACTTATTATAAGATTGTGTCTCACACTGTTGCTATTTTTGAAGGTTTTCCCCAGTTTCCTTTGATACACACCCCAAGATACAGGGTGATGCTTTATTTTGGGCAAGACTGGCAGCTTCTCTCAACTGCTCTTTTGCAAGGAACTGTATGAGGACAGCCTCTAGGCTTATTTTTACACCTCATCACAGGACAAAAATCCACATTTTCAGTTTGCGTGTGGGACACTCCGATTTAACAAGTCGTGTGAAATCTCTTGGCCCAGATAAACGTTTGCTAAGAGTACTCCTTTCTCTAAATTAAGACCTTACTCCCAGAAGCCCACGAATTCATTAAGCCATAATTAGCCATGATCACTGATGATGCAGAATATAGTGATCCAGGAGAAGTTATATTGAGCTTTGGACGCACTTTTGGGTCTGCCCTCTGGTTCGTTTTATAGCTTTTTGTTTTAAAATAGTCCTTTCATTCATCTGGTGGTGCCGTTTCTCTACCCAGCCCTTCCTGCAAGCAGGGCCACAGTGTTACCTGTGCTGGTTGTGGCCCTGTCCCGGGGACTTCTGGGAGAGTACCACCCATCCCGGAGCACGCCGGTTAGGAGTGCCCAGGCATTTCCGTAAAGAAGCCTGGCTTCGTCTGTCACCATGGAGAGACACTGAAGCACTCTTCAAAGGGGTGCTGCTTCAGCACACCCAGGCTCCCCCAGAAGGGGTTCCCTCGCCACTCTGTCAGCAGATGAAGTCAAGGGAATTAACTTCTACCAGCGGCCTAAACTTGGGACTTACGTAGTTACCAGATGAAAGGCGCAGAGCAGTGGCACTGAGATCTAAGCTCAGGTTCCTTTACTGTGGGAGCCTATCCCTCCCCCCCTCACCCCCATAATGACTGTACCAGCTTAGCCATCCTCAAGCCATCACGTCAGCTCTTTGGGGGGCCACAGAGAGATGGTTGTCTAGTTTCCGTTTCCGTAAACGAAGCCCAGGTCTGAGTTCCAGACGCCTGAGGCAGGGCATGGAGCACCCGGGAGTCTTACCTGCCTCTTGCATCTTATCTTGGTCTCTCCAGAGGAGTACCTCGAAGTGTGTTGTGTGCCCTTATTGTTTATATTTGTGTCATGGCCACTGGAACTTGGTTAGCACATGTCTCCTTGCCACGGGCTGGGCTTTACTGTGGCTCTTCCAAGTGCGGCTTGGTCCGTGTTGATAGTAACCTCCTGTTCTCTATCGGTGGGCTTATCTCTTGGTTGGGCTCTTGTTGCTATGATATTAATATCACCGGATTTAAGAAAATCTATTTAGCTAGTAAGTATTTGGGAGGCTAATTGTATGAGGTTCTAGATTGGGGTACCAAGCTGTTGGAAGCACACAGCGTGTGGAGTCAGGTTTTGGTTTCCGTCTTAGGTCTTCCATTTACTAGTTCTGTGTCTTTGAGACAATTACTTGGTATCTCAGCCTGTGAAGCTTCCAGAACTCCATCGCTGTTGATTTTCTCTCCTTATGACAAAAATGAGTGTTATATGAATGGATATGAATTTCCTTGACTTTATCAGACCACACAAGTCTACCTAGATTTTCCAGGTGGGTAAGCTGACCCACTTTCCTCGGGCGGGGGGGTGGGAGGGAGGGGGCGGGGCACCACTCCCAGCTGCTGATGGGTGTGGCCTTCACAGCCCATCACTTCCACTATCTGTCCGGGTCGCCTTCGCCAGTCCCAGTGAGAAGCAGCAGCAAACAGCCGTCATAAGTCACTGTTGCTCTCCAACAAAATTTCAAACTAAAGTATCTCTTTTAAACCACGTGTTTGCTCATCTTAAAGAATTGGATTATAAACTGCCAGAAGCCAGGGACCACTAACCACCCATTCTCGCTGGCCGTGGATTCAGAGTGTAATTATCTTTGCGCCTGGAGAGGATGTGCTGATGGGTGCCAAGAAGGGGCAACCTAATCCGTGGGCAGGTGCCTTCTCTGCTTGCCCAGGCAGCCTGAGACGGTCCTTCTCCTGAACCTGCAGCATGTGGCCCAGACATTGTGCCACTGGGGTTCAGGCGTATCTGGCCTGCGAGAGGTCTGTTTGTAGGAGGGACGGTGGAGCCTCTTGGGAGAATCTTCCTTCTAGGAAAGGGAGTACAGACCTCATGATCTCAGCCAGAAATGGAAAGGGAAGAGTGATTTCAAGGATTGGATAGACTTGGTTTCCTTGGTGGTTCACATTCTAAAGTCTGGGCAGGAGCAGGAGATGGGCAGGGAGGAGGGTGGGAAGATTGCAGGTGAATAGGGCCAATTGGTAAAAACAGAAATGGTGGTCTCACTTTAAAAACACCTTAAGACTTCAGAGCGAAGTAAATGGCTTGGGCACCACTGGGAAAGCTGCTGTCTTACGGAGGCCTGGATGGAGAAACGTCCCCCACCGTGCGCAGAGCACAGCTGAGTTTGGACGCCTTGGCTGCCAGCAGGAGTGCCCGTGGGGCGGAGGTGCCCAGCAAACGTGGCAGCCATCACTCACAGATGTGGCTCTTCAGCAGGCAGCCCAGGAAACAGGGAGGCCCCTTGCCATAGTTTAGCTGGCAAGAACCACCTTATTACCTGGTGCTGAGGGAGGTGCTGGAATACAAAAAAAAGGGGGGGGGGAGAGGTTTGTGCACGTGGCCCACCCGGGTCTTTTCTCTGTGCCCCAGGACTTCCAGAAAACGTCATCAGAGAGAACCCAGCGGGGCTTTGGGGGTGGTGCAGATGGTGGTTACCAGCATGCGTGCTCCTGCTGGCCCCAGCTCAGCTCTGCAAACCCGAGCTCGCCAGGAAGCGGGTGTGCAGTCGGTCACTCAGCTCTCAATTTAGAAAAGGCAACCACGCGGGGAGAGAGTGGAGAGCTCTTGGGAGGTGCCGGGAGAGGAGAGAAAAAGTGCGATGAGGAAAAATACTTGCTGCGTCATGTGATCGTTTGGTTGCAAATGTTTTCTTTTTTCCAGCCTTATCGAGGTATAGTTAACACATAAAATTGTAAGATATTTAAAGAGCACAATGTGATGATTTGATAAACATATACATTGTGAAAGGAATTCCCACACTGTGTTAATACATCTAATACCTCACATATTTACCTTTTTATTTTTAACTAGAGGCCCAGTGCACGAAATTCATGCACAGGTAGGGTCCCTAGGCCTGGCTGGCAATCGGGGCTGATCAGTGGGGTAATGCGGGGGTGGCCCTGCTGGCACCTGCGTTGGCTGGCCTAGGGCCTGTGGGCTGGGGGCAGCTCCTGCATTGAGCATCTGCCCCCTGATGGTCAGTGCTCATCATAGCAACCGGTCCACCAGTCGTTCCACCATTTGGTTGATTTGCATATTAGGCTTTTATTATATAGGATATTTTGGTGAGAACATTTAAGTTTTACTCTCGTAGCAAATTTCAATTATATAATACAGTGTTATCACTATAGTCACCATGCTAGACATTAGATCTTAACACCTTATTAATCTTACAGCTGGTAATTTGTACCCTTTTACCAACCTGTTCTCTCCACCTCCTAGCCCCAGACAACCACTTTTCACTTTTCTACTCTGTTTTTCTGACTTTGACTTTTTTGGGGGGGAGGGGAGGGATTTCACATATTTCTGGTATTTGTCTTTCTCCGCCTAGCTTATTTCACTTAGCACAGTGCCCTCCAAGGTCATTTATGTTGTCACAAACGACAAGATTTCTTTAAGTAGAATTTAAGACAATCATGCTATCAGTATTTCTCAGCTGTGAGTAACGTACAGAACACTCTCAACGACTGAATCAGGTCTCGACTATATGTGATTATATTTCTAGATAACCACAAAGCAAAAAATTTACAACTAAGACCTTAAAAATCTCCATATAAAAGAATTTCAATTAATGATATTAATTAATGGGATGAAAGACTTTGTTTTGCTTGCGTTAAAATCATGGCACAGGGTGAAAATACAGTGTCGTTCGGACCACACACAGATATGTGGGTTCAGCAAGCCTCCCCTGCATGTGCTCGGGGTGGCTCCCATCTGCCCCCACTGTTAGCCATCTAACTGCTGAAAGCAGCATCGTCCTATAGCCAGCCCGTCCTTAACTGGTTTACACCCAGGAGACACCTTTCATTGGCACCTGCTGGGGAGAAGCTGCAACCCCGGGTCCACCTGCCTGCCCTTCAGGCCCCTGGAAGTTTTTCAGGAGATAGACGGCACTGAGAGGCACTTACCCGCGAAAGCCCGGCCCCTGCAAACAAGTGGTGGTTAGTGTTTCCCAGTGAACTCGTCTGGCGTTCTAAAGTCACATCACAGGGGCTTTGAGACTCAAGGAAAAGCACCCGGTTGTAAAATCTTCCCACTTTGCCTTGCGCATGGGGCTTGGGAAGAGGGGAAGAGCTCATGCAAAATTCAGCTCTGAGACTCTGATTCAGGAGAGTGTGCCGTAAACTCCTCGCCTGCGGCGTGCCCTGTGCAGGGTTTGCCAGGAATTTCCCCACCTGCTCTCTCTCTGATCTGAAGGTACTCAGAGCAGAATAGGCCATTCTCATCCAAGCCCTCCCCTTTTAAGGCGATGCACAGTCCAGTTTCAGGGGCAGGGCAACTTCTTTTGCTCCTGCTCTCCGTCTCTTCCAAGAGAAAGATCAGAGCCTGTGTCCGTCTGGTTCCGAGTGCCTGGCTGTGAGCCGTGTGCCGGGAGCAGGCTGCCTGACTCTTTCATGTTCTGGCTTCACCTTTGGCTGTGGCGGTGCCCTGAGCCTCCAGAGACCTCGGGCTGCAGGGGCCCGGCTGTGTGCCTCCCGGCCATCCTTGTTTGCCCTCGTTCTCTCTTTCTTCAAGTCTCCACCAAGTGCGGCTCTGTGAGAGTGGTGTCATCTCCAATCACGGCCGCCACCTCTGCTCCCTCCTCCCAGGTTCTCTGCTGGGCATTTTCCCCAGCTCTTTGCTTTTCTCCTTCCTCACACCTCTTCAGTGTTTCTCTTCTTTGGGCAAATGAGTTCCCTGTGTCACCAGCACCAGCCGGTCAGAACTGTCTTCCCGTTTTTCCCCCCAGTGGCTGACCAATGAGTCCTGACACGTCAGGGATGATTTGGGGTGTTCACCTCTTAGAACAGCACCAGAACTGGGCAGCGGTGGAAGTGACTGATTTTGAGCCCCAGGAGGCTCTGTAGCGCCGGCCCTGGTAGGCACTGGTGTCCCCTGTTCTTCCTGCTCTCTCTCCTCAAATTCAGACACAAAGTCACGGCACCTGCCCTGGAGCTGGGGGCCGACCCCCCACAGCCTGTGTCATCTCTGAGACCCTTCATGGTTCTGTTCCTTTACACGCAGGGCTCTCCTTCAGCAGCTGCAGAAGCTGCAGACTCTGGTGATGGGCAAGGTTTCTCGCACCTGCAAGTTGGCGGGCACGCAGACTGGCACCTGCCTCATGGTGAGTTTCCCAAAGGGACGCGCCCTAACCACTCTGCCCTCTCCCCAGTCTCCATCTCTGCCCAGCCTGCCATGTCCAGGGGCCGTGGGGTCGGAGGAACCGCGCAGCTCGCTCCCGGTCCGTCTGCTGGCCGGTGGGGGGAGCCTCCCGGGGCTGCGGGTGGACAGGTGTGCTCGGTGGACCTTGGAGTCGACAGCTCCGTGTTGTCCCTTGCCTGCAGGTGGTCGTGCTGTGCTTTGCCGTGGCGTTCGGCAGCTTCTTCCAGGGCTATGGGCCCTATCCTTCCGCCACCAAGATGGCCCTGCCCAGCCAGCATTCCATGCCGGAGCCGTACACAGCCTCCGTGGGTAAGGCCGCACTCAGCACGCGGGGAGGGTCTCCGTTTCATTCCTCTGGAGCTTTCTGGAAGCTCACCTTTCTGAAGGGAGTCTTATGTGAGCGTCTGATTTTAAAAACGTGATGAAAGTGTAGCTTCTCCATTGAAGGGAAGGAAGGGGCAGGGGAGGGGGTCATGCCCACTTGCTGGGTTCCCCCTTGTGCCCCTCCCCCCGGGGCTGAGGCACCGCTGGGAATTCTGTAGAACTCAGCGGAGCACACTTTACAAACTACCGCTCACGACTATGTTCCCTGGCAAATTGTCAGCGGCCCCAGCCCGGGGGGATGTGCTGTGCCCTCGTGGTGTCTCCCTAACACCCGGTGCTTTGCTTTGTCCTCAGTGAGATCCAGGAACCTGCTCATCTACGAGGAGCATTCTCCCCTGGAGGAGCCGTCCAGCCCCGCCTCGGCCGGGGAGCTTGGCCGCTGGGACAGAGGCTCCTCCCTGCTCAGGGCGTCGGGGCTGGAGTCCAGGCCGGACGTGGATCTTCCCCATTTCATTATCTCGAATGAGAGCAGCCTGGAGAAGTCAGTGCTGTGGGAGCTCCAGCAGCACCTGTGAGTCCGCGGACACAGACCCCTCTCCTCCGCTGCACCGGTCAGGGTCAGGGGTCAGCAGCCTGCACGGCGGGTGGAGACTCTCACAGGCCTCGTCAGTCCTGCTCCTTCAGGACCGATTGCCAGGCCTGGGGACTCTGGAGGGTGTACTATTTGCCAGTAGCTGCCTCTAGTAGAGATGGGAAAAGACCCCTTGTCTGCTATGTCATTGGGGAGCTGGCAGCAATGGTTTCAGGATGTGGGGAAAGGGCTTGCCCCCACCCCTTCCTCACTCTCTATTCATCCCCTCAAAGCTGCATGAGTAAACAGTCAGTCCCAGAAGGATGCTTGCCATGCAAATGCATCCTAAGACACCTTCTCTAGCTTCCAGCTAACATGTATGTTATGCTATATGTCAATATGTAGTTTTATCATTTACATGTAAGTAAACATGCACGAGTTGTAATTGCATATTTCTATTGAGGGCACCGTTGAAGAGGCACCGTGCCTGTTTGTGCTTCTGTATTGAAGGTAGCACATTTGGCTCCAGTTCTCCATGAGTTGTTGCCCTTAGTCACGGAGAAACGTCCTTTGTAAACATAAAGGCTTACATGGGTGCCAGGTGTTGTATGAGGGGAGGTGCCTGGGATGGCAGACGGCACCGGAGGGGCCTGCATGCACACTCCCGGTCGTGTGATGTGGTTGGGGATGGAGCTGAATGGCCTTCCCCCTGGGCCTCCCAGAAATGCCGCTATTCCAATGCAAGCGGGAGAGAGTCCGTTTCTAATTCTTCAGCTCTCCCCCCCTAACGCTGCGGGAAGGTTCCTGATGACATACACCTTCACAGGTTTACATCACACCTGCATATTGAACTTGTCCTGGCACTTAACCATTTTAAGCACTAAGCAAATATGATACATTCATCTCATTAATTACTTTAAGAGGTTATTATTATTCCATTATAGAGAAATTGTAGGGCTATGGAGACTCAACTGCTTGAGTATTTGGTTCATGACACAAGTCGCCTCCCCTCTCAGCTCAGCTATCCAGGCCCCATTGAAATGTGCTTGTTTGGGATGTCTCCTGGGCACTGGACCTGCCTGTTCCTCCTCCATGTGCCTAGGACTCTCCGGGCTCTTACACAATCCTATATAATAAAGAGCTAATCTGCTAATTAGACCAGGTGGCAGAATGACCTTCCGGAATGACCAGTGGGCGGGGGGCAGGGCTGAGAGGCAGCCGAGGCTGCCAGGGCCAAGCCCCTTGCAAGAATTTCGTGCATCCGGTCTCTAGTTTAATAATAATGTAGTTATTTTCTGTTGTATATTTATTGTTATTTCCAGTTACTTATTTGGGGGCTCTAGGGGGTCTTTATTGGGATTATATGCTATGCTAGAACAGGGATCAGCTTTATCCTTCTGTTTTGTCCTTCCCAGGGTCTAGCCATCCTCAGTCAATACAGTACTCTAAAGGGCCCTCAATAAATGCAGCTCTTTAAAGCAGAGGTCCTCAAACTTTTTAAACAGGGGGCCAGTTCACTGTCCCTCAGACATTCCACACATGTGCACTGCGGGCCCGGGATGAGTTGGCTGCTAAGCAGGACAGCAGCAGCAGCAAAAACACCTGGTGGGCTGGATAAATGTTTTCGGTGGGCCGCACGTGGCCCGCGGGCCGTAGTTTGAGGACGCCTGCTTTCAAGCAATGTACAACAGATCAGTCTGAAACTGCCATCTCTAGTCTCTGGGCTGGGGTATCTCCCTTGGGTGGGGATGGGGGAAGGTGGTGAAGAGGACAGCGGCCAGGCTGGTAATGGGAGGCGTTGGGAACAGAGAGTTGCTGCTGGGTGGGAAGGAACAAGGGCACACTTGGGCCAGCCCGCAGTGTTGCAGTCAGGGAACGATCGTGTCTCCAACCCAGCATGGCTGAGACTGCTTTTCCCTCTCGATTCCTTCACAGGGTCGGCGCCAAACTGGAGGGGAATGAAACACTCAAAGTTGTCGAACTCGACAGGAGAGTGAACGCCACCTTCTGAGAGGCGGTCTCCACCGCCCTCTCTCTCGGCTCTGCTTTTACTTCCCCAAACCACCTTTGTTATAAGCTTTTCCTTTTTCCCACCCAACACGGATGAAGACATGGACGAGCCGTGGAGCAGTCGTGGCTTTGGCTGGGAGGACAGCCTGTGATTCCCACCTGCGGTGAGAGCCCTCCCCCTGCAGCCCCGAGGCCCTCCCTGCAAAGGGCGCTGGGTCCCTCCCTCCCTTTTGCTTCCTGCCTTAGGGAATTACGTTAGGGTCAGGCGCGGGACAAGTGGGCTTGTTTCTACCAATGATCGTGCTGCAGATCTACAGCCTGGCTCTCACCAGGGGTGTGACCACCTCTTTGAAGATGATGACTCTTATTCGTTGGAGACCCCACACTCTGGCCATAACGAGCCTAGGATGCCTGTTGGGATCTGGTGAAGCAGTGACTGATGTCCCGCCTCCCTCAGCCTGGTCTCCGGTGTGTCCGCCCCGTCAGCCCCGGGAGTGCCAGTGTGTCCAGTGAGCGCCCCGCCACTCTGCTCTGTCCAAGCCCTCCAGCCCTTGCCTGTGGTCCTGGCTCTGGGCCAGGGCCCCTCACATTCTCAGGCCGCAAGTGCAATGCCTGAAGGAATCAGGCTTCTCTACTCCAGGCGAACCTGCCCGTCTTGTTGCTTGTAGGACTTCTCCATAACCTGTGTTCCCTCACCCATAGATCCGCCTCCTGGCTTCTCCTCCCCATTTGTAAATAGTATTTATTAGCTTGCGAGGCTTCCCGCTAGCAACCGCTGAAGAGATCCTCCCGCCAAGCCTGCCAAGTCTTGGGTTGGACTTGGGCGCTAGGAGGGCAGCCTAGGCTCTGGGATTCCCAGTCCTCCAGGCCCTGTTTCATTTCCTTTTCTTCTCTTTGTTCCTGGAGGCCTATCACTGTAGGTGGGAAATCCTTGTAAGCATGTTCTCCCTAAGAATGAACTCAAGGAAAGATGGCTTAAGCTTGTGATCTGTGGCCGGACGCTTTGTTGTCCTGTGCCCAGAACAGCGCGGGGAAGGCCTGTCCTGACAACAGGCATGTTGGACAACCTTGCTAGCATGTCTCTCCACACCTGCTCCTGGCCCTCCTCCGCACCTTCCCCCACCCCCACTTTACCCCCCTCTTCTGCCTCAACACAGGGGTTGGGCCTGAGGTCTGCTCTGGGGGTCGGAGCAGGTGACATTATTATCTACAGTCTTACCTTTTATAGTCAGGTTTGGCTACTTTGCAGCTCACCCAAAGAGACGTAACCCCCACAACCTACTTTATTATTATTTTTTTTAATGATTAAAGTAACTTTTGTAGTTTTAAAAAAATCTCTCCTCTTTCATACAGATAAGACATGAAATTGCCTTTTTATTGTATAATGTAGAAAGTTTGCCTTAAGTGTTTTCCCCTAGCTTGTAAAAGAATTAGCTTACATTTTGTATTTTTGTTTTTAGTAGAAGCTGAAGGGCCTTTAGCTTTAACTCCTCTCTCCTCTCTCTCTCTCTCTCTCTCTCTCTCTCTCTCTCTCTCTCTCTCTCTTTCTCTCTCTCTCTCTCTTCCACACTGTCATTAGAACCTGTACTTAAGAGGATCAAGCCCACAGCTGGGCCTTTTCCCCATCCCGTACAGGATTTGGTGTCATTAACATTGGCCATCATATCTCGTAAGCAGATCTGTTTGTCTGTCCAGGTACATCTGGGGCTCACTGTCAGGGACTCCTGTGTGTCCCTACTATGATGGAGAGTATTCCAGACCGGGGGATGGCCAAGTTCATCTTCTCCGAAGTGTGTGAACGCGGGGTCAGGACTGCAGTGCTCCTGGTGGCCCTGCCAGCCCTTTGCACAGTTCTTGCTGCCCTTTACACTGGCCAGGGAGGGCTGGGACCCTCTGGGCTGTGCCTCCGGCTCCAGCTTCTCTCTACTCCCTTCTCTCCTTTCCTTCTGCTCTGGATTCTCCGGGCTTGACTGGTGTCTGATAACCGTGGCTCACCACCTACCCATCCCTTTCTGTAAAATGTTGTGTAATGATCAGGCATAGGCAGCCTGGGGGGGCCCAAGAAGGGAAAAAGGATTAACTCAAATAGTATTTGGATGATGCGAAAGGAAAGGTTCAGAGTTAAGGGCAGAAGTGTGAGAATGGCTCAGCCTACCCACCTGTTGCACCAGCACCAAATGGGGTTTTTAAGGCTCCTAAACCAGCCAGCATGGGGCATCTGCTTGTGTGAGTGAGGAGGGCGAGGGGAAGGGGCAGCACACTGGGAGCCTGTCCTCAGAGCCTTGAGGATTTCATTCTCTCCCTTGCCCACTCCCCCTTGACATCACTCTCTCCAGTGCATAGGTCATGTGTCATAGAGATGTAACTTGAAACCTATGTGATCAGATTAACCAATGTCACTCCAATAAATTTAATAAAAATAAATGCAAACAAATGGCTACACACTCTGCCCAAACCTCTGTCCAGCAGGGCACTCTCTCTGAGAAACCGTTCTTCCGATGAGAATCTGTCACTAGAGACAGGGGACATCAGCTGAGAGATCAAATGGCCACTTTAAGGGGTTCCCAGAACTAATATTGCTGTTGTGTTGAAAAACGTCTGCCCTCCACTCCCTGCTTTGGGGAGTAAAGGAGATGAACCACGCTTTTAGGAGGATGTAAGGGGGTCAGGAGACAAGAGGAGTTGGATAGTAGAAGATGGGTCCCACATAATTTATGGATGTGTGCACGTTTCTGTGCCGGGGTAAGCCCCGTTGTTTCCCCCACGGAGTGGTCTGCAGACCGGTCAGCCCTGGTGAGCCCTGGTGATTTCAAATAGTGGCAAGCGCTGGCTTCTGAATTTCAGTTTTGGAAAACATGACACTGTTAGTGCAACCATAAAGCACAGAGAGTAAATACCTCGCTTGTACAGATGTTAATTCTATTTCTCATCATGCAAACAGCTATTCCGCTCCCCTTTCTTTGATTCCCCCATTGAAGGAGATTGTTACAAATGATCAGAGAACAAGTCCCTGTTTCCTGGATGAGACCCCAGTGACCCACACTCCCCAGCGTGGTTCTCGACTTTGCCCTCAGAAACGGATACCGACAATGAAAGGCCTCGGTGCGGTTTTGGGAAGGAGTCCCCGTGAAGTGCTGGGACCCGAGGCCTCGTGCGCATGCAGTGCACGTCTCACAGCTGAATTGCGTTGCTCCTTCAGGGCATCAGGTGAAGTGAGGTTCGACCCCGGTGCAGGCACAATGAGATGACCCATTGGTTTATACCAATGGCTTTGATTTGGAGACTTGATTTGTGGATTGTAAAAGCAGCTTTTACATCAAGTTATTTACCAGCCAAGTATAAATACCACATTTTTTAATTCCTAAATCTCTCAGTGTAGCCTGGATGCCAAAAGAAGGCTGTTAATCTCATGTGCCCGTGGAATAGGAGTATTGATTGGTTCGTCTCTACTGAGGCAGTGAGTCGGAATCCAGAATTTTTTCCCCCAAGTGTTTTATGATGAACTGTCAGCACTTCATGGCTCCTTCCTCCCATGTTCTCAGACCGAGCAAAACCACAAAGACCGGACCTGCCTCTCAGGGCCCGCTCCTCTGAACACACCTGTCCCGTGAGTGTGCATTTGAGCACGCTGCACAAAGAGACATCCTGAGAGGAGATGGACCATCCACACTGGCCTTGCCGACATGGGGAGGCTGGAGATGGGGAGGAGGCTTGCAGCCTCCCCTGTCTGCCAGAAGGCATTCACTTGGTTCTGTTGAGCCCAGTCTTTGAGAACCTCTATTAGACACCAGCATGGCTGCTTGCAGGGCCTGCAGACAGTGTGACCGTTAGCAGGTGGTGCCCCAGTGACAGGCATTTTATTTGAATGCTTTTCAGTGGAGACAATTAGGAAACATATGATAGGGTCCCCCCCCCCGTTCCCCCCTCCTCCTACCGCTGCTCACGAGGGCAGTATAGGAGAGAGCAGGGGGCTGTGAAATCGGGGCAGTGAAGGAGCCAGAGACAGATTTTAGATTCTTTCTTTCTTTCTTTTCTTTCTTTTCTTTCTTTCCTTTCATCATTCCTTCCCTCCTGAGGAACAGAGCTGCACGAGGCCCTGGGGAGTGAGGGAGGCTAGGAAAGATCATTAATCAGTAGCTATTCAAACACACAAGTGCTAGGATTCTTATTCTCTCTCTCTCTCTCTCTCTCTCTCTCTCTCTCTCTCTCTCTCTCTCTCTCTCTCTCTCTCTCATTCCTTCCTTGTCTTAAGACACTCATTTGTGCCTTACATGTGCCTTAGAGATGAGCCCAGGATTACTGAGGGCTCTCATCCTTGGGAGACTTTATTTATAGCCTTGTATATTAGGTTGACGTGTGTGGGAGAGAAATAACTTTTTCTAAAGGCTCAAAAATGGTTTCCTAAAAGTGAGCAATAATAAGATTTGTACATCAGGAGAAAAGAGGCAGAGTTATGTCCATTAGAAAATCCCATTTTGTAGAGGTGCAATTATATCTAAAAATGGCCAACTGGGATTAAAGGTATTATAAATCCACAGAGCAGAACATTTTCTCGATGCGAAGGAACCTGGCCCATTTGGGGATTAATGCGTGATGCCTTCACGGCCAGAGGGTCAGCACTGAGCGCAGGCAAAGTCCACGTGTTGGCTCCTTTGGTCATTTTGGGCGGCCTAGACTTCAGGAATGCTTTCTTTTCTCTTGGATTCGAGAAGGAAGGGAAAAAATATTTCTTGAGCACTTATTAAGTGCTGGGTGCTGTGCAAAATAAGCTTCAAGTCTTTTCATTTTATAGACAGAGTAAACAAGGGCAACTGGTTACTCTGAGCTGGATAAACAGCTGAGGGGTATTGGAAGTGCAACAGTGTGAGCAGACTCTGTGATGTGAACACACTGTAAACGTGTAAGTTCTCTGGGCGGGACGCACAGCGCTGCTCGCTGCACAGGCCCCGCTGAGCAAGTCCAGTTCCTTGCCTCATGCTGGCGCTGTCCTCCAGGTGGTCCTCGCCTGTCCTTTTCATCCAATCTTCTGTGAGTTCCAGCGCACGAGCTTGACATCCTAAAAACAAATAAAACGGGTTTCTCTGCTCCTGTCCTTTGTTCATCAGCTGGGAGAGAACATGAACTTTGAGCACCATGGACCTACAATGCTTAGAAAATCTCTCTTTCAGGTAAAACGCTTTATGAGTCTGTGGAAGACACCAGCATTCTGACAAATTGTGAGTGACCCTTTTTAAACAACACTGAGCAGACCCTGAACTGTATAGCTTTCATGTCTGTACTGACAGCTGGGCTTGCCTCTCGTTTGTAACAGGTTGTGTAGACCAGCGGTGTTTAAGTCTAAAGACATTGCAAGTCTATTATCTGTTGTATCGTGCTGTTCTTTTCAATGACTTTTTATTCTTTATCATAGCTAAGCAGATACCAAAAATATAAATGCTTTGTAACTTGTACTTAGTTTTGGGGGAAAAAACACGAATTGAAATTGTTATGCTTTTGTATTTCCATTTCTTGCAAATAAAATTTTTTTTTTTTTCTTAAATAGTAAATTGTTGTCCAGTCTCTAAAACCCTGGTAATCTGGTTTTAAGAGCAATTATTTGGATGAGCGTGGATTTGCATATGTGTGCCTACCCATACTTTTCTGCTGATCTAGTTGAGCTGAAAGAAGCCTCCAACTAGCATTTTGAATGGGGTCTAGTGCTGAATCTAAGTCTCGGTTGGAGGCATATGGAGAAACGCAATTGTTTTCTCAGCCAGCCACAGGAAGAAAAACAAGATTCTCTAGAGATGTCTAGCCTGAGTGCTATTTCCGTTGTCTCCTCTTAGCTAGTCCCTCACCAGATTTCAGAACTCTGTGCATCAGAATATGCTTTCCCGGTTCAGATACTTGAGAACGAGGGCGTGGACTGGAGCCAGAAGAGAAGGGCCCTTCATCACAGGAACTTGAAGAGGATGCCTGCCACAGATTCATGCTCCAGGAATTCTGATGAGATGGTTGGTAAAGGTCAGAGTACTCAAGCAAAATCATCTTCTCCCACTGCAATCTGTGTATTCAGGTTTAATCTTCTCCACTCAGAGGGAGTGGGGCTTCATCTAGCCTCAGGAAGAGCACCCAGCATGTTAGAGACCAAAGCCATGGGCCACGTTTACCTGGAAACAACAGAAAAACCAACAACATTTTTTTGTTTCTTAGCAGCATGCCTAAGCCTGCTTTGGGCTCCGGGTGCATTAGTTTCCTCGCTGCCTTTCCCCTCTGCGCACTTTGACCTTCTCTCCTGTTCCTACACAGGGGCCTTTTCCTGCGGAGGCGTTCGTAAGACGTCCATCTCATTCTTTCCTACATTGGGAGCCCATTATGGAAGCCTCCCCCTTGTGCTGATATCTATCCAGTGATGTGTGGAGGGGGCAAATACTGCCAAGTACTCCTTCTGTATTAGTCATGCCTTTACATTTTCTGTATTTCTGTTGCTTTGGCATCTGGGGCCTTGCTGATCCAAGAAGGACTGCCCCTCTAGCCAGTTCCTAAAGAGAGTAAAGGACTTGCCTAGAAGCACACCTTTCGTATGCAAACCAACCAACCCAGGGCCCCTACCCAGCCTCCTTCTCTAAGCTCTAAGCCACTATCCCTCTGTCTTAATCACCCAGGGTCGGGTACCATCCAACCAGAGGCAGTCCCTATGCCCCAGAACCCACTGCAGTTTTCCCAAGCAGCCCATCCTAAACCTGCTTACCTCACCTCCCGTTCCTACCTCTGGAAACCACAATAAAGACTCTTGCCTACTTTTTCCTCTCCTCACTCTGCCTGCTGACAGACCTTGGTGCTTTCCTGGGCGCCCCTATGTGGTGTAGCCTGCTCCCTCCTCTTGAAAACTGTAAGTAACAAACTATTTTTTTCAAAGGCAATTGGCTCTTGATCTGTTGGCCTCACCATATCTGAATAATAATAAAACCTACACTTTAAAACACATTCCTTAGGCATCGAATGCCAAATCAGAGGCTGATTCCCAGACTCCTGGGTATTTGGGGTTTCATGGAGGGGCCCACTAGGATTTAGGGGAACATGATGCAGATGTATTGTCTCCTTACACACTGGCTGCCACTTTTGTTCCAGAGAAGAAATTGAGAACTATAGAGGGCGAGGGGGCTTGTTCATGGGGAAAAAGGTGAATTTGAAGGGAAGTGTCTTAAGTTCTAGTCCTGTGCTCAGGTTCCAGGGTACATCAGACCATGTGCCTCTGAAAATAAGAGCGATGGCAAGGAAACACTGGGATACAGCGAGGACGAGAACCCAGCCAGAGCCAGGCTTATGGGTTCTTGAGTTATACCATGAACGTGCTAGCTTTGAGAGAAAGGAGACACTTATTGCCTATTACGTACCATGTGATTTTCATGTATGATCTTGTTTATTTCCTTAAAGATCTTTATGGAGGGTATATAGTTACCCCCTTTCACAGTTGAGGAAACTGGAGTTCAGACAGAGCAAGAAACTTACTTAAGGTCACAACCAGCAAATGATAGATGAGAGAGTTGGACCCTGGTCCTCACTCCAGGCCTATGGTCTTTGAACTACACTATGCCGTTTTTAGGGCGTGAGGATCTTTACTTGTAAAAATACAGAGTTAGTCCAGATCAGTTTCCAAACCCTTAGCTCAGGCACAAGTGTTTCTGATTTGGTCCCAAGGTCTTTCAAACAGTTAAAAATAATTGGTTAACCTTCCAACATTTCAAAGATTTCTCATAAAACTCCAGATTTCCATCTCCTCTTGAAACACTGGAAGACCCAGCAAGTTCAGGAGCTGAGTAATGGTAGCCCCTCAGATGGTGCAGGTCATCTGTGGGTGGCCATGTTTTCCCATTTATGTCACTTACCTGGTCTTTCTGTCATCTGAATTGGTGGCTTCAAGGTTAGATGGTGGCTGACTTTCTGAGATTCACAAGAAATGGAATAAGTGAAAAAGACTGTATTAGTTATGGGACTAGGATGTGGGGAGGGTGGTTAGTTTCATGCCCAGGGACAGGAAATGAGAGGCCTGAGTAGGGAGGGCTGGGCTGTGATCAGTGGAGGAGTCTGCACACTCCCTTCTTTGTAACACACACACACACACACACACACACACACACACACAGACACACACAGACACACAGACACAGACACACACACAGACACACACACAGACACACACAGACACACACACTGCAATCTTGGTTCTGTTCTTCTTAGTTCCAGAGATAAACCTTCAGTAATCTCAAAAATTATGTTAAAAATCTTCTTAATGATCCCATTTGTATAAGACCTTGTACTTTACATAAAGCGCTTTCACATGTCACACAACGCACTTGCTGATTATTCATGCGGAAAGTGTGGCAACTGTTACTGTCCCTGTTGCTCTGCTGTGGGGATGGGGGCCGTAGAGGCATGAGCAGCTCTGCACTAGCTACACGGTGAGTGAGTGCGGAGTAGAAACTTGAACCAGCTGTCCAGATTTCCTTCCTAGTACCATTTCCATGAGCTGTGCCTCATCTGGGTAGGCGACAGCCATGACCCCTCCAATGGGATTGCTTTGCAAGATGCCACTGCCATACTCTTTCTCCTAGAATGATCAGGATTGAGTTTTACCCAGAATGTAGGACACTCCGAAAGGCCCCTATCTATTCAGAGAGGGGAAAAAGAAGGAGGATGGCTCATCTCAGTCATTTCCTGCAAAATAATCCAAGTCGCCATTGAAGAGGCTAATTGCACTTGATCCCTTATGATTTGATGAACCCGGGCACAAGTTGATGCTGACTTCCAATGGGCACAGCTGTTGCTAGACCTTTTGGCAATTTCAAAGAAGAGTTCTGGCCCCGGGAGGAGCCCATGTGTCCTCTCCCTCCCTCTCTGCTGCCGTTTTTAGATGGAGGAGCAAAAATAACCATTGAGGAGTGCCATGGAAGCTGCCAGAGAGGCTGTTGTGCCGTTCTCCAAGAAGTCTGTTTCAAAATGTTTAATGTTTCTTAAGTGAAGGGTATTTGGGAATCGGGGCTGCCAGGGTGTTCATAATTAATGTCCTCCCCGGTATTACTGCAAAACAGATGGCAAGTTCAGTTCGCTGATGAGTGCCTGAGAGATTCCATGTGCCTGGGCTGGTTCAAAGAAAAATATCCCCCAATAGAGAAAAAAAAAAAATGAAAACATAAAACCGCCTACGTATTTAGACACCACCAGACAGAAATGGTGCCCTCAGTCCCCAAAATGTTTTCTTTCTTGGCTTAGTTATCATTTAAATGCTTTCGGTGGCTGGTGCAGCTTTTTATCATGGTTTGAGGTAAATGAATGCAGAAAAGAAAATACAGTTGAAATAGTATTTGCAATACTACACACATAATTCTATGCAATCCTCCCCCCAGGGGTAGTACTTGACGGGGGATATGAGTTGAACGAGGAGGGGTGCTAGAGGGACAGCTCTCTGTGTAGAGTTAGATAGAATGACAGGTGAGGGGTTGTGTTAGGGTTCCCAAAGGGTAATACATGAGTATCTGGGCCATTCCGTTTCTCATGAGGAGGATATTTCAGTGTCCTGAATGGGGCATGTCACTGTGGGCAGGTGTTTTGGAATCAGGGTGGGGACTGGTGCCAGGGAGAGTCTAATCACCCAGTGTGTAGTTTACTTAACCTTCCACTATTGACCCCCTGCTGCACCTCTGCTTTCTTCTTTCTCTGGTGGCTTAGCTGTGTTCTATTCATGTTATCTCAACCAAAGAACCTCCGAGAATTTCCTAGGCGATTCAGCACTTCTCACCCCACCATGGCCCAGGGGCTAGCACTGACCGAGTCTCTCTCCCTGCCCAAACTCCATCACCCTTGCCGTTGCTCAGTCTGCAGTGGTCTCTGATGCTGTTTTCATTGCTCTGGAGGTGCCCGAGGCTTTGCACAAACAAAGGTAAAGTTAGTTCTGCATATCTAGAAGAGGAGATGTTATTAACAATTAAGAGCTAGGACTTTTGACCTGAATTTAAAACCCATTTTCAAGTTGGGATTAAAACATATATTAGAAGCAGAACATGTCCTGGGTTAAAATGGGGAGAAGGTCATGTGGCAAAGAGGAGATCTCCTGTCAGAACTGCATGGCACGTGACCCGTCGATTGCAGCTTCACTCCCTCTGCCTTACCTGGATACATGACTGTGGCAGCTATGCAAGCAGAAGGTCCAAAACCTTACCTTTCCAATAATAGATTGAGGAAGCTCTGGTTTGGCAGACAAGTCTACGGTTTCTGTTGACACACTGGAGTGATTGTTGTGGAGTGACTGTCAAGTTAGAACCTGCCTGCAGTCACAGAAAGCAAGAGTGCATTCTCCTCTGAGTTAACTGCTTCACATATGGAGTACTCCCTTCAGTTCTGGGTGCCACCTTTTAAAATACATCCTATATAATAAAACCCTAATATGCAAATCAACTGAACAACAGAACAACTGGTCAATTGCTATGACATGCACTGAATGTCTGCCCCCAAGAGGGAGGCGGCCAGCAGTGGCAGGGGGTGGGGCTGGCCAGCAGGGGCACCAGGCCCCCAGCCAAGGTGGGTGCCAGTCGGGGGGGTGGCTGATCGCCCCACAGATCAGCCCTGATTGCCAGCCAGACCTAGGGACCCTACCCTATATATTGGGAAGAGTCTCTTAGATTTAAAAATTAAAACCTGGCAAGGCTACTCTACCACTGAAAAAACAGGATGATGCAGCAATGACATGCATGGACTCTGGCTTGCACATTTTGTGGTCAGCCTTGATTCTAACACTTAAAACGGTGTGACAAAGCCAATTACTTAACTTCTCTCTTCTTCAGTTTTTCCACCCATAAGATGGGGAAAATGGTACTACCGCCTCAGAAGGATCATGTTATGTAGTCCTTTTTATAATCAGGGCAATACAATGTAGCCGCCCATACAACAGCAAGATGCCTTTCACCTGTATGAGAAGTATGGTCACTGGTGCATGCAGTGTCTTGGATTGTGAGAGGGATGTCTGACTGCCAGTAGTCGGACATCCCCTGACGGCACAGGCCAGGCTGAGGGTCCCCCGCCCACCCATACACGAATTTTGTGCACCGGGCCTCTAGTATTATTATAAACCTTCTTAGGGATTGGCAAACTTTTATCAAAATGTGGTATCACCCTGGCCAGTGTGGCTCAGTTGGTTGAGTATCATCCCATGCACCAAGAGGTCTCTGGTTCAATTACACGTCAAGGCATATGCCCGGGTTCCAGGTTTGATCCCTACTAGAGCGCGTGCAGGAGGAAGCTGATTGACTATCTCTCTCATTGATGTTTCTCTCTCCTTCTCCCTTCCTCTCTCTAAAATCAGTAAAAAATATTTTTAAAAATGTTGGTATCAATTTACACTTCTACTAAAAATATGTGTGTTCCTGTTTCCCAATACAAAGATCTATGCTTAATGTTATCTGAGTTTAATTTTTTGCCAGCCTGATGGGTATAAAATGACATCTTGTGGTTGTTATTGCTTGAGGTAAACACATTCTTTTTATTCTTCAGAAACATTATTTTTGTTCTTTTCATGCATATTTGACAAACATTTAAATTTATTCAGTATATTTACTCTCTTTCTGAACAACTTAAGGACATTAGAATGCCTAAATTCTAAGCAGCTCTCATTTTCATGCCATTTCTGTGCAATATTTTTGTTGTACAGTCAATCCTTCCTATTTGCAGATAACAATAAAAAAGATATTAAAAGATGAACATGTCCTGGGTTGGAAGGGGGAGAATATGTGAATTTTTATATGTGAATTTTCCTACCCATTAAAATTTATTTGTAACTTTGAAATCAAACTCACAGCACTATCATGATAATTCATGGACTTGCACAGAGCAGCAAAAATGAGTCACCTGATGGGTATGTTTCTAGCTAAGGTCGAACAAAGTGATGCTGTTTTCCTGTTTCAGTTCTTATATGCAAACAACTAATCTACTTAGTGCTATGTTTTCTCTATTTTTGTGCTTTCTGTTGGTGATCTTGCTGTTTAAAATGGACCCCAAACATAATGCTGAAGTTCTGTCTAGTGTTCCTAAGTGTGAAAAGCTGTGATGTGCCTTATGGAGAAAATATGTGTTAGGTAAGTTTCATTCAGGCATGAGTTATAGTGCTGTTGGCCATAAATTCAATGCTAATAAATCAACAATGTAGTACATCTAGAGAAAAGGAAAGGAAATCCCAGTATGTATGTCAGGCTATTCTGGAAAGTGATAAAGTAACATATATATAGTGTGTGATGAAGGTATGGAAAAGCAGCTAAATTTCTGGATTCATGAGATGAGGATTGATTTTTTTAAAAAAAGCATAGCAGGCAGCGTTATTATAAAGCTGAAAACTAAAGAAATTTGTGGTCACCTCTTCAGGACCAGGAAAGTGTTAAATCCTTAAGAGAGGCAGGTATTGCAGATCAGGAGGCCACAGAAGAATTTTTAAAATACCTTCTAAGTGTTATATAATAAAAGGGTTATGTGAGAGTGTTACTCTTGTTCTAAGCTTTAATTTGTCTATAATTCTTTTGTTCTTCCTAATTCTTAAAAGATAGTTTTTCTGGGTATACCATTTTATTTTATTTTTACTGAGGTATAATTGACATATAAGTTTCCGGTGTACAATATGTTGATTTGATACATTTATATATTGCAATATAATAACCATGTTAGCTAACACCTTTGTCAAATCACATAATTGCCGTTCTTTTTTGGACATTTTTAGATTGGCAATTATTTTTGTTCCATATTTTGATTCTACTATTTTTAGGGTTCCAATTTTACTGTTAAGAAAATCTGTTTTTCTAGCTCTTGATTATCTAAAAGTAATCTGCCACTTTTTTTCTGGCTAATGCATGATCTTTTCTTTGTGTATTAATTAACTCAATGATGTATTAATTGACCTTATTTGAGATTTGTTATTTTCTTAATCTGAGGACTGGTGTATTTCATTAATTTTGAAAATTCTCTGACATTATCTTTTCCAATATTGCCTCTTCCCCTTTCCCTCTATTAAATCCTTATGGAACTCTGACTATTCCTATTTCAGACCTTATTCTACCTGCAGCATCTCTTAACTCTCACATTTGCCTCTCTGTGGGCTATTCCTTGGGATCTATTTTCCAAGTCCATAGGTCTCCTTACAATGTGCTCTGTCATCTGCTTCTCTGGAAGCAGATGCTGGAGTTGAATTGGGGCATACGCTATTCAGTAGGGCTCAAAAACCTATGAAAAGAAAGAGAAAGAAGCAGGGCTGGACAGAGGGAAAAGGCAAACTGCAGTGGAGTCTTAACAAAATGATGACTAATCCAGCAGAGAGCTCTTCAGTGAAAGGTTGCATCAGAGTGGTTAGACAGGGGTGGGCAAACTTTTTGACTCGAGGGCCACAGTGGGTTCTTAAACTGGACCGGAGGGCCGGAACAAAAGCATGGATGGAGTGTTTGTGTGAACTAATATAAATTCAAAGTAAATATCATTACATAAAAGGGTACGGTCTTTTTTTTTTTTAGTTTTATTCATTTCAAACGGCTGGATCCAGCCCGCGGGCCGTAGTTTGCCCACGGCTGGTTAGCATCTGGATGAAACAGGGTCTGTGTACCCCCTCATTGCTCAGTCACTGGATACAGTGGCCTTCAGAGAGGCAGCTTTTGGCAGCTGAGGAGCTGACTGCAGGAGGCTGATGACCACACTGTTGGCAGTTGGATAAGTCCTTCCTTGAGGGGGAATCTTGATGGCACATCTCTGAGTCTAACCACATGTGGCTTCATCTGTCCATTGCATGTTTAATTTTTTTATTATTTTTGATAATAATTATTATTGTATTTGTCTGTTTGCAAAATGTCTACTTGCTTAGATTATTACTTGCTCTTATATCAAACTTTCAATATTTTTATTTTAAATATATTAAACATAATTATTTTATATTCCATATCCATATTTCTCAGATCTGATTTTTTCGCAAGATGATTCTGCCATTAGCTTTTTGTATGGACTCTTTCTCATAGGGCTTTGCTTCTTTATGGGTTTTGGGATATTTCAATTTATCTTCGTTGAAACTCTATCTGCAGAAATTCTTTGAGGCCTAAATTTAAATTGTCTTTATTCAAAGAAAATCTGCTTTTATTTCACCAGGTGTCAGCACTCTTAACTACCTGGCACTACTTTAAACTTAGTTTCAAGTTCATATAATTAGATATTTCATATACTTGTGTCCATATAATGAATTCTGGCCCTAAATCTACACAAATGTGGTTAGAAATTTATTTTCTCAGCAGACTCTCTTCTTTCCCTCTTCCTCCTCCTCTGTTCCTCCTCCTACCCCTTCTCTTTCTCTGCATCCTTTAGAGCAGTGGTTCTCAACCTTGGCTGCACATTAGAATCACCTGGGAATCTTTTTAAAATCCTGATTTCTGGGCCTCATCCTCCGGAAATTCTGTTTCTTTGTTATGGGATGAGGCCACAACATGAGTAACAAAGAAACAGAATTTCCGGAGGATGAGGCCCAGAAATCAGGATTTTAAAAAGATTCCCAGGTGATTCTAATGTGCAGCCAAGGTTGAGAACCGCTGCTGTAGAGTATTATTTTACTATTCACCAAGCACCCACACTGCAATCAGCTGACCAGCTTCCCCTGGGGTGTGGGTGTTTTCTAGGCCTCCTACTGTGGATGCACGCCCTCAGGAATCTTGACTATGTGTGGGTCTTCAATCCAGCTTATCATCCTGTTTGGCCTTTACCTCCTATCCCCCAACACCACAGCCCACCGAACATCCAGTTCTGGCAAACAAGGGATCAGCAGATGCCTCTAAGGCAAACTTTCTTATTATTTCTGGCTTTTTTAGTATTTCCCTTACTTTTAAAATCAGCTTAATGAATGAATCAGACATTGATTGAAAAAGATGTTTTCTATATTTTCTCAAGAATTATAGGTGGTCTCAACTAAGGAAAATTTCTTTGTACAGCTAATGTGTCACATTGCCAGGAATAAAGGTGAAGTTCTCCTTAAGAGTAATATTGATAAATTGATAAAAATATTGTACCCAGAAGAGAGCAAAAAGAGGACAAAAAAAATGAAGATGCTACTTTTGATGGGGCAAAAGTAGTTTTACAGTTGTGAGTGCACGAAACACAGAGTTTATTCTTGTGTTATTACTTATTAATGATTGTATTATTTTCCATACAAACAATTGTAAGCCTACTTTTGCCCCACCCTGTATATTGAAAAGTAGAAGGAGACAGAGTTACTTCCTTGGAGAAGAAAAGATGCTGCCTTTGAGAGGGATTATGGATTGAGTGCTGGTTTGGAATTGAAGAGAGGCCTAGCTTTGTTCTGGTTGGGCTATTGATTAGCAACGGAGCCTTGGAAACGTGTCAAGCATCTTGCCCTCATTCTGGCCATGCATAAAATGCAGGGGCAAAGGTAATTGATTTACAAAGTGTTTTCCAGTCTAATAACCTATAATCCTACATGTATGAGTCCTTCATTATATGAAAGAGATTTGTCTTCAAAAAGCAAGATTAGAACCCACAAATAGACGTGGAAAAGAAGAAATGTTTATCTCAGTTTAAGGAATCACAGATGAATTAAGTGGTTCTATAATGGGATTCTGTCCCAGAGAAAGGGCACAGATCCTGGAGCCAGACAGCCAGGATTCCAAATTCTGACTCTGCAATGCACCACCTTTATTGTCCTGAGCGAGTCTCTTAACCTCCTGCTTTAGCTCCTTATGCGCGAAAAGGAAATGAAAACAGTACCTGCCTACAGGTTGTGAATATAGAGTGAGTTAGTATAAGTAATATGTTAATAATTGTCACATGGTATTTATTACATATGTGTTAGTTATAATTATTGTGTAGGTAAGAGTTCTACATAGAGATTTATCACAGAGTAGAAGGAAACAATACCTATAATTTTAAACTTCCTATGAATTCCCATTGATGCCACTTTCCTTAATGATCCCACTCACCCCACAGACACCTCTTCCTTCTGAAAACTACTGTTGTTTATGCTGCAGCGGCTTTAGGGGACCTTGTTACTTTATCAGGAACCAACATTCACTGGCAAGTGCCCAGATTGTTGTGCCCAGGAGAAGCCAACAAGCTTCCAGATCAATGGTTCTCAAAACTGGCGGCTGAACATTAGAATTACCTGGGAAGTTTTTCTCAAAACGCTTGGGATCCATTCCAATAATTCGGTTTAGGGTAAAGTTCAGCCATCAGTTATCACACACTTCCACTGACTCACACTTTGACACATGTAAACATTCTTGTCCAGCTTAATGACTATACATGTGCAAAAGAATGGACAGGTAGAGAGGGGAAAAGAAGTGTGTGTGTGTGTGTGTGTGTGTGTGTGTGTGTGTGTGTGTGTTTTCAATGGAAAAAAATGATTACTTGAATAGGTAGGTAAATGGCACAAGACAAGCATCAGGAAATAAAAATAGGTGTGTGAAACTGTGGGTGGGAAAGAGAATTAGAAGGAACTGGTAAATTAATTAGACTTTCTAAGAGTTCATCAAAACCAATGTAACATATTCCAAGCATTTTCTCAAGCCTTAGGTTAAATTAATTCCCTGGGAGATTTGGGGGAGATGATGAGTTGAATGTAGATTTCAGACTCCCTAATCTTTGTCCCTCCTCCCACCTCATGGCCAACTCAACCATTAAAGTAACTATGGCCAAACATTGGAACTTGGTGGACAGTTCATATAGGACAATCCCCCAAATCAGGAATCTGATGGACAGCCCAGATAACTATACCAGATAGAATGATCCCCAAACCAGAAAGCTGCAAAGGAGGCCTGCCATCTGCTTAGATGACATGGGCAACCAACTGGCTAAGCTAAGGGGCCTTTTTGGAGCAGAGGCTGAAGAAATTTGCTACCTGGGAGAGCCGTTGCTTGTTCCTGCTTACTCTGGCAACAACTTTCAGCATCTGTAGGGCACCAGCCTTTTTGCTGTAGGCCTCTGGAGGGATAAATGATGCCCACCCCCTTACCTTTCACTTATTAACTATCCACTTCTATCTGAGAGGCCCAATAGCCTGCTCACACTTGCTGAGGAACACCACAGGCTGGCTGGCACAAGGAGACATAAAACCATCCTAACCATTTAAGGAGACAGAGATGTTTGAAAGGGGAGTTCAGGCTGAATAATCAGATTAGGTGCTTTCTGTGGAAGAACTGAAGATAATGTCCATAAAAATGTAATGAGAACTCTTAAGGATATTTGCTTAAAGAACAAATTTTAAACACATGGGGAACAAACACATCTCTTTTTGTATGAATTACATCTTTCTGCATAATATGTTCTCTCTTCTTCCTTCCTGCTTCCTTCCATCTCAAAGAATTCATCCAGAGTGGTTTAATAGTATCCTTTCTGTTATTGTTATTTAATGTTTGTTGAGTAATGGAGCAGGAAACACTTCAATGAACTCTTGACTACAATTATCCATTAGCTTTGATGAAGTGATCTTTTGGAAATAGTTCAATGTTCAGATTGGCAAACATGTTTATGGAATTACTTTCTGAGACAGAAAAACATCAAAAGGATTCATATTTATTCCCAAGAGAAAGGGAACACATTGGTACCTTTAAGAAGTTCTGCAGTCACACCCTTTGAAAGAGTTCTTGATGCCATTCCTATCTTCCCTGATGGTGAGCACCATCTGAAGGGGGGAGGAAGGACTGAGAAGGAAGTAGAGGAGGGAGAGAGAGAGAGAGAGAGAGAGAGAGAGAGAGAGAGAGAGAGAGAGAGAGAGAGAGAAATGAAACAGTTGAGTAGTAAGGACATCATTCAGGCTGCTTTAGGACAGCAATATCTATGAGAAGGCAGCTGTCTACCTCAACTCTGTTTCCACCTTATTTATGTTTATTAGATTCTTGGAGCGAGAAAGAATCTCTATTTCAACTCTTTCATTTTATAAATAAGATAACTACATATTAGTGAAGCTAAGTCACTTGTCTGAAGCCACACACTGCTTGGTGATAAAGACAGGGCGACCACGGCTCTGGCTTTCTTGTCCAACATCCTTCCACTACAGAGTCCTTCTGAGACTGGGCTTTGACTGTGGAAGCTTTGGTATAGGCCAGGGGTCAGCAAACTCATTAGTGAACAGAGCCAAATATCAACAGTACAACTATTGAAATTTCTTTTGAGAGCCAAATTTTTTAAACTTAAACTATATAGGTAGGTACATTGTTATTAACTTAATTAGGGTACTCCTAAGGCTTAGGAAGAGCCACACTCAAGGGGCCAAAGAGCCGCATGTGGCTCGCGAGCCGCAGTTTGCCGACCACAGGTATAGGCCCTATAGGGTTTTCCATACTTGCCCTTTAAAAATCCAGTTCCTATTTCCAAGCTCAGGGTTCCAGCTGACTGAAAGTCAGGAAGTGTGAGTGCTCAGGTTTGAATGCAGGTGGTAATGGAACACCACCATGGTAAGCCGACAGAACTCATGTCTCAAAATGGCCCACACAAGGACTGCACCCACTTACTGAACTCAATGATATCTTCTTTAATTCAATAAATTGATACATGTTGCAAACCTTAAACTCTTGCAATGTTATATCTCAATTATAACTGGAAAAAATAAATTTATTGGTGCAGACTCCAAAGCAGTAATCACTCAGGAAATTTTAATCACTTCAGAACCTCGGAATCAAGCAAACAATTGGTCATTTATAATTTATGACAACAGACATAGTTTTATTGGGTTCTATAGGAGAACGGGGCACTAAAGGAGAAGCCATAGAACCATAGCACTTATTGCCCTCAAGTTGCTGACGCTCTAACTAGGCAGAGATAAACAGTAAACCATGAAATACTTTAAGATTAAATGGATGCTAAAGAAGATAGGTTGTAGAGAAGGTCAACCCAAGAACCTAGAGCTTCTGTTATTTTTCTTCAAAGTTAAAAATTTTTGTTTTTATTTATATGGTAGTCTAAAAAAGTGAGTACCTGTCAATTCTGCTTAACTCAGATTATCCTCTCAATACTAATGACCTGTGAATTCAGGAGCTCCATGCACACTGGTCACCAAGTAGCACTCTGGCGAGGTGACTGTGGGCTAATGAGTAGAGACTAAAAATGGAATTATTATGTATATGACACCTTTGTGTTAAATAAGTCCAGGTGGCATCAGGATGGCCTGTGTGAGCAAAGGCTTCCCGGGAATTGCAGTAGAGAAACATGACCAGAGAGCTGAGTATTATCAAAACCCTCTCTCAAAAGAGCCCGCTCTGGAGCAAGCAGGACCACATTCATGCTGAAGGTGATTCACTTTGAGAAAAACGTCATCCATCACACATTTCTATTATGATTTTGAATATTTGACTTGTGTACCTTTTCTGTAGTATTTGGAAATTATTTGGGTTTTAGTGCCATGTGGTGAATGTAAGAACTTTATGGCTTGTTTTGTGAAATAATGAAAATTACAAATGAAAGAATTTAAATGAGCCTATGGGAGTTTGTAAGGGTCCCTTTTTCCTTTAAGAGAGTTCAATATATCAGTGAAGACTGAGAAACAATAGTATAAACTATCCGTTGTATAGAAGTGCGAGTAAATGTAATAGGGGCTGCTTTTAAGCCTGTGGATAGCAAAGCAATGCTGGCCCAGGAAGGTTCAATTACAGCAATCCAATTAAAGACCAGATGCACTTGAGCAAAAAGGGAAATGCGAAAAGTTCTCCAGTGCAGCTCGTAATGGTGGCTTGGCCTGAATGAGTGTTGTTGATGGCACTGGGCTCACCACAGGGACTGTCCACAGGAACAACAAAGCAGACCTCTGGGCACTCTGTTTCTGCTGCAGGCAAACTCTGGTCCTGAGAGCATGAGCATTTGTCCTCAGGGAGCTTTTCTCACTCCAATCAGCATCATTTCAGAGAGGCAGAAAGTGGAAAACTCTCTGGCAAGTCATTTCACCCTGTAATTCTGCATTATCTTTGATTAATGAAGAGGAAAGAGAAAGCTCCAATGCCCTGAAATCTGGTGCAGGGACTGGCAGCTTAGCGTTGCTGGCTCCATCAAGAAATTATTTTGTCCCTCGCCTTGCCGTTGCCCCTGCGTGGCTCCTACTCATTTGGACTCATCTTCTTTGGAGAATTTATTTTCCTTGCTCATGGTCTGAGACGTAAAGTCAGAGTCAGAGTCAGTAATCTGTGGTCTCAGCACAAATTCACTTCCATGTTTTCCTCAGAGTTTTTTTTTTTTACCTCTCGTTTCAGAGACTTTCCACAAGTAGTTTGTTTTTTAATTTATTGTGGTAAAAAGGCATAACAAAACTTACCATCTTCACCATTTCTAACTATACCATTCAATATTGTTAAGTATATTCACATTGCTGGGCAAGCCATCCCCAGGAGGTTTTCATCTTGCAAAACTAAAAAGCATTTCTCCTCATTTCTCCTCTCCCATCGCCGTGCAACCACCATTCTACTTTCTTTTCCTATGAAGTTGACTGCTCTAAGTACCTCACGCAAGTAGAATCATATGGTATTTGTCCTTTTGTGACTGGCTTATTTCACTTAGCATAATGTCGTCAAGTTTTTTCCATCTTGTAATATGTGTCAAAAGTTTCTTCTTTTTTTAAGGCTGAATAATAATCCAATGGGCATTTCTCCAAAGATGATATACATTTAGCCAACAAGCATATAAAATAATGTATACACCGCACTTTGTATACCCATTCAGACATTGATGGGCACTTGGGTTGGTTTCACTTCTTGGCTCTTGTGAATAATGCTGCTGTGAATATGAGTGTGGGAATATCTCTTCGAGAACCTGCTTTTAATTCTTTTGTATACGTATAGTTGCAATGATGATGTCACTCAACTTCAATATGCTATTGTTTCCATTTAGCATATCATCAGCAATTTGTGTAACAAATTTACATGGATCCATAACTGTTATTTTTGGACTTCTGCATAATATCCCTTCAATGGACTTTGAAAAATTTACTTATTTTCCTATTTTTGATGTGTTAGCTCACATCTTCATCATTATAAACAATCTAAGGCAAATGTTCTACTGTACTTAGAATACTTTTTCTTACGATTTTTTCTTAAGATACATTCCCAGAAGTGGGAGGATTTGGTTAAAGAGTAATATTATTAATTTCATAGTTAACTTTGGGAATTCTTTACAAAATTATAATTTGGAGGGATATAGCCTGAATACCTGGTTTGACTTAGGTCATTATGAATATTTCAATCAAGATATTAAATATTTTCTGAGTTTACTTCTGCCAACCAACTAAAAGTTAGGAATGCATTTGGCTGCAAGCCAAGAAAAAAAATTAATCCAAATCAATAGTGGCTTAAACATAGAAGAGTATAATTTTCTCTTGTAATAAAAAGTCTTTCCCTGGCTGGTATTGCTCATGGTTAGAGCATCAGCCCACGCACTGAAGGGTCACAGGTTCAATTCCCAGTCAAGAGCACATATCTGGGTTGCAAGTTGGAATCCTGGCCCCTGAGGGGTGTGTGCAGGAAACAACCAATTGATGTATCTCTCTCACATCGATGTTTCTCTCTCTTTCCCTCCCTCCCTCTCTTCAACTCTCTCTAGAAAAATCAATGGGGAAAAAATATCCTCGGGGAAGGATTAACAACAACAACAAAAATAAAAGTCTAGTAATAAGCAAGCTTTCCTGGGCTGGCAACTGCTCAGTGAAGTCATCAAGGACCAAGGCCAGTTACATCTGACTCTTCCATCCTTAGTAAATGGTTTTTGCCTTCATGGTTGCAAGATGGCTATTATACCTCTAGGCACTGAGTTGAAGAAGAACGAAGGGCAAAGGACTAAAGGGGCTTATTACTTTTCTGGGCTAATACAACCCTTTCCCAGAAGCCCCATCTGGTTATTTTGGCTCCAAGCTCATTGTTCAGAACCAGGTCACACTTCACTGTGGGCAGTTTGGGAAAAAGAGTATGTTTTCTTTTATATCTCTGTAATCTAGAGAGATGAGGGAGAAAGGGGACAAGATTGGTTTCTGAGTAAAAAGTCTATGGTGTCCACCACTATGGTGTTCATTACTTTCAGTGAAAAAGAAATGAAGCTTCATTTATCACCATTAAATGGTAAACTCTTTTAGGGAATGTACTGAGTTGTACCCATCTTTGAATCTTTAGCATTAGCATAGTGTTTGTATAGAAGAAGCTTAAGACATGTATATGATATGTTGAAAATTATATACATTTGTACTGGAATAGAGGAATACAGATTCAATGAAAGACCAGCTCAGTGTTTTAATGCAGATTTTAATAATTATTGACAGAAGATACTGATTAATGGAGCACTAGAATATTTACCACCAAGAAAGCAGGGCCATTAGTTTTCTCCTGATGAATCTCTAGTATATAGAACAGTGTATATCCCATATAGATATTTGCTAACTGCCTGTAAAACAAATGACTGTCGGCTTGGATTGAGGTTTATGGGGCATGCTACGCATTCTTATCCTGACCTTATCCTTTTCAGGAAATTTACTGGTGATTTTGCTGAGTATCTTGCAGATCAGATCTGCTTTGATACGGAACCAAAAGGGAATGTGAATGCAGTGAATGACAAACTTCAGCTCTCAAAGACTTAGGGTGGGTAAATGATGGTCAGAACACAGAAAGAAAATTTAAATAAATGTCAACTCCCTCATTTTGGCCCACAAACCAGCTGCTCAAGTGTAGGAACATTGTAAACCACATTACTTTCCTTGGCGCACCAACAGTTAGAATAAGGAGTAGGAATGAAAAATGGGAAGAACTTTATGACAGAGCCTGTTGAAAATGACTGGATTGTCTCAAAAAGTAGTGACTCCCTGTAACTTCAATGTTTCCAGGCTAAAGGGGATCACATGGAATGGTGTTGTGGGAGCACTGTACATGAATGGAAGATTAGATTGGATGATCTAAAGAACCCTTCCATCCTGGAGATATAATAGCTCCATTTTTTATTTAACTCTCCCTTAGAGACTGCCTATGCTAATGAATTCCTACCAATCCCTATCAGTAGAACCTAAAATATTTTTCTTCATTCTAATTTCAGGTTCTCAATGTAGCTTCATATTTTGTAATGGCAGTGACGCAAGCCTGAGGATCTCAGGTTCATCACGCAGTCCTCAGGGGATCCCTTCTTCCCTTATTAACTGGCAAATTTACAATCCCAGCACCTTTCCTTTGGGCCCACTGATGCTCCTCATAGGCCAGTGAGTGTTGGATAACAGGCGTCAGTCTCTCAGTAAACATGTGCTGTGTACCTACTGTGTGCCTACTACAGTTTTGTTGAACACAGCTAATATAGACCTCATATGCTAACAAGAGAGGAAAGACAAAAGTAAGTAGCACAGTTTAGACAGCTCTCTCAGCCTCTGGAAAGGAGGGCTGGACTCCTGAACAGCCTTCAAGGAGACTTCATTGGCAGGAGACTTGGGGCACAGGTCCAACCAGCCTCTATCTTTAGAGGTTCCTCCCATCACTTCTAGAAAGGGACAAGGAGGCCTGCTGTGGGGTAGAGATCTGGGCTCCCACAAAGAGCCAGTAACACAACCTAGAAGTCAGGGTGAGTTAATTCCCTAAGGGACAAACTTCAACCAGTGAGAGAGACACAGGAAGAAAGTGGCAGAGAAATTCCTCTTTCTCTTGCAGACAGAATGCACCATAAATGAAATGGACACCATAGATGAGATGATGATGTAAGTTCTGTCTGGAGGAAGTTCTGGTGCCCAAGCAACCATGTATGTTTATTTGTTGGGGTGCAGCCATCTCATAACTCACAACCTTGAATTTATTTTTCCTTTTTTTGTCTTCTCTTTTCCTTTCAAAAAGTTCTGGGATTACAATTTCCCATAAAGTCTTGGCCTACAATCTTTGCCTCAGGCTCTGTTTTATAGGGAATCCACGCAAAAACAAACACCATTGAACATTTTGGGGATTCAAATCACTGTTCCTGAACTGTGTGTGGGGCCTTCAGTCTCTGCAATGAACTCAAGGGGCGCTGCAGGATATTTGAAAAATTTGAGGGAAATGCGGTGACACTCCACATCTGTTAAACACCATGCAAACTATTAATTTAATGTTGACAGTTTCAACATTGGATCATGCTGCATTCTTTTGTGACATCATCATTTTGGCAAAGCTGGGTTTTCAGTGGTTGCTCTTGTAAAAAGCAATACCATGTGAAAACCAGTGTGAAACAGGAAATGAGGGTGGCAGGGTCTAACAGGATCCCAAGGTTGGAGAAGTTATGCCATGCCCATTACTATCTTGTTATTAAGTAATTGTGGCTATTTAAGAATGAAATACAAATGCTTTTTTTTCTGTCAACTTATGTGTATTATGATTTTTAGAACAGCTACTAGAGTTGTTGAAGCATACACAGTTATTAAATTGTTAGCACCTAACTACCTAATAAACATAAATATTAGGTTCTTCTTTTGGCCTAGAGGTCACAGGAAAAATAATTACTAAGGTTCCGTGAACTGAAAAAGCTTGGGAACCTCTGAGGTAGAGTGCTCCAGGTGGCAAAAGTAGCAAGTATAAAGGCTGGGAGGCAGGAATAAGCTCAATCTGGAAAGTTCCCTTTAGTGACAATATTTTCATAAGCTCTATACCCTTAAGTTGGTCTATAAATAGCTGAAATTCTAAAAGTGTGTGTTTGTGGTTTATATGTTATTTGCTCTAAAATAACAAAAGCATGACTCTGTGTTATTTCCTAAAAATGCCTGATCACTATGTGCATTTAAAAAATGTTAGACACAATGTTCTCTTTATTACTGATCTTGCAGCCTTATCTAAATGTAAAAAAAATTTCTTCTTTCTTTAAAACTTCATGCTTGAAATTTTTTTAATCAGACTTAGAATTTAGGACACTCAAGTTTGGTATTTAAGACTGGGATAATACCCATTTTAAAGAATGAACAGTAATTGATAACAGAAAGATGAGGTAAAAAGCCCACCTAATTGGGCATGGCTTTGTGTCCAACGATGAAAATGGTGAGGTCTGGGATTAGAAGTGGGATGGTTCAAGATACCCAGAGAAGCTCATTTTCTTGTTTGGGTTACTGAAAATCATTTGAGATACATTTTTAAAAAATATTTTTTTATTGATTTTTAGAGAGAAAAGAAGGGAGAGGGATAGAGAAATAGAAACATCAATGAGAGAGGAACATCATCAATCAGCTGCTTCCTGCACGGCCCCTACTGGGGATTGAACCTGCAACCAAGGGACGTGCCCTTGACCGGAATCGAACCCAGGACCCTTTAGTCTGCAGGCCGATGCTCTATCCACTGAGCAAACCGGCTAGGGCTGAGATGCATTTTAAACCTGTCAATTTCTTCTCCTACAATTGGAATGCTTCTGACCCATTTCCAAGGAGTCCACTTTTTAGAGTGAAGGTAACTAAGAAGTTGTATAAATAATTACAGGTTGCTTAGTGACCATTGAAAAACAAAAACAAAAACATGCCTAAAAGGACAAATGATATTTTAAGTAACTCTTCAGAAGGCCACTCACTGCAAAAATTTATTTGACTTAGACTGGAATTATTGTGATTCTCAGTTGTAGGGTCTCCTCTCTGTTTTAAATTCAGGTGTATCTTCAAAATGGTCATTTCTTTTTTACCTAATTTTCTTTTGTTTAGTTGATTTTTTGTCGGCACACTCCAAATATGCAAATACACACCTGATTGGTGCAGCTGCTTTCCTGTTAGGCTGGGAGACATTCTGTCTCCTGTTGGTATGCATTGATTTAATCAGGCAAAACCTCAAGATTCTAGCTCTGGCCACTTAACTCGGAGAGTCACTGTTTTCTTAAGTATTTTTCTTGAAATATTATATTTACAGCCACCCTCTTTTTTTTTTTCTATAAATGGTAGCAAACTAAATATGCTGAATCCAGTTTTTCTCTTCCAGTTTAACATTTCTGAAATTGTTTTATATTAACATGTATCAATTTACCTTATTCTCTTAAAGGCTGCAGAGAATTCCTTTGTTTGGATTAATAATAATTTAGCTAATTAATTCTATATTAATAAACATTTAGGTTGTTTTCAGTCTTAAATTTTTGTGTGTACATCTACAAGGATATCCTAGAAGCAGAATGGCGAGGTTAACTAGGTTGCACATTTTAAATATTGATATATATTGCTAAATTTCACAGCAGAGAGACTGTATCAAACAATGCCAACAATTTGAGATACTGTTGATTTTCCTACCCCATCACCATTAGCATCTATTATCAAACTTATTTTTTAAAAATGACATCTTATTATAGTTTAAAATTGAATTTCTTTTGAAATAAGTGAATTTGAGTATATGTTTATATGCTCAAAACCAGTTATATTTCTTTTCTAAGTCAATAAGCACTTTATAATGGCCTACAATGTGCACAATTATTATGCTAATCACTGGGGGACATTGTGATAAACAACACGTAGCCTCCCTGCACATGGGGGAGAGACAGACAAGTGACCCACAGTTGCAGTGAATGAAGTTTAGTGTAATGGTGCAAGGGAGGCCTGTTCTCTGCTCACCCATCACTGTCCCGAAGGAGATCAATGGAGGCCTCTAATGGGGGAGGGGAGACATGTACACTACAATCTGATGGAGGTGTAGTAGTTAGCTGGGTGATATTAGGAGTGGGAGGAGGGTGGAAGAGGACACAGCAGACCCAGGCATGAAAGATGAGAGCAGAGAGAGCAGGGACTCTCTGAACTTGTAAGGAGTCCAGTTCAGAGTGGCACCATTGAGACTATAGGAGGGGGAAGTGGGCAGGGCTGGCACATCATCCATTAATGTGACCTCGAGATCAGTTAAGGAGTTGTTTGAACTTTGCTCTAGTGACAATATGACCCAATTGGAAGATTTTTAGGTAGAGGATAAGGTATCAGCAGTATCTAGAGAATTGATTGTGGAATGCACAGAGAACAGGGGGAAGCCGTACAGTCATTCCGGGAAAATGAGGTTTCCTTGGTCTCAGTGATACACCAGCTATGTGTGGATCTTATTTAACATCACTGCCGGAGCACCTGGTATTCCCAGTCCCCTCTGAAGATGGAGCCCACTGCACCTCTGGCTTATTATAGTGTACATATGAAGTTAATTACAGAATGTGGGAGTTGGGAGAGTTTTCAGGTATTTTGTTCAATCTCCTAATTCTAGACAGAAGAAGATAAAGAGAACGAAATCAAGCAACTTGCTTGGGGTTGTACAACGCTGACCCGAAATTCTTCACTGGCCTGGGTCTCTTTCCACACCTACATGTACCTACATATTTTGGTTACCACACTTAGCCTTCAGTGTGGAACTTTCTTGTGTTTGTTGACAGCTGAGATTTCTTGGGTGGAAACTTCTAATTTGGAAAAGTATCTGTCTCACACACATCATTCAAACCCCATAGAGTTTTCCATCATGTTAGAAACAAAGACCAATAGTGAGGTTAGCAGATAGATTTGCAGATGCTGCAAAGTTTGGGATGTTTCCGAAGAGGGGTCCCAAGTGGTTGGAAGCCCCTCCTTGGGCGAACCCCTCCCAAGCGGCACAGCACCCGGCGCTGGCGCCCTCCCTCGCCTCTGCCACCTGGATTCTCTATCTTTCTACTTCACGGAGGGACCTGTGCTCGTAAGGAAGACGCTGGGCTGTGGGACTCAGGCATGACGGGGTCCCAGCCCTCACCCCGAGAGAGGAGGCGGGCGCTTCGCCTGCATCTTGAACTTGACCTCCGCGCACCTCTTCACTTACACGGCGCACGAATTCTCTCCGGGGTGCCCACCGACCGCGCTGTTTCTATGAGCCCGAAAGGTGTCCCGCCTGTGGAGGCTTCTCCCGGCCCCGAGAGCGGCGGTGGAGAGGTTGCTGCCGCGGGCCTCGGCCAGAGGGCGCCGGGACCTGGGTGGGCGCTGCCGCTCGCCGCCGAGAAGAGGGCGGGGGCGGGGCGGCTCGCCCGTGCGGGTCCCAGCCTCCCGGTGTGGGAACCGGGGCGCGGCACGCGTTCCTAGGAGTTTCCCTCGGGCGCTCTCCGCTCCCGCCGCCCGCGTTCGCGCCCAGCGCCCCGAGCCCCGAGCCCCGAGCCCCGAGCCCCGAGCCGAGCGGCTCCTCCTTCCGCCTCCGTCCCCGTCTCCCGCAGCCCGCAGCCTCAGGGCAGAGTTCAAGTTCAGCCCCTGCTGGCGCTCCCGATTGAGGACAGGTCAGGGGGGCTGGAGGGCGCGGGTTTGCCCGGGAGGGCGCTGGGAGGCGGAGGGAGGTGGCCTCTGATTGGCCAGGGAGGGGGAGTGGAGGCACGGAGTTTCCCACAATGCTCCGGTGCGGTGCAGCCGCGGATGGATGCTGCGGGAAGGGGCTGCCATTTGCCGCCCCTGCCAGCGGAGCGCGGACCTGCTCGCTCTCTCGCAGCGGCGGCCGCTGCCAGCGCGCTCCGCCGGCCCGGCCTCTGCAGCGGAGCCGCCTCGCCTCCCTCCGCGGCCGGCAGGGCGGGCGCCATGAACCCCGGCTCCTCGGCGGGAGAGGAGCAGGGGGCGACGGGCGGCGGCGGAAGCGGCGCCGGGAGCGGCTGCCTGGGCGCCGAGGGCGGCGCGGACCCGCGGGGCGCGGGCGCAGCGGCGGCGGGGGCCGCTGCCCTGGAGGAGCCCGCGGCCGCCGGCGCGAAGGAGAAGGACGAGGCGCTGGAGGAGAAGCTGCGGAACTTAACTTTCCGGAAGCAGGTCTCTTACAGGTAGGCGCGGAGCCGGCGCGGGGACAGGTGCCTCCGGCGCCACCCGCGCTTCCCCTCGCAGGGCGCTGCCGCGGAGTGGGTCACCTGTGCGCGCGCTCTCTCTCTCTCTCTCTCTCTCTCTCTCTCTCTCTCTCTCTCTCACACTCTCCCCCCCCCCTCCCCACACACACACCTCTTTTCTGGAGAGGTGTTCTCTTGTCATCCCATCATGTTGGGCTGGAGGGAAGCTACTGCCCGTTCCCCCTGACAGGACGACGGGAGAGAAGACTGGGTCCCTGAGGTCAGAGCAACAGCACAATCGAGCGCGCGTGTGCGGGCGGGGGGTGCGCGCCCAGAGACGCCTGGTTTTCTGGCGAGAAATCCTCAAAGTTGTCCCTAAGCCCGGCGTCATCTTCACCCACTCGCCCGCCCTCCCGCAGTTTGCTGGGTGAACCTTTGGCACTAACTCGGTAGCTGAGCTCGCCCGAAGGGCAGGACAGGACAGGTCTACACTGAAGAGAAAGCCTCCTGGAGGTCGGACCCGCCTGGAAATGCCCAGGAAGGAAGAGGCGACGTGGACTGTGCTGTAGAGACACCGCTGGTTACGGGGTTACACGCACACGTGCTCTCTCCCTCTCTACTAGGTGTGCCCAGATGGACTACTTGGGGAGCCTTGTTGGCAAGCGAGGGGTGCGGCCGAGAGTGGGACAGTGCTTGCCCCGGAGGATGGATGTGTGTGTGAGACAAGGACGTTGTGGGGTAAATGGCCACCGCGTTATGATGAAAGAGTGCCCCACATTGTGTCGGATCCAGAAATGAGAAACGAGGACTCAGTAGGTTCTCTGTCCCCTCCCCTCCCCCTCTCCCCCCAGGCACCAGGCAGGAATAAAGATATGAGAGGTTTGGAGGGTTTCAGAGACTGCCCTTCCTGCTTATTCATTCCAAAAGCCAAGATGATAAGCACAGAATTTAAAAGATTTGTACTTGCTAGGGCTCAGAGGGTATCTTGAAATGGGGTCAGTGAAAGCAGCCTCCTGACCTTACTCCTTTGGAGGTAGAGTCCTTTCCAGAAACCCGGAGAAAGTGTTCAGCCTGGCACACCATGTGCTGTTATGTAAGCAAACGCAGATGATAGAGGCGTGTGGGTTTTCGCGGGTGTGTGTTGTATGGATGGGCTACGTGTGTGAATCACTGGGATCCCCGTTGGCATTGCCGGGCCTGGAGGCCCCGGTCCCTAGGGCATGGGCTCTGTGTCGAAGTGGTGGCTTCTGATGACTCTGAAACAATCTTCCTGGTGCGGTGGTTGCTCCCACGTCCCTTGAGTGCATTCCGTTCGTTGTGCATTGAGGTGGTTCCCACCTGACTTACTCTCTTAGCTACTCACATAGATCAGGACCAGATGGATCTTTCTCTTTCTAAAATTAGACGGGTCGTGGAGAGTGGAGTAGCTCTCTGGAGACCTGCTGGGGCACAGGCAGTTCTCCTTCCTAGTTATGGTGGCCTGTCTGGCCCTTAGGGAAGCAGGGGCTACATTCAGCCTATTTAGGAACCGAGGTTTTGGGGTGGACGGTGACGTGAAGTACATCATAAGTCTGGGCTCCTGTGATATTGGCTTCCATCTGACTCCTCACTGGGTAGGGCTACAAAGCCAGAGTTTGTCAGGGAAATCATTTCAGCTTGCCTCTTGGCCGGGGCCCTTCTCTCCTGGGAACTGGTCCTGTGCGGGGCCACAGCTTGCTGGGCCATGTGGTCACAGGTGCATGTGTGAGGGTGCACACACACAAACACGGACGTGGGCCCAGACCCGGAGGGATTGAATCCTCTGTAGAAAATAGGTCCTACTTTGTGAACATAATTTCCTTTTCAATAGGGCTGTCAGGTTTCCTATTCAGCAACCCGCTGGCAGCAGTGTCACCTCAGGTGGCTGGTTAACAATTCCCACCATCCAAGGCTTCCAAAACCCAAATCTCCGTGGGTGGGAATGTTTACCGGGCTCCTCTGGCAGTGTGTCAGTACACTAATATCTGAGTATTGCTGCCCTATCCCCCCCCCCCCGCCCCCCTCCCAAAAAAAAAGGCTAAGCAATTGATCTTTGAACTCATAAATCGTGCCCAGCCAAACAAGGCCAGGCAGTCCCCAAGTCAGGGGAAAGACTGCACAAAGGTAGGTGATTTCATCTGGCACATGGTTGTCCTGGATAACCTGGACAGTGTCCCATTTCCATTATTGTTACTATTTTTAGGGTCATGGTCAGTGGCCTGCCCACTCACCACGGCAGCCACTGTGTAGGCCTCAGAGGTGGCCGTGTGGGGTTGTTTCGCTGGTGGGGTAATGAATGGTCTGTAAGGAAAGAGCAGCTTCGGCTGGAGTTGGGCCCTGGCTCCTCAGGGAGGACTGCCACCTCCCTTCTGGGGCGCCTGAGGACAGCGACTGGTGGGAGAGAACGGAGGGCGTTAGCGAGACCTCCCGGAATGAAGTTTGAGCAAAAGGGTTCAGTGCGAGTGTGCAGCATGGCTGCTTGTGTAAGGGGGATCATGTAAGGTGGGGAAGAGGAGACCTGCAGGTAGCTCAAACACATTTTCTGGAGAACATGGGTATTTGTGGAATGACACTTGACAGGAAAGAAGGGGGCTTTGGGAGAGGGTGTGCGTGTGCATGTGGGTAGGGGGGGTCTCATCTGCTCCTTCTGTTGCTAAGAAACATATAATCTAGGGTTTAAAAATAAATGAGGAGTGGGTGGGCATATGCAGTGACTCCTGTCTTTTTAGGAACCAGAGCCCTTTACAAAGAGCCTTTAAATAAACGTTTCTGGAGGCAGATTATTCATTTTGCTTGACTTTTACTTTGTTAAGTAAAATAAACCCCTTTACACATACCCCTCGATTTTCCCTCATTATCTTTTCTTTCTTGGCTTTTTTTTTAGGAACCATTTTTTTTCCCATGAGAATTTTTCCTTTATTTCAGATTCTGCTCCCCTGGAGCAAATAGTCTCTGTAGACTGTAAAGCTGAAGGTTTAGAAGGCAGTGCAAGTGAGCTTGTCCTTTTTTCTTAAAATTACTACTTCCTTTTTCTTTGCAAATTATGGTGCTGCAACAGATACATACGTGTAGGATTTTTAAAAAACCACTCTAAGAATTCCCATGTATGTCAGTAATATTAAAAAAAATCGTTTAGCCCTAGCCGTTGTGGCTCAGTGGTTGAGTGTTGACCTATGAACCAGGAGGTCATGGGTGGATTCCTGGTCAGGGCACATGCTGGAGTTTTGGGCTTGATCCCCAGGAGGGGGCGTGCAGGAGGCAGCCAATCAATGATTCTCTCCCATCATTGATGCTTCTATCTCTCTCTCTCCCTTCTTCCCTGAAATTAGTAAAAATATATTTAAAAAAATCTTTTAGAGGCACACAGGGGCGGGGAAGGAGGGGTAACTGATGGTTATCATCCTCTGTGCACCAGGCACCTGTGTTAAGTGTTATCGTATAGTCTCTCTTATTTACTCTTCATGACAGTCCTATGCTATGCTTATGGTTGTTTCTGTTTTATAGAAAATGAGCCCGAGGCTTAGAGCTTGGGTAGGAGGCAGAGTTTAAACCCAGATTTGATGCTAAGTGACTTCGTTTTAAAACCACATCATGCTTCCCTAAACATTCACTTCTGGTTTGAACTCTCTCCATGTGTGTACTTGTGTATGTGCATTATAATCTACATGCTCTTCTGTAATATACTACAGGTGACTATATATAATATTTTGTATACTCTTTCGTCTGTGCCCCTTTGGCTATATAATAAATATTAAGGAACTCCTCTGCTACTTGAGAAATAAAAATGATGGTACATTCATGATCATCAGAAAATAGATTGGTTTTGCTTCTGAGAACAAAACCACCTACATGACACCTGCCACCTCTATGAAAATACCAGTCTTAGAGTTTTATCTCCCTTTTAGTAAAACTTACACAGGTGTTGTGTAGGTGACCCTAGATCTGGTGAAGAGCTGGCCTGTCCGAGTCTCCTGGCGCAGCGCAGAGGAAATGATGAAGCATGATTTTGTTTGAAGGAGGCTTGGGCAGTTACCATTACTTATGAGGTGTCGATGCCTGTGTGTCACTGTTTCTACTTATAAACCAGGGGTGGTGAGACCAGGCCCCCCTGCCCCCCCCCCTTCTTACGGGGAGTTTTTGGTACAAGATAAGAGTAGCAGCAAGGAGTATTAGACTTCTTAGGCGAGGCAGCTAGGGCTAAAAATGGTCTATTGTTTTTTATAGGGTGATGATGAGAGCATAGCATCTCCATTTGGTATTTTGTTCTGCAAAGCAAGTTTATGTGATTATAAGAAAGACAGTTGGGATGTTGAAAGCCAAGTAGGCTAGCATAGACATTGTTCTTCCTTGCAGGGAAATCACTAGTGTATAGGGAAGTTTTCTTCTGAATATAAGTATGCATCCTCCTTCTATGTAAATCAATTTTATTTATTTTATGTTTTCCTCTGACATTTAGACTTTAGGATCAGATGACAACCTTGGTTCTAATTTAATGTTTCCTTCCTCAATACTCACTTAGGGCTTGGCTAAGTGTAGACTTCCTTAATCAGGATACACACCAGGCAAGATTGCACTTGAACCACTGTCCAGAGTACTTAATCTGCTCTAATTGATCTGTTAGGAGGCTTGATTTTTACATGGAAGTTTGGCAGCCTTGGATCCTGTGGAATCAGGGGATCAAGAAGTTGAAGGGAGCTTTGCTGGCTTTCAGTTCTTCTGTGGCCACGGCAGCATTAGGCCAAACTAATTCAGACTACAGCTAGCTTTTTGGAACACTTCCCTTTCTAATCTGAGAAAATGAGGACTCCTAGTGAGGGCCCAGGCTGGCTGCACCATCCATGGCCTTCTGGGCTGGCATCTGCGATCCACATTCTCTGTTCAGCTCTGAGGTATCCTTGAAGTGGGCTTAGTCACTCACTCTGTGAGACAGGGAGCATCTGGAAGGACCATTGCCTACATGCTGGCTATGACATTTGCTTTCTTACGTGGGTTTGTATTGGTAATACTGATCCTAATTATTTTTTCTGAGATCCTGTAATTGCAGTTTCAGGATAATAGTTACCACAATTCAAAGACAATGTTTGGGCTTTTCTTACAGTGGATAATTGAAAAAGGAAGGTAAGGAGGAAAACAGAATCTAAGCCACTAGGCTTTCCCCCCCCCCCCTTTGAAATTTAATTTGCTTGAAGTAACTATAATAATGGACTAATTTCAAATTGCTTGGATGGATTGGAGCTGTTTGAACTCTTGGCGTTGTTTGAACTGGTTGGAATGTTATGCCTCTCACAAGGCATAACAAACCAATGCAATGAAAAAGATTAAAGAAATAAAAACACCAGATTATGTTTGCGCGTCGTACTCTCATAATTCATCTCTGGCTTGTTCTCCAGGCAAAGTCCTCTTTGGGACTGAGCTCAGGAGTGTCCACTTTCTGTGACAGGTGGTTGATCCTACCCTGTCCTCAGATGGTGCTTTCAACAGCAGTGTTAAGACTGAAGTGGGGTTTCCTGTTCTGGGAATTAAAGTAGAGTTTGGACCTGGCATTGTCTAGTTGATCTTGGGCATGTTATGTAAACCTTTGGAGGCTCAGCATATTCATCTCTAAAATGGGGGAATGGTAATACTTACCTTAGAGAGGTTTGTTAGGAGAATGGAATGAGTCACTTTAGGCGAAGGACTCAGTGCAGTGCCTTGTGTAGAGTTAACTTTTATAAGTATCATTATTCCCTGCTAGGTTGGTAGCTCCTTTGAAGACAGAAATTGCACCTTATCATTTGAATCCCCGAATCCTGTTCTTTTTGCTCAGCAGGTGTTGGATAAATATTTATTGAATGAATGAGTTTAATTGCTTCCTTTAAATAAACTACTACGTGATTCATTTCTTGTCCATCTCAATTGTGATTTTCCCCTTTTCTGCCTTTTTGTCATTACACTTTGTCCAACAGCTCAGGACTGTGTGTGCCTGTCTACAAATTCCTGTGTGAGTACCTGCACCAACCCGTTGGCCATCTGCTGGAGGCCAGAGAGGGGCGGCAGAAGCTCTTACTTAACCAGCTATTTTCTGCTTGTCAAAGAGAAGGCCTCAATTTGTCTTCTGAGTAGCACTAATTAGCTCTCTGGCTCTCTTTCTGTCTGTCTCATCCCTTTCCAAGAGGCATCATTGATTTTCTCCTCAGGGAATTTTCTGTTGACTTTTCTTCCTATGATTAGAACTTAGAGATGCAGAAAGATGGCTGCCCTGCATTCCTGGAATCTGTCTTGACCGTTGTCCAGCCAGTTTGGGGTGACTCCAGCAGCTTCTGTTCTGTGTTACTTTACTCATACTCCTTCCAACTCACCTGATTGACTGCAGTGGAAAAGTTATTTTAAGAAGAATTCCTTGGTTGACTGCGTGATGCTAAGCCTTTATTTTTGTTTTTAACTTAATAAGAAAGTCTTAGAAAAAGTGCCAGTTACTTTTTATTCGCCTGACTTATAAAGCACTTGAAGAATGGCTGATGAGCCCGGTTGGTGTGGCTCAGTGGTTGAGTGTCTGCCTATGAACCAGGAGGTCACGGTTCGATTCCTGGTGGGGGCACCTGCCGTGATTGTGGGCTCCATCCCCAGTGTGGGGCTCGCAGGAGGCAGCCAATCAATGATTCTATCTCATCATTGATATTTCTATCTCTTTCTCCCTCTACCTTCCTCTCTGAAATCAATAAAAATATATTAAAAGAAAAACAATGGCTGATGAGTTCCTGACATACACAGTGTTCAAAGAGAGGGGGCATGGGTGCTGCTGTGGTGACCTGAGAGGAAATGAAATCATTAGGTGTATGTGTGTTGGCTGAAGGAGGGGCTGTGGTTGGGTAGAGGTGGGAAGAAGGGCTTTGCAGGTGATTTTAATGTTCTTTCCTTCCAGTCCTGAGGTTCTGTGAGCCTTTGAAATAGAGCAGATACTGTTGTTGTTTTTTTAAATATATATTTTATTGACTCTCTACAGAGAAGAAGGGAGAGGGACAGAGAGTCAGAAACATCGATGAGAGAGGTCGATCAGCTGCCTCCTGCATGCACCCCACCGGGGATGCGCCTGCAACCAAGGCACATGTCCTTGACCGGAATCGAACCTGGGACCCTCCAGTCCGCAGGCGGACGCTCCATCTACCGAGCCAAACCGACTTGGCCAGATACTGTTTTTTAAAGGCAGTAGCTTGTTGACAGGGACTTACCTACTTCTTTTGCCTAACTTTCATGTATTTTGCTTAAGTGGAGTTACCTGAAGATTTTCAGATTCATAAATAATGCTATGATAAGTAACCCATTTTGAGTTAAACTATATTATGAATGGTCTGGCTTTTGTTGGAAGAGAGGGCAAACATTCAAAGCTTAAAATAGTTATAATTCAATTGTAATAAAATCTCATTATTACTTTTTAATCACATGAGAGACAGAGTGGTTAAGAGCCATGACTCTGGAACCCTCCTGCCTGGGTTTAATTCACCACTTATGTCTGTTGTGTGACCTTGGGCAAGCTACCTAACCTCTCTGTGCCTTCGTTTCCCCATCTATAAAATGGTAATGATAGTAGTACTCACCGTGTAGAATTGTTTGAAGGCTGACACTTTTAATACTGCCTGTCACCAAGTAAGTGCCATGAGTGTGTTTGTTAGAGTGATGTCATCTACAATTAAGTCCAGTTAAGGAGTAGATTTGTTTATTCTTCAAAATACTGAGCACTGGTCAAATGTCAATAGCTAGTAATAAAATTATTCAGACAATATGAAAATAAGATATACACTTAGGAAATTTAATTTATAGGTTTTGGCATTCATTAAGGTACAGAATGTGTACTTTTCTTTTCACAACTTATTAAAAAATAGTCACTATTACTAGAGAATGCGAAGAGGTGAAGAGGAGAAAGCTGCTTTGGAAATTGGAGCAGGCAGAAGGCCAAGGTCGGTGAAGACAGGCCTGGTCAGTATGTGGGGGAATCAGGGACACCCCCAGCTGGTCATCTGGGAGCAGGGGGCCAGACTTGGAGGGTTAGTGTTAGGGGGTCACAGGGCTTTGCTGTGTCAGGAGTGGATAAAGACAGAGGCCCTAGAAATAGAGTTGTCACTGGGGACTGCAGGACAGAGGTTATTTTTCCAGGCAATCAGGAAAAAGCCTCCCAGATGCTGCCTGTCCTGGCTCATTTCAGAAATAGAAGGCGCAGCCTTCTGGGTATTCTATCAGTTATCTCAACGAGGCCAAACAACAGATTTTTTTTTTTTAAATTTTAGATGATTATTAAATATTTGTTGAGCAAATAAAACTGGCTCAAGGCTATGAAGTATTGAGGAAGGAAGTCTGTTTTTCTTCTTCAAAAGGCAAAGAAAAATCAGTTGGGTTGCTTTCATGTATCATGTAGATTTTTAGGAAATAACCAGAAAATAGTCTCCTTTGAAAGGTCCAAAGTACACTTTTAAAAGGTGTCACTACTTTGTCTTTGAGAAAGATGTCAAAATTCTATGGAAAAGTAAATTTTTGTTCAAAATAACTTGAAAGCGATTTGTTTAAAGATGAAAAAAAGAAAGCTTTACATAAGCTTATGTGGAAGCAGTTGGAAAGGGCTCGGTGTATCACTTTGAGACCAACTTCTGGAGCGTTCTTCAAACTGAAAGGACTGTGTTCTCATCATCGTCCTTGTGTATGTGACAGGCTTGGAGGCACCCTCTCTCACACAGGGAGCATTCCCTGTAGAGGTTTTGGAGAAAAGAGCCTGACTTAAAACAGCCTCTTCCTTTTAAGTTGGCCCCCTCTCAGGGCAAAGACTAAACCATAGCATCGTTTTGTTTCTCTCCATTGGAAGCCCTGTCCTCAGCATCTAAACTTAGACAGGAAGTAGAAAGTCATTGAACCCCAGAAGCTGCAGAATATGATCTTCCCTACCTTCCGGCCCCACCGCACCTTTTCTCACAGGGACTAAGAAGGGACAGATGTCACTGTTCTCCTTCTCAGTGGCCTCTGATAAACCATTTCCCGAGGCAGCAAAGGCAACCAATGTACTTTCAAAGTTTTTATAAAGTGTAGCTAAGAGAAGGAACAAACTTTAACTGGGTTCAAATTCAGACTATAAGTGTTAACTACCCACTTGTTAACATAGTCATTATAAGGTAATGATTTGATTAAATGTGTACTCTGTGCCCAAAGCTGCTAACATAATCCTCTGTTAAGTAGGGACTCTTATTGCGTCGTTTGCCTGAGGCCACAAAACTACTTAAATGGCAGAGTTAAGATCTGTGTCTATGTTCACCCATTGCGTTCCTAATGCAGCTTTCCACTCTCCCATTTTCTGTGTGCAACTGGCAATATTTTCAACATCTAGTGGTTGTGAGACCAAAATCCCTTGAGAGGAGACACCCTTATTTTTCATCTTGGTGGGCTCAGCCATTCCAAACACAGGGCTTAGAGAAAGGCTTCATAAGCAGCAGTTCTCAACCTGTGGGTCGCAACCCCTTTGGCGGTCGAATGACCCTTTCACAGGAGTCACCTAAGACCATCCTGCATATCAGATATTTACATTATGATTCATCACAGTAGCAACATTACAGTTATGAAGTAGCAACGAAAATAATTTTATGATTGGGTCACAACATGAGGAACTGTATTTAAAGAGCCAGAAGGTTGAGAACCACTGGTTTAGTGGCTTATAGAACAAGAATTCTTTTCCTGTCCACGTACAGACTTAGTTCTGTGAATGGCAGGTGCTACTGGCGATTGGAGGGAGGCCAAGATGGGAGCTTTCCTTGGTGAAACGATGTGAATTTTCCGTTGCATGAGATGGTGGGATAAACTCAGTTTCCTGGGGCCAGAGCATGGTTTGTTGGGATTCTGGCCTGGTACTGCCCCCTTCAAATTCTACCTCCAGGACAAGATTTGTTATAGTCAGAGTGGAACCTGAAGAGAGGTGAGTATTGGTACAATGGTTTGGGTCCAATGAAGAAGTTAGGACCAATTCATGCGTACTCTGTGTGGTTGAAAAGGCAAAATAAATACCACTTGCTTAAAAAAATATTCTTAGAAGAGTTGAGTCATTCATCTTCAACTGGAGGGCCTATTCAGGCTGCAAGTACTTGCAATAGAAGCTTTTCCATAAGAACATCCTTCAGAATTCATAATATTCCTGTGTGCAGCTGTAGACACCTAGAAAGTTCCAAGGATCATGTTTAAAAAAACCCCAAGCCACTCTTTCACATTTGAAGAAATCCTTCAGAATTTTGTAGCAAAATACATTTCTAGTTCAAAAATAAACGTTGAAGCTATTTAAAGATGAAAACAGACGCTTTCCATGAGCCAGTGTGAAATTATAACAAAATCGAAGGGATTTTTTTTTTTTAAAAAAGACAAATTTATGGAGATTTCTTCAACTGTTATTACTGACTGAATTTAGATACTTGTAATAAAAATGTGTGTGGTGCTTTTAGGACTTTACCATTTATAAACTGCCTTCACATAATTGCTCTAATTTTACCATCAGAACAATCTGAGGCAACAGGTAGAGCAGGTACTGTTTTCCTAGCCATCGTACAGTTCTGGGAACAGGGGTGACCACCAAGTGACTGCCCAAAGCCACGTGCCCTGTTCTTCTTACTCCAGGACACTGCTTCCACGTTCGGCTCTGTGGAAAGATAATTAGCAACATTTCCTTTTTGTTAATTTATTTCCTTAAACTTATCTCAGTTGTTAATCACCATGGACAAAGTTGGAGTCAGTCACTGGCTGGCCTACCAAGTCCATATTGCATTGACAAGGAGGATGCCCTCGTGGCCACCTTCATTACTCTTCCCATCTCCAGGTGAAAATACGAAACCACCAGTGTGCTGGTGTGTGTTTAATACTCCTTCTACGGGGGAAAAAGGAAGAGAGAGAAATATGCAGGCTCTTCTTTTGCATTAGTTGCTAAGCAGCAACCATTTCATTGTAAAGAAGATTCAGTTCAAATAATGACATAGGTATTCCAAGAAGAGCATTTCATTTTTACAGCAACTGCATTTCCCGTCTCCGTATAGCATAGGCTCACATGGCTCAGTGATTCTAGGGGAAGAAGTCAGCACCTCAACACATTTGTTGACTGTATGGAGAAAATTCAATATAACTGATCACCTAATAACCACACTCCCATCTTCTGCAACTAAGAGTGAGCAGCAAGCCCAGGCTACTCTCAGTTTTAAGGACTTGGGAATATCTTCAGAAAATATGAACAGGTATGTTTTTGAGGCCATATTTGACATTAACTGCTGTCTCAGTGGAATACTCTGGATAATTTAGAATCCCAAGGGTTTGAAGTAATGTGGTATAGAGCAAAATCTGGTTGCAGACAAGGACTTGGATCGTGGCCAAGATTTCATTGTGTTGAGATTTTGCTGGTGACGGAAGGCTCTTAAAAATGAAGATATCCTGGCTGCTGTGGCTCAGTTGGTTGAGCATCATCCTGTGCACTGAAAGGTTGCCAGTTCGATTCTCATTCAGGGCACTTTAACCTGGATTGCGGGTTCGATCCTACGTACGGGAGGCAACCGATTGTTATTTCTCTCTCACCTTGATGTTTCTCTCTGTCTTTCTCTATAAACATGTCCTCAGGTAAGGGTTGGGAAAAAAAAGAAGATAAAAGAAAATATTGTACAAGGCTAGCATAAGTCATGGAGTTCAGTTTTATCATGAAAAAAGGTATGAGGTAGAGGAAGGAAGACATATGTAATGTCCCTGTAAGTATGGGTTTTGAAGGGGAGCTGTTGAATTATGAAGCTGTCGGGAGATCTGTCTTTCTAATTGCACTGCCATTAACTTTGAAGGCTACATGATGTGTGTGGGGAAGCCCGTGACCCTGCGTTTCCAGGCATTTCTGCCATCTCTGTTCCAGCTTCCACAAGCTGCTGTGAAGCTCCGGGTACCTACACAAACATCTCTTCTTCAGAGTACTGCTTCAGGGGAGTTGTTAAGGGAGCCCACCCTGTTGTTTCCAAAGAGTGCGTTGTGCAACACATCGCCCCAAGCCCTCCTCCCCAAGCCATTTGAGAGAAAATACTTCTTCCTGGGAGCAGATGGGAAGCTTGGAAACTGGTCTTTAACTTCCAGTAAATTGCTCTCCCATTGATGGCAAAGTACCTCTTCCAGGAACTGAAAGTAATGTTGGGAAGAAGTGATACATGGATGAATCCACAAATGGTGAATGGTTTTCCCACTGTGGTGTGGAGCTCATTAGTATAGTTGTTTTTAGCATCTCTCCAGCAATTAGTGCTTCTCACAGATTTCACTGTGCACTTTTTACAATTACTCAAAATGGCCTTGGTGAAGGAGTCCTGGTGTTCTAGGAACCCATTATCTACATGAGGAAATCAAGTAAAGAGGGCTGGGAAGGGGAGGACTAAAACCCCTGGCTTCCTGGCCTGGCATGAAACTACAGAAGAGCGTGTGACCTGAGCTTGGACACTCAGGCGTTTTTGGACTTGGCCTCTTACAGGACTGACAAAGGGAGTGCCAGCTTGTTCATACTCATTGGCAGTGCCCTGGTAGCACCGTTCCTGCTGTCCTAGTTCCTGTCTTTTCCAAGCATGGATCACCAGCCTTTCTATTGTGAACCATCCAATATCTTACCAATAAACTTCCTTTCTGTTTAAGTTAACCAGGTTTGGTTTCTCTTGCTTGGAACAACGACAACAAGAACAACAACAACAACAACAACATTTAATTGATAAAATAAAGGTGGCCAACAACAACAAAATTTAATTGATAAAATATAAGTGGTCCTCCTTTATTTGGCCAATGGTCCACCAGCCTCTACTAGTGAATGTTTTCAATGTCAGGAGCTCTTGGTTTTCTTAGAGCAAGAGTTAGGTCGGGTCAGGTCTAATTGTTAGAAAGCTTTTGTTATAGGAAGATAAAAGTGGTACTTAATGAATATTTGGCATCAATTAGGTACTTTGTGCCTTCTTGTTTGTTGTTCTCTTATTTACTTACTACAACTCTCTGAGTTAGTTATGTCTACGTTACAGATGAAGGAACTGAATCTCACAGAGGTGAAATAATTTGCCTCGAGTCAAAGAGCTATTAATTGATGGAGTCAGGGTTTAGGTTTAGTCTCAAGTCACCCAAAGTCTGCATATCCACCCGCCCCCCTTTCATTATACCATGCTGCCTAATGTTGAGTCCAGAACTGACTTCTTTATTTTATTTATTTATTTTTTTTACCTACTGGTCTTCCTTTTAACTTCTGGGCAATATTCAAGATAACCCTACTCCTTTTTTCCATATGTTAGGTCTTCAGATATTTGAAGTCAGATATTTAGACCGAACTCTCTCTTTTTTCATTCTTCACTTAGCCCTTATCTGAAGGTGATATTTAATCACCTTCGCCTTTCTGGTTGTCCCTAATTTGACAGCATACTGGTTTATCCATGGCCTTCTTCACAAGAATTGAGCACCAAATTAAAAATGTTTTCTAACTACTAGCATATACAGTATCTCTGTTTGAATTAGAAACCAGTCTTAATTCTGGGTGGACAAATTAACAAAATTCCACCCTTCCCTCTGAGTTCTGTCAGTTCCAGAGCCAGGATCTAGCATTTGGTGGAAGGCACATTGGCTGGAGTTCAGTCTCCCTGCCTCTCTTCTGGGTGCTCTGGTGCAAGGCACAGGTGTAGGTATGGCTCTGTGAGACTTAGTTCCCTCGCTGTGGCCACTGGTTGCTATGAGTATATGGACTAGCATGAGTGAGGCCAAATTCTGTAAAACTCATTCCAAAGCCAAATTTCCAGACTACCAATTCAACAAATTATTGATATTTCCAAAATTTTGCTTAAGTTGTAGCCATTTCACTTAAGATTTGTCATTTTAGTTTGGCTAAATGTTTATTTGGCATGTTTTATATTTATATCAGATACCAAACACTTCTAGAATTTTCAAGATTCCTTCCCCCCTCCCTTCCTCCTTCCTTTCCTTTAACCCTTCCTCCCTTCCTCCTTTTCTCTCTTCTTTCCTAAATAAGAAAAGGCAAGCTCTCTCTTAATTGTAGTTTACTATTACCTCTATTTTTCAGACTTATGCTTGTAACACCCGCCCCTTGACCCTACTGCTGGTAGAAAAATGCCTGTGGGCAACTCTTTAAAACTGGCTGAACCTATTTATCTGAGAGGTTTTGGTGACCTTTCTTTAATGAGTTGACATAGAGCTAATAAAGAAACCTATCTGTACTTTTGCTAAACCTATATTTGGTAGCCAAGAAGATTACTTATTTTGTCCAGAGGATAGCATTTTACTGTTTCAGGTACTAGGGCTGTGCTGTCCAGTACAGTAGATCCCAGCCATATGTGCCTATCAAAGGTAACTAAATAAATTTGAAATCCATTTCCTCAGTCCCACTAGCTACATATTGAGTGCTTAACGCCATATGTGGCTAGTAGCCATCATATTGGACAACACAGATATAGAACATTCTCATTACTGCAGAAAGTTCTGTTATTGAAAAGGATTGCTGTCTCACGATACTAATTTATCAAATCTATAGAAACTTCTAGCTTTTCATCCTAGAATGACAGCCTTGGTTGATGCAGTTCTTGAATCTGCTTCCATAATTAATAAGTTACACTTTAACCCTGCTGGTGTGGCTCAGTGGTTGAGCGTTGACCAATGAATCAAGAAAACACCGATTTGATTCCCAGTCAGGGCACATGCTCTGGTTGTGGGCTCCATTCCCAGTAGGGGGCATGCAGGAGGCAACTAATCAATGATGTTTCTCTCTCATTGATGTTTCTCTCTTCTCTCTTCCTCTCTGTCTAAAAATCAATTTGAAAACATTTTTTTAAAAAAGAAGTTACACTTTAGAGGTACAACTAGGAATGAGAGAGCAGTGTAGTCAGGAAAAGGGCAAAGTCACTCTTGGTGTTCTCTGTCATCCTGCTTATCATGGCCTTTTCCCCTCCTCACTACAGTGGTGACTGGTTTCCATAAGGACAAGAGCAGGAGCTTGGCTTTTCTTTTTATAAAGTACACTTTCCCCTACACTGCCAAGTGCACCGAGCTCTGTGCAGGAGGGAACATGTTCTGTAGCTTTTGGTTGACTGGCTATTTTGCCTTCTAAGCTCACCTGATAGTAATTGCTTTTTGGGGTAGAGTGAAGGGTGGGGAAAGAACATTACTGCTTCTCCAGCAGTAATTCCTGAAATGTGGGTAGGGGCATGGTCCAAGATTCAGGGTATTAATGTGGGGTAGGGGTGTGTAGCTTCGGGTTGTGTCTATGTAACAGAAATTGCTTATTATGCTCCCTGTTTTATTCTTATCAGAAATTCCCATCATGTTCAATAAATACTTACTGTAGATTCACCAAGGAGGCATGGAAGTAAATGCTTGGACTGTAACCTTTAATGTGGCTCCCCTGGTTCCTAAAGGGAAGACCTTAAGAAGTTATGAAAAAAACACACCCACAAAAACACAATTTTAAGGATAAAGCTAAGGTGCCTGAAGAATCCTTGTATGTTTGTGTGGCTTCTCTCTGGTGCTTTGAGTTGCCAATATTGCACACAAGGGTGTTCTAAAAATAACCCAAGTAATGTGCATCCTCCGTTGAAGGGAGTGAGATAATTTGTGAGAAGATGAGATATGGAAGAAGAGAGAAGCTTTAGAAGTTGTGAAATGAAATACATGAATCTCGATGGTCTCTGAGGCTCTCCCTTGCACTGAGTGCTCTCTTTGAAGTCTTGATATTGAAAACTGGAAAAAAGTACTTGAAAAAAAAAAAGCATTGCTGGGAGAGCCATTGGTTTTTTCCTCACCTATGTTTTATAGCATGAGCAGTCCCCTGCATACAGACTTACCTGTTCTTTAAGAATAGTTATGGGGTACTCACTGGCTATATGTGCAAAGCATTATTGCAAGCCCTTGGTGAGGAATCCAAAGTAGCATAATAAATGATTTCTACCTTAAAATTGCTTCAATTGCTTATAACTTATTGAGGAAACAAATAAGAAAACATATTAAGTGCCTACTACATGCCAATACCATGCTAAGTGCTAGAAATAAAAGAAAAATAACAATCTCTGTTATCAAGAATTTATGATCTAATGAGGGAGAGAGGCAAAGAATCGACCTGTAACAATCAGAGTGATAAATTCAGAGGGATGTTCAGGAGACAGGCTGGGGAGCCCAGAAGAAGGGCTCCTATGTCAGACCAAAGAGTGGAAGATCTTTTGGAGCAGGCGATGGTTGAATGTGCCTTGAAGGAGGAATAGGAGGTAGATAGGTGGAGGTAGGTAGGTGGATTTGCTCATGTCATTGATTCAGTGAAGAAAACATGCCCTAAGTTTTAAATGGCAGACCAGAAACAGAACTTCAGAATATAGTCTATTCATTTCTAATCTCTTTTGAACAGCCCCCCAAACCCATCATTTGAATATTTGGAAGGAGTGGAGGGCTTTAAATAGGTCCCCCTCCCTAGAAATCCATGCATAAAGGACCTTTCCTAGGAGTTCTGTCTACTCTGTACTTGAAAAACATCAGAAGCTTGAACAAAAGTAAACAGCAGGCACAGAGGGATGCACATGATCATATCTGGGCTGTTTGAATACAAACGAAGGGCAGAGAGGTTAGTTCTTTTGGGGAGAAGTTTCCTTGGATTTTGAAGGACTGGTAGTATTTCAACAGGAGGTGATGGGGCAGAGAGAGAACGAGGATGGAGCACAATCTAGGCAGCAAGAGTTGCATGACAAAGGGCACGGTGGGCATGTTTGGCAGCATGTGAATTGTGGAATAATTTTGCTTTGATCCCAGAGAAACGCAGTGGAAGATCAGGCCAGGGAAGGTTAAGTACTCATTACAGAAGGCTTTGAATGCTATCAGAAGAATTTGGGTTTTGTAGTTAGCAGAGAGCCATTGGAGGTTTGGGAGCAGAGAGGTGATGCTCTGTATCCAATGTGGGGAAGACCTTGTTCCCTCTGGATCCATTGCCACATCCCCTTCTGGAACCTCTGTTATTACAGCAGGAGTGACACCTCCACTCTGCCCTGCCACTAAACCATGCGAAGGGGACAAGAGCTCTCCTCCTCCCCCGGGGCATAAAGTGGCCATGGTGGCCTACAGCCATACTCCTCTCAGGCCTCCAGGACAAATCCCTGAGGATTTGGGAAAGATGGAGTGAGGAGGATGTGTGATAGCCTCAGAGTCTGAACCTGCAACTTATTTTTACATAAAGTCATGTATTTAGGGGTTAAATCTGATGTCATTAGTGAATACTTGAGCCAAACAACATTGTCCGAAGTTCTAAGCAGGCAACTCTACAGAAAATTGGGGAACATGGCTTGCCTCTGAGCTGGAGACTTTCTCTCTAATCTGTTTGGAGAAACTCCCAAAATATCACACCATTGGAATGTTTTTAATGAAGTGGAAAGTTTTTCCCCCCAGATTCCAATACCTAGAAATCACTGAACAAATTAATGGAAGAAATATGTGTTCTGAATGTGTTAGAAAATGGTAGTTGAGTGGCTTAGATGTTGTTTCCCGTCAGAGGCCTTGTTACCGTCTAACACCATTACATGAACAGACATTGACTGGGCCAGTTAATAGAAATACAGATAATTTTGCAGCTAGGAAAGATTTGCTTTCGGCTGAAAACTGCACACTCTTTTCAGACCTAATCTTCAGTAAATGGAGTGCAGCATTGTGGTGGAAAGTCAGTGTGACCAGCTCTGTCTCCTGGTGTTCAAGCTGGTTCCTGAAGGATTAGGGTGATGTCTAGGTTACTTCCTGTATTATGTCCATTGCATTGCAGTGCCTGAGAGCTGGCTCACGTCCTGTATGTTAGAAAATCATCATTTTTCTCATATAAATGGAAAGTAGAGAAAAGTAGGGTACAATAGAGAGAGCAACAGTGAGATCAAAGAAGCGTTAACATGCAGGAAGGAAGAGGATCTTGGTTCAAGGCCACCCAGAGTGGTGAGCGGGTCCATCTGATATGGGGACATAGCCAGCAAACGAATCTCAGCATTAAGATTAGAAAACGCTCTTTATCCACTTTTCAACCAAATCCAGTTATTCAAACATAGAGCCTACTGAGCAACGTCGTAACTCTATTCCATATACTAAACTCTAAGATGCAAAACGTCCTATTTCTTTCCATGTCACTCAATGAAGCCAGTTTGCAACATGCAATTTTTTCCTAGTAGCCTTCATTCAAAAATGTTTACTCCTCACTGCCTTAGATTGAAAAAGGCATAAATAAAATTAGAAAACAAGTCTATTAATGAGTCACTGCCCATCCGTGTTAGAAAATAGTATTGCCTACTCCAGTGTGTGTGTTGTGTGTGTGTGTGTGTGGGAGGTGCGCGTCATATGTGTATAAGTTGGAATTTGCTCGCTTGTGTGTCACCTGCTAACCCTCAGATAGGTCTCATTCTCTCTGACCCCCCATGTTCTCGTCTGAAAAATGAGGCTGCTGATACCTGCTGCACAGCATGGTTGTTGAGTTGAATGGAATGAGGCATGCACTTTGTAAATTGCAAAGCCACATATAAAGGCAAAATATTGCTAGCACCACCACCGTGCTGAATCATATGGATGCTGTCTGCCATGGAATAATGGGAAGACCTTGTGAACTTTTCAGAGTAATTACATTTCTTCACGAAATCTCTGAAGCATATGTTTGCTAATGGTCAGCATCATTTTAGAGATGTGCAAATGCAGGTATGTGAGAATTAACCATTTTTTTTTTGTTTTAGTTTTTAAATACAATGCTTCTTTAATCAAAGTAATATATAAGTGTAGCTTAATGCATAGTTCATTGTTAACTAGAACCACAGGCTTATAAAAAACCCCAGGATTTCCCTTCTCTATTTCTCTCCCATACTCCCTTTTCCCCAAAGCTTCTGTGATATGTTAGTTCTTCCTCTGGATTCCATATTTATATTTATAGATAATATGCCACTATGGTCTGCTTTACAATTTTTCTCAACTGTATCTTATGAGAAGAAGATGATTTTAGTTCTCTTTGATCCTACCTGCACATGTCCCTTTTTTCATCTTTCCAGTATACTTACTTCACAATGTTATTTAAATCATTCATAAATGTTTATAATATTAAACTTTAATATAATATTAAAGTTTTAAATCTTATCTATAGCTGAGCCACCCAGTGCACTATTGGATACATTTCCTTTCTTGTATTCTTGATCTCATTTTTTAAATTATAATTTTTAAAAATTTAATTTTCAATTACAGTTTACATTCAATATTATTTTATATTAGTTTCAGGTGTACAGCATAGTAATTCAATAATTATATACTTTACAAAGTGATCCCTCCAATATTTCAAAAATATTGGTCTCATTTTAAAAATTATTTTTATAGCCATAACCGGTTTGGCTCAGTGGATAGAGCGTCAACCTGTGAACTGAAGGGTCCCAGGTTCGATTCCAGTCAGGGGCATGTACCTTGGTTGTGGGCACATCCCCAGTGGGAGATGTGCAGGAGGCAGCTGATCGATGTTTCTCTCTCATCGATGATCTGACTCTCTATCTCTCTCCCTTCTTCTCTGTAAAAAATCAATAAAATATTTTTTAAAAAATTATTTTTATATAAGTTTCTTTATAACTCTCCCACAAACTTTTTAACAGAACTATAAATCTTCTAGTACATTTAAACATATCAAATAATGTGTCAGTTTTGTTATTTTTTGTGTGGACAGGCTGTCCTGGTTCCCTCCATCACCTTGTCCCTTCTTTTTTTAATGAATTTATTGGAGTGACATTGGTTAATAAAACTATAAGTTTCAGATGTACAATTCTATAATACATCAGCTGTATATTGTATTGTATGTTCACCACCCCAAGTCAAGTCTTTTTCCATCACCATTTATCCCTCCATCATCTTGCCTCTTCTGGTCTGGTTTGTAGCACAGCTCTCATTTCTCCCCATTTTCTTAATTTCTCATTGCTATTTCCCACAGTTGAATCCCCTATTTTTTAGATTTCTTATACTTCTTTTTTAGTTTCTGCATAGTTTTGTGGCGCACACAACCATTTCAAGACTAACAGTACCACATTCTTGGATGGTTTCTCCCCCCCCCCCGCCCCCCCAGGAACTTTCATCATATTTTTAGATGACTGAGTTGAAAAAGTTTTCTAGGATGTGGGACACATCCTGCCATAGTTTTCTCAGAAAAGGTGCAAAAGAAGTAGATATTTTGAGTCTTTTCATGTCTGAGAATATCTTTTTATCTATTTTCACACCTGATTGAGAGTTTTTCAGGGTATGGAGTTCTAAATTGGAAATGATTTTACCTCAGAATGGTGAATACATTTCCCTGTTGCTTCTCTGCTTCCAAAATTGCAGTTGACAAGACCAACTCCATTTCTGATTCTCAGTAACTTTATGCTTTTTTCTTTCTCTCTAGTTTAAATTTTTTTCTCTTTATATGTACTGTTTAGAAATTTCAAAACTGATGTGCCTTAGCATGGCACATATATTCATGGTGTTGGAAACTTTTTAGATGTCTTCAATCTGAAAATGTTTAGTTCTAAGGAACTTTCTGGTATTATAATTTGGGGGTAAGGGAAGAATACCTTCTTCCCATCCATTTTACCTGTTGCTTTAAAAAAAAATTATATTGTGTAGCTATTGGATCTACTGGAGGATTTCTCTAATTTTATTTTCTATCAACGTTTTCCTTTGAACTTCTGTAATCTGACTTTTAATTTCTAAGAGCTCTTTCTTGTTTTCTAGTGCTCATTTTTATGGCACTCAACTCTTGTTTCATGGCTTTAATATCTTTTATATCTCTGAGGATATTAATGATAACGTTTGAACATTTTATTCGCCCTATATTAACTCTCTTTTCTTCAAAAATTTTTTTTCTCTTTAGTTAGTATCTTCTCTTCATGTTGGAAACTCTGATGATCTGGTCATATTTAAGAGAGAGACTGAATGGAAGCTCCTTATGTGTACATGTCTTTGATTTGTTAGAACATTAAGCTTCACAATTTTTATGGGGAAACTCCTAAATGTTAATGTTTTCTGTTCAGAAGAATGCTCTGCTTTCCTCTGAAGAGGTTTACACCTGTTATTTCTCTGGGGCTGGATTTTTTATTATTCAACTTATAGATTTTCAGTAGATCTCTGCTTTCAGTAGAAGATCTCATACTCAAACCCATTTGTGATTGGTGTTTTCTAGTTCCTCTCTGGTTTAGCATCTTTAGAAACTAAATTTCTAGTATGTCAAGAGTAACCATCAGGCTCCTCAAGATGGAGATCCAAATAGTCTCTGTAAAGGCTTCTTCAACTCTTTTTGGCCCCTTCTCCCATTCTCACCTTCATGGTTACCTGGTGCTTTCAACTCTGAAGCTTTTCTGGAGTTCTGTGTTGATTACTTTTTCCTTCCCAAATACACCTAATTTCCAGCTTCCTCTGCCCTGCCTACATTCACTTAACTCTATTCAATTCACTCTCCAGCTTCTAAAAGTCTTGTCATTCCCTTTGCTGTCAGCTCACCTTTTCCTTTTTTTTTTTTTCTTGTGAAATGATGTCTTTTATTTCCTGTACTTTCACTTTAGTGGGAGTTTCTGGAGGGAGTTGGGATAAAAGCATGTGTCCTACTCACTGTGGTGAATGGAAGTTGCTTACTCTGTTCTTCCTTGGTACGAACAATAGGAAATTTGACAAATCAGAGTATTTCTTTAGAAATTTTGAACAGACAGTGTTTTTTGTTCATCTTTCCTTCTAAAAGGAGTTTTAAGAGTTTCAGATGCATTTCCTCTGTCCCAACTCTTCCTCTGTGACATGGGACAGGATGGTAGTTTTTCGAGCATCCAAGTAGAGGAGATACCTGTTGTGGCTTCCCTCTGGTATTCTGCTACAATCCAGTTGCCTTCATTTAGCTCACCATTTGCCTTGCGGCCAATTAGCTAAAGTTTCAAAGTATTCCTTTGATTTTCAGCACCTCCTAACGTTGAACCACTGGTTTCTGTTAGACACAAGGTTCTTCTCTGTCTTCTGTCTGTAGCCCGTGCTCTTCTGGTTTTCTGGGAAGCCCTGAGACTTGTCATTCTCCTAGCAGCTCAGATGCCAGCCTCCCCAAACACCCAGAGTTCATTTAGCACCAATGAGGTGCTCAATCTGGGATTTCTGAGGGACTGTCACTGGGGGGAGGCTATTGCTAATGAGGTGCAAATTAGCAGCAGCTGGGGCGGGGTTGCTCTCTCTGGGCTGGGCCCCAGGGGAGGGTGGATTGCTATGACACTTTCACAGGAGGCTGGCTGTGGGCTGGAAAGCCTGATTCCAGGCCAGGGGCAGCCCTTGCACAATGCCTGGAGGTCTGTCTGGGCTCATGCAGCCTGATCCCCAGACCTGCTGCCAGCTGGCTAATCTCTTGGCTAGTTTTCCTGGCTGGCTTTCCCTGTAAGTAGGAGAGGCTGAGCTCAGTCATGGGGCTTTCCCAAACATTGGAGAAGATAGCCAGGAAGACCCACAGCCCCCAGGAACACTGTCCTTGGGATGGAGTGCTAGAAGGTTACGCAGTTGGGGTTTTGATGGTGGAATAGTGGTTCCAGAAGCAACTGCTGGGAGAAGGGAACATATTCCTCCTGAGCACTTGCCCACCAGTCTTGCATGGAAGCCCCTCATTTCCTAAACTGTTCACTCCAGTGCCCTCATCAGCTCACGTCTATGTTCCTGGAAGGTTCAACCTTCTCTCAGACATCTTCACTTGCAGGTGTCCCCACCAGTGATGTGGCAGAGCTGTGGGTGGGGAACTATGTTCAGAACCAGAGAAAATGGAGGGACATCGGTGGATGTGAGTTGGTGGGGAAGTGAGTTTATGTCAACTGGTCAGTATGACAGAATGCAAATTGTGGAATCTGTGTGTCTATTGGGGTGACCTTGAGCAAATCTCTTATATGCTCTGACTTGACCACCCTCCACATTTTCTTCTATTTCTCTATCTCATTTTCTCTGACTTTATAAAGAGCTCACTGGGTGCCAGCCTAGATACAAAGGTGACAGGCAGGAATGAAATATAGTCCCTGTTTTCATGGAACACATCTTCCAGTGGAAGAAGGCAGACATACAAACAACACAGATTCACACGTGATGAGAAATGCACTATGCCAGAGGCATGTAAAGAATGTCAGGGGATGATGGAGGAAGGGGCAGTGTTGCTCTCTGAAAGGGTCAAAGGATGCCTCACTGTGGTGGTGACATTCAAACAAGTCATTGTTCAAGGATGGAAGTGTGCCTTAGAGAAGTCACAGCACCGTCATGGAGGTTTGAAGAAGCCTGGTGTATTCTAGATAAAGAAAATTGTTTGTTAAGCCTACAGCGCAGGTATAAGGTGAACTCACAGGCTGTGGGTCTGGAAATAGATGATGAAGGGTACATTTTGCCAAACAATGAGTTGGACCTCACCCTTGCTGGTGACAGGAATTGTGGTGGGCTGTAGAGAATTATGATGCTTTGCTAAACGAGGAGGCTGGGCTCGATGATCTTTAAGATCCCTTGGAGTCTGAACTTTTTGAATTCTCTGTGTGGGTACGAAGATGTGGGTCGGGAACACAGCTTCGTTGAGGAGTGTTATCTGGTGTAACGTCTGTGAGTAGGTGTTTAAATGTGGGCTGGACTCAATAGCTATATTAGGAAGTGACATCAAGCGGGGCGTGGGGCACCGGGTTCTAAGTTAAGCTGGAGTTTAAATATCCAAGTCTAGTTTCAGCCTTTGATCACGATGCTGATCCTGGCTTAAAGCAACTGACCTGTCGGTGCTTCAGGACTGCCACTTGTCAAGTGGAAAATTTCACTTCTCTGCAGTTGCAAGGTGGCTTTTTTTTTTTTGAAAAGTTTTATTTGATAATGATTTTGCTATGGTTTGAGGCATTTGAGAACAAAGTTACTTCTGACTGTATTATTAGCTATGAACGGACATGGAAATCAAAGTTATCTGTGTATGAATTTTGTGCTGAGTTTTTCCTGAGTTTTGATTCATATTTGGAGTAGGAATCTGGTGGGAGTAGATATAGGGAGATGGGAATATGTACAAAACCAGTGTTGCAGGAACTAATTTAGTGAACACACAAATTTAGACCCACACAACTTTAGCTGAAGGTTCCAGCTGGGTTGTTTTAAGAATGCACTTATGTGGCTGATGACACATTCCTGGACTCTTAAGTGTTAGTTTATGCTTGTTGAACTTTAACCCCTCTGAGGATTACTTTTCTAGAACCACATGATGAGCACATTGGCCCATCTCCAGAGCAGTTCCCAATGTTCAAGTTGCCTGTTTGCTTTTGATTTGGGTGTATTTTTTTAAACATTTGTCTTGAGAATCTTTAGCTCACTGCCCGTCTTCTCAGAATACTCTCCAGTTAGCTCATATTCATAACCAAAGGGATAAACGATTTCTCTGTGGTTTGGTTCTCATGATTTGAGACAATGTCACTGATGGTCTAACAGGCAAGTATGGGTGAAGCCAAGAAGAATATTTGAAATATGGACCAGCTGCTAAGGTGTGGGTGTGGACACTGGTTGTGGACCACTAATAATGTCACTGCTGTGCACACTCTCTGATATCAGCCCTGCTGTGGTGAGAGAGGCCAAGTATACACACATACAAGAATAGAGCTTAGTAGCTGTGATATTTTAAAGACTGGGCATGAAAAGCATCAGAAGGTACTTTTTAAAAATATATATATTTTTTATTGATTTCAGAGAGGAAGGGAGAGGGAAAGAGAGATAGAAACATATCACATCAGTGATGAGAGAGAATCCATTGATCGGCTGTTTCCTGCACATCCCACACTGGGGATCGAGCCTGCAACTTGGGTGTGTGTCCTGACTGGGAATTGAACCAGGACCTCCTGGTTCACAGGTCAACGCTCAACCACTGAGGACACCGGCTGGGCCAGAAGGTACCTTTTAGCACTGGCCTCACACAATCACACAGCTTACTTGATATCTGCAGTTTGGTTTTCCCATAAGTGATGGTCAGTCTGAATCACAAACTTGCTCACATCTGGTTTTTGAGGCCTTCATTGATTGATCATTAGTGAAGTTATGACAGTAGTCTGTGACTATAGAACTGTACTGGGGGTGGGGGAGTCACAATTTAACAATATAGAGTATTGACTTTGTTCTATGATAATGAGTAAAGTACTCAGTGGAAAGTAATTTTTCTTGAGTCTGAACTCTAATAACACTATTATTTCTCTTATGTCACATATCATTTTTAGTTTTATTTGAGAGTTATGTCTATATATATCTTGTTAACCTCTAAGTGACTGTAATTCTTCAAGGCACAGCAGTTAATTTATTTAAAAAATATTTATTAACACTTGGTATCAAGCACCCAATGTGTATTTTAGGCACTAAACACAAACAAATAAAATCCATTTCCTGAACACAAGAATCTCAGAGATTAGTATGGGCAAACAGATAGAAAACTAGACATTTAATTAAAATATTTGTATTATACTAGTATATTGTATATAGATAATATATAGTACATATAGTATAATGATAGAGATATGCACATGAAATTAGAAAATGAGATCTTTGATTTGAGTGTTAAAGAATGAGGAGGGATTTTATTCAATTGAAGAGGGTGGGAAAGGTTTTCCACAAATGTCAAGACGTCAACATAAGCAAAAAGATAGCCTTGGGAAATGACTTGATTGTATAGAAAATTGAAAGTGAGTTGATAATCTAGGAATATTAGTGGTAAGTTGGGTCAACAAATGAGACTAGAATGCTAACAAAGTTGTCATTTCAGCATTATTCAGTGAGGATGAGTTTGTCACAATTTCGGGGATGCTACTGACATCTAATGGGTAGAGGTCAGGGGCATTGATAAACATTCTAGTGTGTACAGGACAGCTCCTCCCAACAAAGAATTACCTGGTCCAAAATGTCAGCAGTACCAAGGTTGAGAAACCCTGTTTTTAATCTTTTTATCATGTCTTGCTTTTATAATTCAAGTCTTAGCTCAAAAGTCACTTTCTCAGTGGCTGTCTCGCCCACCTCATGTGTTAAAAAAAATTGCACCATCATCTCCATCATTCTATTATGTAAGCCTATTTATTTTCTTTGTGCCTTTTCATACCGCATGATATTATATTATGTATTTATTTTCATTATATGTCTGTTCCCCCTAAAATACAAACATCGTGAGGTCTTTGGTTTGTTTGCTGCTGTATCTCAAAAACTTAGGATAGTGTGGGGGACATAAGCAAAAGGATGGAAAAATCTGATATCTGGGTGTTCAGGGAGGAGAAACACAGCAAATTGGACACAAATTTTGTGGTGCTGAAATAATAGTAGTTGACATTTATTTTTATTATGTATATACTAGGCTTAGTTCTAAGCATTTTACATGTATTAACTCATTTAATCTCCAAAACAACCCCAGGGGGTACACATCATGATTATTCCCATACAAAGAAACTGAGAAAGAGAGATTCAGTATTTTTCCAAGATTATACATCTAGCAAGCAGCAGTGGTAGGGAGGTATAAGACCTCAGGTGATCTGTGTGTATTTACACATGCTCTTTATGGAAATTAGTCTAAGTTAATTGTAAGGGGTGGGTAGGAGACTTGTGAATTGGATTTGAAGAGTTTTAAAAAATGTGTTCCAAGATAGAAATGCCAGGTCAGACAGAAATCAGGGAGTAGGTAGTTGGTAGACCTAAAAGATTGGATAATGAAGATTGGTGCATTGCAGGACATGGAGTATGCTACCTTAGTAAGGGTGCCTAATGGCCCAGCGAGGTCAAAGCTGATGAGCAGGATGCTCTCACTTAAGAGAGTGCTTTGGTTAGGAGGGGAGACACAGAAAACCCTGGCCTCCATGTCAGACCTGGGCTTGAGAAATTGTGTCTTGAGTGGTGGCATAATGCTGAGCAATACTCCTGACAGAGTCCCATCAGAAGTTTTTACAGGCCATTTTCAATGTCAGAAGTGAGCCACGGAGATAATGAGGATGACATGTTGCCTTGGAGGCAACCTCTGTAAGAGGCTCTGTGCGTGGGTGGCCGAACTCCTTCTTATTACCATAGGACTGCTCACCACTCACTCCTTCCAGGTGTCTGTCCTGGTGCTTCTGGAGTTCTCAGAACTAAGACTGCGGAGCTGGGTCACTTCACCTACTTCCTGTCTAAGCAGCTCACCCTAAGCTTTGTGGGAGGCGTGGACCTGACTTCCACAGGTGACATTGCTGGCCTAGCGGAGCACTGCTGGGCTGCCAGGTGGTTTCTGCTGTCAACTACCTGGAGACCAAGGAGGAAGGTGACTGTTGTGTTTCCACCTCTCTCTCTCTTCCTTTTTCTAATAGTGGAATCATAGGTTGGAGCTCAGTGAATTGTGATATAAACACACCTTATGGAGAAAAGTGGGGAGGATCTCTGGGTCTTAGTACATTTCACCACTTTTGGAAAGGGCCATTAGGGTTAATGGGGCAGAGCTTATTGGACTCAGAGTTTATAGCGTCTTCACACGCAGTTAAATTACCTGACACTGGCCGGGACTATTAAGTTATGAGGAGTTGGGTAGAGAGGGAGGTTGCTACACTTTAGCAGCGGTTCTCAACCTGTGGGTCGCGACCATCAGAAAACACATATAGCATATCAGATATTTACATTACGATTCATAACAGTAGCAAAATTACAGTTCTGAAGTAGCAACAAAAATAATTTTATGGTTTGGGGTCACCACAACATGAGGAACTGTATTGAAGGGTCGCGACATTAGGAAGGTTGAGAGCCACTGCTTTAGGGTCTGTGGTACTGGAATATAGAGAGTTTCAGGGCCTGTTGTTGAAAGTTTCAGTCTTCTCTACATCCAACTGGGACAACAGGTAGAGGTAGATGTAGATGATAGCAGGGCTATTGTTGTTAGGCCTGACCCAGGAAGAGAGGGTCTTGATGTCTTTCTCTGCATATCTGTCTAAGTTTGGTTTCCAGAGCTGGAGCTGCCATGGATAGCTCCATTGGTTGGAACTGTCTAGCAGTGGAGGATACAGCAAGGGAGACTTGGAGTCTGAGTTACAGGTGCAGCTATGTGTGGAAGCAAGGACTTGAGTCAAATAGACAGGTTGGAAGGCTAGAATTGGGAGGTAAATCCTGGAAACTTCCTTTGAGAAAATTACGCAATGAGAGAGGGACCCTTCATGGGGAAGCGCTGGAACCTGGAGGCTGAATCTAAGAAAGAGGGGGATGACTTTTTGAAAGATTCAGGGGAAGAAATGCAGATTCTATAAATATCCAGGAAAAGTAATAATAAAACAAATAATTTTACTTTTATGAACTGAACATTTCATCAATGTTATTTAGTACATATTTTTTCCTAGTAGGCAAAATGAGAGCAAATCTTTTGGGTAATTATTGATATTGCCATGTTTGCAGTAAGATTCAAGATAGCTAATACTGTGAGCTAGTATTGAAAATGGAGGACTTACTGCCATTTTATGGCTAGCATGGGTAGCCACTGAGAGGTTATAGATAAGGGAGTGAATTTTTCATACTTGTCTTTCAATTAGATTACTGAAATTACTGCACAGAGGATGGGTAAATAGACTCTTGTGCCAGTGTAGGTGAAAAAATGGTCGAGGGCAGAGCTAAGAGATGGAAAGATGGAGGAAATCTTTAGAAATTAAAACTAAAAGAACTTAATGATGATATGGATGTGATTTATTGGGAAAAAAGGAAGAATTAAGGTTGACTTCTGTGTTTCAAATTAGGTTGACTGGTGCAGCTGACACCTCAGATAAGGAGTAGAGGATGAAGAACTACACTGGACTGAGGAAATAATGAGCTAAATCTCAGTCAGATTGCACCCAAGGTACCTATGAGCTAGCAGCATGAAAAGGCCAACGCAAAAGGAATCTGATGTTCAAGACAATGGTCTTGTATGGATGTGAAGATTTTGCAATGGGAGTTGAAATCATGAGAGAAAGTTTGATTACCTAGGGGTAGTCTGTAGGGTGAGAAGAAAAGAGGACCTAGGGAACACTGGGAAATCATATTAGCACATATGGGCCCACAAGGAGCTCACAAAAGAAACAGGAAGAGCAGTAGAGTCACATTTCAAGATCTGTGTTAGTCAAGCTTCTGTTTAAAGTTTCTCCTCTCCCATAGCATTCATTCTTTCTCGCTCTCTTCTACCACAGTATTTTTTATTTTCAATATGGTAAGTGATATTATAGAAGCATTAGACAATAGTTAGTGTTACTAGTGGAATGCAAGCTTATAAGCTTCTTTACACCTAGATTCTCTTTTTCTTTTCTTTTTTTCTCATATCCATGTCTCTGGTATGAACTCCAGTGGCTGACATGTAGTAGGATTTCAATAAATAGTTGATATGAAATACCTGAATTAGAAGGTGTTTATGAGTAAATAAATAAATAAAGGATAAATGTACCATTTCATTAGAGAATTTGTTTTGAACCACATCAGAGGAAGAAGAAATCTGTAGACTAATTAGTCCCGTCCCCCCCCCACCCCCGCCCTCTCTACTTCACAACAGACTCACCTCCCAACTTCTTAAACAAACCAGTTAGCTAATTTCTGAAAAGGGAATGGTTAGAGCAGTACCCTACCCATCTGCAGAAGCTGGACCAGTAACTCAAATAATATGATTTCCTAAGAGGGACCAGATGTACTGGCTTCAGAAATGGGGAGAAAGGCTCTTGCATTCTCCTTGCACTCAGGTGCACATACAGTGTGTTCTTTTCTGTGCTGCTCCAGGAAGGAGGAGGGAGGTGACTTTTTGAAAGACCCAGGAGAAGAAATGCAGATTCTATAAATACCTAAGAAAAGAAGTAATAAAACAAATAATTCTACTTTCATGAACTGAAAGCCAAAGTTATTTAGTACTATTTTTGCTAGGAAGCAAAAAAGAGAGCAGATCTTTGGGGTAATTATTGATATTTCCATGTTTAAAGTGGGATTCAGGATAGCTAAGGAGAAGCTTAATTTGTTGTCCAAACTTGGAGATGTCTTGAGTAATCAGGGACAAGAAATTGCCACTCATAGAGTGTATTTGCTTTTAGTTTATATACTTATTTGACCCCAAACCCGTGTACCATTTGATTTTAAATATAAAGGATACACCCATGTAGTTCGTTTTGCTTCTGGAATGTTTGTAGGCTTGGCTTTCTCTCTGTACTCGTTCTCTAGGGAGGTTTATGCTATTTAATAATACTTAGAGAGTCTGGGGCATTTCTTATCTGGTTTCAAGCCTCAATTTGTGTGCCAGGTTGCTTAGAGCAGCTCAAATACATGTGGTCAGAGAAGCTACAAGCTGTCAAATGCTCTAGAGTGCAAGAGACTCACCCCTTCTAAAAGGGATGAAATTGATGATGGAATTCGAACCCTTTTGGCACATTCCCCACTTTGTATGAACACTTGACAATGTTCCATTGCAGCACTGAGAACTTTTTCTCAACTCCTGATCTAAGAGCCCTGCTATTAGAATGGGCCTCATGAAGGCTTTTGTGAGTGGGGGTGCCATGCTCCACTGGTGACTTTGATTCATTCCTCCCCTCCATCCTTCATTGTACCTCCACGTGCACCTTTTCATCCACTTCAGAGACCCGTTGAAAAAGTAGAATTGAAAGGACAAATCACTGATCGGTGGAGGCAGTGTGGCTGCCTTTTGGGGTTTAATAATGCGTCCTGCACTATTTTTGTGTTCAGCAAAAATCCATTTTGCCTCATTATGAATGTGTCTTCCCTTGGGTTTTCACTTCCAAGATTATTTCAAGGGAAATTTTACTCAGACATTAGTCTCATTTGCCCCTGTGTCACTCAGTAACCATTAGAGTTATTAAATATCTTGAACCAGGAAGTTGCATAATTTCCAGCATTAAATGCACAGCTTGAAATTCTAATATTTGGAGAGAAAGCATTACATTTGAGTGGGTTAGAATCTTGCCAGAAATGCATTTTTCCATCTGTTTCATGGTAAGAACTGTTTTGGGATTTGAAATTTATAGCTAAGGACTTTCTGCCATCTTTGCAAAGTGGGCTGGAACTGGAGAGTGTGGTAGAGGTTATAGGTCCTTGGAAGCAGTCCTGGCTGTGGAGGATAAACTTGAGTGAGATCAGTTTCTTTGTTTTGGTTCCTTGAATGGTAAACATCCTTCATGTCTAATAATATAAAGTCAGCACCAGCACACTCAACACCCAAGTAGGTGGTTCCCAAAGTGTTCTCATCCATAGCCCTGCAAACCCCAACCTGAGATGACCCAAAGTCATGACTATGGTCATTTCTTATCCTTTCCCTTTGACCTGAATCTGCCCTGGGAATATGAGCATTGTGTTCATCCTTCCTGATCCACTGTAACACATACAAAGAAGACTAAGTCTGTCAAAGCCAAGTAATGAATCAAAGGCCAAGTCAGGCATTGGTTTTCAGCCTCTTCACTAATGTGGGCCCATGTGCAGTTGTCCTTTATTGTTCGAGGTGATCTTGAAAGAGAATGTTGATGAGTCCTGTGGGCACCAGCACAGTCACTCATGAGCACTGTAGCTGGTTCCCCTAAGCCTGTTTTTTTTTCCCCTCCAAATATATTTTTATTGATTTCAGAGAGGAAGGGAGAGGGAAATGGAGAGGTAGAAGAAGAGGAAGAGGGAGAGGGAGAGGGAGGGGGAGAGAGACAAACATCAATGATGAGAGAGAACCATTGTTTGGCTGTCCCCCTGCACACCCCACACTGGGAATGGAGCCCCCAACCTGGGCATGTGCCCTGACTGGTAATCGAGCCGTGACCTTTTGGTTCATAGTTCAATGACCAACCACTGAGCCATGCCAGCTGGGTCTAAGTCTGTTTTTATATAGGTGGGTCCAGCCTATTGGTATCATCATTGGTCTATTTACTTTGCTTAAAAGGAGGGACTCCCTTCCTTGTGGTTGCCTGTCAAGTTGTGTCCCTGGCTTCTTTCACAGTGTCAGTGTTTGAGGCTCTGCTATGTTGAATTCTTATTTATTTATTTATTTCAGAGAGGAAGGGAGAAGGAGAGAGATAGAAACATCAATGATGACAGAGACCCATTGATTGGCTGCTTCCTGCATATCCCCCACTGGGATTGAGCCCACAATCCGGGCATGTGCCCTTGACAGACTCGAACCCGGGACCCTTCAGTCCACAGGTCAACGCTCTATCCACTAAACCAAACTGACTAGGGCTGCTATGTTGAATTCTTGACCATTTTTCACACCTCACAATCTTGACTGTTCTCACAACTCATACTTACCATGCTTCCACTCATCATGCATCTATGACTTGTGAGCCAGCAGACTTTCATTGTATGTATATAACACATCCTATGTTGTTATTTCCAAAAATATGACTGCACACCTAATTAATATTGCACAGAGGCAGTGTAGCTTAATGGGCACAGCACAGACTTTAAGGTTAAATTTCCTGTATTTAAATCTTGACTCTACCACTTCCTAGGTGTATGGACTTCGGCAAGTTATTTAAGCTCTCTTGGCCTCCATGTCCTTATTTGTAAAATGGAGATATAATAATAACATCTGCCACATAGGGTTATTGTGAGTGAAGATGAAATGAATTAATACATGAAAAGGGCTTCGATAGGTGTCTTTCATATATTAAGGTATCATATTTTATGTACAATGATTATGCTATAGGCTCAGTATCTTGACCTCAAAATTGAAAGAGCAGGGTTTCTTCAAAGGTCATTTTGCCTTTGTACTTTACTATCCATTAAGAATCCAGGGAAATATATGTGAAATTTCTTAAGAGGTTGTGTATAACCTTTATTATAGTTAAGTACCTCTCACCTTTATGGGATATAGAACCCAGATGATGATGAAGATAGCCAACATTAATTGGGTGCTTATGATATACCAGGCCTGTCCTAAGCATTATCATCTTATTTATTATTCATAAAAACTATGTGATAGGAGGCTTATCTCCGTTTTACAGTAGGTTGAAGCTGTAACTCAAGTTGCAACTCAGAGACTTGGAACTGGGTTCATATCCAGGTCTACCTGCCTAGAGCTTACCAGTGGTTCTCAACCTGTGGGTCGCGACCCCTTTGGCGGTCCAATGACCCTTTCACAGGGGTCGCCTAAGACCATCCTGCATATCAGATATTTACATTATGATTCATAACAGTAGCAACATTACAGTTATGAAGTAGCAACGAAAATAATTTTATGGTTGGGTCACAACATGAGGAACTGTATTTAAAGAGCCAGAAGGTTGAGAACCACTGGCTTACACTATTAACCATTATTATGAATTGCCTCTTTACAGCAATAGCCTGGTTCTCCTACAGTGCGGAAGCCTGGGGGAATGGGAAGTGAAGGGGTCTTCCTGGGATCCACCACTTATGAGATGTAGGACCTTGAATTCAGCTTCCCTAATATTTAGAATTTTCATCTGTGAACTGCTACTATTGTGGGAGGTACAAAACAAAGTAAAATATATAACAAAGCAAGAACAAACAGGTACTTTAAGGATTGTTCCCTACCTGGCTTTGCCAGGGCATCCAGAAATTTTGAATTATTTTATAGAGATGTTTAACCCAGATGGTGAAGGAGGGACAATTCATTCTGAGATCAGTCTGCAGTTCTCTTCACTATGGAACCAGAGCTCAATCACCAGTGTGACTTGGTCCCAACTCCTGTATGTGCTGCTCTTGTCCTGCACAGTCCAACGGATCTGGAAGGTGAGTCACGGTCCTTAGACTAAGTCTCCATCTTTCTCAATGTCAAAGGGATTCACATGACAGAGTTCAGTTCCTCCTGACAGGCTTTGCAAAATTCTTAGTCTCTCTCTTTGCGAAATTTTTAGTCTCTCCTTTTCTTTGTACTTCTTAGTCTCTCTTTGTCAAGTTTCCATACATTTCTTTCCTTTAATAATACTATCACTAAAACAAATTTTATCATTACAGCATAGAATCTTACAAGTATGTGTGTGCTCAAAACAAGTTACAGAAATGCATTATGTGCTATAAATCACATGAACAATAATTTGTGAAAGAATGACCCAATGATCTTGATCTGAGTCAGCTATCTCACAAATAAGAAAGGGTTATAGCAAGAATAATTGTTGGATGCATACTATTTTCTTTTCTTTTTTTTTTTTTTTTTAACATGGAAACAGAGATGGAAAATCTTACCCAGCCTAAATATTTTTCAGTTTTGTACATTGAATTCAGGAGATACAAGTACAATTTATATAAAGAAACAGCCTGATATTCAAAGTTAGATGTTCAATGTTGGGTGCTTTTAACTTAAATTGAGATAAGGTGTTAGAGAGAAATATTTATTAATATAGAATATTTATCATGCACTGGTTACCTTTAACCAAATCTTATTCCATTTTCCTTCTCATGTGTCCATCTTCAGCACTAAAAAACCTGCTCAATGTTCTTGATTTTTTGTGCTCTTAGAGTACTTTGTGTTGACTTTCCTCTGAGGTTGGTCAGGACATTATTCTGGGGAGAAGCTGGCTTTTACAGGCTGTGAGTTTGGGTGGGAGTGATAGGGGTGGTGTATTAAATCCCTTTTGTCAATTCTTGGTCAGAATGGGGCTTAGAATGGATCTCACTATTTGTGAAACCCTATAACTCTTCCAGTGTAATCCCATTAAAGGGCCTCCTGACAGCAGTAAGTAAGGAGTAGCTCAGGGGTGTTACTGTTTAATCCCTTTAAGCTCAAGTTCATGTGTTATTAGATCCATCCCCCTGCTTTATCACTTCATCTTTGGGTAGCACACCATTGCTTCAGGAGCACAATTCAGCAACAATTTTAGTCTATGTATTGACAATAAGCAGGTTAGACTGTCTGAAGAAGGCTGATGCAGGCGCTCAATCTTCAGGATTATGGTCAATTAAAACGGGGCCAACTCTGCCATGTGTCTGTGGCAGTCATTGGTCCTGTTAACCAGATAATCTGGCTCTCTACATCCTGTGGTTGTTTTTCCTGGCTTCCTTATATTTGGGTGGGGCCACTAATTAGTTCTGGACAATATGTTGTGATTGGAAGTGATGTATGCTACTTCTGGTCTGGAATGTTTATTTGCCAATGCAAACCCTTTCAGGGATCTTTTTTTCTTTCTGCCACATTCTCCATTGCCAGCTTGGGTTCCCGAGAGCCCCAGCCAAGCCCCAGCCAGGCAGCATGGTCTAGAGAGAAACTGTTATTTTTCAACAAATGAGACATTTCTTAAGTACCTGCAGTATATCTGCTCCATGCGGACTAAAGCAGTGATCTGTAGTCAGAGGCTCGCACTCTGTGAGAGGTCAAGAGGTAACCTTGATGGCACTTGTTTTCTGTTTTGCCTTTACTAGGAAGTCTGCCTAGCTGTCTGAGAAATGTAAGACCTTAATAATAAATATCTGAGGGGCAAACTTGCTTAGTAGCTGTGGAGTCTATTTTTTTTTCTTTAAAAAAATGTTTCCTGTATCTCCTTGCCTCAGCCCTTAATGTTTTGTCTGGCACATAGCATCCACTCAATGAATGAGTGATGAATGAATTGGTACATCAGTCCATCTGTTTGAAGGGGACTTGCCATTAGCATCATGGAAGTATTTTGACTCTCTCTGAACTTACTGTTGCCAATTATTCTTTTACTAGAGGCTGAGCGTGCAAAATCCTGTGCAGTAGCCCGCCACTGCTTGCAGCACCGCCCACCTGCCCGTTGCTCCTCACCAAGTTCGCTGTCCCACCCACCCACCCACTGCCCTGCTGTACTCAGTGCCCCACCCGCCTGCCACCCACCTTGCTGTGATTGGAGCCTGTGGGCCATAGGGGAGGGACGGAGTGGTGCTCAATGCACCTCATGGTGACCAGTTGTTTGGTCGTCCTGGTCATCATGGACACTGGCTTTTTATATATATAGATTACTAGTAATTCAACTCTAAGTCATACTATACCATTGTCAGGGCTGCCCTTATGAGAGACAGCCCCTGGTCTGGCTTTTTAGAAGCTTCAGCGGCCTCGGAGCAAGCAGCACAGACCCCCCTAGTCTCTACTTACTGAGCTCAACAAAACTGGGAAATGTCTGGGACTCTTGCTCATAAAAGCAAGAGAACCCCTTGCTTCATTTTTGGCCATGGCTTTAGCACCCACACTGCTGCTGGCTCTAGAAATATTTTCCCCTTTTTAATTTTTATTTTTTTTTAACTTATGTGGTTTCAAGTAAACTAAAACTTCTGTGACCCTGGGCACTTTCCCAATGTCCCAACTTCTTCCCCTCAGGATATACCTTAGATGTCTATCCTATCATTATTAAGTGCTGAGAGGGAGGGACAAGGACAGGGGTTATGGCAGCCCAAGACTTCAGTCTGATACCTGGGGACAAAATATCAGTCTTTATAACACTGAGCACACATCCTGCCCAGTTAGAGATTTCCCTTAATGCCGTTCCTTCTCTCCGTTCCTCCTGACATCACTTCAAAGTGGGCTTTCACATCTGTCGATTACACTATTAAATTAGAACAGGGCCTGGGACATCGATAAGCATAAGCTATTATTATCTTCATTATTGCTATTTTGGCAGGCTTACGTTCTCCTTGTCTCCATGTTTTCTCCTCTTCAATGTGTATCTTTTAAAAATAGATCCAATTCTGTCTGGTTTTAAGGTTGTCTTGCCTCCCTGTCTAGGGGAGAATCCCAGATGCTGAGCTCATTGACCTCTTCAGCAGCAGGCCTTACCCGCTGCGTCATCTCGGAATCACCAAGGGAGCCCATCAAACTCTCCATTCCCAAGCCCTCTTGCCCAAGAGATTCTGATAAGCTTGTGGTGATGGGGAAGGGAGACAAAACACATTCTTGGAATGGGGATGTGCAATTTGAGAAAGCTCCCCGGGTGTTCTTGAGACCACTTCTTTTTAAAATTATATTGATTAGGGAGACATTGGCTAATAAAATTATATAGGTTTCAAGTGTACAATTCTATGGTACATCATCTATATCTTGCATTGTGTGCCCACCCCCACCCCCCCAACATCAAATCTTCCATCACCATATATTGAGCTTCCTTTACCCTTTACCACCCCACACCCCTTTCCCTCTGCTAACCAACATACTGTTGTCTGTGACTATGTGTTTTTGTTTGTTTTTCTTATTTGTTCATTTCTTGCTTTCAGTTTTATATCCCACGTATGAGTGAAATCATATGACTTTTGACTTTTTCTGACTTATTTCGTTTAGCGTGATATTCTCAACCTCCATCGTGTTGTCACAAATGGCAGCATTTCATCTTTCCTTATGGCTGAGTAGTATCCTATTGTATACATGTACCACATCTTCTTTATCCAATCATCTATTGAAGGACACTTAGGTTGTTTCCATGTCTTGGTCACCGTGAATAATGCTGCAGTGAACATAGGGATGCACGTCTTTCGTGTCTAGCCACCTCACCTCCCCAGAGAGAACCGCCACCCCATGCTCTGCTCTCCCACAACGTGCCATGTACAGTGTGAGTTCCATCTATGCCAAGCTTCTGGGGCTCCTCAGACTTACCATGCTCTTTCACACTCCCATGCTTTGCACATGCGTTCTAGTGCCCTTCTACGCCCTTCTCCTTTTCTCTGCTTGGGTCTTTTAAACAAAATACCAGTTTTTAGGCTTTTCTCAACATTCCCACATGGTTGTCTCTCTCCTCCACAGCACTTTGCATTGACCTGTATTGTTGTACTTGTCATAGTGCAGCCTCATTATTTGTGCCTGCACTGCCTGGAAAGTTCTATGATCTACCAGATTTTAACCAAGTTTTGGTACACAGCCCTTAATGGGAGGCAGCAGTCTGTTAAGTATAGGCTTTGGAACTCTCCCTCCTAAGGGCCTTTGTGACACTTAAATGAGATCATGTACAAAGCACTTAGCCCAGTGCCTGACTCTTATCAAGTGCTCACTAAAAGACACCTGCTATTTTTCTGAAATAAATACTTAGCGATTAATCATTACATATACTTTTCTCAATGATATGCTGAATGGCTTACACATACCTATTCATGTCAGGATGCATATATTTCTCATTTAGATAATTTATCAATCAGTAAGTATCTATTGAGAAGTACTGGTTGCTATGGAGAATATGTACAATATCATCCTTACTTTCAAGGAGATTATGACCAACCACCGATATCAACACAAATGTGTGTAAAAGAGCACAGAAGCCACCATAGGCAGAGAGCTTAACCGGCTGTGGAACACATTCTTGGCTGTAAGTGCAGTGGGAGCGAGAGCAAAACCAGGGAGACCCAAGAGACAAATTTATCTTTACATTCACACACACTTACCCATATGCACCCCTCAGGAAACATGGTTGCAAGAGGTTGTGTGACCTGATGAGTGGGGGAAGTGCAGGCAAGTGGACAGGTAGGTGGGTGAGAGTCTGGGCTGAGTTGGGTTAGTATGAGTGCCAGGCTGTGCCATACACAGTGTGTCCAACCCAGCAGCTGCACCAGGAGCCTGCAAGGAATGCAGACGCTCAGGCCTGGCCCCAACCTCCTTAGTATCTGCATTTTAAGAGTCCTCAGATGATTGATGAGCACAGGAAAGTTGGAGAAGTGCTGACCTAGAGGATGCTGAGGGACTGAACTCCAGTGGTGGCTCCTTGAGGGCAGCTGTCCTGTGAGCTGCTGGCTCACTCCAGGGGCCCATAAACCCATCTGCACTTCCAGTGTATTCCAAAAACTGCGTAAGCTATGTAGCTCACGCATACGTGTAATATTTCTTTGTTCCAAATGAACCTAGATGCTATTATGGCAAAACAGCACAGAAGCCACCATAGGCAGAGAGCTTAACCGGCTGTGGAACACATCCTTGGCTGTAAGTGCAGTGGGAGCGAGAGCAAAACCAGGGAGACCCAAGAGACAAATTTATCTTTACATTTACATTATCTTATAATTCATTTGGAGGTTTCTGATTCCTAGTAGCTTTTGATCATTATGTATTTTTTTCAGGCATCCAAACCTATAGGAAAGCAGTTTTGGGGTGAAGGTTTTTGAAACATTTTATATTAAAAAGACATCCTAGCATTTGAAAACCAGTATTTGGAAACCAATATACTTTCTTTCAGTCCTGCATGATACACAGTAGTTCGGGTTTTTACAGATAGACCGAGGACTCAGAGGTGAAAGGCATCTCTTCATGAAACAGAACAAATCCCTAGCACCCAGCAGGATGTTCCAGTGACCTCAGATGGAGTTGGCATAGTTCCTACATTTTTGCTCGTCCTGGATACACTTATTCTTGCTGGGGCTCCGGGTAGAGAAGCAGGTGCTGCCTGCTCCTGTGCCTTCTGCCAAATAGGTTGGTAGTGACGATGGGTGTGTGTGGTGGAGAGAGAACTCTTTGGGATTTAATACAGTTTTTAGCCCACTTCTTGGCCCCAGCTGGACTACTGGCTTGAACAGTGTCATACTTGGTGGAGAGAAGGGCAAACCTGCCTCTATTGCAGATGGTCTCCAAAACATGATGGTTTGACTTATGATTATTCGACTTTACGATGGTACGAAAGCAATACATTTTCAGAAGAAACCTTACTTTGAATTTTGAATTTTGATCTTGTACCGGGGCTAGCGATATGCAGTACAATACCCAGTCGTGATGTTGGGCAATGGCAGTGATGCAATCACAAGGAAAAACAACTTGCATTCTCCAGTGTCCTGTGTTGCCAGCCTTTTTTTGGATATTGAGTTTTGCATCCCATCCTGCCCACAAAATGCCAGTGTGCTTTCGGCTGTGTGAGAGTGGCGAGTACCCATACAACCATTCTGTTTCTCACTTCCAGTACAGTAGTCAATAAATTGCGTGAGATAGTCCACACTTTGTTATAAAATGGGCTTTGTATTAGATGATTTTGGCCAACTGTGGGCTACGCCTAATTCAAATCCTGACTCCATCACGTTGGGCTGGACTCAGTTTCTTCATTTGCAAAATGGTGGAAAAGAATACCTGGCTCAGAGAGCTCTTCTGAGAATGAAATGCAAGTTGTAAGTCATTTGGCATGTGCTCACAGTCAGTGAGAGCCCCTGGTATTGCTCCTTTCACGTGTTTTTTTAAAATCCTCACCCATGAATATGCTTTTATTGAGAGAGAGGAATGAAAAGAGGGAGAGAGAGAGAGAGAGAGAGAGAGAGAGAGAGAGATATCAATGTGAGCGAGAAACATCAACTGGATGTCTCCCATATGTTCCCCAACCGGGAATTGAACCCAGAACCTAGGTATGTGCCCTGACCAGAAATTGAACCTGCAACCTTTTGGTGTATGGGACAATGCTCCAACCAGCCAAGCCACCTGGCCAGGCGCTTTCCCAGTGTGCTCTCCCATTGTTTTTATTTCCCCAGTCTCCTGAAGGCAGCCCTTCACCTGTCCTTCAGGTGGGGACCTTCACCTGGTAAATCAGAAAGCAAAGGAAAGATGGGTGGTGTAGGTAGAAAAGGGAGGCTGCACAGTTCTTGCTCACTGTGATCCATAACAGATGAAGTCGAGAAGAGGAAATGAAATGCCCTGTCCCCTCACTGTGACTCCAGTCCCTCCTGTATTATCATTTAGCATCGCAGAAATGGTCCTCACGCTCTGTCCAGCTCACTCCAACTCGGGACTAAGTCCTGACGTCGGCTCAGCCTTGGCTGACCTGTGTGAACTGAAGAGAGAGTTCCTTCACCTTCCTTAGCCTCTGTTTTCTCATCTTGAAAATGAGCACGTGAACCTTTGTGCTCTTGGAGGTATTTTCAGTGATAACATTCTAAGAGACTGTGCCCACCTGAGAGCAAGTGGGACTGTGAATCACCTCAGTTTTTGTGCTCAGAAAAGCTGACGGCAGGTTTTCGTATTCATCTGCCTGGCCGCGTGCTTATGGGCTGCCCTTGTTTGGCCTTGAAGGATGTGGTATTTTCCCCATTGTTTCTAATGGGGACAGTACTGTATTGCTACAAATCATGGTGTCACGTCTGCTTTTCTTTGGATCCTTGTCCAGGAAGCTTGCAAGCCGGCAGGTTGCCTCAACAATTCCTGACTCTAAGTGGCTTCTCACTGGCCAGGAACCTGCTCTCCCCACCCAGTGTTTTCTCTATGTTCACTCCTCCCCTTCCCCCCCCCCCATCCTCTACCAGAAGCCACATTGGTGATTGTCAGGCTGGTAAGGAGAATGCTGTCAGGCTCAATGGAGATGTCAGACCCTACGTGAGTCAGCGTTCGCTTCCCCCAAGCACAGCTGGAAAACAAAGGAATGGATTTACTGGAGATGTACGAAAACCAGAACCTATTATGTTAAAAACATAAATAAAATGAGGGAAAAGGCATACAGAGTGAAATTATCTTTTTAAAGCATCTTGGCAAAATAGCACTCAATACACATTCGGTACAATAGTACAGTCATCCGTGTGTGTCAACCAGTAGTTTTCAATGACAGGGATGGATAAACAAGCAGGTGATACACAGCCCTGTTGCTCTGACGTTTTTTCTTAACTTATTCTCTTTGAGAAGGAGTTGGTGGAAACACAGCTGAAAACACAGACTTACAAAACAATTGAAGTTGAACATAGAAAGGGACACATGGGTGCGGATTTAGAAAGAATATCCATTCAATTCCATAAGCCGACAAAGTAAGATTAGACCAGACAGAAATTTTACTCTCCTCTCAAGGATAAAGATCATTTTCCATTTCATCTGGTGGAGAGGCAAAGCGCTACTGTGAATAATTTTTTTAATGCAGGCTTCTTTACACAAAGAAAAATATATCCCATTTCTTCTCCTTCCATGTCCATCTAAGCTCTTAGCCCAGGAGGAGTTCCTCCCTGGTCTCTCCCGACCAGTGTCAGTGTTAAGTGGCCTGTACACTACCACCACAATGTTTAAATCTTTTAATTTTTTATTCAAAGAATTAAAAACTGCTGTCTTGATATTTACAAATAATTTATAATAGCAGATATAGTGTATTTTTGTCACCTGGACATACAGGGGGCCAGATAGATTTGTTAAAAGGACAGAGTGAGTGAAGGACCTCTCTTCCAGGGAGGAAACAGAATAGAGAACCCAATGATTTCATGCTGTTAAAGCAGAGAAAACTGGCCTTTATTTATATGCCTACAACATTCCAGATGCGTTTCTTGTTTCTCTTTATAATAACCATGAAATGGTAATTCTCTTCATTTTCCTGAAGAGGAAACTGATGCTTAGAGAGGCTAAGTAACCACTCAAGCTCACATATCCACTAGGGAGGGGGGTAGAAGAGGAAGTTCAAAATTGATGTTTAACTGCTTCCTTTTTTTGACAATAATAGCAAAAGCAGGCATTGAGCACCTACTGTATGCCAGGCGTTTTGCTGGGAACTGGAGAGGTGAAGAGAAAAGGAACCAAGTGCTTTCTGTTGAGTGCTTCCCAGAATTTATTGAATGCTCACTGCTTGTCAGGTATTTCACGAAGGAGCTATCCCATTTGAGCCTTTGGGTAGATCATCAATCAGAGCAGACATGCTTATTGGCTTATTTTTCAAATAATGAAAAGCACATGCTCAGACTGTTTGCCTCCCACAGCTAAGGTCATACAGGGAGTGAGTGTTAGGATTGGGACCTGGATCCAGGTATGTCTAGTCCTAAAGCCTTGCTCTGTTCAACACAGATTTAATGCTTATTAAGTTCTCCAAGGTACTTGATAATGGACTTCAGATGTTACATCTGTAAAAGTATTTTTATTTTAACAGAAGACCCTGCAGGTGAAACTGCATTTGCATTGGAACTCTTTGGTAAATGGAGGAAATAATTTTGCTCAGAAAAAGATTTCCATTCTTCAAAGTGACATTCTGGATATGTTAAATCTATTAGCTGTGGATTCATAAATGTGAAAGGTGGATTAGCTTAGTTGTTAGACCACATAGAGAAAATAAAAAGAAGTAAAATACTGTAAAAATAAACTTCTGGTGACAAAAATAGCATCCGTAACTCTTGAAAAAAACATCAAACTCAGTGAGGCAGATTCCTCTGAGGAGCTGTGTGATACACTCGTTGATATCACAATCATAAAATAGAGCTCTATTCTTGTTCCTTCCTGGTGTGAAAACTACTTGGCTCTCTCTGACAAAATCTGGGCTCCTCACTACGTCCCGAATTTCATTTTGTCTCACCTGTGTTCCTCTCTCTGTGAGCAGCCCTTCATGCTTTCTCTCCGAATGTGGAGATGTTTTCAGTGTCCATGAACATCTTCAGGACGTCTTGGCTAATCTTTCCTTACTGCAAGTGACCTGACCGCCCTTTCCTTCTGACTTCTGTTTCTAGTGTTGATTTTTACCAGTGATCCTTAGTTTTGCTTTGCATTGTACTTACTACTTTTAATACTTGTCTTGTTTTACCTCCTAACCTATAAGTTTCTTGAGAGCTTTTCTCATCTCTTTTTTTATTCTTTGTAACGTTTGGCACAGTGCTCCACTCATTATATTAATGAATGTCAGCAGGTATTAGTTAAGTGAAATTCAGTCAAATGCCAGAATAGAAAGTGCAATCAGAACAGCCAGGCATTGGACATTCTCTGACTCGTGGATAAACTGCTTTCCAAGGGAAGGAGGGGAGGGGAGAGGCAGGTGGGAGAGGAAAGCATCTCTGTTATTTGGCATTGATATGAAATTTACTCTGGGAAACTGACGTCTCCACAAGCCACCTTCACCCTTCTCATGAGAAAGAATATCATACAAACCAATAGGCAGATCTCACCCTCCTCCCCCCAAATCCATCACCTTATTTATGACTGCACATGTGGTTACTTAGCAACAATACAGTATCACAAATAGAGGATTATGGTGATTTTAGGTGTGAAAATAAGTGGAACAAACGATTCAAATCAGCAACCAATGGGAGAGACAGTAAATTTAGAGCTGGAACAGAGTTCTTTCCAAGATGACATGTCTGCATAAAGTTTCCCACGAAGTGACAGGGAGCACATCCTAACGTTAAAGCTCATCCCGTGGAGAGAGAGCTAAGCCCGCAGTTTCTTTGGCTGGCATTTTCCCAGCCACACACCCATATCTGTTTCTTCCCGGACATCCACTAGTCCTCTTTCTCCTGCCCTTACCACAGGCATGCATGCCTGACCATGTAAACACACTCCTTTCTTTCCCTTTCAGGTGTGCGAATAAGATACAGAATCAAAGAGAACTGTCTCTGTCCTGATTCAGAGGAGACTGTGAGGATCCAAATCCCAGCATGCAATGGGTGGCAGAGAGGGTGATGGTGCCGCTCAGAGTTGTTATCCATTTTGTGGTTGGTGAAGCTGAGAGCTGAAGCCTTCAGGCTGACTTTCAAAATCAGATGATTGGGAACTGGAGGGACCCAAGCTTTCTGATCTAATGGAATCATGTTTTTGCTGTTTATTTTTGCTGTATACTCATAGCTACAGTGATATACAGGATAGTGCTGTTTACTTTTCTGTGTTCATTCCCTCTTGCTTCTTCCAGTCTTGATTTTTATTTTTTTCTAGCAGTTCATGAGATTCAGAAAAGCTGATTTCATTTCCAATTCCAGTGAGCAGGAACATAGGCAAGTCCAGGTGGGCTTGGGAAGAGGTGGGGGTTTCCTTCATTCTCTTGTTATTTCACCCATCCATCTACCATCTTTCATTTCTCTCTCCTCTCCTCTCCTCTCCTCTCCTCTCCTCTCCTCTCCTCTCCTCTCCTCTCCTCTCCTCTCCTCTCCTCTCCTCTCCTCTCCTCTCCTCTCCTCTCCTCTCCTCTCCTCTCCTCTCCTCTCCTCTCCTCTCTTCTCCTCTCCTCATTTATTTTGCCTTCTTTTTCGTATGTTAGAACATCTTCAAGAATGCCTTTGAAGATGAAGGAAGTTACAAAGACATCTCCATGTGAGTGGGAGAGTATAAATGTGTAAGTGCACAGAGAAAAAACTTGGATGGTGACTCAGAAGTTAGGGGGACATTTGACCTTCTAGCTTTTTAAGCACCAGCAAGTACTTCTCATCCTGATCTCCGAGTCATGCCTTGTCAAAAGTTTCCCAGGCCCCTGAAGTGAAAAAGGCAAATCAGTGGATAAGAGTGATAGGAGAAGTACACGATTTTATTAGACAGTGTAGAATGAAACACTTCGCGAAGCGAAAAATTGCAGAGTGCCGACACTTGTACCACAAAAAGGGCATCAACACCTAGATCGCTGCTGAACACGCATTTTAGGATGAAGCCCTTGACAGTCTAAGGATGATTGTCTAAGCAAGGTGAGGTAGCAATTCTTTGCTCCAAGTTATAAAAGTCTTGCTTTAGAGTCTGATAGAGTGATTAACTACCAAATTTCACTGAGGATACAGCTATGGAGGATCAACTAGCAGGTACTTGATTAGTCATCATGAGCACAAGATGGAGGCAGACATTTTATAAATAATATGAGATGTATCAACGAGTGTACAATCCAGAAATAAGACTTGAATATCAATAAGCTTTGAAGCCAGAATGCCTGAGCTGCATCTCTGCTCTGCCAATCTTGCCCGAGCCTAGTTTTATACTTGTTAAAAATGAACATCAGACTGTTTTACTCCTTTCCTGAAACCAGTGAGGAGCCACCTGGACAATGTCCCACTCCAACTTGTTCTAAGGATGTAGTAGATATTTGCTGGTTCTGTTGAACAACAAAATCACTCCCAATGTCATTCTTCAATGGAGAAACTGGGATCCTCAAATCTCTTGGGTACCTAGATTTCTGATTATCCCTATAAAGACCCTGGAACTATTTACCTAAAACAACCATGCCCTGTATTCCTGCTGTCTCTGGTATTTCTTTTCTGCTTTATTTCTAATAGTCGCCTGGAGATAAGCATACTGAGAATTGACCCAAGGGATTTCATATGTCATTGAATACTTAAAATGAGTAAGAACTATCGTTACAGAGGGAAATTTCAAAAAATGAAAATATCTGGTTCACAATCACAGTGAGTTTAAAAGTTAGTTGAAGATTCAAAATGGATTCATCTGGTGGAATAGCAGACAATATCTGTGTTGTTGAGAGGTATTGTAATTAATCTCTTTTGGTCATTCTTTTATTTAGGGACTAGAGGCCCCGTGCACAAGATTTGTGCACTGGGGGTGGGGGGTCCCTCAGCCTGACCTGTGCCCTCCCACAGTCAGGGATCCCTCAGGGGATGTCTGCCTACCGGCTTAGGCCCTATCCCCCTGGGGGTATTGGGCCTAAGCTGGCAGTCAGACATCACTCTTGCAGTCCGGGGCTCTTGCAGTCTGGGATCCCTTGCTCTTTACCACCCACCTGCAGGAGAAGCTCCCGCCACCACTGCTGTGCTCACCAACCATGAGCCCGGCTTTTGGCTGAGCAGCGCTCCCCCTGTGGGAGCGCACTGACCACCAAGGGGCAGCTCCTGCATTGAGCGTCTGCCCCCTGGTGGTCAGTGCGCTTCATAGCGACTGGTTGTTCTGCGGGTTTTTCAGCCATTCGGTCAATTTGCATGTTAGGGTTTTATTAGATAGGATTCCATTGATTGAAATGGATGAGGCTGATTGCCTTACTATTTCAGGTTGGGCTTCTGTATGTTCTGGTTTTAATTCTTAGAGGTTCAGAAATGTATTTTTTTAAAAACAATTTTTCTTTAAGAAAAAAAGCAATTGACTTCTTAACCAGTCTAGCCAAAAGCTGATGAAACATAATGTCAAATTGATTACTTTTAAAGGAATACGTTTTAGACAGAATGACTGAACTCAATATGTTCTTAATGAGGAGTTGGACTATCTTTAAAAAAAACCAGCTTTATTGAAATATAATTTACATACCATAAAAGTCACCCTTTTAAAGTGTACATGCCATTAGATTTAGTATATTCACAGAGTTGGGCAATCATCCACACTATTTTTAGAATGTTTTAATCCTCTCCAAAGAAACCATGTACTTATGAGTAGTGAGACTCTATTTTCCTGTTCCACACAGCCCTTGGCTACCATTAATCTGTTTTCTGTCTATGTATTTGCCTATTCTGGACATTTCAAATAAATGGATTCATACAATATGTGATCTTTTGTGGTTCTTTCTTCCACTTACTATTCTGTGTTGAAGCATAATTCAGACCTTTCTTCCTTTTAACTGTCAGATAATATTCCATTGAATGGATATATAACATTTTGTTTGGCTATAATGAATAATGCTGCTGTGAACATTCGTATAAAAGTGTTTGTGTGGACATATGTTTTCATTTCTCTTGAGTTTAAACTTAAGAATGGCATAGCTGTATCTCTGTTTAACATTTTGAAGAACTGCTGAACTGTTTTCTAGTGTAGCACCATTTTATAATCCCACTACCAATGAATGAGCAGTCAAATTCCTTTACAACTCTTTCTTCCTTCACAATTGCTTTCCTTTTCTTTTCTTATTCCTTCCTTCCCTTTCCTTTTCCCTTCCCTTCCCTTCCCTTCCCTTCCCTTCCCTTCCCTTCCCTTCCTCCCTTCCCTTCCCTCCCTCCCTCCCTCCCCTCCCCTCCCCTCCCCTCCCCTCCCCTCCCCTCCCCTCCCCTCCCCTCCCCTCCCCTCCCCTCCATCTATGCATCTATTTATCTCCTATTGATTATGCTTCTTTGGAGAACTCTGACTAATACACAGGGTGAAACTGACCACATAAAATAAATTAGAAGATATTTCTTACTCTTCTTATTTTTGCAAAAGATTTTGAAAGATTGGTATTAATTCTTCTTTAAATGTTTGGCAGATTTCACCAATGAAGCCACCTGGGCCTGAGGTTTTCTTTGTGAGAGGTTTAAAATTACTCATTCAATCTCTTGTCTTACTATAGGTCTATTTAGATTTTCTATTTTTCTTGAGCCAGTTTCAATAGTTTAGGGTTTTGTTTCCAGGATTTTTAAAAATTCTATCTAGGTTACCTAATTAGTTGGTGTAGAGTTGTTTATAGTAGTCTTTATATTTCTGTAATGTCAGTAGTGATGTCTTGCTTTTATTCCTGCTTTTAGCAGTTTCTTTTTTTCTTTGTCAGCTTTGCAGAAGGATTTCCAATTTTATTAATCTTTAAAAAAACGAACTTTTGATTTTGCAGGTTTTCATTGTTTGATTAGTCTCTATTTTATTTATTTCTGCTCTAAGCTTTATTATTTCCTTCTGTTTGTTTTAAGCTTTCATTATTCTCTAGTTTCTTTTTTTTAAAAAAATATATCCTATTGATTTCTTTACAGAGAGGAAGGGAGAGAGATAGAGAGTTAGAAACATCAATGAGAGAGAAACATCTATCACCTGCCCCTGCACACCTCCCACTGGGGATGTGCCCGCAATCAAGGTACATGCCCTTGACTGGAATCGAACCTGGAACCTTTCAGTTCACAGGCCGATGCTCTGTCCACTGAGCCAAACCGGTTACGGCAATTCTCTGGTTTCTTAAGGTGGGAGGAGAATAGGTTGATCTTCATATTTTTTTTTTGTTTCTCTATTTCTTCACTACTGCCTTCTGCTGTGTTAAATATATATTTATTAGTGTACCATTTTAATTACCTGTCCCTGTAAATTACATATTTTTGACTATTTTTTTTTAGTGGTTATTCTGGGGATTAAATTTGACATATTTTCTTTAAAAATCTAGTTGAGATTAATACCAATTTAATTTCAATAGTATGTAAGTACTTTGCTTATTTCAGCTCTGTTCCCTCCCTCTTCCTTTGTTCTGTTATCATCATACAAATCACCTTTTAAACATTATAACCATACTAATACCATCCTATAGTTATAGATTTACGCAGTTGCCATTTAAATCTGATAGAAAAAAAAGTTATGAACAAAAACACATGAATATTGTCTTTTATGTTTAACTGTGTGTTTACTTTTTCTGGTGTCTTTATTTCTTTCTGGGTATTCAAGTTACTGTATATGTTCTTTCATTTCTGCCAGAAGGACTCCCTTCTTGCAGGCCAGGTCTGCTCCTGAAGGGGCCTCTCAGTGTTCAGTTATCTGGGAATGTCTTAATTTCTCCTTCAATTTGAAGGGTAATTCTGCTGGATTTGGTATTCTTGTTGACAATCTTTTTCTTTTAACTCTTCAAATAATATGTCATTCTCTTGGCTTCTGGCATCCATCTTTTCTGAGGAGAAGTCAGTAGTTATTGAAGGTTGCTTACATGTGATGAATCATTTTGCTCTAGCTCAGTGGTTCTCAACCTTCCTAATGCCATAGACCCTTTAATACAGTTCCTCATGTTGTGGTGACCCCCAATTTCATTGTTACAAATTGAACATAATTAAAGCATAGTGATTAATCACAAAAACAATATGTAATTATATATGTGTTTTCCGATGGTCTTAGGCAACCCCTGTGAAAGGGTCGTTCCACCCCCAAAGGGGTCGCGACCCACAGGTTGAGAACCGCTGCTCTAGCTGCTCCCAAGATTTCTGTTTGTTTTGACTCTTGACTGCTTAACTATAATGTATCTGGATGTGGTTCTCTAAGTTTATCCTGCTTGGAGTACATTGAGCTTTTTGAATGTGTAGATTAATATTTCCCATCATTTGGGAAGTTTTCAGCCATTATTTCTTCAATGAGTCTCTGTGCCCTTCTCTCTCCCCTCCTGCCAGGACTCCAATTTTGCATATGTTAGTTTGCTGCTCATGTCCCATAGATCTCCTAGGCTTTGTTTATTTTTCACTGTTTTCTCTTTCTGGTCCTCAAATTGGATAATTGCATAGGTCTATCTTCATATTTGTTATTCTTTCTTCTGCCTGCTCAGTTGTACTGTTGATCCTCGCCAGTGAAATTTTCATTTATATTAGTGTATTTTTGAAATTTAAAATTACTATTTGACTCTTTTCTATAATTTCTGCCCCCTTGTTGATACCATCTATTTAATGACATAATTCTCATATTTTTCTTTAGTTCTTTATACAAGACTTCCTTTAGTTCTTTGAACATACTTTATACAGATGATTTAAAAGTTTGTGTAGTAAGTTCAACATTTTGATTTTTTCAGGGATAATTTCTATTGACTTTCCCCCCCCTATTTATGGACCATACTTTTTCTATTTTATTATTTGTCTCATTTTTTTATTGCTGAAAACTGAACTTAAAAAATTTATTGATTGGGGTGACATTGGTTAATAAAACTGTATAGGCTTCAAGTGTATAATTCTATAGTACATCATTTATATATTTTATGTGTATTCACCACCCCAAGTCAAGTCTCTTTCAATTACCATTTATTTCCCTTTACCCTCTTCTACTTCCACCCACCACTCTTCCCCTCTATTAATCACCATACTGTTGTTTGTGTCTATGAGGTTTTTTTTCCTTTTTGTCTAATCCCTTCATCTTTTTCACCCAGCTTCCCTATCCCCCTCTCCACTGATAGCTGTCAATCTGTTCTCTATGAGTCTGTTTCTATATTGTTTGCTTGTTTATTTTGTTCATTAGATTCCACATATAAGTAAAATCCAATGGTATTAGTCTTTTTCAGAGTAGCTTATTTTACTTAGCATAATACTCTCCAGGTCTATCCATTCTATCACAGAAGGTAAGATTTCCTTTTCTTTTACAGCCTAGTAGTATTCCAATGTGTAATATACCATAGCTTTTTAATCTACTCATCTACTGAAGGGCACTTGAGCTGCTTCCAAATCTTGGCTGTTGTAAATAATGCTGCTATGAATATTTATTAGTGTACCATTTTAGGTTAATACCAATTATTCTTTCTGATTAGTGTTTTGGATTTCTTCAAATATATTCTCAGGGGAGGAATCACTAGGGCATAAGGCTGTTCAATTTTTAATTTTTGAGGTAACTCCTGTTTTCCACAGTGGCTGCACCAGTCTGCATCCCCACCAACAGTGCATGAGGGTTCCCTTTTCTCCACATTCTCACTAACACCTGTGTTTTAATTTGCATTTCTCTATTAGTGAAGATGAGCATCCTTTTGTATGTCTATTGGCCACCTGTGTGTTCTCTTTGGAGTGGTTCTGTTTATGTCCTCTGTCCATTTTTGAATTAGACTGTGCTGTCCTTTTGGTGTTGTGTTTTCTAAGTTCATTATAAATTTTGGATATTAACCCCTTATCAGATGTATCATTGGTGGAACTTTTAAAGTAATATATAATGGGCATCTCTGAAAATCTTATCTGCCCCCACCCCAATTTGCATGTTGCTTCTTGTCATAGTAATTATTGTCATCAATCCTGTTGGTTTAGTGACTTTATTAATTTTGTAAAGTCTATATTGTATATTGTATGCAGTACTGAAGTCACTGTTTGTTTAACTTAGTAATCAGCTAATGATTGGACAGCTATTTCCTTAAATTTCTTCAACTAATAAGTCTCCTGCCCTTTCGCTGCAGGTATGTGTGTGAATTGGGGTATGCCTTCAATGCTCTAGCACAGTGGTTTTCAACCTTCCTAATGCCGTGATCCTTTAATACAGCTCCTCATGTTGTGGTGACCCCCCAACCATAAAATTATTTTTGTTGCTACTTCATAACTGTAATTTTGCTACTGTTAGGAATCGTAATGTAAATATCTGATATGCAGGATGTATTTTCATTGTTACAAATTGAACATAATTAAAGCATAGTGATTAATCACAAAAACAATATGTAATTATACATGTGTTTTCTGATGGTCTTAGGCGACCCCTGTGAAAGGGTCGTTCGACCCCCAAAGGGGTCGTGACCCACAGGTTGGCGACCCACAGGTTGAGAACTACTGCTCTAGCACCTTACAACTCTGCCTTATCCTTCACCTCCTGCTGGTCAGCCATAGGTGAGAGAACAGGGCCTCCTTACGTCTTTTCTGAGGAGATGCATAGCTCTGCACATATGCATGGATTTCTGAATCCCCAGGAATATGTCAGAGCTTTTCAAACCCCACTACTGACCTCATATTTCCTAGATTTTTATTAGAAGTTTTTTCCTTCTGGTCGCTTTTTTATTTGTCCCAATTGGTATCACCACCTCAGGAGGTTGTAATGTTATATAATTTCTGATTCTTTTGGGAAAACCTGGGGATAGGGAATTTCCCCACTTAATATCTGAGTTAAGTCAAATAAAGATTAGTCCTATAAATGGGACTTCCCCATGGAGCTCCCAGACAATAGTGATAATTCTCTGAAGAGGGGGCTTTGCGGGGAGCTCCAGGCCCATATTGCTCTCTCCAATAGCTGGTGGGCACTGGTTTTCACAGTTGCTGGTTTTCAAGGCAACTGCAAAGGTGGGGAAAGGGAGATGGAAATAAGTCAAGTTTAAATGTCACAGAACTCACTGTTCTTCTAGAAAATAAGCAATTTTTCTTGCAACTCTGGTTAGCTTTCAGAGTTCTGGAAATGTTGGTTGTCTCCTCCTTCTCCTCCTCCTCCTCCTCCTCCTCCTCCTCCTCCTCCTCCTCCTCCTCTTTTTTATTTTGTCATAGCTCTTATTGCTATTATGGAGTACTATTCTGGAAGTGTTTCTTCTTCTTGGATGATTTTAATAGCAGGACTGCTTTTGAGACACACATTTTAGACCAGAAAGCTGTTTGGTGAGTAACAGAATCAGAAAAATGGAAATGGGTGTGCTGAAAGGATACAGCTGGATGATTAAGTCTGGAGCTTGTTTTCACTCTGGGGAAATTGATTTTTATGTCAGCAGGAAAATGTTGTACCTCATATTTTTATGCACAAGAGCCATCATGAGATAGTTCCCTTAAGCCTGGAGATCATGAAGGAGGGGAGGTGCATTTGTTGCTGCTGATAACATCTGAGTGGAAGTCTCCGTGTAGAACCCTGGTAAGGGCAGCAGAAGAGAATTGTGACAGTGGGGCTTTGGGATGGATTGGTAGATAGTGAGCTGTTGCCTGGGGACTCTTGAGATATGTTTGCTGTGGAGTTACTACTTGAAGTGTGGCTCAGGAACCACTGCCTCAGCACCTGAGAGCTTGTTAGAAATGTAGACTCTCAGACCCACTCCAGACCTACTGAGTCAGACTCTGCATTTTAACACAGTGACTTATGCACACATTGAAGTTTGACAAGTACATGCCTATAGTATATTTACATCTTTATGTGGTTGTCCTGGGAAGATTCCTGAGATCGCTCATCTTATCTATATTATGTTGCCTTTTAGCAACTTAAATCTCAGAAGTATATTATCTACTTCTGTAAAATTTCAGAGAATACCTATCTTTGTGCAGTCTTGTCCTTATAGTTCTTTATAGTGAAGATAAAGAGCTGAACGTTAGGAACATCAAAGAAGGAGAGAATGTTTGGGTGAGCTGGAGTGGCCCAAAAAGGCATTATTTGAGTTGGGCTTTGAGGAAAGGGGGAGTGGGAGAGGTGAGTGCATATCAGGTAAATTGAAAGAATATGGGTCAACCTACAGAGGTGAGGTTATTTATTGTATGTGGTAGATCTTCAAACTGGAAAATTTTGGAGGGCATTATATATATAATCTCAGTGATTGGCATAGAGTAGATGCTCTATAAATTCTTTGCAAACTGAACAGGGGGGAGATTAGCTTAACTGGATGTGAGGGTTTATATAAGAATTATGGGAATTTATATAGATTCCTTAGGATATGTCTAGATTATGGAGACCTTATATACTTGCTAAGAGTTTTATTTAAATGTTGCATAATTTTCAATAAGACATAAGGGGATGGGAGGAGGCTTATTTGGGGTGTTATTAGAAAAATGCTTAACAAATTAAGTAACCATGTTCAAACTCCAGAAAATAAAGCCCTCCAAAATCTTCTTGGCTCTTCCAGATGTGCAGATGTTTGAGTGAGAATGTATTGTAGGAATCACACTTTATGGAGAAAGAAAGTTGGAGAGAAAAGTGATAGTAGTAGTACTTTTCAAATTGCTTGTTGTGTTGTGGCATCTTAAACAGGGGACTGACGTGAAAAAATGGTGTTTGAAAGTGACAGAAGTGCAGCATAATGCTGGATGGATTGGAGAAGAGAATGGAGTCAGGAAGACCAACTAGATGGTAGTTTTCATAATCTAGGGATGCAGGCAGGTAGACGTACACCAAGGTAATGACAGAACAGAGGATTAAGCACTTAAATTAAAGTGAAAGAAGAAAGGAGAAGGAAGAGAAACCATCTGATATAATACCTGGTAGTAATGGCAGTTTTCTGCCATTCTCATAAAGCAATGGTGAGGAGCAAAATTAGCTAATTCTTGTAAGCTGTGTAGCTAACTCCCTGGCACATGGTAAGCACTTAATAAATGTCAGCTATTAGCTATTGTTTCCTGGAAGGAAGGACCTCCTGGTGCTGTGAAGTAGCACTTCTGCTTCTCAAAATCAGTACCCAACTCAGTACTGATTTGTAATGGATGCTAAAAAATGTTTGATGAAAGGATGGATGAGAAATAAAATATCTCTCAATCTAGGTTCTATGTCAATGGATTCTAAATAGAATTGCATTTTACCGTTGATTTTTTTTAAAAATTTATTTTCTAAAGTTTTACATATGTCTCCTTTCCCCCCATTGACTCCCCCTCCCCCACCGTTGATTTCTTTATAAATATAATGCCCCGGTGGGAGAGTAAGGGCAAGTGGTTATCTTCATTTTCTACTCTCCAAACCAACTTTATGTCTCGCTCTCTTTTTGTCCACCTCCAACCAATGGATTCCTAGCTCCCTGTGTATTCATGATTCCTGGAAGCCAGGTCTCCTTGTCTGTGGTTTCTACAGCAGATGCTCAATAAATATTTATAACAACTGGTAAAGAATGTGTCTAGACATACGGCTCACACCTCAAAGCACTACTATCACTGAGGGGGAAAAAAAACACCCCTCTTTTCCATGTCCATCCTCTGAATGGTCCCTAAAATGTTTGCTAGGACCATTTTAAACTTCTTGATTGTGGCTAAATTTCTTTATTTCGTGTGGCTGAAATATATGCAGTTGCACACTTGTGCATGAGTCTCATCTCTAGAATTTTCATGATTATTTGGCAGAATCATTGAAGCAAGGGGAAAGGGGTTGAGTGGTTCATGTTTCCCGTATAGTTTTTCACCCACCACTAAAATGAAACATCCTCCTGAGCAAAAGTCAGGAACATTTCCCACCCCTGTCACTATGTGACAGCAGGTTGCAGAGTGGAATTAGAATTGAAAGTTATCTAGCATCTCTTTTCAAGAAACGTTGGGTCCTTTTCATTCTTCACCAGAGCATCTCTGTGTTAGAAAAGACAGGTCTTCGCAGAGGGTGGCAGCTAATATGCACACGTAAGGAATCTCGTAGGGTCTTATAGCTTTTAAGCGACTGTTTCACTTGGAAAAGTCTATAGGAACTTGAAGTCCAGCTCTTCTGATGTCTTTGGGCCCTTCTGATTGAAGTTGGTTAACCTTTGCCATTAAACAAGCCGTTTCTTTGGTGCTTAATAATAATGAGTTTTTTTGGAAGAGATTTTTGAATGAGGCGGATAATCTTTTGATATCAGGGCAAGTGACTCATCAAAAAGATTAATCAGGCACAATTAAGAAAGAGCAACCTAATTTAGGTCATTTGAGAGAGAATGCAAAACCATTAAATAAAATACACTTCTGGCTCATATCATGGCCAATCGAGGAAGAAGATGAGGGAGGAGACATAGGGGATCAAAATAGAATGGGTTAGAAGAAGTAAAGAAGGAGAGAAAACCACGCACTCAGAGGTGGCCAGGTGCTCACTGAAACAGAGAGAGAGAGGAGGAAGTTTGTGAGTTCTGAGATGAGTTACTGAGGTGAGGTACTTGTCTCAGGCCATTGCTCTCTTAGACCGGTTTCTGTGCTAACGAGTTGTTTAAGCATTGCTCATAGCTCCTTCGACAGTGGTTTGCCAGGAGAATAAAATCATTCTTTGGACTGTAGCAACACTGACCCAAGTGCTGTCTCCCCAAGACAACAGATGAAATTCAGACCAGAGCTGGAGGTTTGCCTGCCTCCTTGAAGAGAATGCAACTGACGTTAATTTGTACTCTGTAGTGCGTGTTCTCCGTAGGTTATCGAATTTAATCCTCAACAAATCCAGCAACAGGCACTGTTATGACTGTTAACAGATGATAAGATAGTCATATAGTGATTTGCCAGGTAACGCAACCAGTTAGTGGAGAAGCTGAGACTCACGCACCATCAATCCTGAGTTCTGCTCTTTCTGTTTCACCAGCTGCATCCAAGCCTTTTTCTAGAACTTAAAGGAACTAAAGAAAATCTTCCAACTTTGCAAATTGGTTGAAATTGCTCCAGGCTTTAGACTGATAATAATTTGCTTTATTGAATAGAAATGCATCACTGGGCCCCATGCCAGCCAGCCGGGCTTTTTATCCATTTAAAGTAGAGCAGGATTCAGTAGGTTGCAGGAACATTGTACTTACCCTTCTCTCACAGATGGTTTTCTATTTGGTGTTTGAAATTCTTATAAGAGAAAAGTTCACAGTTTCTCACAGAAGCTCATTGCAGTCATCCCCAGAGGCAATCTTAGGATCATCAATACCATTATCCCTTTCCTCCCCTTTTGAGTTCTGCCTAGTGTTGTGGGCCTAGCTTTCCTGCTGGACGAAAGATGGTGGTGTAGTATTGCGGGTGATACCCACAATCTGAGTGTACAAGGACACTAATGAATAAGGAGTCAGCAAACCATGGCCTGTGCGTCAGATCTGGCAGGGTGTTTTTTGTAAATAAAATTTCATTGGAACACAGCCATGCTCATTCCTTTATGTATTGCCTGAGGCTGCTTTTGTACTTCAGTATCAGTCTAGTAGTTGTGACAGACTGTGTGATCTGCAAAGACAAAAAATACTTATTACTGGCCCTTTACAAAACAAATGTGTGGCCCCTGCTATGGATGAACAAGCCACCTAGAGAATTCTTTATTTTTTTTAATTTTTATTTATTGATTTTAGAGAGAGGTAGAGAAAGGGAGATTGATTTGTTGTTCCATCTATTTATGCATTCATTGGTTGATTCTGACTGGAGATTGAACACATGACCTTGACGTACCGGGATGATGCTTGAATCAACTGAGCTACTTAGGCAGGACCCACCTGGAGAATTCTTGAAGGGAAAGGGCGCTTGGATGTAGCAAGCTAGGCAATAGAACTGTGAGGGTCTGTTAGGGATAATATTTTTCAAGTGTTCCTCATTGTGTTTATGGGGAATCTGAAAAGGAGCCCTCTCTTGGTGCTATGTTGAAAGAACTCTTCAGAATGGAGACTGAGAGTTCCTGGGAGGAATGTTGCTTGTGCATCAGAATATACATCCGTGCCTCTCTCTTCTGGCTGTGGTTCTTGTCCAGGCAAGTTTGGAAACTGTGACTCCTTGCACCATGCAGGCAGCCAAGTATTCCAGCTGATGTTTTGTGATAATTTTTTCCATCATTTAAAAATAAACTTTGAAGAATCTTTTTTTTTTTTTTAAATATGACTCTCTAAATATTCTGTTTTGAAACATTTCATTACCAGGCTATTTATATGGAAAGGTCTGATAATGTTTCTACGGGAGGCTGTTATTTATTTCTTTTGCTAAATTTTATCTTATATTAGGGGAAGGGCTGAGGTTGGTTACTATGGCAACATTCTCAAAACTGCAACAATCTTATTTGGGCTGCATAAACTATAGTCATTCTGGTGGGAGGGTAGCAGGGTTAGTGGGCGGTAGACTTTTTATTTTAACTTTATTTTCTTAAAGAAAACCTCGCCCACTTCCAACCATCTTGCTTCATTTATTTTAAGTTTCGCAGTGTAGGGTGCAGGAAGGAGAAATGAAAAGGAAAAAAAGGGTGCTCTGTTTCTCTGTCCATTACATTTCTGTGGTCTTTATCTGCTCCATTGGCAGGGATACCCTGTTTTCTATCTGATCTTTTATTCATTTATGTATTCATTTATTCACCAAACTTATATTGAGGCTTATAAATGAATAAGATAAAATCCTAGTTCTCATTTCTTCTTTTAAATTACAAATTCCATGAAGTCATTAGTTCTCTACACTTAATTCAGTTAGACCAATATTTATGAGTCCTTGTCCTAGAGCTAGAGCATGCTTGTATTATGCTGGAATACAGCAAAAAAAGGGCCTTTGCCAAAGAACATTGTTTTTTGGTTGGCACAGGGAAGGGCAGATAGTTAGGCAGAGAGATGATTAAAACTTGATAAATGCTAACACCGAGGTATGTAACCCACTTAACTCTCCAACCTAGAGAACATAGGAAAGATTTTGTAGGGGAGGTGATATTTGGGCTGATTTGAAGACAAGTAGGCATTTTCCAGTTAGGGCACAGGGGGTGGGTAGATCATTCCAAGCAACTCTGGACCCGCAAGAATAAGGCATGGAGGTGAGGGAGCCCTTTACTGTGTTCAGGAGATCTTAAAATCATGCAGGTGAGTGGTGCCGGAGCAGGCTGGAGACATGGGCTGGACCCCTCAAGAGAGGTTAAGTTTGGTTGGATGAAATTCATATAATGGATTTTGGAGCCATTGGAAAATTTAGGTAGGAAAGCGACTCAAGTGGTCTGGTTTAGAAAGATCATTCTGTTGGCTGTGTGTGGGGTGGTAGATACTGAAAGGAAAGGAGCAAGTTGGATTGGAAAGGACATGGGGATTTGTAAAGATGACAAGGTTCATAGTTTAAGATAAGCCCCACCAAGTTGGACTGTCTCGTAGGCATTTGGGTCCAGAAGTGAAGGAAATGTGGGGGGAGCCAGAGCTCTGAGCATCATCACAGCTGGCTTGTGGGCAGGGGAGCAGCCAGAAGAGGAGCTGCTCCCCATTGCATCCCCACAGTGCCTACTTTGATATTTCACTTTTAGTAAAATATTAATAATTTTAAAAAATAGATTTAGAAGTATTGATGTGATCAAGCAAACTAGAGTCATGATATAGATTCAAGATCCACTGTTATGATTAAAATATAACACTTAGGATCACTAACCTCCACTCATGGGGGGGTGGATATCATAAAACAGCCTTGTGTTCTCTCTCCATTCATTCTTTAAACCTACATGGTGGGCCATGTCCTGCCCTGGCTCTGCCGGTCATTCTTAGGTAATAAAAGAACTTTAATTTCAAAACACCATGCTGATTCAGTAACTAACACTTTCAAAGCTAGGTAATGATAAAAACTCGAGACTTGATCTAGAATTGAGGGTTCTTCCGTCCTGAAGTTGGGCCGGCCATTGGCCTGCAGTCAGGGAAGAGGAGCTTGGTCATCTTCTGCCTCTCCATGGTGCTCTTTCACCTTTAGCCTCAGTTGCAGACCCCTCTAAAGTTGAAGTTGGATTGGGAGAGAGCGGGAGGGAGGAAACAGTTAAACTCTTACTTGAGTGGTAATGAATTGTTTGTCTAGAGGTGGTGTGCTTTCTAAACTTAGCAGGTGTCTAAGTTGACTTCTCTTTGGGGCCCGTTTGTGGATTCTTTGCAGAGTCCCCTCCCTGGTTGCTGAGGATCTCATGTTTGCAGTTCCTAAGACAAGGGCAATGTGTTGCTCTCCTGGCTAGAGTTTTCTCAACTCTGAGTCTCCTGATAACACCGCCCGTTAACCTCTACCATGGTCTTTTGGAGAGAGTATCTAAGCTAATCCCAAGGTTGGTTTCTCTAGCATGTAGCTCACACCTTGTTCATAGGAGACACTCAGTAGCATCCTTTGCTTCTGCAAACTTTGGGAGTGTAGCCACCTCTCATAGATCCATCATCAAAGCCAGCAAGCCCATCTCTGCTTCCACATTTCAGGTGTGAATTAGCCAGAAATCTACTCATCTCCCAAACTGCATGAATTGTTGAGGACTGATGTTAAGCCCTCTGTCTACCTTTTAAAGCCCCTCTCTCTTAACTTGAGGTGAAGGGCAAGAACCCATAATCAAGCACTCCTTAGTTGTAGGGATATGGACTTAACACATCAACAGCCCCCTTGAAAAATCCCTCCCCAAATGTCCAATACTTGATCCTTTTATACCCTTGATGTGGTTAAGGTTTAAAGCCACCTTCTTTGGTAAAATTTGCAAGTGGTCTAACTCTTCTTTCAAAACGGATCTATTGTTTATAATGCTTTAGGAAGAATACTCATTGAAATATCTTGTTACAAGTGTATAATTTATCTCCATTAATTTCTTTTAAACTTTCCCATCTCGTTGGGGAAAGAATTTTGTTATACAGAGGCAAGGTTGAGTATTTTCAGGGTGGATTGAGTGGATGACAGGGATAGAACTAGGCACTTTTTGTGGGGATGTAGACAGAGCAGCCAGGGATGAGAAGCTGTGCACGTCTAACAGGAACTCGGTTTACAATGCTTGATCTCCTCTACACTAATGACTCCCAGATCTGTCTTTGTAGCCCAGACCTCTTTCTGAGATGCAGACCCACATGTCTGACAGCTTACAAACTCAACTCACATCATTGCTCTGAACCCCACTCCCCAGTTCAAATACCTATTCACCTGCATGTAATTTCTCTTCAGTTTTAATAAATGGTGCTTAGAAAAATTCACCTCAAATCAGAAATCTGGGAATCATCTATGGATTCTTAAGGTCTTATGTGTCCCTTTAGCAATCTAGGGATCTCAATGATACCTTTCAAAATAGTATTTTAGGTATAGAGAGCTATTATGGGAACCAACAATGTGGAAATAGAGTTTTATTTGGATAATTTGGAATCTGAATTGTCTCTTTTCTCTCTCACCTCTCTCATTGGTTCAGTATCAGTCACCAGTCACCTCCTGCACAGTAGTCAGACTCATTTCATCTTGTCTAAATTCACTGTTATTTTTAAAATTCAGCCCTTAGTCATCTCTCAGTTGAATTACAATTGGTAAATAAAAATTATACTGAAGTCAACAAAATAGTAAAATGAACTGTCATGTAAAGTTCACCTAGTTTTGACAGTTATCAACATAATACCTCAACCCACGTTCCACTCCCTAGTTAATGACGATGATTTCATAGGTGTTTTTTAAAGTTGATAAACATTGAAAAGCATAAATCTTAGATGAATAATTTGAGAGCCCTGAGAGTGGGGCTAGTGGATCTATTGTGAGAGCTATTTATAATTGTTTTAAAATCTGTTTATTAATGAATTACAGGATTTAAAATAATTCTGGATAGAATTCTCTTAACAGATATATACTTGGTGGATATTCTATCCTAATTTGATGCATACCTTTTAATTTTTCTCATGTTATTTTTAATTAGCAGAAATTTAAAAGGTTTTTTTTTATGGTATTACTTTCTATATAACCTATCTGATAAATGTTTACCAATTCCCAGGTCATGAAGATATTCTCCTATATTTTCTTCTGAAAGTTTTTTAATCTTAGCTTTCACATTTAGATCTATGGTCTGTCTTGAATTAATTTTCATGCATGAATGGGATATGAGCCCATTGAGAGTAGAATATATGTCTTTCTTACCTTGGAATGCCTATCACCTAGTATTCTTGTCCAAGGTAAAAAGGAGGATGGATAGAATTTATAGTGAATTTGTGGTTGTTTTGTAAATTGTGGGTATCTGACCATCCTAAAATATTTCCTCTCAGTTCTCTTGATCATGACACTAGATTTGTAAATGCCAATATAAATTAAAAAGATAAAGTTAGAACTACAGAAATTCCTCAGTTATCCAGAAGAAAGCCTTCCAGGAGCCTCAGAAAATGCACTAAGTCAGGATTTAAAAATATATATCTTAAAGAATCCTTTAAAGATAATAAAAGATAACTATGGATAGAAAGCAGTGGAGAAATAAAATCGTCAATGATACAAATATTTAAACTTTTGGGATGTGATTTACAATTTTATGGATACAAAGGAAAAGGCTGACTATGGGCGTGGATGTCCCTGTGCTAGCTTCGCTCTCTGGCCCAGTCGCCTGCCCCTGTGGCCACAATGACATTGAGTGATTTGTAGACTCAATAATTCCAACTGATACAAAGGCTTTACATTGGTTAACATTTGATGTGGCTCTGCCAGTGTATAAAATCTGTATATCAACCTGGTATATATTCCACACACATTTAATTCTTTATGTGTGTATATATTTATTTGTTTGTATATACACGAGCACTTATGCATCCACAGACTCCCAAGTCAAAGACACAGCTGGGAAGGCAAGAAGGAGGAAAAACAGTAGTACTTCGGTGGAAAGTGAGGGAGAAGAGAAAAGACTACAGGTCTAGAGAAGTGTCCGTATTTACGTGCCTGTAAATGAGTGTCTGTCAGTCAAATTCTGAGAAAATTTCTTTAGCATTATTGTTGCTATTTCCTCAGTGTCCTCCCAAGAATGCCTGGCACTGGTTTCCTTTCTAATGTGAGAAGAGCTAATCCTCAGTGGAGCATGCATTTTCAGGAGTCGAGGAGTTAAAAAAAAAAAAAAAAAAAAAAAAGAAGAAGGAAGGAAGAGAGAAGTGAGTCAGAGAACTTCTGCCTATGCGTCTGAGTCAGCTTAGTGTTTAAAAAGAAGCGGTGTGTGGAGACCTGCCTGGAAAAACTGCTGAATGGAAAGACTTGAGAATAGCTTGTAGACCTGATGGCAGATGAAGAATTTTCTTTTCTTTTTCTTTTTTTTTTCTTTCCAGAAACGTCTAGTAGCCACTAATAACGCTCCTCTAACATAACAGAAATGTTGACTCTCTCTTGGCCTTCTCATGCTCTAGCCCATCCCACCTCCTTTTCACACAGGACCTTCGCAAAGGCGGCTAGTGAGAGGAGAGGAGGGAATAGGGCAAGGTGGGGCTGCTGGTCTACCTGGCAGGCCCTCACCAATCAGGTGGCTTTCCCGGAGGAGATGCCATTTGGGAAGGGTGGCCTGTGAGACCTCGGCGACTACCAGCAACTCAGACATGTGGGACCGCTGGAAGCACAAACACCGCTGGATAGGGGGAAGGTTGAGTTCCACTCTATTTTTTTATTGTATCTGGGTGTGGGGGGAGTGTGATGGTAAACTTGTGTGTCTGCAGATACACAAACACAGAAGAATATGGGTGCGGTTTTATTACGTACATGCATATGAAGGTGGATATTTTCATTTTATTTACAGTGGTGGTGGGGGGAACCCTCCAGAGTTGAAGATTTGCTGTAGTGGAAACTGCCGTGAAGCTTCTACTTTTATTCTGTTTTCACAAACATGTAACTTTCTGAGAAAAAAAAAATCTCCATTTAACTGACCAATTTTTTCAGAGCATTAAAGGTCGCCGAAAAAAATCAAAGTTTTTTTTTGGTTTTGTTTTGTTTTTTAAAGCAGTTGGGAAAATTGGAGCCCAAATTAATTCCCCCTTTTTAAACAGTGAAAATGTTTTTAAAGTGCTTTTCATGTTGCTCAAATGGTGACTGTAATTTCTTTCTGGCTTAATATTGAATCTGTTGAAGAGTTTAAATACAGCCCATAAATAGGCCTCTATCAAATGCTATTTTGTTTTTGTAGAAACTGGTGATTGCTCTTTTTTAAAATAGTGATTACTTTTCCCTTGGATGTTGGGAAATGCATCTGCTCAGGGTGCTGTCAGGCTCCGCGTCCCTGCTCTTCAACGTGTCCTGAAGGGGTAGGTGAGCGTGTGTGATAATGGCCCTGATTAATGGCAGCTGGAGACACCAGTCCAGGTCATGGACCCAGCAGCCAACTTTCTCATACATTCTTATTACTAACTCGAACTGTAAAGCAGAATTCATTTTTTAGAACTAAAACGCTAGGTGAATGTCAAGCATTCTCTAACGAGAACCCACCAGTATTTGAAAACATTGGCCTAAATTAGACACTCAGGAAATAGTATATGGGACCCAGTTACGAAAGTAAGTTGAAGTGACTGAGAAAAGTTTGGTAGAGTGTCATGGAGGCAGACTTGCTTGCTTATTTATAAACCGCAGGGGTGTTATTGCCATATATAATGTCCATGTATTTAGATAAATTATTTTTTTTCTCACTTTCTAAATATCTACCTTGTCGTGATAGAAAGAACATTGATTTTGAGCCAGTCTTGGACTTGAGTTACTTTATTACTGCTGTGGCCTTCACAGGTCACACAGCCTCTGTAAGGCCCAGTCTTCCCATCTGTAAAATGAAAGTGATTCCATAGGTTAGTGTAGTGACTAGTGACGATGAACTCAGATTAACTTTGTAAACTCAGATTAAGCATTTGGAAAACATTAGTTTCTCCGTTTTCCTTGTTCTTTCATTGCCATTTGTTTGTTTTTCTTTCTGAGCCATGGGGTTCTCCATTTAACTAGAAAGTGATCCTTTTGCATTATCTAAGTATTGGACTCTGCCAACAGGATTTTTCTGAACTGCTCAGTTTCTTGTCTTTTCTTGACTAACAGCTGTCCATTCAGCCCCAGCTCCCTTGGACCCATCGAGGCACCTCACAGGGGTGTCCTTCAGGGTCATCATATCAGGTCTCCAGTATTTCCTGGGGGTCAGGACACCTTGCCAGGCTGACTCTAAGGCAGTAATCTGTTTCTCTGGCAAAGAGCCTGATAGCATCTTCTCTGCAAGTTAATCATATTTATTCATTCTGATCGTAGTGAGGATTTCCCCAAATTGTCATGTCTTTGCCGAGTTATTCCTGCCGTTATGTTCGGTAAGTGCATCATCATTTTGTGCTTCTACTTGCTTTTGCTAATATGAAAGAAATCCCATTATAAATAACTCCTAGGGATTCTGCAGATTATGTTACTGGTTCAAAATCAGAGGACTGGTCCCTGGAATGCGGAGCTGCCGTGGTGAACAGTTTGTAGATGTGAACTGCGGATGAAGCGATTGCCCTTTCGGTCCCATCTTGTTCAGAATGGCACCTGCTGGGAGAAAGCAAAAAGGGGAGGGGATCTCTGCATCTGGTGGTTCTCCCCATCCTGCAACATTAACTCAGAGCACTTTATCCCCTTGTGACACTGACTCAGCCTTCTCTCCACCCCCGGTGTCTCATTTTGATGTACTCCGTCCCCACTGATTCTAGGGTTGCACTGACTTATGCCTTCTTCATTGTCAGGGGGAGGGAGAAAGCTGGTCTTGACTAATAAAAGTATAAACACAGAAATGCCACCACTTCCAATGCAAACAATATATGTTTGTTGACGCTATGAAAAAAACCCACCTTGGAATAACTGCCGGCAGTGTTCCCATATATTTGAGGCCTATTTCTTTTTTTCCCTTTTAAAAATTAAATTTATTGGGGTGACATTGGTTAATATGATTAGACAGGTTTCAGGTGTGGTTTCTATGTTGCAAGATCTGTACATTGCACTGTATGCCCACCACCCCAAGTCAAATCAAGAACCCCCTTCACTCCCCACCCCCTTCTCTCTGGCAACCACCACACTGCTGTAAAGAGACATGAATTATTTAAATCTGGCATCCTTTTTTTTCTTCTTCTGTTTCTGCGTTAGCAATAAACAAGATGAAACCTTAAACACAAATTCTCACAGTCAAGAGTGGTTGCCTCTGGGAAATAAGACCAGGAGCAGGTGTAGGCACTTGGGCTGTTCATTATAAAATATTCTGCATGCTTTCTTTTTTCTTATCTGATGTATGTATTCTTTGGATTTTTTTTGGATACCTCTCTTAGGTAGACTCAGTTCAGTTTGAGTAAAGCCTATTTTGTGCCAGACATTGTGCTGCTCATCTGAGCTCAAGGATGAATAAAGAATCGCTCTTGCTTGTGAGTTCACAGTCTACTTGGAGAGACAGAACAGACCAAAGGCATATTAAATAATAAGATGCCCATTTAGAGAGAGGTAGTCATGGCGTTACCTTCTTCCCTAGACGTTTTACTTCTCTTTTAGTTTAAATTTCTATCTTTATGACGAGTGTATCTCAACAGAGCTCTAATGACCGCAATTTGGGTTTTAGTGGAAAAAGAAGAGATGAGATTTTATCTGAATTTCCTCAACATGGAAGTATTACTGCTGTAATTAGCAAGTTATTAATATTCATAATAGGAAGGAAGCAAAGGGGAGGCCAGTCATTGTAAGCATGGTCATCTGGGCAGCTTTACCAGGAAGCTGCAACTTCATACTCCCCAGGGAACCACTGGTCCAGTCCCTGCAAGTCACTAAGGAAAGGGATCAAACAAAAGGGAGATGGGCCCATGAGCAGTGAAGTTGGGATGATGTAGGGAAGGTGCTGGCCCACCAGTCTCACCTGGGAACAAAGATCATTGGCTAGGAGGGTGGACCCCAATGCAAGCCTGTGAAAATTTGGGAATACATAATCCCTAGACAAAGAAATTCTTGCTCTCTTGTTCCTCTTGCTTCGCTCTTGCTGCTTTGCACTCGCTTGTTCCATGATCCACGCTAGCCTGCAGTGAGGACCTTAAGCAGTCACATTACTCATGGGCATGCAGACCCTACACATACTGGACTGCAGCTGGGAGCACAAGCTAACTTAGCCAAATGCTGGACTGGAATGGACTTTAATGTGGAGTGAAAACTCTGGGCAGTGGCTTTGGGCCTAGCTCTGCTAAAGACAAAATCGTGCTTTTTCCATGGCGGGACCGAGGGACATAGGACCTTGAGAGGGAACTCCATTAATGTTACTTCATCAACAAAGCGTTCCACGATACCGCATCCTCCCGTGGGGGCCTCGGGAAATTCTTGTTCCCGTGGCATCCCAAGAGCTCCACTTCCATCAGTAACAGGTGGGGACACAGAGGTTACCCCACTGATAATAGGAGGTTCTGGAATGAGGCAGTGGAATGCAAAACAAGAGGCATAAAACCAGGTATGAGTTTTGTTTTGCTGCTTTCTCTCTGGGCATGAGGGCACAATGGTGTAGTCTGGTCCTGAATCACACATCAGAATAAGACAGTGTAAGTGCCAGGTCATTCTTTATTCCCTGAAACCACAGCTATCAATGCCTATGTCCACACCCAGAGGTCTCCACTGCCTTTTGGTGGTTCTGGAGCACCCAAAAACAATGTCATCTTACTATTGAAGGTGTTCCCCAACTTGAGTTGGAGGCAAGCCGAGCATCTGTCTCAGGCTTTACGTCTGAGGGTTACTAAGAAAGCTTCCAGACTCACCCAGAGTTGTTACACATATTTGAGTAAGTCTATCAGAGTGTTCAGTAGTGAATGAGGCTCTTTCCTCAAAGAGCAAAGCAGCATCACTCTGCATATCCTGAGTGTATCAAGCCATTGGATTTTTAAAATAGCATTGACATAGGCCATTAATATATCATGGAAATGAAGATTTACTTTTTGTGGTATCTATTCCTCTGTCTCAGTCAAGAGAAAATTGGCTTGAATTTGTACAAAAAATGCTTTTTGGCTTACTTAATTTTATGGGTTTGAGTGGTTGCCACAACACTCGACATTTATGTATGATGTGATGTGAATCTTGTTTCCACTCACTAGTAGGCAAATGCTTTGTTAGAGTTTAAGAAAGTGTTTGCTTTGTGTAAAAATAATGAATGTGATTTCAAACATAAAACAGAAAGTCAGATTGAGAACAAAAAGCAGAATTATACCAAAATGAAAGTTGACAATCATATAGATGAAACCTTTACTTATCTCATAGAAGGACTGCCTTAACCTCATTAGTGAAATAGTTCATCATCAGTTCACTCCTAGACTATGTGATAATATTAAATTTTTAAGTAAACACACTTTAAAAACTCCTAAAATATTTTGTTAAAATGCACCTGAATGTAATTTATTACATTTTACAACTAATATTTAATTGTTACCAACCAGGAAATGGTATGAGTCTTATCTTCCCTGACAGATGAGAACAATTGTTAACAGCACACTTTAAACCCATTTCTTTGGTTGAGATAACTTCCACTTTAGTTCCAAATTTTTGGGCACATTTGGGTCAAAATCTTTTTATGGAACTTTCTCTCAAAGCCAGAACTGGACTCCACCTCAGCCAAAGTCTATCTACTGTGTTTAATGTGTTCTGACTTGTCCTGCGTTTGCTTTTTATTTCTCCCTTGAAAGTGGGAAAAGCAGAAAGCACAATGATTACCCTGGACTGCCCTGTAGCAGCGTTCCGTAATCACAATGACCAGTCCCTCTGATACATGCTGTCTTTTCTCAGAACTTTCTGACCCATTTTCCGTTTTGTTGAGAAGATGACAAAATTGTATTTCTTTCCCTCCTGACTTTTCCAGAAATCTCTTATATTAACTGGCATTTTCATCTGCCACTACCTCTAACTGTTACTGCATTGTGCCTCTCAGAATACAGAATGCCCACATTTCACCTTAGGAAAGAAACACTTTTTCTGCAAGAGTCACTTTCTCTGATGAAGCCACCCATGGACCATTTAATAGAAAACTCAAAAGACTTGGGAGCACAATTTACCAGCCCTTCAATCAAGCTGCAGCACTTTATTTTGTCCCGTAGTGAGAAGGCTTGGCTTGGGAGGTGCAGGCAAGAACACAGGGCAGGGCGGGGAGGGTTCTCTGGAGTAAGGAGGAGGGAGGAGGAGGAGGAGGGAGAAGGGAGGGAGGGAGGGGACAATCCAGGGCACCTTGCTGCACTTAGACAGTGCACTCCTGCCTGGGGCCTGTGCGCCAAGGCTGGTCCCCTCCCTTCCCCTGGAAACATGCCCTTTGCTTACATTTTGTTAGAAGCAGCTGGGAAGGATAGATTTTGCTCTGAGTCAGACTTAGCTTTTGAAGAGGCTGCTTCATGAGAGTCATCTGTTGTCATCCCTCTGGGTTTCAGCTGTGTGATAAGGTTACTTAAATATGTGTGTGTGTGTGTGTGTGTGTGTGTGTGTGTGTGTGTGTGTGTGTGTTTAAATGGCTATGAAAATAAACCACTCACATGAATATGCCTCAACCCTCCTACTGGTGAGTCCGCTGCCCCTGGCAGCAACTTTCAGTTCTCCTAGCTGTTCCTTCTAGCGTTTAATTACCTCTACATGTCTAAATGCTATACATATGCTACTGTTACTGGATTTGCCAATTGTGGACATTATATACTGTCTGCTTTCCAGGAATGATAAGGTTTTAGGCTAACAGCAGTGTGTTCCATCTTAACATACTTTTTTCTTCCTCATATACTTACATCAAAGTTTTGGGTTAAATTAGTGATTATACTATTTGGACTGTAATGTATAACATTTTAAAGAACAGCTAACATTTCATGGGTACTTTTTAGGTGCAAGACACTGTTTAAGAGCTTTAGGCACGTATTAACATATCTTCATAACAACCTTATCAAGTAGGTATGATTATTTTTTTTTCCATTTTGCGGATGTGGACATCAAGACAAAGGTTAAATAACTTTCATGAAGTCATCTAGGTAGTCGTTGGTAGAGCCAGACTTCAAATCAAAGTAAATCTGGCTCCAGAGTCTACTTTTCTCTGTTACACTGTTTAAATTACTATGATTTTGTAAATATTCTTCATAGAGGAGCCACATATATACTATTACTGCTTTTTCTTTTATTTACTATTATTTCATTTTTCTTGCTATTATTATTATTGTTGTTATTTATAATTATTATTATTATTTTTTGTCTTTTGGGATTCCTGTTAGTGAAAGTTGTTATGTCCTGAATTGATGCCCTAACTTTCTTACCTTTATTCTGGGAGATGGCCTGAACTTTTTAGAAAGAAAGGAACAGAGGGAGGGAGGGGAGGAGGGAGAGAGAGGAAGATAGAGAGAGAGAAACATTGCTTGGTTGCCTTCTGTATGCACCCCAACCAAGGATTGAACCCAGGTTGACTTTTTAAATCCCAAGAGCTGTGTCTTCTTTTTGGCACGTTCTTTTGTTTACACTTTAGCTCCTCCTTCCCGATTGTGTACTTTGGTGTCTTCCACCTCAGTGGCTTTCCTCCACTGTCAGAGGATCTGTGGCTGTCAGTTCACAAGTATGAATTGCTGATGGACGCAGACTGCAGGTGGCCAGGCTGGTCAGTTAGGGGCCGCACTGCCCAGTGTGTTAACATGTGCAGATCTGTTTAGCTGGGGGCTCCCTAGTGGTCATCATCTGAAACTGGGGTCCTCAAACTTTTTAAACAGGGGGCCAGTTCACTGTCCCTCAGACCATTGGAGGGCCGGACTATAGTTTTTTTAAAAAAACTATGAACAAATTCCTATGCACACTGCACATATCTTATTTTGAAGTAAAAAAACAAAACGGGAACAAATACAATATTTGTATTTGCATGTGGCCTGCGGGCTGTAGTTTGAGGACCCCTGATTTGTAAGCTTTTCCCCTGGGTAGGTCAGATGATCTAGAACAGAACCTTCCAGATTCATCCCTGGGCATATGTGCCTCTGCAGGTATTGTGAGAGCCGTGTTTGAGGCAGGGGACAGAAAGATCTCATATTGGTGTGGACTTGCACTCAGTTCTCCCTTTTCAGGCTCACATTCACCATTGGACCCCCATGCACGTCCTCCCCACTATGTCCCTAGTTCCTGAAAACCGCTTTTTCAATTTCATTAGAAATAAAAATCTCTCCTCTCCTGCCCTGATGGGGGAAGCATGGCCACATGCGAAGAGAAGAGATGAATGGGATCAGGAGGACTTTGCCTTGTAGGAAGCCCATGTCACTGCTTCCAATGCTGGCCTTTCGAAGGGCCTACAGTACAAGGGCCTACTCTACAGCTTGCCTTTCCTTGGCTGTGCTATTTGAGGGTTTTCGTTTCCTTTGTCCTAATAGGTCAGTAATGAATTGTGTATTCAACAAAATCTCCATCTTCTAGAAGACTGTTGACGTTTCTTTCTTGCCGTCCTCCCCTCTCCTTTTCCCTCTGTCCTTGGGGAATTTTCCTTTTTAAATGTAATCACTCTCCTTACACTGCAGTTTAGGAAGGATCTGCCATATTTAATGGAAGCCTGATTACATCACCGTTGGGAAAATTCGTTTCCTGGCGTTTGCTTCTTTTTCCCGTTAGGCTGGAGAAACCCACAGGAATTGATTCAGAACAACAGGCTGGTTCGCTTTTCTTCCTCCTTGAGCAGCATTTCTGAGGTATACGTTTCTTCCTTTTCTCTGGGGAGTCTCAGTCCTGAATGATCTCTTAGCTCTCTTCTCTTCCTCCCTTCATCTCCAAATGAAAGGGACAGAGTCAGGTTTCAGAAACTAGATCTGACCTTCAGGCAAACTCACTGTCAACCAGGCTTCTCTCGGCCTTTTCCTTTCAGCGGTGTTCTCGGAAAACCCTTCTGGATCTCACTCAGGCTCAATTGTCTGATATCAGCTTAAGGTGTAAGTGTAACGTCTCCTGGGAACACGGGTAAGGCTTAGGGGGTAAACTCCCACAGGGAATTTTCTCTTCTCAGCCAGTGGAAGTCTGGGCTGCTTTGGGGCTTCAGGGCCTTCCAAGAAACCTCAGTGCCCCGCTCTGCCTATCCTCACAGTCAGACCAGGCCTGAGGGCCACTTGGCTGAATTGTTTAGTCAGTGGTGTGATTCAGCTTCATCATTTCTAGGAAGATTCCTGTGTTGGCATCTCACTGGGGAGGGTGGACATGGGGTGGCTCTAAACTCTGACCAGGGAGTGCTTCCTGTAGGAATGCTCATTGGAAGACAGTGATGGCACAGGTGAGATGAGGAATGTCACCAGTGAAATGGGTTTGAGTTTTTAAAAAATTTATCTTTATTGTTGAAAGTATTACAATGTCCCCTTTTATCTCCCCGCCTATTGATCCACCCTGCTCCTGTCCCCTCCCCGGGCCTTCCCTGCACTATTGTCTGTCCATGGGCTATGCATCTATGCATATAAGTTCATTGGTTAACCTCTTCCCACTTCTACCCCCTTCCCTCTGAAATATGTCAGTCTGTTGCATGCTTCGATGTCTCTGGATCTATTTTGTTCATCAGTTATTTTGTTCATTAGATTCCACATATAAGTGAGGTCGTGTGATACTTGTCTTTCTCTGACTGGCTTATTCCAGCATAATACTCTCCAGGGCCAGCCATGCTGGACTTGCCCTGGGCAGTGGCTTTGCCAGCAGGTTGACACAAGAGGCGTGCTCATCAAATTTGTAACAGACACAAGGCTGGAAAGAATGGCCAATGTAATCGATGAGAAAAATACGTCTCAAAATGATCGCGGTGTGCTGGAAGGCTGGGTTAAAAATAACAAGGGGACATTTCAAAGAGATAAATGTAAAATCTTCTTTGGGAGTTAAAGAAATCAATGGTGATGATGGGAGAAAAAATCTACTGTCAGTAGATCTGGTAGAGAAAATACATTTAGGTTTCATTTGACTAAAAGCTCAATATAAGTTGCTAAACCTGATGAGACAACAAAAACTGCATTAATGGAACTGTAATGTATTGATCCCAGGAAGTAGCACCTCCTCCATGGTCAGACACACCTAGAGCCTGTGTTTGCTGGTGTACCTTTTCTTTGATAGAACAAATAAGAGTTTGCCAGAGAAAAGCTGTTAGTAAAGACCTGGAGGGTCTGGAAGCAGTATCTCAGGAGAAACCATTGCTGGAACTGCGTGTATTTCAGTGGAAAACTGTTTATTGCTTAGTATCTGCAAAGCTTTAGGCAAGTTCCTGTCTGTGCCTCAGTTGCCTCATGTGTGAGATGTGGCAGAGAGAGGGTTTCTGTGGGGTGGGAATAGGGGTCCCTGGTAGGACGCACTGGATGCTGAGACTGGAGGGGTGGGGGGTGAGGATTAGAGTGTCAGCATCGCTTCATATCAAGACAGGAATTTAAAGTTTATTCTGTGCTGTAGCTAAATTATATGGTCATCCTGTCTGATATCTTCCAAATCAGGATATTAAAGTGAAGGGGAAGCTTATTAAATACACCAGGACAACAGGTGTGAAATGGGACTGTTGCAGGCACCCCAGGCAGACCAGGAGGAAAGGCCATCCCCATCCGGGCAGTGGGCGCGACTAGTGGAGGAAACTGCCCCTTGGGTGGTACACGACCTGCCTTGGGAGGGATATAAGCAGGTCTCAGATGAATTTCTATTAGGGAGTGGATTTCTGTTTTGGGTGGAAATGATATAGATGAACTTGAAGATCATTATTAATCAATGCTACAAGTGATGCCTGTTGAGGTACATGAAACAAGCTAAGCAGAAAGCCTCCCCAAATTCTTTCAGATGTGTATATCTAGCAAAAAGAGGGCAGAACGTTCCTTCTGAATTATGAGGTGAAGTTAAAGTGTCTGAGTCTGTTCACCTGGATAATAACTCCATGTGCTTCAGGGAGCGTCTTAAAAACACTGACACCCAGGGTGTAGGGGAGGGGCATGTTAAGAAGCATGATCTGTTCTAGAGGGACACCATTCATGTCTGGGATGAGCAGCAAAACACTTTCATTAAATATTTGCTGAATCCGTGATAAGATCTTATCAAAGTCAACCCAGGAGCCATCACTTGGCACCTTTAGAGGCTTAAAATAAAGGTTAGGATGATTTGCAAACACCAAATGCCAAAGCAGTCAGACAACCTGTCACTTACGTAGAGCTCAGGTTCTCAGGCTCAGACTACTCTCCCGCGAGACGTTGCAGCATGCCTTTATCATCATGACAAGAGACCTGAAATTATTCCAGGAAGGTTGGAGGCCTTTTTGGGGACTGGGAGCAGACAGGCATGGCCTGTTGTGCTAGCAGTTCACACGTGGAAGAGCAGTCCCTCTTTGATGGGTAGGCACCTTGTTTTGTCTTGAGAGGAAAGTAAACATCCAAGCAGGCCCATGAGGACCACTTCTCTCCCTTCCACCTTTTCTCCCAGTGACCACTGAGGTCACTACTGCGCTCAAGAACCAGACAGTGGACCTTGTGAAAGGTAGGCTTTCCCACATCCCAGGACTCACATTAAGGAGATCCTCAGTGGTCTTCTCTTGCTTTTCATTTCCACGTGTGGAAGTGACTCCTCTTAGGAAAGAAGAGGCTGCACTATGAGAATGGGTGACACTGGACCTAAGACCCTATAGGTTCTAGCTTTTCAGACAGACGGTTTTATGTTAAGAAAGGAGTGTGAAAGGAAATTAGAGGAAAAGGTTAAATTTGCAGAAGAAAAACCAATTCCCCATGAAAGGCAAAGCAAAATTCCCAGACTAATCATAATATAGTTCCTATTTTTAGAAGGCCAAGAGAAAGTGGTATTTTGTTGGAGCCTGAATATGCCTCAGCAGCCACAGACATGGAGAAAGGTTTAAGGACCAAGGGTCATCAGGGTACTTACTGGCTGACAAGTTGACTCCTGAGGACTGATGTCCCTTCCTATGTCTCGTACTTTAACTGACCCAGCCTGACTCTGGCTCATGAAGAAATGGGGTCATTGAAGCCCTGGGCACCTGAATGAGAGCTAATCTACATTTCAGCATCTGAAAACTGAGACAGGAAGCAAACATCACAAAAAGGATGGAAAGCAAAGGAAGATTTAAGCATTTCCCTCACAGATATTCCTTAGAATGTGGTGTTCCTTAGAATGTCTTCAGGTACAGGCGGTCAGTGTTTTGGGAGTGCGTAGTGGAGGTGATGGTACCGGATGCAATAAGAACAGAGTGCAGCAGGATTCACCTGCTAACCTGGGCACTGTGCACAGTTCACTGCTCTTTAAACTCCTGCCTTCCAGGCTGTATCTGAGGGCTCTTAGCAATGTCTGATCCTAACAGGTCTACTGCCAATGTTGACATCTCTTCTAGGTTGTCTTGTTGGTCTTTCTTTGCTTCGTTTTCTACAGAGCATAGTTGCTACCCAGTGATGCACGGGGCTTTCTTTGCTCTTTCAGGCATCCAGCCCAAGTTAACATCGAATGTGTAAAGACAGGAAGATCTATGGATCAGCAGTTTTCAGCAGTTCTTGAGGGGAAGTTCTGCATTGTGGTGCTTGATTGGTTTAATTCTTTCTGCCATTTGACCCCTGACTTTATTCTGGAGCCTTTCTTATCAGGAATGACATGCTAAATATTACTCATATGGCTTGACAGAAAGCCTAGTGACAGTGGCAGTAGCAGGCACCATTGCTAGGCGCCTTTGTATTAACTCATCTTAAATCTTTCCTGAAAGATAGCTTTACTGTTCTCCTTACTTTGAAAATGAAGAAATTGAGGCTTAGAGAGGGTAATAGTCTTGCCTAAGGGTGAGACACCACTAGTGTGATGAAGGTTGGTCTTTCTGACTGTGTGTGTGTGTGTGTGTGTGTGTGTGCCTGTGCATACTGACACGTGGTTATAGCACTCTGCTTGGAAAAAAATCAATGGATGATTGATTAACCTAAGTTTTTAAAGAAAAAGATACTTTAGGATATACCCCAACTTCCAATAACGATAGAAAAAAGCTAGTCCTAGTCATTTTTCTTAAATTCTCTCCTGATGAGAGAGATGTAAGCAAACACCAGCCTGAGCTACGTGATTCAAGACTTTTGTCCTGGATGAATTACATTCTAGGTAACAGAGAGAAGCTATTGAATTACTATTTGGAATCTTTGGAGACTCATGGATAATGAATGGGACAGGAACTGGAAAACTGAGATAGGCCAACTTTCTATTTAAAATATTTTCAAAAATAGGAGGACTATAGATGAGAGAGTATGATGTCATTTCCATAAACTATTCTTGAACAGGTCATGCATGAAACAATCAATTTGTAAATTCTTGGATAGGAAAGGGGTGATCCCTAAATGCAAGCACTGGCTCACTGAGCATGCCTTGTCAGAATAGCATGAATTGTTTTCAGAAAATTGCAAGTTGCAAAGCCCAAGGAGAGTAAATACAGCGGGCATGGTATATCTGGGTTTCAGGAAGACATTTGACAATGTCTGTGTCAGGTCATACTTCACACCTAAAGCTTCCTGGACAAGATCAATAAATATGAACAAAAGAACAGTCAGATAGTATCACTCTATTTGGACGACTTCTCCAGGGTCCTTACAGTTAGTACTTCACAGGTGAGCTGACAGATTTCTCATGTGGACTCTGTCATTGGCCCCCTAGTTATGACTCGTCATAACTTAGATGAGGATGAATAGAACATGGAAACCAAAAATGTTAGGTGATCTGAAGTTAGGTGATGACTACTTTGGATGAGATGATGTTTCAAACAGCTCTGAATGGTTGAGAGAATGGAACTAAATCCTATTGGGACATTCTTGGTTACTCACCCAATAATGTGAAGTTTTCTGGTTGCCAGGAATTGGACTAGGTACTAGGATTAGGAAATGCACAAGCTATAGGAGGGAGAACAGGGAGCAGATGGTATTCTGTAGCAGTGCGCTGATGGAGGTGAGCCCAGGACACTGGAGGAGCACAGAGGAAATGACCTCATGAAGGCTTGGGCTAGGTAGGGTTTGGGGGCTACTGCTGAGCCAAGCAAGACCTCATGGAGAAGGTGATATTTGAATAGTTTTGAAGAGTGAGGAGGGATTGTCTGTGTAATCAATGTTGAGGTAAGGGTATTCCATATTCAGGGAGCACCCTTTATAATGGTCTCATGAGCAGGAGCAGTGTGGACTGGTTGTGAGACAACATGGAAAGCCAGTTTACAATGGCCGTCAATGACTGGGAACTGGAACAGAAATGTTACATGCCTTGCTCACTTGTCTGTTCCCTGCTGCTGGATGATAGAATGTCACTAGTGATTTTCATGTGACTTCCTATGAGGAGGCACTGCTCTGGTTGTTTTACATGCGTTGCCTCATTTAACCATCACAATAACCTGATGAGGCAGGTACTGTTAGGACCTCATTGAAACAGGAGGAAACTGAGGCAATAGAGAGCTTTAATAACGTGGCTGAAATCCCTCAGAGCTGTTAAATGTCAGGGCCAAGAATTGAGCATAAGTGAAAGAATGTCAGATTCCTGTCTGTTAATCACCACTTGTTAGGGAGTACGACAGCTAAAAGGGAAAAAGGTGTGCACGGAATAGAATAACAGGGAAGTTATGAGTAACCTGGCTCTGCGCGGTACTGGAGGGCATCTACAGCTGCAGGTTGAATGCAACCAGGAAATAGCCACAGGACAGGGAGGCGACTTTCCAAAGAGGAAGATGAGCGGGCATTACCTAGAGGGTAATGTGGGGTTAAAAGTGGATTTTGTTTTAAGATGGGAAATTGCATTTACATGCTTGAAGGGAAAGAGTCAGCTGAAAGAAATTGGTTTATGATTCAGGAGACTAAGGAAATTTTGATTGAATTAGTGTTCTTACTACAAAAAAGTAAGGAAGGGAGGGAGGAAGGGAAAAAAACTAACTATTTGAGCATATCTGTGTGTTAATTAGCCTATCTTGATGGTTATTTCACAATATCAATACATTGAGTTGTACTTTAAATATATACAATTTTTGTGTGCCAATTATACCTCAATAAAGCTGTAGAAAAGATCCCTAAGGAGGCAGAGGTAATAGAATCCAGAGCAGCCTGAAGGGCATTGCCAGGACCAGAGGAGGGAATGTCACCTTCCAACTTGGAGGAATGAGGACTGTGGAGTGAGCATGTCAACAGGAGAAGAGGGCTGGTCGCTATAGACTAGGACTCGGGTCTTATTCTGAGAGTAGCTCACTGGGTGGAGTGGCATTAGCCGACCTCAGTAGGCCTGTCCCTTAACTTTCCTAGACACTGACTTCTTTTTGCCCAAAACCGTTCTCATTGGACTTACCCCTTCTGCCTGTTTTTTCCTCTTCTTGTGTAGAACCTTCATTTCTACCCACTGGTTGTTTCTGTCATGAGTGGTACTTTTCCATTTAGGAACATAAAGAAAATCCTCCTGAGAGGATCTGCTAGACCGGAGGGTGGGATGGGAAGTGATTCCTGCAGTCCGTTCAGCCCCAGGAAAGGACAGTAATGAGGATGGGGAGGGGAGGCAATGAAGGACATGGAAGTGGGGGCAACCAGGAGGTGGCTTGGAAGAAGTCAGCTTGTTTAACAAGCCGAGCAGATAAAGATTAGAGTAACCATGACGACGGGCTACTGGCAGAGGCACTCAGGATTTGGGGAGGAGGGAGGTGGAAGGAGTTGGCTGGGTGTAAGCCCAGAGTTTTGAAAAATGCCACTTCTTCCCTCGGGGCTCTAGGCTGTTTAGAAATCACCATAGTCATCTACAGGGACCAGAAGGGAAAGAGGCCACAGGGAGAGCAGGTGCAGTGGGTCCAGCTGATTCAAAGAAAGGGAGTAACCCTGAGGACTGAGCAGGTTCCTGATGGGAGGTAGAGAAGAGGAGTGGGGAGTCAGTCTACCCCTGTGTTTTCCAGGCACGCAGGCTCTTCTTTTTATGATCCTCACCCGAGATACGTTTTTATTGATTTTAAGAGAGAGAGAGAGAGAGAGAGAGAGAGAGAGAGACAGACAGACAGACAGATAGACATAGGTATGAGAGAGAAACATTGATTGGTTGCCTCCTGTATGAGCCCCAACTGGGGACTGAACCCACAACCTTTTGGTGTAAGGGACCATGCTCCAACAACTGAGCCACCCAACCAGGACCAGGCACACATGTTCTGCTCAGTTTTTCTTACTTCCACTGGGGTAGCGAAGACGGCACAACAGCCTTGGCTTTTTGTTTTTCAGTTCCTCAGGGTATCACATTTTCACTTCTGAACAATGAGACATGAGCCTGTCAAAACCATTTTCTGAGCATGCTCAGTGTGTGTGTGTGTGTGCAGCCTCTTCACCCACCTCAGGCCTGTGATTAACTAAGCATCTCTTTTGCCCTTTCTATATTATATTGTGAACCACTTCCATAGCTGCTTGAGAATCACTATCAATTTAGATTGTAGATACTATAAAAAATATGTGAATTCAGTGGTTCCTTGCTGAGCAAACTCAAAGCACCTGGATGGGAAGTGTAAGAAATTGTCATGATTACAGACACACGATGCTTTTGGCTTAAGTATCTTCTCGTCACACTCAGTGTGATCTCACCCATAATAGTGTCGGCAGCACTGTTGGGGAGGGATATAGCAGGCTTTCTCTCAGTCTAATGTCAAGTGCTTTGCAAACATGGCTTTGAGAGCCCACTCTCTTTCTTGTTTTCTAACCAGACTGCCTCCCTTCAAGCTTCTCCCTGCAGAAATACATGTTGGAGCTGCGTTTACTTGGGCCACAGCCTGAGGTGCAGTGAACCTCAGGGAGATCTGAGCCCCATGCTCCCCCACAGGCTCTTAGGGCCATGTTGGCGCTATCGATGTAGGGGGCACGGGTGTCATTTCTGAGATTTTTGCAGTTTTGATTGGGGAAAAGGCGGTAAAGTAGATTCACATCCATTTCCACATCTCTTTCCCTCCAAATTAGCATGTAAAACCTAAGCTATTGGGAAAAGAAGGTTCATTTGCACACAAAAAAAGTTAAAACAAAACTTTCAGGACTAGAGCTCTTTGTTCCAAGCTGTCATAAATAGCAAGGAAAAGAGAAAGCATACGGAGGACTGATTTCCCCAGGGTGCAGGGAAGATCTGCTTCCAAGCTGGAAAAAAAAAAGCATGATTTTCCAGTTCACTATAAGCTTAAAACTCCCTTTTTTTAAAATTAAAAAAACAACACCCCAACTTCTGCCAGGTGGATGCCGTCATCTTGTTCTTCTCAGCTATGTTCTAGTTCATAAACAGGTAGGTCTGTCCAGCAGTGTTGAAGAGAGTTCCCAGCGCCTGGGGAACAGGCTCTACATTGAAATTCCATTGGTTTAGCGAGATGTCCTGAGCCAGTGACTTCAGTCTGGCTTCACGCTGTCAGCTCCGGCCAAGGGAAATAGAATGTTGTGCTGCGGGAGGTAACTGGCCAACTGCCTCAAGTGGAGGGAAAACAAAGGAAGATGAGACACAGGTATAAAGTGGTATAAGGTGATCCCTTCTGTGTGAGAGCTGCATGAGGAGAATGCAGGAGGATGTGGGGAGGGGATGGAGAAATGGTTCTACAATAGGGTGTGAACACATTGATTTACTTGCACTATCACCCCTTGCAAATAAACCATGTCATTGTATAGACATACATGCACTTATAATCCATTTCCCCAACACACCTATACCCTGAACAACGACGTGCAAACTCAAATGAAAGAGTTCAGTTTCACTCATTTCATTTACTACTTTATTAATTCACAGCACAAGCATTTATGGAACACTTATTCTGGGTAGATACTGTGCTAAACCAAAGAAGACCTGTTTCTTTTAGGAGTTCAGAGTTTGAAGGTGAGAAAGACATAAAAACATGAAGTATTACAGATTGGTGGATGCTGTAATGGTTAGTTGTACACGCTATAGGAAAGAATGACCAAGTCTCTCTAGGGTGAGAGGAGGGGGATTAAGGAAGGTACATGAGTCTGCTAGGGTGGCCATAACTAAATACCACAGGCGGGTAGCTTAAACAACAGATACTTATTTGCTTGCAGTTCTAGAAGTTGAACGTCTAAGAAGAAGGTTTCAGTAAGTTTTGGTTTCTAATAAGAGCTCTCTTCCTGCCTTGCAGACAGCCACCTTTCTGCTATGGCCTCACATGGCCTTTTCTCAGTAAATGCATGCATGCAGGAGGGGGGGGGGGGGGAGAGGAAGAGGGAGGGAAGAGAGAGAGAGAGAGAGAGAGAGAGAGAGAGAGAGAGAGAGAGAGAGAGAGAGAGAGAATCTTATAAGGATGCTAATCCTATGGGATTAAGGTCCCACCCTTATGACCTCATTTAACCTTAGTTACTTCCTTAAGGGTCCTTTCTCCAAATACAGTCACACTGGGGGCTAGGGCTTCAACATAAGAATTTTGAGGGGGGCACAAACATTCAGTCCATAACAAAGGCTTCATGGAACAGATAACAATTGAAATATATCTTAAAGAGTTACCCAGTCAAAAAAGACAGGGTATGCACCCCCACCCTCTTACACCCACATCCCCCCTAAAAAAGAGAATAGACGGGAAAGTTTGGAATGGCTTTATGCATCTGGAAGACTACAAATAATTTGGGGTAGCTAGAAGGTAGGAAGGGAAATGTGGGATAGGTACATATCAAAGGGCTTAGATTTACTTTGTAGTTGGCGTGAAACCACTAATACATGGTAAGGTGGTAGCAACTTGTCTCACCTCACTGGAAGTGGGAAGATCCAGGTGGGAGGGGATGTCCTGAACTGGCCTGGTAGCAGCGAAGGGTGGGGAAGGACAGGTGGCTGTAGTGACTGGCTGTGAGAGGAATGACGAGTAGCGTATTAAGCTGATTTCCAGGCCCTGACTTGAACGTTTTGTTCTCGTAGGAAGTACAGGTGTGGAGGGACATGGGTACAGCTTTGGACATTTTGAATGTGAGCTGTTCACTTCTGGCTCATTCGTCAGGAGGGAGGTCTCAGGCAGAGACGAAATATTGGGACTCCTCCCCATTGGGAAGTAGAGAGAGCGTGAAACTGGGTGACTTCTAGGGAAATCAAGTGGAGAAGAGGGGACACCAGTGTTTACTGAGGGAAGAAGGGGGCCTGAGAGGAAGAGGGGATAGAAAAATCAGGAATGAGTAACTCAGGAAACCAAAGGAGGAAACTGAGGTAATGGAGAGGATGTGGCGACCAGCCTCGGTAGCTGTAGAAGAGACTGGGAAATGTCACTGGAGCCTTGGCCTTGGAACAGAACTGGTGGACTTGGCGCGAGGTTTCCCTGGAAAGGGAGGGAAACCTGGGGATGTCCCGTAAAGTGAAGGCAGCGTTCAATGGAGCTCAGGGGAGTGTGGGCACCCAGGAAAGGTGTGAAGAGTCAGAGGACAACTTTCCTTCCTTTGTTTTTGAGATCTTGGAGAATGTTTATTGATAAACTCCAAAGAAGAAACAAAAATAAAAAGGGAAATATTTTAAAAACAAATAAACAAACAGGTTATAGATGCAGAAACACATCCAAAATATATGGAGCCCATATGGCTGAGAGACAAAGAAGGTAGGTAGATATAACTGGATGAGAGGAGGAGAAACTTATGGGGGTTCGGTATTAGGAAGGGGAAGATAAAGGAGGGGAGATAAGAGGAGGAGGGAAGAGGGGAGGAGAAATTAAAAGGAGGGAAGGAAAAGATGTTGAGGAGTTAGCCCTTTGAACAAACAGTGCATTAAGCAACTCTTAAATCCATTCAATGTAGTCTCTGAGGCAAGTTCATTTTAAAATTGGAATTTAAATAAAAAAACTGCACAAGTGTAAACACTTAGTCTCTTAGATTCTGGAGATGATTGAAGCTAAATAGCTCTTTTAAGAACAGCACTGCATGGAAAATAACTAGGTTCACACAGTCCCGTTTAGCATATAAAGCTCTTTACTGAATGGCTTCTTTGTCAGCCTCAGGCTGGAGGAGTGTGACTCCTTTTTGTTTGGTGAATTCCTTAATTGGATTTTGTTTGCCAATCTTACTTTCTCACATTGTGAGATTTTAATAAATCATTATAATCATTTCCCTTATGTCTTTCAAAAATAACCTTCCTGACGGTTCCTGAATGATATTTTCCCCCCTGTGTTTGCATCATGGGATTATTAGTGTGGCTTACAAATGAATGAGCAAAGGGCTGTGCGGCCAAGGGTCTGTTTCCATCATTTCCTAGGCGTGGACTTACAGCCTGATAACCAGGCGCCCCTGAGGTCATGCTTGGCTGGGAGGGCCCAGCAGTTCTTGGCATATTATCTCCTGTCTGGATTATTGATTAGATGCTCTGCTTGGGAGCAGGGGAGAGCTCTCCTCTCTGCTTGGTTAGTAAGGCCTCTGCAGGAAACAGGTTTGTGGGTGATACGTGTGCACCGGCGGTTCTATTGCATTCAGAGCTCCGATTCTTCTGTCCCTTATTGTTGAGGAAGAACTTAATTAGTTTAACTGATGTGCTTGGTGAATGTCTGGCTCCAAATATATCTCTCCTAAGAACCTTCCATGATTGACCTCCTTCTGCAAGGTCGAGGGGCTTTCTCAGTCACCATTTAGGAACTGGACCATGGACCCAAGCCTCTTCCAGTTTCTAGTGTTTTCTAGTTGGCTGCTTTGCTTGTAGACACCAATGCTTAGGCAGTGGATCTCAACCTTCTGGCCCTTTAAATACAGTTCCTCATGTTGTGACCCAACCATAAAATTATTTTCGTTGCTACTTCATAACTGTAATGTTGCTACTGTTATGAATCGTAATGTAAATATCTGATATGCAGGATGGTCTTAGGCGACCCCTGTGAAAGGGTCATTCCACCGCCAAAGGGGTCGCGACCCACAGGTTGAGAACCACTGGGAGTGTTAGTGCATTTCTGTGATCCTGAGATGTAAGCATTCCTTACAAAGATGGCAGTGGGTCCTGTTTACCTGCAGCTTCTGTTCCCCTTTCCCCTTTCCAGCTATTCTCTGGGACACATCTGAAGTGGGCGTAGGTGAGGGTGACCTTCCCAAGGCCTGCCCAGCTGTCACAGCCTCCTTGCTGGTGGAGGGTTGGGCAAGCAGGTTACTTTGGGGAAGGGGCAATGACTGCAGTTTCTAGACTGGGCTTGTTTATTCGGCAACTCAATGCCCTCAGAGAATTAAGAGCGTTCATTTTAATTTGTTTCCAGTTTGTTCCATCTATGAGCAGCCAAGCCAAAGATCTCAATTTAGACATAGAAGTAATTTTAAGCCTGAAAAGTTTTGCTCACTTGCCTCTGTTTTCTGACCCTCTCTCCCCCTTCAAATTAAAGGCAACCATCTTGAGGCCATATGGGCGGGAATGCAACAGCCTGAATCTAATCTCTGCTCTGGACTGGCTCCCTCGTTTGGTGGCATACTTGTAGTGGGAGGTCTGAGAAAGGCCTCGCATCCGAGTAATTTTTCCATTTACGTTTCTTTCTATTTTGAGTTGGTTTTTGCTACTTGTAGCTAAAGGCTTTTTGATTAATGCCTCATGAGGCTGGAGGCCCCCCTTTTTAAAATTCTTCCTCTTGGTATCTGCAGCATCTAACATGTACCGCATTTACAGTCGGCCCAGGTGCCAACTGCGTATTTGTTTACCTGGGTGAGTGCATGTATACAAAAGCTTAGAACCAGAACTGTCCACAAGAGCAAACTACAGGAATGAATTGCCTAACATAAAGAAAAAGACAATATGGGAGGAAGGAGGCAAATCTTTCAAAGCATGTGTTGTTTGAGATTTTCTGCTGCCTCTGTCAGAGAAGCCTACAGTTCCTGCCCCTGCGATGTGTTTCATTTTGCTGCAGCGGGGAGCAGCATGACCGCCCCAGCCCTCTGCTGGTGATCACGGCCCCTCCACAGGCTGTGGCTGCCGGGGTGGGGTGGAGCCAGCTCTCCCAGGACCCAGGGGGAAGCGGCTGTGTCTGCCTCTGCCTTTCTCTGCTCCAAAGTTGGCAAATGCTGGTCATGTCGTGGGTCTATTTATAGCAGGCACACATCTCACCACCTTGTTCTTTTCTTAGCATCAGCTTGACATGCTATCAATTATCCATGAGGTGAATGACAACACTAGGGACGTTGTTTGAGGCAGGTGCCCTGAGGTGAGAGAGAGAGGGGGTGGGGGTCACATGGGGACAGCCCCAGAGGAAAAGGGTAAAGTCGATATTCCTTGCTGCACGTCGGCCACTGAATGATTCCAGTCAGCTCAGGGGGGAACTCCCGGGCTGGCTGCCCAGCGGACTCTGACTCTGCCCTTCTTACCTGTGTCTGCTGATGTTTGAAAAGACACGGTGCAGGACCCAGAGATGGGGATCATTTTTGTTATATTCTCAAGTCATAGGGGTGAGCAGTGGAGGTACGGGCCTGTCCAGGGGGGTCTGGGGGAGGCAGAGGGGGCAGGGGCTGGACCCCCATCCTCCACCTGGAGTGTTTCTGGTGGGAGGGCAGACATGGGAGCGCCCTGAGGTGGCCCGTGCTCTCTCCGTCCCTGGCCAACTGTGTCTCCCCACCTCCCTCACATACTCTATCTTCTCGTCTTCTTGGATTCTGGATTGGGCTTTTGTTGTTGTTTTGTTGCTGTTGTTTTGTTGCTTCTCACTGACAATTTCCAGTTTAGATTTCCTTTTTGGAAACAACTTCTCCTCTTCCTTTTCTTTTAAAAAATATTGTAAGAGAATCGTTGATTGCCCCATTTCAGTGGGACTGGCTGCCCTGATGTCCTCTTCTTATTTACCTGCGGTTCATTTGGGGCTGCTCTGTAGGAGCTGGTGGGGTTTGCTACCAGAGCTGTTGTAAGAGGCTGATGTCATTGCTTTAGCTCAGGAGTTGAGTTGCTCATGAAGGTGGTGGCCCAGGGACCTCTGCCTTATCTGTGACCTCTTAGTGTCACCCTTCCAGCCCAGGTCCTCTGTTCACCGAGGACTGTGAACCTGAAAGAGGGAAAGACCAAATTCTAGTTAAAGAGGATGGAAAGCGAATTTGGGAAACATTCTCTTAGCCTTGCCTTTGGGTATAAACTGGCTCAGACCTTACACCCTGTTTCTCTAGGTTTTCTTGACTCCCCTCCTCCCACTTCTCCTAAACCAGTGGTTCTCAACCTTCCTAATGCTGCGACCCTTTAATACAGTTCCTCATGTTGTGGTGACCCCCAATTTCATTGTTACAAATTGAACAAAATTAAAGCATAGTGATTAATCACAAAAACAATATGTAATTATATATGTGTTTTCAGATGGTCTTAGGCGACCTTTGTGAAAGGGTCATTCGACCCCCAAAGGGGTCGCGACCCACAGGTTGAGAACCACTGGAACCATCCCCTTGATGTGTGTGTCTGCGGGGATGGGAGTGAGGGGGGAGTGCTCCCCCATGGACTCCTTGGGGGCAGGACAGCTGGGTCCTGAAAAGCCATGGGGTTCTTGCAGGGCTCCTAAATCCATGTGGTGGGCCCTCCAACAGTAGCTGGCAGACTCTCCCAGGGATCCCGGCTCCGTCTAATGCCATCTGCCCAGCTAATCCACTTTCCGGGCCAGTGTCTAGCGCCAGAGTGTGTCTGGATCTGTGAGTATCCTGGTGCCATTTAAACTGACTCCAAGTTCCTGGGGATCAGCTTGCAGCCTTTGTTATCTGTTGGCAGAGGCACCCTATCTTTTTCTTTCTCCTTTTCCCGGGAGTCAGACCACTCGAGTTTAACTCGGTTTATTATTTAGGAACCTCATGGGGAGGGGTTGCGGCGATTACGCTGAGCACAGCACCCCGCTTCCAGGCTGATACTGTGTAGTTTGTGTCTGGTGGGTGCGCACAGGAGCCCGCGAGGTACCAGCTGTCCGGGAGGGATGAGTCTGGGGTGGAGGGATCTCTTTTGCAGAAGCTGCAGGAACCAGGAGAGGTGCCCAGTGCCAGCGTCAGAGTCCTCGGATGGCTGGTGAGTGAAGAGGAACTTCCAACTCTTTGTTCTAAGTGATAGCCAAAAAAGGTAGTTGATAAATATTAGGGCTTTCTTTTTCCCCTCTTCATAGAGCAAAGTGTGTGAACCAAGACTCCTTTTTACACCTTTGTGGAGAACGTGAAAACTGATTTCTCTCTTATTTCTGTACTGATTGTGTTATGGGAGTGATAGGCTGTCACTACCCACAATTTTTCATAATTTTTGCCCACTTCTTCTCTTGGTTTCACCCAGAGTATATTGCCCAGGAGAAACCTTTCTGGAAACAGGCGAGGGGGAGTTTGTTCTAGGCATAGGTTTTAGAAATAGCCAGAGTTTTAGTATGAATGTTATTGTGACAGGATTTATGGTCTTGAAACATATTGATAGATTGTTTGTGGTTACATATTTAAATCCATAGTCAGTCATATGTATATAGTATTTAATATAGTTAAGTGATTGGCTAGTGTCTAGCCATAATCAATACACAGTTATTGCTTTAGTTTTGAAAATTGTTATTATCATGTTATTATTGTCTGTTTTCTTAATTTACTCCTTTAGAGTCTGTATAGGATCAAATGATTTTCATTGAGATTGGCAAAGTGATAAAAATTGTTCTTGTTTTTTTATGTTCTGAGATTTAATTCAGGTATTGGAAAACTACAATCCATAGGTCAATATGGCCACTGGCTGTTTTTGTAAATAAAGTTTTATTGAAACAGGAGTACACTGCAGAGTTAGGTAGTTGTAACAGAGACTCTATGGCCCACAAAGCCTAAAATATTTAGCATTTTACCCTTAACAAGCACAAGTTGCTACATTCTGGCTTGACTTACTTTTTCCTTTATGTACTTTCAAAAGGTGTACAGTGATACAAAATAGCTAGAGGGTCTTTTTTATTGAAATGTAATCGACATACAACATTACATTAGTTTTTGGTATGCAACATAATGATTCGGTATATATAAGGGGGTCTTTAATGGAAGGATGAGTCATTATCTGTACACAAGGAAATTCTAAACCAATTATTAAAGCAGGAGAGAGACACTAAACCATGTATAGGAACACATCTGATGAAAATGTATGAAAAAATACCCAACACATGTTTGCAGGCCCCACCAAGTACAAGGCAGCCTGCCAGATGCTCTGAGAGATGCTCCAGTGAATGGACTAGGTCCTGTTCTCAGAGAGTTAACTTTCCGGTAGGAGAAAGCTGCTGCAATAACCAGGATGTCTGACAGGCTCTAATCGTGTCTGCAGAAAATGTCATTGTTATGACATTCAAGGACATACAATGACTTTGTAGCCCAGTGTCGTGGTGGAGACTTTGGACTGGAAATGAAGGAACGGAGAGCGGATAGTGATGATTGCTTCTTGTATCAATAAAGGAGATCTTTATCTGTAGCTTCCAGCTCTCACAGAAGTAGACTTTGGCTTCATTGTACAGGAGGGTTGTTTTTCCAAAGAAAGAGCAGGAGGAGCATTAGCCAGTTATTTGGCATGAGATTCAATTATTAGAGACTCAGAGATGCCTCATTTTAGGCCTTAGATAGGAACAAAAATATGATTAAAACCAAAGTAGATTAGGGATCTTCTACTATTATCTTGCTCATTTTACAGCTGAAGAAACTGGGGCCAGGAGATCCAGTTAGCTGTATAAAATTATCTCTGGAACTTAGGACTTCTGACTGCTCGGTCTTTAAATGCTACTACGGTCTCTCCCTCCACCCTCCCCCCAACTCTGGTTTTTAAGTCAGAGTCTCTGTGGTGTGTAGAACATCTCAGTGTTATTAGCATAAAGTGTGTCATGACCTTAAAGATATTCATTAGCACGCCAGTCCTTTCTTTGGTCCTCCAGAAGCCCAAGTGTTGCAAATGGGGAGAAGGGGGTTGACAATGCACCTAGGACTCTCTCTTCTCCCAGCTGCCCTGTGGGACTGCTTATGGGGCTGGACCTTCTCAGGCTGGGTGGGTTCCTCTGCTCTGCTAGAGTGTCCCTGTTTTTACTGCTGCAATAAGGTTTTATTTGGGGGTGGTAGGGATGGGTAGGAGGGCAAATGGCCCACAGGTAACGAGGGGGAACCTTGAGCTTCCATTTATCTGCCAATCAGTAGTCATTTATTCATGCATTAGACAGTTATTTATTGAGCACCTACTATATCTTGTTAATGCCTCTACCCTGGTTTCTCTAGGATTATGGTCTCCTCCCGTGCCCTGGCTGAGGCTTGCCTTCCTTCCCAATTCTCCTGATTCTGCTTGACCTGAGGTCCTCCTGTTAAGTTTCCTGTCCTGTTGCTCCTGGGAAGGACACCCTGACACCAGTGGTGTGTCCTTGTGCAGGCAGACACTGCTCTGCCTGTCTGCATTCTCCCAGTCTCTGCAGCCAGTTCTGCTCCTGTTTCCCAGCTCCGACTCAACCCCCCTGAGTATGTCATGCTCCAGATCCTGGGTCCCACCGAAGGCCCACTCCTTGCAGGGATCAGCTCCCTGCCTGTGTCCGCAGTCAAAACCTTTGGCACATCGTTTCTACTTCTGAGATGGCATTTATTCACTGCACATCAATCCACTCACTTCACAGTGTCCCAGGCAGGCACACCTGGTGAAGAAGATAAAGTCCCTGTTCCCATAGCTCGTACACTTGCCGTTGAGGAATCAGGGCTGGATTTTGGATAACTTCAGGGACCCTGACTTCTCTTGTGTAAAATGATGACTTTGGAATCGATAAACCTAAATATCCCTTTTAGCTCAATCATCCAGCCTATAAAATTTCTTATCTCCCCCCCCCCCACACCTCACTTCTTTTGCCTACAACTGATTGATTAGTGTTCATCTAAAGTTATAAAAATAACCAGAAATTTTTACACAGTCTCCTCTCCTCCCTCCCCCCCAAAAAAAAGTGAAAGAGAGAGAAAAACAAAAATTCTTTAGATCCTGAATAAGATGGGTCAGTTAGGTACTGAGGTGAGAAGTGACAGCACTTTGATGCCTGTGGTTTGAGTGGAGACTTTGCTTGGGGAAAATTACATATCTATAGAAATGATAGAGGATATAACAGCTGGGGGAGGGGGGAGGCAGAGAGCCCCATTGTTTCCACTAGTCTTAGTGTTCTGCTCATATGTTTGCAAATTGAGGAAACACAAGCAGCTGACATGTTGTGATTTGCACATGGCAAGAAGAGAAAGAGGGGCTATTTATCTTAAGTGAAGTTAAGAATCTTGTCTTATTAGTTTATTGCTAATAGAATGGCTAGAGCTGGATTCATAAATATTTGATGATCATTCTGGATATGGCAGCCATACATTTCAATTTCAAATGCTACATTCTGTTGTCTCCATAAATAATCCTACAGTCATAACTTACATGTTCATATTTTGGTTCAGAAAATATAATTACTGGTTGCTGTTATTGTCTGTGAGGCATGATATTAAATTATCTTGTCATTCAACTCAATTTTTGTTGTCATCTCTTTGCCAATTTTATTGGAAGAAACTAGTAGCTTAAAAATTATAAAATGTAATAATTCCAGTCATAATTTCCTCCCCATACCAGGTGTCTTTAAGAGGCACGCTCTCAATTCTGACTAATATTCTTCTAAAGATTTTGAAAGAACTGGATCATGTTTGTATGGTGGGATTCAGTTGGGAATAGTAGATTCAAATAAATTTCTGATGGTATATAAACAGTATACTATAAGACTTCATGTGAGCAAAAATGCTCTTTCGTTGTGCTAAACCAGTTAAATTCCAGGGTTTATTTGTTACAGCAACATACTCTAGCTAGCCTATTTTAATAAATGCAAACACATTTTGCAGACAAGGAAGTAAGGTCTTTAAAAATTGAAAAATAGGAAAATAGGCAGAAGAAAATAAAAATTCCCCAATGGCTTTCTTTTTTTTTTCAAGAAATAATACTAGGATGTAAGCTGTCAAGAGGCAGAGATATTGTCTGTCTTATGTAGGCCCTGTTTCTGCACCAAAGAGTACTTGGCACAAACTCAGTAAGTATTCGTGGGATGAATAAATTACTATTTTATGTATTTCTTTCAAGTCTTTTTTTTCTACATACATATGTAAAAAGATTACATATTAATGATTACATTTACATCTTTGATTCATATTCTGTGTTCAGTTTTATGCCTGACTTGTTCATTCCAACTATAGATTATACTTGGAAGTTCTTAGAGTACCAGGAAAAAATATAATGAAAATAGCATCATATATATAATGATTTAAGAATGTTTTGTTTATATTTCAACTCTTAGTGATTAAGAAATTTGGAGTTCATCCTTTCTTTTTGTGCTTTAGTTCATAATTTCCAGAATTGTGTTTGTAGAATCAGCATTTATGTGCAGAGAATCAGTGTTTGATAGATGATGACTGTGATGATGATGATGATGATGATGATGATAGTGATAGACAAAATTAAGAGCTCAGATTCTGGCCCTGGCTGGTGGCTCAGATGGTTGGAACATTGTCCTGTACACCAAAAGGTTGTGGGTTCCATCACTGAGTGGGGTGTGCACAGGAGGCAACCAATCAATGTTTCTGTTTCACATCAATGTTTCTCTCTCTCCCTTCCTCTTTCTCTAAAAAAAATTTAAATATATATATATATGTGTGTGTGTGTGTGTGTGTGTGTATATATATATATATATATATATATATAGATATAGAGAGAGAGAGAGAGAGAGAGAGAGAGAGAGAGAGAGAGAGAGAGAGGCTCCAGCCATCCTCCAGTGAGGATTTTTTTAAAAAGACCTCAGATTCTGGAGTTAGAAGAGCCTGACTTTGAATCTTTTCTCTCCCACAGTAGTAGATTCTGTGACCTTGGACAAGCGTCTTACGCTTTATAACCTCACGCTTTATAAACCTTACTTCTCTGTCTGTAAAATGGGTCGGCATTTGTTAGGACAGGCTAGCTAGACTATGCTGCCATAACAAACCTGGAATCTAATTGGTTTAATACAACAAAAGCATGTTTTTTGCTCACACAAAGTCTGACACAAGTCTGGAGGGGTGGGTGAGGGTGAGGGAGTGTGGAATGCCCTCCTCTCTCTATTGACTCAGGATCCAGGTCGCCACCTGCTTTTGATTCTGCCATTTCATCACAACGTGTGATCTTCAGCCTCAAAGGAGAAGAAAGCCTGGCGATGGCGCCCAGCCCTTAGCTACCTTGACATAAAAAATTGGCACCTCAGGTATCACTTCTGCTCATGGGCACTCAAGTACAGAGCTGGAAGTAAAGTGTTTGGATCCCTAGAAGCAAAGGAGGGCCAGGAGTGGTGAGAACTAGCGGTTTTTACAACAGGGTCTAGTACTAGTAACTTCAGTAAATAGGCTATTTATATACCAGGGCTTTCATTCTGGGAGCATTATGTTGGAATAATCCAAACCTCCACCAGCCTGTGATAAAAAAAAAAAGTAGATTACATTTTCTTTTTTCATCTTAAATTATTATGGCAAGGAGCCTCAGTAGGCAAATTGCTAGAAAGAATTCCCCTTCAGAATACATTTCATTGATTCTGAGGAATTTGCAGGGTCCTGCCTGCTGGGTATTCTCTAAGAGGGCTCTTAGTTTTCTCACTCTGGTGCCCTCATCCTGCCCCATTGCTAATGCTGGCACCATGGAGAGGACTTGCGCGGTGCCTGTCCCATCCTCGGTGGGTGGCCACCACTCTGTCCTCTTCCTGTGTCTCCCTCACTCCCTTCAGGACAGCCACCATGAGGCTCAGTTCAGAAGAACATACTGAGACCCTGAAGATAAACAGACAACCCCCCAGACAATAGCGTGTAGCTGTTGCCACAGGTGGATGGTCTCATGGAGCCTCAGACCTAAACGGAGCTTCGGAGTCTCTTGTTCTGTTGATTCTGGACTCACCTCCAGCTCCCCCACACCATAGGGACTGCCTCAGGCCTCTACATCAGCGGTTCTCAACCTGTGGGTTGCGACCCCTTTGGCGGTCGAACGACCCTTTCACAGGGGTCGCCTAAGACCATCCTGCATATCAGATATTTACATTCCAATTCATAACAGTAGCAACATTACAGTTATGAAGTAGCAACGAAAATAATTTTATGGTTGGGTCACAACATAAGGAACTGTATTTAAAGGGCCAGAAGGTTGAGAACCACTGCTCTACATGCTTGAGAGTCCAGACCCAAGTTCCCCGCCCGATGTCAAGGCATTTTTAAAAAACCTCTGGATTACTCCTCCCAGGATGACTGCCTTGAGAATCCATTTTCCTCCTGCGGAGATTTCACAGTGTGGCTGTCCGCCGTGGCCCTGGCAATACAATGCAGTAACTGGTAGTGCGTTGCTCCAAGTCTGGATACTTCAGGCTCAAGTCAGGCCTCTGTGGGGTCCAGTGGCCAAGAGGGGGATGGGGGTGGGGAAGGGGAGTGAGGGGTGTGTGTGAATAGGACTTCACTGCCCTCCTAATAGTCCAGCTTCTATCTCCCGAGAGCAGAAGTCTGGATAATGCAGGTGTGATGTCTCAAGAACAAATCAGAATCTCAAAGACAGATCAGTTCTCAATCCAGCGTGGGGAGAAAAAACAAAACAAAGCCACAATTTTACCTCTGCACATACAGTTCTGTTCATGCAGCCAATTTCCACTATTAAATAGACACTCAACATGTCAAGTCTGAAATTTTTACACTGGGTCTCTTCTGGGGATTCAGGCTTTCCCAAAAGAATGGGAAGGAACTTGCCCTCCGTCTGCATGAATCAAAGGCCCGCCAAAGCAATCCTCCCCATGACAGAGATTAAAACGGCCCCGATGGAAAATACATAGCCTTCACTTTCTACGGCAAAGACCTACACATGGATGTTTTCACAGACTCACAACAATTTCAGTCTGGTTCCCACTGGAATCTGCTTCCATTAGGTATGAGGATTATAATGAAACAGCCTCACATTTCCATCCCTTATCTTTCCTTGCATCCCTTTATACAACCTCCATTTTATACAAAATTTTAGTTCTGCCCGGGGTTACTTCTGGGGTCAAGCCCTTTTTCCTGACTCAGACACTTAATTTTTCCTTCCCAACTTCAGCTTTTCTCTTGGTAATTTATTCTCTTTCTCGCAGTAACATTGAACGAAACATAGGCTATTTATATACCGGGGCTTTCATTCTGTGAGCATTTCCTTTGTGGTTTGTGTATTGATCTCAGCATGTGGGTCTGAGCCTGTTTCTGGCTCGGAAATAACTTTTGCGTGCACATGGGCCTGCGTGTTCAGGTCCTGTGAGTCTGTGGGGAAGAGTGGCGGTGATGCAGAGCTCTGTGGGTGCTCTCGTGCACACCTGGCTATGGCAGTGGCCCCGGCTGGCTCTTTGGCACAAACTCAATTGAAGCTCTGTTTCTGCCCAGAGCAACCTCAGGTTCTCTATGGCTCCTCCTATTGCAAGGCGACCCTAACTAGGAAGGATTTCAAAGTTCTATTTCTTCCTTTTTTTCTCCGTTTTGGAGGTAAAAGCTCACCCCCCTGCTGCCAGAGCTGACAGAATTGGATGGCAGTAGGTGGGCGAGGGGGGTGGAGGTGGCAAGAGGAATGGCAGTCATCAGTTTGGGAACAGTCTCTGAGCCAAAGAACTGCCTTTGGCATTTGAGAACAATATGAGAGAGTTTGCCTCTCGCCCCGCCCTTGAGAGAAGGCACACTGGAAATCTGACTCAAGCCAGGAACTATTTATGGGAGATCGTTATTAAAAACATATATTTGATTTTTCAATTAGTACAGGCGTGGAGAGATTGTGAGTTTGGTCACTAGAACTTGTTGGACACTTCTGGTAACTTTTCTCCAGCTCCCCATAAGGCAAATGCAAATTCTTGACAAGAATCTTTTTAAGAATCAAAATTGTGCTTCTGCATGGTATTTGTAGATGCAAAAGCACTAACATAGAGCTTTGTGATTAGATAGCAGCCCCTTTCGTTTTCAGCATGGCGAGAACGAAGAGGTTGTAGTTTGAACTACTGATGCACTTTTTTAAGTCACCCAACGATGCAAATTCATGAAATTGGAGCGAGCATCCAAATTTGTCAAGGTAGCGATCACTCCAGCTTCAGTCAACACCTGTGCCCAAATACCTACTTGAATCACTGAGGACTGTCACTCTCCGTGATTCAAGTAGGCATTTGGGCACAGGTGGTCATGATGGCCAGCAGCTTCCATGTGCACCTGGCACCTGGCTTTGTTTAGTCTTATCACTCAGGCACAGAGGCCTCTCGGAGCCTGCCCCATGCTTTCCGGAAATCTCTCTGCATCATCCACGACCTCTCTGTGATCCTAACAAGGAGTCCACGGACAGAGGGACGTGCCATATTTAGAATCAGCAGCTGGGCTAAGCCAGAAGGAACCTTGTGGGATTAACTCTCTTCTTTAAGTTGGGTCATGGTTTTTACATACCCTCTTCTCAAACCTCCGCCTTTCACTGGTCCACCTGCGTGTTATCTCAGGTTGCAGAGGTCAGGTTTGGGTGAAGAGGCATCTGTAACTTGCGTTGGAATGAATAATACCTCCAGTGTGTGCCTGTGGCAGGCTGACTTTGCACACTTGCTGTTGTTACGAGTCAAAATGAAGGAGGTTGCATAGTGAGACCTTCCCTGGGTACAGCACCTGCTGGATTAGTTTTCTCCTTTCTAGTGTTGCTGATTGGGTGGGCGGCCAGAAAGGAACGCGAATGACTTGCCGCAAGCTAAAATGCTGATGTCTTACCACTCTGGGACAGGTATTTCATTGGCCCTTTTAAATATATTTTTCTAGTTCACAAAATAACCCTGTAAGTGGAGACTTATTAGCTCTTTTTAAAGATGAGGAAATTGAGGCTCAGAGAGGTTAAATAATTTGCCCAGTTGTTCAGCGTGTGACAGATTGGAATTTGGACCCAGGGTCACCTCCAAAGCTCACTCCACTTCCTGTATTATAGCTGCCGGGCAAACAGGGCGTGGCCCTAGGGGGCAGCCCGCTTGTGACTGATGGCAGCTGCACTCTAGGTGGATTTGGGTTTTGGTGATGGATATTTAAAATGACAGTCATAGGCTCGGCATTCCGGCACCAGCAAGTCATAGAAGCTTTCCAGAGATGTTTCCTTGGTTAAATGTTTGTTTCGGACCACACCAAGCAGCCAAGCCTGGGGCCGGTGGTTGTGGAGGGAGGAAAGGATCAGGCTGTCTCGGTAATTTGTAGTTTTCATTTCTTAGTGAGACATTCTCTGATTCTCCGGTTCTGAGGCTGGAGGCCTGACTGTGGTGAATCCCTGGGGCAGCTTGATGGATGTTCCCAGGACACCTGCCATTGCTGAAATGCTTGGTGGGGGCCGGAGTGGAGAAACAGGGCAGCGGGCTGATGCCCCCGGGGAATTTCCCATGCAGCCCGACCTCAGCATCCTCCACGTGGAAATTCCTCATATCACACAGCCAGCATTCATGCCAACCGGGACTGCTTCAGTCTCACTTTTCCCCAGAATGGTGTGAATCAAATCTGAAGTGGGAGATAGAGGAAGCCCGTGTCTCCTCCAGGATTAATGCATTTATTTCAAATGCAGATTTCTGTAGTGTGTCTCTCTGGCTGCATAAGCAGAATCTGTGCTTCAATTTCTTTGAGTCCCTGCTTTCCAAATCCTGTTGTAGGACTTCAAGTAGGAGATGCTCAGGTGTAACTTGCTGTGCAGTGCTGTGGAGGGCTTACGCTTTCATTTTATTCCAAGGCAAGTGATTGGTTGATGTTCTCTGTTGCAATGAAATGCTTCTCCTTTTCTTCTCCAATGTTGAAAGTCATGGTGGAGCACATTCACTGGGCAGCACCTGGAGGAATCATTAAGACCTCATGCCAACCTTCTCTGGGCAGCAGATGGATTCCGCAAGTGACAAAAATAGACTGGAAAGCAGATGTTCACTCTCATATGCTCGATTGACAAGTAGGAAAAATGGGGAAGAAAGAAATCGGGAGGCACATGATCAAAAAGAACTTTGGGACAGTCTGGAGCAGCAGTCGCCAACCTTTCGGACCTCACGGACCACCAGTGGTCCGCGGACCACCAGTTGGCGACCGCTGGTCTGGAAGATAAAAGCCTCTGGGAGGACATAGCAGACACATTTGTGGAGCCAAACCTTTTCATAGCTACCCTCTCATTGGCCATTCTGACTACTAGTTGTATGTTGGGCCAATGGTTCTGTCCTTCTTGGTGGAGAGAGGGGTGAGGTATCTAAGGGATGAGCAGGAGAACCAGAACTGGCATCCACAGAGAAGTCCTGCCCGAGGTCCCACAGGAAGCCTGTACCATGTTTGTTTCCAGCCGTTTCTTCCTCTTAAGCAGATCACACAGCATCTCTGAAAAATCCAAAGAATTAGTCACGACTCGTCAATGTTACAGTGACATTTACTTTCCCATATAAAATGCCATATAAATCAAGTGCACTTGTAAGGTGGGGGGAGAGTTATGTTTATAGGCTTGCAGCATTAAGCCTAAGCTTTTCTCATTTAGAGTTTTAACCCTGGGAGGAGGCTTAGAATTTATTTTGTCCATTTTTTTTTTCATTTTAGAGGAAAACAAGAGCCATAGAGAAGATGTGACATTCACAGGGTGGAATAATTCTATGGCCCAGCTAGTCTATAAAGGTATCTGGTGGGAATTTAGAAAAATGCACCATGGGAGAACTCAGCCCTCTGGGCACATGACTTGGCAGGCTGAGGTGGCTTTGTGCAAAAGAGGAGATGCCTTCTTTCAGGTGGACACAGAGCCAAGCCAGCATGTGGCTTACAGAGCTGAGCTCCGGTGGATGTCAGCTCCCGGTCCCCAATTTGAGATGCACTAACCTCACTCTATACAAAGGGTCTCTGCGTGGCTCTCCAGTTCACTTAATACAGGTTGGGGTGGGAAACATTACCCAGTGAGGGAGTATCTCCATTAGGTAGGTGAGGGTGTCCATATGGCTACTAATTGCCTTTATTTGGCATAAATCAATCAAACCTGGGGGATAAGAGGTGAATCTGTCTTTTTGTTTTTGTAGTTAGGGGGATGAATAATTAGGATGAAACCAGACCTGCATGTGTCGGTTTGACTGATGATAGGGATTTTAAAATTGTAACAAAGGAAAGGGACTTTAATGGAAGTCTGGCAAACTTCACAATGAGTATCTAGTGAATTGGATGTGAAAAGGAAAGGGAGAAAACCCCACCTTCTCTGTGTGTTTAAAAAAAAAAAAAAAAAAAAAAAAAGTGTTTCTGCAAGGCCTGCGTAGTTTGAAGGACCATTTTCCAAAGAGGGCTTTTCACCTGGGGCAAGAATTTGAATGTACAAAATCAGGTTGGTGTCAGTGGTTAGTGCTGAAAGCTTATAAACACGCCCCCCCCCCGCCCCCCCACGTTGCTGAGAGTGTACTTGACTTATATGACATTTTATATTGGAAGATAAATGTCGCCATCACATTGACAAGTCGTGACTGATTCTTTGGTGGTGAAAATAGCCCAATGTTACAGCAATATCTTTCAGGCAAATAACCTTAGAGTAGCCTGAAGTTCTCCTTTGTACAATTCACAGTGATCATGTAAATGATTATTTGTAGGATTGTGTTTACTGTGTATCTCCCCCTTTCATGTGGAGTCAATATAGCACATTGGCTAAGGGTGGAGGCCTTGAGGTTGGCTTCAGATATCATTTCTTAAAAATATATTTTATTGATTTTTTTACAGAGACGAAGGGAGAAGGATAGAGAGTTAGAAACATCGATGAGAGAGAAACATCAATCAGCTGCCTCCTGCACACTCCCTACTGGGGATGTGCTCGCAACCAAGGTACATGCCCTTGACCAGAATCGAACCTGGGACCCTTGAGTCCGCAGGCTGACGCTCTATCCACTGAGCCAAACCGGTTAGGGCTCAGATATCATTTTTGTCAGTAGCTGGGTGACACTGGTTAAGTTACTTAATCTCTCTGTGCTTCATTCTGCTTCTATGAAATGATAATCACCATAGGACAGATCTCATAGGGCTGTATATTGGGTGTATTAAATGAGAAATCCATGTGATTGCTTAGTATTGTGCCCAGAACATGGTAAACCTAGAAAAGCATTGGGTGCTACTGTTGATGGACTGTGAAGGACTATTTATGTTGTCTTATTTCATGTGTGATTCCCAGATCTTGGGTACATAGAAAAGCAACCAATATTGATGGAATAAATTAACAGCCCCATTTCTTCAGAGGTCCAGTGCAGTGAAGCCGCAGATTGCCAAAGATGTTGGGTGTGAAATTAGCTCCCATGAGGCGCGGCCTTTTCTTTGTGCGGTGTATCTATCGCCACACTTCGTTTAACTCCAGATTGATCTGCCCTTCTATAGAGTCAGTCATTCATAGGAGGCTTGAGGTCACGTTCTTAGCTTAAAAATCGACAGCTAAGGTTTAGAGGCATTTCAAACTATTGTATCAATCTATACATAGAGAAACGGGAGATGAGAAGTGCCTGGGGGACCATGTCACGGGTTCTGGGTTCCAGTCCCAAGATGATGAGATGTGAGATTTCACTGCATCTGCTTAAACTGATCTCTTTTTATAACGTGAAATGATTAGCCTCTATGACCTTTAATCTCTTCTCTTGCTTTTCTATTTTCCTATATGGAGATCTTAGTTATTTTTGTTCATTCCTTAATGCACAGATACAGTTAGAACTTTAGATAATAGAATGCAGATTCTTCTGCAGACAGTTTCTTTATATTCCAAGGAATCGCGCTGTTCACAGGAACCCTGCTGTGGATATTTCCTGCAAATCAAGAATCTTTTCTAATGCAAATAGTTGTCTTCCAATGTCTCCGCTTTGAAAATTTGCATGCATTGTTTTAAATAAGGCACATCTAAATATTTTCAAGGAAAGCTAACATCATTTGGTGAGTACACACAGGCTCAATGTAGGAAGCTGCGTACTTGGGGGTCTATTTTTAAAAACACCATCATGTTTTCAGCCATCTAGTCGTGTTTAGCTCAGTAGTTTTTCAGCCCAATTTTTTGAAATTAGCCCTGACCGGTTTGGCTCAGCGGATAGAGCGTTGGCCTGCGGACTGAAAGGTCCCAGGTTCGATTCCGGTCTAGGGCATGTACCTTGGTTGCGGGCACACCCCCAGTGGGAGATGTGCAGGAGGTGGCTGATCGATGTTTCCCTCTCATCGATGTTTCTAACTCTCTATCCCTTTCCCTTCCTCTCTGTAAAAAAAATCAATAAAATATATTTTTTTAAAAAGAAATTGATTAGCTATAATTTTTAGGAGTTGGTTCACAGATTGTTCAAATTCACCCTTACTTATAAGAGATAACAACTAAAAATCATTATTTAAAGCCACTCTAATTCATGCTGTGAGGGCAAATACTAGAAAAAAAAGTGGATGGGGTGCTTATCTCTTCCTGAGTTCATGTCCTCTGATTAATTTAATCCTAGTTCTGTATCTAATGTTGAGGGCCTGACACAAGCTCTTGATGGACAAAATCTGTTTCTCCCTCATATTCATTCAGGCCTTTTGGAAGCGAAGAGCTTCTGATTAAATTAATCTATTTTTATAACGTGCAGAAGATCCCATATGGTCAATCTCATGTTCCCTTTGCTTCCAGTGTTTTTCCTGGATGTGGGTTTTGCTGAGGACAAACAGGATGCTATTTGTGGGTTTGTTGCTTGACCTTCACTGATAAAAAGGTTTCAAGTGTCTTCTCCTTCAGCTGACCATTTTAAAACTTAGATTTATTGATTGCTAAGCACTTTACCATATTCTCTCGTTTATTCTTCACGGCATCCTGATGAGGGAAGGACTACTATTCATCCTATTCTGTTTTTTCAAAAATAAGCTACAGAGGAACAAAATGAGGTTCCCACTGTCACACAGCTAAGGCCTGACATTCAGGTTTATTCTTCTCCAAAACCCTTGCACTAAGCCTCAAGGTGGTCTGCCTCTTTCAGAAACCGAGCTTGATAGAGATTGCATGCTAAGTATATTCTATTTTAATGTTGGACATGATTTACTGATGTTCCCAGCATTCACATTGGTCAGGCTGCAAAATCCGTTTAGACATTTATTAAGAGAATGAGGCCAAATTATCGAAGTCTTCTTTGAATTTTCCTTTGGTTTATCTTGGGAGAAGTTAAAATGAGCTGAGGAGGGGAAGGAGAGAAGAGAGCTGTGTGGGAAAAATAAACGCGTGTTCATCAGTGTTGGGTGGCTCCCGTACGAGCTGTGGGGAGCCCTGTGTTGAACACACAGCCCATCATGCTCTCATTTTCCGTTGTTGTTCCCTGGCCAGGGCATCAGGGTCAGGGAGCATGCTGCATGCTACTGACAGGGCGTCCTGCAGCCAGCACAGGTGTTCACTGTGGGCCACCGGCCTCAACTCCTCCTCTCAGCCACTTCTCAGGAAGGGTTGTCCTTCCCTGTTGCTGGGCTTGGAAGGGCCCACTTGGTCTGTCCCAAGTGGTTCCTTAACTTTAAATTTGCAGGACCAAGACTTGGGTTTTTGCTTCCTTCCTTCACCAACACGCAGAACATGTGTGACCTCGGTGAGAGCAGGTTCACTGGGAGGCTGGGAGTGGAGGCTAGATTGTTGTGGGCTGAGAGATGATTGACAGCTGGGGGATGCAGGTTACATGAACCTTCTTTAATGACAGAAAAATGAGATTTGAGAATGTTTTTAGGCAGGGAGGAGTCAGAGAGAGAGAGAGAGAGAGAGAGAGAGAGAGAGAGAGAGAGAGAGAGAGAGAATATCAATGATGGGATGGGGAGGCTGTTTGGAGATGTAATTATTAAATGATAAATGAACAGTAACACAAAAGGTGGGTTGGGGGAAGTGAGGAAGGAAAGGGGAAGCAACCCGTCATGTCCACCCTTATGTAGGAACAATGTCTGAAACTTTCCAAATTGCGAAATATGTGTTACATGGGGAGGTTTGGGACAAATATTATAGTGGTTTCAGATAGTTCTGGTGCCTCTCAGATCTCAGGACATGCTTCTGAGACTAAGCTCTGCTGCACTGTGGGAAGACCTTAGTGGTTTAGGGCACTCACGAGCACAGGTTCTGGGGCAGTTATAGTAAAAGGCATTAATAGAAGGAAGTGACCTGTTGAACATTCTTTTAGCATATCATATTTGTGAGAGCCTGTGAATGACACTATTTTCCTATAACAAATATGTTGTATGCAAAGTACTGAGGCATTTCAAATCAAGCAAGGTTTAAACAACCCAGGATTAAGGACTAGAGCTCTATGCAACATGAGCAACTTAATGCACATTCATTGAATACCTATGGAAGGTATGAAAGGCATACAAAATGGTTATTAACAAATATCTATTGAGAAGTGATTATACATATACTATTGTGAGACTAGATCACTTTGTGGATTTGCATACCTCGGATTAGCATAGCAATTGCCACATAGGCAAATAAATTCATATTACAAGTGACAGAATTGCAGGTGCTCTCAAGAACTATGACTGAGTTTTAAAGTAGTGATGGAAGATAGAGACTTTTACTGAGACACAATAGTATTTATATGAATTAAAGATTGTTTCATACACATATATAATCCCTTTAAAGTTGCATGGTCCAACTAGAGCATGAACAGTGAATTGTGGAAGACCTGATCAGGCAGACTTTAACACAGAGATACAGTGTGGGTTTTTATTTTGGGACCAGCAATTTGGGTTAACTTCAGCAGATTCTTAAGGTTCCTATGGGCCAAGCTCCAAACAGAGGGTCTGTGGTTTATTCAGTGGTGAGGCCAGATTTAGGAAGCTAAGAAAATAATCATTACGGAGAGCAACTAATTCAAGACATCAAGGTTAAGCAGGGTCAAGAACTTGAGAAAATGACATTGCCATCATAATGCAGACGATGGCCTGATTTATGGAGGAAAGGGCTCTGTCTACCGTTTGTTTTAGAATTGGAGGTTTACTAGGTACGGTGGTGCTGGGGCAGATATGACGATGACAGTGATGACAGTCACACTGCTGATAATAGCTACCATTTGTTGGGTCTGTACTACGTGCCAGGAACTGTTAATTCAACAAATATTTTTAGTTCCGCATATGTGCTGAATGCTAAGAGTAAAGGTAAATAAAATAGAGTAAGCCCTGAAGTTTATGCTTAAGTGGAGAAATAATAAATGCATAGGCAGCTATATAGGCAGTTGGAGGGTGGTAAGCAGTTTGGAAAATGGAAGAAACAGAGTGAACTGACCAGAGCTGGGAAAGGGGTAAAACTTACATGTCGGATGCGCAGGAGAGGCCTGACAAGTTGAGCAGAGCTACCGTATCAGCATGGGAACAAGCTGGCATGTTTGGGACGAGTGCTTTGAACAGAGTGGAGAGTGGGCATGAAGGCTGTAGTATCTCCACAAGAAATTGCTTGGCAAGTACAAGGATCGTGCAGAGCCTCGCTGTGGTCATTGTAAAGGTTTTGTTTTTTAATCAAGTGAAATGGAAAGCCGATGGAGGCTGCTCTAAGCATTCTGAAACTTTAGCTGTATTATCCTCCCCACACTTGCATGGCACAGGGAATGTTATTCACTGCCCTTTTACTTTAATGAAGAAGGAGAGACAGAGAGAGTGCCAGTGATTTGCCCAAAATCACCTTTGAAGTTTGAGAATGTGGATTTGAACCCAGGCAGTCTGGCTTTAGAGCACATACGGATTGCTTAGGGATTACAGAGGCACAGAGAAGTTTGGGGAGATGGTGGGTGATGCATGTGTGCATTCTCTTAACTGAGGTGATGGTGTCATGCATGTATACGTATGTTAAAACTCACCCCTCTGTACACTTTCAATATGTGCAGTTTCTTGTGTGTCCATTTATACCTCAGTAAAGTTGTAAAGAGAAATGTTGTAAAAATGTGGGGGAGACCTTGAAGGATTTGAAAGCAAGGAAGTGGCATTTATATTTTGGGAAGGATGGATAGGAGACCAGTTACAGAGCTAGCACAGCCCTAGCTGGTTTGGCTCAGTGGATAGAGCGTTGGCTTGTGGACTGAGGGATCCCAGGTTTGATTCCAGTCAACTGCACATGCCTGGGTTGTGGGCTCCAACCCCAGTAGGAGGTGTGCAGGAGGAGCCGATCAATGATTCTCTCTCATCATTGATGTTTCTATCTCTCTCTCCCCTTCTCCCTTCCTCTCTGAAATCAATAAAATATAATTAATAATAATAAAAAAGAGCCAGCAAAACTCCAGGACAAAGCTGATAAGGAATTGGATGAACTAGGGTGCCGTAGGGCAGAAGGTGGAGAGGAGCTCAAGGGTAAAACAGACAGGACCTACGGACTAATTTGAATGAGGGGTAAGAGAAAGAAGGATTCTGGGATGACTGCCAATCAGGGGCTTGGTCAGAGGTGAACTGTGGTGCCTCTAACCAAAGTGAAAAATTCTGGAGCAGCAGGTTCTGGAGAAGGATGATGGCTGTTGCAAACATGCTGAGGTTGTGGTGCCTCGGGGACATCCGGGCCACAGGTAGAGTAGCAGGGAGAGTTTTGGTTTGAAGTAGAGACGTGAGAGTCAGTGTGTGAGAGGATGTGGAAGCCAGAGGCTCAAAGGATGTAATCCAGGGATGAGAAGGAGTGGAGGGTAAAACTCTGGAGAATAATGATACTTAAAATGAGATTTAAAAATATTTCACATGCATTTTGCCCTGTATCTCTGTTCATATTCATGGGAAACACTGTTCATTGACTATAACACTCTCTTCTTTAGAAATTGCTTAGCAAAGTGTTCTTAGAACCCAGTGTCTTTGATCAGTGTCACTATGGAAGATGTATTCTTGTTTTGCATTCCTGATTTAAGTAGTAAACTTGAAACCATTAAGGAGATGAAGGAGTGGTCTTGAAAGCCCAAGGGGGTGGGGTGGGGGAGGGCGAAAATGTCAAGAAAAAGGTAGTAGTTATCATAGATCTTAATCCAATAAGAACCTATATACAGTCATTCTGTAGAAAATCGTGTTAAAGAATAACATTTGCCATTTTTCATCAGGCAGTGTTCAATCAGTTTGACAGATTTTTCCTTTGTTTTTTTTATAGGGAGTAGCTCCAAACTTTTGTAAATGTTTTATTCACATGATTTGGATTGTTTTGTGATGATAGACTTCAAGCCAGTTCCTTTGTTTTTCCCTTGTTTCTGCTATGATGGATTATTTGTCTTGCAGGTCTTGAAAGAGATGGGTAGAGAAGGGTTTAATCATAGTAAGATAGTTTCTTAGACCTTCCATTCTGACTACAAACAAAATGTTCTGGTTTAAGCTTTTGCTATGAAAAAGTACCTGTAGTTTTCCTCACGGTTTGCAAGTTATTTCACTTCTAAGGCTCAAGGCTGTTGACATATCAGTGAGCATCTGGAGAAAAAAACTTTTTTTAAAATTTAGTTAATTGAATGTTTTATGTGCAGTTTGCAAAATTCACAAATTTGTAAACATTCTTTTGAGTTATTTGAGTTCTTACCCTAATTCCTTTATCTGCTCCATTGTCAGTATGTAAATAGAGCCATTTGCAGGGGAGAAATAGTTCTTTGCCCAAATATTCCTTTCTTCTGCATTTGATCTGAATGCCCTCTGGGCTTGCCTCTGGGTGGTACAAGATGGGTATGGACAGTAGGATTAAGCTGAGCCCCTGTTTGTTGCTTGAATGGCTTTGCTCAAAATCTTCTCTTTTTGATGACAATGTTTTTGTTTTTGTCATATGATGCTTTCAGAAATGAAAATAAGATGAAATATTAACTTGATGAACATCTACTCTTATCTTAAATGATGGTGGCTATTCTCATGTCCACCATTGACATAAGAAAGATTGGCTGGTATTTTTTGTGTGTCTTCTTTTCTCCCTTTTGTATTACTTTAGAGACCTGATTATTAATGCCATCTCAGTTAAGGAGAAAGGTCCTGTTTCCATGGAAATGGCATTAGGAAGTAGCTGTGGGAACTAAACATCTCCTCTCCAGAAAACATTTTGTTTTCCTTTGCACATCTTGAAAACAATAGCACCCTGAATTAACAACATGCATAAATAGATGCTAGGATAAATAAAATGGAAATATATAAAAACTATTTCATCAGAGTTTATTTCAGATGTGTAATAACAAAGTAGCAAGGTCATTTAGGAATGAGGACTAGACCACCCGGGGAAGTCATAAAAGCTTTACCAGAGTATGTGTAAGCTAAGACTTTTTTTTGTTTTGTTTTTTGAGGAAATCAAAATAAAGGAACTGATATACCATCAATATTGTTCATAAATGTTTATGGTTAGTAGCAGAGGTCAATGTTAATATAGCAAGAATTCTTGACCCCTAAGAGATATTTTCTAAAGAGACAAAGTTTTGGAAATTCTTACTTGGTTCTTAGTTAACTTCATGAAGTATGGGTTGTTGATGATTTTGCCTCATATGTGAATCCTACATCCCTCCCTGGCAGAATTCATAGAAAGAGAAAGTTCATGACCATATCCTACGTGAATTTTGAAATTAGAATCTACATTTTTTCTTGGACTTTTGGAACTCTGAGACATTTTTAGCAACTAACACCATAATTCAATATCATTATGTTTTGATTCATGATTTCATCTGACAGGATGGTTTTTGTTGTTGTGTTGTAACCAGGGGATCATTTTCTCAGAATGGTGTCTATGAGACAAATGTTTTGAGGCTGGACTTGGACTGGGAGAGGAAGTGCAGAAGAGGAGAGAGCAATTAGAAGGCTTTGGCAGTAGTCGAGGTGAGGGTGATTTGGAGAGATGTGGGGGCAGAGAAGATGCAGTGAACGAAGAGCATCAAGACATTTTGTGGAGGCGGAATTGACTAGATTTAGTGATAATTCATTTTGAAGATTGAGGGTGATGGAATCTTCAAGGAGGGGGTGAAAGAACCATTAACTGAGATGGGGAAGGACCAAAAGTCCAGCTTGTAGCATGGGAGGTTTGAGGGGTGAAATATAAAGCAGGCTGTGGGAAATATGAGTTGGGGTTCAAAAGAATCTCTTGGACCACAGATATGGCATGTTACAGTAGCTGACATTGGTGAGGATTTGAGTGTTCTGTTTCATAACTAATTTTATTTATTTTTTCATAACTAATTTTAGGTACAGTATGACAGCCATAAAAATAAGAGATGATATACTCAATAGTACCTTCCAAATGCAGGAAAGATATAAGGTCCAGTAGAAATCTGTCAGTAGACTTAAAGAGAATAAGAAAATTAGACTCAAAGAGAAATTTAAATCTTTCCACTTTGTTCTCTTTTGGTTTGATTTACATGGAAATTTATGTTTGAAAGGGAAACAGAAGCTGTTATCAGAAGTCAGGAAACAAAAGCATAGGAAGAGAAAATAAATTAGTTATCACTAATTTTAGTTTTCTAGAGTTAATTAAATCTACTCATGTTTTGTAATGAGAAAAATGGCACAACATGTTTTTATTAATTATATGACAATTTTTAAGTTATTTGAAATAGAGATACGTTTGTTAGATTCTCTTTTTCAAGTTGAAGGGAAGTTTCGAAGCAAGTTTCAACATTTGTCCTGTGATGTCTCCAGGTCACCTCAGGGACACAGTGGTACAATAAGGAAAAGCAGAGGGAGGATGTTATAGACCTAGAAATGTAATGACTTGGGGGAAGATACTGGACTCGGGGAAATTTCATTATTTTGACCATTTGTAAAAGTGGCCCCACTTGTACATCTTCTCAGATGAATGTGTTTCAAATATCTTGAGCTGTAGACTTCTTAATCAGCAAAAACAACAGTATAAAGGATGCCACTGATTTCTCTCTTCTTCTCTAGGATGCATATCTTTTGAGCAGCTTTATTCTCTCTCTCTCTCTCTCTCTCTCTCTCTCTCTCTCTCTCTCTCACACACACACACACACACACACACACACACACACACACACTTGGTGCAGGAAATAGGGAAGGAGGAAAGAAGCATAGGGAGTAGGCATGGAAGAGAAACAGAGAAACCATAGGCTCTGGGAGAGGGTGGAATTAAAGAATAGAGAGGGGACGATACTAGTAGAATACCTGTGATGGATTCGTTTAGGATTCCTGTTCATGCCTTCTTCCCCTCACCCCCCTCCCTACCTTTGTAAAGAGGGATTCCCTTTTCCACTCTGATTTTCCTCCTCCATTGCTGGCTGCTCCTTTTTAGCCTCTTTGGCTAGAACAACCTTGCCTTTCCAACTTATAATTGTCACAGCCTCAGGGAGAAGTATTAGCATATACTTTCCCTTCTATTCCCAGCTGCTCCCCATGGAGACCCAATGACTTTAATGCCATCTATATGCTGAGACTCCCACATGTCTATCTCCAATCCTTACCTCTCTCCTGAACTCCACACAACCTAGATGGCACCTTTGTTTAAATGTCTTCTGGGCGTCTTAGACTTAATTTGTACAAAATCAAATGCTTAATTTCCACATCTCCAACACTTGGTCCTCCCTCAGTGTCCTCATCTCAGTAAACGTACCACTCTTTGTGCTGAAACCTTGAGTCATCCTTGGCTTCCCTTTTATTACTCATAACCCACCTTCAGTCCATTAACAGACAGATCTCTATTCAAGATATAACTGGAATCTCACCACGTTTTACCAGCAGCACTGCTACCATTCTCATCCAGGCCACCATTTTCTGGATTGTTGCCGTCGCCTCCTAAACCATTTCTCTGGTTACACCTGTCCCCTTCCACAGACATTCAGATCTATTCTCTACATACCGGCTTCTGAGAGCCTTGAAAACAATTCTGTTCATATCACTTCCTGGCTCACAAACCTCTAGCAGTGTCTATTTACTTAGAAAATCCAGGCGCTCATGATGGCTTAGAAAGCCCTGCATATTACAGCCCCCGACGCCAATCCAGTCTCATATCCTGTCACTCTCTCCCTCACTCACTGAGGTCCAGCCTCACATGCTGCCCTGCTCTTCCCCAACAAGACAAAAATCTGACAGGCTTTGCACTTGGAGTTACCTCTGCTTGGTACTCTCTTCCACCAAACAGAAGTTGGTTCTCTCTTACTTCCTTTAAGGATCTGCTCAAATGTCCTCCTCTAAGAGTACTTTGCTGACACCCCATCCAGAAGCACATCCCTTACTCCGCTCCCCTAGCCACCGCTGCCATCATGGTTTAACTCTGCATTACAAGTGTGCTTGTTGTCTGACTCTCTACCTCTCAGCCAGGGGCTTGGTTGGGCTTTTCCATTTCATTTTTGCATCCAAAAGACTACCTGACCATGAGGCATAACTATTAGCTCCATAAATATTAGCTCCATAAATATTAGCCAGCCTAAGAGCAAAAATCAATAACCAGGGAGATCGGTTTTTGATTCGTGTGACTCTTTATTTTGGCAGCTCTGGGAAAGGCAGTGAGTCTGCTCACAGGTATCTAGCATGATGCCTGGAGCAGAGCTTTCCTATATAAATATGTATCGAGTAAGTGAATGAATGGATGCAATCACGTTAGTAACTTACTTTTTAGACCTGTTCATTATGGCAGGGTTACGCTGGCAAAGGGACCTAACCTTAACTAAGGTGTCCATGAAGACCTCTTTCAGGAGGTGCACATATCTAACAAGTACTGAACGTATTACCAGTCAACCGCAGTGCTTACTGCCTTATGTGTACTAACTGATTTAATCCTCACAACTAATATCATCAGTCCCGTTTTACAGATGGGGAAAGAAGGTATGGAAAAGCAGATTCACTTATCTCAGGACATACAGCTAGTCAATGGCAGAGGCACACCCAGGCAGCCAGCTCCTGACCACTGTGCTACACTAGTGCATCCAAGCTGAGGACTGAGAGTGGACAAGTAGCTGGCTAGATGGAGGGTTGGACTAAGGGAGGAGTCAGTATTCTGGGCAAATGGAATCAAATGTGCCAAGAGCCAGATCATGACCAGTTCCATCAAGGACATGACAGAGGGCTCAGTATGGCCAGAATGCAGAGTGGGTGTGCAAGAGGCTAAGAGGTGAGCCTGGTTATTAAGCAGGGGACAGATTGAGGAGGGCCTGCTAGGCTGTGCTAATGAGTTTGGCCTTCCCTTAGGCAATGGGAAGCATTAAGTGGTTTTAGGAATGTTAGGTGCACAGTGTTGCTTTTTAAATGGTCCCCTTGGTAGCCCTGTAGAGGATGTGCTGGAAGTCAGGCAGGTGGAAAGCAGGGAGGCCAGACAAGAAGGCCTTGCATGAGTCCACAGAGGGGGTCACGGTGACCTGGTCTAAGGTGGTGGAGAGGTAGTATAGATTTGAGCTAGAATCAAGAGGACTTGGTGATTTGGGGGGTAAGGAAGAGGCAGGTATAGATGAGGTTATTTAGAGGGACCAATTAATCAATTAGTTTTCACTTCTAGGATTTGATTCTACAGATAGACTGGTTACTGGTATATGTACACAAGGCTGTATTTACAGTGATATTAATTGTAGGACTATTTGTAGTCGGGTTAGAAACAATACAGTATAAGACCTTGCACACGGAACATGACGTGGAGGGTGCCCTGAATTTGTGCACCTAGTAAATGAATTACTGAATTACAGTAAGTTCAAAGAATGAAATATAATAGCATAGTTAAATAGTACACAAAGCTTTATATACTGGTAAGTAATGATTGCCAGGAGCAATGGATAGTATGCTATGATTTGTGATATAAAAATCTATTTGTGTAACACTATAGATATGTGTAAATATATAACATAGTTCTGGAAAGCTACATAAAAATCTTTGCATGTAAATATTTTACATAAAATTGTAAAAGGGTCAGAGGCTAATAGTACTAAGGAAGCTTACTTTTTTGTACAGTCTCGATTTTTATATTTGCATGTATTAACAATGAAAATAATAAAAATTCTGGAGACTTGATAAAGCAGTGACAGTTAAATGATTCAGTAAATGGGAGTAGAGCAAACATGATACTAACAACCACTTTTCTATTTAAAAACCTCTGAAAGAATAAAAATTTAAACCATAATTATAAATCCCATATTAAATCAGATGAGTCTTAGAGAGAAGGGAAGAAGGGGGGGCAGGAAGAGATTAACCCAAGAATTTATAAGCATATATGCATAACCCATGGACACAGACCATAGTGCTTGTGGTGAAGGCTTGGAGGCAGAGAAGAGTGAGGGGGGGAGGGGGATGGGGATAGGGGGAACGGGGTTAATGGGAGGAAAAAGGGGACATCTGTAATACTTTCAACAATAAAGATAAATTTTAAAAATATGAATATAATACACTTGAAATTGTGTATTAGGGTGGGACAGCACATGAGATTCTTACTAAGTATAGAATAGATAAATTATAAGAAAATTTAAATATAAAAGCTTGTAATAACATGTGAGTGTAATTAATTCACCTTAAAGATTAATGTATACATAGAGGATTAAGATTTGAAAGAATAGAAAAGATCTGGATTTAGAAATACTATCACATAAACATTAAATATCTAACAGTTTTACCAAAAATTTCACTTTGCAAATTACTCTAAGGACTCAAGGTTCTTTTCAGTGAGAAAAGTCTCAAGATGGATGGATTTTAGATTGCGCTTTCAGCTCTAAGATAATATTAGTTCCTTAGTATCGGGAGAGCTCAGTGTCTTCAGTGGCTGTTGCAGCTGCCGGTGCAGCTCTGAGGGTTTGCTCTGTTCACTGGGCAGGTGAGAACCTTCTGCAAAATGCACAGTATAAGCTTGAAGAATATGGAATAATGTGAGTCAGGACCAGAATAGTAGATCACCTTAGCCATTCTGGACTTCTTGATATTCTTATTCTGCAGGTAATCACGGTCTTTGGAGAAGGGGCAGGCCTCAGCATCTCTCACTGCTCTGTGCGTCCTTCAGGACCAGGCGGGTGACTGTTTTTCAGAACTTGCCTGGGTTCTAGGTGAGCTTGACCTTGACTACTTTTATGGCTGCAATAATAAAATTCACTATTGGCATGCTATGGATGTCAGGCAACCTTAAGAATAAACATATCTTGAGTAAATAGATTTTCAAATTAAGGGCAAATTCCAGTTAGAGGACACTTTTTCTCTTCATTCTTTTCCTACCTCTAGTAAACCGGTAACTCAAACAATTAAAAGTATAATACATCTATAAGTATGAAATAAAGATAAGTACATTGCACTGCCAGATTACTGGGGACCTTGGTGCTGAGGGGCAAAGCCTTCTGAACCAGCCTCAAGCGAATCCAGTGGAGTGCCTCACATCTGTCCCCTTTCCACAGACTCGTTCCTCTTGGGGCTTCAGGGGGAGCGTGGCTCCCCTGGAAAACCATGTTGAATTTGGCTTAGAAAGTGATAGATTCGTGTTCACGCAGAAAATGACGATCTATTACTCTTACACTGTGATCTATTGATCAAATGCAGCAGGGCTCACCAAGAAAATCATCTGCTTTTAAGAGATATTTCTGAAAAAGTTGAGACAGGTGTAACTAATTCTGGGCCAGGGAAGCTGCTGTGAGGCCCCTGCTGTAGAGAAGGTTCCTGATGGGAGAGGCCTGGTCCCCAAGTTGCCTAGTGCAGCTGTGGGTCCGTCAGGGATCCCCGAGCCTACACTTCCAGGGTTTGACTGTCGAGAATCCTACGTGGGCTGCAGACAACAGTTAGGTACCTTTCTGGAGACATTTTGTGTGGATTCAGGCCTTATGCCCTATTTAAATTTTAGTGGCATCTATAAAACCTAGATGTCCAAGCCACAAAAGTGTGATGTGCCACGACCAGGAAGCTTCCGCTGCCCGAAATACCGAGAGGGGAGGACTGTGTCCCTTGTGTGTTTTATACAGAAATCCATCCGTTGAAAAATCCGTTCCTTTTTCATTGTGATCACATTTGCCACAGTCCCTCCAACAGGAAAACTGTTGTTATTGTCAGACGGCACAGCATAGGTAAATCTGTGCTCCTTGTTGCTTATGCCCTGGTAGGCGATTCTCTTCTGTGTTGCTCAGGGCCTGGAGGACTGTCGTGGGGCCCTGCGGGCCCTTGTTCTCCCAGAACTGTGGCTTTTCTCATGTTGCCACAGTCTTCCCTGAACATCTGGGTTTTCAGAGGGCGCCCCCTCCACTTCTGCCAGGCTGCTGCCGCCCTCTGACACTGTGCTTGAGCTGGGGGGCCTTGCCTATCTTACAGAGAGAGCCCCTGAGTCCCGAGTTCTGGTCCTGAGTGAGGAAGAACCCTCCCATTGTTAGTTATACCTCCTCTCTGAGGCTGACCTGACCCCGGCTCCTTCCTCAGCCCCGCCTGCCAATACTCACAGGTAGAGCCTCCTGGCTGGGCGGGCATCTCTTCCCCCAGGGGTCATGCTTTGGTTCAAATCTCAGCTTCATTATTTATTAACTTGTGATTTTGGGCAAATTACATAACCTCCCTGGGCCTCATCACACTCATCTGTAAAGCCTCTCTAATAATAATAATGGCTATAATGGCTTGGTGTTTGCTTTATTTTGGGGTTAATCCTCACTCGAGGATACTTTTAATAATATTGCTTGGTGTTTGCTTTATTTTTTGTTAATTCTCAGCTACAGATATTGTTTCCTTTGGTTTTGAGAGAGAGTGGGTGGGAAGGGGGGAAAAGAAGGGCGAAGAGAGAGAGGGAAGAAAAAAAAAACGATATGAGAGAGAAACATCAATTGGTTGCCTCCCTACTTGCCCCCACTGGGCCAGGGATCCAGCCTGCAACCCAGGTATGTGCCCTTGACCAGGAATCGAACCTGAGACCCTATGGTGCTTGGACCGACACTCTAACCACTAAGGAGAAGGGAGAGAGACACATTGATGAGAGAGAAACATCAATCAAGTGTTTGCTTTAAAACAATAACAACTCATATGTTGTCTGACAGAAAGTAAATGTTCAGTTGCTCATCACTGTTATCCTCACAGACCAGGAGCCACCCAGCCAGCCCGTTGGTTCTGTTTTAATTCACTTGAGATGCTGTGAGTGGGCAGGACCGTTTGGCTGAGTCATGGCTCCTCAGTCCTGGCAGGTCTGCGCTCTGAGCACATTGGGAGATGGCAGCCTACCTCCGGGGAGAGCTCTTCTGATGGAAGGGACAGGGCCCACAATTTCTCCTTCCACTGGCTGGACTGTATAATTTGCCACAAGGATGCTAAGGGGAGTTTAAAGCCATCAGAGGTCGTGTATATGGAAACAGTGTGATAGTAAGTGTGCTGAGATGTTGTTTCAGCCAGGAACGGCCTCTGGGCAGCACACTCTATGTGAGAAGTCTTCATGAGAAGGTGAAGAATGAACCCCTTGTTCATCATATTCTCTTGTTAGTAGTCCATCTTTCCCTTCGTCATGCCTCATTTCCACTCCACATAATATTCCTCTTCTCATTAATTTTCATGGAAATTTAACTTAACACTTCCAAATAGCTCTATAAAATAAAAATATTTTCTGAGTGCACACACACACACACACACACACACACACACACACAGGCACTCACACAGTGTAACTGTTACTGAATGGTAGCCACACTCGAGAGTAAATGAGCAAAAAGACACATCTTCAAGCCTTGCAGAGGCTCCATAGCATCTTATAAAATGCTGATGTCACTTAAAATGTGCTTTTCTACTCTTTGGTCTTATTTCATTTTTTCATTTCCCTGAGAACCGTTCCCTGCAGCCAAAATGCCAGCGACTCATTTTAAATAGAGTTCTGATTTCCTCTAAATCAGAAAGAAAGAAAAAAAACACCTTTCTTTTCCTTTTCCTTCTTGAGAGCCAAGAAAAACACATCCTAGCCATCTCTGCCCAGGATTAAATAATAGGGCCTCCCACATGCCATAGGCTCTAAGCCACCAAATTGAAGAAAGCAACACTTTCAGACTTTTTCTGTGTGCAGGACAAAATTACTTCATCTTGTTCCAATCACAGTAACAAATATTGGCCACCTACTATCTGCTGGTCACGTTGTGGCCCAAAATAAGGCACCGTCCTTGTCCCAAGGAATCCGTAATCGAATAAGAAAGATCAGGAATGTGATCTGACCTTGTAGTACAAGTTCCATTAGAAAAGATAAGAGCCAGTCTAGTCTGGAAGGAGAGAGTACAGTTAGCAGTGAGCAAAAGGATGTTTTCATCTAACATTCTGCCAGAGACAGGCAGAAATGGGCTAAAATCAACATCGGTGGAAAATTTGCTTAAGGCAGGAGATAGAGCTTTCTTTTATTTTTTCTTCCCCAGAAGGGGAGGCACAGGAATAGTCAGTAACGATGCTGAGAAATATTTTAAATCGATGAGAGAAAGGCTAGAGGGGTACTCACCTTGACCTGGGGGGAATTTGCACAGAGAGCCTTTGGGAAATGGAAGGGGTGGAGATGACGTTTGGGACTAGAGGAGAGAACCTTCCTTGGTCAGTGATAAAATGTTCACTCTTGGTGTCCCTTCAGTTTTTCAACTGACATCGCATGTGTTCAGGAGTCGATATTATCATTTACATTTAAAGATCATTAAGGGAATAGTGATTTCGTTTTTAATTACCCGCCTGCTGAGTTTTCCTCCACTGGCATCTTTGGCTTTGTGTTTGAGTTAACCTCTTCTGGATCCGGCTGTCTTTGGGTTACTGGTGTAAAGTAGAAGTGAGTGGCAGGTTGTTATAGCAACTGCATGTGATAGCAGCTGGGGATACCGGTGGGGAATGATCATGAGCTTGAATAGTCTGCACGCTTTTCTTTAGGAAATTTTGCAGTCAATTAAAGGCCTTGCTCACAGTTTTTATTCTGACAATGAAGCTTTTCATGAATGTTCAGATTGTCTGAAAGTGCTACAAAATTATAACAAGACAGTTGTAAGAACGTATCATGATTTCCCAGAGAACTAGAACATTATTCTATTGTGGTTCTATTAAGGTTGGGAGTAAGCGAGCTTTGGCACAGACCAGGTGGTAATGGGCTCTCTTACATAAAAGTTCTGGTGGTTCCTCTTGTCCACGACCTCCTCAGCAGGGCGTTCAAAGCTTCGTCCTCCTGCCCTCAGCTACCCAGCTTCCTGCTGCTTCCTTCATATTCCCTACAGGTGAGCCATCGTGGTGACTTAGTACCAGGACAGGACATTCACTGTCACCTCAGGGCCTTGGCTGTGATGTCCCTCTTCTAGCAAGCTTTGAATCTAATTCATTATTTGGTGAATTTTTCCTCAGACTGAGCTCAAATGCCACCTCCTCGGTGAAGCCTTCCCTATTCCTCTCTTCTAGGCAGAAATCACTCCATTTTCTGTGCCCCTGAAGACTAGCCATTGGGGGTTTTATCAGAGCTTATGCTGAGCCATTTTTTATGATGGTTATTTTAATTTTGTTTCCGATAAGGAAGGCAGAATAGAGGAAAACAATGTGAACTTGAAGGTAAGGGCAAGGCCATTTCAGGTGGAGGAATTAGTATTTGTGGAGGCACAGAAATGAACAATTTACTTTGCCTGATAGAAAGACTGCATATGTGGGTTGATGAGGTAGATAGACTCTTGCATTAATGCAGGGAGGTGGAGGGTGTGGCAACTTAAAGTCTAGGTTGAGAATATAGATTTAATGTTGGAAAGAACAAGGAATTACTTTGTCTATAAGCAGGGGAGTGATAGATAACATTAAATTCTGGATAACTTTAATCTTCAGGGAGCACAAAGCATTTCCGAGTAACACGTTTTTTCTTATTGCTTTGCATACTCCTGCTCTTTTGCACAAGACAGGGCACTGTTGCAAATGCCCACACTTGCTTATTCTGTTGGGCATATAGCACATATACCATATAGCACAGTACCACCCTCAGCGAGGCTGGGGCTTTAATAATGGCCCCATAGAATACGCAAATGATGTTTTAGATGATGTTGGAAGGGATGGTGCTCCTGGGCTTTAAGGAACTTGCAAAATGGGAGAGAAAGAGGACAGTGGGCCTCATAATCTTGCCCCTTCTCCACCATCACACTCTTTTGTCCTGAGTTTCTCCATCTAAGGTCGTCGAGGACCGTTCGATGCCTCAGTCTCAGAGCTTCTAATTTGGTTGGCGTATGGATGACTCCTCATTAAGAGAATGTATCCAAGCTCGGCCAAGGACTGTGCGCAGCTGGACGGAGTGGCACTGCTCTCACAGTGGGTTCCATCTCTGGCTGCGCATTTCATTTCCCCAAGGAGGTTTTTCAAATATCAAGGCCTGAGTCCTGCCCACACTATTTAGCTCAGAACTTTTTAAAATCAAACCACTGACCCAAGCTTTCCTCTTCCTGCTTTCTACCAAGAAACAAGACATGGAGGAGAGCAGAGCAGTACATGGAGACGGGTGATTCTATGATGGGAAATTGCAGAGAAGGTTCACGTTTAGTAGTTTTTGTGGTGGTTATTTTAATTTTTGCTTCCTGATAAAGAAGGAGAAATAGGGGTTAACAATATGAATAGCTAGAAGGTAATTCTGCCAGGTGGAAGAATTAGTATTTGTGAAGGCAGAGAAATGAGCAATTTACTTTAGCTATAGGAAGACTGCATATGTGGATTAATGAAATAGATAGATCCTTGCACGAACGGATGCAGGGATGCGGTGGGTGTGACAAGCCTTAGTTGGAAAGAATAAGGAGTTACTTTGTTTCTAAGCAGGGGAGTCATTTAATAGATAATATTTAATTTCAATAAAGTGTTTTATTGCTATGATTAGGGTGTATATTAGCTTGTACTGCATTAAAAATAAGGCAACATAGATTGGGTGGCTTAAACAACAAGAATGCGTTTCTCATAGATCTGGAGGTTGAGAAATCTAAGATCAATGTGCTCATTGATTTGGTTCTCTTCTTCGCTTGCAGATGGCCTTCTCACCATGTCATGGTGCCCTCACATGGGGCAGAGAGGAAGAGGGAGGGGGGAGCAATGCAGTTCTTGTCTCTTCTTCTTTTTGTAAGGGCACTTTTTGTAATACCATCATGGGAGCCCACCCTCATGACCTCATCTAAATCTGATTTCTCTCAAGTCTCAGTTTCAAATACTATCACATCGGGGGTTAGAATATATATTTAAAAGCAAATATGTGTTGGATGTTTTCAACCCTTTTGCACCCTTGAAAAAATCCTAAATTCTAAGGAAAATAATATCAGTATATTAGATCTATAATGGACATTAATTTATTCCCAATCTTGCTTTAGATAATTTTATTAAGGAGAATTGTCTTAAAACTGGAAGAGAGGAATAAATATTAATAAATACGAAAGAATCCAAGATCAGGAAGAATATATTTTAAAATAATCTACTTTCTTTGAAAAGGGAATGTTTCCACATTTAATACATTATGTCACAGCTAGTGAGAGATCTTAAAAATTTGATCACAGGACCATGGACCAATAATGTCTGAGAAATAATGAAATGGTAGTGTTCCTAGAAGATTGATAAGGGGAAAACATTCCCATTGTCAAAATTGAACAGTTGAACGTATAGCTTAATAAATTTAATGGTAACCTCAACAAAATTCTCCTGAGTCCTTAGACCAGTGATGGCGAACCTATGACATGCGTGTCAGAGGTGACACGCGAACTCATTTTTTTGGTTGACTTTCTTTGTTAAATGGCATTTAAATATATAAAATAAATATCAAAAATATAAGTCTTTGTATTACTATGGTTGCAAATATCAAAAAATTTCTATATGTGACACGGCACCAGAATTAAGTTAGGGTTTTTCAAAATGCTGACACACCGAGCTCAAAAGGTTCGCCATCACTGCCTTAGACAGATGTTTTATATAGACTTAGAAAGGGAAGTTACAGTGAGCTAGCATGAGCTTCCTGAAAGAAATGTATGCAGCTGGCCAGTGTGGCTAAGTGGTTGAGCATCAACCTGTGAACCAGGAGGTCACTGTTCTATTCCTGATCAGGGCACATGTCTGAGTTACCGGCTCAGTCCCCAGTGTGGGGCATGCAGGAGGCAGTTGATCAATGAGTCTCTCTCATTATTGGTGTTTCTATCTCTCTCTCCCTCTCCCTTCCTCTCTGAAATCTATAAAATACATTAAAAATGTATGCAATTAGCCTCATTTCATTTATTGGATATGGTTACCATAGTAATAGATTTGGGAAATGCCATAGACAACCTGTGTCTAGATTTCGACAATGTCTCTGAAAGTCTTTTATGATTTCCCTATGGTCAAGATAGAAACAACCCCCATGGATATTATTAATTAACTAGTGGCCTGGTGCACAAAATTTGTGCAGGGGGTGGAGTGGTGTCCCTCAGCCTGGCCTGCACCCTCTCCAATCTGGGACCCCTTGGGGGATGTCCAACTGCCAATTTAGGCTCAATCCCTGTGGGCCTAAATCGCAGTCAGACATCCCTCTTGAAATCCGGGACCAATGGCTCCTAATTGCTGACATGCCTGATCACCCCTAACCACTCTGCCTGCCAGCCTTCTCGCCCCCAACTGCCCTCCCCTCCTGGCCTGATTGCCCCTAACCACTGGCACCATGGCTTTGTCCGGAAGGTCTCCTGGAAGGTCCCCTGGTCTAATTAGCATATTACCCTTTTATTAGTATAGATTCCAAGAGGGAGACAGGTTTCTATTTGAGCAGGAATTCTGCCCTTGGTCATGTCCTGGTTGCAACTTTCATCAATGACTTGGGTGAATCAAGGTGAATGCTTGTCAGCTTATCACCTTGAACTTATCCTCCCCTGGGAAAGACCACTAAAGCACATGATGATAGAAATCAGATTTTGATATCTATAAACTAAAACAAGGTTCACTGTTACCCTGTGAAATATGACACAAGATTATACATTTAGAAAATGTGGCAATTTGATTAATGGGTAAGTATCAATGCTTATCTCTACCCATGCTCTAGCGTGATTGCCTAGCAAGCTGCAACTGACTGGCCGTTTTTCAGATTTCCTGATAGAACTAATTCTTGATTTGTGAGGAAATTTGGATTTTATTTGCTGACCCTGGAAGTCCATTATTCTTTAGAATTACTTTGAGAACCTGTTTTATGAAACAGGCCATCATCTCACTTACCTATCATAGAGTTAAGTCACCCATCTCATCAAACTTGGCTTCAAATATCTTGTTGCTGTTTGGATTAAATAGTCTGTCCTCAAACGATGAGGGCTGTCAATGTTCAGAATGATCAAAAGAATGGCTGTAGGTCCAGAAGGCATTTCCAAAGAGAGGAGTCTCTAATGTTGTGAACAAGATACCGGAATCTCAGTAAAATATCATTTGTTATTGAGAGAGATTTTGAGTATTTTTATAGGGTGGCAACTTTGAGTGGACAGCAGTTACTTGACTGTGTGAAGAGTCATGTAGCCCTTCTCTCTCTCTAATTGACAAAGTTTAAAAGTATTTTTTATTGAGGTAGAGAACAAATAACAGAATGCAACAGGATATTTATAAAATGTCTGTAAATTATAAAGAATAACACAAGTACCTGAGTATTCACTACCCATTTTAATAACTAGGGGCACTACCATAAACTCTGAAGTCCTCCTAGGTATCTTCCTTATCCGTCCCTTAGCCTCCTCTAATCGGTCTGAAATGTTTACTTATCATTCCCTTGCTTTTTCTTATTTTTCACCAAATATTTCTATTTTTTTAAAATATATTTTATTGATTTTTTTTACAGAGAGGAAGGGAGAGAGACAGAGAGTTAGAAACATTGATGAGAGAGAAACATCGATCAGCTGCCGCCTGCACATCTCCTACTGGGGATGTGCCCGCAGCCCAGGTACATGCCCCTGACGGGAATCGAACCTGGGACCTTTCAGTCCGCAGGCCGACGCTCTATCCACTGAGCCAAACCGGTTTCGGCCAAATATTTCTATTTTTAATGATGATGGCAGTATAAAACTTTCACATAGTGATTTCTATGTGCAAGTTACTTGTAAGTGCACATATTCATTTAACCCTAAAACAATCCTCAGCTGTAGATAGACTAATATCCCCATTTTACAGATGAAGAAACTGAGGTATGTAAAGGATAAATAACTGTAACTATGTAGTTAGGAAATAAAGTAATCAGAATTCCAACTCTGGAAGTTTGGCTGAGGATTATGTGCTCTTAATACCTTTGCCATGCCACCTCTCAAAGACACATAGTATAGTTCTATTTGATTTTTTAAAACGTTATGTAAATGAAATACAACTGCATGTATTCTGCAATTGGCAGTTTTTCAAACACCACTGTGTTCACTATTCTGTTCTATGGAAACTTTAGCTCATTCATTTTCATTGCCATAGAATAATATTTAATTATATGAATATATTGCAATGTATTTATCCATTCTGCTTTCATTGGACGTTAGGGCTGTTTCTGTATTTTCTATATAAATAGTGCCAATGTAATGTTTTTTGTATTATCTTGTATGTATGTGCGAGAGATCATCTAGGGTCTATATTTTGGAGTGTAATTGATAATTCTTGTGCTATGCCCACCTTCAACATTCCTATATAAGACCAGTTTTCCTAGTAATTATGCCTTCTAATAGTATATAAGTTCTACATCTTTCCAAGGGTTTGTATTTTTAAGAATTAATATTAAAAGATTAAAATTCTATTTTTTTTTTTTTTGCCAGTCTGATTACACGGAATTTGATCCTTTCATTTTTTTTCTTTTTCTATTTAGGTTTCCCCTTCTGTAAAGTACCTGTTCAAATTTTTGTTCATTGTTTTTTTGGAAGGGAAGGTGTTGTTTTCCTTTTGTTATTGATTTCTACTAATTATATATATGTTAATTATATATATTATATTAAGATTTGTGGAAAATACCTCTTATTTTTTAGCTCCCCTTTCACAGTATTTCTGATAAGCAGAATTACTTCATTAAATTGACTTTATAAATTCTATTAGGATATTTGCATTTTTTAGTGTTTATTAAAACTTTATAAAAAAGATATTTTTCTATATGTCTTTTAAATGTGAAATACTTTAGTATTTCACATTTCCATCTTTAATCTAGCCAGGATCAATATTTATGTATTTTTTGAGATAGAGTTCAATGTCACCTTTTTTCTGTAAGGATAATCAGTTTTTCTGGGTCCGTTTAATGAAAAATGTGTCATTCCTCACTATTCTACAATGCCAGTTCTGTGATTAATGATGTTTTCATATGTTTTTTGGTCTGTTACTGAGTCTCTTTTTTTTTGTTTCATTAGTCAATGTGTCTGTTCCTGTCTCAATATCACACTGTATTATTCCTTGTTAGTGCTTTATAACAAGTCCTGACATCTGTTCATGCTAGCCCTGCTTCCAACCTTCTTCAGGAGGTCCTGGTTACTCTTGTTCTTTGCTTTTCTACACACATTTTAGAATTAGCCCAGCAGGTTCACTTAAAAGCCAATGGGAATTTTGATTGGAATTTTATGAATCCATAGATCATTCAGGCGGAGCTGACATCTTTAAAATATTGAATTTTCCATCACACAAACACAAGTTTCCTTTTATTTGGGTGATTTTAGTAGTTTTCTAATATGCCTTTAAATATTGTCTCTGCCCAATTCTCTTTCTAAACTCTAACAGACATATGTTCAACTTACTTTCTTACTGCTCTCTGTGATTCTTAACTTTCATTTCCTTCCATATTTTCTATCTCTTTTATGCATTCTGGATAATTTCTTTAGATATGCATTGTAGTTTAATAATATTTCTTTTCCGTTACTTTTCTATACTATGTATACATATATTATTTACTTTTAATTCTAGTTTTTCTTATATAGAAGTTATTTTTATTCTTTTAAAACTATAGTTATTTGTTTATAGTCTCTTGTTCTTTAATATAATTTAACCCCATATTTTATTTCTTTAAAACACTAAACATAATTATTTTATATTATTTAAATATAATTTGAGTATTCTAGAGTCTGTTGTTTTTGCCGACTTATACTCATTAAGTCCCTTTTATTTTCCTGTGTTTGTGATTTTTTTGATGGAGATTTCATGTGTCTTAGTACTTTATTTAAAAAAATTCGTTGAGAATTGGTTTGAAAATTGGTTTCTCTAGGACGAATCTGTATTTGTTTCTAAGGTACTCAAGGAAATTTATTAACCCATAACACTGTATATTAAACCTTTGGATTGGCATCTTTAGGAGAATCCAGGGAACAAACCCATTTGAAGGCTACCTGCAGTCAAATATCCAGGGAAGCTTTTTTTTCCTTCTATCACTTGCCATTTTCAAGACCAACATTTTTCTTATAGACCCATGATGGAGTCTTTGAGACTTGGACCCCCTTTTTTTCTGAGATCTCTCTAGACAATAAACCTGAAATATTGTCATAAACACTCTCTAATTGCATCCTCTCTCCCCCTCCCATATGCAAATTCAGTGACTTCCAGTACTCATAGTGGCCCATAAAAGTCAGGACCAGTTTACCTTTCATTATTTTATCACATCAAGTACACTAGAGCTTTACAAATAAATACTTTTACTTTGTAAGGTAGTTAATAGTCTCATTTTCTGTAAGATATTGTCGTCTCTCTTTTACAGCTGAGGAAGAGAGAGCTGAGAGTGGTTACGTTCCTTGCCCAGGGTTATAAAGATATTAAGTGTTGAATCTATTTTTATTTTTTTATCCTGTTCACTTTCCACTTTACAATCCTAATCTTCTCCGTATTGATAATAATGCCTTTTACAAAACCTTTATTGTGTTCTAGGAAAGTAATAGAAAGCAGGCACCTTTATTATTCTTGCCTAATTGAATCTTTATAACAACCCCAGGTGGCATACATTTTTCTTCCTGTTTACAGATGAAGAGATGAGTCTAAGAGACATTAAGTAATAGGCAGAGCATATACTTATCAAGTGAGAGAGCTAGGCTTCCAGTCCAGGCTACTTTAAATTTGATTCTTGTCACCTCCTTATAGTAGCCTGCCCTGATCATTAACTCCCATCCTCTACCACTTTTTCCTATTGTTTCCTTCATAGCAGTTACCTCCATTTAGCAATAATTCATGTATTTTTGTCTTTCTTTTTTTACTAGGATCATAAACTCAACAAGAAGAGGGGCCGTGAGTGTTTTGTTTACTCTGTACACCAAGCAATTCCTGGTACTACTATGTATTACATAGCTGGCACTGCATAAAGATATTGAATGCTTAAAAGTCTGAGTCTGAAACTCATTTTATTTTTGCTAAATATACTGCCTCCTTTCTTCTTTTTCAATTTAATTTATTGGGATGACATTGGTTAATAAAATTATACAGGTTTTAGGTATACAATTCTACATTACATCATCTGTATATTGTATTGTGTGTTTACCACTTCAAGTCAAGCTTCTGTCCATCACCGTTTACCCCACTTTACCTTCTTCTATCTTCCCCCATCCCCCCTCCCCTCTGCCAATCACCATACTGTTGTCTGTGTCCATGAGTCTTTCCTTTTTTTCTTTGCTTAATCCCTTTACCCTTCTCACCCAGCCCCTAAGCCCTTCCCCTCTGACAGCTGTCAGTCTGTTCTCTGTATCTGTGAGTCTGTTTCCTTTTTGTTCTTCTATTTTCTTTATTAGATTCCACATGTAAGTGAAATCATATGGTACGTGTCTTTCTTTGACTGGCTTATTTCTTAAAAACCCATAATGAACAGAGTTCCTGTTATCTTGGAATCATAGCCAAATCCAAAGCTGAAGACCATAAACACACTTAAGTACTATTCTAAGTTTAGAGAGCTGCCAGTGATGAAGGCCAGGCCCCCAATGGGAGAGCTGAGTCCAGACAATTATTTCACCAAAGCTTTTACCTTCTCTCTTGTAAGTCGATATAAGAGAGGATGGAAGAGAAGATGATGCTCTATTTGGAGTAGGATGTTGGTAAAAAAAGTTTATTTGCCTCCCTCTCTCTGTAGCTGCCACTAGCGTTAAAGGAAGAGGGCTGAAAGAGGACAGTCACACAAGTTATGGTTGTCTGCAGGAAGGCATTAGACATAACCCCCAGCAGGGCATATGCTTAACTGGTGGGCTTGGCCACCTGGCCATCCAGTAGAAGAAACAAAATGGTGACAAGACGTGTTGGTGGGGGACTGCCAGGCAGAAAAGCGGCAGAAGTTGGGGTTCCCTCAAGTTTTTGGTTTCCTAAAATTTTAGAAGATTGATTCCATCCAGGCTCTCAGGCCCAGAGAGTTGAATTTTTATTTTATTTTTATGTTTTTGGAGGGGGAAGTCCAGTCTTGTTAGTATCATCACCATTTTGAGTGAGTTAGAGGCAAACAAACAAAATCCTTAAAAAATACTCTGTATAGAAGACTGCAGCATGACACTATTCCCATCTGCTACCAACTGGAAGATAAGACAAGGCCGTGGTCTGCCCAGCCAATGCTGAGGGAGCTGTGTGGGATAAGCCTCTGGTCAGTGGAGTGCATCGAAGCTACCACCAGCCCCAGACAATGAGCTCAGCCTGCCCTGTGACTAGCCAAGGCCAGCGCTGCTGCCAACCTCACCCAAACAATTGGTAATTTCCAGAGTTCTGAAATATATGACCGTGATCATTTTTGCCAGAATTCTCATTGCTTTTATGAAGAAGCAGGCTTTTAGAGGTTCTGACTCTGCTGTTTTCAATGCTGGCACAGGAATGGAAATGGCAGAGTGAGTAGAAGTATTTTTTGATATTTATATTGATACAAAGAAGTTTTTAATTTTGATGAAGTCCAGTTTCTCAATTTTTTATTTTATGGTTAGAACTTCGTGAATTTTATCTAAAAAAGAAAAAATCATTGCTTGCTCCAAGGTCATGAAGATATTTATTTATTTTTAATGCCAATTCTTTTTTAAAAAATATATTTTTATTGATTTCAGAGAGGAAGGGAGAGGGAGAGAGAGATAGAAACATCAATGATGAGAGGGAATCATTGATTAGCTGCCTCCTGCATGCTCCACACTGGGGATTGAACCCACAACCTCGCCATGTGCCCTGATCAGGAATCGAACCATGACCTCCTGGTTCATAGGTCGACACTCAATTCCTGAGCCACGCCGGCTGGGCATGAAGGTATTTTTTAAATGTTTTCTTCTAGAAGCTTTATAGTTTTAACTTTTAGGTTTTTATCTGTGATCCCTCTTGAAGCATTAGATGTGATAGGGGTCAAGATTAATTTTTTTCCAATAGAAATAACCAGTTTTTCTAGCATCATTTATTATAAGGATATTCTTTTCTCCATTTATTTGTTTGCATGCCTGTTTTGAAACCATACATGTGTGGGTTTATTTCTGGACTCTGTTCCTTTTCATTGGTCTAATGATCAGTTCTTTGCTACTACAATCTCTTGGTTTATTTATCTTTATAGTAAGTCTTGAAATTGGGTAGTGAAAGTTTTCCAAATCTGTCAAGATTACTTGACTATTTTACCTCTTTTTTTTCTATGTACACTTTAAAATCAAATGGGTTTTGGTAGGAATTGTGTTGAATCTATGTATTACATTGGGAAGATTTGACATCTTAACAGTATTTTGTCTTTCAGTACACAAATATGATATCTTGATTTATTTACAAACTCTTTAATTTCAGTAATGTTTTATGGGTTTTAGGGTAAGGCCTTATTCATATTTTAGTAGATTTATCATTTAATAGTTCATGTTTTGAATGCCAGTTTTAGTCAGTACTTAACTTTTATTTTTCATTTTGTAGTTGTTTATATATGGAAATACAGCTGACTTTTACATATGGCTCGGTGCTCTATGACTAGAACTCATATGTCATTTCTGATGGATTTTTTGCAGGATTACTTGGCATTTTACACAATCATGGCATCTTCAAATAAAAACTTTTCCTTTTTCCTTTCCAATCTGTATGCCGTTTCCTTTGCTTGGCTTCCCCCCACTCACCTCATACTGCACAGGTTAGGACTTCCAGAACAATGTCGAATAGAAGTGGTGAGAGCAGACACTTAACGTTGTTTCAGTCATAGGGAGAAGGTGTTCAGTCTTTCACCATCATTTATGATGTTACTTGTAGACTTTTCATACATACCCTTTATCAGGTGGAGCATGTTTTTCTCTTCCTGGCTTGCTGAAAGTTTTATCATTATTTCTGTTTTTGCAAGTAGGCCTGCAGGACACACATGAAGTATGAGGATGTATATAGTGATGAATTAGTTGCTAGGGAGGCAAGGAATATAAAAAGAACATGTATATGTACAGGCCAAACCACATGGGATGGACAAAGGCCATGCAGTGGTAATGTAGACAGACTGGGCTGAGCGGGATGAGACCTGATTTCTATTCCTGGCTCTGCCACCAACTAGCCACTTAAATAAGATGGTTTGCTTTCTACTTAGCACTCAAGAGATCCAGTTGAAAACCTGGACATCTCATTTCTTTAACACCACATGCTCTTGGATTCCTTAGCTTTATTTTAAGTCTTGAGATTGAATAATGCTTTGTTCCCTGACCCTACTTTTAAGTAGTTCCTTTACTAAAGTCTCTTCACCTGAACTTTTTGGGGTGAATTCTTTTATTTATTTTATTTTTGCCAGGACTGTACCCTCATTGATACATGTTGGCAGTGTCTTCTCAACATATAGGCATGTTCTTGGGTCATTATGTCTAGGGCTGACCTCCAAGTAGGTAGGTCTCTGGCTCTAACCCCAACCTCCCAACACCCATCTATATTTCCAATACTGTGGGTTTTAGTGTAGGAAAATGATTTTAACTACTTTGAATATAGTAGTTTGATTCCATTCCTTTGGGTCATAAAGGTTTTTGCATTTTGAGTACCTTTTGAAAATACTCATATGAAGGTCATATCATACATTGTTTTGAATTGACAAACTTGTGTCAGGTTATCTATTTAGCGACACCGTCAGTTGAGCAAGATTGTGGTTGAGACAGCATAGGTTCCAGGGTGATGGGAAATTGAAGGGGGGTAGGAATCATGTTTTAGCATGGAAAGATAAACTTTTGTTGTTCATAATTTTACTGGGAAAAACCCTATGGAAATCTAAATCCTCTCCCCTAAAATTTCTGTGAATTTCCAGAGGGCTTATGTTCTTAAGGTTATTTCTGTTCCCAGGCTCATGCTTTTTTCTAAATTTGTTCAATTTCGGATTATCTCTCTATCCCAGTAGGCAAAGTCTATTCTGTGTTCATTGACCTAATTGTAAAATGTAGCCCCTTTTTCAATTTCCACGTTCATAAACCCCCTGCCTTTAAGGCAAGGACTAGACTTCCCTGCGGATTTAAGTGCAGAGGGCAAATACGGAGGAGGAGACAAAGGAGGCATTTCCATCGCAGCAGCACACCACCTGCAAGTTGAATGTTAGACTGTTCTTACAATGTCCTCAACCTCCCCTTCACCGGGACGTTTCATGTCACTTCTGTGTATTGCATGCCCACGCTGTGTATCATCTTTGTATCCTTCTGTCCCCCTCCCTTCTATGCCTTGCCTCCTCTCCTCTCTTCTCCCTCTCACTCTCCCTCTACTATCTTCTACCTCTCTCTCTCTCTCTCTCTCTCTCTCCCCTCCCCCACCCCCCTGAGGGAATGCAAAGTGATGGAGCCTTTGGAGCCAGACATGTGAGTGCTGAATTAGCTGATGGCTTCTATAACTTACTTAAACTTTCCAGTGTCAGTTGTTCCATAAGTAAAATTATCCATTTCACAAGTGTCCTGTGTATAGCGGTCCAGATGCTGGCATTTGCTGCCTTCTCAGGACCATGGTGCTCATCTTTCCCACTTCCAGGAGCGTTGTCTGCTCACGGTCTACAGCTGAGGCCAATCCTAGCATAAGAGAATCCCTTGTCTGGGGTTAGAGCAGCTGTGGGCAAACTACGGCCCGCGGGCCGGATCCGGCCAGTGTGAAATGAATAAAACTAAAAAAAAAAAAAGACCGTACCCTTTTATGTAATGATGTTTACTTTGAATTTATATTAGTTCACACAAACACTCCATCCATGCTTTTGTTCCGGCCCTCCGGTCCAGTTTAAGAACCCATTGTGGCCCTCGAGTCAAAAAGTTTGCCCACCCCTGGGTTAGAGTCTGCCAAGGGGCTGCCCACAGACTGGTTGATGTGGAGGTTCAAAATCTTGTCTCTGCTTGAAAATGGGACAAGTCTCAAGGGTCATTCCTGCTCCAGAGCTTCATGTGAGAACAACCGAGGCTTCTGTTGCAACTGGTTCACAGTTCAGCTTCTCGCTTTGCCAACCCTGCTTCCCTCACTCCCTGCAGACTCTCTAGTAAACATGAAAATTCCTGTCCCCGAGCTTGTTTTCAACTAAAGAAAATGGTTAAATGACTATTCAGGGCATGCTAGATGCCCAGGAAATTATTGTTTAGAGAGTAACTTGAGAGAATTTATTTTACGAGATTTTCCAGAATATTCCAGCCCTATATAAAACTACACAAGGAGTCTTAATTTGGAACTATGAATAGTGAGAATAAAGTTATCTCAAATTTTGACAATAGAAAAATGGTTATTGTTTGATTTTTTAAAGAAATTTATTTTACTAGAGCATGTTCTAATGAGCCTGCTCCAATGGAAAGAGAATCTTGTTATCTAGTAATGGATTTTACCTGATACTCATGAGTACTGTAATTTAGTTGTCTCTGTATATTTGGTTAATAATCCAACACTAATAGAGGTGCTGACAGTTTATGTCCCATAAGGTTAGAGGCTAACCGGTGAAAAGCTGATGTGTTATGATTTTATAGACAAAAAGAAAAGTCAGTGCCACAGGGATTAAGGTCTTACATCTTATTTAGCAGGCTTTGGGGCATTTTTTTCCTGACTGGCTATTTTAAATATCAATTCCTTTCTTTTTTTGAAATGTATTTTTATTGATTTCAGAGAGGAAGGTAGAAGGAGAGAGAGATAGAAACATCAATGATGAGAGAATTGTTGATTGGCTGCCTCCTGCAAGCCCCCTACTGGGGATTGAGCCCACAACCCGGGCATGTGATCTGACCAGGTTCATAGTTCGACACTCAACCACTGAGCCACACTGGCCATGCTAAATCTCAATTTCTTATACACATTTTGATTTTGTGTTTGTCTTCTATGCCAGTTACCTCAATAATGAGTTAAATAAAACCTTGTCAGGTGCTTATTATCTGTTTGTATGCGAGTGTTGTTTTTAACAGTGGATTTCCATAGGAATGTGTTTCTGTGTTAGTATTATTAGTTTCTGGAGGGGAGCGATATGATTGGAAGGTACCCAAAGTTCACAGGAGCAACTGTTAAAAAAGAAGTCAGCATTTTGAAGTTAGCCAACCCCTGTTACACTGAATTCAGAGTTTGGGTCTACTTTTGAAGTGCGTGCATTTCCTAGGGCTTCTGTAACAAAGCACCACACACTGGGTGGCTTACACAACAGACATGTGTGGTCTTGCTGTTCTGGAGGCTAAGAGTTGGAGAGCAAGTGCTTGCAGATGGATTCCTTCCGAAGGCTGTGAGGAAGAGCCTGCTCCGTGCTTCTCCCTGAGCTGAGCTGCTGATGGTTTGGGGGCCGTCTCTGCTGTTCCTTGGCCTGTAGATACATCACTGCATCTCCGCCTGCATGTACACACCGTGTTCTCTCTGTGTGTACCTTTTTGTGTCTGTGTTCGAATCTCCCCTTTTTATAAGGACACCGGTCATATGGGATTAGGGGCCTCACCCTAATGACTTCATTTCAACTTGACGTCCTCTGTAAAGACCTCATCTGGGTTTCAGGCTTTCACATATGAATTTTGGTGGTGGTGATGGGGGGGCACACAGTTCAACCCATAACAGTATGATTACTTTTTCTCCATTCCCCAGGATATCGATGGATATCTTAAGGAGGAGAATACCATTAGCTCCTGAGAGAACCCCAATTAAGAAATCTCACATTCGTTTTTTCTTTAAGACATTTTTGTCTTATATTTTTGAAAAAAAATATATATATATATATTTTATTTCAGAGAGGAAGGGAGAGGGAGAGATAGAAACATCAATGATGAGAGAGAATCATTGATCAGCTGCTTCCTGCATGCTCTCTACTGGGGATTGAACCCACAACTGGGTATGTGACCTGAAGGGGAATCCAACTGTGACCTCTGGTTCATAGGTCAGCACTCAGCCACTGAGCCACACCTGCTGGGCACTGAGCCCAGGCTTTAATAATGTAGTTATGAAGGATTAGGTTTGGGAAATAAATCCTGTCTAATAGATGAGGTTACAAGTTCTCAGGGGCATTTACCAGCCAGTCTGCTTTACAGATTAAACCAACAAACCCCAAAATGCTTTTTTGGTGTTGCATTCATTTACATGAATATAATCAAATAATAATTCCATTGGCATTGGATTGCATTTTTTAAATATGTTGGTAAGTTTGTCTGAGGGGAGCATGTGGTGCTTTTTTATTTTGCATTAGGCAGGCAGGCAAGTCGGGGGAAAAGAACAACTCCTTTGCAACCCTGGAATTATTTACCATGGCTAGAGAAGAATCTTCTGTTTGAGTAACCCCTCTGAACTGCCTGACACGTAACAGGAGCTTGTGAAATGTTCGAGGGAGAAGAAGCGCCCAGAGAACTTGGACTGTTTGAGAGCAATCACACAAGCACATATTTATCCAGAGATTTACCTAATACCCAGCTTTGCCTCGGTGCTGTGGGGACTGCCAGTATGTGAACGAGAATAGTGATAGCAGTGGCTCTTCATGGGGCTTACTATGTCAAGCACCCAGCACACATTAAAAAACAATGATCTCAGCAACTCTCCGAGTCAGGTAATAGTGTTCTTATTTTACAAAGAAGGAAACTGAGGCTAAGAGAGGTTAAGCACCTTGACTACAAAGATGGTGATCGGTTGTTAAGATAAGGTGGGTTACCTTAACACTGTCCTCTCTCTAGGCGAAACTTACATTCTTGTTGTAGAGGTAGGACATTTATCATTGAGGCAATTAGAAAATTAGTATAGTATTGTGTGTCTCTTTTACTATGTATGTGTGTGCGGTTAGCATTTCATTTGTGTAATGGGTAAGTATGTACAATCTGAAGTTAGAAGCTGGGATTCAAATCTCACGTGGACCGCTTCCTAGCCATGTGATCTTGGACATGTAGCTTAACCACTCTTTGCTGCCACTTTTTTAAATATAAAATAGGGGATAATAAAAGTACCAATCTCATTGTTGTAAAGAATACTGTATATAAGTTATGTAAAATGATTCAACACTGGCAGAAGGTATTTTTTTGCTGGAATGTTAGATTCACAAAGACAGCGATTTATGTTTGTTTTATTCATGCGTATATCTTACATGTCTAGAACAGTGCTTGGAATAAAATAGACATACAGTAAATACATTGTTCAATGAATGAATATATTTCAATATGTAAGTGCCAGGACTTAGCTACATTAGCAGCTTAATGAAGTTGTCTGAACAGGGTTCTCTTCCTGGGATACACATTAGAAATACCCAGAAGGCTTGCTTGCTTTATTTATTTATTTAACTGTAAGAGAACATTGATTGGGTAAATCACAGAGGTAGGAGAAGTAATTCTTAGAAGAAATGGGCTTGGGAAACAAGTTATGAAGGTAAAGAAAGGGCCCTTGGAACTTGGGAGTGGGGAAGCTAATGGTAAGGTGCCTGAGTGCCAGGGACAGGGGTAGGAGCAGGGGTGGAATGATGGGGAGATGGGTGGGAAGGGAAAGGCAAGGCTAGGGCTTGCTCCCTGGAGGGAGAGATTGGAATGCTTTAGACAGACTGGTTCTCAATCCCCGCCACAGACAAAGGTTGCGCACCGCTGCTGGAGAGTCGCTGTGAGTGACAGCTGAGTTTGCCAATCTCTAATGTGTCAATCGCTTGCTCCAGGAAATTTCCTGGCTAAGGGGACCTCTTGATTAAAAGTAGAATCATACAGGCATATTGATTGTGTCGAAGATTCAATAGCAAAAGCGATCTTCTAAATGACTGAAAATCCTTTCATCAATAAATGCTTTGAATTCATATAGAATATGGGTTAGGATTTGGTTTCAAATAATTACATACGTTTTGTTCCCTTACATGAATCACTGGTGGGGTATTTGGAATTTGTGTGGGGCTTGGGACAATTGTTTTTTATTGTGGGAACTATCCTTAACATTGCAGGTGGCTTTGAATATAAGCAAAGTTAACGGCAATATTGGATGGGGGGGGGGTGTGTGAAAATACCTACACACACAGTGATTAAGATCTCTCTTAAGACACTTGGGGAATTAAACCAAGGCACAGAGAAACTTTTCAGTTGCTGGTTCCTTCTGTAGAACCAGAAGATGAGTTTGCCAATCTCTAATGTGTCAATCGCTTGTCTTAGGAAGTTTCCTGGCTAGGGGACCTCCTGATTCTCTGGTGCTTCTACTCTTAGCATGTGAGCTCCTCATTCTCTCCTCATCCTCTCATACAGGTCAGGTCACTGGGTGGTGGAGTTGGCAAGATGGGGATGGATTGAATGTGGGAGCCTTATAAACCTAGAAGACGAGTAGAACCAAAATGGATAATTAGAGGGAATCTTTGTTAAATAACCACTTATTTACATGCTTTCCCATACAATTTTAAATATTTCTTTTATGAAGAGTCTATGCTACATATTTCTTTCAATCAAGACATTATAAAGGTATTAACACTATCACATGCCCTGTACTAATGTTGTAGCAATAGGATTCCATTTTAATGTTGACTACCAAGCCATTTTTTTTTTTTTTAACCAAGCCATTTTGATGTCTTAGGCTTCTACTGGTAAACGCTAAATTCTGTCCCTATTTGTCTTTATCTTTAAAGAGCTGCATTGAAGGATTTCTGGCCCTCTTAAGAAAGAATATCATTGAAGTGTGAGGCCTAGAATATAATTCAGATCATCCTAATCAGATTTCTCAACCACTGATCTAATCAAGCTAGCTGTTTTGCTTAGCTTCTTGGTCAAGTTCATTCATGAACTCAGAAAGCATTTACTGAATTTATGCTGTGTCTACCCCTGGGCTAGCATGTAACAAGATTAGTAGATGAATTGAGCACTGTCCTTTAGGAGTTTATAGTCGTACTGAATGAAGTGAAGGAAATAATAGAATGCTATATAAAATGTATGATGGCGTTTACACTTGAAATATGTTATTAAAGGTCTTTCCTGGCACTTTCTTCATTTCAAAGATATTTTTGCCATTATAGTCATCCCCAACAAAGTGTTATAAAATTAATATAATAGAGTCATTGGCATTTCATGGTTTTCCTGACTGTGGGTTTGAGTGGATTCTGAGCAGAAGAAAAGAATGAGAAATTGAAACCCCATTGATTTTTGTATTGGAGTAAGTTGAAACGTAAAATCCCTGTGTCCCCCCTGCACATACATACACCAACCCCAAACACACCACATTCTGCCAGACTATTAAATGTCATCTTGTCAACCGAAATGAATCCAAACAGAAAAGCAACTCATACTAATTTTATTTAAGGTCTGAGAAATGATGAAATTATTTTCTTATTTTGAAAGAAAATGTGTATACATATGTGAACTATTGCAAAAACGTATTTTTTCCCATGCTTATTTAGAAGAACGGAAAGCTGTAATGAGAAGTTACCTCCCATCCCCCATATATATTTCTCTTCTTTGCTTTCTTATGTAATGACCTTTTGTGAGGCCCATTTACAGTTACAAACTGGCAGCCACTTTGATATTTCTTACTTATATTCCCCCTAATTGATGTTTTTATGTGTAGTAGATAGCACAGTTTTCTTCTATTAATGTTACAGAAAACCACCCTTTAATTTGCTTCCACAATGAGGAATAAATAATCCACAAAAGCCCTTAATTAATCATTTCTATTCACAGGCTGGGCAGGAGTGTGACTTGACTGTACTTTCATTGCAGGAGTTAGCCAGGGTTGAATGTCTGTATGTCTCTCATTGTACAGCCCCATTGCTCTCCTACAGACTCATACAGTCCTTGCATCCTAACTTGATTATTTGAACAATATGCCCCTCCTGGCTGTCCTAATTAGGAAGAGTAGTCAGGTTTTGGTTGTCCCAGTCTACGACATCTCATGAGTTAAACTCATTTGTCTTGTGGTTTTTTACTATGACAGTAGGTTGTGGTGAAACCTGTAGATTCTGACTCTACAGAGATCTGATTTTTTTCAGTGATGAAAACTAACTCAGAATCACTATACCAAGTCCTTCAAAGCCAGGGAAAAGTCCAGATTAAAAATGTTAAAGAAGCTCCTTGAACTCAGGTGGAGGAAAAACACTTGGGAGGGGATAAAGGATCACCATATAAGAATTCTCCATTATTCTTTTCTTTGTTTTCTGAATTAAAAAAATTATCTTTATTGTCGAGGCCAGCATTCTTTTCTTATTGCTCAATAAAATAGAATATACTTTGGGGTGAGGGGCCAAATTGATGTTGTTAATTATTTGCTTTGGTGAAAGTGAGGAAAGAGAATATCATGTCCTCAGGCTGTCTTCATTAAAGGCCTACATACTTGTAATGACTCTGTGGGGGCTTATATAAAGCAAGCACATTGCCTGCTGCCTGGTGGGAGCTTCCGAAAGTCAGCTACGGGCAAGCTTGATGTGATCACTTCTGACTACCGAAGACCCAGACGCTATTCTGGGACTTCCTGTGCAGGAATATGAGTATATTAAGGGCTGGACACTTGCTCAGGGCACATGTGTGGGTCGTTGACTAGTGGCTGCACAGTCCTGGGTTCATTTCTGGATTCTTGCCCAGCTTTTCTTCAGGTTGTGAGCTGCTGCTCATCTCTCAACTTTATAAATTCTACTTCTGGGTGGAGTCTGCAGGGCTCTGTGAACAGTACAGTGAGATCATCTGCCTTCTAGGGCCCAAGGACGCTTTTAGATTTTGCTCTCACTCCTCTCTTTTACCCCGGCAAGTTCCTTTTCCTTCGATGGCTCAGTTGATGGGATTCACCATATATTGGGCATCACTGCCTGTCTTTCCCCCATCTCACTGTCTGGAACCTTGGTTCTCTGTAGAGTGAGATGGGTGAAGGAGTCTGAGGGTCTGGGCCTCTCAGGGGACTGGTGTTCTGTGGGTCCAGTAACAGATGGCAGATGTTCACGTTCTATGAAACAGGCTGCAGAGAGCTAATGGGGTGAAGTGCACAATGAACTTGCTGGTGATTTCCTTCAGGGCTCCCCCTTGATGGGCCTGGGTAAGTTAGTGCTCTTCCACCTGCCCTATCAACCTAAATTAAGAGGTAAACTGACCCAAGATCGAATTACCAGAAATTGAGATTATTCGGGACTAGCAGGAGAATTGCAATTCAGGACACACAGACTGTAGCAAGCTACAGGTGAGTCTGTTAATGATTTGGGGTGAGCTGTTTTTATGGGCAAAGCGGCAAGGAGATGCGAGCCTAGCCAGAGTCCAAACAGCAAGTTCATTGGCTGAAGGGTGGGGAGAGATTCTTGGCAAATGATTATTGGTCCACGGATAAGTTTCGTTCTCCTATAAATCAGGCATTTATGGGAAATCAGTCTCTCAGTTCTTGTTTTTCCTGAGGGCTCATGTGTGTGATTCTCCATTTCATATTCTCCAGTTCCATTTTAGATTAAAATCCTTTCAGATACCCATAGAGACGTTTGTAAACTTTTAGCTTACAGAAGGAATATGCATTTGTAAATGCAAATTCCCGGGCCTCGCCCTCAGACTGATCAGGAGGACTCAAAGCTGCAGCGTCACAAGATCCACCTAATTCTAGCTCAGGTAATTCTCAGAGCACATCTGGTCACTTCTGCAGAGGGAAAGCTCCTGGCCCTTCTAGGAACTTCTTACTAGTAGTTAATTCACGCCCGAGCACTCATATTTAAGCTGAAGACCTTTGTTTGGCGTTTTTTGATGGAGATGTTCGGAAACTGACCTCTGTTATTCATGATGATACTACAGGATCTCCCTGGGTGAACCCTGCTTTCTCCTTCTATCTTGCTCTTCTCATTCTCCCCACATTGTTATCTTGCCTCCCTTTCCTTTTCTCAGCAATAGTTATAGTTGCTTGCTAAAGGGGCTCCTCTTCTTTCTTATCTTTGCAGATCAAAGTCAGGGCTGACTTTCTTAACCTTTCCCACCTTTCTCACCTGAATCCTTTTATGTTCCACTCAATAAACCTAAAGTCCAAACAACACGTTCTAGAATTTTTTCTTGCCGGGACCTTGGTAAGATACTGGTTTTTCAGTGTTTGAGATTTCTTGGCAGATACAACTCAGTCTTCTCCCATTTAGAACCTCGAGCTACCTGTACAAATCTTCAAGAGAAAGGAAGGATGTTCCTAAGAGGAGCCAGAGTAAACCTGGTGATGTGGCCAGCTTGAAGAGCACTTTGGTTGGGAAGTGGAGGAATTTCAATAGAAGACCTCATGAGCCTGCTTTTCTTGCTTTTACTGTCTGGCAGCTTTAAACTTGTCCAAGTATTGTGTCTACCCAACCCATTCTGCCCTCTGATTTCAACTGGGACTTATGTTTTAATTTGTCATCCTGAAGTAGTGTCCCAAAGTGACCCCCTCAACCTCCTTATCTTTGAGACCTCCCAACCTTCTACCTTCACCATGAACTTTAAAGAGATATATTCCAATACAGTTTGCACATGTAGAAGACTAACTCATGCATCCTTTCTACCCCATGGGAAATTTTTTGCTCTGTACTACCTTCTGATGTGCTTTTTCTTTGTGTGTTTATCTTTCTTGCTGCAGGAAAGCAATCTCCCGGGCAGGCCTGCAGCACCTGACTCCTGCTCATCCCCTCGGTCTTCCTGTGGCAAATGGTCCAGCGAAGGAGCCCAGAGCAACTCTGGACTGGAGTGTAGGTGTTGGCTTTTTAATTTAAACATAATTTGATTGCGTGTGTGTCTGTCTCTTTCTCAGGATTCCTATAACTACAAGCAATACTTAATAATTTTCTTTATTTTTATATTCTTGTTTTTCAATTACAGTTGATATACAATATTATATTAGTTTCAGGTATAAAACCCAGCGTAGACATTATATACCTTACTAAGTGATCATCTTCATAAATCTCATACCCATCTGACACCATATGTAGTTATTAGAACATTATTGACGAATTCCTTCTGATGTAGTTTACATCCCTATGACTATTCTGTAACAACCAATTTGTACTTCTTAATCCATTCACCTTTCTAATCTATCCCCCACCCTCCTCCCATCTGACAAAATGTTCTTTGTATCTATGAGTCTGTTTCTGTTCTACTTGTTCATTTATTTTGTTATTTAGATTCAATTGTTGATAGACATGTATTTATTACCTTTTTATTGTTCTTATTTTTAATCTTTTCTTTCTTCTTCTTAAAGAAAACCTTTTAACATTTCTTGTAATATGGTTTGGTGGTGGTGAACTCCTTTAACTTTGTCTTGTCTAAATAAAAGTCTTTATTTCTCCTTAAATTTTAAATGATAGCCTTTTGGTTGTAAGGACTTAATAATTTTTAATGTGGCTCACTGACCCATCTTTACATGTCTAAGCCATTCTCAGAATCCTAGGAACATAGCTTCTTTACTAGTATATGAAGTCAGATGTGTTGAAGACTAAAATAAAATCTTCATGAATCATTTGAAGCTACCTGGGTGTGCAGCTGTGAGATAAAAAGTACCTCTGCGCACATGCTTCATTGTCTCCTCCAAGCTAATGATGAATTAAACTTATCCTTAGCAGCATCATGGAATCTAAGTTTGATTTCCTCAACTCATGCTGCTTTGCCTTTTTGGTACTTTTTTCCTTTTTTTAAATATTTATTTATTTTTTATAGAGGATGACCTTACTTTAAATTCTAGGCACTTCATGTCTCCAGTCTGTCATACTTCCTCCCCTAACTCAAAGATAGATAGGTTTTGTATCAGTGGGAGTGGGCATATTTGCTGTTGTTAATATTTTAACCAAAAGACCTCCATAAAAACTATGAACTGGAGTTGAAGAATGCAGCCTGAAATTCTTAAGTCAATTAGAACACTTATTGAGAGTCATCAGTGAGTCAAGTTCTTGATGGAAGACATCTCTAACTGGATTGAAAGGCTTTGTCCCTTCCTGAAGGAATGTAAGGGGTGACATGGAAAGAGAGGAAGGCTGATCTGAAATTCTGCCTTTCTGGTCTTGATGGTGAATTTTTTTTTTTTTTTTTTTTTTTTTTTATGGCTCAATAATATTCTCTCTCTCTCTCGCTCTCTCTCTCTCTCTCTCTCTCTCTCTCTCTCTCTCTCTCTGTGTGTGTGTGTGAGAGAGAGGGAGAGAGAGAGAGAGAGAGAGAGAGAGAGAGAGAGAGAGAGAGAGAGAGAAGAGAGATTTTCTTTTTTTTTTATTTTTATTTTTATTTTTTTTTTATTGCTTAAAGTATTACAAAGGGTATTACATATGTGTCCATTTTATCCCCCCGCCCTAGACAGTCCCCTAGCCTCCCCTATCCCCCAATGTCTTATGTCCACTGGTTATGCTTATATGCATGCATACAAGTCCTTTAGTTGATCTCTTACCCCCCTACCTCCTGCCCCGCAACCCTCCCCGGCCTTCCTGCTGCAGTTTGACAATCTGTTTGAGGCAGCTCTGCCTCTGTATCTATTATTGTTCAAAAGTTTATAATGGTCTCTATTATCCATGAATGAGTGAGATCATGTGGTATTTTTCCTTCATTGACTGGCTTATTTCACTTAGCATAATGCTCTCCAGTTCCATCCATGACGTTGCAAATGGTAAGAGTTCCTTCCTTTTTAGAGCAGCATAGTATTCCATCGTGTAGATGTACCACAGTTTTCTAATCCATTCATCTACTGATGGGCACTTAGGCTGTTTCCAGATCTTAGCTATGGTGAATTGTGCTGCTATGAACATAGGGGTGCATATATCCTTTCTGATTGGTGTTTCTGGTTTCTTGGGATATATTCCTAGAAGTGGGATCACAGGGTCAAATGGGAGTTCCATTTTCAGTTTTTTAAGGAAACTCCATACTGTCTTCCATAGTGGCTGCACCAGTCTGCATTCCCACCAGCAGTGCACAAGTGTTCCTTTTTCTCCACATCCTCTCCAGCACTTGTCGTTTGTTGATTTGTTGATGATAGCCAGTCTGACAGGTGTGAGATGGTACCTCATTGTTGTTTTGATTTGCATCTCTCGGATGATTAGTGACTTTGAGCATGTTTTCACATGTCTCTTGGCTTTCTGAATGTCCTCTTTTGAAAGGTGTCTATTTAGGTCCTTTGCCCATTTTTTGATTGGATTGTTTATCTTCCTTTTGTTAAGTTGTATGAGTTCCCTAGAAATTTTGGAGATTAGGCCCTTATCAGATATGACATTGGCAAATATGTTTTCCCACACAGTGGGTTTTCTCGTTGTTTTGTTGATGGTTTCTTTTGCTGTGCAGAAGCTTTTTATTTTGATGTAGTCCCATTTGTTCATTTTCTCTTTCGTTTCAAGTGCCCTAGGAGCTGTATCAGTGAAGAAATTGCTTCGGCATATGTCTGAGATTTTGTTGCCTTTGGATTCTTCTAGAATTTTTATGGTTTCCTGTCGTACATTTAAGTCCTTTATCCATTTTGAGTTTATTTTTGTGTATGGTGTAAGTTGGTGGTCTAGTTTCATTTTCTTGCATATATCTGTCCAATTTTCCCAGCACCACTTATTGAAGAGACTATCTTGGCTCCATTGTATGTTCTTGCCTCCTTTGTCAAATATTAATTGAGCATATTGGTTCGGGCCGATTTCTGGGCTCTCTATTCTATTCCATTGATCTATATGCCTATTCTTGTGCCAGTACCAGGCAGTTTTGAGAACAGTGGCTTTGTAATACATCTTGATATCTGGTATTGAGATCCCACCTACTTTGGTCTTTTTCAGGATTGCTGCAGCTATTCGGGGTCTTTTTTTATTCCAGATGAATTTTTGGAGAGTTCGTTCTAGATCTCTGAAGTATGCCATTGGTATTTTAATGGGAAGTGCATTGAATTTATAGATTGCTTTGGGTAGTATGGACATTTTAATGATGTTGATTCTACCAATCCATGAACACGGTATGTTCTTCCATCTGTTTATATCTTCCTCTATATCATTTTTCAACGTCCTGTAGTTTTCTGAGTAGAGGTCTTTTACCTCTTTAGTTAAGTTTATTCCTAGGTAGCTTAATTTTTTTGGTGCGATGGTAAACGGGATTGTTTTTATAATCTCTCTTTCTGAAAGTTCACTATTGGTGTATAGAAATGCCTCGGATTTCTTGGGGTTAATTTTGTATCCTGCTACATTGCCAAATTCATGTATTAAGTCCAGTAGCTTTTTGATGGAGTCTCTAGGGTTTTGTATGTATAATATCATGTCATCTGCAAATAAGGACAGTTTTACTTCCTCTTTTCCAATTTGGATGCCTTTTATTTCTTCTTCTTGCCGAATTGCAATGGCTAACACTTCCAGTACTATGTTGAAGAGGAGTGGTGAGAGGGGGCATCCCTGTCTTGTTCCTGTTCTTAGGGGGAATGGTGTTAGTTTTTGTCCATTGAGTATGATGTTGGCTGTGGGCCTGTCATATATGGCTTTTATTATGTTGAGGTATGATCCTTCTACTCCCACCTTGCTGAGAGCTTTTATCAAAAATGGGTGTTGAATTTTGTCAAATGCTTTTTCTGCATCAATTGATATGACCATGTGGTTTTTTTCTTTCAATTTGTTTATGTGATGTATCACGTTTATTGATTTGCGGATATTGTACCATCCTTGCATCCCTGGGATAAATCCTACTTGGTCATGGTGTATGATCTTTCTGATGTACTGCTTGATCCGATTTGCTAAGATTTTGTTGAGGATTTTGGCATCTATGTTCATGAGGGATATTGGCCTGTAATTCTCTTTCATTGTGTTGTCTTTACCTGGTTTTGGTATTAGGGTGATGCTGGCTTCATAGAATGAGCTTGGAAGTGTTCCTTCCTCTTGAATTTTTTGTAGTAGTCTGAGGAGGATAGGTTTCAGTTCTTCCTTGAATGTTTGGTAAAACTCCCCTGTGAAGCCGTCTGGTCCTGGGCTTTTGTTTGCTGGAAGCTTTTTGATGACTGCTTCAATTTCTTCCATAGTTATTGGCCTGTTGAGATTTTTAGATTCTTCCTGATTGAGTTTTGGAATGTTGTATTTTTCTAGGAATTTGTCCATTTCCTCCAGGTTGTCTAGTTTGTTGGAGTAGAGCTGTCCATAGTATTTTTTAACAATCATTTGTATTTCTGTGGGGTCTGTTTTTATTTCGCCTCTATCGTTTCTGATTTTGTTTATTTGGGTCCTCTCTCTTTGCTTCTTGGTGAGTCTGGCTAGAGGTTTGTCAATCTTGTTTATCCTTTCAAAGAACCAGCTCTTGGTTTCATTGATTTTCTGTATTGTTTTTTTGGTCTCTATGTCATTTATTTCTGCTCTAATCTTTATTATCTCCTTCCTTCTGCTCACTCTGGGGTTTTCTTGTTGCTCTCTTTCTAATTCTTTGAGTTGTAGAGTTAGATGATTTACTACCATTTTTTCTTGTTTTTTGAGATAGGCCTGTAGAGCTATAAACTTCCCTCTCAGGACTGCTTTCATTGTGTCCCATAGGTTTTGGATTGTTGTGTTTTCATTGTCATTAGTTTCCAGGATGTTTCGAATTTCTTCTTTGATTTCATTGGTAACCCAATCAATATTTAATAACATGCTATTCAGCTTTCAGGTGTTTGAGTATTTTGGGTTGTTTTTATTGTAGTCTATTTCTAATATTATGCCATCGTGGTCTGCGAAGACGCTTTTTATGATTTCAATTTTCTTGAATTTGGGGATACTTTGCTTGTGCCCCAATATATGGTCTATTTTTGAATATGTCCGATGAGCATTTGAATAGAATGTATATTCCCTGGCTTTCGGGTGAAGTGTTCTGAAGATGTCTATTAAGTCCATCTGATCTAGTGAGTCATTTAGGATTGCTGTATCTTTGCTGATTATTTGTCTAGAAGACTTATCCAGTGCTGTCAGTGGTGTATTAAAGTCCCCTACAATGATTGTATTGTTGTCGATCTCTCCTTTGATATCCTCCAGGAGTTTTTTTATGAATTTGGGTGCTCCTGCATTGGGTGCATATATGTTTACCAGGGTTATATCTTCTTGTTGTATTGATCCCTTTAGTATTATGAAGTGGCCTTCCTTATCTCTTGTTATGGCCTTCACTTTGAGGTCTATTTTGTCCGATATAAGTATTGCTACCCCAGCTTTCTTTTCCTTTCCATTTGCCTGAAAGATATTTTTCCATCCTTTCACTTTCAGTCTGTGTGAGTCCCTTCTAATGAGGTGGGTTTCTTGTAGACAGCAGATGTATGGGTCATGTTTTTTTATCCATTCAGCCACTCGATGTCTTTTGTTTGGAGCATTTAGTCCGTTTACGTTTAAAGTTATTATTGAAAGGTACTTGTTTGTAGGCATTTCTGTTTTTGTGTGGCTGTTTTCTTTCTGAGCTTTTTATTTCTTATTTTTATACCAGTCCCTTTAGCATTCCTTGCATTGCTGGCTTGGTGGTGATAAACTCCCTTAGCCTTTTTTTGTCTGTGAAGCTTCTTATTTCCCCTTCAAGTTTGAATGATAGCCTTGCTGGATAGAGTATTCTTGGATTCAGTCCTTTGCTTTGCATCACTTTGTAAATTTCCGTCCATTCTTTTCTGGCCTGATGTGTTTCTGTTGAGAAATCATTTGACAATCTAATGGGAGATCCCTTGTATGTAACTTTCCGTCTCTCTCTTGCAGCCTGTAAGATTCTCTCTTTGTCCTGAACATTTGCCATGGTAATTATGATGTGTCTTGGTGTGGGTCTTTTTGGGTTCACCTTGTTTGGGACTCTCTGGGCTTGTGTGACTTTTTTCTTCCCCACCTCAGGGAAGTTTTCTGATATTATTTCTTCTAATAGGTTTTCTAATCCTTGTTCATCCTTCTGTTGTTCTGGTACCCCTATTATTCGTATGTTGTTTCGTTTCATGTTGTCCCAAAGCTCCCTTAGGCTCTCCTCCTGTCTTTTCATTTTTTTCTCCAATTGCAGTACCTTTTGGGTGTGTTTTGCTTCCTTGTCTTCTAAATTACTAATTCGGTCCTCCGCTTCTCCTAGTCTACTGTTGATACTTTCAATGGAGTTTTTCATTGCAGCTATATCACTCTTCATTTCTTCTTGGGTCTTACTTAAGTTGTTGATTTTTTCATCTGTTTCTTCTAGCTTCTTGGAGAGGTTGTCGATTTTTTCCTCCATCCGGTTTATGCACTCTAGGACCCTTATTCTGAATTCTTTTTCTGTCATGTTGCATGCCTCTGTATTACTTAGCTGCTTTTCTGGAGAGTCCTCCTTCTCTTTCCTTTGGGGGTTTCTTTGTCTACCCATGTTTGATCTCGCTGACATATCTAGACGTTGAGTCGTTCAGTGGCTGCTCCCTTGGTGGCAGTGACTCCTTGGTCTGTGGTTGCTCTTCGGGCGGTTGCGGTAGCAGCTGCTCTTCAGTTGGCAGCAGCTCCTCTGGTGGGTGCTGTTCACAGCTGTGGTGTCTCTTCTGGCTGGTGGGGCAAGGTTTCACATACAGCTGCTGTTCCTCAGCAGAGGGTGTGGTGCTCAGGAGGTTGCTGTTGCTTGGATCTGCTGCGTTGATTTAAAGGCACAAAATACAACACAACAAGGCACCACGTACCAGGCACTATACACAAATATATTCACGATATGAATAACCCCAAATAAAGGTGACCACCTGAATTAAGAGAATTAGAGGATAAGGAAGAAGGAAGAGAAAAAGAGAAAAGAGAAAAAAGAAAAGAAAATTAGGGACCAAAAAAAGGAGTGCAAAAATGAAATTGGGAAAAAGGAGGGGGGAAAATAAAAGCGAGAAAAGAAAAGAAAAGAAAAAAAAAGAGCGAAAAGAGAGAATGAAGTGGAAGAGGGGAAGATACTTTTTTATATGAGGAGAATACTCCTATAGAACAGCCATTAATCCCAACAAATTCCAGCAACAGCTCCCTGGAGATGAATGCAAACTAGAAACAACCAATAATATAATGATGAAAATAGAATGGAGAACACTAATCCCAAAATAAAATAAAGAGAAAATAAAATGGCACTTTAAAAAAAAAATGGTAAAATGGTAGCAGTAATAATACTGGTTAAAAATAAGAAGGTAGTAATTAAAAGGGTAAAATCAGGTGATGGAAAAAAGAAGAAAAAAAAAGAAAAAAAAGAAGAAGAAAAGAAAAAAAAGAAAAAAAAAGAGAAAAAAAAATTGGTTTCTTAGTTAAAAGGTGAAAAAAGAAAAAAAAAAAATATTGCAGTAGTGAAGGTCCTTCGGTTCTTCTATTCTTCAGTGTGGCTCGCCTTAGACCTGCCAGGTATTCAGGAGAGTGTTGAGTTTCCCTGCGATACACTGTTCCTCTGTGTTCTAAACCACAGTCCTTATTTTAAAGCAAGCCGCATTTGTTTCCCAGACTGCCTTATTTTGTGTTTAGCAAAGAGTCAGTTTGTGGGTCAGCCTCTGGGTGGCAGTGTTCTGGGGTTGGCCTCTGAGGCTATAGGGCCTCTCTGTCCAGTGGAAGTTCACTGCCCAGAGCTGGCTGCGTAAGAGTTATCAGTGCTGTGTTGTTGCTGGGATTGAAAATCCCTCTATAGGCCAGACCCTGTTAACTCCCAGGGACTGATCAGGTTATTTTAATCCTTGATCTCCTACAGGGTGGAATCTGGGTGTGGCTGTGTTCCTTGCCTGGGGGTTGGGGGAGGAGTCTCACTCTCCGGAAAGAATGGCTGCCTCAGCCCTGGGCTCAGGGGTGTCTCAGCACTCAATTCGCTGCCACCTCTTCCTGTCCCCCTTCTCTCCTCAGTCTCTCCCCAGATTCCACTCCTCCGCACACTATCCCTCTCTTCAGCACAGGTGAGTGTCTGTATCCAAAATGTCCCATGAACAGGATTCAGTGAAAACAAACAAACAAACGCCGGCCGGACAACAAACGCTTCCCCGGAAACGGGGAAGGCTTGGTTTCTGTAAGCTTCTTCTCTTACCGGGACTGCATGGTCTGGTCAGCTCTTCAGGCTGCCCCCTTTAGGCTCAGTCCTCTGTGATCACAGACCCAGCTCTCAATTCCCCCGGCGGCGCCAGGAATCCCGCAGTTCTCCTTTCCCCCGTCAGGGGCTCTGCCTGTCCCAAGGGACGCGGCTGTCTGCCACGCGGTCTCCCTCCGACTCTCTGGGCTCAGAGGTCTGGCAAACTTTCCTGCCCAAATCCCTGGTTTTTTTACCTTTCCAGGGGAGTTCTGCTCTTCCCGGCTGCAAACCGTCTCGCCAGCTGAGGAATTTCGCCAATTCGGGGTGGATGTTACTAGTTTCAGCTGCTCACTCCATTTGCTCAGGGACACGACCTGGGACGCGTCTGCCTATACCGCGGCCATCTTCCACCAGCTTGATGGTGAATTTTGTTTAGAATTTGTAGTTGAGTTGGCAGAGGGGAAATTCATGCGTGTCTCTTCTCATAAAAAAGAGCATGGCAGGGTGGGAGAAAAGAGAGGAGTTTTAAAATTAAATTAATTTTTTAGTACATACTAGAGGCCCAGTGCATGAAATTCGTACACCCATGGGGAGTGGGCCTAAGCCATCAGTCAGACATTCTTAGCGCTGCCACAGAGGTGGGAGAGGCTCCCGCCACTGCTGCTGTGCTCACCAGCCATGAGCCGCGCTTCTGGCTGAGTGGTGCTCCCCCTGTGGGAGTGCACTGACCACCAGGGGCCAGCTCCTGCATTGAGTGTCTGCCCCCTGGTGGTCAATGCATGTCATAGTGACCAGTCATTCCCAGTCGTTCTGCTGTTAGGGTCAATTTGCATATTACCCTTTTATTATATGCCTGGTGCATGGGTAGGGGCTGGCTGGTTTGCCTTGAAGGGTGTCCAGGATCAGGGTGGGAGTCCCGCTGAGGGCTGTTTTCAGGCTGGCCACACCCCCTTCAGGGTGGGGGGTCCTGCTGGGGTGCCTGGCCAGCCTGGGTGAGTGGTTGATGGCTGTTTGCAGGCTGGCCAAAGCCCCTTCAGGGTGGGGGTCCCTGCTGGGGTGCCTGGCCAGCCTGGGTGAGGGGCTGAGGGCTGTTTGCAGGCTGGTCAAGCCCCCCAGCAGGGACCCTCACCCCTTGAGGGTGTGGCCAGCCTGGGTGAGGGGCTGATGACTGTTTGCAGTCTGGCCACAGCCCCTTCAGGCTGGGGGTCCCCGCTGGGGTGCCTGGCCAGCCTGGGTGAGGGGCTGATGGCTGTTTGCAGGCTGGCCATGGCCCCCAGCCAACCAAGCTCCCAGTGGAGACTGGCTGGAAGCAGGTATCTGGGATTTATTTATCTTCTATAATTGAACCTTTGTTGCCTTTAGCAGAGGCCACAGCCGGCCAGCCAGGCGGAAGCTTGGCTTCCTCCATTGCTGGGACAACCAAGCTTTCTGCTTGCTCCAGGTCCGTGGCTGCTGGCCGCCATCTGGTTGGGTTAATTTTTATATAGTCGCTCTGATTGGCTGGTGGGAGTGGCTTGGGGCATAGCGAAGTTATGGTCAATTTGCATGTTTCTCTTTTATTAGATTAGATTACACTTTGATTGGTTGAATGGCCGACTGGGTCACTAGATACTTAGCATATTAGGCTTTTATTATATAGGATGCCATGATTTAATGTCCTTTTATAGTACCATATTTCTCTCGCTCAAACACACACCAACATTATTGTTTTACATCAGTGCTGAGAGTTTGTTACTATCTGAATATATTGCATTGTTCAGGAGGAATGTTCCTCTCCTGGAGCTTCCCTTTATTCCAGGTCAGTTATGTAATAAACTCTTAAATGATAATGAAGATTAGGATATATACTAGTATACACCAGTGATTACATAATTAAAAAGAATTAAATGTATAAAAAAACAGATAAATAAAACCCAAGAATGGCATGTAAGCACCCATTATTAGAGTGAGCATGTGTTATAAATCAGGGACCCCAAAAAAGTAGTTTAATATTCATGATGTCCCAAACAATCCTCTATTTGAGAGGCAAGACTCTAATGAGAGAGTTTAAATCATTTAGATAAGAAACCTTCATGAAATCTTTTTTCTGCTCCTTGTGTGACATTAGCCAAGACACTTGGTTTCTTTCAGCCTCAGTGTTTTCATTTGTAGATGGGGACAATTTTAGCCCCTCCTAAGGGGAACTTCATGGATGTTATTAGGATCAAATGTGGCAGTAAATGTGAAAGTTCTTCACAAACTGTATAGCCTGCAGAATTATTTATTCAGAAATAAAGTAATTGATGAATTTATTAATTCATCTCACATTTGAGTACTTGTTGGTCCTCGAACTTGTGTTGGTCCCTTGGAATTCTGAGGTGAGGAATATGTTTCTTTCTTTAAGAAGCTTAGAATGCAGAGTGCAGAGAAGAAATCAACAGGTAAAAAACCAGTGGTGACACCTAGAGGAGTACAGAGACCATCACTGGAGTGTGAGGGGAGACACTCCATCCCTGTTTGATGTTGGAAATAGTTATCAGAAATGCTTTTGAAAGATAAGTATCACATGATCTCACTTACTGTATATGTAGAATACAATGAACAAAATAAACTGATGAACCAAAATAAATCCAGAGACATGGAGGCATGGAGCAGGCTGATGAATATCAGAGGGAAGTGGGGAGGGGGGATGGGAAGAGATTAACCAAAGAACTTATGTGCATATTGAATAACCCATCAACATAGACATTACTGCAATAGGCCGCAGGGCGGGGTGGGTGGAGGGGGTCAATTGAAGGGGAAGGGATACCTGTAATACTTTCAACAATAAAGATAAATTTTAAAGAAAAGAAAAAGAAATGGGTATTTGAGAAGCTCACTCTATTGAAGGAGTAACCTTACTAAAGTGCTTTAATCACACACACACACACACACACACACACACACAAAACACACACACACACACATACACACACACAAAGAATTAAAAAAGAAGTGTCCTGCTTGAGCCAAAGCTTGACTAGTACATATAATTTTCTGATTCCTAATATTTCATTGGAATGATATTTTGGGCTAGTGGTGAAAGGTACAGTATATCATAAGGGAAGAACTAATGGGAACTAAGGCTGGGTTCATGTGTATTGATTCTTTATTCCCACTCTCCTTTGTGGGCACCTTGTCGTGGTGGCCTGTGGAGTTACCATGGTGGCAGGAAACACTTTGGGAGTTGTAACAACTGAGGGAAAATGAAAAGCCTTGTTTCAAGACACTTCAGCTGAAGGGTTATTTAGAGAGATGCTGTGTAAGGAGTTTTAAGATGTGACTGAAAAACACATAATTGTGAGCTAATATTTCTGTTAGCAAACAGAAGCCAAACAGTGACCAACCCTACCATTTCTTACTACAATCATGTAAAACATTTTTCTCAGAAGAGAGGAAGAAACAGATTGATGAAAACATTCTAGTGACTTTCTGATTTTGAGTTGCATGAGTTCCTTATATGTTTTGGTTATTGGATATATCATTGGTAAATATCTTCTCCAATTCAGTAGGTTGTATTTCATCTTGTTGATGGTTTGCTTCACTGTGCAAAAACTTTTTAGTGTGATGTAATCCCATTTGTTTTTCTTTGCTTTTGTTGCCCTTGCCCAGAAGGCATAGCCAAAAATATATTACAAAGAACAGTGTCAAAGAGTTTAGTGCCTATGTGTTCTCCTAGTTTTATGGCTTCAGGTCTGACATTTAAGTCTTTAATCCAGTTTGAGTTTATTTTTGTATATGGTAAGAGGTGGTCCAGTTTCACTTTTTGCATATCTCTGACCAGTTTTCCCAGCACCATTTATTGAAGAGACTTCCTTTACCCCGTTGTATATTCTTTTGCTAAGACTTTACCTGGTACTTGCCCTCACTTCAGAATTTTTTGCTTTTCCTAATGAATGTGCTTTGCACCCATTTCATTTATGTCACTTTAGTTTACATGTCTATTCAAAGAGCTAAACCAGGATTTTCTTCCTTCTGTGTAAAGTGTAAGACTAGTCCTCTGTGTGACTTCTATCTGCTGTTCCCAAATCCTATCCACTTGTGCACTCCTCTATTTATCTCTTTCTGTCAGCTTACTTTCTGGACTAAATGTGTTCAAGTGATCAAGCTTTACTTATACACTGCTGTTTATTAAACATTAATTTGACTTGCAGTGTCTTGAGAGTCTCAAAAATGTGGAGGAGGATGGCAAGAATTTAAAAAATAAAATAAAATCAAGAGGATCTCCAACTTCTTGCATTGGTGAGGGTGAAGGACCCTGATAGTGCTAAGTTATGCTTTTGGCAGAACAGGGGTGGATCAGGGCTGGCAAGAGCCCCCTTGTTCCCCATCCCACCTCCCTTGACTCTCAGGTTCAAATTCTTTGCAAAATACCATTTGGTTTGAGGTCTGTCATCTCAGAGGCCTGTAGTACTATGACCTGCTGACCTATGTCACCTCTCCTCTCTGCATTTCACCAGTGAGAAAACAGAAAAGCTGTCCATGGGACCCCTGAAGTTGCAAGACAAATCAGGGTGAACCTGGATTTAGGATGTTATGTGCAAGTTTCTACTTACTGTAGAATCCTAAAAGGGTCATATTCTGACTCCAGTACATGTGCTAAAGGTGCTAACGTCTTCAGGTGGGGCACAATTGTTTCCTAAATATCCTTTTGCATAGAGCTTTGAGGAGTAGCCTGCTGGTGGGGTGCCTGAGACCCAGGGGCGCCCTGACTCAGGGAGCCCAGACTGTAGGCACCTGTGTGTTTCGGAGAGGAGTGTACTATTATAGGAGTCAATTTTTATGCTTTGAGTACATGAACGTAATAGTTTCCTTCAAGCATTCCATTTTCCTTTTCCTACCTGGTGATCTATACTCTCTCTCTTTTTTAGTTTGTTCCTCAAAGTCCAAAGCTTCTGTCCTGCTCTGATTTGCTCCTATGGTTTATTGTGGGCACCCTGTCATGGTGGCCTGTGGAGTTATAACGGTGGCAGGAAACACATAGCTGCATTTCCTCCACGACTCTTTGCCAACATTCACTTCTTGCTGCCTGTGCACAGGGCTTTCCCTTCATGCATGTCAGGGTTAGAACCTTTTGAGTCGACTTGTGGGGAGTAGGCAGATCTTCAGGCTGGTACCTGAGTCTTCTATTAACAACAGTAGACAGTTGGCCCCACCCAATGTGGAAATTATTTCTTCAAGAAATGCCCTCTCTTGCTCTCTGCCAGGCCACACTCAGCTTTTCAACTGAACCAATTCCCTTTATTATATTCACTTTTTGCTTTGATCTCTCACAATTGCTCTCACCATCATGCATTGTCTTACAAATATTAGAACCAAATTAGTGTTTTTGAGTTAATTTTCTTACTCTAGGTCCTTAGTTAGATTTCAGGCTTCTTGAAGAGAGGGACAGATTTCTGCTTGTTCTTTCTTCTTCACCGTGGAAAGCACAGCATCATGGGCCTTGCTGTCCGGTGACTGATGTCAAGGGCCTGAGTGATTATAGCTTTTCTGTTCAATTAGTGAGAAGGGGACATTTCACTGGGGGTTCATGGGCATGTAGATAATCTCTGGTTCCTGAAAGGTGTGTGTGGTAGACATGAGTCCAAAGCCTGCTTAAAAAAATAAATGGATTTATGCTATTTTAATTCCAAGTAACTCTTTTTAACTTGTCTTTCTAACACAATGCATTGTGTTAAGTCTTAAAACACACACAGTTGTTTGATCTTTTCATTTCTCCCAAAGGCATCCCTTCTTCACCTTCATGGTGGCAACCTACAGGGTCTGCTCCCACTGACACCATGCCAAGCCAAGCCAGTTTGGGGGGAAATAGGCTAAATTTCTAGAAAGGGAGTAATGCTCAAAGGGAAAAAGAAATCTCATCTCCTGGGCCGGAGTCCAAGTTTCCATGTTAGAGGGACTTAGCCTGTTTAGAAGTGTGTCTAATGCATAGATAATGAATGTCTTCTCTGAAATGTCACATGCCCCTCTTGTGATGGGGACTTCATCTGGGCATAGAGATTTCTTCCCTGTTTTGAACAGTATAGCAGAGAGCATGGGAAGTGGGTCTTATTCTATCTCCACTGTCAAATTATTTTATAATTTGTTCTTGCCCATTATGCAGCCTAAAACAACTCTCAAAACAATGGTGGAAAAGCCACCAAGATCTTTCGTAAAGGACACATTAGTTGTAAACCTAGCATCCTTGATCTCAATTCATTTTATTTTTCCCTCATTGGAAAATTTCCTCCAGTCCTGAGGGCTAAGGAAAACAGAGCCTCAGCACAAACAAAGCCAGACTCTAAATCCAGACCACATTTCCTTTCCTATAGTTGATGATGATAAGAAATGACATGCTAAGAAATGACGTGCTCTCTCCCAGGCAGTAGAAACGTAACACAGTCAGGGCACCGCCTCACTCTTTGGTTCAGAGACGAGATTAGGGAAACAGAATCTTCACGTGGGATTGCTATAAACTGGGTTATGAAACTAGGTCATCTTATCTTTAGAAACTTTGAATGAAAGGCCAGGGGAGGCAGGTGTGTGTGTGCCTGTGCAAGTACGTGTGTTCTCATTTTTGTCTTGTTTCAAATGACAAATCCTAGCAGACCTGCGCCTTCTTTACAAGCTTCAGGTCTCAGCATCTTTACCTTCGGGTTTGGGTGTCATCACCCAAAGTGACTCCCACCCAGTGGTTTTCCCTACTCCCATTCCCATTTCAAAAAATGTCAGGTTAATCAAGAGATCAGATTGCTCAGAGCATGGGACTACCCGGCTATAAACCACAGAAGGTCCCGGACCTGGTCAGCCCTGTTAATAGTGGGGAAAGAGTGACTTCATGCACTCTCACCAGTCCTTTATTTACCCAAATTGTGAAAATTGTAAGGTAATTACACTGGTTGTTGGGGGAAATCATAGAATCCTACAACTTCATAGGTCAGTAAGAGTATTCAGGCCTGATCTTCTATCCTTTGGCAAGTAATTAGCTAACCTGACACTGTCCAGTAGACATATATATCAGGTGTAGAGTAATTCTAAATTTTCTAGTAGCCACATTGAAAAAAGCGAAAAGAAATAGCTAAAGTGAATTTTAACACCATGTTTTGTTTTACCAAATATGTCAATAATATTACAAATTCAGCATGTGATCAATATAAAAATGATCAGTGAGACAGTTCACATTCCGTTTTCACACAGAGTCTTCAGAATTTGCTCTGAATTTTACACTGACGGCACATCTCAATCAGGGCTGACCACATTTCCAGTGCACGACAGCCATCTGCTTACTGATTAGCACACATGCAAACCATCCAAGACAGGTTTCACCTATTATTATCGTGAAGATTTCTTTCCTATCTGAATTTGTAGGGACATTTACATAGGATTCCTATTTATAGTCTTCTTACTGTTTCAAACACTTTTTACGAGTAAGTATCTTCATTTTGTGTAAATTATTGGCTGCTGGTGTCAGTGCACTCTATCTGTCTTATTCAGTCTCCCCCATTCCCAACTTTTCTATTTTGCTTTTTTACCTATAACTATTACTAGGACTTCAGTAGAACTTGAAGGCAAAGAATCATATCTCTATGTCTGTCTGTCTATCTGGATAGATAGGTGGATCTCTATTCTTGGGTAGATTATATGAGGCAGAGGATACAATAAATCAGAGTAAATCATTTGAGTAAATTAGAGCAGGAGATAAGTTTTTGAACTTTGAGGAACAGACTGAAAGTAAGAGAGATATTTGTAGGTAAATCTATAGAGAGCTGTCTCAGCACTCACAAATACAGAATGTTGTCTTCATCTAGAAATGGGTGAGCTATATTTTTTGTCTGCCACAGATAGATACTCTGAGTTTTATACTATTTAAGATAGTATTTCAAGATGGATGTGTAGAGAAGAGAAAAAGAGGTCCCTGGGTTGGGAGAATGGAATAAACAAAAACATGGCACACAAAAGGGAAAGTATGGCTCTATTTAGACAAGAGCAATGAGAGAGTTAAATGTATAAAGGTGAATAAGGAAGGTTAAGGATAGACAGATCGATGCCATTAATGGAAGGTCTAGTTACTAGACTCTAGTATGTGCATTTAAATTTGGGGTTCATTTTGTAAATAATAGGGAATCATTTAAGCATTGTGGGCAAGAAATAAATATAGTCATAGCTATGTTTTCCAGGGAATTAATTCTACAGCAGTGGAAAATATCAGAGGGAATGTCAGAATTAGAGTTCAGAAGCAGAAGGAACCAAGACTTAGAGGATGGTACTGCTCAGTGGATGGTAAATAACTTAGGGGTAGATATAGATCATGAAAGGAAATGCAGACCAAAATATGAGCAAAGAGAAGAGGCCCATATTAGTTGGGGTAGACTGAGTGGAATAAATGAATTACTCACATATAATGGGTAAATACAGAAGTGTAGCAGACCAGACTGTTCCTAGTAGGTTGGGTAGGGGGTTGGCCCCGTTCCATAGTTATTCAATGACCCAGAGAGACTTTTGCTCTTACATCTTCCTCAGAAGGCTTCTAAAGTCACCCCAGAAGTTGACTTTCCAGGTATTCAGTATGGGAGAAGAGCACGAAGGAACACATGTGGGAGATTTTAATGGACCAAGTCTAAAAACAGTCCTCACCACTCCTGCACGTGTTCCATTCATTAGATCGTGGTCACATTGTAAGGAAGCTGGGTAATAAGGTCTACTTGTGTGTTCAGGAAGAAAAGAAAAATGATGTTGGTGAATGGCTAGCAGTCTAGGCTATAAAGACCTAGGAGAGAAGCTAAACTTCTAAATGTATATAGATTTTTCTTCCATTAGGATTATTTTCATAAGGTACATTTCCAAAAGTGAGATTACTAGGTACATTTGTGAATGTTTTAATTTATTATATTGCTTCTTTAAATGCCCGTGTGTGGTTGTTTCCTTTTTCTTGTCCCCAGGATCTACCTTGTTAACTTTGAGCTTACTCACCTTCTTCTCTGGTGACTGTACAAGGGCAGAGAAGTACCAAGTGTAATAGATCAGTCATTGACATGTTCTACAATCTATTGTCTCAGGCTTGAAGAGGTGGGGTGGGGTTTACTGGATTATGGTTTCAGACTCTACTGCAGAGTCACCTCCAGAACTTTGAAAACTCCTGATGCCCAGGTTTCACCTCAGAGTAGTTAAAATAAACTCTTTGGGAACAGTGCCTGAGTAATCTTAAAAACTCCCCAGGTCATTTAATGAGCAGTCAAATTTGAGGACCAGTGTGTTAGAACCACTGTGGCAGGAAGCCTCCACCTTTTTCTTTCCCTCTTCCCTCACAAAGATTGGTATTTCTAATCAGACCCTCCACCCCCCAAGAATGAGGTCAGCTAATCAGTCCTCCTGTGTCTGAATCTGGTCAGACTTATCAGCCAGGTGGGATGCAGTGTACCTGGGTTGGTACTTCCAGTGGTTTTTGACCATTTCCCTACTGTGATTTATATTTCAGTTTTTAAAAGAGTTGGCAGGATTTTTGCTGTGTTAAGGATTCCCTAGTATTTGCTGCTGTAATTATGTGTTTTATTTCCATGTTCTCTAGTAGTTTACTCTGTGGATTAGCCCACTAACTCAGTGATGTGGAATAAAAGTTTATTGGCTGAATAAAGAGTAAAGGGATGAAAAATGTATTTTATTCTATAAATGGTTAGACTTTCAAGTTGGATGATAAATTCCCATTAGTTAGAATATTTTAGGTTGTGGAGACCTAGTAAAGAAATGCCTTTTTATTTATTTACTTATTTTTACAGATATTATTCCCATCCATCACTATGTGAAAACTTTGAGTCCAAACCTATAGCTGTTCTCTGTTTGCCACTGGAAGTATTTGAGTAGTTCCAGAAGCAGAGAAATCTTTTAATTTGAAAAATTTAGAAATAATTGGGTGATGACCCTACTGAACTGGCACAATGTTTGAATTAATAGAAATGTATTAGACCTTTGAGTACACAGTGACTTTCAACTTCAAACTGAGTTTCAGGAAACCTCTGGCTTAGAAATAGAATTTGCCCATTACTGGTATAGATGTGTTTTCAAACAGTCTTAACTTAAAGTGCTTTACTACTGCTATCCTCCTTCGTAGCTAATTTGCTCAGCAAAGGCAATTTTGAATAGAATTTATTTTAATTGTCATAGGATCTGCAGTGTTGGGTCTTACATTGAACAATTTGAGGGTTTTTCCTCATTTGTTCAATATATATTCCAAAGATTACCACATCCATGTGTAAAGCTTCTATAGACCTAATGTCTGCTTTAGTTACTGGCTCAAACTTTCCCCAAACTCCTTTTCCCGTTTCCAGAATTTTGTTAAGATCAACACCTGCAGTACTTTCAGGGGTAAGATGAAAAGTGTTTAAACAACTCGGGTTCCACTTTCTTGCATCCAAAATCAAAATTTGAGAGCTTCCCCTTTAAGCCTGAAAGAAGACTGAAATGTGGTGGTTCCTCCTTTCCTTCCAGGAGAACGCTGTGAACGGAGAGCACCTGTGGCTGGAGACCAACGTCTCGGGAGACCTGTGCTACCTGGGCGAGGAGAACTGCCAAGTCCGATTTGCAGTGAGTGTGCTCCTCAGACCTCTGGGCTCTGACCTCGCTGGGGGGCAGCTGCCAAATGGAGTCTGAAGATAGTGGGGTCACGGTGCTTGAATTTCCAAGGAGAGGCTTGAAAGAGCTTGTCCCTTGGTGACAGAGAGAGTGTATCAAGTTAAATTGGCTTCCAAAGAGTCAGTCTGAATGCTGTTAGGGCTTGACTCTGCATGCCACACCGTGGTTTTAATGTGCTACCTATGATGACACCCAGGGTTGGTTTTGGTTGGTGTGTTGGGTGGGAAGGAGGGAGGATGTGCGTGAAGGATTGTCTGCTTAGGTAGGTGTCTGTGTGGGTGACAGGTGTTTGTGTGGAGGAAGGGTCTCTGTGGGAGGGGTGATTCCTTTGCAGGGGAGTGTGTTTGCCAGGGGGCATGACTGGTGGGTGAAGGTGGGGATGGGCAGAAACACCTGTCTGGTGTGGGTATAGGCTAGCAAATAATTCAGACTAAGTTCTGGAGGGTAAAATTCTAGAAACCATATAAACAATCAACAGTCAACTACACTGGAATATCCTTTGCTTTTTAAAATTTACTTTGTGTCCCTGTTTAGAACAATCTGTTTAAATGTTAAATTCTCTATGTTCTGTGAAGAGAACATGGTTGCCAGGCAGTAAATTGTGAGGAACTAAAATTCTAGTGTTGAGAGAGTAAACTTAACATTTTTGTGTACTTAAAATTATGAGTCTGAAAACAGAGTAACCAGAAATTGGAATAGTAAAGAAGAAAGAAATGTTCCTTCTTGGGAAATGGGCACTGTAATTGAAATAATAATTTTTTTTTCTTGTTATGTTCGTTTATCATGTGAAAGAAAGATTTGGGGCAAAGTGGACCTTGGAATGACAAGTGAATGTTTCTATTAATAACTAATGAGGAAGGAATTGAGTTTCCATCAAAGCTTATAGAAGAGCATAGCCCCCAAGGAATTTTATCAGGCTGCTCTGGATCACAAAGCTGGGAACCAAGACCTTTAAAATTACATTAGCTGTTTCGATGCCTAGTTTATAGGTTTTCCTCGGAAAACTTCATGAGAGTTTTGGAGGGCCAGGGTTTGTTGAGTGAAGTTGGGATTAGGTAAATGTCTAAGAAGATTCAGCAGTACAGCCTCTCAATTTAAAGTCAGGAAATCTGGGTTTGGATCTCAGTGTTACCACTCATTGTGTGACATTGAGAACTTTTGATCTTTGGGCATTCTGTACCTTCTCGGTAGAAAAATGGAGTAAGATTAAGTTATTTTTAATTTTGCTTCCAATTCAGATATGTACTTAATTGTTTACATTTCTTGTAATCTGGTTGTACATTCCGTCGATTTAAATATCATTTCAACTTTATGCATATGTATTTTTAATGAAAGTGTAATTGCATGGAGTTTGATTAAATTAACCAAAACCAAGAGAAGCTCAGCTATTTGGACTAAAATCCTATAAATAATGAATTAACATTATTATCTTAGTTAATTACATAAACACTGGTTGTGATAACATCAAGTGGAAAAAACGAAAGCTAATCTTACTTGTGTATGTACTTCTGAACTATTATCTACTGCTATTGCTGCCAACTGATAGACTGTAATATGTTATGGAGTTCTGTCTGATTTTCACATTACTGCCTTTAATTCTTTCTTGTGCTCTTTTAGGGTCAGCCACATATTACCTCTCTTGGTAAATCTTGTATTGGTAGCTAGCATTGCTATCTACTGATTATAACTTGATCACTATTCCCTCTAGACCAGGGAAAACAACAAGAAAAATAAAAGATATTTTAGGTAGATGTAAGGAGTTAATAGAATTGTGAAAATTCCTAGTGTTCTGTTGAATCTTTCTCAAAATTTTCTTCCAAATCTTGGCTCTCTTAACTCACTTTACAAAGTGTCTTGACAATGAAGAGCTCTCATCTAAAAAATGTTGGTTAAGTGAAGGAATAAATCAGTGAAGAAGCTGAAGACCTAACTGTGTTTCCTCACTAGACGTTTCTAAAGGCTCAGTTTCTTCATCTATAAAGTGAGGAAAATGTTGTTTGGAGAATTAGTTGACATAATGCATTAAAAGGACTTATTTACCATAGTGACTGACATAATAAATTACAAGGGAAAAAAAGGACAGGAGCAGACAATCCACAAAAGAACTACCAAAGACAAATATATATATATGAAAAATATAAACAAAGGCACCCAAATTAAAACAACTACGAAGAGTCAACATCGTGTGCCTTAAATTAGTAAGGATTTGCGAAATAATAATACATACTGCTGGCTAGTTTAGGCCCAAATGGGTACTCTCATTGTTAGCTGGCAGGGGTGTGAACTGATATACCTCACAGTATGTAAGTAAAGCATTAAAAGCCTAGCTCTCTCGCCTGTTTGTGGCAGCACATTTTGAGAGGGACATTGACAAGCATGAGAAGATGCAGAGGAGTGTGTGCTTACGTGGGTTTGCAGTGGGGAACTTTGTAGAAGGAAGAGTTCAATACTCTGGGTTGAAGCAGAGTAGTACAGAGGGAAGGGAGAGAGCCTGGACCTCTTCCAGTGTTTGAAGAACTGCCAGGAAGAAAAGAGAAGTAGGTGTCTTGCTCTTTGTTGTTAGGAAGACAGTACTGACGCTAACAGTGGCCCTCATACTCTGGTAAAAGAAACGTCATCTGGGAAACCTGTTAACAGTGTAGGTTATTATTTCTCTCTCTGCTCCAAATGCTGATTCACTAGGCCTGGAGTTGGACTTGAAAATCTGTGATTTCAGCAAACACCTCAATTAATTACAGAGCATATGGTCCACAAAGTTAACTTTGAAAAATAGTGTATTAATAAGAAAGAACTTCAACAATGAGAGCTGCCCAGTAAGGGAACAAGGTGCCCAAAGAGATGGGCTCAAAGGGGGTGGAAGGGCATCTTGATATTGTGTGTGTGTGTGTGTGTTGGGGGGGGGGGTGGGTTACACATCTGCTTTGGGTAAGAGGTTAGACAAGAAGATCTCAAAGAGAGCCTCCAGTTTGAGTGTTTTATTTGCAGTTTTCTTAGAATTAAACAACATTTTTTTGTAAGAAAAATGAGAGCATTATATTCTCATTTCTTTTAATGAGCCACCTTTGAAGAATGCTGACCTGTGAGATAGGGACCAAATTACCACAGCCAGATACTACCTGCAATCTTCTAAGCGAAGCGCCGGCAGAGTGCTCAGAGGAGGAGTGAATCCACCACTGCAGAGCGCCTCACTCTCCTTTCCCTATTGCAGCAAAGCACATGTCACAGGAGAAGTTAAGAGAAGGCGGAAGTCAATGTGGGTTGAGTAGCTGCCTCTTTCTACTCAGAGGTGGCTTCATGGAAGCAGGGACTGAGTACAGTTTTGGAAAATGGGTAAGATTTACATAAGTGGAGTTGAGGAGGGAGAACATTTCAGGCAGGGAGGGGAACATGAGAGAACTCAGAGGCAGGAGACCACCATGAGACATGCGTGAGCCCCCACAGGGTGTATGTTAGGTAAGGATGGAAATAAGAACGGATGGGTGTGTGTGTGTGTGTGTGTGTGTGTGTGTGTGTGTGTACGCACGCACGCTTGGTTTTCTGAACCATAACTTGGAGTGCATGTTATAAATGCCTGTGCTTATGAAGCATGGCCTATAATATATTGTCTAAATCAAAACTACTTGCAGGTGAAAGTTACTGCTGCTATAACATCAAGGGTCACCTGCATCAGGGACACTGTCCCCCTAACTTATGAGGACGAGGACATTGCCATAGTCTATTTCAAACCAAAGCTGTCCTGCAAATCCATGACCTCCTGCTGCCTGGTTGATATTTGGGGGCTTTATGGAGGGCATTGAAGGCAAGGCAGCGACATGACAGGCCATGAAGACTGTTGAAGGAGAGTTTGCTCCAAAGCCTCGGGGCTGAACCCAATGACCTTTAACATCCTTCCTCTTTTATGTTTCTGTAGTGGCAACATTTAATACAGTAGAATGTCTGTGAGCAGTTATTTAATGGGATTAAAGTTATTTTCAGATTAGTGACAGTACCCAAATTAGTAACTGTTTCTTTTTCTGATCTAGAAAGGAGGAAGGGATGCAAAAAATAATGAAATTGGAACAGAAGGATCACCGTTTCCCAACATATCTATGGAGGGAAATTTAAATAAAATTCCAACTGAGGCAACTCCTGTTTGGTGATTTTATTTGGATGGACATTTGTTCATTCATTTGTTCTATTTAAGTGTTATAGCCTGAGTACCCATTATCAGGAACTTCAGTGTTGAGAGTGACAGTGAATTGTAAGCAACATCCTCACAGTTTCGTGGGTAGAAATCATTCTCATGCTTGTTGATAAGATATACAAAGATGTTCATCCAATATTCCCAAAGAAACTCACGCCTCCCGAATAATCCCCAGAGCACATAACCAGCGCACAACTATTTTCACACTGAAGATACTTGCTTACACCATATGAGGATATGCACTACCTTAGTCAGACCTACCTGGATGCATGTAGACACAGACGGGCGACCTGTAGTAGCAAGGAAGCGGATTTTGTGTGGGACTGACCTGGGTTTGAATCCTGCTGTTCCATCTATATACTGAGTGAACCTTGGACACATTGTTTCACCTTTCTTGCCTCCATTTCTAATTTAAAGTATTGTTAAGATCGACCTCAGTGGTTCTTATTTCTGGATGAGCATTGCAGTCACTTGAGAAACTTGATTTTTAAAAGGGTTGGTTCTCAGCCTGGAGCTACCACATCAGACTGTCTGGTGAGTGGCACTGGGCATGAATGTGTGGAAAGAAACAAACTGTACAGACGATTCTGTGTGCTCTCACACGGGTGGGTAGAGAGCCTCTGGTCTTCATAAAGAGAGTGTCAGGACCAAAGCAGGTGGCCTGGTCCTCGCACCTGCTGTGGTAACTGATATAGGTTGTGTTGTGTAATCCAAAAACATATGCTATAGTCCTAACCCCAGGTACCTCGGAATGTGACCCTATTTAAAGATAGAGTGCTGCAGATGTAGTTAGTTAAGATGAGGGTGGGTCCTTGATCCAATATGACAGATGTCCTTATAAGGAGAGGAGAGGACACGCAGCAATACACATGCAGAGAGGAGGGCCATGTGAGGACAGGCAGAGGTTGGAGTGATGCAGCTGGCAGCCACGGCATGCCAACGATTGCAGGCCCTCATCAGAGGCCAGGAGAGAGGCATGGGCAGATGCCCTCAGAGCCCTCAGAAGAGTGCCAACCCTGTTGACTCCTTGATTTCAGACTGAGCTTCCGGACTGCGAGAGGATACATTTCTGTTGTTTTAAGCCACCTAGTGTGTGGTACTTTGTGAGGCCAGATTCGGAAGCACCTTCTATAAGGTGGTGAGTTACCTTATCTGGCCGTACAGATATCTGCACAAGGCTCATGGATGCATGCACAGAGGTACATTTCAATCGGCTTGACTGAGGATTTTGGCTGAGAGGTATGTGGCTTTCTGGATAAGTGAGCTGAGAGCTGTGGGGAAGAGAGTGGGCAGACAGGTGAGTGAGAGTGCATAGGTTGGGGAAGAGACAAAGGGAACTGTCAGACTCCAGAATGCTCTTACCAGAAATCTCTATTTTTAAATGTGCTTCTGCCACCTTTTTTGTGTGCGTGTGGGTGGGCTAATGGGTACTGCTTTACTTTTCTTTTTTAAATATGTTTTTATTGATTTTAGAAAGAGAAGAAGGAAGAGGGAGAGAGAGAAAGAAACATCGATGAGAGAGAGAGAGAAACATTGCCCCCTGCAAGCCCCTCATGGGGGATTGAGCCCACAACCTGGGCATGTGCCCAGGGAAGCAATCCAGCAACCTCTCAGTGAATGGGAAGATGCTCAATCAACTGAGTCACACCGGCCAGGGCTGCTTTTATTTCCTTATTGTTTTGTTCATGTGTTTTGCTTTCATCTTTTCCTGGTGTGGGTAATGTTTGGCAAAAATGGCCAACCCCACCTGTATTATAAGGAATATTGCTTTCAGTGTAACAACCATAGTTTTGTTTCATAAATGAATGAATGGCATTAGGGAGGCCATGCCACAGGTATGAGCGGGAGTGAGGAACCATGCAGATCTGGAGACAAATAGATCTGGATAAAACCCTAGCTCTGCCCTGCTTCTCTGAAGCTCAGGTTCTTCTATAAAATGATGAAGATTATATATGCTTCTCAGAATTGCTACGAGGATTAATTTAGTTCACAAATGTTAATGTCCTCCTTCTTTCTCTCCCGTTGCTGCTTTCAATGCATTAAGTTGAATGGGCTAATTAGTAGTTTGGTTGGACTAGGTTTTAACAATGCCTTTTGTTTGGGATTGTCCTAACCCAGGGGTGGGCAAACTTTTTGACTCGAGGGCCACAATGGGTTCTTAAACTGGACCGGAGGGCCAGAACAAAAGCATGGATGGAGTGTTTGTGTGAACTAATATAAATTCAAAGTAAACATCATTACATAAAAGGGTATGGTCTTTTTTTTTTTTTTAGTTTTATTCATTTCAAATGGGCCGGATCCGGCCCGCTGGCCGTAGTTTGCCCATGGCTGTACCCCAACACTGAGACTCTTAGAGATTCACCTATTGTTTTGCTGCTGCGTGTAATATCTGTAGTCTCACTAGGTCATGTGTGGGACCAAATGAGTGTGACAAATCGAAGTGCCCCATTCTAGAAAGGAGCTCACAGGCCCTGTCTTCTTACTGGTGGGCTAGAAGCCTTATCATTGGATTTGGCATCACAGCATCTGCTCACAGGATGCTGGCCATGCCCCTGGGTCCTTGGAATAAACTTGTAAGAAGAACACAGGGCAACCCTGGTTGGGTAGCTTGGTTAAAGCATTGTCCTGATACACCCAGGCTGCAGGTTCAATCTCTGGTCAGAGCTCATTCAAGAATCAACCAATGAGAGCATAAATAAGTGGGACAACAAATGGATCCCCCCACCCCCACTTTTCTCTCTCAAAAATCAATCAATAAAAACTTTAAAAAAGAAAAAGTACAAAGGCACTAGCTCCCTGCCGTAACTGAAGCTTTTCCTTGTTTTCAAAAACCAAAATCTTGAACCTGGTCACACCCTATTTCATCTCTGGAAGATGGGCACACTGGACAACATCCTGTGCAGATACTGTCTGGTGTGCATCTGTGTGCTGTGAGCACACAGGTGACAGGACCAGTGCCCAGCACACACTACTGTGGCTTTATGCCCATGCACACATTTGGGGCTGACAGCTGTACGCCGCAGAGCGTGACACTGGGCTCTCGCTTCAGAATGCACTGAGACCACTGGCCGCCCCTCTGTTGTTCAGCCTGGCAGATTGATGATTCTGCACCCCCGGATGGTGGCTTGGCTGGGTGGGGTGCAGGTTATCAGAGGGAACCGTGAGTGTGGCAGTAAAGCCAGGCAGCTTAGCCAGCTTTCTGAGTTGTTTGGGTGCCAGCCTTGAAGATGCCATCTCTAGGAGCCGCCAAGGCGGCGCTCTGCCAGAGGCCTCGCCCACCACGGGGATAGAGAGGAGCTGATGAGCTAAGATGACTCAGCGAGAGCACAGCCATCAACATAATAGTTTTGAAAATGCATTTGCACAGCCAGACTCTGCTCCTGACCCCTAGTCATGGGATGTGAGTGGAGGGAGTGGGGTGTTCCTGTGGGTGAATGATGTAGCCGTGTGTGTGGCCAGGTGGTCAGCATTTGCACGCAATCATTCAAGTGCACACTTAGAACTGCGTCCCTCATGTGGCAGGTCCTTGGTAAATGCTAGGCACTGTTACAACTATTGTCATTGTCATAACTGTAATTACTGGGCATAGCGTGCTAGCCATGGACTTGAGGAGAATATACCAATTGTGTCTGCTTTATGCAATAGAGATACTGATGGGACATGTTGCTTAGGGAGCTTTAGGGTGTTGTCACTCCTTCCTAGTGGCACCATTGGATTAATGGCATCATGGTCTGTTTGCACAGACATGTTATGGAGGGCATTAAACTCACATAAAAACAATATGGGGTATTGTTCATGAAAAGGGACATAGGATCAAATAAGTTTGGGAAACACTGAACACCTTTAATATGCAAATATGCATTATGAAGCTCTCAGAAGGGTGTAAGGTATGCAGGATTTCCTGCTTTTTTTCTGGGGGTGGTAAGGATCATTGAATCCATTATTTTCCCCATAGAACAGCAGTTCTCAACCTGTGGGTCGAGACCCCTTTGGGGGTCGAACGACCCTTTCACAGGGGTCGCCTAAGACCATCGGAAAACACATATATAATTACATTACGATTCATAACAGTAGCAAAATTACAGTTATGAAGTAGCAACGAAGATAATTTTATGGTTGGGGGTCACCACAACTTGAGGAACTGTATTAAAGGGTCGCGGCATTAGGTAGGTTGAGAACCACTGCCATAGAACATCTGTTCAACATTTTGTGGGATGTCAGTATTCAGTGGAAAACTGAAATGCTCGTACAGTGCAGTTTCCCTAGCACTTTCCAATGTTAATCAATAGCAGCAACGCTTTGGGTGGTCACTGGAGGCTATTTCCTTAAAGGTAAAGGAATGAAAAGTCAGGGATGCTTAATCCCCATCGAGCTTTGTAGTTTTTCTGTATCTTTGTGCAATTATTTTGCCTTTACACTTTCATTAGAGTGTGTGTGTGTGTGTGTGTGTATGTGTGTGTGTGTGTGTGTGTGTGTGATTTTATTCTTAGAGAAGAATTTTAGATCAAGGCTGTGCTTATTTGTGGATTGGGTATATGTTTGCGTGGAGCAATCCTGTTATTTAATAAAAATCATTTGCACCTGATTCAGCGTAGAGTTTGCATATTACCTAGGCAATGCCCAGGTGTGCAGAAATGCTTTTCTTTCTAGTGCTCAGTTCTCCTCAGTGACAGGGACCCAGAGCCACAGAGTTGACCCCATATTCTTGATGTTCAAAGGCTCCAGTCTTGGCTGAAGCATTGTTTGCATTAGTTGTTACCCAGAACCCCCTCTGGCCTCCGAGTTGATACTGTTTTTAGGAGCTTTTTATTGTTGCCTATCTCATGTACCAGGCAGATAGAAGGAAATGGAGAAGCCTGCTTTGATGTCTTCATTACAGCAGGTGTGTGGGATTTGGAATCAAATGACCTGGCTTTGAATCTAGGTTCTGAGATTTTTCTAGTTGTGTGACAATAGCCACAGTTTTAACCTCTTTCAGTCTCAGTTACTCATCTATAAAATGTGGGTAATACCTGCTTCTTATGGATGTTGTGAAACTTGAGTGAGATAATGCATATGTAGCAATTAACAGTGTGGCAAGTCACAGACACTCAACAAAAAGTAGTTACTATAGTCATTTCTTCCTTCAGTGAAAGTGGTTCCAATGGATTGTCAGAAACAAACCGAAAAGGCAATGCCAGACTATTAACTTTGGAGGCCCTTAGTCATCACCTCTCTCACTGAATAAAAGAGGGTCTGAATCCTGTGGGGGTGTAACAACTAGCCCAGCTGCCAGGCTATCCTGGACTCTGTGCCCCTTCTCCATTCTCTTGATCCTCTTATACCACATATTATTTTCTATTATCTAAAAGCAATATCACTCACTTACTGTCTGTCTTTGCCACTAGAACAAGCTGCATTTAGCTCATGGACTTTGCCTGTCTTGTACTCTCCTGGATCCTCAGCACTGAGAAAAGTGACTGCCATTTTTCATGGAATGAATGAATGAGTTCACTGGTAGGATTGTTCGGAGAGATACACATACACACACAGACACCTGTCACCAGATTAATCCTGCCACTTAAGTACCATTATGCTTGAATTCCTGACTTATTTTTGAGGCTCTTCACAGGGAGGTTCAACACTAATTACTAGCAGGCTACTGTGGAGTTCTAACTCCTGTTTAGCCCATGTGATGCCTACTGAGCCCATTTATTGGATTCTTTTTGAGGTAGACAGCTGTTTTCCACTCTTGGCACAGGTGGTCATGGTATGGTTGTCATTAGTCCGTTCCCATGGGGCTCTCAGGAGAATAGATTTTTCTAAAGCAATGATGTCAAATATGTTCATCTGTCTTCATCAGTTTTGTTCTCTTAATCTATCACTCATAAAGAAAATTAAAGGGAAGTAGTAAGTTACATAGAAAGAGATGGCTTTGCATCAGCAAGACCTGAGTTCTACTCCTAGCTAATCTATCTTGGGAAAGTTGCTTGCTCTCATAAGTTCTCAGGCCCTCAGCTGTAAAAAAGGTGAATGGCACCCATCTTGCATGGTTGAGGTGAGCTGTGCTTATAGTGCACATAATGTGTAAATACTTCTGCCAGTCTCCTGGGAAATACTCTGTGGTCATCATGTCTTTGGAAAAAATGGTGGGCAATGTGTGTATGTTAGTGAAAACCACACTGCCACTTGAAGATACAGTGTTGGGTGAACTGTGACTGAAATGCTGGCCTTCCTGGGATAGATCGATCGGAGGCTTTGTCTTCATTGTGTCACCAGTAGCTTGGGATTTAGGAAATGGCAATGAAAAGGTAACTAATTTACCACGGCTTGATGTGGCTTCTTATGTAGATACTAGAGGCCCAATGCACAAAATTTGTGCAAGGGGCTCAGCCCTCGCAGCCGTGGCGGCTTGCCTGGGCCCTCGCAGCCCCAGCTTAGTCAGGAAGGTCGTTTAGAAGGACTTCTGGTCTCATTAGCATATTACGCTTTTACTATTACAGATAGTGTTCCAGATTAAAACAAATATCTATAATTATTGTTTAGAAATCTTAAGCTGTGATCTTTAAAAAAACAATTCCATCAATTTCCACAAAGCAAACTGATAATGAGAACCTTTTAGGGCTCATACTGCAAGTAAGAGGGTTTATATGGTCTATTACACCAACCACGATTAAAAGGCAAACTTTGGTATTTCTTGTTTATATTAACCCTCAGATCTCTGCTGTGCCCTCTGTATCCCACCTTAGAAGTAGAGAGAGTCATTAAGACAACATTGAGGCATTATTTCCTGTTGTCTTCATGGTGTAATATGTCCAGCCCATCCGCATTCATATCCATCTGCCTGAAATTTGTGAGTACACTTGTGTCTGTGTGTGTAGGATGCTACTTGTGCGAATGTCTACTTATAAGTGTTTGTATACTTGTAATTGTGTTTATATACAATCATATAGAAAAACTTCAATTAACCTACTACAAGGTGCATGGCAACTGTGATGTGAGATATCTTTGAAGAGACTATAAAAATCGAATGGAGCAGCCCCAAAAGCAGCTAGAAAGAACTAAAGACAGAAAGGTAGTCCATGATACAGTTAGAGCTATTGACTGGTCATATGAGCTGCACCAAAGCTGGGCAGCACAGAGGAAAATAAAAAGAGAATTAAAAACACACAGAGAGAAAAGATAAGGAGAAGAAAATACAAAGCAGAGACAAGAGAAGACAGCGACAAAGTACAGAGGCAAGGATAATGATTATGGAAATGCGAGATGTCCTTGGGTAAAATGAGAGCCAGGAATGGGAAATAGAATTGAGGATTTTTGAATATTTCTTTGAGTTCATTCAGCTGAAATCCCTTTTTAATGCTTCCTATCCAGAAAGTCCCAAACAGTGTACCTATCTTGGGCCAGTTAATGCCAGGGCACTCTAAGCAATACACAGCCCAGCTCAGAGAGCAGCAGTGTGCTGGTAGCTTTCCATTAAGCTGTGCCAGCCATACAACTTACCAGGCCATCACCATACTTCTCAGAAGTAACAACTGCAATACATATTTGCTTCATACACTTCATACATCAATAACTGAACTGAATTTTATATCCATTTACAAAAGATAGTAGCAGTGTGCATTACTTACCCAATCGAGTTCCATGTAGATGTCTAACATTCACGGGTAGATTTCTATTTAGCCCATCAGAGAATTCGTGTACCTTCTTCTCATTAAAAAAATAATAATAAATTCACCAACATAAGCTACTTTTAAATTACTGTTACAGAGAATGATTTGCTACATATTTTAGAGTAAACTATTAAGACATATGTATTTTTTTTTCTCCCCTTAAGATAAATCCTCTGCCATTCTGAGCATAGTTTTGTTTGTTTTTTAAATCCTAATTTAATGGAACAACACAATGAGGTATCATTCTTTATAACCAGCCACCAACTTTACTAGAATCCAGTAGCTTTGAATTAACACTGGTTCTAGCAATTTGGTTCTTGCCAAATTGGTCCTCATGTGAGTGCTGACTGGCTGATTTTCAGGCAAAGGGGAGGTTTTCCTGTTCTTTGGGGTTCTCATAGTCAGCTCACATAGTCCTTTCCCTTCCCTTCACTATCTGCAGTAAGGTTTTGGTTTTGTTTCTCTTCAAATGAAAGACATAAACTACGCTGGCTGCCAGGGAAATAGAAAGCTTTTCTTCACATCCAAACAAGGACAAGAATGAACTTTTCTTCTTTCTCTTGGTGTCTCTCAAGAAGCTGTGGAATTGAATCTGTGGGCCTTAGCTCAGGGGGGTCCTGCTTACCCTGTAGATTTACTGTACAGGCACACCCGAGGTGTCTCAGGGGAGGCAACTCAACAAACACTCGCTATGCATGTTGCTCCCAGTAATGTGTTCCTTAGAACAGAACAAAATATGGTGTTTGAAGAGCAACTTAAGTGAATTTTATTGTAGTACTTACTAGTAGAGGCAATCCCAACCGTAACACTCATGAGATGGGCAGTCAGCTGATGCCCATAGCAGCAAGCTGACCAAGGTGTGGGAGCGTGGCCACCCATGGCTATCGGTTATTCCACTGAAGGACATAAGGCCCAGGTATGAGAAATCTGTGCTACCCTTAGGGGAGGCATGCGTGACCAGAAAGAACGGTCTGCCCTATCAGTTAATCACTTACATCTCTGTCTTCTTTTCTCTTCCATTCTTGTCGCTCCAATTCAGGCCCTAATTTCACTGTGGACTTTGATTACTTATTCTCTTTCAGAAAATATCCAACGTCTTATGACCTGCAAGACCATGTATATATGATCTGGCCTGCCATGATTGTCTGGCCTCATCTCCACTCAGTTCACTCCACTCCTGCAACACTGGCCCCTTCGTCACTCCTCAAACCTCCCAAGGTCCTCAGGCCTCTGGGCTTTGCACTTGCTGTTCTATTTGCTAGGAATGCTTCCTGCCCACCCCCCCCCCGCCCACCCCCCATACATCTCCATGGCAAAGCCCCCCACTTCCTTCTGGTGTTTCCCAAAATGTATCTTCTCAGTGAGACCTTTCCTGGCCAACGTACAACTTCAGTTCTCCTCTACTCCCGATTCTATTTCCTATTCCCCATTCTCTCCTTAATTTTTATCTTTAGCACTTATTTCTATTAATATTTAGATACTATTTTGATATATCTTGTTTATTGTCTGTCTCTCCTAAGAGAATGTAACTTCCATGAGGTAAAAAACAATTTAAGAATGTTTTGTTCATTGCCGTATCCCCAATGCCTGGGACAATGCCTGGTGCCTAGTAGATACTCAGTATTTTTTGGTTGACTGAATTACTAAATTACTCATCTAATTTTCTCTTATCTGTTGCCTTCCTTTTTTTTTTAGATAATCTAGTGCTACATACTGCCCCAAGATTAAATTATTATTTTTGGCTACATAAGTCTCACAAACTCTATTAGTGCCCCATTGCCTATTAGGTTAGATGTTCTATTTCTCAGCCTAGACTTCAGGACTTAAACAACCTTTTTTCCTATCCACCCTTCTAGCCTAATCTGCACCACTCAATCAACTGGAATCAACATGGGAAGCTGGCTTCCTTGCTGGCCCCAGCTCTGTCCAGCACGTTTCTTCCCTCCCCCCGCCCCCCACCACTACTATTACTCAAATAAATATTCCAATCTACTGAGTTTATAAGCATAGGTGGAAGCAGCGATAATAGAATTTCTGTTCTTATCTCTACCCAGTTATGTAAGGGCTCAGCCTTCTGAAAAATTGGGTATTTCTGTGGCTTCCCTAAAGATACCTCATTTGTGCTCACAAAATCAGTGGTTCAGCTATAAGCACCATGAATTTTCTACCCTAATTTTCCTTCTACCCTAAATTTCCTTCCTGTAAAGGTCTTTCATCCCTTAAACAATTTTAGGGTGCCTCCTTACCTCTTTTTTGGAGATTTCCTATGTGAGAATGCCTATGTCCTAGTTTAGGTTTTGCTTCTTAATTCCAAAGCCACCAGTTCTTCAGACTGGAGCTGGATTGGGGGCTGACGTGGGGAGAAAGCCCTTCTCTGCAAGCCACTTTTCCTTTCCGTTATCTCTCCCATCCTCTCTCCCTCCCTCCTTCCCTATCTCCTTCCCTCCCTTCCTCCCTCCTCTCTGCCAGAACATCTGTTGAGCTTCTGCAATGGCCAAGCATGTCCTTGGTGTTGGATTATGGCCATATGGAAACACGCAGGGGAATCTCCATCTTCTTGGAAGTCTACTGTGAGCCTCTCAGGTAGAGCCTGTTGTGCCATTTCTCTTGCAGACCTTGATGACACAGCTCCTCTGGCTTCTTAACAGCCAGTGTTCCCACTCTTCACACCTGTGGACACCCTACTCTACCTGATCCCCCAACCGACGCACACATGGAAGCTTCCACACTCATCCATCAAACCTGGTGCCCAACAACTCATGCAAATGGACACCTGTGAGTCTGGTGACTGTGCCCCATTGGACACGCCAACCAAGTCTCAGTGCCTTTTAGGAAACATCACTGCTCACTATGTAATGAGACTTTGGATCTTCTCCCTGCTGGAGGGATCCTCAATTTTTTATATGTAAAGTTTAAGGCCCAAGTAAAAAAATGTGTTTCTCTGTTGGGCCTGTTTTTACTGATTCAGCTTCTGAGGTTTTACCCTCCTATAAATTATAGCACCTGCTGTCTGCGCTGTTCATTTAGCACATAGCCATGTGGGACCTTCTTCTATTAAGGACCTTATCTTCTGAGTCCTTCTTGTCTCCTCATGTGGCTTACTAGGAAGGAAAGAAGCTTCTTCCTTTTTATTTCCGGTACAGCACTTAGCATTGCTTTATACATGTAGCGATGGTTAACATTATTTATTGAATAAATGTCCAGAATATGCTTTGGAAAGGTTAGTGGTTAACAAGCTGTTGCAGCAACATGGAAAATTCCCTTGAGTAGGAGACCTCAGACGATTATGTTTCCAGGTTATGGCACATGCAGACTGAGGCATATTGTACAATTGAGTATTGCATGAGTGTTTTTATGCACTAGTACATGAGTCCCCCTTCCTGCCTTCTTCTTTTTTAAAAAAATATATTTTTATTGATTTCAGAGAGGAAGGGAGAGGGAGAGAGAGATAGAAACATCAACGATGAGAGAGAATCATTGATGGACTGCCTCCTGCATGCCCCCTACCGGGGATCGAGCCCACAACTGGGCGTGTGCTCTTGACTGGAATCGAACCTGGGACCCTTCAGTTCGCAGGCTGACACTCTCTCCACTGAGCCAAACCAGCTGGGCCCAGCCTTCTTTTGTTCCTGCTCCTTGTTCTTTCAAATATTCTGAGGTTCTTTGGGCAACATTTAGTATGTGTTCTGCCAATGGTAAGGGGCCATGTCAAAGGGATTCAACCCTCACCCAGCTCTTGTCTGTCCAGAGGACACATGGCACCTTGACAAAGGAAGAACTATTTTCCATGGGCCAACAGTAGTCAGGTTGAGGGTTGGGGCCTTTTAACACAGAGCAAGGTCTCCCTGTGGTAGGCCTTCTGCAGAAATCTCCGGCAGTACCTAGGACCACAGACTTCCTGGACATGGAGCACTTCTGCTCCTTGTCTGGGATCATGAAATCCCGTTGTCACAGAGAGACTTACTGATGTAGTGAGGAGCCATAATAGGGGTGTGCTGGAACTTCAACTAGCCACCTTCCTAATTTGTCTGAAATGTCCTCTATTCTGCTTGGGGAAAAGAAAAGGCATGAGTGAGAATGGAGGCTGTTCTTCAGCCCTGAAATCACATTAATTGAACTTCCAGATAATGTCATTCTTCATTTTTCCTAATACCAATTTACAGATTGTATCCCAGGCTCCCCAGAGAAGCAGAACTTGCCAAGTATGCTTGTCATTTCTCCTAATTGGGTGTTTAAATTAATCAGAGGACTCTTGTTTTCATTTACCTTGGATTATACAGCAGCAACATTCTGGTTCATGTTGCTCATAGAGGCAATCCCATTGAAAGGGCAACCAATTTCTGAGATTCTAAAGCAGGGGTGGGGACCATTTTTTCTGCCAAGGGCCATAACATCATTCTAGGACCATACAAAATTATCAACTTAAAAATTAACCCGCTATATTTGGTCAAACATTTAATTAACTCTTCGCTGGCATTGAGCTAGACCAGTGGTCGGCAAACTGCAGCTCGCGAGCCACATGCGGCTCTTTGGCCCCTTGAGTGTGGCTCTTCCACAAAATACCACATGCGGGCGCGCCTGTATAGTGTGATTGAAACTTCGTGGCCCATGCGCAGAAGTCAGTATTTTGTGGAAGAGCCACACTCAAGGGGCCAAAGAGCTGCATGTGGCTCGCGAGCCTCAGTTTGCTGACCACTGGGCTAGACATTCCCCACCCTGCTCTAAAGGCTTAGGAAGCTTCCTCTCCTCTACTTTCCTGAGCATTTCATTTGCTGCACCCTTGGAGAGAAAAACCGGTACCCTTGTCTATGCCCTGCTGTCCATCATCTCTACTGCTCCCACCAAAGTGGCCCCGTAGACTGAGCTTTGTGTTAATAAAGGAGTAAGAAGAGAGAATAACATTTTTGTCACCTCACTTACTATTTCCCCTTTGCCTGATCTCAAACCCTCCCTTAGTTTTATTCCTGAATATGAGACCTTCTGATCTGGGAAAGGAAAGGGGCTGAGAAATCACTGAGGAGCAGACAGTTTGGTAGAAGCTTGACTTTGTAAATCTATTGCACCAGCCTCATCCACCCTTCTGTTTCCCTGCTTTCACCACCCACTGGCCCTTCTGATCCTTTGCCCAGAGTGCCTTCTCCACATCCTTCCCCAATTTCAGTTTGGTTGAGTTCCTGCCTGAAGCCTCTGGCCACTCATTTTCTATCACTGTGGTCTCATCATAGGTGTGGGACTAATGGAAGAGCCACTCCTTGCATTAGTTCTGGGAGCTCAAAGTTTGGAAATTCTGTCTGGAGTGAGATGCTGCAAGCCCCAAACTTAGTTCTGCCAGCAGCAGGCTCTGGCCTCTGAGCTTTCCTGAGACTGGGAAACTAAGAAAGGGTTGCCATGCTGGCTCGGAGTGCTAAGTATTTCCTCCTATTTCTCCACTTTTGATCTCTGTGATTAACTCTGTGGAGGTGTGGAGGTGTGCCTGCCTTGTACATGCTTCTTGGGGTCAAACTTCAGACTGTTAGGGATGACAATCAGCATCAGTTACCCTAGGCAGCAAGGAGACCCAAATACTTGCACAAATCATAGGTTTATGCATCTAGGTTTCCCTTCTTCTCTCCTCCCTCCTTTCTCTTTTTCTTTCTAACAAACAAACCACATTAACTACCATCAGATACTCATTGCTACTTAGCAAAAATCACATCTCTTGTTCAAACAAAGAAAAAATAGCTTTTTTGGTGGTACGTTTGGATCAGTGACTTGTGACCAAAGGAAGTGGGTGGGTGAGAGGATTAGACAGTAAACGCTCTATCAGCGACAGTTATCTACTTTCTACCACTGCTTGCCTCTGATCCTTTTGGCCCCAGCCCCAGCCCCAGCCTCTAAGGCCGTGACAGTCCTACTCCCATGCTAGATATGCGCTGAAGGTTGGCGAGGAGCTATCACTGCTTTGAAACCAGCGATGACCACAGTGTGGGAAACGTGTAGGGCCAAGTCAGAACTTGAATGTTCTCTCTTACAATCTCTGCAAGGTCTGCTGGTTAGTTTGCCCACCATCCTAAAGCATGGCATGTCACTCCATTATTATTATGTAGGTAAGGATTGGTCATGATGTGATAGGCTGTGATCTATATTACATCCTATATTGGTAGTTATCACAGAAGTGCCCTCCCCCATGATTACAAACTAATGGATTTCCTTTGACAAAATCAGGAAACCCTTAGTAAGGGCACTCAGGTTACTTTACTTGATATTTAAAGCACTGAGCCTAATTGGCCTCTAAATTCATCAGTGAGAGTGAATTATTAAATTTTTATAATTTTAATTTTTAAGCATTTTTGGGTCCCAGGCCATATTTATTGTTTAAATTATGTTTTTGTGCTATGTTCTATAACAACTAAGCCCCAATATGAAGGATAACAACCAACCTGCTGAATTAATTTTAAAGACTTTTCTTGATATATCACTTTTCATAGTGAAGGAAGGGTTGGCTGAAATGAGAGCTTTCTAAGAAAAAGTGAGTGCTTGCAGTATTTAGAATGTCTTGATTCCTGTATTTTATCTTTTTATTTAGTTTTAATCTTGCAACTAAAAATTATAACATAACCAAGCACAAAAATTCTATATGTTTTGAGCAACTTCTGCCTGGAAGTTTATTATACAGCTACTTCGAATGACTTTGATCAGCTGAAATACAGTCATAAACCAGGAAAGGAAGTCAACAGTTAAGACTTCTGATTCACCAGAGGAACTAAATTCAATTGAGGAACTAAAATCCATGCTTTTATTAAGTGGCAGAAAAACCTAAGACCTTAACTCTGAATGTATTTACTTAATTTCGCATATGATTATAAAGCTTAATTATCTGTTTCTCAGGTTATAAACTGTTTATAAAGTGCCATTTAGGAATTTGAGGGCAGCCAAAGGCAGTCACAGCAACATTGAAAGGATATCTAGTCTGATAAAAGGATGGGAAAGAGAAAAATGACTTGCAGTAAAATGCATTAGTGTGTATGGAGAAAAATTCAGATGATGGACTATTTATTCTGCCTTAAAGTTCACAGAAGTACATAATATATTTTATGAGGGTTTTTTTTAAAAAAATTCAATATTGTTTAAATACAATTAGTTTTACAACTTAAGGCACTTTACTTCATATGTTGTCATCTGTAGAGCATTGCACTTGAGTTGTTCCATATGAATGATATCAGTGTACTTACTAATCTATATACATAAAAGCCTAAGTGACCGGATGGTAGCTATTATGTGCACTGACCAGGGGGCAGTGTGCTCCCACAGCGAGAGTGCTGCTCAGCTGACAGACAGGTGCCCGACACTGGGCTGACAGCTGGCAAGTGCAGCTGCAACTGCGCGAGCCTCTCCTGTGGACACTCCCCCTAAGTGCCTGGCAGGAGCAGAGCCCAGCCTGGACTAGGGCCCCTCCCCAGCCTGGGGCACTACTTCATGCTGTGCTGGATCAATGCAGACAGTGGGCTGGAGCCCTATGAGCTGGAGGGTAAGGCAGGGCTGCGATGGTGCGGAGGTCCACTGATCCCCGCAGGCCAGGCCATGGGACCCCCTCTAGTACACTAATAAGTGGACAGGGAATAGTTAACACAGCAGTTTTCAAACTCTTCCAGCCCAGATCCATAACTCACAATTTCTGAATAGCAAGCCTGATATTGGACACAGGCAAGGAAGAGATGTTCGGGTTTCAGTGGATGCCAGTGGGTTCTGAGCCTGCTCAGTGCTCTGCCCACCATCCTCAGTGACTCCGTAGAAGCCTCACCAAGTCCCTGGAGCTCCAGAGAACGTCATGCCGAGCACGAGGTCAGGCACAGAGCTAGAGCAGGGCGGGAGTGATTGGTAAGGAAGGAGGCTTTTCAGGCATCCTTAAATCACAGCCCATCACTGGTGGCCTACTGTGCTGTCCGCAGTGTAATCTACCAGGGGTTTTGTGGCTGATGAGAAGACTGGAATCAATTCTAGTTTGCTTAGCATCACTGTCACTCTGATTAGCAATGTGACTCCAGTACCCCATGCATTTGCTGCAGGTGGTGCTGCGGCAGCAGTCTGCACCAGGAGAGCCAGAGGAAGCAGGAGAGCAACAGTCATTTTCTTATGGGCACTCCACTCATGAAAATTTGCAAACTAGAATTTTATTATTGTTGCCGTGAATGATGCTGCTACTGCTGTTACAACTGCTGCTGCTGCTAGTACTGCTATTATTACTAACACTATTACTATTCCTACTGCTTACTCTTGTTCTCCTTCCCCCTCCCCCCTTTCTTTTTAGCGGTAGAGCCGAGACACCTTCCAGTAGTGTAGCTAGATGCTTGAGTGTTTCTTGTCTGTCGTTATTAGCAAAATCAACTGATGGTCAAACTGATTTAACATTGACGACTACCTACCTTCTGTTCTCGGGGAGGAGAGGGCCAGGAGAAATTACTGCACCACAAGCAGGTTGACTAAACCTCGGTCAGCGGGGTGCAGACTGTGGGCTGGGGGTTTAGTTGCTGCAGTCCGGCAGTGCTCCGGGTCCTTGGTTGGTGGCTGGTGACACTGTGGATGGCCTGTGTTCCATGAGAAGTGCCACCAGAGAGGCAGGAGGCTACAGCTTCTTTTCTGAGTCTGCCCCCTTCCAAGATGGTTGTTTCGTCCTCTCCTTGGCAGAGCTATCTGTTCCTTCTCTCTCCCTGCCACAGGTGGCGCCAAAATAATACCTCAACCAGCCGGGGAAGCCACACATCAGAAGTGGGGAGGTGGTGGCAACCTACACTAGCACCGCCCTTAAGGGTGGGGAGCAGGGCCTTTCTCACTGGGAAGCATTGATAGACTATTTCACAGACGGGCTTTGTTACAATAAGTTCCGTTCGGTCCCCAAACCCCAGATTCATTTATGCAGAGCCGCCTTCTCATCTGTGCTCTGGAAAGAGACCTGAGCATTCCTAGCTTAGACTTTACACGGCACTGGCAGGAGTAAATCCGGATTCCACCCATTTCTCTCTCTCTCTGCTACCCTTTTTTTATTGTTAGAGAAAAAATATACCTCAACAAGTATTTTTATTGCGAATTTAAGCTGGTATTTATTGACTGTCAGGTCAAATTGTGTAATGCTTATAAGCAGGAGCTCTGGAGTCACACTACCTGGCTCTGTGGACCCTAACTGTGTAACCCTGGGCATATCACTTATGGTGTCTCAGTGTTCTCATCTGTAAAATGGGAGTGAGAACAGTACCTAGTCCTTAGGGTTGTGAGGATTAAATGAGTTACTGTTTGTGAAGTGCTTACAAGAGCCCATGGCAGATAGTAAGTATTAAATCCATGTAAGCTGCTGTTACTGTTATTATAACTATTATTATTATTATTATTGGGTGTAAAAGTTAGACTTATCTCTTTGCTTTCCTGAACATTTGGGCAGAAACCCGAGTAGCTTAGTATAAATTCGTGCTTGGAATAGAAGCCTAAATGGATTGACCTCTTGAAATGCAGACTCTTTGACAGTAGGGAAAGAATGCTTGGTTTGAAATTACATCTAACTTAAATGTTGGTTGGCCTTGCCCCTTAACTACTGGAGTAAACATGTAAGGAAATAAAAGAAGGATAATAATGTCTACATTTTTAGGTTATGAAATTTAGAATAAAGAGCTTGGTTTGTATTATATACTCAATATATAGTAGCTAGTATAATTATTATGTCTGGAAGGAAAATCTAGGCCATCCTAAGTCATGGGGATATGGAGCTACTTGGTGGGTCAAAGCATTGTTGGTGAAGTTAGCCATATTATTGAATGATTACAGTGAACATTTAAATTTCACCTTATATTGCTTAGTAATATAAACAGTTGCAATGTTTGCTTTATTTGCATATGCTCTCTTTAGAACAGAATGCTGACATTTCTTTTTGTATTTTGAATTGAATGTTGTAGAAATCTGCCCTCAGGAGGAAGTGTGCAGTCTGTAAAATCGTGGTCCACACCGCCTGCATCGAACAGCTAGAAAAGGTGAGACAGCGCCACCTGCTGTAAATTCTGATACCTTGCAAGTGTTGAGACTTCCGAGACCAGGTGTCAATTTCTTTCCAACTTCTTGAAAACAACCCCCTTTTAGGAAACTGGAAGTTCAACATTTTTACCAGATTAAAAATGGAAAGATAGTGCTTAAGGTTGATTCTCTCTGTTGTTTTCTGAAGCATAATTTGATATCATTTTATGTTGACTCTTGGGAGAAGGAATGATAAGGTGAGAGAAAAGCCTGGTAGGCATGATATTCTTCACAACAGCAAGCATTGTTAGTCGCCCATAGGACCTCCCACAAGATGTTTTCTCTTAAAGAAAAAAAAATAATTCCATAAACTCTTCAATGTTTACATTCGTCTGACCTCTGTGAGTTTATGTCTTCCTATAAAGTGCCGGCAAGGGAGAGAACCAAGCCAGAAAGCAATTCTGAGTTCCTTGGTTCAAGTGAGCAGTGTTCCTACTCACAGGTTCATATGTGGGAGGGGCTGGAAGTGGCATCCAGAATCAGTGGAGTCTGCATAGTCCATTTATCTGTCATCTGGGGGGAGAGAGAGGCCCCAATAGAGAGCTGTCTGCTGGTCTGCTGTCCTCTCCCCTCTCGTGCCTCCTTCTCCATTTCTGCGTGTGAGTCTCTGCTTTATCTATGTTCTTGAGCTGCCATGGGTAAATGTGTTGAATTATTTTAATCTGCTGTGACATTCATTGAGCTTTGAAGACACATTGCCAGTTGTTGCCAACTGATATTTTGTGAGAATGACTACTAAATATTTTATATCATGTCCCATCTCTTTTCCTCTTTCATTTTTATGCTCTTTTCGCCTGTAAATGACCAGGAGACCTCCGCATCTAATACTGAATACTTCAATAAATGATATTTTTTTGGTGTGTGTGTGTATCATCATTATCGTATTAAAAATTTACCAAGTTTGTATTTTCCTACTTTTAAAATCTGAAATGCAGATGGATGATTTCAGCTGCCTTATATTTTCCCCTGACTCTTTATTATCTCCATTTCTTTATTATCTTTATTGTTTAAAGATATGTTGATTTCATCAGTGAGAATGAAGAGACATGGATTGGAGGTATAGAATCACTTGGGATTTCTGTAGATTATCTAAGGTGATTATTTCAAAAGACTAAGAATAGTGTTAAACTTTGTTCTTCATTCTTTGAGGGGATTGTTTTGTAGTCTCAATATCTGTCACATGTTGGTTTATTCAGGTCACTCATTCCAATATGATGCCTATAACTAATATAATACACTTCTCTTTTTAAATGGCAGATTAATTTCAGATGTAAACCAACATTTCGAGAAGGGGGCTCCAGATCACCTAGAGAAGTGAGTATTTCAGAGCTCTATTTCAAATACCAGCTTTAATTTCCCATTGACTAACTGGACTTATAGATATTCACCAGGTATTAAAAATAAAGTGTATTGCCAGGCTGGTGTTGCTCAGTGGTGGGGCTCGACCCAGGAACCAAGAGGTCACGGTTTGATTCCCTGTCAGGGCACATGCCAAGGTTGTGGGCTCGATCCCCAGAAGGCAACATGCAGGAGGCAATTGATCAATGATGTTTCTGTCTTATCAATGTTTCTAGCTCCCTTTCCCTCTCCCTTCTTCTCTCTCTAAAAATCAATAAAAAATACTTAAAAAATTAAAACAAAAATTGTATCTCCCTTCATTTTACATCAGCTTTTTATTGATACATCAACAAATACAGTGAATAAAAATCCCCAGGTTTCTTCTCACAGAATGTGCAGAGAGCTAAAGTCTTACTGAATGCACCTGAGAGTAGGGGAGGGCACAGTGATAGAATTGAAAAGGTAAGAAAGCAATGGCATTTTATTGTCTTCAGGTTCATTTTAATTTGATTTTTCAATTTTGAATGGGTAGAAGCTCCTTGGGGGCAGTATAGCTACTGATAATTCCTATAAACAATGGAATCAGACTGCCTAGATTCAAAATCAGCCTTGATGCTGTGTGATTTTGGACATCTCATCTAATCTTTCAAAATGTCAGTGTTTTCATCTGTTAAATGAATAAGTAAGTAGATAGATGGATCAGTAGAGAGATAAATAGGGATATACAGAGATAGATAGATAGATAGATAGATAGATAGATAGATAGATAGATATATGATAGATAGATAGATAGATAGATAGATAGATAGATAGATAGATAGATAGGAAGACAGACGGATGGATAGATGTATGGGTAGATGATATAGATAGATAGATAGATAGATAGATAGATAGATAGATAGATAGATAGGAAGACAGACAGATGGATGGATAGATGTATGGGTAGATGATAGATATAGATAGATAGATAGATAGATAGATAGATAGATAGATAGATAGATGATAGATAGATAGATAGATAGATAGATAGATAGATAGATAGATAGTCAGACAGATGGGTGGATAGATGGATGGATAGATAGATGGCTAAATAGATAGGGAGATAGGTGAAAGATAGATAGATGGATAGATAGATAGAGAGAAAGGGAGGGAAGGAGGGAGGGAGGGAGGGAGGGATGGAGGGATGGAGGGACAGAGGGAGGAAGGAAGGAAGGAAGGAAGGACGGACTACATCCAGGGCTCAGTCCCTGACCTTTCAGTCTTGTAGTGGAGACAAACAGGTAAATAGGAAATTATAGAGAAGAGCAGTACTGCATGTTAGCAGAAAGCAGAAGTGAGGACAGGATGAGAGCGGCACTCAGATCTATTCAACTTTTAAAGGGTGTCCCAAAATTCACGCAAAAAGAAATTTTGATAAAAAACACAGGTTTATAATTAAAAATTATAAATTTTTTATTGATTCATAAAGTATACAGTATAGGGTTATGTATGGAATAGCATATCAGGTAAATGGCCTCCACACTTTGCTGGCACATACGTACTCTTTTGTTGAAAGTTTCCATGACCGTTTTGCATAAATGTGGCTGAATTTCGATGAGGCTCATTTTCATCTTGATGGCTTAGTTAATCGACAAAATTGTCGCATTTGGCGTTCAGAAAATCCATGAGTGATTGTTGAGAAACAAATGCATCCACAACATGTCACTGTTTGGTGCGGATTTTGGCTGGAGGCATCATCGGACCATTATTCTTAGAAAATGCGGCTGCTCAGGCAATAACAAAAGAGTGCGTATGTGTCAGCAAAGCCATGGAGGCTATTTACCTGATATGCTATTCCTTACATAACCTTATACTGTATACTTTATGAATCAATAAAAAATTTACAATTTTTAATTATCAACCTGTGTTTTCTATCAAAATTACTTCTTGCGTGAATTTTGGGACACCCTTTATTTAGAGGCGATGGGGCAGTGTATGTAGTTAGAGAAGACAAGAATGTTGGTGGAGGCAGTCAGCCTGCCTGTGTTATCCGGGATAGTGTAACTCCAGGCTATGGGTCATACATAGGGTGAGGAAAGTCTATGGAAAATGATGGATTGTGCCACCCACGTGCACTGTAGCATTGACCAGGATGTAACTTGATGACAACTCAAACAAAGGATAAATTTCATAGAATGAAAGGATAGGAGAAGGCATAGTTGTGTGTTTTTAAGGTAGAGTTTATGAATTAACTGGTTTATTCTGTCTTTATGTCTAGAATTCATAAACTTTACCTGAAAAACCAGGGATTCATATGTTTACCTTTAGCTCTCTGTTCTTTAATCTCTCTCTTTTTTTCTGCATAGATAATTGTTATTGTATGTGCAGTTTTCTAATGCATGTATTTTTTGTTTGTTTGTTTTTAGTTTTCACTAACTGTGTCCCTTCTCTTCTGCGAAGTCAGATATCCATGAGTGTTTTGGAAACCTTCTCTCATCTTAGCAAGGACTTGATGTTTATTCCTTTCCTACATTTTCACCCCTTCTTCCAGATTATTTTTATCTGCATAAACATGCTCTAATAAACCCCATTTCATTAAAACAAATGAAAATCTTCCTTAACCACCAACTGTATCCACAACTCTGATTCTCAGTTTTGTGTTCACGGCTAATATCCAGAAAGTGTGTTATATATAAACAGTATGTCCCCTCCTAGTCATTTTAACCTGTTCTGATCTGGTTTTCACTCTGTGCATTCACTGAAATTGTTCTTTGAATGTTGCCAACATCTCACCAATGCCAAACCCATTAGATATTTTTCTGTTCTTTTGTTATTCAATCCTTCAAATGTATTCAAAATGTTCAATGTTCCATTATTTTTGAAATGCTCTCCTGGCTTGACATCTTTCCTAACTGTCTATTTCACTGGGTTGTCCTTCCCACTCCCTTTCATTGCTCACTCCCCCTGATTGCTGCCTTTTCCTCTGGGGCTGGTCCTTGGCCATGTTTTCTCTCTGCCCACTCTTGTTGGAAGAACTCACCCAATCTCATGGCTTTAAATATCACTTCTGGGCTGACAATTCCTGGCTTTGCATGTCTACTCCACACTACATGTTCCATTTGACATGACCATTGAATGCAAGACAATTATGTCAGATACAATGCATGAAAAACTAAGCTCATTTCCATCACCTTAAAAATGATTTTTAAAAAATTGTTTTATGCCTCAGAAAATGAGATGGCTATTGATCCAGCTGTTCAATCGAGAAGACTGGTCATATTGATTTCTTTTCTTACTGACTTACCACATCTGTTTCACTTGCCAGCCTTATCAGTTTTCTTTATAAAATGTATTGCAAACCATCTCTTTACCCCCATTTCTGTTGCCAGTGCCTTAGCCTAAGGGACCATGATATCTCACTTTTGACCACTGCAGTCACTTCTCCATAAGTCCTTCATTTTCTCCTTCAATCTACCATGATTGAAGAGAGTGATTATTTAAAATGAAAATTGGATTATGTCATTTTCCAGCCTAAAATTCTCCAGTAGTTTCCCCACACCCACCCATCTCCCATAAGGACTTCCTTTCAGTTCTTGAGGTGCACGTCCAGCTAGCCTCCATCTTCAGATGTCTGTGCGTGGCATTGCTGTACTGGACATCTCTTTGCATGGCCAGCTGTTTCTTATAGGTAGGCCTCAGCTCAAACATCATCTCAGGGTCTTCCTTAATGACCACCTCTGCACAGGCCGCACCCTGTTCTTTATCAGAGCACCTTGTTCTGCCCTATTCAGAGCACGTTATGTGTCACAAGTATTTATATGTGTTACTCACTTGCTTGTCTGCTGTCGTCTTTCTGAAGTATAAGCTTTGAGAGGTCACTCATGGTCTGTGTCCCAAACTCATCATGCCAGGACACGGAGGATGTGATCAACCAATATCTGTTGACGGAATGCTTCCATAAAGGTGTCCATTTCTCCCCCAAATGTTCACAAACTCTTGGTCTAAGAGGACAATGGGAAGATGAAACTTATGAGAGACTATGACCCATTTGAGATTCTTAATTAAGAGAACTTAGGTAGTTTACTTAGTGTAAATAAAAGAACAGTCACTTTAGAATTTGAATGACATCTCTGCCTCTTTTGTACTCTGTGGTTAGAGCAGGGATCCAGGGCAGGGATTAATAGTCACTGTGCCCTTTGCTTTCAGAGTATATGACACAGAAGTTTTTTCATGAGTTGTGGTTGGACAGCTCTAAGTTGAAATTTTGTGTACCTCAGTTTTCTTAGACATAAGCTATATGTATTCGCTTATAATTTTAAGATCCTTCAAAGTGCTCTATGAATAATATTATGAATTGCATTGGCTATGTGAAAATAACTGAGCAATTGTGTTATGCATTTCTGCTTACAATACTGACTATAAATCCTGAGATACTGTGTCACTGCGATTTTAACACCCTTAAGTAATGGTCCTTTCTATACCCAATATTTAAAGACAGTATATGAATAATTCAGAGTTTATTGATGATGAACTATAAAAAGAGGTTATGGTGTCAGAAGCTTTTTTTTTTGTTGCTATATTCCTAACAGTGTATCAACACTCATATTTGCAGTGGAAGAATCCTGAGTCTAATTTCAGTTTATTAATTTAGGAGATATAGGTGTCAAAAAGGAGTAGTATAAAAAATTAAAGTTCTTGGAAAATACATATTAGAAAACAGCAGTGATTCTGTAGAATTCTTTTTCTAATTGATAAAGGCAATTGGAGATCCTTCATAATGGTAATTACATAATTGAATTGCCAAAGAAATGAGGTTGGAATTTCATTCAATTCAAAACATATTTATTGGATGTTTACTTTGTTCAAATTATGTTTAATTAGGCCCAGGGAGACCTCTGAATAGAAGGATGTTGACATCTCAAATTATAGAGCCATAGACAGGGGGAAGTTATTTAGTTTCTTCTTTAGTATACATAGTATGTTATACTATATATTTAGTATAATAACTGGTATTATCCCCTTCAGTACTTTTGCTTAAATTACTTTATCTTACTGTGTCTTTATTTTTTTTAGTTGCCTACCTATTTCCTAGGAAGGATGATATTAAAAATATTTAACAACATGCAGTTATATATGTTAATATTTAAATAATTTTAAAATGTTCCTCGCTTATCCCCTAAATAAACTAAACTACATGATATTATATATCAGATTACCAAACAATATACATTGTCACACAGATAAGTCAGTCTTATAATTTGCAAGTAATTATTGATTTGTGGAAATTGCTGGTTTAATCTTTTGATTAGAGCTGTCAGCAGCTAAATAATCCCCAAGAGTTAGCCATGATTCCACATGGGTAATTGTCAAATTCTTCCAGTGTTTTCCTCTTCAATGGATAGTCAGTAGGTGGTTTATAATCTCAACAAGTAGAGAATTTCTCTTACCATCAATGATATTGTTCATTCTCCCTTGTTTCTGCTAAACTAATAGCAGTTATAATAAATTTCTATAGCCCTTGTAATTCTGTCTGACATTTTAACATATTCAGTATTTCCACTGTTTAATATACTCAGTATTTCCAATATTTCCAAATGTCACTGAAGTCATTTCCTGGAGCTTGAACCTGATCTTCCGAGCAAAGGAGAGGCGCCGTGACCCTGTGTTTCAGGGCATAGGCTCTGGGTCAGCCTGCCTGGGACTGAGCCTTGCTCTGACCCTTACATTTTAAGTAACTACTCTGTGCTCTAGTTTCCTCGTCTGTCAGGTGAGGATCATATGATAATTCAGGTAAAACCCTCTGATAATGCGCCCTGCAATAATGTGAATTAGGATGTAGCACCCTTGTCTCCCCCGGCCTTTACCCTTAACAGGCAGTAAGCTAACGTTCTTTTCACTTAAGCAGGTGGAAGGCTGAGGGGCTCTGCCTCGCCTGGGGAGCAGAGGTGGCGAGTTTAGTACTTTCGTCCCCAGTAGTGTTTGCACTGAACTGATGCTGTGGACACTGATAACTAGACAGGTTCCTGGACTTGCTGCCGTTGTCCTGAAGGCCATGCGACCCAGAATTGCCTGCACTGATATTTAAGCTTGCACAGACAACCACATTGGGCACAGCCCAGACGTCTGAGTTTCCTGGGGGAATCCAAGGGCATGGCCCAGGCAACCGTGATTTGTTTTTGAAAGAGAGCCCATTGGGATTGAATCCTGGAGACCTGCTACACAATATGTTAACATTTTAGTTGCTTAATAATGAGGAAGTAGAAGTGGTCTGCGATGTGAGAGGGTGGGGTGGTGGGGTGCTAGGGCAGGTGAGGAGGAGCTGGGGGATGCTAGGGGCACTAAGTTACAGCCTACCCACCAACATAGACATATTTCAGTATTTCAACAGCTCATAGGATTTTACTGGCACATACCCACTCAACAACACCTCTGCTGTCTTCATGAAAATGAAAAGAATGATCACGTGCGAAATATTTTAAAAAGTACTTGGCACACAGTTCTCAACAAATGTTAGCTATTATTATTAGCTTCTTTCTGAGTACATATATATATATATATATATGAATTATGTTTGTGTTTTATTAAACTGCTGCTGTGGGAAAAGCAAGACCAAAATTAGACTAATTAGTGGGACCATTATGTTTCATTGTTTCTTATTATAGTTAAAAGACTATTACTCCCCCAGGATCTCTGTTGAGTTTTAATTTAAATGGATTTGGCATTATATAGAGAAATAGAAGTGGCATTTTGGAATTGATAATGTCAGTGCTCTTTAGGGGTATTTTTGTCACTCTGGATTTTATGCTTTAATACAACTCATTTTTCCTCAACACTGATCTATTTTCTGTGTTCCTCTGTACTTAGAACAGTGCTTGGCAGACAGTAGGTATTCAGTGTTTGCTGAATGACTGAGTCTACATTAAAAGGCCTTTTAAAGGGAAAGCATGGACTGTGGCCTGATAACCAACAGACATGTTAATCTCAGATAGAGTATATTTTTTCAGAAAAGGGCAGGAGAAAAGACATTCACAAGTATATTAGATGTATTGGCTCAAGGAGAGTCAATTATATAAGTTTTTAGGATTCACCTGCACCATGAATTAGGCCTGAAGACAACTTTGTTATGATGGATCCTCAGAGCAGTGGCAATGGATGCTCCTTGACCCCTCTGCCCCAGGAGCACTTATCTGTTTGGGAGGGAAGGGACTTTCCGGGTTTCCCACAACCCAAGACAAGAATAGAGCTTGAAAGCTGATCTAGTTCAGAGGTCCCAAGGACAGTTTAAATTCAAGGTCATTGCAAAAACTCACCACGTGCTCACATCTCTTGTCCTTCAGCTTTTCTCTTCCTTCACTTTCACTAGTAACAGATTCCCACCATTTGTGTCCTGAGTCAGGAGATCTATTTCTGTCTGAGAATTTAATTTTTTTAAGTGCTTTCTAGCTCAAATGTTTAGTATGGCGCCTGCTTGGCATATAAAGAAGCATTAAATACATATTTGTTAAAAAATATTGGACATGGTTGTTCCCGTTTCTCTCAGGGTATTTCTTTGGCCTGTCTCAGTTACCTCCCAGCCCAAAGTCCCGTGGCATGCTCACGATTGCACAGGGTTTTACTAGGAGGAGAGGAGAGTAACAGTGACCTGGCGTGGCCATTTGTCACTAGCAAGACGTGGAGGAGGACAGGATGCATGGCTGGGGAGCAGAGTTAGCTTAATTTTTCTGAATGGACTCATTTATTGTTATGCAGATCACACATACACCTACTTGTTTTTGTGTTAAGGTGGTCTTAGATGATGGTTTACAGAAATCTATATCCTTAAAACAAGAACCCTAATACTGGTTTTGCAAATTTAAATCGATTTCTTTTATTTTGTTTTTCTACAGAATTTTGTGCGTCATCACTGGGTGCACAGGCGTCGGCAGGAGGGAAAGTGTAAGCAGTGTGGTAAGGTAAGGGGCTGGGCACCCACGGCCATAGCCAGGAGGCTCCTCAGGCCTTTGCAAGCACCTGTGGTAGAGGAGTCCCTTCACCCGAATCCAGTGCTCAGTATGCCACCTCTCTCCAAAAGGCCTTATTTCTCCAAGTTCCCTTTCCTTAAAGAGGTATCTTAGTTGTTCTAGAACTCACTGCAAGAGTCAGAGGTCTTAATACAAGGAATTAGCAAATTTTAAGAGAGATGGATATACTTTTGTGGTGAATTTCATTGTTAATAGTTTCGAAAACACTTTCTATTTTGTTAAAACCCCCCTTCTGAAGACTGCTGACCCACAATACATCTTTGATCAGCAACAGAAAGTCAATGGTGTGTTAAATAACACTACTTTTGTTGATATAGTATTGCAGCTGAGCAGAAACATAGCATGAAGCAAGAAATGTATTGCTACCTTAGGATATTATCCAGTTACTGGATACCCTTCTCATATGTATTATTTATGTCTACTCTTTCTTTTAGTATGACTGGCATGCTATGAAACTCCATGAATTCTACATGCTACTGAACCCAACAGATTTGGGTTATGGAATTTTCTTTTTTTGCAATGTACAAAGACTCATTTTAGGAACGAAAGGCCTGAATGGGAAGGTTAAACTTGTGGTGAAACATGCTACAAAGATTATTTTTTTACTGAGTCCAGCTTACATTGGTAGTAAGCTGGACTCAGTAAAGGGACGTTTTGATTTGGTAGAGAGCAATATAATTTGGGAGAATATATTCCTCATCAATTAACAATTCCCAATTTGTTTATTTATCCATGTGACTCCTTTGGGTCAGGCACTGTGGTGAGCTGACCAGTATGGCATTTTGACAATAGAGGGATACAAGGAACTACTGGCTGCCTGAGGTAGGGGGGTTGAGAGTGAGTGAGACTTGGAAAAGGTTTTATCGATTTTACTGATTGTACAGTGTTTGGAAAGAAAACATTATTTTGTTGCCATTGGTTACCCCCTTGTGCTTTGTAAGGCTACACACCTTACCCTCAAGGGTGTGGCCCTCCATTCTAACTAGTATTATCTTCTCCAGTTTAACCCAGTGATTCTCAGTTACTTCCTTTCTAGCCTGTAAAGAGGACAGATGAAATAGATTGAAAGGTGGAGCAGGTAAAATGAAGATGAGGAGGAAGGGGGAGTGGACTGAATCTTACCAGCCATTTACATGGCCGTGGACAGGTTGCTCAGCCCTCCACTCTTCTGTGGCCTTGCTTCCTTGGGTCCATCTACCCCTTTCCTTTCTGGCGTGGCACTGCACTTGTAGGTTTACCCTTACTTAGGGCATTGCAGACTTTCTACAACTTTCCCACAAAAGTGTGTGTGTGTGTGTGTGTGTGTGTGTGTGTGTGTGTGTGTGTGTGTTGGGAGAGGGGTGTATAAAAGAGAGAAGAAACAGATAGGCACAGCCACTTTTGAGATGGGAGGTGTGAAAGGTAGGAAGGATCTGGATGAACAGGTCCTTCACTTTGGAAAAATACCTTCTCTTGACAGCCTAGTAATGGCCTCCACCTCAACACATGATAAACTGTAATAGAGGTGGAGGGGTTTTATCAAAAGAAAAATCAATGAACGTTATATATTTTGTGGTGAGTATTCCCTGGTATCATGTTACACCCTTCTCTGGCTTTGTCTTCTGTTGGCATGGTCCACTGGGCGGGAGGAACTGGATTCCCTGGGCTCTGAGTTGCTGCCCCGTGTTCTCAGGCTACCATCTGGAGCGCTCCCAGCTCTCTGTGGGGAAGTCAGCCATCCTAGCTCCTCACAGTGTGTTCCCCTAATCTAGTGCTGTGATATCTACCTCCTGTGTGTATGACCCAGCTGCTCCTGAGTTCCCAGAGACTTAAGCAATTATGACGTGGGGTTGTCTGAGACCTGTATCTCCTTGGTGGATAATGATTAAACCTTCTCTGGATACTGGCTTGAACCCTGGATCAGAGGAAAGTTAGTAGCTCTACTTGCATCTACAGATGGAGTGATTGAAAATTCATTTCAAACTTTTGTGCGATGCATAATTTTCATTGGTAGAGTTGTACTTTCTTACATATCCAGAGATTTTTAAGCAATTTCCCATACACAGTACACACATAACTATACATATTGTTCTCTAATTTACCCATTGGGATGGGGTGAAAATAATCATTTTACTTAGCAAAACTTAGGGAGTGTTTATGGTTAAGGAATATCTGGGGTTTCAATGTCTACTTTTAAAATCATCAATAAAGTACATATTTGGACTGATTTTCTCTTCAACCCTGAATATGTGTTTGGCTGCATGTGTGTGGCATTTAGTGGATATTCAATGAGAGAGCTCATGATCTCATTGCTCAGTTGCTTTAATATTTGCTGACTATCACAGGCTGCCATGTTTATGACCATTATGTAGTTTTACATTATATTCATATATAGCCCTACATTATGTAAGAGACAGGGTCCAGGCAGAAAAGAGAAGGCATATTTACACTCAAATTGTGTAGTTAGATGAATGTTTAATAAAGAGAATATTTAAAATGTGTGAGCAGAGTGTAGAGACACCCAAGGCATAGCGAAGAGCTCTGAGGCTAGTAAAGGCAGGGGGCTATGGTCACGTAAAGTCTGAGGCAAGGAGACAGGGGGAATGCTTTCACAGGGGGTCTGAGACTTCACCAGCCCCGGGTGACCCACCAGCTGGGGAATAAATATTCCAGCTTCAGTCACCTCCACTCTCTAGTGGCCAAACCCAGTAGAAACAAGATCACAAGGGACACTGTCAAGACAATCCATAAAAGTCACTTTTCCAATAGGACATGGTGTAGAGAAAGATGGGAAGTGGATCCAGGGGGCCAGGACTGATCTAGCACGTGTTGCTTAATGTCAAGCTGTATTCAGTGAATGGGGAGAGGCAGGCTGCTTGCTTATTCTGTAAATGTATCTCTTAGGAATTTTCCCCAGATCTTACATTTATTCAATCACATTTTTTTTTTCAACGCTGAGTTGTTCTTAGTGATTTACAAATCAATAGGCAAAGGAAAAATGCTGCCATGATTATGGCTAATTTGCCTCTTTATCTTTGAAGGAACCAAGCATCTAAACCCAGCACTGTGGTAACTATAGGGATATGCTTGTAAACTATATCTGAAACCTTATGTTTTATTTAGAGACATATATAAAAGTCACACGAATAAATGCGCTTTTTGAAAATTAAACAATAAATCTTGAAAGCGGTTTTTAATGCAACAACACGTAGTCAAACTTCAGTCTACATGTTTGATGCCCTATGGGTCTAACAGACATGTGGTATCATTATGGAGTACTTGTCCGTAAATCATACATACTTTCATATGTAATTAAGTAAATTAAACAGCAGGTAGCATTAATTAAGTGGGAACATGTCAAAATTACTCTTTCTTGTAATGAATATTGTTGAAAATTAATTAAAAAGGAACTTACAGCTCAGTATTCAAAATATGCACTATCTCAAAGAGGTATACTTAATAGCATTTTTGTAATGCAAAGATGACAAAAATGATTAAAAACACTCCATGGGGGTGCAGTTAAGATATGAATAGTGAAAGGGATTACAGAGTCTAAAAATTATGAAGAATACTGACCTGGGGCCTTGTTATCAGTTTAAACATCTACTGATCTGCAAATGTGTGCATCCTGGGCTCAGCTTTCAGGAGACCCTGCACGGGTAGGGACAAGGAAGGGGAGTCTGAGGGTGAGGCTCCATGCACTGGACAGGCAGGCTTGGTTGTTTGCCTGTCTGTGTGTTTGTCCATATAAAACAGTGGGATCGTCTGCCATTAGCCCCAGGAGGACCCAGGAGGTGTGGAGAGGGTAATATAACAAGGACAAGGAAATTAAGCCTCCCCATGGAGCCCCTGCCAACATAGCTGCTGGAAGCCTGGCTTTCCTTCCTGACCTTGGCTGAGTATCAAGACAGGGGACAAGGGCAACCGCCATTCTACTCTGCTTCTATGAGTTTGACTATTTTAGATTCCTCATATGAGTGGCATCATGTAATATTGGCCCTTCTGTGCCTGGTTTATTTCACTTAGCATAAGGTCCTTCAGATACATCTGAGGAGGGAAATGGGATGAGATTAGTCAAAGGGTACAAAGTTTCCGTTATGCGAGATGAATGAATCCTAGAGATGTACTGTACAACACAGTGCCTATAGTTAATAATACTATATTGTATATCTAATATTTTGCAAAGAGGATAGATAGTATATTGTGTTCTTATCACAAAAAATAACACAATGGGAGATGATAGATATTTTTATGGCATAGATTGTGGTGGTGGTTTCACAGGTATATACTTATCTTCAAACTCATCCAGTTGTATATATTAAACATGTACAGCTTCTTGCGTGTCAATCATGCAGTATAATAGTTATTAGAGGGAAAAGGGGGTGGGGAGGATGAAGAGGGTAACAGAAAGAGACTAGACTCTGAGTGGTGAGCAGATATTCTATAATACTGGCATTGTATTATAGAATTGTATACCTGGAACATACAATGTTATTAACCAGTGCTATTTCAATAAACTTAATTAAATAAACATTTAAAAAAGGAACAAGGGGCTGCAGGCTGAGAACCAGTGCTCCTTGCTGCAGACCCGCGGTGGCTAAGTCACTCAGCTCTCACCTTTAGGGTGGTTTTGCTACTGCCACTGCTCCCCTGACCTTGGGCCTGGTCAGAGCCCCAGTAGGGGCAGTAATGTGATGCTGTGATACTTTGGTCACTCTGGTCCCCTTTGCTCTTTCTTCAGAAGTGCCAAGGCTCTGGGATGGTGCAGAGGGAGGAGTTGAACTCAGAGTTGCCCGGCAGTGACCAATCACTGGATGTGGGCTGTCTGAGTGAGGTGACTCTTTTAGGCTTAGGGCAAGTCCTAAAGATGGAAAGGTATCTCCTTTAACTGGGAGAATGGGATGAATGCCTCGGCCTGAAGCAGGGTCACCTGGGTGGAACACCACAGCATCCAATACAGTTTGTCCCTGTTACTTGGTGATTCTCAGCATCACTCCTTTCACAAGGCCACTCCTACTGCCACTCTTTGGTTGTTGCCTCTGTGGATTTTACTGTGGAAACACATCACCATTCAATGGTCATGGATTTAGTGAGTACACTGAAACTGGAGGGTGGTGCTCATAGGGTTTCCTCTCAAAGCTGCAGCCTCTGTTACATCCCATCTGTCCTCCTGCAGCTTCTGGAAGGCATGGGCTGTGATGGGACCAGTGCCTCGCATGGTCATGTGCTCACCCCTGCACCTCTGTTGCTGTAGAATAGTTTCTTTGGTCTGACACAGTGTTGTGCAGGATCCTTTGTTGGTGGGTCAAACACTCTGTAAACACTCGCATAGTGGTGCTGACTGAGACCCTGCAAAAGGGAATGGTAAACCCAAACCTGGAATATGTGTTGATTCCAGTCAGGATGAGTTGCTGCCGCTTCCATAATAGAAGGGGGTGAGTGTAATCAGTTTGCCATCAGCTGATGGTGTTTCTGAGGGATGGTGCTATATTGGGTGCTCAGCTTCGGTGTGTCTTTTGCTGGAAGGTTACAGTCAGCAGTGGTAGTGGCTAGCTCAGTTTTGGTGAGTAGGAGCCCATGCTTTTGGACCCAAACATAGCATTCATCACTGCCATCATGGCTACTGCACATACGAGCCCATTGTGCCATGGATGGTATTTTAGGACAAAGATATAAACCCAACAGTTAAAGTGTTGTATGCAGTTTGGGCCATATTAAATATGACACAAGTATTCGTATAAAACATTTATGCCCTAGAATCATGACAATCATAAAAATATGAATGTAAGCATCACAGTTACAAATGGTTAACATGTAATATAAAATGTAAATTTGTAGCCATTGTTACAAGCTTAATTTCAATTATACCTTAATTCCAAAATCCTGGATTAAGCTATGTACTTCCATGAAGTCATCTGCCTCAAAAATAAAAGATGACTGGAAATCATGTCTGAGGCTCTTCATACAGCCTGACAAGTTTGTGGTAATGGAGTGAATTTACACAGAGAAGCCTGTGCCCTCTTCCTGGAGACTCTACTTATGATCTGTAGCTTGTAGCAGGGGTCTTCAGATAAGTTAATGAAAAAAGCTGAAACTATCTGAGGATAATAAGACTGACTGGTTCTAAAGAGTCTATTATAATTACCAACAACATTAGAATGGAAGATAACAGAATGCTGTAATGAAGAATAATGAATGTCAGTCCATGTGTGTAAATCAGTGATTACCCTGGAATGAGAGAATATTATGAACAATAAGGGCATTAATAAATATTCAGAGCCTTTTATTAATGCCGTAAACTATATTACAATTAAACCCAATAGATAATTTAGATTTTTCAAAGACAATTCTCATAACCTAACAATAGAATCACATAATTTCAGTTGTTGCACCTGTGGACTTGTCATAAGTTATAAAGACATTGCTTATTTAAATTTCACTCATGATCCTAGCCAGTTTGCTCAGTGGATAGAGTGTCAGCCTGTGGACTGAAGGGTCCCGGGTTCAATTCTGGTCAAGGGCACATGCCCGGGTTGCAGGTTCTACCCTCAGTAGGGGCGTGCAGGAAGTAGCAGATCCATAATTCTCTCTCATCACTGATATTTCTCTCTCCCCTCCCTTTCTCTCTCTGAAATCAATAAAAAAAATATCCTAAAAATTAAATGAATTTCATTCATGAATACATTATTATAATTCAATTTAGATGACCACACATGTTCACAATTTGAAAATATTGAATGTTTAGCAAAATTTTAGCTTAAGGCCAGTAAATTCTGTATAGGAAACTTAGAAATAACAGGTAAATTAGATTTTTATGAATGTAAATAAACCCTAATCTGTATAAACTAAAATATTAATGCTACCATTTTAACTCTGTGATAAAACTAAGGACTAGGCATATTGTAAAACTAGCCTAATGTGCAGAGATTCACAATTCCAGGTAAGAGCACGCCTATCAGTGTGAAACTGGACTGAAGAGTCTGTCGAGGGGAAAAAGTCAATCATTTGCCTGGACTGGGAAAGAGATTGGTTCATGGTAGCTTTGCTCGCTAAAGACTGAAGGCTGAACCCTTAACTAATTCTGGATAGGACAGAATTAGTCCATAAGTCTGTAGATAGTTGGTCAAAATGAGTGCCATTTTTGATTAGTCAGGAAAAGTGTCAGTTGGGTTGTTATGAATTTGTGCTTCAGCTGTGGGATGCTCAAACGTCATGGTTTGTCAGCTTCAGTTGGCTAAAGCCCAATGCACTGAAATAGTTCGAATGGTTTGAGGTCTTCTAGCAAAGGTTTGATCTGATCAAAATTTCCTTTTACTTTAGTGAGTATCTAGTTGCTATCATGTTATATCCCATTGGATAAGTTTACAAGAGTGGTGTAATAGTTTTATTTTAAAACTTCAATTTTATTTTGCCAGACAGAATGAACTTTGCATCTAATTTAAACTCATGGTGAACATATTAGATATTAAAATATAAAATGTGTGAAAGTATATATATATGTTTATATTTAAAATTATAGAACATTTGAGCAAAAAATATCTGAAGTTCTCTGTTTTAAGATAAATGTTGATTCCCTTGGGTATTTTCTTTGTAATTCTTTTGAGCTTTGAACATGTGAATAAAAATGGAGAGATTTAGTTATGTGTTGTTTAAAGTTTTGGAGTCAAGAGCGGCATCAACTCTTGTTTTAAACAACATTAACTCAAACAGGCAGTCAGGCTATGATCAAGAGATTCCCTCTCCCAAACCTCAGTTACATCCGTAAGCAGTAAAATAATTTTGGTTTGTTTTAAGTAAAGCCTTTGTTTTCTAGTTCCAGCCAAGGCTGTAAACTGAGTGTCATTTGGTACATGCCCTAGATTACAGAAGGAAAAGAGGCAACAAAGCTTTGGCTGCTAAGAATAAATGTTGTTTATACTTTATTTCAGAGCTTCATTGCACTAAAAAAAAACTCAACCCTCCCCCCCAAAATATCTCTCTAGGTTCTTAGTATTTATAATTCTGAAGTCAGTTGGATCTGACTTCGCATCCCTTTTTTCTTCTCTGATAGTGATGAACAAAATAGCCCTTAAAAATCATAGAGTCAGTTGAAATTCGGTTAGGGCATCTGTCAGTCCCATAATATCAAGTGTGGGCCAGCATTTAAAAATGGGTAATTAGGAACCTGCTCTTTTTGCTCTATTGAGATTCCTGCCAAAATCTCCCCATTGCAGATGGCCTGTGGGAACTTGGCCCATGAAAGCCCCAATAGGGTTCTATTTAAGTCTCTGTGTTGGACAATAACCCTTAAGCTAGGGCCTCTGTGACTCAGCCAGATTAGAATCCAAAACAAAGCACAGAGCTGATTACCACCAGATTCATCTGCAAGGGACCCAACAGAGCCCTGCGCCCCAGCTGTGGCTGGCCTTGTTTGTTTCTGGTATCCGCCTGGGTGTCAGGACTGTATCTGTGTCTCCCGGAAACCAGAGGCCAGTAGAAGGGTAGGCTAATACACTCTCCCTCTGTACTGTCAAATAGAGCATGGCTAGTCACATATTAGACCCTGGAAGACTTTGTCAGCAAGGTGATGGAAGACATTCCTGTTGATAGGTCTTAGCAATCAAATGACTCCTTCATTTACATATTGCATTATAAAGAACTTTGCAAGTATATTACCCCATTTGAATCTCATAACTACTTAGTGGTATGGGAGAGGTTTGTAGTATAATTACTGTTTTCAGGTGAGGAGAAAAATTAGAAGGTTTAAGATTCCCCCAGCCAATAACAAGATCCAGTGCCATCTCTCTATCAGCATCTATTTGATGTACAATCATCTGATGTATGAATTGATGAAGTGGTGGCTGGGTAATAGCATTTGAGATGCTGCTTAACAATACATTTGATACAGCAACATTCAATAAGACCTCTAGTTGTGGCTTCGGCTGCTATCATGCCAACAGTCCATCCTATAGATTTCCAACCACGTGGCATGTTTGTATTGCAGACTGAATGAAATGAAAATGCTAGCATATTTGCAGTGTCTTAGGGGTTGGAGGAGAGTGATGTGAGGAAGCATATTTCTATGTGGTTTGGGTTAGGTGTTTAAAGTCTAGAGAGCATGGAGTTGGTAATTGTATCATGATGTGCTAGCAATGACTTTGTTCAATTCATCCGAAGACATGCATGCCACGTGTAGGAAGTTCACAGAGCTCAGCTAAGTTGTGGGGACCTGTTTAAGGACCATCACAGGGACTTCTCTCAAAAAAGCAATAATTTCACTGGACAGATAATACACGTGCACATAAAATAACAACTTAAGGAACTATTCACTAATGCCACGGGCAGGTACAAGTGGTTAGGCCTATGGTTTAGAATGAGAGTTCTTTTAATGTGAATGAATTTTTTAAGTTAAAATTATCTGTAGACATTAATCAAGACTTCTTCAGCCAGTGCCTTGGTAGCTTTTCTGCCTGTCACATTTTCTTTTGATCACTTGACAAAAGCCCTCTTTGAAAAATGTTTCGTCGTTGCTCTGAATTCATTTTTTGGGGTTTAGATTTCACAGGCAGATAGAATAGATGAGCCTGGGGAAGGCTAAAACCACCCTTTGAGCATTACTGCATGCTTCTCTCTGGTCATTATGTAGGGAGAGCAGCCAAAAAACACCTCTTCTGTTCTTCCGTTTGTTCATTTAAGAGGATTGAGTTTGCCATCCCATTAATCTCATTGCTGATTGCTGGTGAGGAATAACATAGAAAGCTGCTTGTTTTGAGTCCCAACATCCCAAAGGGATGATGAAAGTCATTGAATTTCTTTCTGCACCCTGGGACTTCTCCCACATCCTCACTTCTGGGTCCTAACTCTCTGATCCTTTATTTCTCTCCATGTGGGTTCTCAGATGTTGAAGTTGTTAGAACTTCGGAGATGGATGACTGTTGTTATAGAGAACCATGTGAACCAGTTGTGACTTTTCTTTTGTTTTTACTATCAGAACCACATTTTATTTGGGGAAAATGCATTTCTCTCTCTCTCTCTCTCTCTCTCTCTCTCTCTCTCTCTCTCTCTCGAGTCTGACTTTGAAATTTTGAGTACTTAGTGGTACAGCAGATACTGGTACCTCCTCTCTAACAGTCAGATGACCTGGGAATAGGAAACTTTTGCATGGCAGAGGGTGGAGAATGTAAGTGCTGAACGTGTCCCAGTTACCTTGAGTGGTGGGGTCAGTTCTGTCTCTGTTCACTTCCTTGGACTTCAGGAGGGCAGATGCACACTGTGATTGAAGTGGTTTTAAATTTTCTATCTCTTGTCCTAACACCCCAGGGCTTTCAGCAGAAATTCTCCTTCCACAGTAAAGAGATTGTGGCTATCAGCTGTTCCTGGTGCAAGCAGGCGGTAAGTTGGGAGATGGAATAAAACAAAGTGGGCTCATGTTCTATAAAAATAGACTTAGGCCAAAACCGGTTTGGCTCAGTGGATAGAGCGTCGGCCTGTGGACTGAAAGGTCCCAGGTTTGATTCCGATCAAGGGCATGTACCTGGGTTGCGGGCATATCCCCAGTAGGAGATGTGCAGGAGGCAGCTGATCGATGTTTCTCTCTCATCGATGTTTCTAACTCTCTATCTCTCTCCCTTCCTCTCTGTAAAAAATCAATAAAATATATTTAAAAAAAAATAGACTTAGGTCATTGCTTGAATTCCTGTCTGTAAGTGGAAGGTCATCCAATGTATGTATTGTTTTCCTCACATAGGATCGTTGGAGGAAGAAAGACATTTAAAACTATAGAATTATAGCACATATGAGCTGGAAGAAACTACAGAGATGAATTAACCCCTTCATTTATACACATTGAATTCTGGGCTCAGAGACTGGAGAATTCTTCCCTGGTTCTGACCCTGGGTCTAGAATCAAGGACTTCTCCCTCTTAGACCATATATTTTTTTCCAGTTACACTAGGTTGTTGACAACTTTTCCTATGGTAGGAAGTTGCACCATTAGGAAGAAAGCAACTTGCAACATTAGGTAATCCTTCTAACAGGGCAGTCTCGGCATCTTGGTTCTTCTGTTTTTTTTTATGTAGGCACCATTTTTGGTGTGTGTGGGAAAGGGCTATGTTAGAATAAGAATGGTTTTGTATCCTTTAAATTTCAATGTTACAGTTGTCTGCATGCTCATTGAAATGTAACTCTTCCTTACACTTGAACATATATACTCATTAGAATCCAGTAGTAAATTTTTATTTACTTTTCTTCTTTTTTAATCTATCCCAGTGATGGCGAACCTTTTGAGCTCCGTGTGTCAGCATTTTGAAAAACCCTAACTTAACTCTGGTGCTGTGTCACATATAGAAATTTTTTGATATTTGCAACCATAGTAAAACAAAGATTTATATTTTGATATGTATTTTATATATTTAAATGCCATTTAACAAAGAAAAATCAACCAAAAAAAATGAGTTCGCGTGTCACCTCTGACACGCATGTCATAGGTTCGCCATCACTGATCTATCCTTTTTTTAAAGCCCCTCTGTCCCAACCAGATGGTTCATTTTCCTACTTGTTTGCCTGTGTACCTGTTCTTTCTTTAAGCAGACAATGTATATACATTCTAACTCATGGGTCGGCAAACTGGCCCATAGGCCGACTCTGACTACTGCCCGCTTTTGTGAATAAAGTTTGATTGAGACACAGCCATGCTCATCCATCTATGTATTGTATTTCCCTGGGCCCCCACTTGTCAGGAGAGCCTACTGCTGTTACGTAGAGATGCATTGGTTTGAACAGCTCAGTGCTTGGCATTTCCATCTCCTTTTAGTTAATTGTTACTGAAATAGTCCTTGTGCTTCAATTCAAGAATACATTCACAAATACAAGGCTATCCTAGTTCTTGATTGGAACTGTTCCATCAAGGCAATATCTCCATCTGGAGTGGAAGAAGCAGATTCAGGGTCCAGGTGTCCAACAATACTTGTGTTGCTGGTTTCCCTGATCTGGTAAAACCCCATTGGGGTTCAGCATCATTGGTGGCCACGGGCTCAGCTAGGCAGCATCTATTCTTGCCCCCAGAGGTCTCAGGCTGTGGTTAGATGTTCTGTACACATTCAATGAATTGGGAACTTAGTCCCACTTTCTAGTGAACACATGTGCTCTCTCTTCATTGATCTGTAGTCCAACTGAATCACTATAAAGATGACTTTCATTTGACCCCTGTGACAGAGCTGTGCTTAATTCCACATACTTTTGGGTTTCCCAGGATCACACATAGAGGAGGTGATTTTGCAATGTTTAACAATACAATACCTTTTTAAGACAAATTGTGGTGGGGGTATATTTTAGCACTACAGGTAATCCCTTCTAGAATATCTATGTCAAACAAGTAATGTCCTCTATGGGCACTTACTACATCAGGGGGGGGAAAAACTGGGATTGGGAGCTGGGTTTCCTGGATTCAGGTCCTCACATTACCACTTTTGGACTCTTCTTATTCTCTCTAGATTGGCAGTTACTCAGATGTAGAGTCAGAGAGTTGAAATAGGCAGATTCTGAGATCCCTTCTATTTTAGACATGCAGTGGCCATTCATTTGGGAGTTTATTTGAATTTCTAAAAGTGAATCATTTACAATATTTTCTTAATTTGAGAGAATTTTAAATTTAAGAAAAGTTGCAAAAAGTTGCAAAGTGTATATGAATGTATACACTTTCATCCAACTTCCTCTAACTCCCTCTAATTTTGACAACTTACATAACCATAGTACAATGAATAAAATCAGTAAATATTGATATATTACTAATAACTAAGCTACAGATTTTTAAAACATTCACTAGTTGTTTTCTTAATGTCCCAGGATCTATTTAAGGATCCCACAGTTCATTTAGCTGTGGAGTTCTTGACATTTCCTCGTTCTTTCTGTCTTTCATGACCTTGGCACATTTAATGAGCACTGACTGGTTATTATGTGGAATGTCTCCCAAACTGAGTTTGCCTTATGTTTTCTCATGATTAGATTGAAATTATTCATTTTAGGCGAGGTATGAGAGAAGGGATGGGATGTCTTCCCTGCATCTTATTCAGAGGGCATAATGTCAATGTTTTATTACTGATGATAATAACCTTGATCACTTGATTAGGTGGCATTTGCTATATCCCTTTCCAATTGATAAATATTTGGGGGAGATATTTTGAGATTATACTGATATATTTCTCCTCAAACTTTTGCCTACTGATTTTAGAATTCATTAATGAATCTTTTAACAAAACTATTTAAATATTTAAAACATTTTTTTAAAAGAAATAAACTTTATTATTTAGAACGGTTTTAGGTTCACAGCAAAATTGAGGTGAAAGTAGGGAGATTTTTCCATATATTTCCTCTCCTTACACCATCACACATTCCCCACTATCAACATCCCATGAAGAAATCACCTTTAAAAAAAGATATTCAAATAACATTTTTCTGGTATATCAAATTATTTTCGGATCACAAATAACTGGTGGTTGGGGAAATTATGAAGCTGTATTCCATACTTAATTAACTGATTTAGTAGTCTCTGGATCACGTCAGATCGTGAAGATACGCAGAAATGAAGACAAAACCTGCCTGATGAGGTATAATTGGGGTGGCCATATTTTCCAGTTTCCTTGAGACAGTCCTAATTTACATCTTTTGTTCCAAGATAATTATTGACAGTACTCCCTTTCACTCTTAAAATTGTTCCAGTGAAGATGATAAATTATGTGGTCACATTAAATAGAATCCAAGTAGAAAGCATGTCAAATTTTTAAGAAAATCACTATAATTAAAACGTTAAGGCTTATAATGTGATTTTATGTTTATTAGAAAACAGATGTCACCACACATCATTATCCCTTTACAGTCGCACAAAAGATGATTGAAAGTGTAATTGGCCTAAGGTCACTCAATCTATTTGGGGATAGATTTAAGCCTCTAAAGCATTGTTAGTCTACATTTACTTCCTTCCTTTCAAAAACAAAAAGCACTCTAGACTTGCCAAGTGTAATGGGACCATTATATTTTTTAGCAGCCCTCACAAACCCAGCAGAAGCAATCTCTTCGTTCATTGTTGCCTCTTGGACTAACAGCTCTTGCTTCTTTCCTGGGTCCCTTATACTGGAAGACCATCTGAGAAGGATTTACATCTGTGGGTAGAAAAAAGAGAGACAGATGTTAGGCACCTCCTTTCTGCTCATCTTCATTTCCTTTTCAACATTATCCCAAATTACCCAAGTCTTTCACCATGCAAGTCCAATGAAACAAAGTTACGGCCAAGTTAGGATTAATAGAACCCTCAGTTAATATAAGAAACATTCAAACCTGTAGAGAACTTTTCTTTTTTTAATATATTTTATTGATTTTTTTACAGAGAGGAAAGGAGAGGGATAGAGACTTAGAAACATCTATGAGAGAGAAACATTGATCAGCTGCCTCCTGCACACCTCCCACTGGGGATGTGCCCGCAATCAAGGTACATGCCCTTGACCGGAATCGAATCTGGGACCTCTCAGTCTGCAGGCCGACGCTCTATCCACTGAGTCAAACCGGTCAGGGCTGTAGAGAACTCTATTATGAGTTCTCTTTGAGCCAAATTGATGACAATTGCTGAGAAACAAAATCTCAACAGATAGAGAAAATGCTCCAGAGAATAGCAGTTTTACAGCTTATTTTATACATTAGAATCAAAGGAAGAAGGGGGGGCGGTGGTACATGAAATGGGTGGTAGATTAAGGGGGCAGGGGAAAGCAAAGCTGGGAAATCTCTGAAATTGTATAAAAAGGCAAAGTAGAGAAACACACACTTCTTTTTTATTGGTGGGTACAAGATAGTTAATAATTAACATTTATTGCACATAGAGATGGTATATAGGAAACAAGATACAGTGAGGGTTTCTGTGGCCTCTGTTGTGGTGGGTGTGCCCTGAGGGGTCTGGAAAAGGAGTTTACTCTGACATTTCAAAGGTATGTTATCTGAGAGGCGAAAGGACAATAGACAGGCTCACTTAGGTAAAAACTGACCTTTGTCAAGGAAGCTGAGGCCTAGGACATGACTACTCACCATAACTTGCTTTTAGTTAGGAATTTTTATGTTCGGACCATCCTGTGTGGTTACCTTCAGTCTCTGACTTTGTAGCACTGGCTTCCCCTGAGCTTGTCAGATTTAGTATGTGGCCATTTTTTCGTCCACACCTACAAGACTAACATCTTTAGGTAAATATCCTATTAAACAAAACTCATAGACACAGACAAGAGTATGGTGATTACCAGAGTAAGACAGGATAGGGGAGCTAAATAATGATGGGAGGAGACTTGACTTTGGGTGGTGAACACACAATACAATATACAGATGATATATTACAGTATTGTGCACCTGAAACTTATTTTATTAATCAGTGTCACTCCAATAAATTCAATACAAATTTAGAAAATAAAATAAAAGTGAGGCACTAAAAACAAAAACAGGGTTATAAAGTTTTAGCTGACCTGTCCTATAAGATTGATTTTTTTTTGTTATCATTTTATAAAGGGAAATGAATTCTAAATATGGTCTCTGAGCGCCTGGGGCTGGTTGATGAGAAGCATGTGATGTGTGTGTGTGTGTGTGTGTGTGTTTGCATGTGCATACATGAGCATGTACCCATGTACTTACTTCTTCTCATTGCGGCCTTGCCTTTTGCACAGAATTATTTATTGGCCTGTTTTCTCTTTAGTTTCACAATAAGGTGACCTGCTTTATGCTGCATCAAATTGAGGAACCCTGCTCCCTGGGAGCTCATGCTGCTGTTATTGTCCCGCCCACCTGGATCATTAAGGTGAAGAAACCTCAGGTAACTGCAGGGACCCTGGTGCTGCTGGCCCAGTGCAGAGAAACAGTAACTGTTGCTTCTTGCTTTTCTCCCTCTGACTAGTCTTTGGGTTTCTACGATCTCTGCTCATTCATCCCCTTGGTCCCATGCTCAGCTTCCCCAGTTCATCCCATTAGCCCATCACCTTACTGCGTTGGGCTCTCTCATGGATCCAGCCTCCTCTTCTAAAGAAATCAGACTCCACAGCAGGAGTATTTCCCTCCCATCCATGTAATATCATGAAATGATATTCTCTCCTGAGTTGGGTTCTTTCCTGAGTTGCTCAAATACTAGTGGCTATAGCTGAATCTTGTGCACCTCTCTTCTCTTCCATCCTGGGCACCCCCGGGGAGTGAATGTGAGGGCAAACTGTGCAGGCTTCCTTGTTTGGTCGAGATCACCACCACTTCCAACCTGAACAGCAGACTGTGGGGCGTGATCTTCCTAAACACACAGGGTCTGCTTAGAGAGCAACACTCCTCACTTAAGGCCAAGTAGAACTTAGCCTCTTAGTACATAATCTCACATTGCATTCAGTCCTCACTTTCTTCCAAGTGGGTCTCTGCTTCAATTCTGGGAAACCTTGGTGGTTTTTCCTAAGGTCAGAATCTTTGAGAGGAAATTTCCTCCCTTTGTAGTATACGTCTTAGACAGTAGCTCCAAGTTCTGGGACGATTTTCAGTGCCACAGGGAGAAGGTTATGCCTCCCTAAGGTGCAGGAACCTTAGGAAGTCTTACTGAGTATAATATCTCTAAATGATGTGGCCATCCTTTTTCATGTGGGCTCCAAAATCATCATGCAATTTATTCCCATTGACTCAGTTTTTTATTTAAAAACTGTTGGATCAGAGACACTGTTTTGCTTTGTGTGTTTTACATGAAGTTTAGTCTCTGCCGATGAGTAACGTTTGGTAATAATCTTTCCAAGTCATAATCCATAGAAGAAGCCCTTGGGAAATCTTTTCCAGAGACAAGTACGGTTTCTACACATTAAAATATGGGGCCTCTAGTCCTTTCATTTTACATTTTAGATCCAAAGGCTAAGAGACGTTAAATTGAGTTGCCCAAGGTGTTATACACAACTTTGTACTGTCTGAAATTCAAGTGTACTGATTTCCAATTTTGTATTATTTTAAGATCTCTTTTATATTTTTACTTTTGTTTTTCCCCTAATATTTACTAAATCTCTCCAAGAGCTTTATATTAAATATTCAGTTAAATCAACGTCAAAAACCTCAATGGTATCAGGAAGGCTACTGGGCATTATGATGCAATACATGATCTTTGCTCTGAATAGCCATGTAGTTATCTTAAGAAAAGACCACAGAGAGCTTCATAGAGGAGGTGGCTTTTATTCTGCCTCTTAAAGATAGGTGGGATCTAGATCAGTGGAGCAGAGAGGAAATAACAGGCAGGAGATAGGCATGAGCAAGGGTATTGGGCCAAAAATTATATTCATGGGATTATGAGACTAGCTTGACTATAGTGGAAGATTTATTCAGGGTGTATGTAGGGTAGGGGTATGTGTTTGCTAAGGCCTAGCTGGCAGGGCATTTTTTATACATGTGAACTTTATCCTTTTAAGCAACAGAGTAATAGAGGAAAAATTATATTTTAGAAGGAAACAACTAGCAAGAGTGTGTAGGATAACCTGGTGGTATTGGATTTTGGAAGACTGGAGATAGACCAGTTAGGAAAATCAGAAGATAATACCACTTTGCAGGGAAATTGTAAGTTTCCTTTACTAAACTTTAAAAATATTTTTGTTATGGAAAATTTTAAGCAAGTGAAGAGAGAGAGAGAAGATTATAATGAACTAGAGGCCCAGTGCACGAAATTCATGCACTCAGGAGGGGATCCCTCAACCCGGCCTAGAGCGGGCCTAACCCGGAAGTCGGACATCCTTAGTGCTGCTGTGGAGGCGAGAGAAGCTCCCGCCACTGCGCTCACCAGCCGTGAGCCCGGCTTCTGGCTGAGTGGTGCTCCCCCTGTGGGAGCACACTAACCACCAGGGGGCAGCTCCTGTGTTGAGCATCTGCCCCCTCGTGGTCAGTGTGCGTCAGCAACCGGTCGTTCCAGCAGTCAGTCAATTTGCATATGAGCCTTTTATTATTTTGAAATGGCCAGTGCATGTCATGGCAGCTCCTGCATTGAGAGTCTGCCCCCTGGTGGTCAGTACGCATCATAGCTACCAGTTAGACGGACACTTAGCCTTTTATACATATAGACTAGGGGCCCGGTGCATGAAATTCGTGCACTGGGTAGGGGGGTGGGAGAGAGTCCCTCAGCCCAGCCTGCCCCCTCTCACATACTGGGAGCCCTCAGGCGTTGACCCCCATCACCCTCCGATCGCCTGATCGGCCCCTTGCCCAGGCCTGACGCCTCCGCCAGAGGTGTCAGGCTTGGACAGGGGACCCCCATCTCCCCCCGATCACTGGCTCTGGCCCCCGCCCAGGCCTGAGGCCTCTGGCCCAGGAATCATGCCTGGGCAGGGGACCCCCATCTCCCTCTGATCGCTTGCTCCACCCCCCACCCAAGCCTGACGCCTCTGACCCAGGCTTCAGGCCTGGGCAAGGGGACCATCATATCCCCCCAATCCCCGGCTCCGCCCCCCACCCAGGCCTGATGCCTCGGCCAGAGGAGTTGACCCTCATCACCCTCCGATCACCAGTCACCGGATCGGCCCCTTGACCAGGCCTGAGGCCTCTGGCAGAGGTGTCAGGCCTGGGCAGGGGACCCCCAGCTCCCCACGGTTGCAGGCTCCGCCCCTGCCCAGGCCTAACGCCTCTGGCCTAGGCATCTTGCCCGGGCAGCGGGGACCTGCAGTGGCAGCGGGGGGTGCCGCGATCGTGGGCTTCGCTTTAGGCCCAGGCAAGGGACCCCTAGCTCCTGGGACTGCCAGCTTCGACTGTGCCCAGCTCCCATCGCTGGCTCCACCCCTACTTCCTGCTATCACTGGCCAGGGCGGCAAAGGCTCCTGATTCTCCGATCATGGCTGGGGGGCAGGGCAAAGGCGGCCCTGGGGCCGCCTTTGCCCTGCCCCCCAGCTCTTAGCTCTCCCCTGGGTTTCAGATCACTGTCAGTGGCAGGGGGCTTCTTCCTGCTTTCCCTTTCGCCTCCCTGCATTGTGCCTACATATGCAAATTAGTCGCCATCTTGTTGGCAGTTAACTGCCAATCTTAGTTGGCAGTTAATTTGCATATAGCCCTGATTAGCCAATGAAAACGGTATCGCCGTACGCCAATTACCATTTTTCTCTTTTATTAGTGTAGATTCTTCTGTAGCATGAACTTTTCTACCATTATTGTTTCATATATTCCTGCACCACACCATAATTTCTTGTCCTTAATCATTTTTTTCTATTTTGAGATTCACAGACAGTCATAAGAAATAATACAGAGAGATTCTGTGTACACTTTACAAATCCCCGCCCCCCATTGTGATTTCCTGCGGAATCACAGTACAGTACATCACAACCAGATGTTACCATTGACTTAGTCAAGATACAGAACAGCTGCCACAAGTATCCCTCATGCTGCCTTTTCATAACCACATCCATTTCTCTCCTGGTCCCACCCCATTTACTCTGTCTTCCTGAAAACAGAAGTTTCTCCCCTTTTTTCTTTTACTGGGGTATCTTAAAGCAAGTCTTAGGATATCATTTAATCTGTAAACACTTCATTTTGCTTCTCTAAAATATAACATTTTAGAAAGACAACCACATTTTGTCACCCACCAAAATTAATAATTCCTTAAAATAGTTTCTGATTGTCTATTTTATATATATAGTTTGTTTGTTTGTTAATCCTCACATGAAAACATTTTTTTCATTGATTTTCAAAGAAAGTCGAAGGTAGGGGAGAGATAGAGATAGATAGAGAAAGAGAGAGATAGAAACATCACCGATGTGAGACACATATTGATTGGTTGCCTCTTGCATGCACCCTGGCTGAAGGCTGGGAGCAAACCCGCAACCCAGGTTCATGCCCTTGACCAGGAATTGGACCTGCAGTCCTTTGGTGCGGGGGTGGGGTGGGTGGGTTTGTGTTACACTCTAACCACTGAGAACACGGGCCAGGGCTCAAAAATTTTTTTTCACAGTTATCTTTTTCAAATCAAGATCCAGAGGTCACAGGTGCTTTTTTGGTGACATATTGTAAGTCTCTTTTAATCTGTAATAATCCCCTCTTTTATTTTTCATGCCATTTATTGAATAAATTGGATCACTGTATCTGGAATTTCTCAGATTTTTATTTTCGTTGATTGTATCCTGATATTGTTTTAAATGATTTCACGGAAGGCCCCTGTTTCTTGTAAAATAATACTTAAACTTAATTAGATTCAGGTTTAATTCAGGGGTGATGATATGTATTTCTGTCATGTTGCTAACTTTTAGTGATGTGAAGGTTGACCAGTAAGTTCAGGAACTGTCATCTTAATTCATCTGTCATAAAGTTGTCCATCAACCTTTCACCTATTGTTTTATCTAATAAGTATCATTACCTATGTTATCATTTCATTAGGGTTGCCAAAGGGTGACTTCCCAATTTTCACTCTTCATTTTTTTGGCTATGATTTTCCTAAAAGAGACTGTTCCCTTATTACCAGCCAGTACATTACAAATGCTTGAGTATTTGCCTTTATTTGTAAATTTTCAGAAGAAATAATAAGTTACCATGTTAGCAACTTTTATTACGTGGCCAAGAGTGGTGATGGTTGTGGTGGTTGTCTTGCAGAGTATAATTTTGAATTATGAACCTATATCATTGTGTGATATATATGGCATATGATGTGTTTTAATTCACTGGCATCATTATTATTCTTATATTCATATTGTTCCATATTTGACCAATTAGGACCTCTTCCAGGTGACTCCTGTCTCCATATTTTATGAGCCATGAAGTTTTTGCTAGCTTCTTTGGTTTCAGGAATCACATCATGTGCCAGGATTATCTTGTGCGTTTCCTGTTCATACCTGTGATCAGCCATTTCTCTGAGGAGCTCTGATTACTTTTAATGGGAGATGTTATTTACAGTTCACTATCTGGATGCAATAACCCAATTTTTTTATTATGTACCTTTTTATTGTCTTCTAGGATTCAGGATATTATAATAAGAATTAGGAGAGCTAACATTTATATGTTCAGAAACATTTGCTTTACATTCACTATCTCATTCTATCGTCACAGTACCCTATGAGGCCGGTATCTTGTTATTCCTACTTTATAGCTGAGGACGTGAGGAACAGAGAAGTCAGGTTTCCTGGGGCCATATAGATAGTAAATACTTTGAAGTGGCATTTGATCCCAGGAATTCTGATTCTGGAAATCAAGTTCTTTGTGATGTGCCATGCCATTCACTGTTTTACTCTATAACAACCCTTCCTGAATCTGATATTTTTAAAAATTGGGGTAGTCCCTCTTCTTTAGTTAATTGATTAAATTTAGTACTTTAATCAATTAACTAAATTCTATGTAAAAGCTAATGGATGATGAGCTTGGGCAGTAATAAAGTAATGGTAAAGAGCTCTAGTTTATGAGTCAGATTGCCCATCAGCGGTTCTCAACCTGTGGGTCGAGACCCCTGAAAATACATCCTGCATATCAGATATTTACATTACGATTCATAACAGTAGAAAAATTACAGTTATGAAGTAGCAACGAAAATAATTTTATGATTGGGTCACCACAACATGAGGAACTGTATTAAAGGGTCACGACATTAAGAAGGTTGAGAACCACTGGCCCTAGATTTATAATCTTGCTCTGCCACTTAATAACCTGTATAATCACAGAAAACTTAAACCCTTCTGTTTCAACTTTTCATCTGAAAAATGATACTAGTACCTATGCATAGGGTTTTCATGAGGACTAATGAGCTAAAAAACAAAAAAGATAAAGTACATAGACTAGCACCTGGCTCATTGTAAACACTCAATAGATGTTAGCCCTTGTTTTCCTTCTTGTTGACTTGTAGGAGTACAGGGTATCAAGCAAAGCTGTACATCAACAGATGAAAATGTTGGACAGTCACACAGGGGTCAGGACAGAAGTTATTGATCCCTGACCCATGTATTGCAATGAAAGGGGATGGAAAGAACATGAGATGTCTAATGGAGAGGGCAGAAAAAGACAGAACAGGGGCCACAGCCTGCCGTCTACTGTGCTTCCAAGTGCACTTTGAACTCCTACTGTAGCCGGTGTATTTTCTACTGCAGTGGGATTGCATGTTCATTAGCATGATGCCTGCCCCAGGGGAGACAGTCAAGTTCTATTCACTTACTGAATACAAGGACCCAAGAAGACTGAGTAAGCATTTACATCTAGATAGTGGAAGGAGACAGAAAGTTCTACAAAATAAGGAGAAAACTATGATAACACAGAGTTTCATTATTTGAAATGGGAAGAAATACAGAGTAGTCACAGATGTTAAAAAACAACAACAATAAAGATTGAGAAAAGTCCTTGTGTTTGGGACAAGATCATTGATGCCATCAAAACCATAGCTTATAGAGTGTGGGGCATGGGTTGCAGCCGATTAACAATGGTATGGAAATAGTAAGATTAGAAAATTTATTGGAGACATTGGGAAATGATGGAGATAATTTGGAAGGTAGATGAACAACAGATCAAATATTTTTCCAATTTTTAGAATTTATTTTTTAACTTTATTTTTGTTGTTGACACTATTGCAGATGTCTGCAGTCCCCCCCACGCCCCTTTGCCCACCTTCACCCAGTCCCTGTCTCTCCCTTTCCTCTGGCCATCACCACACTTCTGTCTTTGTTCATGGGTTATGACTATATGTTCTTTGGTTAATCCCTTTACCTTCTTTAATCAAGTCCCCACTTTTCCACTCCCCCCTGACAGCTGTCTGTTTTTTAACACACACACACACACACACACACACACACACATCTGTATATATATTATTATATACATATATATGTCTACATTCTATAATACTGCTTAAAATATGATAAAGGAGAAGATACTCTTAATTGTGTTAAAGAAACATTTACTTCATTAACCACATTCAAAGATGCTGCTATATGCAGTGATGAATATAGGTCCAAAGATGAATCAGATATTAATTTGAAAATAGACCCAACAATCTAAATCATTGGGCAGAATGTGGATTACGGAAGAGGAATTTTGCCACATGTAAATTTTTTTTTTTAAAAGTGGACTTCTGATATCTGTGAATGTTTGCCTTCTTGATCAGTGTTCATTATTCAGGAGAGACATAAGATGGTGAGAGGAAGGGACAAGACAGGTTGTCTAAATTAGCAGCCATGGCAGTGAGAGGCCTATACGTTTAAGGCAGGGAATGCTAATTGCTACTGAAGATGTAGAATCAAGGTGGAAACATGAAGCAGGGTTAAGAAATTTCAGTTGTGGAGATCAGTGTAGGGTATGTAAAAAAAAAAAAAAAGAAAGAAAAAGTCATTGTGCTTGGTCTTGAAGGATGCAGGGTTATTGGGAAGAGGGATGAGGAAGGACAATGCAGGTTGATAGAACATACTGACAACAACAGTAAGATGGATCATCATATAAAGTTAGTTTTATTTGTGACATTTGTGTCTAAACAAATAACTCCAGAGAGGAGGAGCCAAGGAAATCTACTTGAATATATAATGGCCAGGGAGAGTAGGTTGTAAAGAGGTGGGATTAAACCACATACTATCCTTCTCTATTGAGAGATCCCTGGCTCCAAGGGGATGATACTCCATGACCAGCTGTGCGGTTGGGAGTTGTGTGAAACCTTGATGGTAAGGGGAATGGGTGCTGCCTGGATGATGTGCTGAGTTTCATTACCAAATTACTTGGAGAGACCTAGGAGTTAAAATATGATAGAAGGTAGATGACTTTAAGGAATTAAAAGAAAATCATATTTTAAGAATCAAGCTTGAATCTGTTGGTGTATTTACATCCAAAGTTATATTTAATGTTACAGATGTCGGTGTTTCTTCTCTGTACTAAAAATGGTAGAGGATAATATTTTGGGTGAATAAACAAGTTAAAGACATTCAAATCCTAGTATAAATGCTTAGAGCTGAAGGAAAGACCTGTGTTACATGATTTTTTTTGTGGAAGACCAGTGGTGTGTGCTTTTAATAAATGACATCATTTTACACATAATGCTTTTAAAACTTACCTTTCCCAATGGAAAAAAACCCCCACAAAAAACAACAATCAAATGTTTGGAAAAAGCCCGTGTTAGTACATATAGATTGAATGCATGTTTAATATATTAGTTTAGTTAGCCAACTCCCTACTGATCAATATTTATATTGTTTCCAATGGTCTACTTATAAAAATGCCACAATCAGCTTCTTTTCTATCCTTGTATGGGCCTTCTTCATGTGAATCCTTTCTTATTCCTTATAATTGGATAACCTTAAAATGCTGTAGACTCACCACATTTAATAGCAATGACCAACAATATCCATCAAAATTTCTCAAGCCATTTCTTTTGGTCAGTTCTAAAGGTTAGGTAATACTCGCTGTGATTTAGTCAAATACACCTGAGAAGTTGCTGAGACCCTATCCTTAACTTTGGAATGTGTTTTCTCTGTTCTTCTGCCCGCCTATTCTTAGGACTAGCTCTGTCCCTGGGTGCAGCTGGAGCAGGGCAGAGTGAGAACACTCTTTAAGAGACAAAGTCCATGATTCTCCCTCTAGTTATCCATCAGAGCTTTGTCTAGTATATCATGGGGAAAGACTTTATTTGGGATGAAGAAGTGGAATATCTTCTCTTTAGATTGTTATTATAACTGATTCTTTGTGATCCCATAACGTGGACCAATCCCTGAAGGATAGCAAAAGGTAGTTAAGTATAATTCACAGTTGAGTGATTGACCCATCGGCATTTCTTAGCAGTCCAGGAAGGAGTCAGACTATGATAGAGATTTTGTTGATAGGATTATTACTGCAGCAAGGTAAGACTTCCTTGATACCTGGTATAAAAACAAAAAGCCTTTATGTTTTACTAGGACTTTAACAAAAGAGTGGGCACCGAATGTAGTGGGGCGAATCTGTTGGAATCAGAAGAATGCAAATATCCAAGTGAGAGCACAATGGTTCTCTGTTTTGATAGTGTTGAACTTGCCAAGTTCATCTTTGTATCACAGAGTTAGCTGCCCTCGATGACAGGGATGCTTTGTTTTAGAACACAGGACAAGTATTTAAAGGTTTCTTGAATATATCACTAACAATTCTACCCAATAACTTCTTGGTATAATTTTGACATTCTTCACAAACATTCTTATTTAACTCTCACAACGATGCTGACCCAGCAGGATAAGCAGTGTTATGGATTAGCCAGATTAGATGGCTTGTCATGGCCAAAACACAACCCAAATCTGTCTTCATATCCATCAGTTCCCTATCTGCTGCCTTCTAAAAAAAGTCCTACATTGAGACAGAGACACATATTTACACAGGAGCCAGAGGAAGCCCGGGGAATTTTGAGGTGTGCTGTGAAATTGCATACTGCTTATCTTTTGCTATTTGACTATCCGTAGGGCTGTAAGCTTACACAGATCTCTCATAGAGGCGTCCAGGTACTGTAAGTCAACTACTGCTTGGTCTTTGCCCCTTGTTCTGTGAGATGAAGAAGGCCTCAGGTGCATTTGGCTCGGTGAGGCTCAGAAGCACTTGTATTTGCTACGTGTGTTAAAAAAAGGCTGTTTTGTGTGTGTGTTCCCTATCAGAATTGAGTTCCCTGCCTGCTCTGTTTTCAGACATCAAGCCTTATTTTGGTGTGTTTTTCTAACTCTGTTTCCCAAACATGTTTGATTGTCAGAATCACCTAAGGAGCTCTGATTTCTATCATCAGGCAAGCTTAGGAAACCTTAGCCTGATCCATTAGACCTTTCTCTCAGAGTTTAATTATTGAATCCTGTCAAGAACCAAGAACCATAGTGTGTTCCTGCAAGCACTTGGTGTGCGTCCTGCATTGCTCTCGGCAATAAAGGAAATGAAACAACAAAGAAGTTAGCAGACAGGCATTCAATTCCTAAGGATCCTTTCTAAAATCAGGAGAGACTCAGCAAGTGTTGTGCATTTGAATAATACTGACTCATTATTTCAACAATGATTTGAGTGCGTACTATGTGCCAGGCATTTGTGCTAGGTGCTGGGATATACAGCTGTGAACGAGGCAACTAACATTTTTGGAAGTCCTTATGGGATGGATACCAGGCTAACTGCTTCACACACTTTTTCTGATTTAAACTTCACAACTCTGCCTGAGGTAGGTATTATCACCTTCATTTTGAAATTAAGAAACTGTTACTTTGAAACTTTGAACGTCTTGGCCAAAGTCTCAGATCCAGTAGCACCGATCTCGTGACATCCAGAATTAACACCCGGTCTGTCAGATTCCACAGCTCATGGTCCTTATCCCACAGATCTTCTGCTTTATCTCAGTATACTCGTCTCTTTACTCCTCCCTTTCTACTTCAAACCTGGCTACATGTTAGAATTGCCTGGGGAGCTTTTAGAAAGTACCTTTGCCTGAGCTTCACGTAAATAAATTAAATGAGAATATTTCATGGGGCCATTTCGTAAAAGCTCTCCGGGTGAGGCCAATGTGCAGTGATGGTGGAGAACCACTCAGCATCAAATAGACACGGATGTGGCCAGACCAATAGTTTCCAGCATTCATCTTGGGTCATTTGGTTGATTAAACGTTTAAAGGCTCCAAGTTATTTTTCTTTCCTTTTAGTTGAACTGAAAGTAGTAAAAAATATAGCAAATATTTTAATAAGGCAAAAGTTTCCCCCAAGAGCGACATGGTAATAGACCCATTTAAAGAGGAATTCAGAAACTTGGAGATCTTTTTGCAGGGGTAGCTAGTCTAGAGTGAGTGATGAGAAGTAACCCAGGCTCTGGATTTCTCTTTTCTGCTGAGAACCAGAGAACCTGAAAACTCTTATTCTGATGGGGGAACAAACTTTGAGACCATGGTGCTTCAAGAAAATTTCCTTTACCCTTGGTGAGAAAGGCATAAATCAACTTATTTTTCTCGAGGTCCAAGCGAAAGAAAAATAAAAGCTAAATAGTTTCAATCTTGCTGATTTGGATGTGTTAATATATGTACTCTAGACTAATTTTATTTTGAAAAAAATACTCTAAATGATAGAATAGATATCTATTTTTCTTCAAGCTGTTTGAAAACTCTTAATTGCTCAAGCAATGCATGTGTATATACTATATAAAATTTTAAGTTAAGAATTCTGTATTTCAGGCTTTCAGCACTCTGTAAAACATCTGCAATGTGGTGGTAATGTCTTGCTTTGTGAAAATGGCAATCTAATTAATTATTGACTCCACTAATTAAATCTCATTTTGCTGGTCTTCAACGAATGAACTGTGACTGGCCTCCTAAGAGAAGTTCTTTTCAAAGCATATGTATCAAATATTAAGAGTAATCACAAGTTGAAGTAATCACAAAGTTGTGGTCTATAAAACTCCTAGAAAGAGAAAGACAGGGAAAGTAAATTTGGGGTCACTGTATTTCAACAAGTTGGAGGCACTTTTGTGAGAAGAAAAAAAATCAAGGCTCCAGGAGAGGGAAGACTTTTTTAAACTAATGGGTCTTTAAAGAAAGAAAGAATAATGACTGCTACTTTACTAACTTAAGGGTGAGTCTTATCTCTGCATTTTAAAACCCAGCCATCAATGCTGATAGGATAGTTGGATCATAAATTTCCATTACAGATGAGTAAGTTATGACCATTACTTAAAAGAAACATTACCCAGAACAAAGTAAACAGAGGAAAAAGAAAAACATGAAAAATGGCCTCCTTTTTTACATTTCCACATAGGTGATCTCCATACCAGGAGTTGAACTTGAACTTGGTTGGGCGGGAGACGGACCTGGTTGGGCGGGAGACTGGAGCCCCTCAGAGAATTTGGGATTCTTCCATTTTTACTGGGAGGGTTGGCAGGTATAACATGTGTTGTTATGTGAGTCCATGAGAGCCTCCAGGGTTCTAACTCCCTGCCTCTCCGTGTGGTGGGGAGTCAGTTGCTCACTCTGAAGCACTCGACTGATTTCTGTCTGTGGCTTACCCATGCACAGTGGCTTGGAAGTGTCAAAGCATGAGAAGCATGCAATCCAACAGCATGTGCTGCCGTCACCTTCTACATGGTTCTGCATGGGAAACCTCGGGGGCTGTCTGCCCCGAGCTCAGGTCTGTCCTTCTCTCCTCACAGAACTCGCTGAAGGCTTCCAATCGTAAGAAGAAGAGAACGAGCTTTAAAAGAAAAGCCAGTAAAAGGGGAACTGAAGTAAGTGTTTCAGGATCATGGTCCAATGAAATCCATCCTCTTTCCATAGCCTGCCCAAGCTTGTTGTTTTGATATGTCTCCCACTCTTTTCTCCTTCACTGTACTCTAACATGTGGAATTCTTAGTATTCTAAAAAATATAACCTCTGCCACTTCACAGAGCATCTGCACTTGTCCATGGAAGTGTTATCCTAAAGATGATAAAGAGCTAACACTTCCAGAATGCTTAGGGTATACAGAATAAAACCAAAAGCATGGCTCAATTCTCAGCAAATTATACCTTGAGAAACTTTCTTCTAAGCTTTACACAGAGTGTCCTATTAAGAATAAACCCAATGAAACAAGTTGTACCTTGTGGGGGTATTTTTGTTTGTTTTGTTTGTTTTTTTGCAAGGGTTGGGGTGGTGCTGGCGGTTTCTCACTCCAATTGCTTTGGGGCTGCCTGTCAAGTCATGGATGTGCATCTTAGTTGTGCTGTTTTCTTCCTTCAGCAGGAAAACAAAGGTCGTCCTTTTGTGATAAAACCTATCTCTTCTCCTCTCATGAAACCCTTGCTTGTGTTTGTGAACCCCAAGAGTGGAGGCAACCAGGTGAGTCATTGTTGGTGAGTTTAACTAGGAAGCTGCAATGCTTTCTTAAAAACACAATTCCCAACACCGCAGCGGTTCTCAACCTGTGGGTTGCGACCCCTTTGGGGGTCCAACGACCCTTTCACAGGGGTCGCCTAAGACCATCGGAAAACACATATATAATTACACATATATAATATTGTTTTGTGATTAATCACTATCCTTTAATTATGTTCAATTTATAACAATGAAATTGGGGGTCACCACAACATGAAGAACTGTATTAAAGGGTCGCGGCATTAGGAAGGTTGAGAACCACTGGGGTAAAAGAACACCACCTAGGGCCCCTAGCATTAGAAGACAACCATTTTCTCAGGGACAAGGTTGGGGCATTAAACAAAGCTAATGTGGTTGGCTCCATGATTTTGGCCACCTGAGCACCACATGCCCACTATGTTTCATGATGGCAGTCATTGTGTAAAATGCACTTGGGAAATCATGACCAGCTTTGTTTCTAGGGCATACAGACGCTCACAGGCGATCCATGCCTTTGAGTCCAGTAAAGAGGGAGCCCGCTCTGTATAAATAATTAATGGCAGGGACTTCAGAGATGATCTGATGTTGCTTCCTATTTCACTAATTACAAAAGAGCTCAAGGAAGCTTAAGTGAATTTCCTAAGGACATCTTGTCTGTTAATGACATAAAAGGGGCAATGGGAAGAATAATTCAGACAACATTAATTACATGTGAGTTCTAAATTGAGTGGATCAGACTACAAGTGCTACAGGTTTTAGAGGCAAGCAGTGACTTGGGAGTGATAAGGAAATGGTGTCATGGAAGTAGCTGAAACAGAAGATGGACATACTTAGTTAGGCAGAGGGGAGAGAGCTGGAACAATGCCCTGCTCCTCTTTACTGTGGCAAATCCCTGTTTATCCTCTAAGGCTCAAGAGCACCTTTCTGATCCCTTTCTCAGACTTGACTGTGCTGTGCATTATGCCCCTGTAGCCCTGGGCACTCTGTCAATTGCAACATAGGCATTCTCTGTAGGTTTATACATTGAAAGTACAGGCCTCATAATAAATACCAGGGGCTGTACCTTTGAACCTATGATTTCTAGTATATGGTATATACTGGTGAACAATAATTATACAAGAATAAACAATATTAATGAAAGAATGGATGTTGTGATAAAATGATTTGTTTTGAGGACTGTATGGTGAGTGGAGCATGCATATGATTAAAATATGTTAGGTAGAGATTAGAATGAGCCAGGACCAGTGTCTTAAAACTTGGATGAGGATTTTGGATGTGTACCAGGAAATAGTTTTTTTTTAATTTAAAATATTTTTAAAATTTGAACAAAAGAGTAATATGATGAAAGCATCTTTAAGGAATTAATTTGATCCATTGAGAATGTGTACATCAGGAAGCTATTCACATAAACGTAAGCATAACTTGGAAAGATGGATTGGTGAGTGGATGGGTGGATGGATGGCTAATAGATGAATGCATGGATGGTTGGTGAGTGGGTGGGGGGACAGATGGACTAGTGGATGACATGTGGATGGACAGATGAATGAATGGAATCCATAAAGGGAAGTAAAGCATCAAGATTGTACAGCGGATCATCTAACAGTGGCTTTGTTATTGATGAGCATTCAGGAAAGGAAAGCATTATTGGGAAAGAGGTAGAGATGTGTTTGAGGAACTTGAGGTCACAGGGAGATATTAAAAAATGTTTAAAGTGCCCAGTTATTAGAGACAAAAGACTTATGATGTCATTTAATGCATTTTGGCTTGTAAATGTAATACTCTAAGGATGTTACTTCTAGAATGGCTGGGATTCTCAGAAGGATGGCTAACCAAGTAAAAGTGAATATTACATAAATTTAAATATCTATATACTTTCTATTTAAAATAGAATTCTGTATTAAGCCTAAGAAATACAAAGAACCTTGTTTCTAAGCACAATGTGAAATGTTGATAAAACTATGAATAAATCCAATCACTTATGTACAATTGGAATCATTCACACTGACCTCCAGCACAGTATGTTTGTGATTTCATCTTCAGTGAGGAAGGCACAGCTTGACCCCCTGACTGCAAGTAGGGCAGAGTCCTGGTTGGAGATGAACTAACTCCTCTGTTAGGGCTAGTCTTTCCCTGAACTTCGGCTATGACACACCCTTAACTTTGCTGATGAGGGTAGATTTCCCCACAAATTGGGAATCAGAGGTTAGGTTCTCCACCCTACACAGTACCCTAGGTAGCTTTAAAAAAACTAGTGATGGCTTAGTAATTAAATTAGAAGCTGTGAGAGTAGGATTCCTTGACTGGTATAAACTCTCCTGTTTATTTTCTTATGGAACCAATGTTGAGAGCCTCGGACCCTCTGATCAAGCTTGAATATACATATGAATCGCTTGGGGATCAGGTTAAAATGCAGACTCTGACTTGGAGTCAGCCAGTGGCCCTGAAATTATGCTTTTCCAACCAGCTATCAGGTTGTGCTGTTGCTGCTGCTGAGAGCACACTGACCAGCGAGGGCTCACGGCAGTCCATACAGAAATACGTGGTTGTTGTTGTTAAATCCTGATTCTTGCCTTTTAGCCATGACTTACTCTACTCATCTGCCTCTGCATATAAAGCACTCCCCACTCTTGCTCTTCTGTTCTTGAGGCTTAGGCTTCTAACTTAAAAAACAAACCCAAAACTGGCTTAGGCTTCTGTTCTTTATATAACTAGACTATATCGCCATCTTCTGGCAAGTAAAATACCTACAACTTTTTTTCTTCCTATAGTAAATTGTGTGGACAGAAAGTTTCTAACACTTTGTTGGAACTTAGTTAGATGACCACATATGGGGATTAAGCACTTCTATGTATTTTAAACAATTCTGTCTTTTAAACAGATGCTTCACAATAATTGTCAGTTTTTCTTTTTTTTTTTATAGCATTTTTGTGATTTTTTTTTGAGCCAAACTGATAATTGCCAAGACACAAAATCCTAACGGACTGAGAAAATGCTCCCTATTTTTCTGTTTTTCTAACACTTAAGGTGGAGAAAATGCTGCATTTTTAAAAAGATTTAGAAGTTTTCAGCACTGTTATCATTGTTGGGGTCTGCACTATCGGAGGGGACAGGCGGTGGAATCAGGGCCACAGTATCCACCCTACATGTGTCCTGTGCACAAGAGGTGGCAGAGGGAAGATAAAGTTTACTCCCGCACAGTCCCCTCCTCTGCATGGAAACCCAAGGGTTTCAGAAATGAACACTCTCTCTTACACTCATCTCTGCGTTAACTTCAAATCGGATTCTTTTTCTTGGGTGTCTCTGAGTCATTAACATCTTTCTACCTGAGTCGTATGGATCCTTCTGATACCTCTCGATGTTTCCTGCTTTTGCACCATCTCTCCCTCATGCTCTCATCTTCCAGTGATGTAGGTTGTAAGTTCAGGGTTAAGCAGGTGCTCTGACCACTAGGGTGATTCTAGCTAGTCAGTCCTGAGAGGTGAGGGGTCCAGACCCTGGTTTCCAAACGGTTCCATGTGAAATCCTCAGGTCAGGGTGTGGCATGAGTTGGCCCTTTAGATTGGAGCTCCCGGGGAACTTGTAGGAAGGGGTGTTCAGTCTGTGGGCAGGCTCATCCTGACCAAGTTCTCACCACCATCTGTGGACAAGCTTCCCCAGACCGAGCCACCCCCAGACCAGGACTGCCCCTTCTACATAAGTCAACCAAAGTGGGGAGAATGAGGAGACAAAAAATATCAATAACTTCAAATATTTGAGCCCCAAACTGTTTTTAAATACTCAAACAACCTCAATGAAAATGGTATGTTCTGCAATGCTCAAGCTGGGGATAAATCAAGAATCATTATGCTTAGATAAAATTAGAGCCTCCTAAAGCTTAGGATAGGCTGGGAAGAGGGCAGAAGGGCAATCAGTCGATGATGGCACATGTCAGAATTCTGTCTCAGATCTTCTTGTCAAGCCAGCTAAACAGATGGAATTGAAACAACCAAACAATGAATCTGTGGAAAGCCCCCTTTTCCCCAAGTCACAATATTGGTGGGAATGTGAGGGCAGCTGTCTTAGTCAGTTCGGCCTGTGAAGCCGAGTACCACAGACTGGGTGGCTGATAAACAACAGACATTTATTTCTCACAGTTCTGGAGGCTGGGAAGTCCAAGATCAAAGCCCCAGCCAGCTTGGTGTCTGGTGAGAACTCACTTCCTGATTGACAGACAGCGTCTTCCTACTGTGTCCTCATGTGGCATTTGGGAGGAAGGAGCTCTCTGGGGTCTCTCCTGTAAGGGCACTAATCTCCATCCTCATGACCTAAGCACCTCCCAAATGCCTCACCTCCTAATACATCAGCTTGAGCGGTAGGATTTCACCCTATGAATTTTGGAGGAACACATTCAGTCCACAGCAGTGGCCAAGAAGACTCAAACCAAGTCATCTAGCCCCTTTGATAGATCTAGAGCCTGGATGTCTAGCTCCTTAGTCTGTAGCCAGACAAATGTATCAAAATGTAAGTCCACCCCCCCCCCCCCAATTAAAACATTTCAGTGACTCTTACCTTTTGTTAAAAAAAAGCCCAAGCTCCTTAGTGTACATGACCTAGTGTACAAGTCAGGCTGTTTTGTTTCCCGAAACCCCTGCCTCATGACTCAAAGACTGAATGGAACATAGTTTTTCTATGGTGTGTCTTTATCCTAAGACTTCTTCCTCTACTCATCTTTCAAGACAAAGTCTAAGTATCATATGTAGGTAGCCTTCGCCTAATCCAGTGGTTTTCAACCTGTGGGTCGTGACCCCTTTGGTCCAACGATCCTTTCACAGGGGTTGCCTAAGACCATCGAAAAACACATATATAATTACATATTGTTTTTGTGATTAATCACTATGCTTTAATTATGTTCAATTTGTAACAATGAAATTGGGGGTCACCACAACATGAGGAACTTGTATTAAAGGGTCGCGGCATTAGGAAGGTTGAGAACCACTGGCCTAATCCCAAAATTGAGGCTTAGAGTATCTCTGGCCTCTCATACTGGTCAGTAGGCATCTCTACCATCACACTTACCATATTTTTTAAAAATATCTTTTTATTGATTTTTAGAGAGAGAAGAGAAATAATGTCCATTAGTTGCCTCCTGCATGCTCCCCACAGGGGATTGAGGTATCGAACTGTGACCTCTTGGTTCCTGGGTCAATGCTCAACCGCTGAGCTACACCGGCCAGGTGCATTTTCCATCTTTAATGATAATATTGATCTCCTCCTGAGATCTTGGGTGTCCATGTGGGCACAGAACAGGAGCCAAATGTTCTTTTTATGAAGTAAATTAGGTATTTCTTTGGGATGGTTTGAAGCCAGTTTCAAGTACTTATTTCTTAACCTCTTCCTTCCACTCCCTTTTATTTTCCTTGGGCCTTTCTTATTATGTGGACAGTTTTTTCCATGATCATGATAATAACTCTGAGATAACACCTGTGATAATAGCTCCGTGACAAGGCTCCCTGAGTAACATCCCAATGTTTCCGCCTACGTGAGAATGACAGTGTTTTCATGAAGATTGATGTGCTGTTTGAGCTGACCCATCCTTAACTGCTGATCCATACTCCCAAGTCATTGTATTTTAATTTATGAATAAAGTATAAAACTTCCTCTTGAGGCAAAGATCTTCTCTGTCTAGTCCATCTTTCTGTTTCCTCACATAAAACCGAACCCCGCACATAGTGGGTGAGTGGCTGAAACCTGTTAATTTCCCTCGAGAAACAATCTACCCATATTCTGGAAAGTCGTTTTCTCTTCTCCCACCCTGTTCCCCAAGACCAGGAGCTGGAAAGAACATTTTTATCGCTCCAGGGAAATACCCAATATCACAATATCTTAAAAAATTCTATGGCCAGTGAGGTATTACATCTACAACTGTGTATGAGGACTCTCTCCAGAGTGTATTGGAATTAACTTGTAAGCTATTTTCTCACTTAGAGAAAACTAGACCCGCACAAAAGTTGCACATCTTTTGCATTTGGCACATTGAGACTTGTTAGTGAATGACAGTTGTGTGAATAACTTAGTATATTTAATACTGACAGTGAGAAAGCAATAAATTGATCTTTTCCTGGTGAATTCGTATTTGTCAAACCATTCCGTTCTATTGAACAAATTGCCTCTATTAAAGCCCGAAAGTAGGTTATCCTAGAGTTAATAGCAGAGTTAATAGAGCTGACTTAATGTCTGTTAGATCTTTTTACTACACACCCACCAGGACTGATTTAAAACAGTGCAATGCTTTCATTCAGACACATCATTTTTTTGCTGATTATGTTGTAGAAAGATTACTTTTGAAAGAAGAAATTATATAATGACTGAATGTAATGTAAGAAGGCCATGCAAGTTATCCCCGCACAACTGCAGAGGGCATTATTCTAATGGGCTCTAATGTCAATGGCGCCTCCTAGAGGTGTGCAGTGCAAAATTTGTCAGCCTTAATACCCCTTCCTCAAAAGGATAAATGGAGACACTTAGGTGTTCCAACTAACACAAATTGAAAATGAGCAAAAACAAAACGGTGTCACTCAAACTTTCTAGAGAAATTTTAGGTGAAGAAAATAACCTCTAAATGCTTTATTATTTTATTTCTTAGAAGTTATTAATTACCTAGTATTGTATGCATAGGAGAAGAAGCTGAAATTGAGACATGCACTCGACCATAGCCATAGGTGGAAAAGAGTAATTAACATCTACAACTCATATTGCTCTAGGGATCTAAAGCTGAAAAATTAATTTTCTAGCAAGTCATTAGGAAATTTTTTTGTAAATTGGTTTGTCATTAAAATGACTCTTAAACAGAAAAGTTTACTTGGGATAATCCTCAACGGACTTGATACCAAGGCGCAGTGTGGAAAGAAAAATACATAGTTGGCATTATGTAGCTAAACCTATGTCTGAATTTTACACGAAGCAAACTATGTCCTTTGGTGAAACGGCAGGATTAGTTGTAATAATCAAGGGGAAAATGTTATTACTAAATTTATAGCAAGCACATGATGAAGCAGAACTTTTAAATTATAGGTTTGGATGAAATTGGGACAAAAGACCTGCATTGGCCTCTGTAACAACTGGTGTAAGAGTGTGATAATTATCAACTACACTCTAGCTCTCACACCCTCAAGTGTATTTACTGAATAGATTAGCAGGGAGCAAAAAAGAAAGGGACTAACATTTACAACAGGCCTATTTTGTGCCACATACTGTGCAAGATACATAACTATTACTGATTCATTTAATTCTCATAATCACCCGAAAAAGTACACGTTGTTCTTCTACTTTATATGCTGAATTTCTGTAGGGTTATAAATGCTCATGCTCACCCACTTAGAACACCCAAGTTATTTTTTAACTCAAATATTGTGCTAGTTCTACCATACTAGGATAACCCTCAAATACAGCATAGTAGGTGTAAAACCTAGGGTTATTTTGAGAAAGAGCAACCACGATATTTAATGAAGGAACTATAATTGTAAGCAACAAACTCTGCCTACTGATCCAATATTATTTGCTGTGGTTGATAATGATCTAAGTAAGGCACCTTTCCCATTTTGAAAGCTCTTTGGATGCTGCTTAATAAAAAGATTCCTCATTTCTTCTTTACTCAATTCACTTCAAGAAATTATCTTTAGAAATGCCTTGTATTGGTCATGATGATCATTTCTATAAATGTCACATTTACACTTCAAACTTTCCCAAAATGTTCATGTGTGACAGAAATGTTTGGTTTGGACAAAGAGTTAGAGGCGTGGAAATTTAAAAATGTCAAATAAGCTTTGATACCACTAACTGGAGAAGGTATATATGTGTAGTCTAAGTAACGGGAAGCCTGTGATACTTTTGCTTCAGTTAAAATTTTTTTCAATAAAGTCATACTTAGCTGATACTGCCCATATTTCATATTATGCAAAGACAATAGCAATCTGCACATTAAAGTAAAAATTAATGTTAAATTACATAGCTGACTAATCTTCCCCGCGTGGATTTTCATACATTTAGTAATGATGGTAAAACTAATAGATAATATCTATGGGGCACTTATTGCAGGAGAAACACTGTAATGTGCTCCTCAAACAGCATGGCATTTTATCCTTGAAACAAGTCTGTGAACTAGGCATCCTTGTCTCCACACTAAAGAGGAGGGAGGTGAGCTTAACGAAATTAAGGAACTTGCCGGAGTTATACCGGGAAGGCTGATGTCTAATCTGGGCATTGGCCAAAGACCATGATTTTAACTATGGCTCTAATTTGTTTATAAGTAGGTATTATTTTAGATAATGGGTTTTATTTTTTAAATAAGCAGCTAATATTTGGAAGTTTCTTCCCACTATAGTCATATTTTTTTTTTCTTATAGGGAACCAAAGTCCTGCAGATGTTCATGTGGTACCTGAATCCACGGCAAGTCTTTGATCTTTCTCAGGAAGGGCCGAAAGATGCGTAAGTCTGGAAATACCCTCCATGGTCCATACTCTCTTAGGCAAGTGAGAAGGACTTCCTGCTCTGGCATCAAGCTTCGTTATTCGGTTGCCTTGTGAGACATTTTCTAACTGTCTCTCACCTACCTTCTCATCTGTACTGTCCTCCCCTTAAAACTCTCTCTCATGTTCCCCCTCGCACTCTTCCTGGGGTTAATTCCCTTCAGAGCACATTTCACAGTTGTTATCTCAGTGAGCATTTTTTATGTGTTTGCTGCGTGTATATGCGCAACTATAGATTATGAACAAGCCTGGGAATGGAGAGGATCCATCACTATTCTGTTTATGCATGAGCAACTTTGGACGTGTACATTAATGGGAATGTCAGTGTGTCTCTGTGGGCAGGGGCCATATTTGTTTATGAATACATTCATATACATTTGAATTAGATCATTCCATCTTGGAGAGATTGATTCATTGATTATACCTGTGGATTTCACATCAGAATGGGGGGAGACATTTTAATTTCTGCTCAATCCCTTTTCTGAGCTTCTCAGAAATTTTACGCACTGTTTTTTGTTAGAAGTGTTGAACATCAAGTCTAGATGTAGGTGACGTGTATCTTATTTCTTCCCGTTGGCGGAGGGAAAGAGTGGGGACATTGTGCTGCTTTCTGATTCCCTTTTTAAATCCATCTAGTAAGACAGAATGGGTTTCATCTGATAAAGCTTATAACTTAAGAGATACTAATTCTTTTTAAGTGAGAAAGTAACTACCAGCAGCAAACCTCAGCTTCTGATACCAGCGACCTGATAGGGATCTGCTATCTGTAATGAAGTTTGTTTTCCTTTGCTTTTGACCCTGTGTACGGTTATGATGCCAGATTAAATTTACAGCAGCTTCACGTTGTGTTGTGATATTTTGTTTTTCATAATACAGTTGTAAAATATATTTTGTTCTCTAAAAACACATCAGCTTAATTTCTAGAGAAATAATATTCCTATAGGAAGAGGGTACATTACGTATATTTAAGCATGGAGAAGAACGTTAAATATGAAAATTTCTGCTTACATTCTCTTAATCTATGAACATTTTTGCCACTAGAGGGTACTATGAGACTTCTCTATGTTTTTCTGTATTTGGATTTGCAAATCTGGTAACCTGGCTTTTGCCCTTTTAGATGTTTACTTAAGATTTCACCACTTTAGACTTTAGGTGGACACTTCATAGATCAGCATAAAGAACATGGAAAGACAGGAAGTAGTTCCAGGAACAGATAGTATTTGATTTAAATAGCTGATACTTTCTGGAACGGAGCCATTAACAGCTTCACTTAGGCAAACATTTTAGCAGGCAGGGTGGTAACACTGCATTTTCTTAAGAGCCAACATGAAAAACAAAATGATCTAATTTTAGGCAGGCCAATTTAAACTAAAGAAAAAATCAGTAAATCTCCCTCTTTAAACTGAGGTGTATAAACGGGGTCTGACTGTGAGTGAGGTGAGAGGTAGATGTAACTGTGGGTGCGACAGTAATGCTAGTGGGGTGCCCTCCCCTGCCTCTCTGAACAAGGTTTCCCAGGATTAAGAGTGGGAAGGTTAGGTTTGAAAATAAATAGATCCAATAAAATATAAGGAGGAGATATAGAAGGCCTTTTGATTGCCAATTAATGATGGTTTTCTTTGAGAAAGGAAAGGGGAGAATGATGGGAAAAGAATAAACCGAAAGGAAGTCAAACCAGTGAGGAAAATAATGAGCTGACACATTAGTAGGGATTATGGGGTAAGAATCTCTAGGACATCCTAAAATCCCCTTCCAGTGCTGGCTATTTAGAAATGATGCTTGCTGCCAGCCTCTGATCCAGGTGCTGGGAGTCAGTCCTCCTGTGATTACTTGGTAACTAGTTTTGATGATCTCATTATAGTCATGATTATACATTTTCTACAGGGGATACCCTTCATTTTTGCCATGTGTTTTCTCTCTGCTATGGCAAGTGATGTGCTCTTCTGTTAACTTTTTCTTCTATTTCCTCTGCAGGCTTGAATTGTATAGGAAAGTACCAAATCTGCGAATTCTGGCCTGTGGTGGGGATGGAACGGTAGGTCCTCGAAATAGAATCCAGTTCTCGCCCTTATTTCTTTCATCTTTCTTTTGTTTTCCTTATGACAGTTCTCTTAAATTCATTCCCACCTCACAGTCTTTCCAACCCCCTGAAACATGTGTCTCTCTCATGTGAACCATGGGCTATAAGGTTAGAAGGGACTCTGTTATTAGTCTCATGGATTCAAATGGGATTTTTCTAAATTGTTTCACTTCCTCAACTCTACCATATCCTTCTCTGTTCTGTGAGGTAAGGATGTGGTCAGATCATCAGAATGAAGATTATAGATGATGAAATTCTTTTAAAAATATAAACTGATCTATTTCAGTCTGTTCTTAATATTTGGTCACAATGGTTAAGGAGAGCTAGGTGTACACAATTGATTTATTGTGATTTTTTTCCCCAGTGGAAATAAAACTTAGAATATTGACTAACATTGGTTTGCCTTAAAGATTATCTGTTTGTTCCATTTGTAGTCATTTTTTAAGAAGAGGTGGAATTGGGCTGAAGTTTAATGTGATGGTTATATTGTCCTCTGTTTTTGTGTCTCATCTATTTCTCTATTTGCCCTCTATTTATGCTGATATATTTAGCAAAGGCTAGAAATGGAGATTCATAACATGTAGGTTCTGCTGCCCAGTGTCTTTTCTTCTGTATTTGGGGTCTGCTCTCATAGAACCCAGGCTTTTATTATGCACTATGTATGGCTCTTCTCTAATTTCTCTAATTAGAATATTCTCAAAGTAGCGATGAAATCTTCTAATTTTATCTCTCATAGCACATGAACACTTAATGCAACATTGCATTTGCATTAAATACTAATAAGTGAAATTGGGGAAAAAGAAGTGATTCCACTGGTCCCTTAAGATACTTTGTGAGGGGAAAATGTGTGTGTGTGTGTGTGTGTGTGTGTGTGTGTGTGTGTGAAAATAGTGTTTACCAGTCTTTCAAGATTTGAAATACACATTATTATCTTATAAAATTTATTATTAAGTCTTACAGCAAAAAATTCCAAACCTATTTCACTTTAAAAAATATATATATTTTATTGATTTTTTACAGAGAGGAAGGGAGAGGGATAGAGAGTTAGAAACATCAATGAGAGAGAAACGTTGATCAGCTGCCTCCTGCACACCCCCTACTGGGGATGTGCCTGAAACCAAGGTACATGCCCTTGATTGGAATTGAACCTGGGACCCTTGGATTTGTAGGCCGACCTCTATCCACTGAGCCAAACCAGTCAGGGCAATTTCACTTTGTTTAACCCAGTGTTTTCCAAAATTATTTGACCGTGGAATTTTTTTCTCCCACAATACAAATTAAATTTCAATCAATTGTAGTGTTTTAGGGAGATGTATTTAGAAATATGATCGTGTGGAATTTTCCCAACTATCTTTAGTAAGACTTTTATCCAAACAAATCCTCTGTGGAGAAAAAGGTATTATTAATTAAATTAATATATAATAACAAATCAGGGATTGGGCCTAAACTGGCAGTCGGACATCCCCCGCGGGGTCCCGGATTGCGAGAAGGTACAGGCCAGGCTGAAGGACCCTCCCCAAACCCCCACACCCCATACATGAATTTCGTGCACCAGGCCTCTAGTCTTTAATAAAAGGATAAACTCAGTTGTGACCTTTTACTGCAGTTGTCTTCCTTATTTTAGCATCTACTTGCCTTCCTATATGCTTCAAGCATCCCACTCACATCTTTTCTCCTCTAAATCTCAGTGACAGCAGCATACAAGCTGAGGATATGCCTGTTGTTCTGGATTCATAGTTCTTCCTCTTTCTTAAGTGACTCTGACCTCAGGTCCACTTCAGCTTCCTATTCCATCTTCATATCTTGGGCTTCCCCATTGACTGGATGCTCCACCTCTCAAACTTCCCCATCACCCACTAAATCTCTCACCACCTGACTCCCCACCCCCACCCCATGCTACTTTCTTCTTCCTTTCCTCTACTCAGCAGGCATGTGTAGGAGGCAGTGCTTCAGGTTATATGGCATTGAGGTATTCTCTGAAATTAGGTAAGTATTATAAAGTCTAAAGGACAAAGAGAGAAGATAGCCAAGTTCAGACACTTGTGAAATACCTATAATTATGGAGTCGGAGCCAAAATTTGAAAGGAAAATGAGAAGATAGAAGTAGAAGGTAGTCTTTTCTGTCCAGAAAACAAGCCAAAACAGGAGTTTCAAGGAAGAGGGCGTGGTTATATCTTTAAGGAGAGACTGGAGAGTGATCATTGAACTTAGAGACTAGGGAGTAATTTGGTGGTTTTCAAGAAAAGAGTTTCAATAGAGTGTCTGGGACAAAACCCAGAATGGTGAGTAAGTGGGACTTGGTACATTACTAATGAATCCTCGCAACCAGATCCAGTTACAGCATTGAATATCTATGAATACACTATAGTGTCATTAATATCCTTCTTGATTTGTAGACTATTCGGTTCTCCTACTTTTCTTATCTTACCTTTTCTAGCATTTCTTCTTTAAATGTACCATAATTAACAGATATTCCGCAAGGTTTAAATATAACTTTTCTTTTATGTTAGGGACCTTATTTATGTTCCTAACTTCAGTTTTCACATCCTTCCACGTAACTCACAAATGCATTGGACATTTACACTTGGGTCCCTTGCAAACAGGCATTCCTGAAATAAAAGCAGTATATCTATTCTAGAGTTGATGCATACTTTTGAACTAAGTATTTTTGTCAATAATGAGACCTGTACTCCAGTCTCAGAATCAAAATTTTGCTTATTTGGTAACTTATATAAGACCCAGCAGGATCCCTTTCATTTTACCTTGTTAAAGTAAGGTTTTGGGTGAACAAGATATGGGGTTTATGAAATATTGATCAATGTATGTGATTGGGATTTTTAATTTTTATCAGTTTAGAACATGAAACTTTAAATTTTTACTAGGGGCAGAGTTTATATAAAAAACTAGTGGGTGCGTGAAAAAAAAACAAAAAACCTCTTGGCTTTAGGCAAGTGAAGTATAATTCTTGAGAGCATCGATTTTATATTTGCCGTAAGGTATTTAACCTTGAGTTGACATACCGATCACTATAGAGGCTGTCAGAATTCTGTCAGTATAGTGACAAGGTTCAAGGAGGGGTCATAAATGGAATATTTTTGACTGATTAGAATGAGGAATATTAACCATTAACCATATTAGTTTAAGTGTAAAAAGTATTACTTAATATTAGACATCTTGCATGAATTTGGAAAAAAGTTCTTAGGCTCCAATATTAGTTTAGTTTTATGTTATTAACAAATGCAAGGAGGCAGAGTGATGCGTCTCACAATGTTGCACTTGGAGGTGGAAGAGGAGGTTCTGCTACTATTTCTGTGACCTTGAGCAGGTTTCTGAACTTATTTTGAGACATTCTAAATCTTCAAAAGGATACATTTGGGTCTCCAAGGTTCTTTACAGCTGTAGCATTATAATAGCAGCGATCATTGCTGATCAAGAGAACTATAAGGTAAGCCACATTTTAAATATTAAGTTTTCTAGAAGGGACTTAAAAAGGGTAAACAAGAAACAAGTGAAATTAGTTCTATAATACAGTTTGTTTAACCTAATATATCCAACATATTATCATCTCAGAATGTAATCAATATGAAAATCATTAATGAGCTACTTTATGTTCAGTTTGCACTGTCTTTGGAGTCTGGCATGTATTTTATAATTATAACACCTCCAGTTTGGATTAGCCGCATTCTAGTGCTCAATCAGTGGCTGCAGTTTAGCCTCTTTGTACCTGGTTTGCATACCCTGAGGTTGTCACATAGCTGAGAGCAGCAAATGAGCTGGTCTCATCTTTGATCTCTAAACTGGGCGAAAACTCAGCTGACTCAAGAATGACCTCCAGCCTTCATGTGTATAAACTAGAAATAGAATTATTTCTGTGCTCATGTGGTAAATTTGTGTTCTCTTCTTTCGTGGGCCACATTGCCAACCATCCAGCTCTCCTTGGCTGTCACCGGCCTAAATATGGAAGGGCACATGAACCCAGATGCTGAGGCACATGCACCCTCCTCTTCTGCTGGCTCCTTAGTGAGACATGGTCCCTAGCTATCTGGCTCTGACCTTCATGAGCTGAGCTGGGTCAGCAGGTCCATCTGTAACTATGTTCATGTCTTTCCAAAAGCCTGGAATTAAATTGACTTTAGCCACCCACTTCATGCTTGTTTCTTGTTCAGTTGGCTTCTCTAGATATGAGGATAAATTGTCAACAGCAGGCATCCCCTGCCCTGACTTACAGCCCCAGCAGGGAAGAAAATATCGTATTTTCCTTTAATGGACAGGGACTAAAAGATCATGCCAAGCCCCTCTGCTCCCCCAGCCTCAGCCTCATGCATATGTAATGGGATGTAGCCCATCCTCTCTCAGGAGGAAGCACATGGTACACCTCAGGCATAGTCATTGTGAACAAGTGAGTTTTCTATTTCAAAGAGCTCATACCTCAGGCCTGATCTTGATTTCTTCAGGGCTGATTTCAACCATTTCCTTTAACACATGGTGACTTTTTAAACTCTTCAGTGCAAATATAAATTAAAACATCAAAGGGAAGAAGCATAGTGTACATGTTAGTAAGGGACACCCAGTTGTTAAATGCTGTTTCGATGACCTTTCAGAGTTCAGAAATGTTGCCTGTCTTCTCTGATTTCCCAATATGCGTATCCTCCATTTTCCTGCCTGTGATATAAGAAAATGCGATGTATGTCATGTGCAAAGACTTCAGTTCACTGTCCTCTCCACCCTTGAGCCACCTCTAATGCTAGCACATTGCAGAATGAAAACCGTGCTCCAAGTGCACTAGGGGAGCATCCAGTGACAGCTAATGCTGAGCATGGGCAGCAGGTGGCAGCACAGGCCGGCTGCTGCTGCCGTGGCCCGTTGGGCTGCTCAGGGACAAAGCCCATAGGCGTAGCTGCTATTCTAGATCCTTCAGTCTCACTTTTGCTGACACAAAGGAAGGAAAGAACTCTGCAAACTGGGACATGATTTCACCCAATCCGGATAATTTCCTTCAGTCGTGGTGGGAAACATGCCAAGTGCTATGTATCACAATTAACTGAATCATTGAATTGAAGGGGTGCTAGAAACACTGGTGGAGAAGTCTTAGGGACATGTGAAGGCCCAGCAAACACAGCCCCTGACCACGAACCTTCTGTCTGGACCTCTAACAGGAGCAGGTTTACTGGTTACTGGGAAAGGAGAGCCTCCAATAGACAGCTTTGAGCCATGAGATCTTTTAGCACCTTTCTGTTGCATGGAAGTTACAGGACACGTATTCCAAAGTCATTTGCAAATTGTTTGTATTTAATGTGCTGTGCATGCATCCCCTAACTTTCTCATCGAAGTATTAGTATTCTTCCCGTCACTTAGAATTGTTCTTTGCAGGCTCATTTGCAGGTTCTTCGGTTTCTCTGCATCACTTCCTGTCCCTGTCTAGTAGTGTGAATGGTTTCAGGACTCTGAGGCTACTTTTCATCCTGAGGACATGTCAGGGTGTTTTGGGTGTCAGTGAGCTGGTGGGAAGTTGGGCTCACTATTACACAGAGACTTTATCCCTCCAGCCCCAACAGCTTTCTATGGGCTATGGCCTCAGGTTGTGGTTCTACCCATTCTTATCCCAACCTCTTATTTCCAAGAGGGAGCCTGGTTTCTCCACAGGCTCCTGCCAGCAGGGGGTGCACCTCATCATCAGACAGAAGCCACACTCCTGGCTTCCTCTTGCTTGCACCTTTGCGTTTTCTTTGTTTCTGGCCCAGGAAGAGGTTTTTGTTGTTGTTTGTTTTGTTTTGTTTTTTCATTGTTGTGTCTAGAGTGAAATGGGATGTTGAAAGTGTGAAGTCATAGCATGTTCTTTTCCGAGAAAGGAGAGACAAATTTCAACTAAACATAAGAAAAAAGTTTCTAACTTAAATCTACCCCAAAGACACTGACTGACTTGTGAGTACAAACCATAGAGGGGGACTAAGAGATCATCTCTCAGAGAAGCTTTAAAGAGCCTGCCTTCTTTTCCCTCCTCTGAATATCCCATTGAACTAGATTCCCACTAAGTTCCCTTGCATTTCTCCTGAGAGTCTGGTTCTACCCAGGACTGTTGGGTCTGCAGTCAGCAATCCCTGATTATTGGGATTTCTGAGTTTCACATCCTTTTTAATGCCCTTTAAGTCCCCTTTTTGTAGTTAATTGGAGATACCTCCTTTTACTGGGTTTTGTTTGTGCTTTTAGCTGCACAGGAACAATATGTATCAGTCACCAGTCATATTTTAGCACCTGGCATTTTCCTCCCCTTTTACTTCAATATTCAATAGCAAGCCTTGCCCGTATTGCCTGTAAAATATAGAAGTGCTGCGCTGGGACCTAAGGTGTTGTCTAGGAGCAAATTGCCTATCTTGGGGAATGGAGGGACTCTTCACACTTGTGTGGATCTGAATTTCTAGTTCCCCAAACTGGGTATGCCTTTCTGAAAGGTTAACACAACTTCAGACTTCATGATAGACAGGCATGTTTTACATCAAGGGTCCTCAAACTTTTTAAACAGGGGGCCAGTTCACTGTCCCTCAGACCATTGGAGGGCCGGACTATAGTTTAAAAAAAAAAAAAACTATGAACAAATTCCTATGCACACTGCACATATCTTATTTTGAAGTAAAAAAACAAAACAGGAACAAATACAATATTTGTATTTTTATTTATTTATTTATTTATTTATTTATTTATTTTTTAAATATATTTTATTGATTTTTTACAGAGAGGAAGGGAGAGAGATAGAGAGTTAGAAACATCGATGAGAGAGAAACATCGATCAGCTGCCTCCTGCACATCTCCTACTGGGGATGTGCCTGCAACCAAGGTACATGCCCTTGACCGGAATCGAACCTGGGACCTTTCAGTCCGCAAGCCGACGCTCTATCCACTGAGCCAAACCGGTTTCGGCACAATATTTGTATTTGCATGTGGCCCGCTGGCCGTAGTTTGAGGACCCCTGTTTTACATCCTGGGAAGTAATCATTGCGGAGGAGAAGGGGTTTTAGATGGAAGTCAGGAGACCTGATAGGACTCTGATGGCCACTTCTCATTATTTAGTCTTCAGCTAATTACATGACCTCTCTGCACCTCTGTTAATAAATCTGCAAATTAACTGAATTTGAATAAGCGACTTCTAAGTTTCTTCAGTGCTCCAAAGATTCCAACAGTGCATGCACTGTCTACAGGAAGGCCAGGCCATATCCAGAACCAGGTTTAGTTCTTTATTCCAAGGTTCCCTGCACCAGAAAGGCTAAGAGGTTGGTCTTTGGCGTTTGGCAAGCCTAATTTTGAATGCCGTCTACCACATAAATGATGTGGTATGAAGTAGGACATTGGACTTTCCAAATCTCAGTTTCCTTATCTACAAAGTGGAGATGAAAATTACATCTATCTCAGGGACTCCTTTTGAAGTTTAATGAGACAGTTCACTGGAGAACTTTGCTCAAGGACTGGCCCATGGAAAGTTCACTGTTTATGTTCATCATGAACTCTGAGAGCAGGCCTGCTACCTAATCTATCTTAGCCCAGCTCATTTATCTTTTCATTTCAGTTGCTTAGTTCTGCATTTTATATGTAGTAGTGTGCAATAAATGTATTATTAAAGTACCATTTTAAAAAAATATTTAAAATACATGACGCATATAAATATAGAATGAATATACATAAAAATGTATTTATAGTGCCATATACAAATGATGTATTATAGAATTGTTCACATGAAGCCTACATATTTTATTAACCAATGTCACCCCAATAAATTTAATTTAAAAGGTATTTAGTGCCTTAATGATGGCACCAACAAGAGGATAAAGCTGTTGTTGTTGGGTTTTTCTTTTTGTTTTTTTGAGAAATAGAAGAAAGGGATTATGTGGCTTACACCAAAATAATTTTCTAAATTTGAGTCAAAGTTGGTTTATGTAATCTTCTCAACATTTGTCTCGCTGTAGGACAGAAATCTTCAAGTTAACCTGTACTTATATAGTTCTTAGACAGGCCTGTTAAATACTACTCTAGTATGACATTGTGAGACATTCAAGTTTGCTTTTGCTCTTTTCAAATTTAGGGTAATTTTCCTAAATAGCTGTAATAAGACTAAATCTGAGAAAAAGATTAAACAGGAATATGATTCTAGTACATAAGTATCTATTTTATGCCTAAACTTATAATAAATACTAAGTCCAGCCCTAATTATGTTTCCATAATGTTTCATTTAGGGGGATACAAGGATATTTAGAAAAACAATAATTTCTAAGATGGTACTATGGAGATTAACCATTTAACTGGTGCTTACATACACCATGCACCATGTTAAGGGCTTTATATATATTTCTCTCTGCAAACAATCTTGTGAGGTAGGTCTTATTAACGCCATTTTGAAAATCTGATAAATGTGTCTCAGTGATGTCAGATAATTTAATAAAGATGACAGGGCCCATATGAGCCAGAATTGAAATTCATTCTGACTCTAAGTCCTGTATTCCCTCCAGTGGCCTATGCTATATACCTCCCTAAATTTTAAACTCTTCTAGATTTTAAAGGAGATCTCTAGTTAAACATACAGACAAATGGGTGTAGCTTTGCTTATACGACAGAGCATGTACAAAATGGTCCTTTTCCCTATAAGAGACTTGCCACCTTGAATCTGCCAGGGATAAGTGGTCTTTCTGTTCCCTGGCTGCTGGATTAAAACATATGTTTTAGCCCTAGCTGGTTTGGCTCGGTGAATAGAGCGTCGGCTTGAGGACTGAAGGGTTTCAGGTTTGATTGCAACAAGGGCAAATGCCGGATTGCAGGCTTGACCCCCAGTAGGGGGCGTGCAGGAGGCAGCCAATGAATGATTCTCTCTCATTGTTGATGTTTCTCTCTCTCTCTCTCTCTCTCTCTCTCTCTCTCTCTCTCTCTCTCTCTCCCCTTCTCCTCCTCCCTCCCTCTCTCTCCCTCTCCCTTCCTCTCTGAAATCAATAAAAATATGTTTTTAAAAAACTACCAAAAAACATGTACTTTAAAGAAAACTAAGACCATTTGATTTTGCTCTTTAAAGCCGCTCCACTCAGGCGGTCTTCCTTGTAACTTACCTGTCTTTCTTATCCCTCTTCTGGCCCCCAATGTGTCCCTAGGTGGGCTGGATCCTTTCTATTCTGGATGAACTGCAGCTGAGCCCTCAGCCTCCGGTTGGAGTCCTTCCTCTGGGGACTGGGAACGACCTGGCTCGGACTCTCAACTGGGGAGGGGTAAGAACTCTCTTGGGGGCGGCCCCTGGCGTCCAGCGGCAGGCTCCCCCAACCCACAGACGTTCTAATGGAAGGGGAATAAGTTAGAGCTGAGAACCAAGGCACCCACGAGCCACGATTTTATCCAGTAACTTATAAGCAGCTAGAAAAGAAGGGAACATTTAGGATTAAAAACGGGGTTAGTACACAGGCCTGGGCTTTTTGAGCTCAACACTAAGATAGTGGGTGGGTTGTCCTCAAGTCTTCATGTAAAACAACCACAGACTTGAATTGATCCTGACCCTCAGCCTTGGCCAGGATAGCAACTCTGACTCAGATTTACAATGCTTACTTTGGGAAAGTTATGCCTTTTTTTGAGCATGTGGTTTCTCTGGTCAGTGTCATCATGGCTTTGACTCTATAGGTAACAGACTGTCCTTTGCATTGTGGAGCCAATTTCAGACAAGTTCAGTGGAGGCAGTTTCCCTGTCACCAACCAGCCATTTCATTACTTTTTTTTTTTTTTTTTTTTTTTTTTTTACAGCGCTAAGTCAGTAAGAAGGCACAATATGCTAACATATGCAGCCTACCAGCTTTTTATCTGTTCATATGAGACCATTGCCTGGGCTGGGTTCCATGAAAATCATCTTCAGATACTAGAAGATATTAATCTGGCTTTTGGGAGAATTAACTTCCCTTAGGAGATAATTATCTTCAGATACTAATTTGACTTTGGGTGAATGAATTAACCTCCCATAGGTCTTTTTTTAAGTGTAAATAATAAATATAGGATAGGGCAAAAATAGGATTATAGTTGTGAGTACTCCAAACAGAGTTTATTCTTATATTATTCTTTATTAATTATTTTCCATATGAATAACTGTAAACCTACTTTTGCCCCGCCCTGTATTTACATGAAGCAACTGGTATATTATCAATGTTAACTCCTCTCATCCAATCAGTGACTTGACAGTCCTTAATAATCATGCTGTCAGTAATGCTCTAGGAGTAAGAGTTCCCAAGCAGGGCTATTCCTCTGTCAGACTTGCCTTAGGTCATGGAAGGAATGGTGTCCTGCTACAAGGTTAGGGAGAGGTAAGTAAAATGGGGTGTTAATAGAAGAAATTGTCTTCTATTAAGGCCGCTTTGTTTCTTTTATCCTCTCCTCCCAACCCCAAACACACTTCTGTGCATTTCACAAACCCCTTTAGTAGGAGGCCTGTGGGGTCCTGCTTTTACTCTGATGAAAGCAGCAATCATTCAGCATAGCCCCTAAACCTACCAGCAACTATTGGTTCTCAGTGTAAGCACAAATTATTCCTCAGCTCTAACCAGCTAGAGTTAGCATTTCTGTGCATGTTACCTGTGACTATTGTGTTAAGTTCTAAGTACCTGGGAAAAAAGAGTTTACTAATTACAAAACAAACACAGAACTGTAGCAGAGGGCTCTTTCTTGCATGAAATGCCTTTGGCTGTACTGTTCACTACTCCAGATGCCAATGGATGTGTTCGTTGGTTCCTTAGGGCTACACTGATGAACCTGTTTCCAAAATCCTCTGTCAAGTAGAAGATGGGACAATTGTACAGCTAGATCGCTGGAACCTCCATGTGGAAAGAAACCCAGACTTGCCTCCAGAAGAGCTTGAAGATGGCGTGTGTAAGGTTAGAGAGTTCTTTCTTTGGCAGAAAGGCACTCGGGAGCATCCGTCATGGGAAATACATTTGTGGCTGGAGATTCATGTGCTGATTTCTTCATATGAGATAAAAGGATAGTGTTAGAGTTTATGGCTACAGGGCTGTGCGTCCAACATTACCCACTGATTCTACCCCAGGGGTTTCTAAAGACCTAGGTTTCTACCTGCTTCCAGGGCTCAGGGAGCTGTTCTCTGTCCTCACCTTCCACACCAGGAACACATGGATCCATGTTCTAATTTTTCAAGTTCATTGCAAACTCTTAACCTAAGAGAAAATGAAAAAAAAATATATATATATATGTATGTTCTGAAGCATTAGAAATATGATCTTTCAAAACAAAGATAGCCTTCTGAGATTTCTGGCTTGATATCAAATGTTCCCAATGTTTAGGAAGTATTAACTAAGCCGATTTCATTACTTGCATGGGACTTGAAGATGCCTACATAAATGCTTTGATTTAGTGCTTTTCCTTCAGTGATTGAGCTTTTTATTTCAATCCAAGACAAACCAAGGGGCGCAGTTGTAACTACTCTAGTGTGGAGCTTCAGTAGAGGATTTAGTTCTAAGATCTGGCCTCAATTTCAGATAAATTTGGTAGGTCGCCAAGTAGCCACTTCCTCCTTATTACTTCCTACTTCTTTTCTATGATAGTGTTTTCAAACTTTTGTATGCATAAGATTCTCCAGGTGTGCTTGTTAAAAATACAGATTAAAATACAGATATACTTTCCGTAATAACCCAGTCCCAGAGAGTTTCATTAACTAAATGTAGGGTTAAGGCCGAGGTATTTGTACTTTAACCAGCATTACTGCTATATTGGATTATGCCATTGATTGAGACCAAGATTTCATGGAAGTTTCAGCCTTAAAATAGATTGAACCAGACAGCATTTTAGACCAAACCAACATCCACTTAATTCATTCAAACATGTTTTGCCTTGGTCTTTATTTTTTTTTTTCACCTAAACCATGATTTAGAAATTATAAGGTTTTTGGTAGATATCACGATTGCTCAGTTGGTACTGAGTTCATCATGTCACAATGTTGTTTAAATAGCACTTATTGTCTTGGAATATGATGTCTTTCTACTGTATTAGAATACAGAAATTGGGTAGAAAAGAGCCAAAGTAAAAAGAAATGTACCATATGAAAATGTTAGGCCCTTTCCCCACTAAACTTAGAATGGTTAGGCCCTCAGTAGAAGTCTATATTTAAATCTCTTCCCAACAGCTCAAGTAATGGAAAGACTTCTTGGTGCAGCCAGGAAACATTAATCCAGATAATTAAAAGGCTATGAAAATGGATTTTTTTGAAGAGACATGTAGGAAATTGGGGTAATTTTTTCCTGGAAAATATGAATAAGAATTTAATAACAGACTAAATTGGGATATTATTTATCGGATGGTGGCCAGATGTTCCCCTGAGTTATCAGCGAATGTTAAGACATGGGTTAGACTTGTAGCCAAGAAAACATAAATGGTAGAGATGAACATATCTGTGTTCTTGGCAGGATCACCAACCCTTGCTGTCATTATAGGGATGGTATTTTGTTTAAGTACAGGAACTGGACATTCTCAAATGTGAAGCCAGGAAAATGAGACATGATTTTGGCATTGTTCTGTGTGTTTAGTTTCTCTCCCTGCTCTCCAGTTAGCTATAACAATTTCTAGGGGCTGTTTTGACCTCTGAATCATTATAAGCTCTGGCTCGGGGCCTTCTATGAGGGGTTCATTCTTTATTTATATTAGAGACCCAGGGAACCCATTTTCTTTCTTTCTGTATTAATATATCTCTCTCATTCTCATTTCATTTTCTATTCTTGGCACAAGGTTTATTTCATTCTTCTCTTATTGGGACAAGGTTCTCACTCTCATCAAACAGAAAATCAAGGGGGACATGAAACACTATAATAAACTTACTTTTGGGAATTTGATGGTTAAACATGTATTTCTAGTGCATTTCTCTCTGATCATTATCTGGAAATATTATCTAAACTGAGGTAAAATTACCTATCTGTTTACTTTAATGTTTATCGTCCACTCTGAGCTATAGACGGTAAAGTGAAAGAATCACTATTTCCCTTCTAACATTTTCCAATGCTTTTCTAATTGTTCTAATATTGCCTGCAGCCTAAAAACACATTAATTTTACAGTTTTAATTCAGGACTTTAGTTTGTGTGGTTCTCTGTTTTACTCAGCTTGCAGCAGTAACAGCCAGTGACCCAGAGGATTCTGGGAAGGAAAGCTAAGGTTGGGTATGCACCTATATGTCTGTGTTCACATATTTCACAGTTATCTTAAAATACAAGGTTTGAAGAGGGGCAAGGGGTCAAATATGTGGTGATGGAAGGAGACTGGACTCTGGGTGGTGAGCACACAATAGAGTGTAACCTGAAATTTACCTAATGCTATTAACTAATGTTATCCCAGTATATTTAATATAAAATATACAAGATTTGGAAAACTAGGAATCTGAATAATACTGATCAATAAATGTCTATGTACATATCTATTTGTTTTTTCTTTTTTTCTCTAGATTGAGAATAGATGAATGTCTCCAACTGCCTTATTGCTTATATGACTTTTGTCAAAAATATTTTTTTTAAAGTAGACAAAGGGCAAACAAATTAAACATTATTCATTTTAAGATGCAATATTAATATGTTGAACATATTCTTGAAAAAAGTGTAGCCACAGGTTAAGTAGGTTTAGACATGATCCTTACAATTTACTTCCTAAGGTTGAACAGTGAATCATTGTTCATAACTATTGCAAATATGCACCCTTCCGCATGATAAGAGTATCTTATTACAACATCCCCAGGAATGGTTCTCATTTATTAATTTGTATCTGTATCCCTTCTTTCCTATACTATTTAAAATAATTGGGAGTATTATCTGATTTGAGCTTTGACTAATGAATTTATTTAAACATCCCATTCCTTCCATGTAAACACCTCTACCCGGAGTTGTGTCTGATCTCCAGTCCAGAGATCGCCCCAGAGACAGATGTCGGGCTTGAACTTTTTCTTTCTGCTTGGATGCACACGACTTCACCTCTACCTTGTTCATCATTGCAGCTTCCTCTGAATGTTTTCAATAATTACTTCAGCCTTGGATTTGATGCCCACGTCACACTGGAGTTCCATGAATCCCGAGGTGAGGACAGCGTTCCATTTCCATCTCCCAGGGAGGAAGTTTCCAGCAGGTGTTTTGCATGTTCCCTTTTGTCTGCATATCGCTTACCTGTCAACAGTGTGCGTCCGTGTTGTGTTTTTCTGTTTGTTTTTGTTTTGACCTCCCTGATGACCTTGGGAGCTAGACAAGGTAGGAACATAATACAAATAGGACCCTGAGACCATGTTGGTTGGGGTTTCAAAGATGGTCAGAGACAAGACCAGAGGTGTGCCTGGGATTGCTACTCTAAGTTGATTAGAAACTTTGTTAGTGAACTACTGAGAAATAATAAAGTTTCTTTCACTAAAGTCATTGGGATACTCACAGCTTCTCAAGCTACCAGTTGTAATGGTACAACATTTAATAACCCAGAGCCATTGAAACCTGGTAGCACAACAAAGAAGCCCTGCCTGTGGGTACAAAAGAGACATTAGGCATTTTAGGACAATAGGGGCCTGTGGGTGGTTTGGGTTGAAAGAAAAGGGTGTGATGGAGATTGGATTAGGTTGGGAAGGTGCTGCAAGTCCTCACCGGATGAGATAGGGGAGTGAATAAGGCAGAGTGGTCATTTAAGTACCAATAGAGATGGAGTCAAGGGTTGGGAGAGCAAAACGATTTTTGAAAGAGAAATAATGATGTGGTTAAACATTTCATCAGAACTTCCTTATGTCTTTAGAACTGAGAAAGTTGAGGATTTTTGCTTATGCTTTGAAGTTTTAATCTCTCTCAGTTTCTATTAATCTCTCTTTTTCTCTCTGAAGCTCTCTTATTAATATAACTATAGTACACATCTCTGTCTATGCCTGTATCCATAACTATAACTGTTCCTAGTCCCTTGTCAATATGTTAATATATAACCAAAATACTGCTGAGCTGTAGGGGAGTAAGATAAAAGTCACAAATGAGGGATTATTTTTACCTTTTTTCCTCCATCCAGATTCTGCAAGAGCATATGTGGGTTTTAACTCATAGAATTTGAAAAACAGAGAACTAAAAGCTAGAATTTAAATGTTCCTGTTCCAGTAATAATGTAGGGAAAATTCTGATCACTCTCTTATGCACTAAAGGTCAATAGTGCAGCAATAGGATGAAGGCTGTTAGAATTCAAACTAATAGTGAAGTCCCAACCTATACTTTTCTTCATGAATTCAGCAGTTTTGGTAAACTTTTTCTTCCTGGATTCATGAGGCTTCAAGGATCAAATGCTGTGCCAAATAAAAGCAATAGTGATTAAAGAGGGGCTGTAGTATGGTTGTTCTCTCTGATTAGCCAGAAAATCACAGCTAGAAAGGTTGGTTGATGACAGAACCACAGATAGCAAACACCCAAATCAGAAGCATTATAGTACAAGGCTAATCAGAGGGAACGACCAAACTACAGCCCCTCTTTAATCACTATTGCTTTTATTTGGCACAGGATTTAATTTGGGGAACTAAATAGAGATCCCTTTGACCATTTCTTACCCCATATTTCCTCCTCATTTTCTTCAGGAGACCCTGAATCTGGGCTTCCTAATAAAATTCTTAATTTCTTAGCAATACTTATAAAGTAATACAATTCATTAATACATGAATCTCCCAAAATAGACATTCTGGCAGGAAAGGAGGCCTAAGTGAGTAAGTGCCCGAAAATGAGCTCATTCAAGGGAAACTAATATTTGGTCTAATTAGTCTGGAAGTTCTCTTGATACATTTCCTTATGCTATGATGACACTTCTGTGCTTCAGAGTGAGAGGGGGCATCAAGGTAGAAGGACCAAGCTTAGAAGAGAATTCTTGCAGGAAAGTGACTTTTTATTTTATTTTATTTTAAGCTATGGGACTATTTCATTTTAGAGAGGAATATGCAAATTGCGGTGTGTATGTATAGATACATAGTATTGGTTAAAAGATACCAAGCATTACTTTTTGAGTAGTTTACCTCTGAGGCTTACTTTAAGTGCTCTCATGCGATATGAAACATTTGCCCTGCAGGTAAGCCAGAGCCCTTGAGGAAAACCAGCCACTGCAAGCTGATAAGGGAGAATTAATGTCACCTAAGAGTAATAGCTACAATATTCATGAAGATGATACACAGCTGGTACAAAATAAATGTCCACAAAATATTGCAACTGGATTTGGTTGATATGCTTAGACCAGGGATGTGAGCTTCTTAGTATCTGTTAATCTATTCATTTTTTGCATTAAATAAAATCATTATTTACTATAAAAAGTATAATTAGTCACACTAATATTCTTCTTTTGTTGGTTTGGATTTTCGCCATATACTTTCCAGGATAGTCAAGACATCTCAAGGTTGGCTGCAGAAGAAAAAGGAGAGAGAGGCCACGTTTTCAATAAGGGCGAATTCACTTATTTTCTTGGTAATGAGTGGCTGTTCTCAAGCCAAACAAAACTCATAGTTGAGACTTCAAACTGTTCTCAAACACAACCACTCACAGTTTGAGACTTCATGATAAAACTTGTTTGTATAAAATACTTGGAATGTGACTGCAAGCCTCATGAGAACCATTGTAAAAATGAGCTTGGATAGAATAACCTATTAGGTGTCAGTAAAAAATAATATAGTACTTTAAGTTGGGCGTCATGCCAACCAGCCTACATGAAATAGAAAATAGATACAAATCTCACTGTGTTAGGATTTTTAAAAAATGTAAATGCAAACAATTTTTTGGCATAGATGTAAAATAGCCCTTCAAATCGATATGGGACAGATGCAGATTTTAGCATTGCTACCTATATTATATTTCTTTTAGAAGGGACAAATAAAGTGACATTTATTTTGAGAAAGTTTATTGGTGGAATTATTGTATAAATAAATGCATTTAGAATTATCAGTAGAAAATCAAACAAGGAATTAATATAGGCTTAACACTTTGATTTACTTTACATAAAGAGTGGAAATATTTGAATAATTTGATCAGAACAGTGGTTCTCAACCTTTAAATACAGTTCCTCATGTTGTGACCCAACCATAAAATTATTTTCGTTGCTACTTCATAACTGTAATGTTGCTACTGTTATGAATCGTAATGTAAATATCTGATATTCAGGATGGTCTTAGGCGACTCCTGTGAAAGTGTCATTTGACCGCCAAAGGGGTTGCAACCCACAGGTTGAGAACCCCTGGATCAGAAAGGTGGTTTGCTTCATTTGATTGGAAAACAGATGCTTTCTTATTCTTCTCAACCACTGTGCATGGTTGAATTGTTGCTGCCTGGGAAAGTTTAATCATTTGAATAGAATTTGGAGATATAGTAGGATTGGTCATCAAATTTTCAGTGGGAGTCTTGTCCAGTACTTCGATCATTATTGTATTATGACAGTGCTTGAGGACATACATGGAAAATATTTCCATATATAATGTATAGGGATGTTAACAATGATTACAGGTATCAGGTGGCAAAGTCAGGTCTCACCCTGCCAGCTGTATGAACTAGATTGTCATTTGCTTTGGACATGAAAGATATTAAACAACACCAAACTTTCAGTCTGAGATTGGATGCTTAAATTTTTCTGCTTCATTGAAATTATTATTCAGAGGAGTCAAGCCTTATGCTACAAGGTCAAGGACATACTATTATGACTCCAGAGGAGGCAGTATTTAAATTTGATTTAGAAGTTACTATTTCCATTGAATATATAGAGACATGAAGATCTGCATGTTTCAAAGGATTATGCATGTTTCATGATTCATGGAGAGAACTGGCAGATTTCTTTTAAAAATGTCTTGTTTGCAATGGCTTGCTGAATTTCATTGTTACGGTCACTGCAAAGGACTCACTTTCCAGCTTTTGTCTAGACTTGAAGGCTCAAGTATAGTTTGCCCTTGAGAAACTCACACTGTGCGAGATTCTCTGTATGTAACCTTCTTTTCCATCCTGAACCTCTGCGTGGTACCTACTCATCATTCAAGATTCAAGTATACCTGCCCCTGGAACACTTTTCTGATCATTTCCTTTATGTGTAATGGCCACTTCATCTCATACAGACATATTTTTATAGCACATACAAAATGACATTTTAGTTTTCATTTTCAGACCTGTCTCTTCCACTCTAAATTCCATGAGGGTATAAGACAATGTCTTCTTTCTTTTCCTTCCTTCCTTCCTTCCTTCCTTCCTTCCTTCCTTCCTTCCTTCCTTCCTTCCTTCCTCCTTCCCTCCCTCCCTCTCTCCCTCCCTCCTTTCCTCCCTCCCTCCCTCCCTCCCTCCCTCCCTCCCTTCCTTCTTCAGCTATGAAAGAATATAGTTTATTTTTAAATATAATAAACTCTTAAATCATCTTTTGCTTAATTTATCTGAATTATAGTACGTTTCCATCAGAACACATAGTTATGAATTTATTACATGTATGCATGTATTCCCTATAACAAATAAATCAGTATTCTAATCAAATAATTTAACCCATGTTTTCTTTTTTTCAATTACAGTTTACATTCAATAGTATTTTTTATTAGTTTCAGGTGTACAGCATAGTGGTCCCTGTGCCTAGTCCAGTGACTATCTCAATAAGTGTTACAGGAATGGGATTTTAATCGGAGGGATAGGCCCACATACAAAAGATAACACTAGAAAGGCATATAGAGTAAGGGCACGATTAGTTGTACAGGCAGTAAATAACATTGGAGTTCAGTGGGACTGTTGTCAGGGGAAAGGTGCCTGAGGAAAATTCCCAGAGAGGGTAGATAAAGGAAGAGAAAGGAGGAGTGTGATGTTGACAAGAAATAAATAGGTGAGGGCATTTCAGACAGGAAAGAAAAAGTACAGAGGGATAATGAGCTTGTGATAGAGATAGGTTACATGACCAGTTATTACATAATGAAAGATTTTTGTGATGGTGTTAGAAAAATGAAGATAATGTTGTTAAAAATTATATGCCCTGAATGGGAAATAATGTTGAAAAAAATATTAAAAAAATACACAATTTAAATTGAAGATGCCAATGTTATTGTAGGCATAAATTTTGGAGTCATTTATGTATCTCTGACTGAAGTCTTAAAATTGGATAAGTATTTGATGAAGAGAGTATAAAAGATGTGTGAGTTATAAAGGGTTCAAATTGCTTATTGATTTTTTTTATAAACATAATGTTGGACTTATGTTTATGAACATTTCCCTAATATGCAGGACCAATTACAGGCAGAAATAGGGTTTAGGATCCCATTCTGATGGCACACATATCATTGTGTTGTGCATAAGGATGAAATTAATATATTAAATCAATGGAATGGAGTGTACCCAGAGCCTCATCATCATTATAAATGAATTACATCCAGAGCCAAGCCATTTTGATGATTTAGATGATGGGACTTGGGAAGTTGGAGCTAATGAGATTTAGATGAGATTTTTGGATTTTGAGTTGATACTATAATGGGATGAAACCTTTGGAGACCTTGAAGGGAGTGAATGTATTTTTCATACATGAAGGATGTGGATCATGGGGGCTATCGGGTGCATGATGGTAGGTATTTTGACTGCCATGACTTTTGCCATTTGGTTCCTGCTTGTTGGTGGTTTTATTTTATTTGGCAAAAAGATTTTGTAGATATTATGAAGGTTAATAATTAGCTGACCTTAAGATAGGAAGATAGTTCTGGATTATCTGAGTGGGACCAATGCAATAACAGGAGCCTTTAAATGCAAAGGTGGAAGGTGGAACGGGAAGTCAGAGTGATGTGGGAGAAGAAGTCAGATTCAGAGTGTGAGAGGGATTTGATGTGCCCTTGCTGCCTTTGACAACGGAGGGGTTATCATAAGCAGAGGAACGCAAGAGGCCTCTGGAAGTTGAGAATGTACCCTAGCCAACAGCCAGTGAGGAAAAAGAATTTTATTACTGCAGCTGCAAGGAAATAGATTTTGTCCGTAACCTGAATGAGCTTGGAAGCGAATCCTTCCCAGAGCTGCTCAATAAGAGCTCTGTAGGCTGACACCTTGATTTTGGCCTCGGAAGAGCCTAAGCAGAGGACCCAGGAGAGAACCTAGAGAGTTGTAAGAAAATCAGTGAATATTTTAAGCTATCAAATGTGCAGGAAACGAATACAATTAATATTGGTATCCAATCAGATTGTAAATAGGTTAATGGCATAGAAATACACGGTGTGTTTGGATCTCACTATCTCACACCCTCTTGTGGAAGAGGAGGATGAAATTTAAGAACTGCAGCCATAAACCATGGGTACTTCCACTATTGGGGTTTTTGAGGATCATTACCTTTCTTGAGAGTGGCCTTTCATGGTTGACTTCATACCAATTAACAGACACAACTTCCTTAAGGAGCAAGAGCTCTTAAACGTTCTTGCTGGCTCTTTCCCAATTCTGTATGCCCCCTTTCCTTGATATAGTGGGGCCCACATTTGTTGGTCCTCCTCAAAGTCATATCAATTCTATGCATACACAGGCACATATTCAGCCACTCCACCCCTTCCCTTTAATAGCCAGAATGATGGAGTACTGTTGTTTGTAGGCTCTTGTCTGGCCCGACTTCTGTAGGGAGTGGCACAGCTCTTACACTAGCAAACATCTCCCTTAGCTGCAGCCAACCTTGCTTCTCAGTCTGATTTGTGCTTGGAATAGGGTAGATATAAAAGTGGGAAGAGAGTCCAATTGCTAAAGCAGGCTCAGCCTGGGAGTCAATATAATGTATGGGATGGAGCAGAGAGAATAATAGAATATACCTCACACATTTCCTACCCCCAAGGCCAACTCTCCTACCTGTTTATTTTATATCTTTATTTTTTGTATTCAGATTAATATTTTTTTATTGAAGTAAAAATTCATAGAACATAAAATTCACCATTATAACCAATTTATAGTATATAGTTCAGGGATTTTAGTATAATTACAATGTTGTGTAACCATCACTATTATATAATTCCAGATCATTTTCATCACCCCAAAAAGAAACCCTGTCCCCACTGAGCAGCACCTCTCCATTTCTCCCTTCCTCTACCCACTGGTAACCATTAATCTTCTTTTTGTGTCTATAAATTTGCCTCTTCTGGACATTTCATATCAATGGAATCATACTATATGTGTCCTTTTATGTATCTTTCTGACACCTCTCTAAATGCTATTGTCCTGATAGGCCTCTAGTTTTTATAATTACTTATATATATAATCAGCTTTTATCCAGTTAAATTAGATCTGCGGTGACTGTTTTAACCAACTGTGTGATTAAAATCACCAAAAACTCGGTTTACATCTTAATTTTAGTCTTTTTGGGTCTTATAGAACAGCGGTCGCCAACCAGTGATCCGCGGGCCACTGGTGGTCTGTGAGGTCTGAAAGGTTGGCAACCGCTGTTATAGAACATTTTCAATCTCTCGAGAGAGAAAACACACCTTTTTTTAAAAGGAAAAAAGCGTTTTCAGTTCTTCAAGACTCATAGGAAAACCTCATGAAGATGTGGCTATTTTCCAAACCATACATTAGTAAAAAACTAAATGTTAATAGTTGGTATATGATTCATTTAATAGCGTTGGACATCATTTCCCTGAAAAACTTCATTGCCAAGACTGTGGGTGTCATTTTCCATTTCTCATTATAACTTGCTCAATAGCTGGATCTGATTTTGTTTAAAATTAGGGCCTATGTACCTACAATAAATTGCATGGCAATGAAAATTCTCATTTTGCAAGAGTTAATGCAACTGAAAATGGTACCCAGCCAAATCTGGGTCAATAAGGTTAAAAACAACATGCCATTCAGCAGTCAATTTCATCCTGAAGAAGGTCCAGGCCATAGAAATAGTCAACTCTGTGGCCAGCAATGGGGATCGAGGAGGTAGAGCACTTAGCATAGTTTTTACCTTATTTTGGTTTACTATATCATAAGTTAACCTTTTACCTTTTCTATTATTTTGTTTCTAGGGCTATAGTACTTAATTTGGTCGAAGAGAGTGAATGGTTAAGGAGAGGTTTGAAATACAGGAATTGTAAATAGATGAATATAACTATCAAACACCAACCTATAAAAATACCACATTTTTGATGTTTGCAAAACCTCAACTCCGTTTCTATGCCTTATGCTGATATTTGTCACATCATAAAAATAATCTAATAATTAATTGTCCAGAATTATTTCCTGAGATTTTGTAGCTTTTATTCAACCCAGTCTTAGTGAGTGAACTCTGCTACTTTTCTTCATCTAGACAACAACTTTTGGGATTTGCCATGCAAAACTAGCGTTAGGACTTGGAGTTTCAGCTAGCCAGCCAGTCTGATGAGAAATGACCTGGAGGAGATCTAACCCTGGGAGGGGGTAATGAGCATGCTGAGTAAAATAGCAGACAGCAAAAGATCGGCAGTGAGGGATGTAAGAAAATAATATCCCATTTAGATAGTTTATAAATTCCTTGAATTCATATGAAAATTCTCTGACACAGATTCTTGTTTAATCTTTTTCTTCCCTCAACATATGCAACATATAGGAACAAACTCAAAATTAAACCATTTTTGAGCCAGAACCTCTGCTGTCATATGGCCTGTGTCCAGTCCATTCAGCCAGTAGTGTGTGTGTGTATCTCCACTAATGCAAGTTATTTTTCAAGGTCTGTCACAAATAAGAGTGCAGATAGTAGTTTTTGCAAAATCTGAAAGCAAATTCTCCATTAATTTTTATCTGAATTGCCCATATTTAATTACATTTGGAAGCGGAATCCATAGTTTATGGAAGCCATGACCTATGGAGGTCAAAACAAATAATCCCCGTCCCTCTCCTCCTCGCTCCTCCTAACACCCCATTCCTGTATCCCTGCCCATGCTCTATTCTGAATAGAGCCCAGAGAGTTTCCGCCTTCACTGTGCATGGGAATCACCTGAGAGCTTGCTATATCAGAGTCCTAAACCCCACACCCCGGACATTCTAATTCCGCAGGTATGGGGTAGATCCCAATAATTTGCATTTTTTAACAATCTCCCGGTTGATGCTGATGCTGCCAATCTGTGGCTACATTTTGTTTCACTGGACAACGATGACCTCTGCCTATAACTAAGGGGAAGATAATAATGAAGCTGGTGGGTCTATTGGATCTGTGAGGGGAGGAAGTAGGGGTGCCAGTCTAAGTCACTACCTTCAGTAAGGTCTCCAGAACAAAACTACCCCTTTCCTTTCACAGAGGCAAATCCAGAGAAATTCAACAGTCGTTTTCGAAATAAAATGTTCTATGCAGGGGTAAGTATATACTTTATTTTATAAATTATTACATATCATTTAACGCTAATTCACTATTGGTCATATAGATGCTAACTGTACTAAAATGACGGCATATACTAGTACATTTCAGATGTTTACATGTAGGGCTATGTATGGTTCATGTTTAATATGTTGGTTTAAGAAGAAAGGCAAGGATGTCTGTCTTAGGTTAGTTGGCAAAGAGAGAGCTGGTGCCCATCATCTTTGAACTGAAAAGCTCTGAGACTCCATGTTGTTCTGAGCATCCAACGCTGATACTCCATATCCAAGGAGTAATGTGAGAAACAAACACCAGAGCCAACCCAGAGAATGGGAAATCAGGCAGACTGAAACATGTAGGGGAAGTCTTGGGTAAGAATGCAGTGTTCACAGCAGTCCGTATGTTTCAGTGTTTGGTTGAGAAATTGGCAGAGCACGGAAGTATTTTATGGAAGTGTATATGAGATTAAAGGGGCAGCGTCTTTTTCTTTCTCCTCCTGTGGAAGGACATACCTGGGGGTGAATGGCTGGAAAGAAAAAAAAATACCTCCAAAATATTGATATTAGAAATAAGTGTGGTTTAAATTTATACCACTGGGTAGAGGGAATGGAGATATCAGAGTGAGGAAGCAAGACATTCTCAGGGATGTCAATGGAGAAGTCAAAGTCAGGGGTCAAAATAAGTTTTTAAACTGACTGTCGGAATTATCTAATTTTTCACTCTCCTACTGTGATCTTACATTTTCTTATAAGTTATAGTTTGAAAACAAAAAGATTTCAACTTGACAGCCACTGCACTGTCTTATTTTGGATTCATCAAATTATATTTTGGCTTATTTAGCATCATGAGAAACTATATAATACAGAAGCAGGGATTTGGCATAGCCGTGTAATTAAGCTTTTTTTCTTTATTTCCTTGTGGTATAGGCAGCATTTTCTGATTTCCTACAGAGAAGCTCTAGAGATCTATCCAAACACGTTAAAGTTGTTGTAAGTACTGAATGTGTTGACTCATCTCATTTGAATATGAATATGTATGCCACAAAAAATGAACCCCAAATACCAGCTTATACTTAGATTAATCAATGCTCTGCACAGACCCACAGAGATCAGTTAGTGTCACTCATTCAGCCAATGTTTATGAGCCTTTAACTATGTGCCGGGCACTGTCTTTATTGCTGGGGATGAAAATAAGTAAGATGATTGGTCTCACTCCTGAATAAACACACAGTTCGGTCATGGAGAACAATATAATAAATGTTGTCATTCAACTGTGGATGTGATAGGGTGGTGGCACAGAGGGAGACATGAAGGCTAACCATGGTGGGGTCAAGAGAAATCTTCAGTAAAGAAATGATGCTGAGCTGGGTCTCCAAGTAGTAAGGGATGCTCAACAAACAAATGTCTTTATTCCAGGATTGTCCGAGAACTTTGCATTTTAGAAAAGTGCTTTGCTCACTCTTTAACCTGGCCATAGTTCTCTTTTTAATCCTCATCTGAGGAAATGGTTTTATTGTTTGAGAGAGAGAGAGAGAGAGAGAGAGAGAGAGAGAGATTGATTCATTGCCTCCCATATGTGTCCCAACCCTAAGGATCAAACTTGCAACCTAGGTATGTGTCCTGACCAGGAATTGAACCTGCAACCTTTTGGTGTGTGGGGTAATATTCCAACCAGCTGAGCCACCCAGGTAGGACCCTGCTCATAATTTTTCATCTCTGAATGGATTCTTTTCTTGGTGCTATTTCTTCCTGAGTCACTATCCCAGGTTTTGACACACACTGCTTGGAGGCGAGAGTAAGGAGAAGTTCTCTTTTCTCTAGGAGATATGTTTTAAAACAGCATATACTTAGTTATTAAGAAATACAGAAAATGTTTTCTCATGGTAATCACGTTAAAAGAAGGAATGAATGTGCTGCACATAATTGTGTAAGTGAAGGCCAAACAAAAGAGAAACATATATAAATGGGAAAGAAGGAATGGGAATCTAACAATGCTTGAATATATCCTGGTAAGATTAAGAATAGAATATGAGACAAGAGGGGGCAGAATGAAAGATATCCATGAAAATAGATAAAGACATATGCGCTTAAGCTAATGGGTATATAGAGGAACACACAGGAGCATAAGAGGATGCAAATTTGTTAATTTTGTGATTCCCAGTAAAACATATGAGACATGAATCCCTGAAATCAGTTGAGACCAGAGACAGAGGCCTTTACCACTAGTGCTAGAACCCTTGGCATCACGTCTCAGTTCTCATGCAGTAAAAATGAAAAGCAGGTATGTTTTAGTAGTTAGAAACTCTTGGAAACGAAAACATTGTCTTCTTAAAGGTAGACACCAGAAAGACACATGGTCCATCGAACTCTTAGGGTCTTCTTTATTTTGATCCTTACTTCAAGCTTCCCCAATTTCTTCAGCTGCCTACATGCCAGCCACAAATGAACTTAGCTGTTCTTTCCATTATTTATCACATTTAGAGGAACATCAACAGCATCTCCCTAGAGAGCCAGTGAGCGGTGGGCAGTGGCCATCTTGAATGACATCCACTGTTCATGTGAGCTGCATTGAAATTAAACTCGGTATACATCCTAACCACTGGAGACTTTTGCTCCCATGCCTGCCAGTCCTCTTGACGATAAATGTCTGATACATGAATGGCTGTCTAGCAGGGATTAAAAGAAGCTTGCAGAAAAGTCAACATGGCAGCCAAATAAGAAAGATTTGATATCAGTAGGTACATGTAATATTTCAGGTGAATTGGTTTATGTGATCATATCTTTTTTTTTAATCATCACCTGAGGATATTTTTTCCTTTTTTTTTTTTTTTAATCCTCACCTGAGGATATTTTTTCCATTGTTTTTCCAAACGTGCGGCCTTGTTTATTTGGCCCGTGTTAGCCTTTGAGTTTGACATGCTTGTTTTAACAGGGAGTATGGAAGGCAGGGAGGGGGAGAGACAGACAGAGAGAGAGAGAGAGAGAGAGAGAGAGAGAGAGAGAGAGAGAGAGAGAGAAACATCTGAGACAAATTGATTGATTGCCTCCTGCATGCTCCCTGACCCAGGGTGAGGAGTGAACCCGCAACCCAGATACATGCCCTTGATGAGGAATAAAACTTTCAATCCTTTGGTGCATGAGCCAGTGCTCTAACCCTTTTCACACCGGCCAGGGTAATCATATCCTTTTTTATGAGGAGAAAAATACAGAAACTAAGTCTGGACATTTGGGATTCAGTCCTAGGTGTCTTTGTGTGAGGTATATGACTGTGGGGGAAATCATCGAACCTTCCAGAAAAGTTTACTTTCTTCATTTAAAACAGGCATAGTAACACATGTCTTTAAAGTTATTGATAATCATGCTGTGACGCAGAGGATATTTCTCCAATGAGGTCACTGTATGCTGTCTTGAGCGTGAGATAGAAAGGATGGAAAGTAAGCTAGCACAATTAGATGTACACATCACAACAGAGCATCTTATCTTTGCCAAGGGTAAAGTCAGTGTTTCTGAGGCAATAGATAATGATCTCTTACATAAATGTAAACTGTGTGTATAAATACTATACCAGAAACGCAGAGGACAGTAACACAAACCTGTATATGGCTTCATTTGCCCTACTTCTGTTTTCTTCTTATTGTGTTGACATCAATATGTAAGCTTGTACACAAGGGCATATTTTACAGGTAAGTATTTTCCTTTGTATGTGAAGTAAAGGAAAAGTTGAAAACTGCTATTCTAAGGAGTTGTAAATTTAAATGCAATAAAATGTAAGGAAGCTGTGTAAAGCATGATACATCATAAGGTGCCCAATCGTCATATAACTTGTTTTAAATAAAATAACATTACTTACAGGCATTTTTTTTCTGAATGCAACAATACTACTTTGCATGCTATTAATGTATCACATTCTATTGTTTTTTTTACTTTTAGCTGCTTACAACACTCAATGTTGATAGTCTAAGATGCCTACTTTTTTTTCCATTGGTGTAGTCATCTATCAACTCATTTCAAGCCCTTAAATAAATTGGGAGACTTCATGTTTGCTTAGTATCAGAGAATATTGTAAAAACACCTTCAATCAATGTCTAGAATATGATTCCTATCTAAATAGCATTTTAAATACTTTATTTAGAACTGTGAGATTTCCTGGAAACAGCTTTTATGAATGCTCAGGAAAATTAAGCTGTATTAAGGTCAGCTGGGAAGAGAGAAAGACACCCTTGACTGCTAGCAACTCCTCCTAAAGAAATCTTTAAAAGTTTGCCCAAAGTTTGTCATGTTTTACTGCTCTCCTCACTGGAGAAAATGATAGGGAAATTTTGTGATGAGGGTGTAAAGAGAGCAAATATAAAAGCAGGCTTTATACCTTTGACATTGGGAAGTCTATATCCATGACTAGTTTTCATCTTTTGACTTTTGTCACCCGGGGTAAATGAGAAAGGGGAATGAAAGATTTTTCTTTGAAAGTCAGAGGATATTCTTGAGGAAAGCCCTAAAGATGAGGGAAGCCACACAAAAAAGTTTGAGACCATGCCGGCCTGAGGCCGTTGAGACCAGGGTCAAGTCCAAACTCCAGTAAAGCAGGTGATCTCAGAAGACCAAAGTCTGTAAGAGATTAACTTTACAAGAGCTAATCACAAATGGAGATAAAGCTAATTTATAATAGATACATTGTGAAAAGCTTGTCTTCCAAACAGTTCTCAAAGTGATGTGGTTAACATTTTCAAAATAAAATTTAATCACAAAAAAACAAACAAAAGAAATCACATTCATGACTATTGTTTGAATCGGAAGACTGTGGGGAAGGTCCCTACTGCCTCAACTTGAGCATCATTCTCCTTAGTCTTTTAAGCATTTCTAGATCTTTTAATGGTGCTACTACAAGACTGAATATCTAATAATCATCTAAGGTTAAGAATGATGGTAGTTCTTGTGTCTGGTAAAGCTCTGAGCAGAATTCATTTTCAGTCATGGTAAAGGGCATTGACTTAAGCAGAGATTGGGCAACGGGAAGATCATGATATGTACTGTTGTCAACCCAGTTTTCTCTGGTCATTTTTTTAGACTTGTGACTACTTAAAAACCCTTGCTTTTTCTGCTTTGATTGTTTCAGTGTGATGGAACAGATCTCACCCCAAAGATTCAGGAACTGAAGTTCCAGTGTATAGTATTTTTAAATATACCCAGGTAAGCTCTGTTCATCTGTTTCCTTGGTTTGACGTGAACTCTATTTGACTTGAGGCTATCTATTTTCATTATAGAACATTTCCAGGTACAAACAATGAAAATCGGTTTTCTCAGTGGCTTACTAAAATTTTCTAGGTTTGATCATTTTATTCTCCTACTTGGTTTGTTTAGTATTCTCTGTGGTAAGTGCTTTTTGTTTCTTTGGGGAAAAATTATTTTTTGTATGATATGGCATTCATGGTCTATACTTATCCATTCTTGAGAACCCCAGGCACCTCTCTGGATTGGAACATTTAATTTAATTGTCAATTTACTGATCCCTCACCCCCCAAGCATCATAGACTTGAACACATTCCTGTCCTCAGTTTCCTGAAAACCATCCAGCCTGATTTCAGGATGGAATTCATTCAGAATCATTGCCAGATGATTGCTTTGACAAAATAGAATCAATTGGAGTAGGATTTTCTAGCCAGGATGTCAACTCACTTTGGTGTTATTATATACGTCAGGAGAAAGGGGTGTTTGAGATGAACTACTCTCAAAATAAGCACATATCTCAGTGGCATAACATTAGATTCTAGGCTCCCAAGCCAAGATGTTGGGAGGGATGGATCTGTGACCTTTGTTATTTGCAAACAAGACAACTCAGACACAAACTCTGCAAATAAGTTCTATTTAGACTGAATTTAATTAAAACAAGAATTGTATATAAATCTGTGGTTAGAAAATGACATTATAGTCCCTTGATTATTTTGGCAGTGCTTGGTATAGTTACTTACAATTCTATTCCAGAAGTATTTTCATCTTAGTTGTTTAAACAGAAAACCTAGAATCTCAGGAAACATTAACTTTCTTTTTCCCCCTCTTTTCTGTACATCTCTCTCTTTCATTTTGCTCCTTTCCCTTCTCCCTTCTGGATTCCTAGTCCTCACCTTTTCCATTTTTTTTTTATTTCCCTTCCCCTTTCTAATACATTTTTTCATCCCTTCTTCACCCTTTCTTTCTTCTTCAGATAACCTTTCTCTTGTGTTGTGAGTGCTTATTCTCTTGGTTATGTATACAATATTGTTTTGTAGGTATTTATTCTCTTAGTTATGTATATAATATTGATTGCGTACTCACTTCAGTTCCCTTCCCTTTTTCTACTGGCTGGCATGCATCTGTCTTCCTCCAAGGCCAAATTCTGAAACCAACCATTGATAACTCATGGCATATCATAGAAAGCAGACATATGTGGACCATAGAGTGATAGTATTGATAAATAACTAATTAGGAGAACATTAGGCATCGTGAAATGCGTTTGTTGTAAGATCATGCTCATTTTCAGATTGATATTTTGAAGATGATGGTGAGTCCATTTCCTTTTCCTTTGGAAGATGTGCACCAAGAACAGAAAACTGTTCTTCCACGAAATAAACATTGGATCTAACTACTATAAGTTCATCCCTAATGATGGTCATGAGAGGAATGGAATAAATTTAATTCTTCTCTTAATCTTACCTTGCAGATATTGTGCTGGCACAATGCCCTGGGGGAACCCAGGGGATCACCATGATTTTGAACCTCAGCGTCATGATGATGGCTATATTGAAGTTATTGGATTCACCATGGCCTCTTTGGTGAGCAGTACAACCATTAGAGAGAGATAAATACCATATTATCTCACTTATATGTAGAGTCTAATGAACAAAATAAACTGATGAACAAAGTAGAAACAGAGGCATGGATACATAGAACAGACTGACAGCTGTTAGTGGAAAGGACTGGATGCAAGAAGGTGAAGGGATTAGCCAAATAACATATAGGCATAATCCATAGACAGACAACAGTGTGGTGATGGCCAGGGGGAAGGGGGGCCCGGGCTGGGTAGAGGTGGGCAAAGGCTGGTAAATAAAGTAAAATAAATAAATAAATAAATAAATACAATGTATTTTAGCCACAGTTAGAGTTTTTCCATTTCATAGGACTTTGGTATAATTTCTTCTTTATCAATTTATAAACTTTATGCAACATCAAGTTGCTTGCAGAAAGCCAGGACACAAATTAATTCTTAATGTCACTAAGAAAATTGATTCACATTTGTTTGAGCTTCAAAAATAAATATTTGTTAGTTTTCCTAATTAACTTTCTACCAGAAAAAACTGCAAAGTGTTCATGTTAATTAAAAAGCATTATGTCACAGACATATCCCAGCATGATGCAGAAACCTTGCCATTTGATATTTTTAGGTGTAAAGGAAAGTGGTCATTTGCATATATTTTCAACTTTTCTTTTTATGTATAAGATGGGTGTCTCCTTTATTACAAAATTCTTGAATATAGAATGGCATCACTTTTGTGACATTAATTAATATTCAATTTCCACAGTATTGAGATCACCTTGTATTTTCATTTTGCTTGCTTGAGTACAAAATACGTTTATATCAAGTAAGTGTAATTTCAAGCAGGTTTTAGCTTGTGGTCCAACTTATTTAATGATGAGGAAACCAATTAAAATAATGCTTATCATTATAGCTGGTGTAAATCAGACCACACTATTAGTTTATAAAACAAATTAAAATAAAGCTTCTACTTGCTACCCTTGGTTAGTACTTGGTTTGTGCTAAGCCAGTGGTCAGCAAACTCATTAGTCAACGGAGCCAAATATCAACAGTACAACGATTGAAATTTCTTTTGAGAGCCAAATTTTTTAAACTTAAACTATATAGGTAGGTACATTGTTATTAACTTAATTAGGGTACTCCTAAGCTGGCCTTTGCTAAAAATGTCCTCAATCTGAGGGGTCGACCTCAGCAAACGTACCCCCATTTCTTCTAATGCCACTTCTTCAAAATAGACTTGCCCAGGCCGAAAACCAACTTCTGCGCATGGGCCATGAAGTTTCAATCGCACTGTACGTGCGCGCCCGCACGTGGTATTTTGTGGAAGAGCCACACTCAAGGGGCCAAAGAGCTGCATGTGGCTCACGAACCACGGTTTGCTGACCACTGTGCTATACCTTATGCTTGAAAGCAAGCAGCTTGTATTCCCTGTCCTAAACAAACTAGAACAGCCCTCTTTTTTACTCCTCTCATGGATTCCAATCACTTCAAAATACTGAGACTTAACAGAATAACTTATTGTGACTCTGGCAACAATACCCATTACCGGAGATAGTGATGTTGTCATATTTAGAATGAAATGGTTGTTAAGTGTAAAATATTGGTCTGGGATTGATCTAATTTTCAGGACTGTAGCGCATGCACAGCTCTTTCTCTCAAAAGATCTTTATGTTAATTATAGGAGAAGACTCAGTCAGCCAGGAGCAAGTAGGAATAAAGTTCAAGATGGACATGTGCAAGGACGGATTATTGGAGTTGACCAAAAATGCCCCAAACCTGGCCATGTGTGCTTTACTCATTCATGTATTCACTGGTTTAGTGAACATTTCTTTTTTTTTTTTAATATATTTTATTGATTTTTTACAGAGGAAGGAAGAGAGATAGAGAGTTAGAAACATCGATGGGAGAGAGACATCGATCAGCTGCCTCCTGCACATCTCCTACTGGGGATGTGCCCACAACCCAGGTACATGTCCTTGACCGGTATCGAACCCGGGACCTTTCAGTCCGCAGGCCGACGCTCTATCCACTGAGCCAAACCGGTTTCGGCGTGAACATTTCTTGAATGTGTACCATGTGCCAGGGCTTTCTAGTCCCAACTGTGTGGTAGAAAGCTGCCAGGGAATAATTATCTAAGAGAAGGTGATTGCTTACCTAGGCTTGGGAGGGCAGGGAGAATATTAGACACTTCACCATTGCTCTCAGGATCAAAATCTAAATCTTTTCTTGGCCCTGCAAGGTTGCGTTTCTCTTCGATTCTCCTGCCGTCCCCACTGCCCTCTTTGTTTTCTTCCTAAGTAGCCTCTGTAGCTTTGGGACATTCCTTGCTGCTTTTGCACCACAAGGCCATTGCACATGCTATCACTCTCTGAAACATTCTTTACTCGTCATCTTCTGTAGCTTTTCAGTCCATATCTGTGTCTGTTTTTTCATTAGTCTTTTGGGGTCTGGGTTGTTTTTGCTTTTAATTGTTTAGTTAGCATCTGAACAAGGAAGAAAAGTCAGACTAAAATTGGGTAATTAGAGGAGAGTTCAAGGGAGGGACTCTACAAATTGTGCACTAGGTTTATGAGAAGCAACGCATGGCGCTGTATTCCTGAGCTGAAGGTGCAAAAGCAAGTAAGCAGTCACCTCTACCAGAAAGAGAACTGTTTGGCAAGGATCACCCGAAAGTCATATTTGCTAAGTAGAAGCAACTAGCCTGTGCCAACCTGGCAGGGAGGGAGCTGGGACAGAAAATACAGTGATCTCACTCTTCTCATTCTCCAGACCTCCTGCTGGTGCTTCCCCAGGGGGAAGTTTACCCAGAAGCTAGAGGACAGAGGAACCACTGATACAGTGGAAATGGGTCGGTCTCACAGGGTCAGAAGAGGGCCAAGAAGGGTAGAGTGCCGGCGGCAGGGAGTGGCGAATGCTAGATATCCATCACTCCAGTGTATCCTTCCCTGGCACACAGCAGAGAGCCTGCTACCTGTAGTTGACAATGAGTAAATGTGACAGAATGGATGAATTTTGCCAGGAGAAGCAGCATGGAACTTGGCATTCTTGAAAAAAGGGAAATTTATATACACTTGGAAGTATGAGAGAGCATAGTCCTCTGTGGGAGTGATAATTAGCTTCATGTAGTGTAAATGTAGGTGAAAAGTGAGAATGATAGATGATGCTGAAGAGGCAGGCCCGGGCCAGATCATGGAGTGCATTACAGAGTTTATGTAGGAGTTCTGACTTTATTTCAAGGTTCCTGGGGAATTATTAAGTGTGCTTTTAAAATATTTGTTGTGGGGAAAGTTCAATATAAACAAAGATGAAATAATATGTTGAATCCTCAGGTACCATCACTTAACTTCTATAATTATCAATTCATGGTCAGTATTATTTCTGTCCCCACCTATAACCTCCTTCCTTATATTATTTTGAAGAAAATCTCAGGAATTATATAATTTTATCTGTAAATATTTTTGAATGCATTTTAAAAACGTAAGACTTTTCTTTATGAACATAATCACATAATCTTCTCTAAAAAACATTAAAATAGTAGCATTTGACTACCACTAAATATCTACTCACTGCTCAAATTTCCAATTGTCTCACATATGCTTTTTGTTTTCTTATTCTATTTGTTTGAATCAGAATCCAAATAAAATTCATTCATTGTGCCGAAACCGGTTTGGCTCAGTGGATAGAGCGTTGGCCTGCGGACTGAAAGGTCCCAGGTTCGATTCCGGTCAAGGGCATGTACCTGGGTTGCGGGCACGTCCCCGGGTTGCGGGCACGTCCCCAGTAGGGGATGTGCAGGAGGCGGCTGGTCGATGTTTCTCTCTCATCGATGTTTCTAACTCTCTATCTCTCTCCCTTCCTCTCTGTGGAAAATCAATAAAATATATTTAAAAAAAAAAATTCATTCATTGTGATTGGTTGATATGACTCTTAAGTCTCTGTAAGTCCCCACCCATCTCTTTCCCCCCCATTGAGTTGTTGAAGAAACCAGACTATCCTGTAAAGTTTCCTGGAGTCAGAATTGTGCTGATAACCATGAGGTATCAATTAACATGTTCTCTCGTCCTTGTTTCCTCTAAGTTGATAGTTGGATCTAGATGAATCAGACATCCCTCGTACCCCACTGCAAAACTATTTTGTAGATAGTATTTTCTTTTTCCAAAATAGCAAGGTGATGTCTGGTTATCTCTCTGTTTTTAAATAGTCTTTGATGATCAATATCTGGATCCACCATTCACTGGGAGTTGAAAAAATGATATTCTAATTTTATCTTCCTCATTTAGTGATTGGAATCTATATATATAAAAGCTTAATTGACCGTTACCACCAGTCAACCGAACGACAGGTCGACTGGTTGCTATGACACACACTGACCACCAGGGGATAGACGCTCAATGCAGGAGCTGCCCCTTGGTGGTCAGTCTGCTCCCACAGCCAACCTCCTGTGGCTGGCCAATCTCCCCAATTGGGACTGGTTGAGATGGCCCCAATCAGCCCTGATTGCCAGCCAGGCTGAAGGACCCCACCCGTGCATGAATTCATCCACTGGGCCTCTAGTATTTTTATAAAGGGAAATTTCTCTTCACCTATTATTTTGTTACTTCTTTATATAGTTTGTGTCAGAAAAGCAGAATAAGTGATCCTTTTCTTTATTTGTGCATTTTAAAATAATAAGTTAGATCACTATCATCCTCTGATGGTTACTGGGGTTATAGAATGACCTCAGATTTTAGGCACTTCTCCTATCAAGAGTCTGGGTCTGTGTACCCTCCCCTTGAATCTGGGTGGACTTGTGAATACTTGTGAAATTGAATACAGTGGAAGTGCTTCTGTATAACTTTTGAGGCTGGACCATTAAAAATTAATTCAGTGTATGTGAAACATGAGCAATATTAATGGTCTCTAATTAATAGGAACTTTATAAATTCAGGGTAATTATTTTTTAAAATGTCTCACTGCTTCATTCATTTAATATCAGTCATGAATGTTTATTGAAAATTTGTTGAACCCACAAATACATTATTGAATCCATAAATGACACTCTTCTAGGTAAAGCTGTTATGAAACGAACCAAAAAAAATTCCCACAGTACTCAGGGTGCCCACAGTTCTGTGTTGTGGGGGTAGGTGAAGGAGTAAACAAGCAACCACAGTCTGATGTGATAAATTCTAGGAGGATGGCATCAGTGAGGATGGAAAGGAGAACTGAGAGCAGAGCAGTGCTATGAAATGGGACGTCAGCAAAGATTTCCCAGAGGAGGCAGGAGTCTCTGAGTGAGAATCCAATGGCTATTTCATGGGGGGACTAGCCTGGGAGGTATGTGTGCTAGAACTGCTAATGGTGTTCAGGGTGACAATACACATGGTGAATTAAGATATAGATATGGAGACAGGGTAGAAATAGTAGTTTTTAATTAAATTTATTGGGGTGACAGTGGTTAATAAAATTATATATGATACATCATCCGTACATTGCATTGTGTGCTCACCACGCAAAGTCAAGCCTCCTTCCATCACTATACACTTGACACCCTCTACCCTTCAGTACACCCACCCACTTTGTCTCCGGTGACTACCATACTGTTGTCTGTGTCTATGAGTTTTTGTTTGTTTGTCCATTTGTTCCTTTCAGTTTTATATCCCATAAATGAGTGAAATCATATGGTTCTTGACTTTTTCAATCTTAGCATGGTATTACCAAGATCTATCATGTTGTCGCAAATGGCAGTATATCATCTTTTCTTATGGCTGAGTAGTATTTCATTGTGTATATGTACCACATCTTCTATTGAAGGACACTTTGATTGTTTCCATGTCTTGGCCACCTTGAATAATGCTGCAATGAACATTGAGGTGCATATGTCTTTGTCAATAAATGTTTTCAATTTGGGGAGTGGGGGTTGATACCCATAAGAGGGTTGCTGGGTCATATGTTAACTCTATTCTTAAATTTTTGAGGAACCTCCATACTGTTTTCCGTAGTGGCTGTACCAGTTTACATTCCCACCAGCAGTGACTGAGGGCTCCTTTTTCTCCACAACCTCTCCAGCACGTATTACTTGTCTTGATAATAGCCATTCTGACAGGTGTGAGGTGGCATCTCATTGCAGTTTTGATTTGCATTTCTCTAACAGCTAGAGAAGTTGAGCATCTTTCCATATATTTGTTGATCATTTGTATGTCTTCTTGAGAGGGGTGTCTGTTCAGGTCCTCTGCCCATTTTGTTTGTTTTTTTAAACTGTTGATGGGTAGGCTGAAGGAGATGGTGTAAGACAGGATCAGATTTGTGGTTTAGAAAGGTTACCTGCATGTCAATGTGAAGTGGGACCAGAATTTCTACAGCAGGGGATAGGTAGACAAATCAGAACATTGGCACCGAAGTCCAGGTAAAGAAACGAGGAGAGGGAAAAGCCTGAAGTAAGAAAGTGGTCATGAAGATGGAAGATATTGATACATTCAAGAGTTATTTGTAGTGACTTATTGTGAAGCATGAAAAAGGGATATAAATAAATCTGGATGCCTAGCATAAGCCATTAGGTAAAGGGTGAATACATTAAATAAGGTAGAAAATATAAAAGATATTGTTGTCAAAAGATGAACTCTGTTTCATGTAAGTTAAATTTAAAGCCCCTGTGAGACATCTACAGAGATAGAGAAAGGGACAATTTGAAATATATGTGCAGAGCTCAGGAGATCCTTCCTGGTTGGGGGCCAGTGTTTTGGGGGGATTTATCAAATTCCCCTCTTTCCCATCCTATTATTAGTAAGCAAGGGGGATAAATAATAGTAGATGGGAGTTGGTGAAGAGAAATCAGAATCCTTAAATTATGTCAGTTATTTTTTTCTTTATGATATGACGTATGTATATGATATGCATACTAGCTAGTATGTGTGATTGAATCTTAGATTCTAGTGACTATAGGTTGCTTCCAAGTTAAAAAAAAATTCCTAGGAAAAACCGAGTTAAACATAGTTTATATGGTACATTTTGAAGATCCTGAGCTCTTTAAATAACATTGGCATATATTTCCATATTTTTATACGTTACCTTATGACTCCTATGGTAGTACACTATACTTGTTTTATTCAAGATGAAATAATTTTGTATTTAGTCTTTCAATTTCATGAAACTATTATATTGACTATGTTTCTGAGAAAGTAAATTATTTGAAAACTCATACATCTGTGTAAGATGATTATATAAACAGAAGAATGTACTTATTTGGGCATATGTGTATATTTTTGTGTATTAAAAATATTTAGAGTGGTACTTTAAGAAAAACTTGAAATAGAATTACTGGAATGGCAAAAAAATGTTTCTTTTAGACTCTTTATCTTGTACTTGCAAAATTCAAAGCAGAAGTCTTCAATTCATTTTACTTGTTGATGTGCATTCTTACTAATTAAGATGATTCTTCATTGGGTGCTTGGTAATGTGATTACCTTTTAAGATTTGATACAGACCACAATCAGACATTGTAATTTATATTTTTTTCTGCCACAATTTTCTGCCATTAGAGTTATGTAGGTCCTTTCATGTTGAGTCTGTTTCAAAATAATTTAAAACTTTGCAAGACAGTTCAAAGCCTTATTCAGATTGGGAAATTGGGAGAGCCTAATTTACTATGTGGTTGAAATCCAAAGATTTCAGTCTTTTAAACTTTGAAGAAAGCAGAGCCAGCTTTCTTTTTGTTAATTGAAATTAAAATATGGAGGCTCTTTTATATTTATGAATTAGAAAAGCAAAAGGCTATTCAGGAAGAAAAATTGCATGGAGAAGTTCCAGGGTTGAAGTTGTACACATGCCAGATAATACAATCTTTTGGTGTGCTTTTTAAGAAAAAAAAAAGTTAAATGTTTGCTTAGTTTGATAATATAAACAGATGTGGAAGAACTAAAAGTAAAAATATAATCATAATCACACGATTCATAACTATTAACCTTTTGATGTGTTTCCTTCCAATTGATTTATTTCTATGTTTCCAAACATACAGGAAACCATATTATTATAAGTAAAACTCATACTACAATTATATTTCCTTGACTTCTTATGTTGTTCAAGACCTCCAATATTATGTTGAAAACTTTTGTTACTAGTGAATAACATTGTCTCTTGAAAGGAATGCTTCTAAATTTTCTTTACTCTAAATAATAATGGTTTTTTCTGTGTGTTTGTACCAAGATTATGTTTATCATTTTAAAAAGTCACTTTGCATTTCTAGTTTTTTAACAACTTTCTATGCTAAAAGGCACTGAATTGTTATTTGCCCTGCATCTTTTGAGATAATAATGTGTTTTTTTCTCATTTAAACCACAATGTGGCAAAATCACAATGATTTATTTTCAGCCCTATTAAACTTTATTATATCTTGAGCTATCCTCTTTCTAATTTTATCTTTAAATAAAAAAAATAGTTTTGTTTTCTATTTTTTGTTGCTTAGTCTTATAAGACTACTGTGTAGGTCATAAAAAACAAAACCAACCAAGATTTTAGTATTGTTGACTATCTCCATTTCTTATTCCCAGGGTCACTGATTTTTGTCTTGGGCATTTTGTTACAGGAATGAGGCTGGGAGGCAGGGCTGGCAGCAGTGGTGAGAAAGGAAAGAGAGGAGGACTTGCCTTTGCTTCTTGTCTTCCACAAACCAGGACTGTCCATCCTTTTTATCTGAAAGCAAGTAGAATGAGGACTTGTGTAGTAAGGAGGATACAGCTTGAAGGGAGATGGAGAAAGGCATGCCAGGGAGGAGTATATATAGTGTGGAAAGAGAGGAAATCTCAAGCCATTCTTGGTCTGACACCAATAAATGGCAAGGATGCAGTGAGCCCAGTGGCTGTCTTTGTTTTCCTCTGTAGTCATATGCTACCAGAAAAGCAATATTGGAAGGTTTCTCCAGAGGAACACCTGCAGTTGAATAGAAAATCGAATGTCTGTCATTAATAGACCAATGTATTATTATCAGTAAATGATTCATTTAGCAAATCGTGGGAATGTTTCTGGCTGTTAGGGCCTGTGCCTTAAAAGGATATTAAGCCTAGACAAATCTGAGTGATGCAAAATCACTATTTCTTATAAGTATTTAAAAAATTACCTTTAACTTGTTCCAGAAGTAATTTAATGTGGCTGTACTAACAATAATAGAACTGCCTATGCTGAAAGCTAATTCTGGTCATGCCTTTTGCACCTGTACAGTGATCTGGGATTGATTCTGAAGTGCCAGTGGGACTGCCCTTGACAGCTATTTACCTCTTTTGTTTTGCGGTCAACATGCTCTGCAGTACTGTGTATACCTTTCGATACCAAGAGGTTGGAAACTAGTTATGCAATTTTTAGTCCTGTTAAACTCAGAGGAGTAAGTTCTTACCTAGTAGGCTCTGCCTTTTTATTTGTCATCAGGCCTAGTCAAGATTGCGGGGCGGGGGTGGGGGGGGGTTGGGGTTGGGGGGAGGCGGGCACGGCGCCCTGGGGGGAGTAAATGGGATTTTCTTTAGTGGATAAAAAGATACAGTTTTGTCAGATAAATATTGGGCTGAAAAATAGAAGGCAAGGGAAATATATTGGAAAAGTTCTGGAGATGAGATAGTGGCTCAAATCCACAGATTAACTTAAATGGGTCGTTTAAGTACAGACAGAAAGAACTTTCAGCTGAATAACAGAGGGTCAGGTAATAGGCCAAAAGGAATTTTAGTAAAGTCTCACTGCATTCTCCTCTGCTTTCTCATTCTCTCACTAATTGAATAACATTGTATGTAAAGGACACAATTGAGTGCTTTAACTTCGAAGGTGTTCAGTAAATTCTTTACTTTTCCATTATTATTCTATTTTCTTTCCCCCATTCATTCCCTTGTGTTTCATTTCTCTTTGTATTGATAGATAAGCAGGTTTCTACTGTTAAAACTAATGCAAGTGCAAAAAATAATGCAAAATATCAAATAAATACAAATATATGGCAAGCAAGTTGAAGTTGACTTCACAAATCAATTAACAAGGTTTCTTGCCCATTTGTAGCGATGAAACATATGGAAACAAGCTGATAGTATGTATGTTTTTATTTTTTTCTTCTTAAGTAAATCTTCTAGATTTGGCGTTAGAGTTAGTAGTATCTGTCTCCTTTTAAAAGTTTTCTTAATTATAAATTGATACTCAAAATGCATTGTAATATAACCTTACTGGAAAACTATTTAGCAGTATCTACTAAAGTCAAGTGTACATCTAAATTCATGGCATAGCAGGTCTACTCATTGTACGTACTCAGGAGAATATGTGTCCACCAAGAGATACATACCAGAAAGTTTAAATCAATAAATAAATGTTTACCAGCAGGAGATCAGATAAATCCATTTTGTTATATATTACTCAAAAATAATGATGGGCAAATGATGTCAGACATAAGAGTATATATTGTATGATTTATTTTATATGAAGTTCAAATTCAAGCAAATTGAATCTATGGTGATAGAAGTCAGAATAGTGCTTACCGACTGGTTGGTGGGAGGAGTGTAAGTTGATTGGAAGGGGCACGTAAAACCTCTTGGTTGCTGTGAATTGTCCACAGCTTGATTGGATGGAGATCCCCATATATATAAAAACTTATTCATCAAGCTGTATAATATTTTTTGGGTACTTGATATGTTATAACCAAATGTGCATTGTATGAGTTTCATTTATCTTTAAAAAGGTGAATAATACTCTCTAAATACTAGTATACAGGTCCCCCTCCCCAAATGTATACACACTAAACAGCTGATAGTCAATTGATGTTTCTTTCTTTTCACATTTAAGCCATTGGAATTAATAATTATTCAAAGTGTGTTTATGTTTGGGGGGCACCTGTAAATATATATAATTTACTACTAATATAAGGTAGTTATGTTAATTTTTTGCTTTTTTAAAATATATTTTTTACTGAATAAGATATTACATATGTGTCCTTATCCCCACATTACCCCCTACCCTCGCCCCCGCTCATGCCCTCCCCCCCCCCCCCTCGTTGTTCGTGTCCATTGGTTAGGCCTATATGCTTGCATATAAGTCCTTTGGTTGATCTTTCCCCCTTACCCCCACCCTCCCCTACCTTCCCTCCAAGGCCCGTCAGTCCAATCAATGCCTCTCCGTCTCTGGATCAGTCCTTGTTCATCAGTTTATGTTGTTCATTATATTCCACAAATGAATGAGATCCTGTGGTATTTATCCGCTCTCCATTTCCATCCATGCTGTGGCAAATGGTAAGAGTTCCTTTTTCTTCTTCCTCTTCTTAAAGAATACCTTTCAGCATTTCATATAATGCTGGTTTGGTGGTGATGAACTTCTTTAGCTTTTTCTTATCTGTGAAGCTCTTTATCTAACCTTCTATTCTGAATGATAGCTTTGCTAGATAAAGTAATCTTGGTTGTAGGTTCTTGCTATTCATCACTTTGAATATTTCTTGCCACTCTCTTCTGGCCTGCATGGTTTCTGTTGAGAAATCAGCTGACAGTCATATGGGTACTCCCTTGTAGGTAACTGACTGTCTTTCTCTTGCCACTTTTAAGATTCTCTCTTTGTCTTTTGCTCTTGGCATTTTAATTATGATGTGTCTTGGTGTGGTCCTCTTTGGATTCCTTTTGTTTGGGGTTCTCTACGCTTCCTGAACTTGTAAGTCTATTTCTTTTACCAGGTAGGGGAAGTTTTCTGTCATTATTTCTTCAAATAGGTTTTCAATATCTTGCCCTCTCTCTTCTTCTGGTACCCCTATAATTCTGATGTTGGTACGCTTGAAGTTGTCCCAGAGGCTCCTTACACTATCTTCATATTTTTGGAATCTTTTTTCTTTTTCGGTTGGGTATTTTTTGTTTCTTTGTATTTCAAATCTTTGACTGGATTCTTGGGATCCTCTTGTCTGCTGTTGGGAGTCTGTATTCTTTATTTCAGTCAGTGTATGCTTAATTTCTAGTTGGTCTTTTTTCATATCCTCCAGGGTCTCACTAAATTTATCGGCAGTTTCCATAAAATTCTTGAAAAACCTTATAAACGTGGTTTTGAACTCTATATCCAGTTGTTTGCTTTCCTCCATTTCTGTCATTTGTGACCTGTTTCTTTGTCTCCACATTTTTAATGCTTCCCTGTGTTGGTAGAGTGGTTTTGTGTGCTAGGTGTCCTATAGGGCCCAGTGGCTCAGCCTCCCCAGTTACCTGAGGTGGACACTCTTGGTGCACCCCCTTGTGGGCTTTGTTGTAGTTTGTGGCACATTCTTGTTGTAGTTATGCCTTGATTGTTGTAGGATCACTGGGAGGAATTGACCTCCAGGCCAATTGGCAGTGAGAATCAGCTGTGTCTGCAGTGGGAGAACTTCTGTGCTGAAGACACCCTTCTGGGACAAGACTTGCTTCAGTGGGGCTTTGGTGCTCACTGAGTCTGCCCCCTGAGTGTGTCCCTTATGGATCTGAGGAGTTGTAATCCGGATGGTCCCCCTCTGACCACTGGGTACACTGGCTCTTGGAGGTTACCCAGCAGGAGCTACGAAGAGAACTGCAGATTCCCCTTCCTTTTTTGGAGTTTGGAGGTGCCCCGATGAGGCCCAGCTGTGAAGCAATGCAAGCTGCTGTGGGGCCTTGGGCCTTCTCTTGGAAGTTCTGGGTCTGTCTGGCCCAGCTGCAATTTGTTAGGTAATTTTCAGGTTGCAAAGGGCCGGGGCATTCATATGCAAAAGCCTCTGCTGCAGCCTGGGTGGGGCGGGGTCTCAGGGAATCAAAGGGCGGAGCAAGCAGCTATGGTGGATCCTCAGCGCTGTCCTAAGGGGCCTCGCGTCTCAGTGTCACCTCTGAGGGAAAGCCACCCTCAAGTTCAGAGTTCTGCCTGCTGCCAGACAGTCCAGTTTCTCCCTGTATGAGTCCTGGGTCCCCAGAGACTTCCCGGAACTGGAGTTCAGAGCAGTTGGGAGCTTGTGACTCCCTCCCGATCCAAAAAGACAGCCGAATCCTCAGGTGCCAGCTCCTTGCCGTGCGCGCGCGAGCCTCCGTACCTCTGCACTTTACTTCTGCAGCTCCTCTGGCTCTCAGTGTGCTTTTCTTTCCTTCTATTTGTAGAATTTCCACTCAACCAGCCTTCCTGTAGTTCTGGATGATGTCCGTTTTGTCTTTTCATTGTATTTTTGAAGTTGTTGTGGGAGGCAGCAATTTCCCGGTGTTTACCTATGCCGCCATCTTAGTTTCTCCCTAATTTGTTGCTCTTAACAATAGACTTTTAATATTGGACTAGTTTTCCATTCTGTTGCCACCATTGTGAACTGAGCTCTTACTGTGTCTGATTTTGTTCTTCAAAACTGCTTTATTTTCAGAATGTTTTTGAGGTAATATTATTTTGCATTTCATATTAGACACAGATTAAAGTAGCTTGTGAGGATGTTTTAGATAAAAAGGAAAAGCCTGCCTAAGTTTGAAAATTAACCAAGGGCCCTAGCTGGTTTGGCTCAGTGACTAGAGCGTCGGCCTGCAGACTGAAATGTACCAGGTTTGATTCTGGTAAGAGCACATGCCTGGGTTGCAGGCTCCATCCCCAGTAGGGGTCGTGCAGGAGGCAGCTGATCAATGATTCTCTCTCATCATTGATGTTTCTATATCTCTCTTCCTCTCTGAAATAAATTAAAAATATTTTTTTTAAAGAAAAAGAAGAAAATTGACCAAGAATGGGCTATTTAAATATGAGTATATTTAATCTACAATATATATTTATTATAACATATATTTACACTTAAATATACACTTGGACTTTTAACAACACAAGGGTTAAGGGCACTGATCCCCACATGGTCAAATATCCATGTAGCTTTTGGCCCCCCCAAAACTTAATTATTAATTGCCTACTGTTGACTGGAAGCCTTACTGATAACATTAACAGTCAATTAACACATGTATTTTGTATTTTATATGTATTATATAATGTATTCTTAAAATAAAGTAAGCTCTAGAAAAGAAAATGTTATTAAAATCATAAGGAAGAGAAAATACATTTACAATACTGTATTACTTATCAATACTCTAAGTGTACATCTTCTGTTTACAAGATAAATCATCTGTCATTACCAACATCAATATTGTCTTATATGATAGAAAACACTGTGGATGTTACATGTATTACTAACACTAGGCATCAGAAATGGAAAGATAATTGAAAAAATAAATTACTATAATGATTAATTCATTGATAACAAAGAAAAGCAGCAATTTCATTGTTTTATGGTAGCCTAACATAATTGATACAATTTCTTCACAGTAGTAAGAAAATCTTTCAAATTTTTTTTCAATATATTTATTTAAAAATGAGCATGCAAGTGGACTCACACAGTTCAAATCCATTCTGCTCAAGGGTCAACTGTAGGTTAGAAGCTCTCTTAAACTATGTGCTTTATCTCTTTTATGTTCTCTTTGTTCTACTCAAATTGCTTATTCAATATGCATAGATAATGAACAGGCCAACTGTTGTGTTAAACTATCATGATTACATTAAGGCTGAAAAGTACATAAAAGTGAAAAGCGGCTATCAATGAGAATTTATGGTGAAGCTCATTAAAAGTTTAGAAATCTTAGTTTACTTGTATTGATGATTTATCCAGGGCTTCCTGTTTTACTGCTGGCTAAAACTTTTCCATATCTTTATCAAAGGTATTTGCTTCTATATAGTGGACTTGGGGTTCCTAGCTTTGCTGAGTAACTTTAAGAACGAACTCCTAGCTTCCTTTTGACTCTTGTTTTCACAGGCTGCCCTGCAAGTCGGGGGCCACGGGGAAAGGCTGCACCAGTGCCGGGAGGTCATGCTGCTGACGTACAAATCCATCCCCATGCAAGTGGATGGGGAGCCCTGCAGGCTGGCCCCCGCTATGATTCGGATCTCCTTGAGGAATCAGGCCAACATGGTGCAGAAGAGCAAGAGGAGAACGTCCATGCCTTTACTCAATGAGTGAGTCCGCCCCTTCCCTACCTTCCTGAACACAAAGAGTGTGGAGAGGACGACGCAGAGCATGTGCATGGTTGGGGCCTCACTGTGTTGAGAAAGGAGCAAAAGTCCAGGAGACTCCTCAGTTCCTTAGTCTCTCTCATGTTTTTTCTTCATGTTTATTACACAGTGACCACATTCTTCTTTTAGAATTCATTACAGTATCACATGCTAGATTGACGATGCTTCTCCACTGACCACCTGAGTATATGTTTCCTGGGATCATCAGAAACGCATTAAGAATCAGGGGCCATAAAATGCATCCAAATAAATGCGTTCTTTTGTATTTCGTTTTAGGAAGTCAGGCTGTCTGCCTCTTTAATCAGGTCACTTGGAGAGTACTGGTTTTGCCAACAGCAGGAGGTTGGCAGAGCTGGATTTTGGCTCACCTGTCTCCTGCCTTTTTGGGGTCCTGTGCACTCCGTTGCTTCAGCTCAGTTTGCCATTCTAGGTGGCATTCTTTTGTTTAGATTTAATCTGACCCATGATGCAATGCTTAAACAAAGTGTATCCTGTCCTTGACCCTTTCCTTGGTGTTTGGATAAACTGATTTCGGATAAGGTGGTAATGACTAGATATTCATTTTTTTTAGCATCCCTTAATCTAATTTTTATTGAAATGTGTATCTGGGGTTGGTGAAGGAGATGGAAAAAGATGGGAATTTGGAGCATTTTTTGAGTATCTTCTATATAGCATGCCCATATGACCACCCTGACTCAAGGCCATTTCAGGGCTCACCTTTGGGTCATTCTTCTGTCACAGTGAGGGACCCTCCAAGGTGCTCTTCCTGCTTGTGGCCTGTGATGCATGGTTAACTATTTGTACTGAATGGCTGGCTTCCTCTAGTGCCTGTGAAGCAAGAACATGCTCTGCCATGTATTTATTGAGTTGATATGACAATCTACAGAAGTGCCTAGAATAAGCCAATGACATGGGTGCCAAGGTCACTGCTGACACTTGACCACCGCTCTGAGAGAGTATACATTGAGGAACAGCATTAGACAGGGCTCTTCATTTTGGGTGGTCATTTTGGGTGTCTGCTTCGAATTCTAAACTTGGGGTAATATATCCTCTCTGCTCTGCTTCCTCCTTCCCCGAATCACTCTGGGCTTCCCCAGAACTCCTCTTAGGTCATTATCTAGGGTCTCATTTAGCTATATCTCTTGTTTTATTTACATTTTGCAGCTAGTGAAGCTCCTAGCTTATTCCTGATATCTTTACCTTCTATTAGGTTGGCTATGCAATAGCTGAGTTTAAATTTTAAAAAGTAAGATGTCAGCAACGATATATGGTTGGCCACATTCTCTCTAGAAACCTTAGAGTTAAGCCATGAATCATTGGTTTGGTCAAAGTCTCTGAACTGGTAGTGAAAAGCCATCTCTGAGTAGCTCAGGCTGTTTGGGGTCCCGTGTAGGTAGCTTGTTAAAAACACATAATACAGCTAAATGTTCTTAGTGTTTATAGGCAAGGAACTCCAATTCTCATGTCTGGAACTTATCTATTTAATAATCTTATTAGACATGACATTGTTTTCAGGAACAGTGGGGCCTTGACTTACAAGTTTAATTCGTTCTGAGACCAAGCTCGTTAAGGAGCTCGTTAACTCAAATTACTCTATCAACTCAATGCAAAAAATCGGCCGAAAGACAGCTGGTATCTCAAAAAACTCTTTAGTCGGGACACTCGTAAGTCAAGGCCCCGCTGTACTATATTTAGTTTTAAACACCTCTTGCCTTTGAGAAAGAATCTGTATCTACTTAGTAATTGTATTGTTATGAATCCACGTAGGCTTTTTTCACATATAAAAACAAATATAAGTAGGTTGGGGGGGCGTTGTACTCATGACACACATGACAGATTTTGTGATTTCATAGATTTAGCAACACAGATAGGTAGGCGTTCAATAAGCCATCTCAACTCAAAAATAGTTACTTTCCACCAGGGGGCAGTGGTGGCTCCATTAAAGCAGCCTTGGGTCATATGAAAGACTCATGCAAAATGGCATTAATAGTATGCTTTTGATTTTTAAAGAGAACACAAATAAATATTCAAAAATAAGAAAGATCTTTATTACTACTTATGATAAAAATCATTCAACACTATATTTTTACAAAATCAATATAGGTAGCACGTTTCAAAGGAAAACAAAACACTCAGTTACCATATAACACTTTTTCACTAGACCTTAATTTCTCTTACCCACTGATCTTATTCACCCTCTGATATTAGATTGCTTTTTTTCTATTTCTCTAGAAATCATTGTTTTAAAATCTAACTTCTACTAGATTTATAAATGGAATTTTCAGTTTAAGGGCAGCCTGCCTGTTAAGACCTTTTAAAATGTTTTCTCTCTTCCAGCCATGGTTGTATAAAGCTTACTATTGCAGCCAAGTCAGAGAGAGATCATTGAAAGATATATCTTCATTTCCTTCCTTCATGTTTTCTCTTTCTTTCTTTCTTTCTTTCTTTCTTTCTTTCTTTCTTTCTTTCTTTCTTTCTTTTTTGCTAAGACTATATGTTTCTTCTGTTTCATTTGCCTGGTCTAAACTGTCTTAAGAATTTTAGTCAGAAAAACCTCTGTGTGTTGAGGAGATGGGAGTTCTCAGTCAGAAGAGGCTCTCCTTTATCTTAAGAAAGTATCCTTCATTCACATAGCATGCGAACTGTGAGTATTTGAGTTTTAAGTGTTGTGGTTCCCCTAAACAACTGGCTCCCTCTTTAGCTTGAATGCCAGTGCTCCGCAGGGATTTGCCCTTTCTCTGGGAGAGCTCATCAGCACCCCACGTTTCATCTATGACTGATGAGCTTATGAGTCTCAGATCTGCATCTTCAACAAGGGTTTCTTCTAAAAACTGAAGACTCATCACTAAATATTTGAGTTGACATTTTTAATTGGATATCTCATAACATCATCAGACTACATGGACTACTATTAATAGATTCATTAAGTCTGTTCTCCTCATCACCCAATGAGCCTTTTCATTCACATGTGTGTGAATGGAACCACCATCCACTCATTCACCATGACCCTGGTCCCTAGAGTCCTCTCAGTCCCCTTCACTTTTACACCTCCAGTGCCTTCTTTGAAATCTACCTTCTATCTAATTCCCACATCTTTTAACTCTCACACATTCTAACCATTTTCTCTGCTAGTTACCTCTCAGTGGCACTCCTAAAATATGCTCATAATTCATTTCCTTATTTCCAGTGTTGCTGCCCTTCACATAATGCCTTTTCCAATAGACTAGTTGGAATGAACTTTCTAAAAATGTAAAGCCCATATGCTTTGCTTTACAGACTTTATGATCCTTGCCTTCTTCATCCTTATATCCCTATGCTGCAGAGATAATTGCTGGTCCTAGAGCAGCAGCCTGTCTTGTGAATCATCATATCTTTTCACTTCTGTTGTCCTCACCTCCTTTCATCTGCTGATTCTCACTCAAGTTCAAGACTGCATTGATATATCACTTTCCCTAATAACTCTTCTCTATCTACTTCTAGACATTAAATACACTACTCAGTGCTCCTATAGTGCTCTTGCTTATACCATTTATGAAAAATCGTGTAACCATTGGTTTACTTGTCTCTCTTCCCTACTCTGTGGGGAAACCCTGGGGTTTTCCTTTTAGGGTCCTGGTACCTGTCAGTGTGCCTGAGACTCGTGGTTACATGATGAATAAGTGGCTCACACATGGTACAGATATGATATGTTTCTTTAAAATTATTTCTAAAATAACAAATCTAAGCTCTCATGAATATAAAAATGATGTAGGAAATGTCTTGATCATATTTTATAATAACTGGAAGAATTTTTAGATCTGATTCACATGCATAACTGGAGGAAGTCCCATGAGAAACAGTTAAATAGGAGTTCTTCATAATGCCAGTACAGCCTCACATATGCAAAAAGGGAAAAATAATTTTAAAAAACGTCTTGGCTTATAATTCACTTTTGTTGTTATTATACACAAACTAAAAGACTAGTCCCAATTTGTGTTCAATAGTCCTCCCTCCATTGGTACAGGAATATATCTTATTTTATTGTGGTTATGAATCTATTCGAAATATGAACTCTAGCGAATAGCTTCCCACAAAAAAGTAATAGAGGAGATTTATGTAGGTTCATATTCATGTACTAGTAATGTGTTAGTCACATTATGCTCCCTCTTTGAAAGGCACGTTAGAAAAAGATCAGAAATTTGCTCAGGCTGGTATGGCTCTGTTAGTTGGGCATTGTCCCATGCACTGAAAGGTTGCTGGTTTGATTCCCGGTCAGGGCACATGCCTGGGTTTCGGGTGATCCCTGTTAGGGGACATATAGGAGGCAGCCGATCAATGTTTCGCCCTCACATCGATGTTACTTTCTCTCTTCCTATCCCTTTCTCTCTCTAAAAAGAAAATCAATAAAAAAATTTTTTTTAAAGAAAAAGATCAGAAATTTAACATTACTCAGTGTTTAGGGAGGTCTTAAGCTAGCTGTTACCCTGAGTTCAGTAGTTATTAAAAATACATTGTTAAGGGTGATTGCATTGTCTAAGGACAAGATTTCTAGTTGCCAGCTTTGAACTAGTCAGCCCGTCTGCTGAGAAATATTATTGATTATAAAGGATAGTCCTTGTGGAATCACAGGGAGTGACTTCATGGGTTAGTGTACATGAGACTTTACACATCCAGCAGAAAAGATGGATCTGGGGAGCTAAGTCAATTGCAACTATAGTGAAATTGTTCAAATCGACTGAGAGTGTAATTAGGTAAAAGTGATAGGAAATTTGGGTTTTAGTTTTTTGAATTCTACATTTGTCTTTTCTAATAACCACTTAATCTAAGAAGGGACAAAAGAGAGATGTCGTCTATGGTTTCAATCTTCTACCATATGAGTGGAATTACGGCTTTGCTGTGGTTAATTTAGGCTTTGGGGGTATCACTTATAGAGTTCTTAAAAAGCTTTGGTGTTTACGTGAAGGAAGTTAAAGTTGAGTCAGTCTTTTCAACATGGTGGTCTTTTGACACGACTATTTCTGCAAAGCCCTGGAATTATAAGGACTATGTTAAGGGGTGAAATATACCTTCACTCTCCTCAGAGATAAGTTGATGATGCCAGCCTGCCCTTGTGTGTGTGAGTGTGTGTGTGTGTGTGTGTGTCTCTGTGTGCGTGGTGCTTCCTCTCCTTGGATGTCCTGAATGACCTAGGGAAAGAGAGGAACACAATGATCCCTCCTGCCCCGCATCTCTGCCCAGCGTCAGTGCTCTCCACATCTGCCCTGCGCTCTGCCCTGCGCTCTGCCCTGCGCTCCAGTCTGTGGTTTGCCTAGAGCCAGCCTCCGCCATGTGTCCTGTTGGCTTCGTTGCTACCACCGGCTTTTTGGATTATTTCCGTGGCTGGCTTGATTTTTCCTTTGCATTCACGGTTTGGTGACGCGCTTGTTTAATTTCTGTTTAAATTTTGTGTGTCTCTCTTTCTCTCTCCGGGCTTGTTCCCTGTCTGTCCACGCTGTTGTGCTGACTGTCTTCGCTGCTCATTCCCTGCTGCCTCTAGTCTCCATCAGGTGCAAGCTGCGGATCTGCGGAGAGTGTCTGCCCCCCCTGGCTCCTTCACCATGTGAGTACAAAGCCGGTCAGTTTTTACATTTTGTCTCTCGCCCTCATCTCCTCCTCAGGGTTAGACGACCTGCGCCCTTTTCCTCCACAGGTCTGCTTCTCAGACAAAGAACCGCCTAACCGCGATTGCCTTCTTTACCCCTTCTCTGCTTTGAGATGGAGCTGCGAAGTTCATTGTGTTCTACTTGTCTCATTCCTCTATGAGTTCACAGTTTAATTTTTTATTAGATACGTTAGGGCCCCTGTTTGCATAGGGCTGTATATAATTCCATACTAAGCATTGGTTTTTATGGAAAGTTGGTCATACCATTAGACCATTACTCTGATCTAATTTCTAATCCTCAGGGAGGATGTTGAAAAAGTGCCTGCTGACCTTGATTTGTGGACAGACCCCTACAATTATGCATGGGGTTCTGGGTATGGTCATCTGCATCTGTGCATTTTTCTGGGATAAAGATCCATGGTTGTAATAAAGGAGCAATGCCCTAAAGCTTTCATTGAGTTAGCAAAACCCAGTTTATACACAGTAATTTGTACTTAACATACTTTATGCTTTCATTTTTTTTTCTGGTGAAAACAGACAAAAAGAAAATATGTGTTTTAGCACTCCACTTTGGGACTTTATGTGGTTGCCTCTGTCTTGCTCTTCTTTCTTGTCTCCATCTCCCATTCACTTAGTTAGCTTTTGTTATGTTTCGGGTCCTGGTACAGGTGGTGCTTTACATATATTATGCTAATGTCCTTCCCCAACACCCTATGTCTTATGTGGTATTATCTTCCTGTGGTTCACGAGAAGCCTGATGCACAGGGAGGTTAAGTACTTGCCTAGGGTCACACAGCTAAGGAATGGCAGACTGGGATGCAAACTCAGGCCGTCTTACTTCGGAGTTCATACTCTTAACAATGTATAATCTGCCGCCTTTCATCCATCATGAGCCTTTCTTTCTCCCTTCTTTCCTTCTTTCCTTTCTTTCTTTCTTTCTTTCTTTCTTTCTTTCTTTCTTTCTTCTTTCTTTTTTAAAAAAATATATTTTATTGACTTTTTTTTTTACAGAGAGGAAGGGAGAGGGATAGAGAGTTAGAAACATCGATGAGAGAGAAACATCAATCAGCTGCCTCCTGCACACTCCCTACTGGGAATGTGCCCACAACCAAGGTACATGCCCCCGACTGGAATCGAACCTGGGACCCTTAAGTCCGCAGGCCGACGCTCTATCCACTGAGCCAAACTGGTTAGGGCCATCATGATCCTTTCTATTTCTCAGGGCCTGGTTGAATGATTGCCTTCTCAAAGAATTGGTCCTTGATTCTGGCTGTCAGAATTAGCTACATCCTCACAGGAATTCACTATTGATGTTCTCATAGTTCTCAAAGGTTTAGTAAATTGGTATCAATTACATGAGCTCTATATCTTTGTATCCCACACTAGACTTTGAGCTCATTGACCATATCTTCTTATGAATCTTTGTGTTCCCTGCTCTGATCACAGATCTCAGCACAAAGTATTCTGAAACCAAATATAATGGTTGGTTGGTAGAATGAATGAATGAAAGAATACAGGTCTAAATTGAACCGTTCGATGTCTAACATCTAGGTATATGCCAAAGTGATATAATCTTATTTTCAACCCTAGTCGTATAGATATACACTTACTTATTAAATATTTATTTCAAAATATTTGTTTTGTACTTGCTCTGCATCAGAGACTGTTTTGTGCTTGCTATCTAGGGGTAAGAACAATAAAGCACTACCTTTATGGACATTAAAATTGAGTGATCAAAGAATCAATAAGAAGTTAGCATTTAATTTCCAATTTAATGCAGGTTATTGCTGGGGTATATTCTCTGTTCTACAGAAGGCCTGTTCAGAAAACTCAAGTCCAAGCAATGGCTCTCAGGGATCATTACTTTCAGTGGCATTATTTATAGAGTTCAGAGTACTGAGAGTATCAGCAAGTGAAGTGCTTGTAATATGTGCCATATTTCTATCACTTTTTACGTTTGTATTGTGTTTAAGTCTTAGTGGTATGTAAATTAAATGAGGCGCTTTTTTTCTTATTTCAAGTATATATGCTATTGTGAGGTAAATTGTTTTGTTTGTTTTGAAAGGGTATAACAGGCAAGACACCTAGGTATGGCCACTTTAAATCTAAAATATTTTAGATTTATATATGATATATTAAATAGTACATATTATGTGTAACTGATGAAATATCATATAATAAAATTTTATTAAATTTGAGTATAACTTTTAAAATTAGATAGCAAAATACTGTCAAATAGAGCGAGGAACATGGAGAAAAATCTAAGCACAATAGTGAGTACTGTCTTTATATATTATGGCAATGGTAACTTAGCTTTGACCCACTTTCACCCTGCTATTTGCTATTTTCAGCGATGTTTAACAATCCACATTAATGTTGCTTTGGTCCTCAGGAAAGTCAGGACTCCAGTATGTATCTAATACATAACCCTTTACAACTGGCTTCTTTATATATTTGGGATAATGTATTTGGGATTTATCAAAGTTGTTGCATACATCAATCATTTTTTCATACTTACTGCTGAGTAGCATTTCATTGTATGAATGTTTCCATTTACTTACCCATTTACTCATGAAAGGACATCTCCATCTGCGTTATTTCCTGTGCTGGGAAGTTATGATAGGCCTTCCATAAACATTGGTGAAAGGGTTTTGTGTAAACATTAGTTTTAATTTTCCTAGGTTAAACACCTAGAAATGGGATTCCTGGATCATACGGTAAGTGTGTGCTTAACTTAATAAGAAACTGACTGTTTTCCAGAGTGATTGTCCCATTCCACCAACAAATGTATGCAAATTCCAGTTTTTGCACATCTCTGCTAACACTCAAACTTTTCAGCATTTGAAAATTTTTTTATCATTTGATCATTCTAAAATGAGCGTCTTTACATGTGATTATTTGTGTTCTATTTTGTACTCTTCGATGAAGTACCTGTTCAAGTCTCACCAATTAGGGAGCTGTTTCATTTTCTTCCTGTTGAATTTTGAAAATTTATCATATACAGGGTGGGCAAAAGTAGGTATACAGTTGTGAGTACACGAAATACAGTTTTTTTGTATTATTATTTATTAATGATTGTATTATTTTCCATACTGTACAACTACTTTTGCCCCACCCTCTATTCTGGAGACATTTGTTAAGTATATGCTTTGTGAATGTGAATATTTTTATTGCAGTATATCTATTGTCTTTTCATTCTCTTAACAATATCTTATATAGAGCAAAAGTTTCAACTTTTGACAAAGTTAAAATTATTAATTTTTTTCTTTAAAGAGGTATGTTTTTGTATTCCATGAGTGTTTGGCACATAGTATCAATTGATATATATCTGTGGAATGAGAAGGAAACACCTGGATAGAATTCGTAAAGTAGCTGTTTGAGAACTCTGAAAAGCAAGTGATAGCAGCAGACTGGAGAAGATAAGAATTTAAAAACCATCAAACTGGTGTGAGCTCTGCTCTTGTTTTTCCTCCAGAATCCCCGGTGTGGACTCCAGGCAGCACAAAGCCTAACTCAGCCAGTGGGTGCAGACAGAGGAAGCTCTAGGAGAGCCCGTGGGCTCCTACTTAAGGGAAAGAAAGGGACTCTAAATGCTCAGAGAAATTCAGGAAATTCTCCCTTTTTTTAATTGTCTACCTCCTACCCCACCCCTCGTTTTTTTATACCCCAGCACTCAGGCAGTTTTGCCACACTGGTATGTTTGGTGTTACATTCAAGAACTCTTTGTTTAATCCCAGCTCATGAATATTTCCTCCTTTGTTTTCTTCTGGAAACAAACGTTTTACATTTTGCATTTAAATCGATGACTTGCTTCGAGTTAATTTTTGTATAAAATGTGAGGTTTAGCCCTGCCAGCGTAGCTCAGTAGTTGAGTGTTGACCTATAAACCAAGAGATCTGGGGTCGATTCCCAGTCAGGGCACATGCCTGGGTTGCAGGCTTGATCCCCAATAGGAGGCGTGCAGGAGGTGGCCAATCAATGATTCTCTCTCGTCATTTATCTATCATCTATCTATCTATCTATCTATCTATCTATCTATCTATCTATCTATCTATCATCTATCCCTCTCCCTTCATCTCTGAAATCAATAAAAATATATTTAAAAATAAATAAACAAAATGTGAGGTTTAGGTTACTTGTAGGTTTTTAATTATTCTTTTTGCATTTAAAATTGTTTAGTGGTTCCAGCACCATTTGTTGAAAAGACCATCTTTTTCTATTGGATTGCCTTTACATTTTTATCAAAAATTAATTGGTAATAGATAGATAGATATAGATACGTATGAATATGGACATATTTGGATATATGTAACTTTTGGGACTCTATTCTAGCCTATTGACCTACCCTGGTAGCAGCAATGACAAAGGCTCCAGGTGCTTAAAATTATAAGGGAAGACTTTCATTCTAAATAAGAGCAACTGTGACCCTAAGAGAAAGGGATAAGCCAGCACTGCTACTTTCTCTCTTTCTCTCTGTACTGCCTGGTCCTGGCATGAACACAGTTGCAGGAAGTATGCAGCAGAGTGAGGTAACTAAATCCTTAGTTTTCTGGCTTATGGACCAGAAAAGGGAGCCCCAGAAAATGCTTGCACATCCTACACTCTATCAGGGAGTAGCCAAAACATTGCCTTTGTAAACTATGATGTTGACTTCTAAAGTAGCCAAGCGGACCCATCAGACATAATTTGCCTCGGAATGAATGAAGCTGTTGGTGGCTAACACACCAGCCTTCACAAGAACCTCAGAATGAAGAGCACTTCTGGGCCAGCTCAGCTTCCAGAAGAGCTTGTTATCTGGGGCAGAAATATGTCCAAATTCTGATTCATTGATTATAAGTTTTGGGTAATAGTTTCTGGACCCAAAGATCAATTATGAGGGTACCAAAAAGGCCTAAGCATTCAAAAGCTGGGGGTATATTTATGGCTGATGCTTTTGTTATTATGACTGTAGCCCTCAATGTTATCTGAGTGGTAGGATTATAGATAATTTCTAATTGGCTTTCTACATTTCCTGATTGATTTTAATGAACATGAATTATATCTATAAAGGGAAAGAAAGCAAATCATAAATTTGATAACTTTTAAAAGAACAGGAGAGAGTTGCTAAATCCAGGAAACTTTAAAAAAAAAAAGTCACTTGCTCAATTTGAGAATCAGATCATGAGTTAGCGTCAGGATTTCCAATAAACAAAGCTATGTGCTCTGTGAGCTTCTGAGCAGAGATAATGGCTAAGCTTCACCCATCTTCTTTCTTCTCTTTTCTCTCACTGTCACCTTTCCTGGGTTATCTTCTAGTGATTTCACTTGACCTTTAATTGGGCCAAAATGTTATGCTTTCCTCTCTTTTCATGCCAGCTTCTCTCTGCTGGTTCCATAAATCAGATAAATAAAATGGAAAATTCCAAAGGAAAAGAAGTAGGAGCTACTGGGGCTTTATCTCATACCAATTTCCAAATTTGAGCCCAGGCTGCAGCATGGACAGTGGTTGTTTTCCTCGCTGGGCTCCGTGCGTGTCCCCCAAGAGCGTTCTCACTTGGCCTGTGCTCTTCCCTCTCAGCTCACCAGAGGGGTCTGTTTTATGACTTAAAGGGGGCAGCAGGAGTGGATCAAGTCTCTGACTGGAGTGTCTTCCTCCTTATTCTGTAGCCCTACCCTCAGCTCCTGTGTCACATCCTTTGGTTTTGTGTATCTAGGGGGAGCCATGTGTTTGTCTGTGGAATATTGACCATGTATTAACCTTTTTGCATTTCAGTTTTTCAGATACTTTAAAAAGTGCAGCTAATCCCTGCATTTTAAACATCTATCAGCTGTTTGAGGTTCTGTTATGCTAAAATCAGGGCATGACCCCACACTCTGTGAAAATCAGTCCCAAGCGGATCTAAGGCACAAGTAGGCAAGACATGCCATGAGCATGACATGTCATCCTTTACCCCTAATGCTGATCAGAGAGGCCCAGGCCCTGCACTGCCATGCGACAGCCAATGTCTCACCTTACGCCAAGCAGAACCCTAGTGGCTTTGTTCCATTTAACCAGAGAAGCAATCATGTGTGCCTGGCATTATGCTCACCAGCTTGACTTCTGATCAGATTTAATGCCCTAATAACAGTATATAGTAACAGTTGTTATATTCCCATTCCATAGATGAGAAGACTGAGAATAAAAATGTTAGAAAACATGCCTAAGATCGTAAAAGTCATAAAGTTAAGTTTCACACTCAGGGCCATCTGCTTTGAAGGTAGCATTTAAGACCCTGAACTCTACTGTTAGCATAACCTTTGGTCATTTTCCTGTGTGTGTGTGTGATTTACATATTTTAATCAAATCATACTATGTGAACTTCCCCCTATGTAAGAAAATGTGGGGATGAATAATAATTTAGAATTCACTTTTGAGTGTTTCAATTGTGTAAATCTTTGGTAAGTTTGCAGTTCAAGTGTTATTATAAGAAAAGTACCAGAATGACAAGCCCCAGTTAAAAATAAATTCGAGTACTGCTAAAGCACTTGAAGAGTCTTTCAGGGTTGTTAGCCAGGGCATTTGGTCTGTGAAAGAGGCTCATTGTGAAGGGTCCAGCTCCCATCCTCAGTGGATGCGGGGGTACCTGTGTTCTTCCCTTAGCAAAGGTAAGCATGTCGCAGAATCTGGTGCAGTTATGTAAAGGATAATACATTTGGGACCCCCTCCACATTTGAAATTACATCCATTTTGCTTTTAAAAAGTGTTTTTAGAGGTGGATTAGTCATGTGTGCATAGGTGTAAACCCAGTCTTATGAGTCAGCACTTCTCGCACAGTGAAAGGTCACTTCAAAAGTGAAGTGAGTATTTGCTCAGTGCTGCTGGCTTGAGGTGCAGGCATAGGAGGCTGTGGCACAAGTCAGCTTCCGGGTTAGCGGACAGTTTGGTATAGGCTATGCACCAGGTCTATTGGGCTGGGCCCAGGAGGGAAATACATTCATGAATTTTTGTTCATTTGTTAGTCAAGATAAATTTTTTAAAAATTTAAATTTAAAAATCTGATCTTAGAAATAACATTAGTTCAATAACACAACAGTGATTTTTTTGGGATTATTCTATATACCTTGACTTTTAGAAGAAGTTGAAATTAGGTTTAAATATCCTGAACAGTGTTATCAAGCCACCAGAGTTTTCCAACCCACTCTTCTATTATGTATCTTTTATAAACAATAGTCACAGGACCAAAACAAAATGCATTAGTTCTCTTCGTGCATCTTTTTTAGCAGGCACCTGTATGAATTTGCAAGGGCTGCCACAATAAAGTACCACAGCCTAAGTAGCTTGAACAACAGAAATTTATCTCTTCACACTTCTGGGAGCTAGAGGTCTGAGGTAACGGTGTTAGTTGGTCGATTTCTTTTGAGGCCTCTCTGTTTGGCTTGTTGATGGCCATCATCTTCCTGTGTCTTCATGTTTTCTTCCCTCTTTGTCTGTGTTCTAACCTCTTCTTATAGGACATCAGTCAGATTAGATTAGGGTCCACCCATAAAACCTCATGTAACCTTCATTCCTCTGAAGACCTTGTCTCCAAATATGGTCATATTCTGGGGAACTGGGGGGTTAGGACTTGAGCATATGAATTTTCCAGGATACAACCCAGCTCATAATAGCATCCTAATAGATACATTTGAATTTTAAGGTTCTTGTCCTGCCACCAACTATATGGAGATTGAACTTTGTGTATATTACTTGTACTAATAGTTTAATTCCTTAAAATCTTTTTAAAAATTTTATAAGAAAGGCTAAAGGACATTGTTCTTTTATTTATAGCAGATTCTCTGTATTAATTATATGAGTACAATAAAGTTGATGACTTGTCTGATCCCAAATTCATTCTTCTGTAAAATAATGTGGTTGAGCAATATGAACTTTACATTTCTGTCTGAATCTGAATTCCTAAAACTGTTACTATAATAAAATAACTGTCAAAATACAGGCTATAAAAGGAAAGGAACAGGAATAATTTTGCTAGTCTTTGTGAAGAAAAGATTTATTTACAAAGGGACTCTCCACCCAGAAAAAAAACAACACACCTAAATACTTTTAAAAAGTACTCATTCTTATCTTTATAACAACATTACAACTACAATGTTATTAATGGATTTACTGCATTCAGAGAGAAAAAAAATAAATGTTTTTGTTTTTTACTCCAATACTGCAATAATAACCGATACTATATTCTGCCATAGAGTAAGAAAAATATATCAATAACAAACAAATGTAGACATTTGTTTCCAGCATTCCAAGAGGGTGTTTAGTTTGGATTGCTTTGCTGGCGTGGTCATAAATTGCAGTGTGCATTTCATTTGTAGGAGAATTTCACATTAATTATAGCAATACAGTTTAGTTTTCTTGGTCTGTCATAATACCCTGAAACACTTTTATGAAATAAAAAGTGGGTACATTTTTAAAGGCATGGAAAAAAAAAAAACTTGTTGATGCTGGACTTAATTAATCCCCAGAACCAGTTGTCACATTTTTGTGTCAGAAAATGAAATACTAAAAATGAATTCAGCAAGTTCCAAAGTTGTAGCTAAAATATTTGACTAAAATAAAAGTGGCATTGGGAGAATTACAAATGTAATAAAGATGCCAAAGCTTTTTACCTCTGTATTATGGATAACTAATTATTTTCTTTTCTGAATCATTTAGACTCTCCTGATCTCAAGAGAAGTTATTTTTGCCCTTTAATTGGGACATAACTCTTTTGCTCTGATGATGTTTTATTGCCCAGGCAAAGTAAAATAATTACATTTTTCCTTGAGGATAGATCCTTGGCTTATGAATATATTAGGATATTGCCTTTGGTAAAGAGGTGAGCTACTTTAACGTGGTGAGTGAAATGAGAGAAAGAAATGGGACAAGCAAAAGTACCCCAAATTTCACGTTCTATTATGACATTCTTAACAGAAACCATTCTTCCCCTCTTTCATTATTTTCCTTTTAATTGATATTTTTGTTTGTTATGTCATGTTTGTTTATTCTTCACCATCTGAGTAATTTAGTCTAACACTAAAAGTATATCTTAAGGAACATTTTCCTTAAGTTTACTATCAAATTTTACAAGGTTATTTTTGTTGGTTAGTAATTGGAGTAATGGTAGAATTGTCATATGATTTTTACAAGTTCTGTTCTAGCAATGTGTCTTTATTGTCTGTTCTCACGTCAACCAGAAGAATGGTTCATAAAAAAAAATCCGTTAGTCATTGGGTCAGGAATTAGAGAAAGGTGATGAAAAGTTTCCACCTAATTGGCTAAATTGAGTTGGAAAGAGGAATTGGGTTTAGAGGACTTTCTGATTCATTCTCCTTGGATTTCTGACAAGGAAACATGGGTTATTGGGAGCACATCTGTGCTACAAGTGGGGGGCTTGGCTTTCCACCAGCTGTAAGTTGATGACTAGCAGAGTTGTAGGAGAGGTGTGATGCCATGTCTCTCTCCAGAGCCAAATGTAGCACCACTGAATATTCCAGACCTTGGCAAGCCTTTGTCAACCTGGATGGGAAAATATGTGCTGAAACATATGGTAAAATGCCCATCGCCTTCTAAGAAGAAATGACTTTGCAAGTGTTCTTTCTGTAATACCAAGATTTTAGGAAGGTATGGTGTCCTTTTATAAGATGTTTTGTATAGAAAGCTAAAGCCATTTAGGGAAATGTTTCTTATATAATGCCATTTATTGCCAGGCCAATACTTACTTTGTATTTTCTTGACATAAGACAAAGCGCTGGAATTCTCTCCTTGCTGAGCCTGTTTCCTAGGAATGCATCGCTACTTCCGTACAATTCTCACAGTAGCTTTTCAATAGGAGCACATCTTGTCATTTACACATCAATCCTTTCTCACACTAATTGGAGTTATAACATTTCTCAACCTTAAATACATGGCCATATTTATTTTCACTCCATTATTACTTCATGCATTTGGGCTACTGCTTTGTTTATTTTTACTTATAAAAATTCTGAATTTCTGATTTTTCTGAAGGTTTATTGGTGAAATATTTTAAATATTTTAAAATTACATGTAATCTTGGTTTTTATAAAATTTCTTTTTAATATTATACCTAGATGCCTGCTTAAATACTGCAATTTGATTCATCAAAGTGTTTAGAGCTACTAGATGAACAAATATACCAGTAGATTTTAGCCTAATTTTAGTATCTTTATTGATATATGTGAATGGCCACACAATTTTTTCTTCTGTGAAATGACACTTTTTAAACTATGCAAATCCCAACACATATTTTAGCCTTCTTTGCAGCAAAGAAAGTCAATTTCCTTATCAGTTGCAAATAAGAACAGAATATGACAATAGCTTTTGATTGCAAACCTTAGTGAAGACTTTTAGCATTGTAAATAGCAAATAAATGTAAGGCTTTCTCTTTGATATATGGAAATTGAAACCTGAAATAAAAAGAAAGTCTTTCTTTGTGAGCACGTAAAAATCTGAAGCCATTCAGATGAACCGGGAGTGACATTATTCTATGGTGTCTCATTGGTTCAAGCCCAGTGGCTCCTCACTCCATTGGAGATAGTGATTAATGTTCCTCTCCACAATCAGAACAGCAAAAGAACTCTCCATGCCTTTGCAGCTTATGGCTCTAAAAGTAGCTCATGTTAGTGTTTTCTGATGGCATCTTCAGTCATTGTCAATAACCAGGAAACCTCCATTACATGGCTTTAGTTCATAAAGTGGCAATGGTTTGGGCCCGGTGTGATGAGAGACAGGGCTTGAGCTCTTTACTTGTCCCCATTCCAACTGTTATTCACTGCTCTTCATCTCAGCAATTTGAATTTGCAGAATTCTACAAAAACTCATATTCCCTCTACCTCTCATTTCCATCCTTCTTTATTTCCTGTGGTATTTACTTTCTTTGCCTTTCATCATCATATTTGCCCAGTGTTAATACTCTTTAAGCATAAAAGAGGATAAAGAAAGAGTAAGTGGGAATTTAAAGTCCAAAACTCCTATCCTAACAGACTTTTTCTGCTGAAAGATAGTCATCCTTAGAGGAGGATGAACTGCAGGGGAGAAAAAGAAGGAGCAGATGGAAATTTAGTTGAGAATCCAGGAGAGTGTTTTGAACTGAAATCCAAGAAAAAAAAGGGTTTCCAGGAGCAGGGAGTTGCCCAGAGTGCGGAATGCGGCTGTGAAGGAGGAATGAGTGAGAACTGAGAAGCAGGTTTAATACGCACAAACAAAAGGAAAGGAGAACGTGAATAGACTACATAGTCTTCTGAAGAGGACACTTTGCGAGTCCAAGAATGGCTTAACAAAAACAAATCTGAGATTTGGTACCCAGAACTTATAACGTTAAGTATATGTGGGGTGATTCTACATAAAACTCTCAAAATTGAATGATGGAATCAACTAGTGCTTTGGAAGTCACTGCCTCCCAAAAGAAATGAATGATCAAGATAATTTGAAATCTTGCCCAGCCGGCGTGGCTCAGTGGTTGAGTGTCAACCTAAGAACTGGGAAGTCACAGTTCAATTCCCAGTTGGTCAGGGCACATGCCAGGTTGCAGGCTCAATCCCCAGTGTGGGTACTGCAAGGAGGCAGCCAATCAATGAGTCTCTCTCATCATTGATGCTTCTATCTCCCTCTCCTTCTCCCTCTCCTTTCCTCTCTGAAATCAATAAAAAGATATCTTTAAAAATTAAAAAAAAAAAAATTTGAAATCTCGATCAAGGCTATTGGCCTGAAACTGCTCTGCCTGTTTAGTTGCTTTGCAATGTTTCTAAGTGAACTCGTTACTGGTTCTTCAACTTTGCTTCTCCTTTAAATGCTGGGACCATGATATCCAGCAGAGCAGATAGTGTCTAACAGCCACATACTGCTTTCACTCTACTACATATTCATTTATTTCAATTTCAGAAGAATAAGTATTTATTACAGATTTTTATGGAAACATGAAAGTGTGTATTTCCATGTGTATTTGAAAGTCTTCCAAATATTTTACAATTATGTTTTGTTTCTACCAATGATATACACGTTTTTTTTCTATCTCGTACTTATTGCCTATTTTTTTTTTACCTATTAGCCATTAAGTCTGCAAATGTTTCTTTGACCAGTGATAGTACTGGTGCTTAAAGTTTACATTCTTTTGCCATTAGTGCCTGTGGCTGATTATCTCAGTGATTTAAACCCAATTTTGTCCCAAATAATAGAAGAAAGACAAATAAACAGAAGCTATTGGGGGGAGGGAGAGAGAGAGAGAGAGAGAGAGAGAGAGAGAGAGAGAGAGAGAGAGAGATTCTTTAGGAAGAATTTGAAAAAGCTTGGAGCAGGTTAAACAAAGCATAGGGTACCTCCATCCTGTACCTCAGTCCTGGATGAGGATTAAGCAGAGACTGGGCAGCTGTTGGAAGATGCAATCATAGGGGAATATAGAATCAGACGGAATGGCAAATATTGAATTAGATAACATTTAAAATCTCTCCCAATCCTCTAATGGCTTTAACTCCATTATCTTGGAGATCTGGAGGGGGTAGCTGTCTCAGATAATTTGTAAGCTATGGCATATCAGCTATCTCATAAATGGATCCTGAAGAGGCTGAGAACTGATTCAACTTCTATCAAAAATGAATTAACCTTTAAAGGTACTTTCTCTAGAATACTATGTTGTGCAATGGGAACTCATGACTGACTGCTGCTCATGTGGTTTTGGTTTTTATCGTTGGTTCCAAATCCAAGAACTCTTTTATAACTTATTTCAGGTTCCTGAGATATGGTTCTCTACTCTAGGCAGAAGGCAATGGAATTATTAGTTTTGTCTGAACCCAGCAGGTATCTAAAATCCATTTTAAGTCTCTGTTCAGAAGTCTCAATCTAATTTGGTTTTATTGTTCAATGTAAAGAGGCTCACTTGAGCGTGTGTTTTGGATATGTATTGTTAGTAGCAGTTAGAAAACATTCCAGGGTAGATGGTAGCAATTTCTGGGAAGTTGCTAAAGGAAGCCATTGGTTATAATTATTTCTAAATAAGGCCCAGCTTGATAGCTGATGAAAGGGTGCCTTGGTAGATGTTTCTGCTTCATTGTTATTTAACGAAGAAAGGTTTACATACCATTCTGGAAGGTACATCTGCTCTTTGGATGTTCTTTCCTCTTTCTTTTTATTTGTGTAGATCCCACTAGATCAGATGCAAAGGAATGAGAGACCACAGTCCAACATGGACATAGCTTCGGATCTCAGTGGGCAAAGGACAGAAATGAACAGCCAAATCAGGGCTTTCCAGGGGCTCACGAAGAGAAAGCTTCTAGTGAGCAGTACAGGGGCACTCGGAAGGCAAACTGTGCTAAAGCCTCCGGGCCGTGACTTTCTTGCATTCCATTCATTTAACCGTTGCAAAGCAGTTATTGTGAACAGCACATCACCGCCTCTATTTTAGGTCTTTCCTGCTATGAATTCACACTAGCAATTAATAGTTTAATCAAAATCCTTTGATAAAACAAGGGCCCGTTCAAATGAATTATATTAAAAATTCATAGAAACATACTTTATTATTTCTAGGTTACGATCAGGTAGAATCTCACATTTATATTGCTGGAAAGAAATAATAGCAACTTACTATTATTATTAAATTAGGCCTCAAAGGAGAAAGGTGGACAGAGTTGTGATGCTTTTCTACCTTGCAAAGGAAAACCCTTTATATATGAGTAACAAATGCCTGGCTAAATTATAGTTCATCATAAAAACCGATGAATCTACACAGTGAGTGTTTTAAGTGGCAAGTCTTACACTGAACCATTTAAGAAATATTAATGAAGCCCAGCCTGGGTTGCTCAGTGGTTGAGCATCGACCTATGAACCAGGAGGTCATGGTTCAATTCCTGGTCAGGACACATGCCTGGGTTACAGGCTCGATCCCCAGTGTGGGGTGTGCAGGAGGCAGCCCATCAATGATTCTCTCTCATCATTGATGTTTCTATCTCTCTCCCTCTCCCTTCCTCTCCAAAATCAATAAAATTATATTTAAAAAAAATGTTAATAAAAATAGGATATTTACAAGATACAAATGTAGAATAATTATATGACTTTAAGGGTCTCCTCTGTACCATGAATTAGGATTTATATTCTTAATATCTTCCAGTAGAATATCTTGCTCACATTCACAGCCCCCATTTCTATTCTCATCTAACAGACCACAGATGCTACGTAGCTTTGAATCTCGTCTCCTCACGCATGTCAACATGCTCTCCTCCTGCTGAGTTTTGAGATCTACTAACTACTGTTTAGAGGGGAGATTCTAGTTTCTGCTATGATGTGATTATCCACGAATGAATTAAAAAAAGTGGGGCTTGTGAAAATTGAAGAAGTCTTAGGATGCTAATAATAGTAATACAACAATAATACATTATTTTTAGGTATAGGGGGCATAAATGGTGATGGAAGGAGACTTGACTTGAATGGTGAACATACAATACAATATACAGGTGGTGTGTGATAGAATTGTACACCTGAAACCTATATAATTTTATTAACTAATGTCTCCCAAATAAATTCAATAAAAAGTAAATATATAGACATATAAAGTAATATATATGTATATATATGTGTGTATATATATGTATATATGTGTGTGTGTGTGTATATATATATAATTTTTGAACACTTATTACTTACCAAGAATGGGTTAACTACTTACATGTATCTTCTCATTCAGTGCTCAGTGCATTATTTTTTCCAGCTTCTTTGCAACTCGATAAGTGCTTTAAAAATTCTTTTTTAAATTTTACTGTTGACATTCAATGTTAAATTAGTGAAGTGATCAACCTGATATTTCCAGTACCCACCTGACTCCATGTTTAGTTATTACAATATTATTGGCTATATTCCCTATGCTGTATTTTACATTCCCATGATTGTTTTTATGACTGGCAATTTGTACTTCTTAAAAATTTTAAAAATAGAACTATCAATACATTATTATTAATTTAATATTTAGATCAGAAAATGGTTTAGGGAAGGTAACATCAGCATTCATAATGTTAAGCATTGGCAGAGTTCAAATTGGAAATAAAGAGTTCAGGTGATTGTCTTGATGGCACTCCACTCCCTGCCCCCAACATCTCAGGGGAAGAGGTACGCATACTGTGGACAGGGGGTTGTGGCCTGGAAATTTTGGAGGCCTACACGAACGACTTTAATGAGAGGTGTTCTTATGGTTCTTGAGAAAGTCCTCATGGGGGAGAGTTGGAAGTTAAGTTCAGAGCCATGAACTTCCACTCTGCCCAAGCTCAAACTCGATGCTTCAGAGAAAATGAGTGAGATGGTGACAGGTTAAGGTCACTGCCCAATTTCAAAGGTAATTCACAGATTGCTGAGTCCCTTTGAGACTCTTGAGAGGTTCTATTGGAACCCCTAATGTAGAGCTTACTTAAATCAGGATAGGAGTAGCTTGCGGTAGATGTTGGCAGGGAGGCGAGTGTATTTTTAACCAGGTTATTAGTCTCTTCTGTGCTCTACTAACTTCCTTGGCAAATTTAAATTTAGAAAGCTAATAGCAATGCTGTTCCCCGGACTCCACGGAACACCTTTGTCATCTTCCACTCCAGTCAGCCACTAATGGGACGCTAATATATTTTGACATAAAGGGACACGACTGAATTACTTGGCTTTCATTTCATCTCTGTGTGCTTTTTCTCCCCCATGTACTAGTCTGTTTTCATGTTATCGATTTCCCTGTAAAATACTAGGTAGGAGGAAACCCAGAAGAACTGTGACACCAGCCAGGCTAGACAGTATTCACCCAGAGGAAGCCCAACCGCTTGTCACAAGTGTCTAGGAGGTTCCTGTATATGCCTTAAACATCTTCCAATACCTGATATTAGCAGATTCTGTGGCTTATTAGGCAGAACCTTATCTAAGAGCAGAATCTTCAGAATAATAATTATACTGATAATAGCTAATGTCTATTGAGCACTTACAATGTGCCAGCCAGTTTTCTAAGCACATTCAATTCTTATAATATCCCTATGAGGTGAATAGTGTTATTATCTCTTCACCCACGAGGAAACTGAAGCACAGAGTTTCCTGATTAACCAATAAGTGGAAGAGCTTTCCTTCCAATCCAGGCCATCTGGCTTGGAATCTGAGCTGCCCCTTTGTCGAGCTGCTTTCCTTAGCTACTGTTTACACTGAGGCACAGAATAATTCCAAGAGGTTTTCCACCATGGTCTCCAGGATGGAAGGCTTTGAAATTTGCTGATGGGCCTCATCAATGGCAACATTTGATGGCAGGCCAAACGCAGGGTCCTGATCAGTAAACTGGGTTTAAGTAACCTGCTGCTGGCAGGAATGGGGGATGTGTTGTTGGCAGAAGACGGGAGCTGAGAACAAGACAGTGCTTGTATAGGAAGTTGGATAGAAAAGCGTGACAGGTGGTTAGAGAGAGTCTCTGTTTTCTTCCATCTTGCTTAGCTGATCATTCCAGAGATGAAACGAGATAATATGTGAATTCATGTGGGATCTGAAAGCTCTGTTCCAATGAAAGTTTCTGTTGTTCATCCACAGTGTGCCCACCCTTAAGTCAGGAAGATTGGTGGGAGGCTGTGGTTCCGGAGGCAACAGTGTGTGGTTGGAATTGGTAGGCAGAGATGACAGGCTGGGAGGCAGAAGGCTGTTGATAGGGAACTTGATAAAGGTGACACACACTTATTAGCCCTGAGGAGCTCCCTGGAGGAGGGGTACAGTGACTGGATCCATTCTCTGGTTCCTATTTCCCACTCTGTTGCTACTGCTGTAGCCAGGTCTTAGTCTTGGAAGCTCCAGCCTACAGGAGAAGACAAGAGGTCACTGTCAGTGGCCTGCTGTTATCTCAAATATTGTATAGAGAGAGATTTTTCTACCTCTATCCTCACTCATCTCCCATCACAGAGTATGATGGACCACCACATTCTATGATTCCAGCTCCCCTCTTATCTGCTATGCTTGCAGGAAAATATTTACTAACTACAGTCCATGCAGGTCATTGGGGTGAACTTGGAAATAAAAGGATTAGACCCCTCTTTATTTCAGGATAAGCATTTGGTATGAACATTGTGTGGTCACTCTGTTAATCTCTGAAAATCTTTCCCATCTAATACCTAACACTCTGCTATAATTCCTATTTTTACTCTTGTCCTGAGTTATCATCATTCATTTATATATATATTGACAGACTATAAAAATAATTATATGATTTTTCTAAAAATGATGACGCTTAATGTAAAATAATTGCCAAATCCCATCACATGGAGATGACCACTTGGGACCAGCTCATTGAACATTTTCTCCAGAAATTTCTCTACATATACAACCTCCAAGGTTCCACAGTGTACATGAAGGGGATTCCACCCTGTATAATTTCCCATGACTTTTTTCACTTACCAGTATGTTGTTGTCAGACGTTTCCCTACATAAATGTAGATCTACACAATCATGTAATATTTGCCCAGCATTCTCTTGTTTGAATGTACCAGTTTACTAAACCACCCCCACTGATTGTCGATTGATAAAGAAAAGACTGTGAGCACAACACTGAGCTCATCTGATTCTGCGAATCCAGGCTCTAGGCCAGTGATGGCGAACCTTTTGAGCTCGGCGTCTCAGCATTTTGAAAAACCCTAATTTAACTCTGGTGCCGTGTCACATATAGAAACTTTTTGATATTTGCAACCATAGTAAAACAAAGACTTATATTTTTGATATTTATTTTCTATATTTAAATGCCATTTAACAAAGAAAAATCAACCAAAAAAATGAGTTCGCGTGTCACCTCTGACACGCGTGTCATAGGTTCGCCATCACTGCTCTAGGCTTTGCTGTCAAATCCGTGGGGTTCTTGGCATCATATAATATAAGGAGCATGAAACCACTGAGTGAAAAGTCCAAGGCTCTGCTCCCAGCTCTGCCACTTAGTAGCTGTGTGACCATGAATTCACTTTATCTTTCTGAACCTCAGTTTTCCTATCTGTAACTGATGGTGTGAGTACGCATGATATTTAAAGTGTATTCCACTCATTACAAAGCTGCTGTCAAGCTATAACTCTTTAAATACGTAAGTATTTATGTCAGTTGCCTGTCCATGTCCAGCACAATGCCTCATACAAACTGGACACCCAGCAAACACCTTTGGCTGAATGACCAATGCAGCTGTTAAATCTGGCTTCTCAACTTCCCCTCAGAAGCACCCATCTCATGGTTTAGTATACTAGTAGGCTTAATTTTTAATTCAGTAAACTATAGACATTTTTATCTGTTCACCATCTCTTTAGAATTCATGCACTTATATATAAATGTGTGTGTATGTGTGTGTGTGTTTCGGGGGAGAGAACTATGTATGGATGTACACATATATCTATACAGGGAGTATGTGTTTTACTTTGGGGATGAGTAGAGTGGGAGTCTATATGGAGGGAGTTAACTATACTTTGCCCTAAAATGTGGTTTTAGACAAGAGAATTAGATTAAATTATTTTCCCTCTACATCTAACAGAATTGTAATGAAATTAAATACACTCGTGTGTGTGTGTGCGCGTGTGTGTGTATGTGTGTGTGTGTGTGTGTGTTTGAGGTGGTAGTAGCAGTATTCTGACAATTTTTTAAAAGTATCATTTCTTCCTTCCATCCATCCTTTCCTTTTTTCTTTCTTTCCTCTCCTCTCCTACCTCCTTCTCTCCTTCCTTTCCTTTATCTTTCCTTCCTCCCTTCCCCCTTTCTTTCACTTTCCTTTCCCTTCCCTTCCCTTCCATTTTTCTTCCTTCCTTCCTCCCTCCCTTCCTCCCTCCCTCCCTTCCTTCCTTCCTTCCTTCCTTCCTTCCTTCCTTCCTTCCTTCACCAAAATGAATGAAGGAGTAATGCTCTTCTTTTTACTTTAGTCAATGGTGACTTTTATCCCATAATAGAAGAAAGAAGTAATCCTTTATTTGAGAAAATTTTCTGAACCAATGAAATTTAAGTATAATATTCAGGGACACGTGGGGATTGTGTTTTATTAATATATTAAAGAAATATATCGATTTGTAATGGTGATGATGAAAACTAAATTGATTCACTCAACTAATAACCCTAATTAAACTATTTTGAAAGTATTACTTAAGAACATTCAAGGAATCCAGGTGAAGTCTGTGAAGATGAACAGGCTGCTTCGGAGAGTTCGGTACTACCCCCTTTATTGTTTAATATCATGAACTAGAATGGATTGAATTCTTTGAAAATGAAATGCATACTTCATTTCCTTCCTAAGGAAGGTACTTGGTGCACATTTTTAATTTTGAGTTTTATTTTGCGATGCTCAGAGGCTCCCTCACAGGCAGTGTTCACTGTGATATGTTTTGACCAAGAGTTGCTCTCAGAGACTATTGAGGTGTCTAGAGCTGTTTCAGTCTCGCTCCTGTACTTTTGGGGATCATTAGCTCTCTTTTTATAGTTTTCCTGTCTCTTATAAGGGTCAAGCTGGCACGTTTGGCTGTTACAGCTTATTTGCCTAGAACATTTCTTTATCACTCTACCCACTATTCACTGTTTCAGATTCACTGCATGTAATTTATTGTGGAACTAAACATGTGATCTTAGCATTTTTACCAAGTTAATAGCAAATATGATATGAGTGGTCTCCAGAAGCTTTTCCGGCTTATTTCCATGTTTTTAACCTAAATTTCAGAAACTTGTGGTTCTGGGGATGTGTTCTCCAGGTCATTGCTATAGTTTGTAAGAGCCCACAATTCTGTTTGACAGTGAACTTTCTCTTCTAAGAACGAAGACAGGATCACATGTAGTCCCCCCGGGTGCATACGACTCCCAGTTCCACTCTCATTTTGGTCTGACTATGCGGTTCTTGTTTTGCAGTCCCCAGTCTATCCCAGACCGCCTGAGGATCCGCGTGAACAAAATCAGTTTGCAAGACTATGAAGGGTTCCACTATGACAAAGAGAAACTCCGGGAAGCTTGTAAGTTGGAAGTGCTTCATTGATTTCCTGTGATCTGCCTATCTTCATCTTCTTGATCTTCCTTGGTTCGATGGATAGATTCATCTCGGATCTGAAAACCATGGTTAGAGAAATGAAGGGAAGGGAAGGGAAGTAACACGGGAACTCCAAGTGATGATAGGTGGACTGAAGAAAATGCAACAGGAGCATGGAATAAAATTTTCCTGCTCAAGATGCCAAGTTAGGACCAGTTGGTTTATTAACCACTTGAAGTCTTGGTTTTATCTAAAATGAGAAAGCAGAAAGGTGGTGACACCACATAGTAGAGTAACATCTAGCATAGGTGTCTTCCTGGAAACTGGCATCATCGAGGACTGTCCTCGTTCTTCATGACAGTTATCGGTGAGGACACGTCCAACATTTCTAGCTGTTACGTGATTATATGATATTAAAACAAGGCCCAAGTCACATTCAATGTCATGATAAAGTGATTCCTTGAGGATGTGTCACTGTTTCCAGAATCTTAAATTGAGTCAATATATGAATTATTTCTCTATGTTCACATTTTCTAAATATTTCTTGAAATAGAGAACTAATTTGTATTCACTACATCTGTCCCTCAGTACTTATTGGGCACTTTTTTTACATTCTAGTCACTATTATGCCCCCCCATAATTATGGGGGTCAGTAGTCAATTGCAATCAAAGTCAGAGAATATCAGGTCCAGTGTCCAAGGATACAGCAGGGATGCTAATAGAGAAAAAGGCATTTTGTACAAAACCAGAGGTTTATGAACTAAAACTCCAAACTGGCTCCAAGCGTGAACCTGCCTAGAGTTGTAGAAGATGCAAATAGTTAAAACTGGCAGGGGTGGAGTCGGGCTGCATCTCTGAGAGAATGCCTTCCAAGCTCTTGTTCCTGAACCTGTGATTTGGAGTGGGATTTGGTGGATGGAAATCCTGGAATTCAGGGACACTCTCAAGATTGGGTGCAAGGACTTTTGCATCTGGAGGTGGCGATGAGTAAGGACCCATTTCCATGGCAGCCCAGTCACCTACTAGGGAATTCTGTGTGAAATTACTGCCTTCTCAGTTCTCTCTGCTGCTTCAGCTTCCTCAGTCCTCTTGGCTCTTTTCTGTGTCAATACCGGGTTAGTTTCCCCCACTCTGTCCTTCACCCGCATTTCCTTTGGTAGGAAAGTTGGAGGTGGAGGAGGGCAAATTCCCCATATTACTCCCTTCTGTCAATGAGAGATTACATTTTCTAATGTAAATGAGATTACAAGTGACAGATTAGCACAAAATCTAATTTAACCCGTAATGTGATGGATATATATGTTTGAAATGGGAGGTTTAGTTACAATGTATGTGAAACTGACTTTCAGAGATAACTAATTGTAAAGAATAGTGTTTTTATTCTTTCTCAAGTCAAGCAAAGAGATTACAATTCTTGAAAAATAAAAAGAGAGAATGGATCTCAAGTTTGTACTATTTTGCATCTTACCATCAACTCTGAAGCTAGTCAGTTGGGAGTGGGGAGGGATTTTTGGCTTCTCTGTACATTTCAATGATCTGTTCTGTCTATTCTATGCATTATCTGTCTGTCATTGCCAGAGGTAGTTGTGATCTGAGTTTCACAAGATGATACTTCTTGGCAGGTGCTTTACTCATCGTATCTTAATGTGATACAGTTTCTGTATGAGGAAACCCTATATCAAATTGTGGGAGGTGACTTGGTGTACATATAAATCCAACAAATTCAGCAGTGTCTTTGAGACCCAAAGTACAAAGAAACACTCAAAGAGGGAATCAAGAATTTATTTCATTTTAAAGATTTGGGTTTAAAGATTATAATATATTAATTAGAAGTAAAGATGGCCAACTCAGGCATTCTGCTTTTAATATATGGTGATGACGCTTCTAACCTGTGGTTGTACAGGAAAGTTTGTCCTTTGGGGTTTTTACTTGTTTCTAACTCTGTTTTGCTTGGGTTCAACTTGAAACTAACCACAGGTTCATGGGAAGGCTGGCAGAGGTCAAGTTGAGTATAAAGGCAAACACCAGTTCAAGTCCATCGGTGACATACATGCCAAAGTAGATATCTTATTTTACAAGCATTAATTAAATGAAATTCATAGAACACACCCAGATAAAAGGAGTCTAGGAATCCACTGACCTGCATCCCAGAAGAAAAAAGGGAATGAATCCTCTTAGATCATTTATTTATTGTCCACATTCACAATCTGAACTAGAGTAGTACTCCATTACTTGGCTTAAAAATTAGTCCCCTTTTTTGATGAGACAGCAAGTGATTGATCCAGGCATCACAGGCTGTTTGCCATCACTGTTTAATAGAATCTTGCTCATGTGCCTGCATCATTATTTATATTACATTACAAATCGAATGTTTGTTGTCTCACAAAGCCCTGCTTTCCTCTGTAAGGCAGGACTCCTCGGTGATTACAGGACGGCAGCCCTTTTAGTAGCCTGGCTTGTTTCAGCATATAAAAGGATGACTGAGCTATTTCAGATACATTTCATTCTCCTTTCATTTGGCTCCAGCTTACCTGGGGGCATTCACCCTAAAATAATAGCACGAAAAGGTTAGTCTTTGCCAGTCCCTCCCTCAGCTCTTGCTGGTAAATTTTAGACTTAGGTAAAGCAATTTGAGCCTTCTTCACAAGGCTTATGAATTATTAACCCTGAGATAATGGTTATACTGTCCAAGGGTGGCAAATTTATTCAACTTAAAAGGTAGAACATAAAGAGAAAGTGGCCATATTTAAAAATTTTTCCTAAAGTAAATTTATAATATAATGACAGCAGAGACTCACTCTTATAATCTGAATAAAGTATATAAAGAAGTCCATAATAAAGCACATCATTATATAATTGTTGGAGTCCCAGCAGGCCCTGAAGTATCCCACAGTAGCATATTGTTTATTTTGAATTAATGTTGCTTACTTCAGAAACAGCCAGTGCAAGAACAACACTGACCTCTCTGTGCCCCTAAAAGTAGGACATAAATCTCCCATGTTAAAGGCCCTCTTTTGGACCTGGAGGCAGAGGTTTCTCTTATCATTAGATTTAAAGAACCCAGAGCCAAAGAGTCTGCATAAACAAACCTGGTTGCCTCTTTATTAATTTACTATCCAAGCCCAAAGTGTTTAGGTTCCTCACTAATCAATACCCAACCCTTGCTTAGATAACTTTCTGACAGACACTAACTTTTTTGTCCTGTAAATTCTTCACAAATGTATTGTTTGTCTAAAAATCATAAAAAGGCTTCTGATTCAGTGATTTCTTTGAGCTTCATTTTGTGATCATATTATAACTGCTCATGCATACATATTAAATTGTTTTTGTCCTGTTAATTTAGCCTTGTGTCAAGTTTATTATTTTATTATTAGACTAGTTGTAAGAAGTAAAAAAGTTTAGGGGGTATATGGAGATTCTTTCCTTTCCCTGATGTAGTCTAGACAAAGGATAATCTGTTATCTTCCATTGCCATCTATTTGGCCCCCTTTGTTCTTTACAACCCTACCCCTTTTGACTTAGGGTGGGATGTAGTAATTATATATAGATCATGTATCATAGAAGTGTACACTTGAAAACTATATGATCCTATTAATTAATGTCACCCCACTACATTCAATTTTTTAAAAAATTTTAAAGGAAATCTGTTATGTTTCTAACTTGAAAAGAGTTTCATTGATATATGACCTATTTTTTATATCTCGAATAACTTGATACTGACCAAGATTTAACTCTATTCCACATAAACTAAACTTTACTTCTGGCATTAGCTTACTCTGCACTTTTGAGCTGCTATGATAATTCATAAAAGTCTAGGACTTAAAACACAAAAGCAAAAACCAGTTTAGAACTAATTGAAAGCAGATGTAGCCTATAAAAGTAGGAGGGGACTAACATTTGCTTTATAGCAAATATTACATGCAACAACCCTTTTATATACATTATCTCAGTATAATGGATATTATCTGGATATTTATAATATGTAATATATAATGTATAATAGATAATATATAATCTCAGTATATGATTCTGTGGTATAGACTAATGATATTGTAATGGAATTTTCCTGCCTTTTGTTTACTGACTTGGTAGAAGAGTTGGAAATGTGTGTGTTTGAATCTCACGACCTTGACAAAGTAATTTCTCTGATCACCAAATATCTCATCTCTAAAATGAGAATATAATTGCAACCTCATAGAGTGCTGAGAGTTAAATGCAATCTTGTATGTGAAACCCCTGGTGCAACATCTGGCACATTAGCATGCCCTCCAAAAATGGTAGCGAGGATTGTTGTGGCTGCTGTTGCTACTGTCACACTGTTCCTTAATCTCAGGTCCAAAAATCCAGGCTCACTTCTACACTTCAAAGTGAACCCACCACCACCCACCGAATCACTTTCTCATATTGCAAAATAGAATTGAAAACACTGAAAAATATCACAGAAAGAATGTGGGAACAAAACACAATTAATCGTTCAATTTACTTTTCCGGTGTTGACTAGTACAAGAGGCTGCCATGATGGCAAGATGTTTAAACCTATGAAACGTGTAAACACTGAAAGCTCATATTTGCTCGTTTGGCCAGATATCTGCAAATTCCCTTTCTTAAGTTTTAATACAGTCTCATAATTGCATCATCTGGTATGCATCACCCAATTTCTTAAAAGAAAACCTTTTTGTTTTGGAATATTTACAGGTTTACAAAAGAGTTGCAAAGATACTACTTGGGGTTATACTATATTCCTCACCCAGCTTCCCTGTTGTTCAGCATTTTGCATTATGATGGTACCTTTGCCAATGAAAGTGATGTTGCTTTATTACAATTAACTAAACCTGGACTTTGTATTTCAGAATCCAGTCCAGGACATCACATGGCATTGGGCTAGCATGTCTCCGAGCGTTCTCTGGTCTGGGACGCTTGCTCAGTTTTTCCTTTTCCTTTTTTCTTTCTCATGACCTTGATGGTCTTGAGGGATACTGGCCAGGTATCCTGTAGAATATCCCCTAATCTGGCTTTCTCTGTGGTCTTACTTTTAATTAGACCGGAGCTATGGGTTCCTGCTAAGAATACTGCAGAGGTGAAGTTCCCTTCTTGTCCCATCTTATCAGGGGTTCCCTGATATCCATATGACATCCCTGAATATGACAGTCTGCTCACTTGGTTACGGTTGTATTTGCTAGGTTTCTCCACTATATCAGTACAATTTTTCCTTTTCCCTATGCTGTTCTTTGTGAGTGAGTCACTAAGTCAAACCCATCTTCACCCTGGGGGAGGTGGATCACTGGATTTTCCATTGTTTTCAGTTTCCATATTTGAACTCAATTGAATTCCATAAATATGCCAAAATGGTGGAGTTATCTACTCGTTGATGCATCCATGCTTTCGAAGGCTATATATTTACGTCAGTTCTATGCTAGATACCATACCAGATGCTAGGTAGGCATGGAAGGATGACTTCAATTTTATTTAATCAATACATATTTATTGAGTGCTCACTCTGAGCAAACAGTGGTGGACAAAAACCAAAAATCCCCAAACAGAAGTAGTACCTGATTTGCTGGAGCATTTTTATCATGTGACAAGGACTGTAATAGAGCTATAGAAACATAAGTACCTGTTTTCCTAGCATATATCATTTAAGTAGCTAGAGGAAGGGATGGAATATATATGCAAGAATGAGAAGAGCTAATCTAACTTCTAATTAGTTATATGACCTTGGTAATGCATTTATCCTCTTCAGGCTTCATTTGCCTTATCTGCTTAATGCAGTGGTTAAGTTAGTTCTTTCCTAAGGACATACTACATTATAGTAAATCCTTAGGCCTATAGGAATTACATAGGATTTAAAATTTTGTTCCTGACATGTTTCCTTAGGAAAGTTTTTAAAACTCGAGCATCACTCATTATAAATGAGTGCAAGCATTTGGAACACACTGAGTTTGCAAAAAACACTGATTTTTTTTTTTCTTTCAATGGCTTCATCTACAGTTGAATTTTTCCCCCTCATTTAACAAGTTGACACCCATGCTGTGCAGGAGAGATTAGGCCTCTGTTTGGTAGAGGTCAGCGTTCCATTTTGAAATCTGAGTTAAGTGATATCAATCTGTCCTCAGAAGGCACTGGCCATCCTTTTGCTGGTGTGTTTATGTTTATTCCTATGTTCAAGAGGCAACCTTTACCCAGAATTTTGTGATTAGTTTATTTTACTGTTCTTCTCTACCATATATATATATCTTATATTTGTTTTTATTAAAAATATAATAAATATAATAATAATAATAGTTAACACATATTGTACTATCACTGTGAGCTAGGAAATTCTTAACCTTTCTACACATGTCATGTAATTTTATTCTCCCAACATCTCTGTGTTATAGGTACTAACTTTACATATTAAGCAACTGAGGCACAGAAAACTTAAGGAAACCATTCAAAGGCCTGACATTCTGAACACTTATTTAATCACTATGTTCTCTATTTCCTCCATATAGTAGTTCTTATTTTTTTATATATAAAATACTTTTATAGTAATTTTGTTTTTAAAAAATCTTTCACAATCTCATTTAAAATGCCTTTTTGTATTTAAACTGACTTTGTCTTAATTTACTTTACTCTGGTTTGTTGAACAGGTTTCTGTTTTTGGATCTCTCTCTATCCTGAAATAAATAATAAATTCATAAATTCAACTAATATTCACTAACCATTGACCATAGTTCTGGAACTGTTTCAAGTGATGGGGGCCCTGGAGTGTCCCCACGCTCATAGAGCTTATATTAATTCTAGTGGGAGAGGCAGACAAAGAAATAATATAATAATATAACAAGGAAATAGAGCAAAAGAGTGACAAAGGATTCTAGCTTTTTGTTTTAATCCTCACTGGAGGAGATTATTATTGTTGAAAGTATTACATATGCCCCCCTTAGTCCCCCAGCAACCTCTTCTAGCCTGCCCTTGTCGTCCCCCCCCCCCCCCCGCCTTCACCACTCTATTGTCTTTGCCCATGTATTATGCATATATGCATAGAAGTTCATTGGTTGATCTCTTCCCACCCCCACTCCCCACTCCCCTGGCTACCTCTGAGGTTTGACATATTTTTTTCATTGATTTTTGGAGAGAATGAAAGGGGGAACAAAAGGGTGTGGGGAGAAAGAGAGAGAAATATCAATGTGAGAGAGGCACATCAGCTGGTTGCCTCCTGCATGTGCCAGGACTGGGACCAGGGATTGAACCTGCAACCCAGGTACCTGCCCTTGACCAGGAATTGAACCCAAGACCCTTTGGTCCATGGGCCGATACTCTAACCACTTAGCAAACCGGCCAGGAAGTCCAGCTTTGATAAGGCTATCAGGAGGGACTTTCTGAAGGGTTGACATATAAGTAGAGGCCTAAAAGTAAAGAATAAGTGCACATGTGGGTTTCTGGGGGAAGAGTGTCCCCAGAGAGAGGGAACAGTAGGTGCCAAGGCCCCGGGATGACAGAATCCTTGGAAGTTTATGTGCTGGAACCTGATTGGTTGCAGCTGGGGTGGAACTGATTTTGAAGTTGAAGGAAAGGACCAGCACATAGATGGTTCTTGTAGACAGACCATGGACAGGGCTTGGGATTTCATTTGGAGTATAATGAGAAGGTACTGGAATTATTTTAAAAGATGTGTAATAACATGCCTGCATTTCTTATGAATTATTCTAGATTCTGAAAGGAGAATTGATGGTTGGATTGCAAAGGGGGCAATGGGGACACCAGATACAAAGCTAACATGATATTCTAAGGGAGAGAAGTTGAGGGAGTTGGCAGAAACAGATGGATTCTGGATCTGTTTTGGAAATAATGCCGGTAGGATCAGATGGTGGATTAGCTGTACTCTGTAAGAGAAAAGGTGATTTGAGGATGCCTTCCTCTGAGGTTTTGGCCTCAAAAACGTGGTAAACAGAGCTAGGGGAGATGTAGAGGACCCTACATACAGCGAGATAGGAAAAAACACACAGGGGAGCTTGTTGATTGAAAACCAAGAGAATAAAAATGTTTTACAAAAGAGGTGACAACTGTCAGATGCTCCGGAGAGGTGGCATAAGATGCACACTAAGAATGCATCACTGGATTTGGGTAGAGGGTGGTTATTAGTAACCTCATGAAAGGTTGTACAGTGAAAAAAGGTGCAGGTGAATAGAGTGGGTTCATATGCAAATGGAAGCAGAGGAAGAACTCCCTCCCCTCACACCTCTCCATTGCTGCTTTAAGATGTTAATCTGATGATTCAGGAGACAGACGGCCAACTGCAGGAGCAGTGCCACTGAGTAGGTGGCGATGGGATTGTGCACAGTGGTTTCCAGAGTACAAGGAAGGAAGGCAGAGGAGGGTACAGAGGCAGTAGATGGGACTAGGGAGAAGCAGAAGTTGTATTCTGATTACTTTACTCAATGAAATAAGAAGGAAGTCTCCTAGCTAACAGTAGGAAGGGGTGGGTATCACTGTTCGGAAAGAGGGAGAGAGTTTGAAAGTCAATTTAAAGAACAAGACAATGAGTGGCCATATCTAAAGAATTGCTGAGCAGCGCTTTAGATAAGAATCACCGAATTCATTAGCTTCCATCAGCACATAGAACGACGCCTCAGGGCCTGGGGGTCTTGACTTATAAATGAGTGCACACTCTGTGTTCTAACTTCAAAGCTTCAGATGCCGGGGGAATAGTAGGCTGAAAGATGATCTTGTTTTTAATATAAATTCCTTTGTTGTCTAATTCTGTTTATGATCTAAAGTCATGCTTCGTTTATAAGAAGATAAGAAGTGCTTTCAGTGCTGTGCTGTGTTAGATGCTGAAGTCAGGTCTCCCACAAGGAAATGAGCCTAAAGTGTTGATAATGATGTTCGATCATTCTATTGTTAAAACTTAGTCCTTGGTAATGGGAACAATCAACTACAGGTATACTCTTAAGTCTCTTCCTGAAGGGTTATTTTTCCTTTTCATTGGTTCATTCCATGTACACGCACATACACAATGATGACCAATTCTCCCTGATGATATAACCAACCTATTCCATCTTGTTTCCTTCCCAGGTTGATAGCTTAGGGATGTCTACTCAAATAGTAGTTAGCTTTCTCTTTAAGTCCTTCTTCTAAGAGTCTTATTTAAAAGTGGTACATTTTTATGCACTGTGTTAATGAGTGAGTGAGGTCAGCCACTGCAGTCATGGCATCATAGTTAATAAATAATAACACCTGGCGTTGTGCTTCAGGGTTCCCAGAAGACTTGCATATACACTATCACATGCTTTATCACAGGAGCACTTAGATGCCTCACATGGGGTCATAGAGCTATGACATCTTCTCTCTCCTAATCCAGTATGCTTTTTAGTACTCCCCCTTGTTTCTGTAAAGACATAGCTCTGCATTTATGGAAATGTGTTTTTAAAAAGAATTTGGGATCATAGTTCTTGTTATTGGTTGGGTTTCCCCTGACACTTTTGAGTTTCACATGTAGCAGATTTATTGGAGAGTCTCCAAGAGGAGACAACAGCTGTGAAGAGGGAGGAAAGTAGGAATCTGTGGAAGATTAAGAGGCAGACTTGGAACTTTTGGCAGAGCTACATTGGGAAGACTGTTGGCGATATTCCTATAAAGGACAAACAACGGGGGAAGGGACCACCATAAGCAATAACTGCAGATGCCCATAGGGACATTTGGTCTGGGATGGCCATGTAGAGTTGTCCCAGTGAGGCAACCAGGTCAGGTTGTCCCCTGGGAGAGAGCACACCTTGAGTGAGGAAGCCTTGTTTCTGGAGAGGGAAGCTGTGAGCTATCGGCAGAGCCAGCACTGCCAGCAGCTGACGGGATGGGTGTCTCAGTGCCATCATGGATGTGGGTGGGGCACTTCAGTTCCAAAAGCACCATCTCGTCTATGGAACTCAGCACCTGATATTTTAACTAAGGCCAGGAAGAAACCACCCTCACACCAAAATCCTTGAGACCATCCATCCACTTCTTCACTAACAACTATTTATTGAGGACCTACTCTGTAGCCAGCACTGTTCTAGGTGCTGGGGATTAGACTCAAATGATCACTAGCCTCCAAGTTCCTCTCTGTATCTTTTGACCTGATCTCCCTACTATTCCAAATTCAGGAAATTTGAATATAAGTTAATTACTTTCTTTAGATGTGTCAGAATTAGCTAAGAAAGGAAAACTTAAAATGTGAACACTGACCTTTTCTTTTTTTAAAATAGATTTTTATTGATTTCAGAGAGGAAGGGAGAGGGATAGAGAGATAGAAACATCAATGATGAGAATCATTGATTGGCTGTCTCCTGCACACCTCTTACTGAGGCAGATTGAGTCCGCAACCCAGGCTGGAATCAAACCTGGGACCCTTTAGTCTGCAGGCCAACACTTTATCTATCCACTGAGCCAAACCGGCTAGGGCATGTGAACACTGACCTTTTCTTAAAAGTTCTTTTTGGCAGGAACTATTGTCAAGCCAAATATTCTCCATTTGGAATTTAAGTAACTCACATTGGAAACCGAAATGCAAGGCAATCTAAGCCTAGCTGGGTAGCTCAGTTGCTTAGAGCATCATCCTGACATGCCAAGGTTGTGGGTTCGATCCCCAGTCAGGGCACATACAAGAATCAACCAATGAATGCACAAATAAGTAGGGAAAAAACAAATCAATGTGTTTTTTCTCTCTCTCTCTTTCTTTCTACTTTCTTCCCTCCATCTCTCCCCTCTTCTCTCTCAAGTCAATAAAATAAATAAATAAATGCAAGGCTATCTAAATTTCAGGATATTTCTAATCTAACACTATCATCAGAAATAACTCCAGATCTTCAGTAAGATGGACATTTCTACACATTCTTTCAATTTATTGGGAAAGATATTAACTGAATAGCCCCAAGGACAAAAATATGCGCTGGTCCGAAAATAACCTCTTTGCAGATTGATTCAGAAGCACAATTTTATTTGCTAGTTACATGGGGAAAAGCTACAGGCCTTTCATAGTTCAGATGGTGGAAAGCACTCTTTCTTAATACTTAGTGCGTTTCCTGAGTCACTGATTCATGCCACTCGCCTGGAGTCACTGATAAGCAGAATTAGAGCATTCCCTAGGTTTTCAGAGCTAGGGGTGTGTTTACTTAAAACTGCCCGATTTCACATCTCTATATCGCAGCTGTCAGAGCATAATTTGTTTATCCTTTTTGCTTCCAGAAAGAGACTTAGGCTCCCTCAGCAAATTTTAGGAAATATTTCTGTCATTAATTTTCAACATGTATCAAATCAACTCAGAAATTCAGAGCTGCATGACTAATGCGTGCCCAGCATCTCACTGTTGGTGACCTTGCCGTCATAATACAATGTAATGGACAGTATGGTTTTGAAATTGTGTGAGAGATTTGAACCAGTGCCTCTAACCATCCTTCTGAGCATTAACTACGCTTTGGGTACGGTTACAAATCTTTGCTTTTGGACGCATAATGTTTCATTTGCCTTTCACATTTATTTGGCTGGCCAGGCCGAATAGCCAAGATTCCAGTGTCACAGAAATGTATTTGTTATCTCCCTTCCACATACTAGGGCAATTGCAGGATATTTTCAGTGGTGGTTCTGCCCTGGATCTAGGATTTTGCAAACATCACCTTCCTGATAAATGTACCTGGAAAAAAATTATATTGTTTTCCAATGCCTGTCATCAAGTACATTCTAGAACCTCACAGTAGAAAGCTTCTGTCACCTTCAACACTGGGAATGAACTCCAAGTAATTTTCCAAGTCATTTGGTTGTACTAGAATTTCATTGCTTGTGACATTAGGAATCTGCATTGGAATGGAAAACATCCATCGAAAATAGAAATTTGCATCATCGTCAGTAAACTTTCATATTAAGTTGGAAGGTGTTGACATTTCATAGAACTATTTGATCCAGACCTTTGGTTTCTATTATTTATTAGAAAAGAGTATTGGGCCTTTGCCCATACTTTCCCCTGATTTGTCACTGGTAATACATGAATTCATTAGAAGTAGGAAAAAAGAAAACTCATGCAGTTTTAAACACGTTAACCATGATTGGGTTGTATTCTCTATCTGACTCCTTTTATCTTTGTTCAGTAGACTGCTTTAACATCTTTTTTTAAAAATTTTGCCTTGTCACCGCTGCTTTTCTGTTTATCATATCCTTTATGCTGATGACCGGAAAGAGGAAAAGAAAAGGATCTATAACTGATTCTGTTTCTGTGGTGTTGTAGTCTAGGCTTTGGGTGGATGTCTGAGGGGGCATTCCCTGTCCTCCTCCTTCCTCCCTCTGTTCTTGGTTCTCCAGACTTGAGACTAGTCTTTCCCACTTCTGCCTGTATCATTATTCTAACACTCCAATGCAGAAAACCTCAGCTTTTTAGGTGTGTTATCAACTGTGTATGAGGCATTTGTAAGTGGTCTTTGCCATCCATCATTACAAGAGCCACTTTGATATTATTTTTATAATCCGTCTCTCCCTCCCTGCTTGCTCGCCCCCACCCCCATTTGTTTCTCTGTACTCTCGCTTTGGCTCAGCTGGCCTCAGTTTACTATGGTTTTAAGTAAGTTAGAAAGAAATTGTAACTGCCATGCCCACTCTAAACAACTTTGAATCACCCTTGTTCCTTTTCCTTCTCGCAGTCCAAAGAGCTGATTCTTTGACTTCATATCTCTCTGATATGCCCCTCCGTTCTGTTCTTATCTTTACTGCCACTTCTTTATTCCAGACTTCACCATTACTCATGTCATTTACTAATCTTCTTGCCATTCCCCTTGTCTTCCATTAATTTGTCATTCATATCTCTGTCAATGGTTTGCCTAAAATGTTGTCATAGAAAAATTGCACTAGATATTTTCAAGACTTTTTAATAGGAAGGAGAAAGTGAATTCAACTCTGTTATAAAACAGGTGGGAGATTCTTTAAGCACTGGGATGAACTAGTAGAAAAGTAGTACAGGACTTTAGTGGGGAGGTTAGTCAATGCATTTAGGCTATCTGTGTTTGCTAATTGTCACCTACCAGCAACTATTAGTTAGGTTCCTACCCATCCATTGAGACTAGAATCTAGAGCAGTGGTTCTCAACCTTCCTAATGCCGCGACCCTTTAATACAGTTCCTCATGTTGTGATGACCCCCAATTTCATTGTTACAAATTGAACATAATTAAAGCATAGTGATTAATCACAAAAACAATATGTGATTATATATGTGTTTTCCAATCTTAGGTGCCCCTGTGAAAGGGTCGTTTGACCCCCAAAGGGGTCGTGACCCACAGGTTGAGAACCGCTGATCTAGAGGTACTATCTTCCTAGAATGATCACATTTCAAAGGGATGGCTCCCAGGTATTTGAGAAAGCTTTTCCAGGGTGGTAAAACTGGCAAGAGAAGATTTTCATCTCCCAGGGGACAGAGAAAAAAAATGCAATTGAAAGTCTTCTTTGTAAAGAAGGGGCCTATAGTCAGGGGAAAAAATCTATCTAAAGTTTAGTGAATCTAAGACTTTAAGGTCTCCTTGGTCAATGTAAATCTGAAGTGTAAATCTTCTGTTGAAAACTCTTTAGCATCTCAGCTTCTTATTTATTTGTTTTTTTATTTTATTTATTTGTTTTTGTTAATCATCACCTGAGGATATTTTTCCCATTGATTTTTAGAGAGAGTGGAAAGGAGAGAGAGAGAACCTTCTAAGTGAGAGAGACACATCAATTGGTTGCCTCCTAGGCCAGGGCTGCCAGAGCACATCTCAGCTGCTTAGCATTAAAAAACCAAGCCTCTGGCTTTGGGTCATACCCATTTACTCTGCAACTACCTATCTTCCTAAGTCCTCAATCTTTGCTTCTTTTTATGCCTCGATTTCTTAGCACCTAAGGATGGTATAAGACTTAGACAACTTCCTTTGTCTGAAAGAATTTTGTCTCTCTTGTCCAACTACCTTATTTTCTTCTTTTGGGAAATGACTCCTTGTGGAAGTATGTCCTCCTTGGGAAGTGTGCAGTCCTCTGGGTTCTGGACACACTGGTTCTTATCTGTCAGAATTCCCATCACAAGGTACATGATTAGGAGGAGGACGTTATGTCACTCCCCTCTTCCCCGTCTGTGACACCTTGAAGGCAGGTACAGTGTTGTATGCCCAGCTCCTAGCATGAGAATTGTTCCTGACAAGAAAATCCTCAAAACTTTGTGCTGAATGATTGAGTGGCTTATAGACCTGGAACACATTTTGGGACAATTCTTTCTTTATATGATACACATTTTCAAAATTATGTAAAAATGAACACCAGGGGTTGTTATTCAAGATTATAAATGCCAAAACATTTAAGATTGTTTTTAAAGAAGTGAATTGCATGTCCCTTGGGTTGCCATCCCAGGAAGTATATTATCAGGATAAAAAGGAAAATTTCATTTGTTGTCTGAAACCCAGATTTGTAAAGAACCTGCTAATTTCTGAAAAGCATACCTTCAAAGCATTACCGTCACATACAACGCAATGACCACTACACAGTTACTTTTATCTGATGGCTGACATTTTGAATTAACTTTGGAAAGGACTTTGTTTAGCTCAAGCTCTGGAGTTAAAACTGTAAGATCATTTTTAATAACAAGAACCAGGGATTTTGAAACCTATGGCAGACCCAGGCATGGCAGGGTGAGGTATACAGTTCCCAGGTGTTATGTTTTCTCTTGAATGCCAATATGCCTGTCACTTTCCCCTGTTGGTTCCAGGTGACTAGGGTGCAGTTAACGATGACAGGTTGTTATAAAATGGACTGTGGCACACCGGGGGGAAAGCATTGGATTGAAATATTGTCAACTCATTCTGTTTAATTGTTGTCAACTTTCAAGTTAGAATTGCAGTTCCTTGAGACCCTGACATATTTGGAACTAATGAGGTAAAATGAAAAAATTCCACTTGTCCCCTACCATTTTCCTTTAGGGCCTCCTTCCTCCTTCCCCTTCTTGATTTAACTTCTAGTCCCTATTCCCATTATCCTGTTGACTTCCTGAAGAGTGTTAACACTATGGGTAAGAAAGTAGGTGGCGTTTGTTTTTCTGTATGTCAGTATTTGCTGATAACAGCAAAGTATCTGTCTTTAGGAAATTCAGGACAATTTCTCTTGCTTTTTTATTTTTTAATTAGTAAACTTTATTTTTTGAGCAGTGTAAGGTATGAAAAAGGACGTGGAAAGTACAGAGTTTGATAAAACTCCTCAAATCACCCCAACACCTGGAGCACACATTTCCCCTTTTACTAACATCTTGCATTAGTGTTGTACATTTGTTACAATCAATGAGCCAATATAATACATTATTAACTAAAGCCATACTTTACATTTGGATTTACAGTTGTATTCTACAATGTTAGGGGTTTTAACATGTTATGATATGAATCCACTATGATAGTGTCATACAGAATCGTTTTACTGCCCTAAGTACCCCTTGGGCTCCACCTATTCACTCATTCCTCTTTTCTAACCTCTGGCAACCATCAGTCCTTTTACTGTCTCCATAATTTTGCCTTTTCCAAAATGCCATATAGTTGGAATCAAGCAGTACGCAGCCACATCAGACTAGCTTCTTTCACTTAGCAATATGCACTAAGGGTACTCCATTGTCTTTCATGGCTTGAAAACTCATTTCTCTTTGTTGTTGGCTAATATTTCATTGTATGATGACCAGTTTGTTTATCCATGCACCTAGTGAAGTCTCTCTCTCTCTCTCTCTCTCTCTCTCTCTCTCTCTCTCTCTCTCTCTCTCTCTCTTTGTAATTCTCCCCTGAGGATATTTTTTTCATTGATATTTTAGAAAGAGTGGAAGGGAGGGGAAGAGACAGAGAGAAACATTGATGTGAGAGAGACATATCCATTGGTTACCTCCTGCATGTGCCCTAACCAGGGGCCTGGGGATGGAGTCTGCAATGGAGATACCTGCCCTTAATCAGAATCAAACTTGAGACCCTTCAGCCTGTGAGCCGATGCTCCAACCAGCTAGTGCTGAAGGACTTCTTGAATGCTTTCAAGTTTTGGCAATTATGAGTAAACATGCTATAAACACTCATGTGCAAATTTTGGTGGGGGCATAGGTTTCATCTCATTTGGGTAGATACCAAGGAGTGAAATGGCTGGATCTTGTGGTTAAGAGGTTTTTTTGTTGTTGTTGTTTACTTTTGAAAGAAATTGACAAGCTATTTTCCAAACTGGAGGTACCCTTTTGCATTTCCACCAGCAATGAATGAGTGTTCCTGCTGCTCCACATTCTCACCAGCAGTTGATGTGGTCAGTTTTTCAATTTTAGCTGCTCTAATAGGTATGTGATGCTGGTATGTTGTTTTAATTTGCAATTCCCTAATGACATATGATGTTGAGCAGCTTTTGCATATGGTTATCTGCCATCTATACATCTTCTTTGGGGCAAGGTCCAGATCTTTTGCCCACTTTTCAATTGACTCTCTTATTTGTGGGTTTTAAGAGTTCTTGGTATATTTTGAATACCAGTCTTTTGTCACATATGTGTTTTACAAAGATGTTTTCCCCCCAGTCTGTCTTGTTTTTTCATTTTCTTAACAGTGCCTTTCACAGAGCAGAAGTTTTCATTTAATGCAGTCTAATTTATCAGTGTTTTTCTTTCATGGATTCTGCTTTTGGTGTTGTATCTAAAATGTCATCACCAAAACAAAGCTTACCTAGCTTTTCTCTTATGTTATTTTCTAGGCAACAGTTTCTTTTCAGACCTAAGTTTCCTAAGTCTGCATCTAGATTGATGGAAAGAAAATGAGTACTTGACATAAACTGAATTGATTACCTCAATAAATCTTAAAATTGATGCTTAAGAAAATGTCAAGTTTTAAAAAATATATCTCTGAGTATTGACATAAAATGCATTCATTCTAAAACGATCTATATTTTTGATGGTTTACCATACTGTTCCAAATACTTTCCTATTTCATGAATTTTAACTCTGTGATTTATTTATTGTTCTTTTCAGAAAGTGACACCTTTTTTATTTAGCCTCAGCAGAGCCTCTGCAATTGTAATATGTTTACGTATATATTAGAGCTTAAAACCCAATCTTTGCAAACACCTGCAGGTCTGAGAAGCTTTTTCTAAAAAAGAAGGTCTCATACCATCTTTTAATGATCCCACTGAAGACAGTTTTGTTTGTAATTTGAACAGGTAAATAGCCCCATTTAGCTGCAATTCTGTTTTAACAGGAATTGCGCTGTAATTGCTCATGTGTTACAAAATTAATTCCTTTCTTTTATTTTTAAATGCTGAGCTTTCAGCCCTTTCTTTTCATAGTAACACCTTGCTGAACACATCACAGTATCTGGCAGGGAATGAATTAGCTGCTATGCATTTTCTCCCTTTTGAAAAATCCTGTTAAGAGTTTCATGTGGATTTAGTGGCAAAGGTGGCTCTTTCTTGCTTTGGTTCTGAGTCTTTGCTTGTGTCATAAAGCACCCACCTGTGATTCCTCTCATCTCCTTGTAGGTTTTGTTCTTTTATTTACATGCTTTGGTTTAGTAGGCTGGAGCCTTTAGGAACCGGTAGGACACATTATCTGCTGTGAAAGTCTCCACATCTGGTCTGCTGAAATTGGTTTGAGGCTTTACGAATGACCAGTACATGCTGATATTAGAATTAGGGAAATGATTAATTTACTAAGGCTTAGAAGGGTGAATATAGGATGGATTTTCAGATGTTACATGCTCTATCGGCACTGACTTATTTAATCTTTACTATAACCCAGACAGGTAGATACTGTTAAACAAAACTTAACTGGGTAAATTTGAAGATCTAAATGGCTTTATTTAACAATTTGTGAATTAAGCAGCATCCTAGATAGCAAACAGAATGGAAGGCTTTTATAATCAGAAAGAAAGTGAAGTAAGAAAGTTCTGCACATTGTTTCAGGCAAGGTCACCTTCCTTTAGGGAAAGGCAGGGATCTCTCCCAAAGATTACCTCACTGGTGTTGATCTGATCATTTCTGATTAACTGGGTAAAGGTCACATTTCTGGGAGAAGCTAAAACTGCAATGAGGTTAGGTACTAAGTCTTGGTTGTTGACATGGGACTTAGCACAAGTGACTCCATTTTAGGCCTGTTGTCCCCCCCCCCCCTTTTTTTTTTTTTTTACTAGAACTATGATTATTTACTTTATTTAGAGTCTTCACGTAAGATCAAGGGCAAGGTAATCTAATTGAATAATCAAAAGTGTCTGTAATTATAATTTTCCTGAATGTAGATGTTTACCAAGAATAATTAAACATTCAAATGAATGCAATAAGATACCTATTATAGCAGAAACTACCAACTTAATAATGTCAAATGTTAACCATGTTTGAAATTCATGTAAACACTCTATCAAAAAAATCCATGGGAAACACTTTTGAATAGCTTGTTCATCTGTAGGAATGAACTTTTCCCACCTGACATGAGAACCTGAGTTGTATGTTTGGTTTATGTTAATTGTTAATCAGCTCTCCAGTTCAATACTGGAAATTCTAATGCAAAGATTTTAATAGCAAAAACAGTCATGTGATTTTCCAAAAACAATTCTGATTAAAGTCTGATGGACTCGTATTATCTCTTCTGTTCCCATAATGATTAACATCCTGCTCACAGTTTTATAGTTGCATTTCTTTGTAAAGTAAGCAACAGTTAGTTTAATTCTATGGACCCTAAATTAAGTATAAGGTTATTGGAAGGCTGTCAACAGTTTTGATAACTTTGATTCACAGACTCTCAGGCCCCTTGCAGTTGGCCTATTGCAGTGGTCAGCAAACTGCGGCTCATGAGCCACATGCGGCTCTTTGGCCCCTTGAGTGTGGCTCTTCCACAAAATACTGACTTCCGTGCATGGGCCACAAAGTTTCAATCGTACTGTACATGCGCGCCTGCATGTGGTATTTTGTAGAAGAGACACACTCAATGGGCCAAAGAGCCGCATGTGGCTCGCGAGCCTCAGTTTGCCGACCACTGGCCTATTAGAAAGGGAGGGAAGTGGGAAGTCTTTAAATGTGCCTCCACTACTGCCAAGTGTGGTTATGAAAATATGTTTGACTTTACTCATAGTTTCTGAGTCCCATGGTCCTGCTCCTTTGCCTGGATTTGTTCACCATAGCTCTGCCACCTGCTGATCACATTTTTTCCCAGTTCTTGTATAATTTTAACTACATCCTCACTCCTTGGTCAGCTTGTGGTAGGGTTTCTTGGTTTCACTTCCCTGAGCTCGGTGTTGAAAGCTTGGAGAGACTTCATTCTTTGTGTGGCCCATGTTTGATGGGAAGTAGGAATGGTTCAGAATAGGGCCTCTTGAGTGAAAGAAATTTGGGATGAAATCTTTGTTCCATTTAGTAGCTGTGATATTTGCATTCAGGGCATGTTACCTAATCTTTCTGAGATTTGGTTTCCTCATTTTAAAAATAGGAGTATTGATGTTCACCTCTTAGGATTGGGACAAAGATGCAATAAAATGATGAGCTGGTTACCTCATTATGTAAGTTTCCTCCTCTTTCCTCTCTTCCTTGGCCTCTCCTTCCCCCTTTTCCTTTCATCCCCCTCATCTTCTTGTTCTTCCTCTTCCCTTTTCTTTTTTTCCTTCTTTAGATCATATAATCATTATTATCATTTTCCTGTTCAACCAGATTTATTGCCCCAGGCCTAAAGGTGTCACATTGCTTCACGTGTATACAGTATAACCCTTGTAACAAGACTGAAGTTTGTGTATCTCTAACTATAAAATGGGTTACACTATCACCCTGAGGAGGTGATAGTAAAGGTCTGTTCTGCCCCCGCTGGCTTTTCTAGAGGGGCAGGGCTCTTCACTAATGTAAGACCACGTCCTGTTCTCCTCTCACTGCCAATTCTCTGAGCCAGCAGGCTTGGCCTCAGATCACCTGTGCCAGGACCAGCTCCTTGCTCAGGCCACGGGAAATAGGTCTGTACCTGGGAAGTCACAACATTTGTATTTTGACTTACCTCAGAGTCCCTTCCATTGTGAACTCATTGGCCTCAATGCAATTCAGGCACATCCTTATGGTTGCCCCAGAGTAGAACCTGCTGCAGAGATCTCTGGGAAGGGCTTTCATCTCTGAGTTGGTCCACGAGGGTCTTTTGCTTTTCTTCAGTCAAATAATTAATTCACTTGAGGAAATTGTTTGATTGTCTTTTGCATCATACCTCCAACTCTTTGTAAAACATTGTTCAGGTTTTCTTAAAAATTCTAGCCCGACCCGTGTGGCTCAGTGGTTGAAGTGTCAACCCATGGACCAAGAGGTAGCTGGTTGAATTCCCGGTCAAGGCATATGCCCAGGTTACAGACTCAATCCCCAGTAGGGGGCTTGCAGGAGGCAGCCATTGATGATTCTCATCGATGCTTCTATCCCTTTCATTTCCTCTCTCTCTAAAAATCAATAAAATCATGTTTAAAAAAAACTCTAAGAAATTTCAATTTAATAGCTTTTTAAAACTTTGGTTTTTAAAGTTTTGGGCAATTCAAACCCATATGTAGGATACCTGAGCTTGGTCTCTTCCCTGACTCTGCTTATCATTTGTGGGGAAATCTATAGTTTAGAAACCATACTTTATTTTGGTGCATGTACTTTGGAAGTTTTTTACAGATAAGAGTATACTTGTGGAGTGGTTGCTAGAAGATTTTGGATTTGTTGAAGATGAATGATGTTAATTTATGCACTGTTTGGCATAAATTTGCATAATGAGTCCAAGTAGTCCTAACTTCAAGTATAAAAGGCCAAATTAATTTGTATGACCTGTTGGCATTTTATTCCACACATAAAATCCAGAGCACGCACATATAAAATATATAATGGATTTTTTAACCAATTAACTTAATCACAGTCTGAATTATGCAGCATTTATATAAACTGAAATAGGGAAAGGGGGTTAATTGAGGTCGGGTCAAGCCTGAGAGGGGTGACAGATCAAGGCTCATGCTTTGGCTGGGAAGATGTAATTGGTAGGATAATTTTCTCAGGGCCGAGGATTGCCAGTTAATTGCATAATGTCTTTCATATTTCTGTACCTAAATTTATCAAAGCTTTATCATTGTCTTAGTCCGCTAGGGTTACTACCATAACAAAATATCATAGCGTGTGTGGTTTAAACCATTTATTTTCTCACAGTTCTGGAGGCTGGACTGTCCATGACAAGGTGCTGGCTGACTTGGTTTCTGGTGATTGCTCTCTTCCTGCCTATAGATGGCAGCCTTCATGCTATGTCCTCAAATGGTAGCGGGAGGGGAGAGAGAGAGAGAGTGCCCATAAGGGAAGACTCTATGGTATCTCTTCTTATCAGGTCCCATCCCTCATGACTTCCTCTAACCCCAGTTATCTCCCAAAGGCTGCATCTGCAAATGCCATCACTTTGAACGTTAAGGCTTCAGCGTATCAGTTTTGGGGGCATACACAATTCCACCTGTGACAATTATGTTAGCTCAAATGTCAGACATGTTAAAACTCAAGTGCTCCTTAGAGGATCAACACTTTAATCAATTATTAGTCATTTATACTCAAGAATCAAGAATCATCAGAGAGCATGGTTTGATAGGAGGGACAGAGAAGTGAATAAGAAAGCGAGGATAAGAAAGGTAGGGTATAGAGTAAGGGAAAGAAATTTGTCCTCAACCAGCCAAGGAATACAGTTACTAGAAATTAGGAAGCACATTTGATCCAACTGGGTAGGGAAAAGGAAGATCCAAAGAGAAAAGGAAGGTGGTAATTTCCTACAACTTTTGCTTTCTCTTAACCATGTAAAGCCCCCAATGGAAATGTCAGATTACAGTATTTTTACATTACAATTATGTTTCCTATTGCAGAAAAGTAGAAGTTAGTTTTAAGTAAGCAGGAATATAACTTATAGAACTATTACCAGCTAACCTTTATAGTATTATGACAAATTAAAAGATTGATGATTGGATGAATCCATTTTCTAGCTAAAGATGCTGGAAAGAGAGTCAAGGGAGTGAAGAAGTAATCGATGTTTTGGTTATTCATCTTTAGTTATAGTGTTGCATTTAATAGTCACAAAGTCCTAGAAGATACCTACTGACCATAGTCTTCAATCCAAGGATCAGAGGAATTGAGTAACTTCCATGACCAAATAGCTACCGTGGGTAATTCCTAAGACCAAATCAGTGCTGGGAGTTGAATCCCAGAGAGAATTGCTATAAGTCCTTTCTACCACACACTGGATAAATTGAACAATTGTCAGTAATCATGCAATGACATTGTGGTAGAGGAGGCCTTTTTTTAAAAATGACAGTAAATAGCTAATAATAAAAAGCATGGTTTCTCTTAATAAGCTTCTTGAGGAACAGGCAAAGTTGCTGATTTTATACTCATAGTAGAAGTGAATGACACATCTTTGAAAACTTTCCCTGGCTATTCCTTGTTGATTCCATATCTGCAATATCCATTGTCTAATTGTAATTTAAAATATCTGCTACCAAGTACATTGAATGTATGAGCAGACTAACCCAAGGGTTGATAATAGAAGGAAATCAGGGGTGTTGACAGGATTCCAGTGTTCCTATAGAATGTCTCCTAATTTAAGTAAATAGTTAAATATTGATTAAATTTTATTCCTTTACATTTACACATTTGAAATTAAAAGAAGTTATCCTTCAGCAAGATTTTAACATGGGCTTTCATGTTAATTTTTACTGTATTCTGCTGCCACACACTTTGACTTATATTTTAGGCCAAGATTGTAGCTTTTCCTCATCATTCCTTATGGACTAGTTATTATAAATCCTTATTCTTCTCTTACCTCAGTGGATCACCTTGTTTGGATCTATTTAGTAGTCTAGCTGAAGATGATTACTTTAATCAGTTCTTTAAAGTATCTCCTTATGGTACTTCCCTTCCATTTCTGTCAAAGATGCATGATTATCCGACTGAAGACTTTTTCTGTTTATATTTAAAAAGAGGGAAAAAGTATTTTCCAGATTATTATATCTCAAACATATGACAGTCGCAGGGTTCCTGCCCTCTGCTTACTGCCTCTCTTGCTTAGTATTGAGAAGATTGGACAAAGGCAAGCGCCAGCCCAATGCATACTCTCTCCTCCTTCTCCAAACCCTTGCTTCTTTGCCTGTCCTGGAAAGTTTTCTCGGCCCTTAAAGATACACTTCCCTTTCACACTTGAACAGGTCCTAAGCCTGTCTTCCTTCCTCTTTTTACAAGCTTTTACTGAACATCTACCAGACATTGGAGCAGTAAAGGTAAACAAGCCTTATTTCTGGTGGGAGAGCCCATACTCATTCACAGGCTTACACATCACTGTAAAGATGACGGCTGCTTTCAAGCTTTATGCAGCAAGACTTTGGGAAGATACAGGAATGGGAGGGTATTGATCTCTCTAGTGGAAACCAATCTGGGAGGTAACATTGAGAAATAGACTCTTTTCTTTTTCCCTCGATCACCCTTGCTCGTCTAACTGAAAAACCTAATGTGGCTTCATATCTTCAAAAAGCCTAAAATCTGACCTTTAGGCAAGAATTAGTCCCTCTCTTCTACAGTTTTTTCAAATGACTAAGTTCACATATTTACTTTAGCTTATGTTAGATTATCGTTATTTTTTATTTATATGTATGCCTTCTCTACTACTCTGTGAGTTCCTCAAGATTTTTCCATGCACTTTAATTGTATTTTATTATCTATATTATTAAATTGTAAAGCATTTTCAAATCCATTTATTGGTGATTAGGCTTTAAAAATAAATTCAATGAGTGAAAGGTTTTAAAAAATCTTTAGTGAGTCCTACTGTCATATCATCCGCTTGCTGGTCTTTAGCTGGTTAGTTCAAGATTTTGAGATTTTCTTATTAAATCATGGATTTAATAGTGTAATTGTACTTTTAAAATCAGAAATAAGCACATGCGTTTTTTGAAGTTTTGCGAAGAAGATAATTTTTCAGTATTTCAGGAATCTTATGGTTATTTCTGAAGTAGGAAGTTCTGTCCAATAAAGCCATGGTATGACATTTGTCTCCGCCTAAATAGGGTGTTTAAGGCACTTAGTAGCTTCACTTTATTGTTTCCTGCAGGTTTGCTGCTACCACATTTAAACTGACCGTCTTTAAGATCAGTTGGATTTTTTTTAATCCTCACCTGAGGAGTGAGGCTATTTTTCTATTGATTTTTAGAAATAGTGAAGAGAGGAAGGGAGGGGGAGAGAGAGAGAGAAAGAAAGAGAGAGATCAATGTGATAGAAAGATGTGGGGCGGAGATCAAACCTGCAACCCAGGTATGTACCCTTGATCAGAATTAAACCTGAGACCCTCCGGTGTGCAGGCTGACACTCTAACCACTGAGCACACTGGCCAGGGCAAGATCAGTTGGATTTTTAAGCTGTTAACCTTCTAGAAGCTTTTTCTTTTCTCTCTCTTTTTTCTTTTTTTTTTTCAACATTATGCATGCTTTTGGCCACCAGGTAGTAATGGTGCCTTGAGTAGGTGAGTCTCTCAGGCTGCAAACTATTGCAAACAGACAGCAATATTAAACTCCATACTGGACACAAAGAAGTAAATGTCCAGGATCATGATTTTGTTTTCATTCCTCTCTGGTACTTTGGCTATTGCAAATGGAAGCGTATGTTATCCGCTGGCTGTGAGCAGCTTCCTGGTCCTGCCAATCCACTGTTTCCATGACATTGCACTTCATATCAGAGCCAATGAGAAGAAGTGAAATGAAGGCTGGCCAGGTGTCAGGGGACAAGGTGGAATTCAAGAAAAGAGTGTGACAACTGCAGAAATGGAGAGATTGGGGTCAGAAAGGAGGTATAGGGAGAAGTTTGGATTGAACTATCCAAAAGAAAAATTATATTTTTGAGATTTTTTTAAACCCTCAGAAACACATGTATGCCAATCTAGAAAAATCAAATATTTTATTCTAGACTTTTCTCTTTCCTTCCCCCCTTAGCCATTCCTCTGGGTATTCTAGTTGTGCGTGGAGACTGTGACTTGGAGACTTGCCGTATGTACATAGATCGCCTGCAGGAGGTGAGTTTCTATAGTCAGGTATACATTTTGCTCAGTGTTTCATTTGTGTAAACAATTCCCAGCCATCTTTATTTGTTTCTGAAATGATGCACTTGGGCAGGAAATGGAAATGTGGCGGCCTTCTCTTTTATTCACACACCACAGGTTTTCCTGCTCAGGTGGTGAAATGGCAAAGGATCAGTTGGGTTAACTATAGCGTGGTGATGTTCTCCTGTGACCCACACCGTAGCTTGGAACCGTAGCCAGGCTACATTCCTGTAATTTTGAGCTCTGCAGAATTTCAAAGGGCACTAATAAATAATGAAAGAAAACAGAGGTTTGGGCTTATTTAATGTTTTGTATCTAGCACAGACTTTTGTCAGAGACAGTTAGATTTTTTTTAAAAAAATGTAAATTGTATAAGAAAGAAAAACTTTCTACATTTCATAGAAACTTGTGTCAGAACACAAAAGAATGATCTATTTTTTTCTCAATCTGGTCTTACCATAGAGAAAGAGAGAGGAAGAGATCTCATGTGTGACCTTCCCATGAACTTAAACTGCACCAGCAAAGCCAGGAGACCCAGCCCCCTCACTGCAGTGGTCATGGGTTACTTTTATAAAGCTTTGAGGGGAGGGAGTAGTCACTTCCTTTATTTTACAAATGGTAAAGATCATAAATAGCTACTTCTTTATCATTGTTTTTTTATTAAAGATGCACATTAGAATCACTTGTTTTGGATGTGGTCTAGACATTTATATTTTTAAAGCTACCGGGTGATTCTAAAAGGTACCCCCAAATTAGCAACTCTCTTTCAGACAACACATTATGCGCACATAAATGTCACAAATAAAGAAGATATACAGTGTTTAAAATTCTATCGAGTTGTAGCCACTTAGCTTTAAACATTGGATTTTATTTCTCTTGAAATAAATTCAGGTAGGAGGCATAAAGTAATGTGAAAAATTACTAATTTTTCTCTTCAGCATTGTTAAGGATAGAGAAATTGTGAGTGCAAAATATTTTGGGATAAATGCTAAATTTTGAATACTGATAAGGGTGAGAGAAGAAAAGTCAACAAATTTTATACTTGTTACTTCCTGGGCTATTTTTTTTTTTTTATCAAGGATAACTTTAACATGTTGAAATTTGTGAACTTTTTAGCATGTGACTCAGGTCCAAATCAATATTTCAGGGACACTGCATCTCATTTTTCAAAATAATGTTTGTATTTTATTGTGGAGCCACATTCAATAAATCTGCAATCGAAAGTTAATCATAAATGCTACCAAATGTTTTTTTCCTTAACACTCGAGTAACAAAATTTCACAGTAGCTACAATACATAACTGTTGAAGATCAACTTATTGCCATGTTCATTACACCAATATTCCACAAGAAGTGGGATTCAAAAAAAAGGGGGGGGGGAGTGAACTCATAGAGGCAACATTTTAAAACTACCTTGGGCACAGAGAGAAAGTTGATGAATCCTAGTGGGAAGCAGGTATGAGAACAAAGTTACCCAGGATTGCTGACATTTGTGAATAGAAGCAATACACTCATTAACAAAGAAGCCTGCGGGACATGAGGATGGCGACAACTTAGTTATAAAACTTTATAAAGGGAGCCAGGCTCTCAGAATCTGCCCGTAAAACCTCATTAATTTCAACCCTGTTAATTTTGCTCTCCATGTTAATGCGGAGGAGCTCCGGCGATTTTTCTCTTTGCGGTCTGTGAAAACCCGTGTTTGCCGAGCAACTTATCAGTATAAACACAATTACCAGGACAGTTTGTATTTGGTCAAAGATAAATAAATTCTTTCTGAGTGCTTCAAGGGGGACTTTTAGAAGCTTTCTTCGCAAGCCAAAAGATCAGGTGCAAATTAAACATGACCCCGCGTATTAGAACAAAGTTGCTGTCTTTTCCTTTTGGTCTTCTTGTTCCTTGGAACTGTAATTTATCAGTCACCTGTAAACACTGTTTAAAAGTTTCTATAGCCGAATGGCCTTTCTTCTCTCAGCCCAGCTCGGCGTGCTTTTATTATTTTTGGCATTGTCTTCTTTGTTTAACCTTGAGGAGTTTGGGTGGGTTAGAGACTTTCCAGATGACTTTAATAATATTAAATTGGGAGTTCAGGGGGTAGAGTTGTAGCAGCAGCTTATTCAAACTATATTTTTTCCATTTTCTCACTAGGACCTGCAATCAGTTTCTTCTGGCTCCCACAGAGTTCATTACCAGGTAACACATACTTGACTCTCCCTGCTTCTTGCCTTTTGGCCCAAAGAAGTTGAATGTCTCATTTGGATTAGAGTCCACATCTTCCCTAGAGAGAGGGTTTACGCTGAGAACCTAGTGAAGTTGGCATTGTGATTCCTTTGCCTTTTTTTGGTTTTGGACATTCTTAGTCTAGCTCAAATTGGGGCTGTGGTTTTTCTCCCAGGTCATTTAGAAAAGACTATATAATGAAGGGGTTTCTCAGTGCCAAATGCTAGAAAACTCAACTCTAACTTGACAGGGCAGGAGTCTATTGATTCACATCAGCGAAGAGTTCAGATCAAGGGTGGATTTCACGTGCCATTTGGCCATGTTTCATGTGTCCTTTTTCTGCTGGTCGTTTGGCTCTGTTCTTCTTTTCTGTGGACCTCACCTCTAGACTAGATGCTTCCCTGGTTCAAGATGACAGATGTTAGCAACCAGGGCTGTACGATTCTCCTTTACTCCCAGGCAAGTGAATTCTCTGCCTCCCTCAACCATCAGGCAAACATTCTAAAAAGCAATCTGATCAGCCCATTCTGGCCTTTTGGACAGGATCCAGTGAACCCGGCCTCTCCCTAATGACCTGCGTCCAGTCCAAGCAGAACACTCAGATGTTCTTCGCCTAAACAGTCTCTGTGTGCTCAGTTTCCTCCAGCCCCTTCCCACCTCTACTGTGCTGCACAGGCCTGTCCAGCCATCCTCTTCCCATTAGATTTCTCAGGCAGGACTCAGATCCCATTGCACAGTGTCACCCTGAACTGAGAGGGCCCATGAACTTGCCGCTGGGAGGCGGGTGTGGGAGTCAGAGCATGCCAGTGACTCCCTCCAAATAACTCCTCTCCTAGGCCCTTCTACATCCACGTGGAGGAGGGGTTTAAATATGTCTAAACTTGTAAATCCGGATTAGCACCTCCCTGGAGGTTTTGGTGTCTATTTGCTATACCTAAAACTTTCAGTTTAGCATCCTTTTGCATAAACAACAAAACAACATTTTCTACAATCTTATACCTGTAGCCTCTAGGAAGCTTCCTTCCCTTGCAAATGGACACCCTGTACCCTCAGCAAGGCAGCCGAATTTACCCTGAGACTGGCTGACACAGGCAGTAGTGTGGTGAAGGCCTGGGGGGTGGGGTATGGTCACGAAGGGGTCAATAGGGAAAAAGGGAGACATGTAATACTTTCAATGATAAAGATAAATAAATACAAAAGATATTTTTTTTTAAAAAAAGAAGAGTCATGGAAACTGATGAGCAGCAGGAAAGCTGGAATTAAGGAAAAGGTGGTGTTATGATAGGAAAAGAGTGAAACGTATTTCAAAGAAGAAGGAAGTAATGAAATGTGTCAAATGCTTTTGAGAGGCTGAGATGATGCAGATTGATTTGTCTGTTTTTCTGAGGATGCATATACAATACATGGAATAGAGGTGCTATTAGTTTTATGTAGAAAGTGACAAAACCCACCGGCAGGCAATATAATACTAAATCTTTCGTTTCCTAATGCAGAAGCCCATCATATCAGAATCTCTGTCTCAGTGGGAGTTAGAGGGTGATGTAGGAGAAACCAGTAAGAAATGTGGACCACAAAAAGCCTTACATGCTTTTAAACAAACTTTCTTGTATGAGGTGGCACTAAATATGTGTGGAGAACTAACTGTGATAGAACAAATAAATGCCAGCAGGTCTAAAAACTTGAGAAATTCCTCTCAGCTCACTAATTTGCAGGTGGGATTTTAGCTGGCTATTTTCTAAGGCTAGAGAGAACTCAAGAAAAAACCAGCATTCAGAAAGGAGTCTAAGAGCCCACGGCACCTTGTCAGTGGCGGTTTCTAGTCATTTGAGCATCGTGGTTTCTTCCTTTCCCAAATTCATAGTGAATTACCAACAAAGCACTACGGCTCAGAAGTGACACCTTGTATTAACCTAACAAGGCATAATGGGTTGTGCAAGAGTGTGTTGGATATTTATAGCCTGCTCAAAATTCCAGCTGACGCCGTCTCTAAGGTCAAAACACAAAGGCCCCTCCATCTGAGTGGCATCTCATGTAACCTGTAACCGATAACTTAGGCAAGCACAGTGCATTGTGTTCACAGGTGCTCCTGAGGTTGGCAGATAATCTAGAATTCATAGAGAAATTGGACTCTGCCTCCCTGTTTGATATAGATGCTTTTTGAGCTATTTTTTTCTCTGCTCCCTCTTGGTCTTTGTTATATCCCTTGTTAACCCTAAGTCCTAAAGTTGGTAAGAAGTGAAGCTAATTCAACCGTTCCAGTGATTCTCAGCTAGGGGAGATTTTTCCCCTCATGCAGGCAGTTTGGCAATTTGGACATTTTGTGTGTCACTATTAGGGGAGGAGGTGCTACTGAATTCTGTTGAGTAGAAGCCAAAGATGCTGCTAAACATCTTACAATGCATGGGGCAGTCCCCTACAAAAGGAGTATCCAGCCTTAAATGTCAATAGTGAGGAACGTAAAAAATCTGGAGTCATTCTGATGAGCCTGAGGACATGACTAGATCCCACAGGCAGATGTAAGTCCTAGTTGAGGAAAGGCAGGTAAAGAGAAAGAGGAACAGGAAGAGAAAATAGTGAAGGAAATAGAGCAGTTATGGTGAACCTTTTGAGCTCGGCGTGTCAGCATTTTGAAAAACCCTAACTTAACTCTGGTGCCATGTCACATATAGAAATTTTTTGATATTTGCAACCATAGTAAAACAAAGACTTATACTTTTGATATTTATTTTATATATTTAAATGCCATTTAACAAAGAAAAATCAACCAAAAAAATGAGTTCACATGTCACTTCTGACATGCGTGTCATAGGTTCGCCATCACTGAAATAGAGGCATCTGGATATGGGAAGGCAGAATAAGCAGAGAACCAGGAGCAATGGAGCCAGCCACAATTTGGTTTTGTTTTTGTTTTTTGTAGACACTCAGTTTCTCCATTTTCCCAGCATAAGACTCATGAAATACTAATGTGGTTGGCACACAAAAGTGTGCTTTCCAGAATGTTATGAGCTAATAATTTGATGTTTTAATGAATATCATAGGATTTTGTAGTAGGTTCAAAAAGGGATCTGTCTAGTGTTTATTTTTTTCTTTAAGAATGAATTTACTTAAAACTAACACTAGAATGGTTGGAATATGTAAAAGTAGATATAATATTTTTGAAAAGAATTTGTATCCTTTGGAGATGTCTCTTATTTCCATAAGGAAAAAATCTTGGTCAGTTGGTCAGATCTGAGTCCACACCCAGTTGCTCGCCCTCTGACCTCCTTTTTATGTTTTCCTGCACACCTACCGGAGCTTCCTCTGTGGCATAGGTTTGTGTTGTATTTCAGCAGAACTCTGTCTAGTCCTAGGCAAACAGTATTGGCCCACAAATATTTCATTTATCTATCTTGTCCTTATTCATCTCTTTCTGTTCTTTGAAATCCCTTGCTCCTTAATTTGTATTCTGGATTTTAGAAGAGTCTTTCAGTGGATGGGTTGAAATAAGTTTAAGGGAGTCATTTTGGGAATTAGTTAATCTTGAAGGATAGGAGTAAAGGGTTTTGTAGAATGTTCCTTTGGGCTAGATCAAAGCTGTCAGAAATGGATTGTAGAAGGAATTAAAATAAGACTTGCCTGAGGCCAGGTCTGTTTGCTTTTGCTGGTACAATGAAGGCTATACTGCTGCTAATACACACACACGCACATATACACGCACACGCACACACACACACGCACACATACACACACACACATACACACACGGACACATACACACACACACACGCACGCACACATACACACACGCACACATACACACGCGCGCACACATACACACGCACACACACATACACACGCACGCACATGCACACACACACACGAGTTGTTAATGGAGGACTTTCTCACACACAAAAAGGGCTCTTGAAAATATTAGAATCACTCTCATTCCCATCTCCTACTACACCATAACTATTTATTCATCTTTCAACACTGGTTTTGGAAATGGGCATCCCATTTCTGTATTCTGCTGCAAGAGTTGTGGGTGATAAAGAGTTTTGAAAGACCATAATAATTGTAAGTATATTAATGAGTATTTCAGTACATAAACACGTATTTCTAACAATCCCTGATGGATCCATTCACCAAGGATAAAGAGACATTGCTATATAACTTGGTGATGAAACTAGAGGGGACAATGACTAAATAGATGGGTTGAGCACAGAAGATGTCAAGGCAGGCAGAAGGAAAGTTTGGATAGGCAAACAGGAGAGAAATTTGAAAGTAAAGTAATTATTAACTGGACATTATTAAACAAAAGCAGGGATTTCCAATGCAAAGGGACTGCTGATTTGCTTCTGCTTATTTCTTTCCTACATTTTATGAAAGAAAATGAATTTCATTCACAGTGAAGGTATAGTTAAATGCTGGGTGAATATTGCTTAATTGGATAATCTACTAGAGTGTGTAGAGGGACTGCTGTGCCTTCATTCAATTATGCGTGTATCCGCTATGAGTAATTGAATCTAAATTAAGGGCAAGTTTGGCATATGCATGCCAAATAGTGGTTTAGATAATTTCCTTACCAATTACATATAATTCATGCCAGTTGACTTAAATATATATGTAAAAGAAATAGGTTTGCTTTGTGCATATGACTCTATTTTTAACATGAGAAAGTATTTTCTGTTAGCATTTTCAAAAGAGAAAATTCACATATCAAGATTTTTGAAATGGGCAGTACTTCTTAATATTATTTGTTTATAGAGCATGAAGTTTTGGAGGATTAATACATTTAAAGTAGAAAGGAGCATGGTATGTCCAAGGTCACCTCATTCTGCCTACATTATAAGGCAATGACAGTTACATTCATCTAAATCGCACCATTTATGTGAAGAAAAATAACAAACCAAAAAATGAGCAAGTCAACTACCTTATCTCTCTGATGAATCATTGATTTGATTATGCAATGTGAGAGGACTGAAGAAACTGGAAGCCCTAAATTAGCCCCCAAATCTATTGATGTGATAGGGGCACAGCTCAGGTAATGATGTGAATACCTCCTGAAATGTAGCTACGTTCACACAATCACACTTCTTAAGTGTCTGCAGGCAGGTGCATATTTTTAAGCTTGTTTATTTTTTTATGGTTCTATCAGAAATTATGTCTGTACATTCACAAAGCAAACATCCTTCCAACCATTCTTGTTTAGTGACATAGACTTTGCCATATTCACTCAAGCTGGTCCATGAAATCAAGGTCTGCCCTGGGACCAAAGTTTGACCTCTTGTAAGGGGCTGTTTTGTTTCTTCTCGCGCCCCCTTTCCTATTCAAGGCTGATTCATACTACACTGCTCGCTACTCTTCTGTTGCCCCTGAATTGTAGAGTGTGTGGCCCGCTGTGAAGCCACAATGATGGGAGGTGTATCATCCACAATGTGTTAGCAATTAGAGTTATTTAAAACAAAGTTACAGCAAATTCAGGATTACCTCTTTACTACCATCACTCTCACTCACCTGTATTCTAATTCTACTTCTTGAGTAGGAAAGGAAGGCATGTAGATAGACAAGATGTAGGAATCATGTGAATCCTGAGTATATAAGAACCTAGTCACCTATGTGGCCATCATTAGTGAAGAATGTTAGAAAGAAGTTCATGGACCGCCTTTATGTTACTGTGATTCCTTTTTTAAACAAGTATGTTTTTATTGATTTCAGAGAGGAAGGGAAAGGAAGAGAGAGAAACATTAATGATGAGAGAGAATCATTGATCGGCTGCCTCCTGCATGCCCCCAACTGGGGATCAAGCCCGCAACCCGGGCATGTGCCCTTTCCTGGAATCGAACCTGGGACCCTTCAGTCCGCAGTCTGACGCTCTATCCACTGAGCCAAACCAGCTAGGGCATGTGATTCCTTTTTGACAATCAGCTTCTCTTAATTACTGCTCCATTTTAATCCATCCAAATATGCAGTTGTCTTTAAAATGAAGATCCTTAAGGCATTTTTCTTGACTTTCATTAACTATTTATGTCATGAAATCTGCCAGGTTTTATAATCCTGGATTATCTTTGTTTTCTGATTGTATACAATTCTAGATTTCTGCTTGGTTTTCAACTCCCCACCTAAAGTAGACATTAGTATAGCACCTTTCTGCTATGCATCCTTTTGTACCTTTTTCCAAATCTATACAAAGCTACACACATAGACATATGTGATGTTTTGTTTGTTTTTTAAAAATGAAAATGTACTTATATTCTTTGTACACTAGCTGTACACATTATACCACTATTTATTTTTAACAATAATATACCATGGACATTATATCTTGCTAATAAATAATACTCTAACCCAATTTTTAAAAACTCTGTTCTAGTCTATGGTATATATTTAACCCTATCTCTCTGGATAGAAATTTAGGTTATATAAAGTTTTGGTTGCTATACATTGATTTTGTAAACAGTATTGCAACAAGCATCACTGTACAGATTTGAAAATAAAATTATAGCATAAATTATAACCATATCACATGCTAAACAGCCTACTAATATTGGCCCATATTGGTATGAAACTTAGAATTGCAGTCACATAACATGTACAGCAAAGTTATCTAAATTCTGATTACAGAATTTAGATAACTTTGCTGTACATGTTATGTGACTGCAAAGTTATCTAAATTCTGTAATCAGAATTTCCTTTACATGAATGTTATCTCAGTTCCTGGTGTCTGGATTGTGGTTCTCTGTTCTCATTGATTATCACATTTCTATGGGATTCTTAAGCAGACTGGTTCATAGGAGTGGAAAGTGCACAGGCAGCAGTGACTGAAACTTTGAGGAAGGAAAACTTCTGAGTTACCAGGCAGTGAACTGTGATAAGAAATATGGAAGATTAGTTTGACAGTTAACGAAAGCTGAAACTATGAAAAAATCCTTGAATATCGGAATCGAAGGAAGGTCTTCATAGCCATTAAGACCTTCCTAGCTTTTGCTTTCTTCATGTTTTTGCTTGAGCTGAGTCAAAAAAACTTCACTTAAGCATATTCAGTCATCCTCCCCCACCAATTCCTCTAGAAGCCATAAAACCTGGATTCTAAGATCACAGGCTCTGTAGTGAAAAGAGACCTGCATTTGATTTGCAACTCCACCACCTAAAAAATGGATACTGTTGAGAGTTTACTTAAAATCTCAAAGCTCCGGTTTTTCATTTGGGTATTGCTTTTAGGTGCTATAAATGAGGTTCAGGGAGAATAGTAGAGTAGATGGTAGGATGGTTGTACAGGGGCTAGATTATGCACCTTCTAATGACACAATGAATATGGATTTAGAATAAGCATAAGAATAAGGATTAAAATCAACTCACTAAATTAGACTGTAGCCTAATATTTCTAAATGAACTCTAGCAGTGGCCAACTAACTCTACAACCAAGTGAGATGATTTTGTGAATTCTAATAATTTTTCTTATACATATTCTGCTGGGGGACATTCCCCAAATATGGGAGTATTCAGTAGATCAAATAACAGAAAAGGACTGATAAGTCTAAATTTTATTTAATATAGAACCATCAAGGAATACAGAGGAATAATATTTATGGAAAAATTCTCTGAATAACAAAAGGGAGTATACTGTCAGTATACTGCAGATTTGAAAAAAGGAAAGAATGAGTACCAGTCCCTAAAATGTTATTCACTGGTAATTGACAGCTTGTTGAAATTACCTTTTAATGCCAGACAATGAGAATGAGCCAGGGCAGAAGCTGTAGGTGGAGGTCTTAAAGTAGAAGGAGCGATAAAGGAAAAGCAAGAATCAGCAGCCTCTGCTCTACTTGACATCATGACAGCTGGCCTCTGTATCAGTGGAGTGTATGATTTAAGATTGGACCGCTTGGCACATCTTAGCTAACATCAGTGTCAGGGCTATTTGAAAACTTCTGCCCCCACCATAGGTTGTGAGCCCCAGACTTCAGACTTGAAAGGAAAGGACTTCCTTAAATGTAAGTTGAGCCTTCCATAAGCTTCCCAATGAAGTCTTCTGTATTTTCATTACCAGACTCCAATTCTTTGGGCAGCTGACTCAAAAACCCTTTCCTCAAAATCGGTGACTTTTGACAATAGTTAAGAAATAAATTAAAATCACAATGGCCATCCCTTTGGAAACGAAGTTGCAATCTGATAAATTAGACATACAGCAACTCCAAAAGTTGGAGCAAGAAAGGAACTCGGAGGATGCAGATGGCCCACAGTGCATTAGACACCCTCTGAAGAGTTGACCAATGCTTTGTTCTTATTCATGACCTTATGAATCACATGCCTTGCACTATATTAGCTTTAATAACCACACATTGAAGAGATTGGTCATAATTATGTCATAGGAATAAAATAATGGATAGTTGTGTGACAACTGACAACCCAAATCAGCAAATGAAAAATGGGGAATACAATTGAATGGGGCAAGGTCAGTAAAATAAACTGTTCTTAAAATTATTGCTGTTGGTGATGCAAGATATTCAACCTTGAAGACAATACCCTGTATTTAAGACAATTGTGTAGTTGTTAATTCTGTGAAAAGAGGCATTGAATTTCTGATTAAGACAAGTCCTACAAACACCAAATCAATAATGGCATGATTTCAGCCTTTGTTTGATGTCACTCTTTTCTGTGTCCACTTGCATGAATCTGTCCTGTTTCTTTTCTTTGAAATCCAAAAACTGATAACAAATGCATTTATAGATAAAGCAGTGTAGTGTTGATATAGCACCATCTGAAAGATATGGTCTGAAATGTGGCTGATGAGCTCCTCTTGTGTTTAAAGGTCAAAATTGCTTTAGGTAAAATAACTAAATTACCAGTTGCCCCAGTATCTGCATGTTGACATATATTAGCCAATAGGTTAAGAATTTATTTTTTTAAAATTGAATTTATTGGGGTGATATCTATCTATACAAACAGGGAATATGCTAATTAGCTGAGCGAGCGTCATGACCGCTGAGGAGGAGGTGTGCGCAGATGGGCGGGAGGGGACTGCGTGCCACCCCACCCCAGCAGCCACAGGGAGGCTGGGGCTGGGGGCGGGCCGGAGTGGAGACAGAACACACAGGAGCGCCTGCCCCCACCCCAGCCGACACAACTCGGTGGCCCGTGCTTCGCGGGTCAGGAGTGGGTCCTGGCCCCCCTCGGGGTGTCTCCTCGCGCAATTTCAATCGTGCGCTGGGCCTCTCGTTGGTTAATAAAATTATATAGGTTTCAGGTGTATAATTCTACAATACATCATCTGTATATGGTATTGTGTGTTACCACCCCAGGTCAAGTCTCCTTCCATCACCATTTATCCCCCCTTCTACGCTCCTCTACCTCCCCCCACTCCCTTTCTCTCTGGTGGTCACCATACTGTTGTCTGTGTCTATGATTTTTTTCTTCTTTGCTTAATCGCTTCACTTATTTCACACAACCTCCCTCCCCTCTGACAACTGTGAGCCTGTTCTTTGTATCTATGAGTCTGTTTCTATTTTGTTTGTTATTTTGTTCATTAGATTCCACATATAAGTGAAATTATATGGTATTTGTCCTTCTTTGTCTGGCTTATTCACTTAGCACAATACTCTCTAGGTAATGAGTTAAGCATTTCACATGCCATTTCATTTACTCCTCAAAAGAACTCTTTTCAGTAGATACTATGGTAGCCATTTCACAAATGAAGCATCCAAGGCACAGAATGGGTAAGAAACTTGCCTAAAATCTTAGTTAGTAGGTGATGGAGCCAGGGACGTCATGTGCTCACAGTTAGTGCTCTTGGCCATCAGAGTTCCATGCCTCTGGGCTTGCTGCTTAGCTGAGGCTAGATCATCTACAGTCTATGACACTGTTTTTTCTTCCCATTTATCCCTCTGTCTTTCCTATGATACGTAAATACTACTTCAAGGACAAGAACATTTTTGTCATCTCAATTCTTAGTCTTCTGATTTCATCCTACAAAATTTTAAGTTTTCCAAAGTAGAACTTTCTTACTAAAAGTAACTTTTTACTCAGTTTTTCAACTCAGATGAAATACAACAATGTCAGCACCCACCAGATTTCCCTTCTCTTCTCCCTCAGCTCTCTTAGATGAAGTCCCAGCGTCTGGGTGTGCTTAGTGGCCAGACTTTTTTGTGTCTTAGAGTGTGTTGGTATACTGTGTGAGTATGTTTTCTATTTTGTCAGTCTGCTACATCAAAGCATCATTGTAACACTGATTTCAGGAAAATCTCCAACTTTAGGGTCCTAAGGCAGGTGAGATCCTTCCATCTGCATATATGTGTGTGGCTACACTAGTTCTAATGGAAGTTTTTGTTGAGAAAAAAAAAATCTTGTTGAAGTTTCACTGTCTTTCTGTATCTTTTTATAACACTTAAAATTTTAAAATCACTAATTTAATTGCATTGCATTATGAATATTCCCTATTTTGGGTGGATAGTACATTTTTCCTTTGGAATTCAAGTGACTTTCAACATAGGACCTCATTATGTTAGTAATTATCTCGTTAAGAGTTTTTTGTTTGTTTTTAAGAAGGTTGAAAAAAGGCAGGAGAGGATGTAAACCTAGTTCAGGGAAGCCATTTCAGAGAAGCTAGGGCTGTACTTGAGCTTCTATAGCCATTTTCTAAGATTGCAATTTAATCTTCAGGTGATGCGGAAAGTGTCCAAATATTTTTCAATAATTTTTTTCCATAAAAATCCTGTGCCTTAAATTAATGAAGTATTGTTTAACTTCAATTATTAAGGTAATCCAACTCTCCATATAAATAGGCTTTCCTCTTGTCTGTTTTTGTTTTTTTTAAATAAACATCAGAAGAACTTACAGTGCCTTACTTGAAGAGCTGAAACACATTTGGGAATGTGTTTCCCAAATCCTTCTATTTAGGAATTAGCCTGAATCTAACACACTACCAAGAGAATAGCTACAAAGCTCAGAGGGCCTCCATTATTTGATGCTTTAATCACCAGTAATTTTGTAATAATTCCTATTCTTGTGTGTCTGAATATTATTAAGGCTTTTTACTGATTAAAATCTTATTTTATTGAATTGTCTCTGACCTAAATGTTTGATTATTTAAATTAATAACTTTTTAACCTTTGGAGGGCTTAATAATCTATTAGAAAATAGTGGTTCCTCTATCCAGTAAAATGCACATACACATAGACACCCCGAATTTAGCATAAAGTCATGAGGGAGTTCAAGGATTGTTGGACCTATTTAAGGGTCTATTGGAACCTATTTGAAGTGATTTGAAGAGCTCTGTGGCAACCAGTGTGTTTTCACAGAGCAAGCTTATGAAATTCTCTTTAAACCAAATTCCTTTAAAGAACTGCAGCGGGAAGGCCGGGGAAAGTTGGGGGGCAGGAGGGAGGGGTATAAGAGATCAACCGAAGGACTTGTATGCATGCATATATGCATAACCAATGGACATGGGACGCTGGGGGGTGGGGGAGGCCAGGGGATAGTCAAGGGCGGGGGAAAAAAAAGACACATATGTAATACCCTTTGTAATACTTTAAGCAATAAAAAAAAATTAAAAAAAAGAAATTGATTGATAAAGAATGCTTCATGGATTAAGGTGAGACTAAATAAATGACAAGAAAATAAGCAAAATAAACAAAGATAAGTCAGGCACTTGCATAAAATTCTCCAGACACAGATGCTCTCACATAAAGAGGTATATAATGATATCAGTATTACTTTATCAGCCTGTGGGTAAGCAAGTTATGTGGCTGAAACAATATATCAATCTGCATTTTATTACATTAGACTAAATAATATCCAACATTTTCTAATTTGAATATTCTAGCAGAATATTTCTAAGTTGAATATTCTTTAGAAATGATAAATCCAGTATTTCTGTATTCTTTCAGAGTGGATTTTATCCTAGGGAAATTAGGATATTTTTTCATGGTGGTCTTGGTAGCACATTCCACATCAAAATTCAGATACTATCCTTGGGGTTCAAGTTCTTTTATTCCTAGAGAAAACAGCCATACTTGTTTAAGATATTTATTCACTTTCATACTTGCCTCTAAATATTTCAAGTACCTTACACATTTCTTGGTTTATAATCATATTTCTCACCAAACCGAGACACGTTGGTAACATTAAGAACCTTAAGTTTCTGAAAAACAAGATAGCTCATATGTCAAAATATAATTTTCAAAATGTTGAACATATTCTCATATAAATAGTTATTGAGCACATGTCAAAATTTTATTTAGTTTGATCAACAGGGTGACAAAGCCAGTCCAAAAAAGAGGAATATGTATTTATCTCTGTATCCATAGCCATATCAATTCTACTCATATAAATATAAATTTTGGTACCAGTCCTCAGTGAGGCCAAATTTCTTCTGTCAATTATTCAATATGAATCCATTCATATTAAAAACTCCATATACCCCAGCTTTTTAACAATAAAATGTATCCTTTTTGTTCTGGTAACTTTAGGTCTATTGTTCTAAGCCTTTAGCATTCAGACTCACCTTGTAAAAAAGACTGATGGGTTCTACCTCCAGAGATTCTCTTCGTAGGGAAAATTTTATATCTATGTGGAGAACACAGATATAAATGACAGCCAGTTTCTCAGCATCACAGAAGGAAAGAAATTCCTTAAAGGAAGTAAATGTCCCACGTTCTATCATTTATGAATGCTGAATGGAATAATTGAAAACCTCTTAGAAATTTTATGTGGGAATTGTTTTAAAAAGTTCTATGTGAAATGATTTATTTCAAAGCAGAGACCTTGCTTCTAATATATACATATACTAGAAGCCTTCCTTCCCCCGGCTGCCAGCACCCGCTTCCCCTCTGGCACCCAGGACCAAGGTTTCCATTCAGCCACTAGCAGGCACCCAGGACCCAGGCTTCCCTCACAGCCCTGGCTTTGTCCGGAAGGTTGTCTGGAAGGTCATCCAGAAGGATGTCTGATCTAATTAGCATATTATGCTTTTAATATATACTAGTGGCCTGGTGCACGAAATTTGTGCGGGGGGGGGGGGTGTCCCTCAGCCTGGCCTGCACCCTTTCCAATCTGGGACCCCGCAGGGATAGGGCCTAAACTGGGAGTTGGACATCCCTCTCGCAATCCATGACCACTGGCTCCTAACCGCTCACCTGCCTGCCTGCCTGCTCGCCCCCAACTGCCCTCCCCCTGCCGGCCTGATCACCCCCCAACTGCTCTCCCCTCCTGGCCTGATTGCCCCTAACCTCCTCTGCCTCGGCACTGCCACCATGACTTTGTCCGGAAGGATGTCCGGAAAGTCTCCCAGTCTAATTAGCATATTACCCTTTATTAGTATAAATGATTTGGTCTTGCACTAGCATTTTGTTTAGGAAAGGTTGCTCGCTCTGCTCTTAGACATAGATGATGTGGCAGAATGTAGAGTGAGGGAAGCTCCTCAGGTCGTTCAAATGGAGCCATAGGATGTGTGTGTCTCTTTCCAGGACCAAGAAACCTCCTTCCCCAGGGCACTCTCAGCTCAGAGACTCTCCCCACGGTGGTGCTTTCTAGATGGTGAGTGTTCCTGTATTTCATTGAGGGGTGGGGGTTGGGGAAGTTGCAGGGCAAGGCATCCATTGATGGATTGGACTCCAGTTTTCCAAAAGGTTAGTCAGAAACCTTTCATGTGGTTCCTCAATGATGTGGACTTGCTGATGTTGTAACACCTCTCTGAAGTCATTTTCCTCAAAGCAAGCTGGTTAACTCTGGCTGAACTTCTCAGCATCAGATTGCTCAAGCTGGCATTTCCCTTCATCACTGTCACCCCCCGCTCTCACCCCCACTTCCTGAAAAGAGTTGAGTGCCTCTCTTACATTGAGGCCAGTAGATAGGTTCAGTAACCATGGGATAGGTACCAGCACGTATGTCTCTTGCATATTTTGGAGCTTTTATATCATTTTCACCAAATCATCACTTCAGTGTGATGCATAAGATTTTATCAAAGCATAGAAAATTTCAGTTGTGTTCATACCTGCCCTGCTGAGCATGACATTGAATGCATAATAGGTCAGTTATTTCTGATTGGTCAATGAGTCCATTTTCCATTGCAAGCATTTCTCAATCCCTCGATGCTTCTCAATTCTATTTTTCTATTCAGTTACCTATATTGAAGTCCATTCCTGCTTATATGCTTCCCAGTGTATCTACCACCCAGTGTCTCTCTAGTTTACGTGGTTTTCATCACAGGCCCCTCTTTGTTTATCTGTGAATGCATCCGAGAGGATATAACTGTGAATAGGAGTATGACAGGATGTGAGATGTCTGATCAGTATCACGAAGATGAGCACTTGTATCTATCTGAAATCTAAGCCATATAAATCATGACCTACTTTTCCATTGATGGCTTATCAACTGCCTCTGAAGGTAAATCACGCTGTTCTTCCTCCAGCTCTTCTATTCCCGATGATGAGAAACAATCATTTTTCCCCTGAATCTGCAGAGGAATGACTTATATTTAATAAAAGTATGGAAACGTATATGAATTGTTCTACAGATAGTCTGTTCTATATACAGTCTTTCCTAAAATTACAATCAATGTTTAAATAAACATTGTTTCTAATAAAACTATTTATAGAGTGAAACTAATATGGGGGTTAAGACCATTATCCACAATTGGTTAAACAGAACAGAGTAGAGAAAGTACTTCTCAGGCGGGGTCTCCTCTCCTATTACTTTTAGAGGGCAGGGGCGGTGACAGTTTTGTTTCTTAGTTCATTTGGAGGAAAGCTTCTTCTTAAGTATGGTTTTCAAATGATTGTTTGCATTTTGAGTTTTCCCTTCTAGTACTATGCAGAAAATCTGTTTATAATATTTGGACTCTGGTAGACAGATTTAAGGAAGGGGAAACATAATTCTTAAATGTTAAGAATAATCAGAATAATTTTTGAAAACCCAAGTTTGTAAGACTTTTTTCCTCAAGCCACAGCTGCAGCCCAGTCCCTTTTAAAAATGCTTAAATTATATGTATATAATTTAATTTATAAATGTAATAATTTATATATATGTATTAGTATTAGTATTATTGTTATTGCTGTTTTGATATTCTTCAGACATAGCTTAGGGACTCAGTTTTAAGGTGAAATGATACCTTTAATGCTGGATGTAGTTTTTGGCTCTGCTTCAAGATCTTTTTCAAAATAAGAACCACTTTCTTGGGAAGTCTGGCTACTGTGAGTTTTGTGGGGGTTTTTCTAGGCTTTATTTACTTAATAAACACATATGGAGTCCCAGCTCTGTTTAAGGGCCTAATATCTGGAGACATAAAGAATAAATGACAGACCTTTAAAGAGGCAGATACCTTAGTCTCATCATTATCTGTAAAGATAGTTCCTATAGAAGTGTAAACAAAATCTTAGTGTGCATAGAAATGGAAGCAATGAATTCTGTCCGTGGTTAGGGACGACGGGACTAAGGGAGGGCTCACAGAGGAGGTAACATCTCACTTGCTCCTTAAAAGGCAAGTAAGATTTTGACAGGCAGGTGTAATGGGGAAGGCAGGGCCTTCTAACAGCAGAGGCGAGGAAGTCCTGCGTTTTTCCTAATAGACTTAGGGACCGGTCACTAGTCCCTAAACTGGAATGGAAGGTTTCTGATTGATGTGGTAGAACAGAAGGTTAGAAATTTAGTGCCAGATCACAGGACACTCTGAATACCATATCCTTTTTTCTTTTTTTCTAGCAACTTCTGCTGATCGCTTTTATCGAATAGACAGATCTCAGGTATGTTTTCTTGAGCCTGCTTGTGAAAGTGAAAAATTCCCTAGTAAATATGCTTTATTGGTATCTAATCTGATAAATTTTTCTAACAAAAACGCGGAAACACACATTTTGGAATTATAATCTTCACCCTAAGCCCTGAGCTGTCTTGTGTTTTGTGATTGGTGGACTGGAGATGATATGGCTTGACCTTTTAAATGAATACAGAAAATAGCTAGACTTGTATCATCGCCAGCCTGCACTTCAGATCCTTACCTACATTGCTACTTATAAATACTGCTTCCTAGTCAAAACAGGTGCCTTTGAAAAGTTGACACCTCAAATTTAAGACCTCAGGTATACTGGTATATCTAGGCTACTTAGTTTCAACTCCTCACCTCTCAGAGTTCCGTAATAAGAAAATCAAATGTTTATGCCTAATGACCACATGTTCCCACTGTCCAAATTCTCCTGCAAAAAGAAAGGACAGTGTGGAATCCGGTCATAACACCTAGTTAACGATGCTATTTAGCCTTGACCAGATCCTGGGGGGAGGAAGTCCACTCATGCTGGACCAAGTTCATTGCGGATGTCACTTCTTTGGTAGTATTTGGGCATCTCTGGTTATACCTAACAAGATCCTGGTCAACTAGGAACCAAACCAAGGGGGATTCACCTCTCTCCCTCCCCAGCCTCTTGCTATGATGTTGCTTCAGGGAGGGATGTCCACTGGTCAGGCCTCTGAACATTGACTGTGGTCATTTGATTAGTCACAGAATTTCATTATTCCTCAAGTCCAAGAAGCTTTCTTCTGGTTACCCTTCAGATGATGGATTTGAGCATCCTGTCAGTCCTCTGACAGACTTCTTTTTCTTCCTTAGGAACATTTGCACTTTGTGATGGAGATTTCTCAAGATGAGGTTTTTATTCTGGACCCAGACATGGCCTTGTCACAGCAGGCAGGGACACCGCCAGGAATGCCTGACCTGGTGGTGGAGCAAGCCTCAGGGTGAGTAGGCGGCTCCGTTGACATTGTGATGGTGAGACTGGCCACAGGGTGCCAACAGTGTCTTGTTTGGCTTTAGCATTGACATTTCTAATGAGGGCAAACTATTTTAATATACAATAGTCCCCTTCTTATCCATGGGGGATATGATTCAAGAACCCTGCTCCCCCAGTGGGTGCCTGAAACTGTGTTTAGTATCAAACCCTATATACTAGTCTTTTTTCTATACATACATACCTATGATAAAGTTTGATTTATAAATTGGTCATAATAAGAGATTAGCAATAATACCTAGTAATAAAATAGAACAATTATAATGATATACTGTGATAAACGTTATGTGAATAGTCTCCTATCCTCCCGCCCCTCCACCAGTAACTGACATAGTGGGACGGCATGAGATTTCATCAGACTACTCAGAATGGCATGACATTTAAAACCTAAGAATTATTTATCTCTGGTAACTAAAATCACAGCAAGTGAGACCACAGATGACTTGGGGCTACTCTGCTGGTTTTCTGGTTGTGTTTCATCAGTGTTGTACAGGTGGACTCACTATACGTCTGACTTTTGAATGGTTGTGTGGAAGGACACTTTCCCACCCAGGTTTGCCTGAGCCTTCTTTACCCACCATGTCCACACCTCCTACCAAACTAGAAAGCACTAGCGCTTGCATTTGTGCATCTGTAGCTGTAAGGCCTGTGTTAGCCAAAAAACATTGACACAGGTGATTTGATAATTATTTTTCTCCTCTTCCACATCCTCCTTCTTCTTTGCTATATCCAGGCATCCTGAGGCATTGAGATTGTATAACAATAACTGTCACATGCCAAGCACTTATTATGAGCCACATACTGTGCTAAATGCCTTTCTTATATCCCTGCCACCACTTCATAGTGACTTAATCATCTTAAGTCATCTGTACTTGTTTCCTCATCTGTATCATGAAAATAATAACACCTACTTATAGAATTGTTCTAAGATTAAAGTAATTGATGCATGTGGAACATTTAGAATAGTTTCTGCACTTGATAGATACTCATTAAACATTATTTTATTCAAATCATTGTCATCATTTCACAATGACCCTGTAATTTGCTACTATTATGTCCTAAGTCCACAAATAAGAAAATTGATGACTAGAGGGTTCTGTAACTTTCCAAGTATTGCACAAAAAATAAATGGAAAAATTGAGATGTAGTCTCAGGTTTTCTGATGTCAGAACCCATGAATTTAACCATGACATTGAACCACCAAAATGATATTGATATTTCTAGGTTATTTCAACAATTTGAAAATATTTATTTAGAGGTTTTTTATGTGCCATATACTAGAGTAAGCACTTGGGAACAAGGATGCCAAAATTAAAATAGACATCCTTGCCCTTTGTGAAGTCTAGTGAACTTGAGTGGTTTACTGGTTAAAATAAGGATTTCCTTAGAAAGCGTGCGTGCACACACACACACACACGCGCGCGCACTCAAATAGCATATACAAAGTGTACACACATACCTATACAGTACAAGCAGTGATACTCATTTGAGTTACCCTTATGCCTGTTTACCCCTCTTCACTTGCTGCTATTTCTAAGTATCTCCAACTCTGCCAGGGCCAGCTCATGCCCGTGATGTGGACCGAGTGTGTAGGCATCAAGAGAAGACAGAAGTTGTAGGATGGAACAGATATATAGCTGTGCTTAGGAATCCAGAGTTAGTGATACCAAAGCTATCCCAGTGTGAAGGTAAAGCCAACAGGCACAAAGGGTGATAACCCTGGATGTTCCAGAAGGTGATGGAGAGGGCCCTCTTTGTGGTCCATGGACTATAAATCAAGCCTATTAGTTGTGGGGAAAACAAGTGAAGTGCTGAGTCCTACCCCAGGTGCAGTAGGTACTAGAGTCTAGCTGTCCTCCCACCTTACCTGAACTGGGCATACGGATGACTCACATCCCTTTGACCTAATCCATCCTTGATCTCATAAGAGTGAATCCATTCTGCCAGGCTCTCCTTAGTCTTGGACCTGTTGGTCATTCTCTCCATGTCAAATCATGGCCAAAAGAAATGGCTTGTCTTGGTTAGAATTCTATTATCTCTAGCTCGTAAATAACACAGCCTGAACATCCGCAAGTACTTGAATCAGTCCCTTTCTTTTTCTCATGAGGGGCCCCTTCAGGACATAAACCAGGAACAGTGGAGCAGGGGAAGAGGATGGGCTTTGTTATTTTCTTATCCGTACTTCAGTATCAGGCTTCTTTACTTCTTTTATGTTACATTTTAAATGATTTATCTTGAAATTCAGTTTTCTCACCTATAAGGAGGTCAGAATCATACAAATGGTTCATGACAGTTGAGAAAATTAAATGAAACAATAAACGTGAAGTACCTAGTAAATGCCCAATAGAGATGGATTTCCCTTTTCACATTTAGAGACAAGAATCACCTTGAGAAAGTGTAGGTAAGTCCTGTGGCTGACTTTGCTTACCTGTCTGGTGCCCTTCTCCCTCCCAGGATGTCAGACTGGTGGAATCCTTCACTACGGAGACGCATGCTGAGTGACAGCGGTCTGGGAATGATAACTCCGCGTTTCGAGGACTCCGATATGAAAGATCTCAGCCACTCCCATGCGCTACAGTAAGAGTTCTCTCTCTGTTCTTTACCTGTGTGCCACTGTGACTCCTGGGAGAGGATTGGGTGGGATCTTCACCAATGGGAAGTCTTCTCTTTTCAGGGTTGTTCATGCTGTCTCACGACTGTGTCACCCTGTGTTTTGACATTTTATTCACTTAAAAAAAAATAACATTGTGCTTAAAACATGGTAGATATGCAACAAACCTGGATGCCCTTTGCCTGGTATCTCACACTCAGTTTTGTATGTTGAGAGTTAGAAACATCGATCAGCTGCCTCCTGCACACCCCCTACTGGGGATGTGGCCGCAACCAAGGTACATGCCCTTGACCGGAATCGAACCTGGGACCCTTGAGTCCGCAGGCTGACGCTCTATCCACTGAGCCAAACTGGTTAGGGCTGTTTCAGGCTTCTTAGGATATATTCCTAGAAGTGAAATCACTGGGTCAAATGGCAGTTCCATGTTTAATTTTTTATCCCCAAACTCCCCATGCAGCTTCACTTTTCATTCCTCTTTCCCATGAGCCACACTGAGTATTTCATGTGGATCTATAAATACTTTCAACCCCAACAGTGTTTGACTAGACATTTCTGTGTTGGCCACATCATGAACGCATGCGTGAGAGTGATCATGAATAGTTTGGAAGGGACATATAGTTTTCCTTTGTATGAACATTTCGATGTACTGCCCCTCTGTTTCATTTGTGTTCAGTCCTGAGCCTGTGTGTGTGCTCTGAGTAATGCCACCAAGAGATTTTTGTTGTCCAAAGTGGAGTACTGCTCGTGTTGCAGCTTCAGCATTGGTTCATAGATCAAAGTGGTGGGTTGTGCTTTCTTCTGAAGTCTGATCACGGTCAGAAGTAGCATGAATGTTGGAGTTTGCAATGGTGTTGGTACATTTGTGTCCAGTGAATCCTCCCTTCAGTTATTCCTTCTTGCAAGAGCAGGTGCTAGGTACAGTCTGTGGTCATGACACACTCACTCACACCCAGTATTTGACTTCAGTTTTAGAGGTTATGCAAGTTTATTGCAATTAATCAAATGAGGCTGTTTTCTAGACTGACCCAAAGTCCTAATCCAATAGGGACAATGGCCCTGTAACCATGCAGTCTTACTATTTTCATGAAATAACAAGATTACTGAGATCCTTAGAAGCCTAGGGTTAAGTGAAGAGGCAATTCAGGCATTATTTCCATAGGAAGAGAGGAAGTGATTTCTGTATGACAAAGGGGAGGAAAATGAGAAATCTGAAGCTAATTATTTCAATGGTAAAGGCTATACTTAGACACTCTAAGGGCAAAAGGTGACTTCATTTTAATTGCTTTTCTATACTATTTCTTGTTTCTTGTTCTGTTGTGTGAAGAGTGGAAAGGAAAAAGTGAATTACTATGGATTTTCCTTTTTAATTAAAGCACATTGTTAGTTTCTGATAGCATATTGATTGCTTACAATTCAGGGTGCTTTTCCATTTATTTTTTTTATACAGAATTGAGGCTTGTGAACCTGGATGAGTCAGCCATTCATTGATGGTTTAAAATAGTGGCCATCTAGCTGTGAGCAGATTTGTTTGGAAATTAGAGTTTTAGTTAGCTGAATTAGAAATTAAGTCTAGACTCACCAGATGAGCATTTTAGTTGTTCTTATACACAGGCTATTTCAAAAAAGTTGAGTATGATCTCAATCCAGGTTCCTATACCCTATTTTTTTCTGTATATACTATATTAATGTATATATCATGCTACATGAAGTTATTGTTTCTAAGATAACAAATACTATTCCCATGAATCACAAATAAGTGTACCACTTTATATAACATCCAAGTTCTTAAAACTCTATGTCAAAATCAACTCATTTTTTAATTTGGGTTATATTATCTTTTCAGGGATTTCTCTTAACACGCAGCTGTCAGTTTTCCTGGCCATTTATACTACCTTAGCTCTTAAATACACGAGAGCAGCTAACTCTGTTTAAAAACATTTTCTGCCAAGTCATTTGGAAAACAAAGTAAGTTTTAAACCTTCACCCATAGCCTTTGAGCCTGTCCAGCTGAAACTCCAGACATTGTGGAACAGAGACAAGTAATCCCCACCAGTCTGTCTGATTCCCTGGCTCACAGAATATGTGAGCATGATAAAAATGGGGTTTTAAAATCACTTTTTACAAAAGTAAATACTATATATACCTTACCCTGATTTGTCTATTAATTCTTTTTTAAAAAGTTTATTGTGTTTAATAATTTCTTAGGAAGAACATCCCTTTATTCCATTAGAGATCATTTCTGAGATAAATAAGTATAACTGCAGTTACGGAATAATGCAATTACATATAAATATATAATAATATATAATGTCAATAATGAGTATTGATACTTGCTTTGTACATAGTTAAATATTCTTTGATTCTTTCAAAGGTTTTATATTTTGCTATTGCTTAGCAGCTGAATAAACTGAGACTCACAAGGATTAAAACATTGATCTTAGGTCACCCACAGTGAGAACTGTGGCTTAAATGAGGTCAGCGTGACTTCTAATTCCATGCTTTTCCCACTGCACTACACTGTCTTCCCAAAGGGCCAGTGCAAAGGCCCAGTGCCCAGAATCCCATGAACCAAGAAAGACCTACTTTGGTTTCTATTTTTCTTTTAGCATTTGCAAAGTGAAAAATTCTATAATATAGGGAAACTACGTAAGTGCAATATGTATATATGACTACAGATTAAACCAGAAGTAAATATGGTTGAGAATTAATTTTAAAATAAATATTTTTGCTTTAAAAAAAGAGATTGTAACAAAAAGAATGATACACTTTTATTTAAAGATTATTAAATATATATTAAATATCCTTCCATCTAAATAAGTACAAAAATTATATGCAAGGTCTTCATGTGCCAGCCATCCTGATTATTATGTTATTGTTTGATATTATTTACATTAGGTCTTCTTTTAATTCATAAACAATATAGGGTGGCATAAAAATGTATATTGTTTTATGTGTTTTTTTTTTTTTTGGTTTTGTGTTGTTTTATCTGTTTCCATCACCTGTATCATACAATGCGTACACTTTCGGAAATTGCCTTTTCATTTAACATCATACTTTAAAAAATGTATTCATATTGATATATAGATTTTAAATCCATTTATTTGGTATAGAATATTTTATTATAAATATGCCATAACTTATTTCTCCATTTTGATATTGATTTCTAATAACTTATTATTTAAGAAATGCAGTAAACATCCTGCTACGTGTATCCTTTTGTGTTGCAAAGGGTATATGAAATTTCAATTTTACTCAATCTTGTAAAATTTACCTTCCCATTAGGAATATTTAAGAATCAATATGTGAAAAGGGCCTGAAGAATCAGCACAAAATTCTAGGTACAGCAGGCATCTATAGCTTTCAGCCATAGAGTCCCAGATAATGTGGAAATAGGAAGAGTTGAATTTTAACATCCTACTCACAATGTTAAATAACGCCCTGTATAAACAAATCAGAAGGGAAATTTTTAATTCTTGGAACCAAAAATACTATTTATCAGAATTAGCAGGAAACCATTAAAGTGGAAGTCACAGAATGATTTGTGGCTCTAAATTAATTTATCAAGAGAAAAATGATTGCATACAAAGAAAGCATTCAACTAGTTTAACCAAGAAAAAGAATCCCAGAGTACAGAACAGAGAAACAAGAGAAAAATAATAAAAATAGACAGAAATCAATGACAAGGGCAATAAAACAAACAAAACAGGGATTAATCAAGAATAAAATTTAAAAATGATTCAGTTAAAAGATAAATAAGAGAGACATTATGAAAAACTCATTGAAAAAATAACTATGGGAAACAGAAAGCGTTGTAACTGCAGTGCTTTCCCTGGTCCATTCTTCTTCCATGGCAGCCAGTCTGCATCTGTGTGGGGAAAACCCTTTCCCCTCCAGACTCAAACCAACCCACCCCCCTTGCGGTTTTCTCATAGTTTTAAACTCTAGTTTTTTAGGTTCATCAACCTTCCTCCTGCTTCAGGGAGAGTAAAACAGAACAAACAAACTGAATGAATTAGATCTCGACTATTATTGGGACTAGTTGCATATGTATTATGATTTCATATAGAAACATCATAATGTTTTAGAAAAAAGCATCTATGTCTATATATAATAGAGACCACTTATATATAGATCCTCAAGGAGAGACTGCTATTCCAATGAAGAATATACAACACATATAGAGATATCCAAAACACCTAATAATACTTTAAACTGAAAACATCCTTTTAAGTGTAGTCTACAATTCTGAACCACCCTATCAAGAAGATAGTTCTGAAATTCACCACCCCCCTTCCAAACCCCAGAAGTTCTGCACTGAGCACAGGAACAATAGCTTCATTCCCCTCCTGTCTTCTGCTATTTCCTTTCCCCAGTTTCTTCCTGGGACAGTCGGTGGTGGCCTGACTGTGATACAAAAAGATAATTGCTCATATTGTCAGAGCTCCAGGCTCTCAACAGAAAGACAGACCATGGAGCACTGATTTGGGTTGTGGAAATACCCTTCACACATCACAATCAGATAAGTGGGAGGAAATTAATCTTCTTAGTGGGGTGCAGGTTTTGCTGGACTATGTCTTGGAGATGCAATCAGTGCTGTCAGGATAGAGACCGACCCTTGCGTCCGTTTCACTAAGATAGTTGGGTCTCATCTCTCCTTACCTTTGACAGCTTTAAATCCTGTCCTCCCTGGCTAATCGCTCAGGCTGAGAAAGTCACGTTTTAGCTGATGTGTATCTTTCTTTCTCCTTCTTTTTCTCCTTGCCTCTCCTCAAGGTGTTACCCTTTCCATTTAGCCAAGCACATAATAATACTCTGTCCCTTTATGTGTGCAAAATATTTAATAGGAGGTTTTTTTTTCTGTTCTTTTTATAATTGCTCCTCAAACAGTTATGGATATTGGGGCTTTAAACCTTTTTTTTAATGGACTTTCATTTCCAAGGTTAGTGGCAAAGCCAGGAAAGAATTCTCTATGCACCAGATCTTATATTGATCCACATTAGGGGAAAAAGAAACTTGTTAGGGTAAACGAATCATCAGTTGCTCTAATAGTAAACATTCATTTTATTTTAAATGACGTCAAGAAATTCTGCCCTTCCATTTCTATGAGTTCTACATTTTGCCAATGATTATGACGTGAGGAAATATGATTGCCCTAAAGTGGCTCTCTTCTCATTTGTAAAACAAGGCGGCCTTCCCTACTCACACTTGAGGAATAGTGTGAGCATGGGGGAAGCTGACTGGATCCTTCTTTAAAGCGTGTGAGTTCCTAGGATGGACAAACTGTGGATTGCTCATTCTGCACCCAAAGCACTTTGCACCACACGCTTTGTACAGGCATTCACGAGGGCAGGCTTGTTGGGTGGATGGGTGAATATTGGACGTTAGAGAAAAGGGGCTTCATGAAACCAAGCTAGAATGTCTATTTGTGGTGCTGTAGTAAACCCAGTGCTAATCCCGTAGCAGTTGTCACAGAATGATATATAATGTTACACATTTTTGTTAGGCTGTGGAATCCATTTACATATTTCAGATTGTGATAAGGGTCTGTTTGATCCAGGAATTTGCATATGAGAAGCAGTATAGTTTATTCTGAATGTGCCTTTGGTACATCTCCCTGTGACATGAACTTTTCTGCAGTAAGTCCTCTCCCCTGACCACTGGTGCTGGGACTCACCTTTCTGAGGTCACCCTCAGCCCCGCGCATTCCTCTGAGGCTCACCTAGGAATTAGCTCACCACACCTCACTTCTTTCCCTCCCCACCTCCACAGAGAGGGGCAGAGGCGTCAGGGGACACAGCTGAGGAAGCGCTGGGGAGAGCAAGGCGGTCCTAGTGGACCTCTGTGTCCCTCCTTCTTCGGAATCCAGTGCTTCCCATGCCCCAAGGTCTGACCACTCGCCTCCAGAATTACCTGTCGGTCCTTCTGCTTCTTTCCCAGACTCCCAGCAAAACGCGTGCTTTTCCAGTGGACCTGCCTTAGATGAGTAATTTGATTAAATTGATTGAAAGTATGAATGACAATTTTGAAATCCTTCCAAAAATATTTGTCTGTGATCTCAGGTTGGAGGGACCAATAATTGCTGGTGCTCAGGCATGGGGTCAGGGGGTGAAGGGGATGCCTTTAGTGCCATTAGAAATGGGGGAAGGGGGTGTATAGCCTGTGGAACTTCTCTCAGGAACCTCTGGGGAACCCTAAGGAGACTGGGACATGAAATAAATCTACAACGTGAAGAGACTACTTATTTGGAATTCGGAAAGACAGAGCCACATTGTCTCTTTCCCTAACTTGTCTGGCTCTTGCGCTAATTACCAAGCATGAGAACACCTACCACATTCAGTACTGCTTCACCGTTTTCTCCAGCACTCTGTGTGATGTTCATCTCACTCTGTAGCCCCCCTAGAATCTCCTGGAATGTGGGATGAAATGGTATAAATGCAGTATCTCTCACAACTGCTAGGACAAGGCAGTGCTTAACATTTAAGCATTGAATTAATCACATTATTCTCAAAGATAGAGTATGTGGAGCTCATGGTCACTTCTTGTTCTCAATATTATTGTGATCTAATTGTATTAATTTAGCATTTTTAAAAATATGATGAGGTCTATTGTTTTTCTATGTGCTCCTTTACTGTTTTTGATTGTTTATAATATGACTCAGAAGTTGTCCCATCTTTAGACGCAGAATCAGGAGGAGACAGACACTTTATATTCTGTTTCCCATGCCAGTGTCTTGCACATAAATTCTGTCTTCCAAGAAGTGGGTGAGGTGGGAGATGTTGATAGGAAAACTTCTGGAATATATTACAGTTATCTTCATGAGATAACTCCAGCAGTTTGTTTTCCTTCCATATTCTGAAGCTGGATTCAGAAGCCCTTACTTGATTTCATAAAAACAATGAGCTGTGGGTAAGTCCCTGCTCGGTTATCGTGGCCTCTCAGGGTAGATATGGCATGTTCTGTATGTAATATGTGAGCTGGCCTTTTGTATGCATTTCTTGTGTTAACACTAAACATGGCACTCACATGATTTGCCTTCCCAGTTCGGAGCTTAGTGTTTCAATCTATAATTTAAGAAAAGAAAAAAAAAAGCCCACATTCACAAAACTGCAGCTGGATTGTTCCCAACAGGAGCTGTGGGTCAGGGCTCCCAGGGCATCGAGATAAAGCTCGAGGCTTAGCTTCCCCCAAAGGGTGCCCCCTACTGGCTCAGCGGACTTTAACGAGGGAGGGAAAGACTTTTCTATTCTTTCCCTCCCACTTTAGAAATTAGGCAGGCAGTAAGTATATTGCAAATACTGATTTCTTATGTGGAGTATCACATCTTTTATATCTGCATGACTGTACTGCATCTAACATGCAATCGTTTTCATGTCTTCTTTCAAAACGTTAAAATGTATGCCAGCAGTGTTCATATTTTAGGTAACAAAAAGTGTGATGATCAAGTTTTCATGTTGAATGAACTTGTTAAACATTAGTTTCTTCAAAGCCATCTCTTTCTTTTATCTATTTTCCTATGTCCACAGCCCACTTTTGCCCAATTTTGCTCATCTCTTTATCCACAGAATTCAAAGAAACCCCTTTCCCCTCATTTTGTTGCAGTTCTTAGGAATGAACAGGAGGTGGCAGTAACATTTCAAGCTCAAAGGGCATTTAGGGGCTTTCTCAGCAAACTGATACTTGCATTGGAAAACTTGAATTGTACAAACTAGCGCTAAAACCGAGGTATTTTCAAAATGCCAAATATAATTTAACACAGGGGCTTATTTAAAAAACACATAAGTATATTTCAAGTATAGCTCATGTGGTGATTATTAGGGTAATTATTTGGGTAGGAAATTCTTAAAAGAGCAGGAAATTATGAGGATGAAGGTAATTAGTAGAATTTACATCAAATGAAGGACTCACAACCAAACCTTATTATTTGAGTTCTGGGACTTATATTCCTACCTCCACACAAATGCCAGTCTCTCTCTGCTTCCTCGGATTTTGCTCTTTTTGCACCCTCCCCTCGTGGTGGTGAATGTTACCTTTGAGGCTGTTTGGCACCCCCTGAATGGGTGTGTGATCACTTGAATAGAGAATGTGTTTGTCTTTCTCTCATTTCAATGCCACTCTGTGTGGCTTCTGTAACTTTCATCTCTCTTGCTCTCATCCTTGCCTGCCCTCTCTCTTACTGTATGCGCTTTGTGCATTGTCTTAATAGCAATACTCATAATTAGAGGGAGGAAAAGCAAAGAAAGAGAGGATTGTATCATTGATAGGGATTCTCCGTGCTAAGGGATTTGGGGTTCTAGTTTTCCTAGTTAGAGATGCTTTGGGGCCAGAGTGATGGTGGTAAAGATGCCACCTGGATCTGTGATCTCACTATTTCTTGCTCAAGCCCTCAAAACGATGTCATCGTCCTCTAGGCAATGCACATCCTTGAGGGTAACTCAAGGGAGAAACGCTGTTCTCCAGAGATGGTAACCTACAGCCAGGCTTTCAAATCACATTAAATCTTGGGCATACTGGATTTCCATAGAAAGTCTTTGTTCATCAACAGGGAATAAATTGAATGTGTGCAGCAGCATCATTCCCAGGTGAAACAGAAGAACAGTAGAGATGGTGATTCCACAGCAGTGGTGGGAGCTCTTGAAATGTGCCTGGAAGGGGTGCCCGGCTGGGAAATCTGTTTCCATTTGGGCCATTTCTCGGGAGTTTGTTACCAGACAACCAGCAAGAATGGTTCATGCAGGGAACAGAATCCTACTTATGTGATTTGGCCCAGGCCTGAATGCTCCTGGTGGGAGGCTGTGTTAGAGAGATTGGATCCCACCAAAGTGTGAGAAAGGTGGGTGAGAGAAGCCTAGGGGGCTCTCAGGGCTGAGGTCACAAGCACCCGTGCTTGGAGGAAACAGTGTTTTTTGCTGTAGTCCTCACCCCAAGGTGACAAAGAGGTGGAGGACAAAGAGGAAAGACTGGCGTAAGAAGGAAAATTCATGAAAGAGAGAGTTGCTCTCAGTGTGCGTGCTTCTTTGTTCCCCAGTGAGGACTTCACAGCCAAGGAGCAATTTACTTGTGGTGGGCCACGCGAGTGGACAGATAGCACAGCATCTAGCTCACCCTAGCATTCCTCCTTTGTTTTCTCTGTCATCCCATGATGGTAACCAGGAAATGAAGGGGCCCTGGCTCCTCCAGCCAGGCCTTTGAGTTGGTGTGAATATATCAGAGCTCCCCTTCCCCGTCCACAGTTTCAGGGAAATATTCCATTGCTGAGTGTTTTCAGACTATGGGTCTCTGTTCTTGTGCCAATTCAGACTCAGGGCTTAGCCTGTCCTTTGTGCTTGTTCTCAGCTCACTTCCATGTGACTCCATCCCTTGGCCAACTCCCCACCAGGTGATGGTTTATAAGTGCTAAGTCAGTATGTCTATGTGTTGGGGACACTGGGAAGGGAGGTAGACATTCACTTGTGGGGTGGTTCTTTCCAGAAAGTAATACACCCATGTAGATGGGTCCCTAATAGTCATCTAATTTATCCTTTGTCTTTAGGAAAGGTTATCTAAAATAGGTGGTCTATTGACCTCTTGTCTCTCCCCAAAGAAAGAAATGATATCGACGTCCCAAGGAGGGCCAAGTAGGAAAGACATGGATGCTGTTGAAGACAAGAAATAAAAACAAAAGAAACTATAGAGGCTGAAAAAGTAGACACATTGTGTTAAGATATTGTGTTAGGATGAGCTTGCAGGTTTAGAGAATTCCATCCAGCTTGCCAAGAAATGCATGCACCTGAAACGTATTGCAAAGCATTGTAGCCCGTCGTAAAGGCTGAAATAGTCACTATGCCCATCATCTCAGTTCCAGGCTTGTTGATTAAAAACAATAAAACATCACAAGAAGTTCAAAACTTCTTAAAGACTCTTTTGCCTTCATAAATACCACACTCTTTTGCTCTTCTGTATTACTACTTTGCTAATAAAAACTGGGCGCATTTTTCAATGTCCTTAAGCCTTATAATTGATCTACTAGACAGATTGGAAGACTCGAAGGGAAAAGTGCTGATGGGAGGCAATCTAAATACCTACCTTTGAGTTTCTTAGAGATTCCTTGTGTCTTAAGTGATGACAAGTTCTGTCCAATACAGTGGCCACTAGTCAATGTATGCGCTATGTCTCATTCCTTCAGTTCCTTGATATCTGCATACATTAATCTCAAAACATGATTCGTTCCAAAATGTTATTAATGTATTTAGGTGGATCGTTTCATATTTTCAGACTTCCTTGGAAACATCCCTATTCCAGAAGAGAACAAACACCCTTCTGGGGACCATGGAGACATTGCCTGAAGCTGTCTGCTTTAAACACAGATATTTTTGAAGTTTATTTGCTTTATTTTAAGAATTCAAGTGACTTTTGCTTTTGAATCCATAGTATGGCTGTGCCAGTTTCAATATAAAAATAATACTATAATTTTACCAACTAAATTATATAATTCATCATTTAAAAATAGTGTCGTCTTCCTGGAGCTTCCTTCATGTTCAAGTTCCCACACGGACCCTAGTTTGAAAAGTGTTGCTTTCAGTTAAAAGGAGAGAAAAGCATGAATGTTCTACCAAGCAGGATAACATTCCAACGCAGACTTTTACCAGCAAATCTTCAAGTCAAAATTTAATAGAAAAGTAAAGGGAACAAAAGCAAAACCATTTCCATAAAGCTTGAATGGATGAATAAATGAATGGATCATTTCTTAATATATTTTTAATTATCATTCATCTCCTCTTCACCTTCTTTTCCCAGTGCAGTGGTGACACAGAGGAAAAAGCCCTCACACTTTCTCTATAAATTACTAATTCAAAGACCCTGGGTGAATCTTAGTTCATTCCCTCTGCTGTCGTTTCTTTAAGTTTCTATTTTTGGAAGGGTCCATTTCCATCCCTTATTTCTTCCTCCATTAAATCTTCCTTCCTCCGTCTTTCTCTTTCTCCAGTTCTAAGTTTCATGGAAATCTGTTAACAGTTCTTACCTGCTTTATGCTGCACCTTTTTTGTATGTTCCCAGCCTACGTTTGTTGGCTCATCCCTGTCTTGCTTTTTTTTTTTCTCAGGGCATCTTTGTGTAGATATGCTGGTTCCTTTTTGTGTATTATTCATATTTGCATGGGGTACGTTCTGTTTGGAACCACTAGTTTGGAATGACATGGCCCTGCCTCTTATGTCTCTAGTCCTATCTTTAATTACTTCTTTACATTCTAACAACACAGAATTATTTGTGTATTGTATACCAGATTATGAAATTTCACATCTGCACTCCTTTTCAGATGTCTGTTGCTTCTACCTGGCATTCTTCTCCTTTCTTACTTACCTACTAAGCTTCTACTTACCCTGCAAAGCCCAGCGCAGATGGTTCTTGCTTTCTGACACCTCCTTTCCCTCTTTAGGGACAAAACTGATCTCCCTCTATTCTACAAAACCTCTTTCCATAGGTCTTGATCATTATATTTCTTCACTTAATTGTACTCATTTGTTCACATTTTTTTTCCCACTAGATTATCAGCTCCATGAAATTGATATCTTGTTCCTCTTCATATCTCCATCACTTGACACTGGGCCTGGAACTTAATGTGGTCCCAAGTAATAATTATTATTCAGGTTTAAATCAACACAAATTGAAATATTTAAACCTGAATAGTAATTATTAAGGTTTAATAAAATAGAAGTAACAATTTTACATGCAGGGCTTGAGTCTTTATTTTTGTTGTGTTACTTTGCTGAATTTGTATGAAATGTAAATAAAAGTGTAAGAAATACCAAAAAATGCAAAATAAAATATATATATTTTATAGACTATAATAAAAGACTGGTAATCAAGAAAGATGTGAGGAAGAGCACTTTAAATTCTGGAGTTATTTGAGTGCTCATCATAGTTTAGCTGATGCTCTCTCCAAGATAAAGTGAATATGGAAGAGGAATCAAAAGCCTGGGACAAAAACACAAATCACCCAGGTGCCGTGGGAAGAAGAAGTCATGAGCTTTTATGCATTCCTTAGTTGTCAGATGGAGGAAGATTGTCTATTCCTGAGATTCAACCCCTCAGTTTTAACAAATAACTACTTAGATTGCTGACTTCACAATATTTCTCTTCTCCTGAGCTAAATTCTGTAAAACATTTTATGCCCATTTCCAGGCATAATGTATGATGTATATGTCTCAGTCGTATAACTTAGTGACTTGTTACAGTGCAAGGTGAAATACTGAGTGAGGATTGAAATACTCCATATGTCTTGAAATTCCACAAATCCAGGCGTGCCGGAGACATTGAGCATAGAAACTCAACATGACTAATCCTTAGAAAACACCCTGAAATCGATAGCTCTTCCCCGCTGCCTGGACACACTGCAGAGCGTATCCCCATGGGACTTTATCGCAGCCATCTGGAATTTTTCAGATTTAATATTAGGTCTTTGCTTTTGCAGAGAGGCAGCAAAAGCCTGCTGCCCAACTCCTCCATCTGAGACATTGCTTTGTTCATTTCCGTGAGTTTTTCTTTGTTCCTATAGTTCTGTGAGAAATTAATTTCAAACAATCGGAGACACATTTTTGCTTTACTTCCCATCAGAAAACACCGGGAGTGAAAAAGTTTCCTTGTGGCTGACTCTTTTTTATGTCCTGCACAGATTATTATCTCATCCTATTTCAATATATGATTTTTTTAGACTCACCTTCCAGTCCAATTTCACCTTTATTCAACATGCTCTCGTCTTTTATTTTTTTCCTAATTGTTAAGCAGACTGTGGATCTCCATTGCCAGGTGCATTGGGTGGCATTGGGCTCTGAGAGTGACTACATTGTCTCCAGTCTGGAGCTTCAGGCTCATTCCCCAGGCTCTTCCCTCACAGCTGATATAGGAGCTGACAAACTTGTCTTGACGGGCATTTGAAGGTGACATGATGACTTTTTGTGGAGCCCCAGAGTGTGTCTGAGTCTGAACACCAGTGTGGTGTTGCTAAAATTAATTCAACAGATTTTAATCGGGGCCCCTGTGTTTAAAATAAGAGTTGGTCTTAGTTTTTAAGGAGCGCACAGCCTTGTGGGGAAGACCAGTGTGTGGACAGTAAGGAACAGGGGAGCTCCAAAGAGAGGATAGCTCTGATCCACCAAGGGTGGAGGGGGAGGGAGAGGGATGCAGTGATAGCTTAGGATGACAGTAGGTTCCCTCTTACTGTTCCCTGTGTCATTGTCCTACATACTGATTTTCTCCCTACAAAATCTTTGGACCTTCTGTCATTTTCACATGCAGAAGTTTACTTGAAGAGACCTGTAGGTCGAAATGATTACACACTTTTCCACTGATGACAGTGTCTTTATACCATACAGTTCACTCACATAATGGACAACAATATTACTGATCTGTAGATAAAGCAGTATCAAGCATCCCAAAGTAGCTAAAATTTTCCTGCAACCAGTATGCATCCACTAACTCATTCTTTTCCCAACCTTGTCATCACATCTCATTAATATTAATTATATTAATGGTTAGCTTTATTACCGAACTCTTGCATTGGCCTTTGGTCATCTCCCAGCTATGGGCTTTAACAGTCTAGTTGTTTAAAGGAGAAGACTTCAATTTATAAAAGTTTTAAAGGAGAAGTCTTCAGTTTATAAAAGTTTTGTGGGACTCCAAAGGTTATTCTAATTTCTAGCCTTTTCCTTCAAAATTCAAACATCCCTGAATTCCGTATTGTTTCTCCTTCTCCCCAGAAAAGAATGAGTTAGTAGTCAAGATTGTACCTTCCAAGCTTGAGAGGAGTTCATATATAAGGCTATGTCTGTATTGCTCAAAGTAACCCAATTAGTAGTCAGCTGTGGAAGGAAACGGGGAATTACTGTGAAAGAGGTTGATATAATGCTTCATTGGTATTAGTCATAATTAGAGCTGAACCCCAAATAGGATGGAAAGTCTTTAATTTATAAAAGTTTTGTGGGACTCCAAAGGTTACTCTCTTTCCTCATCCTGATTCTCACAGGTTTAGAGACATACGGCCAGAAATAGAAGGTCGATGTAATTCTCATTAAAACATTAAATTCCGCAAAGAGTGGAAACAAAATCCAATAATAAGTGTACTTGCCATTTCTTTTATTCCTGCTATTTTTGCTGTCGGAGATTAATTTTTGCCCACAGAGACTCAGCCTAGTGCGTATTTACATCTCTGGCATTTTTTCTGGAGGCCTGGGCTTGGGCGCTTACTCACACTCTGATATCACAGGATTTCATCTATTATCACATTTTATATGAGTTCTTTTTGTGTGTATGATAAATCCAGACTTAACTAAGTATGTGCAGTCCTATGACACTATACAGTAGACATTCTAGTAACACTACCCCTCCACCAACCCAGGTAATCTTTGGGAGTTATTGATTGGAGTAACTTAATGGAAGTTATTGATTGGAATATATATATATATATATATATATATATATATATATATATATATATATTATGCAACCAATGCATTAATTATACCATCTACTCTATGGAATTTCTATTTAACTGAATTTTGAGGGTATAATTTCTATAATTTCTTGATCATTGTTGTACTTATAATTATCAGTATCATTTACAAAAGATTTATCATGCTTATTATCTCATTTTAGGTCTCCAGTCTCTTCAGAAGATCACGGTAAGCATCTGTCTTACTTGTACTAATTCAGGATTAAAAGTTGAGCTCTGCTCCTTACATTTCATTGTAAGGGCAAAGAATTATTTAAGAAAATGTGTCTAAGATTGTTTGCCTTGTATTTTTTTTAGTGTGAAATGTGAAATACTTTCAAAAACTTAATTCATCCTAGCTAAATTTAGTATCTTGTATTTCTTTGATTATATCACAACCATTTTGGTTGACAAATATTAAAGCTTGACATATTCTGCCTGATTTCTGTCCAATCTCCAGAAATCTTTTGTGACTTCATGTAACTTCTTTGAATTACAGATATTTTTAAAATGGGGGTTAGTAGTAGACATTCCTAAAAGTCTCTTCCAGTTCAGACATTGGGGTTTGCACAGGGTATTATAAGTCTCAAATGAACCTAATTGGTAAGTGGTATGAGTTATTATCCAGCTGAAGTGAGTTATTGGCAATTTAGGAAACAACTATGTGATTGAAAGAATAAAACGTATGTTTTTGTCACATCTAACTTTTGGAGTGGTTCACTTATTCACTCAAATGTTCAAAAACATTAAGTGTCTACAGTGAGTCAGTTATGCTAAGTAAGCATGTTATACAAACATGCTATTGTGGTGTGTGGCACAGAACTTTTCCCCTAAGGAACTTTATGGGTCCAGTGGGGAAGAGGGTGGTGGAATGACACTTATCTACTGCAATACAAAGTGAAATGTGATTAATCTTATAAAAGAGGTATAAACATGACTCTAGGAATACTACTGGCTTTCTCCTCATCCAGTCCCTGCTAAGGCACCATTCTCCATTCAGCCAGCCAAGTAAATACCATGGAAGCTGCTCTAAGCTTCTTCCCTCTTCCCCTTGTTTCCACCTGTCCACACTTGCTTTGTGTATTTCTCTTATCTCTACTCTCTTTTCCATCACCATTGCTTTAGTTTAGGGCCTGTCCATCTCTTTCTTGGATTTCGAAAATTGTTTTTTACCTGGCATTTCTGCCTCCAAATTTCTACCTCTAGTTCACTGCATGCTTAGATAGCATCAAACGGGTTGTTCTAGAGTAAAAATCTATTCCCATTCCCTGTAGGATGAAATATTTTCAGTAGACAAATAATTGTATTCAGATTTCCAATGTTGTATTTTAACACAGACTAGAAAGTTCTAAATGATGGAACCTTTGTCTTCCTCTACTGCTTATTGCTTCTATTGGCATCTTTCCCCTTCTGTCCATGCAGAACCACTTCTGATTTCTGGAACTCACCTCAGTTTTGGAGTCTCTCTGCTTTTTACCCCTGCTGCTCTTTCTGACAGGAAACTGCTCCTCCTTTTTCCACATACACAGTACACTTACCATTTGAGACTTCATTAGAACATCTCTTCTCTCTGAGAGCTTCCTGACCCACTTCTCACTGCAGCAAATGTTTTCCTTCACTCTAGAATTTAACACATAAATTTGATGCTTGATTTGCCTATCTCCTCTGTGAGATTGATATCACTCCCAATAAAGTAGAAAACATTTAAAACATGTTTATTAAATGAATATGTTAAGAAGAGAACGAGGAATTTTTGCACAGGCCTCTTCTGTTCTCATATAAAATCTCTCCCAATACTGTAATGAAGTTCTTTCATGTTCTATGAAGAATCAGGGGGCACATTATGTTTAGGCCCATGAAGTCAGAATCAGGTGGCCAACCACCTAATAATGACCTATTATTGTCTTCTATTTTGCTTATTGGTGTTGGCATGACTAGGTTTTTTTATTGCAAAATTAGAGGTCCTTGGGCTTCCAGGTTCAAATGATAAACTAGAAGTTTGTGTTTGGTTTGTATTTTCAATTAAGATTTCACCTATTGACCTTTATTTGCTTTTGTCTTCCAATCAATAAGAACTTATCCCCCATTTCAGAGAAAGGGGGTAGAGGGACTTCTGAATTACAATTCAATAGTCTGCTAGGGATTATTAAGGTTATGAGCTGTCAGTGAGCATATGTTGGTGTCCTTGGAAGTCCAGTATTGATAGCACTACTTCAGAATTGATTATTTTAAGAACTGGTATATATGATGAGCTAAAGAAACATTATCTTAATTAGAGGACATTTATATGTTCCTGGCTTCAAAAATGCTATTACATGTTCATGACTCTTAGTTTGATTCTGCAACTTTCCAAAACCACTCAAATATATAATGTAAAGTTATAATGCTGATTTATCTACTTTTATTTAATTTTCATCATCTTTGGCCCATGTATCCTTAGAAAATATTCTTCTTCCTTTCTTTATCACCAAGATTCTTTACTAGCACTTAAAATGTGTTGTCTTCTGTCCATATATTTTTGTGCTCATATATTCTGTGATTAGCATAAAATCTCTTGAATATCATTTCATCGAGCTTCCATTTGCACAGAATAATGTAGGAGACATAAGAAGTGGTATTTTTGGTTTTCAAACTTATGGGTAGAAAAATTGGGGCACACTGGGCAAATGATTATGAAATTGGAAGATAAAGAGCTATATACGTCTTGACTATTTTATTTGCTTTTCACCAATGATTACACTTCTCTCTCTAAGCACTGGTCACTTCAGCTATCTTCAAAACAGGCTTCATTCTTGAGAAAATCTGATTTTCTAAAGTTCAAAAATCCTGACATCTGAATTCACACATATTACCTTTTCATAGAAAATTGAATAGTGGCTTTGGTATTTATCCTCTGAGTTTGCTTCCTTGTTTGTAAAACAGGGCTAGTCGCATCTACCCTGCCCACATCATGGGATTGCTGTGAGTTCAAATGGGAAATCACCTGTGAAATCACTTTCCAATTTGTTAAAAAGCACCTCAGACGTAATGCTGTTGTTGGCCCAGCAGTGCACAGGGACATGTGTTTACTAGTGATCTTTGCTTGGCACTGGTGCTGCCTATGAAAACTTAAAAGATGTGCTGGTTGGGGAGGGGCGGGGTGGAAGTGGTGGTGCTTGTGGTGGAGAACTGTTTCCTTTGACATTATTATTAAATATTAAATTTTCATAGGAATACTTTTTACAGCTGGGTGAGGAGGAGTAGCATGGTTAATGACGCTTGTATAAACTAGAATAAAGGTTCCGTTTATGATTAGATGACTTGTCATGTGGAGTTGATGACACAGGCATAAATGAAATGTAAAATGTTTCTATTTATAGACTAGAGTATCATAGTCATTAAAAATAAAGGCTAAAATTTATCGAGTACTTATTATGTGCAGACACTGTGCTAAAGTGTTTCCACTACATTATTTGTCATTTCATCCTCTGCAACAGCACTCAAGAGCAGGTATTATCCCCAATTCTCCAGTTGGGGAAGCAATTCAGAGTTCTCAAATAACTTGCTTAGGATCACACAGCTAGTCCATGGTAGAATTAATTTTCAAGCCCAGTCTAACACTGGCTCATTTAGCCACCATGTCCTCAGAAAACAAAAGAAATGATGATCAGCAGGAAAGTGAGCTGAGAGGATTTTATGGAGAAAAAAAACTTTCTAACAAGAGTTTATTTACTACAGTGTCAGTCATTTCTTTTTAATGAGAAAACAAAACAGAACAAACACAACAACTTCTCCCTCCTGCTGGGAAGGATTTGTCCCGGTAGAAATAATAAACACCAGTGTCACATTCTCTCCTAATTAGTTAACTGAGTGAGACCGGAGCTTCAGGGAAACCTGCCATGCTCAGTCCCAGGGGCCACATTACGTTTTCATGTTACATCTGGAAGCTGGAGTCCTGCTCCTTGTCAGAAGATACGCTTGGCAGTGATTGATTGCCCTGTCCTATGAGTTTCCTCTGCATTTTGTGCCCATCTCAGCATTGTTTAAATTGCTCCTGGAGCCACCTCCTGTGCCCAGGCTGCCTCCCAGCTCACAGATTCTGTTCCGTCCCCAGAGCCTGCTTATTTTATGGGCCTCCCAGAATGCCTCTGTGCTGCTTCTACCTGTGCCCTGCGCTGATGGAGGGTCATCCTCACTCGTGTCTGTTCACTTACAAAAAGAGAGGCATTGGCAACTCTCTTGAAAGGAAGTGCCAATAATCTGATTCCTTCTGGAATGAATATCTCCAAAACAAGCTTCCCTCTCCTGTCTTATCTCCTAGCCCTGTTGGCATGTGGTTCTCACATTATATGGCAGCTTTTTGTTGCTGTAGTAGCACAATGGATGAGGATGGGAATAAGGGATGAATGGAAATAGAATTGTAACAACCACAGTCATTAGTGTAGGTGCCCAAGGATGAGTCCATGGTCAGGCTGAGCCAGTTTTACTTTGAAGTAGGTCATGCAAGGAAACTCATTATGGTGAGTCCCAAAGCTCTTTAAAGCATTAGTAGCTGCCCTTGGCTCAAACACCAGAGATTCATTTTTCTCTTTCATATAAATATATGCAATATGTAATTTTATTATAAGAGAAAAGATTCATAAAGATGTATAAAAATGTATCAACTCGGTTTAAATAACCTAAAGGAACCACTGTGTACACAGCCCAAGAACTGAAACATTTGTAGTAATCTGGACCCTTCACATCTGCCTTTCTGATTATGTTCTCTTCCCTCCCCTTCAGAGATAACTACTACTGTGTTTTTACGTTTATGACCTTACTACAAGTATGCATATTTCATGCATGAATGTATATGTATACATGTGTATATATATTTCATATGTGTGTTTATAGTTTTGCTTATTTTGAACTTTTATAAGTTGAATGCTATTGTAAATCTTCTGTGACTTGCTTCTTTTGTTCATGTTTTGTGATTCAACCTAATTGGTTAATACCACATTTGTTTTATTAAATTTTTCATACTCTATAGTACTTTATTGTATGAATATGTAAAAATTTATATATTCAAATTCTGCTGGTGAGTATTTATGGAGACTCCACGTTTTTGTTTTTGTAACACTTCCTGGTGTCAATGTCCAAAAATTTCTCTTGGGTTTAAACCTGGGATGGCATAGTTGGGTGGTAGATCTTACACACATTTATTATTTATTTATCTAAAATATATTTTTATTGATTTGAGAGAGAGAGAGGGAGGGAGAAGGACAGAGAGATAGAAACCTCAATGAGAAAGGAACATTGATCAGCTGCCTCCTGCTCCCCACACTGGGGATCAAGCCCACAACCTGAGCATGTGCCCTGACGGGTAATTGAACTGGTGACCTCTTGGTTCATGGGTCAATGTTCCACTACTGATCCACACCAGCCGGGCAGTTTTACACACATTTCAATGATCACATAATGACCTCTTATTCACATCCTAGTTTACACTCCCAACTGCAGACAATAAGAATTCCCATTAATTCACCTCCTCGTCAGCACTTGATATTAGCTGATTAATTTTTTTTTACCAAATTAGTGAGAGTGTCAAATGGTATCTCATTGTGATTTTCCAGATGGGGAAACTAAGGCACAGACCTATTAGATAATATGTCCAAGGTCACATAAATAGCTAGTAAGGGTCAGAGCTAGGATTTAGGACTCAGGTAATCCTGGATTCAGTTTCTATTCTTGGCCACTCCTCTGCACTGTCTCTCAATAGCATTGCTGAGACATGGGCTATTATTTTTGTTGAATGGAGACCTCATAATTATTGGGTGGGAATTATAAGGTGTTTTTTTTTTTTTTTCCCATATCAGTGATCAGTACCCTTGACACAGAAGAATTCAAAGATATTCTTGATCCACTTCTCCTACCCCCATACTTCCTTATTCAATAAAACAGGGATCTAATGCAGGGGTGGGCAAACTTTTTGACTCTAGGGCCACAATGGGTTCTTAAACTGGACCGGAGGGCCGGAACAAAAGCATAGATGGAGTGTTTGTGTGAACTAATATAAATTCAAAGTAAACATCATTACATAAAAGGGTACGGTCTTTTTTTTCAATAGTTTTATTCATTTCAAATGGGCCGGATCCGGCCCGCGGGCCGTAGTTTGCCCACGGCTGATCTAATGTCTTGTCAACAGCATTTATTTTTTAAGAAGGTACAATTCTTGAAGTTTAGCTATTTCCTTAAGAAAAATCACAGTAGAAAGACAATTATGATCAGAACTAGGGGCCCAGTGCATGAATTCATGCACCTGGAAAGGAACTGTGGGCTTCGAGGCTGCGGTAGGCACAGGGGTGGGTGGGTCTTGGCCCATCCTCCATGCCCCCTCCCAGCTCCTCTTGCCACGGTCTCTGGTCCCCTGTCTGCCGGGGCAGCCCTGCTCCCAATGCTCCCATGCACTGACAGTGCTGGCCCCGCTCACACCTGCTGATGGCATGGAGCAATTGGGGCCAACACCAGCAGCAGGTGTGAGCGGCAGCTGCTGCCACTCCGATTGCCCCTCAGGAGCAGGGGGAGGTGGAGAAGCCCTCAGGGGTGATTGGGCTGGCAGCCACCACCGCTCACACCTACTTACAGCTCTGAGTGATTGGGACTGGCTTCGGCGCCAGCTGCGGGTGTGAGCGGGGCCAGCGCTGGCAGTGGGTGCAAGGAGGGCTGGCACTGGCAGCAGGTATGAGTGCCGGGCGGGAGCAAAGAATTTTCAGTAACCACCAGAGGCTCCCGCCAATGACAGCGACTGGTGCCCTGCCTTGGTCTGGTGCCCCCACTCACCTGCTCCACCATCCTGCCGTGGCCAAAGCCTGGCATGTTTCGCACACGCCTCCTGGTGGTCAGTGCACATTATAGTGACCGGTTGTTCAGATGTTTGGTTGTTCCAGTTGTTCTGCCATTTGGTCTGTTTGCATATTAGCTTTTTATTATATAGGATAATAGAGTTGATTAGGAAAATTAAAAAATGTGTTTTCTTATTTTCTATAAGATATTAATTGAATATGAAAACATCAGCAGAGCTTTAACCGCCTTGGGCCTTGCTAGGCAGTGCTTTTCATACTGGCCATCCCAGTGTGTCACTTTGCATGACTTTGGAGTAGCTAATGCAAACTTGCTAGTGTTCTTTTTTGCCCCATATTCAGTTTCTGATTAGGAAATCCCACAATGGCTTTTTAATTTGGATCAAACTTTTTAGTGCTCATTTTTGAGGCTCTTCTTGCCCTGGTTTAGCTCATGTTGCTTTCGTGAATTATTTCTACTCCCTGCTTGTGGGCTTCTCTCCAAATCCCATCTCCCTTGCATTCACCAGGCCATATGGTTTATATCAACTCCTACCATCTCCTTGGCAGCCCACCTTCATTGTCTTCCACTCAAGTCCCTCTGAGTGCTCATGAATTCCCATGTCTTGGAACCACCTCCACAGATACTAAGGACACACAATGATGAATTTTCCTGACAACTCAAATGCCCATGATTTCTCCTTCCCTATTCACTTGCTGTTTTTTTGGGTGTATTCCAAACTCCCCCTCCCACCCCCATGGGTGGTGTTGCCATTCTTATTTAACTATAAACCCCATGAATAGAGATGTTGCCCCACTCTGTGCTGTGCCCTGGCATTGAATCGATTCCCTGTGTACAAGTCTCACTGTTACATTTGCTAGGGTATGTGGTTGGCAAACAGAAACTTTCAACGCATTAATGTTGTCCCCTGTTGTAGGAGATAGGTTAGCCCTGGTCCCTTTCCAAAGAAATCCGGGCACTGATGTGCTGAAGAGCTGGCCCTTTATGCTGGTCTCCCGGGGTGCTCCCAAGGACTCTGTGAGAGGAAGGGAATGAATGACAGCTTTCTTTTTCTTGGCTAGTCTTCTTTCACAAACCCTAGGAAAACAGGCAATCACTGCTGATTAGAAAAACAAAAGAAAACAGAACCAGCCAAGAAAACAAAACAAAAGCCCCTAAGCTTTCCAACATCAGCTTATATTTCTTTCTCCAAATCCTGACCCTACCATTCTCTCTCATTCCCCTTTATTAACTCTCACTGTTGATTGTAACCATATAATCCTTTGATCCATTTGGCCGCTGGGGAATGCTTTGTTGGTGATAATTATCTAATTATCTTTTGAAGCCTTATTATAGGTATGTGTGTGTGAGGGGGGTGCTATTTACTAAGATTTACTTACAATTTTGCTTTAGATTGTCTTTTGGCCTCAGAGAATAGTTAAGTGAAAGTATTTAAAACATTGCAAAATAAGAAGGTAACAGGAAAGAGTGAGGGAAGGAGGAAGGCTGACCTCCGGGTTTGCGTTTACGGGGATGGATAGAAAGGGTCATCGATTCAGAGGGGAAGTCATGGATCCTCTCTCTGTCAGTGAGGCTGTTCATTGCAGATTTCATTCCCACAGATAAGTCACTTACGCTATATGTAGGTGTTTGAGAAGGGAATGGAAAAGGCCTCACTTGGTCCCTAAGTAGTCACCTCCGATAGCAAAGTGAAGAATCCGACTGTGCTCGCTTTTTAAAGTTTACTTGTGTTTATTTAAGATTGTTACTACATGAAAGGATACTGTCTGGGTTATATTAGTGCCTGTGTAATCAAAGCACTAGGCAGGTACCCTGAAGTTATTGCCATATAATTCTTATGTGAGGATAATTGTAACTCCACTTGTCTATTTTATTTTCTATGTAATTTGATTTATTATTTATTTTTGAATTAGAGAGAGAGAGAGAGAGAGAGAGAGAGAGAGAGAGAGAGAGAGAGAAACATCAATGTGAGAGTGAAACATTGATTGGTTGCCTCCAGCACGCACCCTGACTTGGAGTCGAACCCATAACCTGGGTATGTGCCCTGACCAGGGATTGAACCCTTGACCTTTCAGGGCATGGGACAAAGCTCCATGTAACTGAGCCACTCGGGCCAGGGCTCCATTTGTCTGTTTTCTATTGAACTGGAAACCCTAATTTCCAATGAAAACATTTCCCTGCTGTGCTCCACTCCCAGGTCAGGCTTATTTTAAGGCAAGAACTGGGTAGCACTGATGACTGGCTGCCCTGAATCATGATATCAGCCTAAGCATCTCTTATCATGATAATCTAGCTTCAGAATACTAAACTGTGTTGTGACTTGTTCAGCTAGTTCCTGGAAGGTTAGTCCTGGATATGCTCCTTCAACTTGTATTAGTCGCCTAGAAGCATGTTTCCGTGTGTTTCTGTTTGCCCAGGCTGTGTGCCACGGCTCCTGAGGCCTGTGCGGTCCTGGATGGAGCTGTGAAAATATTCTGCAGTCCAGCTCTTGCCGAATTAGCAAGTCAAACAAACGCTTCCTTTTTTTCCAGCTTTCTATGCCAGCCCTCATTTTCTGGGTCTATTTTGGTTGTGCAGAACTTTAGGATGTGACTTTCTTGGCTTCATACAACATTCGTTCCCCCGTCAACATGACCCCACAGAACACTTAGAAGTGGTTACTACTCTAGCACTTCCCTTCCCCAGACTGCAACCTGGTGGACTGCGCCTCCCCTCTTCAGAGCCAGAAGAGTATGCAGCATGGAGAGAGCCATAGAACTACCTCCTTCCAGGCTGACCTGGGCCAGCTATGTGGCCTTGAGCAAGTGACTTAACCTCAACTGAGCCTCAGTTTTTCCATCCTTAAAATGGGGGTGATGCCAATAACAGTACACATCTAGTAGATTTTCTATGAGGATTATATTAGATCACACAGGTAAAACTATGCCGGCACTTCCTTTGCTTGCAAATGTGGACAAAAGGAAGGGACCGAGAAGAACAGTAAAAGTGCAAGAGAGAGCAAGAAAATCCCTCCATGCCAAATACCCAAAATGGGAATATATTTTTCTATAAATCGGCCTTACATATCCTGACTTAGGAAATTATTCAAATCTATTATTTTCTAAATTTTCTGGAACGAAACAATCCCTTCAGGTTATAACCCAAGTGGGCCGGGAGTGACTTCTGTCATTCTGGGCAAATGGTCGCCTGAGCCTGGATGGTGGGGTCAGGCAGAGATGAGAGCCTTGGTCTTGGCGTGAGATGAACCAGCCGCTGGCAGCTCCGTCCTTCGCGGGCTGGGTAATCAGGCAGGCCACTTCTCAGGCTGGGCTGGCTGCCTTCTAAGGCCTCTGAGTCAGGAAAGAAGACCGGGTGATGACACACATAAGGAGAACCCCAAAATGCCATCTTCAGTTTTGGAAAGGTATTTTGGAGACACCTATGCCATGCTTGTCTGGAGCAAGTGCGTGGATTCCTGCAGATGAGTGTCCGTGTGTTTTTTCTGCTGCTGCTGACGGGCAGCGCCACTATTTCCACCTCTCACCACGGGCCCACTCTCTGAAAAGAAAGGGAATCAGCCTGGCAGGTGCGTCGATGCTGCAGGCCGCTCTCACCCTGGGGCTTTCTTCAGCAAGTAACAAGCACATAACTGTTTCATTATGCAGCGTCCACCTTTTCTCCTGACAAGGCGAAGCCCCGTGGTTTCTTGAAAAGGGGATTTGTAATCAGCCAGAACCCACTCAATTTTGCTTTGTCTGGTGACATTTCCATACTCCCTTTCACCCTGGTCAGTGAAGGTAATTATGTCAGCCACTGCAAAAACAACTAAGAGTGGTGTTTTACAAGAAAGCAAAAAGGTCATTTGAGCCATACTGTTTCAGCGGCTGCTGGCTGTTTCTCTGACCACGCCTCTGTCTGCTCCTCATCTCTACCCTGATTAACCCTATGGGCTTCCTCACCTTCTCAGAAAGTGTGCCCCCCCCCCCCACCCCACCCCACAAAGCCATTCTTCTTTGAGCATCTGATTTCCCAGTGATCCTTCCTTTCTTTAAGCTCCTTTTATCTTTGAGGAAGAGGAGGATAGTCTTGGCTAAAGTTATATTCTGAAAATGGAGTTGCTGGTTGCTGAGTGAGATTTTCATTGATATAAAAAAAAAAAAAAAAAAAAAAAAAGTCGCCCTGGGTGGGTGGCTCCGTTAATTGGAGCAACATCCTATACACCAAAAGGTTGCAGGTTTGATTCCCAGACAAGGGAACATACCTAGGTTGTAGGTTTGCCCCCCCCCCCCCCGCCCCCAGTCAGGGTGGGTACTGGAGGTAACTGATCACTATTTCTCTCTCAAATCAATGTTTCTCTCTCTCTCTCTCTCTCTCTCTCTCTCTCCCCCCCCTCCCTCCCTCTTCCTTCCTCTCTCTAAAATTAATAAACATATCCTTGGATGAGGATAAAAAATAAAAAGTGTATTTGGCTTCACATCTCTCTCTGAGTCTTGGAAGGTGGTCTACCAGCACCCCCTATTTTCTGACTCACTTATCCTACCCCATTTCAGACACATCCTATCCCTCTTTATCACGTGAAACTGCTTATCACTTCTTCCTCCATGCCTCTCCGCTGGCTGGTCCCATCTTTTCTGTCAATGCTCATCTTCCCCTTATGAAAAATATCTTGCAACTTCCCTAGGGAATCTCTCAATCCATTTCCCTATTTCTTAGGCAACCAGGGGCTACATTTGGATGTGTAAATACACATGTCTGACGTTATAGAGACTCCTACTTTTCTTGCTTAAGAGTATATGCATCACCCTTTGGCCGGGCAGCTCAGTTGGTTAGAGCATCAGCCTGATATGCTAAGGATGTGCGTTTGATCCCCGGTCAGGGCACCTACAAGAATCAACCAATGAATGCATACATAAGTGGAACAACAAATCAATGTCTCTCTCTCTCTCTCTCCTTCTTTCTCTAAAGTAAATGTAAAAAAAGAGTATATGCATTACTACAGAGAATGAAAATTTTATCCTCACTTTATTTCTCTTCACAGCAACTGGACAGTAAAATCTGCTCTGTAATAAATACCATTAAGGTTTTATTCATATACTGAAGCCTATTCTATTTTGGATCTTTTGAGCAAGCTCTGAACTAACCATTTACTTTCTGATTCTTGCTTCTAAGGTGTTATTGCTTAGTCAATTTAGCATAGCATTGAAGCGAAAGACTTTTCATGTCAATAAAATAAAATAAAATGCTTACTTTTTCTACATTTCAGTTAATATCTGTTGTATGCTGATATTATAGGGAAGATTCAAAATTAGTGTCCTATTATAACTGAATTGCAAATACAAATTATCCCATCTATATTTACACTTATGAGTGAGAGCCGGCTCTACAGTTTTATCTTTATTTTAAATTGTACACTTTTTGCTAGATGGGCATTTTGCTGGTGTATGTCTCTGAAAGTGACCTTTGCTCTATTAACTCCTCCTTGGCTTTACTTTTGTTCCAATTTAGTTTTTGGCTAAATCTGTTCTTCTCGGTGAAAAAGGCCCTCAGGCTACTGAGTGGTCAGAGTGCTGCTGGGTGATGATAAGGTGCTTCATGTGCACCTGGAGCCGGGTGACCCATACAGCGATCATCTCTTAAGCTCCAGAACACATTTATTTGTACTTGGATCCCGGCCTTAAACACCATTTCCCATGCAGTCTTGATGTTTGGTTAAAACCAATCACCATCCATCACTTTCAGGCCGCATCAGTTGTGTGCACAGCTATCACTGAGGGACACATGAGCATACTTTTCCAACCTAAGTTCCTTTTAGAGGTCCTGAAGGACACTGTTAAATACATCAAATGAGTGCCAGGGACCTATCACAGGAAGGATGCGGCCTGACCTTGAGGGAAGGGATGCAGCCAGATGCCCTGATGCTATCTCTAAGATCCGCCAGGAAAGTCATGAGGTGCTAAGGCCCTGACTTGGTACCTTCCGCTCATCTGTGAGGTTCACAAGGGCCTTATTTATTGGTTCTTCTACTTCTCTTACCCTCTCAGGATTAGAGCCTTATCATCCAAAGGCCAGGAAAACAGAAATAAACAAAGTCCGTTGATCTCAATGACATTTTCTCAACAATCTGGGGACAAAGGACCTTGAGAGAATTCTTGAATTTTGTTTTAAAATCTCTTACATTGCTGAAGTAGTTTTCAATGTACTAAGCATTTTAATAGGTATTACTTGATTCAAAGGTTAAGAAGGACAAAGAGTATTATGTGTACTATAATTGTTTTGGGTTCATGAATTTTAGTAAGGTATAGTCAGATTTAAAAACTTTTACAAATGTGAAAAATCCTCCCTCAGGATGGAAGCTTAACATTTATTGAACAAAAATAGTTCAAGGAATTCTGTAATATTGATGCTAAAAATAAATTTATATTTTTTGAGTTTTAAGGGAATAGTTGGATATTACTTTTGAAGGTAGTACTATGTAAAAAAAATGTTGACCTACTATATACAAAGTTGATAATACAGCATTGCTACAGAAAACATTAATTTTGAGTTGTATAGATAGTTTTTAAAATTTTTTTAAGTTGGCCCTAGCTGGTTTGGCTCAGTGGATAAAATGTTGGCCTGGGGACTTACGGGTCTGGGTTCTATTCCCGTCAGGGGCATGTACCTTGCCTAGCCTGGGCCCTGGTCAGGGCTCGTGCAGGAGGCAACCAATTGGTGTGTTTTTATCACATTGATATTTCTGTCGTTCCCTCTCTCTTCCACTCTCTCTAAAAATCAATGGAAAAATATCCTCGGGTGAGGATTAAAAAAATTTTTTTTTAAATTGATGAGAGAGAGAGAGAGAGATTTATTTGTTATTCTACTTTATTTATGCATTCATTGATTGATTCTTTTATGTGCCCTGACCAAGGATCGAGCCCAAAACTGGGGTGTAAAAAGACGATGTTCTAACCAACTGAGCTACCCTGGCCAGGGCAGTTGTATAGATTCTTTTTTTTGTTTAAATTAAGTCTTTATTGTTCAGATTATTACAGTTGTTCCTCTTTTTTCCCCCCATAGCTCCCCTCCACCTGGTTCCCACCCCACCCTCTGCCCTTACCCCCTCCACTGTCCTCATCCATAGGTGTACGATTTTTGTCCAGTCTCTTCCCGCACCCCCCACATCCCTTCCCCCCTGAGAATTGTAAGTCCACTCCCTTTCTATGTCCCTGATTCTATTATATTCACCAGTTTATTCTGTTCATCAAATTATTTATTCACTTGATTTTTAGATTCACTTGTTGATAGATATGTATTTGTTGTTCATAATTTGTATCTTTACCTTTTTTCTTCTTCTTCCTCTTCTTAAACGATACCTTTTAGCATTTCATATAATACTGGTTTGGTGGTGATGAACCCCTTTAGATTTTCCTTATCTGTGAAGCTCTTTATCTGACCTTCAGTTCTGAATGATAGCTTTGCTGGATAAAGTAATCTTGGTTGTAGGTTCTTGCTATTCACCACTTTGAATATTTCTTGCCACTCCCTTCTGGCCTGCATAGTTTCTGTTGAGAAATCAGCTGACAGTCGTATGGATACTCCCTTGTAGGTAACTAACTGTTTTTCTCTTGCTGCTTTTAAGATTCTCTCTTTATCTTTTGCTCTTGGCATTTTAATTATGATGTGTCTTGGTGTGATCCTCTTTGGATTCCTTTTGTTTGGGGTTCTCTGTGCATCCTGGACTTGTAAGTCTATTTCTTTTGCCAGGTAGGGGAAGTTTTCTGTCATTATTTCTTCAAATAGGTTTTCAATATCTTGCTCTCTCTTTCTCTTCTTCTGGTACACCCATAATTCAGATGTTGGTACACTTGAAATTGTCCCAGAAGCTCCTTACACTATCTTCATATTTTTGGATTCTTTTTTCTTTTTGTTTTTCCAGTTGGGTGTTTTTTGCTTCTTTGTATTTCAAATGTTTGACTTGATTCTTGGGATCCTCTAGTCTGCTGTTGGATCTCTGTATAATATTCTTTATTTCAGTCAGTGTATGCTTAATTTCTAGTTGGTCCTTTTTCATATCTTTCAGGGTCTCACTAGATTTATCGAGGGTCTCACTAAATTTATTGGCGGTTTCTAGAAAATTCTTGAAAAACCTTATAACCATGGTTTTGAACTCTATATCCAGTAGTTTGCTTTCCTCCATTTATGTCATTTGTGACCTGTTTCTTTGTCTTTGCATTTTGGCTGCTTCCCTGTGTTGGTAGAGTGGCTTTCTGTGCTAGGTGTCCTATATGGCCCAGTGGCTCAGCCTCCCCAATTACCTAAGGTGGACACTCTTGGTGCACCCCTTTGTGGGCTTTGTGCACAGTCTTGTTGTAGTTAAGCCTTGATTGTTGTAGGTATCACTGGGAGGAATTGACCTCCAGGCCAATTGGCTGTGAGAATCAACAGTGGTTATGGTGGGAAAACTTCTGTGCTGGAGACACCCTTATGGGGCAAGACTTGCTTCAGTGGGGCTTTGGTGCTCCCTGAGTCTGCCCCCTGAGTGTGTCCCTTATGGATCTGAGGAGTTGTAATCTGGATGGTCCTCCTCTGACCACTGGGTACACTGGCTCTTGGATCTCTAAGGAGGTGCTAATTTAGCCTCTGCCTGAAGCTACCCAGCAGGAGCTACGGAGAGATCTGATGATTCCTCTTCTTTGTTTGGGGTTTGGAGGTGCCCAAATGAGACCCAGCTATTAAGCAATGCAAGCTGCTGTGGGGCCTTGGGCCTTCTCTTGGAAGTTCTGGGTCTGGCTGGCCCAGCTGCAGTTTGTTAGGTAATTTTAGATTGCAAAGGGCCAGGGCATTCATATGCAAAAGCCTCTGCGCACAGCTTGGGTGGGGCGGGGTCTCAGGGAATCAACAGGGTGGAGCAAACAGCTATGGCTGATCCTCAGCCCTACCCTAAGAGGCCCCTCATCTCAGTGTCCCAGTAATCGCCGCAAGCACCTCTGAGAGAAAGCCGCCCTCGAGTTCCGACCAATGCCAGACAGTCCAGTTTCTCCCCGTATGAGTCTGGGTCCCCAGAGAATCACCTGGAACTGGCTTTCAGAGCCATTGGGAGCTTGAGACTCCCTCCCAATTGAAAAAGACAACCATGTCCTCAGTTGCCAGCCCTTTCCACGTGCGCCTCCATACCTCTGCACTTCACTTCTGTACCTCCTCTGAGTCTCAGTGTGCTTTTCTCTTTCCTTCTAGTTGTAGAATTTCCACTCAGCCAGCCTTCCTGTGGTTCTGGATGATGTCCGTTTTGTCTTTTAGTTGTATTTTTGAAGTGGTTGTGCAAGGCAGCAATTTCAAATGTTTACTTATGCCACCATCTTGGTTTCTCCTCAATTGTATAGATTCTTAAGAAGATATATTCCCCAACCTTTCTGGCCCCCCTCTGACTGTTGGCACAAATTTTACACAACTGGATGAAAGTAACATACTGTGACAGTGGAAGAATATGAATCCAATTGGCCCCTGAACCTGTGAACCTGTCTTCACTCACCTAATGCTAAAAAAAAAAAAAAAAAAATTAACCCATAAAATTGTTGTAACACTGATCCAAGCTTGCTACTGATGTTCTAGGAAGTAACATGCATTATTGCTTAGTACAGGACTCTGGTTTGATGCGTAATATAAGCAGTTCTGGTCTGTTGAGATATTTGCAATGGTATTTCAGTGCATCTGATAAGCACCATTAGATACCAAAAAGATTTTATTTTATTTTTTTAAACATATTTTATTGATTTTTTACAGAGAGGAAGGGAGAGGGATAGAGAGTTAGAAACATCAATGAGAGAGAAACATCGATCAGCTGCTCCTGCACACTCCCTGCTAGGGATGTGCCCGCAACCCAGGTACATGCCCTTGATCGGAATCGAACCTGAGACCCTTCAGTCCGCAGGCCGACGCTCTATCCACTGAGCCAAACTGGTTAGGGCAAGATACCAAAAAGATTTTAAAACATTTCCAACCCCAAAATTGATGACTAGGTTCAGCAGGGGCCAGTCAAGTGGGTCTCTTTTACCTCCTGGAACATCTGCCTTGATCCAGGGTTCAAAGAATATTGAAATGACGGCTAGTTGAATCACCAGGCTACCAGTATCTACCAAGTATTTATTAAGTACTTCACATACTTCCTGTACTAAGAAGTTTTCAGTGAAGGATGAAGTCTGGATAAAACAAAGAAAAAATAATCAATCAAATCCCGGTTCTCATGCTTGTGGCTTAATTGCAGTGATGGGACTTGGGTATGTGAAACAACCAAAGAACAATTTCGCAACAACACATAAACAAATGGGATTTGGGGAGAGACATCTGGTCCCTGCACTGTTTCTAGCCAATTCCAGGGATGAATAAGGGAAGGGGAACGGACTGTTTCGGAAGGGAACTGTCCCGGGCCTCTGGCAGCAAGGTGGAGTTTTTCTGCCAGGAGGGAACACTGGATGGGAGCTGTTTGTTTTTTCTCCAAACAGGAAACCTCTTCCATGCTAATAGTAGCTTCAAAAGGATTGCTGCGGCAGATGGAAAGAACCCATATACATTCACGCATTCACTTAGCAGGGACTAATTGAAGTGGAGGATTAACTCTGTCATTAGACAGAAGCAAAACCTATTTATGTCTTGTCTCCCATCTATGGTTATACTTTAAGAGAGATTTGGCACAGGTGGTGTTTGAATATTAGACCACTGCCGCATTGAATGGCCTTTTAGTTGCCACTGATGGATTAATCCCAATGATGATAAGAGGATAATAAGATCTGTCAGATGTGTGCTCTGCATCCTCCATATTTCGGCGATGGAGGGGAAGCTGGTAGGCTGAGTGTGAGGGATAAAGGACTAGAGTTCAGTGAGTGAGTCTTCCCTTCTCTCCTGCCTCCTCCAGCCAAGCAGTCTCTTCTCTCACATCTGATTATTAAATGGAGATTCTGGATTGAGCTCCCTTAGGTAGAATTCCTAATTCAGTTGTACAAACAATTGTCTGTCTGCCTGGTCTTCTTCTTACCTTTCTTCTTCCTGCTGCAAAAAGCTGGTCCTTCAGGTGAGCAGTTCTCAGCCTCTTTTATTTTTCTGCTGAGATACTCAGGACATAAACAGATGATATTGTATGCAAAATACACTCCTACAGTGGCACAGGTAGCAAAGGCCTTTTCCTGTTTGTGGCCTTTTCCTATTGCTCCCTGGAAGTCAGCAAATCCCCTGACTCAATGGACATCACAATGCACAGGTGTGATGAGACAGATTGTATTTTCCCAAAACGGCCATCGCCTTATCATCCATCCCACAGTCTTCTTCAATATGACTTTGACACTCTTTCCATTAAGATATGGGGTCTACGTCCTCTCTCCTGAATGTGGGCAAAGTTGAGATGACAGCAGAAGTGATACCATGTGATTTCCAAGGCAACATGACTTCCATTAGGCTCTCCTTATGAAGGTTGCTTTTGAAACTCAGCCACCATTTCAGGAGGAAGCCCAAGCAGCCTGAGGAAACCCACACAAGAGGAACCAAAGCTCCCAGCTGAAGCCAGCACTCAGTTACCATTTTGAAAGTGGATCTCTCAGCTTTCAGTGGGACTTCCCCAGCTGATGCCAGGTGGAACAGAGACAAACTGTTTCTGCTGAATCCAGCCCAAATTGCACATTTTTGATCAAAATAAATCATTGTTGTTTTAAACATCTATGTTTTGGGATGGTTTGCTAACAGAGAACTGATACAAATGTGTTTGTTATTATAAGAATAATCTTGGAACTTTTCTATATTATAAAAAAACTCAGAATTTTAACCTATTATTATTAACAAATAACTTGACACATATCTTATTATCAACTTTCAAAACCTCCCCTAGGCCTCGATTAAAATGCAGAGATCTTTAGAAATATTTAAATGCTCCTTTCTCTCACCTCATCTTAGACTTGTTTGATATTACTATGCAAAATAATATTAATTACAGTCATTTTCACAAACTGTTTCTCATCTATGCCTAATTAGCATAATCACAGTGTGTGTGTTAGATTACCTTTGCTGTGTTTGATGATTATCTTAAATTTCATTTTGGGGAGCTAAGCCTTCACAGTTTGTTGCTCATGTACTGTGGGTGTTGGCTGCTCATAAAGCAGAGAAATAAGTCTGCTATGGAAAATCTATGCAGAATATGGACGTCACAGAAGTGGGTGCTTGGACAGCTGTCAGCACCAGCTTTCTGGTGGCTAAGCAGTAAGTAACTTTGAATAAAGGAAAAGTATGAAGACTCCAGTGATGTTGAGCTCGAGGAAAATGTAAACAACGTTTGCCCTGGTGTGCTCACTATTCAGTGTCTCCTTTGGCATCATAGAATTGCCACTGAAAGCCACAAATCGACTTCATTTTGTATGTGATGAATTCATGAAACTTTTATTTGGGGCCATTTGTTTTCACTTTTGTCCATCCTGCTCCAAGTTAAACCAAGGAGAAATTGCGTGGTGGAAAGAACTGTGAGCCAGAGGTTAGAAACAATAAAAGAAAAGAAAATATAAAAGAAACAAAAAATAAAATAAAATAACCAAAGTCCCTCTTTTCCTGAGCTGGATTCTAACTGTATGACCTTAGAAATTTCAAGTCACTTCTCAAGGTCCAGTTTCCTCATTTATGAGTGGAGAAGGTTAGCCTAAGGCTAAATACGGCTGCAGAATGTGGAATATAACAACTTCTGAAAGGGTCATTTTAGGCTGTCATTCTTGCTTTGCAGATAAAAATATTTAGGAGTAAAATATATGCGGAACTTGGCAAAGTTAGATATATATTTATGATTCCCAAAGAGTCAACTGATTTTGCCCCCCGAGTCTCCACAAGCCTCTCTTTGTTCAGTGGTTTTTGTTTTTACTTTTAATTTTTTTCCTCAGAATTAAAAAAAAAAAAAAAAGATTTCGGTGATTTCTGTCATTAGGAGAAGAAATTTGGCAAAAAATTATTTAAAAATTTGAAAGTAACTGAACCTGAAAGATTAAAATTTTTCAATAGACTAATTTATTGAAACTCTCTTTGATATATAATAATGTAGTTATTTCAGTTGATTTATTGAGAATTACAAGCAAATATGTGGCTTTGCCAAGTTCTGTGTATGTTTTGTTCTTAAATATTTTCATCTGCAAAGCAAGAATCACAGCTGTAAAGTATCCCTATGGAAGTAGTCCTACGCCAAATTCTAGAGCTGTAATTGGCCTTCGTCTAACCTCATCTCACAGATGCAAAATGGTGCTTTCTCAGTGTAATGGGGTTAAAAAATCAGCATTCCATGGTGTTCTACACAGAAGACTGTAATGGTCAGATTCTCTGTTCCTTGAGCTTATTTGCAAGGCAGAGGCTCAAAAGAACCCACTTGATCTCCGTTTTCCTAATAAGAGAACTGAAGCTTGGTAACTAACCCAAGGTTATATCTAGTTAATGGCTTAAACCCAGTCAGTATAAGTCTAGAACTAGATTCAATTACACTATATCCCTTCCTAGTTTGGATTTCTTGCCAAAATGTCAGTTCCCTGAGAGGATGGCGTGTATTTTGTAGTTATATTTCCAAATCCCTGACAGGGTTTGGCATGGCAAGAGCAGGCAGCCCAGCCAGCGGCCCCGGGGACTAGTTTGTCCCTACACTGATTCCAGGGGAGAGGCCATTTTTTTCTTCCATGCATGGATGTCTGAGGATGTCTTGACTCTGGGGAATCCAAGTCTCAGGAAGAGAGACTGAAAACAGATTCCTTCCTGGCCATCTTGACTTCTCAGTTCTAGTATTCTGCCTTGGGATGTTTACTGGATAGCCATTTATTGGAAGGCATAGCACTGAAGGAAAAAGAAATCATTTCACGTGAACTAATGATTCAACTTCTAGCCTCTAAAAATGACACAGTTCTCAGTTCTCTACCCCCTTACATTTCTAACTACCTAAGTTTATGTGACGTTAATTGCCCAGGAATTTATTCATTTACTTATCAACCTTTTGTTCCATTAATAATTTGACTTCTTTTGCTTCTTTGCACTTGGGGCATTGCTTCTTCAGTGTAAAGGAGTTTTAAGACAGGCAAGAAGATAAACTCAGAGCTCAAGAAATAATAAGGGGTAATACTATAATCAGAACAACTCAATTATTTGTTTTTGAGCTCGATCTTTCAGAAGGTTATTATCTGGAGTTGCGACTAATGGATTCAGGCTTTCTTTATGCAGAGGAAATTTTCAACAACAGTGTTCATGGGGAAGGACATTAATCAGGAGAGAGAAGTGGGCCTTGTGCTTAATAATGTTTGCATAATAGCTACCCTTGGGTGTATTGCTTGACTTAAAATAAATATTCATGCTTTCTATCTCCAGTGCAATTGGAAATTATTCGTGGTTATGATTCTGTTATATGATCTTCTACCTGCTCATTAGGCTTTAAGCTGGGAGGCTGTTGGAAATGAAGACATAAATCACAATGCTTGTGATGAGTCTGGGGTAGAAACTGAAGGGGGCTATAATGTGGGCAATCTGGAGAACAGGACCTGAGAGCAGGTTTCTAGGAGGGGAGGAGCAGAGTCATACTGGCATGCTTAAGAACATTCATGTACTTTTAACTCTTCAGTAGCGTCTCATCCCCTGAGATAAAGTCCAACTGCCTTCTCCGGACATAAATGGTGCTCACTGGAGTGGTCCCTGTGACTGTGGCGCATTGCCTGAGACCACTCTCCACCTCAGATGTGCTCACAGGCAGCTCTTTGCAGGTTCCCTCAGACACCATGACTTGTAACTTCCAGGTCTTTGTTCATATCCTACCTTTATTTTGCAAGAATTGTCCAAACCTCCTTTGCTAATTACTTCTACTTATCATGGAAGAGTTGGCTTAAGCTTTACTTCATCTAAGAAACTCTTTTTGAACTCCAAAGTTAGCCAATAAATCCCTTCCCCCCGGCTTCCCCTTCCTTCTTTCCTTCCTTCCTTCCTTCCTTCCTTCCTTCCTTCCTTCCTTCCTTCCTTCTTTCCTCCCTCCCTTCTTCCCTCCCTACCCCCCTTTCCTTCCTCCCCCCTCCCTTTCTTCCATCCTTTCTTCCTTCCGTTCACTTTTTACTTAAATAGACTTGGTCCTGGGAATTCCTTCATTGTCTTGATTTATTACTTACACCAAATTTTATTAGACAAGTGCTTTAAGTTAATGAATTCATTTTTGTTTTCTCTCTCCTTTATTACTTTTTCCCTCTATTTCTCTCTTTTTTTTTCTTTTAATTTCTGGGAAAGGTTTTAATATGATCTTGAAAACCATAGGCTGTATACTGCTTTGAACAAGTGTGTGTGAGTTTCAGCTCTGCATTAACTGCCCGCTCAGGCAATTTCCCTTACCTCAATTCTTTCCTAATATGGGTAATCTACTTCAGTGAAGAGAGCATCCTGTAGCATAGAAGTCCAAGCTGATTTGTTTTCTTATACTTGCAATCACTAATATTTTCTTCGGCCTCTCCCTCCCTGCCTCTGAGGTAGGCTTTACATCTTGGAGTTACACAGCGTCCCTTTGGCCTCTTCAGCTGAGCCTTCACCTGATGGGCACTGTATTAACAGAGCTATGTCTGCTTGACTCCACACACCAATTTTACCCTGTTGCTAGGCTGTTTTCTGAAGTGTTTGCATGCCATTTTCATGTATAGTCTCAAAAGTCCTGAAAGCTACCCCTCTGGTAATATTACATATCTATTTATAAAGCTTTTTTGTTTGTTTGTTTTATCCCTACTACAGAGAGATGAGCAGGACAGCTGTTAAACTTATCTAGTAAATTACAGATATTAGAATTAAGACTCCAATCCAGTGCCTTTTCCACAACACTATAAGCTTTATAACCTATAGAGACTATTTTCTTCTATTTTCTATGCGCCTCTAGTAGACCTTGCATTGTGAGCTCACAGAGGGCACTAGATAGAGACCTGGACTGGACACAGGGACCTGCATGATGGAGATGACTGGACGACCACTAGCTCTGTGCCCCAAGAGAGTCACTTTACTCTGAACCCCAGTGTCCATCCATAATATGAAGAATGAGACACGTTTTCTTAGGTTCTTTTGACCTAATATTTTATTAACTCCTCTTGTCTTATTTTTATCTCTCTCCTTTTCTCCTTTCTCTTTGCCATCTTTTCAGCCCGTCCAACAACTACCTGTTGTGCATTGAGATGTACACAGCATTGTGCATGTGCCTTAGGGAGATGGAATGAGTATGTTGCTTACAGCTTGTTATGGAAACATTCTTCCCTCTCTTTCCTGTTCCCCCCTTTTCCTCTATTCTTTCTTCTTCCTTCTTCCTCCATGTTCAAGCAGCCCTCATCATTTCCGTGGGTTTTCAAGGCTTCTGCTTTGATCAGCGGGAAGGCACTGGGTCATGGGCCAGTGAATGAGCTTAACATGCCTCTGGTCCTTTGCCTCTGGTCCCTCAGGGCTCGTCAATGCTCCGTGTGAAAGTTTGGAGGGCTTTGCTCAGGGACTGTCAAAGGCTCCGTGTACTTTGGTGCATGATACTGACTTGTTGGCTAACCCTATAATGGGAGACGACTCAAACAAGAACAATAAATTGACACTTTGAAAAATACATTATTTTCTTCTAATTTTTGTGACATTAAAGCCTAAAATAATCTATCTTTGGTTTAGTTTTAGGTATTTATATTTCGAAAGCCACCATTTCCAACCTATTGCATATAATCCCCCTAGAAACCATAATTACCCTTAGACATAGGTATATTCTGTTCCTCTTTTATCAGTCATATTTTCTCATTCCTATTCTACACCCCACATGACATGCACATACTCTTCTCTTTTTCCTCCAGGGACAATTAGTTTAGGTTAACCAAGACTTTTAGAATTCTTTCTGTAAGAGTCACCATTGAATTAGATGACTATTTTCTTCAAAACATAATTAAAATATATGTGGTTCCTCTACACTCTTTCTAGTCCCCTTTATTTCCATAGCAATGGGTATTTATTTATCATTACAAAACACACCAACAAATACTGGTGATTTTTTGAACCCCAAGAGGACAGAGTGGAAGGAAATGGAAAGAAGGGAACAAAAACCAATGATGATTAGGCATCAGTGGATGAGTTAGAAATGTTTATATGATTTAGTTGATACCTTCAGGATTCCTAGAAAATTTAGACTTGCTGTTTTATAGATGTGGAAACTGAGGTTCAGAGGGGTTAAATGGTTCACTCAGTGTTCCACAGCTTGTGTCAGAGTTAAGATCTGAACCCAATCTGTGTGACTCCAAATTTCATGTTCTCTTTGTTGTACCAGGGCCAGAGGGGACTCTGGTAGGCTCTAGAATTATACAGGGATTGGGGCCCAGGTAGGGAAAGGCTGCAAAGAAGACCTTAGTCTATTCCAAGATTCAACCTTCGGCATGATTCTCCTTCCCTGGTCCCTGCCTCCACTGTAGACTATGTATGCAAAATATGGATCCAGGCCTTTTTAGTATTTTAAGGAGAGGGTCTTCTACTAATGAGACATCTCTCTTTTGTCTTTCACAGCAATTTTGCAGGCAGTAATAACTGGTGATCTTATGAAGGTAAGCCATCTTCCTACCAAATTTTTTGTTGGTTTTTAAGAACTTTAAGTCAACATCATTTTACACCAAACTTTCATGAGCCCATATGTCATTTATCAGACCCCCCTGCCTGTGCTGGCTGAGTAGAAAGAGGAAGGATGCTTTTTCTTTTTTTTTCTTTTTTTTTTTTGAGAATTAAACAGAGAGGATTAGGGGAGTCCTCCCAGCATCTCCATGCTTCCTAACAGCAAAAGGTTTCTGTAAGATAACCATGCAATTTGCCTTCAATAGTAAAAATGGACTGCATGTCCCCAGGACACAGCGCTCACAGTGCCCAGAATTCCTCTTCTCTGAAAGCTGATATTGGAAGCTTAAAGATTTCTTTTTAGACAGGTCTTGAAATAAATGCAAGTGTAAGAATTATCTGGTCAACAACCAGAAATACATTCCTCAGGCCAGAGCCTATGTCTTCCAACATTATTAAAGTTTTGTATTTTGAGAATCATGGTAAACCAAAACAGTTTAATTTGTTCTTTTGCTTTCTGGTGAATTTTAATTCAGAGGGAAGGAAGTGTCCACCACTGCCTCTAGAGTGAATGCCAATTCTGAAGTCAGACCGCCAGGGTTCAGATCTCGGCCCGACATTCCCTATATGCATGATTTTGAACAACTGTTTATCTTTGTACCTCACTTTCATCATCTCTAAAATGGAATCATAGCATTGCCTCTCTCTTCACTTTGTGAGGATCAAATGTAATAAAACAAGTACAGCTCTTGACTATTCCTATTACATAGAAAGGACTCTAAAGTGTTGGCTATTTTATTAGCGTAGGGTTAGTCTGTGTATTTTTAAGAGCTAGACATAGTAGAAATGTAAATATTTGTTATAAAGTATAATACAGTTTATAACGTCTAAAAGCTATAGTTGGTCCCATATCCTTTTCAGGCCTTGGGACTTATGACTGCCCATCTATCCTTGTAAAGCCCACACTGCCATTGATCGGCTGTGTAATATGGGCAGCTTCCTAAGGGCCCAGGCTATGCCTTCCTCACCAGTCTGTGGAGGATGGTGCCATTGCAGATCCAGAAACCAAAAGCCTTATAGAAAGCTGAGAAGCACTGCCATTGAAACACAGTTTCTTCTGAGGCACAACTGTCGAATAAACCGAGACCCTCTGTGCTCCATTTATTTTTTAAAATAGGTTTTTATTGATTTTAGAGAAAGAGGAAGGGAGAAGGATAGAAATATCAATGAGAGAGAATGATCGTCTGCCTGCTGCACGCCCCCCTACTGGGGATCAAGCGCGCACCCGGAGCACGTGTCCTGACAGGGAATCAAACCTTGACCTCCTGGTTCATAGATCGATGCTTCAACCACTGAGCTATAACAGCCTGGCCCTCTGCTCCATTTTTAACAGGTCACTAGCAGAAAACAGTTGGTGAGACAGTTTCAAGCATCTTGATAAACAGTCATCTTTCAACATGTAATCCTGGAAATGGTGCATTTGAAACCTTTTCATTTTATTTTGTACATGATTTTAGTCTAGGCAATGAATTTTCCAGCTCTGTGGGTATATCGCCACAATATATTGTACTTAATAGAGAATTATTTGAGATATAGGAAATAACTATATTCAGTCGGTTGTCTTATTACATTCTCTATTCCAATTATTCCCAAAATGGCTAAGAAAGAATGCAAGAATACCTTGTTTACTGAGAGATAAAATACAGGGGAGTTAGGTGTGTTTTTTTTTTTACTCTTTTCTTTTTCTTTCTTACTTTTTTTCTAGTATTTTTCTTCTCCCATTTTTTCTTCTCCATTTTCTTTCATTTTTCTATTCCAATTAGAAAGCAAAATAAATATTAAATATTAAACTGGCTGTGTGTGTGTGTGTGTGTGTGTGTGTGTGAGAGAGAGAGAGAGAGAGAGAGAGAGAATGCACAAATCAGCAGAAAACAAAAGACCCCAGGAGCCATCCCAGTGGGAAAGCTGTCTTGAGCAGCTGGGCTGCATGAGATGCCCACAGACTAACTTACTGCTCAATGTCTAAAAACACCACAGAAAGGCAGAATCAAGGCAGCTGATGGATTGGGTCTGTGCTACTCGGTTGAGCCGAATCCCTTGTGGACCTGTTCCAGGGAAGGGACTGTCACTGTGAGACAATGCAGTGAAACAGAACAGGATTCTCTTAGTTTTCTCTTAACCGGAAAACTATTAGCTACTTCTTCCTACTGCCCTCGTGTAGGGTGAAAGTTCCTGATTTCCATTCAACTACTCTTTTTTGAATCTATTTCCTAGGAAGTCTTCCATCCCCCACTTCATGCTTTCCTGGTGCCCCATGGTAGCCCATCATGGTCCTCCCCATTCCGGTATAATTCTTTCCACATCTGTCTCTCCCATGGACTGTGAGGTCTTTGAGGCCAGTGGCTGTGTTGTTTTCATCTGCTTCCCTGGCATCTGACACATGGCAGTGCTGTGGCTGCATTTGAGTAGAAGCTTGAACTTTGAACCATGAACTTTGAACATTTTTTTATAATGTGCCATCTAACTTCTTGGTGGTAGACACATTCCTTTTGCTTATTGCCTGCTGGGTTATTTGTTTGGCATTTCTCCTAAAACTACATTTTAGAAGCTCCAAAAGGCTCTTCTTATCCTGATATATCATAGTTTAGAGAATAGGGACCCATTTACACTTTCTATAATTTTTAATATTTCATAAACTTAGACTGTATCATTAGCTACCTTATTTTCAAGATGCAAAATCTGTTTTTTCCCCTAGCCTGTTTCATATTTTAGGTATTTTGAGTTTCTACTACTGTTTTCTCTGAATCTGTTTCTCATCCTGCAGATCACCTCTAGCCTTGTTGAGTAGGTGTTGGGTGATTAACAGAATGCATACCGGCTGGGCTGCAGACCCGGATGAAGAAGGGAGCTATACCTGTGTGTGCGTGTGTGTATGCTGTGTGCTCGCGTGCAGTGATCTCTCACAGGGAAATGGAAAGAAGCTTCTATGGAGCTAGGTTTATAAGAGATTAAAGGAAAGGAGTTACCTACCAGACACCACACTAATCCTGCCTATAATTATTCTTTCGCTCAAGAAAAAGCTGAGCCAAAGTAGGAAAACTTATTCTCTTCTCCACCCTCCACTCCCTTGGAACAGGCACCAGTGCCCAGACAAGAAAAAGAAAGAAAGAAAAAACCACACAGGAAAATAAATAAGTGATTCGGTATATTTCAGTTTTCTTAGGATGTTCAACACCCATATGCCCTCTCAGGAGTTAGTGAGACACTGGCCATCTATTTGAGTTAGTGAGACACTGGCCATCTATGAGTTAGTGAGACACTGGCCATCTATGAGTTAGTGAGACACTGGCCATCTATTTGAGTTATCACACAATCGAGGAAGATTACTTCATCGCTCTGACATTTCTGTGTCCCCTGAGGCTAGAAACATTTGTGGTTTGCTGCATTGTTCTTATTTTATCACCAGTGAGCTGTTTCTCTTGTTCCGGCCTCGTTCTGAGCTTCTTTTTATCTGTCTCTTTTTCAGCTAATAGAAAGCTATAAAAATGGAGGCAGTCTGCTAATTCAGGGACCAGACCACTGTTCACTCCTTCACCACGCAGCTAAAACCGGCAACGGGGAAATTGTGAAATATATCCTTGATCACGGTGAGTAGGCACAAGATCACTTACCCAGCAAACAGACTGACTTAGTAAGTTGACTTCCACCCAGGCCAGCTTCAGAATGGTGGAGATGCTCTCCAACTTCTAGCTGACTCTCTGATTATTTGAGACAGCGGGATTGTAGTAGACCACTCAGCCACGGGGTACCCTTAACCAGTTAATGAGTAGAAATTATTTTCATATCAAGATCATTACAGGGTACTTGGGGGCGTATTCATTAAAAAAATAATGTACAAAAACCAATGCAGCCTGGATAATATGCTTTATTGTTTGGGGAAGATCTTTTATGTTTTGGGAAGTTAACTGGTTGGGACAAGTATCTAATCTATATTTGTAGCCAATCATTCTCAGGATTAATGAGAGTATTTATCCTGTCTTTCTAGTCTTTTATTTATTTTTTGCTCTTTGAATCTCATCTTTTCAACTCAAGTCACACTTCATTCTCTCGGAAACGTCTAGTAGCCTCACGTCCTCTGCAGCAGGACTTGCTCACCTCCCGGGCAGCTTCCTCCTGCATCTCTAATTTGATGTTATATCATTTGCTGGAAGCAGCTTGCAGTTTTTAGCATCTTCCTCTAAAAGTCCTTCATAGGCATACACACATGTGCTGAATACCACATCTTGACCATTCGTAACAGCTTTCCTTGTTTATAGTGTTTCTAGGATGAAGAATAGGAATAAGGGGCAGGGGGGGAGATCTCCTGTGTTTTCACAGGAGAGAGTGGAATAGTCTTTAGCTCTGAGAGATCCTGGAGGCTTTGCTGTGAGCCCTACAGTGAGCCTGTGGCCAACCCGCTTTGCATCCAAATTTGGGCTGTAAATAGAAAGCATAGTAGATATTTACACTCGTTCCTGCTCTTCTTTTAATTCAATTTAGCAAACATCTTATTTCATTCATTCATTCATTCATTCATTCAATCATTCAACAAATATTTGCGGAGTGCCTAGTAAGAACTACATGTTGTAGACCAGAACACACATACAAATAAAATAGTCACTGTTTTCAAGCAATTGCAAGCTAAAGAAAAAAAATATCATCATCATAGGCATAATTAAATTTAAAACAGTTGCATAGATGTTTTAAGTCATATTGCAAAGCTACAAATAGAAAACACAGTTACCATTATCAAGCACATTTTTATGCCAGATGCTTATACTAAATGCATCATCGAATCTTTACAAAGGTCTTGTAAGGTTGCCATCTTGTTTTTGTTTTTGTTTTCCATTTTCTTTCTTTTTTTAATATAAATTTCAGAGAGAAAGGGAAAGGGGGAGAGAAATAGAAACATCATTGATGAGAGAAAATCATCCATAGGCCGCCAGAGCCCAGACCTGGAATCAAACTGTGACCTCCTGGTTCATAGATCAACACAACCTCTAAGCCATGCAGGCTTGGCTGTAGTTGCTGTCTTCTTGATCATTCTCAATCCTTTCTTTCTAGTTTGCCCTTTACCCGATGAGACTGAGTGCTTGTTCGCATCCTTAGGCTACTCCATACTTACGTGCCCTCTCTGGAGTTAGGTGAGCCACTGATACCTAGTTGAGTGATAACACAGGTTAGGAACCCTCTCTCCCTCTCTCTTGCTTTACCTCTCCTGAAGAATTAGCACTTCCCCTACTTCCAGATTCTTCTCTGTATCCATTACCTGTGGGTGTCTCCCTGGGTCTCTCACTCACAAGGCTGTAACCAGCTACAATTTTGACTGAATCTGTACAGAAGAGAGAGACCCTGACACATGTTTGGGGCTCTCCGTTGGGGTGACTGGAATGGCCAGGACACCTGAGTCTTTCTCTGTACCTGGTTTTTCATCTCAGGCTTCTTCACAGCATGATGGTCCTAGGGTTTCAGGAGGAGAGAATAAAAGCTTCCGGACACCTTGAGGCTGGACTGGAAAGTTCTGTATCCTCTGCAGCATTCTGTTAGTCAAAACAAGTCACAGAGCTTGTCCCGACAAAGGGAGGGGGGAATAGAGCCCACTGCTTGATGGAAGGAGCTACAAATCAATTGTGTCAGAATTTAATCTACCACCCTCCCCTACTCTCCATCTTCTTCACCTGGAAATGACCCTACCTTCTCAATATCCTGAACTACTGATCTACCTGAAATCCTTGGAGCTCAGCTTTTATAGTCCCCTTGGTTCTGGGTCCTAAGGCTGCTTAGCAATAACAGTTCTTTAACATCACAAGTTCTTAAACAAGTTTCTCCCCTTTTTAGCATAGGTATGTCCCATGCAATATTTGATACATACACTAAAAACAAACGAAAACCCTCTCCTCAGTTGAGTCTTTTCAGGGGCATGTCAGATGAGGCTTGAGATGGTATTTCTCTAATACTCTTCCCATTGTAGCCCACACTCATAGGGGTTGGAGTTCCTAAGCCCAATGAGAAATAGGTACACACATGCTTTGCCTGGCATGAAGTCCAGCTAGCATGTCAGTCTCAGTGCTTTGACCAAAGCCTGACATTAGATACTTAGGGAGTTTCTCTTCCACCTCCAGTATCTGCTGCAAAGATTGTATCACAGGATGCAGCTCTCTATCAAAACTGAAGGACACCAAGGAATTTATTAATTCCTTCGGGGAGAGTGCTTATTTTTCCAGTTCTCTTGGTTAGATTTTGTAAACAAGTTGTTTTAATAGTGATGCTCATGAGAAAAAACTTCAGTTTCCTGTAATCACCCCAATGTCACTCATAGGCAAACAGTTCCCATGGTCACATCTTATACCCTCCCTGCTTCACCAGGATCTCTGATGGACCTGAGAGAAAGACGGTGGAGATAGTGAAGCAAATCCATTCCTTCTGTTTGAAAATAAAATATTATTATGCTTTACAGTCCAAGGATCACTGCCTTTTTGATAAATGGCAATTTTTCAACTTTTAGCACTATAGCCAAGTAGTGGGAACTGTATCACACTTGATTTTAGTATTCATCGACCTGATAGGCATTGCCAGCTTCATGCTTAACTTCAGTCTGTTTATTTAGGAGTATGGATGTAAAAATCTTTGGACATAATCAGCCTAATTCACCAGGTTCCTTAACAGCTACGCACTTCAGCTCGTCTATTTTTATTGTTGTTTGTTTTAATATTTTTAGTTACTGATACAATTTGTATTAACCTGTGTATTCGGGGAAAATCATCTTTGCAGAACGACTCATCTATGATAAATGATAGAAACCCCTTTAAATTATACTGCTCCTGAAGTCAGAGATAAGTACATGGAAAGCCTGGCCCTTTCTGTGCTCTATAGATAGGTCTGAGCAGTTTGAATTCACATAAACTTCTTTTAAAAAGCAAAGAAAAATTTTACACTGTGCTAAAGATCAAGAGGAACACTCCTCCTAGTCTTGAAGCCTGAATCTCTCTTAAAGTTTTAGTGGTTTTTTTGTTTTTAATTTGGGTCAAGTCTTTCCTGTGGCTTCATATGAGTTTTAAATCCTAAAAACTGTTTTGTTTTGTTTTTAAAAAAAACCTGACCATAAAGATGCCTTTAATGACAAGGCTTCTGAGAAACCATGGGCCCTTTCTTGTCAAGGCACAGGATGGAAATTGTATGTGGCCTGTTTGCTTACTTGTCCTTTCTCTCCCCTCTGCTGTGTCTTCTTCATTGGATATTTATGGTGAGCCGTGGGGTCCCCCATCAGGAGGACAGCCCCTGAACAGGATTCCAGGGAGATTATGCTCCCAGCCACCACATTCAGCAATGTATTTCTCTTCTAAGGACTCTTTTTAAACCGGGCTGGGGCCTGGGGGCATGTGATGTGTGCTATGTTCTGAAAAACCACAGGAGGCTTGAATTTTTTCCACATGCATCTTCTTTGGGACTTCTTGTCTCAAATTCACAACATGCTGCTTTCCTTTATGAAAAACTGGAATTTGGGCATTTGGAGGGTTGAAAAGAGGAGGAGGAAGGGACAGGGTGGGGAGAGGAAGATGCAGAGGGATTCCAGCTGAGAATCCCCCCAGCGGTTCCTGCTTTTCAACTCCTTTCAACCATCTTTTTAACCCGCTCCCTCCTCCCTGGTTTTACCCTGGAAAGGACTTTTGTGTGGTTTGTCTTTTACCACCCTGCACATGTTTGCTCTTTTGTGTGTTTCTTTCTCCCCACTCCCACCCTGTTGCCCCCTACCGTGTTTCCTGATAGAAATCTCACTCATGCATTTCTTTTTTGATTTCAATGGCTTATTTTGTCTTGCCTCTGTTTCTGTCTTCAGTCTTTCTTTTCTTTTTTTTACCCCCCTTTTTCTGCCTCTGGTTCCCCGAGAGAAACGACCACCATCCTGCTGGGACAGGATGACGGTGCTGTTAGAGTTCCCAGTGCCAGCTCTCCCCAAATCGGCGCAGCTTTTGTCCTGGGCCACTGGAGGATTTGGAATGGTCTGCTGGCAGCGTCAGGGAGACTAATGGGAAATGAGGTCCTAACAGAGAGAGGCCGTGGGGAGGTGGAAGGAATAGCAAAGGGGATTTGGATGCCTTGGTGTGGGAAGCAAATTAAAAGATGCACGTGACAGACACATCATATATAATAAAGTGCAATGTGGATAAAGTTGCATCCCTAAGAACCGGGGTATGCAATGGAAGAGCCTATGGGGTGGACACTGGGCAGCGGGCCTGCATTTTGGAAGGTTTGACTACTCATCACGCAGTTTACATTCTTGTGTTGGGAGATCTGCAAGTTTTCCTTCCTTTCCTATTCCCTGGCCTTCACCCGCAAAAACACTGATATGGCTATCCCCATATTTTTCTTTCTCTTATTTTTCAGACCATTTCCCATAAAGCACAGTCTCTTGAATTCATGTTCCATTTACGGATCTTTCTCTGAGAAGAAACAAGAATTTGGTTAGGTTCCACATTAATTTTAAAATATCATTTATTCATTCATTCACTTGAAAAATTAATTCTCTCTTCCCCACTCTTGAGAAAAAAATGTTATAGTAACAATCACTGCTAATCTTTATTATTCTAAACGAGAGGCCTGGTTTATGAAAATCCATGCACTTACAGGGGAGGGGACGTCCCTCAGCCTGGCCTACACCCTCTCGCAGTCCAGGAGCCCTCGGGGGATGTCCAACTGACAGCTTAGGCCTGCTCCCCCGGGGCCAATCGCTGCTGCTGGTGCTGGTGGTGGCCTCCCTCCACCACTGCCGCCGCCCCCCGCCCCCTGATTGCCGTCCCCTCCCTCTGCCCACTGGCATCCGCCTTGGCTGGCGTGGCGCTGCCCGCTCACCAGCCCTGCCCCCTGCCGACCGATCCTTCTGCCGTTCGGTTGACTTGCGAATTAGGTTTTTATTATATAGGATGCTTTATATGTATGAACACATTGCATTCTTACAATAGCCCTACACAGCTTGCTCTCATCTCTATTTGACAGGTGGTAAAAACTGAAGCATAGTGAAATTTGGTTAGTTGTCAAAACTCACACATAATATAAGATGTGGTCTCTGCCCTCCATGTTCCTAAGACCCAGCAAAGGGCAGTGAAACATGGACAAACAACCACAATGCTGAGTTGTTTGACATGAGTGTCCTGTGCAGGGTACCAGTGATAACTGGTGCAGGGCTGTGGAAGGGCAGTGATTGCCTCCCTCTCAAAACTTGATGGGGACATTTCCCCCATATCCCTTCAATGGGGTTAAGAGTTGTTTCTGGTGCAGATCAGCTGTGGGATGGAGTGTGCGCATTGTAGTAAGCCCTGGGAGGGACAGAGAGCCAAGGTTCCCTTCTATATCCAGGGAACAATTGTGAGCTCTTTACTGACAATGTAATGTTATTCCTCCAAATTCCTGAGGGGAGACGGCATGGTATCCACGGTCAGAACATATGTTCACATAAAATGCAAAAGAAGCCCACACCCATAGGCTCCCCTTTGGTATCTATTATTTTCTCTTTCTCCTGTTCTTTCCCTTATTAGTGAGACTCAAATTAACTTTCCAAAAATCACAGATGCTCTTATCATCTACTTTTTTTCAGGAGAATTTTTGTGGTCTGTTTAGATGATTTTTGTTTCTCTGGGAAGGTGTGTTGATGGGAGAAGTAGGAAGGTTTGGGTTAAGTTCATTATTCCAGAGAAATTCCCAAAACCTCTAACTGGAGTTTCTTTAGATATTGATAAAGAACAAATATATCTTGTTTGAGCATCGGTGCCTCTTTCTTGCACCTCCATCAGCCACAGAAGATGAGAGGAGAAAGGGAAAATGACAAGCAGCCTCAGGCAAACTTCCTTAGAATGGGCTGACCCTCTGGGCTGGCTGCATGTATGGCGACTCTTGTCAGACTGTGAGGAACAAGGTCCTTTCCTGTCCTTGTCCGCACTTGCAGGGTGCCAAATAGTTGCAGTTTTAGCGCAGATGAAACTGCTCCAGGGTCCTGTCGCTTGCATGGAGACTGGGACCCTGGAGGCCACGGACCCGTCATAGTCTCAGCTCTGAGTGCTGAATAAGGAGGGAAATGGGCAAAGCCTAAGTATGCAATTCGCAGCAATGATGGGCACACACTGCTACTGAGGCTGGCTGGCTTGTGTTCACAGGGGTCCTTTAAAAATAGATGGCTTGAGAAGTTTGCTGAAGGTGACAGGGGTTCTTTAAAAGCACACCCCCTTAGAACACTGCTCCTGACCTCGTGGAAAGTGTCCTGTTGGCAATTGAATAGGTCTGGGGTCCTTGGTTCTCAGGACATATAATTCTAGTCCACTGGTGGCTCTATATACTAATATAAGTAGGAGTGAGGTGGCCCTTTTATATAGCTTTCCTTCACTGACGTTCCAGCATCTTGACGTGGTGTGACCTGCTGTGTCATGTCAGAGGATAGGACACAAACTTTAGGCCATGTGTGTAGTGTGCCAGCTACTGTCTTAAACACATAACTTTTATTAACTTCTGAAACCTCACTGCACTCCTGTGAAATACATATTATTATCAGTCTTTCTTTACATGTGAGAAATAAAATGAAAGTGCCCAAGATCTAAGTGGCAGTTAAAGCTGGAATTGTAAACCTTTGATCCTGACCACTGCACTCCGCTGCTTTGCACTTCTTTGGTGGGGAATGTGGGAGGGTCATCTTTCACCTTTCCTTAGAACCACAGGACTGAGGAACAGAAATGAATGAGTTAAATCTTTGTTGAATCCTTAATGTAGGGTAGATCCTCAAGGAATCTTAAAAGTAAAAGTATTCTTATATTCAAGGGATTTAGAAGAAAGGATTTCAGGGGACAAGGCATACAACAAAAAATCAAATACATGGTACAAGGGTAGACCCAAGTAAGCTTTACGAGAGTTCAGAAAAGGGATAGATTCCTTCTGCCAAAGGTGGTCTTTTCAGAGGCCTTGTCAGAGACGAGGCTTTACAAACATTTACGATGTAGGTCTGAGGCTAGAAAAGGAAGACTTCTCAATAGGGACAGGGAAGGGAACAAGCCCTGAGAAACATGTGGGTGATGGAGAAGTGACCACTTTGGAACATTGGGAACAAATGGAGGAAAGGTAGTTCCAAGTGTACACTGTGAACTTCGTTTAAATACTTGGACGTAACTAATAAATATGACAGATCGAAAACCTGGAAATCTAAATAACGTAAGAGCTTTCTAGTCTTCTTCGTAACCGTTTCTTCACGCTAATTATATTCCAGGCAGAGACCTATGAGGAGGCCTGTTTGTGGAATAGGACACATAGGGAGACAAACAGGACAGACGTGGTGTCGGAAGGTTTGCCTGGCCTTGACGACCAATGGATGTGAAAGAGAGGAAGCCAAGATGATGACTTAGCTCTTGGGTAACCAGGAGGATTGTGAAAGTCCCATCACACCTGTCATCTTCTCCTTGCCCAATGACCTTCTTGGTTAGAAAGTCCTAACCTCCTCTTCTCCTTCTTCTGATGAGGTGGCAAGTAATCACATAAGTAAATTTTCAATGATAACCATATCCAACAACACAGAGAGCAAATCAACAGGATCACATTTCTAAGGACTAAAATGCTCAACACCTAGAACCGTGTTTGCCACTTTCAAGTACATTTGATTCATTCATTCAACCAAACATTTAGGCATCTGCTTGGCACCAGGCTCTATGCCAGTCACAAGGCCACCAACTCAAGGGGCTTATGAGAATCTAGTTGTGAAGAGAGAAATCAGCAAGTGATTTTAATACGGTTTAAATGTTATATATCCACACTTGTCTGGGACAGTCTCAATGGGATACATTATATTAATTTCCCAATTATAGGACACAAAGGAAGGGAGAACATTTGGTGCAGTATTTGGAGTGGGGTCATAGTTGGCGTCATGGAGGAAATGGTCCCAGCAGGCTGAATAGGGTAAGGGATTTAGGGAGGGCTGGGGAGGAAGGCAGTGGTGCTGCAAGTGGGAAGGTGGGCATTCCAACCAGTGTGTGCAGACTGAATGAATTCATTAGTGAACATACAAAACATTGCTAATGTGCAAACTCATAGAACATATCAGTTCATAATGAAGCTTCTATCATTTGATATTGATGCAGAACATTTCTTCCAGGTGTTGGGAGGGAAATTTTGTGAAAAATAGAGTTTCCCCCTGTTTCTAAAATAAGGCTATTGGGCCGCATGGTATCTATTGTCTCTTGTCGCTTTACTGTTATATTGCACAAGAGCCCATCCCAAACTACCTGCCACTGGAGAATGAGAAACAATCTTCAAAGCTCAGCTGATTGTCCCCTTTCTCCCAAGGGAGCCACTTAATTATTTCTCACTTAGTCTATTCCAGTTGATTTTGTTTCTTCGACTTAATTGAAAGCTTCCGGAAGGAAGGCGGAGGCCATGCCCCTCTTTTGTGGCTCCCATTCTGCACATCTCAGCTGGCGGTTGGGAGACTGGTGGGAGGAGGAGGCCCCATTATCCCTCTCACAAGTGCTCTTCCTTATGCAGCTTTCCAAGGCATTTTAATTGTGACTATAGATTTTCTTATTAATAGTTTTTTTAAACTTATGCTTGATGGGCGTGTCTTGATTTCCTCCTGTTTAGGACCTTCCGAGTTATTGGATATGGCAGACAGCGAAACGTGAGTCTCGCTTTTATTACATAGTCCAGATTATTCTTCAGAACGTATCTAGGAGAAAAATGCCATGTCTAGAGCATACAGTAGATAATTTTCATGTCAGTGATAAAACATCCACTTTCTATTGTAGTTATAACTGTGCGGGGCTAATCTTCTAAATCAAGAATAAAAGTCACAATAAAAGTTGATGGCAGGTATCATAATGGTTGCACCCTCAGTCATTGAGATTCATCATTTAGAGGTTCCTACAAGCAGTGTACTTCTACACTGGTGCTGAGAAGTCTAAAAAATACATTTACCTTTTTTTTTAACTCTTTGTTAACTGGGGTTTCTGAGAAAATTAAGCCCTAATGCTCTCTTGCATGTAATGAAATTTCTTTGCCAAGTCTAGAATGGAACAATGCCTATAATACAGCCACTGGAGAACTGAGAATATGGTAACTCCAATCATTTTCATGTTCTGAAGTTCAGATGAAGATCTGGGATGATCCCCAAACTGATAATTTTTTCTTTCAACCTCCCCCCGCCCCATCTCTAGGCTAGCAAAATAGCTACTATTTTCCAAACAGGAACAAAGAAAGGCTAAGCATCTAACCCTGAAAACCATATAGAAGCACTAGAGAACTCCAAAGAAATTCAAAAGGAGATAAGGAATGGGTCAGGCTGGAGTGGGATGGGGAAGGGAGCGGAAGTGGGGATGGTGGAGGAAAAACAGACATAAATAGAATGAAAGACGGGGGTGGGGAGGAGTAGCCATGAGTTAGTTACCCGTCACTGAAGAAATTGCCCATTGCTATGCGAGCTTGTCCACATACTGCACACCCCATAGGACAGGCGCCACTGACCCCAGTTCCCTGCTCTAAGGTCTGCATTTGATTTTCCACGAAACACTTTAACATTAAGTATCTTTTCAGTCTTGGATTCCAAATAGGAAAATCCTTCTCCTTTTCTGACTATTAATGGAGCAGAAATAACCACTTTCTCATGCCCACTTCCCACAGTGACTGGCTGGCTGGTCTTGGGCCTGCTGTCGACTGGGGAAAGCTCTAGTTCTGAGCTCTCTCCCCAAGTCTCTCTGTGCCTCCCAGATCCCCTGTGGCTGCCCCTCCCCTCCCACCTGCCCCTGGAGTTGAATCCAGTAGGTAGGCCAGAGTGTTAGCCTGGTCCCTTGCAGTTGAGTTCCCAGGAGTTATTCCTGTGATGGGTCTGAGGGGCGCTGGTTCCCCATCTCTGTTCCCTCTGAGCTTCATCTAGCATCCCTCACACTCAGCGTATCCATACAGAGTGTCGTTCCCAGTGTTCAGATACAGCCACACACATCAGTCTAACAGTGCCATGGAGTCCTGCTTAAATGAAACATTAGTAGTTGACAACAAAATCGCTCGGCCGAATTAACCAACACTGTTTTAAAAAGAGGCTGGAGTCAGATATTGTGGTTACGGGATGACTAACTCAAGCACTTTAGGCTCCCCTCCCCCACACCCCCCAAATGGGCCCTGCCTGCAGCCAGGTCTCAGCCTCAGACAGAGAAAGAACATCAGCAGCAGGGGTAGGATGAAACCACCCCCTCCCAGCAGCCTCCACCCCCACCCCGGCCCCCAGCCCCTTTATGGGTGGTTTCCATTTCATCTTTGATTTAGGGGTGAGACTGCACTGCACAAGGCTGCCTGCCAGCGGAACCGGGCCGTGTGCCAGCTTCTGGTGGACGCAGGAGCATCTCTGAGAAAGACGGACTCCAAGGTAACTTGATGAGTGAGTGCAAACATCCACCCACTGGGCAACATCGCAGGCACTGTGGCCTTCACTTATGCCCACAGCAGAGGCATCCTTTCTGTGCCTATGGAAATGCCGGGGGGCTTTGGAAAAAGGAGGAAAAAATAAAGTGCTTCATTTAGAGAAACTGCAGTTTAAATGTATAAGCACAAAGGGAGGGTGTGTGCTCGCCTATGGGGCTTTGGAAACCTCTGAAGGACGGGCTGGCCTTGGGATTTGGGGTTCTCCTCCTGCCGAATGCCAGCAGCCAGGCTGCAGAGAGGTGAGATCCAAAGCCCTGGGAGGGGGGTCAGGCTTATGTTCACAGACATTGACCTAGCCTTGGAGAAGACCCCTTGGGATTTCTCCTTCATCTGCTTAATCCAGTGTAGCTCAAAATCTGTGATTTATGTGGCCCCATTTTGGGGTGCCAAAGTGATTTCCAGTCACTTCCAAGATGGGAGGTCAGGCTGCACCATGAGTCATTCCAAGTTACAGAGAGCAGTCAAGGAAAGGGCTGAGAGCCGGCGTGAAGGAGGAGGTAGAGCTGAGTGGCATTGACCTACAAATACAGCCTGTGAGAGAGCAGAGTTAATACCAATCAACCCCGTAGAGGAGCTTGGTCAGCTCTGAGAATTTTCAAGCACCCTGGGGAGGCTCCAAGGAAAGACAAGCCACTTAACACAGAGGCTGGCAGAGAAGAATTTGAATATATGTAGATGAGGACAAACAAAAGCTGGCGGGAGACCTGGCCCCTGAGCAGATTGCTCTGTGTCATCTTTCTAAGTTTCTGTATCAGATCAATGGGCTCCATATTCCTTGAGGTTTCTTCCTACTTTATTTTATGTATGTGTGTGTATTTTTCCAAAACACAAACAGCTGTATTATTTTTGTGATTATAAATAGAGTGTGTTCTCACATAGAAAACTCGAGCCATGCAAACAATACAGGAAAGTAGAAATAGCTAGAAAATTCTACATTCTAGACGTATACGTTATTAAAATTTTAATGATCTCACTTCACATGTAAGTATGTCTATTTTTCTCTCTCATTATTTTAAGTTGATAAAGTCAGACTATGTATGGCTTAAGTTTACACCCAACATTCTGTTCTAGAGATCTTACCATGCAAAGTACTATCCCTATGCTTCATCCTTTTCAGGGATCCTCTGTTTTTTCCATTTTTATAATTTGATGCTAGGTGAGAGCATCACATATGATCATCATGACAGAATCTACTTGGGTTTTTTGGAGAGAAGCAATATCTTGAGAATTTCTCTTAATAGAGAACAGTTCCTTAAAAAAAATCTCAAAGGCCCACCCTTGTCCATCTCCCTGAGTATTTAGAAGCTATAGAAATTCCAACCTCATTAACATTGACGTAAGCACAAGATAGTCTATTAATACCATAAGCAAGTGGGATAAAGTTATAATAGTAATGTTAAGCTAGTGGATAAATATTAAACCCCAACTAAAGTAAAATTTTAGAAAGAGCCCAGAGCCACTATTATTTCCTTTTTACCCTCTGCCCTGCATCCCCTAGAAGCTACTGTTCCTAGTTTGACACTATCCATTGTGTTAACTGATCTGAAGGCTGAAGTTTTTGATAATTTTTGTCATACTTGTGTGCATTTATGCATAGAGCTATTTCCTTAGTACAATGATCATGCCTCTACCTTTTCCTTAGAACTTAATATCACTTATTTAAATAGATAAGACTATATTATTAAACAAAAATTAGAAGTTTCAAGGAGTGTCAAGTAATATCCAGAAGCATTCAAAAGAATGAGACCTTTCCTCCATTTACTAATGATTTCCATTCATTGGCCTTATTCAAAAATATCATGTGTGTGTTTGTGTGTGTGTGTGTGTGTGTGTTCTTACAAATACACATGTAGCATTAAAATAGGCTGCAAGACATTATATAATCATTCAACATGATGCAGAAGAATGACATAAAAATGTTTGACATATTAAGTGAAAAAGCATGTTAAACCACAGTGTATAAATATGGTTTAATTTTGATAAAATAATTATGTATACAGCTATAGAAAAAGAAAAATAGTTATTCCACAGAAGGTTAACAATGGTTATCTTAGTGTTCTGGAATATATTTTTATTTCTTTTTTATGCTCTTCTACTTTTCCAAAATTTCTTTAATCAACACCCATCAATTTTATAGTCAGAAATTAACTCACTCTTTGGAGAGATGAGAATGTTATAAATAGGGGAGAGAATCTTTAAAACCAGCAAAGAAACCTTTTTAGATTGTTATGACCATCCCTTCCCAGAGTTAGTATAATAGAAAGAGTCCTAAACTAGACATCGAATGCCTGCTTCCCTATTTATCTAGTTAGTAATTTCTCTGCACCTGCTTCCAGAGAGGGTCTGGGCTCCAGACTCACTGTGCTAAGTTCCCTGCTGTGCACTCAGTTAGACTCTGATCCTATGATTAGACTCTGTGCATTCTTAGAGGGAACCCCCACCTGTCCACAAGGATGTCTCTTTCTTGTGAGCTTATGTATCTTGCTCCCATCAGATAATAGCTTGAAAAGTGTCTTGTTAACTCTAAAACAGTAACGTGGAAAGATCCTTACTAGCACGTCATCATTGAGTATCTCTGTTCCTATGGATCTTTAAAAAAATCTCATCCCAGGTGTGTGTGTGTTTCTTTCCTTTTTACCTGCAGGGCAAGACACCTCAAGACAGAGCTCAGCAGGCTGGGGACCCTGATTTGGCTGCTTACCTAGAAAGCCGTCAGAACTATAAGATCATTGGCCACGAGGACCTGGAAACTACTGTTTGACCCTGGTAGACGGGCAAAGAGAACCTGAGCGAGCATATCACCTGGGCCCTCCCGGCGATCGGGCAGCTCCCCTGGAAGAAGCTGATGGAATCCATAAATCTGTCTCTCTCCTGCAAGCATCTGAGGCCATGCCACCAGTTTTTAAGGGCTACTGAGATGTACAACAGAATGGAATAGCCCACAGAGGACGAGGCAGGATACCTGGAGATTGGTGGAAAATGAGTTCCACAAAATTTGATCTTTATTGCTTCCAGCAAGTAGCATGAACTTCTGTGTTCACCTGTATCATTTATTTTAAAGATTCAAAGGATGTTCCTATAAATGGCACTGCTCCCTTCTCCCCTATGCATTCACCTTCCCCTGTACCGCACCATTCTGCCTGTAACCACCCAGAAAAAATTCGATACAATCTGTTCTCTTTACATTCAGTCTTTGAAGACCACAAGACTGTCTGAAGGTCTTTTGAAACCCTCTGGTTGTCCTGCAGAAATGTAACTGTAAAACTGCTTCCGTTTCCAAGACTAAATATACCAGGATGACTTAGTGACTTTTTTGCATGTCACCCCTCCCTGCTCATTTCTTTTTCATCATCTGGGAGCTGGGAGTTGCCACATGGATAATGTCAACTTGCGCATTGTATCTCTGAGGCATGGTGAGGTGGCATGGGAGTCTCCTGTTCTCAGCGGGACCTCAGAGAGGTAACCCAGGGGTTGGCCCCATGTGCGGGCCTGTTACTGATGGCCACAAAGGCCAGGTTCAGCTTGGGCTGTTTGGACAGCTCCATACTGCCCAGGTGTAGCCATCTTTGCCTTTTGCTGCAATAGAGGTGAGCAATGGACTAAGCCAAGGCCCGTAGCTAGTCTGCAGAAGCACTTAACTTTAAGTGCTGTTTCAACTGCAGGGCAGAAAAACCACGTGTGGGAACTGTGGCTACAGGAAATAGAGCTCGGTGCCAGTGTTCACTTCTTGGCTTTTTTGAGTGATAATGGAAAGCAGGCTAATGGACTTGAAATAAAACAGCAGAAGCAAAAGTAGCAACATATGTCAAAATAACTCACTTAAGTAAGAAAACAGTCACTGGAGCTTTGCACAGAGGCTAATAAGTACAGACTCTTGGGTACAGTGGTGAGAGGGGCCCATTTAGGTTTTCCTTCTAAGTTTCTGGTTTTCATTACCCCCAAGTTCGCCCTATGCCAAGGACAAAGCCTTGCTGTGTGAGTTTCACTGCCAGATTTCCAGGAGGTGTGGCCCTTTCTGATGGATGCCTCCACCTACTCCTGGTCAGCTCCCAAGGTCATACCTGATAGCGCTATAGCCCCATTTTACATGAACGGGGTAATCTATTAGTTTCTCTATTTTCTTCTGCTAGAAAGTTCTTAGTACAAACCTCTGTGGGAGCGCAGCCAGGAATGTTTCTCTGGCAGTGGAATTGCAGCTTCTAATCCTGCCACAGAGCAGTTGAGACTTACAGGTACTTCTATTAGGGACCTTGTGACAATTACAATATTAGGAGACGAAGACTTCTAATTTCTGGTGAAAATGTCTACATGACTTGGGTGTAAGTCAGAAATGAAAGTGGGTGATCGAGGGTTTTGCTTCACTCTTAGACATAAGCATCAAGCTTCCTGACTCTTTCTGCATGTGAGCGCACACGATTGTTTCTCTGTGTTTAATGTAAAGGTCCAGCAGCGACGTGCTGCTGATCTGAATCACATTTCGGCCACATATCATTTTGAAAGTACAAATATGATATACTGTTAAGTAGGAATAACCTCTCAGTGGATGGGGCTTAGTCGTCTCGAAATCAAACGGCTGGCATTATTTTCAGCTGTGGGAGGAAGGGTTGGTTGCGAGTAATCTATTTCCATAGATCAGTCTTAGAAATGCAACTATATTTTGGGTTTTATGGTGAGGGGAGGAGGAGCTGCAGTAGATTGTTTCCAGAAGCTGGAAAAAATTATGCTCCAGGAGAATTTAATCACTGGGCTTCTGCTGGGAGTTTTTCAATTGGTGGGACTGTCCAGGAGATGTTGTGATGACAGAAATATAATCCTTCAAACAGACTGAAATCTGGCTTTGGATGGTGCCTTCCATTCCCTAGATTGAGCCAAACACTTGGCCATGCAGTCAGTTACCCAGCTGCCATTGCTGGGATGAAGGACTATTTTCACCAACTACCATCTCATATTTCTCTGTAATGCTTCAAAGCAGCCCAGAGAAAATTTAGGGTACAGGTGGCTAGGGGCCAATTCAAATAGCTCCAAGTGAAGTAATAAGTCAACCCCCGGAATGAAAATTGATGATGTACTGACTGCTGTAGGAGTCTTGGAACATTTGGAAATTGTTCCAAAAAAAAAGTCTTAGAGTCCTACATTATTGGTGGAGAACGATATATGACCAAGGCGAATATCTCTTTGAGAAAAGCAAACACCCCCAGGACTTGGGCTTAAAAAGAAAAACATTAAAAATGAGCAAAAACGGTTACATATTTAATGGTTTCAATATTGCATCTGCCTCCTGTAGCATTTTATTTTTTAATTGATCATCGCGTGGGACAGTCCTGGGCTGTAGAACGAGCGGAGGGCCTATGCTCCAGGAGTTTTCAACTCAGCGTAGGCGTATGGTATCCCCCTTTTAATGGGCCCTCAGGAAAAATAGAGGCAAAGAGGCTGGCCCTGGTCTGAAAAGCCACATTCACAAGGCAATCAAGCTATATACCTGTAGAAATATCATTTTCTACAAAACCTACTGAAACTACTGCTGAGAGTGGCCAACATGCAGCTGACATGAGCTGGGGCCTGTCTGCCTTTGGATTCCATGTTTAGATTAGCCTGATAGAGGGCTGAGAAATGGAGAGTTATTAAAAAGCAACATGATAGTCATTTTTGAAGCCCTATGTTCCAGTTTTACACAACTAATAAAATAGAACCCAGTTAAGCTGTGCTTTGTCCCAGTCAAGGGCGTGACAAAGCACAGAAGCCAAGGAGGAAATAAGCACCATGGCTGGGGAGTTCTCTGAGCGCTCGCCTTACCTCTATGGAGGTTACAACCGTAAATCTGATGCAATTCCTGAAACGGAATGGAGCTGGCAAGCACAGTCGTCAAATGAGTGGTGACTGATGGGAATCCTCAAGACCCCCACGGCTCGCCGTCTTTTCATAATCACTGGCTTTGGTGCTTAGGCAGATCTGTTTGCCTTGAAAGATACTCAACAGGTAGTTAATTTTCATTTGGACCAAGTGACAGTTTCTTTGCTGAAAGGATTTCTGAAGTTTATTTACTAGATTCTCAAAATATCCAGGTCATAGAAAATGTGGAGCAGCAGTTTTATTTTTTCCCATGCCAACTTTATTTAAAAAATATATATTTTTTAAGCTGTGAAAGTAGAACCTGCTTTTTATAAAAGGTTCTAAGACCATAGATGAGTATCACAGGCAAAGCCCAGGGTGTAGTGACTTCTGCCCCACTTTCTGGCGATCAATAGTATTTACCTAATAAACATATAGACATCGCCGCTTGTATGTCATATCAGTAATACTCTGTGCATATGTCAGCCCACCCCAAACACATAGAAATGTATTTATACACATATATGTGTCTGTATACTATACACACATATATTTCATAGGTTTAAAAAAGCGAAAACATTTTAGAAGCACCCCAATCATCTGTATATGTATAGTTATCACCGACAGTCAGAGATAAGGTACCAGAGCATTTCCATGTATTCATTATTATTTCTACCATGACTAAGCTTAGTTTTATGACTGTATAGACCTTCAGTTGCACATGGCATTTTCTGGTGCCTGTGCCATAAAATCCACGACCAAGTGGTCTTGCCATTATGTATGCTGCCTTCCATGAAGCAGAACGCCTACCTGAGCCCAGAAACTTATCTAGGCTGTTGTGGGTCTCAAGTGGAGAGTTTCTTTCTATGTGATGCCTGCACGCTTCCCAAGCTGAGTTTCAGGACTAATACTCAGGAGGTTGCCTACTGACACCGGATTAGGACAAGCTATTGCCCGGAAGGTGTAGTAACTTGGATGTGGGCTGGAGTCTGAGTAGCTTGGCTTCCTTTCAGTGGGAGTAGCTAATGAAATCACTGGAATAGCATGCTATTTTATGCAATTGCACTATTTCAAAGTAAAATTGATCATTGTGAAAATGGCTCATCATAACCATCAAGTAAAAGTACCAATCGCTCTCCTTAAATGGATTATTTTTATTTTGGGGGAAAAAAGTAGAACATCCATTAAATTAGAGAGTTTTCTAACTGAGCTTAAACATTTATTTACTCTAAAATAGCTTCTGCACATGTTTTATAGAACCATCTCTGAATCGACTTTTTCATTCTCCGAATTCCATATTCAGCTGACTGACTGGGAGTCTTAGAGTTTTTTTCTCTGCCAAGCCACTCATTGGCTTTGACGCCATCATCCCTTTTCTGGGTCCTGGTCATCACTCATCGCTAGTCCTTCCAATTGTCTGACCGTGGCAATAGTCCTGCTCCCAGGCTTTCTGCCTCTACCTTCATCGATTTTTTTCCATGCACATACCCAAATCCTCCTCAGCTATTCTCAAAATGGATCAAAATGAAATCACCCTCTGGGACAAATATCCATTTTGCTTGAAGGACAAAAAAATATCCACTGACCTTGATGCTCTTATAGAATTCCAACCAGCCTTATTCTGAGAAGTAAGCTGCCAGAGAGGTTTAGCAAATTTCCGTTTTAGCCACACCAGGGGAGTCCACAATTATGGCAACTTCTTCCACATTGAATGATGTAAATAATGTGGCCCCTTGAAGTCACCTGAATGACTGGATTATATATGGGTTATGCCCCGGTGACCATCTGTGGATTCTAGGCTGTCTCTCCATAGTGTAATGAAAATCCTGAAAATAGGATTCTAAGCAAGGAGTTGTGCCCTTGGACCACCTGCTCTCCCAGGAAACTGGAAGTCACTGAATTGGTCCCCCAAAAAAGCAGAAAAAAATAGAATTTAAGGCTGTTGAAGCATTACTTATTTTTTCTCTTTTTTTTTCCATCACCAGTTATCCCCACCTCCTCTTCAACCTCCAATTCTTCCTGCAATTACCACACTGTTGTTCATGTCCATGAGTTCTTTCCCTTTTTTCTTCTTTTTTGCTCAGTCCCTTCACCGACTTCCCCCACCAGAGCTGTCCACCTGCACTCTGTCTATGAGTCTGTCTCTATTTTGCTTGTTTAATCATGTTTGTGAACCAATCGTACATTTGTGCATTTAATCATTTATTTTAAATATATAGTTATCACATACTCTGATGCAGGCTTGGACCTAAGAATGGATATAAGAAACAAAACTCCATACTAAGGATCTAAAAATGAATGCGAGAAACAAATTACACTGGGCAGAAAACCCCAGGGTCCTTGGGGAGCATGCTCTGGGGGCTCAATCAAGGCTTTATTGTGCTGGTCACTCTTTAGCCAGCAATGTTTTACTTCTATGAAATATGAAATGAGAATAGTAATATGCAAGGGAATGATATTTTGCATTTTTTTTCCTTGGAGTCTTGGTACTGTTCTTAAAATTGTATTTGAAACCAAGACTTTAGGATGAAACTTAGAAACACTACTAAAATGAGAGCTAACACTCATGTATCTTATATCTCAAGGACATCATTAGAAACAATAGGCAAAAATTACAGTAGGTTTGGATTAAATACAAAGAAGATGAAGTATAAATATTGTCAAAGAGTGGAGTGAGCATCCTTACAGAGTTATGGACTTTCGGCCAGTGGGAATATTTAAATTGGACACATGACCACGTTGAGGGATGTTGGGACTAGGGGCCTGTGATCTGAGGGAGCTGGAATTAGATTCTGTGAGTTTTTCTTTTAAAATAACTTTGTAAAATGGCAGGATTTATTTGAAAAATTTATGAACATCTTGACTTTTAATCTTTGGAACATCACTTTGTGAGAGGATTTAAAATTGGGGGGAGAATGACCTTTAGTTGTAATTTAAAACATTTTTAAACCAACTAAGCATAACTATACGAGCTATTGAAAAGAAGGCATACTTGGTAAAACTTACTTCAAAGTACTTGTGGAGCATTGTGGACTTTGATGAGTATTCTTAGGCATCCTTAACTCCTATCAGAAATCTGCTTCACTGTCTGTCCATCTAATGGGGAAAAAAAGTGCTGTGATTTGATATTCTTAGAATTAAATGTAACCTAATAGAACCACAGAAGAAAACTATGCTTAAAAGATATTTGGGAGCCAAGTCCATGTACTTGAAAAGCAATCATGGAAAATGCCTTGGCTCCTACTACTGGCGTGCTAATCACGAGGGGTAGTTTACCCATAGAAATAAAAAAAGTGATGATTCTAGGTATTCTCCAGTTTCCAAACTTTCAATATTTTGAGCCAAATGGCATCTGAAATTGGAGCCTTTGGTGATGGGAACAACTTGTTTCCAATATTTAAGTAAAACACATATGATTTTCAATAGAAAGTAGCTTAACTCAAATCTATACTGTTTATTATAACAATTCCAGTATTTTTTAAATGTTAGTGCTTTAACATTTTTATGTTTGTTTGTTTGTTGACACTTTTGAGCTTCATTACCAACCCATAAGGTGGATGAGGCTGATAATACATTTTGGATGAATAAATGGAACATCAGAACAGTGAATACAATTTGCACAGCTTTGTATCGTAACTGGTAGAATTGCAGCCAGAACTATGATTGTTAGAAACCACAGACTAACATGCATGCAATAGATGTTTTCTAAGTAAATAATTTCCCACCATTGCCTTCTATATTGTTTTATATCAATCATTCTGATTTCCGTAAATTAGAAGACTATTTACCTATGATCCCACAGTAAGTGTTGGTTTAAACTGAGGGGGAATGTGAAGTTACAAACTCAGGAGTGTTTGCTAGTAGACACTTATCATCTTGCATATATTCAAAGTAAAAAAAAAGGTTTAATGTTTTGGTACCAGGATGGATTTCACAAGAAGAAATTAACATTGAACATGATTTACTGGCTCTTCTACATTTGTGATTCTCAGCATTTAAAAAAGTTAGTACTTCAGGTCCTTGAATAATGTTGTTTGTTCCAATGTTGTTTTGTTATAACATTGATGAGATGCCATAGTCTATGGTGCAATTGGTTTCATTATACATTGTTTCACTTAAAGTCGTTGAACCTATCACTGATGTTAAGAGAGGACTTACTGTATTGTTTTCTCTCCTTTGCAGTTACTATTGGAATGATGCTATTTCATAATGATGCACCAAAGAGCCTTGAATTGGTCTTTTCACTCAAGACTCCCTAGCTCTAAGTCTGTGACTGGGTTTGCAAACCTAAGTGTGTCATCCACGGTCACATACATGGAGGCCTAATCACCTGGTGGAGTTGTGTTGTACCTGAAGTGGAAAGAACAAACAGGCTTGAGATATTCTTTCATTCTGAATCTCACCTCTACCAGGCATCTCTCGGGGCAGCGAGGTGAACATGTAGGGGAGGGGTGTTTGATATGGAAAGGAGCTACTATTAGATTAGAGTAGGAATGTTTGGAGGAGGTAAGTTAAGTAGGACTGTTAGATTCAAGTTCTGTATGGCAGATGATTTGCAGACTAAAACAAGGGCGGGAAGACCAGGCACAGGATGAAAAGAAGTAGCTTTAACACTTACAGAAAGATTTATTTATTTTTCCTAAATAATACACCCAGAAAAAATGGAGTGGGCTTTCTAAAAAACAAAGGGAGCTCATAGCAGCCAGTATTTCTTCTAGTGTTTAAGTGAAAATGGAGCAGCTGAATCAGGGATTGTGTAAAAACAATTCCTTATTTAGGAGGGAGCTTAGACTAAAGACTTCTGTGATATTTTCCAGATTTAGATTTCCATGACTTTAGACTGGAACACAACTCAATCAGAGCCCCCTTCTCTCCCTCTCCCCCCAGCCCCCACCCACCCAGTTTCCTGCCATCTAGATGGCTATGAAAGTGTTTCTGTTTAAATTGGGCTCTAATTGTTTTTTAAAAACATGTATTTTTATTGATTTCAGAAAGGATGGGAGAGGGAGAGAGAGACAGAAACATAAACGGTGAGAGAGAATCATTGATCGGCTGCCTCTTACACACCCCACACTGGGGACTGAGCCCACAACCCAGACACATACTATGATCGGAATTGAACCATGACCTCCTGGCTCATCGGTTGATGCTCAACCACTGAGCCACGACAGCCAGGCTGGGCTACAGTTTTAATTGCCCATCTTTCCTTCCCTAATGACTAGGCCTGAGTCTTACATTACAAGTTGGCTAGATGGGGGAGGGTGTCACCCTTGAGACAGTCTGAAAAAGTGGGCCCATCCCTGGAGTCTAGCTCAGAGAGCTGCTTCCAGCCCTTCTCCCTCACCCCATTCCTTGCCCCTGGCTTGGGAAGGTAAAGGAAGAGCAGTGATGGGGAAAGGATAAAAGATTCTCAAGAGCAGTACAAGAATAAGGCTCTAGTCTTAACACAAATTGCCATGGCAACCGATAAATAAATAATATATGCTCTCAGCCAACTTTGATCCTCATGAAAAGCAAATCCAGAAGATATAAGAAAAGACTGAACTTGTTCAGCATGGCTTCAAGGAGTATCATTATGAAATTTTCAATATATGCACCTTAGAAGAATTAGATTATTTATGGAATTTAGGGGAAAATAGGGCTCTGCTAATTGAAGAATTTTCTAATAGAAATTTATAAAGAACTGAGTTGTTTTTCTTTTTTGAAGAAGTTTTTGTGTTTTTCAAAGTCCTCATAAAAAGTTATATCTATCCACAGACTTGTGTTGGTCTATACTAGTATTTAAATTAGAAAAATATAAGGACAATTTAGTGAGTTCTTCAGAAATCTAAATATGTTCAATCCTAACAACTTCAAAGCCTGTGTATGGCTTTCTTATTTGAGGGTTTACATATAACATTTCTTCTTTAAAATTAGAGAGAGAGGAGATGTTCACAAATTGTCTTTACTTAGAAAAATGAACAGATGATAGCCCTAAAATTGTTTATCTTATTTTTTGTTTTAAATGTATGGGTAGTTCTTTCAAATATGCTGGTGAGATTTATCACTTTTAAGATACCTTCTAGCTTTGATATTTACTGCACCTTGTATGATGAATACAAATGGTTCCTGACCTTTTGGGTTTTATTAACAATAAAAATATTTATTCCCCTCCCCCATTTGTTGGACTGAGGCTCTGACCACATGAATAATTTCCAATGCAACTAGAACCGAAATGGATGCTTACTAACATCCTGATTGTGGGATGGGAAGTGTGGGGTTCTTGCCACCCAGGGAAATAAGATTTGAAACTTTAATAGATAAAATAACCTGGTAAAATTAGAATCTTTTGTAAAACACATCTTTGAAAAGCAAAGTTAGGCTCTGAATTAGTCTTCATAAAGATAGCAAGGCTGTTTTCCATTTAAATTATCAAAGGTTAAGTGGGCAACCATGCATTTGAATACTGTATGGACCATTGCTGATTGAAAGTGAGGAAATCCATTCTGTAAGTCATTAAGGCATAGAGAGGACAACCTCAGTTTTAAAAGAATGACTGTATTTCATTTTGATTTCTGAGTGGGAAAAGGGTCCAGCCATCCAGAGTTCCTAGATGGCGGTGGGTAGTCCATTTTCAAAGGCAACATCTGTACAAAGAGTTTCAGACACGGTATAAAGGGCTCTTTCATAGTTTCTGATTCTGCCCTTTCACATCCCAGAGCCATGATTTTGCAAAGCTGCCAGCTGGCAGGTGGAATAAAAAAAAAGTAGTAGCTGTGGCAACAGGATGAAGTTTTATTTCCAGGTAAAGTGAGATCTAGAAAAATATGAAATGGAGGGAGGGTGGGTGGGAAGGGTGGGTGGGGAAGGGAAGAATGGAGAATTTTTGTAACAAAGTCATAAAGTATTTTTCCCTAATTTTCTTGCATTTCCTATTTATATAAAGTATCTTGATCACTGTGTTGCTCTACAGAGATTTTCAATGGAATTAATTTGAGAGACTGAATTAATCTCTGAAAAAGACTTTGACTAGTTACCTTTTTGGATACTTTTTTCTGTATTGTGAATTGTGTGGAAATGTACAGAATAAAAATTAAGAAATATAATTAGTTTATTTTCTTCTGTTACTGACTGCTAGATCTAGTTGGTGTGAATACCATGCTTAATGGCGGGTAGATTAGATTTTTTCAAAACCAGGAGATAAGCAAAGAGTTGGCAGTTAGGGAAGTCTGAAACTAAAAGGCAGAATTTTTTTTTTAAACTTTATTGTTGAAAGTATTACAGATGTCCCCCTCACCCCCCAACTGCTCCTCAGAATTTTTTTTTAAAAACACTTCTGTCAAGATGGACTAACAGAGGCCAGATTTACCCTCCCATTTAAATAAAAACAGTTACATGTAATAAAACAATAATTGTTAAGACGTGAGGTAACAAAGACAAAAAACAAGTAATCCCTGAGAGATGGAAATCAAATAAGATAAGCTCTGTGATTACATTTTACAGACGTAAGAGAGTTTCCAGGTGGTGGTGCGGGAGTGGCGTGGTGGGGAATTGAAACAGAGTCTGGCAGATTTCCTGAGTTGGGGAGATAGAACTGAGAGTTGGGGAGACCAAGGCAGCTAGAGCTCATAGAGAAGAGTGTCAGAGAGGGTTGCACAGAGAAATAATCCTACAGATCTGCACAGAACCCCTTAAGTATTAAGTAAAATACCTATGTGAGGACACTACTTGAGTCTGGAGAGAGTACCACGCAAAATACTTAGAAGGAACAATGAGCAGCTCACAGAAGGCTGAGAATAATGCCCGTTGCCACTACCCACACTGCACCCTCACCAGTGACTACCCACAGCTTTGATTTATTAATAGAGCATGACACTCTGTTTTCCCTTCCAGCCCCATTTCCTCCCCATCTCCGGCCACAGAGCTAATCACTGTGATGGTTTTGTTGTGAATCTCAGCACATCCCACCTTTGTTCCTTTATTCCACTTCTCAACTTCTGTTAACTGTATTCCCTGTCACAGCTGCAAATCTTCACATTTTATCTCGTACCAATATTAAAAGCTCTATGTGTTGCCAAGATTTTTATTCTAAGGGTTGGAAGCCAAGAACATGGAGTTTCATTGGCATGGCACATTAATGAGTATGCAGACGCAAACAGGGTGTGACAATTACATTTTTTCATTGTCCATGGCCCCAATGCCAATGAAACAGTATTTCTGTCATCTGAATCAAATAATTTCCCTTTTATTTTATTTTTATTTTTTTGCATTTCTCTGCTTCACGTTTGACTGATAGTTTTTATGAATTTCTTTCTCTTGGTGTTGGTTATCTTTCTTTGTTCTTGTTGAAAGATAAAACAAACTCATGATTTTTTCAGTATGTTACTAGTATCATTTAGCTCCCTCATCAGTTTTGTAATCCATTCTAGTCTTTTTCCCAGAAGGATTTTTCTTAGTGTCCACTGGCTTCTGGTTCTAATACTGATGAATTGTTCCCCAGGCATGCCATACAATTATCACCTTATGACTGTCTTTGGATTTCTTTCTCTTTTTTTCATTTTAGATAAATTCTTGAATTATGTACATCTGTTTCTTTTATTTTTCTACTTCTTTGGACTTCTGCATTTGTCTTATCACTTCTTGACTCACACATTTCTTAGTTTCTTGATTTGCTGGAGTAGATTCACAAATTGCTGATTAAAACTCAGCACTTGGGAATAAAAATTTTGAGTTCTTGCATGTCTGAAAATGTCTATCTTATCCTTTATTTAGAGTTTGTCTGTCTTTGAAATTCTGGTTCCAACTTTATTTTTTATTAGAACTCTGGAGAATCATAATGTGGAAAAAACAAGGCCCGGGTGTTTTTTTGTGAAAACTAGAAGTCCATTCACAGATAGATTAAAATCACAGAGTCACATGTTATGGTAGCAAAAAAGACTCTAGAAGTCATGTCAAACAATTTTATTTTGGAGATGTGCAAACTGTGCCTTAAAGAGAGTAAAATATTACCCAAGATCACACAGCTAACCAGTGACAGGGAGATGTCACCAAAGTTCAGGAACTTCTCGTCTGAGTGCCATGTTCAAATGGTTTAGACTCTGCCTGAAGGCACTATTAGGGTGAAACAAGTATTTGTAGTAGAAGAGAATAATACACTGGATTCCAGTCTTAGCTCTTCTCCTGAGCAGCTGAGTATGGTTCTTGCTTTCCTTGGACCTAAGTTTCCTCATCCTTCAAACAAGATTGTACAACTAATGGTCTCCCATCCTCTTTCTTCTCTCAAGTGGGGAGATACTCTGAAGATACCACCTCTCCTCTGGTAATCACCACACTGTTGTCTGTGTCTCTGAATTTGTTTTAGTTTCTTTGCTTAATCCCTTCACTTTTGCACCCTGCCCTCCAACCCTCCTCCCCTCTGACAGATGTCAGTCTGTTCTCTGTATCTATGAATCTGTTTCTATTTTGTTAGTTTATTTTGTTCATTAGATTCCACATATGAGTGAAATCATATGGTACTTCTCTTTCTCTGACTGGCTTACTTCACTTAACATAATACTCTCTAGGTCCAGGTCCATCAATTCTGTCGCAAAGGGTAAGGTTTTCTTCCTTTCTTTCTTTCTCTCTTTCTCTCTCTTTCTTTCTCTCTTTCTCTCTTTCTCCCTTTCTCTCTCCCTTTCTCTCTCTCTCTCTCTTCCTTCCTTCCTTCCTTCCTTCCTTCCTTCCTTCCTTCCTTCCTTCCTTCCTTCCTTCCTTCCTTCCTTTCTTTCTTTCTTTCTTTCTTTCTTTCTTTCTTTCTTTCTTTCCAGCCAAGTAGTATTCCACTGTGTAAATGTACTACAGCTTTTTTTATCGATTCAACTACTGATGGACACTTGGGCTGCTTTCAAATCTTGGCTAGAGTAAATAATGATGCAATGAACATAGGGGTTCATTTATTTTTCAAATTAGTGTTTCTGGTTTCTTCAGATATATTCCCAGAAGTGGAATCTCTGGGTCATAAGACAGGTCAATTTTTAATTGTTTGAGGTAACTCCATACTGTTTTCCACAGGAGCTGCACCAATCTACATTCCCACCAACAGTTCAGGAGGGTTCCCTTCCAACACTTGTTGTTTGTTGATTTACTGGTGCTAGCCACTCTGACAGGTATGAGGTGATATCTCATTGTGGTTTTCATGTACATTTCTTTGATGATTAGTGACATTGAGCATCTTTTCATATGCCTATTGGCCTCTTTGGAGAAGTGTCTATTCAAGTCCTGAGCCCATTTTTTAAGTTAGATTATCTTTTTTTTTCTTTTTTTTTTTTGGTGTTGAGTTTTATAAGTTCTTTATAAATTTTGGATATTAGCCCCTTACCAGATGTATCATTGGTGAATATGTTCTCCCATTCAGTGGGTTGTCTTTTCATTTTGTTGATGGTTTCCTTTGCTGTGTAAAAACAATTTAGCTGTATGTAGTCCCATTTGTTTATTTTTTCTTTTGTTTCCCTTGCCTGAAGAGATATATCAGGAAAAAAACATTGCTATGAGAAGTGTCTGAGATTTTGCTGCCTATCTTTTCTTCTAGGATTTTTACGGTTTCAAGTATAACATTTAAATCTATAATCCATTTTGAGGTTGTTCTTGTGTTTGGTGTACAAAGGCAGTCTAATTTCTTTTTCTTTTTTATACATCTGTCCAATTTTCCCAACTCTATTTATTGAGTAGACTATCTCTTACCCCATTGCATGTTCTTGCCTTCTTTGTTAAATATTAATTGTAAAGGAGTAGTTATTTTTCTGGGCTCTCTATTCTGTTCGATTGATCTATATGTCTCTTTTTTTGGCAGTACCGGGCTTTTTGATTACCATGGCTTTGTAGTATAGCTTGATATCAGGTAGTGTTATTCCTCCAACTTTGTTTTTCTTTCTCAAGATTGCTGTTGCTATCTGAGAGGTCTTTTGTGGTTCCCCAGACATTTTTGGAATATTTGTTCTAGTTCTGTGAAAGATGCCTTTGGCATCTTGATAGGAATTGTGTTGAATCTATAGATTGCTTGGGGTAGTAAAGATGTTTCGATGATATCAGTGCTTCCTATCCATGAGCATGGTATGTGCTTCCACTTATTTGTATCTTGTACAATTTCATTCTTCAGTGTCTTATAATTTTCTGAGTGCAAGTCTTTTACATCCTTGGTGAAATGTATTCCTAGGTATGTTTTTAATTGAAGGGGATCTTTTAGTGAAGGACTCATTATGAAGATGAGAAAAACTTCAGAATGATCTTCATTCAAAACCTTTACTTTAGAAACCTTCACTGAAGCCATTCCCGAAGTATGTTGTTTGAGCAATCTTTGCCATTACAGTTAAAATTGTTGGCATTTTCACAAATGCAAAATGTCTTTTTAATAAGCCCTGCATAACATCTTCCCCATAGCCTCTTCTGAGCTTCAACCTTTGATAACTGTGTGTACTTATTTTCAGAGATTGGTACATTGAGCCACTGGTTGCTCGTTTCCAACCTTTCTACAGGCTATCCTTCAAAGGTATAAAGATAATTAGCTCAGTTTCATACAGGTGGAGAGGACCAGGACTTACTCAGAGCACAGATGTTGAATAACTGTTGTGTGCTACAACTACATGGAGGATAGGGTAATGATGACGAGGAAGGATGTTTCTCTTTCTCTGATCACTCTTATTAGGTCTTGAGGCTTTGCTTCTCCTTGACATTTCCTGAATCACTGTGGACAGCCCTGGTTTTGGCATCTATGTTGCTGATTGCAAACTGGGTGAACTTGGTCATGTAACATTTTTTCTCTTTCTGACCCTTATTTTTCTCATCACAGATATAGAAAACAACACTGCCAATCAGATGAACTTGCTGTGGACATTACATGAGATATTGGCTAGAAAATATTTAGAACAATGCCTCGCACATAGTAAATGCTCCATAAATTATACCTCTTAAAATGTACTGAGGGTGATTACATTGATGAAATGGTTTTATTTCTAGCACTGTTCTCTGCACTGTGGGGCAGGAGACAAGCAAAGAGAAAGGGTCCTCTTTGCCCTTACCTTGGATGACTTAGTTTATTTAACCACATTGGCTCTGGAATTGAAGGCCTAACCTAAATTTGCCTTACTTTTTTTGAATTCCCTCTAGCTTATAAAAAATGTCTTCAAAAATTAAAGGCATATAAATTTTGACAGTAATAAATAAGCTACAATTCTGAAAACGTAGATTGAGAGACAATGTGGAATAAATATAACCAAAAGTTTAAAATGAAAAAGAAATCATCAGCTTGACCTAACGTCTAGTTTATATTATGCCAGGCTGGGTATTGCTGATTTAAAAAGAAATGATTGTGCAGTCCCTTCAGAAATGATTGCATGCACAATGTGTATTACCAGTTTAGTTTGAAAGTCTTAGGATAATACTACTGTGCTGTAAAAAGGAAGGAAATTTACCCTTTGGGACAGCATGGATGAGCCTGGAGAATATTATGTTAAATGAAATAAACCAGTCAGAGAAAGACAAGTACCTCATGATTTCACTCACATGCGGAATTTAATGAACAAACTGAACTACCAAGCAAAATAGAGGCAGACTCGTATATAGAAAGTAGACAGACAACTTGGGAGGGGGGAGTAGAGGGATTGAGAAAAAAAGAAAAAGAAAAAAGAGAGAGAACTATGGGCATGAACAACAGTGTGGTGATTGCGGGGGTAGCAGGGATGGGAGGAGAGGGAAGAGGGTGTAGAGGGGATAAAAGGTGATGAAAAATATATATAAAAAATACAATAAAAAATAAAGTCTTTGGATAGTTTTCTCATTCTAAATGTGCCTGTTTTTAACACTATCTTCATTCTTCTAGAATCACCACATTTCTCAACTTAGATGGCATAGAACCAAGCTTTTGAAGATTCTTTCATAACATTAACACCTCTGACAATATGTAAGTTGTAGTGCTATTCCATAGTACTTTGATATCCCATAAGAGTCCACTTCAGTGGCTAGTGCCACTGCTTGAAGTCTCTCTTTAAATCCCATAACTTTTCTATCCATAACTTTTCATCTCAGCTCTGAAATTGTTTGGCCTGACTCCTCTGGGTTTAGTGTATATATTCACGCAAGAAGTAATTTTGATAGAAAACACAGGTTTATAATTAAAAATTGTAATTTTTTTATTGATTCATAAAGTATACAAGTATACAGTATAGGGTTATGTATGGAATAACACATCAGGTAAATGGCCTCCACAGCTTTGCTGGCACATACGCAAAGCCGTGGTCTTCATTGGTCTTCATTGTCCCTGCTCCTGGGCCATAATTGGTACTTGGTAATGCTTATCAAGTTGAAGGGATTGAAATCAAAGGGCAACAGATATTAGAATCTGATTCAATAAACCAAGTAAGATTAGGTTTTTATTTTTTTGTTGTTGTTGTTAATGCTCACGCAAAATTCAAATCTTGCGTGAATTTTGGGACACCCTATACTTTCACAGAAAGGAAAATGCTTCTTCAGCCCAAACTTAAGGTTTGCAATGGGGACCATAATATATTCACATGAATTAAGGCCTTTTCACTGTCACTGGTGATGGTTATGAAATATTGCATACGAGCTGTTTTCAATTATCTGTGTAGAAAAATCAATGGTGGCAGTTTGTGCTGGCTCAGTGAGCTTTTCAGGAAGAGGTTACAGCTGCTCTGTCTGCATCGACACTCCTTCCTCTGACAGGGGCAATCAGGACAGGATTCTCAACTCTGTTAGCATAGCCTCTGGTGAAAAGTACATACTTAATCACCAAATGCGAAATGGCCCTTTAGGTTGTCAAGAGGAGGGTGATGCTGAGGGAATGGAATTTTCTAGCTCTAACCCAAACCCGGGTCATATTTTCCATTTCATTTATCTTGTCTGAAAAGAAGTAGGGAGTAAAGGTTGGAGGAGCAACAAATACTAAATATCATGCATGTGGTTTATAGTAGAATAACAAGCTAGATGCTTGATTTAATAGGTCCACTGAAGAAAAATGAATATTTCAGAGATTTATTCGTTTTGTTGTAATTTTATTTTCAAAGAACAAAACATCAACCATAAGAACCTTGCAGAAGCGGTGCCAGTATACTCACTGGTATACATTTACTGAACCAGAAATCCCATATTGGTGTCTCCGGTTGACTGTTATTTTTAGCCCCAATGAACCCCCACTTCCTGATCTTAATATCTTATACAGAGTCCCCTCCTATATGACCTATATGACTTTGGGTCTGTCCTTTTGCTAACAGGACATTAGCTAATGCGAACCAAGTGGTGGTTTGATAGACTCTTGCACATTGGGGCTTGTCCGTTTGGGAGGCTCCTTCCTGAAGCCCAGCACCATTATGACAAGTCATAAGTTAGCCACTTGGAGGGGCACATAAGACAGAATGATGTCTAGCCAGCTCACCTTGGCTGAGGCAGCCATCAGAAGGACACCTTGGAAGTTCTAGTCACAGGATGAGGCAGAGTAGAACATGCCTGACAAGCCCTGAGCAAGCCATAGACTTATGAGTAGTCAGTACCACTAGATGTTCAGTATTTGTAGCACAGCAGTGAGTTAGCAGCCTAATTGGCTTGGTCACTTGTGATCCATTCCATTCTGTTATTGGGAGCAGGGGGAGGAAAAGCTAGATAACTTTTTTTCAGCCCAATCAATCATTAAATTTGTAATATTGAAGTGACCTGGAGCACACTAGAGAGCCGTGGAATTATAAAGTTGGAGATGCCTCAAAAAGCATTTATTTGTATTTTTAAACTGTCCATTTTGAGAAAAAAAAACTTGGAATCCAAAAAAGGTAAGCTAGGACTAGATTCAAATCTGACCATCCTTGCGGTATCTGACTCCAGTGGTCTCCAACACGGTCATGGAAGTGGACCCCTGTTAACAACATCAGGAGCATGGTCCATGCTAATTAGCTGTGAGTTAATTTGTTTTCATTATTGTACTTTTTCTGCTAATGTGAATCCAGATCCATGGTTGTACACATATCAGGGAACAATAGTATATGTTAATAAACAAGTCTTTGGAAAGAAGAAGGTGAGGGGATGGCTGTATAAAGTAAATATCTCTTGCATGAAGGAGAAGGAATTATGTTCAGAAGTTGCTTATTGATGGGATTCAATGATGATCCAGTAAATAGCACACCACCTTACTGCTCAAGTTCTAACTCAATTGCTAAATTAAAAATAAAAAGCAAAACAGGACAAAACAAATAGGAGCCCACAGATTACCTCGATTATGGATAAATCTGATGTTGGAAGTACGGCTCATAAAGAAAGATAGGTGGGCTTCCCATTACTGGCTTCTGGAATGACACAGCCCAGCCCATGGGATGGCATTCCACATGTTTCCCGAAAATCTTCCTAGAGTTAAAGTGGAAAGAAATATGAATTGGAATAATTGGGTTTCAGAAAATTCATCAAAAAGAGATCAATGATTGGCGGTCAGGAAAAAGGAATCTTCTTCAAGCATATATTACTCCTCTAATAACATTTGGCCACACCACACATCCTGTGTGCCACTGTTAGAGATAAAATATTTCACTGAATGAGGCATTAGCATGAATTATTAGGAATATATCTTATGCACTCAGTATTATCTTATTCTAAACATTACCATAGAAAAAAAGTGCTGCTAAATTTACCTTCTCCTTGAGCCAGAGAAACAAACATGTTAATACATAAAATATATAGTCAACTGCAGTGTACACAAATCAGTAATCTGTAGAGTTTATAAGGTGAGATCATTCGAAAACTCTAAAGGAAGGGACTGAATAGAAAATGACAGGTATAAGGGGAAAAAATAGGACTTAAAACTATTGGCACGGGCAGAAGTAGGCAATCTGATGAAAATGAAGATAAAATAACTATTTTTCATTGAAACAGCTTTTTATTAAGCCCATGGTAGTTAAAATAGGAAATTTACAATGTTGCTAAAACTCAGGACCTGAAATTCAGCATTAGGAAAGCAACAACAGAAAGCCAGGGAGGTGCAAGTAACTATGTTTGATCTTTTGGGAAGAGATCATTACAATTTGTTCATGATTTTGAAGGCAAACCCATCTGCCTGTGCCATGTAATGGTTGTAGCAGATGTGTTTGTTAATTACCCCATAACTTTCTGCAACCTCCAACTCCTTTGCCTGCCTCCCACTACGAAGGCTCAAAAAAAATCCTATTTTCAATTTATTCACCTGTTATTCCAGGTAAGATCATATATGACCCTGTCATGGCTAATAACATATAAGGGGGGTGGTGTCTTCTGATAGCCTTTGAAAGGATTTATTCTCTCTCTGTGAGACAGAGATGCTCAAGGAGAACCCCTCTGCCCAGCACCATCCCCTGAGACAGAGCCATCCTACAGACATACGCTATGGGGCTTCAGGAGTGCAGAGACGTGAAAAAGGCTAGAAATTCTGAGACACAATCAATATCAGCAACCACTTATTTCCAGAGCCTTGTTATATGAGACATTGATAGTCTGGCTTTCTGTTCTGTTGCTTGAAGCTGAAAGCATTTCTAACTATTCCTAAAAATGGAGGCCACACTGGGATAGAAATCTACGTCCTCATCTGAATTCCATTGTGATTTTTCTGTAACAATTTACTGTTTCAAAAGGTAAGTAGTCATAATGATTCATTTCCCACAGGTCAAAATGCAATACTTGGTGGCAAAAGTGTAGTAAAAAACTGGGGCAGATGATGACTGAAAAAGACCAGAGTAATTCTGGGCCAGGCTGGACTCAAACCACAATTTGACCACCTTCAGCTCTGTGCTCTCATCAGAAAACTAGAATAATGTGCCTTTACCTCATAGGGTTGTGAGAATTACATGCGATATTTGTAAATTGCTTACCCCAGTGCCTGCAAGATGAAGATAATTGCATTCTGAATTATACTCCTGAATTCATTTGCGAAATAAATGTTCACTTTTATAGTCATCTTAATAGGCACTTTTCCAGTTTTTTGGGAAACCTTTATTCTGAATTTGCTGCTAAAATATACTTATTTTCCCTTTTTTGACAAAATTCCCATTGGTGCCAAACTTTTTTCTTAGTAGTTATTCCAATCCTTCAGATATTCTGCACAAACCAACCATTGCTTTCTTTTTACCAAACTCACCCTCACTCATGTAAATAGGATGAGGCCAAAATGAGTGTAATGTAAAGGAAGTTGGGGGAGAAGGGTACATGATAGGGATGCAAAATTAACTGGACATAGACTAAGCCCCATACATGCAAAGATAATACCAGAGAAATTTCAACTAGCTGTGGCAGGGGATAGAGCAGAAGCTAAGGTAGCAAATATATACAGAGAATCAAAAGTAACACACAAAAAGATAACAAAACAAGAAAGAAGTCTCACAAACATATACATAATACAATAAAACAAAAAGCAAGAGGAATTTAAACATTGGAATTATAGACTTTGAAGAATAGCGGAAATCTGCTTGCAAGTTTAGTTTACTAACTATTTATTAGAATAATTGTACAGGTGTTATACACCTGTACAATTGTACAGGTATTATAGAATTGTGCACCTGAAACCTGTATAATTTTTGTTAACTAGTGTCACCCCAATAAATACAATAAAAAGGAAATAAAGAATCATTGTTTCAGTGAGCAAGAGAAGGCCACTGGTCTAGAGGATAGGGGTGGGAGATTAGGATGGAAAAAAAGGCTTAGTTAAGCTTCTAACTTTGTCATTTAAATAACAGACAACCAGGTTTTTATTTTAAACAAAGACATGACTTCCATTTTCTCCAGTGCCTTTGATAAGAGGAACCACCAAAATATATTTACCTCCAAGTGGGAGACAAATGAAAGAATTCGTCATTAGCAAAATTTCTCCTTTTCTCTTTAGACATAGGAACATCAAAAAGATAAATTAAACACTCCCTTCAAAAGGGCAATCTCTCATTTGGAAAGATTTTTTATAGGGTTGAGAGCTTCTTGTACAAATTGATTCAGGGAAGCATTATACATGGACCAATTAAAGCAAGTGAAAATACATAAAAGGTGAATTTAAAATTGTCAATTTGTGCCATGATCTCTTCTAAATAATTTGTTCTCCACTTGAATTGCACAGAAAACTCCACACTCAACATTTCCAAATGTGGACTAATTTCTAGTTGTCCAATTCTCTTCCTGGTCTCCAAGGTTGGCACCATCATCCACAAAGCTAGAATTCTGGGGGCTATTGCTATTATTTTTATTTAAATTCTTTATTGTTGAAAGTATTACATAGGTCTCCTTTTCCCCTAGGGGTTCTTTTTGACCATCTCTCACCACTCATACCCAATCATCACTGCTTCTTGTCAATTCTCTTCTCTCTCATTGGTTGTCCTTCCATTGCCCTTGTTTACTTATTCAACCACCTTGTTTTCCACCTGGATTATCTCAACTAGTATTCCCATTTCACATTCACTCTTTCAAGTCTATCTACTCATTGCAGCCAGAGTGAGACCATTAAAATGGAAATCTGATACTCCGTGGCTTAAAACATATCTAGGAATGCCGGCAGTAATAAAGTAAAATGTAACTTCCTTAAGAATATTTCAAGAGGATCCATAGATCTGACTGATGTTCATCTCTTCAGATTCGTCCCCTTCAATCTCTTTCTAAATATCCTATGTCATGGAAAAAATTCAAATCAATAATAAGTAGTCAGTTGTTTTGGTTTTGGTTACTCTTTCACACATATACAAAAGTAGAAAGGAATCTATATCATGTATCTATATATTGGCTTTTTCCTTTAACCTAACCTTTTAATTTTATGGTCTAGGTTACCACTGAAATCTCTACTAGTGTGAATCCAATCTTTCATTCCATTAAATATAAACTGATTAGTCAGCAAGGCAATATGAGCACTAAGAATTTCATTTCTTGCAGCAACTACTATTCATTTAAACTTTGAAAGGATGCAAAACCTGAAAATTATATGCTGGGATATATTATGACAAAATTTGGAAATGAGAACAGGTTGTGATTAAATAAGGCATTCACATTTCTTTTGGTTTTCAATATACTAGGCTTCACTTTGCATACTAGATATATATTATATTCAGCTGAATTCTTGGAAACTAAGTTTTCTTTTCCCAAACCATTCGAAATGAAAATGAATGAGTTGCAAATTGCAAATGCTCTGGTTTCAAGAGAATGAGGCTTTAGTATACCCTGAATGTGAATGGACGCCCAGAGGCAACCACTCAGAAAGCAAGCTGATTGGGGCACTCATTCCACTAAATAATTCAGAATCTCTAATGGAAATCAGATCCAGTGTTCCCCAGTGGAGGAGCAGCTCTTCTGGGTTACCCAATATTCAGCTAGCTGCTCAAGAGCTTTAGAGAACAACAATGAAGTAAAAGGTAAAAAATATTTTAATGGCATTCATATTCTCTTGGGTGCTTTCCCGGCATGAAGTTTCCAACTTCCTGACAGCTGCTGCCACTGTGAAGAGACAAGGGAGAGTGAGAGAAAAAAATCAATATTTAAATCTGAGACAGCCAGAAACTTCAGTGAGGGGTGCCAGTATTAACTGGTTTGCGGATGTGTTTGGCCTTTCAAAGGACCTTGCTCTTAAGAGAAGACATTCTAAGTAAACAACTCATTTAGGAATCGCACAGCAAGGTTTAGTTCGTTCCTGACAAACACATTTAATTTAAGGAAGGATATTCCTATGAGACTTGTCTAGAAATTTCAATAATAGAATGAACTGTTGCATAAAGTAATGTGCTTGCTCCTTCTCTCTCTCAACAGGAAAAGAATATTGATTTCCCATTCTTGGCCACCAGTCCCACCCCTTTTCACTATAAGCATTGAGATGAATGAGTTTGTGTCTTTAAAAGCACTAAACACCATATTGGCAATCACCATACTGTTGTCTGTGGGAAAGGGGTTGGGGGATGTAGAAGAGGGGAGGATAAATGGTGTTGGAAGGAGACTTGACTTGGGTGGTGAACACAATACAATATACCGATGATTTATTATGGAATTGTATCTTGAAATCTATATAATTTTATTAACTAACCGTATCCCAATAAATGCAATAAAAAGTAATAAAATAATTAAAAGCACTAAGCAATCTGCAAGAGAGTACTGCATGATAAATTTTAAAAAGCTTTATTGTTATTGGGTAGAAATGTTGGAGGGAAAGTTGGAGGTTTTATCAAAGGCTGTTGGTGCCCCAACATTTGCTGTCAGCTCTGAAAAGGTGGCTGTGAAACTCATTGTATCCCATCCTGACTGGCTTTGGGCCCGGCATACAGTGGGATTTCTGGCCAATGGCCCCGTACAGTGGGATGGCTGGCGCCTGGCCCAAGGATTAGAGAGCTTTTATTTCTTTGTCTCATTGATATTAGTCACAGAATCTCCCTTTTCATGCACAATCCAAACCCGTGTAGAGGGTGCAGGGAAGTTGGGGGAGAAAAGAAGCAGAAATTACTACAACCTCTCAGCTCTTGGACTACGGGAGGAAGAAGAAAATTTCCATTTACAACTCAGTTATCCAACGTCTGTATCTGTTTTTTTATGCACATTTAACAGGAAATGGATAGTCTGGTATGTCCCTGAAAGGAAAATGCTTTATAGATGTACGATACTGAATGTTAACCTTGGACATAAAAGGTGTTCAGTGTCTTAAGGCTTCTTCTGCTTTCCCCCTCTCCCTTCTCTCTCTCTCTCTCTCTCTCTCTCTCTCTCTCTCTCTCTCTCTCTCGATAAATGCTATTCTGAAATTTCATCGCAAGGAGCAATTTTGGTAAACAAAATTTGTGGACACATTTCCTTCAATTTCTAGATGTGCGTGCTTGTGTGTGCTCTTTGTCAAAAGGCCGTATGTGGTATATGATTTGTTGACAGATTTTCTTTGAGTCCTTATTTTGCATGTATGTGCATAATTGTGTATCTGTGTGCAGGTTTGTGGTGCATACTTTGCAGAATCCCTCAGTAATAACATGTCCTATAGCCATATTCTACTCGAGTCTTGGAAAATGTTCTGCTGTGTTCCATAGGATAAATTTTGGTCTCAAATGATGATAATCTTGTCTTAAATATTCATGCCCAGTGGAAACTGAAAGTCATTTCCAAAATAAAACTAGGACTATGAATTACTAAATAGCAACTGATCTTAAAATAAACCACAGAGCCTCAACATATCATAACAAAATGACTCAGGCCTGAGGCTCACATCTCTTTGCCTGATTCCCCTAAAAAATTTATCTGATACAAGAAAGGAAATAAGAATGTCTTAAGGAAGGCAAAATTGATTACATATTCATCACATAGTTTCTTTTCATTTTATTACAGAATTGACATTAGTGAGAAGTTAGTGAATCTCAGGTATAAAATATGTAAATTTTCTGGACTAGCTACGTGGCAAAAAGAGAGAGAAGAGAGAGAGAGAGAGAGAGAGAGAGAGAGAGAGAGAGAGAGAGAGAGAGAGATCCTTTGATAACCCATAAGTGTCTCTGGAAACATGTCACCCTCCTCATTAGCAATTTAAACTTCCGCTTTCTCAGCTAGTAACAATATCTAATGTTATAGGGTTCCTGATATGTATCAAATGAGAAAGTATATGTGAAAGACTTTATAAAACTTACATTATTCAAAGGAAGTAGTGTTCCTATAGCGCTTGAAGATAATATTTAAAGGGACGATGGATTTTTGTTCTTGAGAATACATCTTAGCTAAGGGCTTCCAACTTGCTAAAATAACAATAACATTTATTGCAAGAAAGTATTACTATTTTATTATAATTTTAGTATTTTTATATATTGTATTATAACCCCATACTCAGAAAAGCAGGACTCTTAAAGATTGTTAGTCATGCTAGATTTTAGAGATAAGAGAATCAAGGTCAAGAGCCATCAGTGAATTATCCAAAATCAGAAAACCAGCCAACAGCAGATTAGAGGAATCAACTCTGCTCATTTTACCCCCTTTCCTTGTATCTGTGTCCTTTCTACATGACAGCTTGGTGGATTTTTCATGAACAAATTATGAGCTCAGGGAAGTGGTGGTGGTGACGGGCAGCCCAGTATGGCTGTGTAGTCTTGGAAAGGCATCAGGGTACAGGAGGAACTTTACGGAAGGATAGGGTTCAGGTAGAGCAGTAGAGCAGCGGAGCCCTCATCAACACAGAAAGTATCAACAACCTATGAGGCATAAAGAAGCATGAAGGCATAAAGGCCATTGAGGAGAGCTACCTGGATACCATAGAAATAATTCATTAGAGACTGTAAGAAATTAAGTAAGAATTATGAAAAGCCAAATTTTAGCTGATGCCTTTCAAATGAATTTTACCTGATGCTATAAAAGTTGAGATTCTTGCATGAAAGACTAATGAGATGGCAGTTCTTAACAATTTTTTCCTTTTTTTTTTTTTAGGTTGTCTCCATGCTTTATACATCTGCCAAATTCATCTTCCCAAACACTACTTGCACCATCTCAGTCTCTTTCTGAAGTCCCCATTCCTCTCCAGTGTCCACAATAAAAGCAAATTCAAGATCTGCCACCATATGAACCTCACACCACCTCAGGTTTGTTCCCAGATCCGGCCCCTCTGCTTTAGCCAAATTGTCTATGAACCAAATCCAGAATTCCTTACGGATTCTGGGCTTCCTTGGTTGGAAAAATTGCCATGTCTGACTCCACTCATCACATTTTGAAAAATCCATTCTTCAAAACCCAGTCTAAGACCTTCCATTTTTTCTTATTAAAAACATTGTGTTTTTAATTTTTCCTAACCTTTGATGTGGGTGCTTTTTCCTCTGAACTGAGGAAATAACCCTTCTTTATAAACGAATATGCATGTATGAGTAGGGTAATGCCATGCCGATAATCTATTTGAGGACAGGGCACATGTCTTTATATGTCACTTTGTCGTGGTGTAGCCCCAGCCATCAGTGCTGCCCTACATGAGCTGGTCCTGAAGCAGAATCTGAGTGTTGACTAGTCTGACACCTACACACTGCAGACAGTCTTCTTGATTGACTACCAATGGAATATCTATTAATCATAGGAGTTTATTTTTGGTAAATGAGAAAAGAAAAATTAGTTTCTTATAGGAGTTTCCTTTTGAAAAGTCTTAGGATACAGTTTTGCTTTAAGGGAATGTACATGTGTAAAAAATGTATTACTTCACAACATTCCTTTTCACATGGGCCTTGACCCAATTGCTTGTAGCATCTGGCCCAGAATTTAATATAGTGATTTTAAAGGTTCTTTGTCAATTTATTGAATAATAATATAGTGTTTATTAATTGCCAAGCCGTTGTTCTAAACAGTGATCCGTGAGACAAGCACTGTTACTATCCTTACTTTTCAAATGGTAAACCAAGGCACAGAGGGATTAACTAGCTCACCAGAGGTCACACAGTCAGTAAGTGAGAGGACTGGGCTTCAAAACCAGGCAGTTTGAGTAGAGTCAATGCTATTACCCACTACACCATGCCATCTCTTTATTTTGTAAATAAACTTTATCTAGGTACATCTAAGAATTTTGGTTATATATAATAAAATGCACCCATTTTAAGTGTACAGTTCAGAAAATTTTTGACAAATGTCTACTTCCATGTAACAGCCACATCAATTGAATATTTAGTGGTTCTATCTACTTCTCGCCAAATCAACTTGCAGTCATCGATAACCACTGATCTGTTTTTTGTCAGTGTAGGTCAAGTTCGCTTCTTCTAGAATTCCATCTCGTGGAATCGCACAGTGTGGGCACATGGTGTCTGGCTTGTTCTGCTCAGCAGCGTGTTTTTGAATTTAATCCATGAGATTGCATGTCTCAGTAGTTTATCCTTTTATTGCTGAATAGTTTCTCATTGAATAGATCTACTAACTGTTATCACACCTTCATCAAGTAACGGATTTCCAATTTAGGGCTATTGTGAATAAAGATGTCATAGTCATGTATGTACAAACTTCTGTATGGGATACATATTTTTGTTTAACTTGCTGTAGTACCTAAGAGTGAAAAGTCAAGATCGTATGGTAGATGATGTTTAATTCATGAGTAGCGGCCAAACTGTTTTCCAAAGTGGCTGTACCATTTTATATTTCCACCAGCATCTGGGATTGTCAGTCTTTGTAATTTTAACTCTTTGAGTAGGTATGTAGTAGTATCTCATTAGGGGCGTCAGTTGGCATTTCCTTGACAGAAAAATAACGTTAAGCACTTTTCATATGTTTCTTGGTATTTCCATATTTTCTTTTATGAAGTGACTATTGAGATCTTTCAGCAATTATTTATTTGGTTGATTGACTTCTAATTATTGAGTTATTATGGACTCTACTATCTTGGATCACAATTTTTGTCAGATGTGTATTTTGAGAATATTTATTTGCATTCTCAGGATTGCCTTCTTGTTATTTTTATTGATGGTTTTCAAAGAGCAAACATTTTCATTTCAATGATGTCCAATTTATCAATGTTTCAATAAGTTGGTGCTCTTTATGTTCTATCTAAGAAATCTTTGCCTACTCCAAGGTAACAAAGATTTTGTCCTACTCTTATCTAGAAGTTTTATAGCATTTGCTTTTTATATTTGGATATATGATTCATTTTGAATTATTTTTTTCTACGGTGTTACTGTATAGTTCCTTCAGGACCATTTTTTGGAAAGACTGTCTTTTTTTTTTTAATATATTTTATTGATTTTTTACAGAGAGGAAGGGAGAGAGATAGAAAGTTAGAAACATCGATGAGAGAGAAACATTGATCAGCTGCCTCCTGCACATCTCCCACTGGGGATGTGCCCGCAACCCAGGTACATGCCCTTGACCGGAATCGAACCCGGGACCTTTCAGTCCGCAGGCCGACGCTCTATCCACTGAGCCAAACCGGTTTCGGCTAGAAAGACTGTCTTTTTCCCACTGAAATATCTTTGAGTCTATTATTAATTAATAGCTTTGTTTCCCATTGACCCATAAGTCTATCTTTATGCCAATATTGCTATATATATATGTGTGTGTGTGTGTGTGTGTGTGTATATACACTAGGGGCCCGGTGCACGAAATTCGTGCACTGGGTGTGTGTGTGTGTGTGTGGGGAGTGTCCCTCAGCCCAGCCTGCCCCCTCTCACATACTGGGAGCCCTCAGGCGTTGACCCCCATCACCCTCCAATCGCAGGATTGGCCCCTTGCCCAGGCCTGACGCCTCTGACAGAGGCGTCAGGCCTGGGCAGGGGACCCTCATTTCCCCCCATCACTGGTTCTGCCCCCAGCCCAGGCCTGATGCCTCGGCCAGAGGCGTAGACCCCCATCACCCTCCGATCGCTTGATCGGCCCCTTGCCCAGGCCTGACGCCTCCGCCAGAGGTGTCAGGCTTGGATAGGGGACCCCCATCTCCCCCCGATCACTGGCTCTGGCCCCCGCCCAGGCCTGGAGGCCTCTGGCCCAGGAATCATGCCTGGGCAGGGGACCCCCATCTCCCTCTGATTGCTTGCTCCACCCCCCACCCAAGCCTGATGCCTCTGACCCAAGCTTCAGGCCTGGGCAAGGGGACCATCATATCCCCCCAATCCCCTGCTCCGCCCCTGATGCCTCGGCCAGAGGAGTTGACCCTCATCACCCTCCGATCACCAATCACCGGATCGGCCCCTTGACCAGGCCTGAGGCCTCCGGCAGAGGTGTCAGGCCTGGGCAGGGGATCCCCAGCTCCCCGCGATCTCCCGCTCTGCCCCTGCCCAGGCCTAACACCTCTGGCCGAGGCATTAGGCCTGGGCAGGGGACCCCCAGCTCCCCGCGGTTGCAGGTTCCACCCCTGCCCAGGCCTAACGCTCTGGCCAAGGCGTCCGGCCCGGGCAGCGGGGACCCGCAGTGGCAGAGGCCCCGCGATTGTGGGCTCCGCTTTAGGCCCAGGCAAGGGACCCCTAGCTCCCGGGACTGCCAGCTTCGACCGTGCCCAGCTCCCATCGCTGGCTCCACCCATACTTCCTGCTATCACTGGCCAGGGCGGAAAAGGCACCTGATTCTCCGATCATGGCTGGGGGGCAGGGCAAAGGCGGCCCTGGGGCCGCCTTTGCCCTGGCCCCCAGCTCTTAGCTCCCCCCTGGGTTTCCGATCACTGTCAGTGGCAGGGGGCTTCTTCCTGCTTTCCCTTTCACCTCCCTGCATTGTGCCTACATATGCAAATTAGCCGCCATCTTTGTTGGCAGTTAACTGCCATCTTAGTTGGCAGTTAATTTGCATATAGCCCTGATTAGCCAATGAAAAGGGTAGCGCTGTACGCCAATTACCATTTTTCTCTTTTATTAGTGTAGATATATATATGCTTTTTCAGTGGGACCTGATACAAGCAAATACTGTTCTCTATTTTAAAACTGTTTTTCTAATTTGAAAAACTTTGCAGTGTCATAGAAATTTTGGTATCCGTTTTTAATTTCTATAATAAAAACCTATTGGGATTTGGTTTGGATTGCATTGACTCTATAAATATGAGCAAAATTTATATCCTAACAATTTTTAATTTTCCAATTGATGAATATAATGAATCTCTCCCATTTCTTTCAGTATTCTATAACTTTAATCAGAAATGTCTGCTATTTTTCAGTGTATTTTGTTAAATTTATCTCACAAGTAGTTAATGCATTTGATATGCATTTTAAATATTTTATTTCCATTTGTTCATTGTAGAAATTAACATAAATCAATTTTTATCATTTGGGCTTGTAGCCAGCTGAAGACACTTCTGTGCATTCTAGAAGCTTCTGTGCATTCCTGCCAATTTTTCTATGTACTTACTTATTCATATGAGAATAAAGACAATTGTATATCTTTCTTTCTATTATTTTCATTTCTTTTTCTGACCTTATTTTACTGGCTGCGATCACCAGTACAATATTGAATGAAAGCAGTAAGAGTGGTCATTCTTGCCCTGTTTCTAATTTTAGATGGAAAGCATTCACTTTACTATTGAGTATCATTTTAGCTGGAGGCTTTCTGCAGATATGTCTTATCAGAACAAGGATATTCATTTATATTCTTAAATTGCTTGAAAATTATCCTAAATGGGTGTTGAATCATTTCAAATGCTTCTTCTATATACTTAATGTATTCTTTTTGTTCCTCTACTTAATCTGTTAACATGGTGAATTATACTATTTGATTTTTACATGTAAAGCCAAACTCGTGTTCCATGGATAAACAGCCAAATGCTCTACACTATTATTATTTTTTATATGTACTGGCATTGATTATATGATATTTGTTAAGGACTTCTGCATCCATGTTCACAAGGGATATTGCATTTATAGATTTTATTTTTTATAATGTGTGATCACACTCCTTTGGGCATATCAGGCCTGATTTCCTGGATGAGTCTGGGTGAAGCCGTTGCTCAAGGTCTGCTCCTCAGCTTTGCTAGTTTAGAACCTCAATTTCAGCAGACAAGAAAGACAAGGTTGAGGGGCTTAAGTCAAGCTATTGCCATTCACTGATATGAAATACCAGGGAGAAACTGTAGCAGGCATTGTTGATTGCTTCCCAAATCCTTCCCACCTCTTTCTCTTGCTCTGATAGATTGTGTGGCTTTGTGACCTGGAGAGCTCATCTGCTCTCCACTGGGTTTGGGCCGATCTACTTCAAGCCAAGTACGCCAGAAGCTCCTTGAAACCATATTGAAGAGCCTTGGTTCACAAACTGAAGGTGCAGAGTCAAAAGATGGAAAGCCCTGAGTTATTGAAGACTCGGAAACACTCACTTTACCAACCTCTGTTGCTTGTGAGATAATTCCTTAATTAGTTAAGCCATTCTTAGTTGCATTTCTGTGTGTGTTTGTTTTAATTAAAAAATAGTTTAATCATTACAAAATATTAAAAAGATAGACATGAATTCTTGCTGGAAGCCAGTCATCCTTGCTGCTTGACACAGTCTCTGCAGGGAAGAAACATCTGCACAGCATATGTTTCAAGGGACCTGGTGCATATTGCATACTGTTCTTAATATGTTTGCTCCCCTTCTTGGCGCTATGTGTTTTAACCAAGGTCACCTCTCTGAGAAAGGTTGTTTCCCCAGGTAGGGATTTTCCCCTGAAGTTAGGGAGGGAATAAAACCCCTTAACTAAGTGCCAGGCAGGTAGTTAATCACTTTAACAACGAACAATCACAATTAAGCTACATAATCTTTACTCCCTGGAATGGAGATAAGAAACGACCTAACCTTTGGAATATAAATTGATAGTATTAAAATCAACTGGTATAAATACAGATGTAACAAGACAATAAAAGACAGAGCCTGGAGAGCCTAACAGGAGAACCTGGAGAGAGAACCTAGCGACAGAACTTGGCTGGAGAACCTAGCGAGAGAACATGGCCACAGAACCTGGCTGGAGAACCTAGTGAGAGAACATGGCCACAGAACTTGGCTGGAGAACCTAGACAGAACCTGGCTAGGCTGCTGATCGACTGAACGCTGCCTCCGTGTCATTCCTTCTTCGCCGACTCCGTCCACACCTTTGGGGACCCCTGGACCTGATGGGGCTGGACCCCAACAAATTCTGTAATCTAGTCACAGATATCAAAACAATAAAGTTTTTCTCATTCAAGACCGGCCTATTATCCTGGAAAGATTAACAACCTGTTGCCCAAACCGTGGAGTCCCACCCCAGCCTGCAGAGCCCACTTCCCCGTGCCCGTGATCCCTACTTCCCCATGTAATCCTTGTCCTAACCGCTTGTCCGACCCCATATAAGCAGCTGGCTAATGGGGAACTGTAGAGCAGATTTTTGTGGATGACCTGCTGCTCTCCCATACTGCCGGCAGTATTGGAATAAGCACTCATATATGATTCAAAAAAAAAAAATTACTTTTGAACTATTTAAGAGATAGGAAGAGAAATGTGGTAATGGAACTTCCATCAAACTGTGTGAGTTGGATAAATTGTCCTTTTGCATTCCAGGAGTATTGAGGAAGTGGAAATGATAATCAAGAATCTAAACATCCTGCCAAGTGGACAGACAATCCAAGGTACATGCTGACAAATTTTCCATCACATTTTAAAATTTCATGCTGATCACATGTCTCCTTATATTTGTCACTGCAAAATCAGCGACCTCATTTCCAAAACACCTTCAGGACATGTTATAATTTCTATGCTTTCAAATGACCTAGCATTAGATATATTTTAGCCTGGTAGCACTCATTCAGGGGGCTCATTAATTACACCCAGAGAGGCCGGGACCTGGCAGAGAAGGCGAACTGAGTCGAAGCCAAGAAACCACTGAGAGGAGCTTTTGGGGGCAGAGAAAGTGTGAAAGGGAAGTTGGGAATTAATTATTCTTCACAAGAAACAGGGACGAGGGGAAGAAGTTTGGACCATGGATTGCTGCAGCCTCCTAACTAAAATCTCTGTTTCCACTTTTGTCCTCCTGTGGTCTAGTCAACACAGCAGACAGATCCTATTAAGCCAGAGTCAGGTTCTGACACTCTCAATGGCTTCCCAACTCAGAATAAAAGTGGAATTCCTTACAGCGAGCAAAGGCCATGCAGGATCTGGCCTATTACTTCTCTGGCCTGGACGCCTATCTCCACGCACTGAGTTCCTGCCGTAGTGACCTCCTGACTGGTCTTCTAATACATGGGCAAAATCTGACCTCAGGGCCTTCGCTTTTGTGGACCCCTTTGTCTGGAGATTATGTTCCCAAATATTTACTTAGCCAGCTCCCTGAACTCTCTTTTCTTTAAAAAATATGCTTTTATTGATCTTGTTAGATTTTTTTTAGAGAGATTGGAAGGGAGAAGGAGAGACAGAAACATAGATCAGCTGCCTCCTGCATGCCCCCTACTGGGAATTGAGCCCAACCCTGGCATGGGCGTTGACTGGGAAGAACTGGCGACTTTGGGGTGCATGGGACAATACTCAACCGACTGAGCTACACAGGCTTTGATCTCATCTAAATCCAGTCACTCAAAAGCTTAAGTGCTCAGTGAATGTTGGCTAAATGAATGAAATTACTTGGAATCTTAAATCAACAGACCCATGACTATGCCTTAGGGTGAAGTTTGGATTTGAAGTTGAACTTTTCAGAGTGCATTAGAAAACATCTTCTACTTAAACTTTGGTGTGCATGCTGGGTTGAGGTGAATTATGACTAATTTCGACCTCATAGATTTTGATTTCTTAAGAAAAAACCCCACACAAATCTCTCTTTAACCTTCCTTTATATTTTTTAAAGTGCAATGGTTAATAATGCTATTCAGGGCTTGACAATCTCAACTCTATTAACATTTCAGGCCAAGTAATTATTTGTGTTTTTTTGTTGGGGGAGGAGGAGAGGACCTTTCCTTTACATTTAGGATGTTTAGTGGCATCCCTGGCCTCTAGCCACTAGACGCCAGTAGGGGGAGAGGGAGAGAGAGAGAAACATCAATGATGGGAGAGAATCATTGATTAGCTGCCTCCTGCACAGCCCCCACTGGGGAAGGAGTCTGCAACCAGGGCATATGCCCTGATGGAGGATTGAACTGGTAACCTTTTGGGTTCCTGGGTCGATGTTCAATCGCTGAGCCCAGCTGGGCAATGGTTATATTTTTGATAGCACATGTAATGGAGTGGAAGTCATGGGAATCTCATGCTTACTTTATCGACCTGATAGATAAGCACCATAATAACTAGTAGCAACATGTCACATTTGTAGACATTTTAAGTTTAGGAAGAAATAGAGAATGGATAACCCCTTGTTTAATGTCCTTTAACCTTTATCTCTGTGGACTGATAGTGAATATTGGGAAGTCTCAGTAAAGAGCCTGGGAAAAATAATTAAAAAAATGATAATGTGCATTCCTCCACAATTTATACAAGTATGATCAGATGAAAACAAACATTACTTTGCTTCATTGGATAAATAAAATTACAAAAGAGAAACAGGCAACCTGAAGTCTGTGTGTAGAACTTAGTTTCTTATTCATTTATTTCATTTGAGGATGTTAGTTCCTTATTCATTTATTTCATTCGAGGATGGTATGCGGCTTGTGTATGGAGAGTTTAGTTATGGGGGTAGACTGGAGATGTGTAAGTCAATTTCTTTTGAAAAATAAAACAAAACAACAAAGATTGATTGATTGACTTAAAACCCTACTTGTAGAGACAGGCCTTTGTCCCCACCTGGCACCTCCTCAGAGCCATTTGTCTACCATTGCAGTCAATATAAGAGTCCAGAGTCCCTAAGAAGTACTTGCTACAAATCAATTTCTGTGTTTTGGATTTAAGTATAGTTCCAAGTAAATGTAAATTTTAAGAATTACAGAAGGCACTTAATAGATATTTTTCAAGTTGAATTGAAGGAATGTAACCTCGGATCTTTGGGAATTGGAAGTATACTCTGCAGTCACTTTGGGGTGGACACCATCAAATGATACGCTGAAAGAGAGTAAATGGAGCAAGACGATGAACAAGAAAGAACTGAAAAGTGGCGGAGCATCTCAACATGAAGTTTTTAGAAGGTCTGGGGTAAACTTGTTTTTATACGTGATCATTTTACACGATATTTTGATCTCATCTAAATCATAAATATCCATCTGTGTTACTCAAACAGTCTTAGAGATATTACCTTAGCATCTTTCATTTGAACAAAATGGAAATTCCAGAAACCCATGAAGCCCAGCCTCTGAGTGTTACCTGCATTGATTAATCCCCTAAATTCTTGGGTGTCAAAGACATGTCGCTAAACAGGTCACTAAAGGCGCCAAGGAAGCCAAAAAAGGAAAGAGCCCCTAAAGAAAAAATGGCATTTAATTGGGAACTCTCAGACATCTGTCACTCTTGGTGACAAGCGCAAAAAAGCACTGGCACATTTTAAGAAGCACAGGTGGTATGCCTGACAGTGAAGTTAACCAGCGCTGTGTGTAGGCAGGACCTTGGGGGGTGCGGGGGGTGCGGGGGGGGGGGCGAGTAGGGGAGGATGGAAAGGCTGGTTTTGAAGACTGCTTTTTCATTCTGAATATCATTATAAAAAACAAAAACTGGGGCCCAAACTGTAACCTAAACTGCGATGGATGCTCCATTTAAGATGTCCTTCTTGATGAACTAACAGGTCGTGGGGAAAGTTGGGAAAAGAAACACTGTGTGGGTCTCTCTGTTAAAACACAGCCCTGCTCCACCTCTGGCCTCCGGGTTCAAATGGGTGTGCGAGCTCCCGCGGGGCGGGCCTGCCGCCCCCCCCGCCCCACTGAGAATTCCGCTTTTAATAAGCTTCCCAATCAGCTCGCCCGGGGAAGAGCGCTCCCTCCCTCGCCGGCCGGCGCCCTCCCTGCCCGCGCGCAGCTCCCCCATCCTCCACTTCCCTTCCGTCCCCTCCCTGTCGGGGCGGAATCGAGTCCAAGGCAGGATCAGGTTCCCCGCCTTCCAGTCCGAAAATCCCGCCAAGGGAGCCGCTGAGCCGAGGAAGCCCGAGGTGAAGGCAGGGGGAGAAAGAGACCCGCGAGCCCGTCCCCGCCAGCAGGAGGGAGCAGCCCGCGCCGCCCGCAGCAGCCACCGGTACCTGGACCGCGAGCAGCAAGCCTCGCCCCTTTCAACAAAGGCAGCCCGAGCGCAGGCAGCGCGTTCTCAACTCAAAGTAAGTGAAGGGGGCGCGCCATTCTCCCAGGTGCCTCCCACCAGTTTCCTGCGCCTTCGGCCGCTTCCCGGGGCGCCAGCAGCTGATGGAGGAAAGAGTGGGAGAGAGGCTGCCTCGGTGGCTTTCGGGGTCGGGGGTAGGGGTGGGGGTGGGGGAGCGCTTTCTAAATGGATTTGCTCCAGAGGCAAACTGATGCGTATTTGGGGGGCGTCGGGTCAGGAGAGTCAGGGGGCCCCCGAGATGAGTGGAAGGCGAGCAGCTTCTCGATGTCATGCCTGCATTCGGACCGCTCCTGCCTCCAGTGGGAGGACGTGGCCGGGGCTCTGCTCTTGTAAACCTGCCTGTAGGTGTGTCTGCGGCTGCGGAGGGCAGAGAAAGTGAGGCACCTGAGCAAGCAGCCGCCTCCCCATCCTTCTCGGGGCGCCCCGGCTCGCCCGCTGCTGCTGACTCTCGGCGGGCATTTCTCGATCCCTCGCGGGGGCTGGTTCCTCCCAGTGCCCGCTGCACCCAGCATCTCTCACAGCATCCAGCACTCCTCCTCCTGCCCGCCACGCAGGGGATCGTTCTGGAAAGGGTTAAGTGCAAAGTTTAAAAGACACACCTTTCACCCCGTCTCTCGTTGGAATACTAGGTTTTATTTATTACCAATGTGTCAGATTCTCTTTTCAGAGCTGATGTTTCTAATAAGTTAACAAAGTAATTGAAAGCGATGAACGTATGTCTCTCCTTCTCTACTTTACACACCAAACAAAATACTTCACACACACACACACACACACACACACACACACACACACCCCTTTGTCCTTAACACACAGACATACAAACTCAGGAACACACCCTGAGTTCATCTACACTCTATTGTTAACTTACACATATCTCTGTTAACACAGCTTTGCAAATTTGGGAACATATTGGAAAAAAAAAAAAAGGAGTGGCCTGTTGGGGGAGGAATGATGGTGAGAAGGGAGAATGGCCATGTGAGGGACAGCAAAGCCCCGGGCTTTGAGAATCTTTTATCTTAGTAGGCATGTTGTGTGCACCTCTGTGCAACAGCCCATTGGCTGCTAATGTGCCTTCTTAACCTCCGTGTGTGTGTGTGTGTGTGTGTGTGTGTGTGTGTGTGTGTGTGTGGGAGGGAAGGGCCTGGGAGGAGATTCAGGAACTACCAAGAAGAGCTTTTGAACTAATAACATCCTGAAGCAATTCCATGACCCCAGGCAAATGTGGAATTGATGAAGCAGTGGAGCCCCTTTGAGCTCCTTGATCATCTGGGGATGAATTGATATGTGGAAATACCACAAAGTAATGGGAGTGTCTCCCAGCACAGAAAATCGAGCTTGTGTTTTCCAGCTCCATTATGCTTCCTTTTCAGTAAATTATGCATTTTAAAGACCAAAACATTAAAAAAAACCAAACACACACGTTTTTAATCCAGTTACATTCAAATGGGAAGTGGAGTGAATGTTCTCTCTTTCCTCCTTTTTGGGAAATGAGTTATTTCAGAGTGGTGATATTTGTCCTTTTTCTTTTAAAGTGGAGGATGAGATTTTTTAATTACTTTATTTAAAAATAAACGAATGTCTTTATTCCATGCTTTAAGAAAGGGGTGCTTTGAGTTCTCTAATTGCATTTTAAAACTTTAGAAAGTGATCTTTGCTCACCTGCTGGTCCCAGTTCCCTTTAGAACATTTTTCTCCTCACTTAGTGAAACTCCTCTGTAAGGACTGCCAACCTGAAGTCATATATATCTCACTAGGTGCTGTACTCTAGCCGTTCACTTGTGGACACAGTCACATTATATTTTCAAAGCTACAGCTGTGAGAGAAATGAAACTGCTGTTAATAAATAACTTTTTATTACCTACCTTTTAAATGAGGTGTTATACAGAATAAAAAATAACATATTTAATAGTATATATAGTATAACATGTATTATATAATAATGTATAACTATAATTTCCCAGACCTCTTTCCATGATATTTGGAATAATATATTTACTCATTTATTGAAAGTTTCCATGTACCTTATTTGGTCTTTATAAAGAGCACTATGTTGCAGTTTTCACATTTTTATTTAATGGGCTTTTTAAAAAAATCTTTATTGTTGAAGGTATTAACATATGACCCCTTTCTTCCCCCATAGACCTCTTCTAGCCCCCCCACCTCACCTCCCATCCCAGGCCATCACCTATTGTCTGTGTCCATGGGTTATGCATATATGCATACAAGTTCTTTGGTTGATCTCTTCCCACCCACCCACCCTCCCCTGCCTTCCCCCTGAGATTCCACAGTCTGTTCCATGCTTCTATGTCTCTGGATGTATTTTGTTCATCAGTTTATTTTGTTCGTTAGATTCCACATATGTGTGAGACCATGTGATGCTTGTCTTTCTCTGACTGTCTTATTTCGCTTAGCATAATGGGCCCTTTTTTTTTTTTAACTCTAGTAAAGTCAATGGCCTGGTTTGCATTTTCACAAAACCTGATTGTTGGCAATAACCCGAGAGAAATAAGGCCCCCAAATAGTTTAATTGCTCTTATCAATAAAATCAATTTTAGAAATTAAATATTTTAAGTTTCAATGTTTTTTTCTCTCTTTGAATAAATCTCATTTAAATGAATCTTGCTTTTTCATTTAAATGAATCTCATGCATTCAGAACATAGTCCTATTCGCCATGTGGTGTTTTTGCTACTCTTCAAAAATTGTCTGTGGAGACTGAGTTTCCTTGGCTTATTCAAAATGGTGTCTGTAGTAAGGCAACTGTAGATTGAGGGCCAGAAGTCAGAATTCAGAATATAAAATCCAGTTCTCCCAACACTTATGCTTTTTTATATGATAACATCGTGATGAAGAGACTTGTTCTTGACTTCTCGCCTGAAGGTAATGTCCAAACTGAGACCACCCAGTGAGCAAACATGGTTCAACAGGTGCTGAGTGCACCTCCATCCACTTCAAGATGCGGTCCTCTCTGGAGCATCAGCAAAGTCAGGGCTCTCTGAGCCCCTGCACTTCATCGCTCGGATGCGGAGTCTCCCCTGGCTGCTGTTCTAATGAACAGTCAGAAGAATTCTGCCTGCTCTTGGCACAAGGCCATGCCATTGCCCTGGGGGAGAATAATATTCTGATATGGCCCCTCTCTTTCTGAGCTGGAAAAAAATCCACAGTCAACTGGCTGCTGTAGAATTTGGGCCATGGCCTCCTTTTGGAAAGTTGTTCTCCATTTTTGATGTCTCTGGCCAATTCTAGTTTCCATCCATGAGGTCGTTTTTCCACACGTTTCATGCCAGGCTTGGATGTGGCATAGTTTTCCAGGTGTCATACGATCTTTCTAGATTGTCAAATATAACAAGCCTTTTGTTCCTCCCTATTTTAGCATTTGGTAAATGAGAAGCTGAAATTTCTGTGGTTTCAAAGGGCAGCTATAATGTAACATTATCAGAGGGCACTGTAATTATGATAATATTATGGACTGATTATGGAGATCACATTCACCACAAATCCCTATTTCTTAAGGGTAGGCAAGGGCTTGCTTGAATTGTATGAGAAATAAAACTTAATTTCTTCTACTGGGCTTTATTTTGGAGCCATTTCTTCACAGTGGGTTTAGATAAAGTGACATTTCACATAGAAAAAGATCATCATAATGAGTTTCTTAAAAGCAGAATCCTTAGATTCTTAAATTTCATACTTAGTAAAAAAAAATCCCCCTGTATTTTGGTCTTGAAGAAGTGAGTCATAGCAACTGACACTTGAGCTCTTAATTCTAAGAACTGCACTTAGTGAAACCCAAAACATCATTTTAAAACACAAAAGGCACGCTGTATGGATCTCAACATGTTGTTCCCACTTCTTCCAACTCTTATGCTTACCTGTTACCCCGCTCCTGGCTCTCATTTCTCCTTTTTCTGATCCAGTTGCCATTATTTCCCATCCAACAAGTCCCACATTGACTTGCCTGCTTCCTTTCCCATGATGGCATCTCTCTGTTTATGTACACATCAGGGGTGGTTGCCCATATCTTAGAATGCATGGAAGGTTGAAATTTGCTAGCTAGAATGAAATCAAGGTTGAACCTTGACTCCATAGATTTTTGTCTGTATTGACGCAGACCCTGGCTAAGATCAGCTTGTACTTTCAACACTATAATAAATATTGACTGTATTCTCTTCTCTGCTTCTCAACTGCAGCGAAGGGGTGGAACCAGAATTGCTCACCCCCATTGCATTCCCCCAGGTCCTACCTCAACCATACAATGTTTCTTGCTACAATGGTAGACCAGTTTAATAATAAACAGTATTTATTACATAGGTGCAGGATGCCTTATACTGTGTTGGGCATGTGGTATATTTAGGAAATACTTAAGTCCCAGTTTCTTTTCTCTAGGGCTCACAGTTTTACAATTCTAAACACTTTGTGTTTGGTAAATGGTGCTAACTTGCGAAATCCTTTATTGGAAATTTATTTAAAAGACATCTCAAACAAAGAAAATCCATCACACCCCTACCCACCTCTGAAAGAAACACTTTAAAAGTCACATACATTTTACCAAACCATTGGCTTTTTGCATTTCTTTCTTTTCCTTGTCATATAGCCCATTGGCTGCTAATGTGCCTTCTTAACCTCCTTGACATATTATTTTTATCTTAGTTTTTTTCCAACTTTGTTGGCCATTCCTCTCATCTTTACTTTTTCCTTTCCCACCACTTCAACTTCCAAATATGGACATTTATTTCCAAATATTTTTGTTTTCTCCCTCTCTCTCCCCCTTCCTTTCCCCTTCCTTCTCCCCCCGCGCCTGCCGCCCCCCCTCCCCCCCAATGCTTCATTGTTGATCAGGACTCCTCTTTGAGTTTCCAGACCTTGCCATTCTCTTATTAGTTTTGGGTCTCACATTTTTCATTATTTTTTGAATGAATACTGAAGGGAACGCTTTGAGCACAGTCCTATTTGGGGAAGGAGATTGCAATAAAAGATCTCTTGTTATTTTATTCTTAGCCCTAACAACACCTACAGGTATTGACTGCCCGATTATATGCCAGGTTGTGTGGCAGGGCATAGGAAGATAAATCAATATGCCTTTAAGCACTTGCTGTCTCTCAATATACGTGTGAATAATAAGATTAAAACACAAATGGAGAAAAGTTATAGTAAAGTATGTACACACAAGATTTTTATCCTAAGCAGTTCCAGTGACAAAGACATTAAAAAAAAGAAACATTTTTATGAGAAAAAGGAAAGTAACTCTCAAATGACCAAATGGAAATGGTGATGTTATTTATTTCCAAAGCATCCCTGTCTTTTTGTTGCTTTCATGTTATTTATTCTGGATGAGCAGTTGAACTCTCCAGTCCTTCATGTTTTTATTTCACAGTTGCCGCATAATAGAGCAGAAAAAAAATTATTGCAAGTGACATCTTAAGAATTCAGTCTGAGTTATTTCGAATAAACATAATTTTAAAGGCATGACACTTCGCTCTAGATATTCTTTTCAGGAAAATTATACCAGACATGAGATGACTGCTCTTCAGTGAAAATATAGACACAGAGGAAAAGAACACAAGTCCTCCAACTACCGCTGTGAAATTTGGATGAAACTGTAAAGGAGCTGGAGATGGAAGACGCCCAGGGAAGGTTTTCCCAGCAAATCCTCCCTCTAGGTGGCGCTCTAATTCTCCCTTCCTGTTACCAGCTTCTACTCACCCGTCCAGTGACTTCAGCTTCTGCTTTCCCAGCAGTGTTGACATTGGAAGAACACACCTTTTACTCACCCTTACCGCTGGCTCTGCCCCACCCACACTGTGCACCCCTTGAAGGCAGGCTCATCTCAAGAACCCTAGAATATCTAATATAGGACCCTTGAAATACCATCCAAATGCCTGGCATTTAAGTGAAAAAATAGGTAAATGTCTCCGAATACAATTTTTTTTTTTGCCTCTCTTCCCCTAATGAACTTGACTGTCTTCATACCTAATCTTCCTAAACATCACCTGGTGCCAATTTCCTGTTTGAACATGAGTACCCCCATTTGCAGTCTCACACATCTAGAAGAAACCTGTCCAGCTCTCTTTTCTTTGTCTCCTTCATTCCAAAGACCAGACATACCTGCCAGTTCTCCGGAGTGTCTTCCTAATCACATTCCATCTCCTTTACCTTAAAGGCTCCAAACCTGTGTGGTCTCTGACTCATGCTATCTCCAATTTGGAAAGAGAAATCTGACCTACCTCTTTAGCAAACCCATATAATTCAAAACTTGCTAGACTGATCACTTGATGGATTTTCATCATAGCTCCAATGTGGCTATAAAACATTTGCTTTTCAGCCTGACTGGTGTTGCTTGGTGGTTGATCATCGATCCATGAACCAGGAGATCACGGTTAGACACCCAGTCAGGGCTCAATCCCCAGTAAGGGGCATGCAGGAGGCAGTCAATCAATGATTCTCTCTAATCATTGATGTTTTTAATCTCTCTCTCCCTCTTCCTTCCTCTCTTTGAAATCAATAAAAACATATTTTTTAAAAAAGCATTTGCTGCCATAACTGGTTTGTCTCAGTGGACAGAGCATTGGCCTGCGGACTGAAGGGTCCCAGATTTTATTCCTGTCAAGAGCATGTACCTTGGTTGCGGGCACATCCCCAGTAGGCGGTGTGCAGGAGGCAGCTGATCGATGTTTCTCTCTCATCGATGTTTCTAACTCTCTATCTCTCTTCCTTCCTCTCCGTAAAAAATCAATAAAATATTTTTTTAAAAAGCATTTGCTCTTCAGAACGTTTCACATTTATTTTCTCATTACATGTTTGCAACAATTCTACTTAGGTAGGCTGAGCAAGATTTTTAAAAAATTGATAGGGACACATAAGCTTAGAAAGGTTAAGATGAGTCCATTAAATGCCATTGAAACAAAGGCCTTAAAATTGTTAGATTGGGTATATTTTTCTCCTCTATGATATACTGCCATCTCTTTCTTTGGCTAAGTAATTTTATGTTCCAGTTGCCTCTCACATCAAAACTAAAATCCTATGTTTGTAAAGTAAGAGCCCAAATAACCTCTCTTCAGTGTTTATCAGAATAACCAGCGTCATGTCTTAGCATCCAGATGGCTACAGCCCATCCCCAGAGGTTCTGAGTTGAGTGGTGGAATCAAGGGAACTGACATGTGACATCAGGACACAAGTGATGCATTGGAAACTTTAGCCCAAACAAGCAAATATGTGAACTTCCAGGTCAAAGAAATCAAGGTATAAGCTACAGCTACACTTCTTACTACCTGTGTGACCATCAGCAAATAGTGTAGTCTTTCTTCAAGTTTCTTATCTCTCAAATGAGGTCACTAGTACTTACCTTCTGGGATTGACATGAATATTAATTTAGAAATGAATGTGAAATACTGATTCCAGAGTCTGATTGCTGGAGAGTGTTTGATGAGGGTGATAATGGTGACAAAGCACCTGATGATAGTCCACCTCGCTCTCCCTCCCCCACTGCCTTTGTTTCTTGTGCCCAGTTGGTTCTCTAACAAACTAAGGGTCAAGCACTTATTCCATCATAGTTCTGACTTTTGTTTGGTGTGGGATGCAGAGTATGTCACTGAATCTTCTAGATTCAGAACCTCAGGATTGTCAGCTGTAAGATGGAGATGATGCTGATGATATCACCTGCTTTGCCTACCTCACAGGTTGGTGTTAAAGGTAAATTGTGAAAATGCTATGATTATAAACTATAACCTGTTATACTAAATGTGGTTATTATTAATGAAGTCAGTGGGGCCGTTCAATCTTTCTCTTTCCCCAATTCTGCTGCTTGCCATTGTCATTTTCTCAGGACACCCAGAGATTGCCTGAGATGCTGGAAGGTAAGTTTGAGTAGGAGGAAAGATGTGTGGCAGGTGTGAAGAAAAGGAAATCTGAGTCATAATGAAAAAAGAAGTGACTAGACAATCCTAAAAAGGATCTTTCACAAAGTAATATATTATAGTTCTTCCTAAGAGTCGCTATTTTCAATTGGTGTTTTCACTAAATTTAGGTCTTTACAGAGGATTAGCAGCACCTTGTTTATACTATAGTTGTGATTCTCACACCTTGATGTGCCTATCAGTCACCTGGAGATCTTGCTAACATGCAAATTCTGGTTCACTATGTCTCCTGTAGATTTTCAAGAGTCTGCATTTCTTTTCTTTAAAAAAACATTTTTTTTATTGATTTTTAGAAAGAGAGGAAGGGAAAGGGAGAGAGAGAGAAACATTGATGTGAGAGTGAAACATTGACCAGCTGCGTCCTGCACTACTCCCTACCAGGTTTTGAGCCTGAAACCTGAGCATGTGCCCTCACCTGAAATAGAACCAGCAACCATGCAGTGCATGAGACAGTGCCCAACCAATTGAGCCACACTGGCCAGGGCAAGAGTCTGAATTTCTAACAAGTTCCTGATGATAGTGCTGCTGGCCTGGGGACCCAACTTTGAATAACCAGCTACTGATATTCAGCCCAACAAACTTGAGAGAATGAAAGAGAGATCAGAACTCCCCAATCACAAAATCCATAGCTTAATAAAAACAATGAGGGTTATGGACAGTAACACTTCTTGCTATATGCAAAAGATGCTCACGCCTATATCTTCATGTCTGAAAAGATTTATAATGTTTGATTATTTTGTAAAATAAATTTGTAATCACCATCTGAATTGCTATTGACTCAACTGAAATGCCTTAAGAGCAAGAGTCACCTTCCTTGTAGGACTTTGGGTTTTGTCCAATACATCTGCATAGACATTTGGTCCACTCCAAATGCTTCTTGATATTTGGTCTTGTCCAGAATGTACACTCTTAGAAAACATCCCTCAGCTCAACTAGCCCATAATATTTACCGACAGAATTAATATCTAATAAATACTATCATGTTTTAGCGGCCCAATAAAAAATTGTGTAGCGGCTGGCTGTATTGCCACTAACAAAACTCTTGCCTTGGTAGTCTAGCTGGTAATGGCACATGTCAAGGACCAAATACCGAGGACCTTGTGGCGTGGGCCAGATGTCTCCATGGATGTTTTTGACAAGACCATATGTCCTCTAATCGGCCCCTTGCAAGGCGCGGACACAGGCTGCTTTATCAGTGCTTCTGCCAGAGTCCTTTGCTGGAGAGGGTGCGAGTGATCTAAATGCTGCCTTCTTAATTTGCCTTAAAAGGTAGTGAGAAGTGTTTAGGAAACTTCATTTGTAACATTAAATAGATGTAATGCAATGTTTTCTCTGTGCTAGAGTATCATCCAGTTAGGGTTTAAACATCTCACTCCCTTCGATTGTCCCCTTCCAACTCTAATGGAAGTGGAGCAGCTGTCATCTTTCTATGTGACTTCCTGGTGGACATCGGGCTGCCAGAGAAGGAGCCAGAGCTTTTTGTCTCAAAGTTCATATTTAATCAGTAAGGAACTTATCTTGGTAGCAAACTCAGGTAACGGAAAATCTTTACTCAAGCTAAACAACTGGAGACCATACAAAACTTTAAAACACTATTTTCATAATGGCTTTCCAATAGGGCCTTTTCTAAACCTAGCTACAGGGCTGTTGCTCCCAATGCAGAGAATTATCTGTGAGGTTTTAACATGCAGTGGTCTTCATTTCTGAGCAGAATGCGAGAGGTTCCACTGGGCGTATGCCAGCTGGCCAGATGGGGTGTCCTTGGTAAGCTAGAAGTTGAATCTTAAGTTAAAATTAAAAAATGCACTGCAGCCTTGGAGACTCTTATGCCAGAATCCAGTTAGTTCTCCAAAAGATATTTTCCACAAAAAATGTGGCTTCTGTGTGCACTACATTTTTTTTATATAGCCCCAGGGGTTCAAATGAGGAAGCTTGAAGCTGCTATAGGAAAGAAAGCAGGTAGCTTATTAAATTTTTTTAACAGATGTAGGTATTTAAATTTTGAAACAGTAAAATAATGCCTTCCCCCCCATCTTTTATCCTTGGTTATGATATACATTTAACTATTAAATTCAATGTTTCTGGCAATATGTAGAAATCTTAGATATAGCTCATTACCTGTCAGACTTGTGAAAGATTAATTTTAGTCATGTAAGTAATAATGAAAAGGCCTTCCTCATGATTATGTTTGTTATTAGAAAACACAGATATAAACATTATTTTATCTCATTCTAAAAAGTATGTATTCATGGTACAAGATATTCACATATTTAAAAAATTATAAAGTAGGAAAAACTCACTGATAATCCTGCTCAAAATAGGCACCACTATTCACATTCTGATATACAGTTCTCCTGATGTAACTTAAAAAAATAATTGTTTGAATAATATGTCCTACTTTTTAAAGTCAACATTATAATTGATGCATGCTATATTTTTAATAGCTGCACACATTTTTTTTTTTCTATTAAATTGACCACTTAAGATGGAAAGTCCATTTATTTTGCTTGACAGGGGTAAATTTAAGTCATTAAAATAAAAGTTTAGCAAATTAATATTGTGGATTCATAAAAAAGTTAGAAAGAGCCAAAACCGGTTTGGCACAGTGGATGGAGTGTCGGCCTGCGGACTGAAAGGTCCCAGGTTCGATTCCGGTCAAGGGCATGTACCAGGGTTGCGGGCACATCCCCAGTGGGAGATGTGCAGGAGGCAGCTGATCGATGTTTCTCTCTCATCGATGTTTCTAACTCTCTATCTCTTTCCCTTCCTCTCTGTAAAAAATCAATAAAAATATATTAAAAAAAAAAGTTAGAAAGAGAAAAATGAAAACAAACATAATCCCATGAAGCAAACAAACAAAATCTTTGTCCCAGCAAAGGCTGTGGTGTTTAGATGGGAACAGATAATCCTGGAGAACTTCGCTTATGCCAACTGAAGGTCAAGCTGAGTAAACATGATTTTCCATTCTAGCCTTGAGGACCCTTCCAGATGCTTATCAGGGGGTAACAGTCTCCCCAGGGAAGCCCCAGCTGCCTGAACCCACCCAGGTCCAAGCCAACCCCATTAGCAGGTCCCAGGAGCCTGGGGACCCTCTGAGCTGCTCTGAGCTAAGAAGAATGGGCCCAATGCACTACAGGTGGGCAAACTATGGGAGCAGCAGACCTCTTTGATTCATGTCCCTCCAGGGCTTGCAACCCTTTGGGGAGTTATTTATTTGCTCTGTTTTTATCTGGAATGACTAGTGTACAAATTGGCTCTGGTTTAAAGTGAGATCAAATCTGGGTCTGACAGCTGCATTCCTAGTCATAGAGGAGGCATGAAGAGAGTTAAATGCTGTTATCATCTAGGCCAGTATTGGAATTCCCATCAATTAGAGCCTAACTGGTTTTGAGCCTTTTTAAATAGCTGTTTCAGTCTGATGGTTGGGGATCACAGAGCTTGCCCTCTGCTATGTGATATATGGGGATCTGTATTGCACTTCAAGGCTGTCGTAAAGAAATTTGGTTTGGAGAAACAGATCAAAAGCAGTTCAGCAGCAATACGTGGGTGGAGGTGGATTTCTACCAATTTCTCTCTAACTAGATCCACATTTTCTTAAAGCAAGCTGACTGTTGGTTTCAAACGTCTCATCCAATGATGATCTTCTCTTGCAAGAGGTTCCAATGAGGGTGGTCAGCTTCAAAGGCAGCAGAACCAAGAAGACAAAAGAAATAGTAGTGCACTTGAACTGAGACCTTAGGGAAAACATCCAGCAATCTGACAGACGCCTTATGCTTGAGGAGGGGAACTCGGACCTCACAGTAAATGGTCTCAGGTAGCATTGAGGTTTCCTTCACTGTGAATGAACTTTGGGTCCTTTGGGCGCATGTGGCTCTGATGGGGTTTGTTAGGAGGTTTCTCTGGGGTGGATTTGTCTTGTTTGTTTCCAGATCTCCTGGGCTCTAGAGGCCTCTTGGAATAATAATGACATGAAGTCAGTCGGCTGTGTGAAGCAACCCTGACTCCTTCTTGTTCTTCTCAGGGGAAGCCTTTGAAGACAAAACAGTATCAGTTGTCCAGTGAAGAGTTCCTGGACAGAATAGGAGCTCCCTGAAACTCATTGTTTCCATCCATGTCTCCCCCTCCCTTGACGGAGGAAGAGGGTGAGCAAAGGGGATCAAGGAGACTGAGAACTTCCTTTTCAAGGGCTGGAGCACAACAGCATCTCTCTGGGTTCAAGGTTTCGATGCATAAAATGCCAGTGAGCTTCCTGGGTTAGTTTTCTATCATGACATCCATTTACAAGCTGCAAAGTATAACATCAAGTATCTTGTTTAAATCGGAAAAACTTTAGGTTTGGACATTTCTATTAACAAGTTCTGCTTAATTTTGAAGAACTAATATTATTCCCTGTCTTCTTCCCATCTCAGATTGACCCCTTCCTTGTCTGATATCCAAGTCCATCAACAAGTACAGAACAGGCATGGTGTTGTCACTACTCTTCTTACGGTGATTTAATGTTTCTTTGGTGAGGAAGATTAGCCTAAGTATCAGAGACTATTTTCCTCAAAAGGGAATGGATTTCAGTCTCATCTAACATGACATGGGATTGCTTATCTCTGTTCTTGGCGAAATTTAGGCAAAATCACACTTTGTTCCTGGAGAATGTGCATATATTTGTACCTATTATGACTTACAATGTTATAACCAGACCAAAATGTCCTTTAGACCTGCAGAAAGGCCAAGGACATCTGAACTGAGAGGGGGAGAAATGTAACAATGAAGTGTAGACCATTTAGTAAGGCTTTAAGGAGCAAGTAACAAAATTCTCTCAGGGAGTAGAGAAACTATGGGACAGTGGCTCAACAGATAAATTTTACTAAAATGAGGATGAGGAAATACCCAGTGTGGAGCACCATGTGCAACTGAGGGACATTAGGAACATCTAAAAAGGACAAAGTATGGAAATATTGACTGGTGTTTTCTGAAGCAAATTTGCAAATATTATAATAAATTCCTCCAGATAGCATCTGACAGCTATCATTTCCATTTGGAGGTCTCCAAATGAAGATACTTCAATGGTTCAGTCATCTTGGATCATGGGTCCTTTCTATGTAAAGGGAGTCGCTATTTTAATTCTTAGTTTCACTGGCCATGTATCTTGCTAAGGACCTCATTGTCCCTACTCTACTGCTAGTTAACTGTTTCTAGTTCTTCCACTTTACCACTACCCAAATAGTACCTGGCACACAGGAGGTGCTCAATTCATGTTTGTTTTTGCATAGAATTAGGATAACTTTTTACCTAGTTTCTACTCTTTCACTCATCCACCCAGCTTCCTTTCCTCCTTTCCTGGAAAGATTTAATATTAACTGGCTGCCCAAGACAAATGTTGTGACATGAACAAATTTTATTTTTTTGGCATCTTCAGCTTTTCTTTTCTGCTCTCTCCTTTATACTCAGAGATATTTCCATATGAATGTTCAGACACCCAGAGTCCTGGCTTCTGCTATTTATTGTATGTAGACATGCTTCATGTTGGCCATTTGCGTTCCTAGCTTCCCTTGATGTGCCCTGGGACACATGGCGATAAGTCAGAGTTCAGAACCTGCCAGCATTTCTGATGAAGTTCTTAGGAACTTCCAGGGCCAGGAAGGAGCCTCCAGCTCTCATCATCGCTACTTCTAGAAGCTGAAGACTTTGCTTTCTTTTTTATTATTTCCTCTTTTTTTTATTTTCTGAGCATCATTCATGAACTTTAATAATAATATCTGATATTTATTGAGTGCTTGCTAAAAATGATGGGTAAAATGCTCCCCAACAACCCCATGGAATAAATATAATTTTTATTCTTAGTTTAAAAATGAGGAAATTTGGTCTCTGAATGGTTAAGTAACTTGTCCAGGATCGCAGGCTAGTGTGAGAGAGAACAGGTATTATAGTCCTAATATTTCTAACCACCAATCTCTTAAGCGTGATGCTCTTCTGCCTCCACCCCCTTATTCCAGGACAAGGGCCCCGTGAGAAGTTGAAGATATTTTGGTTCAGTGTCCCCTTCTTTTTCCTAGCCACTGTCCAGCAATACACCATCTCTTGCACACAAAATCCTATTGTGAGGCTCTTTGATTGCATACTATTGTATGTTGTTTCATTCTCCATTGTTCTCTCAAGTATCGGTTTGCCTGGTCTGGTCCTTCAATCAGCCTGTGCTTAAAAGGGAGCTGGGGGAGTGTAGGCAGGAGGGTGTCTGGGAGATGTTCTGTCTGTTTGTCCAGCCTGCTATCACCTGACTAAATTGTTTGTTGGGCTGCTGTGCTCTAGCCCTGGGGGAGGCCACAATGCCCTGTTTGTTTGTGTGTGAGAGTCTCTGGCTTTGATTAGCAGCTAGCTCCAGTGCAGCTGAACACACAATCGGGACCAAAAGATGGGGGAAAGAATCCGGCTACAGATACCCATTGGGAAGCATTCACTGTCAAGCCTGGACACCCAGCAGTGGGGCACAGATGGAAGAGGCTGGGAAGAGTAGGTAATGGATTCTCTGTGTCCACAGCCTGTTGTGCATGATGACGTCACTCCTTTACTGAAGTGTTGAGCGTCCATCCCTCTAGCTGTCTTTTACAATTAAGGTTCAGGACTGGTATTGATGTGGTTTGATGAGGGGGCAAAGGCTAGGAGGCTGGAAAGCATGAAGGAGCACAGGGATCACAAGATCTAGTGTAAATACAGTGAAAGGGATGCATCTCTCTTAAAGGGCTAGTCACACAATGAATAAACATCATTACTTTGTCTGCATGGAAGAGGTAAAAATAACTATGACAATAATTCTATCAATTATGAAAAAGAGGGAAGTCAGAAGTGTTTATAACATAGGCAAAGTTAGTGATTTCTAACAGACAAACTGATAATAGAATTTTGTTCTTATTCAATGAAATCTTCTGGTAGATGAATAATAAGGTGTCTATAAAGGGAGCTGGGGGAGTATAGGCAGGAGGGTGTCTAGACACCTCAGATATCCTCAGAGGAGTGCTTTATTTATTGAGAATTTTTAATCAATAGAATACTTGTCTGAGACAAAAGACACACCATTATCTTAGCCAGTGGGCACCTGATGTGGATCCTCACAAGAGGGACAAAGTGGACTTATAGTTGGAAAACCATACAACGTAGCATATGATTAATTAGTAAAGCAATGGTCCCATCAAGTTCTAGAGAAGAAGGCATTCTGGTCTGAGTGGAAAGGGATACTGCATAGAGGGGTAGGATTTTCAAAGACAGAGTGGGTTTATATATGGCAGGAAGGCAGGGGAAGCACCCCAGGGGAGGGATGGAGAAAAAAGAACACCAAGGAGATGATAAAAATCAAGATGGGGGGGGGGAGAGCGTGTCAGAGAGCAGATGGCCAGATTTGTGCAGAGAGTGGGTGGTCAGAGAATGAAAGTTATCATTAGACAAAAAGTTAGGATTAGAAAGACGTGTTGGGTGATAATACCAAGTCCTTTGAAGTGTAAACACTCTGCTTGAATTGTATCATTTTAGATCATAAGAAATCACTGAAGGTTCTCCAGAAGCAAGGAAAGAAAGAAAAACTTGGTAGATTATAAGAAAGATTATTTTCAGAAAAGTAACAGAATGAGGGAGGATCAGTTAGGTAAGGCCTCTGAGTACCACCCTAAATCTTTTCAAATTCTAGAATTCCTATTGATGCTTCAGTGCTTTGCTTAAATACCATCTCCTCCATAACAATTGTCTTTATTCGTCTAGTTAAATTGAGTACTCATTTCTTTTCCTGTTCCACAGCTTTCTATGATTTTTCTTTGATAACATTTTTATTCATCCATTCATTCAAAATATGCAATGAGCACAATATGCTGGGCTCTATGTTAAGTATTAGGAATATAGAAATGAAGACACTGTCTTCAACTCTCTCAGTCTAGTTGAGGGGAAGGCACATAAGAAGCTAATCAGTACAGTGTCCAGGCAATGATCAGGATTTGCACTTTTAAAAGCCCCGAAAGGAGACACCTAATTCAGCTGGGGGTTGATTCAGGGAAGGCTTCCAGGAGGAAATGTCTCCTGACTTGTGTTTAAAGACTGAAGAATAGAAGGGAGAAAGGAGGAATTCTGGGTAGAGTCAATGCTGTGAATCCTGATTTTATTCTTGTCATAAAATGGTTATTTTAAATGATTTTATCTTCCCTACTTAACTATGGAGTTCTTAGCCCAATACTTTGCACAAGAACAAAGGGATGAGGGAATGAGGGAAAGAAGGAAGGAAGGAAGGAAGGAAAAAGGAAGGATGGAGGATGGGAGGATGGAAGGGAGGAATGGAGGAAGGAATGGAGGAAGGAAAGAAGGGAGGGAGGGAGGGAGGGAAGGAGGGAGGGAGGAGGAAGGAGGGAGGAAGGAAGGAAGGAAGGAAGGAAGGAAGGAAGGAAGGAAGGAAGGAAGGAGGGAAAGAGGAAGAAGGAGGGAAGGAAGAAAGAAAAATTTCAAATGCCTAGTGACAGTAGATACTTAGAAGGAATCCTTTCTGGAGATGCTATGAAGGAAAATAAAAGTTATCTGAAGTCTGTACATTAGGATGGAAGCTGGGTACATGAAAAGTGAGTGAAAAATGAGAGGTTGAAGCTGAGTTTGGGGGCATATTAGTGCTGTTGATAGAAGAAACTTGGAGAAAGAGCTTATTTGGGGGAAGAGGTGAGTGTTCCGAGCCCGAGGAATTGTGGAGAGACAGGATTCTCTTCAGAACTGAGCCTGGGCTGGACCCAGGCTTCTCAGGTGTCTCTGACTTTGTGGGCAAACTCAATGTCTGGGGCGGCCCTTTGATAAGAATGAGCCTCAGATATGTAGCATTTGGTCAGTTGTGACCAGGCTTCCATGAAAACTCAAATTCCCCGCTCGTTACTGTACCTTCCTCCCCAGGAGCTCTTGCAACATGCTTTGGCTAGAATGAGGTAAGACCATGTTAACAGATTTATTTTCTGGGAATATTTTTTATTACTTTGCTTCTTACTTTAATAATACCTTGGGGGCTTCAGCTTTCAAGAAAACACCACATTCAGGTCCTGGCATTGCACATGCGAATGGAATGGTTGAAGCCACATTTTCCTAAATAGTTCAGTGGGCCTTTGAGAACCTTCTGTAATTTGAGTAACTGCATTTCGGATGCACACTGATGTCCCACACTGACATGCCCGCTCTTTCCTCGAAACAGCTCAGTTTTCTCTGCTCAAATGGGAGTCCTTACTTCTGCAGCCAGTGGAAAAAGTAGTTCCTCGTGAAACTCGATACCAGAGTGACAGTGGAAGCTGGATTGCGAGGTCTCACCAAATATGGATTAAAATATGTGGAGAAAAACAAGTGCTGGGGAGTGTGTTTCTTAGGTACTTTGCTGAAAGGGCTCTGGTCCCAGGAGGGTATTTTGTGAGGTTGGCTTCTTCTTTGCTGTCCCCGGTAGGCACCTCATTCTCATGCCTTGCTGGGACACAGGGACTCTCTCTTCCCTTTTGGCAGAGATAAAGGAATCATTTTTATTTTCCTTCTGTAAAAATCAGTTTTGCAGCTTTGCTAAGAGAAAAGAAAGCTCAGGAAGTCAACATTATTTAGTTTCCAATCTCCAATTCCATCATGAATCAGGTATGTCCTGAGGACAAGAGGATTTCTAAGAAAGCCTTTTAGCCCAAAATATATTGTATTTAATCGTGTTCCAGATTACAGTTTAGTCTGTAAGTCCTGGTCCAGGGAATTTGTGGCCCGGAGGGTGAAATTTTATGATTTATGGAGGTTTTGCAGCTTTTGGTTCCTTTGACCAATGAGTAAGCTTCTACTAAGATGAGCTTGTGATAATATAAGTAAGACTCTTATCTGCAAGTGACCTAGTTAATATGAAAAAAAAAAATATATATACTCTGTTTAGGTTTTTCTATATTAAACTAACAGCTAACATTGTATTAAATTTATTTGCACATTGCTTTAGAACAGTGGTTCTCAACCTTCCTAATGCTGCGACCCTTTAATACATGTTGTGGTGACCCCCAATTTCATTGTTACAAATTGAACATAATTAAAGCATAGTGATTAATCACAAAAACACTATGTAATTATATTGTGTTTTCCGATGGTCTTAGGCGACCCCTGTGAAAGGGTCGTTCAACCTCCAAAGGGGTTGCGACCCACAGGTTGAGAACCGCTGCTTTAGAATGTCTTATTTTATTCTCAGAATAATTGTATGAGATCTGTTGAATATTATTGACCTTTATACAGATGTGGAATAAGAAGACTCTGAGAATGGAGACTTCATTCCAAGAAGAAAGAATGATGATTGCCTTATCTCCCTTATAGCATATTTTTGGGGGTTTTCATAGTCTGTGGAAGAATTTCATTTAAAAAATCAAAGAAATGTTGGTATTCTGCTCTTCCTGTGTATAGATTCTGTGGCTTAAAACTTTGCCTTGTCCAATTCTTGAGCACTATTTCTTCAAGAACAGCCCACCTGTGTTTGAATCTCATGGGGCTGAGCCACCTGTGAAATCAGAGCCTTTAGATGAAGGTTTAGGGATGTTCATTGTAAATCAGGCCATAGGACTGTTTTTATATGCAGTAATGTTTGAGAACCCTTTTTCGTGTGTGTGTGTGTGTGTGTGTGTGTGTGTGTGTAAAACATATTCAGCATCTATCTAGGCCCGAATCTGAAACATCAGCTTCTCTGGTTACTCCTTTGAAAGGCAAATTCCCAGCTACCACCCCAGACCTAGTAACAGATAGTAGAAGTTTTTATTTATTTATTTATTTATTTATTTATTTTTAAATATATTTTATTGATTTTTTTACAGAGAGGAAGGGAGAGAGATAGAGAGTTAGAAACATTGATGAGAGAGAAACATCGATCAGCTGCCTCCTGCACATCTCCTACTGGGGATATGCCCGCAACCCAGGTACATGCCCTTGACCGGAATCGAACCTGGGACCTTTCAGTCCACAGGCCGACGCTCTATCCACTGAGCCAAACCGGTTTCGGCAGATAGTAGAAGTTTTTAATGATTTGGCAACATTTTTAAAGATCAAGGGGAAAAAAAATCATAATTTTCCTCATTGATTATTAAGGTTGCTTTCCATGGTTTGAGCATACATGATCATGTTTATGCGCCCACACTACTATGCAAAGTGAAAACTGCTGGTACATATCTGTGTACATGTTACACCTGGAAAACAACTACATATTATTATATGTTTTGTATTTTTAAAATAAATATAGGTGTCACCACTTGAAAATATCCATTAATTTTTCCCGTTTCTTGGTGATTTTTAGAAGATGTTTATTAAAGCTGGGGACAGTAAAAGAAGGAAGAGCCTGGGATAGAAGAAGCAACAGGAGAGAGCCTAGATGGGGAAGTGACCCTAGGCTGCGCTGCTTTGGCTCACTAAGAAGTCAGAGCAAAGGGAGCCTTGGAGACAGGGCCAGAGATGAGCCCTGGACAAGCTGCCAATGCGCATTACTCCTTGCAAGTCTCCTGGGACCTTTTAGAGCTTAGTCCAGATGTGTGCCTGTGAGGGAAGGGAAAGGCAGGGGTGGGCACGCTCCTGGGAGGGAGAGCCCTTGCTTGGATCCTCCTTTTGAGGGGGTTTAAAAGCTGGGAGTTTAGGGGAGGTCTTAGAGGAGGATCAATAGAATGTTGGTTAGCTTTATGCTAATGTACCAAAATGATATATATTCCCTTGTACCAAAATGAGATATATTCCCTTAACTCCATCTGTCCTTGCGTGTGGTTGGCATAATATATATATTTTTTTAATTTTTAAATTAGTTTTAGTTTTTTTTCCAGCACATGAACAATATTGAAAATAAGCAAGTTTTAATTCCTATGATAAAATAGTTCCACTCAATGCACTTTTTCCTCACTGGTATTAAATCAGATGATGAGTTTAGTGATTCTTTTTAAAACAACTTTTATTATCTTTTAAAGAGTTTATTTTTAAAAAAGAACAGTTTTAGGTTCATAGCAAAATTAAGAGATGTCCTATATTCCTCTATACAGGCCTTGCCTGTAATCAATGGGAGTTCCTATTGCTCCACATCCTTGTCATCATTTGGTGGTGTCATTTTTCTGGAGTTGGGGCATTCTAATAGGTGGGTCACCATCCATTTTCTCACTCATCAAATATTTATAGCATGTCCACATACTATTCTTCTAAGCCCTGCATCACGCATAAAAGGTACCTACTTTCATTGAGTTTTCCTTCTCAGTAAATGAAGAAACAGATAAGTAGACACAGTTTCAGTTAGTGGTAAGGGTTATAAGGAAATAAAGCAGAACCATGAGATGGAGAATGTGCCAGAGAAGGAGAGACGGCTCAGGAAGATGGGTGCCAGGAAAGGCCTATTGAGTTCCTACCAAACAGCTTCTGGCCCCTGAAAAGGATAAAACAATTTCAATAGTTAAGTTCAATTAAGTTCCTTATTGTGTTGCGTACTATATTTATGACAATTAAAATTATTAACATTGAACATAGCGCTTTACTTGCCCTCATCAAAAATGGCCTATTTTAAATAAAACAAATAAAAACCCTAATAAATTTATAAATAGAATCAGAACTCAAGACTATGATAACTGTTTTTAATAACTTAAGCATTAAACAATATCTCTTTCTTCTGATTACATATATTTAATCTGGGCCCATATGTTTGAATTCCAAAGCCTGTTATTATCATAGGGCCACTGAGAAATGAATATTAAAGAATGTTTGGATAAGAAGAGGAAACCATGAAAAGAGCCACAAGTTAATAGCTAGAAAAAATAATATTGTTAAAGATAAATTATAAATCCACATATAAAATATCTTTTATTACCTATCATCTAAGAAATTGACATCAATATTGAACACTACTAATAACAAGAGAAATATTGCCACTATAACCATGTAAATTTTGTGCTTAGCGTGTGGGCATGAACAAAGATAGTGAAATGTGAAATGTAAATATATATATGGATAGGAAGTGTATATGTTATACTAGAGGCCTAGTGCACAAAAATTTGTGCACTGAGGGGAGGAGGGGTTCCCTCAGCCCTGCCTGTGCCCTCTCACAGTCTGGGACTCCTCTGGGGATGTCCAACTGCTGGCTTATGCCCACTCCCCAGGGGGCTAAGGCCTAAGTTGGCAGTCAGACATCCCTCTGGCAGCCCGGGAGCCCTCAGGGGATGTCCACTTGCCAGTTTGGAGCAGGCCTAAGCTGCAATCAGACATCCTTAGTGCTGCTGAGGAGGCAGGAGAGAGCTCCCGCCACCACCGCTGTGCTGGCAGTCATCAGCCTGGCTTGTGGCTGATCAGAGTTCCCCCTGTGGGAGCGCACTGACCACCAGGGAGCAGCTCCTGCATTGAGCGTCTGCCCCCTGGTGGTCAGTGTGTGTCATAGTGAGTGACCAGTCACTCCCAGTCGTTCTCCTGTTAGGGTCAATTTGCATATTACCCTTTTATTATATAGAATAGAGGCCTGGTGCATGGGTGGGGGCTGGCTGGTTAGCCCTGAAGGGTGTCCCGGATCAGGGTGGGGGTCCCGCTGGGGTGCCTGGCCAGCCTGAGTGAGGGGCTGAGGGCTGTCTTCAGGCTAGCCACAGCTCCTTCAGGTTGGGGGGGGTGGGTCCCACTGGTGTGCCTGGCCAGCCTGGGTGAGGGGCTGATGGCAGTTTGCAGGCTGGTCAAGCCCCTCAGTGGGAACCCTTACCCCATTGGAGTGTGGCCAGCCTGGATGAGGGGCTGAGGGCCGTTTCCAGGCTAGCCACAGCCCCTTCAGGGTGGGGGTCCATACTGGAGTGCCTGGCCAGCCTGGGTGAGGGGCTGATGGCCATTTTCAGGCTGGCCAGCCGTGGGCTGGAAGCAGGTATCTGGAATTTATTTATCTTCTATAATTGAAACTTTGTAGCCTTGAGCGGAGCTCAGGGCTGGCAGGGCAGGCGGGAAGCTGGGCTTCCTCCATCACAGGGGCAACTCAAGCCTTCTGCTCGCTCCAGCTCCATGGCCGCTGCCATCTTTGTGACAGAGTGAGGGAGTGATGGTTAATTTGCGTATTACTCTTTTATTAGATATGATAACTATATTATATATAAAGTATTTTTCTATATATAAAGATATAGATCATACATATATATGTGTATATATATTTATATATAATATCTATCTTTCTCAGGTTATAGTTATTAAAGTCATATGTATATGGAGAGAAAGAGAGAGAGAAAAGTCTATATAAAAATATTTGGTTAAAAACTATTTTAAAGCCAAACAGAAATCCAAACCATATTTGGTGTAAAGTATTGTCTTTTCACAAAACAAACATCTCTTTGTTCTTAGCCAAGCCCTGAGCCAGTAGAAAGCCTGCCTTGCAGCCAGTTTGATAACTGGCATTAATCTCAGAGTTTGGCGGAGAGAGTGGAGAACTTGGAGCTCTGCTTGTTTAGCTGTGCATGGGTTATATACTTTACACCACCTGGAGCATCAGAACAAGATTGGCCAGAGCAAAGGAGGTCTACCAGCTGTCTGGTTATTTCCTTAGCTTCCATTAGCTTGGATGCTCTGAATGGGATGCTGGAAGACACAAAGTGCATTGATGAATACTCATTATCAAGCCACAACACATACAGCTCACCTCAGAGCTTACTTTAAATCTGGGTAAAGGAAAACCAGGAGTTATAACACAGGGGGTCCCAGCTTGTTCTGCAAGATGAATAAGCTGCAGGTCAAGATACCTGAAGAGGAGTAAGCAGGTCTCCTGTGAGCAGGTTGACAAGGAACTTTAGGACCAGAGGAGCCGGAGTGCTGGTCTGTGGAAAGCTACTGCTAGAAAGGAAATTCAATTGACAAGCTAATGTCAGAAAATCAAGAGAAAGAAATAATGCCAACTTGAAAAAAATCCCCACCATGTCATAAAAGTTTGCTTATTTTTCTCTATTCAGTTCCCAGCATCATATTTTTTTTCTACAGTATTCCTCACATTTGCATGTTAGCTTTTTAAATCCTATCTTCCAGAGATTTTTTTTTCTTTATTTCTCCCAATGATAGCTTCACATTTTAGATAGAGCAGACGTGTTCTAATCTTGATAATAAATAATATCTATGAATATGAGGACGGGTAGTGAAGTCTAACAGAAAAACAGCGCTGCCAAATTTCCCAGAAGTGTGAAATGATCCATTTATAATTAAATACCATGAATAGGCTAGTTAGAAAATATAGTCTGCATTTTTAGTTCAACACTAAAATGTTCTGCTTTAAAGAAAGATTTTATATGCCATGTGTGGCTCTTACTCTTTTTATCAGGTGAAGTGAGGGGTGAGTGTGAGCTTGGGAGAGGGGGTTTGTGTGAGAGTATGTGTGTGAATTGACAGATGAGTAGGAAAAGAAAAAAAATTCTTTTCTCAATTTTCTTCCCCCATGGCATGAAATAATAACAGTAATTACAGTAACAGTAATAACAATAGTATAAAAATTGAGAATGCTCAATGGATGTCATTTAAATATGAATGCATATATTTGTATCCTAAGCCAGCAAGCACATACTGAGCATACATGCAGAGTGCAAGGGAATCTCAGAGCTAGGAAGAGGGAGGGATTTGTTTTCTGCCTTTTACAATGTCCTGGGAACATAGACATGTGGATTGGTAATATGTATGCAGAGGGCATATCAAGGAGGGCAGTAGTATTGAGCATGGGCTGGAAAAATGACCTAGACTGTCTCACCTTTTCCTTTGACTCTTGGAAGTCACTTAAATGTAGAAAAATGTAATGTCAACGGGTTCTTTAACAAAGCTGTGAAGGCTGAGGGGGGCGGGGGGGGGGGCGTGGAGGGAGGGCAGGCAGACTGACTGACCAGCCTGGAGGGCCCTGAAGTCTTGGCAGTTTGTCTTCTCATCTGTTCAGGTTTGAATACCCTTTGTGGATACCCAGAGACAGGCTGAGATCTCGGTCAGATTCTGATGAAATGGAAAACAAAACCCTACAGGGGAGAAGTTCTGAGTTTCCATTTCAATGACTACAGAGGAAGTTGAGCAGCCAAAAAAAGAACCCTGAGCTGTGGGAGGAACACTGCTGTCTCACTGAAATGCAGGAGATGTTTGCTCTCAGTCCCTTGCAGTGTCTTGATTCAAAGTTTTAAGGGAATACGCGGAAAAAACTCTCAGATTAGGGGTATTAAAGTATAGCCTCCCTGGAGACGGAAGGGGAAGAGGAGCAAGCTCTGTAATATCTAGCTTTTTTTTTTTTCCAGCCAGAAACTCGGATAAATTCTTTATGTATATGACTTCAGCTAATCCTCACAACAGTTCTATAAGGCATGGAAACAAATTAATTCCATTTTACCGATGAAAAAGCTGAGGCTGAGAATTGTTAAGCAAACTGCACAAGTCTTTGGGTCAGTAGGTGAGATTTGAAGGCAAATGTGTGCATCACTAGAGAAGTCAAGTCATGAGCTGTTATGCAAATCAGTAGAAATACATAGCTTGGGTATTAGTGGGGTGAACTGATAGAGAAATATAGGGCGTCCCAAAAATGTATACACACTTGGAATAATTATAAAGGCTGTGTTTGTATTTCAACTGTGCTTTCAAACTTCCAGTAGCATTTTAGGATGAATTTCCTTTGTTCAAAGTTTAGTCTGTCTGGAAAGAAAGAAACATCAATTAAGCTATCAGCTGTTAAAGTGTGTATACATGTTTTGGGGACACCCTGTGGACAGGTAGGTAGCTGGATCAGAAAGGTTCTTCCTTTAGTAATGTAAAAAAGGAGAGACATGACACTGGTTACAAAAAGTAAGACAAAAACAGAGAACAAACAAGGAAGCTTGGGTGCTGGTAATTCTGTACTAAGTTCTATGTTTATTGCTTTCACATACCTTAACTTATTTCACGTGAAATGTTATTGTCCCATTTCAAAATGAAGGAGACAGGTCTCAGAAAGGTTACATAGATTTCAGGAGTCATCAAACAGTAATTAGCAAAAGCTAGATACGAACTCCATTGTCTGACTCCGAAATCCACACCCTGTCTGTAACCTCACGGTGACCTCATGGTGAATGACAGCAAACACTCTGAATGATGGAGGAGGGGTAGCACACGATTCAGAAAAAGCCCGTGGCCATTTGTTCATTTATAGCACACACATTTATATGTCAGGTCTCTGAGAAAACTGGGGACACAATTAAACTTAGAGCCTGCCATGTGTTGTCTTAAAATCATACATAATGAGCCAAAGGATATACAAGTATTTCATGAGGAGCCACATATGATAAATGCTACACAAAAGAATCTGTGGAATTCTACCTGCCTTTCCTATTTGAAATCTCTGGAATTACTGGAATTCTTCCCGGGGCCAGCATGGGAGTGACAAGGTACTGAAATTCTTCATCCATTTTGAAGCTCTGTCTCCAGCGGGTTCTCTGCCACTAGATTGCTTTTGATGAAGAGAGATTCAAGTCCATCTTATCTGGGACCTGTCCGTGCACTCCTTGAGCTCCCAGGGTACTTATTCACATGTCCCAAGTCACTCAGCCTTTCACTGATGCGTCTTCTTCCTGCAAAGACTGTAAACTATTTCAGGAAGGGACTATGTCTATTTTTTAAAAAATATATGGCGCAATAGCACTGGCCAGTGTGGCTCAGTTGTGAGCATCATCATGTGCACCAAAAGGTTGCTGGTTCAATTCCTGGTCAGGGCACATGGGTTGTGGGCTTGGCCCCCCAGAGGGGGTGTGCAGGAGGCAGCCGAATGATGTTTCTCTCTCATCGACGTGTCTCTCATTTTCTTCTTCTCCCTCTTCTCTCTCTAAAAATCAATACAAATATTTAAAAATAAAATATAACAATACCCTGCAAGGTAGCACTATTTACATATTGAGTGCCCTACATATAATTATTTCCCTGTATTTAATTTAGAAGGTCCTATAAAATACAGAGATAGAGAAGAATCCCATGGTTACCCATCACTGCATGTGTTGATATGGGACTGGAATATTCTGAAGTTCCTGGACTAGATGAAAGGGAAGTCAGTAAAGTCCCAAAGTCTATAAGGTTTCCCAAAGCTGAGATTTCCGTGCATGTGGTCAGGAGTGCTGGGGTGTACAGGCTGCCACACTGAGGACCTCCAGGATTCCTCTCACCCTCTCTATCCGTATTCTCACACCCACTGCTCAGTTAGAAAGCGTAAAGAAGAAATCATGTGCTTGGACATTTATAAAATTCTTGATATTCAAATTTAATTCTCATGGACCATGTAGGAAGAAGCTTAAAAAATCCTATTCTGCTCCTGCTCCTGAGGACACCAAAGGACAGAATGACAAAAGCACTTCAGATGCGGAGTCCAGGGCAAGAAGGAGAGGGCCCGGAGCCTGAATCCCTTCCCAGCCTTTTGCTCTCTCTTTTCATCAAGCCCGGCATCCTAAGTGATGGATTTGCTAGCAATCTCAAAAAATCTCTAGGTGGCTGATGTGATTTCTGATTAAGATTGCTATGCATGTGTAGAAATAAGAAAGAGGGAGGAGAGAGAGAGAGAGAGAGAGAGAGAGAGAGAGAGAGACCACCAACCTGAGAGGAACCCCATGTCCAACAGCGAGGCGGGCCTGGTGACAGACAAAGCCGTTAATTGTGAGCAGTTCCACTCAGGGGCCTGGGAAACTCGAGCACAGAGGGGTGGCTGTGACCCATTTGGCACAGGCAGTGCTGGCCTTGCATATTTCAACATGCTTCGTGGTCAAACACCTGGGTCACCTCCTGAGTGCAGCCCTGTTCTTCGAGATTTATGATGTTTACCAAGTCTGGCAGCTGGCTAATTTGTAGGAAAGGTGATGCTTTGGGAACCCACTCTGTAACCCAATGCTCCCCAGGAGGGCTTTAGTCCCCCTGCTGATTGTTCTTGCTGAATTGCTGGCCAGTGTCTGCAGCAAAGAAAATGCTTTCCACTCTCCTTGGGGCCCTCTTGGTATCTACCATTGGTCATTTTTGAAACCAGCCCCCCTCTTGTTTAAAAGATATGAGGCCCCCCCTTTTTTAATGTGAGGTGACCCTGGCCTGCCTTTATAAAGATCTTTTCCATTGCGTTGCTTGGTTAGATGGAGCCCTGGAAAATGCCTCACTCTGAATTTCTCAGGAACACTGCTTGCTTGTCCTCCCAGGGGATTTTCTTGTGTGATTTGTGTTCCCTTACTGTGGAGGGGCCCTCAAGATGGAAATTCCAGGGGTAGAAATGAGAGCAGAGGGTAAGCACCTTGTTCCAAGTGAGGGAGGAGTTGAGCTGAGCTAGTCTGAGTTCGCAGCCTTGAGAATGTTCTTTTCTACCACCTCTGGTCTGAGAACCACACTTTAAGAACAGGTACTCTGAATCAGTTTCTTTTCGAGTTAAGAAGGATGGTAAAAGATTATTCTATTGAAAAGTTTACCAACCATATTCAGTAGAGCCATTCACCTCTGAAGAGGTGCCTGAGGGTAGATGCAGGCAAGTGGAGGTCCCCCATTTCGGTTCAAAATATAATCAGAGCAAGTTATGTTTTACCTGTTTTATGTCCTTGAGTTTCCTACATGGTTTAATTTGATGAGGTTTTTGCTACTTAAAAGTGAAACTACTAATCTAGTCCAGTATTTTCTTTTCAATATGCAAATGTAGAAACAGAGGCAGAGACCTCAGGTCACGGATCTGCATAACTAGGTCTTTCAGGTACTTAGCGTTACCTCTCACACTCTGTACCATCAGCTGCACACATCTGCCGGGCTCTTGTCTCTCAGCTCCAACCGTCCCCATACAGTCTCCCCTGTGATGCTGGGGCTGGAACACTGCAGGCCACAGCTCTGTTTTGACAGTTGGCTCCAGGTTAGGCTGTCCGTAATAGTTGCTGGAGGAAAACTCAGAGTAACTCAGAGATGTTAGAGCCTGGGTCTTATGTGAGTCCAACCAATTTTCCCTTTTCCAAATGTCAAGAACTCCACTTTCCAAACATTGGCCTCACTTACACATGAGAGAGCTGGTGAAATGGTGACTTCAACATTGTTTGTAATTCTGGAACATGCACAATTAAACACTGTGCTTGATTTTCAGCGACATCAGTCCAGAGGTTATGAGAGATGAGATTTTTTTAGGCTGTCACACTGCTTCTCCTCTGCGATTTGTGATTTTAGACCTGAAATTTTCACTTCTTTCTATAATCACTGTGGAGTATTCAGAAGAATCCAGCCCATACCACAGTCCTTATAGTCATCATTAGTGCTGTCATGGTCAAGGACAACAGCCATCTGGGCTCTCAAGACTGACCTTTATTCACAATCACAATCAATCCTGGGTGTTCATTTGATGAATTGCGATGCCATTACATGGCATAATTATTAGCATCCTCTTTTCCATTGGCATGGAGCCTATCACTGGGTTCAGACCCAAGGACATAACCAAACCCATCCCTAAATGCCATCTATGAGGGTCTGATACCTGATCTCATGTCGCTGTCATTTTCTGTATCAATCAGGACCAGCCAAGAGATAAACCACACCAATTATTTTCACAGAGAGAATGAATCTTAATACTAGTTAACTATGTATAAAGTTATGAACTAGATAACTGAAAATAAAACACTAAGGAATCATGGAACATCATAAACTAGCATATAGAAGGATGGGTTTGGACCCCAAAGAACTTAATATAGGCATAATGTATTCTGTACTTTTGTATATATATTTTCCCTTGACTTGTAAGCCTATCTAATCTCCTGAGACAGACTCTGCATTCTTACATCACTTTTCACTCACTTCTCTAATGCCAACCTTGCATTGTGCTATAAGTATCTTTATACATATCTGTCTTCGGTTAATAGTGGATACCTCACTGGTGAGTCTTATCTCTGCCATATGCCCTAATGCATGGAACAAAGTAGGCCAATAAATAGGAAAAACAGTAATGAGTCCTGATATCATTGAACCTGCTTTTGTCCATGGAGTACTCAATAAAGATCCTCTTCTAAAGAGCCTGTCTTGAGATTCTATCTTTTTGGGTATTATACAACCTTCTGAAAATGTTGGCTGTGTTGCATAGCTTAGAGCTACCTTTCAATGACTCCAAAATAGATACCTTCTTCTTCCTGCCTAATGTGATTTCCCAGCTAATCCAAGAGGCTGGATAATAAATCTGTGACTAGCCCAGTCCAGTGAGATTGTATATGGTGAACATTCAATGTTGAGAAGAGGTTATGTTCTGAGTGGGTATGGGTTCTTGGTGGGTTCCAAAGTAGATGAATAGGAGCTTTTCAATCCATAGATAGGATATATATACTACGCTAGATTTTAAACTTTATGGAAGATAGAGAGGACCTGCCTCATAAATTTTCAGAAGTTACTCATGTGTGAAATGAAAATCTTAGTGAGAATTTATTTCATCCTTTGACAGTTATGGAAGCGTAGGTTGGGAGTTAGTTTAGGTCTTTCTATTTTGTTGTTGTTGCTGTTTTGTGTTTTTCTTTTTTCTTTTAGTTTCAAGCAACAAAATCCCCCTGGTTAGTTTAAGCAATGGAAAATTGATTAAGGGACAGAGATGGTTCCCACAGTTATTAGAAGAGCTAAATAAATGGATTCTTGGTTGAGCTTCTGGGAATGACTCTTAAAACACACTGCAGATCTGGGTCACTGTGGGAGCTGCTGCCTTTGCCACAATAAAAAAACAGCTGTGACACCATTTCTGTCTTTAACAGGAAGGAAGGGAACCAGGATCCCTGGCTGACTCACAAGACAGCTAACAGAGCTACTCCCTCCAGAACCAAGCCCTTCTGCCACACTCCTCACCCACACACCTTATCTTTGTCTCCTGGTGAATTATTTCCCAAAGTTTCTTATGAGTGAAAATTCCTTAAGTTACCTGCAAAACAACGCTAAGATAGGCTGGGAAATACAGTTTTGGTGGGTTTTTGTTGTTGTTGTTGTTTTTGTTTTTAAATTTGATTTGTTTGTTACTCTTTCTATGCTTTGATTTTCATATCCTACTTCCTGGAAGAGGGTTGGAGTGGGTGTTGAGTAAGACAGTCCATCATGGAGACTTGGAAACAGAGAAGTCAGATGACTCTCAAAGAAGTGTTCCTTTGGGGAGTGAGGTCAGCAGGAGGGCTCTGGGCAGGATGCGTGAGGAATGGGAAATCAAAGGGGAGAAAAAGAGATATTTACTAAAATACCTTCAAGCACCCAGAAGAGTTTTGTAATAATATCATAGTATAAATAACACATATCACAGTATAAAATTATTTTATAGTTTTTATTATGTTCAATCCCTTTTCACTTGATTTTCACAATCATGTGGAGTCAGTAAAGAATAGTTGAATTTGTGTTAATATCAACCAATTTCTTCACTCCACATTTGCTTCATCATAAATTAAGTTAAATTATGACTCTATTTCAATACTTTGAAATTTTTATTAAAATATATAGAATTTTCTGGACCTTTCTTCACTTTCCTTTTTTTCTTCCCTTAGGCCAAATGTTAAAAATCTCTTCAGTGTTAATAACTTCTATTTTTCATTAAATAGAGGGGAGGGGTAGGGTAGTAGTTAATAAAACAAATTAAATAGCAACAGTTTTTCAAAAGGTAGGTGTCTAAACTGGATTGAAAGCTGAGAAAGAGTATAGCTCAGAAACTGGAGATTGCAGCTAAGCAGCAGATGAAGGAAGCAAGTGGACAGAACAAACCACCCCGAAAAATGTCAAACCAGGCAAAGTTTTATCTTTCATTTCTCACTGTAGTAGGCACCCCGCTTCCTTGTTTCCTGTTTCATTGACCCCGATTTCTGTCATAGGTAGCAAAGCAAGTGAAATACCTCCCAATAAAACTGCCCACTGCAGAGAAATGTTCACTGCAGAGACTCCCCAAAGAGAAATGGATGGGTTCATTTGGCTGCCACATTGCTGCACACCCTAGTTTATGTTCATTTCCACTGGAGAATGATTACAACTATAATCTTTAAAAATCAGCTTTGAAAATGATCGGCCCCAGAAGAGACCATAATATGCTCTCATTCCAATCTGAACACTTCTCCCATGTTGATGATGCCTGGTAGGTTTTATGGGTTTTGTTAGAGCTTCAGAATTGCCACCTGTATCTTAAAACCAGGCCTGCCTACCTTTGTATAATGAGATCATTTGACAATATAAACCAATTTCCTCACTCATTCCAACCACCAGTTCACAGAGAAATCATCTCTAACTCTCACTCCACTCTGCTTGAGGATCTATCTCAGCGTCTGTTTTGGATACTTTCTCTTTTTGTCCCCTCTTCCTGTGGCCATTTGAATTGATAGATGAAATCAACCTCTCAGGTCTGGAGGTAACTTAATTTGCATTTGAGCCTTTTAAGTGGCAGAATATCAGGTTAATCCAATAAATGTAGGGTTAGCCAGTTGATTCAGACCTTCTTGCTCTTCCCTAATCTTTATAATCCCTAGAACAGTGGCTAAATTCCAGGAATTTCCTCAAAGCCAATGTGTTGAAGAGAGATGGAAAGGTTGGGTCAGGAGCACCTTATCCTTGGCCATTCTGCTTGATACAGAGATTTTAATCTTCACCTTATAGACTGATCATGGCCAGATCACCCTAATGGAGCCCCTATTGTGATATTAACAAAAATTTGCCTTATCACACTCTGAACCCCAGAAATCACCAGCAACCTGGTATAAGTGGTTTCAATAGGTTTGGGTCAGCTGATTTGGGAATCTAATCACCAGTGGTAGGCTGTAGCAATGTGCATAGTATGTACGCATTTCTTCTTCTTTGGAGCAGATAGAAAATGATTTCATAATGTAATCCTAATGAGAAAGTCGTTATAGCAGATCCAGGAAAAGAAAGCACAATTTATGACTTTTGAGTAGCAGTCAGTTTTGGAGCTTCCAAAGCCATGGGGACTCTGGGCATTAAAATTATAACAATAAAGCAGGGGTTTGTAATAGAGGTAACAGATTCAATACCTGTTCCTACTTTGAAAAAAAACACACACAAAAGTTATAACAACAGGGGGCTGGGTATAAAAGGTGAAGGGATTAAGCAACAAGCAAGCAAACAAACAACAACAACAAAAACAACAGTCACAGACAACAGTATGGTGACTGCCAGAGGGAAAGGGGGTGGGGGGAGGTAGAAGAGGGGAAAGGGGGTATAAACAGTGGCACAAAGAGATGTGACTTTAGGTGCTGTGCGCACAATACAGCATGCAGTTGACATGTTATATAATTGTGCACTTGAAACCTATATGGTTTTATTAACTAATTCCATCTCAAGAAATTCAATTAAAAAAATTAAAAATGTTATAACAATAAAGAGTGAATTGGTTCTATAAGAGATGGCTATTTCTCTCCCTGGGCTAGACAAAGTTTTTAGAAGCTGGAAGAAAAGCAAGTCAAAGGGAGCAGGACTGCTAAGACATAGGTGCGTCCCTCAGTAGGAATCTTGTAACTGCTCCCCTTGGGGAAAGAGGACAGGAAATATAATCCTAGATGGTTTCGAGATTCCATGAACAAATGAAGTGGTTCTTGCTTCCAAAGAACACAGCCAATCTTGGAATGTTCTTTCATTCCAGCCTCTGGCACTTTGCATGAACAAGGGCAGAGACAGAAGTGACTACGCAGGGGTGTTATGGGGAGTTCTTCAATGACTTTGGGAAAATGACTCAGCATCCTTTTCTACTGGTAGTGTTGTTGGTGTTATCAGATGGGATGGTGTAGTTTAAAGCACACTGTGAAATCTCATCTCAGAATTATTAGCCATATTATGCATACAAAACACCAAACTGGATGACCCACATAAGTATATATATTAAAGATATATGTATATTAAAGGTATATATATGTATACATATATATTAAAAAATATATACATATATATATACACATTCAATATATATACAGTGTATATTTAAGTAAAAACTTTTAACAGAATCAGAACGTGGCATGATAAAAAGACCATGGGCTTGGGTATACTGAAATATGGCTTTTGATTTCATCCCACCACAAGCCATATGTATGAGTTTATGATTTTGAGCAAGACATCTCATCTCTCCGAGCCTCTTACCTCTGAAAAATGGGCTAGACCAGATGGCCTTAGTCATCTGTTTCATCTCTTCTGTATTGCTATGATTTTGATTTATGCCTATATGTTCAGTCTGAGTTCTTAATCAGGCCAAAATAAATTTTAATTAGTTGGTCTGATCAGAAATACACATAAGAAAAATGGATTATTGGACTGAAAAATCAGGATGAATAAATCAGCCCTCCATCTAGTTGGAGGCATTCTCACAAATAATTAAATGGCCTTTTCATTTGAAAATTTACGTAATGATTTATATAATGATTTTTTCTAGCAAGCATGTGTTGAATGATGTCCAAGCACCCAGTTTGGGAATCCAGGTATCTTTCATGTCTTGCTCTAAAAAAAAGGAACGAACATTGTCAGAAATTAAATAGCTCTCAGATGCTACTAGTATATCTCAGTGGATCTAGCAGAAGGCAGTATCAGTGAGTTGGGACAAGAATAAGGATGAACTTTCATGGCGGCTGAGATGACCCATAGGGAGAAGAAGGTGTCAACATCTACAAAGCCCAAACTTTAAATCTGATATTCAAAGTAACTGTCATGTACACCATTGATATCTGGTTGGAATTGCAGTTGTTCATCTGAGACTGACTACTTGTGTCGTGGATGGAGGATTAGTATCACAGATCACTAGTTGCTAGTGTCCAACACACCCATTATTTTCATATGAGGGATCTAAGGCCTTGGAAAGTGAAGTGACTGCTCAAGATTGCATGCTCCTGAGTGCTAGCCAGAACTAACGGTCTGTAACCTTGTTCCTTACTGCTGCTATTTTCCCTACCATATTTAGCCCTGGCAACCCGAGCAATGGCTATTCCCATGACGCCCTAACACAAATACTATCTTCCTAAAACACTAGTCAGATTTCATTCAGATATCTGAACATCTCAGGAGTTGTCATATTTGATGATGCAAAGTAAAGACAAATAGATACTATCAAGGAGGTAAATAAATTCAGAACACATTTCCAAATCTGCTGGAAGATGAAAACTCAGCTATTTTTGTTATCCTTGGTCCAGGTTTTTCTGTTCCTATAAAATAAACTGTGAGTTAAGCTGTACAACCATTGGTTTTGGCATTTTTTCAAAAGGCTTCTTTCATTTTGCAGAAGACCTCATTTATTCCTAGCTCTCCCTGCTCCCAAGGGGTTGGAAACTCAGCCAGGGCATCTGATTTATATAATTAGCCTTCTATGAGTATGGTGGGCCTCTCACTCCAGCATGAAGTAAAGTGAATTTGAGCGAAAACACTCTTACTTTATCTTTCTCTTACCCTCCCTCCCAATTCTAGTTCTCATTTGTAACCCGACTTACCCGGGAAAGCAATGATTCTACAATCCAGTGTGATCTCACCCTGTCAGAGCTTTCAGCCAGAAAGACTTAGAGCCCATCAGTTTCATAAGAATGGGTGTATAATGACGGTCCCTTTGGTATTGCTCTCACCCAAATCCCCATTTAAAGACGGAGACTAGAAGAACAAAGGCTAGTGTTTCAGGAAGGGCAGATTTCGGGTAGATCAGCCATGGCAATCAGCATTGGCTCACATGTCCAGGACCTAATGAGAATTTGGCAGAGGCCCAAAAGGAATTGAATCCACTCTGCTTCTGCATTCTAGTCCCCACTTCAGTGCTTTTCATGAGAATCTGTAGACTTGTAAGGGGAGGAGGTAAGGGAAAGTGTAGGGAGGGAGTAATTACAGGAGTATTTGCTACAGGTTCATCTCAGTCCTTCTTAGTGGTGACAATAGTTAGAACTAGAACTTCTGATTGTTTCCTTGAAGAGGGATTCTTCCACACTCATCTCTACCTCCCGTTTGTGACTTTTGGAGGCCCTCAAGCGCCTTTCCCTTTACGGTGGTAAGTAGGTATACTTGGAGTCCATGAGGTTTCCACTCAATGATTCACACTCATGAGAATTAGCCAGTCTTACTATCAGCATCATCCTTATTTTTTCTCCAGTCACATCACCTTCTTTGTGCATATCCTTATGCTTAAGATCTCACAGTCTAGAAAGCATAGCTGGAAAAGTGTCACTAGAGGTGAAACAATATGAAAGGAAAAGTGCAAATAGGCAGGACTAATGCCAAATTTGCTGGCACGGTGGTTTTAGAATTCTCTTTGGAAGCGGCTGGAAAATGTCAGTGAGGAAGTAGGGAGATAGTTTCCTGCAAACACAGCTCCCACTGAGCTCAGGTGGTGCTAGGGATGTCCTGTTGGTGGGAGAGGAATGGACTGAAAGGTAATAGAAACATCTTGCCCAAACATTTTTAGTTGAATGCATGTGGCACTTACTTTGATTCACATAAAATGAAAACTTCAATATTGGAGTACTAATCTCAGACATAGCCCTCATCTGAGGAAAAAACACAGGTTTTCAGGTAAATGATTAATGACTCAGGAAATGTTTACATCTTGTGGGGGAAGGAGAAATACAGAAATATTGAAATCTTTCTAATTTTGAGATTGATCTGAGTTAAATGCTGATTTTTTTTCATTTAGATTGAGAGGAACTACTCTTTGTTTGCCGGCCTCTGTGCTGTGACCACATTGGTCAGCTGTAAGGCTGTTGGCTAGTCTGATTTGAGTCACTGTCTTATATTGCAGTTTGATTTGGGCACATCATATTGTTTGGCCAAGATTGTGGAAATACAGATTGACTCTAGATATAGTGTAAACTATATGTGCTATGACGTGCTTTCTGATATGTTAAAACATTTCCTCTGGATGAGTGTGGGGCCTTCTGGGAGTTGTGCAGTTCCCAGCTCTCTGAACAGGGGTCCTATTTCCATTCCTCCCAGCTCCAAAAACAGTGCCACCAGGATGCTTAATAAAGGGACAATCTCAGATCCCAGAGGCTCCAGGCCCTCTCGGCTGACTCCCCTATAGGTGCACTCTTCTGTTTTAAGATGGTGACTTAGGCAACAGGCATTCATTTTGAAACCCTATAGGTAACTCAGTCTGGGGACGTGTGCAATGCTGCTTTTCATCTGGGTTTTTCTGAGAACTCACCACTTGCATCCACACACGCTCCCTTACTCCTCTCGGTTTCTTTCCTGGCACTCCCCCTCTCTTCCCCTCTCTGCTTCTTAGCTTGCTTTTCAGCCAAAAGTGCTTTCTTTTTCATCTCCTGCTTATTGATGAATGAGTTTCATTCATCTTTCCCTCTCTCTTTTTTGGGGGTGGGGGGTGAGGGGGAAGGGGGCAGCGGATGGTCTGTGAATAGCTATAGACTCTGCCTGCTCCCATTTTTCCACTTGGCTATTCAGTTCCATGGAGACAGAAAATGGAGTAGAGCAGCGGGGTGGGAGGCACCAGGGTCAGAGGTCAAGAGTGGCCACCTTTTGAATGAAAGCTTCTGATTTCCACTGGGGATAACATATTGTAACCTAAAGTAACTGTGCAAGTACTTGCTGTCAGAAGGCTCAAAGCAAAGGGAGGGAGGGGAAAAAAAAAGAGAGAAAGATCACAGAGAAAGGGGGGGATGCAAACCCTGGGGTCAGTTAACATTATTTGCAGTGTTTTTAGGATAGTGTTTGTTGACTCCAGATGCACATCATTATGCTTTGTACCACCCTGCATATCTTCTCACGGGTTGGACCTGGCGTATATTGTGCAGTCTACATGGAGAAGAGTACAGCCTTCCAACATTATAGACAATTTTATTTAAGACTGTTGAAGCAGGTGGCAAACCATTGTATAAGATCAAAGATTTTGGGGGTTGGGGAGAGTTATGCTACATGTTAATTTACTGTCTCTTCTTGGAGACTTTGCAAGACCAGCAGTGAAGAGGCTATTTGTATCCCATTGAGCATTATATATGCACTTAGGTTTATTTGTTTTAGTGTCTTAGTGATTTTCTCATGGCTAAACTGCCATGAATTCTATAGAAGTAGTGCAGTGAATGAGATGTGCTTGGTTTTTCACTCAGATGTGCTGTTTAATACCCCAAATATAATTTTGACGAGGAATGGATTAACATGAAAATCAAACTGTACTTTTCTCACTGAATTTTTAAGGGCTCAGTTCTCCATTCTCTTTGTGTTTATGCTCATAGCACAAACCTCAGCTGTGTGGAAAGAATGAAAGATACACAAAGGGGATTTAAGAATTTTTTTAGATATCTTTAGCAATTTTTATATGCTAGGATATTACTTGGTCTCTATCAAATGACCATAATACAAATAGAGAGTCATATACTAAAAAAAGTTTTTATGAGATTGGGATTATTTTTTGTCTGAAGAAAAGTTTCCATTGTAATAATATAATAATAATCAGACAGAATCCTGAAAATATGATTCAATCTATATCTATAGTAAAATTTAAAAAGGATGCTCCATACAACAGTTATTTCAAAATCTGGCAAATCACCAGTTTCACTTGGGAAAGTTAAAAATTCTTCTCCCTGGGCTCCACTAACTAGGGAGTCTGATGTTCACCTTGTTCAGTAAGCCACCATAGCACAGGGCAAGCAGAGGGGATACATCTTGCAAATAAACTCTCCAAAGCTGACACGCTTAGTAGAATTCACAGCCATATGTGACAAAATTCTATTAAAACAGAAAATACAAAGAGAGTGTTCTAAAACAAAGCTATTTCCATGTCTCATGCAGCTGGCCCATAGAAACAGTGCCTTATTGATATGATTACAATAAATGCTATACAATGAATAAACATGGACATCCAGTGCTTTCGCTCTGAGGCCGTGTAAGTAATAGCTATTGTTTCATGAAGGGACTAAATTGCACAGTTTACATTGGGAGTAGAGAGAGCAGATCTCAACTGGTAAATTTTTTGTGGTATTTTGAGATATTTATGCAACACTTTCCTACCATTAAATGGCGTTTGCTGTGTTGTCCAATTGCCTTTCAAGACAATAAGATGATATCATTCAAATGGAAATGCCTTAAGATTATAAAAAGTACCAAATAAGTGCAAGCTAGAGTCCACTGTTACATTCTTCTTAACAAAATTTCATTTCACTTCACTAAAAACAACAATATTGGGTACCTCTTGAAATTCCTTATTAAAAGTGTTAATTTGGGGGGACACACCACAAGTGATTTGAGGGAGAGGGTGCTGATGGTCCAGGAAAACTCCTCATGATAGTTGGCATTGGCTGGTAATAAATGCAACTCTTTTGCATCTATTTTTGATTTCCATTCTATTTTGCTCTATCAAGTCTGTGCTTCTGTACTTTATTTTACTGAGTTTCACCTGATTGATAGAACGGGTTGTTTTCATTTTAAAGGCAACCACGTTCTTCCTTTTGCTAGTAGTTAAATAGCATGATACAGTTCTGACAACACTCAAGTTGCTTGATAACTAAGAACTAGCAGACATGGTAGGTTGCCTTTGCTTTGTTTCTTATTGACTGGCTCAACAGCTTTGACATTTAGCTTCTCTGAGGATTGGGTTTCACCTCAGGAGGATGGGGATAATACAAATCGTCCTGTTTACTTCAAAAAATGGTTGGGATCAAATAAGAAAATATGCAAAACAACCTTTGTCAATCACAAATTACCAAATGTAGGAACTTATTACTGGGCCTTACTTTTTTTTTTATATCTACTTCTCTTAAATCTTTGTATAATTTTTAGTTATAAGAATTCATTTTTATAATATTTATTTCTAAAAAGAATGCCTTTACAATTTATTGTTTGAAAAACCAAGTGATAACAAAGATAATAAATTAGTAGAACTCTTAAGGGACATATCTTAACATTGTGATTCTTATCCTGGACTTTTGATAATCAGGAATAGAGTTTTGGGTTTACATCTACTTTGTTAGGTCTTGATCTTCAAACACTAAGGTACATATATTTGATTATATCATTAATTAAAAAAACAAAACAGGACAAAACATATGGCTACTGAGTTCAAAGAAGAATAAAATGGTTTGTATGTTTGTTTGTCATCATCCGAGTTCCTGGAATTCTGCTTATTCTGCGTTTGTCAGGGAGCTCTATGATACTTTCCCATGAGAATCCAAAATTTAAACTTCTGTCACACATGGTGTTCTGCACCCAGCAGGCTTGCTATACACCCTTTTTGACTTTGTATACATAATTCGCACGCACTCTTGGCATCCTGCAGAGAAACTGTGGACTTCTCTGTTTATTATTCTCCATCTGAATTGACTAATAGTCTTTTTAGTCATCCAGTACAGTCTTTACACGAGCTGGGTCACCTGCAGCACTGTGACAACTCTGGCTGCATCTCTCCTGGTGGATCTGTGGGCATTTACAGTGAAGGTCTGATGAACAGGCTGTCCCACCTCCCATCTCTAGGGCTCTCCCCTTCCTGCTTTCTTTCCCATGTCTCTAACTGCAGGAGAGCTTTAGTTTACAGGTCAACTCTAGCTCCAAATTGCCTTGGTTCATGTCTCTCTCTGACACATTTTGTAAATCTTCAGGTTACTATTTAGGAAACTCTAGTTATGTGATGTTGAATACTGGAACCACAGTTTTACTTTATCCTTTTGCTATCCAGAAACTGGGACCCCTCTGTAATTATCCAAAACAACCTTGAAGAGCCTGTTTGCACAACATTAAAAATGGGGAATGAGTGAGAAATCAGCTTAAGGTTCAATTTGAAGGATTAAGTTAAAAAAGGATAATACCTTTAACATGGCAGGAGTAGGTTACACAAACTTGGTACTATATTTACAATATTTATTTTGAAAATGGAACCTTCAGCTGGGCCAGGTAGGGCTCAGCAGTTGAAATGATGATCCCTTGGGGTTGAAGCAAGATGAATTCGGGGGTGGGGGCGGGGGTGCGGGGGGAGATCAGAGCCCTGTGAAGATATCTGAGACACAGGATGTGCCTTCATGCTCTTATTGCAATGCCCTTCTCCAAACCCCCATAGTCGGGAGACCCCCGGTGCTAGAGCCTGCCAGACCCTGGTGCCTCTTTGTCGCTCGCTGCCATTACATCAGCTCATGCTCATCCCTTCCAGGGCTCACCTGGCTGTACTGTCTCTGAAACACCTTCCCAACTCACCCCTGACTCCCAAGGAAGAGTGAGGTCTTTGCTCTACTGTTTCCGAAGTGCCCGCAGCCTCTCAGTTATGGTTGGCTTATTTGTCAGTTTCCCCCACCGGCTTGTGATCTCCGTGGGGGCAGGTTTGCACTGTATCTCTGGGCTCTGACACCATAGCTGACACCCAGGAAGCACTTGATGCATATTTATGAGAATGGAAGCATGAAGAAATAAGGGGAAAATGGTTCGTTCCCTTGAAGGAGCTGACACGTGCGTCCTTTCTGCTTCTCAATCACCTGTGATTTAAGCCCAGATGTCACTCTGATGATCACAAAATTCTGAGTCAAATGGGATAAAAGTGAGGAAAGTGTTTAAATAATGAATGTTAATATAATACCAATGTTTATGTTACCTGCCTTTCTGTCTTTCTGTCCACCCGTCCTTCCATCCATCCATCCATCCACCTAGAAAGAGGATTCACATTTTAAAGACAGGAAAAGTAACATTGCCACTTTGGAGGTGCAGTCACCTCGCTTGAGGCCTTTGGTTGCAGGCTGCCTAGACGGAAAGACTTAGGGTGGAAGGGCATGGGCTTTTTTTTCCATAAAAAGATTTTAAGCTTGGGCCCGATGAAGGGGACTGAGAGGATTCGGCTCCTAATAAGGAATCCCACTGTATTAAACGACTGGGACTTTGGGGCTTGGCTGGCCTTTTAATAAGGACTGCCTTTTACTTGGCTGCCATTGTGATTCCAGGGCCAGAACAGGGTTTCTGGCCAAAGAATCAGAAGATTCGTTCTTCAGGGCTGATTCTCAGGCAGAGAAGTTAAAAATAGAAGGGTACTGTTTCTCCACACTTGTCCTTTTCCCAAGGTAGAACCAGGGACGAGAAATCAGGGTAGATTCTCTGTCTAAGGTGAAGATTATATACATTTGACGACTGTGTGTTTTTCAAAACTTCCCGCCATATTTGGTGGGCTCGTCCGCAATGCTCCTTTTTGTCCTGCAGGTGCTGTTATGCGTCCCTCGGAGGCCTCTCGCAGGTGTGTGCCATCGTGTGCTTTGCACTGATGGCATAGCACTCGCTAGTTTGGGCCCTCGCTCTGTTCCTTAGGAACCTTGTTTAATGACTTGATTTTTTTTAAAACTCAGCTTTCCCATTTATAAAATGGGGTTAACGGTGATAACCAGTGGGGTGAGGGTAAGGATTAAATGAGATAAGAGGTTATAAAACATTTAGTATTGTGCCCAGAAACAAAAAGAAAAACATCAGCAACAGTAACAATGAATACCAATTCATGTTAACAATTATAATTACAAGTCATCTATTTTGGGCACTAGGATGCCTGAGTCATGTGACCTCAGGGGCTACCAAAGGCTGGATGGAGGCGGACAAATGGTGTTCTGGCTGTGAAAGCCCACTGATAAGTAGCATGGGCCCATGGAGGCAGCACGTAGGGAGGCTCAGTGCCAGTGTATATTCATCCCAAGGGGCAATGAACATTCTCTTTCCTCTTAGTGCTGCAGACATCCTCTAGAGTAGTGGTTCTCAACCTTGGCCGCACATTAGAATCACCTGGGAATCTTTTTAAAAGCCTGATTTCTGGGCCTCGTCCTCCGGAAATTCTGTTTCTTTGTTATGGGGTGAGGCCACAACATTAGTAACAAAGAAACAGAATTTCGGGAGGATGAGGCCCAGAAATCAGGATTTTAAAAAGATTCCCAGGTGATTCTAATGTGCAGCCAAGGTTGAGAACCACTGCTCTAGAGTTCCCCAGTTGTTCCTGATGAGTCAGAGGCTCACCAAATCTCGCCTGGAACTGATTCCCAAGATGGACCTGGGAAAGAGCAAGGGCTGTGGTCTTGCCCCTGGCTTACTGCTATTCATCAGGCCTGAAGCCATCTCATTTCTCTGTTTCCTGGATAGATTACAGATCTTGCTTCAATCCTTTGTTCTCAAGCTAAAGTTCTGGATAAGAAACCCAAACAGAGCTCGCTTTTTTTGAAATTCCTGGCAGTGAACCCTAACCCCTGCAGAGAGGTGGTGCCATGAGCAAAGCGGGTTGAAAGAGCTGGCTGCTTCCTGCTTTTTGGGGCAGGAAGGCAGGAAGTAGTCCTGCTCTACAATAATTATGGGCAACAGGGCCAGGAATAAAGCAGAGCTTCTATGAAAACAATCTGTTCCCAATACTGTGTGCTGAGCCACCCAGAGTGTGCATAGGATTTTGACTGGGTCTCACTGTGCCCCAGTGGCTAGCCACCCAGAGGCTGTGTATTTGTTAACGTGAATTATAATAAGAGGTTTATGATTCTTTAATTACTAACATTTTTATGTTGAAACCTATGTAAGGATCAGAACATTTGAAAAGAAATTCATAATAAGGTATCCTACTGTATTAAATGACTGGGACACTTTTTTTCTGTTTAATGTCTACACAGAGACTCAGTAAGCTTTTCGACAGTTCAGATCAATATCTGGCTAAGTCAGGAAAAAAGAAAATCTAAAGCATGTTTACTCAGCTAATGAATACAGAGTTTGAGATTAGTATAATCACAATTTGGATTAGCACAAATCTCAGGATTGTGTGAAGCTAAAGATTAGAAACAGTAATGTTTTTGTATCTAAGCATTCCTATTGTAGTCTTAAAGTTGTATGTGGAACTCCTTCTTGATTATTCTTGCTCCTTAATCCCTGATTTAGGTGTTTCATGGTGAAAGTCTATAGAATAGCTGCTTGTAATAGTTCTTTGCTGCCTGTAGCATGAGCTACCTCTATCACGTGACAGGAAATAGGTTCAGAGCAAGCTTGTGTCAGGATAAATGAACAGAGACAGGAAACAAACATTTCCCCATCCCTGTCCACTGAAGGACAGCTTTAGCCCAATGATACCCTTTGGATCTAACTTACCAGCTCTTTGGGATATGTTCTGTTTTCCCCCTCCAACTCCCCTTCCCAATCTTCTCTATTTCACTCTGAGTACCAGGAGGCTGGCCTTTATGGAAAACACCAATAGATTCTTTTGCCATCTAGCTTGGTTGGCTTTGGCCAATGGAGGCACTGCCAAGAGATCGAAGAATGGGAAAACCGTGAGCCTAGGCTATTTATTTCTCCCCCTGGCTCCCTGCTATCATCACTTACCAGAGGCTGGTGGTCTCCAGGCTGTCCTGTCCTCCAGTCCTAGCTCTGGAGGTTCTCGCCATTATCACTCCACTTTTCACCTCACACCTGAAGGTGCTAAAATCTTGTCATTGCTCAACTCGGTGTGTTCCAACATCTCCCCTTGGTGCTGCTTCCCTCTTTTTAAATAATGCATTCATTAAACCCTGCTCAGTGAATCCACTGGAATACGCCATCTGCTTCCTGCTGGGACTCCCCTCTCTGTGTTGCTGCTGGACACCGTGAGTAACCCATCCCATCAGACAGGTTTCCTCACGGTGTCTGAAGTATCCTCTGTGGCTTTTCCACCTCCACATGTGTAATGCCCCACTCCCCTTCACACCAAAAAACACCCCTACACCAAATCTCATTATGCCCTCTTGGCAGGCCATTCCAGAGGAAAGTGATGGCAAGATTCTCTGGTAAAAATAATCATGTGCTATTTGATAACATGCTTTATTTAAAAATATACTATTCAATATTACAGTGGGACCTTGACTTACGAGTTTAATTTGTTCCGAGACCGAGCTCGTTAAGGAGCTCGTTAACTCAAATTACTCTATCAACTCAATGCAAAAAATCGGCCGAGAGACAGCTGGTATCTCAAAAAACTCGTTAGTCGAGACACTCGTAAGTCAAGGCGCCACTGTATTTATTTGTTCAAGTCATAGGGAATCTTCCTTGGGCAAAGTCCATTTCATTCTATACATTTCCCCATAATGTCAACCTCTTTGTCACACACCCTAGAAAATGCCTTTACCGATTTAAATTAGCTCTGGTTGGAAATACTTTTTAAAATCTTTTGTGTAGTCAAGTAAGCAGAAAAAACAACTCGATTTTCCACAGAACAGCAAGCTTCCCAGACTACAACAAGCATAGCCAAATTAGGACTTCTGAGGTCATTGATCTGCCTTGATTTTCAGGGTTTGATGGAGACCAGGAATGTGGGGACCTGCTCAGATACCCAGAAAAATAACTGTGTCTCTGTGTTTCATGAGGGTGCAATTATGGGATAAGCGGTGCGGTGCCCGGCATTGCTAAGCCAGAAATTGTACAAAGTGCCCTCTGTTTCGACAAGTTTCATCTTAGGCGTGTGAAATCAGAGGTCTGCCACCCACCTTTAGCTCGGCTGAAATACTCAAACAATTGACCACAGTATAAATACGGAGATTTTTTTTTATTATTTAAAAATATTAGTAGCATATATAAGACAATATTCATTGGAAAAGCAAGTAATATCAAAGTGATCTCTTGGCATCAATTGATACAGATATGAGTTTCAAAGCCAAGTTATCCCTACTCTGATACATGCTTCCATTCTAAGTCCCCCGTCCCCTCATTCACCTCTTTCTTTGTCAGCCTTACTATTTAAAGATTAGGGTTTTAACATTTCTACTTAAATTTTGGTTATATGTGCAATTTTCCCAGAATTATGATGTTTTCATCTTTTACATCCCAGAAGTTTTCCCGATTGCTTACAGAAGTATTTATGATTATTATTGTAAATGATGAAGGCAATATAGTTTATAGTTTATCAGATGGTTTCACATATGCTTATCTCACTCACTACAATTCTGTCTGAAATGGAGAGAACAGATTATTTTCATGTTTATACCTAAAGTGATGGAGATTCTGCAGGCGCTCATCGTTGGTTCTTGGCCTGTCAGTGAGTGAGAACTTCGAGACCAAAGGGTTTCTGATTAATAGCTTCTGCCTCTCCATTGCATCCTGCTCCCTAGACTTTTGAATCACGTTCACTCATCACTCAAGGTGCAAGTGATCCACAAACAGAAAGGAGGGTGAAACTGAAGCAGCTTATAGTTCCCCATGGTGTTCAAGCTCCTGCATCAGTGTTGCACCGCTTCCTGAAGGGCCTCGCTCCATCTGGTGCGGCTATTTGCGCTGGCAGAGTGGAAAAAATCCTTCTGGAGATGTGCTGGCCAATGCAAATATGTGGGCCACATATGTAATCTTAATTTGCCTTGTGTTCACATTTTAAAAAGTAAAATAAACAGGTACAATTCATTTTAATAATGTATTTTATTTAATCCAATATATATATAAATATTACTTCACCATGTAGTCAATATAACAAATGAACGAGATACTTATATTCATTTTTCATACTGTCTTTGGAATGCGGTGTGTATTTTACATTTACAGCACGTTGTAATCATACTCATCACATTTCGAGTTCACTGGGACGAGTGGCTGTTTCATTGGACAATAGGAAGTGGCACTTTCGCCAGGTGGCAGTTGGTAATGTAGTCTTAACGCACATCCCTGTCCTTGACATTGCATCAGGGCCAGAGTGGTGTCTGCTTTGAGAATATCAGAAGCATAGTCAGAGTCTTCCTTTGAAAGACCAACCAATAAGGGAAGAAAATTTTTAACAGCATCTCCTTCTAGCTCCGTGAGGGCCAGGACTGAGCGTCTCTTATTCTTTGCTCTATTTTTAATGATCAGCATGGTGCTCAACTCTTGAATAAATGAATGAACTGTTGATTGAATGGGTGAGGTAACTCCATTTGAGCTATTTTTACACAGTTTTTTGTTCAGACTAAGTCTTTAAAATCCGGTGTGCGTGCCACATTTACAGCACATCCCCGTTCAGACTACCCCCATTTCACATGCTCAACAGCCACACGTGGCCAGTGGCTACAGTGTTAGACAGGATGGATAGAGATTGGATATAAGTCTGACTCTATCACCAACTTAGGTCACCAGTTGTATGACCAAGGGCCAGTTACAGTATTTCTTTTGTTTGTTTGTTTGCCAATTCTCTGGAAGATGAGTTCCAATGTAAAATTCTGAGTCACCTCATAAAAGAGGAACCAGATAGCAGGGTACGTCTGACATCCACACTGAAAGGGCCAGTCGTCGCGGGGCCTGACCACGCTGCTGGCGGCCTCGGGCGCCAACTCCCCAGCCCACGGTGGGAGCCTGGCGCAGGCTGCCACTCGCCTGCCGCCCCCGGACCAGACCCACGCGGCAGCAGCGGCGGTGGGGCGGGGCCTGTGCCCTCGCCCGAGGAGATGGAGGAGGAGGCGATCACTGGCGCCCCCGGAAACGAGACGGAGGACGTGGACTTCCTGTCTGGGCTGGAACTGGTCGATCTGCTGGACCCCCAGCAACCGGACTGGCCCCTGGAGCCCAGGCTCAGCTCGCCCTGGGGGGGGGGGGGGGGTTGGACTGCGCCCTCCATCTTGCCCTGGGTCCTCCATTTTTGGGGTGGCCGCCATGTGCTCAGGAGAGTGCCTTCTTCCCGGAAGCCCAGGCCCCTGCTGGCCACGCCCAGGCAAGGGACGTGTGCGCCATAGAGATGCCCGACTCGCGCCTGGCCAATCGGCAGGGCCCACAGTCCCCTCCCCTGCCCTTACTATAAAACCCACAATCCCATCAGGCCTCGCCCTCTCGGCCACTGGACTACCGTTGCATCGGTGAGTGTGGTCGGGGAGCCGAACTAGTTTGAAATGAAGGACTCTTTGCTTTTGCATCGGACTGACGGGCTCCCTGGGGGCCCTGGGAACCTTGAAATCTGGGGACAACACACACCTGCTCCCACACTAAGTAACTGAAGCAAGCCCTATCAATCCAAACCATTTGGCTAATGGAAGTGGCATACATCTTTATTTGCCTCCTCACCTTGCCCCAGATGGACAAATGTGAGATAGAAGGGCACTTAACGGGAAGCACTGAGCGGGGACCTTTAAGACACACTAGATAATGGGCTTTTCAGTGACTGCAGCTTGGCCTGGGTGGATGGCAGAGAAACTTGCTAATAGGCCAAACTCTTCTTGGTGGGGCATGAGATGTCCCGGTGGGGAGCAAGTGATCCTAATTTGGCTTCTGAGTAGATACTTGACTGCCAAGCAAAGCAGCCAGACACTAAATAAAAGTAAAAGGGAACGTCAGTGTTCAGGACTAAGACTGTTGCACATCTTGCAACATGATGCAAAACTGTTCCCTGTACAAGGGCGTCCAACACAGGGGAAAAGTGGGTAGTAAAATGCACACCCTGTGGACCCTGCTGGGGCTTGCGTTCACCTGGAAGAATAGGCACATTGATCAATTTTGTACCACATCTTATGGGCCATCAGCAGCCCACTTTGGGATCTGAGCAGCCGTGTTCAACACTCAAGCTATGGTTAGAAGGAGGAACTCCCGCTGAGCTGTAAAAAAATAACAATAAAAAAATACGTTTGTAGCCAAAGCCGAAAATATGGAAGCCCATATATACCTGAAATTGGTCTATATGTGAGTGGGAATTATTTCTTTCCAGGAAATAAAATAAAAGGAAGCAAAAAGGAACTCTGTAAGTTCATATACAAAGAACAGACTCAAGACAGAATATTTTGTCAACATGTTTTGCTTGCGTGGTATGCCAAAATTTCCTTTCCTTAGGTATTTTGAAGCAAATAGACACTCGATTATTTTATTCTGAAAATGCCAAGATAACCATATTATTATCATACCTAATAAAAATAGCACTTAATGATTCATTGTTTTAGACTCAAGACACACAGAGCAGACTGATGGTTGCCGGATGGAAGGGAGGTTGGTGGACTGGGTGAAAAGGGGCAGGGGAGTAAGAAGCGCAGATTGGTGGTTATGAAACAGTCGTGGGGATGTAAAGTACAGCGTAGGAAACATAGTCAATAATATTGTAATAACTGTATGGTGTCAGGTAGGACTGGAAATATCGGAGGGATTTCCATAAAGCATACGCTTGTCTAACCACTATGCTGTACACCTGAAACTAATACAAGAGAATAGTGAATGTAAACTGTAATTGAAAAGAAACAAAAATTTTAAAAAGATGCACTGTTTTATCCTTTCTTAACAGCGTCTTTATTTCCATCATAAATCGTTTAGTTTTTTTAAAGTAAAGTCAGGACACCAGACAGTCATCTTCAGGGTGCTGTGCAGGCCAGAATCATCGAAAGCTTCACTTCTCAAGATAAACTATTTTTATCAGCCCTTGGCACCCTGCACAACTAGTAGATCCTTAATTTCTAGCATTTCAAAGTATGCTAGCCCAGGAACTTTATCACTTGTATGACAAATGGTTTGTGAAGGTATTTAGAGGTGGTTAAGTTTCACCTTTTCTTCAGTAAATAGCTACACTGCTTGGGAGGCGGAAGAATGTCTGCCCTATATCAGCACAAACCAGTTTCAATGACTTATTTGTAGTTGCACAAGTCAGGAAGTAGGGGCTGGTTCCAGGCCATCTATTTATGGATCCTTCTTTTTCTCTCTTATCTCTTGAATTTGTGGTTAAGTGGTTTAGGCCTATGCAACTCAAAGGACCCAGTTTATGTTAACCCATTTATAGAAACAGGAATAGCTTGAGGACAGGAAAGCAGCTCTGGGGTGACATGTGGAAGAGTTAGTCTGAAGCAAGGGGGCTGCATAACATGGCTGAGGGACCTGCATGTCTTTGCCTAATGTGTAGGCAAGAATCTTCATTGTTAAAATTCACGAAAAGGAAAAAGACAATCAACATAACAAACCGGTCCATCTACTTGGTAGGAATTATACCACCATTAAAAATAGAAGTCAGAACTTGTATGCATATATGCATAACTCATGGCCACAGACAATAGGGTGGTGGAGGCCTGGGGCTGGGGGCAGATGGGCTATAAGGAATCAATGGGAGAAAAAAGGGGACATATGTAATACTTTGACAATACAGATTTTTTAAAAAAATAGAAGTTAAGACATAACAAAGAAGCATTAAAAAATCTTATGACTTGTTCAATTTTGAGAAGAACAACCAAAATTGTAAGCATCACGAGATGGTAAGCATGAAAGTTGGGAAAGTATTGAAGGTAATTGAAAATTGAAACCGTTTGGCTAGGGGTTAGGACTTAGGATTTAGTTTTTTTCTTTTGCACATTTTAAAAATACTGTTTTATTCCACATTTTGATTACTTCTTTTTCCCTTTTCTAAGATCTCACCAAAGTGCCAAAACTCACCAACTTAACCCTAAATGGAATTTTTTTCCAGTGGTGGCAGTGGACATGCACCTACTCACTTCATGTGTTTGTTAGAATCCTAGTTTTATTCCTCAGACACAAAAGAACACAGGGAGTGAATGACATGAGGTCACTAAGGAAGAATGCCAAAGACAAAATATAAATAAAAGTGGGTGATTGAGGCATGGCCCTGGACAACTTTCACCTATTGTTTAAAATACATGTTTTTATTGATTTTAGAGAGAGGGGAAGAGAGAGGGAGAGATAGAAACTTTGATGAGAGTGAAACATTGATCAGCTGCCTCCTCCTGCACGCCCCTTACTGGGGATCAAGTCTGTAAACCCAGCATGTGCCTTGAGGAGGAATCAAACAGGTGACCTCTTGGTTCATGGGTCAGTGCTCAACCACTGAGCCACACCAGTTGGGCTACGTCTAATTTTTAAATGTGTTTAAAGAACTGTCAGTCATTTTTATTCTACTGTCTTTGGCTAGAAATATATAGGTTTCAGCAACTCTGATTGGAAACTCCATTTTAAGAGTTTGCCATTTTCATAGCCCATGAAGGAGAAAGTGAAGGAAGAACATTCCTTTCAATCTACTTTAGTTAAAGCGTTGGAGAAATGGAGTCAGGGGACACAAGAGTTCCCCAACTTATTTGCTCAGTGTACCTGGCCAGGTCTAGGATGCTGTTGGGAACGTCCATTGGCGCCCTCCAGTACAGAAATCATTAATAGGTTTGCGTTCTAGTGAGATGGATGATCACATTTCATTACCAAGGTTCTGATTACACCGTAACAGTCATGCTGGTTATACTTTTATTAGTCCAAAGAGAGCAGGCTTAGAAATGAGATATACAAAGTTCAAATCTTGTTTCTACCAAGACCTATATGAATTGGGCAACATGCTTAACCTGTTTCTGTTTTTCTACCTGTAAAATGGTAATAATGTGACCTGTTTTGTAAAGGCATTGTGACTATTGAGTACGAATGTGTGTGTACAAAGCTTAGGTACAGCTCTTTCACTGAAATTAAAATAAATAGTAATTTTAATGTTATTTCAGTGGAGGAGAAAAACAAAGAAAATGCAGATTTATATTATTTTTCTTCTCTTGGACTTTTTATTTTCTTTTGTTCTCTCTCTCTCTCTCTCTCTCTCTCTCTCTCTCTCTCTCTCTCTCTCTCTCTCTGTTTTTGTTGTTGTTGTTGTTAAGCCTCACCTGAGGATATTTTTCCATTGATTTTTAGGGAGCGTGGGAAAGAGAGGGAAAGACAGAGAAACATCGATGTGAGAGAAACACATCGATTGGTTGCCTCCTGCACAAGGCCTGGCCAGGGCCCAGACCGGGGAGGAGCCAGCAACCAAAGTACATGCCTTTGCTTTGAGCAGAATCAAACCCAGGACCCTTTGGTCTGCAAGCTGACCCTCTATCCACTGAGCCAAACCAGCTAAGACTCTTGGACTTTTTAAAAATTAAATCCACAACCAGTGAAGGGCTAATTCTGCATTTTTAGTGCTTTTACAACTGAAAGTTATATCCCATACTAATATCATTATTAATGAATATATTATGTATTTATTTTCTTTTCTTGAGGAATGATAGGTCTAACCTTTCCAAACTGTAAGTGAAAGTTTTGTTTTCCCCAAGTAAATGTTTTCATCTCTATGTGCAAATATATATTCTCAATTTCTGGGTCACAATTTGAAATAAAAAACATACTGAAAAATACATTTGCTTTCAATAACATTAAGCAAGTATATTTGATAATAAATGTACATGCTATTTTCATTTGAGGCCTCTAGAATGTGGTCAAATATCTTTTAAAGTATAAATAATGATCACAATCATATTTAACATATAAGTGAACTAGAAAGTGAGGAACCAAAGAGAATGAAGCCAGGCAGGGTGCCTGAGTTACTTCCATTATTCTAGGAAATATTTGGCCAGGAAGGTTGGGCTGTAAAACCAGCTCATGACTTTGTTGCTTCATAAAATTCCTGAAAGCCAATGTATCCAAACACATAGTTTACTCATCAGAGCAAATTTAGCTCCTCTTAGAACAATTGATTGGGTAAACAGTTTGGTTATAAAACAGTAGGTCACTTATTAAGACTCACCTGAAGATCTTCACCTCACTCCACTGTTATATTGAGAACTTCACTCAATCTTAGTCAAGTCCCTGCCTTGAAAGATTTAATTTCAGCCACTTAAGACCAGACCTCAAAACCCTACAAATATCCCCCTGGACCTGCTCCTTCTGAGATCATAAGATACAATGTTCTTTCTATTCTTCCTGACTATAGTAGGTTTAGTAAACTGGCTTTGGTTAGTCAATAGATTTTTCTGGTTAGTCTTCTGGAGGGGAATCAGCAGTTGATATTACCATATAACCTTTTATGATCTGGAAAAAAGACTTTATTAAAGTAAAGAAGGCATCTAATATTTCTCTCTGGCTCCTGAGAAGTGCATGCAACACAAGGTGTTTAATTCTATGGAACATTTGTCATATTGAGCAAAGGAGCTACATTTCAATTTTCATGGAAACCTTTAAGTTTTAGTTTAGGTTCTTTATGGATAAGGGTCACATATTGCATTCATTTCTTATATCCACAGAGTTTTGTATATAACAGCACTCAATAAATTCTTGTTGATGGATTAGGAGCTGAAGGATCAGTTTAAGGTCCCCTTTCTAAAATTCTCTGAAAAATGTACGTTTTGTTTGTACTTAGATCACATCCTGAATGACCCTAAGCATAAAGGAGCGCTACGTCATCCTCCAAATAGCTGACAAGCTTTAAATATACAGAGTAATCAGATTTGGTAACTCATAAATTACTTTTTATAAGTCTTCTGGAAACAGCAGTTATAAAAAAGAAGCACTATACGTAGAGGTTAACAGTGAAGTCATTCACAAGTTGTGCATGTGGAATGTCAAGAGAGGAGACAGAAAAACTTTATTAGCAAAATAGCAAAGATTACACCATTTGGGGAACAAGCTATTCAATCTGCTATTTTGTAAACATATCACCAGAATGAGATTTCAGTGTATGAAATGGGTCAGGTGATGACTTCCTATTATAAAACAACTAGAGGCCCAGTGCACGAATTCGTGCACCAGTGGGGTCCTTCGGCCTGGCCTGTGGGTTCGGGCTGAAACCGGCTCTCCGACTTCCCCCAAAGCGTCCTGGATTGTGAGAGGGAATAGGCCAGGCCAAGGGACCCCACCGGTGCATGATCAGGGCTGGGGAGGGACACGAGAGGTTGGCCAGATGGGGAGGGACTGCGGGAGGGCTCCAGGGAGTGTCCGGCCCATCTCGCTCAGTCCCAATTGGCCAGACCCCAGCAGCAAGCTAACCTACCAGTCAGAGCATCTGCCTCCTGGTGGTCAGTGCACATCATAGTGACTGGTTGACTGGTTGAGTGGCCCTAGCATGTCATTAGCATATTATACTTTGATTGGTTGAACGGATGACTGGACACTTAGCGTATTAGGCTTTTATTATATAGGATATATATATATATATATATATATATATTATTTTTAATAGAACAATTGATTAGGATTCAAATCAAGTTAACTTCTATCTGAATTTACAATTAACTAGCTGTGTTTTTTGAGGGGTACATGATACAATCTATTAAATCTCTAATTTCATAGCCTATTAATTGCAGATTAACAATGCCTGCTATTGTTTATCTCACAGTGATTTTATATAATTGAACAAGATAGAATCATACCATTTTGGGGTTGAAAAGTAGCTAATGGTTATTTTGTCTAATTAGTGCTTTAAAACGAAAGTGCTTTAAAGAGAAAAAATCAGCATCATGTATATGCATTGTAAGCATAGCAGACAGTGCTTGTTTTTAACTCATTCTAAAACTTTTGCTCCAAACAGTTTATGTGTATGTATGTTTATTTGTTTATGTGTATGTTTTCTTGAAAAAGTAGCTTGCATCACCCAGCTTGGTGCCTGGTTTTTGGCACAAAGCCACATAAATTGATGCAATCTAAATGTATGATTAAGTGAAAAGCAAAATCTTTACCTTTGAAGAGTAAACTGGCCTCACGTTCTGATTAGCTTTCTTTTGTGTTCATTTGGTTTACATATCCATAAACTGAATAGAATGCCCTCATTCTGCCTCTCAGAGGTGTTATCCTAATTGAGGTGAAAGGAATTGCTAAAAGCTAGTAACATGAATTTTTTCTGTTTTGTTAATCCTCATCTGAGGATATTTTTTTCATTGCTTTTTCAGAGACAGTGGAAGGGAGTGACAGACAGAGAGAGAAACATCGACATGAGACACATCAACTGGCTGCCTCCCAAACTCACTCCAGCTGGGGGTGGGAGCAAACCTGCAATCTAGGTGCAGGCCCTTGAGCAGGAATTGAACCCTCGACCATTTGGTGCATGGGCCAATGCCTAACCACTGAAAACACTGGCCAGGGCTAGCAATATGAATTTGTATGGAGGTTTTCTAGAAGTGTGATGGAACTGAGTTTTTCAAGATCCCAGAGAGAGCAAATAACCATGAATAGTGGAGTTTGGAGGCTTTTTAGAGAGCTGAGGATGTACGTTTTTACGTACTAAGTGTTTCAACTAATTACCTTCGTAGGTGTAGCCTTATGGAGCTATTGTGCACACTTTTCCTAATTGCTGATTGCACAATGCCTTATAAATAGTAGTGTACGCTGATGATTTTAGCTATCTTATAGATTTCAATCCTGTGAGCTCTGGGAGTGCTCTCATCAGGGAAAACGCAGTCCTTAGGAGTTATTTGACTCTACCCTAAATAATTTATATGTTATTTGAGTTTTTAAAAATAATTTCCCATATTTTTCTTCATTTTAATGCTGGTACCAATATATTTGACAATAGCATTTATTGTTCTTCCTTCTAATTTACTATAGACCTGAAAACCAGATAGCCAAGCCTTCAGAATTATATGTAAAACTCAAATGATAAAGATTAATATCCTAAGGGTATCAACCACAGGTATTGTTTCTTTGGTGTTGGCTGCTTGGTCTTCTGAATTTCATTCATTCATTTAGCAAGCATTGTCCAAGTGCTAGGTACTCTACTAAGCATGGAGGTAGAAAGATCTCACAATGTGGGGGATTATATGAAGTTGTTGGGTTTATATGCCAGTAAAACAAGGTGTTATTGTATGGTTTGAAGAAATAACATGATCAAGATGAGCAACTACCTTAACTCTAGTTAAATTTTGTAACTGCAAGGTAATCATCTCTCATCTATTTGAGTATTGTTTCCTGCTGTTATAGTCACATTGCTGATTGCACAATGCCTTATATTATATTGTAATCAAAGTTAATTTTGCATCCTATTATCTATGTACAAGTTGCCAGGAATTTAACTTCATTCCCCTCTGAGAGGCATTAAATGAAATTTACAGTGAATAGATTCTAGCTTAAGGAAGAATTTTCTAACAATTTGAACTTCTCAGAAATAGAATGTACTTATTTTCTTATTTGCTTTGTTTCTTCACCCATTTTTATCATTAATTATATATATTAAACTATGGTCCAGTAAAACCTTCACTGTATCCTGTAAATTATTGTGAAGCAGTTATCTTTTATTACTTAAGTTATTGATTTAAATATATTCAAATGCGGTATTTTACAGATATTATTACGTTTAAATTAATTTATTTCAAGTCAATATTGTACCACTGAGAATATAATTAATCCTGATTTTATCATCAACATAATTTTATATTTGCCCAATTTTAAGTAACCTGCACATTTAAATGGAATCCTTTTGATGTTTTTATTTCAAGTATTAGTATAATCTTATACTGAACAGAGGTAAAGAGAATCTTCTGTGAATTTCTCCTAAGCATCTTTCTAGTTGACCCCTCTGATTGGTAGTTAACTCACAGTATATCCACCTTATAATGTTGTCGTCTAACTTGAACTTTACTATCTTATCAGAGGTATGTTTTAGAAGGTGTAAAAACGTCTTGAAACCAAGATACTCTGTGGCCATAAAATCACCATTATTAGCCACGTTCTCATACAACTCAATAAGACTTATTTGGCATGACTGAACAATTTTGATCCCTTAGTTATTCTTTTATAAATTTCAGTATTTGGTTTAGGCCTTAGGCTAATTATGTTAGAAAGGAGGGAGTTCAGTGAGTGGGCCTGATGCTCTCAAAGAAAGGAAGAAAAGAAATTATGCAACCTCCTTCCCTGACATGGAAACCACGCAGAAGACCGTCAGAGGATCTTGGAAGGGCAAGAAGCAATTATTTCTCATGCTCCATTATGAGACCTGACACTCACGTCCACATTCACTTACCAAGATTGCAGACAATGAGTCCTGTGAAAGGAGAATGAATGGAACCATGAGTATGAGAGAGGAGGATGGTGGAAATGAGGTAAAAATGACCATGTAAGCAGAAAAAACAAGTGAGCTTTTGGAGGACAAGGTGAGTGAGCAGAATTACAATGCCTGGTTTTAATGTTGCTTATTTCCAATAAGTCATTTCTTTCAGCATATTTTTTAGTAGCAAACTTTTCACCATTGCTAAAAGTATGATAAGGAATGCAAAGAACATTATGCTAAGTGAAATAAGCCAGTCAGAGAAAGATAAATACCACATGATCTCACTCATTTGTGGATTATAGAGAACAACATAGACTGATGAAAAGGGACAGACCCAAAGACTGAGAAACAGCAATCAGGCTATCAATCCCCAGAAGGAAAGTAGGGTAGGGCGGGGGTAAGGGGAAGAGATCAACCGAAGAACTTGTATACATGTATATAAGCCAAACCAATGGACATGGACAACAGGGGGATGGGAGCATGAGTTTGTGTGTGTGTGGGAGGTTGGGGGTTAATGGGGGGGGGATGAGGACACATTTGTAATACCTTAACTAATAATAATAATAATAATAATAATAATAATAATAATAAAAGGAATGCAAAGAATGAGGTAGACAGAATGGATAGGAATGGGGTGTCCCTACCAAACTATAAGGCCCCTTGGTGTTTTAAGCTAACCTGATGTAATGTTCTGATTTTAGATGTCACTAGGTCCCTAATGAAGTGGGTTTGCCAAGCTTCTAACAAGATTTTCCTCTTTCCCAAAGCAACACTCTGCATAATCAACTAAGCCTTTCCTTGATTTCTTTTCTTGTCTTCCCCCTTCCCCCATTCTTCTTCTTCTTTTTTTTTTAGTCAATGAGCTCAGCTCTAAATGAAAGCTGGAGTTGCATGAACTGAACTGGCTGGAAATAGTTGCTGAAAGGCGTGCAAATCAAAGCTGGCAAGTTTCAGCTCTTCCTTTCTTGAAGGAGAGACGAACTTCAATCCAAATGGCTTCCTGGGCAATTGTGCGATTATTCTAGGGTTTTGTTCCTGGTATAGAACCAGGCATTAATAACCCAGCCTTTGCAAGCTAAACCAAGAAAACGCACACTTCATCTTTACCTTGCGGTGGCTTAGTACCCATTTGGTCCCTTCCCAGTAGTGTGGGAACTGGGTAGGAAGGGATTTTACATCACGGGTGGGATGCGGGATGGTTAGAGGAGGCAGCCTTCAGGCTCTGTGATAGTTCCTGTTCCACCCTAACCCAGTACAGAACAAAGGAGAAACTAGGAGCTCTGATATCAGGCAGCCCAATCTACTTTGTACCTATATTAAAGGCAGGGACTTGTAATATTTTCACAAGAGATAATATATACACACATATTTTGGGGGAAGTAAATTTATTTGTAATTTTGCTTTTGAAAATTCTTTCTTTTCAAGTAATTCATTTTTAGACTCTCACTAAGTGTATTCAAGAGTGGATGAGTATGGGCGGTGGAGGTGGAAGAGATTAACCAAAGAATTTATATGCATATATGCATGGTCCATGGCACAGACATAGTGTGGTGAAGGCCTGTGTTGGCGGGGAGGGGCAAAGGTGCAGGGGGAAGGGGTCAAAGGGGGGAGGATACATCTGTAATACTTTCAACAATAAAGATAATTTTTTTAAAAAGTGAAGAGCTGGATATAAAAGCACTGTTATGTTTACACAATGGAATATTACTCAGAGATATATATATAAAAAAAGAAGGACATTTTATCTTTTGTGACAGCATGGATGGACCTGGAGAGCATTATGCTAAGTGAAATAAGCCAGTCAGAGAAATATGAGTACCCTATGATTTTAGTTATAATGAAGAAAATAGAAACAGACTCAGATACAGAGAACAGACTGACAGCTGTCAAAGGGGAGGGGGTTGGAGGCCTGGTGAAAAAGGTGAGGGATTAAGCAAAGAAAAAACAAACTCACAAATACAGACAACAGTGTGGTGATTAACAGAGGAAAAGGGGGGTGGGGGGAGGTAGAAGATAGTAAAGGGGAGATAAATAGTGACATAAGGAGACTCGACTTGTGGTGAATACACAATACAGATGATGTGTTATGGAATTGTACACCTGAAGCCTATTTAATTTTATTAACCAATGTCACCCCAATAAATTCAACTAAAAATTTTATATAAAAATAAATAAATAATTCCTGCAATGTGAGAAAATCTAATCTAAAGATGGTTTTCAAATGTAAAATGTGATAAGTTTTTAAATTTCTAAATACTGTACTTTATGAAGTTGACATAGTACTTTGTTTTGGAATCATTATTAAATGCTACTTTTAATTTTTTCCTATTTTCTTATTTTAGAGACATCTATTTTTCATGTGTCAAATATTTCGGAAGGCTTCCAAAAGCCTATCATGTTAGACACTCTGAATGCAGTGGTCACTGGGTAAAGTGGCCATTACTGAGAGGGATTATTTCTATACTACCACTTGCACTTCCCCTCGCCCACCTGCCCAGTCAGATAACAAATGATCAGTCATCCATTTAAAATTTATTCAAGATTTTGCTATAATATTCAACATTCTTTGGATATACTGTTTATACTTCTACATATATCTAGAATGTATATATCTGTAAAAACTACCTTTAACTAATGGGAAGAAGTTGGACTGTAAAGAAATTAAATAACTAATCAAAGAATTAGCAAGCATTTAATTTTTTTAATTCCTTAAAAATATGGTTTAGAAGAAGGATTCCTTAAACTTTCTTGTGCATAGATGTTCACCTGGGGGCCTTGGCCTTGTAATAATGTAAATTCTGGTTCAGAAGGTCTGGGGTGAAGGCTTCAGAGTCTGTATTTCTAACAAACTCCCAGTTGGTGCTGATGTGGCTGGTCCTTAAAGTAACATTTGGTGTAGAAAGGGATTCGAAAGAGAGACGTGGATGTCATCTCTAGGGCTTTATAAAAGCACAAACAATCCAGCGCCTGGAACTCCTTGAATCACAACCAAGAGCAATGAGATGGCCTCTTCTTTCTCTTATTCTTTTATGAGTAAAAGCTTCCTTTCTCTAACAGCAATTACCTGAAAGCATCCCAGGGGAGTCTATTTCTGAAGAGAATCCTAGTTGTTGAACTCCAAGTCATACCAGCTCCCTCAGCAGACATTTGGGCCCCAGAGCCTTGGACAGAGCTTTTTTTATAGCACTGTATCAGTTCCCAAAGCCTTTCATCATGTCACATTGCATATTTATTAGGCTCTTCTCACATAATAACTTGGCCAAGTCACACAGAGTAGTCACTGGCCAAGAAACAGTCTCTACTTATGTTATCTTAGCATGATTGCTTCTGAAATAGCTGTTGGCTTTTCAAATTTTACAATTTTGCTAAAATGAACCTCCTTAACGTTACTGTTGACTTCTTTTTGCTAATTCCTATGGGCATCTATCTAGAATTTGACTTTGTTCATCAATTTTTACTTACTGATTGTTTGGTTTCCATAGTTCAAATCTCTTTGCTTTCTTCTTAATTCTTCTGCTACTACCCATAATATATTCATGTAAGAACTAAAATTCTCACCTCTTGCTACCTCTTCAATTCTTACTCTATGTCTTGGGCAATCCCAAGTTTTCCTACTTATTGAAAGAGCATCTGCTGACTGCTTTAATTTCTATTTTCTTGAAATGCTCTTGTAAGGCTTTGGTATGATCAAGTTCATTTATACTGATCCCCCTCCACCCCCCCATCCCCGCCTATTTATATAAATTCATTGGAGAGATTTTTAAAACCCCAGATTATGATTCTGGAACTTACTATTTATTTAGTTGTATCAGTGGTTAATTCATATCTTTTGAAATTTTATGGCCAAACCAATTTGGTACTATTGTCCCCTAGCTCAGCAGTTCTCAACCTGGGGGGTCGTGACCCCTTTGGGGGTCGAACGACCCTTTCACAGGGGTCGCCTAAGACCATCGGAAAACACATATATAATTACATATTGTTTTTGTGATTAATCACTATGCTTTAATTATGTTCAATTTGTAACAATGAAAATACATCCTGCATATCAGATATTTACATTAGGATTCATAACAGTAGCAAAATTACAGTTATGAAGTAGCAACGAAAATAATTTTATGGCTGGGGGTCACCACAACATGAGGAACTGTATTAAAAGGTCACGGCATTAGGAAGGTTGAGAACCACTGCCCTAGCTTAATAGATACTTTTCTAATGATGAAACATCACTATTTTGTTAAAGCTCCCTGTCTTGATGTATACATTGATTACTGATTTGGTGGAATAACTTTTCCCATTCTTTTACTTTCAACCTTTAAAAATCATTTCTTTCCTTTCTTTTACTCATATTATTTATTTTTGTAACCATTTTATTAACGTGAGTGTCCATAATGTCAAATAAAGGCATTATACATGAAAATAAATAAATAATAATAATAAATACATATTTAAAATGGGTCCCTTTTAGGTACCATGTGGTTCCGTATTGCTTGCTTGACAGGCTGTGTTTTTTTATTACCATGTTTAGTCTATTTGCATTAAATGCAATTATTCATCTGTTTAGGTTTCAGTATACTTTCTTGCTATTTCTTTCTTTCCATCTGTGCTTTATTCCTTTGTTCCTCCTTTCCTGATTATTTGGGGCTAATTAAACCTTATTTTAAGTTTTCAACTTTAATTTTTACCTTCTTTTTAACTCTAACTCTTTGAATTATTTCTTTTAAAGGTTGCTCTTGGAATTGCCCTATGTATTCTTGACACACAAGTTTCTATTTAAAATAAACATTACACTACTTTATGTAAAATGCCAAAAATATCCATAAAACAATAGAATCCCACTTTTCCCCATTTTCATTTTATTGTTGTCATATATTTTACTTCTACATATGCTATAAACCCCATAACAATTTATTACTTTTACTTTAAATAAGTTATTGATTTAAAAAATAATAAAAAGCTAGCTTTTTATAATTGTACATATACAGGCCTTTCATTCCATCCTATAAATCTGAATTATGTATACAAATTTATACACATATATAAAATATGTAGGGAATATATAGGGATATATTTTATATTATATATATATATTTTAACATTTATAATATATAAAGAAATATTCAGTATATTACAGCCTTATAATATTTCCCTTTATTCTTACAACTGTCTTTAGAATTTATTGCAGAGAAAAGATGCTGGTATCAAATCTTTTCAGCTTTTTTCCCCTGATACTGTATTTACTTACCCTCAGTTTTGAAATATATGGATATAGCTTGTGATATTTTTCTGCTAGCCAATGTTGTTCCATTGACTTTTGGAAATCTGTCATTTTTATTGTGATTGCACTCTAGGCGATATACTTCCCTCCCAGTTGCTTTTTTAGGGGTTTTTGTTTTGTTTGTTTCTTTATACTTGGTGCTCAACAGTTTGGATGCAAGTGCCCGTGTGAGGCTTTCTTCATTTTGGTCATGCTTGGGGGTTGTTGAGCTTCCTGGTTCTGTGGGTGGATGTTTTCATACAGCGTTAGAAGTTTTCAATGATTATTTCTTTAGGTACTCTGGTGCTACATTCCTCCCTTCTCTACTTCTGGAATTCCTTAACTGGAGTATGAGAAATTGTTTAACACTATCCCACGGGACACTTAGGCACTATTCATTTTACAAAAAATAATTTATTGCTCCATTTTAAAGCTTAGATCATTTATTTTGACCTCTTTTGAAATTCAGCGACTCTTCTGCTGTATCTAATTCATTATTAATCCATCCAGCAAACATTTCATATGTATTTTTTCAGTTCTAGGATGTCCATTTGAACCTTTTTACAATTTCTAATTTTCTGCTGTGATTTTCCCATTTATTACCATGGTGTTTCCATTTTCTCATAGAAATTGTTGATAATATGTATCATACCTGCCATGCTCTTGTCAGCTAATTCCAGCCTGTATGCTATCTTGGAATGCATTTCTATTGACTACAGTTTCTCTTTATTATGTCTTGCTTAATGAGAAGTAATAATCAGTTCCTTTTCAAGTCCAAATGTAATAGTCTGCAGTAGACCAATCCAGAGATTTCGGTCCTCTTCACAATTCTCACTTCCCAGGTGTTTGACTTTGTGGCAAAGGTAAAGGAGCTTCTCCCAGTGGCTGCTCGGTGCTGCCTCAAGCCTCTGCCTTACAAAGCCATCTGACACTGATTCCCTACCTCCCCCCAATACCAGGTAATGTGGGACAGTGCTCATTTGCTTAGCTGTATGTTAGTCAGCGTGAAAATCTGCATGCTGCTTTGTTCATTATGTTTTTAATTGAGTCACTTTATCTACACAAATACAGCCACCAGTTATTAGAGATGCCATTTGAACTCAGTAGTTAATAAAGCGATCCTGAGGTGTTTAGAGGAGAATGAAAATGTGTTAGCAATCTTGACAGAAGCACCTTTATTTGAAGTTGAGATCTGCATATTTTTTAATGTGGTTTCTCACTGAGCTAGGGTGAGTGCGTGTGGGTTTGTGTTTTCAGTCAACATGGAGCATTTATCCATGACTTACTAATACTATTGACTCTTGCATGGAGAAATTAATTTAGTTTGCCAATGCAGATGCCTTTCTCTTGACTTTTACTGCTAAAAAATTGAGAAGTGTTCCTTTAATTTTGCAGAAGATATTTTGGCAAGAATATTACACACTCCTCTATTATTATAAAAACTGTTGCTTTTAGTTACACAAAAAATACGGTTTATGCTCTTTGTCTTGTTCTCCATCAGGAGGATTCATGAGATTAAATATAATTCACACCTGCATCTTCCTTGTAACTACCCTGTTATGTTGCATATAGTAGGTGATCACTAAATATTCACTGATAATAATTATGATTTCAAAGCCTTGCCTGCTATGGCTTCAGTGTATCTATACCACATTTTCTTTTACTAAAAAAAAAAAATAAAAGAAAAAAAAAAGACTGTTTACTGTAAATTGGCTTCATGATTCCTCACCTAAAATTTTGGTTTGTTCAACTTCTTGCATTAGAAATGCTTTCCATTCCAAATTTAGTTATCAAAATTCAAACCACTGCAATAGGTTCATTTGCCAACCTCTTTATGGAGAAAATAGACTTAAGTTAAAAAAATAAGCTACCCACAAACCAAGGCTCTTTAGCTGTTTAAAAAAAATAAAAACAATGTATTTTAGTTACTGTCCCAGAGAATGCCCAGTGCTCAGTGTATCCCCTGGGATGACTTTTTATATTTCTGTGTGCTTTCCCACCCTCGGTCTGCAGTATGATTTCTTTAACCAGAACTTGCTACTGTTCTTCAGAGACCGGCATCTTTCGAGAGAAGATAATTAGCACATAAAGATAAAGATATAATTCATCCAGCATTAATTTGTGCTAAGGAAAAAAGTAAAGCCAGGTAGGGCCACAGAGATGTGTGAAGTTGGTGCTATTTTAGATACTGTGGTCAGTTATATTGGATATAAGGCTATTTATTATCATGTTATTTTATTCACTTTTAAAGCAAATATATAAGTGATATCTATGTGTCAAACACTGTTCTGAATCTTTTAGATGAACATAACAACAAAAAGATAGTCTTCTTTCCCTTAAAGAACTTATTACTGAAGGAAGATGCATAGAAGTGTTATGTGCACTATTACACGCACACATACACAATCACATATGCACATGCTGAAAATTATACTCTTTTTTCAGAAGCTTTTGATAGAACTGCAGCACTAAAGAATGTTCTAAATGTCAACAATTTTAATAGGATCTCCAAAGGTCCCTGGCTTGTATTGCTGGTAGTTCTTCCTTAGGGGAGAATTTTTTCTTCATGGCTGGTGTATGGGAACCAGTCGAATAGCTGTGAGGGATCTTAAGAACCTTCCTTGATTTCTCAATGTCTGCCTTACAGGACAGCTTTGTTAGTCTTTACTTGATTTGTGTCTGACAGTGTATGTTTTTATTTATTTATTTATTTTTCATTGTTGATGCTATTACAGATGTCCCCACCTGGCTCCCACCCCCTTCCCTCTGGCCATCACCACACTGTCTAACTCTGTTAAAGTAACCGCTAGTACTGGTAATGGAAGACAAGAAATTGAAGGGGCCTAAAAGAGGAATGGTTACTAAATATAATGTTCTAGAAGGCTCACATTATTTTTTTCCAGTTTTATATGCTATGGCATATGAGTTAATAATGTGCCTCTTGTACATTCAGGGGATGTGGAATGGGCATGGTACAGTGAGCTCCCAAGATAAAGAAGACAGACAATATCGCATCAGCAAAGGCTTTAATGAAGGTGAAATCCTTGCACTAGACCTTGGAAGGTGATGAGGGGTTTGGGAAAGGACTTTCCATTGCATGGGATCCATTGATTCAAACAATGTGCCTGGGTTTACAGCATTATAAGCACTGAGAGAGACAAAGTGGAATGGATTTCTGGGAGGAAGGAAGCTTTGAAACACTGCAGCTTCAGAGGAGAACAAAAAGAAGGAAACAAGTAAGGCAGCAGGAAGCTGAATTAGAGACAGCACGATCATCTGCAACCGGGGGAACTGGAGTGCCGGTTTTGCTCAGAGAAAATTCAGTGTTTTGCATTTTATTATAGGAAAATTCCCTCCAAAAGGTCAATGTGTTATCCTAGTAAAGATGAAGGAGCAAGGAGGCTGCGATGTAAGTTCAGGAAGCACACAGAGGGGATATTGTGGGTGTGCCATAGGCCAGGTCTGTGTTGCTCACTTTTCATAATCTCTAATCTCAAACCTTTGTGGGACAAACTTAATATTTATGTCTACAGCCAAGGAAAGGACGTTTCAGAGAAATCACAGGCATTGCTTCATTATTCGCCAGAGTTTGTGTTCTATCTTTGTTCTGATTTATTCTAAAACCTTTGCTTGTTCCTCTCTATATCAAGTTGGAACAGATAGGTGTAAAAAGGGTTAAAAGGAAACTAGAAAACTCTTAAAGTCCTTCTCCAGTTACTTTTGATTATAACTAATGAAAACAGTAAAGAAATAATACAACCAACTCAAGTCCCTTTGAACTCATTTGGCTCCAAAAAATAATTGAATAAACAGACCTTCACATCACAGTCATTTTATAAAGGAAAATCAAATCCATTTCCATTGAATACTTGTTTCAGTTGATTTATTTTTTCATTTCTCATTCCTGAATGCCTTTGTGTATTTAGAGTTGAATTTGAAGTAGAAAGCAATTTTCAAGCAACCTACACAACCTAGTAAATATTAATAGAGGGCATAGGGGAAAAGGCTACATGCTTTTAGTCAAAATGGATTTTCTAATATATTACCAAGTCAGAAAACATGAATAAAAGAGCCCTCTGGGATATTCGTGTTTAAGTGAAATAAATGATTACCAATATTATTCTTGGTAAAGGTGAACATTTCCTAAAACGATAACTTGTTTGTTTATTTTTTTTTTAATATGACCTTATATATTAGCACAGATGATAAGCTGGCAAGGTTTCAGGTCTGAGTGGGCTGCTTATCTGTGGACCAGTAGGAGTGAGAACTTGTTGATTGCTGATTTTTGGTCAAAGCTTGGTGGATCCAGAAATTGTGATAGAGTGAAGAGAATGGGTCAATCAGGAGAAGGTGGTGGCTACTTACTGAATTCCTAACAAATTTTAAAAGCTCGGAGGCAAAAGGAAGACCATCTCATCTCAGAAGAGAAGACTGAGGAGTGGCAAGTGATAATTGGGGGCCCCTGATGCAAAATATTTACCTATAAGAGATATCATGCTTCACTAGCTCTTTCCCAGTCATGTGGAAGAAGCCATCCATAACCACACCACCCCCCTCGAGTCACTCTTTTTTTTTTAATCCTCACCCAAGGATATATTGTTTTGTTAATTTATTTTCTTTTTTTAGAGGTAGAAAAAGGGAGAGAGAGAAACATCAATATGAGAAAGCTCGATCAGCACCCCCATCAGGGATCAAACCGGCAACCTAAGTATGTAGCCTGATTGGGAATCGAACCGGCAAACTTTTGGTGTATGGGAGGATGTGCCAACCAATCAAGCTACCCGACCAGTTATTCTCCTAGTTATTCTTCATGACATCATCTTTTTCACAAGATAAACCACAATCAGAAATTATCTTATTTATCTTTTTTTGTGAGGGAGAAAAAATTCTTTATTGATAAATAGGTTACAGTAAAATAAAGTGATGTCTTTTTGGGGAATCAAAACTCTGAGTCTTAGTGTCTCTCCGCCCCGCCTCTAGCTCTTGGCTTCTGCCTTCACCCTGGTCTCTCTGGATGATGAGGCCTTGGTGGACATGCCAGCCTTTGGGCCCTTGGGGACCTCTGTCTTCCTGGTCAGTGGTCCAGGTACCATCTTGGACTCAACTGTCCTTAGGAGCAGCAGCAGCTTTGGCTTTTGACCCTTTCCTGGCTCCCTGGGCAGTGGCCTCTTTAAGGACCTTGTTCCCTGTCTTCTTTTTGGCTGGGGAAGTCACACCATTTTCACCCTTGGGGACTGTGGGTTTTGAGCTCCGAGTCCCAGCTTTGGTTTTCCTGTGGGCCTTGGCATCTACTGGGCTGTCCTTCTTGCCTTTAACCTTTGACTTCCCATGGGGCCCGCTGGCACCAGGAGGGGCCTCTGTGGCCTTGTCTGGCTGGTGGGGGGGCCTTCCTGGCCTTGCCCCCTCTTGCCTCTTCACCCTTGGTCCGGCCACCTTTTTTGGGGGCCTCCTCTTTGGTCTCACCAAGTCTCCAGGGGCCGACACAGTGGCTGTCTTCCTGGGCTGGAATTTTTTTTTTTTTTTTTGCTTGGGAACTAATTTGAAGCTGCCAGTGGCCCCCTGGCCCTGGACTTGATGCACCTGGTGCAGAGGCCCTGCTGCATGCCCGTGTCCAGGGCCCGCTTCGGCAGGTAGTTGAGCCGGATGGCGTCCACCGTCGGGTACTTCCGCAGGATGTACACCTTGATGGCCATCACCGAGGTGCCCTGGCGCTGCTCCCCCGCCTGCAGCGCCTCCAGCACCATGCGCAGCATCGCGGGGCAGGGGAGGGTGTGTTGCGGCGTGGTGGTGGGACCGCATGTGGGCGCGGGCCTGGCTTGAGAGTCCCAGACCACCCGGAGGTGGAGGTCATGGAGGTTAGCGAGGCCGAGGAGATCAAGGTGTCACTGAAGGCCAAGCTCCCGGGAGCCATTGCGCAGGCTGACACAGACGCAGAGATCTGGTCACATGTAATTTTCTAATTTTCCCATTAAATGTAAACATTGTGGGGGTCAGCAATGCTGTCCATCTTGTTCAACTCCTTGTCTCCATTGTCTAGATTCTAGACTCTAGAACAATTTATGCTAAAAGGATGCCACCGTTACATATACTACATAGTTTGTGAATAATTAAGTAAATGGATACTTTATTTGTGATAATTCAAGTGTCAATTAACATTAACATAAATTAATATTTATGAAGTGATATAGGTAAAGACCTGTTTTAAGTAAATACTACAAATATAGTTAACTAAATGAGTACCTTTCAGACTGATGAAAGCTGAACCCTTTTCCTTAAACTAAATTAAAATAATTTATGATAAGTAAGAGAAAATAGACATTTAATTCTATGACCAAAATTATAGGAACAACATTCATACTAAATATTCTCTAACAGAATTTCTAGCTATAGTGGTTTTGTTCGCTTCATAGAGAACTTCGGGGAAATTAAATCTTTGGCCTTAATTTAATCCCTGTCTTAAGTTAGTTTACAGTTAAGAAAGGGAAATATAAAATAGTTGTCCATTCTTTATACTTCATGGCAGTTTGTAGTTTGTACGAGAGCATGGTGAATTATGATTGGCTATTTATGTGTCAGTGTAAACTTTATTGAAGTGCAAGCTTCATGAGAAGAAGCAAAAATGTCTGCCTTAGCACTTGTGACTGTTGTATCTTGAGAATACAGCTCAACGGCTGGCATGAGGTAGGTGCCCCCAAAATGTTTAATGAAATAATATGCTAATTTGGGGAGGAAGAAAGTGTCAGGATACCTTTGGAATCTTCCTGAATCCTCACATAGAAACAGATGGATTAGACAATCATATACTTTACATATACTTTACAAAGTGTTTCCCCTGATACTTTTAGTACCCACCTGGCACCACACATAATTACCACAATATTATGAGCTATATTCCCTATGCTGTACTTTACATTCCCATGACTATGTTGTAACTACCAATCTGTACTTCTGAGTCTCTGCACCTTTATCACCCAGCTCCCAGCTTCCTACCCTCTGGCAACCTCCAGTCTGTTCTCTGTATCTACGAGTTTGTTTCGGTTTGGTTTGTTTGTAAAGTTAATGATTGTCTAACCACTATGCTATCCATCTGAGACTAACACAAAATAATACTGAATGTAAACTGTAGTTGAAAAATTTTCAAAAAGGTGGTTAATCATTAACAAAACAAAACAGAAACAGATGGGGCAGCTACCAAAAGACAGCAAAACTAAAACCCAAGGACGAGGTTTAAAAGCAAAACTCAAGACAGATTCTTTCCTACAAACCTCAGAATAAAAGAGGGTGGGAGCAAACCTCTACAACCAGACCCCTGTGCTATTGGTGTCTGAACAAAAGAAGGCAGAGGGAAGCAGCAGAGCATCTGACCGCTCCGACAGTGGGAAAACCCTAAAACAGCCCATACACGTCACCGTAAATCATGGTGAGGCGATCGGAGACTGGAAGCTGACTCCATCATGACTCATTCAGGACAGGAAACTATAGTGAGGATAAATGGCTGGTAATAAAATCACAATTGATTAGGAGAACAACAATAGAAACAAAAGAGAGAGAAGATCCATCTAAAGTAGGGACAGGAAAATAAAACCAGGGAATCTCAGAAACATAGTGTCACATTTTAGAACAGAAAAGAACAGAAAAGGGAATTTTGTGAAGCTAGAACAGCTGTAAATATGCTATAGAGAAATTGTACTGTGGTCAAATATCTTGTAAAGTAACTATTTAAAAGGGAAAATAAAAAGTAGAATAATATACCTAAAGGCAGTGAAAGAAACAAAAACAAAAGCCTGTAATATAGTACTTCAAATTATTTAGAAAACAAGGGTGATACAAGATATAAAAGAATCTCGTGAATTATAATTAGAAAAGTGCAGGAATGAGGTGATAGAACTCAAGTGAAAATTATAAATAGAAAGAAAAATATTTTATAAGTGAATATTAAACTAGATTCAGTGGTCGGCAAACTCATTAGTCAACAGAGCCAAATATCAACAGTACAACGATTGAAATTTCTTTTGCGAGCCAAATTTTTTAAACTTAAACTATATAGGTAGGTACATTGTTAGGAACTTAATTAGGGTACTCCTAAGGCTTAGGAAGAGCCACACTCAAGAGGTCAAAGAGCCACATGTGGCTTGCGAGCCGCAGTTTGCCAACCACAGAACTAGAAGGATCATAAGATTGAATAAACACAAGTAATACCTTAAGATAATTAGAAGATAAAAGCAAGGAATATTTAACTTTTTAAAATAACAGATTAAAAGCATTTTTGATAAATTTACAAATATTGAAAACAGGCAAAGAAGAATCAACTCACAAATAATATGAGATCCTGAAGAAGAAAGCCAAGGAAAGGTTATAGAACTAATACTAAAAGTTCTCATTCATATAAAATAAGATAATATCACCAAAACTGCATGTTAAAAGAGTCCTTCATTGTCTGAGACTATTGACCCAACATGAACAACACCAAGTCATATGTTAGAAAATTATCGCACCTTAAAGAAAAAAGATCCTTAGCACTTGTTAGGCTATCTCAGCAAAAATAATACACAATAAGGAACAGAAAATTAGAGTATTGTTAGACTTCTTAATAGTAACACTTTGTAGTGAAAGAAAAGGGAGGAACATACGTATTTTGGATACTTAAACAAAGAAGCTGTGAGACAAAGATGTTACATTCAGCAAAACTTAGCCTCAAGGACAAAAGGGCTAGCTAGATAAACTGTTGACATTCAAGAACTCAAGTAATAGGTTTCCAAAAGTTTTTCTAAAAATTCTACCAGAGAATCCTTCCAGACCACCAGAACGCCTAGAGAGACAGCACAGGACTTTTGGTCAACACTAAGAATATATCTGCTTTTATAATGGAAATGAGTGAGAATTGAAAGGGAGATGGCATAGTGTGTATTGACTAAAACATCTGATGACATTGATATGGAGCAATCCTAAAGGTGAGAACTAAAGGAGATAGTGTAATAAAAGTATTTCTCACTGCTTTTAGGATTGATAATTGGTGGTTTTAGCAGTAATATTGTTATTCTGAGACTACTGTTTATGTAATGTGGGATAAATCAAATGATTAATTTTATGTTATTTATTTTTAACGTTGCCTGTGTCTTTTCAGAAAAGGAAAAAGCCTGGAACTAAAGACCGACTTAGTAATGTTGAGCAACCCTAAGAATATATTTATTTACCATGAAAACAAACAAGGCTTTTTGAAGGAATGGTTGATTTTAGGTCTGGGATAGGAAATGTGCAGAAAGATCTGAAACATCTTAACAGACCAGATAGCGGAAGTCAAAATAGAGGTTCAAGTGGTGGTGATTTGCCCATGGACATTCTAAAAATTAGATGGAGGAGCTAAAGTCTGAGCCAAAGCTTCTGCTTCCAAAGCCCATGCCCGCCCTTCCACAGAGATCAGGATGGGACAGATTCTAGCATCTTTGTCTTCTGTTTACACCAGATGTTAAGCATCTTTAAAACTCCTAGATCCTGTTAACACGTTAAAGAAAAGGGGAGCCTCTTTTCCTTCTAATAAGCTATTTTTCCAGAGAAGAGACAATAAATTAACATTTCCTCTTAATTGGTTTCTTTATTTTTCCTTTCATTGTTGAGCTTCAGACTTATTAGTGATTGAGATTTCTCAATAATAATTTCCAGACAACAGCCTCCATCAATGATAATCTTCAACTTAACCATTAAACCCTATGACATTAAATCTGCCAGGGTAAATACAACAAAGCTGGCAGTAGGAGAGGGTGAAAAATAAGTAAATCATTCAAAAGAACTGAGCCAACTTAACAAGCATTCTTCTTCCACTGTTTTATGTTTCTCAGTTTGAAAAGAAAGTCATGATCCTGACCACTTTCTTAAGATCATTTTTCTTGCCTCTTCTCTGTTGGAGAGCAGGCAGGGTTTCAAATATAAAACTAAGTATATGGAGGCTATAAGCAGGGAGAGATTTTGCTTTTACTTGATGCTAAAGACAAATAATCAACTATGCAAATATCACCCACAAGGGGGGACCTATTATCCACACATGTACTAATTACTCAAGTATTTACCACAACAGCAAGGGACCAGCATGTTAATTGGGTATTGTTTGGGCATACTGGGATTTTTTGGATAATTTTAATCATCTCTTTTCTAAACCCCCTTATTTTCTTCTTTCAAATAATCGTTATTCGTTTTATCTACCCAGAAAAATCTAAGCTCTCAAAATATAGACTTAAGCAGAATGTTGACAAAACATAAGGAAAGGAGAACAGGTTGAGAAGAAGAAAGACATTCTCCAACTCAAACATGTTTCTGATCACATATCTTACACAAGTGACTCGCTATACACATGCACTTGTGTGCATTTCTCCTTAGAACTTCTAAATCTGACATGCACCATTTACCCACTTCTTAATTTCTGGATTGTTATAAATTAGTATAAAAACCAGGTAGGGTGCATTTCTACTCTACTAACTCTCCAACCCTCATCCCAATTTGTATCCCTCCTTTCTTCCTCACGCTACAGTTCTGGTAACTTCTTAATAGACCATTCTGTTACTCAAACATAATTTCATGTGGGATTTTTATCCTTGAAATTAAGTGAATTGAACTTTTTACAAGAAAGCTTTTTGAAAGTAATTAAAAAATAAAAGTTTAGCTATGTAAAACTAGACATAGGTGAGTTGCTGCAATCAATGCCTCGGTGTAGCCATTGGGAAGTGGGTTGTCCTGGGGCTTGGACAGAGATTTCTCAAGCTTGTTTGGGTCAGGTGACCATATTGACACCCAGCTGTCACAAGTGACTTCAAATTCTGAGTTAGTTTTCTAATATTATTCTGGGATTTTTATTCATATCAAATGTAGAGAATTTCAAATTATGAGTGAGTGTGAACTCTTCATTATCCTATAATTTAGAGGTACTTTAGTGCGTTTGATATATATATAAAGGTGTGCTATCTCTAATTCTGTTTTGTGTTTCCATCTTTGGTGGACCAATGAATAATGGAACACTAATGATAATAAGATAATCATGATCATGGAAAATGGTAAAAACGTCAGTGATATTGATCAATACTGATACATCTAAAGATACCAGCAAACATAATTTTGCACAGATAATCTACTCATTGTGTCCATTCAAATTATCCATGGGGACTTCAACATCATGGTTGTTTCTAGGAATTGTCAAGAGTTATGAAGATGACTATAGCTATTGACATTACCAAGCATCACTCCCTGTCCGCAAGACTTACTGTAGGAGTCTGCTCAAACACATGCCATCAAAATTCCTTTGCTCTGTCTTTCTTGGGTCAAACTTAGCAAATGGCTGTGTGTGAAGTCTTACACAAACTGTTGGATTTTGTCATGACTGATTGCAAAAGAGAACTTATTTTGGTGGAGAGACAAGACAGAATGTACAGAAGGTAATTGATACAAATCTTTCAAATTGAATATTCCAGAAATGGCAAGGGAGCCTTTTATCAAGGAGTTCCAGGAGCCTTCCTCTCTGACTTAGGCTGATACCACCTTCTTCTGTTTCTCTGTTTATTCCTAGAATGCAGTCCCAACAGTACCTGCAGCAGCGTCGAAAATTTGCAGCTGCCTTCTTGGCATTCATTTTCATTTTGGCAGCTGTGGACACTGCTGAAGCAGGGAAGAAAGAGAAACCAGGTAAGCAGTAGGGTTATGAAAGCAAGGCTCTTCACTGATTAATGTCCTTCTTATCCCATTACCTGATTTTTGTCCTTCCTCTCTTCCTTCCTCACTCCCTCATCTCTCCTCTCACGGCTCCTTTCCTTCTCTCCTTTCCTTCCTTTCCCTCTTTCTCCCTTCCTACCTCCCCCCTCCCCCTCCTTTCCTCCCTAATATTTCGAGGAACCTACACGACATCCCTTCTCATCCCCCCACCACTGTAAAGTCCTGAAATATAGGTGCTGATCATTAACATAATTATCATATTAGTAGCTATTATGTACATACCATTGACCAGGAATCAGGTGTTTTACTTATGTTGCCTCTCTCTCCAAAAAGAGTCCTTCAGGGAGTTTTTGTTTGATGTCTAAAGAAGGAAACTGAGGCTCAGAGAAGATAACGCACCCTTTCCATGTCACTCTCAATGAGTAGTCTGTGGAGCTGGGAGTCAGTTTCCACCACATGTATATTATGCTATTCTATCTATAAAACAGAGAAATGAACAATGACTTGCATTGAAAAAGCTTAATCTGGCAACTGTTGCTTCTAATAGGATGTTTTCTCACTTTTTAGGTTTAACTGTTTTGACCATCTTCTCTTTCATAGAAATGTCTTCTTCTAAGAGGTGTCAGTAAATCACTTAGCACAGCTCCTGGCACATAGTAAGAGTTAAAGTAATATAAGTTCTAGCTCCTTTCCGCAGTTTTCTTTCTCCCTTCGCTTGGTCATTCACTGATTCAGTCATTCTGCTAACCCCTATCAGGTTCCCACTATGTACCGGACACTGAAGATAGAGGTAAATAGCACAGGGCCTGTAATGAAGGCGCTCAGGAATGAACTTAGTTTTACGTAGGAGTTAAAGAACTTTCTGGTGTTGATTATGTTTCCTTCCTTCCAGAAAAGAAAGTGAAGAAGTCTGACTGTGGAGAATGGCAGTGGAGTGTGTGTGTGCCCACCAGCGGGGATTGTGGGCTGGGCACCCGGGAGGGCACCCGGAGTGGAGCTGAGTGCAAACAAACCATGAAGACCCAGAGATGTAAGATCCCCTGCAACTGGAAGAAGCAGTTTGGAGGTGAGTCCCATCCCTGTGGTCCTACTGGTTGAATCTCCCAGTCTGACATAACTCTTCCGTTCTTTCACCAAATATCTTTTTGAGGTTGACTCCCATTTATTTTAAATAAATTTATTTTATCAGATACAAAATAAGCAAGACATTTTGCCTAACCCCCGAGTTTCTCAACCTCAGCACTACTAACTAGCATTTTGGACAAGATAGTTTTTGCTGTGGGGGTCGGTTCTGTGCACTGTAAGATATTTAGCGCCATCTCTGGCTTCTACCCACTGGTTTCTGTTAGCACTGCCCACCTCCGCAAACTATGACAACTGAAATGTCTCCAGATATTGCCTAATGTTAAATAGTCCCTTATTAAGTACTACTGCTTTACCAATAGGGACAAAAATGTACTCTTGATTCCTCCTAATAGTGTTCGTTGATCTTTTTCTCTTTCCTTTCTATTCTTCTTCTAAGTTCCTTGTGTCTTTATTTTCTCTTTTCTTATTTATTCTCCCCCTTCTCCTGATCTCTTTCTGTTACGTTCAGGCCCTCTCTCTCTTTTGATCTTTCCCCACCCTCCTCACCGGTTCATAGACTTACCGATTGAATCCAGCAGGGCTGATGGTAGCCATTTCTCGTGGATTTTTTTCCCACCGACTATTGCCAGTCTCACTGGCCTTATCTACCTGTCTGAGAAGGAATCTTGCAACACATCTAACTTTAAACCCACTACTGCACACCCCAATTACCTGTGTGTGTATTTTTTTTCATATTCTTGAATATTTATCTTTGTTAGCTATGGTGAAACACTATGCCCCACATAGTCTCACTGTTCTACAGAAATGTGCTCTGGCTTAAAGGCCAGGGAAGAAGGACAATATCTTTTTCATTTTCTATAACATTTGGGGTACTTTTATGGATGTATATAAGTTCTATAAAAGCCTGGTAAAATTCAGAAACATTTGTTCATAAATTATATGTGGGTACCATACAGGCCCACCTACAAAATGTTTTTAAAAGTGTGTATTAGAGGACTTTTATGTAGAATATACTAAAGGCCCAATGCATGAAATTCGTGCAAGAGTAGGCCTTCCTTCCCCCGCTGCTGGCACCGGCTTCCCTCTGGCACCCGGGACCCGGGCTTCCCTCCGGCCACCAGCACCTGGGACCTGGACTTCTGTCCAGCCACCTGCAGACACCTGGAACCCGGGTTTCCCTCACAGCCCTGGCTTTTGTCCGGAAGGTCGTCTGGAAGGACATCCAGTCTAATTAGCATATTATGCTTTTATTATTATAGAGAATGAACTCTCAAAACTAACAATTCAGTTATAAAGTGAGGAAAAGATACGAACAAACATTATACCAAAGAGGATATAGGTGGCAACACCTGCAAACATGTTCAACGTGTTTCCCCAGTAGGGAAATGAAAATGAAAACTAATGAGCTATCACTATACCCCCTCACCTATCAGAGTGGCAAAGATAAAAATAACACCAAATGCTAGAGAGGATGTGGAAGAACTAGGTCACTATACATCACTAATGGGAATGTAAAATGGTACAGCCATATTGGAAAAGACTATGGCAATTTCTTACAAAACTAAACATGTGCTTACCATGCAGTGCAGTGGCTTTACCTTAAGCATTGATCCTAGAGAAGTGAAAGCCTATGTTTCCATAAAATCTATACATGAATGTATATGGCAGCTTTGTTTGTAATAGTCAAAAGCTGGAAACCACCCAGATGTTTTTCAGCTGGTGAATGGTTAAACAAATCGTGGTACATAACAGCATGGGCCAAAAGTAGGTTTACAGTTGTATGAGTAACATAGTTTATTCTTTTTTAAAAAATATATATTTTATTGATTTTTTTACAGAGAGGAAGGGAGAGAGATAGAGAGTTAGAAACATCGATGAGAGAAAAACATTGATCAGCTGCCTCCTGCACACCCCCCACTGGGGATGTGCCCTCAACCAAGGTACATGCCCTTGACCAGAATCGAACCTGGGGCCCTTCAGTCTGCAGGGCGATGCTCTATCCACTGAGCCAAACCGGTTAGGGCAATTCTTGTATTATTATTTATTAATTAGTGTATTATTTTTTCCTTATGAACAACTGTAAACCTACTTTTGGCCCACTCTGTGTACCATGAAATATTACTAAGCAATGAAAAGGAGAGGCTATTGATACACACAACTTGGATGGACCTCCAAGAAATGATGCTGAATGAAAAAAAAACAGTCTCAATAGGTTACACAGTACTTGATTCCATTTACATGGATGGATGACAAAATTAAGATGAAATAAGTATAATGATGGAGAACAGAATAGTGGTTGCCAGAGGCTAGAGAGATGGGAGGGGAGAAAGTTGGGTGGCCTCTGACTATAGAAGGACAGCCCAAGGGACCCTTGCATTGGAACTGGTTTGTGTATAAATGGTGGTGGTGTTCACTTGTATCTATGCATGTGATAGAGTTGCACAGAACTAAATCTCCACCCCCCCCCCCCCACACACACACACATACCTAAATGAATGCATGTAAAACTGGGGAAACCTGAATAAGTCCTGTGGAATGTTTCCATGTCCGTTTCCTGGTTGTGCCATTGGACTACCACTATAGAAGACATCACAATTGAGGGTATATGGGATCTCTCTTATTTCTTACAACAATAACTACCTCACTACAAAGAGTTAAAAACTAAAGTGTGTTTATTTTCATGGCACTATAATAGGATCTTTCAAAGGTTTCTCTTGGTCCTACCTTACCTTTAGCGGAGTGCAAATACCAATTCCAGGCCTGGGGAGAATGTGACCTGAATACCGCCTTGAAGACCAGAACTGGGAGCCTGAAGCGAGCCCTCCACAATGCTGACTGCCAGAAGACCGTCACCATCTCCAAGCCCTGTGGCAAACTGACCAAGCCCAAGCCTCAAGGTAGGCCCTGCTCCTTGACCACAGTTTTAATGTGAACGGATCCATGGACTCAGGCAGGCTCTTCAGGTGAACTACCTTAAGAAAGGAATTGAAAAAGCCCCCTGTATTAGTTTCTTACAAGTACTTCTCAGCAGGCGATTGAGGTCCTCTGCACAGATGAGGGGACTAGTCTCCTAGCACAAATAAACAGTCTGGCAAAACGGGCCAATTAAGACAGTTGCTGTATGGTGACTGTATAATCCAAACCCTAAGTTGGGACTGCATTCTGACAAGTATGAACAAACTCATAAAGGTCCTGAGGCAGGATATTTAAAATCAAGTCCTTCCTAGATTATCTAACATATATAGTTGTCACAACATCAGCTAAATTATTTTATATTTTCCCTTTTCACCACGTACTTTGATAAGTTCTGTATTTCTTATCCTTCTTTCAGAGCCTTTGTTTTCTTTTTTTTTGGCTTGATTAGCTCACTACTTTTATCATGGAATTTTTAAATTATTTAGAGCTATCTTTCTATTCATTTCCAGAAAGTCAGACCCTGCTTTCACACTGGATAAAGTAAACATCAAACTGGCATATGATTTTAAAAAAAACACCTCAGACCCTGGCAGGTGTAGCTCTGTTGGTTGGGCATTGTCAGGCGCACCCTAAAGTTGCTGGTTCAATTCCTAGTCAGGTCACAGGCCTGGGTTGTGGACTCCATCCCCCTAGGGGATGTGCAGGAGGCAGCCAATGGATGTGTTTCTCTCTCTCCTTCTCCCTTCCTTTCTTAATTGGCCTGGTGGATAATTCACTTTTTTTACATTCTTCCATATGCAATGAAGGTTTACAGTTTGGTTCAGGCTCTCAACCTGAAAAATGGTGGTAAAAATATTTCAGGTGGGTAGACATGCTGTAATTTTTCATATATCAAAAATCAAGGTATATAATTCAAGGTATTATCCTGAGTGAATTCTGAATTTCACAGCCAGTTATGCATTTTGTTGGTCATTAAAATGCAGCCTTCACTTTGTGCATAGCATGTCTTTGTTAAAACTAATTAGTCCTTTCTCTCTCAATTTGGAGGGTTTTGTGAATGTTGTTTTGGCACCAGGCAATCTGCACAGAGAAAAATCTTATCATAGGAGCTGAGCTAGGGAGATGTGTCAGATAGAAGATTTTCTTAACGAGAGAGACTCATACACATTTTCTATGACATATGTTTCCTAGTTTAAGTAAAATGGAATTAGTGACATGTGTGGGTTGCGTATATTTCTGTACCATTTTTCCAAAATAACCATGAATGGATATTACAGCTTTCTCTTTGTGAGTCTCTAACCTTAAGATAGCTCATTTTTTTCTGATCAATGGAAAATCAAATAATAATAAAATGACATCTACATTATCATTTGTATTGTTTTGTTCCACTGGCATGTCTTGACCTGGGTGTTTGACATATGTTATTTCTTAAAATCCCATATATTCCTCTGCAAGTAGATGTACTTTTGAAGGAAAATGAGGCACACTGGTTAATTTGTTTGCCCAGGGGTAGATCTCTAGCAAATGACAGAGCCAAGATTTGGCTGAATCTAAACTCATTTTATCTTCTGCTGATTTCTCACCTAAGCCAGGTATGGGTATAAACTCACCTCCTTTGAAAAAGGAGAAGGTAAGTTTTGTAATGCTCAATCCTGATAAGCGATATGACCTCCCAAACAAAGGTGACATTTTCTGCAACATTATTTCTAAAACTATTCTGGAAGACATCCCTCAGAATAAAGCTCTCAGGAAGACAGGGACCTGGTCTATTTTGCTCTTTACTGTATCCCTTTTTGCCTAGAACAAGGAGTACCACATTGGGCTGAATAAATCTGATATAATAAAAGGGTAATATGCAAATCGACCAAACGGCAGAACAACCAAAATGCCTGTGGCCCCTCGCCCCAGCCAGCCCTGCCCCCAAGAGGGCATCCCCACCCCAATCGGGGTGGGGCTGGCCAGCAAACCACCCCAGGCCCCTCGCCCCAGCCAGCCATCCCCTGGTGGCCCCCATCAGGGCAGGGCCGGCTGGACCACACCAGTACAGAAATTTGTGCGCCAGGCCTCTAGTATTTGTATAATAAATAAATGCTAAAAGGAAAAAGGTTTCACACACTAAATCCAGCATACTGATAGAAGAGTTCATGTAACTAAACTTTTCTCAAAGTTATACAGTTATAATTATTTCTTTCTTTGTTCAAAAAAGAATGCTCTTTTCTATTTTAACTCAGTACCCAAAAAGAATAGAGGGACGTAACCCCACTAATTTTGAATGGGGCACTATGATAGGCACACTTCATCATTTCATTTGAGCTTTGAAGCAACTCTCTGCCATACGTTTTGTTTATCCTACTCTATATATGCGAAAGCACAGGCAACTTCCCTGAGGTTCCACAGTTTGTAAGTGGTGGAACCAGGATTCAAAATCAAAGTCAGACTGACATCAAAGACCCATGGCCTTTTTAAACAATGTGCTGTCTCTGAGTAATATAAACCATGGAACTGTGTCCATATCAGATAATTTTCTATGTCTAGAATCATTAAACAGTAGAGCATCTGGGGACCTTGCCTATCATCTGATGTTTCTCTCATATAACAGATAGGGACAGAGAAAATCAATGATTCATCCAGGTGTATCTTGTTGGTTAGCAGAAGAATCAGTTCAGGTTTTTATTCTCCTTTGATATTTTCTGCATTTTTTCAAATGGAAATTATAGTAAAGGGGCCTTTCCTAGGTGTCAGATTTTCCAAAATAAACAGCATAGGGTATGTGTTTGCGGAAACTTAGTATATTGATAAGTAATTATTTCATATCACTCAGCTTATGACAAGAAATTCTCTTTTCCCCCCATTATTATCCTTCTCATTGATAAACACTTTGATAAACACATGATCAGGTTCTGTTTAATTTGCCTGGGGTTTTTGTTGTTGTTGTTTGTTTGTTTGAGAGACATTTGTGGTTGGCCTTTATTGTTTGAGGAAATGGTAGTGGATTAATATGCAAACTACATGATTCACAGTATGAAAACATATGCTTTAAATTTTTAGAATGGATCATAAAGATGTTGGTAAGGCTGTAACTACTCAGCATTCAATTGAGGGAAGACTGGAGATATTGTTGTGATTTGATTACTAATAATAATAATACCATGGTGGCTTGATTAAAAGATTAAAAGACTTGCTTGGGGAGAGAGGTGCTTAATACCTAGAATTGCCATCTGAACTGGGACATTATTACATATCCCACGTGCACTGATTAAAAACTGCCTTAAAATTCATCACACACCAGTCTAACAGCATTGCCTCTTGAGGAATAGAATTGTCCCTTCCTGTTGCTGTCAGTATTGTGCAAACACTAACTCTAGCTTTAGTCCACAACTTCAGTGATACGAGATATCCAGTTGGAAAGCCTTACCTAAAGATCCCCTTGTGTTGGAATCCACTTAATTTGAGGAAACTTTCAGTCCTCCACATTTGCATTCTATACCCAGAAGAGGAGAGTCTTGATCTTCTTATGTAGACAAGAGAACTGAGAGATGCACAATTGGAATACAGCTTTCCTGGCAATAGGACAGGATTACCCTGGGGAAGCTCATTGATTGACTGAAAGGTCGTAACCAGAGCTTGATTAATCACTGCCAGGATCTAACCAGGATATATTAGTGAAATAATTGATTGTGTTGGACACTTGAGATCTTAATGTCTTAAGAAATGAGATTGAGAGTATTAAGATTGTCAATTGAGAAAACCCTGTATCTGCCAGGGATTTTTTGTGGAAGATCTACTCCAGCTAGTTTAAGTAGAAGAGGTTTAGTCAAGAGTGTTACATAGCTCACAGAATCTCCAAGTCATCTGTGAATACTGCATTTCCAGGAATAACGCAGCAAAAGGCAACAGGTCCAAGAGAAATGTCTAATCACACAGCACGTTGTTGATGTAGCAGAATCACCCACTGCTCTGCACACATAATGCTAAAAATCACATGCTGGAAACTCCAACACTGTCCTCACTTGCAAAACCAGAGGTGATTACTATCACCTTTCTTGCTGTAATTTCCAATTTCTCCAAATTTGGCTTTTTAAAAACAATCCTTGCTTAGTGAGAGGAAAAGGGGGGGGGGAGGAGAAAGGGGAGGGGGGGGGAACAGAAAAACATCAATGTGAGAGAGAAATATTGATCAGTGGCCTTCCATTTGCTCCCCAATTGGGGATCTAACCTGCAATCCAGGGTGTGTCCTGACTAGAAATTGAACCAGCAACCTTTCATTGCATAGGTCAATGCTCAACCAACTGAGTTACTCCAGCCAGGCCAAGTTTGGCCCTTTTTTCTACAACTAAGACTCATGAAGTGTGCCCGACTGATGGAAACCTGATCACGTATAAAATGCTGCTGCAAGGGAGTTAGGGAAATGTGTCTTTAGCTTTTCAAACTCTATCTGTAAATATGAGAGGAGGAGCTGAACAGTTATTGAGCTGAGCGAGCAGTCTGCCAGGGCCTCTGTAGGGAGCTGGACTGTGCTGGAGTATAGTATTAGACCTCACCCTCTCTCCTATTGGGATAGACGGGCATTGATGCCATTACGGATGAAGAGTTACTGAGTGTTATACTGGGGACAGTTAAGCACGCCACCGTGGAGAGAGTTAAGTCTCTCCTCTTTGGAGCCATCTGTCATGTTCTTTTCCAGTTTCAGGGATACTTGGGCATCAAGTATCCCAAGTGGAGAAGTTGGAAGCGTGGGTCAGCCTATGCTGATGGCTCTGTATAAAATGTCAGACCACAGAACCCTTTGGAAGGCAAATAACTCTTCAAGCCACAGGTGTTTCTCAGTGGTCCGCCTGGAAAATGAGCTCACTGAGGAATTAGAAGTTGGCCGAGCCAGGCGGGGCTGCCAGCATGGGGATCCATGGTCCTAGCCTAGGCAGTCCTGTCTGTGGGAGCAGAACTGACCAGTGGGTCAGGCTTCTGGTTGATATCACTGGAGTGCAGAGGCTGAGTCAGTGCTTGTGCAGAAGGCTCCCAGATGAACTGAGATTTTCCCAGGTGCCACAGGTGACCTGGCCTGATGGTCATCTTGGAACATTCTAGAATCTGGAGTTATTGTTGACATGGAGATTATTAGTTACTATTTCTTGTTTTTATTTATTTTTTAAAATCTTTATTGTTGAGAGTATTACAGATGCCCCCCACCCCCACCCTATCTCTGCTCTGCCCCAGGCCTTCAGCATCCTATTGTTTGTGTTCATGGGAGCAGCATATATGCATAGAAGTTCTTTGGTTAATCTCCTCCCCACCCCCTTTACTCCCCTCTGAGATTCGTCAATCTGTTCCATGTTTCCATGACTCTGGTTCTATTTTATTCATCAGTATATTGTGATCATTAGATTCCACATGTAAGTGAAATCATGTGATATTTGTCTTTCTCTGACTGGCTTAAATGAGATACATCAATAAGGGGTATTGTGAAGCTCCTTTTGATACCAACAGGGCAGCGTGGGATGATGTCAGCCCCTGAGTTTGTCTGGAGGAAGGGTATTCTCAAATGTTTCCGGTACAGTCAGAAGCAGGAGCATATGGATAGATGTCTGTGTTACAGGTGGTCCAGGGAACAGTGTCAATCCCTCCCGCCGTCCTGCCCACCAATTCCCGCTCTGCTGTTACCAGACCCTTGGTAAATCCCCCTGTTCACGATAACCCCAATTCCTTTTATATCTTCCCAGCCCTTTCTAAAAGCATTGCCATCTTGCTGCTCTTTTTTTTGGACAGTTGCCTAGGCCTCTCTTAGGTTTGATGATTCAACTTTAAAGATCAAAAGAACAGCAACTGTTTGAGTGCAAGACTCAGCTGCATGCGGGGCACAGCGCTTGGCAGCTGATTATTAAATGGAAAAAGGGTCAGGGAAGTGATATTCCCAGCATTCTCAATTCTCAACCCTCTAAAAAGATTCTTTTGTTCATTCTTTTAAAGATGAAAGAAGTTCCCCGACATTTTTGTTCTATTTTCTGGGCTCTGACACCCCTTAGGAATGAGCATGGCAACACCCTGTGGGTGAGCTCTGCTAGGCTGGTGACATCTGTGTTGAGAGAGGTGAAGGGGCAGAATCCCACCACAGACCAGCCTGCGCTGGACTCCCCCTCCCCGACCCGGAGACCCTGAAACAGGAGGAAGGGGGTTTGGATGGCTGCTGCCCTTGCATTTGAGCAGAAAGAGGCAGCCCCGAGTGCCTTGTGGGAATTTTGTTCTTGATTAGAGGAAAACTCTCTTACTCAGTTTAGTCTCAAGGTTTTGATTTCTGTTTTATTCCGCTTTGTGAAAAATCTTTGAACATCTGCTTTTTATGTTAAGTATTTAATCCATGTAGAGTTAATTCTTGTATTTGGTATAATGATCCAGTTTCATTATTTTCCATGGGTCTGTACACTTTGCCCAACACCATTTATTGAAGAGACTGGCTTTACTCCATTGTGTATTCTTGCCTTCTTTGCCATAGATTAATTGATCATATAAGTGTGGGTTTATGTCTAGTCTCTCTGTTCTGTTTCCTTGCTCTGTCTGAACATCTGTGTTTTATTTCCTCTCCATGCTACTGTATGTCAAGTGAGTAGGTAAAATTATGCTCTTTTCTTATTAGAATATCTGTTTTGTCTTCCGTAAACTGAAATCTACAATGAATACCTCCTAGCACTGTTTTAAAGATGAAATGAAGTCATATATGTAAAAATGTTTGATAAATGTGCAGTGTTTTTAAGACTATTTCCTTCCTTCCAAATGAACTTCTTGAGATGGGTGTTTTCTCAGCACCTTTTCAAGCCAAAAGTTTGTAGTGATTATGATAATAGCAAGTACAGTTAATATTTATTGAGCGCATAGTATGTTTTGATTATTGCTTAGTACATTACTCATACATTGTGTCACTGAAAATTCACAAAACTCTGTAAAATCGTTATTATTATGACTCCCAATTTTGCATATGAGGAAAATGAGGCGTGGGGAAATTAGATGCTGAGCACACGGTTATACAGCTACTCAGCAGAGGGGCCAGGACTGAATTACAAGCCGCCTGGTTCTAGATCTCTGGCTCTATGCACACCCCCTTCCCCTGAATCTATTCAACACAGTGATCTCAGTTTCTTACCTAAGAAGAGTAATGAATGTCAGACCTATTTCTTTTCTGAAATCCCTCTACGATCATGGTTTTCCAGAATCAGACCCTGGCTCCTCAGCAGGACATGCTGCCCAGGCATCATCCAGTTCGGCTCCTGTCTGGTCCTTGCTCCAGACATTGCCCACGTGCTGTGCCCCAGCCACACCAAACTCCCGGGGATGGCCGCATGGGCCGTGATTTCTTAAACATCATTTCTCTGTGCCTGTGCTTCTAGAGACCTGGACCCTGCTCTTCGTAGTTCATATATTTCATTATGTAAAACCTACCCTCGTAAGTACTCAGTAAATATTTTTTGAGGAGTACTGTCTGCTGGAGTTAGCACCAGGGACAAATTAATGCCCCATCTGGACCTGTAGTGGAGTAGGAGGAGCAGCAGGACAAATCCTGAGGTCCGGCACAGAAGGACCAATGCTACGACAGTCCTTTGGCATTGCTTCCAATGTATTCAATTATTTATAAAATCTGTTAAGAACCTTGGATGGCGCAGGCATTACTCTAGGAGCTAGTGATATTCCTCTCCTCTCACTGCTCTGTTCTAGTGATGGAGACGCATAGATAATCATGACAAATGTGAATAATAATTAAAATGACAACTACAATACTGGAGTAAATGTTCTTGAGCACTGAAGCGTCAAGTGCTAGAGTAGTAACTGAAGTCGAGGAGGGAGCTAAGTTAGAGTAACCAGGGAAATCTTCTTTGAGAGGTAACTTTTGGATTTGGAGGAGGAGCTAGCCATCCAGGCGTTCTAAGTGAAACTAGAAGTTCAAAGTCCCTGAGGCTACAAAGAGCTTGTTTTGTTCAAAGACTAGAAAAGAGATCAGTGTTCAAACTTCCCAGACTTCCCTTCCCAAACATTAAGTTGCTGGGAGGGCTCACTCCTCTTACAAGACTTTCATTCATTCCTCTGTAGCCTGTGTGGATTTGCTGCTCACACCAATCAGCATCTTGAGGGCAGGAGCCACATCTCACGCCCCTTTGAAAGAGCTACTACATGTCATCGTTTCTAGTCCATGAGAGGAACTCCATGAATAGTACTTATTTGAATGAATGAACGATGTGACCAACTAAATTGTCCTGGTCTGGCTCACTAGGGCACTGAAGCAGGGAGTCCCATGGGGGTGAGGACGACGGAGCTCTAACGAGGCATGCACGACTCCGGAGACCAGGTTCAGTGACACAGATCTAAGTTTATTGTGTAAGTGCAGCAACATATATAACATTCTGGACCAATCAGAAGTTTACACAATCCTTAGGGCAGCCAATAGTAGGAAAGAGCAGGGTACTATGTAGGGGCTCTAGGAGGGTTGCTCAGGCGGGCACTGCCACCTCCTGGTGTGCCGAGGAAGCTTGTATAGGCGGAGTGCGCTCACGCCATTGCATCTGCCACTGCACTGAGATAAACCTCCTGAGCTCTTCCCAATTCATTCACTGGCTGCACAAATGTACAGAGAAATCACTGTTAAAGCACAACATGCTCACCTCACCTGGAAGAAGGCTCACCTGGGTGTTTTACTCTCATCCTTATTAAAGAACTTTTAGTTCTAATTGCCGGGACAGATGTGAGGTCTAGGAACTGTAAACATTTGTAGGGTTTACTTCACCCCATGGATCTGCTTTCATGTCCCTTGGTAAATTCCATGCTCAGAGGCTCATTAGCTGAGCACACACAATACAGCTAAATAATAATTAGTATTGAGGAAAGCTGCATAATAGAACAATGTTCACACCAATAAGTTACTGGATTGAGGGACCTTCTTTGTTTTTTGACCCCTGAAGATTTTGTGTTTCTTCCTGTAACTCAGTGGTTCTCACCCTTCTGGCCCTTTAAATATAGTTCCTCATGTTGTGACCCAACCATAAAATTATTTTCGTTGCTACTTCATAACTGTAACATTGCCACTGTTATGAATCGTAATGTAAATATCTGATATGCAGGATGGTCTTAGGCGACCCCTGTGAAAGGGTTGTTCAACTGCCAAAAGGGTCGTGACCCACAGGTTGAGAACCGCTACTCTAACTTCTACCAGATTGAGAATTTTTGTTTCATGTTTTAAGTTGTAACTATTGTCATTAGCATTTCTGAGCGCTGTAAAAGTTGTCCCCGTTTATTATTTATGATGTGACAGGCATTATGCTAAACTCTTAGGATGCATGGTCTTGCTTAATCCCCACAGCAGCCTCAAGGAGTTTTGCTCACATTTTACAAATGAGGACACTAAGGTGGCAACTTGCAGAAGGTCAGCCAGCCAGCGGGGAATCAGGCTTGAACTTGAAGTCAGGAAAATCTATGTCCAGAGTTCTTGTCTATTAGACCAATGCTTCCCAAACCGAGTGCTTCCTACTCTTTGGGTATTCTAAAAAAAAACACAAAAATTAATACTTTTGGTTTTTGGTTCATCGATAATCCTCAAACATGAGGATCAGCATGCATGAGGTCATTTATAATGCAGTCATGTCAAATAACCCTGAATCAAGCTTGTCTTTGTGTAGTAATTGCATTGAAGCAAAGGATAACTGTTGGTGCTGTTTCTCAAGCCGGGGTCCTTTAAAGGGGCTACATTTCTTGAGAGGAAGACAAAGCAATGCATTGCACCTGTTACATCCAGCGGCCCCCCAGGCAGGACCCTGGGCTAGATCCAGGCTTGCCTCCTCTCCACCGTGAGACTCAGAGCCGCTCTGGTGCTTCTCAGGGTCCCAGGCACTGCTGTCCTGGTAACAGGCGCTGCCAGTGGGGACACTTGACACTCCCAGTGACTCCAGCCAGCACTGCACTGATGCAAAAGCTCCGGGAACCTGCAGGGAAATCAAAGCAGGCTGGCTGGTGCTCAGCACACAGAGGCAGGGGCAAGGAAAAACTAAAGACTCTTTCTTGAGAAGTATATGCTATTTTTAGAAGAGCTCATTAGGAATCCAAAGAGCTGGAGGCAGGTGACAATGTTCCCGGTGTCCTCCTGCACACAGCGGGCAAGGCCCAGAGCTGTTTGCCAGAGGTTCACACAACAACAGCACTCGCTCTAGCAAGGCTTTCAGAAATCGCTTTTATTCGACAGAAAATAGAAAAGCATGATTTTTCAGCTCTTCACTCAGATGCACAAAACTAATCGGTTCAGCTGCTATGAAGGCTGCTGTCTAAAAAATGCAGAGAATCCAGGGGAGTTTCTTCAGATCTCACCTTTGCTGCCGCTGTAGACAGCACGTTGGGTGGGTGAGGGTCCGAGAAATCACCTGTGCGGGGGAGGGGAACATAGCTCACCTGCTTGAAATCTGGAGGACAAGTGTGGAGATGGGTGAAAGGATTAGTGCCCGGAGCATTTGTGAGACCTTTAATGAGTCCTAAAATGCCATATTCCCTAGTACCAAAGTCGTATATTTAAATGATGCATATTTAAAATTCTTGAAGACACTTATTTTCTCACGATTCTGGCAGCTAGAGGGCTGAGCTCAAGATATCTGCAGGGTTCATTCCTTCTGAAGTCCCGGAGGGAAGGATATGTCCCAGGCCTCTTTCCTTGGCTCATGCATTTTCACGTTGTTTTCCCTCTGTGGGTGTCTGTGTTCAAATTTCCTCCTCTTCTAAGGACACCAGGTAGTATATTGGATTAAGGCCCAGCCTCGTGACTTCGTTTAAACTTAATTTTTCCTTAAAAGACCCCCATCTCCAAGTATGTTCACATCCTGAGGGGTGGGTGTTAGGAATTCTACATGAATTTTTGAGGGAGATATTAAGTCAGCACATAAAAACCGAACAGAAAAATCTGCTTGGGAGCAAATAAGACATGATTGTCGGGCTGTGCCTGCTGAAATTGTAAAGATTCTAGAGTTCATGTTTTCCTCCTTTATCATAAATAATCATTTAATTTTCCAGTAGCGCCAGTTGTGTATGATTAAACATCAGATATGTTAATAGAAAATAATGATGTGCCAGGTGGGAGCTAGGTTTTATGTATAATAATACATCCCATTTCTGACTTAGGCTACCGAAATAACTTATGAAATTCTATATAAGATTTCTGTGTCGTTATTGCAGAAACAAAGTTTCTAAACATTTAACCTCATGTCAGAAGTAAATGTCCTTCTTTCCTGTTTTGGGGTGGAAGAAGTCATGAATTTTGTGTGTAGGGAGGTCACTGTCAAGAATGTAAGGTCTTGAGAGTGGTCTACACATTGAGGAAGAGGCAGGCGCTTTTGCTGAACAGATGAAACCCAAACATTAGTCCCCCCCATCTCTCTCTCTCTCTCTCTCTCTCTCTCTCTCTCTCTCTCTCTCTCTCTCTCTCTCTCTTCTACCTAAGTCCATAGAGTTCTTAAAATTAACTTTGTAAGGCATGGGAATGTAGTTAGGGCTGCCAGTACTACCAGGTGTGACAGCATAAAGCAACTGTGAAATCAACCCCATGCACATAAAGACACCACACACATGCATCCTGAATCTCTAATGTAGCAATCAGAAATGCATGCTACTGCACCTGTACATTCACAGGCATAATTATCCTCACATTCTCAAAGCTACCTATATAAAAGTATACATTCTTTGCAGAATTACCCTTGCTTTAACTATCTTTGCTTCTCTTCCATTGTATTATTACTTAAAAAATTTTTTTTTTTTTTGCTAAAGGTGAAAAAGACAAAATGTAGCAGCTGAATATTGAATACACACACACACACACACACAGACACAAGCTTCGGTCTTTCTTCTGTAACTACGTACAAGTGAGAGATCCCTGGATTGAAAGACTTACAGATGAAGCACCCCTGGTTCTCGTCTTTGCTGCTCTTGTCTCTGACTCTTAAAGGAAAAATCCACCAAAACTTTCAGCTTTTTGTTTTATGCTTAATGTTTGAACATTCCCAAATGAAAGACTAGGTTTAGCTAATGCATAAGGGTGATGTGGGTGTGTTGAGCTAAAAATAGGAGTTTAGCTTGGTGAGTCTTACCTGGTACGCACATGCATATAGGTCAGATATGGGAGTGACTCCAACACGCTCCTGACTCTACTGTACAAAGAAGTACATCCTAAAGACGGTCCCTTTCTTGGGCCGGAGAAACTAGATATCTGACTTGCTTCCCCTAAAGGAAGGGAAATGGAGGACAGGAGGGAAAAGAGGCTGAAAAGCCTTGGAGAGGCATCTTTGGGTGAAGGGAGAAGAGCTTAGTCTACTGATACTGGGAGTTGCTTTGGAAAGTAGCAGACTTGTTTAAGGACTTTTATTAAGCTTGTTCTATGCAGTTGATGAAATAATTTCCTCATTTCCTCCACTGAACCTTCAGTTAAATCAACATTACTCACCTGTGCTTTCAACACTGAAATTTCTATCTGGGGGAGTTGCAGTTAAGTGCTGAGTCACCTCAAAAGGAAATGGGGGCAAAACAGAGGTTCCTTAAAGGGTCTGGACATGTTCAGTTTGTGTCTAGACACAGATGCATGATGTATTTTATTCACATCTACTTGATATCAGAAAGCAAACATGTAGAAAGGCAGGTAGTTGAGAGGGAGTGGTAGGTATTGTTATGAAATAGAGAGTTGATGAGCAAAAAGCAAAGCGGGCAGTAAAATAAAGAACAGGTATCAGCTTGTGGGCAACACTGAGGAGCAGTCGTAAGTATGTATGTATGCATGTATTCATTTATTCATAATTCTAATCATATGTACATGCATTCTCCATACATAAGTCTAGAAGTAAATGCATCGAATCCATAAAAGAAGACATGAGGTAGCGGTATTACAAAATAAGAAATCGAAGAAGAAACAACAAAATAGTAACAGAGACATTAGGCAGAACCACATCCAAGAACGATATATTAAGAAAACTTTTCAAAGATTATACTTTTGATTTTTAAATAAAACTTTCCTTCTGGACTGTGGCACTTAATATATGCTACCAATTGAAATGGAAACATTGGGAAATGCAATGACGGTGCCATGTCAGGAAGGTAGCCTGCATTCGAGGTGGATCCCTGAGTTGTACATTCACAATTCAAAAGCTTTATTATCAGTTCTGAGGCTCAGCAGTGCTGGTGCAAGGGATTAGGTGACTGGGCAGATGATTCTTAAGCACAGACAAGTTCTTTTAAATAAATTCATGAAACTTTAAAGGGATCTTGGCGATATCCAGGGTTTGGAGCATGTTTACCTGGTGATAGTGCTGTTTGACAGTGACATGATCCCCTGCCTTACACAGTTCTCAGGGTTTGTTAAATGAGTCCCCACAGGTACGCTTTAGTGGTCTCTGTGGCACGCCTCTAGCTTTCCCTGTTGCTCACAATCTTGACTCTGAATCCGCGGAATCCATTTCTGAGTGTTCATAGCTTCCTCACATATGAATTTTACCTCTTAGAGGGTGCACATCTCCTCTTCCTATTCTAGTGAATTATTATCCCCATTGGTTTAATAACCCAAAGCCACTCTATGTAAATCAGGCATGGATGGTAGGTAACTGGTTGATATTACTGTCTCCTATCAATGCTTCTCTAAATCAATCTCTTAATTTAAAAAAATGTTTTCCCTATACACAGCAGGCCATCTGAAAAAAGAAAAAAGGAAATGAGATAAGCTTATTCCAGAATTCTCAACTCCTCTACTTCTTGGAAAAACATCCCCCCTCAAGATCTTTGAAAATCCTTTAAATTGACATCTTTCTTTCAACACCTACTCACAACCCTATTTCTCCTAGATTTTCCTCATATTGAAAATGGGATTGGGTGTTTCCTTGTACCAACTACAAAGCATTCCTTAAAAAGGCCTGTAAATCGATGGGAAAAGAAATGGTGCACACTGTTTGATTATTTATTTGTCCTGTGAGAACAAGTGTACTGTGATCAGCTCTTATATAAGTTTCTGGAAAAAATTTAAATCAATACTTCCTTTCCAGAAAGAAATTTGCTAATACATATCAAAAGCTTTAAAAATATCCTGGCTTTGATTCAGGAGATCCTCTTCTAATAATATGCTAAGGCAAAACTGAAACATACAAAGATTTGTCTGCAAAAACACAAACTGCATCATTATTTATAGTAGCAAAAAGTGAGAACATGCCATGTGACCAACAAAAGGAGAAAGATTATAAAAACTATGGGCAGGGATGTCATAAAGAAATACTGCTCTGTCATGTTTCAAAGTATATACAATGGTGTGGAAAACAATATGATAGAATTTTAGGTATAATATACTTTATCAAACTGTCACTATGTTCCTAGTTAAAGCATATAGATATATAGATAGATATAGATATAGATATAGATATAGATATATTCATAGAAAAAAACATAAATAGAACCTGCTGTTAATCTCTGTGTTATGAAACTTTGAGGAATTTGTGAACATGTATGTTTTTAAATTTTTCTAAACAAGCCTATATTACTTTTAAAACTGGAAAATAGTTAATATGTTTTAAAGAAGAATAAAATAACTCTGCCTTTCAGGCTAATGCTATTATAGATATGGTTTTTCTCTATAGTAATTCATTCTACCTGTGTATATTCTTTTACATCACCTGTATTTTTAGTTCAGAGTAAACTAGCAGCAAGATTGAAGCCACTCAAATAGCTGCCAAATACCTCGATCTTTAATATAACTATATACTCAGAGAGCACTTCACAATGTTAAAAGACACTCACACAGAGCAGTCCTGAAAACATTACTGGTCAGGAAAGCTCTGTGAGAGCAGAATTTAGTCTTGTTTGCCATTATATCCCAGCATCTAGAATAGCACTGGATAGATAGTGGATAGAGTGTGTGTTTGCTCAGTCAATGGTTTCCTAGCAGTAATAAACTGGGATTTTATAAGTCATAATCTTACATGATGCTCCTGATGGCCCGCTGAGGAGGCCATACTAAGTTTTATTATCCCCAGGTTTTAGGAAACAGATGCAGAATGATTGATCTGCCAACATCCCAGAGCTGGTAAATGGCAGACATCCATTAAAAGCAATTCCCTGGGTGAAGGTTTGGTTCTCAGTATGATCCTAATGGAATTGTTTCCTCATTGCCTTACTGAACAAAGGGCCACGGTGCCACATACTACTTCAGTGTCCATCAGGATTTTACTTTGTATTCAGAGCAAAAATAGTTTATGTAGCATGACTCCTGTGCCACCTTCTCACTACCCCTTCTATTTACTATAGCTACTATGTATTGAGATAATTGTCTGGGCTAAATTTTGAGTTAGCAGTGGATATGGTAAGGATGGCACTCCAGGTGCTAGGATTTATAGCAATATAGGAAGCAAGAATCCATTCTAGAAGTTTCTCTTTAGAAAAGTCTTAGGACTTTCTGAACACTTTCAAACATATCTTTAAACAACCTGTTTCTAGCCCTGGCTTGGCGGCTCAGTTGGTTGGAGCATCATCCCATACACCAAAAGGTTGCAGGTTTGCTTTTCAGTTAAGGCACTTATCTAATTGCCCTTCCTTTACCTAGGAGAACTGAGGGAAGAGGCCCATTCCCAAAGTGTTCCCTGAAATGAACAACCTACATTAGCTATCAAATATCTAGCCCTGGCCTGTGTGGCTCCCTGGTGGAGTGCCAGCCCACACACTGAAGGGTCTCCAATTCCATTCCCAGTCAAGGGCGGGAGGCAACAGATCGATGTGTCTCTCTAACATCAATGTTTCTTTCTCTCTCCCTCTCCCTTCTTTCCACTCTCTAAAAATCAATGAAAAAATGTCCTTGGGTGAGGATTAACAAAACAAAACAAAAAAATAGTGTAATAGTGTCCAATATTCAGAGTAAGTTCAAATTTTATTAAATGAATGTATTCAAAATCTCATCAGGATGGCATTTATTCAGATTTATGTATGAAATAGGGATATGCTAACCAAATATGCAAATCACTGCTACAAACATTCACTCTTGCCCAGGGAGGAATTTGAAGAAATTGAGACAAGGGAAATCAGAGTTTATCCTGGTAAACATTCTAGATTCTTCCCTGAGGATACCATGCAAGCTGTTGCTTAAAAGATCAGTCAGAGACTGGGAATTATTAACTGTTCAGACATTAAACAGAAAACCTTTGACCTTCTGGTATCTTTGAACTAGGAAGTTCTCATCTTCTCACCTTTCATGGATCAAGGGAAGGAGATATTTAAATGACAAACATTGAGATAGTGAGAAATGTAAGTCTCTTCGGTATAGAAAGGGGAAAGCTGAGGACAGGCATGAACAAAATGAATGCTCATGAGTAACAATTTAGCAGGATTTGAGCAATCCTTGACCCAATTGTATATGGTGTACCCCTAAAACTTGAGGGAAGGAATCTTGAATGAAATGAAAAAGGTTCATATGAATGAATGAAAAAGGTTCAAGCTCTGTTTAAGTATAAGCTGGAATTTGTACATCTGTGGTTGGCATCATGTTCCCTGTCATCACAAGCCTTAGGGCCCTCCTGGACACAGGCCCTCTAATCCAATGAACAGTGCCCTGATCCCTGCTGGCCACTGCTTTTGTCCCCGTGTTCCTCTGTGGCTTAGCACATTCAATGACCTGCTCAGCCAATATATCCTGGTGATGATGACGAATACTAACTATACAGAGAAAATGACCTCTTATTCTCAGTCTATTATCACATTAATGGTAAACTGCTATTCTTTACTGAGTACATGCTATTGTGCCATGTTTTTTTCCCAATGGATTTTATACAACTCATTTCATTTGAGTATTAACCCTATGAAGCGGTACTATACTATACATATGCCAGTTCACAAGTGAGGAATCTGAGACACAAATACGTGAGTTCATTTTCCAGAGTCTTATAACTTAGGGAAGGGCCAGGATTTAAATTCCAGCCATCCGGCTCCAGAGCCTATACCTAACCCATACGTTTCTGCCACTACTGTGGACCAAATGGGGGAATGTCCTTAGAGGCACTTAGCAATGTCCTTTCACTGGCCAGCCCAGGGATTCTGACCATTCTCATCTTTGGAGCCAAAGCTGACATGTCCTATTCTGTATTGCAGTCTCCTATGCTTATGAAAAGGGAGATGACAGGATGATTGAATGAAAAGGAATAGAGTCTTTTGATTTAAATCCTCATAATTTTATTTACCTGGTTTGGCTCAGGTTGGTACATTCCATTTGCTTCACTCAAGAGTAGGAGTCCTTAGAGGGTCAAAACTCCATGTGGTTCAAAGCTGGTCCTTTGTATATGAATAACTGGTCAAATATATAAGCAGAGGGCAAATCAGAACTTTCAAATTGCTCATCAGAAAATACGCTCATCAGCAGTCTCATGAGAAGGGAATGTGGGAAGTGAGGGGCTAAACAAAGCTCTTGATAGTGCTCCACTGAGCCAGTGAGCTGGCTCCTTTCAGAGATGACTGATGTGTTTCTATTTTGTATTAGGACCCAGAGACAGTATTGTGTATATTAAATGGAAGCAACCAATAAGATCACAGGCATTTGTAACTGTTCACATGGAACTGGCCTGTATTACTGCTGCCTATTCTCATAGACACTCTCCTGGCAAAAGCACACACACACATGCCTTGTCTACCCATTTAATCATTTCATTCCTGGCCAGTTATCAGAAGAGTGGCCTTTCCCCATAGCTTATTAATGTGATGCTTTTCTTTCTCTTTTTATTTTTAATTGCAGCAGAATCTAAGAAGAAGAAAAAGGAAGGCAAGAAACAGGAGAAGATGCTGGACTAAGAGAGGCCACCTTCGTGGAACATGAACAGGACATCAGCAAACAGGATCAGTTAACTGTTGCATTTATACCTACCGTAGGCTTTTTATTCAAAAATTATCTATAGCTTAAGTACACAATAGGCAGAGACAAAAAGAAAAGAACATTTTTGTAGTAGCATTTTTTAAATGTATACCATAGTACCACTAGGGGCTTATAATAAAGGACTGTAATCCTATTTAGAAAATTTACTTATAGTACATGGTAAATGATAGAAAATCGAGGTAAGTTTTTTTGAAGTTATGTGATATTTTCCATTTAAAATCTCGTTTGTTTGTTTTTTACATTTTTTTTTTCCTTTTGGCAGCAATTTAAATGTTATGACCATGTAAACTACTTCTCTTGTTACGTAATTTTTTCACCTAGACTTTTTTTTCCAAAATGAGAAAAATATATACTAAACAAGGCAGCAATAAAATACAATCATCCTATTTGAGGAAAAGACCTTGTTTTCTGCCAATGGATTTAAAAAGAAATTTAGTCAGTAAACTAGAGTTAGGGGACAGAGCATGCACTAGTTCAATGTTGAAGTTTTTTTTAAGAAAAGCATTAAAACATGAAATTCTTTCTCTTGGGCAGAAGCACTTGTTTTCTTGATGAAACTATTTTTCCATCTGAGGGAAAAAAAAGACTAGGAAAATAAATCAAAGTGATGCTAAAAAAGGTGTTTTTGTGTGCAATAATTTGATATTGTAACCTTCCTACATTTGTCATCTACACTCCCCCAGTCAACCTGTTAGTGGTGAGAGTTTATCATACAAACTAATTAAATCACTCTTGGACACAAATGTTATAGTGGGTAGACATACCTATATGTCTACATGTCTATATTTTTATTTTCTATCAGTATTTACTGGGTTAGATTGGTGGTACAAAAGTACCAAAGTAGTCTAGTAGTTCAGTAGTTAGGAAAATGCTTCTTCTATTGAACAAATCTGGGCTTGCACAGCCCAAATCAGAGTCGAAGTAATACAATGCAAAATGGTACTTCGAACTTGGTTTCTAGAAATGAAGAATTCCTATTTTAGTATCTACCATATGAATGTCAAACATTCTCTTTATGACTCGCCTCATCTGCTGGGCTCTAAGCAACAGGTTTCTTTGTTTGTTATCCTCATGCGAGGACATGCTTAGAGGGAGGAAGGGAGAGTGGGATATCAATCAGTTGCCTTCCGAATGCACCCCAACTGGGACCGAACCCACAACCTAGGCATATACCCTGACTGGGAATCAGACCAGCAACCTTTGGTGCATAGAATGATGCCCAACCAATTGAGCCACTCCAGCCAGGCTTTAAGCAACAACCTTTAAGTAAACAAGTCTATGTTTCTATTATTCAGAGAAATAGTCTCAGAAATCAGCTGGGATTAGCTTCAAAGCATTTTTCCTGAAAGAACCACCTCTAATTTTAAAGTGACAAGATGCAATAAACAAACAACACCTATCTACTCAAATAACTAAGTCCATTTCAAAATTGATGGCTTCAACTTACCTTGGGCTAGCCATGAAATAATTACACACTGGTCTGAGGATGCAGCCAAGGTATTTTCAAAGCTAAATTATTTTTGCCATCTAGTCAAAGACTCCACTTGAGAGAAGAATATTGATGAGGTCCATATCACCCAACTAAGTCCAAGCCAGCTGTCAGCCGGGAGTGGAGAATGGGGTGGGCTTCTAGCCACATACACTGACCATTTTATGGACTGGTGCCTAATGAAAGCAGAGTACCTTGTAAAGTGCAAATGGCAACATGAATAGTGAATGCAGTCCTTTCACAAGCAGACTTTTAATAGGATAAAAGCACTCAGGGGGATGGATGGAGGTGGTGAAAGAAAGGCATTGCCTTCAGTGGAATTTTTGACAGCTACGTCCCATAGGGTAGGGATGACGGAAGAGTCTGCAGCAAATTTCTGAGCCTCTCACCTAATGTTGCTTCTCCATCAGCATTTAGCTAAAATAGCAGCCCATGAATCAGGAGTGAGCTAAGGTGAGCTGGAACAAAACCTCCCAAAGGAAACAGTCCTATAAATAATCCAGGTGTCCCTCCTCATTCACAGGGCAGGGCGGGAAGCCAGGGGTTCTTCGCTGTGTGGACCATGAATCCTAACAAATCATATAGTAATAACTCCCTGATTCTCTGTTAAAGCAAGGGTTGGAGTGCTAATCTCCACCACATAGGGCATGAAATTAGACTTCCTCTAAGTCTGGAGAATTATTCTATTCCAGCCCCAGCTTTAAACATCTTGCTAAATCACCCTAATGTATTGAAACGCATATACAGAAGGACAGGCTTCAAAAATCATTGATCCCCACAATGGGAAAAGACCATTATAGAGCATTTCCTAAAGTTCCCCAGCAAATGCTTGCTTCCAAAATGTTCTGAGTTTTATGAACTTTACCCTAAAGTTCATTAAGCCTTGAGGAAGGAAAGGGAAAGGTAAAATAGTCAACTTGTTTTCTTCAGTAGCCTTAGAGTGAGAGAAGCTTTCCTTCCAATAATTAGGAGGGCATAAAACAGCCTGGCCCAAACCCTAGTAAAACAATTCTTCAGTGACCAGAAGGTGTCCTTGTTTAGCTCAGTGACTGAGTCCGCCGCATTATACTCTGGTAGACTTTCTGACTTAGCCTGAGTGCATGGATGCTGTCCCACTCATTATATACAGATGTTATCAAGAGGAGGATATAGGGGGAAGGACGTGTTTTACGTCATATATTCCTGGATGACATCTTAACATCTTGTTAACTCTAAGAGAGGAACTCTAAACAGAACTTAATACTCTGAATATTTTACTAAGTAAAGTTCTATTAAATTGTATGGGTGAGAATTTAATTAAATTAATGAGTTTAATAATTAAGTTATTTAATTAAGAAGTTAAATAATTTCAGTTGTTCGTTCTTGACCACAAGGAGTCTTATTTAAGGAACGAAAGGCTACAATTCTTTTCAAATTGAGAAGATATATCATTTCTTTAGGAATAAGATATACACATTTCTTCCCATAATATGTAACCCTTGGTTTCATAGTTCTGAAAGTCTTTAATTATTTTATAACTTCTTTAAATGAAAAACAGAGGTAAATATGCTATAAGAGGCACTGACTGGGGAAGTATAAAATACCACTTTCACAAACTGTATTATTTTAAAGTACTTCCTGAACATTAAAATCAGAACTTTATCAACCTTTAGTTATGGGATTTCCTAATGGAGTCAAGCAAAGGTCTTTCTTCTCATTAATCTTCTCCCAAAATAATAAGGTAGACATCCTTGGAAGTGGGATATCAAAGGTTCAATCTCCTTTCATCTTTCCTGGCTTGCTTTTAATTTCATTAGTTTTAATCCTTACGCTTTCTTTTAACAGTAGAGTCAAGCAGAAGGCGAGGGTGTAGGGAAATAATTTTCCAACACTTCTCATATAAACTCCAATTATAGATTCTTCTTTTGGGGTAAAACAAACTCTTCACTGTCTACAAGGTTATTTCTAAGTTGCAAAAATTCTCTTCCCATCTTTCCCTGTATTGCCATGTTTTTCTCCTGAGTTCTCCCACCCAATCCTGGTTGCCATAATCAGAAAGTGAGAGGACACTTTATTCTTGCATTCTAGCAGCAAACAGTAACTGCTCCCGGTCTGTTCAATACATTTATTTCCAATCTACTTTTCTAAGAAGATACAGAGTTTGGAAGGGGCATGCTGTTACGCTGAGCATCCCATAAGTACTGCCTACCTCAAACTTAGGTGGACTCTAATTCCCTAGAAGTAAAAGACGTGGACCATTTTAATCAGAGAAAATCATATCAGTCTTAGAAATGTGCCCCTCCTCTACTTTTTTTGTTCTTCCCAATCTTTCACTTTTTCAAGTGAGGAACTGAAAGTGGAGTAAAATGCTCAATCCTGTTTGTGTCTCATGTAAAATAACATTCAATAGCATCTTGACACAAAGGAATGCAGACTTGCAGGTGTTTGTGTGTGTTTTAATTTAAAAAGAAAAATAAAGAACAATTAGCTCTCAATATCTAATTTTTGTAAAATGGTTTTTGGGTTTCTTTGTTTTTGTTTTTACAAAAGGACAAAACCTTAACAGGCAGAACATTGTTTGATGTATTTCTTATGTAAATATACATTACAACTACTATATTAAGTTATTCCTGGGGTTAACTAAGGTGCTTATATATCTAGATTGTTGCCACATATTTTCTTCTGTGCATGGCAGCTGCAGACTCTACATTAAAAAACGAGAGCATGGAAAATCCTGACATCATATACATAAACTCTGGCTAAGGAGGCAGGCCTTAGGGACTACACAGATACAGTGATTGTATCCATACACTCAACTTACTTTTTTTAAAAAATATATATTTTATTGATTTTTTACAGAGGGGAAGGGAGAAGGACAGAGAGTTAGAAACATCAATGAGAGAGATCAGCTGCCTCCTGCACACCCCCTACTGGGATGCACTGGCAACCAAGGTACATGCCCTTGACAGGAATCGAACATGGGCCCTTACCGTCTGCAGGTCGACACTCTATCCACTGAGCCAAACCAGTTAGGGCTCAACTTATTCTTAATAGAGATACAAATGTTACCTAAAATAAACTAAATAGAGAATGATTTTTTTCCTCTCTGTCTTTGATGATCAGATTCATCAAACACAGGACAAAAAAGTCTTCAAGTATCAGACTTGATGAGTTTCTTAGAGAACTGCATTAATATCTCAGTTCTCTAAGAGATAAGTCCAAAAGTTGTATGCTTTAAGGTAGTTATAATTAATAATTAAAATTCTCACTACTGTATTTAGAGATTCACCAATCTACTGTCTTGTAGCAAGGAGGAAAGGAGAGATATCTGAGATCTATTCTGGGATTGGCCAGGAGAACAGTAAGCACGATGTGGATAATTGCTCTAATCAAGCATTTTCGAAATCTCTGAATTCCTTCCCTCTATATCAAGCTCAAAGATATCTGGCCATCTAAGGCAATTTTCTTTGGGCAGCATTTGGTTTAGGTTTGTATTAATTAAAGTAGGAAACTTAACTTGTGCTGGAAAATTGAGTTCTGACTTTCTGATGAATGCATCCTTATCAATAAATTTAACTATATCCAAAATATGATTCCATCCTCCTACGAAGTCTAAAGTCTGTTTGAAAAAATATGATTTTATGTTAATTATGTAGATTAATTAATTCCTGAAAATCCCTTTGGGCATATTTCCTGTTTCAAATTCTGATTATACATTTCACCCCAGAGGCCATGACTAGTTTAAATTCATTAACTGATTTATGCTCTTCATTCAACATGTTTATCAAGTACTAGGGATGTAGCAAAGAAGAAAATGGACAAAAACAAACAAACAAATAGAACAACCCCGTTTTCATGGAATTTTAACACCTCTTGGGGACACAGACAATGAACACAATGAATGATGTTTTGATTAAATATCGCTGCATAACAAACCACCTGCTGACCTAAAATAACATTTATTTTATTATTTCATGACTCCCATGGTGGGTTGGCTGGACTCGTCTGGGTGGTTCTTTTGCTCCATGTGGTATTAGCTTGATGGTCTAGGACAGCAGTTCTCAACCTGTGGGTCGCAACCCCTTTGGGGGTCGAACAACCCTTTCACAGGGGTCACCTAAGACCATCGGAAAACACATATATAATTACATATTGTTTTTGTGATTAATCACTATGCTTTAATTATATTTAATTTGTAACAATGAAAATACAGCCTGCATATCAGATATTTACATTACAATTCATAACAGTAGCAAAATTACAGTTATTGAAGTAGCAATGAAAATAATTTTATGGCTGGGGGTCACCACAACATGAGGAACTGTATTAAAGGGTCGCGGCATTAGGAAGGTTGAGAACCACTGGTCTAGGATGTCCAATACAGCTCACTCACATGTCTGACTTCACAGTGGATGTATCTGAAAAATTGGACTCAAGTGGGCTTCTTAATTTCTCCACGTAGTCTCAAGGCCTCACTCTTTCTACTGGGCACTGTCTCTCTCTCCAAGTCTATCCCAACAAAGTAACCCACCTTTCATATGGCAACACAGAACTCTCCGAAGTACAAAGCTGGAAGCTGCCAACCCTTCCTAAAGCTTAGGCCGGGAACTGGTCCAGCATCGTTTCTGCCACATCCTAATGGTTAAAATGAGTCACAGGCCCTGCCCAGATTCCCCAGGAGGGTACTATAGTAGGGAGTAAATCTTAGGAGGTATGGTTCATTGGGGGCCATATTTAGGGACAAAGTATACAAAAAGGTAAAATATATATTAGAGGGTAGTAAGTTCAAAAGAGAAAAATAAAACAGTGAAGGTGAGGCATAATGTTGGGCAAATGTTGCCATTTTAAATATAGTGGCTGGAAAAGGCCTCCTGGTGTAGTTGACATTCAAGTCAGCAAAAGCCTGACTGAAGGTGAGGGAGCAACTCATGAGGTTATTAGGTAGAGATTATTACTGGCAGAGAGAGCAGTAAAGGCAGTGAGAGCGAAAACTCTGAGATTGGGGTTTCTAGAAAATTCCAAGAATAGTAGGGAGCCTATAGATGAAGTAATCAAAGGGAAAAAGAATAAAAGATCATCAGAGCAATGGGAAATGAGGTCAGGTGCTGGAAGAGTCATTTTATTTCTTCTGTGAGAGACACTGTTTCCTCCATCAAGAGAGGCAAAGTAGAAAAGTTGGCAAGAGCTTTGGTGGTTCACATTCCTTCAGGTTCTTCAAACCCTTACTAATATAGCTACTGAACAGCTCATCTATCTTAATTTATTTCATTTTTTTGAGTTTTATGTAAGACGTGGTAAAGTTTTTAATGGCCCTGATTTAATTCAACAAGCTGAATTATCTATCCTTGTATTTGATCACTTCTTGATCCTTTACTATGACAACTAGTAAAAAGAGATGTTTGGGGCATGGTGACAAGAAGACTCTGGAGTTTAGTCCATGCTTCAAAGTGAAAATTTAAAAATCTGACCTCATAACAACCTCAGATTAATTTATCCAGGTCAATTGCCAAATTGTCCATTTCTAAAAGTTTCACCCTCAGTGTCCCAGGGAGCCCAGTCAATGACCTTATTTATCAAGTCTCCACTGCATATCCTAAATGCTTAATTTCCTTACTTAAATATTTATGCCAGTTTCATCGATTATTATGCCATTTTAGCTAGATAATTAATTTCATTTACTTTATAATCTTTGGGGATCTGTGCCCTACTCTCCCCCAACAGCCCTCCCTATGCATTTATGCTCATTTCTGTACCATATAGTGTTCGTTGGTTGCAAGCAATAGAAAGTATGTTCTTAAATCGAACTGCATGTGGACATGTGCAAAATCATGTCTTGAAAAGATAATCAATAGTTCAAATAATTGAGCAGAAGAGCCTAGGGAGGATAGAGGCTCAGAGGAACATGAAAGATATTAGGCCCAGCTGCTGTGGCTCAGTGGTTGACCATCGACCTATGAACCTGGAGGTCATGGTTCGATTGTTGTCAATTCCCAGTAGGGGGCATGTAGGAGGCAGCCCATCAATGAGTCTCTCTCCTCATTGATGTCTCTCTCTCTTCCTTCCTTTCTGAACAATAAAAATATATTTTTTTTAAAAAGAGAGATATCAGACAAAAACACTCTGAATATTGAGCATTGCAAGAGTTCCTCACGTGACTCAGTCTGATCACATTTGGTCTCTCTGTGGTCTTGCATTCCTGGGACATCTTTATAGGAAAGGGACTCAAATTAGCCTAACATGGGCCACCTGGCTTCCCTGTTGTCAAGAGCCCATGGTTTCAAATTGGCAGCCTACCAGAATGGCACATAAATGAAGTAGCTCAGGTTTTAAAGGAAGGGCACACTTGTCATAAATACAAAGGAAATATGAAAAATGAAGTAATAAAGTAATAAATATTTGAAGTAATTATGTTTAATATTAAGCTAGTATAAATAAGGAACACTAGGAAATAAGCATTGACATGGGTTGGGACCATATCATACAAAAATTTGAACGCAAAGAAAGGGCAATCACTTGTTAGGCAACAAAGAGTTGCTGGTATTGTTTAGTAGAAGACTGATGTGAGTAACAGTGTTTACACTGGAAGAATACTAATTTGTCACCTGGAAGTGGTTTATAAAATATATTTGAATAATGAAGCACTTAACACGGGGAGACAATTTAGGAAGTTACTAGAATTTTCCAACTGAGAAATAATGAAGGCCATTTGGATCTGTCATACATTTTGCCTCTGGCCACTCAGTCATTTTCTCTCTTGAGTATTTCTCTTACTCTTCTTCTATCATTGTTGCCTTATTATTTTCTTTGTGATCCCAGGAGAGCTGACTTAATGAGACATTTTGCTTCACTCTTTGGGAGCCTAATGTCATATGGAGTAGGTGTTGCTCAAAGGGTAAAGCAGATCTGGAGCTGACCATTTGTCAGAAACTTTCTGGTTCTCCACCCACATAGCCCTCCATTCCATTAGCATAAATAAGGTCCCCTTGACTATTGACTTTGTAAACCATCCTCTCCTAATTATTTAAGGTCATTTGATTCAGCATCAAGCCAATCTTCTCTCAGGCTCACAATCTTCTGTCAGGATCAGATGTAATCTGGATCATTTCTTACACCTGAGACAAAGACTCCAACTTATTGCCCTTTTTGACCCTGTCCTTAATTAACTTCCTCATAGTCATCCCAGTATTCTAGCCCTCATAAGACTGGGCTCTGTTATTTTCAATTCCTCTCCCCATCACACCATCACCATCCAGGTGTAGTTGTGCTCTGAATCCCTTACCACATCAGAACAGACCTGTCTGATGTAAATCAAATCTCCAGCTCAGGGTGTATATCCATATTTTGCCTCCTGTTAAGATTACCTGCTGCCACGTTTCCAGGGCTACATTTCAGCAAATATTTTCACCTTTTTCTGGACTTCCCTGATGCTAGGCTCTGGAGAATCTATGGCCTACACTTATATCTTCCAGATGTTGAGTGCAGGGTTCTGTCTGGTGGGCTGGCCTTTCTTCCTACCCCCTGCAATTTTGTCTCCTTCCCATTACCTTCCTTTCCTTTCCTTGCTTTGGCAGTTCCTCTCCATGTGTGGAGATCTCTGCTTCCAGATTTAAGTAAGCACTTCTGAACCTTCCTATCTGCTTGAAGTTATCCCCTTAATCTCCCAATTTGTGCTGAGTTCATTGAAATGCAATGGAAATGGGAAAAAAAGGAGAGTAAAGAAAACAAGGGAAGGGGATGTGAAAGTTCTTTATCTTACCCACACAAAGGAGGATACGAATGGTCCTCAATACCCATTTTGTAAAAAACCCTAAAGAGAGTGAATAGAAGGAGCTGTTACCTGGAGACTGTTGAAGAACTAATCTGATAGAGAAAAGGGTGAGGGAAGCTAAAACCAAGTGCTAATTCTAAATGTAGGGGTTCTTAACATTGCTTGTTCCATAACTTCCTTTGGCAGTTCAGAGAAGTTTATAGACCCAGAATATTGTTTTTAAATGCTTAAAATAAATCGTATTGAATTATAAATTATCCAAATGGCATTGAAATATAGTTGTCATACTAAGAAAATAAAAGTTTGATATGGAAATATTTTGCTTTCCTATTTATACATTAAAAAAACAAGATCTGGAGTGAAGTTTAATAACTACTGTAAGTAGTGTTACATATAAATGATACTTGTACATATTGGCAACAACTGTCATATGATAAGACTATCTGTGATTTCTATTCATGACCAAGTCACAAATACTGCTAGTATTTGTGGTTGCCCACATTTGCAAGGAAGAAAATTTTGGTTCAGTTAGAGATGAGTGAAAATAAACATTAATTTTTTGCCTATTTAAGTCATGGACCCCCGAATTCACTTTAGGTACTCATTAGTTAAGAACCCTAATCCAATGGCAGTTACAATCATAGGCGAAACTAGAAGGTTGTGACAGATCTATGTCAATTGCACTCCTTAGTGGACTCCAAGCTGCAAACACAGGCTATCTTTTCTCCCAGGGCCTTTGCTTCTGCTCTTTCTTTTCTTTGAAATGCTAGTCTCCTTGCATTTGTGTAACCACCATGTGAGTGCTTAAAGGTCAGGGGCCAGGAGGCTGTAATGTAATATAATAATAAAGGAATATGCAAATTAGCCAGGAAGCTGTAACAGTCATGACCAATCTACAAGTGGTAGAGAGCTACAGGAGGGCGGGGTAGTGGGTGGGGAGCTACAGGAGGGCGGGGCAGTGGGTGAGGAGCTACAGGAGGGCGGGGCAATGAGTTAGAAGTGCTACTAGCAGCGGTGGGCGGGGTGGCAAGCTGAGGCCAGCAGCTTGTGCAGGGCTACTAGTTATCTTAATAACCAGCAAGGCCTTCAGTTAAGCCAATTTGACTTTACCTTCAAGGGGTTTTGGAGATGATGAATGGAGTACCGTGTTTCTAGAGACTAAATGGTAAGGCAAAGCTGTCAACAAGGGTGGTGCTGGGCATCTACAACCAGGAAAAGGTACCAACAGAAGAGCAGGAGACTGATGGTGTTTTCCCTCAGAGTAGTTATGATTCCTTGTTAAGTTACTAAATCCGAGCCAATTTTTATATTTAGAACCCAATGACTGAAAGGATGTTCAGGTCTCAAGAAGGGAAGGCTTGCAACACTGTGGCAAGAAAATACTATGATTCCTTTGGTCCTTCCCCAAATGCACATATGAGCACTTAAATGGTGACTACACTGGAGAAGAGGGAATACCTAGATAATTTGAGAAACATTGATAAAGTGTCTACTAGTAACTTGAGACTGATACCAGAAAGGTGGATCATCATTATTCCCCATCCCCCACCACTGGCTCAAGTTGGGGCTTAAGGGAACAATTCAAAATGGTGCACGGTGGGGCTGCTCCATCTAAAGACTCACACGGGGGTAATTTTTCCAGTCCCAGAATAGATCATTGGTATTGATATCTTAGCAATAAGCTATCAAGAATAACCTCCACATTGGATCATTGACTTCAAGTAATGATATCATAGAAAACCTCTGAAACATCCCTCTTACTACAGCCAATATAGTCAATCACAGTACCACATCCTCCAGTGGATAGTAGACATTAGTTCCACTATCATAAACCTGAAGGATACAAGGCTTATAGGTCCTAAACCTATCTCTCTTAAATGTAACAAAGAACTACTGTAGACTGTAAGTTAACCAAATAGAAGCTGCTGTGCCAGACCTGGTCTCATTGCTGGAGCAGACTGATGATGCCTCGGGTACACTGTAGGCAGCCACTGATTTGGCAAATGTGTTTGTTTTGACTCCAATGAGAAAAGAGTTCCAGACACAGTTTGATGCTGTGGAACAGACCCTATTCATTATGGTTTTGCCACGGGTCTGTATTAATGCTCCCATTCTCTGTCATCATCTAATCTGAAGAGATCTGAGCCATGTGGACATCCTACGGAATACCAGACAAATCCATTATGTCCATGATGCCATGCAAATTAGAGAGGATGAACAAAAGGTGGGCCATCCGTGGGAGACCTTGGTAAGACTCTTAGGCTACAGAGAGTGGAAGATAAGTCTTGTGAAAATTCAGGGGCTGACACATCAGTGAAGTTTTTTGGGTCCAAGGGCAAGGGGGCATCTACATTTCCAGGGCATGTGCCACTCTAAAGGAAAAGACAAATGCTGCAGGTTGCATCTGCACACAAAGGAAGCGCAGGGCCTGGTTATAGAGCTAATACATTTCACACCTAGCCACTACCGCTCTGGCCAATACAAATAGGTCACATAGAAGTGTCAACACTGAGTGGGACCTTAATTAGGAAAGGGCTCAGGGGCAGATCCAGGCTGTGGTACAAGCAGCTCTGAAGCTTGGGCATTATGACTTGGCAGATACCGTGGCAATGCATATGTATGTCAGTCATGGGGGAAGACGTGGTAGGCAGCTATGGCAAATGCCAGAAGAATTTTAAGACAGGCCCTTGGGATTTTGAAGCAAGCATATTCTTGCAGATTCGTTGAACAAAATTTCCAACCCCACTGGCAGAGAGTGCGGTTCCATTGCTCCTTGTTTCTGTCAATGCTTGATGTTGTGGAACTCTCAATTTTCTTAAGAAATAAATATAAACTTGATGAATTTTTATACTTTTCCATATATTCATATGGAAAAATATAGAAAGTACACTGATTTTTCAAGCATCTTTGCCTATTATAGATGGTAGTTTTTTTGTAAGGTAGAGGCAAAGTAGCTGAGATTCATGGTTTCTTCCACTCAAAATAACAATGTTTAAAAACAAGGAAAAATGAGGGTGTTGGAGGTGGTGAAGGGATTGAGAAAAAAGTAGAAAGAGAAAGAACTCACGGGCATGGACAACAGTGTGGTAACTCTGGGGGTGAGGGAGTTGGGTGGAAGTGGAAGAGGGTATACAGGGGCTAAATGGTGATGGCAAAAAAATAATAAAATAAAATAAAATAAAGGGGAAAATAAACTTTTATAATTTGGAAGGAAGGAAGCTTCAGGAGTTTTCATAACCTTTACACCAATTGATACTTTATAATGATTTTTTTCTATATTGTTGATTACACCTATCCCAGAGTTTTCAAAATATATAGTATACCCCAGTTCTTGTGTCTAGGACTTTAAATAGTAAAATTGCAATGAAGAAAGAAAGAAAGAAAGAAAGAAAGAAAGAAAGAAAGAAAGAAAGAAAGAAAAGATATATACGTAAATATATACATACATATGTAAATAATAATAATAAGTTTAGGTCACTGATTTTGGGACTGTTGAAGATTACTTGCCCCAAGCTGCTGTATTGGGCTATCTCTGTGAGATATTTAAATCTTCCTAGAGGATTTACGAACATCTGAGGAAAAATTTAAAGTCCATTCAAATCTTAAATGGAATCATGCATAAACAATCGTATTTTTGAGTTTTCTTTCCAGTGCCTGTTTTTATATTTAACAACCACTTTCTGTGGCTGAGATTCTCTCACTTATCAGGAATCTGTCTTCTCTAAAATACTGATGCGACACACCCTTCAAGCTCTACTGGCCCATGTGATCTATGAGTTTAAGCCGCTCACAGTGACTGTCCATGTGATGGATAGGATAAGTTTAGTCTGAAGAAATAGATAAGGGAGAAAATTAATTCCATGTCAAAGTGATTATTTCAGCGTGAGATGTCATTATTATTCTTATTATAAATTAATACGAGGGTTGGAAAATTGTTATAATATGGGTTTTCACTTTTTATAATCTACCGTCTTTAGTGTTGGTAATGAACGTGTGGTGCTCAAAAGGAAGTCATATTGTTCCCCAAAATCATAAAGATGTTTTTGTTGTTGTGTGTTTTTTTCACTGTTGAGAATATTGCAGATACTGCTCATTTGCCCCCCTCAACACAGCTCCCACCCCACCCCAGGCTTTCACCACACTATTATCTGTGTCCTGGGCTATGCATATATTCATATAAGTTCTTTGGTTAATCTCTTCCTGCTCCCCCATCCTCCTCCCCTATAAGTTCTATCATTCTGTTCTATGCTCCCATGTTCCTGGACCTATTTTGTTTATCAGTTTATTTTGTTCACTAGATACCACACATAAGTGAGATCATGTGATACTTGTCTTTTTCTTACCTGGCTTATTTTGCTTAGCATAATCATTTCCAGGTCCATTTTGGTTGTCTCATCCTCCGTTTTTACAGCTGCATAGCATTCCATTGTGTAATACTCATCTACTGATGGGCACTAAAATGTGTTTTTTTCCTGGCATCTACCTTGAACTGGGCTTCTTTAATGACCATATGTCATAATTCCTAATTATGCTTCTGTTTTCAGACTTGTATTGTCACCACATTTTAATTTCTAATCAATTATATAAAAATATTTTTATCTCATCTGTCTACAAAGAGTCAGACTCTAACAATTTAAAAATATATTTTAAAAAGAAATGAATTACCACCCTGGCCTGAGATGCCAGGTAGCTCAGTTGATTGAAGCATCCTCCCATACTCAAAAAGGTTCCGGCTTAATTACCAGGGCACATACGTAGGTTGTGGGAGGCAACCAATCAATGTTTCTCTCTCTCTCTCTCTCTCTCTCTCTCTCTCTCTCTCTCTCTCTCTTTCTTCTTCTTCTTCTTCTTCTTCTTCTTCTTCTTCTTCTTCTTCTTCTTCTTCTTCTTCTTCTTCTTCTTCTTCCTCTTCTCTCTAAAATCAATAAAACTTATCCTTGGGTAAGGATTACAAAAAAAAAATGAATAACCATTTGAAAGTGAAATAAAAAATCAGCGTTTAATAGTTCACATGCAAAGGCAACCTAAAAAGAATGCCTATTAGAGCCAGGAATTGAGTGGTGTAAGATTAATGTCTCAGACAGAATTATCAAACACAGGCGTGTGGACCAGAACAAGGAGACAGGGGGAGGGGTTGGAGCTGGTAAGGGGTGGTCAGCATAGAAAAGGGGAGTTGCAGTAACCAATATTGCAGTGTCATTATGGACATCTCAGGGGAGGGGGACACTTAAGCAAAAAACCTACCACATCCACACCTACTGACTTAACAGGACTGTTCTCACTGAAAAAAAAAATATCTGTACCCCACTTAGGTCTACAGAAAGAGAGAAAATCAATGTCATGTCAAAGTGAGTATTGTAGCCTGAAATATAGTCATTTTCATCACTATAAATTAATACATGGAGATCAGGATATGTGTCTAATATTAGTATGATGATAATTCAATCTTAGAGTCAGTCAGGGTCAGCCCTTGTACCATGAAATACTAGTCAATGTAATGCTACCCCACGGGATAATTTCCAGTGTGCAGCTCGCCTTTTCCAAGTGATAATTCTGTCTCATGTAACTGTTTTTGGAATTTCTATGGTTGTCATGGGTCATTAAAATTACTAGAATAGAAAGTGCTCTGTATTAAATTATTTCAAATATCAGCTTCAGAGTCATACTATATATATTCACAGTAACATGTACTTCTTTACTCTGATATCTATTGGGATGGATAGAATTAAAACCATTAGAAAACACATCAAACTTAAATTACCAGGAAATCTCATTCTTAATCAGTGGACTGCAAAACACTCTTTAATAACCTTCTGAAAGAAGCCTCGTCTCACATTTTATGAGAGTAGAGAAAAGAAAGATGTCAAAATAATAAGTAGGGAGAGTAGAGTTCTTATGTATCAAGAAAAATCTTCAAGACTAGAGTGACATTCGTAGTATTTATATGAGCTGCACTAAGGTTCATTAAAAAGTGTGTATAGACTGTGTCATGATCAAAGTGTCTGACCATGTCCTGACTACCTAAAAGGTCAATTCAAGGAGGAAAATTTAATAGGGGAGAGATGGGCAGCATGTAGAAAGGGAGATTTCTTTCTTTCATCCTGTTGTATCATGGGCTCATGTTTAGTGATACTCCAACATACACTAAGCACACTAAGTATTATTAAGGAATAAAATATCTCAGCCATGTGGAAAATGTAGAAAAGGTGTGGTCTTTCTATTATCATCTTGATTAATTAAGTAGAATATACAACAAAGTAAATTTGCCTTTTGTGTATAAGGCAAAAGCTCTCACATATGTTTCCTATCTAGGAATTTAAATTGAACTGTGCTGTCCTAAACTTATTTATTTAAATAAATGTTCCAACATACTGTCAAAGGAGGTGTGCACATGCCCCCTTCCTTAACCCCACATGTGACTGCCTCAAAGAGCAAAGCATGGCCTATGCTTTTGTCATTGTCAGCTTGGACATATCCCATTAACTAAGTGGCTTGAACAACATACACTTATTGCTCATAGTTCTGGAGGCTAGGAAGTCCAAGATCAAGGTGACTGTGAATGTGGTGTCTGGTGAAGGGCACTCTTTCTGGTTTGCAGAGAGCCATTTTCTTGCTATATCCTCAAGCGGCAGAGAGGGAGGGAGGGACGGAGGAAGAGAGAGAGAGAGAGAGTGCAGATTCTAGTCTCTTTCTCTTCTCATGAGGACACTAATCTCATCATGCATGCTCCACCCTCATGACTTCATCTGAACAAAATTACCTGCCAAAGACCCCACCTCCTATTACCATTCCATTGGGGGTAAGGGTTTCAAAGTATGTAGATTTTGGAGGGTTGGGAGGACACAAACATGTAGTCTATAACACCTGCTATAGATGAATTTCTGCCTAATAGTAACTACATATTTGATACCTTTTTAAAAAAAAAAATATTTTTTATTGATTTTTTACAGAGAGGAAGGGAGAGAGATAGAGAGTTAGAAACATCGATGAGAGAGAATCATCGATCAGCTGCCTCCTGCACACCTCCCACTGGGGATATGCCCACAACCCAGGCACATGCCCTTGACCGGAATCAAACCTGGGACCTCTCAGTCCGCAGGCCGACGCTCTATCCACTGAGCCAAACTGGTTTCGGCCATATTTGATACCTTTTATATCATCTCACAGCATCACATGGCAGTGCTGAACAGAAATCCGATCCTTATACATACTCAGTACTGAGAAAAGTCCTAACAGCCTCTCTAATGAATCTTTAGCAAGCATTTTATCTTCATTCTGTGTACATCACTTTCGAGTCTAGGCTTTTAAGTCGGTCAAGCAAATTATTAGGGCATATTCCAGCTTCCTATGCCACTGCTTTGAATACAGAATTGCATCTTAATTCACCAAGAGCAATATAATGGACCCAATCCAACAGGATATCCCTTCTTCCCTCATCAAACTCATTAGAATCCACCATATATGTTTCCAAGATTTCTGTTGCTATAAATTGGCAGGTTTTTGCAATTCTTTTGGGTGTTACACCTCTTCAACGGTTACACTTTGTACTTTACACTCTGGGAACTGCTAATACTTGAGTCTGTTTACAGGACTAGAAACAATGAGAAGTGTTGGAGGCAGTTCCTAAGGAGGACTAGTGGTTCCCTGAACTTATAAGATTATTGAATTATTCTGAAATTATCTCAGAGCAGGCCATTACAGGGTCTTCAGGAAAAGGGCGACTAACTCTCCTAGCTGGACATAAAGGGCTGCTTTTACAAGTCAATGATACTTGGCAGAAAATAAGAAAAGGTCCCTGGCTTTATCAGAATCTGCTCAATAACCCCATTCCAATTTTTAAAGAACCCTCCTTCACACTTAATAGCCTAACTTCAACATAAGAGACCATAGGAGATTAAGAATTTAATTTGTATTATAATTAATTCACTTTCAAGATTAAACATTAAGTTTAGTTTAAGAATTCTATGCCCTGACACTACAGGAAATAAGATATTTTTTAAAAAGTATAAAATAAAATTAATTTGATCCCTGACTAGAACCTTGACCTGGGGATTTTCTTTCTACAAGTCCTCTAACTAACATAGAAACAACCAACTAACCAATCTCATTACATTTATTTCTCCACACATGTTCTATGGCAGCAACCACTTGATTTCCCAAAGTTGTGTGTTCTATAGGCACTTCATTACAGACACCTATAGGTGACAATTTAGGTAACTATTATGTTGACACATGGCATGGAGTATCAGTGTCTCCTTTACCACTGGAAACAAGGTCATGGATGCTTTTCAATCTAGTCAGAAACCTACCACCAACAAAATAACAAGTACAGATAACACAGAATCAATTCAGAGAACTCCTCCTTAGGGATCTGTTTCTCTGGACCCACTACCAATTTTTGAAGGGTTTTATCAGAGGACCTATCCTAATGGGTGATACAGAACAAGAGATTTAGAGCATACCCACTTGTGGGATCTGCAGACAAGTCTATGCCGGGCTGGGCTTGAAGTCTTTATGAAGCAGGGAGAGCAGAGAAAGTGTAACTTGCGGAAAGGAACCAGAAGCCATACAAACAAACAGGAGCCAGAGTCTGCCCTTGATGATGCCGAAGGACTCATACGCTAAGTGAAAGAAATCAGACAGAAAAAGACAAATCCCGTATGATCTCCTACACGTGGATGTCAAAACAAACAAGTGAACAAACAAACCCACAAACCAAGCTCGCAGATACAGAGAACCACAGGTGGTTGTCAGAGGCAGGGGAGGGGATGGGGGAGAAATGGATGAACTGAACTCCACATTGTGATTTCCTAGAGAGCAAAAAACAAGCAAGCATCCAAAAGCATCCAAACCAAAAAATAAAAATTAAATGAAATGATGATGATATTAGGGCCTATCGCAGAACAATCGAATCAGAACTGTATGACTTTGGGCCAAGAGTTAGTGGTTGTATATGTAATTTTGAACCCTTAGTTTAGACTAACTGGGGCTGTGCACCATTTAGAGATGTTGGGTAGACTTATGATTGTGAAAACACCTAACCATATCAGCAGAAAAGTCAATTAGTAGATATAAACTCAGCATGATAGTCCAAGAATCTCCCCACCTCTCCCCCCCCTTCATATGTAAAATAAAAACTGTAATTTCCTCAAGGTGCATTTGCCCCTTGCATTTGCTTTGTTTATTCAAGTTTACAAAACAGAGTGAGAAGAATAAGTATGATGTCATGGCTTGTCCCTGCAATAACGGATGCCCATTCAATGAAGTGCACACATAGTCTTAGATCTCACAGTCACTTGAACTCAGGAATTTAAATCTTTCCATTGTGACTACCCAACTCTTGCTGGCATGTTGACTCCTATTTAGTGGTTGCCAAATGGGATCCAGGGCTGAATACCTTTACCTCTTTCTTTCTGGGGTTCCCGGACCGGCCTGAATCACCTTGTTGTCCCCTCCTGGAGCAGAAAATGATACTAATATAGGAAGAGAGGTGCAGGGAGGGAAGGGTGAGGAAATGGAGAAGACTGTGTTGACAACACCTTCATCTTTAGATTAAAGTTGCGGGATACCTATTTATCGTGAAGACTTTTTGTTCCCATGACTCATATAATTTGGAAGGAACTTGTTCCTGAAAAATAGGCAAACCAAAATATATGCAAACAATGAACTCTGGTTTTCATTTTTTTGTGAAGCCAATTCAATTATTTCACAAGGTAATGAATAAAGCATTTGTTCTGAGCCTTGGTGAGAGGCTTCATTGTAGATAATTAAGACATCCCTCTTTTTGTAAAAAGTTAAAGTATGTCCTTTGTACTATCTTCAATGGTTTGGGAGTAGTGCCACTAGACAACTTAGATTAGTATGCCAGCTTCTTCAATTCTTTTGTGACTTTGAACTTAAACTCAGGGAACCTAGATTTCCCTACAAGCAAAATAGTGACAATAGAGATATTACCTCTTTCAAAGAGTTGTTTTGATAGAATATATGAAAAGTAGCACTATTCGTGACATCTAGTAGTTGCTCAAAATTGTTAGTCTAGTTATTATCATTAGCTTTTTCTTATTGTGTTTAAGCAGCAATATTTTTTAAAGTAGCAAGTAACAAGTAAAATTAATTTAATCTAATTCCAAATTATGGACACTTTCATGTTAAAGAAACATAATTGGATATGACCGTTTTGTTTTGCTTTTTGTATTAGGACTTTGAAATCTTGTGTGTGTTTCAGACTTACTGCAAACCTCAATTTGGACTGTAGTGTGATTTAAGCTTTCATTATGCATCTTCCTCTTCCATCTTCAAAATGGGAAAAATGTGCTGGGGAAACATTCAACAGAAAAATCAAACTCAAACCCCAAACACGGTTGTGTAAATGAGAGAAGCATTTGAAACTGTTTGGTCTTCCCACCGCTCTCCGCAGGCGTCACACCTCGCACAGTCCCTGTGTCTCTGCCCCAGATTGTGGAGCGCAAGCCCACACCTCAGCTATTTGACCTACGCGGGCAACTTGCTAGCTGCTTTCTTACAGGAGCTTGAAACCAAGGCCAATACACTTCGAGGACTTAGGGACCTGAAGTCCGGTTTGTGGAGACAAGGCCGCCATCATGTGGAACCTGACGGAACTGCAGTGAGGTTCACGTTCCCATTGCCGGGAGGAGACTCCAATGCCCAAGTTGCCAGTGTGTCCCCTGGAAGAAAACGTGGAGGATGCCTGCTCGCGTACCTAGGAAATGGGAACTGAAGAGAAGGTTCAGGGAAGACCAATAACTATTTCAAAAGAAAGAAATGAAAGACTGAAATAACGAGATAATATGTGATCAAAATCAGTGAAATCATAAAATGTTATCTGGGGCTTTAGACAAATGTCTGAGAGCTGAAACCAGGGTTCACCTGGGAAAGCTTAAAGCATAATATGGTAAAATTCACGCTTCACAACCGGGAACTTTTAGGAAATCTTCATTGTTAAAGAAGATAGAGGTTTTTAACAAATTGTTATGGGCGGATGAGTTATTAATTTAGAAGACTATTCAAGACACTACATGTATATGTCAGTCATCAGGAAGATCTGAAGTGACAAGATGTCTTCCAAATGTCAAATTGTTTGGAATTTTAAGGAACTTAGCCTAACAGTAAGAAAATGTTAAACATAGTCCATCTTCCCGTTTGAAAAAAACTGTAATGTATATAGTGTGAGGAGAGTCTCAAACTAGCCCAACACACAAAATGTGAGCTCGTGTCATTGTGAAGTTAATGAAAGGACCAGGATGTGTGCGAGTTGGAAAATGGGGTGAAAAGTCATGTAATATCCAAAAAACCACTGCAAATATCATAGTGTGTATGCACCCTATCATCCATTAAAAAGATCCAAGTTTCCCTTTTCCAGAAATAAGATCCTCATTAAAAAAAGTTAGATGATACAAACAAAAAGAAGAAAATGAAAGTCAACCATCCTTACATTCTTCAAAGTGATACTGCATGTACCTTCTCGGATGTTTTTAAACAAGCATATTTTTAAAAATAAAAACTCAGGTAGTTTGTTTCATTTTATTAAATTTTTATCAAACAAACGTACTTGCATTATTTAAAAAGTGAAAGAAAGAAAGTCCCTCAAGCTCATAGATATTTGCTCCTTGGAAAATTCCAGGATGTATTATCAGCCATATGGTTTCTGAGCCTGTAGAAAATACTAGTGTTATGTGACTACCAGGAGCCAATATGTCAGAACAAATGAGTCTGTTCTGATAGGAATGACATGTAAGGCATAATGATTTCTACACAGCATTGAAACAAATGTTACTCTTATTTCCTGGTTAATACTGTGGTGAAATATTGCCTGGTTATTGTCCAGCAAAGGATTTAGTTCTCCAGACATGTTTAGTTCTTTCTATTTTCAGGGATATTTCTAATAGAATATTGCTAAACTCTGTGTTTTATCTTATCTTTTTAAAATATTTTAGCAATGACATGACTAAATGCTTAGAAAATATGACTATTAGACAAGATGTGCAGATGGCATAGGGTTTGGAGGCTAGCTAATATGATAGATGTCAGAATCAAGTTTTAAAATGATTGTGACAGGCCTATTCCAAAGTGATAATATATATGTAACAAAGATAAATGAGTTTGTGTTTTGGTTAAAATAGTAAAATTTACAAATGAATTGAGAATGACCTTTCTTTGAAACAACTCATGTAAAAATAATTTGGAATTTTTCTTTACCACAGAATAAATACAAGTTTTGAAACTCCTACACAATTTGATTTTGCTGAAATGGAACTGTTGGGTCCAAATCAGATTTGGTATTAGTCCCAGTGCATGCCGTGCTAGCCAGATAACACCTGAGGTGTTGTGTTTATTTCTCTATTGTATTTTGAGAGAGATACTGACAAAAGGTATATGGAGAAAGGATTTTGAGATAGCAAGCCATTTTTAAAAAGATCCATTTTAAGGAATTATAGTTATTTTCAGGACAGCAGAGTGGGTAAGCTCGTATGTCATGGAATCAGAAAGAATTAACTCCAAGTCCCAGAAGAGCCGTTAACTTTGGCATTCTGACTTTGGGCAAGTTATTTTGTTTGTTGAACCTCAGTTTCTGCATCTGTAAATTGCTTATGAAAATAACGACAAAAGCAGATGCTAGCAAAAGTTAGATTTTAAGAAAGGAATACATAGAACTCAACATATTTCCTTTAGGTAAAAAATACATAGAAGAAAGGGTTTTAATTTAACATATTCTAATAATCAAAATTACCTAATGACAACTTAAATAATAAATTAGCCAATTAAATTCCCTAATAATTTAAATTACCCCAATTGCCTTGATAAATAATGAGCTATTCAAGGCAGTGTGAATTACCAGCTCTCTGGAAAGCCTGCTCTCAGTTGAAGTTTGACTGCATGGTTGACCACTAATTCTCATCTATACAACCATGTTACTTATTCTTTGAACCAATAGTGATTATTACCAGGCAGGCGGCCTACCTGTAAGTCTCGGAGTCTAATGGAAATAGACACAGTGGGCCAAGGGACAAGCATGGAGCATCACATATAACATAGGAGCGGCACCTAAGATAGCCACACAGTGCATTCACCTGTATGGTAAGATTTCTTTAGCTGAATTGCTCATCTTTGTCCTTTTGTGAAGCATTACCCTTTAAAATTAAAACACTACAATAACTTAAGATTTTTATTGGTTTTCAATAAATTCTCTGCACCAACATCCAGTTCCAGCTTTCTGTATATGTCCTCCTTCCCCACATCCTTCCTGCACACTTCCTCAAGCTTTCTCATCTCATCTTTCTAAGGACATGGAAAAGCATCCCGTGTTTCCTCCTCTCAGGGCATTTATCGTTATTTTTAATAGACCAAACCTCATGGCTCGCTGAGGAGTGAGGAACAGTCATCATGGAACCATGACCGAGGCCCCAGATTCTGCCTGTGGACACCTATCTCTTCCAATTATTCAAACGACCACCATTCCAGGGCAGAGGGCCGAGCTTCTGTTTTGAAAGAACTCGTGATCTACAATTGCTTTGGTTCTTCGGAAAGACGCAAACATAGTTCTCTCTAATTCCCCCCCCCCCCCCCCCAGCTGTGTCGACATACAGCCATGTTCTTTCTCTCAGACTGCCACCTACTTTGGCTTTCAGTAATGTGGTCAGCACAAACGCTTCCTATTTGATGGGGATAGAAGGAACATATCTGTTCTTGAGAATGAAACCATTTTATTTAATGTATTTGGGGATATCTGAAAAGAGGGGGTGACTTGGCTCCCGAATTCTCTCTGCAAAGAATGTTTCTAGGGTTTGAGCATTCTGCACCAAATTTATTTTAAATAAAATTTATTGGGGTGACATTGGTTAATAAGATTACATAGGTTTCAAATGTACATCTCTATGATTCACAATCTGCATATTGCGTTGTGTGCACACCACCCAAAGTCAAATCCTCTTCTGTCACCATATATTTGGCCCCCATTCCCTCTGGTAACCACCATTCTGTTGTCTGTGTTTATGAGTTTCAGTTTTATATCCCACGTATGAATGAAAACTATATAGTTCTTATTTTTTTCTGACTGAGTTATTTCGCATTCTCAAGGTCCGACGCCCTATCCTCTGAGCTAAACCAGCGAGGGCAATGTTTGTTGTTTTGTTTTTCAATCTCTTTTAATGGTGCTTTGTAGTGTGTCTGGCTGAGGGTCTAGTGGTTCAGATTCAATGCACCAAATTCACCTCTGCACCAAATTTAAAGGAAACATCTCTTTAGAGAGCTCAACAGGATGGTGATGGACTTAGAATGACGCTGCGTAAAACAGAGCTTTTACCTGTCATATCCCATTGCAAATAACTACAGCCTTGTTTTTCTGCTGCTGAATCCATTCCACATTCAGTGCGCAAACTGATTAGGTGATGGAGACGTATAATCGATCACTACCCTGGCAGAAAGAGAGGGAAAGTACCCCAGCCAGAGTCGCCTGATCCCCAGGAGTGAGGCGATAATAAGGCTATTGGCTGACCAGACAGACAGCGAAACACTTTGGGATATTTTTCTCCTCAGGCCACCCCCTCAGTTTACATTTGAATTCTTGGAATATTTGCAAGACTTACTTAGGAGTAATTTAATTTCTAGGTGCTTTTGTTGTTATTTTTGTTCAAATCTTGGTTTGACTTCTTGTTTTATCACCTAGTTATCGAAACTTATGACATGATAAGTTCTAATTTTGAAATTTATTGAGGCACTTTTTTTTTTAAAAGGAAAAGTGTATAATCAGTCTTTGCCAACATACCAACAACTCTTAAATGAGGGTGTACTTTAATTGTCAGTATGTAACATGACTAACAGGTGTGGGTGGTGAGCGGGGTATTGGATAATTCCAAATCATGGCTAAAACAAGAACTACAGCCTGGCTGGTGTGGCTCAGTGTTTGAGCATTGACCTATGAACCAGGAGGTCACAGTTCGATTCCCGGTCAGGGCACACGCCCCAGTTGTGGACTCAATCCCTAGGGCGGGGTGTGCAGGAAGCAGCCAATCAACGATACTCTCTCATCATGTTTCTATCTCTCTCTCTCTTTTCCCCTCTGAAATCAATACAAATATATTAAAAAAATAGAAAAACTACAGCCAATTTTCAATGATTCAGTGGGCACATTAACCAGTATATAGATAAACCATGATTTAAAAAAAAAAACAAAAAACAGCATAAACCTGACATGGCTATGCTATAGCCCTGTTACTTCCTGATTTTTTTTCTCATAATTTTTTTTTTTAATTCACCTGGGTTTTCTAGATATGCAATTTTACCATCTTCAAATAGCTACTGAATTTACTTTGTTGTTCTATTGCAGAAGGTAGTCTAAGTATAGGCAGGTTTTGTATTTTGGACATAACCAGCTTTTCTGACATTTTAACATTTATAACACCTTCAGACATTTATTTTTTGCTCTTGTAATGACAACAAAAAAAGTTGTGTGGATTTATTTTCATTGAATTCTTCTGTGCATGACCATCCAATTCTACCCTCATGCTCATGTTTTCTAATTGTTTGATTTTTAGCTAAGGAGATGTTAGCTATGTCCCTTATTAGTATCTGTTTTGAGTCCAGTTATTTTGATGCTCATTCAGGAGCAACTGTTATTCTTAGTTGGCACCTGTATTATTTCTTCTCATTATCTATTGCATCCCCCTTATTTTCTTATCTTTCCGTTCCCTTCTGCCTCATGCCTCATGGGGAAGTTCTCAAGTTTGTCTGATATATCATTGATTCAATTTTCTTCAATGCCAATTTGACTTCTTACTGTTGCCAAAGAAGATTAATATTCTTTTTAGCTATTTTTTGTTTCCATGAAAATATTTCCTATCCTACTCAGCTCTAACACATTCTACCTTATTTTGTCTTTAAATAGACTATGCTCTTTTTCTGGTTTGTTTCATAGAATTTTTTTTTAATATTCTAGAGAATTAAAAAACATTTTATAACTTTTTTTCTGTTTATATATATATTTTAGAGGATAGTCTTTCAATAAGTTTCTTTAAGTTAAATAGCTCTCTATTTTTAACCTTGGTATCTTTATAGAATCCATGTGTGAGGTTTTTTCTTTTTTAATTTTTCCAACTTCTTATTGAATAATGAGTTATTTTCCAGACATTTTTTTTTTCAGGAGCAAAATGCCTCATATTTACCCTATCTCCAAAGGTCAAATCCCTATTTCCGTTTATAGTTGGGAACAATGAATTTTAAGCTCTGTTCCAAGTGCCAGACAAAATTTCATCATGATAATAACAGCCAACATGTACTTAGCATTTACCATATACCAGGTGTTGTTCCAAAAGCTTTACATCACTGGCTCCTCCCAAAAGCCTTCTCAGGTAGATTCTATTTGTAATCCTACTTTACAGATGAGAAAAGTAAGGAACAGGAGGTTAAGTAACTTTTTGAGATCACTCAGTTTGTAAGTGGGAGAGCAAGGACCCTGACTCAGCTGTGTGACCTTAGACCAGTGATGGTGAACCTTTTGAGCTCGGCGTGTCAGCATTTTGAAAAACCCTAACTTAACTCTGGTGCCGTGTCCCATATAGAAATTTTTTAATATTTGCAACCAGAGTAAAACAAATACTTATATTTTTGATATTTATTTTATATATTTAAATGCCATTTAACAAAGAAAAATCAACCAAAAAAATGAGTTCACGTGTCACCTCTGACACGCGTGTCATAGGTTCGCCATCACTGCCTTAGATGCTACTTCCTATTCCTACCTGAGCTATACCTCTCTGTCTCTTGGTGGTTTTCTCTCCACATCAGAAGTTCATAAACTTTTCGGATTTGGGTCATTTCAATGAGGAAAAAACAACAACACTTATTAATATGCAGCCAACAATGTGTGTACAATCTCATACCGTCTTGCATACAATGGATCTCTAGACCTTCTGGGTTTAGATTCCATGTTCTAAACTGATTAAGTATGAGGTACATTATGTCTGGAGCATTCCAATACCAAGGCTGATCCTGACCCTCCTGATGGTCTCCCCAGATACGTCTTCCACCTTCTCCTGATGTTCTGCTTAACCGTCTCCTAGAAAGTGTGCCCCACTATCTGATCTTGGTGGGATAAGGTGGGGGACAGAATTCTGATAGCATAAAAACCAAGCCCTCACGTAATAAAAAAAATTCTTATTAACTTTCTGGGATAAGCAAGGTGGCCATGTTTGGTCAGCAAGTCTTATATTCTTTGTAACAATTTACTGATGGTTTGTCACAAATTATATTTTTCATTAACTACCAGAATAGTGGAATAATTTGTGATTTCAGTTTTACTGCCCGATAAACTTGTATACTGTGTCTTGTGATCTCAAACATATTAATAGAAATGAAGGCGATCACTGCTCATAGGGAAGGAACCAAGTTTGATGGTGCCTGGAACTTCTGCATTCTTAAAGATAATTGTAAATTTTTCTTTCTTTCTTTCTTTCTTTCTTTCTTTCTTTCTTTCTTTCTTTCTTTCTTTCTTTCTTCTTCCTTTCTTCCTTCCTTCCTTCCTTCCTTCCTTCCTTCCTTCCTTCTTCCTTCCTTCCTTCCTTCCTTCCTTCCTTCCTTCCTTCCTTCCTTCCTTTATTTCTTTCTATTGTTAATCCTTACCTGAGGATATTTTTCCTTCCTTTCTTTCTTTCTTTCTTTCTTTCTTTCTTTCTTTCTTCCTTCCTTCCTTCCTTCCTTCCTTCCTTCCTCCTTCCTTCCTTTCTTTCTTTCTTCCTTCCTTCCTTCCTTCCTTCCTTCCTTCCTTCCTTCCTTCCTTCCTTCCTTTCTTTCTTTCTATTGTTAATCCTTACCTGAGGATATTTTTCCTTCCTTTCTTTCTTTCTTTCTTTCTTTCTTTCTTTCTTTCTTTCTTTCTTTCTTTCTTTCTTCCTTCCTTCCTTCCTTCCTTCCTTCCTTCCTTCCTTCCTTCCTTCCTTTCTTTCTTTCTATTGTTAATCCTTACCTGAGGATATTTTTCCTTTCTTTCTTCCTTCCTTCCTTTCTTTCTTTCTTTCTTTCTTTCTTTCTTTCTTTCTTTCTTTCTTTTTTTACGAGAGTGGAAAGGAAATGTGGAGACAGAGAGAGAGAAACATCAATGTGAGAGAGACATATCCATTGGCTGCCTCCTACACAGGCCCTGCAGGGATCAAGACTGCAACCAAAGTACATGCCCTAGACTGGAATTGAAGCTGGGACCCTTCAGTCTGAGGTCCAACACTCTATCCACTGAGCCAAACCGGCTGGGTCTTTTTTTAAATACTAAATTATGGATATTGTTAAGGGAATGAATGTTTGTGTTCCCCCAAAGTTCACATGCTGATATCCTAACCCCCAATATAATAGTATTTGGAGGTGGGATTTGGGGAGGAAATTAGGTCAGGAGGGTAAAGCCCTCATGGATGGACTTCTTGGCCTTACAATAGAGACCCCCAGGCACTCTTGTGCCTTTCACCGCTTGAGCACATAGGCCCTCACCAAACACAGGACCTGCTGGTGCCTTGATCTTGGACTTCTCACCTCCCAAAGTGAGAAATAAATGTTGTTTCAGCCACCCAGTCTATGGTATCTACTAATAAAAGCCTAGGTGGCCCTCGCGCCCTGGCACCCTCATATCATCACAAGATGGCCGCCCCCACGTTATCACAAGATGGCTGCCCCCATGTCATCATAAGGTGGCTGCCACAAGATGACCACCACAAGATGGCCAACACTGATGGCCGGCAGGTGAAGGCAGTTGTGAGAGATCAGGACGGCAGGGAAGGGCAGTTGGGGGTGATTGGACCATCAGGAGAGGGCAGTTGGGGGAGACCAGGCCAGCAGGGGAGGGCAGTTGCAGTTAGGGGGCAATAAGGCAGGCAGGCAGGCAGGCAGGCAAGCAGTTGGGAGGCAAGCAGTCCAGGATTGTGAGAGGGATGTCCCAGATTGGAGAGGGTGCAGGCTGGGCTGAGAAACACCACCCCCAGTGCACAAATTTCATGTACCAGGTCTCTAGTTTTTATTATAATAGCCCAAATAAAGACAACTACCAATTAGGCAGAAAAACAAATATTTTTTAGAAAGGGAACGGAAACTTGCAATATATTAGAAAGCTGACAAATATTGATTAAATGATTACGCTTTTTCATTGTGGAAGCTGATGTCAGCCTTCTACTCGTCAGTTTTTGATGTTTCTGGTTAAGTCATGCAACACCCATGACAGCTGCTCATTTATCTTACAACTGGAAACATCGTAGACAAGCATTTGCATGTATGCCGTGTGCCAGCCAGGCTCTCAGAGGATGAAAATTACAGTGCAAGCTTTTTCCTCCTTTGTACTGAGCAAAGTTCCATATGCACCAACAGAACCATTTTGCAATAGAACCACAAAATCATAAAACTTTAGAGCTAGTCTGACTATAAAAGGTGGTATACAACTGTCTCACTGTAGTTTCTTATTTCAGTGTAAATGAAAGATCAGAATATCAAATGCTGGCGTCGAAAGGGAAAATAGATCGCAAAATACCATTCAGTATAACTATGCTGTTAGAAAGATATCAAATAATCTAAATATACATTTCTTACTATGAAATGAATATTTCAATTTTATTGTTTACATTTAATTTTGAGAGTAATTTTGATATATACCTATGAATTAATGTGAGAATTTTAGATTATTTCAAACTATGACCTTTCTTTTTTTTAAATATGTTTTATTGATTTTTTACAGAGAGGAAGGGAGAGGGATAGAGAGTCAGAAACATCGATGAGAGAGAAACATTGATCAGCAGCCTCCTGCACATCTCCTACTTGGGATGTGACCGCAACCAACATATATGTCCTTGACCGGAATTGAACCTGGGACCTTTTAGTACGCAGGCTGATGCTCTATCCACTGAGCCAAACCAGTTTCGGCTCAAACTATGACCTTTCTTGATTTAAATTTTGAAATAGGAATTATTCAGCATTCCAGGGTCTTTCCCATGTATACAGGAGGTATACATGTTATTAAATTTTAATTTGTTTTTCTCCTTCTATAGATGATAGATAGATAGATAGATAGATAGATAGATAGATAGATAGACTTTAAAAATAAATACAGACCTTACAATAATAGTATGTTCTTTTTACCATCAAAGTACCTAAGGATGCTGTTGCTTTTAATTATAATTAATATAATTGAGTATCAAATTTTAAACTTAATCTTATGAACTGAAGACAGTTGTTTTACAGCACACCAAAATAAAATGTTTCCGATTCTGCAGAACTGGTGACTTTTACAGCCATTCTTGAGAAATGATGTTTTTTCCAAGTAAAACTTGGCAGGCAAACAGATTAAAATAAAAACAATTGTAATAAAAGGCAGGCAAAGCCGGAGTCCTGATTTTAGTTTTGTTTCTGCATATAATTCCATATTTATACTTGTTTTCACCTACTTTCCATAAAATAAATGACAAAATATCTAATAGAGGAAAAGTAGCCATTAAGCACCCTGCAATAAAAGGAAATTCAGCCTCATCTTTCTTTCTATCCATTAAAGGATTTGCTTCTTGTTACCATTTTCAAAGCACCCAGGGTAGGTGCAGGACAAAGGGACATGGCAGTTCAGACAGACCTGCAAGTTCCTACTCCACTATCTCTTTTCACCAAGGATCCTGCCATTCTCAACTCCTTTGTAGCTAGATGGCAGAAGCTGGTGACAGTTTGAAGAATTTTTAAAATTGATTTTTAGTGAGAGAGGAAGGGAGAGAGAGAAACATCGACTGCTGCCTCCTGCATGCCTCCTACCAGGGATTGAACCTGCAACCCAGGCACGTGCCCTGACCAGGAATCAACAGGCAACCTTTCCGTGCGTGGGATGACGCCTGCCAACTGAGCCACAGGGCAGCCAGTGGCAGTCTAAAGCAGCTTTAGTTGATATAGCAGCAGTTAGTACTTAGTAATTGGTACTTAGTAATTGGCCTAGACTAGCCTATAAAATGTCAAAGATAAAGAGTCCAAGAAAATGATAAATTATTCCTTGGTGAAATTCCTGGTAACTTTAGTTCCTGAATCATTCTATCTATCTATCTATCTATCTATCTATCTATCTATCTATCTATCTATCTATCTATCTATCATCTATCTATCTTATATCTATCATCTATCTCTTTACCAGTAATAACACTAGCATTTATTGAGTTCATAAGTCTTTGTATCTTTTCACAGAATATAGAACTTTGAGATTAATACTAAATATATTTTAACTTGTAGAGCTCATTTTAATACCTAAAAGTCACAAAGCAACTTGTTTAACTTGTTATATTCTTCTATATTGTATTATTTACCAGATATATATATATGTTCATGACCTGTTTTACTTCCCAAAAGAAAATTGCTTCATTTATTAAATTAGAATACATGTTTTCGTAAAAGTTTAAACCATAGAAATATAAATGATAAAATATGCCTAAAGTCAACAGATTTAATTTATTGCATTAGTAAATATATACAGAGACATAGACAGATGAATGAGCATTTAAATACATATATTTAAGTAAATAGAGTAGTTAAATTTCATAACCTATTTTTTTTAATCCTCATCCAAGGATATTGTTTTCTAAAATTGATTTTTAAAGAGGACGGGGGGAGAAAGAGAGAAACATCGATGTGAGAGAGAAATATTAATTGGTTACGTCCTACAAGCACCCTGACTAGGACTTGAACCCCAACCTAGTATGTGCCCTGACCGGTAATCAATCCTGCAACCTTTTTGGTGTACAGGATGGCACTCCAATCAATTGAACCACCTGGCCAGGGCTCATAACCTATTTTATGCACTTTTTTAAAAATCTGATATTCTATTACAAACATTTAATATCAGATGATACAGATCAATATAATTTTCAATGACTATAGAGAAATGCATTGGTTAAAAAAATACTTGAGTAGATGGACCTCATAATTTAACTTATAGAATGAGACAATGTGAGAATGGAAGAGGGCACTATTTCTCTTCTTGACAGGACACTGGCCATGAACTAGAACTGTCCTGGGACACTAGAGTCTATGGCTGCACTGCATTTAACCACCCCCATCACAGTGGATGTTCAATTGTTTCTAATCTTTGTAATTTAGTAAATAACACTGGTGCATTCTCTGTATTTTACCTTGGATATTTGTGTGCCTATCTGATCAATTTAGGAAATACTCCTGAATGTGACTGGAGATGCACAACTAAAACTTTGATAAATCTTTCCAAAATACTGTCCAAAAGCTTACACATACTTGTACTCCCACTAAAAGGACAGCACGCATATTTCCCTTACATTGTCTTCAAACAGATATAATAGAGTCTTTTTTACTTAGTCTGATGGGTAAAAAGGAGTATCTTAAAAAAAATAGGACTACATCAAATTTAAAGTTTTAATTTGGAAAGCTTTTCAAATGAAAAGACAACCCACTGAATGGGAGAATATATTCACCAATGATATATCTGATAAGGGGTTAATATCCAAAATTTATAAAGAATACATAAAACTCAACACCAAAAAAATACAGACAATCCAATTAAAAAATGGGCAAAAGACCTGAATAGACACTTCTCCAAAGAGGACACACAAATGGCCAATAGACATATGAAAAGATGCTTAACATCACTAATCATTAGAGAGATGCAAATTAAAACTGCAATGATATCACCTCATACCTGTCAGAGAGGCAACCATTAATAAATCAACAAACAACAAGTGCTGGTGAGGATGTGGAGAAAAGAGAACCCTCTTGCACTGTTGGTGGAAATGCAGATTGTATAGCCACTGTGGATAACAGTATAGAGCTACCTCCGAAAATTAAAAATGAAACTGCCTTATGACCAGCAATTCCACTTCTAGGAATACATCTGAAGAAACCCAAAACACGAATTTGAAAGAATACATGAACCCCTATGTTAACTGCAGCATTATTTACAATAGCCAAGCTATGGAAGCAACCCGATTGCCCATCAGTAGATGAGTGGGTAAAAAAGCTGTGGTACATTTACACAATGGAATGGTACTCGGCAGGAAAAAAGAAGGAAATTGTACCTTTTGCAACAGCATGGATGGACCTAGAGATTAGTATGTTAAGTGAAATAAGCCAGTCAGAGAAAGACAAGTGCCATATGATTTCACTTATATATGGAATCTAATGAACAAAATAAACTAACAAAGGAGAAATAGATTCATAGATACAGAGAACAGTCAGAGGGGAGAGGATTGGAGGGCTGGGTGCAAAAGGTGAGGTGAATGAATTAAGCAAAGGAAAAGGAAATAACCTCAGACACAGACAACAGTATGGCGATTACCAGAAGGAAAGGAGGTAGTGGGAGAAGGAGAGGGTAAAGGGGGATAAATGGTGTGGATGTGGAATTGACTTGGGGTGGTGAACACAAAATACAACTTACAGATGATGTATATAGAAACCTATATTATTTTATTAACCAATGTGACCCCAATAAATTCAATAAAAATTAAATAAAAAACAGTTAAAAGAAATATCTTGTTTTTCAATTTTTAAAACTTTGGTGTTATGTTACTAGTGAAGATTTTATTTTTTTACCATTTAGTGCCCATTTGTATGTATACATTGAATACTATACAACAACACATGAGTGATAAAGGTGGTTGGGGGGAAGAGAGGGAGAGAGAAGTTATCATATGTTCTTATATTCACACATTTTGGGGGTATATCCTTTTTTTTTTGTTCTCATTGTATGGCTTCTTGCATAAATAGATATTCTTTTATGAGCCAGTATTATAATTGTTAAGCATAAAAACTTAAATTAATCCAAGCTTAGTGCAAACTCCAGCTCCTAGAATTACTAGCTCTGGGACTTGGAGCAAGCTCATTGAGCTTTTCGGTGCCTTTCTTAGGAAAGTAGGCGTACAGAGTTGTTGGAAAGATAAGCTAAATGGCAAATATAAATGCTAAAAGATCACTTGGCAATTAATAAATCATAGTAGCTTACCAATATTATGACTATTAAAATATCTTGCAGATAAATATTTCCATTTTATCAGTTGGACCTTAAACTTCTTAAACTGTTTTATGACATGCAGAGATTCGTATTCTTTTAAAAGTCATCAGAATGTTAACAATTTTCTTACTTTGGTGTCATGTCCTAGAAAGGATTATTCTGTCTCTGATAAGAAAATCATTACCTAAGCCTTCATGGTTTAATTTTTGCATTTTGAGTCACCTGGAATTTAATTTGCTATTAGAAAGGAGATAGATCTATAGTTTTGTTTTATTTTTCTGGCCCTAATGAATAGTTAGTTGCCCAAGCTTCTATGAAATAATTAAGCATTTTTTTAATATTTGAAATAACACTTTTGTCATATATTAAATTATATTTAAGCCTACTTTTGGATACTCTGCTAATCAGTGAATTTATTCATTTATTTATTTTTTAATGATAATAATGATGAACCTTTATTGGTCACTTACCATTGGGCAAGGTCGATGCCTGGTCCTTTATATATACAGTGTTCCATTTAGATGTCATAATAACCCCACGAAGTAGATACTATTGATGTGACCACTTTACAAATGAGAAGACACTCTCTGAAAGATGTCTAAAATTACATAGCTAGCACATGGGAAAGTGAAGAGTTGAATCCAGGCAACCTGACCTGGAGCCCCTGTGATTCATTCTCGTTTCTGTGTTGTTGTTTTTTTAATTTTTTTATTGTTGACAGTATTATAGATGTCCCCCATCTCTTCCCCTTCCTCCCCCCCACCTAGCCACAGGCCCACCCCAGGCCTTCACCACACTATTGTCTGTGCCCATGGGCTATGCACATATGCAAATAAGTTCTTCGGTTAATCCCTTCCCCCCTCTCCCCTCCCTCCCCCATCTCCTCTGAGATCTGTCAGTCTGTTCTTTGCATCCATGCCTCTGGATCTATTTAGTCAGTCAGTTTATTTTGTTCATTAATCAGCATATTTATTTCTGTTTACCTGCTATACATTCCCTATCTCACTCGACTGCTCTTGTCCATCCAATCTCCCTTCACGCCTTCATGTACTTTCTAGCTGCACCACATGCCAGTTTCCCAAATAAGCCTCCCTGTGTTTCACACTTTCATACTGAATGCTGTCATTCCATTTGCCTTAAGAGCATCTTACTTCCCTCCAACACACACATACTTATCTTGTAGCTTTTCATGTCTTCAAACCCTCAGTGCAAGTGTTGCTTCCACTAAGTGGTCTTTCTTTAGCATCTGGCTGCTTTTTGAGGCCCCCTTCTAAGTACTAGGAAGCTCCCATGGAAGTACCTCTGTATTTCCCCCAGGGTAGTTTTCCCATGGTGACCATTGATTCCCTTCGATGTCTTTTCCTCTAGGAAGCTTCCAGAGATTGTCTGCATCTTGTTCAAGTTATATCCCCAGCCCCTGGATCCTAGTAGGTGTCCAATAAATATCTTTAAATGAATGAGTCAGTTTGTTTTATTAAATGTTGTAAAGTGTCCAAAAAAAAATGAAAACACATTGTTCCCTTTAATAATTCAGAGCCGTTTCAACCAAAGGCCTGAGCCAAATGGTAAATTATAGAAACCAGAGAAGCAAGCAAAAGGCTCTGCTTTTGTTAATGTCTGCTACAGTTTGGATGAAGGAAGAGTGAATTCCTGGCCAAAAGCAACCTCTTTCTAAAAGGAAAATTATTTTAAAGATGTATGCCTGGAGGAGGGTAGTGGGAACAATTAACATTTAAGAATTTTAGTTTATTTTTTTCCTTGTCTTATTGGCATCTGAATACACACTTTAGATCTTGGAGCAGAGAACATCAGTTTGATGGGTGGTTTCTCCCATAGACACCGCAGAGGTTATATTGGACTTGAGAGGCAGAGGAATGGGCCTTTGAACTACAACAGCTCATATACGGCCCTGGCCACAGGTGAGGCTTGAAAGGTACTTGTGCTGTAATCATTTCTTGGAATAATGAAGTTTTATATAAAATCCCCAAGACATAAAAATGATAGTGTTGTGTCTATGTCAGAGCAGTTACATCCCCAAATGATTTCTGACTCTGGGAACACAATTCTTTCAGTTAACAAATATTTAAGCTATTCTTGAGGTTGTTCTAAACTACAACGATATAGCAACAAGTAAAGCAGAGTGACTTTTTTTGTTAAAATTACAGAGTGCTAGGTGCTCTGTCTCCTCTGGGTAGTCTGACATAGTAGGTCTGAAATGGTATTTTGTGGTTCTAGGGGCACCCCAAGTTGAGAACCACTAATTTTATGGGACTGAACATGCATACTACAATTAGTAACTGTAGATGGCATCATTATGTACAAAATAAAGTGCTGATGCTTGAACAAACACTTTTTTCTTCCTCAAATTAACTCAACCTCTGCAGACACTGATGGCTTCAGTGATGTAGCCATTTGCATGAGGGGCTACATCCTGTTTTGTTTTTTATTTCTAATACATTTTATTGATTTTTTTTACAGAGAGGAAGGGAGAGGGATAGAGAGTCAGAAACATCGATGAGAGAGAAACACCGATCAGCTGCCTCCTGCACACCTCCTACTGGGATGTGCCCGCAATCAAGGTACATGCCCTTGACTGGAATCTAACCTGGGACCCTTCAGTCCATAGGCCAATGCTCTACCCACTGAGCCAAACCGGTCAGGGCAAGAATTCCTGTTTATTGTTGGTAGCAGTCCTATCCTACATATAAATAGCCTGGGCAAAATGCTTGTTGGAGATGAGAGAAGCTGTTGCTTTTATATTTCTGTCACCTTTGCATTTAATAGAGAGCACACATAATTTTGATAATCACTCAGCTTACCCAAATAGTCAGACATACGTATGACTGGCATCTACTTCAGTAGCTAAATGTTAGCATCTGACCCATCAAGGCATCGGTGGTATGCTGTTTTATATGTTTCACTCTCTGCCCTATTTAAAGAGCCATTAAATCATTAACTCATTAAGGGCCATATAATTCATGCCAATGATGTCATACTTTTTCCAGCATATGTGTATGCCCTTACCCTTAGCTGACTGGCAATCTCTCTCTCTCTCTCTCTCTCTCTCTCTCTCTCTCTCTCTCTCTCTCTCTGTGTGTGCACATACATAGGCACACAAATATCCTCTCTTTAGACTTTTGTTGGACTCTTCTCTCTCTTTGTAAAATAATCAGGATGTCAACTGAAAAGAGAATTGGAAAAAAATATTTTTCTTCCTCTTCTCCTCTCTGGCTGCCTCCCAAGGAACTAAGCTATGCAGCTCTGGATTCTGTCTGACACATCTTAACTCCTGACATTTAGCAGATGCTTCTCCAAGAAATGGGGGGGGGGGGGGGGGGGCGAAGGCGAAGCAGGGTGCGATGTAAGTAATTAGATTAACGATGTCTCAATTATCAAGATGTTTCCACAGTGTCCCCTTCTGCCAGCAAATCTGGAACAGAAAGGTTGTCTTCAGGGAAGGCCAGGTTGAGTCAAAAGATACACTGGTTTGTTCTGCAATAGGATGAAGTAAGAAAGTTGTTTTTTTTTTTTTTTAAGCTATGTCTAGTTTTCATACCAAACAATAAGCAGATAAATCCAAGCCTTAATCTATATGAGATCACTGAACTGGCAAAATTAGACTAATAGAGGCAGTTTCGATTTGAAATTCCCTCCTCACTTCTAGCCCACTGATTTAGCCCCTATTCATTTTACCGTTAAATAATTCACCTTCTTCCTGTATGAGGCTCACAAGTTGGTATTTTTTGGTAGAGGACAAAGAAGTCTAGGATTTGTTGCTCAGCTCAAAAATTAAATTTGCAGTTCATCTAAGAGTAAGTGCATATGTTTGTAAATTTGTGTCTGCATTCAATATATGCCTATAAATGTTCAGTATCTTGAGCTCCCTTTTGGACAAATCATAATATCCACTGTTACCTTCATTAATTCATGAGTTAAATAAAATCTTTGATGTGTTTATTCTGCTTCTATATAAGAGCCATGTTTGTGTCCCTTTTAAAAAATGCCCCCCCCTTTCTTCGTTCCCCCCTCTTCCCCTGGACCAGCCTAGCCAGCATGGCTCAGTGGTTGAGCATCAACCTATGATCCAGAAGGTCACGGTTCGATCCCCAACTCAGGGCAAATGCCTGCGTTCTGTGCTCTATCCCCAGTGTGGGGTGTGCAGGAGGCAGCTAATCAATGATTCTCTCTCATCATTGATGTTTCTATCTCTCTCTCTCCCTTTCCCTTTCCCTTCCTCTCTGAAATCAATAAAAATATATTTAAAAATTTTTTTAAAGCCCCACCCTTTTTTTTGCTTATTTTTCTTAGTAATTTCTCTCATTTGCATCAGAGATCTATTGCAGAGTATCTTTTTTTTTTTTTTTTTTTTCCAGTGAGGATAATTCACTTGGCAAAACAAACTAAAATGAGAAGATTGCTTGAGACTTCAAGGGTAGAATAAATAAAAGTATTGCTATGAAATAATGAAAGACTCCTTTTAAAAGTACCATATCAATGTGAGTGCCTATTGCTAATGAATAAAATCGATACTCCCTTCTATTGTGGATATAACCACCAAAGGTATTGACTTTCTTAAGGCAACAATTTGGAGCTTTATTAGCTTTAGGTAGTACTGCAGGTGGAATAAAAAATCTCATTTTCGATCACTTCTTCAGCATTTCTCACCAGTGTCCACATTGTTCATCATTATAACATCACCTCGTGGCAGAACTATCCCGATGTCCATGATTGCAGCTTATTTTATGTTATGTTCATTTTTTTGTAGGTTTCCAGTGTCTTTGCTTCAGAAGTAAACTCTCCCCCAAACGTATCTGGAGCTGAGTTACAGATGCTGTCATGCATGGTGGTTTTGTGCTGGTTTTGTTAGTTTCACAGCCTGACTTCTCCTGACCTTGTCCTTAGATTAGTGCTCTGTTCCATCTACAGTCCCAAAGTCTCATAACTACTGGCTGTAATGAGTATAATTCCAGCATCTGGCGAAGCCGCACTAAAAGATATTGAGGAGTCTGGACTTGCTGCATGAAGGCCTCAGAGACCTCTGTACCGTGGCATTTGAAGATCAGAATGTCTCTTAGGACACACGAGTCCTCCTGCTGTAAAATTGAGGGCTCAGGCAGGCATGGAGTCTGTGTAACTCAACATAAATGGAGCCTTACGCCATGTTAATCCATAGAATTTTCAGGCAAACTATTTAACAAGAGGAATAAGACACATAACAATGCATTTTGCTAGTGTCATTTTTATCACGCCTTCACCACTGTGATTGTCATAATTCTAAGACCCCGTTCCCCCCAGTTCTCACTCCTGGTGTACATGTGCTGCATAGCTCCCTCCTCTTTACTGTGGTTGGGGTCAGTAACCATGACAGGATATCAATCCCCTGGTTAGGTCACTAATCAGTTGACTCTGAATTAAGCAAAAGGGAGATTATCTTGGAGGACCTAAACTGATCAGGTGACCCCTTTAAAAGGTTGGAATCTTGTACTGCTGGTTTGGAAGCAAACAAGCATTGTGACTGTCCTGTAGAGAAAGTCCCCGTGGCTAAGAGCTGCCAGGAAACAGGGACCTGCCTTCAGTCCCGCAGGGATCTGCCAACAAGCTGAATGAGTTCCACAGAGCCCCTCCCACTCCAGGGGAGCAGCGTTCCCGCCAGCACCTTCACCAGCCTCCTGAGACCCTGAGCAGAGAACCTTCATGCCACACGCAGCCGCCCGGCCTACAGAAACGGTGAGATAATAAGTGGGTGTTGTTTCAAGCCACCACGTTCTTGGTGATGTGTTACTCAGCAGTAGAAAACGACGACAACCTCTCTTTAAAAGTGGACGTTCCAGACCCTGAAGGACATGCTTACAGAAACACATTTCTTCAGAAAACAATGAAAACGGCGCCCTTTGAGAGGACCCACAGGAAGTCAATCAGCAGAGCGGAGCAGAGCCGGCTGAGCATGCCCTGGTGCACTTGAACACAGACCTGCTAGCTGGCAGGGCCAGAGATGGGGAACCTATGACACGAGTGTCAGAGGTGACACGCAAACTCATCTTTTTGGTTGATTTTTCTTTGTTAAATGGCATTTAAATATATAAAATAAATATCAGAAATATGTCTTTGTATTACTATGGTTGCAAATATCAAAAAATTTCTATATGTGACACGACACCAGAGTTAAGTTAGGGTTTTCCAAAATGCTGACACGCCGAGCTCAAAAGGTTCGCCATCACTGGGCTAGGCACTGCTTCTCCTGCACAACTTGCAGAGGGACCACATTTCCCCCCATCTATAGTGGCCTGATCCTTTTGCAAAATATAATATACATGAATGAGTAGAAAAATAAAACTATTTTGAAGGCCATACAAGACAGAAGCCTCAATTTTTCATTATTCAACAGACAGAACATTACTGTCAAGCTGCCATGACATTTTCTGAATGTTTAATCTCGGTCTGGGTCCCTGTCACATGGCCGACTAGTTACAAACAGCAGGCCAGCACCAGCACGTGAGAGACATGGAGTGCTCCCATGCCTTCTGCTTCCATGCCTGAAACAGACGTCTCGTGTCAGCAGAGATAACGTGACATGTTCAGAGGGGACTGTGCCTAATTATAGAGGGGCGTTTTCCAGTTTGGGAGCTAGCTGGTCATTTCTTAGTTTGGTGTGAAAAGTCGTCTGAACGTGCCATAAAAAGCACACATTGCAGCTCCTGCTCCACTATTGAACAGCCATGGGATCCTGGCCAGTTATTTGTGTGTGCTAGACCTCATCTCTCTCATGGGTAAAAATGGCAATACTATTAATCATCTGTCTCCTATGGTTGTGAAGATGAATGAGGGAATGTGTATGGATGTGTTTTGCAAGCTGTGAAGCACTTTACACATGTATGAATTAATAGTACTACTATCACATTATCCCTCAATAACTCATTTCAGCATGTTCTGCACAGAGGATGGAAAATGAGGGAAATCTGGCCATGTGTTCCGAACAAGTCGATTTTACTGTTACTAACCGTTTCTGGGAATGACTGGGAACTGATGCGTGTAAACTGCAGATATTGAAAAAATTGCTTTGTCACCTTAATAACAGATGGCCGTGCACATCTTGTTTATGTGTAGAGTGCTCCTAATTAATAACATAAGCAGGAATCCCGGTCATTGATTTCCACCCTCTAATCATGGCCTTTATTCTGTCATTATTCTCAGGGGTATGTGAGGCAGGACTGATCCTCAAATAACTCCCACCGTACTCGCTAGTACCATCTGTGAGCATTGTGGCGTTACCACAACACAACCTCCAGAGATGGAATCGGGAAGGAAGACAGCAGCATCTGGGTTTACAGCAAGAACCCTGGCTCCATAACAGAGCATTGCTCGGTGAGACTGCCCAGCAATGCTTTTGTTTAAAAGACATATAAAGAATAACTATTAGAATGCTGCAAGTGTTTTCTTTTGCTCTCATGAGGTTAAAATGTTCTTCTCTGTGGTTCTCTCCTACCTTCTCATTTAGAAGAATCACTTTAAAATAGATTTATTATAGAATAGACTTATTGTCTGATGGTCTCATTTCATTTTGGAATTAAGAGGCTGGAACAATATTGTGGCCTCTGGGTTTTTCAGCCCTTGATAGAAAACAAGGTATTCCTTTAAAGACAATTTCTAGTTCACCATTCCACTGCATATATTTTTCATTTTTATAGTAAAACTATAAAAAAATCCTTTAGAGGGAGGGCGCAGAGTCTCTTGTGACTAACACACCATGAATCACTTTGTATATTCATTATGGCCTCAGTATTGTGCCACATTCATGCCTTCTGTATTATCCAAACATTGTCTTACAGAATCATTAAGAAAATTGAGTGTGTTTTGGATGTCGGGGAGACCAAGAAATAATATCTTTTACTGAATGAGAAAGAATACTCCTAGACACAGCAGCCGCAATCTGTGGGTGACCTACAATTCCACAAACAGGCTAATGAGCACATTCCTGCGAAAGGAGCAATAGAATGTTACCTATTGGTCAGTCTGCTGAAGTTCAGCTGCTGACAGTGACCTCAATTAAGAACATACCTGCAAGGAAATATCCCTCTAAATTACAACCAAATAGCCAATGGATTCTGTAATAGCATTAAGTGTGAACAGAACTCATAAAAATGGCAAAACAGTAAAAATCTATATATATAAAACTCTAATATGCAAATAGACTGAACGGCAGAACAACCGAACAACTGCTTGCTATGATGTGCACTGACCACCAGGGGGCGCGTGCGGAACATGGAGGGCATCGGCAGCAGGCGGCGGAGCATGGAACATGGTGGGCATCGGCCGCAATGGGATGGTGGAGCAGGTGAGTGGGGGCGCCAGACCAAGTCGGGGCACCGGTTGCTGTCATTGGGCATGCCTCTGGTGGTTACTGAAAATTTTTTGCTCCCACATGCTGCAGTCCCCCTAGGCACTTGCACCTACTGCTGTCACTGGCCCCACTTGCACCCGCTGCCGGCACCGGAGCCGCTTCTCGCATCCACTGCTGGCGCCCGGCACTGGTCCTGATCACTCGGCACCATCAGCAGGTGTGAGCTGCGGCTGCTGGCCCCAATCGCCCCTGAGGGCTTCTCCACCTCCCGTCCCCCTGAGGGACAAGCGGGGCAGCAGCCACCGCTTGCACCCGCTGACGGTGCTGGCCCCACTCATACCCGCTGCTGGGGCTGTCCCCAATCATTGCGCGCCATCAGCGGGTGCAAGAGGGGCCTGCGCTGTCAGTGCATGGGAGTGGCAGCGGCAGACAGGGGATGGGGGCGGGGGGGCTGCGGTGGGAGGGGCCGAGACCCGACCCTGTGCCTTCTGCAGCCTTGTGGCCCACAGTTCCTTTCAAGGTGCACGAATTCATGCATTGGGCCCCTAGTGTTAATGATAAGAATGATGAGCAATGGCATTTTAAGGTAAATGTTGGTGTTCATCATGGAGCGGGGAAAGAAAGAACTCAGATTCCCTGGGTTTTCTCAGCTTTTCTAAACTCTATTGAACTTAAGTCAAAGTTTCACTTTTTATCCCAATTCATATTCTTTTTTTACTCAGGATTTCAACTTACTCAAGTTAGTTCAGAGTTATAATTTTAGCTCTGGCTTTCTAAGCCCAATTCAACAAGGGCTCTTAGCCCTATTCCTGGAATGTGTTCATGTGGATCCTGGAACACAATTAGAACCCTATTTCTGTCTTTATAGTAATACTAGAGGCCCGATGCACGAAATGGGTGCATGGGTAGGGTCCCTAGGCCTGGCCAGCAATCAGGGCCATCTGTGGGATGACTGTTGAGTGGGGCAACCGGGGGGGCGGGAGGCGCTGGTACCCACCTTGCCTGGAGGCCTGGTGCTGCCTGCTGGTCGGCTCCGCCCCCCGATTGCTGCTGCCAGTCGCCTCTCTCTGAAGAGTGGGGGGACAGACACTCAACGCAGGAGCTGCCCTTGGTCAGTGCACATCATAGCGACCAGTCGTTCTGCCAGTTGTTCCACCATTTGGTTGATTTGCATATTAGCCTTTTATTATATAGGATTAACAATTAGGACATACCTCTAACCAAGCACTTTCTCTAGGTCTTAGAAAGGGCTTCCAAACAATACAGCTTGTCAATAAGTGATGTCCGCTGACAATGTGAGATTGAGACTGGGCCGAGTAAGAAGCCTAAGATGTGCAAAATTCTAGCCTCTTCCTTAAGCAGGCTGTGACTTCAGTCTACCATCCATAGAAGTAAATCAGGGATGAGCAGGTGAGAACCAATAACAGGGTTTTGCAACATGTTACCAAGAACACATCAAGTGGGTACAAAAAGTAACAACATAGGGTAGAAGCAAAATGTGAAAGTAAGAAAGAATGCTGGTTTGGACAAGGGTGGCCTGAGAATTCAGTTGGAAGGATTATTTAAATTACACTGTTCATCCTGGCTCCCCACCACTCATTCGATAAACCTGTCACCTGTTTTCTGGTCCAAAGGCTTCCTGGGTCAACAGGACCCAAGTGAGTTCAAGCCTATAGGAGGAACATTTGGTAAGAGCCAAGAGCCAGTGATGGTACAGAGAACATTGGTTGGAATTAGAGTAGCTGCAAATAATACCTCTATCCAGGCCCACTTTCTCAAGGTCAATCCCTATGAATATAACCTTTCCATCTTTTTTTAGGATTTGGAAGATTACAGCTATTCATTGACTTCTTAGTCCCAAATTCCTCTACTTTTGTAGACACTGCTCTCTGGTTCTCAGTTTGGTCTTACTTGCATTCCTCTGCCCTCAGGTTAGTTCTCTCCCTGGCTTTCATGCCTCTTGCTCTAGTTTTCTTGTTTTATTTTTGTTTTGTTTTGTTTTTGTACCTTGTGACTACACTCCTGACTCTTTTCATTTGTGTTGCATGAACAAGTCCAGCTGGTCCTTCTGTTAGTGTTGTATGTTGACATCTCTCTGTTGTCTCACCTACGACTGGATAAAAATATCAATAGCTTCTGACAGTTGCAGTTCCAGCAAGATGTCAGCTTCTGCCTGGGAACACTCTCCTGTCATAGTGATAAGACATTCTTGCTAATCAATTGGTTGGGGCAGTGTAAATAAAGTGTATAGGAAGCTCCAGGAAGAAAGCGGTTTAAAGTAACTGAGGCATTTATTTATTGAGTGAAAGAAATAAAGTAGTTAGGAAGAAATGTTTGGATTATATCTAGAAATGGGTTATAATGTTCCCTTTTACGCAAACAAATTTAAAACACTGTAAAAGGTCTTAAAACAACAACGTATGAGGAATTGTTGACAGAAGACAGGAGAATTGGAGCTGAACCACGCGTGAGCCTGTGTAAACAGTGTGATAGACTTTCTTCTCTTTGTGCTTTAGTTTTGAGTCTGTGTTAATCTGATGAAGAGGAGCCAAATGGGAAAGTTCTCCTGATCATAAGAAAGCCCCGATGCTGTAGCAATCAGCTCCTGTTGCGTTTCCCAGAATCATACCCATTCTTCTTTCATTAAAATTTGTCGTTGACTCATCTCCAAAGATCCTGGATCGAAAATGATAGGAAAAATAATACGCCCAACTTCAATGTTTGTAAAAACAAGCACTTGTATTTAAATGCCCAGTGAAAACATGATGTATTTCCAATAATTTGCCCTTTAAAATTTCCTTTAGCACCTTCTATTCCTCAGGTACCTGTGGATTATTTGGTTAAATTCTTAAACATGTATTTATAGTATAATATAAAGGGAAAAAAATAAATATATTTGATCTGTTCAGCACCTGATCTGATTATTGTCAACTCCATTAGTACATCTTTATGTAATTAAAATTCTTGAGAATATAAACATTTTAGGCTTTTAACATTTATGGTTATGTTTTAAATATTCCCCATACTGTTATGTACTGTTATAAATCTTTGTAATGTACTTTTTAATGAATAGTGTGTCAACTGGTTGATATACATTATATTCATAGTAATATTCCAATATTTGTTATTGGCTTGTTTTTACAAATTTTTACTGCTACATATAACATTACAATGAATACCTTCATATCAATTAATTATTTCCTTAGGATTAGCTTTCAGGACTCTGTGCTTTGTATAATTACAAAAATTATAATGACTTTTATAATTGTTGTTATGCTAGTTACTGTCCTAAAGAATTCATTCATTTAGTCATTGACTTTTCATTTCACCCAACATTTATAAAGGGCAATGTGTCTACCACAAAAAAAAAAGTCAATATAGCAGGTGCAAGACAAAATTGAATGGGGAGTTAAATGAGGCAATCATAATAACAACACACTCTGATAATACATAGTACAATGACTCACCTTTGCCATGGTTTTCATGCTGATGGATGGAAAGTAAAACCTATCTCCTGACATGACACATCTTTGTCTCGCGCTTACTACATTGTGCATTTTTTCCACATATCTCCCTTTATGAATATTTGGTGAATGGAATAATCAATGAATAAATAGATGGATTCCTAAGGATGGTAACTTAGTATAACATCGTCGTCATGTAACAACAAAGAGCCATTACATGAAACATTTGACTGTCATAAATTGTTCTTAGTTTACCTTAGAGCCTTAGCGTCTAGACCAGTGGTTCTCAACCTTCTGGCCCTTTAAATACAGTTCCTCATGTTGTGACCCAACCATAAAATTATTTTCATTGCTACTTCATAACTGTAATGTTGCTACTGTTATGAATCATAACGTAAATATCTGATATGCAGGATGGTCTTAGGCGACCCCTGTGAAAGGGTCGTTCGACCGCCAAAGGGGTCGCGACCCACAGGTTGAGAACCGCTGTTCTAGACTCAATCTCTCCTGACCTTATGCTCCAGGTACAACAAACTCTTCACTGTCCTCTGACTATAGCTCTGCACCTTATGAAAGCATGCAATGAAATACCATGCTTTAATGGAAAACAACAAAATCTCTCTTTAGCTAATGTTGAAAGACAAAAATAAATGAATTCACAGATTCATAATCTAATGCTATTTATGTAAATTAAATACTATTTGGAGATTACTTTTTAACACAAGGGAAGATTAGGAAAGGTTTTTCTAAACAAAAATAAGGCAAAAGGATGACAGCATGACCTTTATTGCTAATAGACCTGCCTAACGATGCACTGACTCTAGAGACATATGCCTGTGTTTGATTTACCATTCATTAGCAGCAGACATTTTACAGTTCTTTAAAGTCACATGTTAATTTGGAGGAAACTAATTAGATGAAAATTGCATTTACTCTTACATCAGTCAATTTTCCTATCCATTTCACGATCTCTTACTTCCTATTGTTTCATTACATCATATATAATTCTCTCTTTACTCTTGGCTATTGAGGTCCTTTGTGCACCCCTACACATTTAATAATCAATGATGATCATCTTAAGATTTTAATTGGAGTTGTATTTAATACAGCACATGGTGGTATTGATGATTTCCCTGAAAATCAGTCTGTTCTGTCATATATGTATTCACTTCATGGATGAGGATAAAACTAAAGCTTTTAAAAAGAAGCTGATTTTCTCCCTTCTCACATGTTTGCCAACCCTAGAGCATGTCAAACTGTACTTTACAAATCCATTTTAAAACATCTTTATAAAAGAAGAAATGAAACTTTTGCCATATATATATATATATATATATATATATATATATATATATTTATATATATATTTTATTGATTTTTTACAGAGAGGAAGGGAGAGAGATAGAGAGTTAGAAACATCGATGAGAGAGAAACATCAATCAGCTGCCTCCTGCACATCCCCCGCTGGGGATATGCCCGCAACCCAGGTACATGCCCTTGACCGGAATCGAACCTGGGACCTTTCAGTCCGCAGGCCGACGCTCTATCCACTGAGCCAAACCGGTTTCGGCCATATATATATTTTTAAAAAAGAATTCCCCACTAACTTTGAGGGAAATTCTTAATGTCTTTTAAGATAAATAGATAGATAGATGATGGATAGAGACAGATATAGTTATACTTATGGGGAATACAGCAAGAAGTACAGTTTGACGGGCTCTAGGGTTAACAAACATGTGAGAAGGGAGAAAATGTTTATGTATGAAACTATCTGGTGATAGAGAGGTGGAATCAGCAGATTCCTGCTTTCAGCAGCCGAGGTCTCAGAGCTGGAGCCGAGCCTCAGAGCTAAAGCCGGCTCTCAGTTCCAGTGACAGCCATAGAAGGTAAATAAAATCCCAGAATAAAAAAGAAAAAAGAAATAAAAGAGAGGTTGGGAGCTTCAGTCATCCGCCAGCCTGAAAACGGCCCTCAGCCCCTCACCCAGACTGGCCAGGCACCCCAGTGGGGACCCCAACCCTGAAGGGAATGTGACCAGCTGCAAACAGCCATCATCCCCTCATCCAGGCTGGCCAGGCACCCAAGTGGGAACCCCAACCTGATCCCGGACACCCTTCAGGGCAAACCAGCCCACCCCCACCTGTGCACCAGGCCTCTATCCTATATAGTAAAAGGGTAATATGCCTCCCAGCACCGGGATCAGCGGAGCAGCAAGGCCTCACTTCCTCTGTGTCAAGCGGAGCCACGAGGCCTCCCAGCACTGGGATCAACGGAGCCGCGAGGCCTCCTGGCCCCTGGAGCAGCGTGACAGGGGGCAGCACCCAAACCCCTTGATTGCCCTGTGGCTCTGTGTGTGACAGGGGGTGGGGCCACAACCTCCCTATCCGCCCTGCTCTGTTCGTGACAGGGGAAGGCGCCCCAACTCCCTGATCGGCCCTGCTCTGTGTGTGACAGGGGGCAGCGCCCCAACCCCCTGATGGGCCCTGCTCTGTGGGTGACAGGGGGTGGAGCTGCAACCTCCCCATCGACCCTGCCTTGAGTGTGACTGGGGCGGCGCCCCAACCCCCCAATCAGTCCTACCCTGAGCGTGACTGGGGGTGGCATCGCAACCTCCCGATCCGCCCTGCTCTGTGCATGACAGGGAGCGGTGCCCCAACTCCCCAATTGGTCCTGCTCTCAGCCCCACCAGGGGCTGCACCTAGGGATTGGGCCTGCCCTCTGCCACCCGGGAGCAGGCCTAAGCCAGCAGGTCGTTATCTCTCGAGGGGTCCCAGATTGTGAGAGGGCACAAGTGGGGCTGAGGAACAACCCCCCCCCCCCCCGCCAGTGCACAAATTTTTGTGCACCAGGCCTCTAGTATAAAATAAATATCAAAAATATCAATCTTTGTTTTACTATGGTTGCAAATATCACAAAATTTCTATATGTGACACGGCACCAGAGTTAAGTTAGGGTTTTTCAAAATGCTGACACGCTGAGCTCAAAAGGTTAGCCATCACTGCTTTAGAAGAAACATATAATATGATTTCTTTTAGATAAATTTCCAGCACTAGCTTTCTCTCTCTCTCTCTCTCTCTCTCTCTCTCTCTCTCTCTCTCTCTATATATATATATATATATATATATGTAATAAATTTAAATTTTATTTAAATTTAAATTTTGATTGAAGGTTATATAAGAAGATGTGTTATGGGAAGAACATATAGGTAAATATAAGTTACTGATAATATTTTAATTCTTAGGTTAGGCAGTGTATTCATCAATGTTCATTATTAATAAATTAAAACAATACTAATAAGTTCAGAAGTCCATGCATGGACTATTGAGAATAAACATGGAACAAGGGCTATATTGACCTTATTCTGTACATGTGTATGCATCTGTATTAAAAATGTAATTATATGTGTAATTTAAATATTCAGTTCCTACAAGGCTTAAGCTAGTAGGATCCTGCCAGCTCTACTCACATCCTTATTTACTGTCCAGCTCCCCAGAAGTAGCACCCAATTCTCTTTAAGAAAGTTTTTGCCCAATATCCATCTTCTCTCTCGCTTTCAAACTGGTATGACCATCTCCCCTGTTCCTACCTCCCCTCCCATGCTCTTTGACCTTGAATGTTAAGGTCTTACAGGACTTTTTTGAAAATCCCTCTGCAATCCTTTTACTGGGGTTTTCAGAAAAAGGTCACGTAAGCCTCTGTCTCTAATCAGTGATTATTAACCATATTAACCTAATATGGCAACCCCAGTCCAGTCCCTGTATTGGGTGCTTGAGGTATATTCTCCATAGACTTTTCTAATCGTCTGTGTGTGTGTATATACTTAGAATGTGAATAATAGCATAAATAATATAATAATCTTGCATCTCTCATTTTTTTATTCTATAGGGAAAAAAGAGAAAGTGATGTCTTATCTGAAGCATTTTGAAAATATTGAGACTAGATTTACAATTCTATCAGATTTGAGGGTTGTATTAAAATAAGTACAAAAATACTAAGTAAATAATAGGGAAGTATAAACGGTGCTAGAAAAATATGAAATAAATAACGAACCATGTGGTGCAACTACAAAGAGTGTTAGCATGGTCATGATGTTATCAATCATGATATTTATAAACATTACAATGTAAACTATATTTTGATGGGGTATAACCACATGTTTACATGTAACTGTATTGGATATAGCCACATTTTTTACCTAACCACATATTTTAACTGTGACTAGTGTGAATGTAGATGTAGTATCCATTGATATGAAAGAAACAAACTCCATTTTTCGTTGTAAGTGAATGGAAAACCAGACATAGACATGTGACTTACTTGAAAATAAAGAGGTAAATACTAGAAGGTCCCATAAGCTCTCTCAAGAAGCAGGACACCTGAGCATGTGGAGAAAACAGGAGAAATGGAAACTTATTTTAAAGCTTCATATATTTACAAGTATATTTATTAAAATCTTCACTACTGTCTTGCAATGGCTTCAGAGTCAGTCTCTTTTAGAGCTCTTACAGTTTAACTGTCACAATTTCTTCCTTTTTCATGGTTTTAAAAAACTCTCACAGTCATCCAACATGTAGCCCATAGTGCTTAGAACTTTACTTTCTGAATACTAACTTCAACAGATACTTATTGATCAGCTGGAAACGAGTAATAGTGAAAAGTATACATTTTGAGATTAGATACAAGTTGGATATGATATATGGATATGAAATATAGATATATGATATGTAAACCCCAAATAAAATTAGGCATAAACAATTTACCATGGATATACAAAATATACAATGAATACACAGAAATAGCATATTAAAGTATAACGTAACAACTAAATAGTATAAAATATATTTTACTTACTTTTTATTTGCAACTGTATAAACTGTACATAACACTTATAGATGTACATACAAAGATCATAAAGAGAATTTTTAAAACAATAAAGAAATTATATATATTACATATAATATGTATACATATACATATATTTATAAACACTAATATTTGTTCTTGTCTATATATATATGCATTTGTACATACATATTTCTGGATATAGACCCACATGCCACATACAAATACATGCATATTTTATATTCATTGATAGTCAAATATAATAGAAAATATAGAGTAAATAATCACAGATAGGTAGGTTGACTTGCAGACAGGTGGCCATAGACTTATTTTTAACTCCTACATACAACTGAATATACTATGTATAAATATCAAGAAGTTAATACATAAAAACACACAGACATATACACACAAACCACACATACAGACATAGGTACAGAAATAGAAAATAGTTAATCTATTCAAATATGTACATTCATGGATTTGCAATGAAAGCTAAGCATGACTAAATGTATGGATGAAATAAGGAACTATCTATACATAAGAGAAGTAGGGTAGGAGGGAATAAAATTAGAAGGCGTTCAAATAATAACAGCGACTCATAAAATATCTAAGGTAACATTGCCCTGGCTAGTTTGGCTCAGTGGTAGAGTGTGGGCCCGAGCAGGGAAGGGTTGAGGGTTCAATTCCCAGTCTAGGGCCCATACCTGGGTTGCAGGTTAGGTCCTGTGCCCCTCAGGGCACATGCTGGAGGCATCCAATCCATGTGTCTCTGTCACATCCTGGTTTCACATATTCTGTCTCTCTCCCTCTCCCTTTCACTCTCTCTGTTAATATATATAAACATCAGAAACTATGAGAGTTCTGTGTACAAAATAATCTTCATCATCTCTAGACATATTAATGTGTTGCATATTCTCTACTTCTGTGCAGCTTGTAAAAATGTGTGACTCTCACCTACACCCCACCCCCATCTCGACCTCAACCCGGGTAGTTGTGAAATAACAATCATCACTTTAAGGATGACATTTGATATCAGAATAGTGTTTCCCAGCACTGGGATTTTCTTCAAAGGAATTAGCTTCACAGTGTACAACTTAGAAAAACTGAAGTGTGAATTTTCAGTACCAGAGGTTCGTCTGAAGTAGAAATAATCAGAAATCTCCAGAGAGCATGTTTCATTGTTGTTACTTACAGTGAATTTTCACTGACTCGTGTCAGCATATTGTTCCTCTCACCTTGTGCTCTCTTGACAGAAAATACCTGTAATTATTTGAAATCTGGGTATTTTTCCCAGCATACATGATTTGGCTTACAAACACACGCATGCTGGTGAGTAAGTCTTCTGTCCACAGTGCTGTCCTATCGTCTCACAGTAACAAATGTTTCTTCGTCTGTTTATTCATAATATTTGAGGAGAAATTGACTTTAATATGTGACTTTTTATTCACCATTAAAATTTTCAGGAAGTATTGGTGCCCAAAAGTGTTTCTGAAACACTTTTAGGAAGAGACAGAGAGACAGAAATGAGCCTCGCACCTTGTTATGAGTCACAACGCTTTCTCACTAAGAATAATTTTACAACTGTAGTTAGAAGTTGTTTAAATTAAACTAATATGTGCACTTCAGATAAAATAGCAGTTTTTGGTGGGGAAAATGTCAATGTCTAGAGGATATTTTGGATGTGGGAGTTATTTTGGTTGTCACAATATTTAGGGGTTATTGGCATTTAAGAGAGCCAAGAATGTTAGGCCACTAGATAAATATTCATATAATTTTTAAAATCTGCTCTGAGCCAACAGAAACTGACTTCATGTAAATAGGGGAACTATTATAAAGTTTGTTCTGTATTTAGAAAAATGTCATCATTGACAGAAATTTAATTAATGGCATTTGGTTCACTAACTCATACCCATGTATCACATTTTAAACTAGTGAGTTCAGTGATTCCATCTATAACCACACATCTCTGATGACTTCACTATTTATTTCAGGGTAGTTCACTTTAACTATTTATATTGTGAAAGACAAATTATATTCTTCTAAATGACTGTCCTTTGGAGAGGTTTCTATTACCCAAATACGATATTAGCTTTTAAAAAAGGATTTTAAAAATCAATTTATTAAAACCCATAAACTATATTCAAATACATGAATTAATAACACAGTTTTTAAAGATGTAATTGATTACCTTTGGAAGATAATAAGGAACCAATTAATTATCTTAAAAACTATAGATGAAGCAAAAGGTAATAATTTTCTTGCTTTCTGTGTATGGCTGCTTGCTTCATTTTGCAATCAAATAGTAGACTTGGGCAAACATCTTTTCATAAAAGTATTTCAATTAGTAAATAAAACGAATTGTTAAATTATAGTGTCACTATTTTACAACTCCAATGAATTATTGGGTCTAAGCATTGAAACTCAATAGTTGCTAATACCATAAAAACAGAACAATCAGACATTATGTGTTTCCTAATGAAAAAACACACGCAAGAATGCAACACATAATCTTGCCAAAGAAATTGAATATTAGAATGAGAAAATCTCTGTATCTATTGCTATTTTTTCCCCCAGAAATTTTAGGGACTGAGAACATGTGGAAATGCACTGTAATTTAACACATCTTAATTAAAAACCCAATAGAACTTTTTTAAGGAAACAACATGATTATTACAATATTTATGTGTAAATTCAAAGGATAAGAAAAAAACAATTCTTAAAAAGAACAAAGTTGGAGAACTTATACAAGATTCACAATAAAACTAGAATATTTTATATATATGTGTGTATATATATATATATATATATATATACACACACACACACACACATAGGCATACACATTAATAAAATAGAATTGCTATCTGAAGAGTAAATTCTCTAATATGTTTTCAATTGATTTTGCACAAAGATTGCAATGGGGAAAAATGGTCTTTTCAACAAATCATGCTATAAGTACTGGATATCCATAAAGAAAAAATGTAATAAGAATATTATATAAAACTAGAGGCCCAGTACATGAATTTGTGCACAGGTGGGATCACATGGCATGGCCTGCGGGGATCCAGCCGAAACTGGCAGTCCAATGCCACTTCTGCCTGCCACTCCCACTCATCCCAGCCCTGCTGTGCTTGCCATGGGCTTGCGCCCAGTCAGTCCTGATTGGGAGAGGGTCGTGCTGCCAAAGCAGAGCTTGCCAGCTGTGAGCCCTGCATTTGGCGCCAGTCCTGAGGGGAGTAGGGGTCAGGGGGCGGAAGCGATCGGCCCTCCAGGCAGGTGGTGGGATGCCCTTGCAGGCCTGGGATCTAAATCCCTCCTGCTGACGTTCATGCTGTTGTCGGGAACCACCTGGTGGCTGCTTTTATATTGTTTCTTCCTTGCAGAGCGTCTAGGGAGGGGAAGCGGCCATGGTGCCAAGGCTGACTTCCAGGAGGCCAGCGGTGTTGTCAGGATCAAGCTGGTGGCGCCCGTCCATTGGTGCCTCATCCGTTCTCTGGAGATTGGACCTGCAGGACTACTGAGGGAGTGAGTGGCTGCCGCCAGGACAGGTCTGTCAGCTGAGCGGCACTCCCACTGTGGGAGCACATTTACCACAGGGGGCAGCTCCTGCATTGAGCGTCTGCCCCCTGGTGGTCAGTGTGCATCATAGCAACTGGTCAACTGGTTGTTCAGTCGTTGGGTTGCTTAAGCTTTTACATATATAGGTATACACCATATAGAACATGTACTCAAACAGATCTTGAACATAAATGTAAAATCTAAAACTATCACATTTCTAGAAGTAAACATAGAAAGGAAATCTTTGCTATCTTTAATACAAAAGCAGAAATCATTAAAAGTTTGACTTCAACAAAATTAAAACCACTAAATTTTCAAAAGCATTGTTAAGCAATTACATTTAACAGACTGAGATAAAATATTCATAATAGTTATATCTGACTTGTATCCAGAATATGTAAATAATTTTTATAATTCAATAAGGCGAATACAGATACCCATAACAATAAAAATCTGGACAAAGATTTGCTCAAATGCTTTACTAAAGAGGATGCAAATAGTTAACACAAAAAAGGTACTTAAGACCTTTAGAATTAGATAAATACAAATTACAACCACAACAAAATATGATTACACACTCAATAGAAAGCAGTTTGACATTTTCTCATAAAGTAAAGCATAGAGTTACCATACAAGCCAGGAATCCTACTCCTAGATATTTGTCCAACTGAAATAAAAGCATATTTCCAAACAAAGACTTGTACACAGATATTCATACCACCTTTAATATGAATCAACCCAAACTAAAAGCAAACCTACTTTCCATGAACAGCTAAATAATAAATAAACTTTAGTACATCCATACAACCTAATATTATTCAATCATGGATAATATTGGAACCAAAAAAGGAAACAGTTTATCAATATATACATTATTTGGATGAGTCTCAAACATTATAATCAATTGAAGAAGGTAGACACAAAAAGTTCAAATTGTTCCCATTCATATGAGATCATTGAAAAGACAAAACTAATTTACAGTGATAGGTAGCTGGTTAGTGGTTTCCTTGGGCTGTTGTTGAGGACGGAGAGCAAGGAGATGTTTTGGATCATCAGTACATTTGATTTTAAAATAATCTATAATAATAAAAGAGTAATATGCTACTTAGACCAGACAGCTGAATGACCTTCTGGACGTCACAAAGCTGCCACAGTGGGGGGCCAAGGCAGAGTGGTTAGGGGTGATCAGTCAGGCAGGAAGGCAAATGGTTAGGAGCCAACAGTCCCAGATTGTGAGAGGGTGCAGGCCAGGCTGAGGGCTACCCCTCCCCCCATGCATGAATTTCGTGCACCAGGCCTCTAGTTGAAGTATAAAACTATTAAGGCAGAAAATATTCAGCACTTTCTATCTGACTGTCATAGATAACTTGTAACTATAGACCTACTTTAAAAAATAATAACTAACAATTGTTTAATATTCATCTGATACTGAGCTGAATGACTTGTATAGGTTTATTTTGTCCTCATAATAACATTTTGGGTTTGGTACCATTATTCTCAATTCACACTTAAGGAAATTGTGGCTCATCAGTATTAAATAGTTTGGCCAAGTTCCCTTAGCAATCATAAGAGCAGTAGTCAGTTCTATATCTGTATGGTTGCAGAGAGCCTAATTTTAGTTAATTGCTATCTTCTTGGCCTTCTGAATCTTAACATTAAGTATCTATATCTTATTTCCTTGCACATGCCTTAAAGAAGCACGCTATGTTGTTACGCTCTTATTTTTTTCTACACATCTATTCAATAATAAATACTGTGAATATCTTAAGAAATATCAAGAAAGGAAAGGAGAATATACAAAAAAAGTAACTATTCAAGGGTGCTGGATACATAGGTTATTTGATATGTCTCTATATTTTGTACCCTTGTAGCAATATTGCTACATTACTTCTATAATTTAACAGCAACATACAGTTGAGGACTGGAGCATCGATCTCAGCATCATTCTTCCTGTATCTATTCCAGGACCTACACTTCTCTGTTCTATAATAGAAGTTTGAGTTGGAAAACCCAAGCCAGGAGAATTTGCTACCAATACCAGCCAGGAGAAGTAACACCACTTAACGGTAGCTTAGCAGTCACATTATGTCTGAGAATGGGGACAATCCAGTACCAATGGCATCCTATGCTGACTTGCCGTCACAGGATCATTCCACAGTCAACTATATCTTTACATCTGACTCCAAACTCACCCCCTTCCAAAGAATAGTTTCAACTAACCTCTCCCTTCTGAATACTTTACTCCACATGACTTAGGATTTAAGAAATAATTCTTAATTTATGTGGTAACTTTCTGACAGACCTTTGCCCACCGATATCAATCTTTTATATTTCTGTGAAAGCTGTGTTGACTTCTGTCTCTATTATCTATTCTGTTAGGATTCAATAGGCAATGAAGTCATCATTGAGATATAGCATCTATCTATCTATCTATCTATCTATCTATCTATCTATCTATCTATCTTGTTTGGAAGAAGTAAGTACAACATTTTGTCTTCTGTGTCCCTGCAGTGTGTAAAATTAAACTGTATGTTTCGCTAATCTCAGACTATACCCAGATAGTTTGATTCCTTCTGCCACATTGTCTAATTTTCTTGTTTTTCTTTGTCACCTCTTGATCTGTGATGGATGGTTGATTGTTGCTTTCTTAAATCCCAGTTCACAACAGAAAGTATTGTTTCACTTCACCACCAAATACCTCAATATCTTCATGTCATTATAAATATTTCATAACTTACTCAGTGTACACACACTCCTACTCCTTGTCTTATTTTAGTAACCTCCAAAATGTCTACATGGTTCTCTTTGGGGCAATTTTTCTCCAATTTTCAATTTTCTTTCCTACTGTCTACCTACATATTATGAGAATTTTTCCCCAGAGAAAATTGCTTCTGTGTAGATGATCTTGCTATTTTGGGTAAAATGGTCAGAAAGTACAAACTGCAATCTGGTCCTTTCTAAGGGGAGATCTAATTACCCAGCTGGCACTGAAGAATACAAACATTTTCACTCTGGACAGCGTTTATCTGTTTCTTGCAAGTACATCACTTTGAAAAGCTACTTGCTCAGCTAATCTGTAACCGTCGTGAAAATGTAATTTTTCCCTCCTCCGAACCAATAACAGGCACCTGGTAAGGCTGCCATGTGCACCCATGCATGCAAGTCTAACTGTTTCCATGGAAACCTAGAAAACCCCGTGTGCAAGGTTCCCAGCATCCCGCCACAGTTCCCTTTCCTCTGTGCTGCTCCATCTCTACATCCCTTTAGGGCTCTTGTGTGAGAGCACTGTGCTTTGCAACAACTCTGCCGCAGACTTCTTTTCCATTCTCGCTGTTAGAGGGCAGAGCCTGGGTCTTATTCAGAAGGGTCGGTACTTAGTTCAGAAGAGTGCCTTGGCCTTAATGGGCACTCGGCGCATGTGTGCTGAACTGCATTGGATTGAGGGCATATTGTCTTCATCAGTTTTACTTTTGTGATCTCGCAAACATGCTTATTAAGAGCTTCCTCAGCAGAATAATTGAGAAGATAAAAAGAGCCTGGTAACTGAATATAGGGTTTAAGTCACCAATTTATATACGTACTGGTATTTCCAAATTAAACATGAATTTTCAGCCTTCTCTCTTATCCTGAAAAATGTAAAACCTATAAAATTTAGAAATGAAGGAAAGTGAATTAATATTTATTGAGCAACTACTAACTATCAAAAATTGTACCTATCAATTTCCTGCAAATTCAGTATTAATATCTATAGGATCCGAGTGTTAAAACCTTAGGAAGTACAGCACATGTTGTCTGGGTTTAATTATTTACTTAACTTTACAATCCATGCCAGCACAGAATTTGTAATCATGCATTTGTAAATGATTGGGGTTAAGAATCTTAGAAAAGTAGTGACTAAAAACTTAAGGGCTTATTATAAAACAAGATGAACAGGCTGAGAAGATATTCTTAAACTCTTTTTTTAAAAAAAAACTACTGATAGACTATAAAGTGAAAACTGGAACATTTGGGAGAGAGTACCTTAAGGTGGAGGTATACCAACATATAAAAATAATAATTACTAATCTGAAGTATTAAACAATAACACACAAGAATACACATAATATTGGCAGAGGGTGATCAGGGTTGAAGCATTCTAAATCACTGTTTTTGTGACAGAAGACACGAGACCACTATATTTATAATGAAAAGTGAACATAATTGAGATGTTGCAACCCCGCTGTGTTAGTGGAGACCAAGGTGGGGGTTTCACCTGTACTCACTATGTCGTAACAAGGCACCTCCTCCCTTTCCTTGACAGTGTGGTGTCAGAGACCTAGTGGAGGGTAAATACACTCTATTCAGGGGTAACAAGGCCGCATCCCCTAAGAAGTGTCAGCAGAGACCACGTGGAGAGGCTGTACTTTCCTTCCATCCCTGGTAGTGCGGTGCCCCCTTCTCTGCAGGAGGGGCATCAGAAGAGACCTAGAGGGGAGTCAGGACTTCCGTCATTGCTCTGCAGTAACAAGGACAACCCATGGTGTTAGTCGAAGTCATGTGGAGACAAGAATGAGGCATCCCCTCCTAGGCAGCTTGATACCCATGGCAGCCTAGGATGGAGCCTAAACGCCCACACCCTCCCAGAAAGAACAAGGAAGACCCTCTACCTCAGGTGTCAATAGAGGCTGCAGGGAAAAACTAGACTCCCATCCTCTCCTGCAGTAATAAGGTGGTGCCTTCCTTCCACCACAGGAGCACTGTTAGAGGGAGCATGCTAACACAGAGGATTTCAATACAACCCAGAGTCTTCTAACATAGAACCCCAAATGTCCAGGCATCAGTGAAAAATCATTTGCTACACCAAGAACCAGGACCATCTCAAACCAAATGAGAAAAAACACTGAGATGACAGAGATGTTAGATTTACAGTAAGGATTTTATAGCAGCCATCATAAAAATGTTTCAACAAGCAATCATAAACATGTTGGAAACAAATATTTAAAAAGGAAGTCTCCGGCCCTAACCGGCTTGGCTCAGTGGATAGAGCATTGGCCTGCGGACTGAAAGGTCCCGGGTTCGATTCCAGCTGAGGGCACATGCCTGGGTTGCGGGCTTGTTCCCCAGTGGGGGGTGTGCAGGAGGCAGCCGATCAATGATTCTCTCTCATCGTTGATGTTTCTATCTCTCTCTCCTTCTCCCTTCCTCTCTGAAATCAATAAAGAAATATATTAAAAAAAAGGAAGTCTCCGCAACTAAATGCAAGCTATAAAGGAAAACTAAGTGGAGATTTTTATACATATAAAAATGTCAAAAATGAAAAACTGACCATATCAAATGTTGGCAAGTAGAGAACCTGGGAGTCTGGGTCACACACTGCTTATGGGAATATAAAATGGCACAACCGCTTTAGACAAATAAGATAAAAACATATATGCTTTCAAAGATTTGAATACAAATATCCCTAACAGCTTTATATGCATAAGCTTGTATTGGAAACAATTGCAAGTGTTTCTCAACACATGAGTGCATGAACAAATGGTCTTATGTCCATGCAGTGGAATGCACTGAGCAATATGCAAACACCACCGACGTAGTATGGGGAAGGCCTGAGGTGGGACAGGGATTGGGTGAAGAGGGGCAAAAAGGAAAAAAAATGGGAGACATCTGTAGTACTGTCAACAGTAAAAAAAAAAAAAAAAAAAAAAAAAAAAGGCTATTGATATACACTACAGCATAGATGAGTGTTAAGATAATTTTATGGAGTTATAGAAGCTTGAAAGAAATAGGTACCCTACAGTTTCCATTTATATAAAAATCTAGAAAATACAACAATATACAAGGACAGAAAACAGAGCAATGGCTGCCTAGGATGGGGGGATGGGAAGGTGTGGAAGGAAGGATTAAACAGTAGCCCTAGGAGAGGCTCTGGGTGTGATCCACAGAATGTTCTCACTGCCTGCATGGGAAGGAGGATGTGGTTGTTTCCTGAGGGACTGAGTACTGGTGCTGTTAGTTGGTTGTGCTCCTCTGGAAGTCCAGTGGGAGGGCCTAGGCTGCTACTCTGCATCCCAGCTGCCAAAGGCTACTTCTTGGGTCATTGCTGGAACGGGAGCCAGACAGGCTGACACCTGGGCTCCCACTGGCTGTCTCCACACCTGTGTGACCTCCTTGCAGGAGGGATGTGGTGACTACCAGACTACACCAGCCATGGCCTCTGAGATCTGCCAGTCCTTCGTGAAACATAGAACTGGAGTAAAAGGAAGTTCCAACTACAAACACTGCATCTGGTTTCACAAAGTCTTTATATCGTTCACATTGTTGTATGATAATGCTTCAAAGATCCCAGTTAAAGATATCACTTCAGCAGTTCTCTGCAGCTAACCTTCTTTTACCTACATTGAAACTTTCTCGATTCAATATAGCATCCATCCCAACAAGAATTTGGGGGCCAGAAAGATCTGCTGCAAGACTATTACAATTGTTGAGGGTCACTACACAGTCCAAAAGACTTGATCGGTAGAAATATATGATACCTGGCCTTAGTGACTAAAATTGGATTGTGCTTGACATGTGGGAGATGGATGAGTATATCGACTTAGAGAAAATCAGGGAAGCCCTTCCTAAATCAGAGGACCTTGCACAGTTGGCGCCCGACCTTGCCAAGATTGTTGAAAGCCTCAGCTTATCGCAGAGTTTTTCCACCTGATAAAACGGCATTTAAAGCAAATAGATCATGGATCTGAAAGTGACAACACTATAGAAAGGGTCTGCTTGGTGAGCTCATTGTCTTACAACACAAATTCAAGAAGCATGCAGAGCAGCTGGCCAATAAAGCATGAGCTATGCCCAACAGCAGCACCAGGTGTCAGGCAAAGAAAACTGACCAGCTTCAAGAACTGCCTCCCCAGTTAAAGCACCAGAGAATCCCGAAATGGTTAGAAAACGAGAACAGCCCAGCCGGTGTGGCTCAGTGGTTGAGCATCAACCCAGGAACTAGGAGGTCGATGCGCGAGCCACACCGACTGGGCTGTTCTCGTTTTACCAGGGGAAAAAGCCATTCAGTATGCTGAGGTCAACACTTCCCTGCTGATTAGCAGTGGGATTGCGCCTATGGAGAAATAGCCCTTTCACTGCAGCCTGAGTAAAGCTTTGAAAATAAGTTTTTAAAAAGTGATATAAAGGAAACTTTGAGGAGCAGTGGATATATTCACTGTCTTGATTGTGGTGACTCTTTCATGGGTGTTTCCATATTTCAAAACATTAGTTGTTAGCTCTAAATATGTGCAGTTCATTATAAGTCAATTATTACTTAATAAAGCTGTTAAAATTTATTTACATGGCTATTAAAAGCCCTAATTTTTCGACTTGATTGACCAATTTTCAATGACATTAATTTCTACTCTCTCCTTCATGTAGCCTTATTAAAATGCCCGAAGGGACCTTAACGTGGAATGATTCTATTGTTTGGATACTTCTAACCGATCAAAGAAAGCCCATTTTTGTTGTTGTTCATTCTAAAGATTATCTTTCATTTCTTTTCTAAGGCTCCACTTAAGTGTAACACTTTACCCAAATGAAAAGTTCAAAAAGGAAGGCATAAAATAATCTTGCAAAGTTAAAAAGCATGCTCACTACAGAAATAGGGTTAGAGGTAGGATTAGAAAAAATTTCTAAATAAAGAGCAGTATTTTTTAATCCAGGTGAAAAAAAGTATCTTTAATTTTACTGTAAAATCTGTATTATTTCCAGGTAGGTTCATTTCAGCCTTTAGTATTCACAATGTTTTAATTCCTGTGGTGGGAATTTCCTCTTAGCTTCTTCCCCTTCGCCTGTAAACTTCTTTGGAGCAGTCGGTGGTGGTTCCGAATCAACCCTCCCCATTATCCTTGACACTGAATCTTTTTAAAAGATGTTGTAGCCCTAGCCAGTGGATAGAGCTCCGACCTGTGGAACAAAGGGTCCTGGGTTTGATTCTGGTCAAGGGCACATGCCTAGGTTGCAGGCTCCTCCCTGGCCCTGGCCCTGGCCCTGGTCTGGGCTTGTGCAGGAGGCAACAGATCGATGTGTTTCTCTCACATGGATATTTCTCTCTGTCTTTCTCTCTCTCTCTCTTCCACTCTCTCTAAAATTCAATGGAAAAATATCCTAGGGTGAGGATTTTTTTTTTTTTTAAAAAGATGTATAATCATGAGTTATTCTTTTTTTTTTTCCTTTTCTTGTTAAAGTAAAATTATATTTAATAAGTGTTATGGATAATTTGTAAACAACTAAAATTCAAGCAGGACTAAAATGTGTGCATTGCTTCTTACTATCTTCCCCCAAATAAGCTGGGAACCTATATCTACCAGGACTGCGTGTGTGAATACAAATAGTCCCCTTTATAACACACATTATCGCATACTCTATGTAATGTTTGGTATCTTGCATTTTTCATTAAACGTGTGCGAGCCCTCATTGCAGCATAACAAGGAGATTGCAAAATCCAATCAGATAAAATGACTGGAGTGAAATGGTACAGATTGGCCTTCGGGAAACAAGGACCTCATCTTTCCCGGTCTCAGTTAAGTTCTGCCCTTGCTCTGCTGGCAGTTAGTTCTGTTTCTACTTAAATCTCTGAGGGAAAATTCTGGGCCCTGTTGCTGGATAAATTATTCAGTAAAATAGCATGGATTCCAGCCATCTATTTGTCTCCTACTTTGTCGAACTGGTCCAGAGGGGTTTGGCCAAGCAAACCTAAGAGCCGTAGGTACTGACCCTCAGCTTCCCAAATTGGAATTGCCTGCCTGCCACTTCTGTGCCTACTCTCTTCTCAAATCTTCCTAATAGCAGGACTCTGGCCCACCCACATTTGGGCTGGCTGGAAGCCAGTAGCTAATCAAGTTATATCCAAAGTATGTTTTCCCAGGTCTGCTTATTATTGCTGCTGTTATTCCTAGTTTATCAAGGTTATTATTTCTTATCAGTAAATATAAATATACCTCATTTTTTAAAATGGCCACATAGGTCTCCATGGTATAGATGCAGCATGGGCAGTGAGCCAGATAAATTTATTCTACTCTCCAGACAACATTTCTCAGGCTGATCAATAATGTATATGCTTTTTAATGGTGCCAACTTCTCCAGGGTATGTCTGGTTTTTAATATGCCTTGTGTATCGTGGCTGGAAATTTATGGAAAGGCTTCTCTAGTGTTTCATTTAGAACATCTACAGTCTGCATTTTGTCAATAGTCACAATTATTTTCCTCTATCTTCCAGGTCCTATCCAGACTGGTTTTTCTCTAGGCTTGTTATATAGCTGCCATCTTCAGTCATCTCTCCACCACCCTCTTGAATCGGATTTATCCTTTCTTGCATCCATTTTCTCTGCCTCTTCTGGTTTGGTACATGCACCCACTAGTATCTTCTAGGAAAGATTTATGGGAAGATAGTTTTATAAATCACTAAATACCTAAAAATATCTTTATTTTGTCCTTACACTTGATGAATAGTTTGGTTAGGTATAGGAATCTAGATTGAAAGTAGTTTTAAAACTATTTTAAAAACATGGGCCTACCATTTGTTGTCAGGTATAGTCAGTTGACATGTTTATTTTATATTTTTGTTATATTTCTTATTCCATTTTTATTTTTACCAAAACATTATCTGTGCATAATAATTTAAAATATATAATTTTACAAGTCTCATAACAAAAAAGTGTATTTCTCCACTCCATTTGTCCTCTACCCACCCAACCCCTACTCTCCACAGGCATCTACTTTCAAGTCTGTTAGTTGTTCCTTGTGGAATCTACAGACACATTCCCTGCACTGGGGGATCACAGGCTTCTTTTATGCTCATAGGGACCATGGAAAGCAATTAGGACCCCTACAGTCACTAGAACCTTGCCAGCCCTGGCCAAGGGAGTGGACTTCAATAAGTCATAATTAAAGGACGAGTTTCTACATAGATATTAGTTGGTAAAGAACTAGAAGAGATGCCCTAGCTGGTTTTGCTCAGTGGAGGGAGCGTTGGCCTGAGAACTGAAGGGTCCCAGGTTTGATTCCAGTCAAGGGCACATGCCCGGGTTGTGGGTTCGATCCCCAGTAGTGGGTGTGCAGGAGGCAGCCGATCAATGATTCTCTCTCATCATTGATGTTCTATCTCTCTTCCCTTCCCTTCCTCTCTGAAATCAATAAAAATGTATTAAAGAAAAAAAGAAATAGAAGAGGCAAAGCAACAGAATAGGCCCCTACTCATTTATTTAAACACAGAAGGAACTGAGCTAGAGAAGCAACAGACTGGGCATGGTGGAAATAATCAAATTTGCATGCTTAGACTCATCTTTATTAACAGCAACAGCAGCAACAACAAAAGCTTCCCTTTTCCCCTTTATTTCTTGCACCTACTCCCCTTTAATTTCACTACTACCTGAATGGTCTCATGATCCTACCCACTTTCATGGCTAAATTAAGTTCATTAATGCCCTTTATTGTATTATTATTTCATTGGGATTTTTGTTTTGTTTTGTGCTAATTGGTTTTCTTCCAAGGTTGTGCAACCAAAATATGCTTCTGTAATCCAAGTTATTCAAGGAACCAATTGTTTACCATTGGTGATGTCCTATAGACACCCGTTGGTTTTAAATGACCTTATATATATATTTTTTTGCTGCTTCTTGTGTGTTTGTGTGTGAAAATCTTTCCCTCCTCATTTGTTTTATGGCCAATTTTACCAATTTACCATTTAATTGTCCAACACTTATACTAATATTTCCTTTTTTCAGGTTTAGCTTTATCTCTTAATGCCCTCATATGAAAAATGAGAATTTTAAACTTCTGCTCCCTACCTCCAGAATACAGTTAACAGACCATTTGGGTAAGTCAATATTTGCACTTTATATTTGAATATTACATAGCTTTTAGCTTTCTCTGGTCAACTATGTCAGTGGTCAATCTTAGATATTTTTCTTTTTTTATATTAATTTTTACCTTCCAAAAGGACACAGAGTTTATGGAAGGCAGCACAATCACACCAGTGACAGGCACTCGGCCTTTATTACAGAGATTCATCTGAAACAGTTACTGGAGCTGGGGAAGGGTCTAGGGAAGGCTGCTGCCCGCGCATCTGGTGGTAGGGCTGGATTGGGGTCGGTCACAGAACTACAGATGGGAAGAAAAGCTGAGTGAGAAGCAGAAGGCAGCAAGGACAAAACAGAACCCATGAGCAAAATGTTTAACCTGACTCTCATTACCTCCGGCCTCTGCAGAAAAGCTGGGACTCTTTGCCATGCACTGAAGATGTCGCTGGCCCCGAACTTAGAGAGTTTAAATAAAAAGATCTGGCAGAAGCTGCAAGTTCTGCCCAGCTGCCAAAAGTAGCTAGTATATCAGTGACAATAGTTGTGAGCTGCACTCAGGGCTCTACATGGATCAACTCTAAGCTGGGACAACAGAGGAAAGGGAATTCTGGGAAACAGTTTCAACTTAGATTCATTGCCGGTATGAAGCCACCACAGACCCTCAGAGAGATAGAAACATACAAACAGACAGACAGACATTGGATTCATGAAATAAAACACAATGTTGTAAAAAAAAAAATTAAAGAATTTATTTTTAAAAAACTTTAGAAAAATAAAAAATACTATGGCAGGTTTTTATAATTCAATGGAGTATTCATAAATATCTATAAATACTGTTCCAATAGAATGGAACAATAGGACAGAGAGAAGAAAATTGGGAGAGAGAAAAAATAAGATACTTATAGGATCAAACTGAGATATCCAAACAATTGGATTCTGATAGAACAGAGGAAATTGGAGGAGGAAATCCTTTGTTGGACAGATAAGAGGAGGCACTGACTGCACTGATGGTCAAAACCTTAATTCCTCTGCAGAGAGAGGGCACTGTGGAAATAAGAAACCTGAAACTAAAAGCATAGTAATACAACAAATACAGTCCCAGTTAATCTAACCTCATGAAAGGCCAAAGAGTCACACCTTTTGCCAGTTTCTCACTTAGGTCAGAAGGTATGTCACTTAGAATGGAATTCCCCTTAAGAAGACAGACACCACGATAACACACCAGTTTAAATGTCAGAGTCACAATAGGAGTGGTTCCAGGCACATAATACTAAGCTACAGAAATAGGGAAAACATGGGCAGTCTCCAGCTGAGAGCTCTGCAGGGTCCCGTGTGTGAGCCAATTAGGACCTCTCTGATCAACCTTTGCTTTTGAACTAAGCATTGCATTCTTATGAACCAATTGCTCATTAATGGCCTCAGCATGTCTAGGATTCCTGGCACCTGCTGAACTCTGTGTAATTTATTCCCAGCATGCACCTATTTTTTGACTCTGGTGTCCTTGGCGTGGATGCACACTAGGTGGTATTTCTCAGGCTGACTCCCCAGTTTGTCTCTTCTTGAAGGCTATGTGGAGGACCATCACCAACCTGCCCTCTTCCAATCCTCAGAGAATGTGATGATAAATCTTCAGAAACTGACCCCTTGACTCATTACTAGAATTTTATGTGAACTCTTCATATTGTGAGTTATATGTCAGGATTTAGAACATATACCTCAAGTTCTTCATCTGAATTCTTATGGAATGCCTTTTATGTTGATGACTCATAAATCCAGGCCCCTTGGTCAATAGGAAGTATATCTGGGTTTGAAGGGAAATGAGACAAATGAGGACATTTAATTAGTTTGCCCACAAATTAAATTTATCCCATTTAAAGATTTTAAAATCATATCATTCCTAATTTTTTTAGTAAAATTTTCCCTTTATGAAATGACAAAATTAGTAGTTAGTTGTTTTATTTGAAATGATCTTGTTTGCTCAAATAAAAACTCAACTGGCAAAAGAGAAAAATAAATTAGCCACAGTATATCATTTTTTAAATATTGAATTCGTAGCCCTGATGACAACTGATCTACTTCACTGTGACAGAAAGAGACACTTCTCCCAGCATATTACATTTTAAAGTTGACTGTATTTTGTTACAAATATACAAATTAACTCTAAATATAAATCAAAGTCTGAAATGTAATTGATTACAAAGGTATATGTAAAGCAACCGGGATTTTTATGAAACTCGTTTTTTAGCTTAAATATTTCTATAGAAGTTTTTATCTTTATGTATATATATTGGTTTCAGAGAGGAAGGGAGAGGGAGAGAGAGATAGAAACATCAATGATGAGAGAGAATCATTGATTGGCTGCCTCCTGCACACCCCCTACTGGGGATTGAGCCCACAACCTGGGCATGTGCACTGACCGGGAATGGAACCATGGCCTCCTGGTTCATAGGTCAATACTCAACCACTGAGCCACATCAGCTGGGCAAAGTCTCTATCTTGATGAAGAAGTTATGGTTTATTTCACTAGTTACATGTGTGATAGGTAGGGAGAGACACACAGAATCCAGCTGTTAACCTCTGGTGCTGCTGCTTCACCAGCCTAATTTAGCGACAATCTTTAGGAATCAAACTGTGACCTTCTGGTTCATAGGTTGACATTCAACCACTGAGCCACGCCAGCCAGTGACAATCTCCACCATCTTCATGAAGCAACAACAGCCTTGGACCCCTTTCATGTTCTTGAATATACCAAGATCTGCCCTACTGCAGGGCCTGCATAGTGCATTCTGTTTGCTTGCACCATTTCTTTTTAAAACGGTTTTCTCAATTTTCAGCAGTTTGCCTGTTTCATAAATAGGCATGTGTTTCTTAAATGAGTAAATGAATTTGTGGTATGCATCAATGTACACGCTAGACAACTCATTAGAGGGAAAGCGAGGTTGTATTTTTAACAGTGTAAGAAAGGAAGAGATAAAACTATAGGACTATCTCCCTGTGTAAATAAAGACATAAGGCGTTATTTACTTGACTAAAATAGCTATTGCTGTACATAGATCATTTGAAGATATCAGCAGATGAACTATTTCTCCCATATTTACATATTCTGCCCTGAACCCTTTTAGTTCCTTGGAATTTCTTTTAAGAATTCCAGTTTTCGAGCAATGCTTTTCAAAGCCCACAGTTTCTGCTAACACACATTATAAATACTTTGAACACCAAGCACTAATCCTGAGCTAGATGACAATTTTACATCTCTAATTCTGAGTCACACGGAGCCATTTCACACGCCTGTGTGGCGGCAGTGGGTGTCCAAGCTGTTGAGCTTTCTGATCCTTCAGCATTCATCTTCTTATGGAAATTTTGAAAAGCATAAAAATGCCCAGAAAGCTAACCTTTAGGTCGAGTATGGTGATTTCTAACCCCAGATCTGACAATCATTCGTGGGAAAGATTACGGTGCGAATTGCTAGAGGCTTTCAAAAGATTTGAAATTTGACGCGTCCCTAATTGTTTCCCCTGACTTCATGATAAGAAAGACAAGAGGGCACTTTTCTAGGAGAAATTTCACAGCATCCCTAAGTGCCATCTCTTTAATTAGAACAATATTTCAAGTGTCAGTGGATAAGACTACTAAATAAAGCTGAAGGATAAGCTGTTGGAGGTGAGAAAGTCCTTGAAGGCACTGTAAGCTCTATGCAGAATAAGGAAATGTATAATATACATCATAGAAGAGAGTAATTAAATATATATATCCCCAGATCTCAATATAATCAACTGTCATCTTATTTTTCTCACTAATGGAATTCTGTTTTGTTTTCAATGACTGTGTTGACAATACATTACATTTCATTACAGAGAGTGAATTGTTTAGCTTATTCCTTATTCGCATCACCATTTTCTCCACTGTACCTTGTGAACTGAATATAGATCTAGTCCGTAGACATGGCGGAGATATGCCATTTGCTCTACCTGGAATGCCCTTGCCTTCCTCCCACTGCTCCTCCACCAGACTTTCTTGCATGTTCTTTGGGACTCAGCTCAGATCTCCGCCACAGAGTCTTTTCATGATACTCAAATTGTCCTCCTTCACAAGGCCATGACCCCCAAGTTTCTTTTGAACCACTCAATGAACTGTTCCTCTCTTTATTTCTGAGCTTCACCAGGAAGCTATGTCTCTGTATTGTTATAGTTAAAAGCCTGGACTTCAGAGTCAAAATGTACCTGCATTGTTGTCATCTTTGCAAATATCAAGCTCTGAGACCTAGGAAAAGTCCGTTAACTTCTCTGTGCATTAAGTTTTCAGCTGTGAAAGGGAAATGATTACGGGGACTGTTTCACAAGCCCACCGTGATGGTAAGATGAGGTCATGCTGTGGTGGCATCGGAAGGAGCTAGAAAATCCCTGGGCAAGTGGAGTGGGGAAACGGAGACAGGAAAACTAAACAAGGTCAAGCAGTTTGGGCAGCTTGCACCAGCTTGTGAATTGCGAGACCTTCCCTTCTCTGACCAAGGACACTCGAGAGCAAATGGTTTATGTCTCTCCTTCCTAACCAGAGAACACACAGCTTAAATCAGCCTGGTCAGGCAGATTGAGGACAAAGACCCAATTAATGCCATTAAGGCCAGTTAAACTCAAGGACAGATGAAGCTGGGGAACAAATAACAAAAATCCTATTAAAGCCAGACAGACCCAAGATCAAATAAAACAGTAAAACAAAACAAAGAATAATCCCAAACTCCCCTATACGCTTATTTTGACGCATCCGCCTATTAAAAACGCACCTGGAAAGCTGATGAATATTCTACTGAAACCCTCCCCTAAGGTTTTCCCCTGCAGGGGAAAAAAAAAAAAAAAAAGGGATACGAAGCCCTCAGGACAATGACTCACGGCAGCTCACTCGAGAGCTCGCTCATGACTTCCCTGGCATGAACGGTTTACTTCCTCCTAAACTCTAAGGGACCCCACGAGACGTGCAACCAGGGGAGCAGTGGGCAGCAGCAGCTTGACCAGGGCTCAGCCCCTGATTCTGTCCCCCAAAGCCCTTTTTTCTCTCCCTTCCCAGGAGCAAAAAGCAGCCTGCCGTGGCTCCCTTCTCTCCTATAACATTTCTAAAGGCTAAAACAGCCTCGCCTAGGCTCTCCCCTCTTGCTTCTTCTACCCCAATTCCCCGCTATGTTTCACTGTCCCAGCTTTAGTAAACATGCCCTCAAACCCATCTGGACTTACGTTGTGAAATCTTTCCTACACGAAGTCAAGGACCCCCACATTACAGGCCGGCCTGAGGCAGACCCCTTCCGGGCCAGGGCCTGTCCAGGAACAATGCATATGAAGAACTTGGTTCAGTGCTTGGCTGAACAAATAGTCCCCAGACGTTTTTATTATTTTTATTATTATCATCATTATTTTCCATGTTGAGAGAAATTGTGTTTTATATTTAGGGCCTCGTTTAGTAAAGGCCAAAAAAATGTAGTACATGAATAAGAAGGCTTTTTTTTTTCTCCTCCTATTCATTAACCAAGAGAAAAACAATTTTAAACTACAAAAAAGGAAACTAATGACAGAAAAACAAACAACACCCTTTCCTCTGACCCTAGTACCCATGAGAGTACGATGGATAATATCTTTACGGAGGGAAGACACTCAAGCGAAATATATGTACCTGCGTTTAATGTCATTGCAATAAAGGCCATTATCATAAAAATTTATAATAAGGATCCCTGGTGGCAGAGGTCTGTGTTTAGATTATCAGAGGGTGATATCTGTATTTGGTTTGATTTCTAAAACATCATGCATACCTACCTTCAAATGTGCAACTAGCATTGTAATGTGTTCAGTATTTTAGATTTTCCATTTCTGCTTTTGCGTGAGAATCTGCCTGTCTATGATCAGCAACAAGTCCAGAAGTTCCGAGTCATTACCTGCGAGGCTGTTTGTAAAGCAGTGATTGCTCTCCCAGTTCAGATTCGACTGTAAAAGAGTTATACTTATTTGGGAGGAAAATTGTTTCCCAGCCAAACAAAAGGAAAATAAGATTTCCTATGGCTTTCTTTGTTGTCAGGATTTTCGATTTCCTATTGCTCGCTGCATTAAGTCTCAAGTTCACCACCTAGATTCAAAGCCAGAATGATCATAAAAGTCGCTATACCTTACATTTAAATACTGGTTTGTAATTTACAAAGTGTTCTCGCAGCATTCAGCTCATTTTCTCCAGGCATTTCTGGAGCCAAACCAGCAGAGACCTGCAAACCTGGCATGCGTCATTGGCCCGGCCCAAACTGCTTTGGATGAAACACCATGCGGCACAATCACCCTATGAAAATGTTGAGGGGGGTATGCTGTTTGATATAACCAAGGGTGTTCTACTTTGGAAAGTGCACAGAAGAAACTTCTTCCTACCATAACCAAGGGAATAAGTGTGCTTCTCTTGAGCAGTTTAATCATATGGTCTTTGTGTGCTATGGCACTGATCAGATGTGCTGACTGACAAAATTATTAAAGTGGATGTTGTTGAAAACCAGTAGCAAGGACATAGGGCTTATACTGGCCTCATTCTCAGTTGCCTTACATGTCTCTGGGCTCTTTCTTTCTCATCTTTTTCAAATTTATGGTATCTGGCTATATTTTTGGTGGCACTATAAACTACTTTGTATCCTATTTTTAAAAGGCAGGGCATAGATTATTAAAGCGTTTTTACATATAATATTCTATTTGATTCTCACATCGGCCCTGCAAAATAGGCATTTTATTAACCCAGTTTTAACTATCCATCCATATTTTCCCCCCAAACAGACGTTTTCTGCGAAGTTTGGGAACTGTCTGCAGCCCTGGATCCTGCTTTGTGTAATAGATACCAAATGTGGGCTTATGCAAGCAGGCGGCTCACAGTCTATGCCAGGAGAATGTCTCTCCAGCGCTGATTAATTCCTGCATCTAAAAGCCATGTGTTCATTGCAGACGATAAGCTTGTTGCACAAACACAAGCTAACCACACTAAGTAAGTTTGGCATTAGTTCTGCACAAACCCCAATGAGAAGGATATTTGCCAAAAGGAAGGAAGAAAATTCCTGCCAATTTAGGCATGAATGAAATGTTTTGAGGCATCTGTAAACTTTTACATACTAAGTAGAGAAAACATACATTAATAAAGCCGATCTGAAGCGTTTTCCATCAAACTTGTTGCACAGAGGAATCCTAGTTCCAGGCTTGGGGAGTGGTCTAGACCTGTCCTTAGAGGCAGATTCACCCAAGTACAAAGTAAATATAAAACCATTCAAAAGTCAGAACATCCTATTGTACTAATTCTGCTCCAAATATTTAAGTACAAAGAGAAATAATGACACTATGTTGCAGTGCACTAAAATGTGATTCCTGAAGACATAATTATAGAAGCCTGAACATTTCCAGATCAATTTTCTCCTCCTTCTTAAGAAAGGAAGAAAGGAAGGGAAGAAGGAAGGAAGGAAGGAAGGAAGGGAGGAAGGAAGGAAGGAAGGAAGGAAGGAAGGAAGAGAGGGGAGGGAGCGAGGGAGGGAGAGGAGAAAAGTCTAGAAGCACCCAGACCACCAAGTGAAAGATGCCGTTAGAATCACTCTATTCTAGTTTTACTTTTTGTTTTAACTTTGGAAAAATTCTACTTTTTTCCATAAAGTTTTATTTTCACATTGCTGAAAGAGAAAGATGGAGTCCACATGTATATGATCCAATTAGAGGCGGAGTTTAGAGTTGGAAGGACACCTGGGGATTATTTACTGGACCATCACACCTGATGCAGAGAATTAAAGAGAAGCAGTTTGCCATCTCAAAATATGCCTGTTTTTAACCTGTTTTTTAAGGAATAAAATACTAAGGAAAAGCCTTTAACCTTCCCCATAAATGCCTCAGAGGAATTTGCATAGACTGGAGGACCTACTCTAGGAAGGGAGATACCATCACAGATAATTTCATACAAACTGTTGTGGGATAGACCCAGAGAAATCTAGCAACTATGGGACACTGAGGCCCATTTCTTGAAAGTCCTCTGTGTCCCATAGTTGAAGATGGCCCAGCAAACATTTCTCAAAAAACATTTGCTTTTCCATCTCCATCTGAATTGCCTTCCTGTCCTTTGAAGTCCCGAGTCATAACCGCCCTTTCTCTTTAGTTCCAGATGGCCCCTTCTTCAGGTCTCACTTCTTATGGCATTCCTGAATGTACATGTGTAATAATTTCTGAACATTTTTTTCTGTTAATCTTTGTTATGTTAATGTGATTATTTAACCCAGCTAGAAGAACGCAAAGGTGGGAGGAAAATTATTTTTGCACCTCCACAAAGTCCCAAGCTGCCTCTCTTCTTTATTTTTTTTTATCAACTGTAGTTTCTTTTATGTTTTAAATATGTTTTTATTGATTTTTAGAGAGAGAGAGAAATAGAAACATCGATGAGAGAGGAACATCGTCGATCGGCTGCTGGCTGCTTCCTGCACACCCCTACTGGGGATCAAGTCTAAAACCCAGTCATGTGCCTTGACCTGGAATCAAACTGTGATCTTGTGGTTCCTGGGTCAACACTCAACCACTGAGTCACACCCACTGGGCCCAGACTGCACCTCTGACACATATGGTCATTGAGTCTCTGCTGGAAAACCCCACCGCCTTGCAGAAAGAGGCTTGTTCTACCTGACACTATCATCAACAACCTCTTTTTGACATGTATAAAAGTTTTTATTGCTGTCACTTCCACATGTTTTTGCTTTCTCTAGCATCAAAGGACAGGCATATTCTTTCTGTTATATGACAATCCTTCCAATAAATGGAAGAGATTTAACAACTGTGCTACTGTGATCCTAGGATAAACCCATGTGTCTTTCCTCCTGTTCCACATGTGCTATGGTTTCCAGAACTTTCATCAGTCTGGTTCCTCCACTCTGAAAAGAACCAACCTGTGCATAATCTCCCTAAAATATAATTTTCCAGGGTGGATGGGTCCGTTCAGGGTCAGTGGGACCATGACATTCTGTGATTATGTTACACAATATTTCTATTCACTTGGCCTAAGGCTGCATTGCTTTTTAATAGCTTCATCAACATCATTTGCTTTTGTGAGAATTAGAACTGCAAAAATTCTCTAAAATATCTAAACCTTTCCATATAAATGTTTTTTAGCTCATTTTAGTTCTGTATTTCTTTTTACCAATTCCTGATGAAAAGATTGCATCCTAAATCTAATAAGAGTTCTCAGAAATGCATGTAAACCTACCCCCAAAATACTTAATTTTGAACTACAGATAAAGTATCCAAGTTTTTAGATATCTTATTTTGAAACATCTTTGTGTGTTACATATAATTCTATGTGACTGGGGAATCTGGAAGTGGTTTCTTATTCCAACATGGTAGCTATAGTCACTCCAAATTATAAAATGTACATGAGGACCATGAACTCATGCTCTTTCCTTTGCTTCTTGCCTGTTGTCCATATGTGTAATGAAGGAAGTTGATTGAAGCAATAGAGGTCATTCTAATTCTGTGTGTGTGTGTGTGTGTGTGTGTGTGTGTGTGTGTGTGTGTGTGTTCAGGGTGTGTCTCTCTTAATCATGGGAGTTTCTCATTGGGTTGTAGGGTGCATATCTTTAATCATCATCTGTTAGTTCTCATTAATCCCTGGTATACAGAAACAGGAAAATAAAAATTAAACAAATTCCTGGTTCTCTGTTTCAATTCAGATTGCTCCTAAAAGCAATTGCTCATTGTATTTCTTAAAGAAATATAAATTTACAATGATTCTGATTCTATAGTTTTGAGTAGGTCACAGGAGTATATATGTATCCTCGCTTGCACTCTCAACCTCATACTTATTGTGAGGAAATCTAAGAATGACTAAGTGAAGCCATTTACACGCTGCATTTCATGCTTCTTGGTAAACATGGGGCAGCTCTACTCCCTTCAATCTCCTTTGCTGTATCCAGAGAATCCAGGCAAAAACTTTTTTTGTGCTAGAATTTTCTATTTCAAAGAATACTATTGGTGTTCCAACAAGTTGTACATCATATATTTTTTTTATAATTCTTTATTTCTTCTGTATTTCATGTAGGTCTCCATGCTCATATTAAATCTTTAATATTTTTGTTGTCTCTCTCTTGCTTGCTCTTTCCCCTCTCTTCTTCTCCTTCTCTCTCCTCCTTACTTAAGATATTCTGGATCTGAATAGTGATAGTGTTTTAGAATGAAACTGTCTGAGTTCCAAGGGGCCTGGAGATGAATTGTTCCTTCCCCTAGCTTTTAAGCTCAGAAACATCTAGGACTGTGTGTGGTTGAGCATATCATTTTACACTAAGGGCACATGCTCAAAATTACAACATATTTAGTCTGTCTAGCCCAACATTATTCATATCAATTTTACTTCACTTAACTTTAAAGACCATATATGACCATAAAGTATTTTCTTTAATAATAAATGTTAAAATTCAGCTGGCTGGTTTGGCTCAGTGGTTGAGCGTCAATTTATGAACCAGGAGGTCATGGATCAGTTCCCGGTCAGGGCACATGCCTGGATTGCAGGCTCAATTTCCAGTAGGGGGTGTTGTAGGATGATGAGATGTGGTAGAAAGCTCTATTTGTGTGGAGTTATATCCCTCAGCTTCCAAAGTCCTATTTCCCTTAAACCAGTCCTGGAAAAGGTACAGCTGGGGTTTCAGTAGGACTTGAAGCAAAGCCAGTGTCCAAAGTTTCTGTTCCATGGTGGAGTTTAGTCTGGCATAGCATCAGACTGAATGCAGGACATAAGAGCACCACAAGCCAGGAATCAGACTTGAGCAGCAAGAGAGAAGGGAGGGGGCTCCTCTGTTCAAGAGCTTATGGACCTCAGATTTTGCACCCTTGCAGGGGTCAAGCCTATTCTGGCCAATGACCTGCTTGCTCCTACGTGTGACTGACAGATAATCACCTTTCCTACATCATTCAGACCTTATTGGGTAGGTGTCTATTCTTTCTTCGTCAAGTCCCTTCCTCAAGGATCTGCAGAGAACAGACATGGAGAGTGTTAAACTGAAGCTTTCTGGCACAATATCATGCCTATATCACTTGGCCTTCCCTTTGCTCCTTTCCTATTAATTAATAACCAGGTTATTACAATGGTATTAGCTTTACTCATGCTAAACCCTTGTTTTTCTCATAAATCTATATCCAAGGTATCAAGACAGAACATGTAACCATTTGTAATAGTAAAAAAAAAAAAAAGCAAAGTACCTAAAAGTTAATTTAGCAATAAACTATAGGACTTATAGACAAATCAGTCAATCAAAAATAGCAGAGGGTATATAATATGACTTGATGGCATGTAATGAAATATATGACTTTAAAGGGGGAACCTTACTATCATAAAGATAAAATTTAGACTCAGATTTATATATACATTTATGTAATTCTAATCAAAATATACATCGGTTTTGGGAGAGGGCATTTTTTTTTTTGCAAAATTATACAAAATATGATGGCATTTAAGTGACTAAAAATAATTTAAAAATTGAATAATAAGAACAATGAAGAAAGATAAACCCTACCAAGTAAAATCAAATGGTGTTAAAGACAGGTTAATGGATCAAATATAGAGTAAAAAGTCAATGTGTATTACATATGCTGGGTCCTTAGTAACACTTTCCATCTGGAAACATATCTTTCAACTCAGGGAAATTTTTCTGAATTATTTTGTTAATAATTTTATCATCTTCACTCTTTTTCTACTCAGTTTGGAAGTGCTTTTAGTCATATGTTGTATCACCTGGACTCTTCCTCTAACCTTCTTTTATTTTCCTACTCAGATGTTTTTCCCCCTTTGCTTTCTAGGTGGCCATCTCAATTTTATTTTCAGTGCCTTCTACTAACTTTTGAATATCTGCTATTATGCTTTTATTTTTAAAGAGCTATTATCTGATTTTTTCAGTATCCTTTAATGTTTGTAGAAACATTTTCTTGTTTCTTAGTTGAAAAATCTTTTGTCTCTTTTATGATGTTAACTTAGCTTCTTAAAATTCTTCTTGTGGATCTGGTTAACCACCTTATCCAACTGATAGAATTTAGCATCATTAATTATTATCATTGGTGGACCAATCTAAATGTATGGGCTCTCCTAATATGAACACAAAATAACATCATCAATAGAGTAGAGGTATTTTTAGAAAATAGAAAAAATAGGGAAATAACCTCAAAAAATATCATTAGGAAACAGTCAAATTCAGAATATAAGATGTTTTATGTACAAGATAATTGATTTGGACTCCTCAAAACATAAATGTCATAAAAAACAAAGGATAGAGGGACTGTTCTATAATAAAAAGTCTAAAAATATGCAAAAACAAAATGTAATTCATGAAATCTGGTTGCATCATGGAATAATAATGAGGCATCAGTAAAAGTCACTGTGGGATTATGGAAAGTAAATGGTAAAAAAATAATTTTCTTAGATGTGAAAATGCCAACTTATATGGAAAGCCCTTATTTTTAGGAGATATATGCTGAATTATTGAGGAGTGAAATTTCATGATTCAGCATGAGAGAAAAAAACACAAGTGTAGTAAAATATTCTTTGCACTATTTATTCAGCTTACTTTAGGTTTGACATTATTTTTTTAATTATTAAATATATTGGGGTGATATTAGTTAATCAGATCATAGGTTTCAAGTGTATATTTCTATAATACAAGATCTGTTTGGCCACCACCCAAAGTCAGACCATCTTCTGTCAACATAGATAAAAGCTGAGGAAAGGTGTTCTTTTCTTGCAGAGTCTGTCACCCCTTTTGTTCTGTCTGTTTTACTTCCTCAGGTGGCAGGTAACCCTGGCTGTCTGCTCACTCACGGTTAAGAACAGAAGATTAAAGTGTGAATCATGTATGAATGTAGGTGGGGCACGTTTACCGTGGTTTAACTGTTACAGTATCTGGGCTGGGTTCATTTTTGTTTTCTTTCTGTTTGTTTGTTTTTATTCTTTTTACTTTGCTGTAAATATTCTTATACAGTGGGGCCTTGACTTACGAGTGTACCGACTAACCAGTTTTTCGAGATACGAGCCTTCTCTCGGCCGATTGTTTGCTTTGAGTTGTGAGCTAAAATTCGGGTTATGAGCCAGCTTCAGATACCCCACCGCTAGTTGGCGCAGCATCAGCCCAGCATCACGTGTCTCACTCGTTCACTTTTTGATTTGATGTACGAGTAATTTGAGTTACAAGCTCCATCATGGAACGAATTAAACTTGTAAGTCAAGGCCCCACTGTATATCTCCTCATGGGCTGGTCAGATTTTCTAGAAATCATTTTAATTATATAAACCTACACTTACTTCTCCATTTTCACTTTGGTATGTACTTCAACTACCTGGCCCCCAGTCCTCTGGGCAGAGACCCTTTCATTATCCCCTTCAGAGCACAAATCTCAAGTAAGGTTATCTGCTTAGGAAGTGGTGGTGTTCGGGGTTGGGGGGAGGGGGGTGGGAATTGAGAGGATATAACAGACTTTGATTATCTCTTGCTTCAGTTCCCCTTCATTTCTGTTCCGAGGTGGCTTTGTCAATTCCTGTGCCTGTCCTTGGGGATTCCCCATTGCCAACCTAGGATTCCACTTTCTCATATTTGCAAAATCAGTTACCACTCACCCATCTGCTTTCATCTTCCAAATGTTTGCTGCATTTGCCTTTTTTCCAGCTATTTTTGTTCTTGATTTCTGATGGCTTTTTTTTCCTATCCCTTTATCTCAGCTTAGTGGAATATTGTGGTTATGCTTGTGTATGCATACATATATAACTTATTATTTGTAACCAACTTTCCCAATAATATATATTAATAAAGAAAAGCACTGAAGACATGTTGCCATGAAAAACAATATATCTTTTTATTTTTAAAAGTGTGTATTCAGTAATCCCAGTTTTATAATGTTAGCTTATATATGCACCAAAAAGTACTGAAAGGGCCTATATCAAAATTATATGGATAAAAATAGCTTGGGTAGAACTTCGGGTGAATTTTTACTTTATCTCTCTTGCTTATACATATTACTCATTTCTGTAGTGACTAATATTAATTTTTTAAATCCTAACTGTACACCAAAGCTACATTATAACAAATAACACACATATTTTGACCTTTTTTTTAGTAGATGACCAGAATTTAAAAAAAATTACTAAGGATATAAAATGGAGTTTATAGCATCTCAAATAATGGTCCCAATTTTAACTATTAATATGCTGTTTTTAATGACAAGTCCCTTCCTTGCAAGGGGATGCATGCTATGACTGCAGTAGAGAACCACCATCACTTCATGCTGAGAAAGAATCCTGACAACATTTCAAAGGTCTAGTCTCTCTCGGAAAGCAAAATGCTGTCTGTTCCTTCCTGGGCCCTGAACTTTTTGTCTTATGCAAAGGAAAGCTTCCTAGCTATGGCTGCCAGGTAGATGAGATGAGAGAAATGTCAGTTCAAGTCCATCAGGCATAGCCAAGTCTGGTTTTGAATATATCTCCATCCATAACAAATTCAGCAACACACTTGGAAGGAGGCAGGAGATCATAAGACTTTTATTTAAAAGCTGTCAGAGGGCTCAGTGACACCCAGTTCTGCTCTCTGACTGTCTGTCAACAAGAGGCCAGTCCCAGGGGGCTGTGAAAGTCATGTTTATGTGCCCTCTCTCTTGAATACAGGCAGGCAGCCAGGACAAGTAGCTTCAAGAATTGGCTACTGTATTTCATCATTTAAAATCTACATCAAAATCTGATAATGATATGACACTTGGTGAAATGCAAATTTCCAAGAGGAAAGGGTGCCAGAAAATTGAAATGGGAAGTTGAAATGTGAAGTTGCGGGGAATATAGATTGTATAGACCTGTGGCAAGAACTACCTTACTACCCCATCGCCCTTCAAACTTAAGATCAAATGTACCTCTGTTTCTCCACTTTCAGGCAATCTGACCTTGAATGAGGGAGGAAAACTGACTCACAGACTATTCAACTTAACAGTGATTTCTATTTTTCTTATTGATGCCTTGAATTTTTTGCTGAAGCGTCTTAGTCAGCATCTGCCTGCTCCTTGCTCCAAAGAAGGTTGCTAAGCTTTTAGTTGCCATTCTCTTACTGTAGTTCCCAATCCAGACTAATATTTTCTCATACTCTGCAAGCCTTGGAGATTTAAATCCACTCTATCCACTGGTTACCCTCTCTTAGATTCCTGCTCTGAACATAGACCTAGAACTGTTTTGCTTACTGAACCACGGATAAAAGTGACTTTCTGATCGATTCCAGAGTCCTAGTTCCGTTTTGTACTTTCCATGTAGATCCTCATATATAATCTCAGAAGAAAGGAAGCAAGCATCTTTTTCCTTAATGCAAATAATCTAGAACAATTGCTATTGAACTGGGATTTCTCTTGATCATAGCTTTTTGAATAACTCAGATCTTTATGGTGGTCTTTATAGCTAATCTCTTCAGTTTGGAGTAGGATGCAGGCAGCAAGCTGAACCTACTGAAGAAGTACTCCTGGCAGAGCCTTGAGACCTCAATTAATTAAGTTTCCAGATGAGCTATTCCCTACAGCTTATTCTCAACGTATTTTTTCCATTCTTGTACTTTCAACCTATACTGTCTTATAGTTGGTTCTTGCTTTTAAAAAAATGTTTTTGATTTTTAAAGAGAGAGGAAGGGAGAGGGAGAGATAGAAATATTGATGATAGAGAAGCATCATCAATCAGCTGCCTCCTGCATACCCTCTACTTGGAATGGAGCCTGCAACCTGGGCATGTGCCCTGACCAAGAATCAAATCAGTGATCTCTTGGTTCCTGGGTCAAAGCTCAAACTCTGAGCCACACCGGCCGGGCAAGGTTCTTGCTTTTTTTACTCAGTCGAACAATCTCTTTTTGATTAGAACCTTCAGGTCGTTTACATTTAATATTATTCATAATATTAATATAGCTATATTTTTATTTATTTCTGCCACTTGGCTATTTGTTTGATTTGCCTATGTAGAAAACCCTAAATGTATTTTTTAAATATATTTTACTGATTTTTTACAGAGAGGAAGAAGATGGATAGAGAGTTAGAAACATCTATAAGAGAGAAACATCGATCAGCTGCCTCCTGCACACCCCCCACTGGGGATGTGCCCACAGCCAAGGTACATGCCCTTGACTGTAATCAAACCTGGGACTCTTCAGTCTGCAGGCCAATGCTCTATCCACTGAGCCAAATCAGTTAGGGCCCAAATGTATTTAGAAAGGTCACCAGATATAAGGTCAATATAAAATATGAGATATTTGAATCTACAGTAGTCAGGAAAATTAAAATATAGGTGGCCTTACTTCTAGCAGTTTGATAAAGTTGTACAATTCCCTTCTGCAGAGAAAAAGCAAACACCCAAAAAATATTACTTAAAACCACCATTGAAAAACACTGGAAATTGGTTCAAGATCGGCAACAATATGAAAAGTATTCACTCATTTTAAAAATTAGCAAACTACCCCTAGCTGTTTTGGCTCAGTGGATAGAGCATCGGCCTGTGGACTGAAGGGTTCTGGTTTTGATTCTAGTCAAGACACATGCCCAAGTTGCCGCAGCTGATTAATGATTCTCTTATCATAGACGTTTCTATCTCTCTCTCCTTCTCTCTTCCTCTCTGAAATCAATAAAAAAAATATCTTAACAAATGCTCAAAATACTGTGTATTAGGTAAAATGTAATTTGTGATCTCCTTGCCTTGGGGTGTTCTCTTCACTCCCAGCTGGAGCTGGAGGTGGCAGACTCAGTTCATGACACATGGCAGTGGGGCTGTTAATGTAAGGGAGTAGGTAGATTTTGGAAGCTGCGATAACATACTCCACATTTTTGGCTAGCTTATAAATGATATACTCATGTAGGAAATCTCATAAAGTCCCCCAAATCCCTGAAAAGCTCCCCAAATCCCTGAAAATCTAATAAATCTTACAAACTTTCTATGTCTTTGAATCTATTCATTATTCAGGCAGCAAAGATAGGTTCTGTAAATAGCTTCAGGCTTCTAGAGAGGAAAAAAACAACAAGCTATAAATAGTTGCACATGAGATAAATTTCACAGATTGAATTAAGTCAAGTTAATTATCACAATGACAAAAAATAAGTCCCAGAAAAACAAAACGGTACTTAAGAGTCAATGCAATGCATTATATACATTAACACACTTTCAACCAAAAATTACTAGACATGCAAAGAAATAAAGATTGTGAGCTGTACATCAGATTTGGAAGCACAGCATTCCTCATAGCATAGGGAAGTAATATCTTCTTGAATTACTTGGAAAGAAGTAAATATGTGGGCTTTTTTAATTTTAGTTCTCTTTGTTCCCTAAATTATTTCTTTCTGATTCCTCCAAATATTTATTTTTCTTGTTTGTTAGCTTAGTCTTTTTATTCCATGTTACTAGCTTTACTACAACAGTTCACATTTTGTGTTCATCCAATCATGTTCAAGAATGAGGCAATGCAACACTGACCATGGGCTTTCCAACAGAGATGCTGCTCTTTGCACTCTACCCCACCCTCTGATACATTCATTGATGCAGAAGTCCATAAGTCTTCCTGCACTTCAGACTCATGATGAGAATATTCAGTGCTGTGGTCTGAATGTGTGCCCTCAAAATTCACATATTGGAACCCTAATGCCCAAAGTGATGGTGTTAGGAAATGGAGCCTTTGAGTGGTGATTACATCATGAGCACACAGCCCTTATCAGTGAGATTAATGCCCTTATAGAAGAGGCCCAAGAAAGTTCCCATGCCTCTTCTGTCATGTGGGCACACTGGGAAGTCTGCAGTCTGCAACCCAGAAAAAGGCCTTCACCATAACTGGACCCGGCTGCACCCTGATCTTGTACTTTCAGCCTCCCTAACTGCAAGAACTAATTTCTGTTGTTTACAAGCCACCCTGTCTGTGTGGCCTTTGTTATAGTTGTCTGACTGGACTAAGACAATCATGTAAGAGTTAAATGATAAGCAGAGCTGGAAATTCTTTTTGCTAGAATCTCAGATATCAGAGAAATGGAAGTGTTAAAGGCCAGGGACTCTCAAAATTAGAATAGATTGTCAGAATCAATTTTCTTTCATCCTCTAACTTCCTAATAGATTCATATTTATACCATTTTTAAAAAATATATTTTTTTATTGATTTCAGAGAGGAAGGGAGAGGAAGAGAGAGAGATAGAAACATCAATGATGAGAGAGAATCATTGATTGACTGCCTCCTGCACAATCCATAGGATTGATTCTGCAACCTGGGCACGTACCCTGACCAGGAATAGAACCATGACCTCCTGGTTCATAGGTCGGTGAACAACCACTGAGCCATGCCAGCCATGCCATACTTACACTATTTTAAGAAGATAAACATCTGTTCTCTTTTTCAAGATATTTGAGTTTTAGAGGGAATGGATGATTTTTTTTTCCTGCAAAAGAAGTTATTTTTAAGTTGCCAAATTAAAACAACATCAGGTATTTAACCAATTTGTAATTTATCAATTTTAAAAAAGAAATTAATTTTCCAGTAAACCAGCCAATGAATTTTTCTGCCTTTATTCCATCAACCCTTTCTGCAATATGTGTGTGTGTGTGTGTGTGTGTGTGTGTGTGTGTGTGTTTAGTAGTTACACTTTTTAAATGAAGGAAATATCTAGGTAATTCTCCAAAAGTGTTTTTACAGATTAGCATCCCCAAGAGATAATCCTTGAAAGAAAGAGTTCCTTAAACAATTTACTTGAGACTCACAGTGTATGCCAACACGCTCCAAGAAGTTGTCAGTAAACAGACTTGCATCACTTTTAAACTGTTTTCCAAATAGTTTGCCACATAATCATTTCACATTAAAACCCATGAAATGTTTTAACCCTAATATTGAATAGAACATATTTTAGGAAATACAGATCTAAATTCATACTCTATCCTAATAAACTAGAAATCTATGTAACTATGAAAGAAAGCACGGTTATTAATTATAGCACATTTCTTGCCCAGAAGAAATGTTCAAAATGTATGCTGTTCTAGTCAAATCATGTGAGAAAGATTATCAAAGCCTTGAGCTAAAACTTTTTGTACTCAGACCCTTAATGATTCAGGCCCTTACTCCCATCATTGAAAAAACTGTGCACTATTTAAGTAATACTTGAAAGTCCTCAAAAGAAAACAATTACTGGCCAAAATATATAAGCAACCTTTATTTAGGAGATAACATTTCACTGTCTAAAACTTTTCTGTTTTGTAAATCATAGACATCTTTCACTAAAATGTGTCTGGATAGCCCTGGCAGGTACAACCTGCACTGTAGGGTCAAGGATTCCATTCCCAGTCAATTTCATGTACCTGGGTTGTATCTTCAATTCTGGCCCCAGTAGAGCACATCTGGGAAGCAACCAATTGATGTGTCTCTCTCACATCAATGTTTCTCTCTCTCTTTTTCTCTCTCTCTCCTACCCTCCTTCCCTACTCTCTCTAAAACTCAATGGAAGAAATAGCAACAACAACAAGAATATTTCTGATAAAAAAAACTGCTAAGTGCTCTAGTGAGATATGGGGCATTGAACAGGATGGTTGGAAAAAAGTTCTGGCTTGAGTAGATCCTGGCAATTCTAGTCTCAGTATAAGAAGAGTCTCTAGAGTTGGAAATGAAATTAAAATCAAAATGTCCATTCGTGTCTGCACTTATTTTAAGCAACAACACTATTATTTTCAAAGGAATATTACTCAGGATTCTAATACTTAAAAGTGACTAGAGTTGAGCTAGACTAGTTGGAGTCAAGTGCCCTCCAGGCTCCCGCGGCCCCTAGCAGCTTCAGCTTCTCCTAGGTAGTGATTCAACAGAATCATCTAGAGAAAACTATTAAAAATGCAGAATTCTATACCCCTTGGGAAATGGCTCTAGGAGTCTGAAGGAAAACACTGATAGTATTGTGTAACTTAAATTTCAGAAGTTCCCTTTTGTTCAAACATTCCCAGTATTTGGAAACCCGCCTTCTTAAATAATATAATTTGTCTTTTAGTGCTTTCTCCTGACTTGTATAGTTGTGTGTTCCCCTGCCATTCTCCTAGCAGTGTGCCGTGGGAGGCCTACCTTTAAATGCCGGATTTCTAGATTTCCAAGGTGGATTGTTCTGTGCCTTTATGACGTCATTATGACTTACACCTGTGATTCACTGAGAAAAAAAGAAGGTAATAAATACCCATACCGAGGATTACTGGATTCTAGTCTCACCTTCAAAACTTCTTTTGCTAGTCTGTCTGCCAGCAAAGTTCAATCACTCCTCATTTTCTGTTTTGTCCTTTTTTAACTTATGAGCTCCATTTTTTTTTCAGGCTATTAGATCTCAAGTGGTTGATATTCCTATTAGATCTGGGGCATTCTTGAATATGGAAACAGATTTCCTGTTTCTTTTATGTCTTTCAGAGCACAGGTTGAAAAAAGAACAGCCATACTGACTAACTGACCTCACATTGCAATGAACCCAGTATCATAAGTGGTTCCATTCATAGAAAGATCACATAGTGGGAACCACGGGCCTGGGAAGGTTTAAGATCCAGGGAAATAGGGTTTTTTTTAAAGAATGTTTTTATTGATTTCAAAGAGGGAAAGGGAGAGTTAGAAACATCAATGATGAGAGAGAATCATTCCTTGACTGTCTGCCTCCTGCATGCCCCCTATTGAGGATCAAGTCTGAAACCACAGCATGTGCTCTGACCAGATATCGAAACTTGACCTCCTGATTCAAAGGTACATGCTCACCCACTGAGTCATGGTGGCCGGGCCAGGAAATAGTTTTTAAATGGAATGTTCCTGAAAAGGTTCCTGTCAATTAATTTAGAACATCAGATTCTATCCCAAGAGCACTAAGGAATTCAACTCAGTAGAAAACCCTTGTGAAAAGTAGCCAAGCCCTTCTGTTTTATTTTTATTATTTTGTATTTTTGTTTCTTAGGAGTTTGTTAAAGCAAAACCCGTCTTTTCACAGCAACAGGAAGGAAAAAACAAGGACTAGAAATGGATTGTTCTTTCTGGTAATAGCATAATGAGATTAGTGATTTTCTTGTTTTGTTTTAAATGAGGGCAGTTTGATTCTGGACTAAAAGATTATTCATGACACTAATTGTCTTCTCAGCATGAGAAGATGAATTACTTTTATGTGTGGTGTGTGTGTGTGTGTGTGTGTGTGTGTGTGTTTGTGTGTGTGTGAATAAATTGTTCCTGATGTCATGCCACAGTAAAGACTTTAAAAACAAAAATAAAGTCCTGAAAGCAATTCCAGTAAATAATTGGAAAGTGCCCATGTTTGCCCTTCAAGGAACAAGTATTTCCAGACACCTAGAGATTATAGATCAAGTGGAATTAAAATCTGAAGCTTATATAATGTTATTAACCAATGTTACTCCAATAAATTTAAATTTTTAAAATTCTGGCATTAAAAAAAAATTATTCCTTGTTTTCGGAGTTTTAGATTTCCAAGATTGAAGTTCTCCTCCTGTGGGAAATGATCGAAGATTGAAGTTTTATTCCATTCCCTTTGTTTGCCCTTTCTACATGTCCATTCACTCTTGAAGACTCAGTTGTGTTACTTGCAGTCTTGTCTGAATTTTCTAGGCAGACTTTTGTACCTCCATCTCCCAGTACACAGATCTGTAAATGCTTTCAATGGAGCATTTCACATCATATTGTAGTAATCTGGCTTTCTCTGAACAATTAAAACAGAGATCACTGAATAACTTCTAAGCTGTTCATCACAGTTGCTACATGTCACACACCAAGAAAAGGGGCATTTGTCTTCAGATGTATTATCTTCCTAGAAGTTTGTACATCACATCCTATCCAATCGATTTTCCACGTGGTGTCATTGGGAAGAGGGCAAGTGGGCAAGGTAGCTCCAAAGCAAGGTCTAATCATTCCTAGTTTGTGTAATTTTTACCTCTGTGTTGCTATGACAACTTCATGAGCTTCCCTGACATCACAATTGCACTGGACTTGAATGCTTCTCCCTTGTTTTGTTTCCTTTTCCTCTGAAGTACTTCTATTATTATTATTACTGTGGTGGGATTTAATGATCAGGATTTAATACCAATTTCTGCTATTGAGTCCTACTCACTGTTGGAGTCTAAGCTGTGACTAAAAGTAACCCATATCCAAACCTGCCAAGTCTCCTATGAAAGCCTTAACTAGAAACAGCTGCTGTTTGCTGAACACTTTAGACTTTTGAAACAAACAAAAAAGGGATAAATGATTTTTTTTTAAAAAAAAAAAACACATAATCTCTAAAATGTGGTGCTCTTAAGAGTTGATGCAAGAGGGGTAAGTAACTCAGCTGTCAGCTGTTGGTGCTTCAGAAATTTGATATTGCTCAATTTTGAGAACCACTAAAAGAACCAAAGAAGATTATTCATATATACAATATTTTTCTTGGGCTATATGATTGTCACTTTCAAGCAAAGATATTAGGCAGCAATCATTATGTGTCTGGCAAAACCCACAGCGGTCATAATATCTTTAGTAAGCCAATAATGAAAATATCTAGGAAAAGAAAGCCAATATTATAAAAGTGTCCAAGTACCTAGCATCAGTTTAAGAAACAGAATTTATGTCTCACAATTACAGTGGATCTTAAGAATGCTGAATAAAAAAACAATTTAAAAAAAGAAACACTCGCCATGGTGACACTCCAGTAATAATGAACACCCTTTGTGCTCAAATTTTGGCTTCTAAAGACTATATTCCAATAAAAGACACCAGAGTTCCTTAGAGAAATAGATGATTCTAGGACTGGGGCATGGAAAATACAAGATAAACTAGAGATTCTTGTAACACCAGAAAGTATGAAAATGCTTGAACAAAATGAACAAACGGAAATGGGGCATCTCAAATTGGCACAGGTGTCAGCTTCAAAGTGTTTCCAATGGCCCAAGCTAAAACAATGTAATAAAATAATTAACGAGCACTATATTTTATCCCAAAGAATAAAATATTCAGGAGTCTATACTGATACAAATAAATAATTGAATAACTAAATAAATAGTGAAGAAAGACCCAATTATCCTTACAGAAGAATTCTAAATAATAGCTCATTTATCTTCTCTTGAGTATAGACTGGACTTAGTGACCCACAAAGGATAGAGTATGAAAAGGAAATAAAAATAGTAACTTTATAGTGGAGAAACCTGGCAGATACCACCTTCACCAAGCAATCAAGTTAATATAATCAGTGATTAATCATGTTGATATCTCACACCCTCTGATTTTATGCAGTGAGAGAACACCTTGTAGTCTTCTTCCTTCAAATCCATCACCCTAGTCTACTTATGAGAGAGCATCAAATAAATAAAAATTGAGAATATTCTACCAAATACTATGAGAACTCTTCAAAAGTATCACAGTTATACAAAATAAGAGAAGACAAGTTTGCACAGAGGAGACTGAAGAGACATGTTGAATAGGTGCAAAGTGGTTTTCCGGATTCCATCCTGGAACATTAAGAGGACACTAGTGGAAAAGTTGGAGAAACCCCAACTAATCCTGTGGTTTACTAGTATTAGAAAAATGTTAAGGTTTGGGTTTAGGCAGATGTTAACAATAAGATAAGCTGGGTGAAAGCTATAACAGAATTCTCTGCATTATCTTTGTAACTTTGTTAATCTAAATTTATTCCAAAAAAGTTTAAGATGGTATTATTATACTGGTTATATTTTGGTTTTTATAATAGAACTAGAGGCCAGGTGCACAAATATGTGCACAGGTGGAGTCTGGCCAGCCTGCTCCTATTGGGGCCAATTGGGCCAGGCCAGCTAGGGCAGTGGTCAGCAAGCTGCAGCTTGCAAACCACATGTGGTTCTTTGGCCCCTTGAGTGCGGCTCTTCCACAAAATACCGACTTCTGTGCATGAGCCACGTAGTTTCAATTGCACTGTACATGAGCGCCAGCACGTGGTATTTTGTGGAAGAGCCACACTCAAGGGTCCAAAGAGCCACATGTGGCTCGCGAGTCGCAGTTTGCCAACCACTGGGCTAGGGGAAGGGGCCATGGGCAGTTGGCTGGCCTGCCCCACCTCCTGGTCGAACTCCCAGTTGAGGCGACAATTTGCATATTAGCCTTTTATTATATTGGCTAAGTGCTTTCCCTGTTGAGTAGGAAAGTATTTGCTCCATACAGGTATTTTTATTCCTACTTTCCCCATGTGCAGGAAGGCATGTATTTCAAGGACAAGACTGATGTTTATGGTCTTTATATAGTTCACAAATATAATCAGGTTTACAAGGGCTAAATCAACCAATAACCACAGCCAGTGGTTCTCAGTTTTTGCTGTTCATGAAGCATTCAGGGTGATTAAAAAAATACAGAGGCTGGGGCCACATCCTAGAGGTTCAGGCCCCACTTTTCTGATGTGAAATCAAGTCATGAATATTATTTTAAGATCTTCATAGGAGACTTTATTATGTAGTCAAGCTTGAGACCCAATGTATCTAATCTATTGAGGCATGTAGGAATTGGGCTCCCCAAAAGATGAATAAATAAAAAGATGAATGATACCTTATTTCCTAAAAAGCCATTGGTTAATTTCCAGGAGGAAAAAAAAAGCCAAATATGATTGTCCTACTAATAGACTCATTATTCATATATCACAATTGCAGGATAGTTGTGTGAAGTAACAGGAATATCAGGATTGAATATACAATTGTCTTCATAAGTGGATGCTCTATTTTCTAATTTGAATGGACCTTAAAGAAAGCAGGAGAGGTGAGTCAAAGTGGAGGAGATGCAGGAAAACAAGAATCTGTCATTTATTTTGCCTAAGGCTCCCTCATTAGCCTCATCCAATCAAAGCAGCAGCCTTTCCTTATGGCTTGTGTCCTTTCAATTAGCATTCAAAGATTGCATTGTTATTGGTAAGTGACTTTCATAGCATATTAGCTGCTATGCATACTAATTCAGTGTGATGGAAAAGTAGTAATGTCAAAAAGAATTTGCACTTGAGTTCTTGCTATTTCCAGCTGACATTAGGGCAACCCTGAATACCAAGGACAGGAAAGACAATTTTATTTTCCCTGTATCTTACAATTCAGAATTTATTCACTGGCTAATAGGGACTGGAAATCCACACAGTTCATAAAGGATTTTGGTTTCCACCACTGAGTTGATGGCTTGATCTTAGAGCTTTTTGATAGAGCATTTTTTTTAAAAAAAAACAACACAAGCCTATTTTGATTTACTGTACAGCATGCATTTGATAGCTACCCAATATTTTTTGAGGACGTGGGCAAACTTTTTGACTCGAGGGCCACAATGGGTTCTTAAACTGGGCCGGAGGGCAGGAACCAAAGCACGGATGGAGTGTTTGTATGAACTAATATAAATTCAAAGTAAACATCATTGCATAAAAGGGTACGGTCTTTTTTTTTTTTTTTAGTTTTATTCATTTCAAACGGGCTGAATCCGGCCTGCGGGCCGTAGTTAGCCCATGGCTGTGTTAGGCTCTACTCTAAGTTTATGGGGCTCAGTAATGCACTGAATAGACAAATTGTTATCATGGGTTCTGGTAATCAGTAGTTATTTACATTTTTAAACCAAATAAAATAAAATGAGAATATTCAAGTCACACAATGGTTATCAATCATTTCAGAGATACTGTCTAAACTTTTTGCTATAATGATACCGTTATAATTAACCTAGTTATTAGCAACAGGAAAGGAGCAAAGGGAAGGCCAAATAGTATAGACATGTCATCTATGCAGCTTCGCCAGGAAGCTTCAGGCTAACACTCCCCAGGAAGCCACCAGTCTATTCCCCTCAGATTGATGAGGAAAGAGCTGAGCAGGGGCAGAAAAGGTGCACATGCCCAGTAAAGTCTGAGAGAAATAGGGAAGGTACTTACCTGACAGTCATACCTCGAACAGGCATTGGCCAGGGTAGGCATGGCCACTGCAAGAGAGGGGAGATTTGGAATATTTAATCCCCTAAACAAAGAAGCTCACTCTCTTGGTTCCTGGCTCTCTTGGGACTCTTATTGCAGGGGCACACTCTCACGTTCCTGCATTCGTCCACATGGCTCACAGTCATTGGACCCCACACAAGGGACTAATGGGCTGCAGCTGGCCTGATGCTGCACCAGACCCAGTTACAGCATGGAACGGACACTTTGGGCTCTGGCTTTGCTTCCAGCTCTATTGAATCCCCAACAGCACTTCTTCCAGGACTGGATGAGGGGAAATGCGACTTTGGAAACCCAGGGGTGTAATTCTACGCAAACGAAAATCACTTATCCTCCTGGGTGAGTCTCAGAAAATTATTTTTCTCAAGATATCATAAGGAACCTACCCCCAGCACCCAGTGGGGAAGAGGACTCCCCACCTCCACCAATAACAATAGGATGACTGTTTCAATGATCTCTTTCTATGTAAAGGATTTTTTATAGAATGTTGATTAATTTACTCATTCATTAATTCCTTCATTCCTTCATGGATAACTTGCACTCATCAGTTTTTTATGCAGCTTCTACCAGATGAATGAAAGCTTTGTGAGAGCCTAGAGTATGCTATATTTATCCTTCTATCCCAGTGCATGTCACAGTGCCCTATATATTTCAAGATGCTGAGTAAATGTGAAGAGACATGTGAACAAAACTGGGGGCTATGCAATAAACCTGACAAGGTCAGGGGGCCACATGGCAGGGACCCAAAGTAACCACACAGGGTGGTCTGATCACAATTTCCTAACTGAGCAGGTTATGGCTGGTAGTCACATCCCAGGCCTCTGGTTTCCTTAGCAAAGGCTAATCTTTTGGTTTCTTTTATTGAATTTATTGGGGTGACATTAGTTTGCAAAACCATCGAGGTTTCAAGTATACAACTCAATAAAACTTCATCTGCACACTGCATCGGGCGGCCATCAACCTAAGCAAAGTCTCTTTCCGTCCCCATTTTCCCCACCATTGCCCACTTCCACCTACTTCCCCACCCTTCTTTCCCTCTGGCTACCACCACACTGTTATCTGTGTCTATATGACTCAATGCATTAAAGAAATGACAAAATTGCCATTCTCTGCAGCATTTTCTCAATCATTGAGATCTTGCTTCTGGGCATGTCCTCAAAATTTTGGCTCAAATAAACCTTTCTATTGGTTTGGATATGCTTTCATGAACAGATTGAATATTTGATAATGCTGGATTGACAGATTTGAAGGCAGACCCAGGTCTCTAGTAAGTGTTTGGGTTTCCTGTCTTAGCTAATTATTTTTTGTTTGTTTGTTTATTGTCTAAAGTTTTACATAAGTCTCCTTTTTCCCCAACTGACCCCACCCCCCACCAGCCATTCCCACTCCGGGCAAGCCCTCACTGCCTCAGTGTCTGTGTCCATTGGTTATGCTAATATGCATACGTCCAAGTCCTTTGTGTTCGTTTTTTGTTTTTTTTAATGTGTTTTTTTTTTTTGTCTCATCTCCCCGATGGGTAATCATATTTCCCTTTAATTATATTATTTTTTTCTGCAGTAGTATCTATCTCCAAACAATGCTTCCAAGGAATTTGCCCCAATCTTGTGAATGACAAAAAAGCTTTGAAATTATTTTACTGGAAATTTAATAAATAAGCTATTTACATTTTATATTATAAGTCTAATAATATATTATGATGTGTTTTGATTTGCCTATTGCTATTATTGTTACTATTCTGAGATTTAATTTAAAAATCATCTTTCATCTGGGTTGAAATTAATATTTCTTACATGTATGCCCATAAATAAAAAAAATGAAATACCCTGAACTATAAGAGGTTACCATGTAATTTAAAGATGAGGAATAATATCTTTGGCCTTTGATGGGGAGTAAAGGAAAGCAGGCATTTACATAATTTTAAATTACAGTATCAATGCTCTGGTTTTGTTCCTTAAACTGTACAGCTGTTTACAATTCATTTTTAATTATAGCTAAAGAGTTTACTATCAGACTAAATAAAATGCTTAAAGTGAAAGGTTATCCCATGATAGCTGATGGTGTTTATTTAAAGAAACTGAGCAGATTTCTCCTCCAGAGAACACAGATTTGTAGGGAAAGGATTTTATAGACTCAGATCCACTTTTAGAATGTGGAGGAAAAGGGGAAGTAGATATTTCTTATTTCCATATTTACAGTAAAATTTTGAGAGTCATTTAACAATACCTGCTATTTTTCTGTTTGAAGTAGATTTTTTTCAGGTTGACATTATAGTGCCTTTGAAGAACAAATCTACTCAAAAAGATTTTGAGGTTTGTCATTAAATTCAAACAAATTTTTATGTTTAATTATGTAATTGTTTTCTAGGGAATTATGCTTCTGAAATATTGGCAAAGACTGGTTGTTTGAGGTTATTTGCATGAAATTATATGCCATATTCCTTACAAAACTTGTAGAGAAGGTTTTGACATGAATGGTGTTCCAAGTGCTGCAACATGACTGAAAATGGTGAACTAACTAGCTGATTAGTTATATTATAACTATTATAAAATTAACTCATGAAACAAAAACTTCAAGAGTCATGAAGCAGTGAAATGCATGATGGCACTTGAAAATGAAGTTGAGTAGCTGTGGTCAGTGGGCCATGATATGCAGGTGGTGTCTCCTAAACGTCCTTGGTCTGGTACACTTGACCACCCTCAGTTTTACCTAGAAAAGACAGCAATCCTAGAAGGCAAGTAGGTACAGTCCCTTTGTTAGCTGTGAAATGGCACCTCGGTTCAGCAACCTGGGTATTTGAGTTCCGGCTAAGAAAGAATTCAGAGTCAAGACTCAAACTGTAAGAGAAAGTTTATTTAGAAAGTCACAGAGGTAGAAGAGATGAGCTGTGGAAGAAATGGGCTCAGGAAACAAGTTACAGAAGCAAAAGTAGGGCCCTTGGAACTTGAGGGAGAGATAGAGATAGAGATAGAGATAGAGATAGAGATAGAGATAGAGATAGAGGAGCATTGAGAGATGGAAGAGGGAGAAAAGGCACAGGCATACTCCAGAAAGAAGAGAGAGAGAGAATATGCAGCGTCCTTAGGATTCTTAACTTAAGGGTTTTTATTTGAGTGTCTCAGAGGAGGGTCTCAATAGAGTATTCATCAGACTTCCAGGTGTGCCTTCTCAGGGTTGTGGTCTCCACTGATTGGTAGGCGCTAGGGCAGGGGATCATTAGTCAATGTAGCTGGTACTGATATCAGCCATGGCATTGCTCTATCTGAGTTTACTGCTTCTCTGGGCCTGGAGTTAAAACTTAGCTGAGGCCTAGATGTCATCTCCAGGGGTTAGTGCTTAAGAGAATGGTCCTGCTAGGTCTTACAGTTTTGCCTGTTGCTACACACCCAGAGCTCTCTGCCCGGATGATTCTCTGTACCTAGCCCATCATTCCTACTTGGCTCATGCCTATCGAACTATCTATTATACCTTGATTCAGAACTTAAATGCTAAGTTGCCATGTCTGTAGGTTATTTCCTATAGTGAATAATTTAGAGAGAAACTAAATCAAAGGAAAAAGAAATATGTTGAAAACATTAAATGCTGGTCAGGAGGTAGAAAAAATTGGATTACTCATTACTGATGGAAATGGTAAAATGGTACAGCCATGCTAGAAAAAAAGATTGGAAATTAAACAAACAAACATTTATTTACCATCCAACCCAGCAAATATACTCCTGAGCATTTATCCCCAGAGAAATAAAGACTTAAGTTCACACAAAACCCTGTACTACATGATGGAAACACCCAGATGTTCTTTAAGAGGTGAATAGTTAAACTGTGGTATATGCACTACGGGATACTACTTAGCAATAAATGAATGAACAATTTGAGCACAAAGAAACCTGGGTGAATCCCCAGAGACTAAAAATATCCAGTCCTAAAGGTTATACAGTGTTAAATTTTATCAAATGCTTTTTTTTTTTTTCCTGGATCCCATAGTCATGTGATTTTTCTACTTCTTCAGCTTGTTAATATGATGGATTATATTAAATTATTTTCAAATATCAGATCAACCTTGCATCCTTGGAATAAAGCACAATTAATCACAGTGAATAATTCTTTCTAAGTGTGATGAATTCTATTAACTCATTTTGTCAAGAATTTCTGCATCTGTATTCATGATGGATATTGGTCTACAGTCTCCTTTTTTTTTTCTTTGTCTGATTTTAGAAATAAGACATCAGAGAATGTGTTGGAGTTTCCATCTCTTCTTGTTTCTGGTAGAGATTGCATATAATTGGTGTTAATTCTTATTAAATATTTGGTAGAATTTTTCTGTGAAACCATCTGGAGATTTCTTTTTTCTTTTTTGGGTATTTTTAATTTATGACTTTAATTTCCTTAACAGTATGGAGATATTAAAATTATTGCTTTAATATTGGATGAATTGTGGTTATTTAGGTTTCAAGGAGGTAACTATTTCATCTAAGTTATTGAATATATATGTGTAGTGTTGTTTATAGCCTTCCATAATTATCCTTTGAAGGTCTGCAGGATCTCTAGTGACATATCCAGCTTAATTCCTAATATTAGTAATTTGTATTTTTTGTCTTTTTTTTCCATCTTGCTAAAGATTGGTTCACTTTTTCGTACAACCTATTTGTTTCAATGGTTTGCTCTATTGAAGTGGGGATGGCATAAATGCTCATTTGTGATGTTTTATTGTAAATTGTCAAATTTCTCATGAAAACCAAAATTAACTAACATGCTCACCAGTAGCATGGAAATAATTAATGTTTTTGTTTTTCTTAATTGATAATTTTTATATGAAATGGAATCCCTGTGTTGATTTTTTTATTAAGAATGGAATGAAAAAATTTATCTGTTTATTGGTATTTAATTTACATTTATGTTTTTGGAGAGCTGCCTTTTTATGTCTTTTGCCAATTCTTTGTAAGGCTCAACTTATTGCTATTGATTTTCAAATACTATTTACATATTGAGGATAGTAATTGCTTTCTTTCTTATATATATATATTGCAAATAATTTTGTTTGATTTTTAGATTTGTTTAAGAAGTTTTATGTAACATAAATTTTTAAATAATTTTCAGATACAATCATGAAAATCTTTTCCTTTATGACTTGTGCTTTGGATATTAAAGCCTTAAGATCCTAAAGCATCTTTTTCAGATATGTGAGATGAAAAAAGGAAGCAGATACTAATAGCCAGCAACTCCACAGGGTATCCTGTAATTGATAGTGTCTGTAAAGAACTTTAATTTTTTTGAAATTAAATGGACATTATAATGTGATTTTAACCTCTGACCTTTGATCATTTATAACCAAATGGAATAAGATAAAAAATAAACCAGACACATTATTATGTTTGATTCAGAAAAGAACATAGTAAAATTGACATCTTTTTATTTTTTGTCCTGACAAGGAGGTCAGAAATAGCAGTAGCTGGAGGTAAGAAAAATCCAAGAATATTTGAATATTTAAGTTTTCTCACAGATGATTTGGCATATAAATAATGTAAAAGGCTTCCCCAACTTAGATAAATGTTTCCAAATATTCTGCATTACTAAGATTATTGTTCCTTACTTCAAATAAAGAGAACCAATTCACCCTTGCATATTTATGAGAACTAGTTCTTTTGCCTATATATTACAGTAACTCCAAAGTCTCAAAATATAAATTTCCTAGTGATTTCTTCTAATGGTTTTCATAGCTCTATTCAACATTTCAAAACAACTGAGATGATTTTTAGACCACTAGTAAATATTTTAGGAAGACGTGAATGATGGTTCATTTATTCTTTCATTTTATTCATTGTTATTTATGGTTTAAGTAGAGCTTCTTTATCTTCTGTTTTCGGGGAAATATATTATTAGTCTTATATAATTTCATTGGTAATGATGAATGCATATTTAAAAATAGTCGCATAAATAACCACTTACACTTTGTGTAAATTTTTCTATGTATTTTTTTTTTAGAAGATTGTTCACAGAAAACAGCCTCAGAATGAAATGTTTCATTTCTTTTAAGCAATACATTTCTGGTACAAGCCAGAGGGTGAGGCCACCATGTTTAAGTGATTACATTTTTAGATGTTTCTGAAAATGAAACATTCCTAAGAAAGAACATTAACTATGTCAGCAAATAACATGTCCAATCCCTCCCTTATTCAAGGCAGAAAACTTGAATGCTCACTCAATCTGCGTCCAGCATTACCCAGTCAGTACACAATACAAGAGTGGTATTTAAAAATCTCAAATCTGATAATACCCATCCTCCTCAAAAACCACTAATGGCTCAGCATAATGTTGAAAATCTTTAATATGGTCTCACCAAGGTGTCCATAGACAAGGCCCTCCATAACCATCTCTCAGACTTCCATCCTCTCCCTCTTCTCCAGCCATCTAGGCCCCATGAGGGTGAGACCCGTGTGCCTCTTCCCTGTGCATTACTCAGTATCTAGTGCAGAGCCAGGCACGGCATTCCCACTCAATCAATGTTTCTCTCATACATCAATGCCACTCTCTCTCCTCCCTCCCCCTCTCTCTAAAATCAGTAAAAACAAAAACAAAACCCACAACAAACACAAAGAACATATCCTGAGTATCCTGAGATAAGGATTAAGAAAAAAATAAATCATTGCATACTATAGCCGGCCCCACCAACCACCATTGGAGGATAACATAGCCAACTGTTCTGCACTGACATGACCTCCAGTAGCATGTGTGTACCTGTGACATTATCTGAAATCTTCACCTGAGAGCAGCCCCTAAGAGTTTCCTTACAAACTTGAACTTATTAGGAATAGGGATTAGCTTGGGTGAATGTGTCTCATTTACTGAAATAGTCAGTAGAGATTTTACGCAGGGGCATTTTATTCCACTGATTTCACTGTTTTGTCTGAGGTTAGTGGAAACTGTTCTGTTTGAAGACGAATGTCAGAGTATCTGACAACCTTAATAGAACTTCCAAACATTTTAATAATGTAAGAAACCTGGGAGGGATTAAGGAAAAAGAAACACTGTTTTGCCTTATCAAAAGTTTCAAACTTCCAAGAGCTGCACTACTATGTACAGCTGGAGCAGGGGTGTGGTATAAGTAGCACCACTGATTCCATCAGGTTAGCCGGCGTAAAGCAAGTCCGCACCGAGGAAACCAGGCCAAGCTGCTTCTATGCTTCCTGCTGTGATAACCAATGTTAGGGTTTGCATCCTCGCTATATACATACCTACCAGCTGTGATCTTAGGCAATTACTTGGTCTCACAGAGGCACCAATTCCTCATCATAGAATGGGTATAACAACACTTTTTCATATGAATGTGGCCAGATCTAAGTAATTAAATGCCTGGCAGAAAAAAAATGAGATCTGTGTAAGATGCCAAGAATCATATTACTGTGATATATGTGATTATTTAAGCAAAAAAAGAAATAAAAGAATTTGAGCCATGCCACTAAAGAAAGGGATGACTCATTCCGGGTGTCTCACAGTTAACTCTTGGTTCTGAGGACATGGTCCTGAGTGTCCAGAAGCCTCCCTTGTTTCAGTAAAGCACTGGCTGGCTTAACAGGATACTTAGGGCTCCACAAAGTGCAGCATGGACAGCCCTGGAACCTTTATTCTCTATTGCAGGTTTCCATGATGAGAAGTGTTATAAACATACAGCTTTTATTGAGTACCCTCTTTGTCAGGCCTTCTGCCAGGAACTTTTCAAACTACATAGTTACTTCTAATCCTCAAAATATTGCTTACATATATATAGTTTATAGCAGTACCATCTATATATATAAAAAGCAAGCGACTGGAATGCTGCAGCGACCAGAATGACCAGTCACTATGACGCCCACTGTGGCCAGTGAACCGGCCTGATCTGGGGATGGGGCTGGCTGGCCAACCTCCTGCAGCCCCTCCCCCCACCTGGCCCCACCCCAGTCAGGGACAGAGCTGGCCGGCCAACCGCCTGCAGCCCTACTCCCTGGCTGGCCCCACCCACAATGGGCCCCCACCACCCCAATTGGCCCACAGCCCCTGCTCCTTGCTGGCCCTGCCCCTGATTGCCCCCCACCCCAATAGGGGGTGGGGCCAGCCAGCCAGGCCTGGCCCCAATCCACCCCAATTGGGGCCAGGTCAGCCAGACCCCACCCATGCATGAATTCGTGCACTGGGCCTCTAGTGTATTTATAAATATGGATTATCTTTACATATGAAGAAATTAAATGACTTTCTCAAGGTCAAACAACTAGTAAGTGGAGAAAAAATATTAGAGAGACAACAGTGCTCATGGTTCAGACACGGTCTCAAGTGGTCAAATGCAGACATTGTCTTTGTATTTACAAAGCTTATAGTCTACAGGCAGAGACAACAACGTATACACATAATCCCACAGACATAAATAAAATTGCAACTTTGAAAAATGCTATGGGAACTTAGTGGAGGATCTGATATAGTCAGAAAACTCAGGGGAGACATTCCTGATATTGTCATCCTTAAAGGATTGTTGGCCAGTGTAGCTCAATTGGTTGGGCATCGTCCTTGGGCCCCGAATGGTTGCTGGTTCCATTCCTGGTCTGAGTTGCAGCTTGCTCCCTGGCAGAGGGCGTGCAGGAGGCAGCCAATCAGTGTTTCAATCTCTCACATGGATGCTTCTCTCTCCCTTCCTCTCTCTTTAAAAATCAATACAAATATATTTTTTTACATAAAGGATTGTTAGAAATTAAGCAGATAAAGAAGGGTGAAGAAAGTTTCCAGGCAAAGATGAGACTAGTTGGAAAATAATATCAATCCTGAAAGTCAGTTTATTATAAATTTGAGTGGATGAATATGTCTGAATGACTCTTTTCCTAGAGCTGGAGTTGTCATCACCTCATTGTCAAGAATGTAATAATCTCTAAGCTTACACATCATAGTAATTCTTGGCCTTTGTATACTTGAGAACATTTGGTATTCGTTTGTGTGGTTTTTGATTTGCTTCTCCTTGTTTGGAAAAAGGAAATGGGTTCCAGATCAATATCTCAACATCAATTATTTGGGGAAAGCACATAAAAAAGGGGAAATCTTCCCTACAGAGGTCACCCACCAAGCACTTCTAGAAACCTAAGCAAATCTGGAATCCCTCTGTCCAATACTTTAGATATTGGAAAAGGGAGAGCATAGGATAGAGAAGGTCCTCTGGAACTGTTTTCATCTGGTAGGTAGAGAAAGTGAAATGAAAGTTTTGAGGCTAGAGCCAGAGCTCCCGCTAGTTTGCATTGAAATTAGTTCTTTATCATAGGAGAAACTTGTATTAGGTGGTATTCTATCTCAAAGAGGACTCAGGAGTGCCTAGAGTTTGACTTCCAAGATGTTTACAAATGTGTTCTAACCACGATAAATCACATAAAAAAGCATTTATTGTTGAACTCTCTGACTGGTATAATACTTCATTTAGGAATACAGCTTGGCAGAAAGACATCCAAGGTCATGGCATGTAATTGCTGTCATCTTCCAACTATTTCTGGGATTTGGCACCATTTCCTCCCTGCTGAATTTGGAAGTTGGAATGTCTTTGCACACATGTATCATCAACACTTAAGCCAGCACTCCTTTGGTATGTGGACTATTTTCCATTGGTGCATACCTCACTGCTTATATTTGTGAATCACTTTCCATTAAATTCCTTTTCTAAATAAAATGGGGATAAATTATGCAGACTTGTATAAATATATTGGATTAATAGGAATAATATATCTAATCAAGTTTATATATAAATTGAATTATCTTTAAAGATGCTATCAAAAAGTACACTCATACAATTTATAGAATATAAAACGTTTTGTTTAAGAACATAGGCTTCAATAGTGTGTACATTTCCTTTATTAAATAACCTTACTATACGTTTTGAAATTCAAATACATTTAAGTAATTGTCTTTTAATAAAGAATTTTAAAAAGACTAGCACTCTACACTATGCGTGTGTTTCCCTTTAATGAAAGTTCTTTTTCACTCTTCAATAAAAAGCAAAAGAATGGAAACAAGAAAAAGACCAGATTCCTTTATTGCGACAGGTTTGTAGGAATTATAGCTAATATAATCTAATTCCAATTTGTCAGTTACATAAAATATTTAACCTATACATGTCCAAAGAATAGTATTGTATTTGTTTCCTAATAGATAGGTGTACAACGAGCATACACTTTGGCTTTCTTTTTCATTATTTCCAAGCTTCCAATAATTTTGTTTCTTCAGTTCTCCCAAGCTTGTGATAATGAGTTTCTCACAAACTCTGTGTTCAACAAAGGGCTTGGCAGGCTTTAACTTCCTGATATGGGCCTGATAGTTAATCATGACAAGATCCCCTTTAATACCTAGTCCTTAAATGACTCCTTGTACTTTTTGGTGATCGTGCCCACTAAAACAGCATGTTGATATGTTCAGAGCTCTTCTCAGGGTGACTGAGGGCCTGAGTCCATCACACAGTTCACAGCTGTGTGACCACAGAGGAAATGGATGCCATGTTCAGACATGATTACATAAGAAAACCATCATTACACAGAATTATTTTTTCATTTAAAGCTGTAATTCTGTCCATATTTTTGTGGTGGTATTTTGTTTTGATATTTAAATTAGTTCTTTATTTTTTCTTTCTGGAGTAACAGCGTCAACTAAAATGGAAACAACAAGCTCTAGCGAAATAGCAATTTTTATGTTTGCCTTTCAAAACATTTATAAAAATTACTTTTAAAACAACATTAGTAAGGACTTTGACAAAAATACTAAAAACAGATGAAATAAACATCCCAAAAATAAAATACAAAGAACTTGGAAAAAATAAGTTCTATTAAATATTTATTGTTATTCCTTTGAGAGAGCTTATACATAAGTTGTTCATTATTTTCCATCACCAGGATGTCATAACAAGGGTTAATTGCTTCCTGTTTCACTTTTAATTTTATTCGTTTTAGTTATTTTTCTGCTTAAATACAAAGTTGTTCAGATTATATTTTTATATAGGCCAAGTTACCTTACAGAGTTGAGAAAAAAATAAAATGGTTTTATTTAGCCATTTAATATCTAGCCTTTAAATGATCCAATGTACATTTTTATTAGTAAGGTGAAATAGTGAAAATCCCAAGAAAAACAAAAATAATCTGGTTTGTCATCTTACTTGTTCCGAAAAACGGAACAAGCATGCCTGACTTCTTGTTTATTAATTCACGATCCCATACATTTTGACTATTTGATCATCTGTTGCCTATTCAGAGTAAATATCACTCCTGCATTTATATATCATCCATAGGTTAAAAAGAAAAAGAAGCTATCAACCTAAAAAGAATGTCTGAGAGGGATTTCAAAGGAATGTACTGAGAAATCACCACTTATATCTTCTCCTGAGCTTTCTAGATAGTGGTATTGATATTAAAAGAACAATATTATACAGTTGTATAGTGTTTGGGGATACTCATAATTAAGGCATGTATTTTTAGATGTGTTTTCTATGTGTATGATGGATTTCTCCAATCTAGGCATGTTTTCATACCAGGACTCCATACAATCACTGTCATGCAGTAGAATTTTTTTCGGTACCACTTAGCTGACCCACGATTCCAGCAGCTCCAAGTGCTCAAAGTAATAGAAAGGTCATACATAGCAGTGGAATTGAATGGGAGAAGATATTCACCAATGATACATTCTAAGGGGTTAATATCCCAAATATAAGGAACTTATACAACTTAACAGCAAAAGGGCAAACAATTCGATTAAAAAATGGGCAGATAGCCGAAACTGGTTTGGCTCAGTGGATAGAGCGTCGGCCTGCGGACTGAAAGGTCCCAGGTTCAATTCCGGTCAAGGGCATGTACCTGGGTTGCGAGCACACCCCCAGTGGGAGGAGATGTGCAGGAGGCAGCTGATCGATGTTTCTCTCTCATCGATGTTTCTAACTCTCTATCTCTCCCCTTCCTCTCTGTAAAAAATCAATAAAATATTTTTTTTTTTAAAAAATGGGCAGAGGACTTCAATGGACACTTTGCCAAAGAGGACACACTGATGGCCAATAGACATATGAAAAGCTGCTCAACATCATCAGTCATCAGGAAAATGCAAATCAAAACCACAATATCACCTCACACCTCTCAAAATGGCTATCATCAATAAATCAACAAGTGTTGGTGAGGATGTGGAAAAGGAAACCCTCATGCACTGTTGGTGGGAATGCAAACTGTTGTAGCCACTATGGAAAATAATATGGAAGGTCCTCAAAAATTAATAATAGGGTACTCATTTTTCATTTGACAAAACCTCCAAAGATATTCATATATCCAGTAAAGATAAAGTTTAAAGATTCAGATGAACAGCTGGGTGTACTGTTCAAATACAGAAGATAGGTGCCATTTTTTCTTTGCAGTTTTCCATGACTTATGGTGTGAGGGTGTGCTTAGGAAGCCAAAGAACCAATTTTCTACAATGTCACCTACTTAAAAAATATCTACAGTCACAACTTAACACATTCTGCTTCTTCACTTTTTTAGTTGAGAAAGGTTGATATATATTATAAAGTAGAAGTTTATTATGGGCAGAATTTTTTTTTCTTTTTCCTGTCTCAGTATTTGCAACCATCTAGTTAGAAGTAGCATTTAACAATTCATCAGAACAGGATTCTATTCAAATTCTAAAAAATGAAATGAGAACATTTCACTGGAACAATAAGAAACTAATGAGAATTGATAGAAAACTCAGTTTTTTCCTTCATTTTTTCCCAGAAATGATTTTGGTTTAGAGAAAAGACAGCAATTCACAAGAGTCGATTGTGGCTTGAAAGGAGAAATTTAGGACACGAATAGGCATTGGACTATGTTACAAAATTTGGAACAAAACTGGAGTTCATTGAAAAAAATATTTCTCCCACTGCATGTGTTGTATCTAAAGATTAACATAAGTCTTTCAAATATTCAATGTTTATGATTTTTCTATTAAAATGCAAGCATCTCTTGGGATTGCACACCCCAAATCATAACAATATTTGCTAAGAACTCATGCTATTAATGGGCCACGGAAAATGTTCTGGGGAATGTGGGTAGGGAGATAGGAAAACAAGTGCTGTGCAAAAAATGTAGAACACAGAGACAAACCTTCTCTTTTTCAATTTCTTGGAGAAACTTGCACCGTAACATTACACTAAGAGTTATTGTATGGGATGTTGTATTGGAAAGAGTGGTTTATAAAATATAGTGCTTGCACAACTTTTACCTTGGTGTTCAGAATGCAAACCATTCTGAAGGTCATCCTTTCTTCCTGGGATGATTAGTTTTTATTTGACAAAAATCAGTTACTTTGGAGTTGAGCAAAGCTGTATGTCAATGACTTGGTTGCAATCTCATCAGGCAATCAGACATGAGATCAACACAGCTGTTGGGACTGTAGCAGCCAGGAAGGTTCTAGTCAGAGGCCAGACAGAGAGGAGCAAAAAGCATTGTTGAAACATGGGGTGACACCAGCAAAGGTTTATTAATATATTCTTTCAAGAGACATTTAAAATCAATGCCATGCTTTCAAAGAGTAGAAAACATTTTAGTCTTAATATGGGTAGGATTTTGGCTGTTTTTACACCCCTTCCTTCAAAAGCAAGTACTACTTTCTTTGAAAAGTGGGCATATAAAAGCTTATCTTGTGACTCTGAAGCAACATATACCATATTGCATACTAAGATTTTTGTGGATAATATATTTATTTGCATACAGAAATATGTATTTCTATTATACATTTCATTGCTTTATTTATAGAATATGTATATTAAGCATACAGCATATCCCAGGAAGATACATTAAATAAGCACACAGTTCATGCTGCCGCGTGCACCCTCTTAAGAGAAGCATATTGGAGAGGCATGGTATTGTATATACATGCTGAAAATACACTTTGCACAAGTCATCTGGCTTGGGGTGCTTCCCTAGTCTATTTGCAACACCAGTGCTGTGGTTGTTGAAAGGGATATTATCAAACTGGGGAAAAGGCAAGAATCAACTAAGTAGGAGAAAATAAAAGTAGATTGCATCTCTACAGGTATATTGTCATCAGTTTGAACTCCCATTTCCCCCAATATCAGATCTTCAGGATTAAAAAAAGCAGTGAATGGACAAAGAGTAGGAGTATGTGGGACCTCCAGCTTCCACATCCACGCTGGAAAGCTAATCTCATGTGACTTATTATCATTATTATTATTTTAGATTGTAATTTTATTTTTAGAGCAGTTTTAGGTTCACAACAAAATTGAGCGAAAGGTACAGAGAGTATTTATATACCCTCTGGTCTCCACACACGCACAGCCTCCCCCACTGTCAACATCTGCATCAGAGTGGTGCATTTGTTATAATGGCTGAATCTACATTGGCACATAATTTTTTTCATTCAACGTCCATAGTTAGCATTGGGGTTCCTTCTTGGTGTTGTACATTCTATCGGTTTGGACAAATGTAAAATGACTTATTAGATTTTGTCTTAACACAGGATCTGCCATTAAATTAATGATGAACTGGTAAAAGGGTAATCATTTCTCTTTTTTTTTTTTTTTTCAAGAAATGACCTGGCATTTTCATATATTTAATCTCCTCTTCTGATAAGACCACTCTGTGATATTTACATTATTGCTACGAGAAGAAATTCTTGACAGATATGCACCTTTCCAGTGAAAACAAAGGCGATGAATCATACTGCTTCCGAAAGAGGCTCTTAATGTTTTTGAAAGGACAAATGTTAGTGCCAATAGAAACTGACTACATCAATACAACCATTTTAATGGCCAACTACTGAAACCTCAATTGCCTGGATTCTGTGGCAATCTAGTCAGGCACTAGATGTTGGAAACCATGTGCTATGTGCCTGGTCTGGTGATTCTGGATATGTAGGTGCGGCCTGTGTTCCCAATCTGTGAATTACAAATACGCCGGACTCAGTGGATGATAGTGCGTCTGAATCACGATTGGTGAGCATTATCTTTTTCAAACAGGTGAGCAATTGGCATTGATATTCTAATAGTGATACAGGATTATTTTCCCACTTATACAAAGCAAGTCCTAGAATCCCTTGAAACAGACCAGGGTTTCTCAACTTCTGCACTATTGACATTTTGAGCCACATAATTTTTAGTTGGGGCAGGTGGATGGGGCTATCCGATGTAAGCTGTTTAGCGGCATCCCTGGCTTCTATCCCACTAGATGCCAATAGCCCTTCCCCAAGTTGTGACAGCCAAAAATGTCTCCATACATTATTAAATGTCCCCTGTGAAGGCGGCAAAATTGGCTTGATCCCCAGTTGAAAGCCACTGAAATAGACAAATCCAGCAGTAGTTAATGCAAACCTTTCAATACAATCTCTATATCTGTCTAAGCATCTACCATTTTCAGTATTCTTTCCATTTTTTTTATTCCGGTCGACAAAACTTCCAAGATGTTTCAGTCTATCTTCAATTCCTTTCTTCAATCCTTGATGCTCTCTTTTTCAATAACAGGTGACGAAGACCAAAAATAAAAGGAACAAAGGGAAGGATGCGATGACAATGGCGAGTAACAGGCAATTTGACTCAAAGTGAGCTGGATTGTTGCTTACAAGAGACCAGAATCTGGAATCCTCAATCCTTGGATCCAAAGAGTTCATTCCACTAAAGCTGAATCTACACCATAGTAGTGCAAGTTAGTAAGTGAAACATTCAGCCAGTCAATTGTTTTGTTTAAAGGGAACCAAACACTCTATTGGCTTGATGCTCCTTCCACACAATTTATTCCTGGATTTGATGAAATAAAATACAAATAAATATTAATTTAAAATGTAAATGTTTACATTGACATCATTGTAGTGTGAAGGAATCTGTCTGAACTGATGCTGTGTGTTTATACATGGAAGATTTTTTTTTGGGGGGGGGGGCGGCGGCGAGGGGGAATGACTGAAGTTATTCAACTAGGAAGTTATTTTTATAAAGTTAAATTAAAACATTGTTGGCAATTTGCTTCTTCCTGGCTGTTCTTTTTGTTGTTGTTTGTGTTGTGCTTTTGGTTAACTCTCAAAATTGTTGAGATGCCATCAATGAGGCAAGTCACACAAAGTAACTAAATTGCTAATGTCTAATACTGATTTAGTCGTCATGCAGCTCACATAGATATATAACTGGTCAAGATGAAGACCATAAACCTAAAAGGCAGAATGTGAAATTTGAATAAAGTTTTATAACTTTTATTTCCATTGATTGAGTCATCTTTAGAAAATCTAATTGGAAGACTACAGTGAATATAGTAAAACAAAGGAGGAATGAAAATAACTAGTTAAATCATGAATAATATAATCATATATTTATTTGGGGTACCAAATAAAAAGTATCTACATGGAGAAGATTCTTTAAAGCCACTGTTTGGGTATTAGTTTCTGACATGACGTTCTGATGGTCTAGTATTAGAGACATGTGAGAATGACCAGGTACAGCCACTACGTTTTTCTTTCAGATTCTGCTGAGCTCACCTGGCCTGTTTAAGTTATCCACTACATGTCTGTCACAAGGATTACTATACTTCTATTGATGGAATTTTGAAGTTAAACATTTTTGGGGAGAAATGACAGTTGAGGAATGAGGAATATATGGTTTCAGTAAATGTTTTTTAATTGCTTATTTTTCTCTCTCCATTGGATCATAGGGTGGTTCTAAACAGCCTCATGAGCTGAATACTGGCTTTCAGAAAGCATTGAGGGGAAGGTCTTAATTTCTTGGGATTGACCCAGAGGTCACTGGTGCCACGGGAGTATATTAATTCTATTCAGAATTCAAAATGAAAAAGGCAGCATGTTCTTCCTGCTGACAAAGGCCAGACGTTCATGTTTTACACGTTAGCATTTCACATGCAGGTCAAGCAGATTCAGGTTGAAACAGAATGTTCTTTCAACCGCCCATTTTCTTATCTGAAAATTTGCCTGGCCTCAGTAAACGTTCTCCAACTTTAATGACAACTATTTAATTTGATAAAACCTCAATTTAAAAAAAATAACTTTGGCTTCTCAAACATGTTTATGTATTAGGGAGACTATTCTATTAAAATTAGAGGCTAGTTTGGGAGAAAATCAGATTGGTGAAACCATTTCCTATAAAGGATCATAATTGAACTATATCCTTATAGGCTGTTATACCACCAAAAAATGCAAAGGACACAGTGATCAGGGGTGAAATGCCCCTTTTTCATGGCTGTCTCTGGTTTAGTGCAAGTCCTCTATAATTTGCCCTCACACAGTGTAGAACAGTACAAAAACAAATGCCAGAACGAGAAAAATAATGATGTGGTCTCATTGGGCTTTTTGTTTGTTTTCTTTTGATGTGAGGAAAAGCAAAGGTAAAAAATAAGCATTTATAATATTGCAACCCTCCAGGTAAAACCATAAGAAAAGAAGAGTAATATATGCTTAGCACTCTGAGGTTGTTTCTACACTCTTTTTGGTTTTATTCCTTTCTTCTCTATGGCATAATGTCTATTTCCTTATGTTTAAGTCTCCATGTTAGCTTGTAACTGTAGCCTTTCATTGACTTACATAAATACGTGGGAACAACAACAAAAAAGGAGCAAGGTTAGTATTCTTCTTGTGCAGAAACTGATAAAATCGCAGATTCAGAAGCCCTTCTTCAAGAGACAGAAAGTGTAGAGCATTCTTAAATCCACATGTTCAACGTGTGGCTTTCATGGTCTCATTGCTCCTACATTGGCAGGGCTTATGAGGTGAGTTTCCCAAACTGGAGCAGAGGCACAAAAGAGTGTCACTTTTGAGCTCCTTAACTGCACATCCATAATAAGACTATAAAGTGCAATGGCAGAGATTTTAAAACTAGCTCTTTTACCCCTCTTCTTCTTCCCAAGTTCCCCGTGACCGCCTTCCTTTGTCCCAAAGATGTTTTACCTCGTTGCGCCTATGTTCTTGTAATGACACATGAGAAGGTGTTTAAAGGTCTTCTTGAAGGTGGCATTGCAAAGGGCATAGCAGGCAGGGTTGATAGTGCTGTTGATGTAGCAAAGCCAGTAACCAATTGTCCACACCGTGTTGGGGATGCAGGGTGCACAGAAGGTGTTGATAAGCACCATGACGTTGTAGGGGGCCCAAGTGATGATGAAAGCCAACAGAATAGCCAAGATTGTCCTGGTCACTTTCTTTTCCCGGGAAGGAGGGGGCTTCTTTTTTGCAGGCTGCTTAGTCATCTTCACGATCTTGCGAGCGACCGTGTTTTGTTTTTCATCTCCATTCTGACCTGAAGAACCAACCAGCTCCACGGTGGTATTAGTCGGGGCACACGAGTCACCCTTTTGGGTCTTGGTGACGATTTTGATACATGTTTGCTTAGAGTTCTCATCTTTGGAATAGCCCAGGGAAGTAGAAACTGTGTTTTCATCCTGGGTGATTTCATCATCTCTCATGTTAGAGGCGACAGCACTGACGGAGGTGGAATCGTTGGAGCTTTCTTTCTCCTCCGCCTGGACACAGTTTTCAGTCACCGCATCTCTGGGGGCTTTGCCATTCTGCATTTTGTTGTGTTCCAGGCCGTCATCACGGCCAGGCATGTTGTTGTTGTTTGGCTTCACTATCCGTCCTTGGACCAGACTTGGAGACACTGGATCTTGGTTGGCCGCAGGCTCCTTCTTGTCCTTCTTTATCCTGCTCTTACTGGCTCGGGATATGTGCCAGTATAACACGGCCATGATGATCACTGGCAAGTAGAAGGCTGCAATGGCAGTGCCGAAGGTGACAGCAGCGTTGGAGAAAAACTGGATGTAGCATTCCCCATCCTTCACAGTTCTCACCCCCACAATGAACTGCCAGAAGAGAATCGCTGGAGCCCAGAGGATGAAGGATAGGACCCAGGCAGCTGCAATCATCATACCTGCCATTTTCGTGGTCCGCTTGACAGGGTAGGTGAGCGGTTTTGTGACACAGAAGTACCTGTCAAAGCTGATAATGAGCAGATTCATCACGGAGGCATTGCTGACCACATAGTCCAGGGCTAGCCAAAGGTCACACACCACAGGTCCCAAAGGCCAGTAGCCAATCACAGTGTAGAGGGTATACAAGTTCATGGAGAAAACACCGATGATGAGGTCAGCACAGGCCAAGCTGAACAAAAAGTAATTGTTGACGGTCTGGAGGTGGCGGTTGACTTTAATGGAGACCATGACCAGTATGTTCCCAATAATGGTCACCAAGCTGAGGGATCCAGCCACAAGGACGATAAACACCACTTCAAATGTCTTATAAGGACTGGTCAGAGCCAGGCCATTGTTAGAGGAGTTTGTTGAGTTATTCATTTTGTGTTCTCTAATCAGTAGCCAAGTAGCCAAATAAACATCTAAACCTGTAAGGAAATAGAATAAAATTAACGAATATAATATAAGCATTGCTTTAAAATATATCAGACTTCTTCTTTTTGAACCACATTTACCCAAATCCTTCTTTTTTCCTACCTGTTTATTGTACCTACCTGACCCAATTAAAAGGATGATTCAAAAGATACTTTCAGGCTGGCAATGTATTTAAAGTCTGATAATGTTTTCAATGTGATCATATCTAGATAAGAATATGTCTGTCATCTATCTATCTATCTATCTATCTATCTATCTATCTATCTATCTACCTCTATCATCAATCAAGTAAACTGAGCATAATGTTCATGAACTGAACTAAATAAACCAAAATTTATAGAAAACTTTACAAAGCATCAAGAAGTTTCGGATATGGACAAAATTATGGAAGAAAGCATAAAACTTATAATATTGAGTTGTGACTTTTATAGTCAATAACTCCTTTATACCTGGTAGCTCTACAACTTTTTTATAAGACTAATAATGATAATAAAGATAGTATAATAACACTTTATTAACCAATACACTTCACCCAAGAAGTATCATTTCCTTGACTTCTGTTTTACACTTGCAGTCAGTATCACATATTAGCATTTCTAATAGTCCACATATTGCAAGGAAGTTATTTATTAAAATACTAGAAGCCCGATGCACGAAATTCATGCAAAAGTAGGCCTTCCTTCCCCCGGCTGCCGGCACCAGCTTCCCTCTGGCACCCGGGACCCAGCTTCGTCTGGGAGGATGTCCAGTGTAATTAGCATATTATGCTTTCATTATTATAGATATATTGATACGATTGTATCAATTTTTTGAATGTTTTATTTTTCAACTTACTCTCAATACTATGTTTCTATTTTGTTCTAGCTATTTCAAATGTATTGCTTCTAATTCCATAGCGAGCCAATCATGACATTCTTTCCTTATACATTTCTCTAGTAAATGGCATGAAGATTGCCTCAAATTGCTTGACATGGTTTTGAAATGGAAATTTTTACAACATGTCATGGACTTGCGTATGAATTTCCCTAGTGGACATGCCCAGAGTGAGAGCACTTGATCAGGTCAGGGTATCAGCTTTCTTCTGAGGACCCCTATACTGTTCTCCTGGAGGGTGGCTGCAGATCCTACCCTGATCAGGTCAATCCTGCCTCTCAATAACCTCAGACAATTGTTATGCATCTTCCGAATGTTTGCCAACCTGAGAGAAGTAAAGTATAGCTTTTGGTTTTAATGTGTATTTTCCTGATTACTAGAGAGGCAAGTTCCTTTTGAGGCATGTGGGATTATTACTCTGGTAGAACATGGTAAATGTTAACATACTTAGTTGTTATCAGAGCCTCTAAATTTTTGGTTATAATATTTACTTGTTTCTGTTAGCGCTATCTGTAAAAATGAAAAACATTTCACTTAGAAGCAAGCACAGTGTTAGAAGGATGGCATTCCTTCCCCCGCATGTGATACACAAGCTATGTGAAGACTGTTCTTCCAGAAAAAAAAAGTTTCCTTTTGTCAACCTCTTGTCAACCTCTTGCCGCCTCTGCTATTTACATTTCTATAAAAGGTTTACTTCTGGTGTGGCATCAGAGGGCCTTATTAAAACAATAATAGGTACATCATTTATGAAATAACATAGTCACAACAGACTAAACAATGAAGATGACCTTCAGAAGACTCAACATCTTACTATGGCAAGTATATAATAATCGGTTCGGAATTTTATGATGTTAGTTTATAACTAAGTCCCAAAAGTACTATAGAAACTTATGAGAAAAAAATCCCCTGCCTTTAGCTTTCAGTACTTGAATTCCTATATTTATTCTTGCAAAGTTGTGGGTGCTAATATCTATTCTTAATGACTAGCTGTGCGAGTCTGATCATGTCACTTAACTTCCATGGACTTTAATTTTATTTCTTTTTCAAACAGGGATAATAATAATGATTTTTTCTTCTAGACTCTAAGAGGTAAGGATCAAAGTGAGATAATGTCTCTGAACCATGATGTATAAATGTTAAGCATTAAATAAATGTTCTTAATATTCATAGTTGTTAAATGTGTACAGGTTAATTACCTTTTTTAACAGTTAAGAAAAAATTGTGTGTGTGTGTGTGTTTATGAAATAGATTCACTGTGGGGTGTAGCGATAGAGGCAATACTAAATTATCATTATTAATGATATTAAATTATCAATAATTTTGAATTGTAAATGACAATAATATTGATAATAATGAATATATACAGAACATGATTACTCTTCACAGAAACTCCTGAGGTGATTTGTATTATTATTATATTCTTTTTTTACAAGCATTAAACTAAAAATAAAACAATTTAGTTATCTGAGATTCAAACCCCCTGTGCCTAACTCCAGATGCTGCTTTAAATATTTATTGCTTGTCTGAGGGACCCAGCAGCAAGTGTGTGCTCCAAGTATTCACCCTCTGACTGCCATGACAAGCCCTCTGCAACTTAAATTTGGGTCTTTGGTTTAGGCAACACAGGATCTTTGTGTCTAGGCTAAAATTGTGACTTTGGGCAGCAAATATTCACAATAAGACACAGGGTTAGTAAATGGTGTTCTGCACATTAAAATATATGACATTTAATATAAACATTTTCCTAAAAGCAATCATCATAAAAATATATCACCTTGTGAATTGATATGTAACCTCTAACACAAATATTCAAATCAATCACATAAACATTCTAAACATTTACAGTAACATTTTTATGAAGTTCCAGAGAGAATCCTAATTAAAATGATTTTAAAAATTTGGATATGTATTTAGATACACAGTGGAAATTAAATTAAAAAATATAAAATTTCTCCACACTCTGCCCAAGTCATGCAGGATGCCGCATACATAATGATCACTTCATAGATGTACCTACCCACAATGTAATACACTAATAAAAATTTATCAATACATGAATAACTTAAGTGATAGAATTTTTTGCACTTTAATATATTGAATTCTCACAACAACCCTGAAAAGAAGTATCCTTTTCAGTTTTAGAGATGGCAATAATCAAATAGCTGGTAAGCACCTGGTAGTACCTGATTCTTAGGGCCATGATTCTTCCACTACACCAGACCATGACACAAACCTGACTCACTGTTTTTAAAGTTTTTTGAAGAATAATAAAAATCGGGACAAAAGGAATTCATGATTGATAACAATTGGAATCCGGATATGTAATTGTATAACAAAATTTCAGAACAAGAAATTAAGAGGAATTCCAATGAGGTTGAATTTATGATTATATATGTTTATTTAACTTTTGTTTTTAAGATATAATTTTGGTGTGTATATACTTTGTATAGTATTCTGATTTCTGCTGCTACTCGAATACATTACCAAAAATGGCAGGGTGTTCTGGGTGTTCTCTGCCTATCCCTTTCAGACATTGATCTCTAAGAAGCAGCCTACTTGTTGAGCAGACACTAGGGATAAAAATTATCAGCCTCACCAGTGTTGCCTGAAATTCTAACTTTATAGAATAAGTAAGGGTCATAATAGCTTTTTAAACTGTGTATTTAAGGGCTAAAAAGTACACTCTGTCCTGAGATAATTAAAAGTTTACTTCAACAATATTATGCCTAGATATCTAGTTTTCAATACAAAATACAACTACTAGAGAAACCATGAAAAAAAGGTGATAAAGTAAAAGAGCAGACTGCCACTGGAAGTGAGACTATACCTACTGAGGAGCTAGGTGTGATAATCTAGGTGTCTTACCCATCATCTCTCCTCTGCCCGAAGAGTGAGATGTGGTAATTTTGCATAGCATTATTGCCAATTAGGCAGCAAATGAAGTTTATTTTTAATTTTATATAATGAAAGAGATAACCACTGACGTTTATAGTCTATATTCTGTTTTAGAACTCCTAAAGATTCAATTAATTCCACTAATTTATAAACAGCTTTGGTGCTGGTATTTATTAAGCTTTGAGATTATTCTTACATCAGTGACCAGTCACTCCTGTCATCAATGATGTTGGAGAGAAAAAGGAAGGAAAGAGACTTGGGGAGAAACATTTTAAGGAAGTCTTGGGGAGCCAAGTCCCCTTCTCTGAAGGAAGATTTCATCACACAGTTTTGATATTGATGCAATAGAGGGTAACACAGTTTGCTTATATTATGACTAGAGGCCGAGTACATGAAATTCATGCATGGAGGTGGGGTTTGGGGGGTCCCTCAGCCCAGGCTGCACCCTCTCCAATTCTGGACCCTGCGGGGGATGTCCGACTGCCAGTTTAGGCCTGATCCCCAGGCCTAAACTGGCAGTCGGACATCCCTCTCACAATCTGGTACCACTGGCTCCTAACTGATCACCTGCCTGCCTGCCTGATCACCCCTAACTTCCCCCCCACCAGCCTCATCATCCCTCACTGCTCCCCCTGCTGGCCTGGTCACCTCCAACTGCCCCCCTGCCAACCTGGTCACCCCCAACTGCCCCACCCTGACAACCTGGTCACCACACGCAGCCTGCTGTTCAGTCATTTGGTTGTCCCTCACTAACCCTCCTGCCGGCCTGGTCACCCCAGGCAGCCTGCTTGCTCAGTCATTTTTGTCATCCCTCGCTAACCCCCCTGCCAGCCTGGTCGCCCCACGCAGCCTGCTGTCTGGTCGTTACTGTGACAGCATCCTGGACAATTTGCATATTCCTCTATTATTAGTATAGATGACTCATATGAGTGACTTTCAATTTTACTTAAAAATAACAGAGTTCTGTCCTGGGGCTCACGACACCTTGCAACTCTGATAGCTGACATTAGTGATATTTTGACATCAGGCAGAAATGAAGTAAATGTACACTTTTTAAAAATCAGGTTTTCCTTTGAGCTAAGCAACACATTATGAGCTATTGTACATATAGAGAGCTTTTGCATGAGCTCCTGAATCTCACTCAAAGAGCAGTTGTATGGGTGGGCGTGGTGGCCACAGGGAGCAGTAGAGATACTGCTAGGAAATCAGAGGTTTTTCTGTTACTTTCTTCATTCTAAGACAGGGGTCCTCAAACTTTTTAAACAGGGGGCCAGTTCATTGTCCCTCAGACCATTGGAGGGCCGGACTATAGTTTAAAAAAAAAACTATGAACAAATTCCTATGCACACTGCACATATCTTATTTTGAAGTAAAAAAACAATACTTGAACAAATACAATATTTGTATTTGCATGTGGCCCGCGGGCCGTAGTTTGAGGACCCCTGTTCTAAGACATCCTTATGATCTTTATATGCCTTCAAGGGCCGAGGAAGATGGAAGCAAAGGAGGAATGGATGACCACATAAAATGCTGGGGTCCGGCCCCAGCAGGTCCAGGGGTCCCCAAAGGTGTGGACGGAGTCGGCGAAGAAGGAATGACATGGATACAGCGTTCAGTTGATCATCATAGCCGGGTTCTCTTGTCAGGATCTCCTGCCAAGTTCTGGTCTGGATCTCCAGAGAGGTTCTGCTTAGGATCTCCAGCCAGGTTCTGTGTCCTTGTTCTCTTGCTAGGCTCTCCAGGTTCTCCAGCCAGGTTCTGTAGCCATGTTCCCTCGCTAGGTTCTCCAGCCAGGTTCAGTCACCAGGTTCTCCAGCCAGGTTCAGTTACCAGGTTCTAGTCAGGTTCTCTTGCCCATTTCTGTAGTCAGGTTCAGTCCAGGATCTTTTGCCATGTTCTCTCCAGCGAAGTTCTTCTGTCTCTAATTCTGTGTAGATTCTGTGCCTAGGTTCTGTCTCTCTTGGTTCCGTATTCTAAGTTCTGTGTTCTAAGTTCTGTGTTCTAAGTTCTGTGTTCTAAGTTCTGTCTCCTAAGTTCTGGGTCTTGCTGTCTTATTAAATCTGTATTTATACCAGTTGATTCAATCCTATCAATCTCTATTACAAAGGTTAGGGCGTTTCTTATCTCCATTCCAGGGAGTAAAGATTATGTAGCTTAAGCATGATTGTTCATAGTTAAAGTGATTAATTACCCGCCTGGCACTTAGTTAAGAGGTTTTATTCCCTCCCTAACTTCAGGGGAAAATCCCTACCTGGGGAAACAACCTTTCTCAGAGACCTTGGTTAAAACACATAGTGCCAAGAAGGTGAGCAAACATATTAAGAACAGTATGCCATATATGCCAGGTCCCTTGAAAAAGCAAGCATGGACTGGCTCCCGGCAATAAAATAGAGCACATTCTTGTCCACAAGGAGCTTATACTCTAGGGGAGACCCATGTTGCTGAGGAAATTCCCAGGTACCCAAAACAATTCTGGACCAATATAATGACAAGTGCCAAGGATAAGAGTCCATGGAACAAGTCTGGTCAAATTGGAGTAAAGTAAATATAGAAGGCTTCCTAAATATATGGATCTTCTCTCTTTTCTTTTTCTCCTTCCTCTCAACATTTGATTGCGTGTGACATATTTGTGTGTCTATATATATAATTTTTAAATTCTGTTTTCAAGGTTTTGTACTATAGTTTGTTCTCAGGAGAGTCCCCTAGACTGATGGTAAGCATCTACTCTAGTGCATGGAGACTGACAACCTGTAGGTTCAGAAACACAGAATGAGACTTAGCCATTGACTCACCTCCACTGAGTTTTTAATTATATCTAAAAAGATGTGGTGAAAGTATTCTGGAAGCAATGGGCAGTTTTTCTCATTTAGGAAATTGCAACACAATTGCAGGCTTTACCAGATATGCACTATGTAAAGTATTTGAGCAAAGAAAGCCACAATAAAAACCCATCACATTTATCAAGCTGTATATGTAAGGCTTATGCACTTTACATAAGTTGCACTTTTTGTTAAAAAAGGAAAAATGTAAAAATAAATGATAAATAAGAGTGAAAGTCACTGAAGCAGCAATTTGCTCCCCATGTTAGTACCAACACAAGAGAATTCGTAATTTTTTTCAGTGTGAAAATCTTAATGAATTCCCAAGCCCTTATTATTATGTAAACATATTCATAACATTGGCTGCCTGTCAAGCTTAAGACTATTCTTCATGACACTCGACAAACTTCCACTCCACGTTCGCCAAACTATCTCTTTCCTTTTTCAAAACACATCATAAACACTACTTACTCTAGAAAAAGAAAGAAAGAGACCTAAAAATGATTTAACTAGTAGCCGTGTCCTTGTGTCCTTGTCTGTGGCCCATTTTAGTTACTTTTGCACACAATATATCTCCTGCTCCCAAAAAAGAAGCCTGGACAATTATAAACAAAGCACCATCTGAAAGAAACCATTCCTTTGATGTTTAAAAATGAAATTCATTTGAGTAAGCATTACAGGACCCTTCCTTTTCAGTATCAGGGATCTGTCAGATCTCCCGTATTGATGGTGCACATATCTAGTCAATGATGCTGACTAACTAGGGCGCTCTGGCCAAATGGAGCTGAAGTAGAGCAAGCCCTCCGTCTAAAGCTTGTTACATCCTCACAAGGAAGAGGCAAGAAAAGGAAATGGAAGCCATCCTCGGAGAGCTGCTGAAACTTATATGTGATTTGGCAGCTGTATTTGAGTCAATGTCTGTGTCTTTCTTACCGTCTTGAGAAGTTGGAAATTTGTATAGCCGGCTTTTTAAATTTTGTTTTGTTTCTTCCTCAAGTCGGCAGGCTGCTGGTTTAATAACTCTAAATTAGTTAATTCATTGCTTTGAATTAAACATGTGAATCAAATTATCAAATTTGCAGAGGGATTGAGGCTTGTTATGACTTTGATAAAAAAAATTCTAGAATAAAAGCCATTGTTCTAGAGGAGCTGAGCAATTCCAAACAATGCATCTCTTTAGGGATCCTTTTCAATGGTGCAGGTGCCTTCCATTGGATGCTGAGACAGAGCACAAGGCCACGTGGAACTTTTTTGAGTAGTAGATCCAGGACAGTTTTGAAAAGAGGAATGAAAATCATTTTAGCCCCAAAGATAAGCTAAAAAGAGTAAGTTAATATTTTTTCCTCTGAAGAATAGCCTGGAGTAGTTCAGAATATATAGGATCAGAAGTTGTGAAACGATTAGGAGGTGCACAGAGAAGTGAAATTCCTTCTTCTGAGTATAAAGAAAATACACATTTAGATAACACATCTATAACAGTTAAGTGAAGAAAAGAAAACTTAGTTGTATTTAAGAATCTATATTTATTTTAAGCATGTCTTTACTTAAAGTTGCATGGCTTATGGAGAGAAAGGAAAAATAAATCAGTGCATGTGTTGCTCTTCATAAAAATACACATATGAAAACTAAAGGTAAGTGAACTGTGTTTGTAGACATAATATTCCCGGTTATCACACCTTAAAACTAATGCACCCATAAATATAAGCATAACAGACACCATCGTTCTTCTGGTAATGGTTCCTAGAATGTAGGAATAGAGTACCAAGAAAGGAATTCACCTCCATAAGGCTAAATCTTGGGTCTTTTGACTTCTCAATGACAGAAATGACACAGGCCTCATATACTTATGATTCATACTAGATTCAATGAGGATATAAAAATAAAATAGTAATGAAGTGTAGAGAGTAATAAGCAGCAACTATTTTTATTGTTTCCAATCGAAAGACAAAATGATTGTTTCCTCAGTGTCTGATTGCAGCCTATTTCTAGAACTGAGCAAAATGACCATAGTGTTAGCCCACTAAAACTTGAAAAACGAGAGCCTGGAGAAGATTAAAGTCTTTACCAAATGATCTAATGGCAATTGAGATGATGGAACATAAAAAGCTGCATCAACTCAGCAAAGATTTTTGTATCTAAAGCACTAATTTAGAGTTAAAATAAAGCAAGTTGGTTGGAGAGAATGATGAACTTTATGTGGTAAATTTGGAAAGTCAGTTCTCTTACCTGCTGGAAATATAATGACTTTCTTGGTGATAAGTCACAGGGAAATCACAATGTAATTTAATATATATAATATATGCCATCAAATGCCACCCTAACCTCTTTTTCTCCACTCCCCTCCCTTTTCCTATTCCAACACCATTAGTTCAAACCTATTTAAATACCCTACCTCCTCCTCACCTTCAGACGCTCCAAACATTTTGAAAAATCAGACCTCTCATTCAGACTGAACTAGAATTACAACGCTTGATCTTTATCTTTCCTCATGAGGGAGGTCCCACATTGACTGAGCCCAGTATGAAAGCTAAGACAAAAATGGCACTTCTCTTCTTGACTTATATCATGTGAATATCCCTAATACAGTTTATATACTCCACCATGTCATCTGGTACAAAGTAGCTAAACTTTGAGCAGTTCACATTATAGATCTATTTAAATATAATGTCTTTACTTAAATAATGCATGATGAGGGAAGAAAGTCAAACAGATACACTGTGAATGGATTAAGACTTGAGCACAAATCTGTCAGGCAGGATGTTTTTTCCTTCAAACACAGTGTATCATCAGCACAGCAGTTTTAGTTTATATTATCTACTGGGACAAAAATATATGTAGCTAGTTCTCTAAGAGAACTCATTAAGGTAGGATTCTATAAATAATTAATCTCCAAAACAATGAAAAGTGAAAAGAAATAGGGAACTAAGCAAATGTGCCCTGGATTCCTTCAACTAACCATTACTGTGTGGAATATGTGCCAAGCCTGCTGGCTCAGGAAGAAGGAATGATAACACACTGAGGAAGAGAATAAAGAATGGCTCTGCTCTTATGAAGCTAGTAGTCCAAGGAAAATTTCCCATGAAATGTCATTTCTTCTTGAGGGGGAGAGCAGTAAAGGTCCAGCAGGCTTGATATTTTCTGTAAGACATATTAGCATGACTGGCCTCCTTCTTCCATAAGGATGATCTAGCTCTACTTTCTGTAACCTTTATACACAGACTAGAGGCCTGGTGCATGGATTCGTGCACCAGTGGGGTTCCTCAGCCTGGCCTATGCCCTCTTGCAATCTGGGACCCCCTCAGGGAATGTCAGACTGCTGGTTTCGGCCTGATTCCCACCTTCCCCCCAACCCCCTTCCCTCTGAGATTCATCAGTCTGTTCCATGTTCCCATGCCTGTATGTTAAGCATCTGCCCCCTGGTGGTCAGTGCACGTCATAGCTACTGGTCGAATGGGCGAACAGTTGAAAGGTCGCTTAGGTTTTTTTATGTATAGATAATATGGATGGGTCTCTGGATGTAGTCGATAAAGCTTTGGAGTTAAACTTGAGACTCAAACCTATCTCTGCTAGCTACTGGTTGTGTGAACTTAAGTTTTTTGACCCACTTTCTACATCTAAAAAATTGAGGAGAATAAAATTTATCATTTGGATTTTTTAAAAAAATATGCAATACACAAGGCTCCTAGCGGATGCTCATTAAGTAGTCATTATTATTAACTTCATTATCATTTTAAAAATGGTTTAATCCAACAAATAGAACATAAAAAATAAAAACAAAGAAGAGGGAATGAAATATGCATTCTGTATTCCTCCCAAGAAAATAAGGAAGTAATTTGAAGAAATTTTTATTTTGTTTCGGTCTATTCTATGCCACTTATTATTTGCTTCCATTCATCTTAAGGATTTGGAAAAGCCCATGATCATTGTATGATATTCTGATTCTTAAGCTGGGATGGTAAGAAACGTCAATCTAAACTTAAAAAACAAAAACTTCAATCTAAAAATTAGTAACTGTTCTTCTTAAGCAAAGGTCAGAAGGTTATAGACAAGTAATCTTCCCCATTCAAAATTCTTACGGTACATCCAAGAAAGATTATTTAGCAAATCTATACTTACATGTTAGCTGAGACTTATTATTAACAAATACAAAAACAGCAAAATTCCATTCCATGTCAAACTGTGAATGCTCAGAACAGTGTGGCCATATAGTCTATGAATATGCATGCAATTAATGTGATTTACTTTTACCAAATCACTTTAAGTGAAGTATTCAAAGAAACAACTATTTTTAAAATTTCATCTTAGCAGTTTGCTCACTGAAAGTAAATATCTTATAACAACAACAAAAAATATAGAGTATTCATCATGCCAAACTGATTTCTTGAGTGAGTTATTTTAGGCTTTTTCTTGCTTAACCATGCTTACTTCTCTTGAATTCTCCAATCTCTTTATGCAAATCCTTATCTTCTCCATATTTATTCACTGCCTCCTTCACCCATCCTATTTTCAGTGAGTGTAGCATGTAAGAAATAACATAGGTTGTTTAAGGAACCACCACACAAAGCCAATTTCTCAATCTCTAATGTCATATACACTTTTGCCATGACTGGCCAGAAGAAACTGAACTTTATATGATTATTACAAAATATTTACCTGGAAATACTATTCCATGAACAGCAGGCATAGCCTCATCATCTGAGAATCCCAGGGTCATGACCTGGCTGGAGCCGACCTCCAACAGCACCTACTGTATCTGGGGATCAGATGGCCCACCACAACCTGCTGAGCAGGCCCTCTCCATTGGGCTATGAGCCAGTTCTCATCCTAAGCCTGGATATGAGGTCTACTCATCTCTCCATCACTCTTCACTCTGGATTATGGGTGGCTATCGGGATGTGAACACTCAGCCAAAGTGTTCCAAGGACAGACGCATTTGTAGGCCGCCTCTGAGTCTCTGTTCTTGATAAAACAGCCTCAGCTCTGTGTCTGCGCTCAGGAATGTAACTTGTGAGCTGCCTGCTTCTGGCTCTTCCCTTGTTTGGTTGCTTTCAAAGCCTTCTATAAAGCTGGAAGGTGACAGCTTCCCTCGCTTTGCTCCACGTTGTCCTTTTCTTTTTGGTAGTGTTATTAACATAACAAATGACAAATGACGTTATGCACAAAGCAGTGAGTCACAATGGTGCAGCCCTAAGGAGAAAATAGCCAGACTCCAGAAATACCAAAATCAGGCACAGTGGGGGCAGGGATGTTGAAGTGGGGCGGGGAGGTTTTTCATTATGTTTTGCACAATGCCCACTACATCCTCAAATTTCCAAACTGTGATTTAGAAATAAAGATTGGGAGCCACTTGAATAAAGCTTCATTTCTGTTTAGCTATAAATCCAAGTTTTATAACCAAGTTTTTAACACCCAACCTGTAGCTAGCTCCTTTACCCTTAGTAGGACCTGCACATTCCTTCTCACACAAAACAAACCTTTAAATGGCTAAAACACTCAGTGGATTTACAGAAGCCAAAAAGCATTTTCACACATTGAGGTTAAATGAATTAGAAACTTATTAATTACTTTTAATAAAATGGAAATTTTCTAATATAAAAGCCAGTAAATAAGAAATCATGAAATGAGTTTTGCACATGCTCAGGGATGGGATGGATAGACAGACAGTCTCTTATTTTGTAATTTGAAGGTAAAACGAAGTAGGAAAAGAAAGATAATTTGAAGGAAAGGTAGATTATGGAAAGCCTTTAAAATATGTGACTAAATATCTTTTTTAAAAAAAAATAAAAACTGCTTAAGTTGACTTAAGTTAAGTCAAAACATGATCAGTGACCTAAATATTTAAGAGCAATAAATAGCATTGGTGAGGCATGTGCTTGAGGAAGCAGAAAAAAATGATATCCAAAGAACGCGAGGGTACAAATGGCCACAGAGTTAATCTTGCAAACGGAAGGAAAGGAGTTAAGGATGAGAGAAGACTCAATTCATTTTGGAGAGTTCAAGGAACAGGGTGTTTAGGAAACCTCCTAAAGGCTATCCGTTGAGTCTGAGGAAGGCAGGGTTTGGCAAAGAACTCCAGGAACAATGGAGATTAAGAACTCTATGTCAGGGAAGACCACTTAAAGTCAGAAACTGTAATAACTATCAACAACTTCAACTGAGCGGGCATCGAGTCATCTCATAGACCAGAATCTTTAACTGGATTTCAATTTCAAATCAACCATCCTCATTGCCTGAATCATGGTCTCTCTCTGGATTTAGTCCAGGCTTGACCCAAACTTCCAACCATGAGTTGTTTTAAGTATCTTCCCTTTGACAATCCCAAACCCCAGTGTGGGTTCATAAACCCACTCCAAATGTTTAATAAGTTTCTAAATTCTCCAAGAGCAAGCTTTCCCATCATGGTAAAAACACCTGCTTAGCAGATTCATTTCAAGAATTAAATGAAATAATATTCACAGAGGGATTTAAACCAATACTCCCAGTTCATAAGTAAAAGCATATAATTGTCTCTGGCTAGGGTGAAAGCAGGAGTGGGAAGGGAATTGCTTTTACAGTTTTTAAAATTGTTGAAGGTACATAGCTCTGTTTGAACTGTTGTTTGACTATGTTCTGTTATTTAGAAAGTACATTCTTGAATTTCTTAAGCTCACAGCAATCACATAGATTTTCTCTACTTATTCCATAAGACAACAAATCACGGTCAAAACCTTACATTCAAGTAAACACCACTTTTTACTCTGTACAAGTTTATAACACATTTGGTAATAATTGTTTCCTGTTCACTAACATTAGTCAGAAATGAATCCCCAGTTGCCAGACAGTGGCAGTGTGCATATTGGGAAGGGGGCATGTGCTATGTATTATGTGTTCTGTTTACAAATCCCGTTATACAGAACAAATAGCCTTGGACTATAGATATCCAGAGCAAACATGTGTCATGTATGACTTCTGATTAACTACTAATACATTTTTGAAGGATGAGGAATAGTAAATGGCCTTATGAATGATGACTCAAATGCTCTGCATTTCTAGGTTATACGGTGAAAAACAAATAAATGGGAAAAGGGAGGATTGTGAACCTAAAATAATGTTCATGGAGCAATTTAATGACTAAATTAAACAAACCTACCAAGGGAAATAAGCCTCAGCCCCCAAATTATCAATTTATCTAAGTGAGGGGTTCACTCTCATATTTGGGTGACACTGAGTGAGCTGGGCAGCTGAACGAATCACACAGACCACCTACTTTAATAGCTTTTAGCTGCCAGTGGCTGGTCCTATTGTTTTTTCCTCCTGAGTCACTGTATGTGTGTAGTTTCTTTTTTAATGTAGGAACTTAGGGGCGCTCTCTGGGAGAGGTTTTTATTTTGAATTTGTTTCATGCCCAAAACAACATGCTTAATTATCCAAGATGGTATCTTCCTTGGGATTTCTGGCGTCTGAACAGCAGACACATCCCCACTGCACCCACTCCATTTCCCAAGCAGACCTGTGTGTATTGAAACCACTGTGTTGGTCTAAAGTCCTGCAAAGATAGGGTTTCTGAGGCTAACTTATCTGCACCCTCATCCAGGAGAGGGTTTGGCCCCCCTGCGATTGATCACTGTCCTCCAGCAGTGCGACTCAAATGACTCTTTCAATTCTAAACATGGCTAGGATTCTAATTTCATTTCTCTTAGGATCCATAGAATGCTGATTGGGAGGTTGAAATGGCTTCACTGACTTCTGCCTTACGTCAGTGTTTTCCCAACTGCTCCATCTCTTTTGCGAGTATACTATCTTGGCTTTGTGTCAGCTGGCTTTCTGTGTCACTATCATTGTGACGCCCACCCCCAATATCCTGGTCTGGCTCAGCGTCCCTCTGTGACCCTTCATCCGTGCAAGCTTGACAATTAGATTCAAATTGCTATCTGCATCTCCATTTCAATCACAATCTTGAAAACATACAGGCATGAACTAATTCCCTCAATCTAGCTCATATTTACCTACCAGCTCATTAAGAAGTGGCTTTAGTGTTAAAGCAAGAGCTCATATAATAGAGAAGGAAAACAATTTACTTGCAAGTTCATTTGGGCATTTTCTCCAACGTCAGAGCAAAGGTCTGTCCTTGGGATATAAGGGTGTTTTCTCGCCAGCCCTGGTCTCTCTGGCTGTCTGATTCCTCAATTAACTGAAACTTCTGTGCTGGTGATTTCATCCTGGACTTATTTAGTGGACAGGCTAGAAATAGTCATCCGGTGGCTTACATGCTGTCTGTAGAGCATCACTTTAATTGCTGCCTGAGTATTCCTGCAAGAAGGGCTCTCTGGAGAGGGTGTGCTGGAGATGTATAACAATTTGCAAAGGGTAAGGAGGGGTATTTTGATGCTTTCCATTGGAGGCCCGGAATCTAAAACAAAATTACAAAAGCAGACACATATAAATCAGATCTTGTATTAGGCTCTGTGTTATAGAGCAGAATTCAGTGCCTGGGATTTCTGCCTAAAGTCTCAGTTAAACATGGTGTGTTTTTCTTTTTTTATTTAAAAACCTCATGAGATTTATGATATAGCTTGTTCTGCTTACAAAGTTTCCTCTGCCGGTGGACATCAGAAAAGTAAAATGTATTGTGAATTTTCTTTCTGATTTTCAAAATTAGAACATTATGAAAAGTAAACCTACCCTCCAAGAAAAAGATTTTGGAGAATCATTCCTACCTGACCAACAAGAACTACTGTCCTCTTTATTTGGCCATTCAACAGATAATTTTCTTTTAGTGACCTTCAGGGGATAAAGTAATGAACAATATCGACTTGTTCCCTGTTGTCAAAACCCTTACAATATAGTTGGAGATACCTGTGAACTTTTATTGGCATTGAAATTTTGTTGCATATCTTCCTACATACATATGTGAGCACGCAATAAATATACTCACCTACATATGCATGCAAACTTTAAAGGTTTTAGATCAGATGGTAGACATCAATCCATTGTCTCCCTGGGGCCAGACAGAGGATGGAACAGGTAAGAGAAGCAGGTTGGGGGTAAGTGAACATGTGTGCAAGCTGCATGGCTGGTAGGCCTTGGTCAGGTGCTGCTTCACCATGCAGCTCCAACTGAGGTGGGAATGTGGACACAGAGTCGTCAGATATGCAGAAGTGTAAAGCTACACTGGAAATCTGGTTTTTGTGTGTATTCTCTCAATTTTTAAATGTTGGCTCAACATCATAAAATACTGAAAAGTGAGCAAAACACATCTGTGTATGGACAGATTTGGCCTGTAGACTCCCACTTTTATGACCTTTGGCATTGACTGTCTTAAAACATTTTCAAATAAAGATAAATATGGACATTTTTCTATGACATTAGATAATCTTCTAATGCATCATTTTAACGGGTACTTTAGATTTAGTTTTGTGGCCATACTATAATTTAATTAAACAATCCTGATTTGTGACACAGGTCACTTCCAATTTTTCACTCTAACAAACAATGGTGCAATGAACGTCCTTTTATATGTGAAACTAAAATTTATATGGACTATATTTTAGGATAATGTATGAATAAATTTAATATTTATTTTTTCCAAATAGTATAAAAAACAATTTACACTCTCTCCAAAAATTTGAAAATCTAATTGTATCATCTACTAAATATTTCTGTAAACATAGGTCTATCTGGGGGGCTTTCCATTCTATTTCCTGGTTTTATCTGTTTTATCCTTGTACCAGTAATATTATTTTCCCTATTGTAATTTTATAATATTTTCAGAGCCTCTAATTATGCATTTCCCCATTTACTAGTATATTGTTTTCAATTATCTTTAATATATTTTCAACCTATTTTAATATAAACATCAGACTTTTGTGAGTCTCTTTATTCGTATGGAATTTTTATTAAACTGTTACAAATTAATGGGAAAAAATGAACAACTGCTTAGTAGTAAGTCTTCCCCTCCAGAAATGTTTTCTACTCATTCAAGTTTTTTCTTTTGCCCCTCTTTGATGCCTTGTAGTTTTCTTCATATATATCTAACATGAAATTTTTATAGACCTGTGTTTATGTGTATATATTTCTATATAGTTTGCTGAGATTGGCCTGACTTATTTTTAGTTGGCCAGCGAATATATTCTGTGACTGTGTTTATAATTGTGTTGTATACATATGTCCATACTTCATATGGACTAAAGAGGATATGTTAATAAAATGAAACTATTAATCTGAATTTGGCCACCTCTACATAATGTATATAGGATGTATTCATATATGCAAGCTATTATTTAACATCTGGCCACTTTCCATGTACAAATCGTTGATATTTTAGTTAAAGGTTATGCTTATTAATTTACTCTAAATTATGCCCTGAATTTATCCTGTGTAGAACTGAGAGTTTTCCAAAATAATAAAAACAGCTTATAAATCTGCAAAGTGCCCCTTCCCAATTAAAAGAACTATTTCACTCTGTAAGTTAGCTGAGATAATACAGGATCTGGTCCCACTCATAAGTTGGTTTTATCACATAATTTAAGCTACTTATAAATAAAAAACATCATATCAAAAATATTTTATATATTTCTTTAATCACACAAAGTTGTAAAATAACCTAATAATTATGGCAAATATTTGAATAGAGACAATAAAGCTACATGTGTGTCTTTGTTGGAAAGGAGCAAAGGCACTTTGGTGAATATTGTATAACCAAATAAATACCTTTATATTGAATAAGGAATTGATGTGACTTATCTAGTGTGGCCCAGGAAGGTTGAAATAGTATTTTTAAGTCAAACATATAGTATTAATTAGGTTAAAATGCAAAAACAACTTGAAAATAACTTTGATACATAAAATAACCACTAAAGGTCAGTAAGCACAGACACAAAATACATTACTGACTCTTCTGGATCACCACTGATGTCTGAGCTCTGACACTTTTGACTATAAAAATGGCAGGTTTATTTTTGTTTTCGAATGTCCCCACCTTCTCCCCAAGGCCTGTCACTCTGTGATGGGGAGGTCAGGGAAGGGGGTGGTGCCCGCAGCAGGTACACTCAGGGAGGCAGAGAGCATTCGGAATAGCGAGGTCCTGATTTCACCTTTCATTATTGAGTCTCCTGCATTGACATGGCATCTCAACAGCCACATGGAAGCAACCTTCAAACAAAACAGTGGAAACGTGGTCACACTGTTTTTTAGCACTGAGTACATGTGCTGATTGAGTGATTTTTTAAAAAGAATAGTTTATTGCTATTTAGGGAGAGAGAAGAAGGGAGAAGAGAGAAACATGGATGTGAGAGAATGACGTCTATCGATCAGGGATTGAGCCCGCAACCCGGGCATGTGCCCTGACTGGGAATCAAACTAGTGACCTTTCGGTGCATCGGGCGATGCCCATCCACTGAATCACACTGGCCAGGGTGTGACTGAATGAATTTTTCACTTTTCAGTTGGTGGTTGTGACGACTATGCAGATTGATTTTGTGAGTGCTTTTTTCTTTTGGAAAAAGAAATCGGGTATGGAAAGCATCTGGATCTGCATTTTCCCGCATCACACTTATTGCTCTCTGATTTGGGTTGTATTTTCTTGATCACTGAAATTTGAAATAAGAATTCTATGGCTGACGTAACTGAAAACATTTCTTTATTGATGAAATAGGATCAAAACCGTGCCCACCCCATCCCCATGTTCTTCTTAGAGTGGGTTTACTTAGGTGACAGACAGAAAGCTACTGAGCTAGCGTTGGCTGCGTTCCCATGGGTGGTCATCCCAAGCACTTCTCCCGGTGCCTGCCAAGGACTGTGGCTACATCTTCAAGGGAGTCTGTGCACATCCATGGGCTTACATTACACTCTGCTCTCTTCAAGGAGCTAGTGCTGAGAAGAGCTAACATCCTAAAAAATGTATACAAAGAACAGGCCGGTGTCACAGGTGTTGCTATTGTTATCCCTCCTTTCAGAGATAAGGAAACTAAGGCACATAATGGTTAAGTAAGTTTCCCAGTGCCAGCAAGTGGTGCAAAAATTGGAAGCCAAGGGACTCTAATAGCAAAGCTCTTGCTCCTGATTATGTAAACGTCTCACTTGTAGGAGCACGGTATGCCTTTCTCTCTATCTCCTCTCTCCTGTGTGTGCGCTCTCTCTCTCTGTCTGTTTCTCTGTCTATCTCCCTATCTGTCTGTCTCTCTCTCTGACTCTGTCTCTCAATACAGTTATAACTCACATCTATAAATGAAAACATCACACAGTAAGCTACGCTCATGGTAAGCTCATCAATATCTCTCATAACTGTGACGGTTAATTTTATGTATCAACTGGATTAGGCGATAGTACCTGGTTACTTATTCACATACAAATGTAGATGTTGCTAAGATGCTATTCGGTAGATGTGATTAACAGCTATGATCAGTTGAATTTAAGTAAAGGAGATTTGTCTCAAAAATGCATGTGGGCCTCACCCTATTAGTTGAAGCTATAGGAGCAAAACCTGAGGTTTCCTGAAGAAGAAATTCAAAACTCCTGCACTAACTTCTGCCTGAGTTTCTAACCTGCTGGCCTGCTCTACAGACTTCAGGCTGGCTAACGCCCACATCTGTAGGAGCCAATTCTTTAAAGCTAATCTCTTTAGATCAGTGGTTCTCAACCTTGGCTGTACATTAGAATCACCTGGAAATGTCTTAAAAATCCTGATTTCTGGGCCTCATCCTCCAGAAATTCTGTTTCTTTGTTACTAATGTTGTGGCCCCACCCTATAACAAAGAAACAGAATTTCCCGAGGATGAGGCCCAGAAATCAGGATTTTAAAAAGATTCCCAGGTGATTCTAATGTGCAGCCAAGGTTGAGAACCACTACTTTAGATAGGTGATGGATAGATAGATGATGATAGATGGTGATAGATGGTGATAGATAGAAAGATAGGCATCCAGTCAATCTTTATTATTTGTGGTATGTTCTATAAAGTCCAGGCAAACACTAAATTAGTGAATACTGAACCACTGCTCCTAGTTGACCTACAATGTCTGGTTCCTGCAAGCCTCTTTTGTCCACTAACTAATATATAACTTTATTTTATGTATGTGTGTTTCTGTTTAAAGACATCTTATTTAACATATATTATTGATTCATTAACATTGAACTCACAGCCAACATCCCTATAGCTCAGGCCTGAATGAATGATGCTTACCTCACGCACATATTTTCTCCATAGGACACATCACAGCTTTCTTGTGCTTAGGAACACTAGACAGCACTAGGCTTGGGGACCATTTTAAACACCAAAAAAAACACACAAACCAATAAAAAAGCACCAAATGTGAAAAACATGGCATTAAATGGCCCACAAAAAGGACACAAGAAGGCAGAGCATCACCTTGTTTAACCTGGGAACATATATGTCAGGTGACTCACATTGTCAATGCTCCATGAATATCTGGAAATGACCATGAAGGCACAAGTATTCATTTGGGAGTTCCCAACACATTTTAGCAAATAGATGAATTCACACAAAAAAACCCCACACAATATCAATTATATGTACATAGCCATATATCCTCTTAGTTCTGTTTCTCTGGAAAATCCTAATACAGTGACCATATCAACACGACTCCAAATAAAGTTACATTTTTTTAGTTATGAATAAGCAAATTCAGACAGAAAATGAAATTAAAATCTTGTGAATGATGTCAATGGCATCATTGAAAATTGATTGTGCGTGCAATTCTACCAGGTTGACATGGTGGAGGAAGAGTTCACATCAGAGAATAAGAAAATCAAGCAAAGACTGTTAATCTGTGTAAATATCTTTGATAAAATATACCCCCTTCTTGACCTCTAGAAAGATAACCCAAGCCTGGCAACATCCTTAAATGGAATAATTATGATACTCATCTCAACAATTTGTTGTAAAAATGAAATATGATCATGACAATGTGGTAGGGAGCAGTCTCAAATTTAGAGGTAAAATAGTGCAGTGCATGTACGTTCTGTGGTGTTGGAAATGCAAAATAGAGTCTGGGAAAGGTGGAAGCAGGTGACTGAAAGTCAGAAAGAAGTTAAGTTATGGAATACTTATGTGTCTTTTTTAGGAAACTCAGGCTTTATGCTATAGCGGACGGAGATCCAATAACATTTCTAAAAAAGAAAGCACATGGATAAATTTGTATTTGAAGTAGGTCTTTGAAACTGTTGTGCAGGAGTGTGGCTTTGAACGGCCTGGAGTAGGAGCAGGGAGACCAGAGCCTAGATCACAATGATCCACAGCAAATAACAGACCTCAGGCAGACATGATAGGGATGGAAAAGAGCTGCTGGATTTTAAAATGTGAGGTTGAATGTGGGGGATGAAGGGGCAGGAGTCAAAGATAACATCCACATTTCTGTTTTCAGTGTGAACGCTAAATGCAGACACACTTGAGCTCCTCCCTGAAGGCCATGAGACCATGGTAGATATCGCTGCTGCACATTTTTCACTGAGAGCTTGCAGGACAAGACAGATTTTACTCTTACCAAGTCCACTGCTTCTCAATTAGGCACCCAGCTTTGTATAAGTTTGTTTTTATCACGTATTACACTGAGATAGAAAGAGCCCATAGGTCTTGATGACTTGAGTTTGAATTCCACTTCCCCCATTCATCATTGTGTGACCTTGAATAAGTAACTAGTTTAACCTTCATCTCTTTAATATTAAATAAAAATAAAGATCAATTAAATAGGAGGAGATACATAAAGGCAAGATGTAAAAAATAAAATATCATTAAGTCCTTAAAATTAATTTACTCCAGAATGGAGTGTTCCCTCACCTGTGTATAACTAAACATATAAAATATAATAGAGTCAGTATAGTGGTCAAGAGAATCAGGTCTCAAATAAGACTAATGAAGTTCAGATCCTGACTATAATTTCTGACCTGTGTGACTTCCAAAAAGTTACATAACCTCTCCATGTTTTAATTGTCTCTTCTATAAAGTGAGAAAATGGTATCAAACTCTTAGTTTTAAGTCCCTTAAACTTAAGGTGCACTGATTAAGTGTTAATTATTATTATGAATATATAAATGTGTGTCTCTCTCCATATGTAAAACATGTACGTATATAGATTTGGCTGAACTATACAAAATTGTCAATATTCGGCCATATTTAGAGAGTAAATGGCAATGACATATAGTTCAATTATATATATGTACTAGAGGCTTTATGCATGAAATTCATGCCTGGGGCGGCCATCCCCCTAACAATCTGGAACTGCTGCCTCCTAACTGCTCACCTGCCTGCCTGATCGCCCCTAACCACCTCTGTCTTGGCCCCGCTGCTGTGGCTTTGTCCAGAATGACGTCAGGAATGACATCTGGAAGATTGTTCGGCTATCCGGTCTAATTAGCATATTATGCTTTTATTATATTATAGATACTTAGTTACTTTATTATCTCTCTTTTGCTGGTCTGCTCAGGCAAGCAAAGGCTTCAGGACAGAGTTGATTTGAGGCGGACATTACCATTGGGTTCTTATTCACACCTATGTAACCTTGGACAATCTCTCTAAATCTCAATTACCTCCTTTACAAAATGAAGACACTAGAAAAGTGTTTTATGTTAAATGAGATAATGCATGTAGAATATATAGAATATAGCCTAGCAAATGGTGAGCACTCAAAAAATGTTAACTACTAGTACACAAATTGTTAATTTTTCACTTAAATTCCATTTTCTACAGATGATCATGTTATATATTGTCATGCGACTTATTGCCTTGCCTTCCCTTCCCTCCTCTACCTTCCCTGACCTCACCTTTTCTTCTGTCCCCTTCCTTCTTCCCCCTTCCCTTCAATTTCTTTTCTTCTTCAATGAGAAACCACTTTGACTGACTACATCTGAATGTGTTTTTTTGCATACATCTGTTTATCAAAGAACCCTTCCTGGAAGATGATACATTGTATTATGAGGGGAGATATCTGTGTCTTTATTTTTGTAAGTATGATTTACATATACAATAATCCTTCTCATTCTAGAAGGAAAAAATGCTAACACCATACTAACCTATGCACCCTTATTTTTTCCCCTACCTATTTGCTTGTAAAAAAAAAAAAAAAAAAAAAGCAATAAAATAAAAGTCTTTGAACTCTTGGGATCAATAGAGTGTGATACACAGTGCCTGAAGGAGAGAAGGACTTAATTGAAGTCTGAATGTGTTTAAGAGAATACTGAAGTGGCCCCAGAGAGAGCAATTTGGTTATGAATAAAAAGAAGGAATGCAAATTTAAGAGGCGACCTGGAAATGGTCATCACAGCACTAACTGATGTGCCCTTGCCTTTGTGCAGTTCATTCATTTGCCCTACCCCAGTCCACTGGCACGCTGTGTGTCACTGTGAGTGCAGTGGCAAATGTACCCCCTTGAGAGGCTTAGCGGGTTTGCATCTTCAATGGCTAGGACCATGCGAGGTAAACCTCAGATGTGCAATAAATGGTGTGAAGTTATTAAAATGAATAAAAGGGGGACTGGCCATTGCTTTGAGAGAAATTGTCTCCAGACAAACCTTCTGTCCTCAAGTTCTGAATGGCAAGGGCAAGTCCCTGGTTTCAGAATGTGCAATGGCCACAATGGGTAAGCCATAGTGCAGCCCCCCAAGGTGAAGAAAGAAGCAAGAGAGGGCCCCTCTGAATGGTGTCTACAGCAAATGAAAGAAGTTCTTAGTGTGGCCTACTGCTGTGCTAACACAAGCCCCTGAAGCTACTCTAGAGGGGACTGTGAACCTGGTCTTTAGGGAAAAGAGAAAGAAGAAAAAGAAACAGAAAAACAACAACAACAAATAAAACCAAATACCTGTAGACAGTAAGAAATTGTGTCAAGGACATTGAAGGTACATTTTCTCAAGTAAAAGGGCAAACCTTTTTTGTTGGGTTTATTCTGGTTTTGTGTATTTTCGTTTGTTTTGCTCAATATATGTAATTTTTTGCTCAATTTCACATAATATTATGGATAGAATTAAGTTAATAAATGAATAAAGTAATGAATGTACTAATAGACAAATTTAGTTCAATATAGGATGATGATATATTTCATATACAATGAGAGTGATTTTAAACAGACATAAAACTTCTATTCACTTTATAATTGCAAAGGTTCCTATGGATAAGGGTGTCCCAGATACATTTTATTTTATTTTTTAAAATATTTTTATTGATTTTTTTACAGAGAGGAAGGGAGAGGGATAGACAGTTAGACACTTTGATGAGAGAGAAACATCGATCAGCTGTCTGCCTCCTGCACACTCCCCACTGGGGATGTGCCCACAACCAAGGTACATGTCCTTGACCGGAATTGAACCTGGGACCCTTCAGTCCGCAGGCCGATGCTCCATCCACTGAGCCAAACCGGTCAGGGTGGCCCAGATACATTTAATGTTGTTACGCAAGTTTTCCTTATTGAAACTACTCAAGAACAGACCTGCCCCAAGGATTAAGGGAAACATTATTTGACATTTTCTGAGCTGAATATCCCTGGACATTCACACCACATTTTTAACAAGATAAACATTGTCAAAATTATAATCAGGCAAATCACGGAAAGGCAAAAATAGCTGATTCTACTTGGCTAAACATATATTAATGGATGAACCAAAGACATGAGAAAAAAGGAGTCCTGTGTCTGGCTGGAGTTGAACAGTTTACAATAAATTGAGCTAGCCTGCCAGAAGGACTTTGCAAATGGGTAAATAGACTGTGCTTTCCTTCTATATTAAAGCGAGAGCTTGTAGCTTAGAATCTATTGATAATAGGATTGAGCCTATATGCACATTTTTATAGAATTAGGGGATATAAAAGTCGAAGTATAAAGAATTTAGTCTTTGAGGGGAAAATGGATTGCCTAGACAAATTTAATGGGTAGGATATTTAATAGTTATTTAAAAGGAAACTGCCAAAATGGGGAAGTGCGTGGTATTTCCACAAACATAGCTTCAACTTAAACAATACTTATGCAGGCCGTTCAGAGCCTGCTGAAAAGGATGACCCCTCTCCACATCATCACTCCCTAATTATGACTCATAAATCAGTTGATTATATTTCCATGTACTTCTGGAATGGTGGTGGTGGGGGGAAGGCACTTAGTATAGTTATTAAGGATTCATCCATTTATATCAAAAAGAAAAAGAAATGTCATCTATTCTCAAGATCCCATTCCCCTCTAACCTTATGTTAAATAATATTTATGTGATATGTATGTTACCTAGTCCTATGTAATAGCAATAGAAAAACTATTAGAATATTTTCTTTGCCTTACTCACTGGTTAAAAAATTACCTCAGTGCGAAAGCCAGCCTTTGCCAAATGAATATGGAAAATATCAATGCAACCATACATGTCCTTCATCCAAAGAAGTTTGCAGAGAAACTGAGTTCCATGTAACTTAACAAATCTACCTAATATTGGCCCTCTCAGTGGAATGCTACATTGGGAACTTAAGGAAATACTTCCATTACCATAAGTCCTGAATATAAGATAAACAAAGTTAGACTTCATTGGAACTGTCTCTAAGGTGCTGATCTAAGTCCTTTTTTGAAAACATCCTCAGAAGACTGAAATGTAATCTTGTCTTAGGATAGTACAAACTCCATTGGTTTCTTCAATGTCATGACTTAGGATATTGCAGTCATCAGAAGTGCCTTTCCAACTTAATTCTAGCAATCTCTAAAATCCTAGTAGCTTGTCAAAAATAAAATGGTTGAAATACACACGTCCTAACAGCTGCAGATTCCTTCTCAACGCTGCCTGTTATAAATCTGAAATCAGGGTTTCCAGCACTACCATAATGCTGGACCAGCCTTTACAAAGTTGGTTCTATACAACGCTAGTTCCACGAGTTAAGAGATGTTCTGTGGAATAAAGCATTTCATTGTCAAATAAGGTTGGCAAACATTGCAGCCTCAGTTCCTTTGCTGAGTCACTGTTTACACTGGTACATAAAAACTGCTGCAGTAAAGAAACCATTAACTTAGATTATTTCAATAGTTCTCAAAACTATCTGAGCAGAGAACATTTGTTCTCACAGGATATGTATTAATATTTTGTAAAAAAAAAAAAAAAAAAAAAGTCCCATGGAACACTTTGGGAATATCGTGCTACATGAATCAATAAATGGATGGACATTTGAGTTGAAATAATTGAAGTCCGAGATAGCCCGGTAATTATTTTACCTCCTTGCATGGGCCTCTACTGTTCCTGTTCCCTGGAATCACAGTTTGTCATTAGCAGCCCATCCACTGCCTGCCCTGTCCTCATGTTGGATGAAACCTTTCAAACTCCAGCTTAAAAGTAATTTCCTATGAGAAGCCTTTGCTGATACCTCAAGACCACACGGGGTGTCCCTCCCCTGATAGTCTTCAATACTGTGAACCAGCTCTATATTAGCACTTACAACTATCTTACTTCTTTTTTATTTGAAGAAATTGGCTGTGCCTTGTTCCCTATTGTAAAGCTAGTGCCTCTCATAAGACCCAGTGTATGGGAAATGGTAAACAAATGTTTGCTAAATGAATGAACAGGAAAAACAAACAAACAAAAAGGCTCAGGGAGGCGTGTCTTGAGAGGTTTGGCTGATGAGAAAAAAACATAACGAGATCCTAATGAGAAACATTTCCGGAAGCAGAGGAAACCAACACTTCCCTTGGCCAGTGGGAATCCATCCCAGAAAGAATGGCTATCATGTCACCATTAAACTAATAAAATCGGTTCAAGGGACATTGGACAAGAAAGCCCTTGGGATGCCTTCTTCATGAATTGCTTACTAATCTGCCTCAGAGGGAAGCCATGTGGCCAGCATCTCCGGATTCCAAAGCAAGCAGATGTTCTGTCTCCCACAATGAGGCTGAGCTACTTAACATTTTTTTTTTGAAACGTAAGAGCCAATAGTTATATACATAGTACAATAGGAACTGTATGCATTTTCATAGAAAAGCAACTGCACCATTTACATAGTCAATAGACCGCAACATTTCCAGAAACAAAACTCTACAAACGGATTTAAGAAAAGGAAGGTCCTTGAGGGAGAGAGACTATTGCTCGTGGCTGCACTGAGAGAATTAGGGGCATTGTTCCAGGGACCAGGTTGGTTCAGGCCGGGTTTTGAGATCCATCTCTGCAGCAGGAACAAGGGTTTCTCTAAATGAGCGAAAGCGGCACCTGAGTAGGCTTCATGCTCTGAGTAAAAGGGAAACCGGCGGCTCGCATATGGACCTCCTCTGTCATCACTAATGTTCAGCACCTCGAAATCTCAGACCTGGACATGACAATAGAGTCCGAAGTAGTTATGCAGCTTTTCTGCCCCCTTCATTTCGTCTTAAAAATAACAAACTTGATGCTGAGATTTAGAGGCCAGACGGTGCCTGGTTCACAAACCTGCTTGCTCATGTGCTACCTGTGTTTCTTAGGCAAACTGCCTGGCCACTTCCTTCCTCAGTTTACAAATATGAAAAATAGGGATGATAATAACACATCTGCATCATCAAGTGTGATCAGGATTAAACTAGTCATTAAGTGTCTGGTGCTTATAATAATAAGTACTCACTAAGTGTTAGCTATTATTAATTTCCTTAGTGTTGATAATGTTAATATTTTACCATTCACAGAGCAGGAATGTCTGTTGCTCCCTCTCCTATTCAAAAACTTCTAGGGTAGTCTCAAATCTAAACTGCTAACCTTGAAATATTCTATCTCATATAATACTTTTTATTCCACTATTCTTTGATACTCAGTCTAGAGTTCCATCTGGAGATTTCCTAAGTATACCCAAAACATACTTAGTCCTTAGTTGATCTTGAGGCATTGTATATATGCTTCTCTTTTCATAATACATTTTTTCTTCTTTCTAGCTAGCCAATTTCTAACCATTCTTCAGGGTCTAGTTCCAGTGCAACTTCATTGGAAAGGTCATTCTCCTGACTCTATAAACATGATACTTTATTTTCTGAAGCAGACAAAACAACGCTGTGTCACACACAGGTACTGATGTTTATTCCATATAGAAATATCTCAATACATTAATCTTGAAAATATGAATATTGAAATTATTCTGAAGAGTGCTAGAATTTTCTGATCTATCCACTAAACCTCCCTACTCTATTTTCTTGTGTTGTTTCTGTCAGCTGGCTCTTGTATTATGGACACCAATCTTACATGCTTTTTTCTAAACATTGTACCAATCTGCAAAGATGTGGCCAATAGGAAGAGGTAAAATAAGTGGAAGTATCATAGCACACCTAATAAAGTAGCCAATACATGCCCTTTGATGTTACAGACCTTGTTTGATCACGTGAACAATGACATCTTAATATTTGGGAATGCCAATGTGATTATCTTCTTGTTAGATTTTATTTTGTTTCATTGGGACACTGCAGATTAGTTTTTCCAAACCGTAGAAATAAAATCTTACTTCCTGATTTCTTCCCCATCTTCTGTGCACATAATTACTAATTAGTTCATTTCTTCTTCCTTTCCCTCTCCTCATCCTTTTCTACTGGAATCTGTAGTAAAGAATTTATGTATTTCTCCAGTTAGAAATATTTTATTTGAGGAAAGGGCTGGAGACTATTTCAAAACCCATTTGCCTTCTTTTTCAGAGTAAAGGAGGGGGGGCAGGTTTTTTTTTTTATGTGGGAGTCAAATGACTCTCACAAGCAGGGAACAAGAAATTGAGCTCTAAGCCCTTTAGGAAAACTGCTTTCTTATAGAGTGCTATATGTGCCACTTCTCTGGTATCTCAACTTACATCCTGACAGCTTCTGCAGAGTAATCTTCAGTTACTCCTCACTCCAATGAGCTTTCAAGTACTTATTTTTGAAACTGCATAGTTTAGCAACTAATTATACATAGTCTTACATTGTTGAGTCCCGTGTTGTAAGCCAGAAACCTGGAAACCATCCTTAAATCTTCCCATATTTAAATATTTAACTGCCTGAGGTACTATTTATTTTAGAACCTGCGTATTATTCATCCCCTTTGCATTTTTACCATCACTATGTCTTAGTCGAGAGTCTCATCAGTTCTCATCCTTAAAGGCCATCCTGACTTCAGGCTTATTCATTCAAATATATTCTCTACTCTGACCTCTCACAGGTCTTCCAACTTACAAGCTTAAATATGCCAATCTGCTGTTGAAAATTACTCAGTGGAGAATAAAATCCCAACATGGAAGGGCCTACAAGACCTTTTATGCAATAGCTTCTGTCTGATTGGCAAGCCTCATCTCAAGGGGGTACTGTAGTCCCCCACACTACACACCCATCTGAAGAACATTCTACAGAACACGGATTCACTGCAGTTATCATAATAAGACAGATGCACTCAGGCCCATGTGTTTTTATGTATTCTGTTTCTTTTACTGAATGTCTCACTGCGTACATTTTTCCTCCAACTCTTGGCTAATATGTTCCCTCCTGAAATTGAGTCTCCTCTGACCTTTCCATGAAACTTAGTTGTGTTTCCCTCTGATCTACAGTACACTTTATATGTTTCCATTCTAGCATAATTCTTGCTGTGCAACAGTGTTTGCAATTCTATGTTCTCAATTAGAACATGGGTTCAAGCATTGTATTTTTTCTTCTTAGCACAGAGTCAAGGACACAGAAGGTGCGGTTCCATAACTATTTATAGGCTCAATTAATATCATATCATCTGTTTTAAAATCTATTGACCTGAAAACAAAAACCGTGATAACCCTCTCAGTGCCAAAAGCAGTGTTGAGAAGCTTACTAAATATATTATGGTAATTAGACTCATTTATTCAGGTGATATAAACATAATATATACTAAGCACTGTTACCAATTATTAATTTCATTTTATTTCTTATTTTTATTATGGGATCTCCTACACAAAATGTTAATAAAAACATGAGACTGCAGCCAGAGATAGCAAGATTGGCAATATATAGCAAGGAAAGTAGTCAACTATTTTCCATTCTGAGAATCAGAAAGTAGTATAATACTGATTATAAATTATGTGTTTCATGTTAGACTACTCAATTATTGTCATGTTTTTTCCCTATTATCTACAGTAGAATCAATCCTCTAAATCACCTGGCTCTTCAGAAGAAAAGGCAGACCATCAAACAGGTATCACCATCATCACTAACATTACCAATAATGCTAATGCCACCACCACCACCATCACAACCATCATTACCTACCAACACCATCATCACCTCCACCACCATCATCACAACCATCATTACCTACCACCATCATGACCACTGCACCTTCATCAACAATGCAAATGATGGTCACAAGCATATGTTAAAGTCCAGCCTAATTCATTCAAAGCTGAGCTTTCATTGAGCAGAATTATCAGCGACAATTTTTTTCTTTTTTCTTTCACAAGAAAAATCTGAGAAAATGCTAGAGGGAATAGAATCACTGACCTGGAAAAGGAGATTTCTTGGCAATCAACAGGCCATTATGTCACTGACAGAAGGAGATAGAATAAATAATGGAAGCGCCCCAGGCTATTGTTTCTGGAAACAAGATATATAAAGTCATAGGCTCTGTTATTCTCCAAGTTGGACAAAACAAGGCAGAGATTCAAAGATGGAGGACAGATGAGACAGGCTTACAATGAACCCAGAGAACTTCCCCCAAGGTGGAAGATAGAAGAGGCGTTTAAGAAATAAATAAGGGTTTTACTCTCACATAAAGAAAATAAATCATCTGGTTTTGTTTTGTCTGTAAGTGAATTTCTGTGCTTCTGAAAGATGGCCTTTACTGAACTTTAAGAGAGAAGCCAGGATGAAAAAAAGAGTCATGCTGACATTCCACCAAGTGCCTGCATTTCTGTTCCCCCAAGCTCAGTGTGCACAATGCCCAAATACCAGATCAATCAGAAACAAGACAGTCAAACCATTTTGCCCTTTTTAGAATCATGTAAACAAAAGGAACAGTTTTCAGGTAGCTAAACAGAAAGTCCAGAGATTTTACCACCATCTCCTCCTTTTGGAGATTAACTTTAACGAATGCAAGTAGTGAACGCAAAATAAAAGGCAAAAACTATCCTGTAGTTTGTAAGGAACACAAAATTCTTTTAGTTTGTCCTTTGCTTCTAATGAGGAACTTGACCGAAGTTGTGAGCAAAATATAGGAATCATCAATTTTTAAAAAATAAGTAAGTCTGTCCTCTTCCTTTATATGTTTTATTTCCTGGGTCTTTTTATAACTATTTTTAAATAATATTTTCCCCACGGTCCTTCAGCATCTGCTGGAGTTCTCCACCAAAATCACTGAAGTGATGTGGTCTAAACTATGGCATAGTCAAAGAGTCCTGGAATGGGGCAGGGGCAGTCCAAGTTCTCGTCTGGGTGGCTACTCTCTGGGTGACTTTGGGGCAAACATTTAGCATCTGTGGCCTTCCGTCCCATCATCTAGAATATGATCTCTGAGATCCGGTCCTAATTATGATGTTTTCAGTTTCTATGTTGGCAGATTTCAGCAATTGTCTTGAGAATTATTTCATTCAAGATTCAACCTATTTTTTTTTTCAGTGCTTGAGATTGGCAGACACTGGACTATATTTAGTATTAACCAAGGGGATGGAGAAGAGTAATTAATTTATTTCACTCAAGTTTTCCATTTATTTTCCTAGGATGTTTCAAAATTTGAGGAAATTCAAAGGACATTGTCTTTACCTTCTCTCTTTGTTTTGTAATGAATCCTGGAGGGAAAATGGTGATTTTGAGTTTATGGCACAAGCAAAATCTCTGGTGAGGGTGGTAAGTGAGGCAGTCTAAGTGTGTAAAGCTATTTTTGAGAAGGGTGAAAAGAGGAAGGGCCTTTTTTCCTCAGAGGTATTGACATGGAAGTTGAAGGGAGACTAAAACATTTTCAGAATTAGGTCACTTGGTAGAGAATTATATTTACCTCGTTAGCACAAAGTAGGTCATCATTAAATGTTGTTGAATAAAAGCAGGACTGAAGGTGAATCAAATCAAAAAACATTTTTTGGAAGGTTGCGTTGGTGGTATAGTGGTGAGCATAGCTGCCTTCCAAAAAACATTTTTTGGAGACCTATATGCTCAGTACGAAGAAGTCTAAGACATGATCTCTGCACTCAACAAGAATTATGATGTAGTTGTAGAATAATTTCAGCTCCCTGCCATGTAGTCATGTGAAAATTAAACAAAATATAGAATAGAAATATTTAAGACAGTGGTTCTCAACCTGTGGGTCGCGAGCCCTTTAGGGGTTGAACAACCCTTCCACAGGGGTCTCCTAAGGCCATCGGAAAACACATATATAATTACATATTGTTTTTGTGATTAATCACTATGCTTTAATTATGTTCAATTTGTAACAATGAAAATACATCCTGCATATCAGATATTTACATTACGATTCATAACAGTAGCAAAATTACAGTTATGAAGTAGCAATGAAAATAATTTTATGGTTGGGGGTCACCACAACATGAGGAACTGTATTAAAGTGTCGCAGCATTAGGAAGATTGAGAACCACTGTTTTAAGAGAATAATAGAAGAAATATAATAAGCCCAAGATTGGTAGGGTTTAAAAAATAAAGAGTGTATATCCTGTAAGGGAGACATGAGAGCAGAAATAGTGTCCTGACAAGCTAATAAACAAATTTAGTTGGAGTTACGTAAAAGGATACAAAAATAAAGCTAGAAATATAATTGAGGACAAGACTATAAAGACACAGTTTGTTATAGACTGAATGTTTGTGGCCCCACCTCCCCAATTCATGTTGAAGCCCTTGTCCTCAAGTGATGGTATTTAAGATGGGAACTTTGGAGGTAATTGGGGTTAGATTAGGTCATGAGGGTGGATCCCTCATGATGGGATTAGTGCCCTTATAAGAAAAGACACCAGCAGATATCTTGCTCTCTCTTTCTCCCTGCCACATGAGGACACAGTGAGAAAGGAGAAGGAAGCTGTTTGCAAGCTGGGAAGAGACTGCTCATCAGTAACCAAATCCGCTGGCACCGTGATCTTAGATCTCCCAGCCTCCAGGACTGTGAGAAAAAATAAATTTATATTGTTTAAGCCACTCAGTCTATAGGATTTTGTTATGGCAGCCCAAGTTGACTAATGTATACTTCATCCCATATTTAGTGGGAAACTTTGGTTTTGAGACAGTGGTTTGGGGAAAATAAGTAAGAATTGAAGTAGCATTGTAAAAGATTAAAGTGCTGGAAGGGTGCATGTTAATTTATGGGAAACCAGGAGGCCCAACATAGAAGGAAGGTAGCAGTGGCAGCACCCAGTTAGAAGGCTCTTGGAAGAATGAAGTGTCATGCTGTGATATTCGTGAGGACCAGGAACTGAAAGAAAGCACTGAGCAGAGGATAAGCATGAGACAAGGCCTGGTCAAAAGGATACATCAAACCTTGTAGGTGGTTTAGGGAGGAAGTTTTGAAATCAATTGGGGAATCTGAGGTGAGATGCTTTCTGGTCTAGTGGTGAGCAAGGCACAGGGTGAAAATTGGTTAAGCAGTGGGTCCAGAATTTGAAAGCACAATGATATCAGAGTTTAAGGCAAGGAAGCAACCAGGCAGATCATCAGGAATCAGAGGGATCCAGATAAGCAAAGCAAACTGTAATCTAAGAATAGGTGGGACATATGGAACCCAAAGAAGCAGACAACTGGGATTAAAGGTGTAGGAGGTACTACTAGGTAAATAAATGTCTTATACCTCAGTCTTTGTCTTAACAGTTCTAGTGCTGGGAAACTTGCAGCTAAGAAAACAGCTCATGCTAGTTTGGTGCATGTCTCATTATTAATAAATTCATGTTTATGCTAAAATGAAGTCTGCCACCTCATAATTTAAATAATTGATCTTAGGTCTGTTTTCCACAGATATTTAAGATATATTAACTTTTACATAACATCCCCTCAAATAATTCAAGATCACTACCCCTGCCTTTTCTAAGCAAAATAATGTCCTTCAAACATTCTTAGTATAACTTAGTTTGTATATTATTATTTGTAGAACTGAATATAATATTACAACAGGCTCCAATGAGTGGAATTATGAGTGCTCTTTCCCTGAACACAGTATTTTTATTAATACTCATATGATCACATAACACAATTGGTGTTACTGGTTTATGTTAGTGGATATTCAATCAAGATAGAGCAGTGTTTACCCTTCTTATCCCTCAAACTCCAATGGTGTGACATAAGTGTGTGTGTGTGTGTGTGTGTGTGTATGTGTGTGTGTGTGTGTGTGTGTGTGTGTGTGTGTGAGAGAGAGAGAGAGAGAGAGAGAGAGAGAGAGAGAGAGAGAGAGAGAGAGAAGAAAACCCATAGCAGAGCTACAAAGCTATCAATAGTTCCAGCATTTTACAAAATTTTTAAATTACATCATGAAAGAAGAGAAACCCTGGGATATGTGTAGAGCATATGTGTAGTTGCAGGGACTCTTGACATATAGCATGGGCACAGGAATTAAAAAGGCACCAAGGAACAGCTGGTGAGGTGGTGAGAGACAAGAATTTAATAGAAATTATAGAAATAGAGAACAGAAATATTGTAGGGGAGAAAATAATAAAAGAAAAAATATTCCTAGATCTAAATAAAGTTCCAGTTTTCAAGTTGGAAGGGTCTTATGTGCGTTAAGAATGACGTATTTGCAGTTAACTTATAAAATACCCGGCTTTTGTTTACATGAATTATTAAGCCAGAATTACTTTCCTCTACTTGGATAGGCAGTATTTTGAACCCTTTTAAAATGTGTTTGGTTTAATTTGTTTATTTTTCCATAATATCAAGATCTTTTTGAACTCTGACTCCAATATGACACCAATTCCATTTCCCTTCCATATTGACATTATTTATAAATCTGCTAATCAAGTCTAATTTGTTATCAATGCAATGATTAATGCTAATAAGCAAAATCTTACCACACTCTAGGTAAGTTAACCTTTAAAGTCCCTTCAGGAAGTAATTCATTCATCTTCTCTGAACAAAACTGTTCAATATTAACTTATTAAGGCATTTTTTTATTCAAATATTATTCCAACATTACCAGTGTTATTATTTTGTGTGTTTTTTTCTATGTGCTTCACATTCCAACTTATATATGGAATGCTTCAATATATAAACTCATTGTAATAATGGCCTCCATAGCTGACCAGTTTCAGCAGACCACACTGTGAAATCAGCTCAGAAGGAAACTGGTTTTAATTCATTTTTGTATCTTTAGGAGCTTCTCTTTCTTCTTCATCCTGACTGTTTTAATTATATTGTTCTCATTTTATTTTTTGGACCCTTCCATCTTTTTTGAGCTATTTTTCTTTTAGAGTATCTGCCATTTTTACTTATGTCTCCTCTTTTGCTTTGAGATTTTCTTTGCAAACTGTAATTATTATTACGCACAAGAAAATGACATGGCCATTCTGTCTAACAATTTCTTTTTGCTTTTATTTCACCTATCAATTTGATATTGTCAATGAGAAACAAATGCATAGAAACAATCCTTTCTCTATTTCCTCATCAAGCACTGATGACAAAGTGGGAGTAATTAACAAATTTATGAATAATGCAAATATGAGAAAAATAAATTATGGAATTGACAATAAAATAAGACATTTCTTTTTAGATTGTTTCTCTTTGGCAAAAATTTACTCCTAACCAATATGTAGGTGTTTTAATTTCCTCACCTTTAATATACATTATTCCTGTATCAGCTTGAATACTTAGATTAAGAAAGCAATTTGATGAGGCAATCTGTATAAATCTCTCTGAACACCATTGCTTCTGTTTCCCTATTAATTTGTTAGGATTAAAAGCTCATCATAATGCTTCTCTGAATTAATTTAAATATTTCTAAATTTTAATAATGTTTTGGGAATATAATTGTCATAAAACATAGTAGTTTCAGGTGCACAGTATAGTAATTCAATATTTGTAAATATTTTGACATAATTCTTTTTAAAAAAATGTTTTATTGATTTCAGAGAGGAAGGAAGAGGGAGAGAGAGATAGAAACATCAATGATGAGAGAGAATCATTGATAAGTTTCCTCCCGCACACCCCTTACTGGGGATTGAGCCCACACAACCGGGCATGTACCCTGACTGGGAATGGAACCCTGACGCTCAACCAACTAAGCCACACCAGCTGGGCAAATTTACTTTGTTTTTCACTAGATACTCTTAGGGAAAAATTATTTGGTTAACTACATTTTTGACCAACATATGGCTCAGCAGTAAATAACCAAACTTTCAGAACAAATTTGAGGTACCTCTGTCACATTAAGTGGAGATGTCAGCAGACAATTATATATGCATGCTGGAGATCATAAAAGGGTCTTGACTAGAGATGTAAATTTAAGGTTCAAGAGAGAAAAACTTGTTTATGATCGAGATGTTCAAGATGATGCCCGATCAATTCTCAGCTCATTTTCTACTATGTTCATTGCTTGTTTTATTCCATAGTCACAGAAGCACTGCAATAGCTTCATATTTTGTGAGGTGCCATTCACATAGCTGACATATATCGTTCTGATTTAATATGTTTCAATTTTGTTAATCGTACACATAAAAGATCCCCAATATAAAGTGTCATATCCTGAATGCCTCTTATAAACACATTTACTAGTTTAACTTAACATTTTACTACGGTTTCTTTCTGATTAGCACTAGCCATTATATATTAGAAAGAAAATAAAATTCTTAATCCCTAGAGTGCTGGGGAGCGCGATCATGCTCCTCCTGTCTTTCGCCAAAAGTGCCAGGAGCGCTATTGCGCTCCTCCTGCAGTGTCACTATTAATGCTAGTAGTTCACTCTTTATTGACAGATGGTACCTCAGTGCAGATTACTTATGATGCCGAATATTTGTAGTTCTAAAATTGACCACTGCCATTTATCTGCCTAATTTTTTACAGGTACTACGATTTTATGAAGTTTACTCAGATTTTGTAGCCCTAAAGCTTCGAAATGGCGTCCAGTTCTAAGTCTGCTCTTATTAGTGATGATTATATTGCTAAATATGTCAATTCTTGCTGTGAAGATGACGATTTTGTGGAAGATATTGGAGAAGGGTGTCCCTCTATTTTAACATTATAGGTATTTTTCAAAATTTTTTTTCTACTAGTATTTTATAATACAATCAGCAAACAATATATGTCAAAGATAAAAACAAATGTAGTAAAGGTTTCCTTAAGTTTTTGAATATGTAACTTCATTTACTTGCGATTCATAACCTTTTTCCTAAACTGCTGTAAAATCAGCAAAAATGCCTTGGCAATTTTAGCATAGTTCCTAGGATATTGGTTGGTACCAAAGGGTTAAAATAAAAGACATGTAAGAATTAAAATTGGTTGAATTTAGTTTTCTAGAAAATTAATGTTATGTAATACTTCATTTACTTGTAAAAGAGACTACAATGATACTCTACTTACAAAGATGAAATAATAAGATATGCATTCATGAAAAAATTAGATGACAGATTTCGTACTCAAAATCCAATGATGTGTTAAAAGTCTTTTTCTAGAAAATTATTTTTGCTTTTTCTCTCTTTCACTAAAGGTAGTCATTTTGTACTTAATAAAGAGGGGAAAATCACATTGTTGTAAGATTGAATGTAGTTATGATCTATTTTAAAATTCCAGCCAAACCAGTTGAAAGATATTAAAAATAAATTAACATCATGCAATTGTGCTGCCACCAAAAAATAAGGGGGGAATGGCAGATGAAAAGCACAATTGATGAGGTGCCATTTGTTACCCAGAACATGGTTCCTGATAAATCATAAACTGTATAATTAAGACAATAGAAACATGCACATTAAGATATTGTCTACTATTTATCACATGAGGATGGATACTATTTGTTGTATCATGCCTTCACCAAAAAAAATAAACTATTTTAGTTCTCAAAAAAAGAAAAGAAAGAATGTTCTGCACATAAAATCTATTTCTATTTCATCAAGACCAAATGTCATATGGACTCAACCAAATGGTGCGGTCTGTAAATGGAAAGTACAATGAGAAGAGAGAAGTGCCACCCAAAGGAAGAGGCTGTTTCTGTTATAACATCTGGAGCCAAGCCAGAAACTTTGATCAACTTCTGCTGTAGCAAGAGTCTGTCCAGGCCTATTTATAGGCTGGTGGTTCTCAACTCCAGAAGCACACTGGAATCCTCGGGTGAGTGATTCTCATGTGAAGTCAGGGCCGAGATCCCTGGTTGGCTAAATCAGGCCCCAGGTGGGAACAGATGAAGCATAGCTTCTCTGTCTAAACCAGATTAGTGGAAATGTGGGTCTTGAATACAGAAAAACCAAGACCATACCTGAAAATATATGGAATGCCATATATTTAAAAAGGTGAAGGAAGCATACTACTTTCTTCAACTTTTAGCCTTGAAAACAAGACATCTGAGATCCTAGAGCATGCAGATCTTGTAGGTAGATTTACTTCCTCCTGAGTTCCCATGGACACCTTTTTTTCTGGCAAAGTACCCATAACCCTCTGCCAGGCAACCAATAGTTTACTACTTTGCTCCCCCTAAAATGTCAGTTCTTTCAGGGTAGGGAGATGTGTTCCTTAACTGCTCCTCATAGCTGGTCAACTTGCCTGGTACTTGTATTATAAATGCTTGTTCAATAAATGTATTAATTAATGAAAATATAAAGGAACTAGAGGCCCGGTGCATGAAATTTGTGCAGGGGGGTGGGGAGTGTCCCTCAGCCCAGCCTGCACCCTCTCCAATCTGGGACCCCTTGGGGATATCTGACTTCTGGCTTAGGCCCGATCTCTTTGGGATTGGGCCTAAGCCAGCAGTCGGACATTCCTCTCACAATCTGGGAATGCTGGCTCCTAACTGTTCGCCTGCCTATCTGCTTGATTGCCCCTAACCACTCTGCCTGCCAGCCTGATAGCCCCATAACTGCTCCCCTGGTGGCCTGATTGATGCCTAACTGCTCCCCTGCCAGCATGATCATATCCAATTGCCCTCCCCTGTGGGGCTGAGGGGACTGGGGAACTCCAGCTGGATGAGGCAGGGCTGAGGGGAGTGGGTGCTGCCATCTTGTGGCTGTGGGCACCGCCATCTTGTGAGGGCATGGCAGTCAATTAGCATATCCCTCTTTATTGGCTGTGGGTGCTGCCATCTTGTGAGGGCATGATGGTCAATTAGCATACCCCCTCTTTATTAGATAGGATGAGTAAGCACTCAGAAAATGGCATCTCCATTATTCTGGCTATTCTTATTTAATCTTTTATTTATTTTTTCTTCTGGTCTAAACTTCCTACAGTCTTTCCTTCTGTTTAATTTTTGTTTTGTTCCTCTTGAACTATGTGCAAAAGGATCCATTTTGCACAATGTTTTGCCTTAAAAGTCATTCTCTCCCAACTTCTGCTTCCCTCACTCATTCTTCTATATAACATCACAAATCCAGTTGTATTAAGTTTTGACAGCACTCTCTTTTTGTAAATATTACAATAAGTGCTCAGTCATAACTGTATCAAACCTGTATTGCAGTTTTTATCTTCAATTTACCTGCAAGTAGATACATTCTTTGGAAGCAAGGACTATACCTTTTATCCACCATACTTACTACACAATAGAGCACACTTTAAGCCCTTACCAAATATTTGTTGGCTTTCAGGGGTTCAGTTATTTTTATGTGAGTGAACTCTGAGTCACTTTGAGGCGGTTTTCCAGTAGTACAGAGAGTACTTTCCACAAATGTATATTTTCATTAGACCTTTACAGGCTCTTGTAATGGGGGTGCTGCCATTTACGCCCAATACAATGCCATTCTCTAGCAGGGGAAGATATTTTTTAAACGTGTACTGTTTTTTGCAAACCAATTCTAAGTAAGTAATATTCTCACTCTTTCTAAAAATCATATTTCTCCATTAACTTTGAATTGAAAGGATGTTTTCATGTTTGAATCTGAAAGCCTAACAGATGATCTCAGAGACCATTTAGGTTTACTTAATATTTTTCTCTTCTTCCCTCCCCCTATCCCTCTATCCTCTATCACCCATTTAGTGGACAACAACGTTGTTACTCTAGAGTTGTAAAAATTTGGCTCAGTATAGGCTATTTGAGGCCCTCCAATTGGTCCATTACCTTTACAGATATCTGGAAAAGGTTGCTAAGAAACTATTTTTATGTTCTTGCCCTGGACCCTGAACCTCTCCTGGGATAGGCACATGTGTCTCATGGACAATGATGACCCAAGTCTTGGTGCTTGTCTTTGCCTCATTCACCTTCCTCTTTGCAGCTGTCCTCTCCTTGCCTCTGCCCTCTGCATCTAACTGGACAGCCCTTCTTCTCTGTGTTCCTTTCCATTTACTGCTCTTCATATTCCTTCCCTTCATCTTCCTTTTCTGGACACCTGCTGCTACCTCTTTCCTCTAGCAAAGTATATCTAGATATCTGAGTTTAAAAGAAAAATTTGAGAACTTACTCAACAATACATTTATGTAACTTATAAATAAATAGGCATACATATACTACTATCTTATTCTTTAGATTAAAATATACCCCATGGTAGAAATTTAAAAGAATGAGGGGGAAAAAAACTGTATCTTAAAATATTACATATTTATTTGTTAATGAAACAGAAACTTTTTTTTGCCTTCATTAAAAATGTACAATTAAGCCCTAGTCCCATGATCGGCAAACCGCGGCTCGCGAGCCACATGCGGCTCTTTGGCCCCTTCAGTGTGGCTCTTCCACAAAATACCACGTGCAGGCGTGCACGTACAGTGCGATTGAAACTTCATGGCCCATGCGCAGAAGTCAGTATTTTGTGGAAGAGCTGGTATTTTGTGGAAGAGCCACACTGAAGGGGCCAAAGAGCCGCATGTGGCTCGCAAGCCGTGGTTTGCTGAGCTGCAGTTTGCCGACCGCTGCCCTAGTTGGTTTGGCTCAGTGGATAGAGTGTTGGTCTGTGGACTAAAGGGTCCCAGCCTTGATTCTGGTCAAGGGTAAGTACCTCAATTGCAGGCTCCTCCCCGGCCCAGGCCGGGACCCTGTTGGGGCACACGCAGAAGGCAACCAATTGATGTGTCTCACTCACTCTCTCACATCGATGTTTCTCGCACTCCCACTCTCTCTAAAAATCATTGGAAAAATACCCTCAGGTGAGGATTTTTTAAAAAGTACAATTAAAAATATTTTTAGTGGGAACAACTTGTTTGGAGACACATTATGTTAAAAGTATCTTGGGGTAATGTTTTAAAATATGATAACTTGAAGGTTTGGTTCTAAGCTCAGTATATTTCTATACTTGCGAGATTGATTTATTGAGTCTAACAAAGTGAGCTATAAACATGAGCTTGTAAATATTTTCTTAGCCACTGGCTTCAACCAGGCTTGGTCACATGGCTCTTCATTGCTATCTTAGGGAAACCCCAGCGTTTTTATTTACTATAACAGTCAACTCCACTTTAAGACGTTCCCCATCACCAGCAGGGATTAGTCCTCTAGTTCCTGAGAGGGGCCAGATCCTTTTCTATTTGACACCTCCTCCTACTCCAGCACCTTGGACTGAGTGAGTGGGGTGTTCCGGTCATGCAACATCCTCTTCCTCCTTGACCAGAGTCTTTCTCCTCTAGTGTTAGGAGTAGGGAGAAGGAAAGAGGAAGGGAAGGGATCCTTTTGCACAGTTTTTTTCCATTTTCATAATATTAAGGAGGTCCTTGCACAGCAAATAAATATACTCATTATCTTTCTCTAATTTATGTTTTTGTCAGCTTGCTTGACTCTAATACTTTTGGTTCCTTTGCAGGAGTATCAAATCAGTAGACCAGTAATCAGTCAATGACTTGGAAATCAGAACCTCCTGAGTATTTGGCCAATAATGAAACTACCTGACTCCTTAAATAATAGAGCTATTTTATAGGAAAAGCCACAATGACAGGTTTTTGTGTTGATAACAGTGGACTGCCTCCAAACGATATGCTAGACCAGACACATAAATAGCCAATCAAGGCCCTGGCTTCCTGCCCAGTTGAGTTCCTGACCTACGGTTCTGCCAACCCAGCACAATTTGAAGTGGAATTTTGGCACTTAATCTGCCAAGATGGTTGCCAGCCAGGCCAAGTTACCTAGTTCTTCCATTAGGTGCTCCTGAGGAGACTTGGAAGAAGGAGAACTTTCTGGCTTGCCTGAGCACTGGGTCCCAGGACTAACCTCACCTCATCTGCAATGTATGTAGCAAGAGAGGTCATCGTTTTACAGCTTGCACACATCCTCTGGTAAAGTGGGTGTAATAACAGCAAAAACAAAAGAAAAAACATTCCTGTGTCCCCATTCCCTCTCTCTGTTCTCTGTTGGCATTGATTTGTTACTTCAGTTTACATTAAACAACACTCCTGGCAACTGACTACATAGCCACAGGCAAAGGGATAAGAGTTGAGACTCTGTGTATTTATTTAATAATGAAGTATAACATGAAGAGTCTCTAAAAATGGAAAAAAAAAGAAGTATACTAGTAATTTTCAAAACCTCTGGGCAGAGGGGAAGTAGAAATGTGGATAGAGGCTTCCTATCTCCTTTTGCAACTGATAAACTCCTCATAGATCTTTTATTTTTTAAAATCTTCACCCAAGCATATGTTCTTATTGATTTTAGGGAGAAATAAAGGAAAAGAGAGAGAGAGAAACATCAATGTGAGAGAGGAACAATGATGGGTTGCCTTCCAATCTTGCCCTAAACAGGGATCAAACCCACAACCTAGGTATGTGCCCTGACTGGGCATCAAATCTGAACCCTTTTGGTGTATGGGATGGGACTCCAACCAACTGAGTCATCAGGCCAGGGCCACATATATCATTTTATATATTGTGTCCTGTAATGGAGGATTCAGAAACCAGATCTATTTCCATTCTGGGCTTCCTGTTACTATCTATACCCATTAATCTTAGGTCAGAATAGAGCAAACAGCTTTTCCAGATGACTAAGAGTTGGCATTTCCCTTAAACAGTACATTTATATTAAGGATCATCTAGAAAACAGTTCAAACAAAAAATAAATAGAACATTAAAAAAACCTCATACAAACCAATAAAGAATCAAAACAAAAAGGCCACTGACTAACAACACTTTCTCCTTCTTCTCTCATAAAGGCCATATGCTACAGTCTGCCAGCCCAGAATCCTGAAATAGACGCCATCCTTTCACGAGCTCACCCTCCCTGTTCAAAATTCGTTTTAAATTCTGCTCTCTATGATGACAGTTATAGTATCTCTCTTTCCCACCAAAAATCTACATAGGGGGACTGAGAATCTAAACTTTTTTTTTCTAGTGGAATAAAGATGAGAGAAGGTGCTTAAATAAATATCAGTTGATGCATTATCCCCAATTTCTTCAAGTAAAAGAAAATATATAACAAGGAAACTAAAATAAAAATTCATTAGCTATGCAGACCACATGTACTTCGTGTTCAGATGGTGATTTATAACACTGCATAGTAACATATGTTGAAAGTGCCAAGTTGAAATTCAGGAATCAAGAGAACAGGTCTTCATTAATTATTACAACTTGGTTTTATGATAGCATTAAAAACAACAACTAGCATCCAGTGGCATAGAGAATTCCCCAAATATCACTGTTTCAAGAGAAGTTAATTCAAAATTATGCAAAACTAATTGCTCACATCAAAGACCACGCTTTCTAGGACTCCAACAGCTTGATCGGGTCAAATGTGCCTCTTAAGCACATAGAAAAGAAAAGGCCAGGCAATGGGGGAAACAAGGGAAATGAGGGGAAATCTGTAATACTCTCAAGAACGAAGATAAAAAAGAAAAGGAAAAGGCGAAGACACTCCTCATGGGAATGAAAGTGTAAAACCAAACAGTGCTCCGTGATGGCTGTGGAGATACAACTCACAGGTGGAATTTGATGAATGAATTCTGCTACTGAAATTGACGTTGCTATTGGGGAAATACTAAGGAGTCAAGAAGGTAAGAGTCTGAGGTCAGGAATATTCCCAAGGAAGTAAATATGTTCCCAGTTGAAACATCAAAGGGATAGTTACTAAAAGTGCCACTTTCATTCATTATTATTTGAATGGCAACACAATTTATAAAAACTGAATTAATCAATGCATTGCTCTGACTGGAATGTCAAATAGCTAGTGAAGGAAACAATCAGGACACATTTTAGAGTTCAGTCATGAGAAATTGAGAGTAAAGATGAATTTTTTTTCTCAAAAAGGAGTTGCCCAATGTTTAACACACACACACACACACACACACACACACACACACACACACACACAAATATTTAAAACTCTTTTAAGGCTAAATGGAAAGTGGGACTACTGGAGCAATGAGGGAAACTGGAAAATGGTTTATCCTGGGGTTCCTCTATCTGTGAGAATAATTAGCATCCAAGTAAATGAAAAGGATAATAGAGATCAAGATTTGCTCCATTTAAATCAACGTGCTATAAAGAGGACCAAACCATTGAAGCCCCTGGTGAGAAATTTTATTAGTGAGAAGGGAGTCTAGATAAAGTGTCTCTTTCTACAAATACATAACTTCAACTACCCATCTATGCTTTAATCCTAGACCTTCTATTCTGAGCCACAGGCTCCATATCCGTCACCTACAACAAAGAACTATGAACAGACTGTTGAACCTTAGAGAGAAGGGAGAGGAGGGTGGGAAAGAAGAGATTATCCAATGAACTTATATGCATATATGCATAACCCATAGACACAGACAATGGGTGAGGGCATAGGGGAATGGGAGTGGGAGAGGAGGAAGGGAGAGGGCTGGAAGAGGTTAATGGGAGAAAAAGGAGGACCTATGTAATACTTTCAACAATAAAGATTAAAAGAAAAAAAAAAGAAAGCTTAGTTTAAAGGAACTAAGAAAGCAAAGTGCAGTTCCTGAAATATAGTACCAGCAGGGGCATTAATGTCCTTAGGCCTAAAGCGGAAGAGAAGTAAGAGATTCCTGGAGCCAGGAAGCAACGCTGTGATAAAGGATGCCTAGGAGACCTTCAGTCTTCAGTAGAGGGACACAGCAAACTGTAGTGACTTGGCCAAAGAGAGATGATGTAATAAATACCCTAATCTAACTCTCCTCTTATCTTCTGACTAGAGGCCCGATGTATGAAATTTGTGCAAGAGTAGGCCTTCTTCCCCCGGATGCTGGCACTGGCTTCCCTCCAGCACCCGGGACCTGGGCTTCCCTCTCAGCCCCAGCTTCATCTGGAAGCATGTCCGGTCTAATTAGCATATTATGTTTTTATTATTATAGATCATATTCTGGTGCCTCCCATTGGTTGAATCCAACTGGCAGCTGAAGGGGAAGAGAACCCATAAACGTCGTCCATATAGGTCAGCTTCCTGGGCACTAAGCATAATGAAAGAGAGGAGGATGCAATATATCCAGCACAACTGCCTTTTCAAAAGTATTTCCTGTTTTTTTCTATATTCTGGTCTTGCTGTTATTGGTAGTTCCATGAATTCATTGTTCATGGGGTAAAAATAATGTAGCTCCATGAATTCATTGTTCATAGGGTAAAAAATAATCAGAAAGGGAATCCATTGAAAATGAAGAGGAAAATGTGTGAGAGCTAGTCAAAAGAAATTAAGTTGAATTAATAAATATAGAAGATAATATACAAGTCCAAGGGACCTTATGGAAAAACAGGTAATATGGAGGCAGAAGTTGGCAGAATTGTGGACTGATTTACATTCTTTTGACTTTAGAAGTAAGATGAACAATAAACAAGAGAGAGGATGGTGAAAGTTTGTGATTTCACACAAAGCCAACCATGTGTTCCTGGTTATTTGCTCAGACAATAGATTACCGACTTTTAACAATGACATTGTGGGGTTAAAATACGTATGTGTGTGTAATAAAGTAAAGACTAGGAGGGACAAATTGGTTGTCCTTGGATCATTTCCTCCTCCATTTTGGTAGCTTATCAAGGTGCCACCCACAGTCTGTGTTACTATAAAGAAAGAACACAGAGTTTTGACTGACATAAGTAGCTGAACTCTGGAGGCTCTTCCTACCTTCCATAGGCCATTGCTCAACCAAGATTCATTTCCTGTTACATAGTTGACTAGTTCAGCTTTAGCCCAAGCTCTCCTCTCCTCATCATGGTGAGAGGATGGAAGTGACATTGGACAGGAAAATAACACAACACACGTGCCTCTCTGAGGCAGTATCCTGTTGCTTCGATAAGTCTTCCTGCCTCCACTATCGGTCGGCAGTGTTGATGGACCCACGCAGAGAGAAAAATAGGGTACAGTGCTGAGCCAATAGGCATTACCTCTCTGATGCTGTGTGCCTTCCCCTGGCTTGCTTAGTCTTCCTGAAAAAACTGGCTCATTCTTTAAAGCATGCAATGCCTGCTCTGTCATAGAATTGAAACTTTATGGCTTATATGTCTCTTTCTGCCATTGCCTATGAGCTCCCTGAGAGCAAGAATCATATTTTTACTACCTGTCAGTTGAATGCATATGATAGGTAGTCAATAAATGTTGAATGAAATATCGTTCCTGGGGCACAATTAAATGTCCTTTATGATGTGAGATTTTACCAAATAGGGGTTCGTAAGGATATGTAACATAAGCCACTCAAGATATTTGTGATCTTGGAGAATCCCAGAAAACAAAGGCACCAGCAAAGCTACCTCCCTGTTGAATAGCATTTTGTTAAGCTGCCATAGAGAATAACCACTCTAGGAGGTCTCTGCAAGGTTCATTTGTTAATTCCACAAAGTCAGTGGCATTGATATCCATAACTAACCTAGGCGGGGAATTAAAATTTTGTTTTGTTTTGTAATCCTCACCCAAGGATATCTTTTCCATTGATTCTTAGAGAGATCAGAAGGGAGCGAGGGTGGAGAGTGAGAGAGAGAAACATTGATGTGGGAGAGACACTGATTGTTTGCCTTCCACACTCACCCCTACCCAGGTCAGGGATCAAACCTGCAACCCAGCTACCTGCCCTGGGAATCAAACCTGGGACCCTTCTGAACAACTAAATTAAAATATTACTTTTATAAGAGTATTTTGCACTCTGTAGTGCTAGAACATGGTAGAGTTACAAATATTATATTTATATTGTTGTACTAGAAACAAAGAACTATTTGTCTTGTTGAATGTATTCAAAGGTTCACTAGAATTGTTCACCCTTTTCACATCCTCACAAGCCCTCCCATCTACTTATGCCTTTGTATGGCAATCAGTCCCCAGCCATAGGGTTCATCTCATAGAACACAGGGTGGGACCATCAGTGCTCTGCTCTCACCCACCCTGAAGATCTATGGATTCCATCCAGTGTTTAAGGGGCTAAGAAGCCAGATCCTGTGCAGCTGAAAGGGGGGTAATCTGAGCTGCATACCAACAGCTCTAGGGATATGGTTTCCTCCTCAATCTGAGAGTCACTAAAAAAGGAGGAGAAATAAAAGAGCAAGAAGAAAAGATGAGGAGGCAGAACCTGGGGAACTGACAGCTGAAGGAAAGGCAAAGGATGCAGGGAGACCACAGGATGACCTTTCAGTAGAAAAATCTGATTCTCTTCAGTTCACGTCAGTACATTGTTTAAAGAAAGTGATTCACTGTTTAAAATGATGAATCCAGGGTGAGAAGGATCAAGAGAATGAATGAATCAATAAATGAGTAAATTCACTGGATTATTGCACTTGTACAGAATTCTTCCATTTCAGATCTTAAGTTATTATTTGAAGATATCAATAGGAAATGACCAAAAAAAATCACTTTCCTTTGTCTGCTCATATGCCAGTCCGAACTCCCTGTTACCTCATATGCAATTTGAGGGGGAAGAATGATGAACTATCAAGTGTGTTATAAATACTATGAAACAAAGGAGACATAAGCTACAGTAATAAAACCTCCTAAATAAGACCAGCCAGCCAGCCTCTTGAGCAAGTCCCATTTTATTATTTTCGGCACCAACTGTCATTCCTCTAATGTCTATAATCTGTCTTACACAAGGATTCAAAGCATATCTACATTGACCCCCACTTTCTCCAGACTGAGGGCTCTGTGCTACTGGTTGCTTTACAACAGATTCCATGTATCATCAAAATTGACAGAGCTCCCTTGCAATTGATGTGCCTGGCGCAGTTTGTTTCACTTCTGTTGGATAAATAAAGCTGAAGTAACAAGAACCACCCGAGCTGGATATTGCACACGGGTCCCCGCAAATAGCATAATATAAAGCACTAGACTAATTTGGTCCTAGTCCAGGCTTTTCTACCAACTTACTGTGTGACTTTGTGTACCTTGCTTCATCTTCTTGATGCAAACTCAACATTTTTATAAAATGAAAGCATCTCAATAGCAAAGGGCAATAAATCCAATTTAAAAAAAAAAAAGAGCAAAATTATTTGGAGACATTTCAAAGATGAGGAAATATCAATGACCAATAAACATATAAAGAGATTCTCAGCCTCATTAGCAATCAGAGATATGCAAGTCACAGCAGATGTGAGATATCATTTCATTCACACTACAAAGAAATATCACAATAACAAGTGATGAAAAGAATGTGATCCTTTCCACATCACTGGAGAAATTTTCCCTTATGGAAAACTAGTGACCCCGGTGCACAGATTTGTGCACATTGAACAGGACTTAATTAGAAGGTAGCCGGCGGGGTGGGACTGGGTGAGACAGGTGGGACATGCCCTGAAATCAACCTCCCAAGTTCCCTCCCGGACATCTGTGGATGAGCGGGGTCCCTTAGGCAGGTGGGGTCCCTTGGGCTGGCCTGCAGAGATCGGGCCAAAACCGGCTCTCCAGCATCCCCCAAGGGGTCCCAGGGTAAGAGAGGGCACTCTGCAAAGTTGCTTTCCTACACGGTGTGGAACACAAACGCAAGTGTGCAGTAAACCAGATTCTGGGCTGATAGTGTCCCAGCAACAACATAACCCATGGCCAAAGGTGGAATCGTGAGGTCCCGCAAGGAATTGGGCTCCCTCCTCCCTGGTTTTGGGGTGTGTCATCCGAGAACTGCAGCTGCCAAGTCACTGCAACTGGGCAACTCCTGCATTGAGTGTCTGCCCCCTGGTGGTCAGTGTGCATCATAGCAACCAGTCAGACAGTGGGAGGGACACTTAGCATATTAGTCTTTTATATATATAGATAATTCAGTCTTCCCTTATAAAGGTGAATATTTCTATTTTCTGCATCCAGTCATTCCTCATACTATAGTTTATACTATAGAAACATGATTACCTTTAAAGTTGATGAAGAAATGAGTAATTCATTTATAGAAACATGAATACATTTAAAGTTCATAAATAAACGAGTAATTTATTTGTAGGAATTTAAGGGTATAAAAAAAGAAGAGACTCAGAAATGAATAAGTTAATATATGTATGTGTAGTTTTATATGTTTATTTCAGACTGTTGACGAACATCTCACTTGATCATTTAAAAAGTCAACTAGTGTTAGACAAAGTTGATATTATTGCTATTTTTTGAGATAAAGAATCAGACTTAGAAATGAACTAACTTACATAGAGCAAGTGTGGGTTTGTAGTTTTCTACTAAGCACTTGCTGGCATTAATAACCTTGGAAGAATTATTTCACTGCTATGAGGTTCTGTGTCTTTAGCTCTTAAAAAATGAGGATCATTATGTCTACATTCTGGAGATTTTATGAATATTAAATGAGATGATTTATCTGGAGTGCAATAAATATTAATTTCTGACTTCTTTACTTTCTCTAATACAGGCTATTTAGACAATAAATGCCATTCTGCTGGGGACACCATCCAGAGCCTCTTTGTGACTAACCACAGACACATCTTCAAATCACTGTTCCCGTTGGCTAATTCTACCCTGCCACTTGTTCTTGATGTCCTTCATTGTTGCCCCAAATCATAGCCCCTCGGGCCTCTGTCCTCTTCCATCCCACCTTCGTTGCCTTCAATGTCTGCCCTCCCTTCCCTGCTCTACAATCTCTACAAATCCACTGTAAACTGACATGCCTTTCCTTCCAGTCCCCAGGAGTACTGAGTTATCCACTGGAGACTGCTCATTTTCTCACTGTCTCTGCACCACAGGGCCTTTTCACTTCCTTTTTTTCTTTTTTCTTTTTAAATTCTCATTTGAGAATCTTTTCCCATTGATATTTTAGAGAGAGGGAAAGACAGAGAGAAATATCGATGTGAGAGAAACACATAGATTGGTTACCTCCTGCGCAAGCTGGGGAGGAGCCTGCAACTAAAGTACATGCCCTTGACCAAAATCGAACCGTGGGCCCTTTGGTCTGCAGGCTGACACTCTATCCACTGAGCAAACTGGTCAGGCTCTTTTCATTTCTTTGAATTGTTCAAACTTTCTTTTTAACCAAGTAAAAACTTGCCATTCTTGCCATTTAGTCCCATTTCCTCTGCCACTTAGCCAAAATCCATGCTCAACCAATTACTTTTCCAGAAGAATTTGGCTCTTGATTCATACTACTTTTCTCTATTTCTTATCCCACTAACTGCGTGGGTGATTCCAATGTCCACACAGTAGAGCCATTGAACATCCTAGACTAACATTTTCTTGATCTCTTCAACTCCATTTGCCCTCATTTCCACTCGATTCAGTGATCCCCTCCCACTGACACAGGTCTGACCTTGTTATAACTCAGAATTATTCCATTTTTGACATTTAAATTTTAATATTCTATTATCTGACTCCATGTTCATATTCTTGCTTGCTACTTTTTTCACCTCCCATGCACTATCTTCTTACCTGCAGAAAGACCTCCCTTACTAGGTACTCTATTTTCCTTCTAGAAATAAATAAAAACTGAAAAAGTTCAGTTTTCTCTTTTTTGCCCTAGCCTCCTTTTCTACTTTCCATTCCATATAGATAATATTTCATGGTCAATTACTTTGCCCGTTGGTTGACCTGGATCACTTGCTCCTTGTGCTTCTGTGAAATCATTCTTGTGAACTGTTTCATTGCTTCAGTGGCTGGTCAATTGCCTCGTACTGCAGAGAATCGACCAGCCATGAGGACTGGGACCGTGATTAACACAAGATCCCAGCTTCATCAGGGTCCCTCTTAGTCATCTCTCCAAGCTCCCTCAACAGCTATTTCAAACCTTCACTACTCTTTCCAAGTTGCCCCAACTCTCTCAATGGTCTCATCTCCTATAGAAATTAAGGCTATCAAGAGAGAAAGCCATAATCATCTGCTCTACCACCTACTGGCTTTTCTCCAGTTGCATACCTAATATTTTCCCTCACTCTGTGGAACACAGCCTCTCTCAGCTGCATTTAACCTCACAGCCAGGCTCCCCAAGGTCCTTGATCTCTGTTACTTGATCTGTAAGTTGTAAATGATAATAATATTCTTGGGGAAATTATTTTCTTTAAAGATGCAGAGCTTCTCAGCAGCAATCCAAGACAGGAAGAACCCTATCTGGTATACAAGTTCATGACATAACTGAAAACACCTTCTGGGCAGATGCCCAAACCAGCAATGATGAAAGAGCTATAATGAATTTTTATGGAGAAGACTATGTTGTTACTTAAGTTAATAAAAATCCATAATAATCACTTTACTGCATGTCTACACTAACCTTTGTCATAATCAAAGTAGAAAACCCCCCAAATACCTCAATTACCGTATCATTTATTTTGTGAATTTCACATTACAGCTACTTGTGACATTATTTCTACTGTTCTAATACTCCCCATCCCTACATCTTTAGAAAGTGGGAGAACTTAAATAATAGAGGCACACATTTTTGTGTGGGCTTAATCTGTCTCTTTTTATGTTTTCCTTTCTCAGCCATTTCTGTACTTGAAAAAACACACCAAAAAGCGCGCGCGCGCGCACACACACACACACACACACACACACACACACACACACACACACACAAACAACCCCTCATTCTAAACTGCCTTAAAGTTGTTCAGGTTCTTATTGGCCTTAGAATAAGACAGGCAAAATCCTTCCTTAATCTATTGAGACAATAATGATCTGCTTGAGTTCATCATTGGTGATGAGAAAGAGAAATCATTTGACCAGCATAAAATACGGAATTTTAAAAATTAAATTTATTGGGGTAACATTGGTTAAAAGTTTCAGGTGCTCAATTCTATAATATATCATCTGTGTTGCACTGTGTGTTTAACACCCCAAATTGAATGTCCTTCCATCACCTTTTATTTGACCCCTTTTTACCTTTTTACTACTGAACCTCTTCTTCCTACTGTTGTCTGTGTCTATGAGTTTTTGTTTGTTTGTTTGTCTTCTTCATTCATTTGTTGCTTTTAGTATAAAATGGAGGATTTTCTTTGGGCAGAAATTTCAATAGAATGAATTCAGCAATTAAACCTACTACCATGAGCAAACAATCCACTTTGGATTATAACCATAACGATTCTATCAATTACCATCCTCTGTGTCTGTAACTGAGAACCCATAAGTTGGTAGAGTGGACCAGATGGGCTCTACATAGTCAGCAAGTGGCCCTGGAGGGGTCTTACCTTCCTTCTTGGAGAAAAATGCTTCCTCCAGAAAGACCTTCATACCTTTCTGCCTTTAATAACAGATCTGTGTGTGTGTGTGGAGAGAGAGAGAGAGAGAGAGAGAGAGAGAGAGAGAGAGAGAGAGAGAGAGAGAGAGAGAGAGAGAGAGAGAAAAGGGGAAAAAGAAACATCAATGTGAAAGGGAAACATCCATCAGCTGCCTCCTGCACGGCCCCTACTGGGGATCTAGCCCTCAACCCTGACATGTGCTCTGACCAAGACTCAAACTGAAAAAGTTTCAGGGCACAGGACGATACCCAACAAACTGAGCCACACTGGCCATGGATTGCTATACCTCTACAGATTCAAGTGGTCTATAAATGCGTGGCATGATTCTACTTGCAATAATTTTGAATATAATACAGCACAGAAAATAGAGGTCCAAGCTAAAACATATACTCTGATATGGGAGTAGATAAAAACAAAACAAACAAGTTCAGTTTTCTCCTCTGTGCTTTCAGTCACAAGAAATCCAATAACAGTAGTACAGTTTATTGTCACATAAATAAACATGTGCTGAAAATAAAATTATATTTTCTGAAACATAACAACTAATACTAGTAAGAACTTTTTAGATTGTAAACTTTTTGAGGGAAGAGCTATGTCCTATATATCTTTGCATCTCCTACTGCTGCACAATGCCTGATTTGTAGGCACTCCATAAGTGCTTTTCAAATTAATACACAAATGATTTAATATCATTTAATCTATTTGTATCATGTGTTTTGATGTTTTTCCAATGTCAAAGTCCCTGAAGTTCTTTTGATTATATGATCTAAATACTTGGCTTTGATATGTTTCATTTTATTTTCAGAATATTTTATAAGCATTGTATAACTTGATTTATAGAATAATCCTTGAGATAGGTTGCTATTCCCATTCACCAGTTGAAAGCAAATGATTTTAAGAATTAAATAATTTGCATAATGTAAATTTAGCTAGGAGCAAAACTGGGGCAAGAATCTCTGCCTCTAAGTTCCCAGTTTAGTTCTTTCCATTTCAACATAGAGTACTGCTATTTTTCATCCTGTAGAATGCAATCTATGCAGGATCAGAAGAATTGAGTTGACTCTTGCAGGTCTTTCAGATCAATAACCATACACCATCCTGTCATGGTGTTCAAATCCTTTGATTTTCTATCTAGCTGAATCTTGGATTACTGGGAGCATAATCTTTAACAGTTATTTAACCTTTTTGATTTTTGTTTTCTTCTTTACTAACAAAAGAATAACAATATCTACCTAATGGAGTTGTGAGAATTAGCTGAGATACAGTAAGAAATTCTTAACATTTAGGCACACACATAGTAAATATACCATAAATGATTGCTGAAATGTAATAGTTAAGATTAGAAAAATAAGGAAACACAATCTCAATCTCAGACATTGAACTGAGAAAGTCTCCCAAGATATTTTCTATACTATACATTCCCCCCTTTCTATTAGTTGACCTCTCTCTCACCCAACCTTCCATAGCCACTCACACTCCATTTCTTGTACTTTTTATCTTATGCATCATTCACTTAAGGCTTCTCTCTGTGTGCTTATCTGCACCTGGATATCCAGATCTCTAGGTAACTCTCAATGCATAGCCCACTTAGAGGCCTGGAAGGTGTAGCTGCTTCTCTACAAGCTTTCTTCATTCCCTACTGACAGAGGTCCTGTTTCTATGGAGGCCCGTGTTGGCCCCATTATGGTAGCCATGCAGGGAAGTGCACATAGACATAGCTGAGAGTCCGTATTTCTGCCACAGAGCTATCATTATTCTCGATTTGGTTCTGCGTTTATGTTTGCATGTGCCCAAATATCCCCTTTTGTGTATATGGGAAAGTGGTGTCTAACTGTATTAAACTCCCTGAAAGAAGTCTATTAGCCAGTGTTTTGTGTGTGTTCATGAATAAGCACATTCCCTCCTTTGTGGCATTTAGTTTGAGACACTTTGTGTTCTCTCTGAGTTTATGGACCACCTTAGTCTCTGTTCCATTCTCCTGCTGAGTTCTGATGAGATCATCAGACACCGTATCAATGTGAAACTACCCTACCTTCAAATGCCTCCATTCCTGGGTATTTGCAAGAATCTCTTTCACTCACTCTCAAATGTTTCCAGATGATAACACCAATGAAAGACTCACCCATTCAGGAACAGACTTTTGATCAATGAATTATTAGTTTGATGTCTATTACCTAATAGGAACAGCATGTATCACAGATGCATAAACCAACAGAACTGAAGAGTGCATATTATAACACAGAGCATCTTAGGTTGCATTAGCAAAAGAAACAGAAATGCTATTCCAGTGACAGAAAGTTATGTTGCTATTGTGCTCTTTCTTTTCAGTTTTGGGGAGAAAACAGCCATTGTAAGCTAAATTGTTTCCACCAGAAGTCAAGGAAACAATTCAGGCAGCTGCACTATATCAGGGATGGTTGCAGGCACCGATAGAATAGAAGGAGCATATGAGAAGGGATAAGTCTAGGGGTGAAAGATTGATTCCCTCTGGCTTCAGAGACAAACTCAGTAATGGCTAGATGTCACCAGGAACCGGAGGACAGCTAAAAATAAGAAAGATCCCTGATAATGGGTGTGTCCCTGAAATGGGACGGGCTGCACTGCAGAACAAGCAGCTTCGTGGCTATCTGTCCCAGGAGCTGAAGACAGAGCCCCTGTATGAGCTGGGTCCGGTGACCTCTAAGTTCCCTTCCAACCCTCAAAGGCTATGATTAAAACGGAAAAGTGAATACATCACACCCCTAGCAGGGAGGGAAGACTCTGACAGTAAGAGGGTTAGACAATGATGTGAAAGGCAGAGATTTTGAAGGGAGAAATTTTTTTTTTTAAAAAAGAAAAGAACTGAATAATAATAATAAAAATTCTCCAGTGCATTGTCTGTGGCTACCCCGGTGAGTGCCGGCAAACCAGCAAAGCGTGAGAAAAATCAAAGAGATGAAGAGGTTTGGGGAAGGACAAAATTATTTCTCTGCATTCCTCTTCAGCACTGAGGATGAAGGGCAGAGATGGCCTGCCCTGGGGTCATTTGTCCCCATCAGGGAAGGTGAGCCTCTGTCCAGGAGTGAGGAGTCACAGGAAAGGGTAAAGGGACATGAGAACGAAAAGTGCCAGCCATCACAGAGAAAAGATGTGAGTTCTGAAAGAAGGAGGCCTCCTGACAAAATATGTGATTTACCTTTCAAAATAGACACCTGGAAAATTGAGTCCTGGGGGGCTGCCCTGTCTCGCTGAGTTTTGTAATAGGGCTGACACTGGTCCTCTGGGACCCCTGACTAGGAGCTCTTCCCAAGGGTGGAGGATGGTGAGCTCCTGGAAGCTGCCAGGGCACAAAAGCCTGTTTTTCCCATCGCACGAAGCCAGAGTTAAGAAATGCTTGCGTGGTCTGCATGGATGGGGACCTTCTCATGGAAGTTTCCAGCTCCATCAGAAGTCAGTGAGATGATTGTGGGTCTTGATGAGAGAAATACAGCAGACCATAAAAACTGCCTTCTTAAAATGTCATTATTCTATTACACTAAAATGTAAAGACCTACACTAGGTGTTCAAGAGAAAGACTGTTACTAAGACTAGATCAGTGATGGTGGACCTTTTGAGCTCAGCGTGTCAGCATTTTGAAAAACCCTAACTTAACTCTGGTGCTGTGTCACATATAGAAATTTTTTGATATTTGCAACCATAGTAAAACAAAGACATATATTTGATATTTATTTTATATATTTAAATGCCATTTAACAAAGAAAAATCAACCAAAAAAATGAGTTTGCATGTCACCTCTGACACACATGTCATAGGTTTGACATCACTGGACTAGATGAACCCCTTGTGCCCCCACCTTCTCTACAGATAGGGCTCAATCTCAAAGCTGAAGAGGGATTTTCAATTCAGTATTTCAACAAAACCTTACAAGTATCCTATATAATAAAAGGGTAATATGCAAATTGACCCTAACAGCAGAACGACCAGGAAGGACCGGTCACTATGACATGCACCGACCACCAGGGGCAGACGCTCAATGCAGGAGCTGCTCCCTGGTAGCCAGTGCGCTGCCACAGGAGGAGCTCCACTCAGCCACAAGCCAGACTGATGGCTGCTAGCGCAGTGGCAGCGACAAGAGCCTCTCCTACCTCCTCAGCAGCGCTAAGGATGTCTGACTGCAGCTTAGGCCTGGTCCCCCGGGAAACAGGCCTAACCTGGCAGGTGGACATCCCCTGCAGGGTCCTGGACTTCTAGAGGGTGCAAGCTGGGCTGAGGGACTCCCCTGAGTGCTCAAATTTTTGTGCACCAGGCCTCTAGACAAAATATAAAATTACAACAGTCCCTAATTAGGCCTAGAAAACTCAGGCTCAAAGAGGTGTTCTTAGTAGCCCAAGGCCACACAGCTAGACATAGGGAGGGCCAAGGTGTCAACCCTGGGCTGTTTGCCTCCAGAACTGGTGGCAAACTCTCCTCTGGAATCTAGGAATGTATTTTGGCAACTCTGCAGAAGCATTCTCCACCACCAGGACACGTCTTCGTCTTTACACGGGGCTCAAAGTTAACAATGACAAACCATTAAAACAAAAACAAAAACCTTAGTGACTGTAACTTGACAGGAACTTTACTTGAATTTGATTGGAGTTACATTTATATGTTTTCAGCAAATGAGGCGAGACATATTTATAGTTTCAAAGAGAACGCTCAGAAGATACTTGTAACAGGTCATTAAAAAGATAAACATTCCAAGCCATGAAAAAACATAGGGGAAACGTAAATGCACATACTAACTGAGAGAAGCCAACCTGGAAAGACTACCTGCTGTGTGATTCCAACTATACAGCATTCTAGAAAAGGCAAAACTGTGAAGATAGGAGTGTGTGGTTTCCTGGGATGGGGGCAGAGAGATGGATGGATAGGCAGAGTAGGGAGGATTTGCGGGGCAGTGACAACACTCTAGAGGACTCTGTAATGGTGGATACATGTCATTATTTGTTTTTCCAAACCCATAGAATATACAAGAGTGAACTCTAATGTAAACTATGGACTTTTGGGTGATCATGATGTGTCCGTGTAGGTTCAGTTGCAGCTAATGTACCAACCACTCTGTAGGGGGATGTTGATAATGGGGGGGAACACTGTGTGTAAAAGGGGAGGAGGAATAGGAGAAATCTCTGAATCTTCCTCCCAATTTTGCTGTGAACATCAAACTCCCCTACAAAAAGTCAAATCTTTAAAATTAGGGAGAGGGGGGTGGGGAGATAAACCTCTCTGGGTTGAGTGGATGAAATATATGTGGAAAACCTACCATATTGTCCAGGACATGACACTTTGTTTTGCTACAGTTATCGTCATTGTTTTGATTATCATTTTTTAAAAAAATTATTGATTTCAGAGAGAGGAAGGGAGAGGGAGATAGAAACATTGATCAGCTGCCTCCTGCATGCCACTTACTGGGGATCAAGCCCGAAGTCTCAGCATGTGCCCTGACCAGGAACCAGCAACCTCCAGGTGCATGGGACAACGCTCAACCAACTGAGCCACTCTGAGTGGGCTGTTTGAATATCTTATCATGCACCCTCTACTCTTACTCAGCTGTAGGTTCTTTAGAAGTCATGTGACTTCTCAGTAGTTCATTTTAGTCTTACAATAATGATGGGGCAGAACTACAGTATGTTTGAGGCACCTTTTGGTCTTAAAAGAAAATAATTCTGGAGTTGGTTGCAACTGGATCATAAATGATTTTGAAGGTCAAGTTAAGACATCTGGACTTTATCCTGTTTACCATAGAAGAAACACTGAAGGGTTTTAAGATGGAGGCTGATATAATAGTGGTAGTATTTTTGGAAGTTTTCATCTCATAACAGTATGCAAAATAAATTGTACTAAGAAAAGCCTAGTGGTATGAAGATGAGAGGTTAATGAAGAAATCTCAGGGCCTGAACAGAAACTCAGATGACCTAGAGCCCGGTCCTAGAATCTTTATGTAGGACAATACAATTAGCAGAGCAAGATCAAGCCCCTGTTGTACTTGACAGTCCTTCAAATGTTAGAGGATGCTATGTTTCTACTTGGTGCCTGCTTGTCCAGGTTAAACTTCCTCAGTGGTGTCATCTGATCCTCAAATGAACATTACTTAACAGGTAAAGGTATTTCAAAGTCAATAAATATAATTTATTGCTTATGGGTTGTGTCATATAACCTTTCTAATTCATAGCTTTTTCATATGCAGAATGAACATAATAGTACCTAACTCCCAGGGTTTTTGAAAGGATTACATAAAAATGCTTCAGTTCATGGTTTGGAGTTTAATAAATGTTCAATAAATAGTGATGTGCGACTATCTTAATGCCATCCTACTTGCTTCCTCTGGAAATATTGCAGATTGTAAGTGCGTTTGTTAGTTTGTGATGCAGAATTAATAGTAATAATCATAACGGTTACCTGACTCTGTGCCAGGTTCCCTTTTGAGCACCTGGGCTATGCTATTAAGCCTCATAATCACTCTACGGCCATGTGCTATTGTTCACTTAGTTTCACAGTTGAAGAAACTAAGACACAGACGATTAAGTAACTTTCCCAAAGTCACACACCAGAAGGCAGTCACAAAGCCAGGATTTAAGCAAGCAATGCAACTCCAGGGTCTATGCCCTTAACCACTACGTATGAATTCCTCTCAAGGAGTGGTCTGTCAGAGGGAGGGGTGCTGTGAACTGCTTCTTGTTCAGGTCACTGCCTAGGACTGTGTTCATGGCTTTACAGCATCTGAGCCACACCACATCTGTAGTGATTTTGCCATCAAATTAAGTGACTCTTTAAAAAAAAACACCAAAAAAACACACAACAACTAGTGTCTGCTTCCTGATTGGTTTATTTTTCAAACCCTAATGTAAAGCATTGTTCTTATCATCTTAAATATCATCTAATTAGTTTGGGCTCATTATTTGATTCAATGTTGCTTTGATTTCTGATTCTAAATAGTAAAGTAATCCTGTTCAGCTATTATTATCTACAATATAATAAATGATTTTTTTCTGGGCTGTATTTGAGCTATTAATAAACATATTACAAAGCATAAGAACTAAGAACAGAACAAAACCCCTCTAGGGACCCCATTCCCAGGCAAACATTGATCTCAGTCAACAGACACTGGATAGAGCTGTATAACTGGACATGAACTCATTTAAATAAATCTTACATTTCACAATGCTTCATTTTTATTGCAAGTACAGTTTCTCCTGTGAAACTTCATCAAATGTCAATTTAAAATACACTAAAATGTGAGTTTTATGTTTTTTCACTGCACTAGTTATGTGACCTTTCCTTAAATCATTTCGTTTAAATGATGCTCTGTCTCCTCACTTGAGAAATATAGATGGTAAGTCCCGCTGTACTTATTTTAATTATTTTTGTTAGAGTCAAATTAAAGAACAACTAGCATTATTTATTTGATCTTTGAATCCCATAATTTTACCTTAAAGAGAAAAATAGCATAACATTTACATAGAATACTAACATATAAAAAGTCCTTTTGCATGTTTATTTTTCACTTACTCTTCACAGCAACCTTAGTCAGATAGAGGAAATATTACACTTACTTTACAAATTTAAAAAAGAAATCAAAGCTTAAGAGGTTGATTTCCCAAATGCACAGAACCTGAAATGGGCACAACTTGAACCTGGGCTCAAGTCTGTTTAACTCAAGTACATACTATTGTTATTAAAACCAGTAAAGCCCTGATTAAAATGATAAGCTAAACAGGCTCTACACTTGAGTAAGTGCATAAAAGAAGAGTTAAAATTGTCATTATTTTTTTTCTAACAAAACTACTTCTCTCAGAGGGAAAGAGTCCTGGGGTTTGTATTGCCCAGGAAGAGGACCTGGGCCACTTATCCTTTCTGCTGCTGCTCCCTCATGGGGACAAGTAGGTTGATGTTGGGGTGGCTAAGTGGAGGTGAAATTAGGCATGTGAAAAGAGACCAGCAAAGAAGTTTCCCTAGACTAAAATGATCATCTCTAGTGACCCTGCCTCTTAGAATTGGGATTATTTAAACATTAAACTGCTTCACGAGTGCTCCTATTTTAAACTTTCTGAGGCATGAGGCAAAGGCCCGATAACAAGGCTACTCCTCGGGAGAAGCCACCTTCCAAGCCATGGACTATTCCAGAGTGGTGTGTGGAGAGAGTATTCGGATCCTGACAGAAGAGGAAGCAAGGGCCAGGCCACCTAACTCCACCCGGCTGGCCATTTCCCAACTCCTAAAATGCCTTCCATTCCCCTTTCATCATGAGTGAAGTCCAGTCGGCCTGTGTGGTTCAGTGGCTGAGCATCAACCTATGAGCCAGGAGGTCATGGTTCCATTCCTGGTAAGGGCACATGCCTGGATTGTGGGCTCAATTTCGAGTGTGGGACCTGCTGGCTCAATTCCCAATGTGGGAGGTGTAAGGCAGCTGATCAATGATTCTGTCTCATCGTTGATGTTTCTATCTCTCTCTCTCTCTCTATCCCACCCCCTTCCTCCCTGAAATTTATAAACTAAAAAAAAAAAAAAAAAAAAAAGAGTGAAGTCCAGTGACCCAGTAGCATTCATGGCCCTGCCCATGACTATGCTGATGCTTTTGCATGCACCATCATGAAGCCAGCAGGCGCCACTCCTCTTTATTTTTGGGACAAACTCTCAATTAAAGAACAACCCCAGAAGACCCTCACCCATTGTGCTTCATGAAAGAAGTACCATTATTGACCATGTTTTTGGTGATGGAAGACAACTTGGACTCTATTTCCCCTTCCTAAGTAATATGCAATGGCTATGTTTGAGGTCAGAAGTGTGATTTCAAGACCTCATTTTCTATTTTTTTTTAATTCAACTCATGTATTTACGACAATCAAAAGAAACTTCTCCATTTGGATAAGTGCATAAGGCTCATTTTCTCATCAACTTACTTGAAAACCTAATTAGACTCATCCAGATGTTGTATTTAACACCAATAGATGTGGCAGGCAGTTGGATTTTGACAATAACACAAATGTCAATTCAGACTGCTCAGACTCTACCCAGAGGTCTGGAGTCTAATGCAATCACAATCATTGCTTCATCTCTTATTTTTAGCTTATTAGGTAGAAAGGGTGACTCGGGGGTGAATGCACTATAGTATAGTGAATCTGCAGGCCAGATAGAGCTTAGAAAAATTGTTGACATTAAAAAAAATATATTGAGAAAAAATAGTTTCACTAAATTCTGAAATTAATTTTTGCATTCAGTTTGGTTTCTTGTTCATCTCTAGGAATTAAAAGAGAGAAAAAAGGAATTTTTATTAGAGCCAAAATTCTCCCTAACTCTAAAGTTATTCTAACTATCCTGATCCTGTATGTTTAAGTCAATGAGAATGATAATTTCATTTATGTGGCCATTAAAAATGGAGCATTCTTTAGATCCCTGAATAAATCAGAAAAAAAATCAAAATCTATCTATGTTTTTCCAGACAAAAACCTCTGCTTTTAGGCCAGACAGAAAAGCTGAAGAATATTAGTATTCAGAAGGTAACAAGGTGCAGTGTTTTCCTAGTTTAAATCACGGGGCTTATGAGAAACTCTATTCATGTTGACTGGTTTGCTGGAAGTGGTTTGATCTTGGGACTTGAAGGCATGTGTGACCTCAATCTGTTTGAGCTAGAGTAGATTATAAGAGAGAAGTTATACAAAGTCTCCAGTTATACCCAGACTCCTCAATTTAGAGTCTTTTCAACTTATAATAAAAGCAAATAGAGACATAACGAGGTAATATGAAAGAAAATGCTAAATGTACTATCACAACCTATGTAAAATGTTGCAGGTATTTAAAATTTTTGAAAATAATAGTTGATTTTGTTCCTGATTGCAAGGTAGCACAAGGTAACTGTAGAAAATTTAGAAAAAAATGCATACAAAGAGAATGATAATTGTACTTAAGTTTATCTATATTACTTCAGTTCTTTATTTTGATATAGAGAACTGAAGTAACACACACACAGAGAGAGAAAAGGCTCATAAATGATTTATCTATGACTGATCTGTACTCTGTGATGGCTGATTTATAGTTTAAATTATGTAATTCATTTTAAAGCAATTTCTACATTAATATTCAGCAAACCTATTAGTAGGTGTCTATTAATCACCTATAACATCCAGCCACAGTACAATGTATTGTAACATTTGTAGCTTCCAGCTTTGTTCCTGACTATGAGAAATTCAGAGATTGAGTGACATTTAAAATGTTCTCTTTCTCTAGTTGTCTCCATTAAAGTGCATAAATATATTTGTCTAAAGTATGTCTAAGCAAAGACACCATTAGGCTCATCAACAATAGCATTTCATCACTTACTTGACATTAGGGGAGTACATGGCATTGGAAAGGGATATTACTTCACATATGTTGGTATATTGGACAACAATCATTTGTATCATGTGGCTACATTGAGATGAAAAATCCTCACCCAATTCAAACATAGATTTGAATCTTGAGAACAAGTTTTCTGTCAAGAGTTCAGAATGAGACACCAGTATGAAGGCACAATATACGCTTAAACACCACCCTCCCGGTGGTAGTAGAGGGAGTGTCATTGGTAAGGCACCAACAGAGGGAGCAACCATAGTGTAAGTTTAAAGGAAATATCACTGAGGGTTAACAGTGGAGACTCTGGTCTTGGGTTAGGTCCATTCTGTTTTCTCAGGGAAGATGGGTTTCCAGAGGTATAAGTATAGGTGAGGAGGAAGTTAGCTATTCCCTGTCCTAATCTAGCCAAGTCTCTCATCTTCTCCAAGACTATGAACACTTTTTGATAAAAGTAACAATCGATGCTGTGAGCTCAAAGATGACTCCCTGCTTCCAATGTAACCTAAGCTAATAAAAACAAGCGAGAATAGTAGGACAGGGTTATCTAAGCAGCCAGTACAGTGTGGAACAGCTCCCAAAAGGACTTCAGATTCAATGGGCACAGCTGTTCCCTAAGAGGACAAATCAGAGTTCACGACCGTCAATGTGTTAATCTTGGTCCCTAATTCCTAAGTTACATAGCACAGAGGAAAAATGCATGATCACTAAGCCAGTGACGTCCGACAACAATGATGATGTCTCCAATCAGAATCGTGGGTAACTAATGTCAGTGGTGACTCCAGTGTTGACCCAACAATGGCTTTTCAGTTCTTCCTATTAAGGGATTCAGGAGACTACGTTTCCTAGTTTTCATAGTACCCATTTTGGACTTTTGTTTTATTTCTGAGTGTTTTTTTTTTTTTTTTTACTTTTAATGTTATTATGAATAAATTATTTTCTTAATTTCATTTCAGATTTTTCATTGCCAGGGTATAGAAGTACAGGTTTTTTTGTGTGCATTGATCTTATATCCTGCCACCTTGCTGAAGTCAATTATTAAATTTAATAGTTTTTTCAGGAATTCTTTAAGCTTTCCTATGTAAGGATTATATCATTCCTAAATAAAGGTCATTTTACTTCTTTTACAATTGAATACCTTTTTATCTCTTGCCTAATTGCCCTTGCCAAAATTTCTCATACAATATTGGATAGAAGTGAACACCCTTGTCTTATTACTGATCTTAGGGGAAAACATTTAATCTTTCACAATTAAGTTTAATGTTACTGTGGTTTTTTTCCATGGATGCCTTTTATTGGGTTAAGGGTGTTGCTCAGAATTCCTGCTTTGTTAAGTGTTTTGTTTTGTGTTTAATTTTGATGGCATGTGGGATTTTGTAAAATGTGGGGTTTTTTCCTTTTTATTGAGATGATTGTGTGTTTTTAGTGTATTTTATCGTTTTGATGTGGTATATTATATGTTTTGATCGTTCAAATGTTAAATCAATCTTGTAATCCTGAGTCAAATCTCACTTGATTAATATGTGTGATCATTTTTAATGTTATTGGATTCCACTGTTAGTATTTTGTGAAGAATTTCTTATATTTTTTTTTCATAAGAGATATTGGTCTATAGTTTTGTTGTGATGTGTTTGCCTGGTTTTGATATCAGGAAAATACTGAGGCCTGAGCCTGCACTTCCTCTGCAGGACGGTTTAAAATGACTAAGTCACTCTCTTTATTTGTTACACAGGATGTCTATTCAAAAATTTTATTTGAGTCAGTTTCACTAGCTTGTGTGTTTCTAGGATTTTGTCTTTTTATCTATGATATCTAACTTATTAACATACAATTGTTTATAGTATTCCTTTATAGTCCTTTTTATTTCTACAACATCAATAATGTAAATTTTAAAGCAACTTGTTATTATTTTATCAAATACAACCTATATAGATTACCAACACATAAAATTGATTTAAAAAAGGAATCTCCTCCAAAAATCTCAGCAGCTTGGTCCCCTGGTCCTCTGTGCGGGCTCCCAGGCAACCTTAGGAAAGCCCTCTGATGCTGCAGAACACACTCTGAAAGTCTGGTATGTAGGGTTAGGCATTATAAGTTTGTTTTTTGTTTGTTTCTGGTCAGCCAACTGAAATCTAGGTGTATCCACTATATTCTGTTTTGGGATCTAGATGTCTGGACTTGAAATGTATTTTTCAGTCGCTTCTCTGGAAGTGAAAATTGAAGCAAGACATCTAAGTGGTTCAGAAAAGAAATGAAGTTGTCAAAGGATCAGGTCAAGGAGGCAAGTCTGGACAATGGAAGTCAGGTTTGCCAAGTCAAAGGGGAGACACGGGAGTGTCTAGGAGGGTACAACATTACAGAGCAAACAGGAAATAATTTCCCAAAGACCTTAGTGCAATGTGGTGGTTTGTATGATTTACAAGCCACTGTCACCCATCGTAATTATCTGTGCCCTTAGGATGCGCCTCACTCGGCCTCCTCACTCACAGGACCCAAATGCATCTTCATAGCTCTAGGAGATTTTCACCATTTCTATTTGCTGCCTTAAGCTTCTCCTGCTGCTTTGATGCGTGGAGCTTGCCACTTTCGGATTCAAAGTCTTTACCACTTAACTGCTATACTTAGTGCATTATCTCTCCCTGGGTTTCGGCTGTCCCTGCTGTGCATTTGCTGGAACAAAAATCCCTTTCTGTCTTTGTGTCCAAAGTGGTTCAACTGAATAGAAGGCTAAAGTGCCATCACTTCTCCACATACTTCAATTCTCTTATCATAAAAGACACATTTTTTAATGTTTTTCTGTTATCTATACTCACTGCCAAATAGGTTCTGAAGATGTTTATAAACATGAACCACACACATTCCTAAGCCACTGAAACTAAGAATGAATTGGGATGATCCTAGTAATGTAAGTAAAGAGGTAACTGTATAAGAAAACTTATGATAAGATAATGCCTGTGCCTGAACACCCCATTAAATCCCAAGACTCCTTCAGATAAAGCAAACTGGGAATATTGGAAGAAAACCTTTCTGGCCATTACTTTTTACTGAGTAACCAATGAAATTTTTAATTGCAGAATTCAAATAGCAGCCAAAAAGATCTCCTAGGGAAATGTTTCTTAAATTTTAATGTGCAAGCAAATCAGGTGAAAATCCTACTAAAATGTAGATGATTTTTTCCAAAGGTTCCGGGCCTGAGCATCTGCATTTCCAACCAGATCCCAGGTGAAGTTGAAGCACAGTAAGATCCCTTCGAAGCCTTTACTGCTGGCACAACCATATGGCAATTCAGCAGAGGACACAACAAAAAATTTTTAAGTAGAAAAAGGAAATTATAGTCCTAAAGTTAAAGATGACAAAAAGAAAGCAACTAGCAAATAATCTGGAATTTTAATTACTGAATTAATAATGCCCTTTCTCACTCAAAATGGATTTAAGACACTTCACATACATTTAATATAAGATTTTCTGGAATGGCTAGTACAAAAAAGAATAGACAATAGAAATGCCACTTAAACATATAAGCTCACACAAATAAGTTACAGCTCTACCTATCAGCCAGAGTAGTAGATGAAAAGGAAAGTACAGTGTAATTTGAGAGTTTAAACCAATTTAAGTATCTTCTAGATCAGTGATTCTCAACCTTCCTAATACTGCGACCCTTTAATACAGTTCCTCATGTTGTGGTGACCCCCAATTTCATTGTTACAAATTGAACATAATTAAAGCATAGTGATTAATCACAAAAACAATATGTAATTATATATGTGTTTTGCGATGGTCTTAGGCGACCCCTGTGAAAGGGTCGTTCGACCCCCAAATGGGTCGCAACCCATAGGTTCTAGATTGACAAAATTCTCAATTAGCTAGCATATTAAGTTTTGTGACTTAATGGAAGGAGTCACTATTTGTTGAATAAAATAATAAATATATCAATGCAAAATATGAAACATATAGTTCAGAAAATCTATAGATCAGATACTCTAGTATTGTATTCTTTTAGATCTTTGTTATACAAACAGAAATAACTTTTTTAAGAAATTAAATTTAGCTAGATTATCACTACTACTGGTGCCCACTCTTTATCACCAATCTTTATTTCTTTGTTCTAATTGTTTCTCAGACATAACATATATTAAGCCTTTTTTTAAAAAATGCAATCTGTCAATCTATGTCAATTAATGTAACATTTAGTCCTTTTATATTTAGTACTAGAAAGCCAGTGCACGAATTCGTGCATGGGTGGGGTGCCTCGGCCTGGCCGGCGATTGGGGCCAATCAAGAGGGGGCTGGCCGGCCAGGGTGAGGGACCACGGGAGGTTGGCTGGCTGCAGGAGGTTGTCTGTGGGAGTGCACTGACCACCAGGGGGCAGCTCCTGAATTGAGCATCTGCCCCCTGGTGGTCAGTGCATGTCATAGCAACTGGTCGTTCAGTCTGTTAGGCTTTTAAATATATAGATAATGACTAACAGACTTGAAATTAATCCTCCTTAATATGATTATTCTCCTTTGTGCCTTCTTTGTCCTCTTTCCTATTTTCTTATTTTTGCTGGCTTGACAAATATTTTATTCATTATATTTATGCCCTTGTTAACTTTGAGGTTCATTACATCCCTCTAATTATTAATCTTTTTGCTCAATAAACAGACATATTTTTCCACTATTGTTTAAAAACAGAATACTAAGTATTACGCTCTTCCTACAATTAGCTGTGTTTCTAGTTCCACAATTGCTTTCATAGTCCACATAAATAATTTCTTCTCTATATGATTCAGAGTTTCCTTATTCAATTACCCCAAAGTTTATCATGCCCCATCCAGTAGAAAGCTCTGGTCTGGGAGAGATAAGACTCAGAGTGGCAAAAAGGAGGGAGGAAATAAGGGGACTAGAAATAGCTGAAGTGGTCAAAAGTGGGAATCCCTCTTGTTTCCACGGCCTGAACTTCTTGAAGGAGGCTACCCTGGAACCTGGCAGAGGTGAGGTGGTGGCTACTATATATATCTTTATCTCCCCCAGCTTCCTTGTAAAACATGAGTGGGTCTAGGCCAGCCGTGGGCAAACTACGGCCCGTTTGAAATGAATAAAACTAAAAAAAAAAAAGACCGTACCCTTTTATGTAATGATGTTTACTTTGAATTTATATTAGTTCACACAAACACTCCATCCATGCTTTTGTTTCGGCCCTCTGGTCCAGTTTAAGAACCCATTGTGGCCCTCGAGTCAAAAAGTTTGCCCACCCCTGGTAGGCAGAATATATAACCTCCTCAGCTGAACAGCTATGTCTATAAACATTGAGAGACAAGATACGCATTTCTTCTTGCTCTATTCAGAGAAATGTATTGTGCCTTTGGAGGCAAAGAATGCATTCCAAAGTTTTTGATTTGGTTCAAAATAAGTTTGGAACCTCCATACTGCTTTCCATGTTAGCCGTACCAATTTACATTCCCACCAGAAGTGCACAAGGCTTTCCTTTCCTCCACGTGCTCACCAACACTTGTTTTCTCTTGTCTTTGTGATAATAGCCATTCTAACAGGTGGTATCTCATTGTGGTTTTGATTTTCATCTCAGCAAAGCTGAAAACATTAAATTGTCTTAATTCAATTTGTAAATTTGAAGCTGTTTCCACAGAACAAGTTGATGGGGGAAAATGTGAATTGATAAAGTTTCTATACCTCTACCTATTAACCCTGGAAAAAAAGATATGGTCTTGTGCTATATAATACGAAATATAATTTTGGTATTAGTCCAAGTTCCTGGCATAAGAACTTCTAATTGTTCTAATAAGGCAACTCTTGGCAGGTCCCTAAATAGCTTCAGCAGGGGGCTGGGACCCAGAAAGCCCAATGTTGATGAGAAGCTTAGACCTTTTAGCCTTACCCCCAACCTCCAGGGAGAAGAGGGGGGCTGGGGGTTGAGTTGATAAGCAATCATGACTATGTTATGAAAACTCCATGAAAAAAACACTGAATGACAGATATTGGGGAGCTTCTGGGTTGATGAATGCATCCACATGCTAGGGGGGTGGCATCCCTCAGCTCTTCAGGGACAGAAGCTCCTGTGGTTGGGATTCCCATGGATCCCGCCCTGTGTAGCTCTTCTTTTGACGGTTCCTTTGTATCCTTTATAATATGATGTATAATAGACCAGTAATAGTAAGTGTTTCCCTGAGTTCTGTGAGTCACTATAGTAAATTACTGAACCAGAGAAGGGGTCTTGGGAACCCCTCCTATTCAGTAACAACACTGTATATGGTGGAGGGCTAACCCAGAACTTTGTCAATCTAGAACAGGGTGGGGAACCTTTCTTATGCCATGGCCCATTTGGATATTTATAACATCAGTCGAGGACTATACAAAATTATCAACTTAAAAATTAGCCGGCTATATTTGGTCAAACATTTAATTAATTCACCCCTAATGCCTTGGCTGAGCCAAACCAAAGGATTTCTGCTGGCTGGACATTCCACATCCTTGACCTAGACTAGTGGTTCTCAACCTTCCTAATGCCATGACCCTTTAATACAGTTCCTCATGTTGTAGTGACCCCCAACCATAAAATTATTTTTGTTGCTACTTCGTAACTGTAATTTTGCTACTGTTTTGAATCGTAATATAAATATCTGATATGCAGGATGTATTTTCATTGTTATAAATTGAACATAATTAAAGCATAGTGATTAATCACAAAAGCAATATGTAATTATATATGTTTTCCAATGGTCTTAGGCGACGCCTGTGAAAGGGTCGTTCGACCCCCAAAGGGGTCATGACCCACAGGTTGAAACCACTGATCTAGACTCTCAAATCACTTTAGCCCACTGGTCAGAAATACAGGAGGCCCAGGACTTGGGATTGGCATCTGAAATGGGAAAAAGTCCTGTGAGACTGAGCCCTTAACCTGTGGGGTCTGCACTAACTCTGGGTAGTAGTGTCAGAACTGAATTGAATTGTAGGACACCCAGTTGCTATCCGGAGCGTTGGAGAATTGATTGGCGTGGGGAAAAACCCACACATATTTGATGCCAGAAGTGTTGGGGTAAAACCAGGTCATAAAGGAGAAAGAGGTGTTTTTCACCCCATCCTGTGTTTCATGCACATAATAGGGTCTAAGAGGAGGGAAAGCTCTTTTTCTCGTGTTCTGGATCAGACACAACTAAAAATTAATATCAACATTTACTGTGTTTTACTCCCTCAAGAAATACATCCACATACATCTGTATTTTGTCCTCACAGCAGCCCTTTGAGATAGGTGCTATTTTTGTTTCCTTTCCATTTCAAGTTACATAATCTTATTCTCAAAGGTTAAATGCTTTACCCCTGAAACAGAAGCCAGTAAGTGGTTTAGTTGGCATTCAAACAAAATATCTGATTCAAAACCATGGTCTCTTTCCAATATATAACCCTGTCAAGAACGGGAGAGCTGCAGCCCCTTTGCTCTAAAGTCTTAAAAAATCATGAGTGAATTCTTCTCTGCAGAATATTTACCAAATAATCTCATTGAGAAAGAAATAGCAGCTGGAATAGCCACACTGCTAACTCACCAATCAGTTCTATTATTTACAATGAATACAAGTAAAATGGGTGAATATCAAAAACATTGTTTCCTCTGATGTTTTGAAGCATTAGGAAGCATGTGACTTTGCTCTAGGATCAACATAGTATAGCATGTGCAAACCTCCCCCTCGCCATCCAGGAAATAGTCACTACAAGCTATTGAGTATCTACCACTTTCCAGTCTCTGTGCTAGATACATTACATATTTTATTTGTTTTAAAACACAACAAAGAAAACGTTATTTTCTTTCCACTAAAATATTATTTATTTTCTATTAAAATATTATTATTTTTCAACCTGCTCATGGGAACCATGAAGTTCAGAGAGGTTAATTAAATTTCCCAAGGTCACACAGTCAGCAAGCTGGAATTTGTTTCCGGGTCTCACCACTATAGTAACTTAGAGCAACTTTTTCTTTCTCCTCCTCCTGTCCCGTCTCCTTCTTTTGACTAAGGTTTTCTTTTTCTCCCACATTTGTTTTTCCCTTTCCTGGTCTGCTTTGTGCAAAGTTCTGTCCCGCAATACCATAGAATAAGAAACAGTTTTGTTTCTGGGGAAAGCTTGGGGATATGAAATGTAAAGCCTGATTTCTACTCAGAGTAATGACAACCCTATATACTATAGACCAGTGATGGCGAACCTATGACACGCGTGTCAGAGGTGACACGCAAACTCATTTTTTTGGGTTGATTTTTCTTTGTTAAATGGCATTTAAATATATAAAATAAATATCAAAAATATAAGTCTTTGTTTTACTATGGTTGCAAATATCAAAAAATTTCTATATGTGACACGGCACCAGAGTTAAGTTAGGGTTTTTCAAAATGCTGACACGCTGAGTTCAAAGGGTTTGCCATCACTGCTATACACACTCTAGGCCTATCAGAGAAAACTCCCAAATTTATAATTCTCTTTTCAGGGTCTATATTCTACTTTCTAGGAGTAACCAAGTTAAAGTAAGATTTAACTGTCTGCACAGAACTGAAGAATTTCTACTCTTACACCTCTATTTAAATTTCTGCTAATGATGACAATGACAATGAGGGTGTGCCTGATTTCTCTGAGGAATAGAACTCTATTGATCGTGTTTCTACATGGAACCCAAAGAGCTTGTCACTTGGGTAAAAGCATTATTTTGGAAATGTTGCCCACAGGTGTGACATTGTAGGCTTATTTATTCTATACTATAATTTATTTATATGATATACTTATTTATTATACTATAATTTGTATATTCTGGCATAAATAGTGTTTCCTCTAGGTCTTAATGTTTCCTTAAGGAGTTTTTTAAAAGAATATATTGCCCTCAATAATATTTAGCTTCCTTTTTAAAGCTGTGTTATCTCAGATCCATCAACTTACGGTGCTACTTTTGGAGCTAAAAGAAATATTAGCAATGACTTGTTCAAGGTCAGATAGTCACACACTTTGCTAGTAGCAAGTACACCTGGGAGTGTAACCCCAGTGCTTTAGCTCCTGGTCCAGAGCACCTTCTGTCCATCACCCTTTACTCTGTCTCCACCAGAAGTAAAATAACAATAATGATAATATATATAACAACTTTGTATTATGTGTACAAGTAACAATTTTGTGTGCTTACTGTGTATGTAGGTACACAGTAAGAGTTAAGATATTGTGTCTTATTTACTCCTCACTACAACACTGTAAATTGGGTGCTTTATTATTCTCGTTTTACTGATGAAGTAGTTGATAAACTTGCTCAACGTTATACTCCTGAATAGATCCAGGCCTTCTGACATTAGAAGCTGCACTCCTGTTACTCTATTAGCATAGTCAACGGTGTGAACCAGTCAGTGATTTTAAGGCCAACAGAAAATGTATATTGTTGTCAGTTGGATGGTAGAGACTACAGCATGGGGACCCACTAAATATGCTAGTTTAGGCGGCATGGCTTGGTTTTCTAAGTTTATCCCTGGATATAAATAGAATTTCATTAATTATGTCTCCATCCATCTGACAGCTGCAGCAGAAACACCATGAGGAGGCATTGCAAATGCAATAACTGCCTTGTTCCTGAATGCTCACAGCGGAGTACAGACTAAAGTCTACAGAGGAACAGAGACACATACAACAGGCTCCCTGGACTTGATTCTCTCCTGTGAATAGCTCATTTCTTTCATACCACCCATTCCAATCACCTCCTTTGAAATGTTTCATGCTACAACTTTCATAAGCGATTTGAACTCCACTACCTCATTTAAGAGGCATGGAATAATGGGCTCCTTATTTAACCTATTTACCTTAATATCTGGTTAGAAGAACCTAAATTCACAAAGTTATAAATTGATATGAGGGATAGAAAGCATAAATTTCCACACTGGGATAAAGAGTGCTCAATTTTCTATTCCAAATACTGGCACCAAAGTGTATACAACTTTACGGGTCCAAGAGCATGAATCTATTCCTGCCTGACACATGGTAGGTGCTCAGAAATAAGTCTTGAACAGATTGATTTGAGTTGAATTATAAGAAGGGGCTAGAAGAATCAGATCAAAGTCTGGAATTAGAATCTAAAAATTGCAGGCAAGTTCCTACCATGAAGCAGATAGAAGGTGTATCTGGATCTGGCAGGACATCAGGAAAGGTATAGGTCACAATAATGAAATGGCCAATGTCAGGAATGCAATCAAGAGAGGAAAAGGAGCCCTGACTGGTTTGGCTCAGTGGATAGAGCATTGGCCTGCAGACTGAAGGGTCCCAGATTTGATTCCAGTCAAGGGCATGTACCTTGGTTGCAGGCTCAATTCCTAGCCCTGGTTGGGGCTCTTGTGGGAGGCAATAAATCAATGTTCCTCTCTCTCTATCTCTCCCCCTCTCACACTCTCTAAAACTCAATGGAAAAATATTCTAGGGTGAAGATTAATAACAACAAAAACACACACACATACACAAAGAGAGAGAGAGAGAGAGAGAGAGAGAGGAAAGGAAGATGCAATGAGCCAAAGATAAGGATGCAAAGAAAGTGAAGCAAGAGATACCTTAGATAAAAAGTCTCGAGTGTTTTTGAAGATACGGGAAGTGATTAGCTTCCAAACACCCAATGGAGGGACCCTGCCATACTTATAGATGCTAGAGGGTCATGAAAGCTTATACATCAAAACACCCCACTTTTTATTATGGATCTACTAACTGAACTCTTGAAGCTTTCAGATTATTCCACTTTGGAGGAAAAAAATAAAAGTCACCCAAGAACATACTCATTGGGAAGTTAAACCTCCTTTTACTTGTCACTTAATTGTTCTGTGACCCTGAGAATGTCATACAACTTTACTGAGCCTGATATTCCTCTGAGGAATATGGGGCTAATAACACCTGAGTAGTTATACATAATTTATGAGTAGCACCTAGATCAGCTAGCTAAGATATAAAAGAAAAAAAGACTTGAATTTGTATTTGACCAGAAACCCAATATCTGACACAGCTATGATAAAGTTAACATAAACACAGACTTCATTAATAGAACTATGGGGTTCAGAGAATGAGAAATAGTAGTCTCTTGTAATCTTCATTGCTCAGAACACATGTAGATCGTTATGTTCCACTCCACGTGCCACATTTTAAGAGGGACATTAACAAATTGATATGAATTAGCTACTTGAAGGAAAGGACCATGTCTTTTGTATCTTTCTATCACTTGTAGCACCACAATATCCTATATTTAGTAAAAGCTTGATCAAAGCTTGCTGAATGGATGACTGAATGGATGATTATAAAACCATGACACAGTAGGTATGAGTACAGAAGATGGTTTTGGAGAAGAATAAGCGAAATTTTTAAAATTAAAAATGTATTTTTCAGTTATATTCAATATTATTTTGTATTCATTTCAGGTGTACAGCCATAGTGGTTAGATAATCATACACTTTATGATGTGTTCCCCCTGATATTTCCAGTACCCACCTGGCACCATATGTACTTATAATATTGTTGACTATGTTCCCTATGCTGTACTTTACATCCCGAATAAGTGAAATATTAATATTTTCTCAAATACTCTGCTAGTCCGGAAGACTAAACCATGACAAATGATGAAAGCTATGAAGAACAAAATTTGGCTTGCCAATAAAAAGGGGCTTCATAATAATTAGCATTGTCTAGGTTGGAAAGAGGGCAAAGGTGAAACTACATTGGAGGTGTCAAGCCTGATGTGAACACCTACAGGTCACAGGTGGCAGAGGGAATTTCCACACCTTGTAGGGAGTCTGCCAACATAAGTATTTGTGCTAATTCCCTTAATAAATTGGTGATGTTGTGATAACTGATCCCAACATGTAAGAGTCATTTGCAACACAAGTATAAATATCATTAGTGTCCATGGTATATGCTCTTTGATGTATTGTCACAAAAGTCTTATGTAGTTTTGGGAGTTCCTTAATGCAATGCATGTCTCCTTGTGCTGAGTCTGCATTCATGAACAATTCTTCTTAAGAAGCCAGTCATCGCTCAGTGCCTACCATTGGCTGAATGAGGTTAAATAACTGGTTAGACTGAAACAACTCATCAATTGTTTGACTGAGAAGGAATTTTTGCATCTGACTAATCCAGTTTGTGTAAACAGAGCAAAGAGAACATTCCCGGGACAATGTTCATGCCTTACACAGTCCATGCCATGCCTATTGGGATCTCCATTATTCAAAATCTGCCTTGGAAATTTCACATCTTTACCAATCATAGTAGAAGAAAATAGTAACTTGCTTGAGTGTTATTATTATTATTATTATTACTACTAGAGGCCTGATGCATGGAATTCGTGCCTGGGGCTTGGCTTTCACAGCCCCTCACAGCCTCGGCCAGCCCTTGCATCCCCGGCTTCATCTGGAAGGTCCTCCGGTCAGTCATTCTGCTGTTTGGTCTAATTAGCACATTAGCTCCTTATTATATAGGATTATTTTATCATTCGTGACCTCTTTGTTTATAAGAAGCTTTAGTATTTTTCCTACGGTTGCCAGGTGTGTGGATAGATCCCTTAAAGGAAACATCTTACATAAAATATTAAGTAAAAGATTTGCAATAATGATCTAAAAACCCTCTGCAACACTAAAGCCACAAAATGGTATTGTAATTAAAATTTATTTAAGACTTAATATTTTCCAGACATTTAAGATGTGATAGTTCATTTAATCTCTTGATCATAACAGCACTCATATGCACATCCAATTGTAATCCAAAGTCAAAAGATAAGTAAAGTCAGGCTCAAGATTTGGCAAGTATACTATATGAGAGTCACTTTATCTCATCTCTTTGTAAAGTGTGTTTTTCTCTGAAAACAAAACAAAACAAAGCAGTCTTCTCTCAGGCTGTACCTCAGCATAAAATGCAAGGAAAGAAAAAATAGCAACTCAATGTATAGGTCTTTGGAAATAAAATCAGAGTGCCAGTAAAACTCTTTAATTCCTCCCAGTTGCAGAGGAGGGAGTCAAGAACTGCAGTCCAGAGAAATGACATCAAATTCAACAATTAAAAGACAAATTGCCATTATCCAAGCCTGTCAAAAGATGTAATGAGGAGTAGCCAGGATGCAGAGGGAACCTGAACATGATTGTGTAGAGTTCAAGGGCAGGAGTGTGAAGAAACTGTAGATGAAGAGTGTGTAGATGGAGAAAGGGTGAAAAGACATAAACTGGGATAATAAGCCAAGGCAGAATATCCCACAGGAAGTTGAATGTTATGTAAAGGAGCTTTGGCTTTTTACTAAAAAGTACAAAAGGAACACCATTAAGCCAGTAGACATACTTTCATTAGCAAGTGATCATAGTAGTTACTTTGTGAAGAAGAGCAGGTAGCCTGGTAAAAAATATTCTTACAATAATCTAGAAGAAATAGGATGTGAGACTGAAGTAAGGTCATGGCAGTGAAAACACAGAGATATTTGAGAAGTAAAATTGTGTTTAATTCACAGGATTTCTCTGATTGATGAGATATGTTGTTTGAAAGAAAGCAAAGAGTCAAGGGTGACACCAAAGTTTCTGCTTGAGCAAATAAGATTTAAGAAATTATAGTTCAGGTAACAATGCTGCCTATGGAAACAAGGCCCTGAGCAAACCTCAGGACCCAATTGAGGCTGGAAACCATGACTTCGTAGTGGCCCCAACCTGCATGGAGGTGACATTTCTATAGTACCACTTGGGGGGCAGAATGCAGCGTTAGAGAAGGCAGATTTTATTTTATTTTTTAGAAAAGGGGATTTTCTGCATGTGTGTGACTGATTTGAATTAATGACAAGAGTATTGAAGTGATGGGTTGTGGAATTTAAACAATTTAGAGAATGAAGGGAAGAGTGAAGGAAGTTGACAATACAGTTAAGTTAGAGGGGCAGCATTGCTAAAGGTCCCTATAATATTGGCCAGTGCACATAATTGGAATAAGAGAGCTATAAAAATAGGAAGTCGTAGACAGAGTGGAATGTTTGAGTGCAGGATTTTAAGGGGTGATGGGACTGCTTCAGATGATAACAATCTTGTAGTTTTGGGTGACTGGAATGGGAGAAGGCAAACCTCATTGAAAACAATGAGGAGAAGGGACTGAGAGAATAAGTTACTAGATGAGTGGACTTTAAAGCCATCCAGGTTGACCAGAAGACTTGAAGTGGAGATGAAAAGTGTGGACCAGATATTGAAACTTCCTTGAAGGACACAGGATAGCCTCAAGGTTGGTAGATAAGAGAAATGAGAAGAGGGAGAGTTGGTGTAGTAGCAGCATGAGTTCCAGGGAGCAGGCTTTTATACACCACTGTGTAGAAGTCATTCTGGAATCATTTACCAGGAGATTGGAGGATTCTAATATCCACATCTAGATCCTGAGGTCCTTGGGCTATGAAAAAGCAAGCACACTTAATTTGAGATGATTGTAGGAAAGTGGTGCCCTCAAGGGATAGAAGGGTACCAGTTGAGATCAGGAGGTATTCAGGAAAGTTTGGCATGAGTGGGTAGATGAGGTGTTTGTGCTGAAGAAGGGGTAACATGGAGTGCCATGTGTTTGAGAGCACAGGGAAAGCTGAGTCAGGAAAAGGCATTTCAGCATGGGCTTTGAGAAACAACGATAGGGGTCTAAGGTATGATGGGTTGAAGGTGAATGCAATTTTTCTCCCAAAATGATTAATATGCAAATCTAGTTTACATATGCTCCAGGTTTAGGGCATGAAGGGAGTGTGTCTTAGTCTATAAGGGCAAAAGATACCTCAACACATCCCCCAGAAAACGTTGCAAGCTGAAGTTTCAAAATGCTGTAGAACCTCACAGAGGGGTCAGTATTAATTTACTATGTGGAGCTGATGACCTCCACTCACCATCGTGATTAGGCACACACTGTAGTCTCAAGCTCTGCACATGGATGTGAGGCCTCACTTAAAGTTTGAATCACGTTGCCACATTGGTGGTCAACCATTTCATCACTTAGTCAATCGCCCCAATTTATTTCACTAATAGTTATAAAAGGAAGAAACCGAGCTGCAGAAGGTCTCAGTATCTTAGCTATGGGTACACAGTTACTTGGCTAAGAGTACACATTGACAGCAATGGACAAGGGCCTGATTGTACATGAAGAGATGGGGAATAATCCGTCACAAAATACACAGCCATCAGAATAGATCCTTTAGTTCTAGGAGAGGGTCCCACGTGTGTCGGAATCCCCGGTGCTTACCTACATTGCATTCACTGACCCATAAATATGTCAGAAGCATTTGAAAAGCCAGTTATTGAGGAGCACTCATGAGTTATCTAGACAAACAAGAAATCCAAATACTGATGACAACTGTGACTGAAGTAGGTCACAATAGAGCTACAAGGACCAAAGTAGTAAGAATGGAAGTGGGCAACAGGTCAAGAAACTCTTAGTCCAGCTAGAAACAAAGAAAGAGCTTTCTGGAAAAGTGAAGCAGCAGACACAGGGCTGTGCAACACTGTGGCCCACTGGGGGAATTGTATCTAGTTTCATAAGATTACAGAATTAAGGGTGAGGAGAGAGGAAGAACAAACTGGAGAGGTAAGAAGAGACATGAATTTGAAGAACTTATTAGAATATGGACTTAGCCTATAGGTAATGGAGATTATTGAAGGATTCTAAGCAGGAATACTTGAGATTTCTAGTAATGACTTTTAATTAAGATAAGCCATACGCATTAGAGCCTTAAAATATATGGAGATGTATAGCATTTAAAGAATTACTTCCATCCAATTGCAAGTTTTAATAAAAGCATCTTGATCCTAATATAAACTAATTTAAAAACTTTAAGGGAGTACACTACCATTGTGTGGAAATTCACTTACAGAAACATCTTCTCCCCCAGGTGTTGGACGAATGATTGTTTTCATACAGTGCTTTGGAGTGAGAACAGGCAAAATCAATTGTTACGGCATGGCCTAGGGGTCTTCAAACGGCTGTGCACTCAGCATAATATAGAGGAAATGGCCAGCTGTTTTCTGCCACATTGCAGTTTAAAAATAGCTAGCTACACAAAAGTTATAAATGTTAATTTCCCGGGAAAAGTATTTGGACCATCAGTAATAGCTATTTCTCCAGATACACCCAGAGTTAAGAAGCCATTCAGCATAAGTTTCTCATATTCATATCTCATTATGCATTGACATTAGAGGACCTCAGCGTGTGGTTCCCCCCAAGAGGAACCACCAACAGAAGCTATCCATCATTGAGAGAAAGCGGCAATGACGTGGGCTGCAAATGTTGCCTAGGATACCCTTCCCATGGGCATCTGCTTTCAGTTGTGAGTTTCCCACTGGCCAGGAATGAAGCGCAAGCTCATAAAGGTCCCACAGAAAGATATGCCACTGAGCTGCTGGAAATGTTTCTATGACACAAGGCTTGAGAATCAACAATCTTGCTGACAACATTAAAAGTGTCACTTCAAATGATTATAAACCTACTTTCTGAGCATGAAAGTTTGAGGATAACAACAGTGAAAGTTTGAGGATAACAACAGGAGTATGAATCCTAAAAAGGTAGCATATATGCACATATGCATAACCCATGGACACAGACAATAGTGCGGTAAAGGCTTGGGGGGGGGGTGAGGGGGGTGAAGGGAGTCAATTGGGGAAACAAGGGGCCATCTGTAATACTTTCAAAATAAAGATAAAATTTTTAAAAAGCAAAAATAGGTATATGTCAAATCTTAGAATTTCAGTATAAATTTAAAATTCTGTAATCTTGCCGAAACCGGTTTGGCTCAGTGGATAGAGCATCGGCTTGCGGACTGAAGGGTCCCAGGTTCGATTCCGGTCAAGGGCATGTACCTGGGTTGCGGGCACATCCCCAGTAGGAGATGTGCAGGAGGCAGCTGATCGATGTTTCTCTCTCATCGATGTTTCTAACTCTCTCTCTCCCTTCCTCTCTGTAAAAAATCAATAAAATATATTTTAAAAAAAATTCTGTAATCTAAATTTTTACTGTTTTAATATTAAAAAGAATAAAACAAATTACTTGTTGTTAGTAGCCAGCAATTTATAGGTAAACGTTACCATCCAATATCTGTATGTCCAATAGAGGGCATAATGCATGAAGTGAAGTAGTGAATTTCAACTTCCTGTCTCTCCTGAGGTGATAGTATTATTGTCTAATTCATTTGCTTGATAAACTCTTCTAAGGCACTGAGGACATAAAGCTTTCAGGTGAACAGTGACCAGCTTCAGTGCTTTATATCCTGGTTGGAAAGACAAGACATTTTGTTCCATAGGTACATGTTGGATCTTTGTTTCCTGCTCCCTTCATTCAATTTCCTCATTTCTTAAAAGCTTTTTTCTTTCTCAGCAGAAATCAGTCATTCTACAACAAAGGCCTCTTGTGTTATATGTCTCCTTTTAGTGGATTTTCAAGTTGATTACTTCTGCTCCATGATGGATTATCCATTGGGTAGATTAGGTATACGTTTAAAGCCCCAGGAAAACCATCCAAAATATCCATGGCCAATATGACTCCACCTACCTTTTTAAGGCTCCATCTTACCTACTACTCCTTCCTTAAGACTAACAAATATGATCTTATTTATGAACTTAGTTATTCTGAAGGGAGAAAGGTTCTAAATGGAAAGATGGGCTGCAATTTTTTTTTTTAAATCTAACATCTCAACTTTTCCTAAACTGGTCCTGTATTTCTAGGAAAATCACGACATTTATTCATGTATTGGGGTTTATGCTTAAGATTGTACATTAGGTCTGGTGAAAGCTGTCAGCAATCTCCCACCCATGCCTGTTTATCCTATTCTCTCCTTGAAAGGTAGTAAATGTGTGTAGAACAGCTCTGAGGGCGTAGTAACCATGGAAGACACAGCCAACTAATCTCTCCCGACCCCTTCGTGATTCTGAGCCTGTGCATAGCCAGCAACCAGCCTTCCCTTTTTCAATGAGTCAGGCAGTAATACATTCTCACATTATGAACCCACAGGAGGTGAAGAGATACAAAGTTTATTATTCACACATTATTCCCTATGTCGGGTCATGGGAAAGGATAAGGAGATTAAGTATATGGTGACCAATTTTGAATGGAGAAAAGATTTGAACATCCAAGGAAGAAAGAGAGGAGAAAAGAGATGTAAAGAAAGAGGAAGACAAGCAGATAGTAAGTGTACAAGCCTAAAAAAATATTGAAGAGAACAGTGAAAAATGAGGAAAGTTAAAAATAGTGAATGTGATTTAGTTGTATGTAGATGCTATCATGCCTTATTTTTAAATTGGTAATAAAACTATTCTGAAAAGGACTTGGTGAGATTTTATAATAAACTAAAAACATGTTCTAAAATAGGGGTGGGCAAACTTTTTGACTCGAGGGCCGCAATGGGTTCTTAAACTGGACCGGAGGGCCGGAACCAAAGCATGGATGGAGTGTTTGTGTGAACTAATATAAATTCAAAGTAAACATCATTACATAAAAGGGTTCGGTCTTTTTTTTTTTTTTTTAGTTTTATTCATTTCAAACAGGCCGGATCCGGCCCGCGGGCCGTAGTTTGCCCACAGCTGTTCTAGAACCATCAATACAAGGATTAAGGAAATAAGAGTCATCAAAAAGAAAGAAAAATATCTAACAAAGGAAACTTCTAAAATGGAAATCAAAATAACCTCTAAACTTGAACTTCCTAACGGCTAAAGAACTGTATACATGTATACATCTATTGAGAGAGAGAGAATACAATAAAATTAATTGTCAATTTCTCTTAATCGTGAATTGTAAAGGGAATTTAGCTTTTCTCTTTATATGGAGATATTCATATAAAAAGTAAAGAGTATTTTAAATGGTTGTTTTCAAAAACACAGGTACATTATATGCTGTAGTATTCAATACTAGAGGCCCAGTGCATGAAAATTCATGTACTGGAGGCAAGGTCCCTCAGCCCGGCCTGCCCCCTCTCACCGTTCAGAAGCCCTCAGGGGCTGGAGGTGACCCCGTGATCAGGGGAAGGCAACGCCCCATCACACCTCTGCTGCCGCCATTGCTGTCAGTGCAAGCCTCGGCCAGCCCTGGTTACCTGCACCTCTGGCAGCCCTGGGTGGCTGGGGGGCTGAGGGTACTGGAGGTCTCCAGAGGCAGGCACACAGAGCAGCCAGCATGCCTTCCACCCGGCAGGGCTGAGGGGACTGCGCACCACCATCTTGTGGCTGTGGGTGCCGCCATCTTTGAGGGCAGGGCAGTCAATTAGCATATTCCCTCCTTATTGGCTGTGGGGGCCACCATCTTTGCAATGGTGTGAGGGTCAATTAGCATATTCCGTCTTTATTAGATAGGATAAAGAAAGGTTTTAAAGAATGAGCATTTAAGGAGAAAGGGCATAAGTAAATAAAAAAGTAAAATGGAAGGAAAGATAAACTTTAAAGTCAAATGTGAATAGAGAGATATATAGAAAAATATGAAAAAACATGTTGTGTAAAACATGAAAATCTAACAATACCTATTCAAAGAAAAGAACAGAAAGAGAAGAGGCATAAAATAAATCTTCAATTGAGCTAAGTAATATGGTCCTCAGAATCCACATAATGAGTGCACCTTATACTATGATGAGATCATTTAAATACTTAAAAAGAAAAAATATTTTCCATCAATGAACTCCAAAACAGACTGGTTAAAGGGTGAACACTTATCTATAGAGAATAGTATAGTCTCTAAAGTGAGGATTAGAAAAACAGAGACATATAAGCATAACCAATGGACACAGACACTAAGGGGATGAGGGCAAAAGGGGGGGGGGGAGGAATGGGAGGATAAGGACACCTATGTAATACCTTAATCAACAAAGAAAATAAATAAATAAATAAATAAATAAAGTCCTTTGTCTTTAAAAAAAAGTAAACAGATGAAGAAATACAAGCAAGAAGACTGGTAAAATGTGTTATTTTCTTTCTAAGAAAAAAATTTGATTTTAATGTGATGCAGCAATTTCTCATTTGTGATACTAACAAAGGTAGAGCAGATTTAACTTACATGCTTACACAGCTCCCAATAATAAGAATTCTGATATGAAAACCAAGATGGCAGCAGTAGCAAGGGTGTAAAAGGAAAGTTAGAACAACATAGGTAGCAATGAAAGGTCCCTAGTCCAGATGAAGCAGTGAGAATTATGCAGTACTGCTTCCTGTAAATAGGCCCTACCATTGAGTTAGATCACCACTGCTCTATTATTTGTAAATAATTACTCTATTAATTCAACAACAATATACAAGCACCTATATTGGGCCAAGGCTTGGAGACAGACAGAGTATATAAAAAAAAGAATGTGGCACAGTCATTAAGATAGATGTAATTCCTCCTGACTTCCATTCCTAAGGAAAAAAGTGTGATTTTCTACGGTTTGGTGTCATGCTGTACTTATTCACTGGGCTGGTCACTGGCAGTGTGCAAGAGAATCCTGTCACAAAGAATAATCATAGGCATTTCTCTGCCAGCCTTTCTCCCTGCATTCCTGAGAATTTTGCATATCACTACCAACATAATCCTCTCTCTTAATTCAGTTATGACGAGGAGTTGGAACTTGTTAATGTATGTGGATTTAAAGAAGACATTACAGTTGAAAATTATGAGATGCCTCAATCTCCCTTAAAGAAAAACATTTTCCTGTCTTTCAAAATTCCTGGAATTTCTTAATAATATAGGGGACCTGGAGTTGGATCAATATGCCCAAATTACTGATCACTTCAATTTAAAACCTATCACTCAATACAGGGAAGGTAAATTAGTCACGTCGATGATTCATTATAGTCTTCACGCTTTAGAATTGAACAGACTTTTCTTAGTGAATTATTCAGTAAATTAATCTTACGGTGTGCATGCACAGCCTTAATTAATTAATCCCGCTGAACCTGAGATCAATGATGCATGGATGTACTTGGTGACTTTAAGCAAGTAGTATTACTTTACTGAGGCATTTCTCCTTGTATTTTGCTTTCCCTGAATCATCAAAATGAGCCTGGCAGTAGCTATGCATCTCTCTTCCCAAATACATCTCTTTTCTCCCAATGTACATTTCTTACAGGGGTGACTTGAGCATTATGGTAGAAGTCTGTAAGCTAATGATGCTAACTCTTAAAAGGTCACAAGTCATACTCTGGATATAGAGTGGACACTTTGGTGGGTGCATTAATCCACCCCTCTCAGATATCACTTAGGATCTCAATCCTTTCTATTCCAGAAAGATACAAACAGCCATCTAAAAGCCCTAAAAAGTACCCAAGGACTTAATGTGTCCTTTACTCAGCACAGTCAACTTCATTCTACTAACAAATATTCGGATATAACTGACACTTCCCCAAGCCTATCATTTGCATTATCTCATTTGTTCCCCTATAATAGTTCTATGTGAGAGATAAGATAGATTTTATTAATATTTGTATTTTACAGTTGAGGAAACGGGGGCTCAAAATCCCACTGCTTATTAGAGCTATTCAATATCTATCAAGGTAGCAGCTGAGCAGCCAACAGCATCTTTGGTATAATTGTGTCTTGTTTTCCTTATGTGTTTTAAAGGGGCTTATTCTAATGCCTCTCGTGGGCTGCTCCTACATGATCCTCCTTTCAGAAGTGGGGGAGGCGGAGGCATTTGAATGGGGACCCATGGAGAAAGCTCTCTAGCACCTTCCAAAGAGCCCTGTTCTGCCTTTCTGAAAGAATCAGGGTGACAGTGTTTATTCTTTACCAATCACTACAATGTGCAATAACTAATGAAAGCTCTAATTGTTTTCTTCCACTTGTTTTATCCTTTCTTTGTGTGAATCCTTTGCAATCAACTGGAGGGTAGCTCAGTCTGAGGTTGCTAATTCAGTGATTGCATAATCAATTGAGAAAAATTGCATGAACCAGGAAAAGGGATGAATAATTGGAACAATAATGAACTAAAAGGAAGGAGGGATAAGCAATTGCATGTGAATTTTTGGGATTCTGGTATAAGATAGTAGATTGAGTCAGTCATGAGAGAAAAGGAGTTAAAGTCAGGTTTTACCAGTATTATCCAGCTATAAGATCCAGACTTTTAATTCTATACATTAAAATTACATAAATGATTGACCATATGGTAACAGCACTGTTCTTGGCACAACGTGCTACCAATCCAGATAGATAAAGTTCCTGCTTTCGGAAAGGAGTTTTGGAAAATAAGCTGAAAGGGGCCAGTTAACTGTAATGGGAAAAGAAAGGCATTTGCAGTCAGAATCCCAGATCTGCCATCTGCATGTCTTGTCATTTCTTTGTTTTTCAGCTTCATTATCTTTAAAAAATAATACTGCCTCATAGTATTGTTTTGAAAATTAAATGTCACTAAAGTGATGGGGACTTAGTACGCATCAGAACCAGTAGTTGGTTACTAGGCCTCCAGTCTCGGAGGGCAGAGACAGCTCAGCTCTGTTTGCTGTGGGCAGAAGCTAGGAAGAAAAATCTCCTCAAAAATAGACAAATGTGCTCTAGAGACCTCCTTAAGGAACTGACATTACTTCCAAAAGATGTCTAAATATTTTTTTTTCTTCTGAAAAATAATTCCTTTAAACAATTCCTGGTAGAAATAGAAAACATAATCTTCCATCTTGAATAATAAATAAAGTAATCCATAATTTATCATATTTTCATTCTAGATCTTTCAATAAGAAAAATGTCAGTCATGAAGAAGGTGCTCAAAAACATGTATCATGTAAATTAACAGAAAAGTTCGTTTTATGTCATGAAAGTATTTGAATGGATACTGAATACTCATGAAGTTAACTTATTTCATCATGAGCTTAATGTATTAAAATGTATTAATTATAAATTTATTTATTATAAATTAATATTTTAAATTGGTTGTTCACATGCATTGTAGGTTCCCCCTACTCTTTTTTTGTACATAATAGTAATAAGATAAATAAAAGTATAATAGCAACAACATTGTAATGCTTATTGATGCTCATTGTGTGCCAAGCAACACAGCAAGCTATTTGGCAGACTTTCTCACTTATCCTGCCAGCCACCAGATGTGATAGATATCCTTATTACCCAATTTCACAGAGGAGACAACTCAGCCATAGATAAATTAATGTTATGTATGTTGATATTAAATTTATTTAAAGTCAATTAACAGCTTCTTGGTAGCAATGCCAAATATTTACCTTTTATCTTTTTAGAAGTACAGTGACATGATATTTCCATGGGATAATGTAGACTCTAGTGCTATTTCTCATTAAAAATAGCAATACTTTAGATGGTAAAGTTTTTACCACCTAATAAGCTATTCCAAGAGTTAGAAGTGTTGGGCTCTAGTCTTGGCTTTGCTGCTCATTGATGAGCAAGTGGAGACCTTCTACCTATACATACTTAAGAGTTCTTCCTGCCTGCAGAGAATGAGGGCATGGCTACATGTGGCTAAGAGAGTGCATTGGAAGGATGGGAGGAGACCATGGGGTCTGTGTTCTGTCAAGACAAGAAGCAGGATTTATTACTTTGTAGCTCTCGAAGCAATACTGCTTTTCCTACTATGATATGCCTGGGTCCCTGAAGAAACATTCCCTTGGGCAAACTCTCAGATTAACAAGCAATAAATATATAATTCCAGTTCTTTTCTTTCAATCAACAGAGTACATTCAATTGCAAGTGACCTGCTCTAACTTGCTAAGGAAGGAAACCATTTACATACTTTTGCCCCTTAATTATTATTGTCAATAGATTACTTGTAAAACATGCCAAAAATTGATGGAAACACAACAGGGAACCTAAGATAACTTATGGTGTGTATTTAATAGATATTTGTTCAATTAAATATATTTAAAAGGAGGAAAGAAGTCAAACAACAACTATTTTATTCTTTGACAACATCCAATATTAAAGAAATAAATATTTAAGCATATCTCAGTTAAAAAAAAACACCACCACCATAATGTTACTGAGGGAGGAGGGGTCAGAAACATTTAATTATCTTTTTCCTGATATTAAAAAATTCCTTTTCCTATAAAAAGCTTCTGATGGGAAAGTATAAAAATTAAGATCTAGATTTTAATCACATTTTTATTGCAAAGACAAAATTGTAACAAAGCAATTAATATAAAGAAAATGGGAAATCATCATTAGCCCATTATTCTCCACTTATTTTATTTTTAAAAACTATTGTCTATAGGGATAGGTGTTTAATATGGTTGTAATGTGTGAAAAAGATATGAAGAATTTTATGGGTGGTCATTTGAAATTTCTATGGAATCTACTGAAAAAGCAGTACCCCTTTTCAGAAAATATCTAAAAAGCTGTTTCAGACTTGTGCTAATCCATATTTATAAGAATGTCATATGTACAGAGGAGAATATATATGTATATATTGCAGATTCACTTGAATCATAAATATTGCATAAAAAGGATAAGAAAACTCAGTACATGAACTGGGTTATAAAATGGAAATTGATTGAACTGAGACATTTTATATCTAGGTTGTAATTAGTGACTGTGTTATTTGTAACCACATACAATTGTTCCATTCACTCCCTCCTTCCTTCAAACTAGAGATAGCCTGGGGTCCAAACAAAAGAGCCTCAGCACAGTATGGAGGGGAGGAAAATGGCTTTGGGTCCCAGCCCTGCCAGAAACTAGTTGTATGACATTGGACAAATTACTTAATAAGTATTGTGATCCTTAGCTTCCCTAAATGTAAATTGGGGGAAAATAATGGCATCTAATTTACAGAGTGGTTGTACATGTGGAATACTTGGGCAAATACGAAATGTACAGTAAACACTAAATAAATGCTACCTTTGCTTTTTTGTTGATAACTTTGCTGTTGATATATTTACGAAGCTATTAACTTAAGATGCATATTATATATATTATTAGGTATTGCATGTTTAACTATGATGCTAGTTATATGAAGTGACAAAATGTTAATTTTTAATCCATATCATTGCTGGAACTCAACATTTTGTTTGCTGAATAAAACCATTTTTTTTACAAATGAGTAATTTAGCATCACTTTACAGTGAGGTTGTTGGTTCTGTTTTTCTTTAACTAAGGCTGTTTGGATAGGATTGGCCAGAAATGGTTAGTTTTCTCTGGAAGTTACAAAAACCATGATTAGCCCCACTAATCAGGTATAGAATCTGTTTATCGAAACAACTAAATTACTAAGCAAAAACTAAATTAAAAACACACAATTTGGAATGACAACTGAATGGCTATAATTTGAATGATTTAATTGAGCATCCTCTCTGTCTCTCTGTCTCTGTCTCTGTCTCTGTCTCTCTCTCTCTCTCTCTCTCTCTCTCTCTCTCTCTCACACACACACACACACACACACACACACACACACACCACTTAATTTTAAATAACATAACCTAAGAATTATACCAATGGCCAGGAGTTATGAACTACTCATCACTAACAAAACATCAATAACACTGAAAAATAGCAACAAAAATCAAAAGGCAGAATTAAGGATTCAAGTTTTCAAAGATTGCAACCTGCTGTCGAGGAGTGAGAGAGAAGGGGTGATGGCAGGTCCAGCCATGCACAAGTATCAACACACCTCCAATCACATTCCTTTTTATGTTCTCCCTTAGTAAACACAGAAGGCTTTATTCTGGAAATCTCAGGGATGAAAAGAGATTTGCAGACTTCACATCTCACAAAGGTGACAGGTGCAGTAGCAAAGCCAATAGATCTTTTGGTGCTTTCATATAAGGACCTTATAGTTCTAGAAAAGGATTCAAAATTCTGTCGGAGGATCTATCTTATTGCAACAACTAGAGGTCCGATGCACAAAATTCATGCAAGAGTAGGCCTTCCTTCCCCTGGCTGCTGGCACCAGCTCCCCTCTGGCACCCAGGACCCGAGCTTTGCTCCAGCCGCTGCCAGGCACCCGGGACCCGGGCTTCCCTCCGACCCCAGCTTTGTCCGAAAGGATGTCTGGAATGAGGTCAGGAATGACATCCAGTCTAATTAGCATATTACCCTTTTATTATACATAATTACGTGGCTTCAATTCAAACTCCCTGGAAATAAGGCAGCATTAAAGTTATGGGGACATAGAATGTTACTGAAAGAATCAATATGTATTTGTTTATGATAATAATCAAAATCATAGCTAATTAATATCTGCTCAGTATTTATAAAGTTATGACACTGTATAGAGAATTGAGCAGTATTTTAAATAGTGAGAACAAAATGATTAGAGATGCAGCTCTCTGTCAGCTTGAATTACCTAAATAATCTGAATGCAATGTTGTCTTTGCTCTTTCTTATGTACCTTCTCCCCTAGCCCCAACCCAACCCCTTAACTTGGCTAAAAATCACACTTACCATTATTCACCCAGCTATATAAATGGCTCTTGCTGTGTGTGTGTGTGTGTGTGTGTGTGTGTGTGTGTGTGTGTGCACATGTGCAATTTTATCTTGGAGGAAAATTTTACTCTACCAATAACACTTCTTTTACCCATTGTTGGTTATACTCTGCAAATGACCTTGTACAAAATGATTTCACAATATTAAAGTCTGTGCTTCTTTGCCCGACTGGTATGACTCATTGATTGAGCATCAACCCATAAACCAAGAGGTCACAGGTTCAATTCCCAGATTTCAGGCTCAATCCCCAGTAGGAGTTGTGCAGGAGCAGGTGATCGATGATGTTTCTCTCTCATCAGTCTTTCTATCTCTATATCCCTCTTCCTCTCTCTCTAAAAATCAATAAAAACATATTTTTAAAAAATTTAAAGTCAGTGCTTCTCTGAAAAGAAAATGGTTGCTTATCCATGCATATTTGTGTAAATGAAGGACAGCTATGTAATGAAAAGGTATAAATGTGTGTGAATTGAAGAAGAGAGTGTACCTAACGCTGTACACTCAGGTAGGTTTGTGAATGAGATATAGATAATGCTTGAAGAGCATGGGTTTCAAGAATGTGTTTTTTCTACATATATGTATGTGCATAGATATACATATAGTACTTCTTAGGATGCAATTTAGCACAATGATAAACCTGAATTCTACAGCTCAATTTTTTTGTTTTCAAATTCTAGGACCAACATTTATAAGCTGTGTGACCTTGAGTAAGTTATGTGCGCACTGTTTGCCTGAGTTTTCTCATCTATAAAGTGGTCATAAGATTTTTATGTACCTTATGGAATTGTAATAAAGACTAAATAAAGGAATCTTTTAAAAGGCTTAGCCCTGGTACATAGTAACCAGTAAATGTTTTTTTATTATTATCTCTACCAAAAAGAAAGAATATATGCTCTAGGAAATAGAAGTGTGCTTGCTGTATATGTGTTAGAAAGCAACACTGTCTATGACAAGCATGTTTTTATGATGTTCTTCTTTCTCTCCCCATAAATGTTGGCACCTTCTGTATCATTAAATAAAGTGAAAATAAGAATAGTTAGAAACATGCCTGTGTATTGGCTCAAGAACTATTAAGTTCATTAAAACAAAATTAAGTATTCACAAGAGAATGAATCAGAACAAAGAATTTTGAAATGGCGAGATCCTGCTATACAAGGCCTTGTAATCACAGAAACTGGTGAAACAAGAGGTAGCAAAGGAGTGGTTATACAGTACAAAGAAACTGAGAATATTGAAATGGAAGAAAAAATGTACAAATGCATAGTCATACATGATGAAAATACAAAAATTTAATAGCAGTAATTTCACTCTAAAATTTATCCTCATGTTACATACGTTACATCAAAAAAGATCTGAAACTGTGAAATGAGCACATGCTAATTCAAAAAAGTAGTACATCTTATTCTTAGCTTTGGTAATTACTATAAAATAATATAAAATATAGCTTTTCAAAGTAAAACTAAAAGCGAATTTAAATTTAAAAACTAAAAGCGAATTTAAATATATTCTCCAAATCACTATTTGAGAGAGATAGTTCATAAAGTAAAAGATGAAGAAAAAATGAAGCATAAAGTATCAAATGAAAATAGAAAATTGAGAGAAAAGAAAATATGAGATGATTAAATCTCACATTTAAAAGTGAATACTCAAGTATCAAAAAATAAAGAAATAAAATCCAATTATATATTTTTAAAAAACTTACTGAACAAATGGCACAAAATAATTAAAAATAAAAGTGCAGCAAACAATTCTCAGATAAGGTAAAAGAGAAGAAATAGACGGGAGCACCGTGAGTTTCATAAAAATTAGAATTACCAGCAAAACATTTTAAACAGAATAGTAATAATTAATTATGTATAAAATTCAAAATGTGTTTTTAAAAAACTATTAGAATTTGACCAAAACACAATAGGTGAAAAAAACAACACACAAATACAGCAACAGATCAGGTAGTAAAAAAAAAAAAAAAGAAAAAGAAAAAAAAGGAAATTATAATATAATCAATATAGGGAATGAATATATATGAAACGTATGTGTGTGTGTGTGTGTGTGTGTGTGTGTGTGTGTGTGTGTAACTGGCCCTCTTCAGTAAAGAATAGAATCTTTTTTTCAATTATCCAAATAATTCAAAAACTAAAAAAGTGAGACAATTTAAAAAAATATAATTGTATGGCCACATTTCTGGCCAAAATGCAATAAAATTTGAAATTTATAAGAAAATTTTAAACAAGAACAAACCCAATAAATATACAGCACTTTAGATCTTAAAAAGTAAAGTGATCATTGGGTTAAGAGAAAAGCCAAACTATAATTTTCAACAAATACTACTATTTGTTGAACATTTGATTTTTCTGTCATTGTACTATATCCTTACAAGTATAGTATTTCTTTTAATCTTGCAAAGCATATAAGGTAAGTAATTTTACTATAAATTACAAGTGGATACTATGAGTTGGAGTTCCTTTCACAATATGTGCAGAAATCAAACCTAAGCCTGCTTCACTAGGCCCAGGTTCTTATTAACCATGCTATATTTTAAAATTTTAGATGAGACCAAAGCAATTACTAGAGCCAAATTCATAGTTACAAATGTTCTCAATACCAAATAAGAAGGATTTTTTTAAAAAGAGCTTAGCATTTAACTCAAGAAGTTACAAAAAGAAAGGAAACAAAAATCCGCATTAAATTAGGAAGACGTAACTACAAAAAATGAGTAATAAATTATAAAATCAAAAGCAATAGAATTATTAAAATTCACATAATTCTGGTAAGGCTTACCAAAACTGCATGATAAAAATGTAACTAAAATTAGAAAAAGAAAATTAGTAATTTGTAGAATAATTAAATTTAACAGAATCATATGTACAATTATGTGATAAAATTGTAAGCATTTTCATTAAATAAATAATCAATAGGGAATTCATAATTTACCAAAATTCATGAATGAGGGTGTATAAAATATGAATAATCAAATGACTTAGAAAAATGTTATACTTATAAAAACTTTATAGAAAAGAATTTGAGCTTTTTACCAAAAGTGCTGGGTCATTCAAATATTTAAAGAACTGATAATTCTCATGCTCTATAAACTTTTCAAGAGCATAGGGAAAAGAGGAAACCACTAATTAATTTCATATAATCAGTGTTATTGATATAAGTATGAGCCAAGTAAAAATCAAAAAATATTTTTAAACTTTAAATTAGTCTCAGTTATGAATGTAAATGCACAAAGCTTTAGCAAAATACTGGCAAATGGAATTCAACAGTATATTTAATAGAGTAATATATCATGACAATTAAAGTCATTGAATTTGAAAATGTGTTAATAGAAGGAAACTAAAATTTGATACATCATATAACAGTTCCAATAAGAGTATTACATACACAAATCCCAATGCAAATAAAAACAAAATATTTGATAAAAGACAATTTTTAATATCACATATAACACCTACCTTAGAACAACCCCAGTCCCATCTTAGTAGTAAAAAAAAAAAACACCCCAAACTAATAGATTTACTGTTAAACTATAATAAGAGGGATTGCCTCAACATTATTATTGTTTTATAACAGTAATATAGCTATATTAACAGTTTTATAGCAATATAAACATCAGCCCAATTCACAAAGATGTTAAATTAAAAAAAGGTATATATTGCAAAGCAAGGAACATTCTTTCATTAGTTATGAATTATATACTTTTATATCAACTAAGCCAAATAAATTCAAATTTTAGAAAAAATGCATTGATTTTATATGACAGACTCACCTATTAGTAGAACTCTTGCTATACATAACTAAAATCCACAAATAAATATTTTAGTTATACCCGTCATTTTTAATTAGCTTTTATAAAGATAAATCTTTTTATAGTATTTCCATCCTAATAGTGTACATTGTGACACCAGTTTTAATAATATTCACAAAAACACATATATTTTGATGCAGAAATGAGAAGTTTGTCCTTATTTTTGAAAGAAAAAAAGAGTAATTTTTTTTTAAGAATAAGATTTGCATATACATTATGGAAGATACCGACTTAATTCCTGGGAAGATGGGGTTAGAAGTGTCCGCTGATTGTGAACAGCTCAACAGCATGGAGTCCTCCAGGTTGGTGTATCTGAAAACGTGACCCACCTGGAGATCCATGGTGTCGAACAATGAACTTTCCAAACCAGCAGGGTCTCCATAAAGTGAGGGGAGCTCCTCTTCACCATCGTTGGTTGGAGAACACACAACCTACGTCTACACTAGCCCAAATTAGTTTCTGTCCTTCGGCTTCTCTGTTAGAATTTCCTCCATCCATTCTCCATTTCTGGCCCATTTTTAAGCTCCTGGCTCTGATGTATGTTTCCCAGACTCCAGATTAACCCCAGGTCTGAACATTTTACCTTTGATAAAGAAAAATGAACATGAAAACTAGCAAGAAATTACAGGTTGTGCCTACCTTATCATGAAGATCCAGAAAGTACCAAAGTGTGGCTGTTGTATAACAAATATAGTAAACTGTACTTGGTGAGCAAATATTTGCACCTTGCTTTGGAATTTGGAATTTCAAATTTCAACTACTATATTTGATTGAAGTTTTCTATATTTACACAGCGAAGAAAGGATGACATGCTAATTGTCCTGTGTAAAAACTGACCTAGGATTGGGCTTCAACCAACTTTTAAAGATCTACTTGTTTACGATTTGCTCTTTTACGTTCAGGGTTGTCTTAAAGCTGTTCCATCTTCACTGTAGTCTGTTCCTGGTGCCCCTGGAGCTGCATTTCCTGGGATTTGTGGAATCTACTTTTGCTCTGCTTGCTCCTCTGTGTTCCTCTGCTCCTCACAGATGGGCACACCAGCTGCTCTATAGCCCTGCAGTTGTATCTCCCACAAACATCGCCACTGTCCCTATGCTGGACTAAGGTGCAGGGAGACCAAGTCCCTGCACGAGTTCAAAGGACCAAGAAAGTAGTGTGTTTAACACATGTCACAACAAAAGGTCACAGAGAGGCAAAGCAACCTTGAGAAAGAAAAACATGGTTGGATGCATCATGATCTCTGATTCAAAGCATACTATGAAGTTACAATAATCAAAACAATAAGGTACTAGCACAAAAACAGACCCATGAATCAATGGAACAGAGAGAGCTCAGAAATAGACCCTCACGTTTTATGGTCAATGAATCTAATACGAAGGAAGCAAGAACATATAATGAAGAAATAACAGTCTCTGCAACATATAGTGTTAGGAAAACTGCAGATACATGGCATAATAACTATAACAAATAAATAAGTAAATAAATAAACAAATAAGTTTAATCCACCTGCTTCCGATTTTTAGATGTTAACTGGGGCTATGTGTATTATTTTTTAATGAGAGATAAAAATTAAAATGTATATACCTTTGGAAGACACAATAGGTTAACTGCTCACCTCTTATGAAGGTGTTAGCTAAGTCCAAACTCTTCTGAAATGTATACCAATTATTAATTCTCAAAATAATTCTAATTACCAATTACTAGCAGCTGGCTGCAAAAACAGATAGATGAATAGACAGATAGTTGAGTTTAAAAGAAAGCTCATAGTATGAGTGTTAATAGTCAATAATTATTTTCATATTTTGATCCGAGAGTAGGCTTTGATTGAGCAGTAAGGACCCTGAAGCCTGTTGAAGGTGGAAAGAACAATGATCTGGTAAGAGGAGGCTGAAGTGTTAAAGACAGCTCTTCATTTATCTAATCTAGTTTAACTTAAGAATCCCATTCCATTATGTACCGGCAGTTCTTCCTCTCTGGCCATGCATTAGCTTAGCATAGTTAGAGGTAGGCGCACACACTCTTGTGGAAGAAAACCTGGATTTCACTCTCACCTTGGGGCTTTAACAATTTATAACCAGCAACATCTTAGCAAGTCACTTAGCCCCCGAGTTCATGCTTCTCCGTGTAATATTTGAAAATAGTAAGTTTTGTGAATAAGAGAATGTACATGCAAGTTCTTTGTAAGTTGTAAAGCTTACACATTTAAGAAAAATTTAATATTGTTTTAATAAATGCAACTGATCGAGAAGCGAAAGGGTTGTGTCCTTACCACAGATAGGATTAAACAGCATCTGTATGTTCCTAACAATAGTAATGGAAAGAAGGAGGAAGAGTGACAGGTGGGAAAGGCCACAGTGGGTTCATTAACATCTAAAGACCATTGACATTTGTGTCCCTACCCTACAGGCTCATGTGAGCAGCTGCTGCTGCTCTGTTTGGTTCACCCGAGCACAGCCCGTGATAGATGCTACATAACTATCTGGTGGGTGAAGAAATACAGGCTTTTCTTCCCTGTTGGTCAGTAATCAGGGTGTCTGTTTTCATATCTGCCTAGAAAGCAAAGCCACAGTGACACTGGAAACCTGCCATTCAAGCAACTGAATTGCCTCACTCCATTTCACCTGAATACAGATGCAAGCCCACTGTACCTTTCCACTTTTCCAAGAACCAGGGGCCACTGCTCTATGTCCTATATGCAATTCAGAATTGTTTGGGTCTTGAAAAGATGTTTTCACTTTCCCAATGCAGTGGTCTCCGTATGGGGGTTCCTACAGTCCAGGGGTGATGAAAGATAACCTATTGGTTTGCAGGAAGAATTTATTTTTATCTTGTACTTTAACAAATGTGCATATAGACTATTATATACTTAATCAAATGATATCCCAACCATCTATATAATTTATAAATACATATACATTTATTAATCAGGGCTCAAAATATTATTGTGATTAGAGGTATGTAATGGACATCCTCCATACCCACCCATGACTCTCCTGTCTTCCAGTGTCCTCCTGCCAACTTTCATACGCCTACTTGGCTTCTCTGTGTCTGAGAGCTATTTCAGGAACCTCGGAAGTCTGCTCTGCCCACCTCTTGTGAAAGCTGGAAATATCCCAGGAATCTCTAGCCCCTAGAAACAGCCTTCAAATGGTGATTATTTCAGCCAATGGTATATTAATACCCCAGCTCCTGCAATCCTCAGACAAGATAATTACGAGGCTTGTGATATTGCACCATTTCATAGAATTTTCTACATGTTTGAGTTCCAGTCACCCTCTGAGGTGCCCAGTTTAATAGAAAACCTTTTGTTTGCTCCCTGCCCTTCCCTGTTTCATGTCTCCTTGTCTCTATATAGCTCCTGGCACTTACTTCCCAAGCAGAAGCAGGGTCTTGTTTCTGAGAGTACTCCAAACCAAAACAGGTGTGGAGTCACAACCATTCAGATGCGACTGCTCCAAACATGGCCCTGTTTTAGTGACGATCAAGGCAATGTGCTCACTATCACTGACCGAGCAAAACCAGCCCCGTTTTACGTCTCTATGGCATAGAGTAATTGCAGTGGGTAGAATAGCTAAGAAACATGCAAGAAAACTTGGCAGAAAAACTTTAGGTCTGTCCTTAGACTGGTTTAAGGGTCCCTTTTTCCCCTTTCACCAGTGCCTCTAAGGTCCACACTGGGCTGCTCTCGGGTTCTGAGTAGAAGGACATGGTGGTGACGACAGTATCAGAAATAACTCTGCTTTCGTTTTGCTGGAATTACTTTTCTCCCATTAATTCACACAAACAAAATTGTGGCTCGCTAGGTTGCTGTGTTTGTTTTGTTTATTTAAACAGACTTCAATGCCTCCTGGAAAATGAAAGGAAAAATAATGACGATAATAAAAACTAAGCACTCCCGATGAGAGATGATTCTTCTTGAATCAGATACTTTTCAGTATGTAGCTTCCCTCGGGAATTTGCAAGAGTGCATCCAATTCTAATATTTATCACCTAATCCAAGGCACTGTCTTTGAATCTTTCCTTCCAAATATTAACTCTGAAGGTTATGATGTTCTTAAAATAGGCTTTTGAGTTCAAGGAACTATAATATGGGAGATGGAGTCCTACACTTTATATTTTACAATGTACATGAACACATTAGGAAGAAGGATGAAGAATTTTATATTCTCTACATGCATCTGCTGTGTTGTGTCTAAAGGGAGTAGTGGAATACTTCTCAAGTATTTTAAATTGATGCCTTCTTAATTACTTAATTTGAAGGACACATATTCTGGCTCTCAGTGACATGAATTAGACGCATACATGTTACACTTCTTAGCCAACAGTATGCAAAGATGTGACATATCTTGGAAAATTTTTCATATTGTTTATCTCACTTCTGTAATAGGTGGAGATCAGACAGGTTAGTAAGGATCCCCTGATAGCCCCACTACAAAATCCACTGAGTTTAGAATCAGTGGTTAAGATTCCTCTTGGGGTAAAGCTGCTCATTCACATTAAAAAGTCAATGAGCAGTCATTTGGCACAAAGTTCTCTCAGGTGTAATGGACATTCTCCATACCCACCTGTGACACTCATGTCTTCCAGTGCCCTCCTGCTGGCTTTGAGATGCTGACTTTCCATTTTGCCAAGTGATGGAATTTCAATATGGAATCAGCTTTTCTTTTTAAGTAATAAAGAGCAACATATGTGTAGAACCCCTGGAAATTGTTCATCTTTTGAGAGCAATGGCCTATGCCCTCAAGCTTAGTATTAAAATTACACAAATTATAAAGTATGAGAGATTACTAAGAATATAATCAAAATATTGAAATTCAAAATCACAATGTTCCTTGGTAATGTTCATGAAAATAATAATTGTGATGTTTTGAATTTATGTAGCACAACAAATTCACAATAAGCCATAAATCAGCCAAAACTACTTCATCACATAACATTTTCTCTCTTTGTAACTTTTTAGAATATTCTACTTTTCAATAATTGTTTTATGTATTCTTATGTTAGCAACCAGATTTAAAGTTCTTTGAACTCTTTCAGTACTGTGTCCATCTCGATAGTTAATAGTGTTGGATTTCTTTAACAAATAAAAACAGATTAATATACCACTTTGTGTAGCCATGTCATACCATCAATTTGTCTAACTTTAGAATCTACTGCATTCAATATACACTGAATAAATCCTTTATCTTTCTTTCTATTTATTATGTTTCAAGATATGTTTTGTCCTTTCTGGTCAGTTATTTCTTTCTCTAACCTTGAAAGTGAATTAGTCACTGGAACTGATCCTTTCTCTATCAGAATCACAGAAAGGCCTTCACATATTAATTAACACACACACCAACATGTAGTCTTAGTGAAATAACGAACCTCATGAATGATATAATGAATACACAAAAAAAAATGGTTATTGATATGAACTAAACAATCTCTTCTGCTGGTCAGTGGAGATAGTTCTTGTCATCAATTTAAGAGTATTTTCTAAATTTAACACTGTGCTTAGAACATTTAACAACTAATGAATTTTTATTTTTAATTCTACAAGTGCATGAAGCTAAGGTGAGGTTCTCAAATTAGTATTTAAAAAATACACCCACCATTTGTATGGATTATGAGAAATACATAAACCTTGAGAAAAATATTTCACATTCTTCAGTGTTAATTCTAACATTCTGTTCTGCTAAATTCATTTTCAACTCTTTGGGGAAATATCTAATGAACAGAAATAAGATCACGTGGAATTTATTTACTGCCATCACAATGTAGCCACTGCTGACATCAGTAACAATCCCGAGGTATTTCAGAGAAGACCATATATCCCAGTGTAAGCCGGCCTTTGTGTTTCTACTATAGAAGGGAGCACAAAACAAGTTAGGATGGTGATTTTGGATAGAGATGACACTCAGAATTTTATTTTCTTTTGTCCAGTATTCTTTTGTTTTAAAAAAACTATTAAGAACACATTGAGGAAAGATATAAACGAAGGACAAAAAAGAGAGAAATTATGATTAGATTTATAGGAAAGTCAAAATGATGCCATGCAGATATGCAAATAGGAGCTCTCCCTTATAAAATACCACAAAAGCTATAACTGCTTTTACTTTTCATGACTAGTATTAATGAATGCTAAAAATGGCTCTAACAGTGGTGCCACCCCAACCCTTTCATTGTACTCTGAGTCGCACCTAGGTATTCAGCAGGCAAACACAGGAAACAAAAGCAGGGAAATGAATAAAAGATAAACTGTTTTCAATTAAGAAAAATGCCCCCGCACTGCTTTCCAGCTCAGGCACTCATTTATTACAAATCTGCTCTCTTTTTCTTTTTGGCACCACTTGGTAATTTTACTTCCTAAAAGGATACAGCATGAAGGCTATTGAGCTGGAAGCAAATATGAGATCAAATAACCTGTTTATATATGAATACATAAATGCAATAGCAGTTTTACCATGAATATGCTGGTAAATTCTTCAGTCTAGATCTCTCTACTAAGACTTGTAGACCCAATAGCATACCCTAAAGCTCCTCTAACCTGCACAGTGTTTCTCAAACTCAAATGTTCAAAACTGAACTAAGTTTAGAAGACTGGCCTCATCCTCATAGCCCAGTTGGCTATCCCAGAAACCTTCTGGTCTCATATTTTTTGGCTAACCTACCATCACTGCCATCACTACCACCACACTTACCCAATCACCCAGGTCAATCTATCTTGTCTCTTTATTTTACTTTTTTTTAACTGCAGAATTTAACTCATTTACATTTTAAGTAATTATTGACACATAATCATTTATTATTGAAAATTTTAAAATAAATTTTTCTGGTTGTTTCATAGATTCATTGTTCCTTATTTCTTATCCTGCTGTTTTTTAATGTATGTGTCTTGACGCATCTTGGAATAAGTATAGTTTGACTGCTTTACCCTGTCTCTTTAATAGTTTTCCAATCCATTTCCTCCAACTTCAATATTGACTTAATTTTGAGACCATCTTCCTTTCTTATCTCATTTATTAATCTGGCCTTCATCTTTTCAGTCTTCTTGCTAAAATCATTTTGTATTCTTCAATCATAGTCATTTCTTTTAAACACAAATCAATCATTTCTACTCCTTGGTTAACTCTTTAAAGATATTTCACTTTCCTAAACTCAACCTCGTTAAGGCGATATGAGCCTTAATATCTGTCATTGCCAGCTTATGAAGTTACATCTTCCCCATCAATTTAGTCGAGTTGTTCTGAACTACTTTCATTTAGCACACATCATGTTCTCCTCTCTGGCAATCCTTCAGCCTCATCTGATATTTTATAACCCTAAAGATATCCTTGTGTACTGTTTATTTTTAGCCAAAACCACTCTAAATACACAGATATGAGTGTACCTGCACACAAAAGGCAGAAATACTAACTCTAAAAGCACTCAGCCTTATATCTTTCTGGGTTGTATGGGCTTTCTATTTACTGAATAGTCATCTATCCTGGAGAGTACCACATTGTACCTAGAAAAATAACCTATCCTAATGATAAAATTAACATTGCCTTTAGAGGCACTGGAAGATTTCATTATAATGTTTTCCTACCTCTTGTTTAGATTAGGGAATTCAGGGAATTCCTGAGAATTCAGAAAATCAACATTTACTTTAACCTTTCATCAGCATGGAGAAATCATGTTCTTTCTCTGAGAGAATTGTGACACAGGGCTTTTCTTTGTAATAGAAAACTGAGGCTGACTTTCCAACTGTCTCTGATGAATATCATCTCATAGATCTCTTAGAAGTCGTCTAGTTCAATCCTCTAATTTCAATGTGAGGAGTCTGAAGCCCAGATGAATATCACAGTCTCTCTGAACATATCTACTATTATTGTTTTAATTTTCTTTCAGAACATCTTGGAGGTTATTTCCCCATAGCTCAAATGTTTTCATTTTCCTTTTGCATTACCTGTGAAGAGATAGAAAGATAAGTCCTAGGCTTATCTTTTGAAGCCCTGGATTATATGTTGTATGAAAAGGTAACAGAAATTTTATGATCAAGGAAACAGTCAACCCAAGAAATTCCCTCAACCTGACACAAACCACCCATTCCCTAGCCCCCTGGAAGGTGTATCAAATTAATTGTTCTCACTCATGGGCTGCAGCTTTAAGATTTTCGTGGCCAGATGCAAAGTTTTATATTCCTAAAATTACTGGAATCCAATCCATGTTTTACATGATGGCGACTGTGCCTTTTTTTCATTTACTTATTTAATTGAACATCAAGTTGATTGAGAATACTGCTTACAGGTGCTTGAGCATCCCACTGGATTCTGTATTTTTTAAAGGTGCAAAAGTGGTTTTACAAGTGTGTTTCATTAAGCAAAGCAAAACTGCAACAAAACAGAATCTCATCAATAATCGTATGTATGAGCAAAAGGGCCTATTAATCCATCGAACATAATTTGGCATTTGAGCCTTCTGCCATAAAATGGAAAAGTGATTTACCAAAGTAATATATCATTTCAGGGGCTTGGGGGTAGGGTGAGGAGGGTATAGTTACAGAAAAGTTTAAACTGAGTCAATCTTGCAGCCAAAGGAAATAGAGGGTAAGGACAAATTAAGACCTAAACTCACAATTGTTTACTAATGGAGCTATTAAATTTAATTTGAGAATCCATCTAAGAAGAATAAACTGAGTCATAGACAGAAACATCATGGCCAGAAGAACAGAAACATCAGAAAATATTCACAGAACCCAACTATCAGATCTGCATTTTAAATATAACTCCTGCACTAATGGAGGGATGGGAATGGAATGATGAAAGAAGGGCGGTAGCTCCAAGCTCACATCAAGAAGAAAAATTGGAGGATTAAACTGCTAAAATCTGGAGGATTACAAATTACATTTTATTTTAAGAGGCTTCTGCAAAGTTGTTAGGACGAAGATTCTCATTATAGATGTTCAAAATATTCATTATTCATTATAGAACATGTAAACTTTATCAAACTGGAAACGAGACCAATTGTAAGCACACAGCTTTATATTTCTACCCACAGCCCCAAACTGAAGATCAAATAAAGAATAATATTGTGAAAATAATTTTGTATAACTAAATAACCTTGTGAAACTCTACTATTATTATTTCTAGGAACATTTGATTCCATACAGATAAAACAGTCTGCTCTAATCTCCTTTGCTGATTCTAGAAAGAGTTTCCAATTCCAGGATGCAAAGTGATGCCCAGATATTCCAAAGCTGTGTGAGTTAATACTGAACCAGGAAAAAATAATGGAATCAAGATGCAGCACAAATGTAAAGCTCATGCAATGACAGACGTCAGTTGGTTAGTTTCCTTATGTCCATAATTGACAGCAAAGACAATCAGGTCCTGTTGAAGGAATACTGTCTTTTCTGAAGAATTCCTGGGGATTAATGGATGGTCAGAGTGAACTGTTGGATGCTTATAAAATACTACAGGCTTGGTGCACAAAATTTGTGCATGGGTAGGGCCCCTAGGCCTGGCCGGCGATCAGCGCCCATCTGTGGGGCAACTGAGGGGGTGATCGGGGGGGGGGGGGGCCCCTCACTGGCACCTGCCTTGGCTGGCCTGGAGCCACCTGCTTGCCATTCCGGTTTCCCGCCACCACTGGTTGCCTCCCTCCTTGGGGCGACCGGCGGGGAAATCAGGGGGCCCCTGCTGGGACCTGCCTTGGCTGGTCTGGGATCTGTGGGCTGGGGAAAGCTTCTGCATTGAGCGTCTGTCCCCTGGTGGTCAGTGCACGTCATAGCAACTGGTCATTCCACCAGTTGTTTTGCCATTTGGTCAATTTGCATATTGGGCTTTTATTATATAGGATAATAGCTTACATATTGTTAGCTTTAAAACATTAAGAATATTTTTCTGATTGAGAAGTAAATGCATATATATTATAAAAATTAACATAGAACTCCAAAATATATAAAGTAAAAGTTCACCACAAGCTTAAGAAAAACATGGGTGCCACTGTCAGTAAAGTGTAGGGAGATAGAGCTTGAATAGTAAGGGGGGGTGGTGAGCAGAGCGGAGGACTGTTCCCAGAAGTCTGATGTCAATGTCAAGGAGGTCAGGGGAATGGCAGCCTTAAAAAGAGAGAAAAGTGGGATAAAGAGTGGGATAAAGTGTTCCCTAGGACAGAGGATAGACGAGACATGACCCCTTGGTTTAATTTCACTGCAAAGGAACTTTAGTAGGAATAAAGTTCCTTAGACATCTTCAAATATTTACTAGTTTTCTCCATTTTGTTGCTTTAGCCCTTTTCATTTTGAGGCTCAGATTAACTTACTGACACCCATTTGTTTGCTTGCTTGCTTTTATGTTTAGGCCATAATTATTTATTCTGCTCATGCTGTGGATGTTTTTTGGTTTATCTTGAGATTTGTATATTGGTTTGCACCATCTTGATATTCAGGGACCATAAAGTATGATAACCCAGCTAGGGTCTCATAAGACCAATATCATCTCACTGAAGAGTTAGATGATAGTTTTCCTTTATTTGTCACAAAAAATAAATCTTGTTCATTCTATCTTCTTAAAGTATACTCTTGATTCATATAACAAAGAAAGGAAGAGAATTGACATTAACTAAATTAAACGAAGCACAACTTACCAACTATCAATAATTTAAGAAAAAGGAATTCTCTAAAAACAAAAGAACTGTTCAAAGCATATGCCTTTCCCCTCACCTTTCACAGTCAAGCTTGGCGTTTATCTAAGACAATATGATTTATTCATTTATTCAACCAGAGTTAAGCTCTACTGTATACCAGATACCATTTTAGACCCCCGTGATTTAGTGGTAAATTAGGAAGCTCTTGCCCCTACCTTCTAGTGGGATATTAAAAACATAAAGTAAAAGTTCCATAAATGACTGCATTAAATTCTAGGAAGGCATTAGACAAGTTGCTAAAATGGCTTATAAGCCAAGCCATTCTTTTAGACGGGCTGCACCAGGAAAGGCTTTTTGTGGAGGGGCAGATAATCAGACTGAATAACAGGAAGGCGCTTTCCATGCTGATCATGAGAAGGTTCCCTATGCAGAGAGCAGCATATGGCATACTCTCCATGCAGAAGCCTCAAGGCAGAAAAGGGCATATGTTCAAAAACAACAAAAACAACAGCAACAAACACTGAAAAGCAAATAAGTGTGGGCTAGAACCTGATTGAAGCAGCTCAAGACAAAAGAGGTGGGAAGCTCTAGACCTCGCACTGAAGGCCATGATAAGGAGTATAACAAAGAAAGAAAGGGGAGAATAAAAATGAGTCATCACAAACACTCCCTCAGCCTGGTAATCAAGCTTTAATTACCATCATCAATAAGTCATGCTGACAGTGTTGGAGTCCAAGGCAGGCTGCCCCCAAACATCCTACGTGGCATATTGGTTATTTTGAATGAACGTTCTGGAAAAGTAACCAGTGATGGAAGGGCTGGTTGACCTTCCATTTTCTCCTTGGAGCAGGAAGTAAATTTCCCCTGTGCAAGGTGCCCTTTTTGCTGCAAGGGGACTGAGAGAGACATTCTGATCATGAGTTAAGGAATTCAGGGTGAAAGCCTGCATAAACAAACTTGGTACTTCTTACTAATTTACTACCCCAAACTCATTCTGTTTAGATTACTCACTAATGAGCACTCAAACATAAGTTTCTTTGTTCTGTCAGCTCTTCATACATTTATTGTTTCTTTGTCTAAGTTATAAATAGCTTTCTGCTTCCATCCTTTCTTTGAGCATCATTTATGATCTCCTGTGTGCATATCTCAAACTGGTTTTTCTCCCATTAATCTGGTCTTGTTTTGATTGTATTAGTCCAACATAAGAACTCAGGAGGGGTAGAGGGGTGAGTGTCCCCCTCTCCAGAAATAGCCTCTACCCTTAATCTTCTGTGGTCTTCCTTCCCAGAAAACCATAGCCTTAGTCTAACCATGAGACATCAGACAAACCAAAATTGAGGAGTATTCTACAAAATACCTGACCAGGACTCCTCAAAGCAGTTAAAGTCCCTAAAAAGGAAAGTCTGAGAAACTGTCACAGTATCAGGAGCCTGCAGAGAAAGAAACCGCAAGTACATTTATTGTAGTATCTGGAAGGAATCTCAGTAAAAATATATTGGGTAAAAATGAAGGAAATCCCAATAGAGTATGGGCTTTTGTTAATAATAATATATCAATATTGGTTCATTAGTTGTGTCAAATGCATCACACTAATGTATTTAACAACAGAGAAACTAGGTGAGGGGTATATGGAAACTCACTATACTATCTCTGTAACTTTTCTGTGAACTCTAAAACTATGCTAAAATTAAAACATTTATCTCAAAAAATGAGTCCTAAAGTTTTGAGGCTTATGGTGGTGCCATTTCCTGAAATGAGAAAGGCAAGGAAACAGAGGAGGGATGGATGCAGAATGAGAGGAAACAGTTTTCAAGAGGCAGCAAAATTTTACTCTGGACCACTTTAAGTCAGAGATATGGTGAAACATCCAAAGAGGGAGGCCAGACAGGTGGGAATGGCATTGTAATGTTATTTACCGCAGCCAAGATATTAAAGCAACCCAAGTGCTCAATAGATGACTGGGTAACGAAGACGTGGTACATATATACAATGGAGTACTACCTGGCTACAATAAAATAAAATAAAATAAAATAAAATAAAATAAAATAAAATAAAATAAAATAAAATAAAATAAAATAAAATAAACTCTCACATTACTACAACATGGGCGGACCTACATGGTAATAGGCTAAGTGAAATAAATCAAGCAGAGAAAGACAAATGCCATATGATTTCACCTCTATGTGGAAAAGAACAAAATAAACAAAACAGAAACAGATTCATCGATACAGAGAACAAATGGAGGACTGTCAGATGGGAGGGGGTTCGGGGCTTAGATGTAAAAGGTGAAGGGATTAAGAAATACAAATTGGTAGTTACAGAATAGTCATGGGGATGTCAAGTTACAACATATACAGAATATAGTCAAATATATGTAACAACTATATATGGTGCCAGGTGAGTATTAGAATTATTAAGGGGAATCACTTCATAAATTATATACTTGTCTAACTACTATGCTGTACACCTGAAACTAATATAAGATAATATTGCATTTCAATTGTAATTGAAAAATAAATAAAGCAAAATTTTACAAAATAAATAAACAAACAAAAAAGAAAGTAGAATGGTGGTTACAGGAGGTGGTGAAGGAGAAATGGGGTGTTACTGATTAATGGGTACAAAGTTTCAGTTTGAGATGATAAAAGTGTGGGAGATGGATGATGATAATGGTTACACAGCAATGTGGATGTATCTAATTCCACTGAACTGTGCACTTTAAAATAGTAAATTTTAGGTTAAGTATTTTTTACTTCAATAAAAACAGTGAATGGCTCTGGGTAGTTGGAACACAAGCATTTATTTTCTAGTATCCCTTTCAGTATTATAAATGTAATAACAAAGAAGAGCGAAGTACACACACACACACACACACACACACACACACACACACGCATACACACTCACAAATGAGAAGTGCTGAAAAGAACAATGAAGGTGGAGAGGGACAGCTGTCTACAAGGCATGTCTCCCTGAAGTAGTGACTTGCAGTTGCTTGACTTTTTCTAAGGGTCATTTCCCAGAAGGTCTTTTCTTTAAACACCCCTGAGGCCTTCTATGACTATTCCCAAGGATGACAATGCGGCAGAGAGATGAAGACATTAACTTGCTCCAGCTCTTACTGGCTCTGTGATCTTATGTTACTCAACCTTTCTGTGCCTTGTTTTCCTTATCTGTAAAATGGGATAGTATTAATCTTGCAGGTTTGGAGAAGGCTGATGAAGGTAAATTATACATAGAACAGTTGGGCCTTAAGATGTACTCAATGAAGGGCAGCTTTAATTACCATACACAGTGTCGTTGGATGGAGACATCTGTCATAGTCTCTCCAAGGTGAGTGAAGTCAGAGGTGCAAAGCCTGCGTCCTGCACTCTCTTCAGCTGGAAGGTTCTATTGTTACTCAATAGAGCCAAGCCTGTGGTTCCTGGTTCTCCCTAGAGCACTCTGGTCAACAGAGTTTCCTTCTGCCTCTGAGTCACCATTCTCACTACTGCACAACATGGCAATTTCCTTTCTTGAGGCTGGACATCCTCCGGGGATTCTGCAAACAAAAATTACTTACTTTGAAAGGTAGCTAATGCTCACAAAATATGCTGTTCAGAACCTTCTTTTTTCTCAGAATAGTCTGATCAATCTCCGTTAGTTATTCTTAGCTGTGCACACACAGCAGTACCTTGCCTGGTGTTAGAGGCAGCTACATGAAGAGCAGAGGTGATGTCACAGTTCTGATTCTATAGGCCCACATCTTTCCTTAGATTACATCTCAGTCACCTTCTTCCCCAAGCATCTCAGCAAGACACACACCCAGAGCTTCCAGAAATTATATTTAAATGCAAACTAGACATTTCTTCTCCCCAAGATTAGGAATATATCATCTCCATTTTAAAGGAATTTCCTTGACAATTTGGAAATAACTTTAACCTATGATCTCAGGTTAGAAAAATATACCTGCAGGAATATTAATTGTAAGGTTCATGCTGGAGTTTGGAGAAAAACAATTAGGAACATCTGGATATAGGGTGTGTTGGACAGAGAGAATTCCTTATTCCTCAGGGGTGAGCCTAGTCAACCAAGGAGGTGGCCAAAGTGCCATGTCTGCTTCTTGTTTGTGAAAGATCACTGGGTCCAACGGGGATAAGTCAGTCAGTCTAACAAGAAACATAATTTAAAGATACAGTCAACAGCCCTGACCAGTGTTGCTAAGTAATTAGAATATCAGACTGAGCATGAAGGGTCTTGGGCTTGATTCCTGATCTAGGGCAGGTATCTGGATTTCAAGTTAGCTCCCAACCCACTCTCTTAGAAAAGTAATGGAGAAAATATCCTCAGGTGAGGATTAGCAAGACGAACAAACAAAAAGATACAGTCAACTAAAAAAATAGCAGCCCTATAACAGTACTATATAGCTAAACAAACCAAATAAAGAGTTGGAGGTTTTATCTGAATCTAAGTTTTTATGAATAGTAATAATAATTTTAGCATACTCATTTGCATAGCATTTTGAGTGTTTACAAAATGTTTCTGAATGTATTTCTTCTGACTCTTGAATAAGCTTAGGAAGTCAGAAGTATAGCTATTGGTAACATCCATTATAGAAACAAAGAAGCTACAGGGTTAGGTGAGGTCTGGAGGGCCGCCGTTTTGGAGAAAGGCGCAGTGCACCTGAATTGTAAGAATTGACTTGTTTCCTGATTCTGTCATATGTTTAAAGCTGATATTGGACAAACTCTTAAATAGTCATATTCCCCACCTGGAAATCAGTAATAACACCTACCTCACAGGATTGCACAGAAAGCAATAGATGCAAAAATAAGCATGAAATCAGTAAATACTCAGCGGGTATAAAATGGTCATTGTCTTCCTTAGCTCAAGAAGCAAAGCTACCTGCAAAGGGCTAGAATTCCGCGGTAACTGAGCACACTGCTACCCCTTCTCAGAACATCATCTATCCATCAGTGTTGCGTAACATAACAATATCAAAGAGCAACAACTAATTCTGAAGGAAATGAGGGCCACACAAATTGGGCTGTGAGACAGAGAAGTTCTTTTCTTGAATAGGTAATCACTTTTCATTGGAATAATCACATCAACATTGTTTTGAAACTCCCAAATCACTTTATTAACCAGAATAACTTCTTACAATTTTCCCATTGGAGGAAATAAAACACATCATAGCCCCACTTTAAATTAAGAGAAACCATGAGGCACAGGGCTCATCAACAAACAAACAGTCTGAAGAGAAAAACGCTAACCTCTTTTATCTCAAAATGTATTCCCTAGCAGAGAGCTTTTGCCCTGGAGATTGAGGACTGATGATTGGTGTGACTTGAAAAATATTATTCCTATTCATGTATGTAATTCCTTTCTGAAAACCTGCTAAAATAGTTTGCACTGAATTCCCATACCTTCCAACATCACAGGTCAACATTTCACTTTAGGCCGAAGCAAGGATGAAACCAGGAAAGTTCCCAGGGGTTTCACATCTCTGCTCTCCCCGGCGCAGGCCTGGGCAGGACTGTGCACATGTATAGGACACCACAGGGAAGAGGGGCATTCAGCTCCTACCCATTTTGAGAGGCTCCATACTAGGGACCCAGGGACTAAGCTATGACTTGATGCTCTAGTCTTCTTGGGGGGATGGCAGCACACAGGTCAAGTTCAACTGTTTAAAGACAACAGAACAAAGCAGCATGCCTAGCAGAGCCAAGGCAAGGAAGAAAATGGGAATGGAGATCGTTCATCTTAATGCAGCCCCGAGGGAATAGCAGCTATCAGTCCCAGAAAGCTCTCCTCAAAGCTTCCCAGGGGATACTTTATGCTCCCCCCTGCACCGCCCTGCCACCAGAGGATTTGGTAATATTATTATTGAAAGGGCGAGGGCTATGCCCTCCATCTTCCCCCGTATCCTCCATGTTGGGGCAGCAGCCATGTGCTCAGGAAAGTACCTTCTTCCCGGAAGCCCAGGCCTCTGCTGGCCACACCTGGAATCTTTTTAAACTAACCAATGACAATCAGGGGACGTGCGCGCCATGGAGATGACCACATCCTGTGTAATGAGACACTGACTTGTGCCTGGCCAATTGGAAGGACCCACAGTCACCTCTCTACCCCCCTATAAAACTCCTCTTCCCATCGGGCTAGGTCTCTCTCTGCCACCTGCTGCTGTGTCAGTAAGGAGGGTAGGGGAGCCAGATCCGGGTTTGAATAAAAGACTCATTGCTTTTGCATCGGACTCGCTGGCTCCCTGGTGGGGTCTTAGGAATCTTGAAATCTGGGCATAACAATTATCAGATCCATCACCTCATTTTATTTTAACAAAAACTCCAAAGGTTGATAATAACAAGTTGAGGAAATTCAGGATTAGCAGTCTCAGGTGCCTTTCCCAGAGTGATATGGCTTGAATGAGAATTCAGAAAGCCCAACTCCTATCCGGTTGTGTTTTCTGAGATATATATATATATATATATATATATAGTAATATACCCGCTACCAGAGGATTTTCAAATCTTGTAGGTAGCTGTCCTTCAGATCTACTTCCCCCCAAACATCAAAGCACCTCCCAAGGTGGGGGCATTTTCCTCCCCACTCTGCTTCTTCAAATGCAGAATGGGGCCACAGTCAGATCACAAGATAGTTCTAAGTAAAATTAAAAGTATATATCCTTATCACATGCTCTCACTCTTGTGGAATCTAAGTAACAAAATAAACTGATGAATGAAGTGGATCCAGAGACAGGGAAACATGGAACAGAGTGGGGAATCTTGGAGGGAAGGTGGGAGAGGGTGGATGGGTGGGAGGTAATCAATCAACGACCTTATATGCATATATGCATGGCCCATGGCCACAGACAATGGGGTAGAGAGGGCCTGGGGCTGGGGGAGGGCCGGAGGGGGGTCAATGGGGGAAAAAGTATCGTTAATACTTTTAACAATGAAGAATTATTTAAAATATATAAGCTTCCCACTAAGTGTGTGCGTGGGCGGGGGCGGGGGCGGGGGGGGGGGGGGAGGGGGGGACTGCTTCACAGAGAACAAGCATCGGAGACTTCTTTGCCTCTCCTGAGTGGATATGGGGTTTCCCTGGGAGGGAGGGAGATTCCTTCCTGTGGGTCAGTGAGGCTTTGAGTTCTACAGCGAAGTCCCTGTTCTTTGAGGGTGAGTTGATTAAAAAAGAAAAATTTGGACCCATCATTCTTAATTGACTTCTCTGTAACCCAGCTAGAGGATTTATTACAGATGAGTTTGCAGTTGACTTTTGTTACACACTCAAGGGCACTTCTGGCAAGAAAGCAGTGGGTTTTCTATGGGGGAGGATGGAAAACACAACCGGATAGGAGTTGGGCTTTCTGAATTCTCATTCAAGCCATATCACTCTGGGCAAGGCACCTGAGACTGCTAATCCTGAATTTCCTCAACTTGTTATTATCAACCTTTGGAGTTTTTGTTAAAATAAAGTGAGGTGATGGATCTGATAATATCTTACAAATTGTAAAGGGTTTTTTTTTCTTTAACAAAGTATTGTTTATTTTAAGTCATTATTAGCAAACCCACAAATATGACTTCAAGAAAGTGGTAATCAAGTGCAAAGATGAAGAGCTGGACCTGAGTTCTGAAACCCAAACTGAGACACCTGATCCACTAGGGACAAGTATGGATAATGGAATACAGAACTTGTCAGAGACACCTCAACAAGTCAAGCTACCCTAACGGTTAGTGGTCGGCAAACTGCGGCTCAGCAAACCGCAGCTCGCGAGCCACATGCGGCTCTTTGGCCCCTTGAGTGTGGCTCTTCCATAAAATACCGACTTCTGCGCATGGGCCACGACGTTTCAGTTGCACTATGTGTGCGCGCCTGCACGTGGTATTTTGTGGAAGAGCCACACTCAAGGGGCCAAAGAGCCGCATGTGGCTCGCGAGCCGCGGTTTGCCGACCACAGCCCTAACCCTAACCATAACCCAAACCACAAGTGGTCAGGCCACAGTGCTTTTCCCATTTTCCTTACTTTCATTCAGAACTAAGTAGAACTAGTTACACTTGCAGAAAAACTGCAAGCCTCAATGAAGCTTCTTCTAAAAGAGGGGTCAGATAACTTGTCTATAAAGCACCAAATAGTAAATATTATTATTATTGTTATTTTAAAATATATTTTATTTATTTCAGAGAGGAAGAGAGAGATAGAAACATCAATGATGAGAGGGAACCATTGATTGGCTGCCTCCTGCACGTTGGACCGAGCCCAAAACCCAGGCATGTGCCCTTGACCAGAATCGAACCGGGGACCCTTGGGTCTGCAGGCCGACACTCTATCATCTATCTCTATCCACTAAGCCAGGGCAGATAGTATATATTATTGACAGTGAAGGCCACATTTCATCTCTGTTGTTCATTCTTTTTCTATTTTGTTTTCATTTTTAGTATTAATACATCTGTGTCTCAAGAGGTTGAGATGGCTTACAGTGGTTCTCAACCTGTGGGTCACGACCCCTTTGGGGGTCGAACGACCCTTTCACAGGGGTCGCCTAAGATCATCGGAAAACACATATATAATTACATATTGTTTTTGTGATTAATCACTATGCTTTAATTATGTTCAATTTATAACAATGAAATTGGGGGTCACCACAACATGAGGAACTGTATTAAAGGGTCGCAGCATTAGGAAGGTTGAGAACCACTGGCTTAGAAGATATGTAATAAAAAAATATACATAAATATAGGAAACCAGAGGAATGCAAAACCAGAGCAGGAACATATAACAATAAGCAGGTGGATTTTCTAGTCTGTTCTACCAGCACATCACCTTGAGCCTTTTAATTTTTTTAACACCTTTTTAATAATGCAAAAAACATTCTTGGCTGGAGGCCATATAGAAACAGGTCAAGGCTTTATGTACTTGGCCCCAAACCCTGATCTACAACAATGCAGTGATGAGCTTTGGGAATTCTAAAGCCACATGCAAATATAAGGGATTATTTGCTCAAACCCACGCTACTCTATTTCTGACCTCCCAGTGTGCACTTTACATATTCTGATAGTTTTTCTTTACTCTTTTGGGATAGTCACTGCTTGATTCATTACAGTAGTTATTCTCTTCATATCCAACACACAGCTATAGTTTGTTGTTGAAGCCATCTGGTCTATGGTATATTTGCTAGAGGAACCCAGGCTGACTAAGACACCCCCATCTGTCCAGTGAAACCCGATTCACTCTCTAAATGCTCTATTAAACCTGGATTCAGCTGGGTTAGCCCCCTTCTCCCCTGCGGTTGCAGGAGTCCAAGTACTTCTGTCACAGCACCTGCACATCATGCATCATTGTTTATTTCTCACCTTATCTCCCAGGACAGACTGTAAGGGCTGGCATTACAATTAATTAACATCATCATCTTTGTATCTTAGATGTCCAGCAGAGTCCCTGGCTGTACCTAATTTTGCAGCAATAAATGTTGACAAGTAAATAAATAAACAAGTATCGGAATCTGTATCCGTCCCTTCTGAAGCGCTTACATGTGCTTCCCATACAAGCTGACTGAATGCTGCAGGGAGACAGAATGGTGAGGTGAGAATGACGCTGCCATGAGTGATGTGTGTTTTTCCTCAGTTTTAAATATGATCAATGTCCCCTTCACATGTGTATATGCTGATACCTCTAGAATGCGAGTTCTTTTTCAGACAGGGATGAAGTTGAAGAGAGTTCCCAGTCCTGCTCATCTTGTGAGCAAGACTGCTCCAGCTCCCTTGGGAATCTCTAAGGTCCCATAGACAAAAACTAAGAAATGCTGGGGTAGGATTTCTTTCTGTTTTCTCCAATCCTTAAGGTGATACAATCTTTCAAAGAGGGATTGTCACTCTCGTCCAAATCTTTCTTTGCATCTGTGTGAGGATGAGTGTGGAGGCGACGTCTCTCTAGGTTCCTCAAACACAGTTTCTCTGGGCACCAAGTCCCATCTGTCTTCTGATAACTGCTTACTGGTACCAACTAAAGGCACCAGCTTCTTGATGGCTTGGGGAGCTCACGTTGGAGAAACACAAAACAACTTGCTGCGATTTTGGGTGAAATGTTTCCATTTTAATTTGGGGTTTTCATTTAGTGTGAAATTCTCCTCTAGTGAGGCAAGATAAGCAGCTTTATTTCCTGGCAAAACACCTTTTGATTTTACAACTGAATAGACCCTAAAGAGAATACAGTATTTACAAACAAGGCTTCTGGCATGTTCTCCCATGCTTCCTTGCCCTCTCACAGTTCCAAACACCTCTTAAAATAGCTTAGCGAATGCCTTCCCAACATTCCCCCAGAGCACATCACGTTCCCCTGTGAGTGACAGTGGTCTGAGGGAGCATTCTGTCACCTCACTGTGACTTTCTCTGGACCAGAAGTGCCCAGGGTCCCAGACAACACCAATTCATCAACTCACTACCAATAGCTTCTCCTTTTCACTTTCTTCTGATATAAAACAAAGCAAAAAGACAACGAAAAAAAATATGGGCATTTCATTTTGAAAATATTTGTGGCAAGGCTGATTACATTTATGGTTTTTAGGACTTCAAGATGAAGTCATCTGCTATTTGGGAGAAAAGTACATTGACAGTATTGGGAAAGATGACATCAAACTACAGCTTTCCAACTTGTCCCTTTTTCTTAAAGATACTGCATAGACAACTTTTGCCAATTTGGCAGGGTATTTGACAACAGTGTCTCTTAATGACCTCATGAGCTGGGGGAGCAGAAGAAGTGGACTTTAATGTTGTTTTTTAAAAGGCTGCATCCATCATACTTCCCTCATTTAAAAAAAAAAAAATGTCATACATCTTCAGGGAAAAAGACGTTGTGTAATTTGTTTTCAATTATTCTTCATTATGTCAAGTTAAAAGGCTGAGTTGATATCTTTTCATAAGTATCAACATTATTAAAAAAGATTGGTCTAAATAGGTACTGCAAGGATGTATAGAAATCCTAATTATTTATATGCAATTCAGCAAAAATGAATAGATGAGGTCTCCAAAACTTCTGGGAAGTAGATACTCTCATGATTGGGGTAGCTCATTGAACCGGGGGGATTCTTAGCAGGGACCCAGAAAAAATGACATAATGGTGAGGCATGTTCTGATAGGTTGGTCCCACATCATATCTGTCATTAAAGTTTTGGCCATCACTCATGTTTGAACCTCAGCATTTCTAACCAAATCTTACCACTAAGTCATGAGACCCCATGGAGAAACATCAGGGAAACAGGAGAGGGGCAATGGGAAAAGAATCAGCAGCCCTACACAAATGAGGAAGAAAGAGTATGAATATTTGTATGTTTGTTATTTTTGTTTCTTAGTTTTTTAGCTCAGATCTGTCTTAGAAGGAATTAAACTAAGATTAAAAATAATCATGTGGAACATTTCATAGTGGCAGTCCTATGGGGTTATAAAATTGACAATAGGTTGGGTGTCAGGAAGTTCATCCCCAAATCCTGGCTATGTCACCTGAAATCATTGTCACTCAAAAGACAACTCACTACTATTTTTTTTTTTTTTTTTCTTTTTTTCTTTTTTTTTTAAATATATTTTATTGATTTTTTACAGAGAGGAAGGTAGAGAGATAGAGAGTTAGAAACATCGATGAGAGAGAAACATCGATCAGCTGCCTCCTGCACATCTCCTACTGGGGATGTGCCCGCAACCCAGGTACATGCCCTTGACCGGAATCGAACCCGGGACCTTTCAGTCCGCAGGCCAACGCTCTACCCACTGAGCCAAACCAGTTAGGGCTCACTACTATTTCTTGATCACAGTCTCCTTAACTGCAAAATAAAGGCATCAAGCAACGTGATGTTGAACACTTCACTAAATTATTGATCTATGAAGTTGAAGGAACTAACAGTAAACTGACAATGATACAATTGTCTCCAAAGTACATATTATTTTTTTTAAGTTTTCAGCTAGAAAAGGTCATGGGGGTGGGGGTGGGGGGGAAGGGGACATATGTAATACTTTCAACAATAAAGATTTAAAAAAGAATTACAAAAATAAATAAAGTTTTCAATTACACTTCACATCTAATATTATTCTGTAGTAGTTTCAGAGGTACAGCAAAGTGGTTAGAAAATTATGTACTTGACAGAGTGGTCCCCCACTGCTTCCAGTACCCATCTTGCCCCATACATATTTATCTCGCTATTATTGACTATATTCCCTATACTGTAAACTACATCTCTGTGTTTATTCTGCAGCCACCAGTTTGTACAGCTTAATCCTCCCACCTTTCCCCACTACTTTCTACAGACCCTCAAGTCAGGAAATGAGGTCAAAGCCTTTTCTTTGTAAGCTCTCAGGAGGTGCAGGGCCAGAGAGGACGGTTCTGCTCTAACTGCTGATGTTGCAGCAGGGCTGTGGTGAGGGCGCGTTAAGCCTGCGTAAGAAAGGGTGAAAATTGGGGGAAGTGAGGGCACAAACGCAGTGTTGTGCACAAAATAAATGTTCAATAAATATCTATTGGATAAGTAAACAAAAGAACAAATAAACGAATACTCCGATTCTATGCATAAGACCAAAGCTAGACTATGGCACGTCATCCAGAATGGCACTTAGGTTCCTCATCTTTGGTCATTGTAGGTGGAATCAAGTAAGAAGAGTCAGTGGTACTGTGACTTTGTCCTCGTGTGGGAAAAAGTCATCTGTGGTCGGAGCTAGCTAAACTTTTGTTTCAAGATGTGTTACACATAAACACAAACAAGGTGGATCCCTTTAAAAGGTTATGTCCTAGACACTAATTAAATTCAACTTAAACAAAGTAAAAACACTGCTATATACCTGCCAAAGGGATCCCACAGAAAATTTTGCTCAGGGTTAGATGAAACAGAAAAATTTGTCAGAAGGGCAGATTTATTCTGAAAGGAAAAGTTTACCTAGAAAGAGAATGTCTTGGAGCTATTTCAGAAAATGATGACTTGCTATTATGAAACCAGTAGAAGAGCAGATTAGGGTAGCAAGAAACTCAAACTTCTAGCGGAGTAGTGGCATAAAATCATCATTAAAAAAAACCCCACATTTATCTGCAGTGTGACAAGAATAGAGCCAGGCACAGATTCAATGTTGAGAAGAATTTTTTAAATATATTTTTATTGATTTCAGAGAGGAAGGGAGAGGGAGACAGAGATAGAAACATCAATGATGAGAGAGAATCACTGATCAGCTGCCTCTTGCACACCCCCCACTGAGGATTGAGCCCACAATCCAGGCATGTGCCCTTGGCCGGAATCAAACCCAGGACCCTTCAATCTGCAGGCCAATGCTCTATCTACTGAGCCAAACCAGCCAGGGCAAGAAGAATTTTTAAAATATAAATCTTGGCCCTGGCCAGGTAGCTCAATTGGTTAGAGCATCATGCCCCATACACCAAGGCTGCAGGGTGGATAGCCAGTCAGGGCACATTAAACAATCAAGCAATGAAGGCATAAATAAGTGGAACAACAAATGGATGTCTCTCTTTCTCTCTCTCTCATCAATAAAATAAAATTAAGTATATAAATCTTGCCCATATAGAGCAGGTTTCTTCTCATGAAACCAGAGGATATCAACAATGCTATCACTGTATAAAGGAATTGAATACTATAAAGTTCCTAAGTTGACGAATGGGCCCAAGCAAAGATATTGAAAGTCAGCTTTCAAAAGCAGATACCATTAGGTGCCCAGTGCAAAGGCCATGTCTAAATAGCTGGAATGACCAGACCAATATTCACACAGCATCAGTCTTCCTAAAGGCAGAGGACAGAGGACGGCACACTCAGAGGAGTCCTGAACGACCTCTTACGATGACTCTCACCTCTCAGATACAAATAAGAACACTCTGTCTGTGACTGGTAAAACAGAGTAAGATTTATGTTGCTCCATTTAAAGGTCAGGAGAAGTGCCTTGGGTAAGTTTTTGGCTTCATCATGAGGGTGACTGCTGGGGCTTGGAAGCTCAATTGGGAAAGAGAAATGAAGAAGAAACAGCTCCGTGCTGTCCTTTCTTCCCTCTTGCATTTACACACTCAAGGGAGCAGAGCAGTTGCAAAACTGATAAACTGGCCATTTAAGTCTTCCAGCAGAGAGGATATTTTTATTACCTGAATTCCTAAATAAATAAATAAATAAATAAATAAACCTTGTGAAAAATACAGTAATGAGAAAATAAAAATGGCGAAATAAAACCCACAAAATGCCAAGTAACAATGTTATTATCTCACTAAGTGTTGACACAGGAGCAGGGTGGGTTAAAGGAAAAGAGATATAATTAAAATATTCAGAACAATAACAAATTCTGTGGCTATTTTTGGAAAGTGCCAAAATTTAAGAAAATGGAAATGTAAGATTAGAGAAAATCAAATATTGTACAAGAATAAAATAGTATGGTATATATGATGAAATGAAAAAAAGTATTTAATGAATAGCTAAAATTTATCTTCAAGAAGGAAAAACATTTGCTGATTTAATAAAAACATCAAAGAAAAACTAATGCTGTGAAATATTATTCTGCACTAAAAAGGGATGAGCTCTCAAGCCATGAAAATACATGGAGGAAACTTAAATGTATATTTTAAGAGAGAAGCCAATCTGGAAAGGCTGTATACAGTATGATTACAATTATATGACATTCTGGAAAAAGCAAAATTGTGAAGACAGTAAAAAGACGAGTTGTTGCCAAAGGGTAGGAGAGAGGGAAGGATAGATAAATAGGGTAGCACAAAGAATATTTAGAGCAATGAAACTATTCTCTGTGATATTATAATGGTGGATACATGTCTACACATTTGTCAAAACCCATAGGACATGCACCACAAAGAGTGAACACTAATGTGAACTGTGAACTTCAGAGGATCATGATGGGTCAATGTAGGTTCACTCATTGTAACAAATGTGCCTCTGTGGTGCAGGATCTTGGGGGGGTTGTTAGTGTATGGGGAGAAGGGTAATATGGAAATTTTCTGTTCTTTCTACACAATTTTGCTGTGAACATAAAACTGCTCTGAAGACTGGTCTATTTAAAAAAACAAATGCTGCAAGAAAAAGTTATCATTCAATAATTATACATAGTCATGAAAAAGGCATTTTGAATTTTAGACAATTAAGCAATTGATATGGCTTCATTTTCAATTATATTTGGAAAAGCAGAAGAAGAGCTCATGGGAGTTGGAAAAAAATAATTTTAAAAGTAGTCAAATATTTGCTGCAAGTGGAATGAATAAGTCACACACATTAATGTAAAAAGGCAAACAACAATAACAACCTTTAGCAAATCTGACCAATATGTGGTGTAGTGATTTCAATAATCTGGAATTCCTAAATCTTAGGGAAATCAGCAAGTGGATTTAGTCACCATCATTTTTTTTCTGAAAATGCATCTTACACCAAGAGGTGCTGAAATATAGGAATTAGGGCAATGCCGATTAAGGGAGAAGAGAGCAGGGCTGCCAATTATAGCCAACTCTCTAAATTCAATGTCTACTACAATAATAGGACTAAATCAGGTGGAAATATAACAAACCTTAGCCACTGAAACAGCCACAGAGAAGCAGAAGCAATTAAGTAGCTGAGGACTGAGAAATGGGAGAAAGATACAAGAGGAACAGACCATGGGAACTTGCATTGTGATCAAGAAGCTGAAATAAGCCAGTGAACATGAAAGGAGAGGCATTTGACAACCTCTATTCCATGAAGACGACCCCGGGGATTCTCTCTGAACATCTCACTGATAGAGAGGTGTCATTTTATTTTGTCTGAATATGGAAATGTGCTGGGAAATAAACGTGACCTCCTTTCCATACCCCTGCTTGAAAATGAAAATAATTTGAATTTTCAGTAAATTCTTACAGAGCTAGAAGCCAAGGAATCTCCTTATAAAGGGGGGAATTTTAGAGAGGAATGCTAAGGATGCGAATTTTCTAAAGAATGTGTTATGTAACTCGCAAACTGCGAGGGAGAGGAGCAATTACCAGCTTAATTAATTAGGGCCTCATTGTAACTCCCTTGTGAAAAATAGTCCTTGATTAAAAGTGCCAGAATGTAAAAATATTGACTGATATTGAAATGTAAGAGTGTGAAATTTCAATTAGTGGTAAGAAAAATTAGCTGGTATTATCATTTACCAATAGACACTAATGATTCTTGGGTGACGTGGGACACAAACAGAGGTGACAGCGGACATGTAAACAGGAATGGAATTCATCCACTGGTGGTTCATCCCTCAGAATGGTTTGCTCCCTTGGCCTTTTATTTTGTGTCTGCAATGCAGAAGTTAATGTCAAGTAATAGCAACTGTTGTGCAGGGAATAGCGAGGACAATATAAAATAGAGGAGAGCAAATAAATATTTGTAGTAACACATCGGGCTTTTTATAGTTAATAGAAATGTTCCAACATATATACGTTCTGGAAAGATTCATAAAATCTTACTTTAGGCCTTAGATTTCCCATAGTTGGAGGCCTTACTCAGACTCTTTCCCCCTCTGTGCCTAGAAAGAGATCCCCAGGTATTACAAGGAGCAAACATCTTCCAATGTGAAGGCTATAGTTAGACTGAGCCAGGCGGTGAGTAATCCAGACAGATTCTCCATCTCACCTGAGGCTGACGCCTCGACCATAAATTCTGTTTTCATGGTTCTATTTTCGGAACATGGACTCAAAGCGTGATGTGCTTCTATTTCCTTCTCCCCTCTCTCTTTTTCCTTGACTTTATCAGAATTAGATATCGAATAATATGATGGGAAATTCTTTTAAAGAAACTGCTTATGAAATAGTAAAAAAAAAAAAAAAAACCTGACAAAACCCCCATTTTTTTAAACATACCTTTGAGGTTAGACTTGAGGCTAATGCCCAAAGCATCAAACTCACTCTTAGACCCAGAACAAGCTCTTTAGCATGAACAAGCACCAATTTCTACACTTACGAGTAGGAAGAACAAACATCTACCACTTACGGTTGGCTTAGGTATAGGAATAATATATATCTGGCTAATATGCAAAGTGTCCCCTCAGGAGCTGGACCAGAGACCAGAAATTTGATTGCTCGCTATGATGTGCGCTGACCACCAGGGGGTGGCATGGAATGAAAAAAGGCCAGGCTGCCGGCCCTGATTGGTCCTGATCACCAGCCAGGCCAGGAACACTACCCATGCATGAATTTGGTGCACTTGGCCTCTAATATATATATATATGTATATAGTAAAACAAACAAACAAACAAACAAACAAACAAAAAAAAAACTGACAAAATATATAAAGAAATGACACAGGTCCTAAACTTTGGTAGACACTCAAGAAAGAGCGGGTGGCTATTTCATTGCTTTTGTTGTCATTATTGTCACAGAGTATTTCATCCAAAATTCTGAAATTTTCCCTAACATGGAAATATCCAGTCATGGACAATGTCCAGCCATGCTCACTTTAAAAGAAAAGCACAACTGTGACTCCTTGTTTACCTTTGAATGACACCTATTGTCCAGAGACAACAGAAATTAAACCTCCGTCACCCCCCCTCCCCCGACTTTAGTACCCCCAGCACACAAAGCAAAGGGAGAAAAAGAGTCTGGAATATTAGGTTTACACATGAAAATATAGATGCCCACTCCTCTGATAAAATCTGGTAGAAAAGTAATTTTGAGGATGAAACAAGAAACAGCAGGCAGGTCTGGGAAACACTGTGGCCCTGGGGCTGCTCTTTATCTTCTCCCCTAAATGAAAGCAAATGCCCGAAGCTCTCCAAAGAACCCCATTAAGTAGAGTTTCCCTATCATTTTCCACTTTCATGCTGGTTATATGGTCCAAGCCTCTTCCCTGTGGATCAGTGCCAAGGAAGGCACCAAGTATTAGAAAATCATCATCGGGTTCAACAATATGAAATTGTGTGTGAAATATATGTTCTTCCCTCCACCATCAAATTATGTCACGCTTAGCGTTTATAAAGACTGGGAAATTAGCGTACAGGTGATTCTTTAACTCCCCATCTCACTCCTCCTAAAGAGCTCCTTAGTTAATTAAATAATCAAAAAATAATGGGCACATCTTCCTATATTAGTCTGCCTTGTTTATTGGCTTGGCATGGCTGGGGAGGTAAGGGAAAGCTTCTTTGCTTTATTAAACGGGAAGAATTATCTTCATGGCCAAGAGTGAGCAATAACATCGGGAAACATCACTATCCCTTCCCCGTTCCTAGAGGAGATATTATGCTATATCAGGTACTGGGGATCATCACAGAGCACCAACGTTTTGCAGCAATAACAGCAAAATGCATCTCCATTAACAATTCAGACAGTTCCCTCACTCTCACAAACCCCTCCACCAGGGCTGGGAAGGAGAAAGAGGAAGAGTGCCAGGTGCTTGGTCCAGCTAGATTCGTAATGAGAACCTAGACCAGCCGTGGGCAAACTATGGCCCGAGGGACGGATCCAGCCCGTTTGAAATGAATAAAACTAAAAAAAAAAAAAAAAAAAGACCGTACCCTTTTATGTAATGATGCTTACTTTGAATTTATATTAGTTCACACAAACACTCCATCCATACTTATGTTCCGGCCCTCCGGTCCAGTTTAAGAATCCATTGTGGCCCTCGAGTCAAAAAGTTTGCCCACCCCTGACCTAGACAGAACACTAGATAGGAGAGAACACAGAGGAACTTTGTATCATGCCAATAGCTTCCCGGAAATATATCAGGGGGATGGCTAGTACAAGCATGATGTTTATCATTGCTTATTAGTATTATACTAGCAATAAGTTAAATGACGAGGAGGGGGGTGAGGAAGAGGAGACGAATAAAGATAAAAGAGAGAATTTTATTGGCCAATATTTATTTAGCATTTACTCTGTGCCAGTGATTCCCCTAAGCCATTTATGTGTAGTATCACCTTAGGCAGTAGGGAGGTGGGGGTGGGGGTGGGTGAAGAAATGGCTGGTGGAGATATGGCTTGGCAAAAAGGCTTTGATCAGTCATGGAAGATCTCATGTGGGCTTATATTTAGAGTTTATCTTAGACAGTTGAGAAGCAGTGAAGAACTTTTAGTAAGAGAATGGTGTGCTCAGACTTGCATTTTAGGAAGGTCATTCTGACAGTGTGAGACATAGATTGAACTAGGGAAAGCTTGGAAGGGAGATCAGTGCAAAACACAAGGCTCACCTGGTGGCAGTTCATGTGAGAGATGCTACTGTCTGAAGAAGGTGTGTGGATGGAGATGGGAATGAATTCAGACGGAGTCTCAGAGACAGGTTTGCCTTAGTGATATCTTAGACAGAGACAGTAGACTTGGAGTGAGGAAGAAGGAAGACATGTTTATAGCAGATCAACCTCACTTCCAATTTGCCATGTAATTTGTGATCAATAATAATGTATAAATTGATATTACTGTTCACATAATAATATAAAGTAAACTTCCAAGTTTCTCCTATAACAAAGCAGCAACAAATTATATATGTACAATATAATATAAAATTATATTATACATAAAATATATAGGAGATAGAAGAAAAACATTCCCATTTTAGAACAAAATACTTCCATCTTAAAGTTTTAAACATTTAAACATAAAAAAATTTTGAGTGTCTTCTTCCAGAAATATCTCAATAGAATATGTTTGTCTGCTATAGAAATATTTTCACAACAATGTTAAATACCTAAGGGTATAAAAATCTCTCCTTTCCCATAACTTTTTAGAATTCTACACAGTAAACCACTCTTAATATGCCTAGGCAAGGAATGTCTTCTACTAATCTCTCTGTTTAAAAATATACTAATTAAAAGTCTTCTTGCTTTTGTCTGTTTCAAATTTTAATTGAAATTCAAAGTTTTAAAAACGGGTTTTGCCCTATCCAAAGTCATGTGCTTCCTGTTACTGAACACCAGAGGGCATCATTCTGTGAAAGCCTGGATTTGGGCGAGGGAAAGAGAGAAGGAATTGCACTCCTAATGAAAGAAACTGACTTTTTAATGTGTACCCTTATCTACCATAAAACATTACCATGGTAACAGCACCAGTTAAGATGATTGTATATTTAGGTCACAGTATGAAAGAAGGATCTTGTACATGTAGGGGGCAAGGAGGGAGACTGGAAACGAAATAAAGTAAGACAAGAATATATACAGTGTGGAAGCAGGCAAACCAGCCAGAACCGATCTCACCCCTTGCTAATAGCAGTTTCCCAAAGTCACATTATGTCTTTCAAAGCAAAGGTGGCTAAAAACTCTAACCAAAACGAAAAGCTGCCCCTGAAGTTCAGACCCTTAAGTACCAGCAATCTTAATTAAGAAAGAAGCACTCATTCAGCAAGGCAAAATGAATACAGGGCTAGGCTGGAGGTTGGGATGTATGCAGTTCTTGGTTAGGCATCACGTTGGAAAAGCTCCTCCATCCACTTCAACAACACGAATTATGAGTTAAACTGCGTGGACGCAAAAAAAGGCCACATGCTAACCTGACTAGCTCAGGGAAGGCCTGTGTGGCAGTTTTGCAAACTCAAGGACCTACAGTAACCACAAAGGATGGTCTGAAATTAGAACTTTAACTAAAAGCAGTTTATAGCGGGTAGTCATGTCTTAGACCAGTATCTTCCCTGATAAAGGTCAGTCTTTACCTGAACTGAGCCTATTGTCTTTTTGCACCTAAGATAACAATCCTGAAATGTCAGGGTAACTTGTAACTTCCCTTTTTCCGGACCCCTCAGGGCACAACCAAATACTATAAATTCCTCCATTGTGATTGTTATCATGTTAATTGTTGATGTTAACTATCCTGCACCCACCTAAGTAAAAGAAGCATGTATCTATCATTTTACTTTTTATCCAATTCCGGAGGTCCCCCCACCCCTTTGCTTTCTCCCACCTCCCTAATCTATCACCAGTGGATTTCACGTAACCCACTTATGTCTCCTCCTTTGATTGTAAAGTATAAAACAAGGTGAAGAACTGCCATTCTCTGGAGCATCATCCCAATCTGTTGAGATTCTGTTCCCCTGCAATTGTCTACAGTTTGGCTCAAATAAACTCACAAAATTTTTTTACAGGTTTGGATGTTTGTACGTTAACAGCTGGAAGATATAAAAATTCTCTTTTATCCTTTTGCACCAGACAAAAAAATCTCAGTATGGTTATAGGTAGAAATAGCATCTGCCAAAATTTAAGGCAATTTTGGTGCCCTCATTTTCCTCTGCCAGAGGCAAACACTGTTTAATCCCAACAAGCATGTTGCGGCAACTAAGAATCTAGTTGGCTCTGAATCTTTCTCAGTTAGGGTGGAGGGGATACCACACGAATATGCACAATTGAATTAAAAGGAGGGGGAGAACATCATCAAACTGAACAGTTTTGATTTCCCAAACGCAGGGCAAACAGTTACTAGCTGTGTGATTTGGGGTCCTTACCTCTGAACTCTGGTTTCCTCGTCCATAAAATGGGAAAAATAACATCTATTTCATAGGTTTGTTGCGATGATAAAATGAGAAAACTGATTCACCCATTCACACATTGAACAAATACTTAACCTAAGATGTGCCAGATACTGTTGTAAACAGTGGGGACAGAACAGATAACATAATACATGTAAGGTACTTAGGACAGTGCCAGGGACTTCGAACACACTCTTTAAAAATGCATTTCTAAGGGGACTGACCTGTTTCCTTTGCACCACACAAAACACACACTCCTAAAATTACCACCACCAGCACCGCCACGTGACCCAGCTGAGCTTGGGTGGATGTAATCAGTGGCCTTGCTCCAATGCCCTCTAATGAAAGCAGTCCCAACACTTGCTCCATGAACCAAAGATAGGCAAAGTGGGGGCAGGTGATAGGGACTGACAGCCAGATGTTGATAGCCACAAAGAGGATATTGACAGTGTTTGATATATAGGTGTCCCCTGAGGAAAATCACACAGAGTCCACATCATAAAATGGGCAACCACTTTCAATATAAGTTTAAGTGAAGAAAATCAGTTCTTTAGAGGAACTGGCTAACAAAATGTTTCTCTCTTGATCCTACAGAGTAAAGGGAAGAAAGACTAAGGTAAGATTAAGAGTGGGGCTAGAATGGTCAGGTTTAGACAGTTATAGGCACTTTCTCCCAGGCATACCCCACACAAGGACTAACTCCAGTGATGGAGGCTGAACCCAGCACTTGTGCCTGTTAATAGTATACCCACAGGTTCCTACCTTTATTTTTTTCTTTCTTTCACCCATTTCCTCTTCATTTCCTCTTATTCTACTGTCCTCTCTTCATCTTTTCTACTTGATTTTACATTGTTCAGGGCTGTGGGTCAGAGAGACATGTGCTCCGTAATCAGCCCACCTCTCCCCCTCCGCTGACTTGCCCTCCAGGCCTCCCCCACTGGCCAGCAGGCTGCAAACTGCTGTTTACTTCTCACCTCTAGAGCCACCCCTCTCCCTTCTGTGTCCTTGAACCTGAGAGCTGGCTACCCTGGAACTGAAATTAGAAAATTACCACTAAATTTACATCCACCTGCTTGCAGTTGGGGGTTACCTGGGCAAAGAAGGGCATAGAGTCACATTCAAAGCAACGTAATTTTTTAATGTGAAAATAGCACTAGCTGACCCCCAAGTCGACAGACTGTGGGGACCATGCCAAAGGGACCTGTACTTCTGTGTGACTGCCAGTCTCTTCCACCTCCACCCCTGAAGTCACTTGAGAACTACAAGCAGGCCCTTTGGGTTCTCTTGAACTTGAACTATGACAGGAATATAAAAATCCACCTATTTCCTCACTCCAATCCCCCTCCAGACACCCTCAGGCACACTTACATACACACGCATTTATTGCGTTTGAAAGAATTCCAAGCATCTGTCAGGAAGCACACCCTGAATTTGGGGTCCCAGGACTCTCCCCACTCCCACCTCACTCAGAGTTTTAAAACAGTAAGTGGACGTGACTGGAATTGTTATGCCTTTTCAGGGTCAAGTTTTATTTTTCAGTTTTCACGGGCATAATTGTTTAACCCAGTAAAGCGTGTAGAGTCCATAGAATCTTCTTATCTCTGCCACAACCTGAACACATCACTAATAACAGTGATAACAATAAAAATTCATCTGGCATGAACTTACTGCTTCTTGAGGTTCTTAGCTGCCAAAACCTGCAGAGCTGTGACACTTTTCACACAAAATTCTTCCACTCACTTGACAAGAGTCTCAAAGTCCACCCTCTGAATTGCAGCCGAATGCAGTTCCCAATGTGAAACCCGTCACTGGCCACAACAACTGGTTTACTTCTATGATTATCAGTGCCCTTGTTGTGAAGGCCCCAAAGATATCACACACACACACACACACACACACACACACACACACACACTCCTAATTGTAGTTTCAAACTGTATCATCACCCTTATTATTTGCTTATCAATGAAAATGTACCATGTGCTTCTCAGTACTATGTATACATACAACCAGATTGCCAACAAAATAACAAAGCATGGCCTTTGCCGGGTTGAGAGAGTTTAGAACTACCTCACCTTCAGCAACCTCTCCATTCAGGTAAAGCAGAATGGCCAGGAATGAAGTGAGCTGCTGGTCCGCCCGAGGAACCAACCATCTGGATTTCCCTGAGTGGCTGGAGAGAGGCTGCCCACTCTGGCCTGAGGCCTGGTGGGAGGGGAGGGGGGGGGCAGAGGCAGGGCACCCAGCCGCAGTCTCTTAAAGCTGCTCCATGCAGCTGGAGGACCAGTCTTTCTCCCCTAGAACCTCCCCCCATCCCACCCCCAACCCAAATTCGAGTTTATCTCAGGCTTTTTCTGTTGTCCTACGATGTTGTTGTTTTTTTGGAGCCGGGGTTGGCTCCGTTCTCCTCCGGCCCGGTCCTCTGCGGAACTGAGGCCGTGGCCATGACCCTGACCTTGGCCCTGGACACGGGCGGGAGGCTCCGTGGAGCCCAGACTGCGGACTGCCTGCTGGAGCGCGGGCGGTGTGCGGTAGAGTGGGGACGTGTGTCTGTGGGGGACGGACACACCACAGGGCTGGCTGCCAGGTACCCTCCGCCCCCCAGCGCTAAGAAAAAGAGCAAGAAAGCCAGACAAACCAAACAAACAGAGAGAAGATGAACGGGAAATAGAGAGTCAGTGTGGGAGATTCCGGAGCTGGAGGGCTGGGAAGCACCGCGCTTTCGCTGGGCTGGCCACCCCTGGGCGGGCAGACGGGTGACCCTAGGTGGCCTCAGTCACAGAGGTGCCGGGCGGGCTGTGAACTAACTTCAGGACACCTGAGGGCAGCTCGGGTGAGATGTCTGCAGGCAGGTCTTCTTGCCCTCGGCTTCTATCTCTATTTCTCGGCTCTCCTCCCGCCTCTCTGCACCGAGGTGACATTTCCATACAGGCAACAGCCTGGTCTCATGACCTGGGGTTGGTGAGTTCGGTTGGGGGATTTTGTGGCTCAAGGCAGCCTGGAGGACTGGCGAGGGCAGGAGGGGAGAGAAAGAGATGGGGACCCTGAAGGGGAGCTGAGGGAACTGAGGCAGGGGTGTGTGCCGCTCTCCGTCTCTGTGTCCGTAAATCAGGGGAATCTTCACCTCTTGAGAGCTCCCCTAGGTGAGCTTCCTCCTACCGCTCTGAGGGCGCCCCAGGGGCTGCGGGCAGGGCTCACAGGTGGAAGGTGTGCGCGATCCACCCCGCGCGGGCTCGGACCGCGTCTCGAGGGTTCCGCGAGCCAGAAGACACTCGCGGTCGCTCAGGTCCGCAGGTGCGGACCGCCAGGGACATCAGGAGTGGAGTCACCCCTATCCAGGACCCGAGCCCCGCCGGGCTGCCAAGGGCCCATCGTGAGGCGGGTGTTGGCGATGCCCGGCACGGTCTTGGACCTCTGGAGCTCTGGGCTGAGCCCCTGTCCCCCAGCCTGGGCGGAAAGCCTATATGCTCTGCGGAGCTGAACTGGGACGGGGTTGCACAAGGCTTCCCCCTCCTCTGTCCTGGGACCATTCGCTCATACTTATCCCCCTGCCCCTTGGCCATGGTCCACGAACCGCGGCACCACAGGGCGGAACCTGGGCACGGTGCATAGCCTTGGCGAGCGGGGCCTCCACCCCAAACGCCTGGAAAACGTGGCAATCCAGGCAGCAAGGACCGTGAGGGGTAGGAGAGGGCGAAGATCTCCCTGTCTTTTCAGTGACGGCATCTCGGGAAGCGGGAGGGAGTCGGGTGACAGTGGAGGGGTGTCGGGCTGGAAGAGGCAGCGGTGCCCTGGCAGGCGCGGCTCCCAGGCTGCCTTCTGCCTTCCGCGGGACTCAGTGACCCGCGGAATCACAGCCCTGCCCCGCGCGGTGCCTCGTCTGCCCCTTCCTGCCAGACCCGCCATCGCTCCCTTCAGCCCTCCAAGCCCCAGGAGCCAAAGTTTCCGTTTGAGAATCTGCACTTGTGGGGGACCCTCGTCCAGTTTCCCAACCCGGAGCCCTCCGCACCCGGTTCTGGAGATCGGGAGGGACCCCGCTGTGCCAGGGCCCCGGGCGCAGGCAGGCTGAGAGCTGCGCGGCGCGGCGCTCTTACCTGCTGCGGGTTTGGCTCCAGCTACCTCCCCGGAGTGCGACTTCCTCGGTGCAGCCGGCAGGCGCGGGGAGCCCTTCGCGGGTTCGGGGCGGACCGGCTCCGGCGCGAGCTGCGCAGGGCTCAGAGTCCTAAGCCAGCCGCCCGCTCGCTTTCTCCCTTGATCTTGCGAGAGAAAAGGAAAAGATTAGTTGGTGCCGCGACACCCGGAGGGGTGGGGCGGGGGAGGCGGGGAGAGAGCGGAGCCGGTGGTTCTGGCCAGAACTGCGGGGCTCCGGCGCGCGCCGCCAGAGTCGCGCACATCACAGGGGTCCCGGTCCCTCCGCCAGTCGGGAGCCCCTCGGCGGCTTAGATTGAAGTGAAACTGACTCTGCCCCCGCCCTCCACACCAAACCACCCAAGGAGAAGGAAAAAGGACTTTGGAGCCTGGGTTTCAGGAAGATGACGAGTCTGGAGAACAGAATAGAACCGAGACCTGCATGGACCGGCGAGCCGGGCGGGATGCATTTCTTCACCAAAGTGCTTGGGAAAGTAGTGATCAGAGTAGCGGCAACACCGATCAGGATGCCTGTGGCTATTTCCTAGCGGGATCTGCGGTTGCAAGACTCTGGCCAAGCCTCAGGCTGGCGCGTGTGCGTGTGTGTCCGTGCGTGTGTGTGCGCGCGTGTGTGTGTTTGTGTGTGTGTGCGCGCGCGCGCGTGCGCTCGCTGGAGCGGGTCTCTGCACCGGGCGCCTTTGGTGTTGAGCAGGAGAGCGGATCCCTTCGTGCGTGTGTGTTCCATTAGCTGCAATGGGCGGACAGTTTCTGGAGAGAACATTTACAATTTTCTTGCAGTATGACAGGATTAATTGCTGGTGAAGGCGTTCCTCCAATGAAATCTTCTCTGCTCTCTGATTTGGCGGTTCTTCTGAGCAAATATGACAGCCTTTTCTCCAGGCTCCTTTCCGCTCCTCTCCACTTCCATGCCCAGAGCCCCGCTCTCCATCTGCAATTTCTACACCAGAACCTTTACAATCACTACTGCCACCACCACCACCACCACCCAGCCCCATTCCTGCAAGTATAGGATTGCTCTGAGAGTGGCATGGTATTCTGAGGAGACGCAATGTTGCTTTGCCATTGCCGAAGACACTTGAACCCAGTTTTTCCAGGTGGGAAAATGTTAGAATAAATCCGCTATGCTATGGAAACACATAATCGTGCTAAACTGTTCAGATTGTTTATTTCTTTGGGGCATTAATAAATGTGCTAGACTCAAGAGATATTTATTCTCTAGAGATATTCTTCCTTGTTTTAAACACAGATCAATGCCCTTGTTTTCCATGAATAGGCATTTGGGTACAAAGTATTCATGGAATTTGGGATCTCCATAAAAAATTATAATGCAAGGTTTTTGTGCTCACATCGGCTACAGGTTTTTATTTGTTTAATGAGAAATTCTTTCAAAGAGTATTTATTATTTTAGGTGCTAACCCGTTTGATAAAGGCACAATGACAGTTCTGAAGTACAAGACTTGCTTTTATGAAAGTGTACATGTATGTGAAGACAACATCAATGTTTGATATGTTCTACAGGCTGCATTTTCTCTCGCCCAACTTTGTCAAGCAAATGAAAAAAAAAGTTGAAACCTTAAATTGAATAACACAATATTAGATGCATCCCTTTTCGATCACAAAGACAAACAAGGAGCAGTTTGAAGATGCATTGGTTTAATATAGTTAATTAAATTAAATTAAATTCTCAATGCCCGGTCCTTTGCTAAGTGTCAAACAGCATAGAGAATAGCAAATGTTACTCTCTGTTTTTATAAGCTTCCAATCTTACTGCTAAGGAAAGACACTCATATGAAACACCTATATAACGGTTGACAATCAAGATAAGTACACAGCAATATAAATTCACTAGTAAATGTAAATCTTGTAGTTTCTGCCCTTTCAGATACCTTGCAGCCAACAACAAGCAGGACGTAGCACAAACTTAATTTTGAAGTCAGCCTGAAATCATGCATTACAATACTGTGGCTCTACCTTCAGCTTCTACCCTCACATCCCACCATCACTGGGAGATGTTAAGATATTTGTTAGAAAATCAAGACAGCTCTGTTCAGTCTTAATCTCGGCTTCCCCCAGCATTTGGTCCATTACATTAAGTATCTGATTTTGGCATTTCTTCTCCTTTAGGTGCTCTTTAAAAAATGAATCCACATTTTCACTCCTTACTCTTATTTCTTTCTGCTAAGCCTCTATAAATCCATGGAGTTGCTTGACTGTTTTTGAACACACACACACACACACACACACACACACACACACACCCAAAGCCGAAAAGAAAGGGGCACAGATCTCTGACCAGGAATAGAGAAGAGGAAAACTCAGTAATCTGTTGCTATTTTGTCCTTTCATACCATTAATGCCTTCTTACCCATAGGACTACACATTCCCAAAAGAGCAATAAAGCAAAAAGTCAATGAAAGCCAAGAAATATTTTCTTAAACTTGAATAAAACTAAGTCTGTGAGTAAGTGAACTACTATGTCCAATAGGAGTCACTATACTTATGTCCTTTTGAAGAGGAGCTGCAAAGAGACGCAGCATTTTCAGCAAATGATCAACAATGTTGTCCATTTTCTTCTTCTAGGTCATCAATGAAAACACCTTTTTACCTATACTTGTAGCTGTGCCACTCACTGTGATTTTAGAGAAATCATTCAACTTTTCCATGCCTCGGTTTCTTACTCTGTAAAAGGGACATTGTAATATTTCCTGGGGTTGTTATAAGGAATAATAAGGCTTCTTCATGAAAAGTTTTCAGTAGTGTATGGCATATAGCAAATTAGCCAAAATTATAAGACTGTGAGTTAGGAATTTAAAGCACAGATTTCTGGGTTATGTATCTGACCTACTGGGTCAAAACATTTAAGAGTCAAAATGATAAATATCATGCAATAAGCATGTTAAACATTATGCATCATAATACTAATCCCAAGAAGCCCAATTATTTCCCCCTTCTAGTTTTTTTCTATACAAACAAAAATTATATAAATTCTGAGCATTTTATTTTTCTCTTAAGCCAGTTCATTTTCTCAGATCAAAGAGTACTCCCCCATCCGAACAATACAGCTTTTACATTTATTAGTGACCCATGGTGTGGAACATTTTCCAAAGTGCTTTTGTAAAGACTTTGTAGAATGCATCTATGGGTTTCTCTTTATCCACATGCCTGTTTCCCACCTCAAAGAACACTAATAAATTAGTAATTTCCACTTGTGAAGCCAAACTTCATTACCTACCACCTCACAGAGCTGGTTTTAGGCGTGCGCTGACAAGTGCAGGAGCCTGAAAGGATGACTTTGAATCTTTGACAAAGCTCGCTTCTGAGTAAGACTGGACATGAGCTCGCCACTAAGGTCAGGCGAGGGGGAATGACTGGCGGGTCTCATTCCTGGGAAGGTGCATATTTGAAGCTGCCACGTTGATTTCAGTGCAGCAATAATGGGGCTTCAGTAATTAGATGTACAAATCAGCGCTCTATCATTATAAGTGGATTAAGAGGATGACAAGTTCAACTTGAGTGATTTCCCACTAGGTATGGTGGCCATAACGTTTTCTTAATTTTTTGTTTTCAAAGAACCAAGAAAACGAAGGTGAGACTTTTGCTTATACAGGGAAAATGAGCCCAAAGCAGGGGGAGATCTTGCCTTGCTCTTCATTTCCCACTCACACAAACTGAGAGTTGAGCGAGGGAAGCACAGCATTTGCCAGCAGGAGGTTTGGGGAAGGCAGGCTGATTTATCTCATGTATATGAAGGGGCTCAGAACAGGCCTCCCCAAGTTGTACGGCTTGGACATGTGGATTATTTCAAACTAAAGGCAATGAATACCATACAGGCTCAAGAAACTGCTTTTACCTCTCCCTTAAAGAATTTAAATTGTGAGCCTTGCCCATAAGGAGCTATTATCAGAAATAAAATTTTATGTCTTATCTGTATGGCTGGGAGAATACCTAATTACTGAACATCTGCTTTCCTTATCATCCTGTAAATTATCCTACCCCTCCACCCCCTGAAGCTCTAGGCCCCTATCCCATTCCTTGGCTCAAGATGATAGCATGTGTACCTTATTTTAATGTTCTGTCTTGGAACCTCTCGTGTGTGTGTGTGTGTGTGTGTGTGTGTGTGTGTGTGTGTGTCTGGGGCAGTGGTTCTCAACCTGTGGGTCGTGACCCCTTTGGCGGTCGAATGACCCTTTCATTCACAGGGGTCACCTAAGACCATCCTGCATATCAGATATTTACATTATGATTCATAACAGTAGTTATGAAGTAGCAATGAAAATAATTTTATGGTTGGGTCACAACATGAGGAACTGTATTTAAAGGGCCAGAAGGTTGAGAACCACTGATAGGGGGTGGTTCTTGTATGTATGAAATTAAATTGAATTGTCCCCTGTTAGTTTGCCTCATGTCTATTTGATTATTAGACCATCCAAAGAACCTCTGTGAGGCATAGGAAAATTTTCCTCCCCAACGTATGACAGGAGAACCTTTCTCTTCCTTGATCTCAGTTTGAAAAACAACAATTCTGGGTTTAAAATAAACGTCCACTAAACAACAATTGCTGCCTAAATTGAGTTCTTCAGTCTCCCTCACTGTTTTTGAATTTTTTTAAAAAAGATGTTTTAATGACTTTTAGAGAGATAGGAGTGGGAGAGAGAGAGAGAGAGAAGCATTGATATGAGAGAGAAATAGCCATCAGCTGCCTCCTGCACAACCCCTACTGGGGATTGAGCCCCAAACCTGGGCATGGTCCCTGCCCAGGAATTGAACCAGCAACCTTTTGGTGCATGGGAAGGCACCCAACCAATTAAGCAACAGGAGCCAGGGCCTGTTCTGAAATCTTGATAATAAACACACCATTCTTCTTAGAGTTATTTATTTTTCCTACAAACCTTCTCAGAAAGCAATTTACATGCTTCTATTCTCTAGCTAAAAAATATGATCTCTTTTTCTCCTAGAAAATCCTAAGCTTTCCTTTTTCAGACTCCACAATAGGAGTTTCCATGCACAAGTGGGACGGATTCCCAGTGATGTTTGGTGACAGTCTAACAAACAAGGATTTGCTATTTTTTTCTTTTCCTTTTTTTCTTGAAATTTGGCACCACAGCTGTCTTCAACTCTTCCTCTCTAGCAGCGGCGGTGTGATCCAAAGCCTGAAAACATTTACTGCTGCTGAGTCTAAAATATTTAAAATACAGAGTTATTTTTCAAACAGGGAATGGGAAGAGGGGGATAAAGTGAAACACTACCCTGCAAGATGTTAAGCAGCTGCAATGGTGGTAAATCTGTGTTAAGAATAAAGAAAAAAAAGCCTTTCGGGAGTTAGTTGACTTAGAAAAGTTGTGTGTGTGTGTGTGTGTGTGTGTGTGTGTGTGTGTGTGTGTGTGTATTCCTCCGACTGGAGGTAATGCTGAGTTCCTCTTCAAAGACAGGGGAACTAACACAGTCAACCACATCCACTTCACCTTGACTTTGAGGAACAGCTTAAACTTCCCCTTTTCACAGCTTAAGTCAGATGCTGGACTCTCCGATGGAGATGCGATTGTAGCACCTTCAAAGTGAAGGTCTTATCAGACTCTTCTCTGTGGATAGAGCCCCAAATTATTTGAATCAATAGCTCTTTGTGAAGGAAGGAGTAGTTTCTAGGAACACTCAAAATATTTTTAGTCTGTAAGGAAGCCTAATTTCTTAGATTTTAGAGCAGCGGTTCTCAACCTGTGGGTCATGACCCCTTTGGGGGTCGAACGACCCTTTCACAGGGGTTGCCTAAGACCATCAGAAAACACATATATAATTACATATTGTTTTTGTGATTGATCACTATGCTTTAATTATGTTCAATTTGTAACAATGAAAATACATCCTGCATATCAGATATTTACATTATGATTCATAACAGTAGCAAAATTACAGTTGTGAAGTAGCAACGAAAGTAATTTTATGGTTGGGGGTCACCACAACATGAGGAACTATATCAAAGGGTCACGGCATTAGGAAGGTTGAGAACCACTGTTTTAGAGTGAACTCAGGAGCCGCTCATGGGAATTCACATAATTTCTCAGATCCTCAATTTACCTTGTTCTAAAGCTAACTAAAACTTGCCCTTCAAGGTGGAAATATCAGGTGGAAATTCTACCACACTTCAGGAAAACATACTGGGAGACACCACAACATAGGACAGCCTCCTCATTAAATTTGATCTACTCCTTATTTCTTTTTTTCCTTTTTATTGAATTTATTGGGGTGACACTGGTTAACAAAAATTATACAGGTTTCAGGTGCACAATTCTACACACATCATCTGTACATTGTATTGTGTGTCCACCACCCCAAATCAAGTCTCTTTTCATCAGCTTCTATCCCCCCATACCCTCCTCCACCTTTCCCCAGCCTGAAATCACCACACTGTTGTCTGAGAGCGACTGAGATCATTGTGATGCAGAAAGCAGTGTTTTGCCAAACAAGACTCAGCTGAGCAAGTCTGATAATATCACTCCATGTAGACCTTTTCACTTTAAAAACAGACCTTTCCTTCAACTAGTGAGCCCAAAGAAGCATTTCCTAAAGCTTTCCTTATGTTACTGTGCCTAATAAGATGGATCCTGGAGACTTTGTCCTTTCTTCCTCATTTACTCAGCAAGGTGACTGGTGTTGGCTGAAGCACCTCATTTACAAGACCTCATGGGCAGTATTCTATAAATCCCTGCAGAAAGGAAAGAGGCCAGGCCCCAGGCAAATCAATGGACCTGCTGCATTCCTGCAAGGCTTTTATTGACAAACATGTTCCTAGAAAGTGAGTTATTTACAAGAATGCCCAGTGAGCAAGAATTGGTAATTATTGAAGGTCTTCAATAACAACCACTCAAAACCTATCCGTAGAGGGCCACAGCCCACACAGTGTCCTCTCCTTTTATTGATGTCAGGATATGGAGTACAGATGCCCCTGCTTGATGGTAACCCCCTGGTAATGTTTCTTCTTGAGCAAGTCTCAAGTAAACACGCTGCCATTGCCTTGCTTCCTTCTGCAGGGACACTTCTGACAATGCCAGATCACATCTCTGAGAATTGAGTGCTTCTCAGAAGCCTACCATAAGCTGAATTGAAATATTCTTATTGAGTCAACACATATCTATATATCATTCAATATTCTCTTAGATATCAGGGCAACAACAACAAAGAATGAGAGAAGATTCCTGCCCTCCAACAGCTTCACCCAGTTGGAGAGAATAACATGAACAGAGCTGTTGCTCTTGGGCACCTGTGATAAAACCTTTGATGTCATTACCGTGGGGACACACAGGGAACAGCCTCGACACTTCTCTATCAGGGTGGAGATTCCAGAAGTGGATTCCACCTAAGGTATACTCTACCTGGGATTTGGAAGCTATAAGTTAGATTTTAGGAGAAAGATACTCTGGATGATGAAACAATACTTAGAACACTTAAAGCAATCACCAGGAAGGCCCTGTTAAAACTGAAGATATATTAATGACCATGGAAGGGGAGCAGAATGTACCATCCCAGAATATGTCTCTTTGGCATAGGGATTATTTTGAGCTGGTTATTTTTAAGAAACAGCAGATACAGGAGAAGCTCTGAAAACGAAGCAGAAGTTATCTTTTTGGTCTGGGCAAAACTACCCTTTGCTGATCTAAGTAGCTCTCCCAAGACCTTTGGGGCATTAGCTTTGGCTGCAGTAAAAGTGACTCTTTGGCCAGCAGTGGTGAAAATCATGCAGGAGCCCCATGAAGGAGAACAACTTGCTTGGCAACACAGACACCATAGTTTCATAGCAACAGGCTCCAGCAACAAGGGACTTTTACATTTGCACTTGCAGCTGGACTTTAGCTTTCAGCTAAGCAGTCTCTCCCTAGTACCAACTCTTAGAAAGGTTCACCTCAACAAAATTTGAACTCTATTCCTTTCATTTCCCTTGCCTGGACCAATAGTGTAATTAATCGTTCATTGCTTTGGAGTTTGTTTGTTTCTTTTTGGCTTCTTAAGAGGCATTATCCTGTATGCTATTTGCTTATGAAGTTATTACACTTCCTGCAGTGAACCTGTGTTAAATAAATTATTGACAAAGACAATCTTAGTCTCTGAGCATAATCTTGCCTCCCAAAACAAAACAGTATCTCTGGTACATAGACACTTACATAATTTCTTGAGAAGAAAACTCTTGGTCAAGGCTGTTACAGCTCATTCTAATTATATAATGGCATTGGGGATGAGGATAATGTTATTAAGAACTGGAATGCAGTCCTTGTTCATGGAATGGACTTAAAGGAATAGAAACCTGTTTCAGTATGCAGAATAATACTGGGCTTATCTCTGGGGATGTTCTTATATGTCTTGCTGTAGAGTTGGCCCAGCGTGATGAGTGAGAGGATGAAAATGGGGGAAAGATGTAAATTTTCAAGATGAAAGTGGGGCTATGCCACACAGCATCCAAGAAGAGCAAGTCTTTGTAGAAAGCTTCTTTCTCATCATCTCTGAAGCAGGACTACATGGAAAATAGTAGGAGAGTCAAGAAGAAGGAAAATTGCGAAGGTATGACTAGTAGACTTGCTTGTAGAGCCAAATCATGAGAAAGATGGGATCTAAAACTCTCAAAGCAAGGTTCATGTTCAAACTTTGCCACTTATTAGACAGATGACCTTGGAAAAAATGCCTCATCCCTTTACAACTTAGTTCCCTCATGTAAAATAATGTGCAGATTCTGTCCCAGAGTCATCATGATGATTAAATAAAATATTTAATAATATATTTCATAGAATATTAGGCAATATGTGGCTGGGGGCAGGGGAAGTTTAGGTCAGAGTGTTAATCTTATTTACTCAGATCACACCAGAAAAATATATGTGTATTCTTAGCAGAAAGATGAAGGAATCATTGTTGTCTCCTTTACTTTCTTAGTCTCATCAGCTGCTGGTACAGAATACCAGATCCAGGTACCTTTGTCCTTATATGGCTGTCAATAAAGAAAGGTGAAATTTCTCCTCTAAAACAAAGATTCCTGTCCTCCCCTGTGTCAAATATAGGACTCCCAACAGTTGCTTTGCTCTGGTTTCTAAAACTATGAGCAGTGATACCTTTTAACTATAGGAACTAGCATCTATCCTCAGAACATAAGTGCTCTCTGATAGTAAAATGATATAGAAAAACTCCCAATGAATCTATGCATTTATACAAGAAACTCAGATTTTCTTTCTGGACCAACTAAATTTACAAATGGTCTCTCCTTCCAGTCTTTTAGCTCTTAAACATTTTCTCAGGCCCAACTGATACTCTGTCTTTATGCATCCTACTGACTGGCTTGAGATTCCCCAGATAATATTGACCTCAACTCTCCCCTTCCTAGTGCTTCTGTGCAAGTTTAGACTTGGACTCCTTCTTAAATTAAGTATTGTTTTTTTCTGGGCTGAACCATGCTCCTGTTGTCTCTTTTAACCTGACAGCATTTCTTATTCATCTGGGTGTGATCACTGTAGGTGGGCTGTAAGCATAGTAAACCCTTTCCTCAGTCACCAAGTCAGTTTTGTTTAAGTATATTCAATCTCAAATTTAGTTTGATGCAGTTAATTGCTCACAACTTAAACAACTATAGAGAATATTTATCAGGATACTGTTATATGAATATGATGATGATGATCCTCATAGAGGAACTTTAAACTCCTATCCCAATCTGAGTTGTCTTTGGCTCTGGGCTTGTTATCTTGGCCAGAACATTAATATACATATTAACATAAATGCATTATTTATATATCATTCAAAATAATCCCAACACATTAAAAGCATTTTTACTATGGCCGCTTAGTGACAATGACTTATTTTGCAGTGTTACAATTGGCAAAATTTCTTATTTTATGCTCTCTCCTCTCCAGAACTTTTGATTCTTGTTTTTGGCTCTCATCTGAAGATATCACTAAATTTAATATGTGACTTAAAGGGAAAGTATTGAAGCAACAGACTAATGAAGATATAAAAATAGGAATAAATTTTAAACATCATTGCAGTGGATGGAAAGATATTAGGGTAGAGAAAGGGAATGTAGGAAGAGACACACAGACCAAAAGAACAGAATTGAGAGCCCAGAAATAAACCCAGATGTATATGGACATTTTGACAAAGGAGCCAAAAACATACAATGGAGAAAATTGGAAAGGTGCATGCAAAATAATAAAACTGTACAAAAAAATAACTCAAAATGGATCAAAGGCCTAAATATATATCATGAAACAATAAATTACATAGACAAAAACATAGGTACTAAACTTGTAGACATTGGCCTTAGAGGGATTTTATTAATTTGACTCCAAAGATAAGGGAAGTAAAAGCAAAAATGAATGGGACTGTATCGAACTAAAAAGTTCTGCACAGCAAAAGAAACTCAAAACAAAAGGGCAACCAACCAAATAGGAGAAGATATTTGCAATCAATAGCTCCAATAAGGGGTTAATATCCATAGGAAATAAAGAATTCATACAACTCAACAAAAAACAATCTAATTAAAAAATTGGCAGAGGATCTGAACAGACACTTCTCTCAAGAAGACATACAAGTGGCCAACAGAGGTATGAAAAGACACTCAACATCACTAGCTATTGGAGAAATGCAAATGAAAACTACAATGAGATACCACCTCACTGCTGTTAGAATGGCTATTGTCAATAAGTCAGGCAATAAGTGTTGGAGAGGTGGTGGAGAAAAATGAACCCTCAGTCACTGCTGGTGGGAATGTAAACTGGTACAGCCACTATGGAAAACAGTCTGGATGTTCCTTAAAAAACATTATGAATAGAGCAACCATATGATCCAGCAATCTGTCTTCTGGGTGTTGACATGAAAAATTTAAAAAACACACATTTATTTGCAAAGATATATGCCCCGCTATGTTCATTGAAGCCTTATTCACCAGGGCAAGGCATGAAAACAACTAAAGTGTCATTGGATAGAAATACTACTCAGCCATAAGAAAATATAAAATACTGCCATTTGGGACAACATGGATGGATCTTGGGAATATCATGCTAAGCAAAATATGTCAGGCAAAAATATCAATAACCATATAATTTCATTCATGTGGGATATAAAACTGAAAATGAAAAAGACAAACAAAAACTCAGACACAGATAACAGTATGGTGATTACCATAGAGAAGGGGGTGGGACAATAGTGAAGGGTTATGAAGGGGGTCGAATGTATGATGACAGATGGCAATTCGACTTTGGGCAGTGGGCAGACAATGCAATATACAGATGATATATCATAGAAATGTACAAAATCTTTTCAAAAATTTTATTTATTGATTCATTTTAGAAAGAGAGAGAGAGAGATAAAGAGAGATTTGTTGTTCCACTTATTTATGCATTCGTTGGTCATATGCGTCCTGACCAGAAATTGAACCCACAACCTTGGCATATCAGGGAGATGCTCTAATGAACCAATCTACCCATCAAGGGCCAAGGCCCATGTAATTGTATTAACCAATGTCACTCCAATACATTTAATTTGAAATAAGTAAGGCACTTGCCAAATGAAATTTGATGTCTTAGTGGAGCCAGTACTCATGATCTTAACAGAGTCAACTGGGAACCAGCTCCCTGTGTCCACCACAAAATATGTCCATGGGAAGATGGACACTGAAATAAGCACAGTCAGGACAAGGCAAGGACATTGTTTGTGCTCCTTTGCTAAACTGTTACAGTATGGCCCTGATGCTAAAGACGTGAGTGCCTCCCATGCAACTTATAAACCCATTCCACGGAGATCTTCTTAGGGGTAAATAAGTGGCAAAAACAAAAATAGTTCTAAAGAAGCTTCTATTTTTTTCCCTTTTTGCTTGCATTCTCCCTAGTGTGGTAACAGTTGTCTCTGTGAGCCTCTTTAGAAACCTGGTGGCAGAGACGAAAAGAACTTATTCAAGAGAGACGGGGTGGGGGTGGGGGGGTGATGACAAGTAGGAGGAGAGAATTGAAATGGGTAGCCATCTAGTTGCTAAGGATAAGGGTCAGAGTCTAATACCCCAAACCAGCATGCCACAGTGTTTCTCAGAATGGATCCATGGTGAACCAGAAAATTTAATCTAAATGTTTTATTAAAAATATAAATAGCATCTTCATTGCCAGTGTTACAAAGCACAGCAGCGCTAGGGAGACAGCGTTTTTTAAGCATTTCTATGTGAATGTGTAAATATGCAGAGTAATTCATTTTGCTTTCAGCTAGTCCTGAAAAATAAAAGTGACTTTTTAGTATAGGCAATACTTCATAATACAATTTAAAACAACATGAATTTATAGATGAATGGTTCTTTTGGAGTAGATCTCAAGTCTCCATTCACCTTCTCTTAAGTCTGCTCCCATCACTGTTAATGTTTATATTTTTCCTTAATAGTGACCATCTTGACCTACTTAAACATACTTTGTCAAACATTTGTCTTTTTTGTGCACACTTCTGTATGATGAAATCAGTAAGTGATCAAGTACACAATATCATCTTATTAAAGTGGGATGAATTGGGTGAATAGGCACCTGGCCACACCTGGAAACATCAGCCTCTTGTAACCAGGTCACGTGAAGCATTAAAATCATGTGGTCTGAGGAATGATCACTTTGGCCATTTTATATTTCTGAACTACCCTAGTATTCAAATTTATGACATTAGGCTTCATGAGTTTAAAACAAATGTTAACCACTTGATAAATTTGTTCTGAGATGAACTGCAAAATAGCTTGGCTTCCTAAATGGAATTCAACAGTGATATCTTAGTAGAAAGTGCCCTGAATCTTAATCCAAATTCTTCCAAATCATTTGGCCATGGCTATGTAATTTAATTCATCCATGCTTTACTCTCTTTATCTAAAAATTGCCAATGTGTCGATCCTAAGTGATTCCAGTACTTTAAATATATTTTGGTATCTCAAAATTTATTCTGTTTTGAGAAATCCAGCTAGTCAATCTTATGATGATTTTTATAATATTCAATGTGAATATTGATAAGAGTTAGCTAGCTAGCTTAATTAGGCAGACAGGAAGGGAGGTCCAGGGAGGATAGAGGTATCTTTAGCCTAAGCAATTAAAACAGCCATAAACCAAGGACAGAGACAGAGGTATCGCTGGTCTAAGCAATTAAATTGGCCATAAGTTAGATCACAAGCAGCCCTGACCAAGCAACTGGGAAAGCCATAAGGGAGATAAAAAGCAACTCTAACCTGATGCGATAAGATGACCAAAAAGGAGAAGTGTGGATTCAGGGGCCATGGGAAGGGATTACAAGGCTGAAGTCCCACAGTGGGAAAGGCACAATAAGGGAAAGGGCGGTCTCTAGAATATATAATACCTCAAGACAAAAAGAGCAATGGCCACCCTCTTTAGGGGACCCCTCTGTCTCTCTGTGCCAGGAGAGACAGAGTCGTAGAATTAGAATTTTGGGGATAGTATCTGCTTGTAATAAAGTTTCTGTACTTCTCACCTACCACCTTTTTTCCATGGCTTCATTCTTCGAATCTGTGTGGACAGGAACCTGGAAAAGAAATCACCCTTGCACCCTGCTCACAAACAAACAAACAAACAAACAAACACCTCAAAGCAATCAATATGTATGAAGGATGATAGGCAGAACAATGCCTCACCCTCCAAAGGTGTCCAACTGGAACTTCTGAATATGTTACCAAACATGGCAGAAACAGAACTTAGACAGCATATGGAATTAAAGTTGCTAACCAGCTGACCATACAATAAGGAGATTATCTATCCCGTATTATTCAGTTGGTCCCAATGCAACACCAGGGTCCTTAAAAGTGGGTGACTGAGCAGAAGCCTCATGTCAGAGTAATGTGATGAGAAAAATCACTTTACTGGCCAGTGACGGCTTTGTAGTTGGCAGGGGCCATGAGCTAAGATGTAGGCAGTCTGTAGAATCTGTAAAATGTTAGAGAACATAGTCTCTCCCAGAGTCTGCAGGAGGAATTTGAGCCCAGTGAGATCCATATTGGACTTCTGAACTACTGAATTTTGAGGTAATAAACCTGAATTGTTTTAAGCATACCAAGTTCATGTTAATTTGCTAGAGCAGTCTTAGGAAACTAATATACCAAATTTCACTAGTGTCATAGGAAGTGATGTAGGCTGAACATTAATTTAGCTTGTCAAAATTTCCAGGTGAGTACTTATGTTAGTTGCAATATAATTGTGCCAAGTATTGTGCCTACAAGTTTTAGTCAAGTAGAATGGCTCTAATAATCTTCCTAGGGTGGGGGTGGGTGGGGGATACAAAAACTTAAGGAAGCAGCTTATTGATACTAAATGTTCAGCACTTAGGACAGTTCAGCAATATTTACCAACTTTGAATCAGTACCTTGGAGAGAGAACAGGACCCATTCTTTCATAGAGTATCAGGAGAGGCAAATATGGTCAATTATTCTGTGGTGTCATTCTCTGTCAAGATCTCTGAAATTTGGAGAGTGATTGAGCTTATCATAACCTAAAAAGGAAACACAAAGGCACCTCATTTGGGGGTAGCTCTGGTCTCACTATCATATTCCATCACCTGAGTTTTGACAAAGCCAGTTGGAGCTAAAAGCCACATTTTCTCCAACCCAGTGTTGCATTTTACATGCAGCTTCTGTAAATTTTCTTGGTCTGGATTGCCTTCCTTATGTCTCCTCAGGTGAAAATCTCAAACTCTGCCTTCAATCTCATAGCCCTTGCTTGTAATCTGTCTTTATAGAGGCAATGCTCTTGATGAAGAATAAAGGCAAACTGAGCTCATTACCAGAAGATTTGGATAAAAGAAGGTACAGCTTAAGAAAAGCAACTGCTTTATTCACTATTCACTTAATAAATAATATTTTTACTGCCTACCATAAACCATGAACAGTTTTACTTGTGCCAGATTCTGAACAAACCATTTGGATTAAGACAAAAAATTTTCATACATGGTCACGTGGTGGGGAAGCAGGCATTAAACAGCCAGATAGATAGATAGATAGATAGATAGATAGATAGATAGAATAAGATCAAACAACAATCATTACTACAAAATGCAAAAGCAAGTAAAGAGACTAATGTAGATTAGGTATTATGCTGTTTGCCAAATATTTATAGTGCTCCTTTCTTATGGGCACAAAGTCGACTGAAGTTGTGGTGGAATAGGGTCATGTGATTAGTTCTACTGATGAGATGTGAATAGTGTTGATGTGACTCAAAGCTGAGCATTTCATTCTCAGTGTGAGAACCTCAGGGGCTCTCCTGCCCTCTGGTAGAGCGAGTGGCAATATTCATGAGAGAAGCTCTACAATCTGAGTACCTGAGAGACTTCTGCTAACCACAGTGAATATGTAGTTGGATTGTGAAATGCAATTTTGTTGTCTTCTTCCCTCCACTACATAATCTCTCGATTCTGACTGATAAAGATAGTCAGGGAAGATGTGACACTAAGGGACTGAAATTTCATTGGACATCTGATTGATGATAATAAGTGAGCAATGCTTAGTTCTGGGCTAAGACTATTTCAGACAGAGGAAATAGCTAGTTTAAAAGCTTTGAGATAGGCCTAAGCCAGGCTCCAAGAAAACATTGCATAAGTTTGAATCAAACTTGGACATGGATCATAGGTGTGGACATGGCCAGATTATTTTTTTTCTTGCCCTATTTCTTGCCTAATAATTTTTATTTCTTCACATGTTAATATTTGTTTTGACAAATGTTGATGCTTGAACCAGTATTTTTAACTTTTAGAAATCCAATCCCCACAGTATAGCTAAGGATCTAATTTTTTCCTTACCTATACAATTATTCTACTCAAGTGTCATCACTTTTTATTTTTTGCTGTTAACTTTACACCCAAATCCAAGTTCTTCCCATAATTTTCTTTGTAATTCTGGGGCAATGCTTAGGAGCCCAAGTGGCCTCTGAATCACTGCAGCATCATCATGTTTTTATCCAGTCATTTATTAAATAAATATTTATTAAGCAACTACAATGTGCCAGATTCTGGACAAACCACTTGGGATAAAAGCAGTGTATAAAGACAGAATTTTCAGTGTTGTGGAGGAGACAAACATTAAGCAAGCAATTGCACAAATTCAATGAAAATGACAACTATGATAAATGTAATGGAATAAAAGGTCATGTTGCTCTGAGGATACATCATAGGGGGATTTAAATCTGCCAGGGAGGTCAGAGAAGGGTTGCATAAGGAAGTGAAGCTCAAGGTGACATCTCATAGATGAGGACAAATTAATCAGGTGAAGAGTAGAAGGAAATATTAGCTAGGTAAAAGGAGCCATAGGTCAAATCTTCTATGGAGGGTAGAAAAACCTAAACAAGGTAGAGTAAGAATGAGAGGAGATGGGTCAGGCGGGCGTGGAGGAGGGAAACCATGCATGGAAATATTGCCATGATTAGGAACACTATCTTTATAATCAAAGTACTGGGAAGCCACTGCAGATTTTAGTGGGTATGGGGAAAGATGACTATAATCAAATGTGTTTAAAACAAGTGTTCTGGCCACATTGAGGAGAATGGGTTAGAGGAGGTCAAGAGCAACTGTGGATAGGTTGACGTGCCATTGCCTAAGACCAAGGAACAGATGATGGCATCTTTAATTGGGACATTATGGTGGGAATCCAGAAAAGTGATGAATTCCAACGTGTTATATGATGTAAATTTTATGAAATTTGGTGAAGTATGGATAGGGAGGAAGATGAGGGAGATAATGAGGATTATACCATGCAATCTGAGGTGGTGATAACATTGACAAGAACTGGAAACACTGGAAGGGAACAAGGGGGACTTTCATGTTGGACATATTGAATTTGAAGGATGTTCCAGACAAACAGTTGAAAATACAGATCTGAAACTCAAAGGTCTAGACACATAACTGTGTGAGCTATTTGCTCCTAGGTGGTAACTGAAGCCATGGGAGAAGTTGAGATTGTAGAATGAGGAAGAGCAAGCGCGGGAAGATGGGGAGACTAATTGGAAGTTATTAGAGCAAGCAGAGAAGGAGCAGAAGATGTGGGGCTGGGATTAGAGCTGGACCAGGACAAATATCAGCCCCCCCGGGTTCTGTCTACCATGGTCCAGAGATAAGGTTTTAAAGGACAAGTTCTTCATAAGAGAATTGGATTCACAAATTAATCATTCAGATTATCTGTGTTAGAGATAAAGGACAGTTCTTGTCTTCAAAATGGGCTACTTATGTTTTCCCCAATGCAGTCTACCAAATGCAGTACTTGAAACACATCTATGTTCCAAGCAAACAGACAGCTCCTTTGCTTTAAAAACTGATGTAAAAAAAAAAAAAAAGACCATAAGATTTGTTTTGTGGGGAGATTTCTTGGATACTTACACAGTTCCATTCTAAAAAATATATGAAACTCTTATAGACTCTCTTTTCTGATTTCCCAACCAATAGAAGAGTCACTGTACCCAATTATAAAAATTAAGAAACAGGCAAATAGACACTAAGGACAGTGGTAACTAGAAACCAGTAAAGAGAGGGGGCAAGAAAAGATTATCTCAAAGCCTCAAGAAGCAGTATTCTCTGGGGCCACGGCCAGAACACACAACCTCTCTCACCCCAATGTCCCTTGGCATCTTTTCTGTATTACAAGTTGGCTAAATACTTTTGAGTCATCCTGATGACCCTGTGGTTAAACTGTATTAACTCTATTCTTTACAATGGCAGAGAAGCCCATACAAACCTTAGATTAACTTCCTTAAAGAAAAAAACAAATGATAGCTCTTGATGGAGTAAACTTGGAAGTTAAACTTTTCCAAACTTCTCATTAACATGTGAACTAGATAAATATATAAAGTACGGATTAATCAGTGCATTAGATCGTAGTCTTTCTTGCCTTTAGACATTAGCTGGAAGCATATTCAAACTTAGTGTATTCAGTGCCTTAACTTAGTTTCTAGGGCTGCCAAAACAAAGTGCCATGAACTGGGTGGCTTACACAACAGAAAATATTGTGTCATGGTTCTGGAGGCTAGACTGAAATCAAGGTGTTGGCAGGGTTCGTTTCTTCTGACGGTTACAAGAGAAGGATCTGTTCCAGGCTTCTCTCCTTGGCTTGTAAAAAGCTGTCTTCATGTCCACACGGTATTCTCCAATTTGGCCAAACTCTCTCCAAATTCACCCTTTCTGTAAAGACACCAGTCATATTGGGTTGGGACTCACCCCAATGACCTCATTTTAACTTGTAAAGAGCCTCTCTCTAAAAAAAGGTCACAGTCTGATGTACTGGGGATAGGGTTTCAACATCATGAATTTTGGGGAGATACAATATAATCTATAGAACTTGATAACTGTGAAAATGAATAAGTGAGTAAATTAATAAATATTATATTTTGTACCTGCTGTTAATGTTGGTCAAAGGCATGCTCTTTAAAATTTATTTTAGTACTGTTGATGGGTTGCCTTAAGTTCACTTGCCTTATCTGCTTCATGATCAAAGGCTATGTTGAATAATTAATGATAGCCACTATTCTTCCATTATACTTATCACAGTCAGCCTGGTGTTCTATCCTTCCATAAATATCACCTCCTCTAGTTCTTTTGTAATTGTCTTTGGGACATGGAACATATATAGATCATCTAAGTATACTTGTTGCATTTAGTATTGTGCTTTGTACACAATCAATCATTAATAAGCATATTTTGAGGTGGATTGAATTAAAATGTTAGTTGTGATAATAAATTTGCTAAGTGGCTATGGAGCTATGCAAGGTTAACTGACTCACAGAGGAGATGGCCTTAGTCTCATTCACCAATGGGTTGAAATGAATCAGGACTCTGGTCACATTCCTAAAACAATGAACCCAAGGATTGGTGGTCATACTGTCTTCAAGAGTAGTTCAATAGCATCTTGTACTTGGCTAGGGAGGTTGGAACAATTAAAGTTAACCATACCTGATAGAATTTCCCCAAAGGCCACATGCTATTAATTGAAATGAAAGAAAAAGGGTAAATACATGTAAATTGTACATAGTTTCTACATTGTTCACTAATTTACATATAGGTTCTGATGTCATTTTAGGTGATTCAGATCTCAGTTCTAACATTACCTTCTTGATCTATAGATAACTTCCCTACTTCATTCATTTCCTACCACTTCACACATTTAGGAATTTCCTTTTAGTGTGCTGACCACTATTGAATATAATCTTTTACATTTTTGTTTACTATCTGTTGTTCTATGCTCCCTTCATTCTTGCTTATTGATATCTTGCTCATCAGGCCCGACTATGGGAGACACTCAAGATTTGTCCAGTGTGACTCTAAATCTCCCTCTGTGCTCCCCTAGACCAGTTCTCTGACTCATGTCTTACCAATCACCCTCGCTATTCATACCACTGGAGCTGCAGTGGTTTTCTTGCTGTTTTTCAAATACCTCAAATACCACTTCCTGTCTCAAAGCCTTTGCATTACTTTCCCCTTGAGTTGGGAAGCTCTGACCACCAAAATCTACATGCTTCATGCTCTCACTTCTTTTGTCTCTTCTCAATATACCCTATTGCCTTTTCTGTAAAGAAGCTCCTCCACTCCCGAGACTCTAATGCCTTGCTTTGTCTTATTTTGATCCATAGCACAGTCACCACCTGACATAGCTTACATTTATTTGCTGCACTGGGTGCTGTGATGCACCTTTCAGATACTAGACACTCATTCTCCAGGCTACTGAGCATGTTGTCTGCTCACCGATCATGGGTAATAAACCCACTCCCCTTGACATTGTCTTTGGCTAAACGAATCTGTCTCACTCAATGTTCTGTCCTTCTTAGGGACAATATCAAGTTACGGTCAGTGAAAATGCCATCCCAACTCCAGGCCACCTCTGGGGTTTTCTGAGGCCATTGTTAAACTACATCTCAGTTTAGCTTTTTCCTCTGCTCAAACTTGCTTCCTTCTCTCTCTGACATGTATTGATCCCTATTAAACTTCCTGTTAACAAATCTCCATTACAGAGACTGTTTTCCCGGAAACAGAAGATAGTTCTTACCTGGAGTATAAGCTGCATGAGAACATGTCTTTGTCTGTCTGATTCACTCTTATTCACCATTGCATCCCCCAGTGTCTAGAACACAAAGTGCTGGGTTAATATCTATTGAACAAAGAAGCAAATGAAAAAACAGTATCTCTCCTCCCCCCAAAAGAATTTATGGACTTGGATGGATTCTACATGTTTTTACTGGGAGACAATGCAGAGATGCTTTCAAGAGATTTGTTCAACTCCTTTGAAGAAAGAATGCTGACACACTATGGAAACCACTCTGGATAACTTATCGTGCATATCACAATTCCAGTTTTTAGTGCTTCCACCCAAACATCCAGAGTCACTCCAATGTGATCTCAGAGCTCATTTGACCTTCCTAGAAACTACATGAAGAAGACATATGAGCAGTTATCTCTATTTTTTTAAGTGATGAAACTGGAGATTAGAAAGTTTAAATTGACTCATCTAAGGCCATTTGTGATTAGCACCTGCCAGGACTAATACTGAAACTCAAGTCTTCTGAATTTTTGTGCCACGTTCCTTTGTATTATTTTGTCAAGAATAAACCCATCTATTAATGACTGTGTTGATTTCATATAAATACTTGCAACCTCCCCGCCTCCCCCCCCACACACACACACATCTGATTTGTTCAAGCTTTATTTAAAACTTAATGTCCTTGTTTAAGTAACCAGGCATCCCTCTTTGATTAAGATTCTCAAATTCCTCTGTAGAGTTGAAACAACTTGAAAATTAAATAAAGAGAATCTGCTGCTTTTAAGATTCATTTGTGAAGTTCTTAATACATACCGCAGGGAATTGTAATCATTATGCCATTGATCTTCACAAGTCTTTCTTCCAAGAGCCACTAATTAGCTTGTTGCTATAGAGATGTCAATATAACTTTCTTACATAAAGTCTAACTTTGAATAGAAGACATGCACAAAGTATTTAACTTGCAAAGGGCATATCTTATATTGATATGGAAATCTGTCTTTCTGCACCCATGTGTACACACAAAATACACAAAACAAGAAATAAATGTAATCAAGACATGAATAATAATTCTAGCTAAGTAGTATTTAACTACATCCAGTATTTTTTGACCTCATAATAGGCCACTTAAATCTCATGGAAAATCACTGAGAACATCTGAACAATATGAAGACACCAAAGCTGTTTTAGAGAAACATTCTTCGGAGGAATGAGTCATGCCAACATGTAGCAGCCATGAGAAGGCACTGCTCATTTCTCCTGCTGCGGTGAGCGCAGGTGAACATGCCAGAGGTGCCAGGCAGGCCAAGATGGTGAGAAGTGGGACTACTCCAGCTAATGGCTTTGGCTCAAGGGCTCGTCATTGTCGTGGCTGCATCTTTTTTGGAATTGTGCTATAGTCCAAGATTATTTTCAACCAATCCTCCTTCCTTGCCTCTCACCTTCCAGAAACATTAGATCTGTATTGCTGTCTAAAGGCTCTCCTGCTTCTTCCCCCCATGAATACATCTCTTACATGCACATCTAAACCCACATCAGCATCTGCTTCTCAGTGGATCTGAATAAATGCAAACGATAAAGACTTCATGTAGGACAGAGTGTCCCACCTCCACCTCCACACTTCTTATACTCACACGCAAGATTCAACATAATATTCAAAGTAACCCAAGTTTTTCTTTCAATTACAGTTGACATTGAATGTTAGTTTCAGGTGCACAGAAGAGTGGTTAGATATTTATATAACTTATGAAGTGATTCCCCGATTGTTCTAGTACCCACCTGGCACCATACATGGTTATTACAATATTATTGACTATAATCCCTATTCTGTAATTTACAGCCCTTGACTATTTTATAATTACCAATTGGTACTTCATTCGACCAGCCTCCAAAAACCCCTCTCATCTGGCAACCCTCAGTTTGTTTTCTGTGTCTATGAGTTTGTTTCTGTTTTGCTTGTGTGTTTATTTTGTTTTTTTAGATTCCACGTATAAGTGAAATCATATAGCATTTGTCTTTGTCTGAGTTATTTCACTTAGCATAATACACTCTAGGTCCATCCATACGGTCACAAATGATAAGATTTCATTCTTTTTATGACCATGTAATAGTCCAAAACATTAGTTCAAAATGGTATGTGCATCCCTATGTTCCTTGAAGCATTATTTAAAATAACCCAAGTTTTGACTATTCATCATTAAGTGTCTAAGAGACATGCAGAAATCACTCTAGTGGAATTTCACAAACCACAACCCCAGAATGTGCAAAAAAATATATTTTTCTTAATATTGCAATTCATCATGATTAATTTTGGGAGTGGTTATGATAGGAAAAACAACCATGGCTGAGATTTTTAGAAATTGTTGCATGTTATAGATTTAAATGGAGAAACACGATAACATCTTTCTCAGCTTGAGAGGGATACATGATCTGGAGCTCTAGATAAATAAAAGAAGATTCAAGAACTGTCACAAGGCCAGGCAGCTGTCCCTGTTACCCTTGAAGGAGGGAGGAATGTATCTTCTGAGTGACAATCTTCATCAGCAGGGATGGACGCATGGCAACTGTTTTATTCCTTGATATATAGCTAGTTACACTATAAATCTTATAATGCAATAGTAAACAAACCAATTTTTTTTCTGGGAAGCATTTGTGTTTATTCTGATGTCCTATATAAAGTTGTATAAGAGCCCTGTCAGCATGGCTCAGTGATTGAGCATTGACCTATGAACCAGGAGGTCACGGTTGAATTCCTGGTCAGGGGATATGTCTGGGTTGTAGCTCGATCTCCAATGTGGGGTATGCAGGAGGCAGCCAATCAATAATTCTCTCTCGTCATTGATGTTTCTATCTCTCTCCCCCTCTCATTTCCTCTCTGAAACCAATACAAACATATTTAAATAAAAAAGATGTATGAGAGAATACTCTTTGATAGTCATTGCATCTTGGGACATAATGTTATCAGAGTAAGTACATTGAAAAAGACGTGGGCACATACATCAGCTCCCCCAGCAATCAGCCACCCACCTTTGGGTAAATCCCTATAGGCTCTCTGAGTTGAAGTCCTTTCATGCATAACAGTGTTATAATACCCAGGATTCTTAGCTTAAAACATTATGCATATTCAATGGAGGGGAAGTTTTTACAAGGGTTATGTAAATTAGAAAGGTTGGACAAGAATAATAAAATTTTTCTCTTTACAACAAAAGTCTATGCCATAAAATTAGCAAAATTTAAACCTCCCATTGTTTCACTTGTTAGAACAAAAATTGCACAATTTCAATGTGGGGTGGAGGGTGGTTATTGTGAACTTTCCTGTATGTTGCACATGTCCTTTGTGGTTTTCAACTCTTAATGCACTGTGTTTGTGTTGGCTAATGCTGGGTAGATCATCTCACTTCCATCTACAGGCAAGAATATAGATTTTTAAATGTATCCCCTATAATTTATAAACCAGTGACCAAAGCACTAATAAATATGACCTGGAGTTTAAATTTGAATCACTTTTCTTTCTCCCACAGCAGGATCCTGTAGTGACATTTACATTTCTGTTTAATATTTTATTCCTCAAATTAAAATATCAGCAACAAAATCACATCTTCCAACCCCAGGCCTCCATTATTAATTCTAACATCAGGTCCAAAATGTCTCCTTCTCTCTATATACCCGTGGGCAATATGCAATGCAAGTATTCTTATATCACCTTTGTGTATTGACAGGGCCTCCAAGGAATCTTCCCCATATTTCTAGTTCCTTATTCCTTCATTTCTCTGCATATTATAGCTCTTAATGCATTAGCTTAGCAATGTAGGTCTCTTACTCTGAAATCAGTGACTTCCCATTAGATGAAGCTCATACTGTTTAGCCTGACATTCAAAGCTGTCTACAACCTGACTCAAAGCCTTTCAACAATATTTGTCATTATTCTTCTCTATTTGTGTGTGTATGTGTGTGTGTGTGTGTGTGTGTGTGTGTGTGTGTGTGTTGGTGTGTGTGTGTGTGGCGGGGGTTACTCACTAATTTCAGAACCAAGGTTGTATTTTTCCTCCTTCGTGTTTCTTCTTCCCCCCAAGCAAATGCTCATTACCCCTCAAATATCACTATTTGGACGGTCTTGAGAGATATCTAAAGCCCTTCACCTTAAATCGAGATACAGAAAGATTAGGCAGACCCTGATGACTGCACCCAATAGCTTGCAGTGAGTTGGCAACTTAAATGAGGCTAATACCCAGATCCTGTGGGTTCTAATGCAGTATTCTCTGAGAACCAATTTAAATGTGAGCCTGTCATCAATCCTTCATGATTAAGCCATTTGGGAATTTGCTCTATCTTTTCGGAATCCCTATATCACTTTTACTGTCTCTATAATTCACATGAATATTAACCACTGTGGTGCTTTGTGATATCTCTTCATTTTTCCTATTGATTTTTAAATTACAAAAGTACTAACCACTTGCTATAATACATTGGAACTGCATGGAGATGTACAAAGAACAAATGGGAAGATGACTAACTACTACCCAATAAGTTCTCCACCCACAGTAACAACTACTAAGAATGTATTATTGTTTAGCATTATTTTTCTATGCATCTAGGTAGTTAGTATACCTAGGAAAAGAGCCAGTCTGTTCTTTGCAGAGCTCACATTTAATCTTATGCTTTCATTAGCTCTCTTTTGTTCTCTCTCCCAAGTGCACATTGTACATGTGTACTCAAAAGCACACATTTAATGTGATCATTTGACAATCAAATAATCAAATTATATATAGATCAAGAGGCCCGGTGCATAGATTTATGCACCGGTGGGGTCCCTCAGCCTGGCCTGCACCCTCTAGCAATCTGGGACACCTCAGGGGATGTTGGAGAGTTGGTTTTGACCCGATCCCCGCAGGCCAGGCTGAGGGACCCCACCGGTATATGAATACATGCACTGGACCTCCAGTATGCATATATGATCTTTGGTTAATCTCTTTCTGCCCTCCCCTTTCCCCTCTTCCCTCTGAGATTCATCAGTCTGTTCCATGTTTCCATGCCTGTGCACTGAGTGTCTGCTACCTGATGGTCAGTGCGTATCATAGCTACCAGCTGGTTGGCCGGTTGTCTGGTTGACTGGTCACTTAAGCTTATATATATATATATGAGCTTATATTGTATATAGATTATATATATATACATATATATATGTATATATATATGTATATATAGATTATATATAGATTATATATATTGTTATTTTATACATGTAATTATAATTATACTAGAGGCCCAGTGCACGAAATTCATGCATGAGTAGGGTCCCTAGGCCTGGCTGGCAATGAGGGCCAATATGTGGAGTAACTGGCAGGGTGATTGGGGTGCCCCTGCTGGCACCCACCTTGGCCTGCCTGGCACCGCCTGCTTAATGGCCTTGCCCCCCCCCACCGCCACCGCCGGTCACCTCCCTCTGTGGGAGGCAACTGGTGGGGCGATCGGGGGGGTGGCACTGCCTGCTTGCTGGCCAGCCATGCCCTCCTGAATTCCCCACCACCACCCACTTGCTGGACAGCCCCCCCACCCCCGCCCCGTCGCCACTGCCAGTCACCTCCCTCTGCGGGGCAACCAGCAGGGTGATCAGGGGGCCCACTGGCACCCACCTTGGCTGGCCTGGGGCCTGCGGGCTGGGGGAAGCTCTTGCATTGAGCATCTGCCCCCTGGTGGTCAGTGTGCATCACAGCGACCGGTCGTTACACCAGTTGTTCCATGATGTTCAGTCGATTTGCATATTAGGCTTTTATTATATAGGATATAATTTATATGTGTATATAATATTTTGGATCATTCCAATGTTTTGCTATGACTAGCAATTTGAAATTGAATATTTATGCTCTTATGTAGAATACTTATATAATATTTACAGGAGAGATTTATTAGAAAAGAATTTTTATGTCAAATGGGTATACATTAAAAATTTTTATAAATTTTACAAGTTTCCCTACAAAAGTCACCACCAGCACATGAGAGGATTCATTTTTTCCTTATAGTCACCAATTTGATGTTTCCAGTTTTTACTAAACTGACAAAAAAGCTAACATGTTATTGTAATATGCATTTACTAGTATTTACTGATCTTTTCAGCTGTTTATAAACTATCTTTCTTTTTCTGTATATAGTTCCTATTTTTCCCCATTTTCAACATTTCTTTCACTTTCCCCTTGAGTTTTATTTTTACATATTTTGCTATGAATTGTCTTTGTTAAAATGATTTTACCTTATTAAAGTTAGAATGAGAACTTCAGGTAGAGATTTTCTTTCCACCTTTGTTTTCTCTGGAGTTTTTCATACTGAACTTGCATACAGTAGGTGTTCAGTAAATGTTCCCCGTTCACCTTTCTGTGACAGACTGTCAATTTTGAAAGCTGAGTTAGACAGAAATAAGAGATAACTGAGGACAGATACACGCAAATTGTGGGGTTGAGAGGATTGACCACCAGGTTTACAGAGCCTACTGACCAGATACTAAGTTTGTATAAACAATGGAGTTACGGACATTCACCTCCTTTACTGGCCTATCAGACCGTGCTGCTTAGAAATCAATCACCTTCTTCATTATTTATTCCACTGCCTGTATCCCTCTCCACACCATAATCATGCACAATTTAAAGCTCCTTCATCTTCTCTGCCTTAATGTTTTAAATTCATATTGTTTTTTAGAAAAACAAACCACACTTGATATCATGAGTAAGAGTCAAAGACATAGGCCTGATCCATTTCCTTTCTCTTAGTCAGTTGATAAAATACCCCGTTCTTTATATGCAGCTGAATAAAATAAATAGGCATAATGGGTGGGAAAATAGGGGAAAATATAATCTTCATCCTTTTGCTGTGACGCTTGTGTGTGTATATCTCAAGAAAAGACTTAGGCCCTGGCCGGTGTTGCTCAGTTGGTTGAAGCGTCGTCCTGTGCACTGAAAAGTTGCCAGTTTGATTCCCCATCAGGGCACATGCCAGGGTTGCAGCTCCATCCCCAGTAGGAGCATGTAGGAGGCAGTCAATTGATGTATGGCTCTCACATAGATCTCTCTCTCTATCTATCTTCCTTCCCTCCCCTTCCTGTCTCTCTAAAAATCAATAAACTAGTCTTTACCAATAATAATAATAATAATAATAATAATAATAATAATAATAAATGAAAGAAGGGAAAAGACAGGCAAACCTATTTCTTTTTGTTTACTTGTTTGTAATTGAATTTACTGGGGTGACATTGGTTCACAAAATCATGCAGGTTTCAAATGTCCAACTCAATAACACATGATCTGCACAGCATCGTACACCCATTGCCCACAGTAAAGTCTCTTTTTTTCACCTTCTACCCCCAAACCTACTTCTTTATATCACTTGAGGAAGTAGCAAGCCATCAGCTGCCCAAGGAAAGAAATCCTTGAAATAGAACTCAAGTGTCTGTCAAATTGAATATTCTTTCTATTCTGTCACTGAATTACCTAGTTTTCAATGAAAAGTACAGGAGGAATTTTGAGAAATGCCTATCTTTCCTTCTGTGCTCCATATCCAGAGCTCTGTCTCTGACACTGTCAGGAGTTCCTGAGTGGGTTGCTGTTTCTCAGTGTTCCTGGGAGCACAGACGCACATCACTGCTCTTCCTCCCCATCATTTCCTCTGCATCCCCGTGCCCACATGACTAATGTCTTCCATTCCCTGATTCCAACTGCTCCCCAATTATCCCACCCACTCATGGTCTTGACTCTCTGTCCCCTTTCTGTCACATAGGCCAACAACTCAAGGATAGACATTGGTAGTTGCATCTGTGATTCCACATGTTTATTTATTTCTCAAGAAAGTTTAGGAAAGGTTTATAGCACTTCTGCTCACCAGAAGAATAAACACAATGCTACTTCTGCAGCTGAACTCCTTCCTTTGTGTTACCATCTCTTTCACTCTTTTCCCTTGTAACATCTTGACCACCCCCTTGACACAATAGGAACTCATTCTAACCATATACTACTCTAATGCTCTTCTGTGTTTTCTTTTTTCTTAATCTTTACTTTTGAAAGTATTACTTATATCCCCTTTTCCCCCCATTGACCTCCTCTAGCCTGCCCCTGACCCCCACCCCAGGTCTTGACCATCCTATCGTTTGTGTTCCTGGGTTATGCATATACTAGAGGCCCAGTGCACAAAAATTTGTGCACTCGGGGGGAAGGGAGCCTGGCACAGCCTGGCCTGTGCCCTCTCGCAGTCTGGGACCCCTCGGGAGATAACGACCTGCTGGCTTAGGCCTGCTCCCAGGTGGCAGAGGGCAGGCCCAATCCCTAGGTGCAGCCCCTGGTCGGGCTCAGAGCAGGGCCGATTGGGGTGTTGGGGCACCGCCCCCTGTCATGCACAGAGCAGGGTGGATCGGGAGGTTGCAATGCCACCCCCAGTCATGCTCAGGGTAGGGCCAATTGGGGGGTTGGGGCACCGCCCCCTGTCACACTCAAGGCAGGGTCGATGGGGAGGTTGCGGCGCCACCCCCTATCACGCACAGAGCAGGGCCAATCCGGGGGTTGGGGCACTGCCCCCTGTCACACACAGAGCAGGGTCGATCAGGGGGTTGGGACGCCGCCACTGTCACACTCAGGGCAGGGCCGATGGGGAGGTTATGGCTCTATCCTGTCACACACAGAGCAGGGCCCGTGGGGGGAGGGCGGGTTGGGGCGCCACACCCTGTCACACACAGAGCCGCAGGGCGATCAGAGGTTGGGGAGCTCCCCCATATCAGGCACAGAGCAGGGCTGATCAGGAGGTTGGGGTGCCTTCCCCTGTCACAAACAGAGCAGGGCGGGTAGGGAGGTTGTGGCCCTGCCCCCTGTCACACACAGAGCTGCAGGGCGATCAGGGGGTTTGGGCACTGCCCTCTGTCACGCTGATCCCGGTGCCGAGAGGCCTCTCGGCTCCGCTGATCCCGGTGCTGGGAGGCATATTACCCTTTTACTATATAGGGTAGAGGCCTGGTGCATGGGTGGGCTGGCTGGTTTGCCCTGAAGGGTGTCCTGGATCAGGGTGGGGGTCCCCACTGGGGTGCCTGGCCAGCCTGGGTGAGGGGATGATGGCTGTTTTCAGCTGGTCACACACCCTTCAGGGTGGGGGTCCCCACTGGGGTGCCTGGCCAGCCTGGGTGAGGGGATGATGGCTCTTTGCAGCTGGTCACACACCCTTCAGGGTGGGGGTCCCCACTGGGGTGCCTGGCCAGTCTGGGTGAGGGGCTGAGGGCTGTTTGCAGCTGGTCACACACCCTTCAGGGTGGGGGTCTCCACTGGGGTGCCTGGCCAGCCTGGGTGAGGGGATGATGGCTCTTTGCAGCTGGTCACACACCCTTCAGGGTGGGGGTTCCCACTGGGGTGCCTGGCCAGTCTGGGTGAGGGGCTGAGGGCTGTTTTCAGGCTGGCGGGTGACGGAAGCTCTCAACTGCTCCTTTTTTTCTTTTCTTTTTTTTAATTCTGGGCCAGCTTTAGCTCTGAGGCTCCAGCTCTTAGGCCTCCACTGCTGAAAGTAGGTATCTGGTTTGTTTCGGTTCAAAACAATGTATAACTCCAGCTCTGACTCCAGCTCTGAGATATATTTGTTAAAATGTTTCAAACTGCAGGCTCAGAGGCCTGCAAGGCAGGCAGGGAACGTTGGTTTCCTCCGTCACTGAAGCAAGCAAGCCTCATGTTAGTTTCAAGCTGCCTGGCTGCCGGCTGCCATCTTGGCTGACAGTTAATTTGCATATCGCCCTGATTAGCCAATGGGAAGGGTAGCAGTTGTACTCCAATTACCATGTTTCTCTTTTATTAGATAGGATGCATACAAGTTCATTGGTTGATCTCTTCCCACCCACCCACCCTCCCCTGCCTTCCCTCTGAGGTTTGACAGTCTGTTCCACGCTTCGATGTCTCTGGATCTACTTTTGTTCATCAGTTTATTTTCTTCCCTGTTTTCTTCCTACTCATCCAATTATCTAAATATTCCCCCCTGATATACCAGTAATTCCCCTCTCTTTTCTCACTTATACTTCAGTGCTTCAGTTGTTTTTTCTTAAGAATTTATACATCTTTCCCTTTCTTCCCAGAGGCCCTTTAGGTGGCAGCCGTTAATATTTCCTCTGCTGGTTTGTTATGTAAAGGTCTCTGAAAGAGTTGTTAGAGAGCCAGTAAGCTCTGTGATTTATGACTATTGCTCAAGCAGTCACATAGCTGGGAAACTGAACACAACACAAGAATCTCAAGGGAAACAAGAAGTGAGTGTAAAATAACATAAACCTCTGATTTCAAAAGGATATTTACAATAATCTAGTCATGCCTCAGTATTTTTTTTTTTTTTATAAGAAGATACTTTGGCTCAAAGCCTATAAGTAACTTACCTAGGATCACACTGCTAATGGGGTGGCTGAACTGAGAAAAAAAGTAACTAGACCCAAATTCTCCTGCTTGCCACTTAGGTCCCTTCCTCAATTACTTCCATTACAGTCACTTAACTATTTTTCAAAGTCCAGCATTAAACACAAGCGATGCGAATCCTCTCTCATTAATCTAGGGATACACAGATCTGGTGCACGTCAAGGGAGTTACTTTCCATGGAAGAAAAGTCAGTCTGACAATAGCTCAGGAGCTCACAATTGCATTGTTTTAAGAGCAAACTGCCTTTCTGTTCTGCCTTCTAAATTACAGGGGAGGAAAAATCCAAGCTCCTAATAAAGTTTTAAATAGACTGCATGGAATGGCATGCTAACTTTGAATAACTGTGCCATCCAGAAGAGCCTCATGGTCATTCTGGCAGACAAGGGATTGGGGCCAAAGTCAGAATGGAGCTGATGACCAGCTCAGCCAAAGAGGAAGGTAACATCTCGAATTGCCTTCATTGAATCTCTTTTCCAGTGTTATGCTTGGAAAAAGGAGAAGCACTCTCTACTCTGGGTAGTTCATGATAGCTGCTAGCAAGCAGTTTCATTGGACTTGCAAAGCTTCTGTTTTCAGATTTCTTTCAAGATTTCAAAACAGTGGTAAGGGGGCATGCCACCCCAGCTAATGACATCCATTTCAGAAAGGTTGGCCCATAGTATGACTGCTGACTTCCATGAGAGTACCTTCCTTAGCAAAAAGTAGACCCTGTTAATTTAAGGTAACTTGGTGCTTTGTTTTTTTGTCCGCTCAAAATATTTGGGAGGGGGTTTAGTATAGAGAGTTTCTGGGGAAGAGAAAGAAGTATTTTAAACTCTAGATATTAGATGCTCTTTTTATACAAACTCAGTGAGCAACATTTGTGATAATGTTGTATATTTTCTATTTGTCTGGGACACACCAAATGATCTCTCATTGGAGGAAATCTCAGAAACTATATTGCTTTAGTTTAGATTAGATTGCCAAATAAGATGCAGAACACCTAGTTAAATTTGAATTTAAAAAAAAAATGTGTAATTTTTAAGTATAAGTTGTCCTCAAATTTTCACAGAGGCATAAGTACATTTTAAAAGACTTCATTGTTTATCTGAAGCTCCAATTTAATTGGGTGTCCTTGTATTTGTGCTCACTAGCTCTGGCAACCCCTTTTTAGATATTAGTATTAAACCAAATGTGAATTCTTTTTCTCTGAAACTTTATAGAAATCCAATACTGTAAGAATCAGGGAGCTCCTATGCAAACAGTTAGAAAAGGAAAAGAGAAGAAAGACTAAAATACCATGGAAATTACACCAATAATTTTTAAATGATTTTTGAATATATTAAAAAATGTGTCTTTTCTTTATAGAATGAAATTATGGTTTTTGCTATCAGTGTAACCTTTGCTAACACCAATATAGTAGTTAAAATATTTAAAATCATTTGTTTCTACAGTGATGGTTAATATAGAAGGAAACAGTTTTACATACTTTTGAGGTGAGTGAAGAAGAAATATTTCATGGCTGTCAAGATTTAGGGCATTGAATAAATACAGTAAATGTTCAAATCCAGGATTAGTCATTTATTAGTGATATGAAGTTGTCTAAGTATTTTATATGTTCTGTGCCTCATTTCTTTTACTTGTAAATATGAGATAGCAATTGTGCCTTTTCATAGGTTCCTTGTGATAATTAATTTACATAATGAATATAAACAGCTATTCATTTGCTTGGCAAATGAATGCCCAATGAATAACAATGACTTTTCTTCCACTTTCCTCTTCGTCTTTCAATATACTTATTAAAATATTAAATGTAAGGTAGAAAATTGTGGAAATAATCAACAATGGACTCCCACTCATTAACAAGAAAATATTAACTTTGGGAGATTATTGAATCTCCCAAATACATTTCTGAGCAAAAGTAGCCAGATAAATAAGAATACAACATATCTTAGTGGCATATTTGATGTTTGGAGTGGATGACTTTGAACATATCTCTAGTATACAACAAGTCTTTTCAGTAATATGGGTGCAATATTTTACAATGTGCTTGAATAAAATACTCTATTATTGTTCCCCATAACTTTATCTTTAATAATTTTCTATATTCTTGACTGCCATTTTTTGAGAGAGAGCTGTTAAAATCTCCAAATATAGATATGTATATGTCCATTTCTTCAACACACCTACTCATTTTGCTTTGTGTGCTTTGAAAGTTTGTTATCAGATGAACAAACATTGAAATTGTTATTTCTTCTGATAAATTGATGGCTTTATAATTATGAAATTATATACTTTATGTAATTTCATATTAGTAACATTAGTAACCTGGTATTAGTAACCTGGTAACATTCCTTGCTCTAAGTTACTTATTTGAAATTTACATAACTAGACTAACGGTTCTGATGTTAACATTAGCATAACATATATTTTCTTCCTTTTATTTTTAATAGAATATTATATTTACATTTATTTTAAATTGTATTTTATACATACATACTTAAGTAAACTGTTTATAGATTATGGTTCAATTCTACCAACTTGATAGTTGATTTCTATTTTGCCATATGTTCCTATTTCCCTTTTTCTCTTTTCATGCTCTCTTTTTTTATTATCTTTCATTTCTTTCCATAGCTTTTATTGGCTTTATATTTTTATAAATATTTATATGCTATATAAATGTTAGTGGACCTTTTAAGGTTTACAGTACCACCTCAGGTATAGTGCAAAAGTTCTACAATAGTATAATTCTATTGCTCTTTCATCTATCATTGTACAATTACGATATATATATATATATATATGTATATATATATATGTATATATATATATATATATATATATATATAGTTTATTTTGTTACCTTTGAATTTATGTGTCATTATAAGAAAGACTACAGAGAGATCCTGTGTAAAATTTACCCAATTCTCCCAAATGGTAATGTCTTGCAACAGTATAGTTAGTACAATATCACCTCCAGGTCATTAATGTTGACACAGTAATAGGTCAGAACAATTTATCACCACAAGGATACCTCATGTTGCCCTTTCATAGCTACACCCACCTCCCACTTCAGCATATTAGCAAGTCAAAACCAGCAATATATAAGAAGGCTAATGTGTCAGAAACAAGTGGAGTTCCTTTCAGAAATGCAAAATTGGTTTAATATTTCTGGAGCAAGACAGCAAGGAATTACTCAAAAACAATGTGAGAGCATGTCAAAAGGCATAGGAACCTATCTGAAAGAGCTCTCAATGGTTAAGAGCTAGAACAATTTGAATATAAAGTAAGTAATGATATTATTGTATTATAATCCCCAGACAGCATAAATAATACCCATGAGTCCATACTGATATAAGTAAATGATTGGAAAGTAAATCAGTGTAAGAGAGACAGATCTTCCTTCCAGAAGAATTCCAAATATTAAATATAGAAATAAAAGTTAACATCAGTAATAATTGCTACCGGCATGATCCACTAATGCATGCTAAAATTTGTGGGTGAAAAGCTTCAAATTGGAGCAGCATAGTTGGACAGCTTCAAAGTCTCTCCCCCAAATATAGGATATCCACAACAATGAATACACACTTGGAGTACGTACTAATTCCAATGGGTTAAATCTGAAAAGAAAGAAGCACCAATTGAGCTGTTGAGTGTGTATACATTTTCTGGGACACCCTGTATATATTAACTGCTGGGGTGGTTTTAACAACAGATGTCCACAGTTGCTTGATATTCCTGTCTCCAAGAGATGGAGGTTCATTCTTTTCTCTTTGGCTGGATTTGGTGACTGATTTCTAATGAGTAGAGTGTGAAAGGGAAAAGTAGTAACTTTGCAGAGGAGAAACCTCACCAATACTACTTCACAAAATGATCCAAGTTAATGCCATCAATACTACGTCCTGTTAATATTCTGTACCTTGCCCTGGCCAGCATTGCTCCATGGTTAGTGCATCGGCCTGCATACCGAAAGGTTTGCTACTGGTCAAGGGCACACATCTGGGTGGCAGGTTCTATGTGTCCGGGTGGCAACCAATCGATGTGTCTCTCTCACATCTATGTTCTCTCTCTCTCTCTCTCTCTCTCTTTCTCTCTCTCTCTCTCTCTCTCTCCTCCCCTCCTCCCTCCTCATTCCCACTCTTTGAAAATCAAAGGAAAAAAATATCCTCGGGTGAGGATTAAAAATTATATGTATCATGTACCTCCTGCTATGATGATAAGGACACTTCAGCTCTGTAGGGTGCTTCCCCAAATCCATAATCTAATTCCAATGATAAGAAAACATCAGACAGAACTAAATGGAGGGAACACATTACAACATACCTGACTGCACTCTTTAAAGGTGTCAAGATCATGAAAGAAAAGGGAAAAACTAAGAAACTGTCACAGACTGGACGATACTAAGAATCCATGAAGATTAAAAGCAACATGACTCTTGATTTGGGTCCTGAAATAGACAGAGGGCATTAGTGGAAAAATTGGTAAAATCTGAATCAAGTCTGTCATTTACTTAATTCTATTATATGTATGTATGTTAATTTCTTAGTTTTGATAAATATAACATGCCAAATTAAGATGGTAATATTATGGGAGCCTAAGGGAAAGGAATATGAGAACTCTTTAATATCTTTAAAACTCTTTTATAAATCTACAATTGTTTCAAAATAAAAAAATGCAAAACCAAAAATTTTTAATATTTATCTATGGAGCAAAATGTGGACCTCTGTCAGGGTTCTTGTCCCAGCATCTAGAAGGGTTCTGCAATCTGGAGAAGGGACTGTGTGTAACTTAAGTAGGAGTCCAGAGACGAAGCATAATTTTGAAAGGCATTTGGGGGTCAGAGGAGCCTAGCTTAAGAAACTAAGATCTCCTTGTCTCAGGACCCCATGCTTCTTATTAACACAAACTGTTCTGAGAGGAGGTGGAGATATACACTTCAAAGGGTAGGGTTTAGTATACACAAGCATTGCCAGAATGGGGGAATTTGCCTATGGCTATTCAGGTGTTTGGCCAGTAGGAGGCAATAATATGTAGATTAAGATGCCCTGAGTTGTCTGGCAGCAAGCAATCATCCCTTTTCAGGTTTGGGGAAATGCCCTTGCCACTCCCGATGATTCAGCCCTGCTGTCATGCTGGAATTGGCTTCCGGCAGACCTCCACCTACATCTGTTACCCTACTCTTCCTGTCTCAGCCCCAATACCTGGTGCTCCCTCCCAGAACAAGTGTTTGCACAGGGCACGGAAGGTTCTCCTCTGGCTTTCATTAAAGCTCTCACCTCCCCTGTGAGTGTAGTGATCAGTCCTCACCTTTCAGATCTCAGATCAAACATCTTTGCCTCACTTTGGCATCCCTCACATGAACAAATCCTTTTATAGGCTCTCATATATCACCTGCCACTTCTTCACAGCCCTATCCACAGTTGTAACTGTGTATTTGTCTGCACAATTATTTATTAATACATAGTTATGCCTTCCCCCACACAGTAAGCTTAAGAGTAATTGTCAGCAAAGTATAAGTATTTTAATTACCCAGTGCTTAGCATAGGCACATAGTAGGTACTCAACATATACTTGTTGAATAAATGACCTAGTCTCTTACATATTTGAAGCATCCAAAGTTGTACTACTGCCTTCCCATAAAAGGTGAAGGGACTGCTTCTTTTTCCATCAAGCATGTTAGGAGGTAAGACAACCCAGTTATAAATATTGTATGGAGAAATACTTTAAAGGGGAGAGCTTTTAAGTCCTCAGAGATCTTCATAAATAAGCAGAAATGTGACAGCTCCCCCATGTTCCTCTCTATTCAGTCCTCACCCCAGAAAAACTTCAAGCTACTCTGACGTGCAGTGTGAAATCTGGGGTTTCCTCCACAGCTGCTTTCCCTCAATGGATCAAGAATAGGGGATGCAGACAGGCCTACTGCAAGCTGATCAGGCCTCCTGTCTTTGTTTTCTTCTTCTTTGTTGTTAATTGAAAGAAGTTAAAACCCCATTTTGGCAGTGAGTTGCTGTTCATCAGGTAAAGGATTCTTTAAGGCGTTCCCAGCGGGACTTCCTTTTTACATTGTTGTGGGCATTCCAGTTCAGTGACAGCAGATGGAACATCATAGTCAACATTTTTAAGAGAGAGACAATGAACCGAGTTCCACAAAGATAGCAAGGCAGCAGTTGCACCAGCAAAAATAAATAAGTAAGAAAATAAAAGAAATGAGAAGGATTGCTGTTTGGAACTAAACCGGCACCCAGGGAACTGAGAGATGGGGGAATGTGAGAGAAGAGCATGTTAACTCTTTCTTGACGGATTTTGAAGTACTGTTTGTGATGGAATGGGAATCTTCTATGGCAGCGGTTCTCAGCCTGTGGGTTGCGACCCCTTTGGCGGTCGAACGACCCTTTCACAGGGGCCGCCTAAGACCATCCTGCATATCAGATATTTACATTACGATTCATAACAGTAGCAACATTACAGTTATGAAGTAGGAACGAAAATAATTTTATGGTTGGGTCACAACATGAGGAACTGTATTTAAAGGGCCAGAAGGTTGAGAACCATTGCTCTATGGTGACTTAATTTCTTTTATTATCTCATGTTCCTTTTGGGGGGTTAGGGGAGGAAGAAGAGGAACTCGATTCCATCTGGCACTTGGAATAGGCCCTCTAGACCTCCATATTCATGAGGTACTTATTACTTGATTCTCTATGGAATTGTTACCAGACACTAGTTGCTCTAAATAGAGAACAAAATAACTGCGTGTGTGTGTTTTTTTAAGACTATCTTGTTTTAATGAGCTAATAGGAAGAATTTCAGATCCAAGTGTTCCCCTGAACTGTAAAGTTCAACATATTCCTTGTACGACTAATTTGGCTCATTTTATAAGTGCTGTTAGTAAAATAGATTATGAAAATCCCATGATCAAGGATTTCTCTGCAATAAACATATTTTTAAACAAACAAAAAAAATATGTTGCTGCATGCATTCTCTGTTAATGTTCAGAAGCAAAGTAAAGAGAATGATCATCACTCACTCATATCACACCATCCAGACATAATGCCTGCTCCCCCTGCATAATTTTTAAGTTATAATCACAAAGAACAATTATCCGCACTATTTTTTATCAATTCATTTACTTAATTCTTAAATTTCTCATATAATGAATGTCTTCTAATCAGCAGAATGTACCCCCCCCCCAAAAAAAAGAAAGAAAAACACCACTAACAAAAAAAACACAAGACTCAAAGTTCTAGGAGATCTCTAAGCACAGTCTAAAACATATGCTGAGTGGGGAGTGGATGAGGTGTCTCATATCATATGCCAAGCTCAAGAGCTGAGTATATTGCCATCAGTGCCTTTTACATAAATGGGCAAAAATATTTACGGTCAAGAGTTAAACTTACCAAAGACTCTGCCATTCCAGCTGTGGGTTCACCAAGAATTTCTTTTAGAGAAAGGTGAAGAGGCCTTTCTCCACTTTGGATGTGATTTTATGGGCGCTGCCCAATGACCGTTTGCCCTTAAATTGCTCTAACGTTTTCCTACCATTTTGTTTGCGATCCCCAGTCTTTACATGGATGGTTTGGATTAGACAGCGACTGTTCCTGGAATTTCTTGTTATGAATGTCAGTCGCACAGCCTAAGTCCTTGAAGGGAAGGAATGACCCATTTTCATGGGGAAGGGAAAATGGAATAACAGAAGAGGAGCTACAGTTCAGAATGGAGCTCTGAGTCACCGAGCCCTCACCACAAAGAGGGGCCTGTGAAGTGGTGGTCACTCCTTAGCCCTTTGGAAGCTGACCATATGAGAGAGAAGGAGTAGGTGTGTCACGCAGAGAGGGAGATGTAGGCAGAAAAACTTGGAGGTGGCAGCTGCTTGAAGATTGCTGGCCATGGGAAAAATAGGAGTTAGAAAGTTTAATAAAGTCAAGGCCAGGATATTTATCTACCTATTTATTTATTTGCCACTCATGCATATCACAATTATCATTACTTATGTATTAAGCAGCTGACACTACCTTGCTCTTTCATCTTACTGAGTATTTTCATTATTTAAGATAAATTTTCACATGTAGGATAACTGTTAATTTATGTGATGAAAGAGAAAGCACTGAATGAGATAGTAAACAAAGATCGGCTACCTCAGGATGCTGCCACCACAGTCTTCATTGTCTATCACCTTCTGTTTGTGACAGTGATACGTCCTTGCAAAGTGATACAATCCTGCATAAAGTGGTTTCCTCTGAAAATGAATCTCGACTCTACACAGGAAGACAGATGGCATTTATCTATAATTTACTGAAACGATTTTTTAAATTACCTAAACATCCACATCAACAACTGAAAGCAAAACAAACCAAAACACCGCTTCCTCACACACAGGTTGGAAAAACATAGAAGCAGAATGCTAATTAGCAAAGGTGAACGGTTACAAGGGCCCCAATTAACTCTAATAACTGGAGAAACACCTGCAGGACATTTTTATCTTCCTCATGATGAATACACTTCAGTAGACCTCCATGAGCAAGCATAGAGTTTATTAGAATGAACTTTGGTTCATGTTTCCCTCTCCCCCACTTCTGTAAAATCATATGGAGGAGGTCATTTCTATCAAGATTGTTGAGGAAAGAAATATTCAGTAGCAAAGCCTTCTAGTCTTAGCCTCAAACTTCAAAAGGAAGGACATGCTTGAGAAGCATCTTTTCAGTATTTACATCCATCCAATGTTTTGCTGGTAACTGTCTGACAGCTGGTTCCCTGGGGGAAAAGTAAGGAGCCCTGATTTTAGCTTTTGTTGGTTCCTATGGGGTAAAAATTCCCATCACGGCTAATTTCAATGTGACATCAACTGGCTCCCCAAATTCCTGAAAACTTAACAGTTGCCTCTCTTGAGCTGTTATGACCTGGATCCAGCATATGTCTGCTATTTATGGCTCAGTCTTGAAAGGCATTTGTATTCCATTAGCAAAAACTCTGAAAGATTAATCTAGTTTCCACCCTCCCTCAAAAGCAAAGTCTCCAGTAGAAAAGACAGACGTCCCCAGAGCCAGGCAGCTGGCCTCCTTCCTTCTTTGTCCGTCCACGTTTATGTATTTTACTGAACCGTGACCCCATCTGAGTTGGGGAGGTCAAGAAAAGAACCAGAATCACTTAAGAAAGAAGTAGTTTATCCTTCCTTTATATGGAGGTAAAGTGATTGAATGCAGACCAGCCCTAAGTGGCATCCCAGCTTGGAGAGCTTACAGCAGTAGCTCTCACCCTTGAATGCAAGCTGGAATCAGCTGGGGAGCTTTCACACTGCAGTCCCCGGAGAGCCTGCTCTAATTGGTCTAGGGTGGGGCCTGGGCACTGGCATATTTTAAATGCTCCCCAGGTAATACACCCAGGTTTGAGAACCACTAGTTCAGAGGTTGTTTATAGTTATGTTTCTCGATAGATGGTAATGAGCTGAAGCAAATGTGTGGAGAAGCAGTTGGTGCTGCGTGAATGGTTGGAGATGTATATTTATGTCATGAGAAGTTATTCACATTATTTTATTGAAACACCTACTAAAATTAAATGGGCTCATTTTGTCAAATTGCTGTAAAATTAACCAGGTTAACATATTTCAGTTTTGTTGAGAGTAGACTTTGAGTTGATTGCATTGAACTTCTAGTTAGATGATAGATAGATGACAGATGATAGATGATAGACAGATTAGAGATAGAGATAGAGATAGAGATAGAGATAGAGATAGAGATAGAGATAGAGATAGAGATAGAGATAGAGATAGATAGAGATAGAGATAGAGATATAGAGATAGAGATAACCAGGACTTTATCTGTCTAGGTTTTATGATGACCTCAAAGTCAGAAAGAAATCAATAAAAAACCAATTAATTACGCCATTCCAAAGTGTTAGGTTGCCTATGATTCTTCTCAGGGACGGTTTGTAGGGGTCAAACTTTGAGAAAGTTGTAGTATTTCCCCACATCCCCTCCCCCATGGAAAAAGGGTAAAGGTTATTTCATTCTCACTTCACATCAAGTGAGAGGGGTTCTAAGGGATACACACAGATACCTTGAGATATATCCCTTGCAACTTGGATAAACAAAAAGGACAGATTTTTTTAATCTACATTTCATAACTTTAAAGGCAAAAGTTATGACTGGAGCTGATGGGAGAGGCAAAGAGAGGTCTCCTTGGGTGTCAGCAAAGCTTCACTAGTATTAAGACAGAACATGTCTTTGCTTCAGAAAAGGTAAGAGCCTTGCAGGGGGACCCGGTCTGCAGGTCATTTTAAAGGGACCTCATCCAAGAGGGCTTCCTTCTGGGGAGAAGCTATCCCAGCAGAAAGCAGCTGAAGAGACCCACAGGCAGAGAGACAGAGGGGGCTGTCTCGGTGGCCATGTCAGTGTATGGCTGCAGGAGGGGCTTAGCCCATATTGAGAGATAAATTAGATATTTCTAGTAGAGACTCTCTAAGGTATTCATAACGTACCATGCAGGAAAGTCAGTTTTAAATATATTTTTATTGATTTCAGAGACTAAGGGGGAGGGAGAGAAAGATAGAAACATCAATGATGAGAGCAAATCATTGATCAGCTGCCTCTTGCATGCCCCAGTCCCACAATGGGGATTGAGCCCACAACCCGGGCATGTACCCTGACTGGGAATCAAACCCTAACCTCCTAGTTCAGGGGTGGGCAACTCCTAGCACGCGTGCCAAACATGGCACGCCAGTAACTTTTGCTGGCATGCGAAACCCTCTCTTATAATCGTTCGTTTACAATTTTTTTCTTAATATCAACTTTTTTATTTTTCAGATAAATTCAGTGTAGGTGCATCTTAGATAAATAAATAATTTTACATAACAAGTTATCTTAAAGACCATAGACATGGATTGACGAGAGAGGGGAAGAGCAATTTCTATGCCTCTGCCTTAACTCTCCCTTTCTTCCTAGATCCGACCAGTGTTTTGGTTTCATCCACATACACTTGTGAATCTTTGTTCTCAGTGATGAATTTTGTTAAGTCTCATAATAGGAGTAGCCTGACAGATGAAAGTAGTAGCTCTTGCATATCTCTGAAGGTCAAGAAATATAAACCTGATGTAAAATCTTTGTCATCAGTGATGCAGCAGCAAAAGTCCCACTGATATCAAACAGATTCATAAAGTTTTCTGTTGGACTATCAGTGTACATGTATACATTAAAAAATAAATGTAGCCCTCACAAGTTTGGCTCAGTGGATAGAGCGTCAGCCTATGGACTCAAGGGTCCCAGGTTTAATTCCGGTCAAGGGCATGTGCCTTGGTTGCAGGCACATCCCCAGTAGGGGTGTGCAAGAGGCAGCTGATTGATGTTTTCAAAAAATTAGGGTTGGCACACAGAAGAATTTTGAGTCAGAGATTTTTCTGGTTTGGGCACACACTCACAAAAAGGTTGCCCACCCCTGTCCTAGTTCATAGGTCAACACTCAACCATTAAGCCACACTGGCTGGGCAGGAAAGTCAGCTTTAAAAACTCACTAAATCCAGAGGACACCACAGCAGACCATAGCTTGACACATGAAGATCTTTTCCATCCCCATTTTACTTTGTACTGTCCCATTTGTACCTCCAGCTAGGGGTCCGACAATTTATCCTATCTAATAAAAGACAAAAAGGGTAATTGACCGTACCTTTGTTACGCTTCCCATTGGCTAATCAGGGAGATATGCAAATTAACTGCCAACAAAGATGGTGACCAGCAGCCACGCAGCTGAAGTGAGTAGGAGGCTTGCTTGTTCCAGTGATGGAGGAAGCCAAGGTTCCCCGCCTGCTGCGGCCCAGCTCTGAGCTCCGAAAGCAACAAAGTTTCAATTATAGAAGCTAAGCAAACCCCAGATACCTGCTTTCAGCAGGCCGTGGCCACAGAGCTGGAGCTCGGCTCTTAGCTCCAGTGATGGCAACAAAGTTTCAATTATAGAAGCTAAACAAATCCCAGATACCTGCTTTCAGCAGGCTGTGGCCTCAGAGCTGGAGTGAGCAGGAGCCCGCTCTCAGCTCCAGTGACGGCAACAAAGTTTCAATTATAGAAGGTAAATAAATCCCAGAATTAAAAAAAGAAAAGAAAAAAAGGAGAGGCTGAGAGCTTCAGTTGCCCGCAAGCCTGAAAACGGCCTTCAGCCCTCACCCAGACTGGCCAGTCACCCCAGTGGGGACCCCCACCCTAAAGGGGGTGTGGTCAGCCTGAAAACAGCCATAAGCCCCTCATCCAGGCTGGCCAGGCACTCCAGTGGGGACCCCCACCCTGAAGGGAGAGTGACCAGCTGCAAACAGCCATCAGCCCCTCACCCAGGCTGGCCAGGCACCCAAGCGGGACCCCCACCCTGATCTGGGACACCCTTCAAGGCAAACCAGCCAGCCCCCACCCATGCACCAGGCCTCTATCCTATATGGTAAAAGGATAATATACAAACTGACCCTAACAGCAGAAAGACTGGGAATGACTGGTCACTATGACACACACTGACCACCAGGGGGCAGATGCTCAATGCAGGAGCTGCCCTCTGGTGGTCAGTGCGCTCCCACATGGGGGAGTTCTCCTCAGCCATAAGCTAGGCTGATGGCTGCCAGTACAGCGGTGGTAGTGGGAGCCTCTCCTGCCTCTTCAGCAGCGCTAAGGATGTCTGACTGCAGCTTAGGTCTGCTCCCCACTGGCAAGTGGACATCCCCCGAGGGCTGCTGGGCTGCCAGAGGGATGTCTGATTGCCAGCTTAGGCCCAATCCCCCGGGGAGCAGGCCTAAGCCAGCAGGTGGTCATCCCCCGAGGGGTCCCAGACTGTGAGAGGGCACAGGCTGGGCTGAGGGACCTCCCCCATCTGAGTGTGCAAATTTTTGTGCACAGGGCCTCTAGTCTTATATAATAAAAGGGTAATATGCAAATAGATCAAACAGCAGAACAACTGAACAACCAATCAAATCATAGTATGCTAATGATATCCTAAGATTGTTCAACTGCTCACCATAACATGCACTGACCATCAGGGAGCAGATGCTCTGACCTGTAGGTTAGCTTGCTGCTGGGGTCCAGCAGATTGGGACTGAGCAAGATGGGTCAGACACTCCCTGAAGCCCTCCCTCAGTCCCTCCACAGCCCAATCATGCACCGGTGGGGTTCCTCAGCCTGGTCTGTGCCCTCTCACAATCTGGGACCCCTTGGAGGATGTTGGAGAGCTGGTTTCAGCCGGATCCCACAGGCCACTCCCCTTGGGAGGGTGCCAGACACAGGGCTCATGCGGGAGAGTGCTGCGACAGCAGCGAGAGCCTCTCTCGATCAGGACTGATTGGGGACGAGCCCGGGGCAGGCACAGTGGGTCCGGGATGAGCAGGAGCAGCAGGTAGGAGATGCAGGCGGCATTGGACTGTGGGTTTTGGCCCGATCTCTGCAGGCCACCCAGAGGGACCCCACCCATGCACGAATTCATGCACTGGGCCTCTAGTCAGTATATAAAGGTTCTGCTAACATGACATCCCCAGTGAGGGGATCTTCCCTTGCGGACTCCAGTGCATCCCTATTTTAATTGGTGTCTATGACATACAGACAGGGAGTCATCAACCAACTTTTCGTCACAAAGACCTAAACACCCTTCGGTGGAGAGGACAGTGCTCCTGGGGCCTGTCCTAGTAGACACCAATATTCATTCATGACAGCCCCCCATCTCTTAAAGAAGTGCAGTGAAACACGGAGCCACTGATGGGAAGCACCAGCTCACAGGGAAATTATCCCACCTGTTTCCAGTGGTCATTAGTACAAGCGATAAGGAGAGCATCAAGGCCACATTGTCCCATGTGTCCACCTGCATCTTCTGGGCTGCAGGGATGGTTACAAGAGCTTTGTCCAAGGCCCTGCTGAAATTTACATCTTTTCAGAAAACACACACACACACACACACACACACACACACACCCACGCACATTCAAGTGGGACTCTTGGGCTGCTCGTGCCCAAGAGTCCCATTTCATTGGGATAATAGAGACTTTTCTTGTGATTTATGGGACTCAAGGACTGTTTGGAATATCCAAGGGAGAGAGCAAAGGGTTTTAGATCTGCCTAGGGGCAGCCAAAACAAAAACCTGAGCCCAAGTAGTGGGTATAAAGGAACAAAGTTATATTTTGCTTCACCCTGTTATAACCTGGTCTTTCAATGGACTAGCATTCTATTCCACCAGTGATTCCGAGAGCCTGTTTGAAGTCTAAAAGCCCATTAGAATATAATTCCTAACACTGTAACTGTAATTTTCTCCAAAGTGGCATAATCACGATGAGTGATAACAAAGGCCAGTCACACCATAAGGCGCACGCTGTGTGGTGGAAAGGGAACCTTAGGAAGAAACAAAGGCTCACATCTGGGCTGTGCCATTTTTAAAGTGTGCGACTGGGGGAGAGTAACTTAACTTCTCTTAACCTAGGATGTCTCTGCCAACTAGCAATAGAGCCATTTGCCCTGCCCGCCTCCCATGGTGGTGGGGAGAAGGGGCGAAGAAGATGCTTTGACAGACAACGACCTTCTCTAACTGTACAGCGTTCCAGTGAGGATCACAGGACCCGAGTGTGGCGTGCAGTTCGGAAGCCATGCTGTCGTTCTTCAGCTATTTCTATGGCCTTTTCCTCACAGGATGCTATTCTCGCCGTTGGATTCATCCAAGAAAAAACATCAGGTCTCTTGTTTTTATCACTCCTTAGTGCATTTCCCTTGAGAGGTAGAAAGCAGAGACATATTTCTTATATTTTAAACTCACACTGATTTATGGCAAAAGAAAATGTGTATTGCAGAAAATTTGAAAATATATAAAAATGTATGAACAAAAGTCTCCCGAAATCCCAATGTTTAGAGTACAATTACTATCAGAATCCCACCATAATGTGAGCACTAGGAAGGTGGGTGTGTGGTCCACATAGCTGTGTTCCTGTGCTTGGGACAGTGTGTGGTACATAGCAAGCTCTCCATACATATTTGAATAAACACGTGTTAAAATTTGGGTATATCTCATTCTAGTTTACCTTCAGTGTGTGAGTGGATATGTGTACATCGACGTGTCATCCATAAATAGGCAATTACAAAATTGGGGCAGGATAGTAATTGCATCTGCTGGGCTTTGTAGTTACAAGGAACAGAATGATTTTGGTAATACAGGATTCAGCATAAGGATATATATGGAAAAAGCAACAGCTTGCAGGTACTCAGGAATATTCATGCAATTTGTCTTTATGGAGACAGGAACTCAGGCAAAGTCATCCTGGTCTACAGGTTTCAGTAAAAATATATTGTGGCTTCATGATCGAGAGCTTATCACTACTATGACTTGGGTGTTTTCCACCTCTAGGATGTTTTCCAGGTGTTTTTGTTTGTGTTCTTTTTGTTGTTGTTGTTTACTTACATGCCTATTTAAAACTTCTCAACTCTCTCTATTTAAAAATTCGAGTTACCTAACAGAGTAAATCCAATTGTTCCAAATAGTCTCCAGCATCCACAAGTGGCCAAAATTTGTACCTTAGGCCACAGGGTAGCATAGAGCTTGGTTAGGTTAAATGACCACTACAGTCTTATCTGCTGTATCCAGGTCATCATGGGAACTTGGTGCAAAAGCCTTTAAATACACGTGTCAGCTATTCTGAGGCCAGACTGGTGCAGAAGTTACACTGTGTGTTATTCGGGAATGTGGTTTTTAGATTGATATGTGATTATCTCATTTAATTCATAATGTTAAGTTTCATATCCAAAACTGGGTTAATGATGGCTGAATAGTGCCTCATAGCATGCAAGTATTAGAATTTTCAAAACTATATTCTTATTACTAAATATTTAGATTGCTTTCATATTCTCACCAGTATGAAATAAATAATAGTGTTTGAAGATCTCTTTTCACAATTTTTAAATTATTGCTTGGGATTAAGGCTCTTTCTTCTTGACCATAACAGTTTCTCCAACATTCTTTGTTCTTGATGACGCTGACAGTTTTGAGGTGCTATTGGTTAGGTAGCAATCTTATTTTTTCTTTATGGATACAGCCAAATCTAACAGTTCTCCTGTTATTGATCATTTGAATTGCTTCCATTTTTCACTATTAAAATTTTAATTCTATTTTTTAAAATGTTTCATTTTCTTTCTGATTTTATTGTTATAGAGGATATTTCTGAAGTCAGCCTGCTCTTTCTGTTAGTAACCTGTTACACTCCTCACTCACTCATTTTCCTGCCTTGGAGTGTTAGGCTAGACATGGAACCCTCTCTCCCTCACTTTATGTGAACTCAGAAATAAAAATTAAGTTCTACCCAGAATCTAATTCTTCTTTCTTTGTAAGTAATCTATTACTTTTGTCTTGTTCTGTTATGTTTTACTTTTTTGGGTCTCAATGTTTCTTTGACTGTTTACTGGTTCACATTTTAAGAGAAAAAAATACTGTCTTTTAGTTTCAATGATTTTAACTGACTCAAGTTTTCTTCAGCTCTGATCCCCCCACCCCCTTTTCCATTGTGGTTACTACTTCGCTCCCATTTGTTATTTTCTGTTCTTTAGAAAGTCAAACAATCAGTAATTTATACCCAAAATGAAACAGATTTGTCAACTCCTTTTTTTTTTTTTTAATGCAAATTTGTTTTCACTAATTTCTTTATGTGCCTGGAAGGCATCTCTTATTCTGACTGGCTCTGCTAGAGAGGCAAGTTTTCTAGTTTTTTCTCTTCTCTCTGACTCTAACAGATTTGTCAACTATTGTGGTTTTTTTAAAAATATTTATCTTTGTTACTTTGTAAGGTAAAAGTTGAAATGCAAAAAAAAACATAGAGAACATGTAGAAAATAAAATGCAAAATCCTGCGACTCCACAACTAGAGCATTATGAAAGCTTCCATCCCAATGGCTCTCCTTGTGTGCTCCCCCTCATCCCATTCTGTATCTCTCTCCCAGGAGGAGCCAGTCTCATTTTGTCCTTGTCATTCCTCTGTATTTTAAAATAGATTTTCAAAAAATTATACATATATGTATATACATTCATGTTCATTGATTATTTTTGCTTAATTCTAAGATTTATAAAAATGGTATCAAGTTGCATAGAGATTTCTGGGATCTTTATTTTTCCCTAACCATCTAATATAATGTTTTTATTCTGCATGTTACTTGTAGCTCAAGTTCAATGGTTTTAATTGCATTATACTAACCCCTTGTGTGGTATACTATTTTTATTTACCCATTGTGACAATGGACAAAGTGTATTGCTTCCAGTTTTGTTTTGTTTTTATCCTCACCCAAGGATATGTTTATTGATTTTTTGAGAGAGAAAGAAACATTAATGTGAGAGAGAAACATCAACCAGTTGCCTGCAGTATGTGCCCTGACTGGGGATCAAACCTCAATCTAGGTATGTGCCCTAACCAGGAATCAAACTTGAAACCTTTTGGTGCACAGGACAACGCCCAACCAACTGCGTCACCCAGCTGGGGCTCCAGTCTTGTTGTTAAAACTAGGGTTCCAATGAACATTTTGTGTATGTGCTCTGATGCACTCAAGTGTTTCTCTAGAGTTCTGTCCCAGAGTGTATTATCTGTGTCAGAGTAATACGAATACTCATGTTTACAAAGTAATACCAACATGTTTGCAATCTGCTTACACAGATTTCTATCCCTGCTATCAGTTTATAAAAATTCAAGCTGATCTAAGCCTCTTTTAACATTTTCAGAGGTTGTCATTTTTGTCAACTTAATTGGTTTAAAATTGTATCCCCTCATGCTCTGAATTTATACATCTCTGATAGTGCTTTTGAGTATATTTTCGCATGTTTATGGATCATTTGTGTGCCCTCATCTGTAAAAAGTCTGCTTGTGTTTTGGCCCATTTTTCTGTTGGATTGTTTTCTCATTGATATGTAGTTCTTTTACAGGCGTTTTATTACTTAGCAAACATTCTCATTTTGCTTCACTTAAAATGCCTTTCTTCTTCCTTTGTTCTTGAAAAGTTGTTTTGCTAGGTATGCAATTATACTTGACAGTCATTTTCTTTAAATACTATGAACCTATTAATTCACTGTCACCTGGCATCTCTTGCTGCTTTTGAGTCTGCTGTCTGTGTAACGGCATTCTTTTAAGTCTATCATTTATCTTTGCCTGCTTTAAAGATCTTCTTCCTGTCTTTATTGTTATTTATTTTATCATGATATATAAAAGATTAAAATATATTTAACCTCTGAGGTGTGTGTTCATGTGCATGTTTTTGTGTACGTATCTGATGTCCAAACCATCAATTGAGTTTTGGATTTCGTAATTATAGTTCATGTTCTAAAGTGCCATTTTCTTGAAGAGCTGCCTTCTTATTCTCCTGTTACTTGTGCATTTTTTGTTTTTGCCCTTTATTTCTTGAAATGTTTCATATATCACTAGTCTGTAATTTATATCTGACAATTACAGTATCTTCAGTTCTTGGCTTTGTTTCTTGGTTTTGCTCTCTCTGAGTGTTTTAGATCGTTGATTGGATATCACTGTTTGATTCTAATTGGTGGGATTCCGGAGGGTCTATATTCAGGATGCTTTTCCTCCAGGGAAGGTTAGCTTTGGTTTCTGTCAGGAGCCAGAGTCTACCACATGGTAAGTCTGGGCTTAGAATAGGACTGTTGGCTCCTACCTGTTCATTTCACCTGGCTCAGGGCTCAGCATTCCAATGGTAATGCAGCTGCAGGCGAGTATCCTGGCTCAAAGCTGGCTCTTGTACTTTCTGTTACTTATCATTCCCAACAAAATTCCCTTACTTTTTTGAAGAGCTGAGTGGAATTGTGAATCCAGAAGTATTTCTTTTAAATGTGTCCTATCCAAAATGTAATTATTTTGTGGGGAAGCAATGGAGAGAGGTTCTGTGAGTACCTCGTTGGTCAGACTGTCAAAGGTGAAAGTATTTCAACTTTTATATAATATGTTTCATCTCCTCCATTTCTCCTGCATTTCCTTAAGAAGTATCTCAATTTCATCTTGCTCATCACTAATCTAATTTTCTGTAGTGCTTCTCTGTCCTTATTTGTTCTCAGACATATTTTATTTCTGCCCTTTTTTATCAGCTTTTTAATTTATATCTGCCTCTCATAGCTTTTTCTCAGACTCTAGTCTTATCAATTCATTTATCATTTCTTCAAGGTCATATTTTCTTAAATTTTATAGAGAACCCCATCACCGACGCATTCTAAATTTTATGTTTCTTGAAATACTTTCTCAAAGGTATCTTATGCCTGCATACTATTTTCTTATGCTGCAGATATTATCATAGTTTTCCATCGATTAGAATTCTTGAAATAAGAGCTACGTTCTAACAAAGCATAATGCTTTCTAAGAGAGATAAAGATGAAGATAAAGATAAAGCTTATTCTTACTTATTATTACTGTACTTCAATTATTGTTAGAGTCCTCTCGGCAGATATTCAACTAGAGCACTAGTAGATGATAAATATACTGCCTGGTCAGAATTTACTGGGGTGAAAATTATCAGAAAGAGAACGCCCTGGGCCTGGTGTCTCTTAGAGTTTCCCACAGGAGATTTATTATGGGACTCGGCTCACATGATTATGGAGGCTGAGAAGTCCCACTACCTGCTGACATGTCATTTGCAATCTTGAGAACCAGGAAAGCCACTGGTATAATTCAGTGCAAGTCCAAAGAGTTAAGAACCAGGTGAGCCTATGGGGTAACTGCCAGTCTGAGGCCTGAAAATGAGAAGAAGGGGTGGCAATGGCATAAGTTCTAGAGTCCAAAGGCCCAAGAACCAGGAGCTCCAATGTCCCAGGGCAGGAGAATATGGATGTCTCAAGAAGAGAGAAATAATTAGTCACCCTTCCTTCATCTTTTTTTCTATTTGGTCCCTCAGTGGATTGGATGATGCCCCCCTGCACTGGGGGGTGGAGGCTTTTTTCTTTCTGATTTAGTCTTCTGATTGAAATGCTTATCTCTTCCAAAAAACACCCTCACAATCACCCCCAGAAATAATGTTTTACTAGCTACCTGGGCATCCCTTATTCCAATCAAGTTGACAAATAAAATGAAACATCACAGGGCACATGTTTTTGTAAAGAAAAGTATTTACCCATACTTATCTAAAGCTATTTGTGGCTTTTCACTTTCTAGAAACTGTTGTGTTGTCACAACCTTCAAAGGGACATTGCTTGCTCAGTTTCTCTAGCCCTATTCCCTTTTTGCCCTTTTGATGCTGATTTCAATGTTTTCATGCAAGGCAACACTTGCTCACATTGACACTCATCTGCGCTCCAATACTGGAAGTTTTCATAATGAATGCATGTGGGAAGAGAGAATGATGGAAGGATATATAGTGTGTGTATGGGGGGGGGGTGTTAATTTAGTAAGCAAATAAAGCAATAGAGGGATCAGGGTCACTGTTGGGACTTTTGGTTGGCATGACTTCTAATCTAGATGAAATATTGTCCAGGTGTGAAAAAGGCATCTCCATGCAGTCCTTGATGCCACTCAGAAATTATTTCTGAGCAGCATTGCTGTCAATATCAACCATGGATTAAATCCTCTCAGATCCTATCAGTAATGTCTTTTACTTTCAGTCTTTCTTTTCATTTTTCGAAAAAATATATATTTTGATTGACTTAAGAGAGGAAACGACAGGGGGAGAGAGATAGAAACATCAATGATGAGAGAGAACCATTGATCAGCTGCCTCCTACATGCCCCCTACTGGGGATCAAGCTGGAAATCTGGGAATGTGCCCTGACTGGAAATCAAACTATGACCTCCTGGTTTATAGGTCAATGCTCAGTGAGTAAAGCACTTGCCTTTCCTGCTTCAAGCAGTTGCAGTTAAGTCCATGTTAAGGTATTTGGTGAGGAGGAGCTGATGCTGTAGCTCAAGCAGATAAGACAAGCGATGGTAGAGTGGGGGAGAGTAATGAATAGCATAGGAACATAACAGAGAATATAGAGGGATGAAGAATCTGAGCATCACCGGCAGAAGCAACTTCTCAGTTTTTGGAGAGCAGTGGTTCTCAAAGTGTGGTTCCTTTAAGCAATAGCTTTGGGGTCTTTGTTAGAAATGCAAATTTTTGGGTTATTCTACAGACCAAGAATCAGGAACTCTGAGGGTGAGACCTAGCTATTCATGTTTTAATACGGCTTCTAGGTATTTTCCAATGCTCATTAAATTTTGATAAACACTGGTGTAGAGAAATCTCTAAATACATCCTCACCTCTCTTCACCTTGAAGGTAAAGATTATGGTATTTAACTGAATACTGTGTGCTTAGTTTTCTGATAGAGAATCTAAGTATTTTAAAAAATTAATTTGTCAATTAAATATGGGTCACAGGTCATGTTATCCAACCTCAATTGGACTCTTACTGATACCAATTATATTGACTTCCCATTGTTCCAAACTTTCCATTTAATTCAATCACTCAATCTATTCTTCAGACTTTAGAAATGGCTCTAGTTTGTACTTTTCCTGGTGCATCAAAGAATTTCAGGCAACTTTCCTTTTCTATCCCTTGGTAATGACTCCATATTTCTTCCCAATTTCTCAACCCTTGCTTTTGTCTCAAGGAAATGTTCATCTTTCTGGGGTGAAGGTGAAGGACTTCACTTTGATTCTTGTCTTACCTTATTCTTCTGTGACCGTTTTGTCTACTTTCTTGCATATTTAATTTTCTCCAAGCACCTTGCTTTTTATATCTAGATATGCTTTTTATTATGAAAAAATTTTCACCACTATCCTGAAAACCTGTAAGGGAAAAGAAGAATTACCACTATTTTCTGGTGTAGAGGAGGCTATGCTAACCACATCCCACATACAATTAAAACATTTTTATTTTATTGTGGTAAAATATATGTAACATAAAATAAGTTATTTTAACAATTTTTATTGTATGATTCAGTGGCATTAATTACATTCCAAATGTTGGACAACTGTCACCACTAGAGCTTTTCTCAAACAGAAACTTTGTGCTCATTAAGAAAAATTCTCCACTCCTCATCCTACCCAATCCCTGGTAATTTCTAATCTACATTTTGTCTCTATGAACTTGCCTATTCTAGATTATTCATATAAGTGAAACCATATAATATCTGTCCTTTTGAGCTAACTTATTTATTTATAATGTTTTCAAGATTCATCCATGTTGTAGCATGTATCAGAACTTCTCTCCTTTTTATTCCATTGTGTGTATATATCATATTTAGTATACCCATCCCTCTATTGATAGATACTTGCATAATTTCCACTTTTTGTCTATTATAAGTAATGCTGCAATGAACATTAATGTACAAGTGTTTGAGTTCCTATTTTAATTCTTTTGGGTATATATCAAGGAGTAGAACTGCTTGGTCATGTTTAGCTTTCTGAAAAGCTGCCAAACTGTCTTCCACAATAGTGTACCATTTTACATTCCCACCAGTAATGTACAAAGGTTTGTTTTTCCATGTCCCCCTCAATGCTTGTTATTTTGTTCCTACTTATAAGCATCTTAGTAGATTGTGAAGTGTAACTCATTTGATTTGCATTTTTTAGTGACTAATAATGTTGAGCAGCTTTTCATGTACTTGATGAAAAAATTATATTTGTCTTTGCTATACTCAACAATATTACAAACTGACTTTAGTATTGTCACTTGTATAAATAAACCTGTGCCTATTTTTACAGTCTTCATCTACCCTGTTACATTCTTCAATCAGGTTTTCTGAGCACAGAATTAGCTACACTGGGATAAACAGAAATGAGAACAAAGATACAAAAATTCAACTATATAACCGTATTTATTTATGTCCCTCCTGTTCTATAGAACTCATTCAAATCTTCCTTTCTTTACACAAGGTTTACTGAATGTAGGTGTGGATACAGAGGAAAAAACAGGTGAAAGAAGAGACATAGAGATATAAAAATGTACATATCCACACATATGGATGCATAAACCATATGTGTGGATGTATACATTGCCTCATTCCAAGAAAAGGACTTGAATGGTCAAAAGGTATGTGAAAGGAAAAGGCATCAATGTTGAACACTTAACAGTCTTATCTCTGCCTTTTTCAAAAGCAAAACAGCATAAAAAGGGCCTCTATCACTGTGCACTGGTTCAGAAACCTGTGCAAAGTGACATAGGGGTAGACTGGCGGGACTGATTTACACTGGGAGGGACAGGATAGCTCTTCGTAAAAGAAAGGACTGTAACGTGAGAAACACAAAAGTCTTTGAGTGCTGCATTTAAAGTGGGGGATGGTTTAAGCGAGAGATGGAGCAATCGGCAATTAAGCTCTAATGAGGGGAGCTTTGGGAAGATAGACAGATAAAAAGAAGAATTAAGAAGTATTGCACTGTGTGTGAATGGAACTCTGGAGAGGATTTTCATTTAAACTCCATTTAAAACTTAAATAGCTGTTCAGTCATTCTTGCATATTAGATTGCAATTTCTTCTGAATAAAACACCATGTTGAGACAGACCAATAGATTAATTGTTTTCTTGTCTGATCAATGAGGATAATCATGAAACAACCAACAATTTGTAGAAGATAGTGGAAAGAGTACTTAGTTGTGAATTATGAGATCAGTTCTAGTCTGGGCTCAGAAAGAACAAAATTCTTTCGGCCTCTAACTTGCTAGGATTCTGTCTTATTTTAGTTATAAGATAAAAGAAAAATATATAGAATGTGTATTTGTTTGGCCTTATGACTTCACCACTCCCAAACACAAATAAGTCATGAGGAAATGTATGAGATTAATTATAAATTGGCAATCAATCATGATATAATCTTCATTTTCCAAAGGAGTTAGGATAATATATATAAACTAGAGGCCCAGTACACAAAATTCCTGCATTGGGGGGAGAGGGTCCCTCAGCCTGGCCTGCACCCTCTCGCAATCCAGGACCCTCAGGGGATGTCCGACTGCCAGTTTAAGCCTGATCCCGCAGCCTGTGAATCAGGCCTAAACCGGCAGTCGGACATCCCTCTCGCAATCCGGGACCACTGGCTCCTAACCGCTTGTGTGACTTCATAACCCCTAACCACTCTGCCTGCCTGCCTCATCACCCCTAACCACTCATCTGCCTGATCGCTCCTAACCATTCTGTCTGCCTGCCTGATCACCCCTAACTACCTCTGCCTGCTTGTCTGATCACCCCTAACCCCTCTGCCTGCCTGCCTGCCTGCCTGCCTGATTGTCCCTAACTGCCTCTGCCTCAGCCTCTGCCACCATGGCTTTGTCCAGAAGGTCGCCTGGAATGACATCCAGAAGGTCATTCAGCTGTCCGATCTAATTAGTATATTATGCTTTTATTATTATAGATGATTGGCCTTGATTTCAGTTTTTGGAAACTCACAATAGACTTTTAAAAGCTACTGTCTTTTCATCATGATCACATCTACAAGTGAACCTATTTTCCAAGCAAATTATCTGGATCTCTTCAGCAATTCATCTTCACTCAACTGATCAGGCAAACTAAACCTGTGCAGTAATTGTAGTCAACCAAGGGACCAGTTCAACTGGATTTCAATTTGATGTGTTTTAACTAAGTAAATAATCTGAAATGTCTGGGAGATGCACAAGGCATATTTCAAGAGCTTGTAAGTTACTATGGTCCTATTTGGCATGAATTGTCTCTTGTCAGAGGAAATCAATTTGAAGATCTTTTTTTTTTTTTAATACTGTACTTCCTGTGCCTTGTATTTTAAAACAATCTTTGGACTTATTTATATTATTGCCAGCCTATAGAAACACATTGTGGCAGAAAGATGACTTGATATCAAATGACTAGGGTTGCAGTCCTGCCTAATCTTCTAATTTCAAGCCAAGTTCACAATTGCTATGAATCCAGTTTTCTCATCAGTAAAATGAGAGAACCGAACAAGAGAACTGCTACACTTCTTTTCGCCTGCAGCATACTCTGCCATTTTTTAATCTGCTTGTTGTCATATTAGAGACCAGAACCATAGATCCAGTCCATTTTCATACAAATAACTCTTTGGAAATTAAAGAAATACCATAGTGCAAATATTTGCTGCTGAGCTTAAGAGAAAGAGAGAGAGAGAGAGAGAGAGAGAGAGAGAGAGAGAGAGAGAGAGAGAGAGAGAATCTAAATCAAAGTATGGGAAATCTACATAGACAATAAGAAAAAAATCAGTTTTATGTGGAGCATGAGACATTATATTAGACATACATGGTCAACATTAGCGTGTTCTCAGTATAAGTATTATTCTGTCAGTCGCTATAAGAGTTAGATGCTTGGTTTTGAAAGTTAATTCTAAGATCTACCACCCCCAAAGGCTACTCACTACTACTCCCTTGTCCCAACATCCTCTTGCCACCTGACCTGATTGTCCCATTATCAGAACAATTTAATTGAGTTTAGGGAGAGGATTTTTTTTCTTCCAGAAAACTACTATTTAATAGCATGTACAACCATGGAGCATGAACTCCAACTACACGCTAGGAGAGAACATTTTCTGCCTCTACCAGCAATTCTTCTTTGGCCCAGCATGGAAACTCCACTCATTTTGTAAATATTGAAGAAAATAGCTTCCCTCCTTCTTTGTGTCTCCTCAATCATTTCTCCACAAAAGAAATGAATTAGAGAAGAAACTTCACTTAAAAGGAAGGGAAACCCATTGAAGCCTGAAACAGCTGAAAATGTGTTCACTTCAAACAGAGATATAGAAGGTACACAACCAGGACATTTATGTAGTTAAGTTTCTATGGTTTAAACATCAGCCGCCCAACAGCATAATTCAAATTTAAGGCACACGGTATATCAACTGTAAGTGGTTGTATAAAATACTAATTCCCCTGCTAGCTCTTCAGTCCAGAAATCACTGTGTAAATCACATGTCCATTATCATCGTGACCAGTCATGTCATTGTCTTCAAAATCTGTTACTGACTGGTCACTGCACAACTGTAATTCAATTCACATACAGACAACAAAGCATGCAGTTGTGTTGTCTTCTTGTCTCCCTGCAATAAACCCATATGACATTAGACAAAACTGGATAATTGAAAGAAGGAATAAGTCAACAAAGGTAAAAGTTCAGCAAAGAAGTGAACAGGAATGATGCTAGAAGTGGTGCTAGAATCCTATGTAAACGAGGTTATAGAAGAAATAGCTGACTGTGGGAATGTTGACTGTGCTGCCATTGGGCGGGGGGCGGGGGGGGGGGACTCAGTGAAGGGCAACTTCTAGTCATGAAGGAGGAAAGGGGTTGTGATCAAAAGGATGATGATGTCCCAGAGGAAGTGAGACCAGTGAAAAACTCCACATTAAAAGATCTCTCAGACGTATTTCACCACATTGAAAGCATAAGGAATAAAATGTTAGCAGTTGATGCAAACTTAGAATGGAGTATGACAATTTGCCAAGGCATAAAAAAAGATACTCTCTCTAAATTGTAAGTTTTATGATGAAAAGAAAAAAGCAAGCACTGTTCAAATTACTCTTGATAAAATTTTTTACAAAGAAATAAAACACTTTAATTTTCAAGGTTTTTAATATTTTAAGTTACAGTGTTCCAAATATATATATATATATATATATATATATACACACACACACACACACACACACATATATACACATATGTAGTATAATACATAAATAAAAATGAACACTTTAAATCATTTATAATTAAGTGTATAATTTAATGTAGCAATATAATTATATTATAATTATGTAATTGTAATGACACATTGTTAAATTGTTTTAAAATTAATACAAATCCTACAGTTTTATAAAGCTATAAAAATTGAGTACATATTTGTTAAGTGAATTGTTTTACAATGTTTCCATTTACCTAAACTTTTTTTTTAATTTTTATTTTAATATATTTTATTGATTTTTTACAGAGAGGAAGGGAGAGGGATAGAGAGTTAGAAACATTGATGAGAGAGAAACATCGATCAGCTGCCTCCTGCACACTCCCCACTGGGGATGTGCCCACAACCAAGGTACATGCCCTTGCCCGGAATCGAACCTGGGACCCTTGAGTCCGCAGGCCGACGCTCTATCCACTGAGCCAAAGGGCTCCCTACACTTTTATAATTGAGAGTTTTTAATTGAGAGTTTTTAATGTTTTGACAGACATTAGTTAAGGTTAAGAACAATTGTGATTTTTCTCATTGACTATGATCCTGCACTACTGGGCAACATGAGGTTGCATATATTTAAAGTTGTAATCTGCTGCCTCACCCCTTCTTATTCTTTAGTCCTGATTCCTTCAAGCAACTATATTTATCTCTTCTAGCTGTGCTTTGTGGTTTTTGTCTCCATTTTAAAATAATATGCTATCATTGTCTTTTCTTGACTCATTTCAATACCTTTTCTTATTTTTTACTCCTTTTACTTAGATTCTTTCTATGGCAGTATAGTATTTCATTGCTGCATAATATTTTATTGACTAAATAGAATACAATTTGTTTATCCATTCTACTGTTGATGGGCAGTTGGGTATTTACCTGTTTTTGCCTTTATCAGCAAAGCTGCTAAGAACACCCTTGTATATGTCTTTTGGGGACATTGATACCTGAAACATCAATAGAGGGCTTTAGAGTGAGTTTGCCTCTTCATGTTTTCCTACTTTTTTCGGTTCATGAAGATGCTCACCTTGAATTTGAGCATGCGTATATTTTTATTAGTTTTTTTAAACATATCTATCATTGCAATAAATTATAAATGTAGAGGAAAGCAATTTCCTTGTTAACAATGTGTGCCATTTTAAAATGTGTCTGTTGTCTTTGCAGACACACAAATACACACATAGACACACACACACACACACACACACACACACACACACACACTCAAAGCACTGATCTTTTAAATTCAGTACTTTTGCATTAATACATATTTGGGGCTGCTATGTAAGCACACACTTACCATTGAGTCTTCAGTGAATACACAGGCAAAGTGCTGTTAGTGGAGTTTTTGGTCTTAAAAAGTTGTGCTGAATTTTAATACTTAAGCATAATTTCTCTTTAGTACAATACATATTGATCTTTATTTTACCCAATATCATATTTCACAAAAGCTATTAGCTAATTGCATCAACAGTGTAAATAAGAATATGAGGTGTAATCTATTCTAAAAATGTGACAAGCCATTTTCAAGCTCTTTCGGAAACTAATTTTGCACAGATGTTTGCATACAATGTGTTTATTTAAATGGTGCTTATTTAATTCATGGAGGAAAATATATTCAATTATCCTCCATTTTGAATAGCTATGCATCCCCCAGGATAACCCCATATATTTTAGAGATTTTTACTGAACGTGTCTAACTTGAAAAGCAGTAGCTTAACTTAAAAGACACTAGTTTGGTGGGAAGAGAATAGATTTTAATGTTAGACAAATCTGAGATCTAAAATTCACTCTATTATTTTCTATTTGTGTGAAAAGAGGCAAAATAAACTTTTCCAAACTTTAGATTTTATTTATTTGTTAAGTGGAGATGATGATGAATATTTAATTTCTAGTTCTTTGAATGGTTTAATCGGAATAATGAATATAGACTTCATAAGATGGGACTGGTACAGAGTAGATGTCCAATATGTGTTAGTTTTGGTGTCTATTTATCCCACATCTGTGAGACAACTTTATACTAAAATGTAAATGTGACAATTATATGCTTCTTCCTCCAGTTATTCTTAATGAGTAAGATTATGCTTACCAACTCTTAAACCATTTCATTGCAGAACAACAAAAGCTGGATCAAAAATAGATCTTACTTCTTTATGTGTGCGTATGTGTTTCCATTTCTTATTGCAGCTTTGAAGAAAGGGGGGGTATTTTAAAGATAAGAGCTTGTGGGAAACAATGCCATTATTTGTTATTCTGAAAGATGGCCCAGGAAGTTCTGCTCTACTTATATAGGCTCTATAGATAGATGAAGCCATAATGAACTTTTGTTCTAAGGAGATATTTTATACCTCTAACATATTCAATACAACAAATGCCAAATGGAATTAAGGAGATGGAACAAAGCTCAGTACATTTGTTTCCAATCTCAGCTCACCTTTGTGGTGCATGAGGACAGAACCTGAGGTGTTCTGCCAAAAGGTTTCCTTCTTTTATTCCCATGAACACCATTGTGCTGCGCATATCAGTGCTTCTTTGTGAGCAGGTCATTCATTCATTTTGCAACTACAAACCAGGTAAAGAACGCTTGAGCAGGAAATGTTGAGTGTATTACATGATGCTAATTATTTAGTGAGGAGGTTGCAAAAAATGTCCTATAGGAAAACACACACACACACACACACACACACGCACGCACGCACGCACGCACACACTTGATGCAAGAAGGCCTAGATTCAAATCACATCTTCAACTCTTTCCACTCATCTAACCATGAACAAGTTAATATTTCCAAAATTCAGCTTCATCAGAAATACATATTTTTTGGCTAACACTATGTGCTACATTGATATTACATGCCGAATCATTTACCGTAGCTTACCCTCCGTTCCTGCTTGTGTGGGTCATGCTATGCATCATAAAGAAAACTCTCAGGCAGTTTCTGTGATAGATGGAAGAATTCAAGTTTTAAAATACCAGTGATAGGTTTTTATACACACACATGACTCCTGCCACTAATATTTGTTATCCACAATCAAATCACTAGGGAATAGTAAATTAAATATGGAATGAAATGGTGCAATCGAAGTAATTTTATTTTTTGAATTGGTTTAACCTCCTTGATTTTCATTTTCAAGGAAGTTAGGAAACACTCAGAAATTTGAGAATGAAGTAACTATGCAATTCAATAAATGTTTGTTAAGCATCATTATGTCTTGTGCTGTGTTAGGTACTGACGATGTAGATATAAATAAAGTGCCACCCCAAACTGTACCTCTTGAATACTGCTGATGAAAATACAAAATGACACAGCCACTTCGGAAAAACAGTCAGGCAGTTCCTCAAATGGTTAAACATAGAGTTATTATATTATCTAGTAATCCTATGCCTAGATATATATCCAAGAAAAATGAAAATCTATGTCCAAACAAAAACAAGTACATGAATATTCATTGAAGCATTACTCATCACAGCCAAATGTAAAGCAATCCAAATGCCCATCACCTGTTAAGTCAATAATTAAAATGCTATATCCTTACACTCTCTCTAAAGATCAATGGGGGTGGGGGGGTGGAAATCCCTGGGTCAGGGATTAAAAAAAAAAAAAAACTAGAAAGAAATCAGAATAAAAATCTCAGTCAGAAAAGGGCAGGGGATAAGGGACTTGTTTTAGTCTTACAGGCTCATGAGAACCTACCCTGTGGAGATTTGGCACCAACATCCACCAGAGGAGACTCTGATCTACATGACGGAATCTGATCTTGACACTGAGGACAGCTGTTGTTCTGACCCCAGCTTTGCTACTAACTACCTGTGTGATGGTAGGCAAATTAACCCCTTGGTACAGTAGCTTTTCTCCTTTGTTAATTAAATGACTTGAACTAGAAGATCTTTCAGATTTTCTTAGATCCCAAACTAGTATTTTCTTCGTGATGTTACAGTCAACTTATGAATTCCTCTTACATGTTTTAGAGTATAGAATGGGAGTTAGTTAAGAGTCGGGGGTTTAGAATCAGATGTTGATGGGAGTGAATGCCTACCCTATCACTGACTAGGAAGCTGTGCCTTGAGGACATTCTTTATAAGCCTCATTTAGCTCATCTATAGAAGAAGAAAAGAGGTTGATTTGAGGATTTTTGAATGACACTCCATAGGAAAAAGCACCTGGACCACCCTATGTTTTCAATAAATGAATGCTATTATTATAATTGATCTAGACCAGTGATGGCAAGCCTTTTGAGCTCGGTGTGTCAGCATTTTGAAAAACCCTAACTTAACTCTGGTGCCATGTCACATATAGAAATTTTTTGATTTTTGCAACCATAGTAAAACAAAAACTTATATTTTTGATATTTATTTTATATATTTAAATGCCATTTAACAAAGAAAAATCAACCAAAAAAAAAATGAGTTTGCATGTCACCTCTGACACGCGTGTCATAGGTTCGCCATCACTGATCTAAACTAAATGTATTCATTTTATATAAAGTAACCTGCTTAGCATCTTTGGGTATCACATTCCTCCTGAATGCAAAGTTTCCATGTGATACATTATAATGTTGTATTTCCCTAATATGCTACATGTCTGTCTCTAGCATATGATGACCAGAATCTCTGAATAAATTAATGATTGTCTCCTCTCTGTGACATTCTCAAGAAGACATCTATATGGACAATGTGGAAAGATCATGGCTGAGGATAAAGGGAGGAGAGAAGGAGACAGTGCGTTATGTAAAATAAGCCTAGTCTAGGAGTTAGAAGATTTTTTTCCAAAGGCAAAGAAAAGAGATAGTACAACAAGGAAGACTGTAGTTTGAATTTTTGTGTTTTCCAAGTTTTTTACTGAGACCAAGTAATGGTTTTAGGATAGGAAAAACGACAGACCTTATACAAGGAATAATATGCCATGTATGAAAACAGTGCTTTAGAAATTCAGAATAGCTCTTGAAGAGAGGAAAGCAGAGGTTGAGTGGATGTCTAAAATTGGCCTGAGGCACGCACACGTAGATGCTTTAATATATATTTCATGGGAAAAGCATATCTCTACATCTGTTTACAGCTGAGCATCGGTTTGTATTCATTAAACATAGACACATACACAAACTCTCATCTGTTTCATCTATATACACAGGCATGCAAACACCAACACCCATCTCAGAGGAAGCGGCTACACCAGCCAAAACTGATTCTTCAGTTTTAATGAAAAGAAGAGAGTGGCTTTTCTCACAACAATCTTATAAACCTTTGTTTCAACCTTTCTTTTAAACCCTCTGCTAATATTGATTAGAACCTTAGTAGTCTTTCATACCACAGTGAGGAAAAGGGTGGCTCGGAGTGTCTTAGCTGAGAGAAGACAGAGAGAATTAGCAAACTGTCCAAAGGACAGTATAGTGTTTTCCCTTTAAGGCAAGAAAAAGAAATAGCAAGAGGACAAACTTATGCTTCAGCGTCTGAGATCAGCCAAAATGGTTTTAGCTCTTGAAACTAGAGCTATGGAGCAGCGAGTCCTCCAGGCACTGAGTTAATGATGTGGCTGATTGCTTCTCCGCACAGTCATTATGACTGATGCTGGGCAAGTTGCTTAACCTCTTTGGTCCCAGTTTCCTCATCTGTAAAATGAGGACATTGGAATAGATAACTTCTGAAGTCCCTTCCAGCACTAACATTTTATGATTTAGTGTCTGACTGGCAACGCAGCCTCTTTAAGTGCTACTGTGCCCAGCCGGGCATGACATAAAACACTCCCGTGCAGGGTGCCAGCTTGCGCTCACGATTGAAAGCAAAAAGAGCTAGCTTTAGGCAAAGCGGTGAAGTATTCCAAGTTTTATTTAATCTTCTTTAAGTTTTGTTTAAACCTGACTCTCACACCCTTTTGGATTCCCTTTCAGGCAACAAGGGTTTCCTTGCATTTCATCATTACCCTGTCTTCATACTTCATGTTCAAAAGTGTATTGGGCATTGGTAAGCATGGAGCCAAATTCATTCGGTTATTAATAATCTTTCTAAGGTATGGGTGGCTGAAGGTTGATTTGGGGAAAAAATGCTCAAAGGTCGCTGGTGACCCCAACTCTTAGTGCAAACAGCAGTTATAGAATCCAAGGGAAGAGCCTGGGTAATCAGGTTCAGAAACCCAAGCAAGATATTGACAACAAATTTGAAAACTCACCTAAGAGAACTGGGTAAGCTTGGTTAACCGGAATGAATGGAAACCTTGATCCTCAGACACATTCTCATGCAATCCAGAAGAATATCAAAGCATGTTGTCAGAAAAGGCGAAAAAAGCCCAGGCTTAGTTAGTTTGGGGCCAAAAAAAGGTTGGAATAATTGTAGCTGCCCAGTCAAGAGCGTATGTAGGCATATAACCTGTTAGAACTCTTCCCACTGTTCCTAAAACCTTACCACACCGTCCTATAAGGGTGACTCCTGAGGGAAAACTGACCACTTGGTCTAGAGTCCCTGAAAGCTAGCTGTGTTTTTCTGAACAACTGTCCAATCTTCCTTTCATTTGCTAGGGAGGGAGGAACTCTTTGAAGGACCCTGAGCTGTGAGCTGGTGGGGAGAGATGGAGAAGCATGTGTCCAGCAGTTACGTGGTCCAGGCTTCTAAGCAGGACAACTGAACTTGGAGCTTTCTTTCTGAGTACTGGTCTGTCTCCACACCAGGGTCACTTTCCTGTACCTCTTCCGGTTCCCTTCCACTTTGTAACAACCCATGGTCAAGCACATGATCATGTTCTATTGCTTTTGACTACTCACCCAAAGCCAAGTGACTTTTAGTTACTGTCACCACACATCTTCTATCATCTCTAGAGCATTTAGTATCAGGTCTTCAGGAGAGGAAATAGCTGCAAAGGCTCCCAGGAAATTCAGGTAAGAGACAAAGAGAAAAGAATAGGAAAGAGCTGAAAGATCGTAGTGCTAGGCTGCAGTAGGTAACAGGTGAACCAAAATTCAGAATTAGAACATCGCCTCAAAATAAGTATTAGTGCATATATATAAATACAAAGAAAATGTTGATTGATAGAATTTAAAGATAATACAGGCAATAATAAAGAAAAGAGATACTTAAATCCTGACATTACTATGAAAGGGTAATAGTAATTTCAAAATTTTACATAAATTAATTTTACATGTACCTAATTATTACATAGATTAATATTATATGGTAACTATTCTATCATTCTAGTAATAGACAAGGTTTATTTTGTTTTATATGATTACAACATTAAATCCTGGTCAATATGCTATGATTCTAATTCTTTGTAGTTCAGTTATGGAGAGAATATAGTTATCTGTTCATAACTAAAAAAGAAATTAGAGAGAAGAGTGAATAATGAAAACTATTATGTTTATAGATTCAGTCTTAAAGGTACATGAATATTGGTCTCTTTAAGTTCTCCATTTAGTCCCTGGCTGGTGTGGCTCAGTTGGTTGGAGCATCATCCTGTGCACCCAAGTGTCATGGGTTTGATTCCTAGTCAGGGCACATACTCAGGTTGCAGGTTTGATCCCCAGTCGAGGTGGGTACAGGAGGCAACTGATAGATCTTTCTTAAAAAAATATCCATTTAAAGAAAAAGATAGAACGACTGCTTTTCCCCTTGGGTGGTGGGGCAGGAGGCCAATAAAATTTCAGAGGTCACTGAACATTAAGAAAAAAAACACCCAAAATAAGAAAAACTACTGCCTTATCCATTTTAAAAATATTAGAAATATGCTATTCTTATATGACCTGGGATGTAACTCAGCAGCCCAAATTTTGTTCTTTAATTATTCCCTTCTTACAGACATGGCTGGGAAGAGAACCAACAATCCAATCCTTTTATTTCTATATCCACCGGCTGGAATAAACTCAGGTTGAGTATTTTTAAATAATCACAACCAATTTTGCTTGACTCTTCAAAGCTTTTATATTAAATACAGAATTCAAGAGTCCCTTATAAAATTATCAAGGGGCCTTTTAAGAAATTCAGATGAAATATTTGATTAATTTTAACTCCAATTCACTCTTTATATTAAGCCAAGTGTAGAAACCTGGACTGTTTTCCAAGTGTCCATGGCTCTTCAATAACTAGCTGCTGGAGGTAATGGCAGCATGTCCAGATGTGCTGGGGTGTAGCAGAACGAGAGTCATGGCATGTTTAACTTAACTAATGCAGGCACCAATCAGAACATCGCACTTTACAGTGAAGCACAGAACAAGTCACACAGTCTCCTACTACTTCCGATGGCAGGGGCCATAGGAACTATCAATGATAGTTTATGGGAATGCCAAGGGAATACCATAAAAGTGAAAGTATTTTAAGAGTATAAAAAGTTGTTTTCAGACTTTAACAATTTGTATTATATCTTCATATTTTTGCCATTTCCATATACCACCTATAATAATTTTATACTTAAATGTCTTTAAATAGAGTTATTTAAATAAGTTTTACAAGTAACCTCTTTCTGAGTTAATACATGTGCAAATTTGAATTTTTTGTAGTTATTTTTCTATACCTATGCATACATATACATACATATATAATCATCTTACATAGCCTTGATCACAATGCTTTGCTTGCCTATATCCACTCCACTCCACTTCCCATCAAGAGGTTGAATCTACAATCTATTTCTCTATCCTTTGAATCTGGACAACCCTTGGACTCACTGTGGCCAATAAAATGTGGTAGAAGCAATGTTATGCCATTTTGATGTAAGGCCTTAACAGATTTTGTGTATTTCTGCTTTTTCCTGGGACTCCTGCTCCACCATGGGATACTTTGCTGTAGTGATGCCTGATTGATACAACTAGCTACACCTTTTGTAGTCTTCCTTTTTCCATGGAATAAATCCAGGGGTCAGGAAGTGTGGAACCTTGGTGGAAACAGTAAATAGCATTTATTTTTGTTTTATTTCTGGGTCATTTTTTTTGCAACAAGCACACCTAGTTCCCACATCTTGGTTTCTAACACCATTCTCTAATAAAAGGAACCAGAGCTTCAGAGAGAATTGGCTGATTCTAGTGCTGGAGAAGGAAATATACAAGATGAGCCTGGAGCGTTTTGTAGCACAGGGAAGTAAGGAAGTGCTACTAGCAAAAACAAAAACTCATAGGAATCAATCCTGGGGGCATGTCATCTTGACACAGGAGACAACTGCAAGAGCTCCCAACAATCAAAGCTGGGACAGTTTGAACAAATATTAAACAAAGCAGCATTGGATTTTAATACAAAGTATAAAATATCCCAAATGTATAATGATATAAATAAATAATTGAATATGTCAAAAAATGTGGGAGAAGAGACAAATTCATGCAGAAAATTTTCAATAATATTAGATACTCCGCCATAAGGAAGAGGAAACATAATGCCCCACTCCTTAAATGTGGGTTGCACATAACTTACTTCAGTAGATTACAGTATGGAAAGGGAGGGAAGAATCTGCGAAGAAGTTTGACAGTCACTACTTTAGCCAGGTATCAGCTCAACATCAACAGTCATAAATCACCAGGGTAGTATGTATCCTTGATATGATGTAATGAAAACAGTGCTTTATTTCTATGACCTTCCTTCCCCCAAACCATAACACCAGTCTAAGAAAAACATCAAACAAATTACAATAGAATGTCGTTCTGCCTTATACTAGACCAGCAAGCACTCCTTAAAACTAACAAGATCATTAAACGCAAGAAGGTCTGAAAAACTGTCACAGCCAAGAGGAGCTTAGGACGCATGTAATGTGGTATCCTGGATGGATCCTGGAAGAGATAAAGGTCATTAGGTAAACACAAAGGAAATATGAATAAAATATGGATTTTAGTTAATCCTATTATATTGGTATTGCTTCATTATCTGTAACATATATATACCATGCTAATGCAAACTTTTAATAATATGGAAAACTGTGTCTTGGATGAAAGACTTAATATGGGAACTCTTAGTTACTATCTGCTCAATTTTTCTGTAAATGTGAAACTATTTGAAAAACTATAGTCTATTAAAAACTAGTAGCAGAAGGATGTGTAAGAAGCTCCCACCAAATGGGTAGGGAGTTTACCCTGACTTCCCTCCACTGTCTCAGAGAGTAAACCCAACTCAGCCCTCAAATCCAGAAGTGGACATCAGAGCAAATAGAACTTATGGAAAAGTCTCCTAGTCTGGTACAAAGATAATGAAAGAGGTATTCTAACATTCAGATACAATGGAGGAAAAATTCCCCTTTTCTTTCTTTCTTATTTATCTATTTATTTGTTTGTTTGTTTGTTTATTTATTTATTTATTTAATTTATTTTTACAACTTAGCTCCCAAACAATGTTATAACAGTAGCAGAGGTAATGGGAACCCACAGAAGCTTAAAACTCTGAAAGAAAGAAAACTTTTTCTCCTATCAGATAGCTGTGGTCCCCCAAAGGGGAAGGGGAAAACTCTTTTTACTTCTCCGTGTCTCTGTCCTCTGGCCTCTTGACATCAGACACGGGCATAGTCCAAGGAAGAACACAGCACAACAGGGTTTAGAAAGCCTGCCTTCCACAAGGGAACAGCTAAGAGAAAGTATGGAGATCACAGAGCGGGAGGAACATGGGAATGAGACCTCCTACAGTCCTTCATGAACTCCTGAGCTCATCCCCAACCTGAGCATGTGTGAATATGATCCTAAACAGCATATATAGAATCTGATAAAAGAACTGTGGGGTGGACCACCGTTCAAGTCCCAGGCCAGCCACTGGGTGGTGCATCTATAGCATAGATCCTAATAGGACTGCTAAGGTTTTAAAAACTGAACTGACATTGGAATCCTAAACCACAGATGGTTGGTCAGGACTTACAGCCTGAACCCAACCAGGATGACTGCCTGCTTAAATATATAATTAATATTCCCTACAGAAATTAAACAAAAGGAATCCCATAACATAATATTCAAAATGTCCAGGATACAGTTCAAAAGTACTCAGCTTATGTGGAGCAAGGAAAATCTAAACTTGCATAAGAAAGAACAATCAGACTTAAACATTGAGATGGCCCAGATGTACAATTTTCTATCTAACAATAACCTAATGGACATTTTAGAACTGAAAAATATAATAACCAAAAAAGAAAAAAATCAACCTTAAAGGATGAACTCAATAACAGAATGGGGAAGACAGAGCAAAGAGTCAGTGAGTTTGAAAATAAATAAGTAGAAATTTTCCAATATGAACATGAAGTTTAAATTGATAGAGGAAATTAAACAGAGTCTCAGTAACATGTGAGAAAAATATCAAAATGTCTAATAGTTATGCTATTAGTGCCTGAGAAGGAAAAGAGAAAGAATGAAGTGAAAAAAATTTAAACTTCTCCAATTTGGCAAAAAAACAAACAAATAAACCACCACAATCCTATAGACTTAAGAAGTTCATCAAATCTCAAAAAATATAAACCTCCTCTAATCCATATCTATCTATCTATCATCTATCTATCTATCTATCTATCTATCTATCTATCTATCTATCTAATATATATATATATATATATATATATATATATATAATTAAACTGCTTACAACCAGTGATAAAGAGAAAAATCTTAAAAGCACCCAGGGAAAATGGTGCTTACTTTTATTGGAATAATGATTCAATTGATTGTGGATGTCTTTTCAAAAATCAGGGGGACAGAAAAATGAGCAACAACATTTCTAAAATGTTAAATGAAAAGAAGAATAATGCAGAATTTTATATCTAGCCAAAATATCCTTCAGGAATGAAAATGAAATAAAATATTCTAAGATGAGGGAAAACTAAGAGGATTTGTTGGTAGCAGACATGTTATAACAGAATCATAAAGAAATTCTTAAAAACAGAAGAGAAATTATGTGGAAAGGAAACCTAAAACATCAGGAATGAAGGACTAGCAATAAACAGTAAATGTCAGGGTGAATATAAAAGATTCTTCTCCTATTTAGCTGTATAAAATATCTTTTGACAATTGAAATAAAATTATAACACTGTCTGAGGAGGTTTTCTTATATGTGGATGAAATGTATAGACAACTACAACCTAAAGGGGAGAGGGTAAAGGGCTTTCCATGGTGGTAAAATTCTACTTGAAATAGTAAAAGCATCAGTAAAATGTACTAAAATACCTCGAGAAGTTATAAAAATTGTACAAAAGGAAATTCAACTTAAAATCACCACGGTACTTCTGTCAACTTGTAAAATGGATAAAATAAAATAATTGACAATACCAAGTGCTTACAAGGAGGAGGAACAACTGGAACACTGCTGGGGAGCATAAAAATGGACCAGCCACTCTGGAAAAACATTTTGGCAGTTTTTTTTTTTAATAAAGGTAAAGACTCACTTACCATGTGAACCAACAATTTCATTCACACTAAAAAAAATGAAAACTTATATTCACACTACTGTACACAAAAGTTTATACCAGCCAAAATGGCCTTCAGTGGGCAAAGGGATAAACAAATTGTAAGACATTCATACACTGGAATATTACTCAGCAATAAAAAGCAATGAGTTTGTGATACTTGCAACATCTTGGAAGAATCTCAATGGCATCCTGCTGACCAAGAGAGTGTATTTTCAAAAAGTTACATTCTATTTACATAACATTCTTGTAAAGACAAAACTACAGATCAGATCAGCAGTTGACAGGGTTAGGGGCATGTGACTGGAAACAGAAAGCGAGAGGGAGTCTTGTAGGGTGACAGAACTATTCTGTATCTGGACGGTGGTGGTAGCCATGCACATTTCTACATGTGTTACAAGTCAGAGAACTGTATACACACAAGTTAATTTTCTTGTATGTTAATATATAAAGTACACCTTTAAAAAGGCATTCACAGAGGTAAAAACAAGATCAGTATTAGAGGAGACTAGAGAAATCTGTCCCTCTCTGGGCACCTAAAGTCATCATACCTGCTGCCAAATGTCTTTTGAATTTGAGAGATTAGAGAGAGCAACGCAATTGTGCTGAATTCACAGAATATTCTTCATCCACAGGATAACTTAAATACATAAAAATATCACCAGGCCAGGTGGCATTCACGTCAAATGTTTTGAAGAAACCCTTTGAAGGAAAAACTGGCTCCTATTCACAGGAGTTTCTCCAGCTGCAATCTGTTTCACCTCTGAATTTCCAGCTAGAGAGCACCTACGGCATTTTTCATTTTCTGGAAGTTTATTAACAATGATAAGCACTTATATGGGTGAAATATAAATTAATAATATTGGAGTCCAAAATATAAGTGATATATTTAGATTTTCCCTACAGTATTCAGTGAGTGCTTGTTCATAAAGGTTATCCTGAGATAGTTCTTTCCGATGTCCTGTGAAGGGGTGAGGCAAAGACTAGTTTTATAATGAGAACCACTGATGTCTTGGATGGCAATCTCTTGGCCCATATACAAACTATCAGGCAGGGCATGAATAGATAGCACCTGGCATACACAGGTAATTGACATAAAAATAATAGGGGGAAAAGAGAAAGGCACACTAGGTAAAGTAGAATTGAGAAATTGATTAAAATTTTTGAAAATGTTCCTTCTGATTGTCCCTTATATTCATATTTATTTCGTTCAGTGGGGAGAGGAAATGAAAAGAATAAATTTAAGATAACTTTTATTTAAGTAAATGCTTTTGCAGCTCTTTTTGTATAATTATCCAGCAGGGTTATTGCAGTAACTTGCAAGGATCAGCTCCAATCTCCATTGTTACCAAAGGCTGACATTTTCATAATTCTCTTTCCTGTTCTCTTTGACACTGTTATGAAAATTCTGACATGACCCACCTGGAAGAAAATGGATTACTCAGAATTCAATAAAAGTCATTTTCCAACGTGATTGATTTTCTTCATTTGGTTGAGGTTTATGGGCTAACATGATAACTGTTTCTCTACCAAATGTCAGAATTTGAGAAATAATTGGATCAGACAACTTTAGTGCATTATTTCAGAAATGAGATACAAAGTTTCCAGGTATGGAAATAAGAGCAAATGGGAATGGGAAGGGAGGAATTTTGACAACCCAATCTAAAGAAAATGGCTTTCCTAATCAAAAGACCCTGCATAAAAATTGACTGATCATAGACCAAGAGTTATCTGTTCCAGCTGCAAAGATGGACACTATATATACCTAACTCAAATTAGTTCTCTCAGGAATTAATTATAAGGGTGTTAGGTGTAAAAGAACTGAAGTACCAACTCATTGCAACACTTAGATCAGTGGTTCTCAACCTTCCTAATGCCGTGACCCTTTAATACAGTTTCTCATGTTGTGGTGACCCCCAACCATAAAATTATTTTCGTTGCTACTTCATAACTGTAATTTTGCTACTGTTATGAATCGTCATGTAAATATCTGATATGCAGGATGTATTTTCATTGTTACAAATTGAACATAATTAAAGCACAGTGATTAATCACAAAAACAATATGTAATTATATATGTGTTTTCCGATGGTCTTAGACGACCCCTGTGAAAGGGTCATTCAATCCCCAAAGGGGTCGCGACCCACAGGTTGAGAACCTCTGACTTAGATGAACTGGTATCAAGTACTAATTGAGCAGGTGACAGTCCCTTTGCTGGGTGAGAACTCAACATGGCAGAAAGAGTTCCTCCCTTTATGGGGTTATGTTCTATTGGGAAACAGATATTAATGAAATAATTGTCTGGGAGTTTTCTACAGGAGCAACTAAATCAAACATGGAGATCAGAGAAAGCCTTTTGAAGACATGATACTGAGATTGAAATCTGAAGAATGAGTATGAGTTACCTGGGCTGGGTTAGATGTCTCTTCAATGAGATGTTGCAACCTACCCATCTCCTTACCATGCCCTTTGCTTAATTCTGTCTGAAATGAGCACATAGTGACACAGTTGAAGATGCAGAAAAGTAGATGACGGGATTCGAGGGCACTACACAAGACCTGAGGTCCTAAAAATGAACTCTATTTCCTGATGAATAATTTGGGAGTTTTCCCTGGCTGGCATGGCTTAATGGTTGAGTGTTGACCTATGAACCAGGAGGTCATGGTTTGATTCCCAGTCAGGGCACATGCTCAGGTTTTGGGCTCAATCCCCAGTGTGGGGTGTGCAGGAGGCAGCCAATCAATGATTATCTCTCATCATTGATGTTTCTCTCTCTCTCCCTCTCCCTTCCTCTCTGAAATCAATAAAAATTTTAAAAAATAATTTGGGAGTTTTAAAAATAATTATGCTTCATAAGTGAATCATTAAAAACCAAATTCCTAGACTATAAATAATAATAATTGGCACACATATGATGGTTACTTTCTAAGGGCATTATACCTATTAATTAAATGCATTCTTGTAATCACTTGTGAGGTAGACACTAGCATTATCCACAGTATGTAGATGAGGAAAATTAGGCACAGAGAGGTTAAGAAAATCCTTTAAGAATACACAGCAAGTAGGTGGTGAGGCAGGATTCACACCTAAGGTCCATTTTCTTAGCTTTTCACTCTCTTCAATCATTTATCAACCAGTTGAAAATAAGATCTTATAAATACAGAACATAAGACAGTTGTCAGGGAGAATTTAGGGAGATATTGGGAAATAGAATGCAGGGAAGCAGAAGAAACCATTAATAGGGAGATGATTCAATCCTGATAGAGATGATAATGTTCAATAAAAACTCCACAGTATTTCTTTATAAAACAACGTGCTGCCCCTAACATGTTTTCACTTATATTAACAGATATAATTTTGACTAATCAGGTACAGATTAGTGGCCTAATGTAAAATATTTTGGAGTAAAATAAATCCTATAATAAAATTTGAAAGCTATGGCCCTACCTCCAGAAAAATTGAACATACATACTCTTACATCAAGTTTTGAATATTTCCAGTCCTACTGGAAGTCACCAATGAAGCTGACCATCCCAGGGACCCTTAGTTAAGCTAGTTGTTACTAGCTTAACTAAGTTGAGATGATGTTATCAAAAGGCTAAAGCCAGAAAAAGAATCTGCCAGCAGTATTTAGAGTTCACCACAAGCAAATTAATGGGAAAGTTCTAAAAATTCCAATGATCATTCTGATTGGTGTGGCTCAGTTGGTTGGGCAACATCCCAGGCACCCAAATGTTGCCAGTTCTATTTCAGGTGAGGGCACATGCCCAGGTTGCTGGCTCAATCTCCAGGAGGGGGCATGCAGGAGACAGCTGATCTATGTCTCATTCTCACATCCATGTTTCTCTCTCTCTCTCTCTCTCTCTCTCTCTCTCTCTCTCTCTCTCTCTCTCTCTCCCCCCCTTTCCCTTCTATCTTTCTCCCTCTCCCTTCTTGTGTCTCTCTCTAAAAAAATAATAAATAAATAAATAAATAAATAAATAAATAAATAAATAAATAAAAATTCCAATGACCATGGTCGTGATAGAGAAGAAGGATAAATCACCGTGATACTAGTGAATATCTGTTCTCTTGTGTAGCCCTCACTTCTGTCACCTATCAGCAGAGGGCCAGGTTATTGTCATCCTCTTTTTATCTGTTTTCTGGGGTAGGAAGTAGAATTTATATTTAACAACATTGCTATTGGTTGTCATAAAAGCTTAGGGACCTTGCAACTTTTATGGTGGGTCCCAGGAGAAAGAGAAAGCGGAATGACTTTCACAGAAGAAAGAAGGGGACAGAAAGTAAATGCCAGCTGGGGGTGGAGTCTGCCTGACGTGAGTGCCCCAGTAGGTGTTCTCAGTGGCAGTGACTTTAGGGCACCTCTGGAACGACAGGACCCTGGGCAGTAGTAGTCCTAGGCCTGGACAATTTTTACATCCCAGTATGTCCCTAAACAGAGAGTTGCCAAAGTAATGACCATGAACCTTAGAAAATAGGTTCTTCAAAGGCCACCAATGTGGACTTAAATATGAAAGGACCTTCTGAAATATTTTGTTCAAAACAAGATGTCAAGCTCTGACCAGTGTTTCTCAGTGGTGCAGCCGTGGGCAAACTACGGCCCGCGGGCCGAATCTGGCCCGTTTGAAATGAATAAAACTAAAAAAAAAAAGACCGTACCCTTTTATGTAATGATGTTTACTTTGAATTTATATTAGTTCACACAAACACTCCATCCATGCTTTTGTTCCAGCCCTCCGGTCCAGTTTAAGAACCCATTGTGGGTTAGAGTCTTGGCCCGCACATCAAAGGGTCTTGGATTTGATTCCTGGTCAAGGGCACATAGTTGGGTTACAGGTTCAATCACGGCCCCCATTGGGTCACTTGCAGAAAGCAACCAATTGATGCATCTCTGACATCAATGTTTCTCTCTCTGTCTCCCCTTCCCTACCTCCTTTCTACTCTCTCTCAAAATCAATGGAAAAAATATTCTTGGGTAAGGGTTAACAACAAGATATTGAGCCCTTTGCGTGATTGGCAATTGGAGAGATGACCCTATAAATTACTTCCACTAAATTTCCAGATTGGGCCTTAAATTCAAATTAAGTCTATGAAAAAAAGTAACATTTTTGGTATTTTATTTTTCACCTTTTATTGTAAAAAGAATATTGATTTTATGCAAGAGGGAGGACATTTTATATTTGATGATTTGATATTATATGGAATACTTGAATAGAATTTAGAGACCAATCAAGTAAACCAGATACTAAGGTGAATACAACCATTGTAGAAAAAACTCTCTTACCTCTATCCTCACCTCAAAAATACCCACTAGCCCTCACGTAACCCCCACTAGCAGTAGGAAGGTGGCACAAATGCATTCCATGTTCTAGTAGAAGCTGGATTATGGGAAAGGAACTAACGAGGGTGGGTCTTTCTATTTTTTAGTTTCCAAACTTAATTCTAACTGACAGACAGGCCTGGAGCTTGAAATGAAAATGGCATTAGATTGATATCGTCCCATTTGTTCAATGTTCATTTGATTGTCTTTGCCCAAAGAGATATATCAGAAAAATATATTGCTATAGAAATGTCCAAGATTTCACTGCCTATGTTTTCTTCTAGGATTTTTATAGTTTCAAGTCTAACAATTAAGTTTTTAATCCATTTTGAATTCATTCTTGTGGATCAGTAGATGAATGGATTTAAAAAAAAAAAAAAAGCTGTGGTACATTTACATAATGGAATACTACTCAGCCATAAAAATAAGGAAATCTTACCTTTTTCGACAACATGGACCTGGAGAATATTACGCTAAGTAAGATAAGCTAGTCAGAGAAAGACAAATACCATATGTTTTCACTTATATGTGGAATCTAATGAAAAAAATAAGCTAATAAACAAAATACAAACAGATTCATAGCTGTCAGAGGGCAGGGTTTAGGTGGGGGGGGATGAAAACCATGAAGGAATTAAACAAAAAACAAACAAACCATCAAACAAATATACGTCATAGATAGGCAACGGTATGGTGATTACCAGAGAGAAATAGGGGTAGGGGTACGTAAAAAGGGGGTAAAGGGGCGATAAATGGTGATGGAAGGAGACTTGACTTGGGGTAGTGAATACACAATACAATTTACAGATGATATATTATAGAATTGTATACTTCAAACCTATATAATTGTATTAATCAATATAACCCCAATAAATTCAATTTTAAAAACAGAAAATAGCATTAGAGAAACCATCCTGATTGCCAGACATGGTCTGGGCTGCCCCTTTGGCATCATCTGCTTTGATTCCCTTTCATTTCTCTGCACCTGCTGCTGGTTTGTCCTCAAGGCTCCCGCAGGGCCATCCTGGTTAGCATGCCAGCACTCCTGCTGACCCAGCATCCTGGAATGAAGTCCATGTTAATGTTTCTGTGATTCTGGTTGTTTTTCTTTATTGATGTTTCCTTCTCCCTTTATCCCACCTCCAAACTAATTTTCATTCTATTTGAAAACAACCCAAAATGATAAATTATTTTGTGCTTTTCTGCAGTGGTAGGATTTAATTAGGTTTTCCTGACTCAGTTCAATTACTGATTCAAATAAGTCAAATCCTTGAACGTGAAGACAGACAACAGGTAAGATAGTGAATAAGAAGGCTTGAACACTAGGAAATTCTGCTGCAAACCATTCTTACCCATATGTCTCCTTCCTTCCTTCCTTCCTTCCTTCCTTCCTTCCTTCCTTCCTTCCTTCCTTCCTTCCTCCCTTCCTTCCTTCCTTCCTTCCTTGTTCTGGCAAAATATTTCCAGAATTACATCGGGTAACATTAAGATACAGAAATATTGCAAATAGAATTAATATCAAAAGGAATTAATTAATATTCTGGCTCACAGGGTAATACAATAGTGTAAACCTCTTTGCAACTTGATCTATGAAGAGACTTCCCTTCTCACCTCAAAAATACTCACTACTCGGTTCTTCTTTCTACTAACTGAAGGAGAGTTAAAAGGAAATGCCAACTGCACCGTGTATCTACTGAAGTGTAACAAGCTCGCTGTGATTCTTTGTTGGGGAGAAGCTCTCTTACTGGTTTTTCCTGGGCTCATCACATGGCCCCAGCCTGGGGCTGCAGGATCCAAGACTGCCTCACCCCTGGGCCTGGGCTTTGGAGCTGCCTATCAGCTTAGCTCTCTTTCTACATGGCTTTTCATCATTTGTGGACTAGGTGAACTTATTATTATTATGTTGGAATCATTGGAGGGATCAGAGATGAGATCTATACATCCTTTCAAGGCCACAGAGACACCCACAACCTCATTCTATTGGTCAAGGAAGTCTTCAGGCCCGCCCACATTCAAGGAGTAGGGAAATAGAGTTGCAATAAATGTGTGATTATACTTGATTTGCCATACTTAACAAATGAAAACATATCAAAATGATGTATGTCTATATCACATATTAGACATTTTGAAGACAAGGGCTATATATTCTATTTATTTTCATATTCCAAGCTCAGAGTGCTAGCCCCTTATAAATCCCATTATGTGTCTATTGAACAACTATTGATGGACTATGGATTGAAAAAATATAACAAAATAAAATAATGCCAACAATTCCTTATGATTACCTGTAACTTAGAGCTTTTGTGGTTGTTTGTGTGAGGTCACTTAGGCAGACTTAGAAGAATTTAATCTCAAGTCCTTTTGTGGGGGCGGGAGGAACAGAGTTAGTTTGAAAAAAATTGTGTGGGATATTTTAGAAAGGGAGTATGCCATGCATACAAGTAAAAAAGGGGGGGGAAAGACAAGTTACGTGTGATATGCTATCAGCATATTGTTGAATGAGTAACAGACTAGAGAGTTGTAGAGCTGAGAAGTGGGAACCAGTGGGGTTTTTAAAAGATAAGACCCGTAATGTCATATCCAAAGTGATAGGCTTAAGGGAGAGGTAAAGAGAAACTAGACTTTCAAAAAGTGGCTCAACACTTCCCTAGTGTGAGTCTTTACTTTCAAACACTGATCCTTTCCCTCAAATGAAAGTCATCATCAAGTGCTAAATGTAAAGGGGCTACCTGCAATACTAAAGAGTCGGTGTAAAGGACAAAATAATGGTAGAATGTGCATCAGGCTTGAACTCTAAAACTCTAGGCTCAAACCTAAAGAACCTCTATGAGCGCCCCTAATTTGGCCCCTCCCATTCTCCAACACCCTCTACCTGTCTGACCACTGCTATTTGTGCCACCTGGGGTGATTCTTCTCTGAGATTTTCCTGTTGGCATCCACTGATCTTGTACTTTGCTGTCGATGAAGCATCATTCATTGACTGTATTCGCTACCCTGACCAGATGACATATTCCTTAAGGTCAGGTCATCTTGACCTTCTTCCTTTCTCCCCCTCCCCTCCGCATCCCTGTACTAAGTGGTTTATGTAACAGATACTGGATGTATATTAAACACCTGTGAAGTTTGCCAAACAGGCATGGCTCCTCCCTCCATGGAGCTTACAATCTGGGTTGGGGAGGGGGAGGCACAAATGAAACTAGTAAAGAAGTAAGTTACAAATCTCAACAAGTGTTATGAATGGAAATAACAAGGTCCTGTGAATAAATAAATACATAGGAGAGAGGGCGATGTACTAGACCAGGTGGGCAAGGAAGAATTTTTTGATGAAGTTATATTTCAGCTGTTACAAAATAAAATAAAATAAAATGGATCTAGCTCAATGAACAGTGGTAGAAGAATAGTGTAGAGTAGACACAAGTAGCAGCATGGGGTCAAATGTATATGATGAAGAAAAAAGAAAGAGTATGGCAACCTATAAAATAGAAGAATTTCAAGTTCTTGGCTTCTGAGACAGACTCCCTGGAGTCAGATCCTGGCCTTGCCCTTTGCTAGCAGTGTGGCCCCAGCTGTGTCTTAGTCTTCTTTTGATAAAAGGAGTTAACAGTAATTGCCTTACAGGGTATTAGGAGGATTAATATGAAAATGCTTAGCACATTGGCAGAGCACTCTATAAAGGCTTTATCAGTCCTAGTGCAGAAAACTGGGATGGCTGACCCAGTCACTCCACAAACATGTGTTGAGAATCGACTACAGGCTGACCTGCTGGTGATGCTCCTGACATCACCTGGGTCACTGTCCCTGCATCTCTGGCACTAACCTCTTTTTCCATCCAGGAGAGCGACATCACTTCGGATGTCTGGCATTTTTGGAAAGAGTTCCCTCATAGGGCTGTTTGGGTTCCTAATGATAAAAGCTTACATTTTCCATTTATACCACAGTCCTCATTCCCAGGTCATGGAGCTCTATAGGTGGCGCTTGGATGCAGGGAAGAGAGGAGGGGTGGGTCCGTGAGTGGTCACGAGGTCTCATGCTGCACCAGAACCATGCACTGCTCCTGTTTATACTCTGTTGCTAGCCTGCACCTTTATCCTCATGCACAGTTTCCCCCCAGCTTGCCTTTTAACCCTCCAGTCCTCTCCCTGTGGCTCAGAAATCTCAGCCAGACCTCAAGCACACAAACCTCGAGTCTTCCTCATCTGGTCCCAGGATTGTCTTCTGTGCCCTGGATAGGAGCTCACCCCCACCCCTCACCTGCAGTGTGGGAGCAGGAGGGTCAGTGCTCCTGAGGTCATCCTCTACCAACGTGGGCAGGAGCCAACAGACCGAGGCTTCCTGCCCTCTCCCACACTTCCTTTGTTTTGACTGCTCTCCTAGGCCCGGTCGTGGTCGGCAAACTGTGGCTAGCGAGCCACATGCCGCTCTTTGGCCCCTTGAGTGTGACTCTTCCTAAGCCTTAGGAGTACCCTAATTAAGCTAATAACAATGTACCTACCTATATAGATTAAGTTTAAAAAATTTGGCTCTCAAAAGAAATTTCAATCATTGTACTGTTGATATTTGGCTCTGTTGACTAATGAGTTTGCCGACCACTGTCCTAAGCGGTTCACAAATTTCCCACAAAAGCCCTAGGAGAAACAGCAATAAAAATGCTGATATTGGTTTTCTCACTTCCTTGACTTGTCAGAACAATGGCTTCCTGTGATAGTCTCTCAAGTTACTACTTACTCTCCAGCCCCCAGAAAATGGTCACCTCTGCACCTCACAGTACCTCTTTTCCTTTCTTCTTAAAAATACAAATGTTATGTAATTCAAGAAACTCTTCTGAGAGCCATTTGGAAATTTCAAAACAAGGAAAAAAGTATTGTAATATGTATGTTTTATTCTGTCTCCAAATATATACACATCCTATATAATAAAGGGTAATATGTAAATAGACCAATGGCAGCACAACCGAACAACCAATCAAAGTGTAATATGCTAATGATATGCTAAGGCTGCTCAACTGCTCACTATGATGTGCACTGACCACCAGGGGGCAGATGCTCCAGCCAGTAGGTTAGCTTGCTGGTGGGGTTTGGCCTATTGGGACTGAGTAAGATGGGCTGGACATGCCTTGGAGCCCTCCCAAGGTCCCTCCCTGGCCTGATGGTGCACCAGTGGGGTCTCCCAGCCTGGCCTGCACCCTCTCGCAATCCAGGACCCCTTGGGGGATGTTGGAGAGCCAGTTTCAGCCGGATCCCTCAGGCCATTCCCCTTGGGAGGGTGCCAGACACAGAGCTCATGGCTGGAGAATGCTGCTGTGGCAATGTGAGCCTCTCCTGATTGGGACTGATTGGGCAGGAGCCCGCAGCAGGCACAGTGGGGCCAGGATGAGCGGGAGTGGCAGGCGGGTTCTGGCCTGATCCCTGTAGGCTACCCAGAGAGATCCCACCTGTGCATGAATTCATGCACTGGGTCTCTAGTATATCCATATCCATATATACATATGCTTGCTTGCGTGTGCGCACACACACACACACACACACAGACATACACACACACACACACACATTCTTCCTCCATGATTCCTTATATTTAAAGATAAGGGTCAGCCTGGCCAGTGTTGTTCAGTGGTTGAACATCAACCTATGAACCAGGAGGACACATTCGGGTTGCAGGCTTGATCCCCAATGTGGGGGGTGCAGGAGGCAGCCAATCAATGATTATTTTTTCATTATTGATGTTTATATCTCTCTCTCCCTTTCCCTCTTTGAATCAATAAAAATATCTTTAAAAAATAATAAAATAAAGGGTCAACAAAGAAATGTTGGCAAGGATGTAGAGAAAAGGGAACCCATGTGCACTGTTGGTAGGACTGCAAATTCATGTAGCCACTGTGGAAAAAAGTATGAAGTTTCATCAAAAAATTAAAAATAGAACTACCATATGACTCATCAATCCCACTTCTGGGTATTTATCCAAGGACATTCAAAACACTAATTCAAAAAGAGATATGCATCCCTACATTCATTGCAGCACTATTTACAATAGCAAAGACATGGAAGCAACCTAAGTGTCCATTGATAGATGAGTGCCTAAAGAAGATGTGGTAAGTATTTACAATAGAATATGACTCAGTCATAAAAAAGGAATAAAATCTTGCCATTTGTGACAACATAGATAGATCTAGGGGATCCATGCTAAATGAAATAAGTCAGACAGAGAAAGACAAATACCATGATTTCACTTACATGTGGAATCCGAAGAACAAACTAAAGTAAAAACAAACTCACAGATACAGAGAACAAACTGATGGTTGCAAAATGGGAGGGGAAATTGAGGCACTGGGTGAAAAAGGTGAAGGGATTAAGATGTACAAATTGGCAGTTACAAAACAGTCATGGGGATGTAAAGTACAGCATAGGGAATATAGTCAATAATATTGTAATAACTATGTGTGGTGCCAGGGAGGGTCACTTCATCTTACCTAATAATAGAAAACATGCAAATTGACCATACCTTTGCTACACCCACCAGCCAATCGGATGAGTATGCAAATTAACCAAACAAAGATGGTGGTTAATTTGCATACGTAGGCGCCCAGCAGCAATCAGAGCCTGCAATCGGATCTGAGGGGTCCTCTGCCCAGGCCTAATGCCTCAGCCACAGGAGTTAGGCCTGGGCAGAGGCAGAGCCAGTGATCACAGGGAGCAGGGGTGGATCCAGCGATGGTGGGGAGCTGGGGGTCCCCTGCTCAGGTCTAACACCTCGGCCACAGGCGTTAGGCCTGGGAAGGGGCAGAGCCGGCGATCACAGGGAGCAGGGGTGGAGCCAGCAATCACAGGGAGCAGGGGCAGAGCTGGCAATCGCGGGGAGCTGGGGATCCCCTGCCCAGGCCCAATGCCTCAGCCAGAGGCGTTAGGCCTGGGCAGGGGTGAAGCCAGTGATCGCGGGGAGCAGGGGTGGAGTTGGGGGGGTCCTCTGCCCCGGCCTAACAGCCTAACGCCTTGGCCACAGGCATTAGGCCTGGGCAGGGCAGAGCCAGCAATGGCGGGGAGCAGGGAGGGAGCCGGCGATGACAGGGAGCTAGAGGTCCCATGCCCAGGCCTAAGGACTCGGCCACAGGCATTAGGCCTGGGCAGTGGCAGAGCCGGCAATCACAGGGAGCTGGGGGTCCCCTGCCCAGGCCTAACGCCTTGGCCAGAGGCATTAGGCCTGGGCAGTGGTGGAGCAGGTGATGGCGGGGAGCACGGAGGGAGCCAGCGATGGTGGGGAGAAGGGGCAGAGCTAGCAATCGCGGGGTGCAGGGGCAGAGTCAGCGATCATGGGGAGCTGGGGGTCCCCTGCCCAGGCCTAATGCCTTGGTCAGAGGCATTAGGCCTGGGCAGTGGTGGAGCAGGCAATGGTGGGGAGCAGGGAGGGAGCCAGCAATGGTGGGGAGCAGGGGCAGAGCCAGCGATCACGGGGAGCAGGGGCAGATCCGAGGATTGCGGGAGCTGGGGGTCCTCTGCCCAGGCCTAAGGATTCGGCCACATGCGTTAGGCCTGGGCAGGGGCCAAGCCAGCAATTTGTGTGAACTACAGAGGAAACACCTTTTCTGGCTGCTCATTGGCTAAGCTCCCTGTATGCCACTGGTAATATTCTTAGTAACTTGGGTAATAAGAATCCAATAGGGTGATCTAGGGTTTTTTACCACACTCCTGGAGAAAAAAAGGAAGGTCTGCTGCTGGAGGGCTAAGAAATGTCATATGCTGCCCTAGCTGGTTTTGCTCAGTGGATAATGCCTGGGCCTGTCCACCGCAGGGTCTGGGTTCAATTCTGTCTAAGGGCATCTACCTAGGTTGCAGGCTCCTCCCTGGCCCGGGCCCAAGTCAGAGCTCTTGCAGGAGGCAACCAATCAAAGATGTTTCTCTCTGTCTTTCCCTTTCTCTTCCACATTCTCTAAAAATCAATGGAAACATATCCTCAGGTGAGGAGAAAGAAGAAAGAAAGAAAGAAAGAAAGAAAGAAAGAAAGAAAGAAAGAAAGAAAGAAAGAAAGAAAGAAAGAAAGAAAGAAGAAGGAAGGAAGGAAGGAAGGAAGGAAGGAAGGAAGGAAGGAAGGAAGGAAAGAAAGAAAGAAAGAAAGAAAGAAAGAAAGAAAGAAAGAAAGAAAGAAAGAAAGAAAGAGAGAAAGGTCATATCCTATGAAAGACACATCTTGAAAATGCCTACAGAAAGTTGTCATTTTTTCATGGTGAAGGGACTGGAGTCCATGTTGATGAAAACACCTTGGTGGCTGCGTTGACTGGCAGTGGCTGCAGCAGCGGGGTGATGGGGCTGGTGCCTTCCCCTGATCAGCCCAGTCGCCTCCCACAAAAGGAGGCCAGACTGTGGCTTAGGCCTGCTGCCCAAGGGGAGCAGGGAGCGAACCTAAGCTGTCAGTAGGACATCCCTGAGGGCTCCCAGTATGTGATAGGGGCAGGCTGGGTTGAGGGAACCCCCCTCCAGTACACAAATTTTTGTGCACCGGGCCTCTAGTAAGTAATATAAATGTCTAACTACTATGCTGTCCACCTGAAAGTAATATAATATTAAATTTCAACTATAATTATAACATTAAAAATTAATAAAAATAAAATCTTTAAAAAAGAAGTTAAGCCCTAACCGGTTTGGCTCAGTGGATAGAGCATCAGCTTGCAGACTGAAAGGTCCCAGGTTCAATTCCAGCCAAGGGCATGTACCTTGGTTGAGAGGTGTGTAGGAGGCAGCTGATCGATGTTTCTCTCTCATTGATGTTTCTAACTCTCTATCCTTCTCCCTTCTTCTCTAAAAAATCAATAAAATGTATTTTTTTTAAAAGGAGTTAATTTTTTTGAAAGTTTGAGAATACTAACAGTTACAAATTTTAGAAGTAAAAGCAGGTAACTCTCTCTTTTTCTCTCTCTGTAGCACTAACTATATTGGGTGCACACATGGAAAAAGGAGAACAGCAACCCAAGGTTATATAAAGCATGAGTGTTCCTGATACACCACCTGAGAATCCAGTGCTAACTCCACTGCCTTTTGTTTAGACAATATTTTTGAAAAACATTACAGCCCCCACGCCTCTGTACCTAATACTACTTTCCCCCTTCATTTCTTTTTAAAAATGTAAATATTATGCAATTCTAGGAGCTATTATAAGTCATTTGTAAAACTCAAAATAAAGTTACTTAAGTCAGCTATATACAGAGTCAACTAATTTTCAGCACTTCCTGAAATGTGTGTGATTTCATATAATCTGCATTTTTGTTCCCATCAGCGTATTTATAAATACATGTTTAAGGTTAAATACATTCACCACATTAAAAACATAAACTGCTATTGCTCACTATTGCTCCTTATCTTCATCTGTTCTCTTGTTCCAAGACCTGCTCTCTGATTTATCAGAGGAGATAAACTGTTAATAAAATGGAAAGGTGAATAAAAAGCAAGTAATAGAAATATATAGTGTGTGATTTTATTTTGGTGAAAAAAAAGAGATACATTTATGTATGTGTCATTCATCTGATGCTGAGAGGGAGATTTATTCACCTAACTCTGAGGAGAAGAAGAAGAAAAGGAGAAGGAGGGGAAAGGAGAGCAGAAGCAGGAAGAAGAGGAGGACGAAGAAGGGGAAGCAGAGGGAAGATTCAGAAGGGTATACACTAAGGTGCTAACATTGAGTATGCATTTTGATTATTTTTATGGTTTTTATTATCTGTACTTATTACTTTTCTACAATGTCTATGTATAGCACATATGTATATATATAAAACAGCTTGAAGAAAGCACTAATTTAAGTATTGTTTGAGGCAACTATTTTGCTCTTCTGAAAAGAAAAGAAATATATAGTGTGCTGCCAAGATAAATCAACTCAGATGATGACAAGAGGCTTCAAGTTTGCCTGGAGTTTCCAAGTTCATGAATGTTAAGTGGGCTCTAAATTTGGAAACCTGTTTTTCCCATCGCTAACACTAAGTCCTCTGTACTATCATACACAAAGCACTGGTTACCCTAAATAAGCACTACAAAAATAACCTCCTTTCCTTATGGTCATGTTGTTCAGATGCCCACAGCCAATTGTCTCCCCTGCTTCGGGGGCCAGAACACTTCTTGCTGCTCTTCATTTCACTCTTATCGCTCCAATTCTTGATTAAATTTGGTAAATGCTAAAAATAACAGGCAGTTTATTAAAGGATGGGAAGCAAATGATATGCATATCTTACAACCCCAATCAAACCGTCTCTAATATGTCCATTGAGTTAGTTTTCCTTCTTCATAAGTGTACTTCCTTTAAAGTATACATTAACAATTAATAAAATGTTATTACAGAGAATACTTCCTTTAAAAAAAGAAAAGATAATTGGGATGTAAGAGTATGTCATCATTAATGGAATGATAGATATAGACTAGGATATGTTTCCCAAGTGGATTGTCAGCAGTCTTTGCAGCTTCTCTAGGTCACTTACCTTGAAGACTCCCCTCCTAAACCTTCACTAACCTACTACACTGTACAGAAGGCCTTTTATAAGGGTATAAAAAGTGTTACTCTTTATTTTCATACAAAGCAAATGGCTTCTGTGATGGATTTTAGTGGAAATAGGCAGACCCAATAGTTTGTTGTAAAAAAGATTTCCAGAAATAAAGAGGTGAAGAGTAAACGTTACATACATCTCTCTCTCTCTCTCTCTCTCTCTCTCTCTCTCTCTCTCTCTCTCTCTCTCTCTCTCTCTCTCTCTCTCTCTCTCTCTCTCTCTCTCTCTCTCACCTCTCCTCTCTTTCCTTCCCTCTTTCCCTCCCTTTTAATAGAGAACATTCCTGCAACTGAGAGGAGTCAGTCAGACAGCTGAGTTTCCTGGGAATGATGAGTGTGTGGGCATTCAGACTCTTCTATTTATAATGGCTGAGAACCTTGCCAGACTGCTGTAATGTATTGATAACTCAGAGAAGCAATGAAACTCTGTACGATTTCATTTGCTTAATGGCGTACAGATTAATTGAGTTCCATACAGCCCTGAATGTGGTTCAGATCTCCTTATAACATATTGTACTATGTTGTAAAACAGTACAAATGATTCTTATATAAAGAGAGCATTGTTTTTCTTTTTTTAAATTAACTAGTTCCAAATGATCCATCACATCATTTTCATATGTAGGCATTTTAGACTGAAAGAAATTAAATTATAGTATTCCCCTAACTTCAATAAAAAGCAGGATTCCACCTTATTGAATCCACCAGTGACATACCCCAAAGCACAGAGGGTTGACTTGTAAGAGTGACTTTAAAAATAGGAGCAGTATGCAACTGTACTTCAATTTTTAAAAAGAGTTGTTTTTGTTATTCTTTTCTTTAACTAAGAATGAGGAAACATGTTGTTTGACTCATTTTGGTCCTTAGAAAAGTTTCATTTCTCTTTGAGGTGCACGTTCAATGAATGCTGAAAGAATTGAAGGCAAAAGATTTTGTCAAGAAACTTTCTCCCCTATCTAGCAAGACTTATGTTGAATAAACACCTTTCAAAGACTTGTATATTAAATAAGAAGTGTGACTAATTCACACACTTCTATCACTTAGAAAACAAAATCAATGGAAGTCATATAAGGGCTGTCAAAATTTAGAGAAGGAAGCAATTCACACAGGTAACAGGAGACAAGGAATTGTCACTGAGAGGAAATAAAATGTGCTTTGGGTGATGAGCTCAGCTTGCATACATGGAGGTAAAGAGTATGTTATGATGGAAGTGAGGTAAGGGGTATCAGGGAATGGCTGGTGTCAAGGAGGAAACCAGCTCCGCTTGGTACAACCCTTTCATGTGAAAGAAAGATGGTGACTTTGGAAAGTGTGGGGAACTGGGTTGGGGCGGATACAGAAGCTGATAAGGTAGAAAATAGGAGAAGTCCTCCAGGACTCATTGGAGGAGTTTTGATTTGATCCTTTAAGTGCTAAGAAGTTAACTTTTCTGAAAAATTAAGATTGTCTTCTCCATAATGGAAGGGGAGAACTCAGATATGAAATATAGGGAAAGAAAGGGAAAGAGCTATGTATGATTTTTCTTTACTGCTTTATGAAGATGAAAGTGATAGCTAGACATTGAAATGAAAACTATAGTCACAGCAGCAATAGAACCATGAATCACTAGAGAGGGAGGAGTCAGAATGATCTATACCTGCCTTTGACAACAGTTGAGTTTTTTACAGCACTAAGTGTGCTTTTGGTAGTAGAAACAATGCAGAAGGAAAGAATTCAGGGGGGAAAAAAGATGATCAAAGAAAGAAATCCTCAATGCATGGACTATACTTTCATTTCTTTTCCTGTTATAAATGGCTGCAAAGATGAGGAAAAATATTTTCTATTTACAGTAGCCTGTCAATTTCAAATCAATCAATTTAAATTAATGACTAATTAATTAAATGTGTCTATGTTTAATTAATGTAAGTCAGCTTATCTTATCTCCCCAGTTCCCTAGTCGACTAGTCCTTACTTGACCTCTGGTTTGGACACCTCAACTTGCTGCTAACGTGTTTCCAGATTAGGCACTTCCCTTACTCTACATGGTTACCTACCAGTGTTTCCAATATTACACCAGGGATTTTTCTACCCCTTCGACTTTTCTGGCACCTGCTCTGCTACTCTTCATATTCTCTCTCTCTCTCTCTCTCTCTCTCTCTCTCTCTCTCTCTCTCTCTCTCTCTCTCTCTCTCCCACATAGTACATTATAAATACTTTACTATTCTCATAATTTTAATATTATACAACTAAAAAAATTCCTCCAAAAGATATATCTTTCATCTCCAACTTCTGCATTTTTCTCCTCTTAGTTCTAATTAACAATTAAGCTTTTTTTTGAATTGAGAATATGAAAACAATCTGTGTGAGCTTTATTATGCACTCATCTTCACTGAAGTAAATGTCTCCAGCTACCCTTTCAATTCTCAAAAAATTAATGTTTTCCACTTCTCTGGGCTGAATTTCCTCCCCTAAATGCCGGGCATAATCATTTCTTGCCTTTCCTGAGGTTTTGTTCACCACAGATATTCCATCTGCTTTTAAGTATGTTTTAGGTTCCTATTTACCTGTGGGAAAAACACACATCATTTAATGAGGGAAAACATTTGTCCTATGAATCAGTGGCATTTTAAATGTTTGATTTCTAGTTTCCAAATTCCTATTAGGGATTCTTATTCAGGATGGTTGACTAACTATCCATGACTCCCTCTCCTCCTTCTTCAGAGCTCATTAAAATATGAGAAAATGAAAACACACACACACACAGACACGACACAACTTTGCATCACTAAATCCATACCACTGCCCAAAATGTATGATATATTATCAGAACATAGAGGAATTTCTTAACAGCAGAAAACAGATTGTTTATGAAACCCAACCAAGCTTAGGCTCTTGCAATTCATGGGAAGCAAAACAAACAAACAAAACCCCCACCAAATATAAGTTTACTCAGCAAGATTTTCATAGTTTCCCTGTTCCAAAGGCAGTTGGAATTAGGTGTAGGGTCAGCCCTGTCAGGTGATTAACAGGTTAATTAAATCAAGAGCTGTGGAACACTGGGATCAGTCTCTCAAGGAAGAATTTTCCTAGATGCTGAAACTAAGTAAATAACACTCTAAGTAAAATGGAGGTTCTGTCCTAGGAGACTGTCTGCAAGGACAGTAAGTCAAGAAAACGCTCCAATAGTGGACAAAACACTGTTGTGCTCATACATTCCCCTCTCCTTCTAAGGGAAACCCAGACACACACCTTCTCCCCATTTTCACCACCTCGCATGCCCTTGCTCTCAGCCAGGGTCCTTTATAACCAGGATCAGCATGCACTGTGGGAGGAAAAGCTTACTTGACCTCTGGTTTGGAGTCACCTCAGCCTAACATGTTGCTAAGTCTGGGCTGCCAGTTACAATTAGGAACAAACTAAAACCTCAAACAATTGAGGGAAAATGAAGGCAAGAAAGAGAGAAAACAAGTTGGATAAATAAACCCCCAAAGGAACCCAACGTAATAAAAGAAATAGAAGATAGCATCCAATATAGAAGGTTTAATAACCTCAGAGGCTCTACAGAGTAGCACACTTCCAAAACAAGAACTGGCTATGAGGAAATGAAAGTAACCACATAAATTGAGTTCTTAAGAATTAAGTGAAAACAAAAAAGAAAACTCTCAAATTAGGTTTTACAGAAGTAGAACAAGGCCCAGCTGCAGAATGGCATTTGCCTTAAAGACTACACAGAGGCACATCTCAACATTAAAGTCAAAGATAAAAATTATGAATGGGAGGTGGAATTATGAGAATGCAATTAGGAAACCTGGAAAGTAGATGCAGGAAATCAAATAATCATTCTAGAAGAAAAGAATGGACAGAATGTCTAAAAATAGAAGAACATGTATCTTCCAGAGAATATAGGTGGTGCAATAGCAGTATTGTCTACAAGGGACCCTGGATATTATTGGAGGTTCCCTGGACCAACTGTCCTCTTTTACTTCTCTGGGGAGTGTTGCTCCAAGCTTGGCTTCCATCGCCAGGAGGATTGCAAAATCTCATGGTCCCAAGGTCTCCAGGTACCAAGCAGCTGCCAAGGAGCTGGTTTCCCAGACAACTCTTCTAAATAGCTACCCAGCGTCAAGAAATATTTGTCACTTGAGCCCCCGCCCCCCACACACACACCCTGAAATCTTTTGTCCTGCTTCCAACATAACAAAGCAGATACAGAGGGAAAGTGACCTTTAACAATAGCTCAGACTCACACTGGGGGCCAGAAGTACCCTGGTCTCAGGTCACTCCTCCGTGGGTTATGGGGGAATGGGAAACCTGGGCCTTTGCTTCTCTTTCAGTTGATCCTACACCTCTGAGTTGTCCTTTCCTCAATAGGTCATGGATGGATGACTTTAGAGAGCCAGCTAGTCTTGAATTTAATGGAATTCCGAATATGTTTCCAACAATAGTTAAAGAGGAATTTGATAGGCCAATTTAAAATCATTTGGAAGGAAAAATGTAAATAAATAATGGGGAACTTTTGTTTAAACATAATGTGTCCTGTGGAGAACACTGTGCCTTCCTCCCCAGATCCCTCCTGAAGGACAGACTCCTCCTGCTGCTTAGCATTCTGCCAGCAGATAGCCCTCAGTGGCCTGTCCTCTCCAGGCATGTCTCTCCACTGAAGAAAACCATTTCACTCTGTGTCCCTTCTAAGAGGCTGCCTGTATCCAATCACTGATTGATGCAGGAGTATAACAACTCGGACATCTCACCCCAACTTGGGACTCTCTGAAGGGCTATCCTTCTTTCAGAGCTCCTGGAGGGTCACCTGTAGCTTTCTTGTGATATCTGAAGCCCATTTTCTTCCTCTGCCCGTTCTTGCAGCATTCTCTTCCCTATAGGTGCTGATCACTAGAACACTCACTCATAAACTTCCCACCTACTATTCTCCATCTCAGAGCCTATTTCCAGAGATCCAGACCTGCCCTATCAGATGTAGATATCACAATATGCAAAACGCAGCACGTTAAACATGGTGATACCAGAATGTCAATAGGCAGCTAAATCAGGAAGAAAATAGAAAGATTAGAAAGAGATACAAACAAAGATATAGTGATTTGTTATGTCATAACGTTTTTTAACTTAGCCAGAAAATGGTGAAATTTAAAATAAATGATTGAAGACAATGGTTGTTTATACACCAAAGGAAAATTTAATGTAGTCAATTCTCTACTTTATATAAACCATAAAAATAAATTGCCCATAAATTAAAGATGTAGAAGTAAAAAATTATGAAAGCACCTGGAATTAAGTATCAGACAATATTTTATGATCTTGGATGGAAAAAGGGTGTTAGAAGATGGTTTCCCAAACAAAACACAGAATTCAAAGGTCATTTAAAATTTTTAATTTATTTTTTACCTTAATATTTTGAAATAATTTCAGACATATACAAAGTTCCAAAAGTAATACAAAGTATTACCATATATGCTTCTCCAAATGTAAAGAAATAAAACTGTAATATTTAGTGGGTCTATTTTCACACAGCTATGATTTAGCAATTGTGAAATTACTTTATTTATATCCTAGGGCTGAGTAAATATATAAATATATTGTTAATAATGAGGGTTAATTTTCTGACAGTCAGAGAAAATTTATGGCCATACATAGATAACGCCCAGGCCTGGATTTATCCAGAGGGCTAAATTCTTCAAAATTGGGTTTCATTCTAATTCTGTTACCTTCATTTCATTTACCCCTACCTTTCCCTAATGTCAATTATTTAACACAACTAATTTAAATGTGTTTGGGAGATCAAATTTTCCTTGGAAAATTCCCCTTGTTAGAGATTCAAAAGAATCTCTAATAGTTGAAATTAAATACAAAGTAAAAGAGTGAAGTAAAATCTTCTAGACATGTTCATGAGAGATATTAGGAAAAACTGCCTTCTCTAATCCTACTTACATAGCCCATAATAAAAATCACCAGCTTTGCCCTTAAGAACATATTGACTCATAATTTCTTCATCTCTGTTAATTTTCCCCTCTACAAACCCATAACCCAGACTTCAGCTAAAGAGGTCAGGTCCTACAGCCATGTTGCTACCATTGGATTACATTTTTCTATCTTTTCAGGCCCGGGATGGTTCAAATAAGATCCTCCTTTGTGAGAATTTAAATTAAAGACCAAGAAACTAAGAGTCAGATTGCGGTGATTGCTGGAGACAGGATTTGGAGGTATGCACTTTGGAGCTATGGAGGCCATTCAGGTGTGTGTGCACTGTTGAGGTTGGCAATGACACTTCTCAGTACAGAGGACAAAAATGACACAGGAGATCATGCATTTCCAAAAAGAGTAATAGCTAGAAAGTATGTTTACCTATTACTTTGTCATGTCTAGGAAGATTTAACTAATCTGTAAGTCCAATTAGACACCCTTTATTCTTTAATATGCAATGTCTTCCTTGCTTAATCTACCTTGAGTGGGATTTTGTTTCTTTCAATTGAGCAATTTTCTGACAAAACATTGACTCACTGTTCAAATTGCGATGGGATAATGAAAGAAGTCATTGCTACGTGAATCTTTAGTAAATACTGCTTTGTGACAATCTATTGTGCTTTTAGCCTGAAGAGTCATATTTTTATTAGCAATGCTCATTTAAACCATTTTATGAAAAAATTTAAAGCAAATAGTCTCTAAAGGTAAATTAGAAAACTTCTGAAAGAAATGCTTTAGACTACATATAAAATTATATGCAATACATATACTTATGTATTGGTTGATATAAATAAAATTATAATATACAAACATAATAAATTATTATATTGAAGGTAAAATAAAAAGAATGGTGCCTCTGTACTGATGTTTTCTCTGTAACTCACTGAGATATTTATTTCTTGATATGTATTCTATGTGGATAAAGATACTTTTAAACTTTAGCCCAGATGTTTTTGGTGCTTTGTTTTATTTTAATACATTTTTATTGATTTCAGAGAGGAAGAGAGAGGGAAAGAGACATAGAAACATCAATGATGAGAGAGAATCATTAATTGGCTGCCTTCTGCACTCTCTTTACTGGGGATCGAGCCCTGCAACCCAGGCATGTGCCCTGACCAGGAATCGAACTGTGACCTCCTGGTTCTTAGGTTGACTTTCAACCACTGAGCCACACCGGCCGGGCTAGCCCAGATGTTTCTAATAAAGAAAGGATATAAGGATGAGTGTTTCAAAAACTTGGAAATTAAAAATGTAGGTTAAATATGGTCTTTAGAGGACCTAGCATATCTGAATTTAAAAACTTGTTTTTGATATGATTTTCTAATGCATGCTGATGACCTTGAATCAAAGGGCTGAGAAACACTAAGCTGAATCTAGTTTTATGTAAAAGAAATTATTAGTAATCATCATATTAAAAGTAACCCTTTACAGAATTCAAAGGAAAAAAATCCCCACCCCACTTTTCCTTTTTAATTTTAGCATACCTTGAAAATGTTCTGCATTTCCTGATCAAAAGCACTTTAAGCAAAACTAGTTACTGATATATTTGAGGAACCAAAATATAAACAAGCATCAAATAATTAAGGACAAAGCTTGGTAGGATTGGGGAAGTGGTGAGTTATTTCTCTCAAGAGTCATATTGGAAGATCTAAAGCATGTTGACAGTAACAATCTATTAATTTTCCTCTTAGGCTACCTTATTTGTTCTCCTTAGTGTTCATCAAATGCAAAGACAATTACCAAACACTCAGCTCTAAATATTCACTAATCAATACACAATTCTCCCTGGCTGAGGCCAGGATGAAAATCCAAGAAATTTACCACTATCTTTGCCCTTACTCCATTCTTCACATTATCTGAACTCTCTCCTGGTATGACCCTGCTAAGTACTTAGTGATAACTTTTTGAAAAAGAAACAAACACAATTCCATATAAAATTATCTTCTTAAAATATTTCACAAGGAAAGTTCATTTCCATTATGGCCAATCTATAAAGTTAATACAATAACGAATTCAGATGAGTAATGAAACTAATATATATTATGAAATTACACTGATTTTTTGGGGGCTAGATATTTATGTTTTTATAACAAAAATTAACCAGTGCTTTCTTATTCTCATTTTACAGATAAGGAAACTAAAGTTCCAAGAAATTAAATATTTCCCAAGGTAACATGATTAGATACTAAATGACTAACCCAGGATTTTAATACAAGCCTTTAAAACATTAACCATCCACTTTTGCTCTATTTATGAAATAATATAAAAGTATTATATTATTATATTATATGCTCCTTTAAGTATTATTATATTATATTATATGCTCCTTTAAGTATTTGGCCAGCCATATTTGTCTCAGATGGTCTATCAATTGTCATGAAAGTAGTAAAGAAGGGAAAAAAATTAAAAATATATCTATATTTATTTTATAGACTTGAAATGTAAGTTTAATTATAACTGTATAAAATACATTCTTCTTAATGATAATATTATTAAAGGTTGTTCATATTAGAATGACAGGCTTGGTTGTCAATTTGTCTGAAGTTTATCTTCCCTAAAATAGGATCATGTCACTTTCATGCTAATTTTTACATGCTGAACTTATTGAACTAACTGAGCTGTCGCTTTGATTTTTATGCTACCTCATGTCCATAGCTCACAAAAATGTATTAGTGTTTCAGAAATACTTTAGTAAAACATAAAATTAGTGATGAAAGGCATAATATGAATTATAAAACTCAGAAAAATGTCTCAAATTAAATCAAGCAAGAGTTTGCTATGAAAAAAAAAATCTGTTAATTCAAGGCAAATTAACATAAAAGCACAAATATTTGCACACATACCTAACACAGAAAATTGCAATTAGGACATCGTATAATAAATATCTTAACATTGGCTGCTATTAGACTGGGGAGCCAGTTGAACATTGGCAGAGAGCCAATGCAGTCTGCATAATTTTAAAAAATGGGATACCCTAAAGGATTTCTTTTCCTGAATTTGTGGGAAAATACATTCCAGTTTTTTAAAAATTTAATTTAAAAGATAAACACAGAGTAGAAATTAAAACTATAGTTTTATCACTCAAAATTATAGTTCAGTGAGTTAAAACTCGTACAAATCACAGTATGGCAAGATATTTGCAAAGTCATGTAGAAAATTAAGAATTAATGTTCTGTTTAAAGAGAAAACAGAGGAAATTAGTGAGAAAATTTGTTCTGGTTATCACATAGTGGTAACAACAAGCAATATAGAAGAGCAATTGTCATCCCATGGTCACTCCACCAGATGTTTTGGTCCATAGCTATGTAAAAACCCCTAAACAGAATATGACTCTGCTCTTAGAACACATGTGGTACTTGTGCCAAGAAGAAAGTCTTGGTAAGCATTTGTTTGATCTGTTACTAACAACCCAAACCGCCAAGGAAAAAGTATTTCATTTAGTTTACATGTATTTTGGGTGCTGTAATTTAGCTGGAAAAGAAGGCATTAGTATCAGTAGTAAGAGAGAATCAAATCAACAATACGTGTACCGAGAAAGGACATCTCTCTGAATAGAAGGTATTGACAATGAGGACCAATCCCCACAGTGTTTTAGTCACAGAAAATGGTTTCTAATTAAAATTAGATTTCTGGATCATGATTCAGTAGTAAGAGACATAGAAAATCTGTTAAAAATGTTCAAAGCTTACTTCTGGGTCTCCATCTTTTCAGAATTATGAGTGAAAAAGTGGGCAGATGCCAACCTAATTTTTCTCACGAAGGCTCGTGCACTTCAAAGTTAAAGAAATCTCAACCATATTTAAATAATGAAATGTGAGATAAAACTATTCCTTAATGAATAATCCTAATATTGAAAGGTTGAATCTCTCTACGATTTTATATGGCTTGCTGAGGTGGCCTAGACTGGACATAGATCAGTGATATACTCAGCATGTTGCAGAGTCCAAATCTATTGTTTAAGGATCCCAATATCATTCTTAATATTAGGGGTAAAATAATAGCATATCTTTTTTTTTTAATATATTTTATTGATTTTTTACAGAGAGGAAGGGAGAGAGATAGAGAGTTAGAAACATCGATGAGAGAGAATCATCGATCAGCTGCCTCCTGCACATCTCCTACTGGGGATATGCCCGCAACCCAGGTACATGCCCTTGACCGGAATCGAACCTGGGACCTCTCAGTCCGCAGGCCGCCGCTCTATCCACTGAGCCAAACCTGTTTCGGCAAAATAATAGCATATCTTAAGGAAAACATCCATTGAGGGTGTATTAATCATAGTTCTCCAGAGAAACAGAACCAACAGGAGATATCTATTATCTATCATCTATCTATCTATCTATCTATCTATCTATCTATCTATCTACCTATCTATCTATCATCTATCTATCATCTATTCATCTATCTATCTAGGTATCTATTGGGAGAAATTGGTTCATTACAAGGAATTGATTCACATGAGTGTGGAGGCTGAGAAGTACCCCATCTGCTGTCTGCAAGTCTGGAAGCTGAAGACCCAGGAAAGCCAGTGGTGTAATTCAGTCTAAGTCTGAAGCCCTGAGAACCAGGGGAGGTGCCGGTATAAATTCCAGTTTGAGGGCAGGAGAACACAAGATGAGATGTCTCACTCAGCTCAAACAGTGACACAGCAGAAGGAGGCAATTCCTCCTTCCTCTGCCTTTTGATGAGGGCCATCAATAAATTGGATGATGCCCACCCACACTGGGGAGGGCCATCTACTTTACTGAGCCCACCAATCCAGATGCTAACCTCATCCAGAAACACCTTCACAGACACATCAAGAAATAATTTGGGCACTTCTGGTCCCATCAAGTTGACACATAAAATTAACCATCACAGAGGATAAATAACTAGAGTGCTAAAAATGTTATATTTTTCCTACCCCTTTATTATTTTCTTCACTTACTAAAGAAAGAAATTGGTGAGAAATTATTAGGTGTATTTTTAAATCACATCCAAGTGATACAGACAGTGAGAAATTCTGTTGAGTGCTGAATCCTTCTAAAGAGTGGACTGTGAACCCATCTACCATTATCCTTGGAGTTAATTAGTCAATCTAGCAGTTTTTGACTGAAACGTACACAGTACCAACATTGGCGTCCAGGGAGGAGTGCTAAAAGGAACTGCTGATTCCATTTGAATCAACCAGCCAGAACTATCTGGCGGAACCGCCACATTCTGGCTGCCTTTCCCAATTATCTACAATTGTAAATTCAGGCTTTCTTATGTAAAGGAAGTAAGTATAAGCAATGCAAGTAGAATCTGATTCACTGCTCAGACTCTCACCAAAACAGAAGACACATCCATTATTCTGTTCACTCTCCGAAAACAGTTATAACTACTAAAAACACAAGCTTGTATTTTCATTCTAAATTTAATAACATTGAACTTTAACATTTTTAAGTATACCTAAAATTGATGGTCAGTGTGTATACAGAACACACCACAATGGTCTGATGAGACCAAGGCTTTGAGGGCATGGATGGAGAACGTGAGCTCTCTGTACTCTGCCGTGTAATTCTCTGCCCCCTCCTTTCTTCTCTTGCCCTAGAGAGCATGGACTGTAGGACAGAATCCCTGTAGCTGATCACTTTGCATTCACTTTGTCATTTTATGTCGACCAATTCAGAAGGGAGACTGTTGTTGTGTCAGAGCCTTCACCTATAAATGAGCGATTCCTTCCTAAAAAGGGCTTTAGAAGGCTATGTCAAAAGTGCAAAAATTATGCAAAGCATATTATGATAAAGAAGTAATATAAATGACAAAACAAGACAGCATATTTTCACCGGAAGTGTTCTCATACAACATCTATTGATTATTTATTTACTTTTGATAGCGGGCCAAAGGGTTTAATCTCTTACTCTGGAATACAGTGAAATAAAGGCAAATCATAGAATATAATTTGGTGTTTTCATCTGCCTCAAAATTTAATGCTTACTCTACCTTACTCTATAAGCTTTGAGTGTGTTTGTTTTCATCTGAATTGCTCTTCAAAGGTACAAAGATATTTTCCTGCAGATGCTGTGCAAATTGACTTAATGTAGTACTAATCACATTGTAAATACATGGGACTAACTCTCCATCAAAAATCTTATTGAATATTTTGTACTGCAAAGAAGTCTTAGGTAATGGGAACAATCATGACACCTGTTTGAATTATGACTCTGATCTTCATATATTGGTACAGTGTGTATTCAAAGCATCTGCTGAGATTTTTTACTCTCTCTTTTTATTTTTTACAATTTATTGTGTTGTTCTTTAGTCAAATGACTACTATTTCTTGACTATAATTTCTTGAAATTATAACCAAGTTAATACTGAGAGCACTAGGTTAGGAGTTAGGAGACAGGTTCTTGCTGAGCTCTACCACCTACTAGCTGCCTAACCACCGGCAAACCCAATAACTTCTCTTTCAATTTTTATTGAATTTATTAGGGTGACATTACTCTCTCTTTGTAGGACAACAGCTCCCTGCAAAGTTTCTGGAGCCCCAAGGAGGAGTTTCACATTTTCCATAGACATATCACTGCTGCTGCGTCTGCCCACCAAACACCATGGCTGCCACTACTACCCATGGCTCTGGTCACAAATGTACTGGACATTCGAATCACCTGAGAGGTTTTACAAATCTCGATGTTCAGGTTGCACCTATTATCAATATCAATTACATCACAATGTCAAGGGGGTACAAACCAGGCTGGACACTTCTATAAAGATCCCAGGTGATTCAAAGAGCAGCAAACTTTGGGACCCACTGCCCTGTTCCCAGGAGCTGTCAGGGTGTCTGAGCTACATGTGAGGAAATGGAGTAGATTTGTTCCCCCTACTTTTTCTATTATAATCTGGGTCCATCAGTTAGTTCTTCCTTGGCCCTCAGCCCCACACATGTCTTTTATATTCTCTTTTATTCTGCCAAACTCTTTTCCTACACTCCTTTGCTAACTGGGTTTTGATTAAATTCTGCCAATGGGAGGCACTGGCAGCCAATTGGAAGCCAATAGAAAAAGAAAACTCATTTTTTTCCTGCTTCTGGCTCAGGCAGCTGCAGTGATATCAGCAGGGAGTCTGCCAGAAGCTTAGGGGGAGCTGCAGCTCCTGGCTCCTCACTCCCTGGTTGCAGTAGCTGTGAGGCTTCCCTATGGACCCTGGGCAATGCCTCTCTGCTCCCCAGACTAAGCGGTTGTAGCATTTTCTTGCATTTACTTGCGTGGCCTTCACCTTTTGAGTCCTCCTCTTTTCCAACAATTTAGAAACATTTAGCTACCTTATATCCTTCTGAAACACCTAGAGTGGTTTCTTCTCCCCTCCCACAAATACACACTTTTGGTATTGAGGCCTAATTAAAAAATAGCATTTTAAGATATTTAAAGTATACATCATGATGATTTTTAAACTTAAATGTGTTTTTTTTTTAATTACAGCTTACTTGTAGCATTATTTTGTACTAGAGGCCCAGTGCATGAAATTCATGCACAGGTAGGGTCCCTAGTGGCTGCCGGCTGCCAGCCAGAGCCTTCCTTCGTTCTGCGCTGCCCCCTGGTGGTCAGTGCACATCATAGCGAGCGATCGAACTACCGGTCAGTAGAACTCCCTAGGGGACACTTTGCATATTAGGCTTTTATATATATATATAGATTGGTTTTAGGTGCATAGCACAGTGGCCAGAGAACCACACACCCCATGAAGTGATCCCCCAATACCTCCAGCACCTTTCTGGCACCACATATAGCCATGACAACAGTACTGACTATATTCCCTATGCTGTACTTGACATCCCTGTGACTATTCTGTAACTATCAATTAGTATTTCTTAATCCCTCACCACTGGCAACCAGCAGTCCACTCTCTGTGTCTATGAACCTGAGTCCATTTATTTGTTTATTTTGTTCATTAGATTCCACATTTAAGTGAAATCATATGGTATTTGTTTTTCTCTGACTGACTAATTTCACTAAGCATCATACCCTCTAAATCCATCCATATTATGGCATATGCTAAGATTTCATTCCTTTTTTCTGTGATATCCCATTGTATATATGTACCAAGTTTTGTTTATCCACTTGTCTGTTGATGGGTTGCTTCCATATCTTGGCTGTTGTTATACACTGTGAAAGGATTCCTCCCATCTAGTTAATTAACACATCCATCACCTCACATATTCATCTATGGTGTGTGTGTGTGAGAACATCAAGTTCTACTCTTATGAAATGTCTTTTGGTAAATTAGAAAAATGTACTTCTTCTGGGAAGAGTCATTAGAAGAAGAAAACTATACTCCTCAGGTGGATACAACCCATAGGCACATGCCTTGAGACATATCCTCTTTGTGGGAAGGGCGGCAACCTTCCTCTAGTAGGACACAGCGCACACGGAGGCAAATGGAACAGTTTCTGTCCCCTCTCCCCCCTCCTCCAGGCACCTTCATACTTCACATGGTATCTGGGCACTGAGCAAAGAGCATAAAATCCTGAATCAGGCTGGGGGAATTTAAAGCAGAGGAATGTACACAGGTGACAGAAACATCTTAAGGATAAAAAGAGAAGGTGTGTCCACTGAAAAATAATGGAAGGAACAATGAATGTGGTCGGGAGGAAAACAACATGACAGGCTGTGGATACCACGTGGGAGTTCAGGGAGGAGAGGCTGTACAGCAGTGATTCTGCTACAATGATGAATAGTTTCAGTGTTATTAAACTGCTAAATTATCTCTCAGATGGTTCAGTCATTTCCATTTCTCTCTGGTTCAGGTTATGACACCAACGAAAAACCTCACTATAAAAACCTAGTAGGAGCAAATTTTAATTGTAAACAGAGCATCTAAAAAGATATCACCTAACCCAAAGCTGTAGACTGAACTCAGTTTCTGTGAATCTCATAGGCTCAAATCTCTGATGCTGCAAAGTAAATTTTATCACCTTTTTCACAATCTTAAAAAAAAATGTATCATTGACCTAGCATTCACTCACTTCAATATATTCTATGTATTTCCAGTTAACCTTGTTCGCATTCCCTTTTTCTATATGCTTATAAATTAAATATGCATATGTTCTTTAAAAAGACACTTAAAATAATTTTTCTAGAAAATTATATTGTATGCCATGTCATGCTCCTTTCATTCCTGCTACCTTCTTAACCATTAAAAAGATACTAAGGGCCTTATTGGCTAGCATTAATTTGGAGCACTTTACAAAAGGAAGCAAATAGGAATAGTCTGTATACTTAGTACATACTAACCTTTTATTTTTGAAATAGAAATTATTTTTATTTCCTGATTATAAAAGTAATACATGCTCATGATAAAATTTCAGGTAATTTAAGAATGTCTTATATCATAAAGAAACTTGACTGGGACCTAGAAACAAGGGAATAAAAATATTCTCAAATGAAAAGTTAATTAATTATATACAAATAGCTAGTTAATTTTGTATAACAACAAGGAATGAAAGCATATGAGCAACAGTGCTAATTTCTTTTTGTTTTTAGAGTATCTAACAGTTTATAAACACTTTTCTATACTTAAACATAGGTAGTTGTGTGTTACTGCTCCTGTTACTATATTCTGAGTGCTTATTCCTGCTACTAAATTGTGAATTAATCTGCTTCTGGCCTGAGATTTCTGGAACATAGTATTATGATCTGACAGAACACGGTTATCTTATAACATGTTTGATGGCAGCCTTTTCAAGAGAAAGTTACTACAATCCATGCTCATTCTTCTCTCCCCTCCCCCCTCCCTCTTCCCCATCATGGCTGAACTTATCATTTGTATTATTTCCTAGGGCTGCCATAACAAATGAGTACAGACTGGGTGCCTTAAAATAACAGAAATGTATTTTCTCACACTTCTGCAGCCTAGAAATCTGAAAATCAGTGTGTCAGCAGGGCCAACTCCTCTGAAGGATCCGAGGCAGAAAGCTGTTCCATGTCTCTCTCCTAGCTTCTTGTGGTTGCCAGCAATCCTTAGCGTCTCTTGGTTTGTAGCTGCATCACTCCAATTTCTGCCTCCATCTTCCCCTGGCATTCTCTCTACACCTGAGCATCTCCATCTCCCTCTGCTTATAGGAAACCCAGTCATTGGATTTGGCCCTCCTTAATCCAGTGTGGTCCATCTTAACTTGATTGCATTTGCAGAGATTTTCCAAATAAGGCCATATTCACTGGTATGATGGGGTGAGGTGGGGAGAGGTAGGACTTCAACATATTTCCTTGGAAGACACAATTCAACCCACATTGTACTGTGATGCCTGCTATTGTTTATGGCTTCCTTCTAGAATATTTCTTGACTAATACCTCTCCGTATTTTATTGTACTGCATATTGAATTAGAAATAGACATGTATCAGTTTTAGAGAGAGAGTCAAAGACTAAGAAGAATGTGTGAAGAACAGACATATCCCCATCTTAGCATAATTCTCCACTGTGTTCCCTGGACAGTGGAGCTCTGGGCACCTGTTTGACTGGATATCTCCTGAGCATTCCACGGCCTGGAAGCATGGTCCCCTGTGCCCAGAAGCCTGCTTCCCTTGGTGCTAGCATCTCTGGTGAGGTAAGTGCCTGACATCTCAAACCAAGATGAATAAACCTGGCAAATATTAGGCACTCAATAAATACATATTAAATAAATGAACAAGTAAATGAATGCTCTAAAATATAACCAAAAAAAGTACCTGATCCCAGATGTGTCCAGATAAAACTGGGCATCACTGGAACAAAGAATGTTCCAGGTTAGCAAAAGTGAGATTTTTCCCTTAACCCAGTGGGAACACTAGCACAGTGATGGCGAACCTTTTGAGCTCGGCGTGTCAGCATTTTGTAAAACCCTAACTTAACTCTGGTGCCGTGTCACAGATAGAAATTTTTTGATATTTGCAACCATAGTAAAACAAAGATTTATATTTTTGATATTTATTTTACATATTTAAATGCCATTTAACAAAGAAAAATCAACCAAAAAAATGAGTTCACGTGTCACCTCTGACACGCGTGTCATAGGTCCGCCATCACTGCTCTAGAATAAGAAGTAGTCCTAACAGGTGGAGGACATTCTAATTGGGATGTTGATCAAGCATGATAAGTAGAAAGCAATAAAATGAAAATGCATTTTTGTTCTCCACTATCTTTTTCCAGTGAATTAATTTACTCTAAGTCACAATGCTCAGTGTCTACTTGCTAATGAGAAAGCCTGGTCTTCTGCTTTGTCAGCACCTTGAACCTGACCAACTCAAACAGTACTGCCCTTCCCCGGGCCCTTCCTTTCCAAGCTCCACCTTTTTCTTCTTGCAAATCAGGACTTTTGGTCCAATTTGTATTGCATTGAGGGTGGGAGTACACCTTTCTTGATGAGGAGAGTGGTTAATGCTGAGCCCACCTGCTATTTAAATCTTCTTTCTTGGGATACTTCCCTCTGGTGACATCTCAAACAAGATTACTAAAAACCTGGCAAAGATTAGGCATTCAATAAATACATATTAAATGAATGAATAAATAAATGAATGCTCTAAAATATAACCAAAAAATGCTTCCCTCCCCCTTCACTGCACCTCTCCAGTTGGGCTGTGTTCACCTTCCTTATGAGGCAGCAGCTCCCAACTTAGCTTCCTGTTTTCTCTTGGATTAATTCCACACAGAACTCCCTACTGAAGTTCCCACCACTATTCCAGACATTGTAAGAGGTGAGGTTTAAAAGGACTCCAAGTCAGCTCATTCCTTTGACGCTGGACCTTGGGAAACTTCATGAGAAAAAAACTCAGGCATTCTTTAAGATGCTGATTGAGTATTTGGTGACAGTACTGTTTCCACTGATTCCAAATCAATATCAACCTCTCAATGTTTTGGGCCAATAACTACTGTCTCTCTACTGAAGATAACTCACAAGCCCAACTTGTGTCAGACAGTTATCCACTGAGCGTCCTAACTACAGGGAATGGTTTCTTGAGGCTGCCTGTCACTCAGCTTGACAATAGAAGGGAGAGGCTGGAACCATGTGGCCAGCAGCTGATCTTCACGTATCTGCCATTTAGCCTCTTACTGCTCAACCTGTGTCTAGCTTCCTTGGGAATTTGAGACTTCCTCACTATCTTCAGACACTTCCTGAGAAATGGCTGCCCAGCAGTCTGGCACATTACTTTGAAATTCCACATCTTTGGGGGCCAGTTGATTCCACTGAAGCTTGGAAACAAAGAATCCAACTGTGTGAACATTACATCAGTAACTGAGAATCTCCTTTTATTTCAAAAGTGCATAGTAATTTAGTAATTGGTAAATGGTTATAGGCAGTTTTCCCTCTTTTTTTTTATGTTTAGAGTAGTAATTAAATAAAAAGGGGAATTAACTTCTAACCTGGTTATGCTAAGCTTTGGCATGGCCATGACACCATGTCTTGATGACTATGCAAATTAATTATGTGGCCTCTGGGGAAGTAGCCTGTGGAGTGTTCATAGCCCATCTAAATCCGTAAAATGAAACTAGAAATAATTACCAAACTTCCGAACTAATTTTTAGCTCTGAACTCAGCCAATCTACTAATTCAAATAAGTGAGTAAAATGAGGCATGGGCAGCATTGCATATAGCACCACATGATGGTAAATGTAATTCAGGTTAGAACTTGCTTTCCTCAGTCCTCCAGTGTCTTCCCCCTGCACCAGTGGAATCCTGGGTCCTTACTGTATCCACAAGGCTCTAGTGTGAGCGGGCCTTTGCCTGTACTCAGACCTTTCTTCCTCCTTTTTCACCTTAAATCACTACCTCCCAGATACCCTAGCTTTGCATATGCCTCTTTAGCTTGTTGCATTTTATAATGCCTCTATCCCAGTGGTTCTCACCCAGAAGTAATTTTGCAAGCCTGAAGACATTTTGGTTGTAACAAATGGGGTGGGAGGTGCCATCAGCATCTACTGGGCAGAGGCTAGGGATGCTGCCTCACATCCTAAAATCACAGACCAACTCCCATAACAGATTATTAGTTGCCCTTAAATGTCAGTAGTGCCAAGGTGGAAAAAGCCTGCTCTGGCTGCCTGTCTACCCACAAATATCCCCATGGCTCTCCTTCTCATTCCAGCTTCAGCTCAAAGCTTTGGTGAAGCCCTAACCGGTATGGCTCTGTAGATAGAGTGTCGGCCTGCAGACTCAAGGGTCCCAGGTTCGATTCTGGTCCAGGGCATGTACCTTGGTTGCAGGCACATACCCAGTAGGGAGTGTGCAGGAGGCAGCTGATTGATGTTTCTCTCTCATCGATGTTTCTAACTCTCTATCCCTCTCCCTTCCTCTCTGTAAAAAAATCAATAAAATACATTTAAAAAAAAGGCTTTGGTGAAATGTTCTTCCAACATGTAAGCTAACTCAGCTCAGATTGCACCCCACCCCCTGCTAAGTCATCACTGTAAATTGCTTATTATGAACTTCGTTTTATTGTCTCATTCTCACATAATCTGTAGTTCCAGCAGGAGATTCCTTGTCCTTCACTTTCACGGCAGTATACTCACATCTGAGCAGCACGGGGCACATAGTTATATGCATTAGCGTGTGTTGCATTAATGAGACAGAGAGAAAGGCACATGTGTTAGTAAGTAGCTTAAATATATTTTTTTCTGAAACACTTTGCTGGGTCAAAATAAAAGGGGGGTGAGAATTTAGGCATTGGCTTGAAAAAAACAGCAGGGGTTTTCAGAAGCAATGGATTAACAGATGAAGATTTCCAGTGGCATCACAGATATTTTAAAGGCCAGGTAAATCAGAAGAGCATTGGAACATAACACACACTAATTTTACAGTGAACATAACATGGTCACACAATGGCAACTCACACTTCCACAGAAACAACTCGGCCCTTCAGTGAGCAAGTTCTGTTGAAGGAGTGGCAACGAGGGGAAAGGCCACTAGGTCCCTCATGAGGACAGAAAGGGAACCACTGCAGGAGCTGAGATGATTACTTTCATTTTACCTTGGAATTTAGTCAGTCCATTTCCTACCCATTAATGTCAAGTCAGCTGTCTGTGGGTGCCAGCTTTCTCAAAGCACACCCGGTGAATGCTGTCTTCTGGCTCGGTGCCTGAGGAGTAGGGATAGCATCCTATTCCCTGCTGGTCTGATGGCTCAGCCTTCAACCTCTGTTGATCATTCAGCATAGGAAAGACAACGGCATCCGCTATGCAACTGGAATGCAGTTGAAATTTGCTTATTATTCCTTATTCACTCAGGTATGACTTTTAAGGTAGCAAGATTTCCCCATTGCCCTTGGTACGCAGGGGTGTGGGTTAGAGGTGGGGATAAGCCACCAGGAGTAGAGACATGAAATCTGTATCTCATGGAAGTACCCTGATCCACCCCAGTTTTACTTTTAGTCAAGGGGCAGGTGCGCTACAGATCTATGATGGGAGTGGGGGACCCTCTCAAAATTAAACTTAGAAGAATGCTTAGGTGCCTTTATGTTTTATTCTGAGAATAGTCTCCACTGCTGTACTGGAAGTCCTAGCATCTCCTCTCCTTGGGCATTCTACACTCTGGGAATATTCCCTACTTGGTGGCATAGCAGTCAATTAGAAAATTAGTATAAACTGGGGCCCATTTCGAAGAACTTGGTAGAATCTGCTAACACATTATCCACATGTTTTCTCTTCAGAAAGTACAAAAATTTAGTGAAAGAGCCTATGACTCACCCACAATCACATGGAATCTTTGGTTGGTGAGAACCTATTCCTGAACATCCTGTTCATGTGCTTATAGAAAACATGAAGTGAAGAAAAGAGAAGAAATCGGCTGCTGTCTCCTTAGGGCAGTGGTTCTCAACCTTCCTAATGCCGTGACCCTTTAATACAGTTCCTCATGTTGTGGTGACCCCCAGCCATAAAATAATTTTCGTTGCTACTTCATAACTATAATTTTGCTACTGTTATGAATCGTAATGTAAATATCTGATATGCAGGATGTATTTAGGCGACCCCTGTGAAAGGGTCATTCGACCCCCAAAGGGGTCGCGACTCACAGGTTGAGAACTGCTGCCTTAGGGCAAGAGTTGCATCCAGCGAAATAAACAGGGACAAGAGCTGACTCCTCCAGGTGCACCCCAGCCCAAGGTTGCTCCTTCTAAATATTATGCTTTTCAAAAGAAAGGAACCTATTTGTTGACGCCTCCTATGATTAGAGTTCACAGAAAGGTGTTAGGAGAAATGTGGGAAAGAGGACTGCTTTGGAAGGGAATGGTGAAGGAAGCACGGTAAGGCACAACAAAGGGGAAGTTACGGATTTTTCACAACTAAATTCAGATGGCAGAGTCTGAATTAAGAGAAATAAAAGATGACCAATGTGAGGTGCTCACCTCCTGCTTTCTCCTCCCACGTTCCTCTGTCACACTTAGGAAAGGGGCTGAGGTGTTATCTCCCCCGATTCTGTTTGAAACTTGTGACAGATGAGGAGGGACGGCAGTGATCAGAATATTGCCAAGTCAACTTATAGTAAGTGGCAAACACTTATACTACAGAAAAACGCTGGAACTTCTGCATCTACCCAGACAAGGGCTTATTTATATTAACTGTGCCTTTTGCTTTATTTCACATAGACCAGTGGTCGGCAAACCGCAGCTCGCGAGCCACATGCGGCAATTTGGCCCCTTGAGTGTGGCTCTTCCACAAAATACCATGTGCGGGCGTGCACGTACAGTGTGATTGAAACTTTGTGGCCCAAGCGCAGAAGTCGGTTTTTGGAAAGGAAATAGACGAAACAAGTATACAAGACGAGTGTGGATAGGAGAGTTGGAAGGGGTCGACCTCAGCGAACGTACCTCAATCAGATTGAGGACGTTTTTAGCAAAGGCCAGCTTAGGAGTACCCTAATTAAGTTAATAACAATGTACCTACCTATATAGTTTAAGTTTAAAAATTTTGGCTCTCAAAAGAAATTTCAATCGTTGTACTGTTGATAGTTGGCTCTGTTGACTAATGAGTTTGCCGACCACTGACATAGACATATGCAATATCTGTGCAAAATTATCCCATACCTGGGATGGGGGAAATGGAAGTGAAAATATTTTGTTACTTGGCAATCCTGACCTCCAGAAATCAAGTGAAGTTTCTTTGGGCATTAGATGTGCTGCTCTGTGACAAAGGTTTTATAAATAGCCAGATTCCTATAGTGACTCACCCTTGACCTCCAACTTCACGTCAAAAATAAACCATTGGTTTCAATAAGATGTTTGAGTGGATAATTACCTCCTTCTTTGAGGCTGCAAATCTGATAGAAACTGATACAAATTCTGATTGTGTGTATTTACATTGCTATGGATGATAGAAAAAGAAAAACCAAGGACTGCTAAGGCTGGATTTCACATCAAAAATAATAGGAGGTCCAAACATGCTCCCTGTCTCTAAGAGCACATGGGGACCACATCCACATCTATATTATAAAAGGCCTGTGACCATAACGCCATGACGCTGGAACAACCAAATGACCGGTCACCAGGAGGTGCATGGAGTACCTCTCGGTCTCCCCCCTCCGTCCACAGGCTCCTATCACAGCAAGGCTGGCAGCCAGTGGGCGGGTGGGGCAGCAAGGCGGGCACGGCAAGGCAGGCACGGGTGGGCGGGGGGCACGTGATTTCATGCACTGGGCCTCTAGAGTATATATATATATGAAAAGGCCACTGTGTTTTAAGAACTATGGCTAGTAAAGAAGAGATTCAACAACCAAGTCTCAGGTTATGTGAAAATAATAAAAAGCATGGTGAGTAATTCTTTGTGAAAACTCTATCAGCAGTGCTAGGCACCTGTCAGAGGAAGGACAGATGAGGACATACATCAACTCAGTGAGAGTGAGCCTGTCTCCTTGGTGAAGAGGAAGTGTCTCCCAACCTCGCATTCATGCTGCTTGAGAGCACAGCAAATAAATATGTTCATGTTCTTTGATGTTCTCATTTGTAACTCTGTGATTCCACTTGGACCTTGGGACAGATGGCCGTGAAGCTATCCTAGGCATTCATAGGGATCCCTTTGAGAGCCTGGCATAGCTTCCCAGAAAAACAGCTCTCTATTGCATAGATGTACAAGGGTAGTCTGTATTCTGAAATGTGAGAGGTATTTAAAACCCTCGCTATATTTTCCCCATCATCCTAATCCTGAGAAGCTTTAAAATACCTGTAGTCAACTCCCTCTATACAGGTTTTCTGAAGATTCTTAATATTAGCATTAATTAAGCTAGAATCATATTGAGCCTAGCACCTTGCTAGCTAGCTAGCTGGTAGCAGGGCTTTGCTATTTCATGATTTTATTTTATTTTATTTTATTTTTCTGACTAATTCCCTGTCATATAGCAAAAGGTGATAAGCATAGACACTTTCCAATTCAGAGTTAAGGAAGGAAGGAAGGAGTAGAAAAAATTCTGCTCATCAGGTTGTGATTGCAATGGTAGCAATCCAAAGCATTTAAGCATAAAGGTCTTGATGACAATTCAAAATATTTTGTTTTTCTGGGTGTGCTTTCGAGTGAGTTTTATGGTTCTGTATCTTCTCTGAATGTATTCCCACTTCAGTTGATATATCAAACTCATCTTTTCCTTGGAGACCTCAATCCTGCAGTAGTGAGGCCAGTCTGGACTGGTTTTTCTCTAGGTCTATGACACAATTGTCAGCCTGGCATCTCTCTACACCACATCATGGTTACAGCTCTTATTTCCCGAATTACACATCTCCCTTTTCCATGGTTTATGTTCATGGCTACCTGGAAAAGGGCACTTAGGAAATGCACTTTTTGAGACGTTGTTAATTGACTAATAGCTTGACTAAGGATAGAATTTTAGTTGGATTAATTTGTCCTTTACATTTGCAAATAATGTTTCACTGTAGTCAAATGTCTAGTGCTGGGGAAAATTTGATTTTATTTTTATTCTCATTGCGTTCTACAAAACAACTTTTTATTTCCCCTCTTCATTGAAAACTTTGATAATCTCATCCTTTTAAAAAAATTATAATAATGTGTGTTGGTATGAGTCTTTTTTACTGTCATAAGCTCGGACACTTGGTAGGCATTTCTATTTTATTTACTTCTTTATTTACTCGATCATGGTAGGCATTTTAAATCAGCAAACTGTAATTTTCCATTTTTTGTACTTCTCTTGAATTATCATTGGTAATTTGCTGCCCTCTGTGTTCTCTGTTCTTGTCAACAGAAACTTCCAAAATTGGATATTTAGACTTCATTGCTGATTCTCTAAATTTATTGTCTTACCTTTCCTATTATCTATCTTTTTTATTTTTGTTTTTATTGTTCTGGTAGATTTCTGAAACTTCATTTTCCAAAATTTCTATTAGCATTTTCATTGCTGATCTTATATTTTTAATTTCCAAGATTTTTGGAAGAGAGAGGGCTATTTCCTATTATTTTCTGAATATCCTGGTTTGTAATTTAGTTCTTTTTATGGAATAATTAATATGGATATTAATTATGGAAGTAATTTATCTTTACTCTCTCTTCCTTTGTGTGTATGTGTGTGTGAATTTTTGTCTATTCCTTCATTATTTTTTCCTCTTACTTCCTTTTTCCTGCTTTTGTTTGTCATTATGGGTTTCTTTTGACTACCTTATGATTCGTAACTGTGCATTTTTATTTAAGAGTAAAATATCAGAAAGCTATTTGGAAGCAGGTTTTTTTCAATGCTTGGTTTTATTGCAGGATCATCTGATGGGTCATTTAGTTGGGTAATTCCCAATTGACAAATTTATTAGTACTGTTATCTTAACCTGATAATTTCCCCATAAAGAAAACAACCAAGCTTTAGCCCAGTTGGCTCAGTGGATAGAGCGTTGGCCTGTGGACCAAAGTGTCCTGGGTTTGATTCTGGTCACGGGTATGTACCTCAGTTGCAGGCTCCTCCTGGCATGGGCCCTGGTTGGGGTGAGTGCAGGAGGCAACCAATCAATGTGTTTCTCTGTCCTTCCCTCTCTCTCTAAAAAAAAAAAAAAAAAAAAAAAAAAAAAAAAAAAAAAAAAAAAAAATCAATGGAAAAATATCCTTGGGTGAGGATTAAAAACAAACAAAACACCCAATTTCTTACTTGGAAGGAATAAGCTCAGCTACTAGTATTTTCTTGAATACAAGTAGGAGCCAGGAATGGGGTGTTTATTGTTTAAGAAGGAGATTTTCATTATATCCTTATTTTTTTCAGTATGTTATTTCTGTGTCACATGTGTTTGGTAACCACAAATCCAGTTCTCTCTCATTAATTTTTATCTCCCAGTGGTTTGAGAATTGAGTCATTGCCAAGGTGAAATTTTTATGCAAATATTCAACCAATTCTACTGTCTCAATCCCCATCCTGCACTCTCACTCTTAAATTGAAACAAGTTTTAGGATTCCCTAAGGTTTTTTTTGGATTCTATGGTACAAATCAGCATGATTCTTGTTCTGAGTTATCCTTTTATATATAAAAAATGTATCTCTCTCTTCTCCTCTCCTTTTCCTTTATCTGTCTGTCTGCTCATCCATCCATCCATCCACCCACCCATCATGGCAGTAGTTTGTTATTGGGTTATTTGGTAGGGAGCTAATAATTTGCTCTCCTTTTTCTTGCCTGAGTACTAAACCACTTCCAGAATAAGACAAAGGAAGGAGGAATAGCATTTTGAAATGTTAGTGATGATATTAAACAGTGTTTCTTTTATCGACAAGAGAGGAGGCTTTCTGAATCTTAGGATGAAAAGAGTTAACCACCCAGCAGTGCTGGAGAGGAGCAGGCCCCCACTCTGACAGAGAGCCACTCCAGGTAGCCAAGACACAATGCGCATCGCCTGAAGTCTGCTGGCTCCTTGGAGAAAAAGGAATCTGCTGACCACTCATGCCCACTTTCTCCTTCCCACCTCACCAATGAGATAGAGCAGTCCACCTTCTCTTGGGCAGGTATATTCCCCAGCGTGTGTTCCTTTAACTCATTGGCCTAACCATTAAAGCTATAGTCAGTTAGGAATCATGTGCTACCTCCCTCTTGGGAAGAGATTAGTTGTCCATCAAAATAATTCTTCACGATGCTACTCTGCTTTTAACAACTGCTTGTTTGGCTTTCTTCTTGGATATGGGTCAGAAGAGTGCATTAATTAAATCGCCTCCAAGGCCACTCTGTACTCAAGGCTGAAAAGTCACTCTTTATTCTATTTCCCTTCTCCAATTATGTCCAGCCACCTTTTCAAAGGTCCTCAAAGAGACCAAATGACATCATAAATATATTTCAATAATAAACTACATAAAGACACTGTAATATTAAAATTACAGCAACACAGAGATGCTTCAGATATGAAAATAAAATCTGCCACCATCAAATGCCCTGGCAGAAAAGCAATCCAACTATTTAATCCCCTTGTAAGTCAAAGCCCAAAGATCAAAAGACTTGTTGGTCCAAAATGCATTATGTTGTCCTTAAGTGTTAATAGTCCAAAGAAATTTAAGGCTACCCCAATTTCTATGACTCTTTGATTTCAAAGCTTAGTTGTATTTGTCTAAATACAACTACTTTTTCTCAGTGCTAGTGAATCAAAGCAGAGTCAGTCAGGTTGGGTTCAAATACTGTGGGCATTACTTGATAGCTGAGCTATCATGGACAAGTTATTAAAGCTTTTTGTCTCTCAAATATCCAATCTATAGAATAAAAATTATAGTAATATCCACTTCATGAAGTTGATGAGTTTTACATAAAGTAATATATGTAATGTCCTTAAAAGAATGCCCGGCATACAATCAATCTTCCATATGGTTTTTTATATACTTTCCTCAGTGGCTTTAGCCAGTACTGTCTTCTATAGGAATGACTAGGACTCCTTTGAGTCCTTGGAAGTTAAATTAATCAGTTCCAAGCCTCTGAGGTTGCTCATTTTTAGAATCCATATCATTAACAGGACATTTAAAAGTATGATGACAGCGACTCCATACCCAACAAATAATATAAAATCTTCAGGGCCTAAAAGAGTTATCACAGGCAAAATTACATTCCCAGAGTCCATATTTGGAGCTGGCCAAAGGTCAGAGTACTAACTCAATGGTAACTGATTGAGAAAACATAAATAGAGAAAATCTTTCTTTAGCCTTGCCATCATTCAACTAATTCAGAATCCATGACCTATGAATTTAAAATGTCCATCAAGATGTTCATTTGGGTATTTTCATTTTCAGTAAATGATGGGGATGTGGGAGACTTGGCATTTGTGCAACAGCAGCTCTGCTTATTGAATATATTGAACTTGGTACCTTTTTTTAATTTTCCAGGATCTTCACAACTTAATTTCCTTTCCCACTTTGAATCCATTATGTTCATGTATATAGAACAAAAGTGAATGTGAGAGCAAGGGAGAGACAGAGACACTAACTGTTGCCAGCTACTACCTCCAAACGCACTAGATAACTCCAGCTTTCCAAGGGCTGTTATGAGGGGGAAGAGAGATTATGCTAACGCAACACCCTGCACATGGAAGGGGACCCTAAGAATGGGAATAAATTCCACTAACATTTTAAAAACTCTTTTCACAGAACCTACAATTTGTTTTCTCTTTCTCTAATTTATGGTCTTACATTTATTACTTTTTCTTCTTATTCCCATTGGGTAAATTCTATTTTATCTTTATCTAACTCACTGAATTGGACATTTAACTCATTAATTTTATGATTTCCTTTATTCTAGAATCTCTTTGAAACATTGCTTTAGCTGTGTCCTACAAATCTGGATATGCAGGATTTTGATTGTAACTTAGTTAAAAATTATCAAGTCACCATGTTAATGTGTTCCTTGACCACGAATTTCTTAGAAAACTATATTAAATTTTTAATTCTGTGAAAAGTTTTAATTCCTCTTTTATTTTTTTTTAAAAATTGTATGATAGTAAGAAAGTGGGTTCTGTATAATTCTAATTCTTTAATTCTTATTGAGACTTTACCAGCTACCATTATAGCTACACCTGTTTCTGGGCTCAGGGGCACTCTCTGCCACTTGCTCCCTGCATTTAGACATGGGAATGGGTCCGTGCTGTAGCTAGCTCCTAAAAACTGCATCTTTCTTGCTGGTTTCCCTTCACTCTGACAACAATTCACTTAATAGTTCCTTTACTCAACCCTGTTCAATTAACCCATTTGAATGTGTCCTGCTAGGGTCATGACTGATATAGTTCTATACAGGTCTATTCAATTAACATTGTTCATTGTATTGCTAATTGTATTGTTACATTATTTTTATACCATTCCTTTATTTTGGAAGAAGATTAAGTATTAGGATCAATGTCCTAAATGGTAGACATACTAATTACAGATTAAATTCCTATCTTAATTCCTTAGAGAACTGTTACTTTTCTTATTATGTAGCCATTCACTTTATAACTCAATGACTTTTGTTGTTTTTTCACATTATAAATGCTTACTTTTTGAGGCCTAATTTACATACAATAAAATGCACCCTTTATATGGTATAAATCCATATGGTATATGGTGTTTCAATGTCATGTAAATATCATCACAATCAAAATGTGTGAAAGTTTCATTGCCCCTCTAATTCCCTTACTCTTTTATAAGTTTCTCTCATCTCTAGTCCTTAGCAACTACTGATAACTGGTCTTCCATTATAGTTGACTTTTTAAGAATGTCACATAAATGGAGACACATATTTCCTTTTAAATTTAGAGTCTCCATTTAACTTAATGCATTTGAGATTCATCCATGCTGTTGCAGGTACCAACAGTTTGTGCCTTATTGTTGCTGAGTAATATCCATTATATTTATATTTATTCGCATTATGAATTTACTTATTGATGGATATTTGGATCATTTATAGATTTTGTTGATTATGAAAAAAGCCATTACAAATAGTTGCTATTGCTCTTGGGTATTTACCTTAGCGTAGCATTGCTGGGTTGTAAGGTAAGCATATGTAAAAAATTTCAAAATGGCTATACCATTTTGCATTCCAACCAGTAATGTTTCTTTGATTACTTCTGAGTAATTTGCTCAGATATATAATTTACTAATTTTTGCATTATGTATTATCTATTATTATCAAATTCATTGAGGTTGTTAATTTCAAAAATATTTGAAAAGAGTATTATCCAGATCTCAGAATTGATTTGGGATAACATAACACTCTAGGCAGCCAGTACCACAAATGTGGCATAGAAACCTATTTGCCACCTCTGTGCATTTGTAAGGCACAAAGAATCGTGTCCTGAAAGAGTGATATCAAGGTCCATGGCTCACTTCCTGGCAGAATCTTACCACTTTTCAGACTTTGTCCAATCATCTTTCAGACAGGACACACATATCAGAATTACATACATGACAGAGGGAGAGATGTAAGAGGTCACCTAATGCACTTCAGGAAAAAAGAAATGACCCAGCCAAATTCATACATCCAGTTAGTGGTAGCACATGGACAAAGACCCAGTTTGGTGTTAGGTAAAACATGTGAAGTGTTTCAGTAGATGCGAAGTTCCATATAAGCTCATGACTTAGGATCTGGACATCTGCAGACAAAGGGATCAATTCTTATTCAGTTTTCTGCCTTCTTCCCTTTTCCTTATCCATGATCTAATCCCAGGCTTCTTATTAATATGGATGGTTAGGATCTAATTACACTTGTTATGGTATTAAACCAGATAAAGTTGTTGTAAATGTTTCTTGCTGGTTTTACATTTTAAAGATTATAAATCTAAATCCTGTTACACTCCAATAACGAATGCCTATTTATATGGACTTCAATGCCACATTAATCTGGACTACATTCATTTGTAACATAATTTGGGATGAGCTGGGCTGGAGTTCACTTGTAGTCTATTTGTGAAAAATGTATTTCTGAGCAATTGAATGGTATACACAAACTTCAGGAAGTGTGTTTAACCATTTTGAGAGAAGAAATTATTTTCAATCTCCATAGGGCATCTGTGTTTCAAGAGTTCACATGCTAATTACAAGTCTTTGTCTTTTCAGTAAAGGGAATCATGGATATTCACTAGGCAAAACTTTGTTAGACTAGTTCAGACTTCATGGTAGCAGAACCTTATTTAAAAATGTCAAAAATTACCCTAGCCTGTTTGGCTCAGTGGATCGAGCCTATGGACTGAAGGGTCCCAGGTTCAATTCCGGCCAAGGTCACATACCTGGGTTGCGGGCTCAATCCCCAGTATGGGGCGTGCAGGAGGCAGCTGATCAATGATTCTCTCTCTTCATTGATGTTTCTATCTCTCCCTCTTCCTTCCTCTCCGAAATAAATAAATATTTTTTAAAAAAAAAATCTCAAAAATTAAGACATTACAAATTCAGAACCCACTCCACTATTTCACTTAATTGGAAAGAATCAAGAGGTTGGGCTAAAGTCTTGAAAAATTATATTGTGAATTCATTCACAGTGTTAAAAATTTTAAAAGTAGTAATATAAATAGTTTATTATGTCTTTAAGAAGCTAGTTTAGAAAAAGAACAGATTAAGTCAAGTCTAATCCTGTGAATTGTAGAAAGCATGAACCTTGCTAACTTCTTAGTCTCTTTCCCTTTCCTATGGAACCAGCTACCACTGTTGGTTCCTCAAAACTCTTTTCATGTGCCAACTTATCTAGGAAAACTTCCCTGACTCAAGTTCTCAATTAGATACCATTATTCTGTTCTCCCAAAATATTTGCATAATCTCTATCACAGCACTTCTGACATGGCACTGCAATATAATAGCTGGTTCACATATTCAGATACCACATACCTAGTCCTCCCGAATTAAGATCATTACACCTTAACTTGCTTGAAGATAGAAACCATGTATTTGCTCCATATTCTGACCCAAACATAATCTGGCACAGAGTAGGCATTTTATAAAATGTAGGGCACATAAGTAGTTAAAATTTACAGCTCTGTGTCCAAGAAATAGATTGTAATTCTAGAAATTCTCCAAATACTGAACACATTTTATCAGTGCTATTTTTGTTATTTATTCACTTTATTTTATAAGGAGGATTTTCAGAGGAACAAAAAAAACTTATTCTCAAAAGTCACTTTTTAACTTATAGGCATTTTGTTCCAACACATTTAGTGTTTTTCTAAAACTTAGCTGAAAACTTTACAATCTTTATACAATTAAGCAGTTCTAACCCTTGGAATAGGGAGAGGAGATTATATAAAAATAAGAAAGTCAATTATGAAGAAGGGGAAAAAAAGCAGAAATATAAAGCATTCTTCAAGAAACTGAGGAGAATTCATATCAACACCCTTTTATAAGTGCATACTATGAACTATACACTATACTTGATAGCAAGTTGAATTTTATACAGAACCTGAATTCAAAGAGTTAGAGTTCTAACTTGAGAATAAAAGACAAAAAGGATTTAATTTCTATTAACATGTTACTAAGGCCTAGGGAGGAAAGAAAGCTATAGGAAATTCACTTCTGTAGCCATTGTACTCCTAGCTTAACAGACGATTAATCATAGGAAGGTCATTGCTATTATTCTTGTTCTACCACTTAATAGGTATATAGCACAAGGAAAGTTACTTAACTATGCTGACTTTCAGCAGCAATACCACCATGCAGAATGGTTATGAAGTTTAAATATTGAGCATAAAAGTATATAAAAATGCCTGGTAGATTGTAGGTACTCCATTTAAGTTTTTAGATAGCATAGTGTTGTTCTTTCTCTTTTATTCTGGATAATAATAGAATTCATATTATTAGAAACATTCAAACATTTTAAGAATTATTTTTATGTTCTTACATAATAAAAGGAAGTTTTGGCTGTGCCTGACATGTATCACCAACTCCATGAAACAACAGGACTAAGTGGTTAGAGCTGCCTTTGGGGCAGAAAAGCTGGGATGGGACAATGGCTGCTCTCCAGGTCAGCTCACAGATGTCTGTGGTGCCTTGTTTTGTGATGGGGGTATCAGTGATTGTCTCCTCTCTGTTCGGGGTTGTAATACCATAACTGATACATCTGTGACACACAGGATTCTGGAAAACAATTGCTAACATTAAAATTCAGATGGCTCTTTGTTCCTAACGGTGTGACTGCTCTTCTCATTGCTTACTTTACTGAGAAGATAGATAGGCGAAAACAAGGGGAGGAAAGGACCTGCCTCCAAAGTCTACCCGAAGTAAACTAGGCAAACCTAACGCCCAGAGGAATCCCTCTCCCACCCGAGGGGAGCAGTGCCAGAGCTGTGTGGGTAAATGAGAAAAGAGGGTCAAGATTCAAGTGGCTACTTAACTCTAGGCTGAGATTTCTCAAGTCCAGTTACATATGTGTACCAGTGAACACATGCATGTGTGTATATCCCATAGAGACCCTAGCAAACACACATGTCTATAAACTTACTAACATCTGCATGCATATGTGAATTTACATGTGAATGAGCAAGCAGGAGTTGTGGTAGGGAAGCAAGAGGGTGAGGGTGATAGAAGAATGGGCATCCAGGCAGATGACGGACAGAGAAAGGACGTGTGAGTGGGCTCCACAGAGACGAAAGGATGCTAGTGTGCAATACATTTCAGCTTAGAATGTGAACACAACCAGTGGTAGGAACCAGAGGAGTCACACCTCTTTTCATGAGTGAAGACTAAATTTATCTGTGCTATTTGGAGTCATCACATGCAGTCATGGTCGGCCTTCCCAGGTGCTGACTGATACCGACTGAGACATTTAATTTGAAAAGACTACATCCGGTGATTATCTATTTTCCTAAGAAAATGAAGAAACCCTTCTGTTCCATAGAAGATGATTCTTCTGTGCCTAATAACAAATGCAGTTAGCCTTGAAATGGCAAGATCTTGAAAGCAATAATCACATCCATCTTCCAAGTGCCTCTGGTTACCGGTTAGGCTGAAGTATCACTTGACATTCCACTCCACATCTCTGCATATCATGTCACTGGGATGTAAATGCCCCGTTTGAAACAAATCAGGAGTTAGTACCTGCCAATGGAAAGTACACTAGAATTCCATCTATGCTTCTCTACCACCTTGCCATTTGGGGAGAATTTCTGTACAGTGACTATTTTGTGAGTCATGGAATTGAATGATTTAAGCTCTATAGAACAGAATCTCGTTCAGACAGCTGATATGTTGCTGGAGCGGTCTGGACGCCCTCTAAATCAGCATGCTTTCAGGGCTTTGCTTAAGATAAATTCAGTGGCCTGCTAACCCAGGGAGCTATGCCAAGTGGTCTGGGCTCATGAGAACTGCCCCTGCCCATGTGGAGAATTTTTCAACCAGCTGTGCTGTTACACAGAGGTGGAAGAGCTGGCACTGTGTGATGAATTGCCCTCATCTCTGAGGTTGGCTGGATGCATCCCCAAGACTCTGGTTCTAGGAGTTGGCGAAGGGAAGGCATGGAGAGGTCAGATTTTCCATCTGTTTCCTACCCTCCTGGGGCCTGAGATGACTGTACCAGTGATGGCTTCTTTAACACATTTGATCCTTCCAGACACTGGCATCAGCAGAATGCCAGAGTAAGTAACATTTAATAGGTGCAAACAATATGCTAGGTAAGGGGCTGGCCACTTCACCTACAGCATATCACTGAGCTCTAACAATCATTCTAACAAACTGGCAGTCTGATCTTCATTTTACATCTGAGGAAACTGAGGCTCAGAAAGGCTAAATAATAGACAAAACCCATCTTGCTGGTAAGTGGCAGGACCAGGATGGATTCAAACCGGGTCAAGATGACCGTAAACTTATGGGAGTTAAGCATGCCTGGCCTTGACCTGTCAGTTCGCGTGAAATGAAGTTTGAGTGCAGCCACACAACAGCAAGCTGCCCTGCTCTCCAACCCGGGAACCATCTCAAGGGCAAGTCTGGGAGGAGGCAGTTTCAGAGTAAACACAGGGCATCTATCCCCCGGCAGATGGCTGCCTCTCTGAAAATTCCTTCCAAGGATGTAACTCTGCACAGAGGGATGTAGATTTTCATCAGGCAGAAAAAGTCACGGCATAATCTGAGGAGGTGTCTGTTTTCTGGCAAATCTCTCTTCTCACCAAGTTTAGTCCCAGAGGCTGCGGATGAAGGTGAGAAAAATGCTCTCTCATTTCTTTCCTCAGGACGATCGAGGGCCAACTTCCAGGCTTGAAGGCAAGGCAGTGTTTCTCTGCAGCCCCACTCCTGCCTCTGCAATCCCAGTGTGTCTGTTTAACACATATTTCTTTCTCCTAAGTAGTATAATTTAAGAAGAGAGCAAGCATACCATTTCTGAAGCCAGAATGGCACTTTCAGAAGTAATACTATTTTAAGGTTGCAATATTTTTAACATAGGGTGTCAGAAATTAACCGAAGCTCGGTTGAGAGGGGGCATTCAGATGCTACTTTGTGTTTCGGTAATGGTGACGCTGGAAACCTTCCGTTTTTTTTGTGTGTTTTTTTTTTTACTTCTCTCACTGGCATATGGAATGCTGCCTTCACTGAGTCCCTTTCTCCACAGTAGATGTAAAACACAGTCCGGGCTCCCATCTGCCCTGGTCACAGTGGTCAGTGGTATGTCTCTGCATAGATCGGTGACCAGGGACACAAGCTTTTCCCAGGCATGAGGATGGGTATGTAGCAGACCACACATCTCGTCACATGAAACCGCCCTGTAATCAACAATAACATGGTGTCAAGGTAGCTAGGCAGAGGTGAAGGAGGACGGTCAGGGCAGGTTTTCAGCATAAAAGCATCTGGCTATTATAGGACCTTGATTTCTACAATAATATAACCAGAAAAACATGAACAAAAACACACTTCAAGAATGATAAAAACTAAATAAAAATGCAAAAAAAAAGAGAGAACAATGTTTTCTTTTCTACATTTGTCTTTTAGATCGAAGAATAGATTGAAAATGCTAGAAGGTATCTTTGAAATAATGCATTTCAACTATCAGAGGATGGGGTTGGAACTTCCTTCCTTCCAATTTGGTATAAAAGCTTTGAGGGGAAGAATTATATTAGCTTCTTTTTATATCTTTGGCAGTACCTAGCATGTTTCTTGTACATGATGAGCATTAAAAATACTTATTGAATTTATTGAATTAAATTGCCTCAAGTCACACAGTTAGAACAAAACAAGCTGATGCTGGAGTCCAGATTTTTTGATAACTAGTATTGTGCTTTTTCTCATTACTCTATAGAATCACAACCAAAAGAATTTTTAAAATGTATACCTACAGCCCTAGCTAGTTTGATTCAGTGGATAGAGTGTTGGCCTGTGGACTGAAGGGTCCTGGGTTCGATTTCAGTCAAGGGCATATGCCCGAGTTGTGGGCCCAATCCCCACTAGGGGGCGTGCAGGAGGTAGCCAATCAATGATTCTCTTTCATCATTGATGTTTCTATTCCTCTCTCCCTCCCCTTCCTCTCTGAAATCAATAAAATATATATATATTTTTAAAAGTATACCTACATATTAAACATACTATGCAAATTGCAAAATTTCAAAAGATATATTCTGATCATGGTGGTTTCATTTCTGCTACCTCAACTTCAGCATATGCTAAACTGTTCCTTCCTATTACAATTTGTCAAAAAAGTCAGAATTCTTTGTACTACTGAGCCTTCATGTGTCACCTCATAGCCAATACTTGGCCATTTAATCTCCAGAATTTTCAGAATACCATAGAAGCTTAAAGTAAGCACCATGAACAAATAAAAGAGTTATGTGGAAAAAATGAAAACAGAGTGTCAGAGAGATAAGAGAAAGGAAGCTTTTACAGAGACGGAAAAGCAACAGCATCAAACTAGTAAGCGAGATAGACATTGGCAAGCGAGATGAGGCTACAGAGTTGATGAGGAAAATGCCATATGTTTTGAAGAGGAGGTAAATAGAGGAAAATGTGTAGAGGGGTTAGAACCTCAATAAAGTACATTAGACTTGGTCTTAGGAATCATTCAATTGAGCACCTTTAAACTATATTTGAGGACACCGAGAATAAGGAGATAAATCAGAGACAGTCAGTTTAGAATTAGGACTGGAATTAGGTGTGTGTAAGCACAGATTTGCTGTGCTCTTACCTGAAAGTGTTGACAACTCAAGGGCAGGTTTATGCAACAAATTGATAGAGATGTTTAGGCTCAGGAGAGAAGGACAAATAGTGGGAGTGATTGACTTTGCGTCTTTATTTTACTTACTTTTTATTTATTTACTCATTTATTCATTTGCATTTTTTTAAAAATATATTTTATTGATTTTTTACAGAGAGGAAGGGAGAGAGATAGAGAGTTAGAAACATCGATGAGAGAGAAACATCGACCAGCCGCCTCCTGCACACCTCCTACTGGGGATGTGCCCGCAACCCAGGTACATGCCCCCGACCGGAATCGAACCCAGTACCCTTCAGTCCACAGGCCGACGCTCTATCCACTGAGCCAAACCGGTTTCGGCTTCATTTGCATTTTTTACTTTTGAAAGGAGAACCTGTAGTTTAGTGAGAGAGACAGCAGGAAAGAATACATACAACAGAAGTAGCTAAGGGCTGCAGAAGATTTTCTTTAATAGTTCTTTAACCAGCCTCTAATTTTTCAGACTTTCCTTAAACTAAAAGCTTTTCTGAGATGACCACATGATATTGGTAAGTGAGTGTGGCACCAGGGTCCACTACCTTCCTGGCCAATCACCCTGTTTTCTAGGAGTTGAGATGACAAGAGCTAAAAGCAAAGTATTTCATGTCTGTGAACAAATTGGATTACTGTCTGGAAAATCAGTGACTGAGTCCCATCTTTAAGAGATTCTAAGATCTTCTACTGAGAACGAAAGTAACACTGATACTTGATGCGTCTAGTTATCAACTGTGTATACTTGCATGGAGGTCTTTGTATTCTCATGCATGTCAGGTGCTGGTAAGAGTTATAGATAAGTTATAAACAGTTTTTAATCGGCTATTTGATGCTAAAAATTTTATTGATGGCTTTCAGATAAGGCAGTATGACTGGCATCTGTAGAGTTACTAAGAGTACACAGTTAGAAAAAGCTAGATTTGAATCTACCACTTTATTATTCACATTTCTTATCTATAGTATGAGGATAATAAAAATATCTATCTCGCCCTAGCTGGTTTGGCTCAGTGGATAGAGCGTCAGCCTGTGGACTGAAGGGTCCCAGGTTCGATTCTGGTCAAGGGCATGTACCTTGGTTGCAGGCACATCCCCAGTAGGTGGTGTGCAGGAGGCAGCTGATCGATGTTTCTCTCATTGATGTTTCTAACTCTCTATCTCTCTCCCTTCCTCTATGTAAAAAATCAATAAAATATATTTTTTAAAAAAATATCTATCTCAAAGACTTTAGGGGGAAATTAAATATTACATATACAAACTACTATCCTAGTATGGGTTCATAATATATAATCTGATTGCTGTTACCATTATTATTATTTTAAATTTGGACATATGTTTGTGTTTTGTACACAATTTTAAAAAGGATTAGAAAAAGGAGACAAAGATAATTACCACATAGAGACCCACTAGGAGTCATATAAACTATTATGCAGCATCTCATTTAATCACTTCAAAGTGTATCAGGTAGGTATTATCATTCTTATTTAACAGATGCAGAATGTCAGGTTCCAAATGTTATATTTAACTTGCCGTAAAGTCACACAGCTTATAAGTGGCAGATACAGGGTTGGAAACCAAATCTGTATCAGTTTTTAATAAATCACATGAATCATTCCTCTCATTCGGAAATTTGTGGGAGTGAAAGTAGAAGCAGGTTCATATGTGCCGGTAGTGATGTAACATCTTTGTTAAGCATCTACTTTAGTTGCTGGGAATAGTACCAAAAAGTCCCTTAAGCAATATCTCGATCTCCGGCCCCTACATCCTTATAGTCTGGGAAATGAACGTCGTCCTTGAACTGCTGCAGCGAGAGCCTCTCCTTCCTGGAAAGAGGAAGGTACTGACACAAGCCCAGGCGAATGGAAACTGTCACCTGCACAGCCAGAGCAGCCTGTCAGCCAGCCAGCATCAGACACTGATTGCACAGCTGACATCTGTATCTCATATTAATCACAGTCTCCAACTTGGCCAGAGACACAAAGGCACAGATAAGGAAGCAGCAATAACCCAGCTCCTCTGTGGTTCTTCCATCTATCTATCAGAAGTGCATCAGCGTGAGTATGACTAAACTGATAGAGACAAGGCCATCAGCAGAAGAGCAAGGGTATCTTGATCCATGTTGATGTGCTCAACTTTCTTGTTCATGGCAGTGCTTTTGTGATTTCATGCCTGTGTGTCCTTAAAAGCCACATATGTGTTGGGCTCCTGCCCAGGTGAGCAGTTCCATCATGCTTTCTTGGGGCTTCTCAAGTTGGATATTGAGTCTTAAAGATGTTAATAACAAAGGACAACCAAGTGGAAAACTGACTGCTTTCAACAAAAAATGAGCCATGTATTAGTGGTATCCCCCATTTCATTTTTGTCATTCTTGATCCTAGATAGAGTTTCTGTCCTGAGCATTTCTTTATATCCTACCCTAAAGAAAGCACCAAAAGGTGCCTTTGACTACCTTCCCTCAGTCTGGAGGTTCCATTAAGCTCTAAATTTCCATATCCTTTCTTCCTCCTCCTAGGCTCTAGCTCATCTGTTCTAACTTAATAAGTGTTCTCTAGGTTATGTGAGAGTATCTACAGAGGAGTCAGTAGAACAAATTTTTTTGAACAGAAATATAAGAACACAATTAAGATTTATAACTATTATATATGTATTTATATATATATCAATATATGTATATGAATGTCTGTATATATATATATATGCCATTGTTCTTATAGAAAATAAGACAATTAATAATAAAAGAATAAACTCTGTTTCATATACTCACAACTGTAAACCTACTTTTGCCACACCACATATATGGAGAGAGAGAGAGAGAAATGGGTGCCATTACTTAGAATGGGCCACAACCGAAAATGAAGCATCTTTAAGGAAGTTGGGTAGAAATTGAAAGCCTCACTTATTTGCTATTAATGGATTGAGACATTTGATGTTGGTGTGTGTCTGATTAAGTGGCTTTATGCATCATACCATATAATGTACCATAATTAGCCATCATAAAATGCAAAGAGCCCTAAGAAAGTTCCTGTAAGGAAACTGTGGTTTGACCACCATCCAATAATGCTAGAATAAATAAACAAGAAAATGGCTAAGCCGACACTTCTACTTTAAAACCTCTCTCTGTGCTACATCTCTGTCAGGAACTGCAGACAAAAATAATTACTGCCAGTCGTTTGCTACCTGGCAGATAATGGAAAAATTAAGCATACAGTCTACCTCTTTGAAGCAAATAAAACATTTTAATTATAGTTACTACAGTAAGTAATTTCTTAAAAAATCTTTTACTATGAAGACATTTTTTATGTTGGATATTCCAAAATATTACCATGGTTTTAAGATTTTGTTGTTGAATGTAAGGTACTTGAATGAAGTTCTCTTTAGATATTTTAATAACTTAGAATAAAAACATAAAGCAAAAAAATATTATTTTAGACAATATAAAAGTATTCTATACAAGGCTGGATTTATTTCTTAAAAATATCAAAGTACAATTTCTTTCTTCATATTTACAGGAACATTTTATTGATACCAGGGAGGAAAGAGAACAAATAATTATTGTGTGTATAAAATACATGAATTAATAAAGTATGGTGGAGACATGAAAGAATTAATCAGTTCTGTGGCAGGAGTATATGGGGAGGGGTAGAGAAATAAAACAAAAATTTAATATATTTTTAAATCGTCATCCGAGGATATGTTTATTGATTTCATAGAGAGGAGAGATGAGAGAGAGAAAGAGGGAGAAACATCAATGAAAAAGAGAAACATCCATCGGTAGCCCCCCATGTGTGCCCTGACCAGGGATCAAACCCGCAACCAAGGTATGTGCCCTGACCAGGAATCAAACCTGCAACAATTTGGTGCACAGGATGACACTCCAACCAACTAAACCACCCAGACAAGGCAAAAATTTGATTTTCTTTACTTGGCCCTTTAAGAATATATCAGGGAAATGATGGGGAAGTTATTTTAGACACCAAAATACTAGGTGAACAGCCTTTGAAACACACTGATGCATTCCCTAGGGTAACTGCAAGAAAGAAGAAAAGAAGGGAGGAGCCAGATTATCACAGGAGGACATGGAGGAGAGGAAGGGGACACCACTGCTGGACTGGGACCGGTCTTACATGCCAGGCTGAAGAATCTGTGTTTGCTTCTCTTGGTAAAGAGGAATAATTGAAAGTTTTAAGGTAAAAAGTAACATATGTAATCATAATGATCACTTTGGTAGCAATAAATAAAAGAGGGAAAAATATATTGGAAATAAGGAGATTCACGGGAAGTCTCCTTAATCGCCATAATGGAGGAAAGAAGTATACCTGTAAGGGACTTTATGACTGTATATTATTGTATCTTCATGCTTGTGAAGTAGACACCATTGACCATCTCTGCAAATGGAGAAGCCAATGGTAAGCTGAAGTAGACTGACTCTGGCCATTAAGAAGTTAGAGGCCACTCTGAGATCCTTTCCTAAGCCTTACCATTTCTGCCCAACTCCCTAACCTCGTTTTACTTCTTAGCAGAAAGCAAACACATAAGGAACAAAAAATACTTGGCTAATTCTTTCTCCAAAAATGTTAACAATTATCATGTACAAATATTTATTCTAGTATCTCATGCATTTTACGCTTTCAATCATTAAAAATCTATAAGGATTTAACCTCGTATGGCAGACCATGAATGTGCAAGTAAACACATTAATTTACCCTGTTAATTTATAAGCAGCATTCCAAACTGAGATGTTTACAGGAGGAAAAATGTATTTTCTTTTTACATAGAACTTCTCAGGAAATCATAAAAGTGCCTTTAAAATCCAGTGAATCCAAGCCCAGTACCATCTGTTGTGGGAGAGTGCCTGTAATATTTCAGAAATACTATGGAAATTCCAGACACAAGGAATTAATTCTAGGACAACCTGGTCCTTTGAGGTACAGTCCAGCAGAGCCATTAGAATTCATAGCACCTTAATGCACTTACTCTGATATCAGATGTAAAGAGGTTTGAGTATCAGCCCTTCCTGTTACTAGCCGGTTGGCAAAGTTACTATTAATCTTGAAGAAGTCAGTTAGCATGACTTTCCTCCTTGTGAACCATTGGCATCACTTACTTCATCAAAGGACTATTTGAGGAGTAAACAATTTAGTCCATGCGCTTGACTTTGACCAAGGTCCAGCAAAAAGTATGACTTCCGTACACAGTAGCTGTTCTTGTGATCGCCCATTCAGAAATCATAGAATCAGAGCCGAAAGGAGCCTCAGCAATCACCTGACAAATCACCTGCTTTTACAATTGAAAACACTGAGGTTTGGACAGAAAGTATTTGCCCAAGGTCACCTTGCTTACTCTATCACGGCGCCAGGACTGTATCCCATATCGTTGAGATTCTGGTCTGGTGTCCTCTCTACTAAAACACACCAAGTTCAGTGCTGCACGAGGTACCGGTATGCCGGGAGTTGTCTCACAGCAGATGTGCGGCCGTTCTGCCTGGCATCAAAGTGTGTAGCTGAAACTCAAGCAATTTGCAGGCACCCAGGGAATGGGTGGAATAAATCAGAGTGAGCTTATACCCTGGCACAGGCTGAAAAGTCAGCACAATTATAATATGTACGGCTCTCTTTCACCTTTGCATTCTTTGGGACTTATGGCTTGTTCCCCATAGGAAGTTGAAAGACAGGTAGTGCGAGACACATGCCCCAAACTCCAGAGTGAATAGCGGCTGAAACAGCTGCAGGCGCCCCCACCCTGTCAGGGAGCATCCCTGGTCTTCATCTCCAGGCTGACAGCTGGCCCCGTCTCGCCTGTCACTCCTTCACTCCTGCGGAATGAGCAAACAGCCTGGGTCCTCATCTGAGATAGGAAAACAGCAGCATGACCTGTGGTGGCTGGGCCACTGACTCATGTGCAACAGCAGTCCATGACAATGAAAAAGGGTCACACAGCTGATAGAGAAGTCCGTGCTTACATTTAGTGACTGTGTGGATAAGTGCCTGACTCCTCTTCAGGACGGGAGAAAGTCTCCCAGCAGGACTTGGCCCGAGCAGTGCAAGTTTCAACACAATCATTTTCAGTAGAGAAAGCCTTAGCTCTCTTTTAACATTGGAAACAAATACAATAAAAATAATTACAATATTACTTTCAGTAGAAGAGTTATCATCAAAATTCAATCAATATTTGTTTTCTGCTTAAAAGTCTCCTAAGTGACTAAACGAGTCACCTCTGACTCTATTCTTATGAGTTAAATGACTACTGAATTTGATCATCATTAAAGGTCCCTTTCATTCTGCATAACAGTGTAACAGTGAGCTTATTTATAGTGTAATGTTTAATTGTACCGATATATCTAATTCTATTTGTCTATGGTCATTTATTAGCCCATAATAGGTAGGCTTCTCATTGGTCCAGGAATAACCTTTAAGAAAATATTTTATGAATTCAGGTAATTTTACAGAACTGTTAAAAACTATTTTGTTTCTTGATACACTAAGAAAACAATAGTTGTATCTAAAGATCCAGAGATGGGAAGAAATATAATAATAATTCTTTATATTAAAAACATTTCATAGCTTCACTAAAAGTTCTATATACTATATCTTTTATTATTACACAATCCCAAGAACTGCATATAGTCTCTTTTTCCCCCTTAAATTCTTCAATTCAGAGAGTCTATGGGATTTGCTAAAGGCACATAGCTTTATCCACAACCCAACATTATGCCTTTTGATCTCAAGTCCAAATCTTCAACACCGGTCTCTGTCTGCCTCCCGGTGAGATGCTGGTGTTCCTCAATTAGGTGCATACTTCTAATGAGGAAATTAAAGTTCTCTATTTAGTGACTCACTTAAAATATATCACTATAAATACAAACCAAATATAAATTCTTTATTAATACAAAAATATGCAGCAAAAGAATCATAATAGTTCTGGGATAAAAAGTAAAAATTTAGATGAGAATACTTGGAATGAAGAGATGGGAATAAGATTAGGTAGGGCATCATATGTGAATTAAACTGTATTTTTTTAAATAAATATATATATATATATATATATATATATATATATATATATATAGTAAATATGGAAAAAATACCAGTAATTGGCCAAGTTGGCATGTAACTACTCAAGCGTTCATTTTATTAGTTCCTGTATTTTTCTCTATTTCTAATATATTTTACCACACTTTTTCTTAAGATAATATATAAGTGATTATGTGCCTCTTTTACTAATACTGCACTGCATTACTTGTATCTATGTTTTGAGGAAGTCATGTGGCTGTGCCCAATCTTAACCATTCCACATCCCAGTACTTGGATATCTTTGTGTGGTTTTGTTTGGTTCTATAGTTTGTGAGTTCACTGTTTAATTCTTAATTATAAAGAGGTATGGATTCCCATGTCCATTGTAGCCTTATTCATGCTGGCCTAGACATAGGAACAATTGAAGTGTCCTTTGACAGATAATTGGATAAAGAAGATGTGGTACATATATACAGTGAAATACTACTCAGCCATAAGAAAAGATGAATCTTGAGAATATCACGCTAAGCAAAATAAGTCAAACAGAATAAGTCAGACGGAAAAAGTCAAGAACCACATGATTGCACTCATATGTGAGAGGAACAAATGAACAAACAACACAAACTAACAAACAAAAATTCATAAACATAAAACAGTATGATGGTTACCAGAGGGGGAGTCTGGTGGGGGAGACAGTCAAGAATAATGGGCCACTATGGAGTTAAGATGACATCCTGATTTTGGAGGGAAGTCTGCTAAAATCCCTCATCCATCTCATCCCTATCCTTTCCAGTGTCTTCCTTTTCTGAGACAAGCTTATTTAATCACCACCTCTTAAATAGGCATATATTCCCTCCTAAGTATAGAATACTTCTAATAGTTTATTATGTATGTGTATGTGTGTGTGTGCTAGTTTCACTTATCAACAAATATTTACTGAGTATCTATCATAAATATATGGGAACTATTTTAGGCAAAGAGGATACAAAAACATAAAAGAAAGACAAGTTCCCTGTCTGTGTAGAGGTTACATTCTAGTAAAAGGAGATAGATAATAAGCAAGATAAAAAGTAAGCAAGGTGATTTCAGAGACTGTAATTAAGTCATTTAATTTATAATGAGTTATGATTTCTAAGCAATCATTTTACATGCTAAGAGAAAATATAAACCATAAATTATTGCCACATGTAATTAAATTTTATGAATGCTAAATTTAAAAATTAACAAGGCTGGAATAAAAGAATAAAGGGTAAAATATATGGTGACAAAAAGAGATTTGATTTTGGGTGGTAAACACAATGCAATATATAGGTGATGTATTGTAGAACTGTACATGTGAAACCTATACAATTTTATTAACCAACTAGAGGCCTGGTGCACGAAATTCGTGCGGGGGGGGGAGTTGTCCCTCAGCCCAGCCTACACCCTCTCCAATCTGGGACTCCTAGGGGGATATCTGACTGCCGATTTAGGCCCAATCCCTGTAGGATAGGGCCTAAACCGACAGTCGGACATCCTTCTCACAATCCGGGACTGCTGGCTCCCAACCGCTTGCCTGCCTGCCTGCCTGATTGCCCCTAACTACTTCTGCTGGCCAGCCTGATCACCCCCTCACTACTCCCCTGCCAGCCTGATTGATGCCTAACTACTCCCCTGCTGGTCTGATAGCCCCCAACTGCCCTCCTCTGCCAGCCTGATTGCTCCCAACTGCCCTCCCCTGCCGGCCATCTTATGGCTGTGGGCATCACCATCTTTGAGGGTGGGGGAGTCAATTAGCATATTCCCTCCTTATTGGCTGTGGGCGCCACCATCTTTGCGACTGCATGAGGGTCAATTAGCATATTCCTTCTTTATTAGATAGGATGTCACCACAATAGATTTGATTATATTTTTAAAAAAATATTAGAAGTTAAAAAACAATGAGAGATCATAATTATGAGGGATTAAGCAAATGAAAAATAACATTTAGTTATTTAATCATTTGGCTCTTTTCTCCCTCTACAGTGCAGTTGGAACAGGATAAAGTTCTCCTAATAGCAAAAAATTATTACTGGGTAATAAATACATCACTATATTATTATTTATAATTTTCTATTTACTTGATTTAATGAATTATGCTGTTTTACAGGTACAATGTAATAAAGTTGGGGGATTTTCCTTTTCAACTCTTCAAAATTTTGGCTTGGGGAGCTTATGATTCAGGAAGAAGAAATAAAATTGGAAAAAAAATCCCCCAGTGAAATGATATCTTTAGCAAAAACAAGTCTTTCTGTGAACAGAGGAAATATTTATTCCAGCCTGAGATAAATCAGAAACATGGGCAAACAGATCTTAAACATTGATAATTATAAAGTAATGTGATATGATATTCATTTTCAGTTATGAAAAGGGATCTGTATTACACCATTGGGATGAAAAGACTGTCAGTTCATTCAGATTGGCCCTGCCAACATACAACAGAAATTTATTTTCCCAGTTCTAGAGGCTAGAAGTTCAAGAACAAGGTGCAAGCATGGCTGAGTTCTGGTGAGAGCCGTCTTTCTCGTTCTTAGCCAAGCCTCTTGGCTCAGTCCTCACTTGGAGGAAGCTGTCAGGGATCTCTGTGGGGTCTCAATTATAGGGCACTAATGCATCTTCCAAAGGCCCCACTTCCTAAACTATCCTTTTGGGGAATTAGGATTGCAACATATGAATTTTAGGGGGGACACAGACATTCAGACCATAGCAAAGAAATTACACATACTTTAATATTTTCCTTTCTGGCTTTGTTTCTGGTACTCTAGAATGTTGAAAAAGTAGGTGTGGTTCTTGTGATTTTATGAAGTATTTGAAATTCAATCTGTGGTGCATTTATCCACTTCCCCCTCTTCCTGCTAATAACACATCTCAATCTAAATATCTGTCTTGCTTAATTCTCAAATGTATGCTCCCTTTTGTAATCATAATTTGGCTGTGGCCTTGTTCCCACCACAATGAACAGCGACATTGCCGGGTTCTCTTAGTGTGTCCCTTCACACAATCCAGAATTCCCACTGGTCCATAAATATTCTCCAATTTGAAAACTGTTCATTATTTCTGAGACAGATAATAGTGCTAATAATTAAGTCAGTTTATTCCACTCCTCCTGGCAGTGGCCGCTTAACATTTAAATTTCACTAATTATTTTCCTTGTTCATTATCAGCCTTTTTTTTAAAAAAATCTCATATTTCTATCAAAATTGTTTTCATTCTAAGACACACCATTTAAAGTACTTTTCAAATCCATACTTTTCAGTCAAACCAATATCAGATATCCCACATCTGCCGAATCAATAACCCTTGTAGTTCTATATTGACAACACCATTCTGCAATGATTGAAAGGAAGGGGAAACCAGTACTTGCCGGTATCCCTGATAACTTGTTCTTAGATGACTGGCTTCTTTAAGGTGCTGACAGGGAACCAGGGAGAGAGCTCTCCTGGTTGTTCAGACTGGGGCAGAAGAAGGCAGCCACTGTGGAAAGGGTACAGATCTGTAACTGGACCCTCTGCTCCTAGCTTTCCTATGAAATAACAACCTTAATATTTAAGTAAAGGGCCACAAAAACTCTCCCATAGGTCACTGGTGACAATCCATTGCAACTGAACGGCATATTGAATAAACCTTGTAATACTAATCTCAGGTTTGGGAAAGAGGAAACACTAAGAAGTTCTGTAGGTCCATATCATAACTGGTGATTGAAATTATATGTACATGAATTGTAAGATATGTCCTTGATGGGGATCATGATATGCCACCCCCAAACATGCCACTTTGGCAGGAGGATTATTGTGAGCTGAAGGCAATTGAGGAGAAGCAGGTACAAGAAACACTCTCTGCCCTCCCACTCTTTGCTGGAAAGCAGGGCATATTATTCCCTTTGTGAAGGTGTCCCCCCTCCCCAATACCAAGAAGGGGAGATTCAATCTTTTCACCAGAAATAACATGAAGATGAGCCTGCAGTAACAGAACCTCACTAAATAAACCTTATCTTCCATTGCTTTTTCTCCCATATAGTCACCTTCCCACAATTTACTGCCTCTAAGAACCTAAACCCCGTTTTCCTTTGTCTTGTCACCTCTCCACAAATTTATTGCTCGTTGTTAAAAATGCTATATAAGCCCTTGGGTCTAACCACTTCCTTGTGTCTTCACTATTTTTTTAATGAAGGGCCCCAAATGAATACATAAGAAACTGTTTCTCCTGTGAATCTGTCTTTGTCTGTTTAATTTGTAGATCTCAGATGCAGAACCTTAGAGAGTGGAGGAAAACCTTTTTCTCCCCTATGGACAAAAAAAAAAAAAAAAAAAAAAAAAAAAGGGTTCTACGGAAAGTAACCTCACAGAGTGATCTGATCAAAAATTCCTAAGGGGCCAGGTCATGGTGTGTAGTCTCTCCCAGGCCTGTAACTTCTTAAGAGAAAGGTTTTAAGCTAGCCTTGTCCATTGTCCTTGTGCATCTAGGTTAGCATACCTATGAAATGCCAGAAATAACCCTTGAAGGCATGATCACCCTCAAGACAGCACATAATCTTGTTAACTATCCTGTAATCCAATCCCCACCTTGCTTTCTCCCACCACCATGTGCATTCCTTCCTTAATTTCAGATGCATAAAAGAAGCTCCAACTCTGGTATTATTGCAGTATTTGAGATCTTGCTCCCCAGCATATGTCATCAGTTTGGTTCAAATAAATTCTTTGTATTTTATTTTATTTTTTCCATAATCATTTATCCCCCTATACCAGAGGTTCTCAAACTGTGGGTCATGACCCCTTTGGCAGTCGAATGACCCTTTCACAGGGGTCGCCTAAGACCATCCTGCATATCAGATATTTACATTACGATTCATAACAGAAGCAACATTACAGTTATGAAGTAGCAACAAAAATAATTTTATGGTTGGGTCACAACATGAGGAACTGTATTTAAAGGGCCAGAAGGTTGAGAACCACTGCCCTATACCCTCTTCCACCTTCCCCCCTTCCCCCCACCTCATCCCTAACATAATCAAATAAACCCTCAATACAAGTTTAATAGACACAGAGAACAGACTGACAGTTGTTAGAGGGGAGTGGAGTTAGGGGACTGGGTAAAAAAGGTGAAAGGACTAAGCAAAAAAACAAACAAAACAAAACTCATAGACACATACAACAGTAGAGTGATTATCAGAAGGAAGGAGGGGTGGAAGCAAGTAGAAGAGGGTTAAGGGGGGATAAAATGGTGATAAAAGGAGAGATGACTTTGGATGGTGAACACACAATACAATCTATAATAATAAAAGCATAATATGTTAATTAGACCGGACAGTGGAACAACCTTCTGCATGTCATTCCGGATGTCTTTCCGGATGTAGTCATGGCAGCAGGGGCCAAGGCAGAGGCAGTTAGGGGTGATCAGGCAGGCGAGTGGTTATGAGTGATCAGGCAGGCAGGCAGGTGAATGATCAGTGGTGATCATGCAGGCAGGTGAGCAGTTAGAGGTGATTAGGCAGGCAAGGAGCCAGAGAAGAATGTCCAACTGTTGGATTGGGCCTAAACTGGCAGTTGGACATCCCCTGAAGGGTCACGGATTGCGAGAGGGTGCAGGCCAGGCTGAGGGACCCCCCCGCCCACACTGTGCATGAATTTTGTGCACCAGGCCTCTAGCATACAGATAATTTATTATAGAATTGTATAGAATTTTATTAACCAATGTTACTCCAATAAATTCAATAAAAAATTCTCCACAGATTTGGATGTTTCTTATATTGACACTATACACCCTTGTAAACTTTCATGAAATCTAACTTGCCATGCTCTGGAATTGTCATTCAATTTGTTGCCATGAAAAAACACACACTTATTTCTCCAGGAAAAAGCAACAACAAATCAACGTAGTTCAAAGACAATTCTTCCCTGATTACTGCAGGGCCTTTGGAGTGGAATGACCCTCAGAAATGAATCTTCTGCAGTCTGACGGGCCCGGCCAAATACCCTGTGACACAGGGGGTGCGAGAAGCTACTGGTCACAGCTTCCACTCCCCGGCTTCACTGCAGAGAGACAGGAACCTGCTCCAACCAATAAAGAAAGTCATTGTTCCGTAAGTATACCAGATCTACAACAATATAGAGCTAAAGGTGGCAGTGTGTTTGGCTTGGTCATTTTCTGAGTGCAACAGCATTTGGAGGATGACCATTTAACTCTTGGCTATTTATTTAAGCAGTAAATTGAGCAGTGAGCACACTGACTCCTTGAAGACTTTAAACTGACCTCCGAGTGGCTCTATAAGCAAAAGAAATAGAATGAACAACCGCCAGAAGACTGAGTCATCCTGCAGAGAAAGCTTTCAGATGCGGTTTATGTGCCTTATTTTCCACTTTAAGAGCTGTGTAGTCTGAAGAAAAACAGATGAATGTAAGGAAAAAAGCTGTATAAAGCTGTTCTTCTGGGCTGTTATTTTCACAAATTATTTGCAAGGGGAAGACATCCAAATCTTACAGACACACACACACACACACACACACACACGTATGTAAAATAATAGCCATACTTTGGCATTAATATCTGTAAACTAATGTATCATGCCTTTGGTTGTATTTCTATTCTCAAATGTAATGGCTTACCTAAGAGCCTTCTGTTTTTATTCATATTTTCAGACTATGAAAGTGATGGCTGGGTCTATCTTCTAGGGTATGCAAATTTTATGAAGTCCAAACATATTTGAGAAATGCAAATACACTTGTATTGATTAAGGTCTATAACCAAAGATTGAACTCTGATTTGAATTTTTTTAAAGTGCTTTATAGTTTCAAAATCTGTTCATATACAACATTGCATTCAATCATCACAACCCTCCGTAGTAGATATTGCTGTAATTCTTGTTTGATAAGTGAAGAACCTGCAATACAGAGAGTTCGTCATTTTGCCACATTTTAACAAAGGGTGTAACTGGTTATAAATGATAGATCCATTTACTGAAGAATGTGAAAAGCCATTTTGCACCGTGTATAATTCTGGGTGGTGGAGGAGAAAGAAAACTAAGGCAGCATGCCAATAGTAAGGAGAAACAGAAGAGTGAGAGCATAGACCAGCTGTGGGCAAACTACAGCCCGCGGGCCAGATCCGGCCCGTTTGAAATGAATAAAACTAAAAAAAAAAAAGACTGTACCCTTTTATGTAATGATGTTTACTTTGAATTTATATTAGTTCACACAAACACTCCATCCATGCTTTTGTTCCGGCCCTCCGGTCCAGTTTAAGAACCCATTGTGGCCCTCAAGTCAAAAAGTTTGCCTACCCCTGACATAGACAATAAACAATTAAAATACAATACTGTTCTTAGCAAGAAAATAAGTCCAGAATGCTGTGAAATTACATAAAGATGGGCAGGTAATCCAGTTTAACTGTGTGTGTGTGTGTGTGTGTGTGTGTGTGTGTGTGTGTGTTTGTATGTTAGAAACAGCTACGAAAAAGTAGACCATTGAAATTTTTAGGACCAATGACATTAGTTGGGGAAAGGACTACACAAGGCAATCAAGGCAGCATAAGTACAAAATAAGGAACACATTTCTGCATGGTGATGGAACCAAGTAATCCACAAGTGGTGTCAGATGGCTGGTGTATAGGGTCTAAGAGTGCAGTAGTAACTAATGAGACTGCAGATGTGAGCAGCAGATTATGGAAGATCTGTAAGTCAGGTTGGAAGTCAGCCCAAAAGCAATGGGAAGTCATGAATATATTTTAGTAGGCACATAACATTCTTATATTAGTGGTTGTTTTTTTTGTTTGTTTTTTAACTCCCCGACAGCTGCTAGGAAAAGAGTTTAGAAGATGGTAGGACTGGAGGCAGAAGAGTTGGTTAGGTGGCTGGAGCACGTCAGGAGCTCCCTTAAGGGTAGTGGAGATGCTGGGAAGATAAAAGGTACCAATGATATGAAGGTGAATACAGAACAAGGGACAATTCCAAGTATTCAGACTTGAGCCACTAGGTGGATACTAAAACAGATTTTCATAGCCTATTCAGATTGTTTTCTTTCCAAAAGATTAGTTCAGTTGGTGAGAACTTGGTGTTAATGAGATGACAGTTCTCCCTCAATGATAGCTTGAATGTTTGACCCAGCTTATGGCCTTCTAAACATGCACCTTTTGACTAAATAGAGAAAATGAGGAGCTGTGGGAGGCTCATAAACCTCCTTATCATCCTGGGCAACCTATAGGTCACAGATCAGTAGTATTCACTTTGCATAAAAGGATAAGGCTCTCTGTTAATGATGGTAGAAGTAGCCTAGTCTTCAGAGATCCTAAATATGACCAGAATTGTGCTACATTCCTAGATTTCTAGCCAGAACTTGCACAGCTGCACCCTCCTCCCTGCACCAATTTCCATAATCGCAGGGCGAGCCTAAGTAGCTGTGTAATATATTCAGTGGCACCCTCTCATCACTCTGTTGCCTATTGGTTATTCACATTCCGCACGCTGCTTGATGACACTTATCCTAAAATTCTCCTTCAGACAATTCATATTTATTGAAACTGTCCTTTATGATATGCATGAAAGTGCTGAGAGATTAAAGAGTATTCACACGCCCTAGCCGGTTTGGCTCAGTGGATAGAGCGTCAGCCTGCAGACTCAAGGGTCCCAGGTTTGATTCTGGTCAAGGGCATGTACCTTGGTTGCGGGCACATCCCCAGTGGGGAGTGTGCAGGAGGCAGCTGATCGATGTTTCTCTCTCATTGATGTTTCTAACTCTCTATCCCTCTCCCTTTCTCTCTGTAAAAAATCAATAAAATATATATTTTTTTAAAAGAGTATTCACACTGATTCCTCTTACATGGAATACCTACATAATCCCTGCCTTCAAGGAGATCACAATTTGAAAACAGATAGGGAAATAGTAACACACTGGATTGGTGTATCTTCCTCTCTCTTATCTATGTAGGAACTTTACATCCTCCAGTCTGTGGTCAGGCAACACTTCTTTCTGGGGCCTTTAATGATAAAGCTTCAACAATAGAAGCTGCCCGTTCTGCTCTCCCACAGCACCCATAACATATTCCTATTAGAGACCTTGCCTTGTCCTACACTTGCAGTGTTAATTGTCTCCATAGGGGCAGGAATTTTCTTGATGTTTCTTCCCCAGAGCTTAGTCCCACACAATTCAGTTCCTCATGCAAAATTGTTAACAGCCTGGGGTGAGTATAAATGACTATAATACAATGAAGAATGAGTCCTAAAAGAAATATAACTAAATTCAATAGTAGGTCAGAGAAGAAAATATGAGGTAACATCTGACCTGGGCCTATAAGAATCAATAAGATTTGATGTGCAGACATGGGGTGGGGGAGGTATTCCATGTAGAGGAATCACTGAACAAAAGCAAACATTTTACAGGAGCCCCCAGACATAGTGGATAAAGGCAGCTCAAGGGATAAAACTAAAAAGAGAGGTTAGAATCAATCTCTGAAAAACTTTATATATCAAGTCCTGGATTTTGCTCATCCACAACCACAGTCACATTCAGATACAAATTCATTCCTATAGCTATGAGAATAGGCAAGTTTTGGCTTTATTGTAATAATGACAAATATAAGATAAAAGCAGGGACCAGGCTTTGCTCTTAATAAATACTCATTTTCATATGGAGCTTTTGGGGAGCTCTTTCAAATTATGGACTTGGGTTTGGAGATGTCTCATTGAAGGATGGGAAAGTTAAGTCAGGAAGTCAGGAAATTTTCACCAGGGGACAGTGTGACTTCAGGGTAGGTTGGCAGTCACAGTTCAGAGGGTGGCACTGGTCAGCAATGGGAGGAAATCCTCCAGTTCAAAGAACGAGGGCCAGTGACTATTGGTTATCTCATAGACAAGTACACCAATCATCTTTAAGACTGTTCACAGACAATGGTGATCACCGGGGCTCCGAAAGGCAGAGTGAAAGGAAAGGACATGGCTTGTATTTACTGGTGCCTGGAATATTTCCAGCTCTTGCTTTATGTATCCTGTTTGATCTTAGCCACCTGTGTGGTGACTTGGCTCTAGTAAAACTCCCAAGCACAGAGTATGCTGCTTCCCATCTCTTAGGAGGACAATCAAGTGTTGAGTAACCATTGTTTAAGGGGGGAGGCTGCAAGACTAGTACTTTGCACTTAATAGGCAGGGTAACACCATTTTGAGCGAATGCACATATATTCTCAAAAGGACCTTACCCTGGCCAGTGTCATTCAGTTGGTTGGGTGTCGTCATTTGCACCAAAGAGTTGCCTGTTTGATTCCAGGTCAGGGTCATGGGGCACATGCCTGGGTTGCAGGCTCAATCCCCAGTAGGGCAGGTGCAGGAGGCAGCCAATCAATGTTTCGTTCTTGGATTGATGTCTCTCTCTCTCTCTCTCTCTCTCTCTCTCTCTCTCTCTCTCTCTCTCTAAAAATCAAACACACACACACACACACACACACACACACACACACACACACATACACACACATGAAGGCTTTGGATTTTTGTCTGGAAAAAGGCCCATCCATCTTTAATTGACTTTGCCCAAATGGCATGCAAATGCAAGCAGTTATCGTAGTGGTAGCATTCTAAAAATATTGTGAATATTTATCTGAAATTTGCTTAAAATACTTCAGGAAAAAAAAACACACAGAGAAGTGTAAATGCAACAAGAATTTCAGAATGTTGAGAAATGCTGATATTAAGAATATATGTTTATATGATAGGATGTGTATATGGTGGTTTAATATACTACTTTCCTCTTTTGTGTATGCTTAAAAATGTCAAACTAAGAATTTTTTTAAAGGCAGTATAATGGAATGTTGGCCTCCGACAAACAATTCTCATTATGCTGTGGCTTCCTTAACCCACTGATGAGACATCACTGCTACGGAATTCTCGACAGTCATTGAACCCTGGATGCTCCTTGCCTAAAGAAGGTAACGTACTCCACTCTTCCTCATGGCAGACCAGGGGGAAAAGCTGGTCCAAGGCTGCACACCAAGTGCTAATAATGAATGTGATTTGTTAAGACACCTTTATGACACATCACTGTAGGAACAATAGTAGACTCTTCTCTGTATAGACCTGACAATCTATAGTGAGATACTAGTGACTTTTTTAACTAGATAAATAAGGTCATTAAACTGGGAAATAGTATTGTATAACATCCCTGCCTGCATTAAGTTTGTTATATGGAGACTAATTTATTTCTCTGCTCCAGGAAAGCGATACTGTTTCAATGGCATGACTGCAGAAAGTTTTAGGATTACAGTCATTTCTCAGCGATGCCCCGGCCAAGCGCAATAGAATCCCATCAGCAGAGGTCAGAATTTCATCCAACCACCCTGTCTTCTCATAGTGCTGGGTATATGGAACTCAGAAGGTCCCAATTAATTATACAGTCTAACAAAAAGAATAGCAAGGCCATCCAGATAAACTAACTGCCCACAGCTTTATGAGTTCCAATATATAAGGCCTCCCCTTGGGGTGGGGAATGGGAAATGGAGTCTGAGATGGACAATGGGAAATAAAGGCTGGGATGAGCACATGGCCCTAGCTCTGCCCCAATTTCTTACTGCGCTTATTTCTATATCTAGTTTGTTCTGGGTCTTTGCAGAGATCATATCATCTCTGTGTTCCCATCGACCTTACTGCTTCCAGGAGTAGCTGCCATAGACTAAGTTTCTTTGTTTGTATGTGCTGACCCTGTGCAAGCTCTCCTGCTGTATCCTCCCAGCTCTGACGAGGCCGGCCCCTTTCCCTTGGCTACTAGCTATCTTATTACAGTTGTTTGTTTGTTTTTAACCTGAGACTAATTCATTCTTCTAGAATTTCCAAATGATACTTTTTACTTTGGAGCTTTACAGATATGACAGCTTATGAATGCCACAATTACTGGGCATGAGAAATTTTAGTCTGATAAGTGACCTGGTCGCTCTAAGACTGTTGTGGCTCATGGAAATCATGGCCACCTGGTCACCAGCCATCTTGCTGATCTGCAGTCCTCATTGGAAGGATGTTCCACCACCAGGAAGTCTATTATATGTCATTGACTCCTTCAAACCATATGGTTATGAAATGTGGTATGTCCATTGTGGTCAGCAGGAACGCACACTACTAGCAATACACCTGGTAAGGTTTATGAGTGAGGTTTATAGGCAGGTAAATAGCTGAGCACATATAATTGACCAGGCTTTTAATATCCCACAAGGAGGAGTGTTTGAGCCAGACACTGCTATGTGATCAGACCTCCCATCTTTCATATTTTACCAGTAAATATCATATAAGTCAATGAAAGAGGTTCTTGGAGAAAGAGGAGTAAGAGAAAGGCAAAGATAAAGCAATACTCATGTCTTGAACTTCATCACTGGTAGTCATTTCTACTATTTTGGGGGAGGAGACAAATAATTAATCTCTGTTTAACTATTCTTTATGCATCCTGCCTTCTCTAATAATATTTTCTTACCAATTTATATTCCTCTTAAATATTTAAAAGCCTTCCAATTTTCCATTCAGTGTGTACCTAGGCAGACACAGCATGTTTAATTAAAGGATTTGCCTTTATCTAGAGTTTATAAGCTTTTTTTTAACCACTTGAGAAAAACCATGCAAGAATAAGTTATTATAAAATTCTAAATTGAGTTTCCTTTTAAACAAAGTATCAGGAATTGTGATATTGCAATTCCAAAGTTCATCTGGGGTCTTACCTCCCCACTTAAGAGTATTTGAGTGACCAAAATAGATGTGTGACTATTTATGGAAAATTAGAAAAAGAGACTATTAAAACTATAAAGGTTCCAGAGATTTTAAAGTCCAAAAACTATACTTTTTCCCCCAAAATGTAAAGACATAAAACCACAGGGAAATATAATGACATAAGAAAGGTCAAAAGTTATTGAAGGACAGTGTTTGCACTCTTTACAATGCTTTTTCCATAATTTTATTTTGCCTATATCCATATTTTAATTAGTCACAAAATATTTTTCTATTATAAAATAATACTTGATATCTTGCTGGGAAATGACTTTCTTTTTCCTCTCAATAATTGAAAACTCTTATCAGAAACCAAGTTTCATTGTTAAATTTTCTCCTCTTTGTTATCAACCTTTTAGGTTATAAACCTTCATCAGCTAACAAAACACTCAAATGTATTGTCATTTATATAAAATTTTCATCTTGCCCCGAGAGGATCATGAGGGAATTTGTTAAGCTGAGATTGGAAATCAAGATAAACTGTGCTTTTCACATATTCTTAGTCTGCCTCTTAAATAAACCAATAGGGAAATAATGAGGTGAGTTTGCCATGTCTTCATTCTTTCTAAATGTATGCTGGCTGCTGCTTTTGCCCCTTTCTCTGCTTAGTGCTACAGGCAACTAGCTAAGAATCCATTCTAAAACTTTATTTTTTTTACCCCAGTGATGAACATGAAGTTTTCATGTCATTTCTGGATTCCACATTCTCTTAAAACAAGAACAAAAGCAAAGACAAAACAAAACCTGAGGAGTTGTCACAACTTTGGACAGATTTAAATGTGGGACATGATGATGTCAGCTAGCTATAGATTCTCTCAAATTTTCTGACAAAGTATTTTATCCTTATTCTTGAAGGATATCTTCTTCTGGACACAGAATTTTGAGTTGAGAGGTGCTTTTTTGCTTTCATCATTTTAACATTATTCCATTGTATTCTGGCTAGTACTTATGATAGAAAGTTTATGGTGATTCTTTGTTTCCTTTTTCATCTGGCTGGCTTTAATAGTTTTTTCCTTCATCACTGACTTTCAGCAATTTATTGTGGCTTACCATGGTGTAATTTTATGTCTGTTCTGTTTGAATATTTGAATATTCTACTTTAATATTTTTTCTTTAAAGTCCTTAGACTTGTGTGGTTAGAGGTTTTTTTGTTCCTCTCTCACTGCTTCAATTTGGTAGCTCTATTGCAAGATCTTTAAGCTTATTGATATTTTTTCTACAGTGTCTAAGCTGCTATTAAGCTCATCCAGGGAATTTTTTATTTTTTAGTCGCGTACTTTTGATCACCAGAAGTAGCACTGACCTCTTTTTTATAACTTCTAGTTCTCTTCTTGTTATGCACATGTCTTACTTTAATTCTTAGTCATGTCTTTATAACATTTTTAAAATTTCTAACCTGCTAATTGCTTTTTTTCTCTCTTTTCTGAGTCTAATTCTATTGACTGAATTTTCTCCCAGCCATGGGTCACATTTTCCTATTTATTTAAATGCCAGGTGATTTTTTATTTGGTGCTTGACTTATAGATGTCATATTGTCGAGTGTATTTTATTGTTTTCTTTATAGTGTATGGAATGGTGTTTTGATTAGCAATTATGTTACTTGTAAATTAGCTTGGTATTTTCCGGGTCTCTAGGAGCTTTCAATTCACAGTTATTTTATACATACCTCTAAGGCTTGACCTTTCTGAGATGTCTACTAAATGCCCCTGTGTTACGGGGACTGTTTACTCTCTATGAACTTGAATGTGCCCCCGTTCTGTGTGAGCTCTGGGAATTGTGAAGCGTTCAGCTTCTCTGACACTCCTAGTTTGTCTTCATGGACTGCCACCCTGGGCAGGCAAGCTTCTTATTTAGCAACAGACTCAAGAAGATCCCTGGGCAGATTTTAAAAACATTTTTTTCTGCATAGCTGCCTGTTTTGCAGCAATCAGCTTTGAAAATGCTCACTGACTGATTTTCCCGAAATCAGAGCTCTATTTTCTCAATTCAGCAAATCCCTAGTGCTCTGCTTGGGTTCCACTCTCTGCACCAGCAACAAAGAGTGGCTCCATGTGGAAATCTGGTACAAAAATAGAGCCATCTTCTGTTTCTCCTCCCTTAAGGATCACAGACCTGTTTTTCCAGGTGTGGCTGGTATAGTTCAGTCGGTTGGGTGTTGTCCCATGCACCCAAAATTTGCCAGTTCGATTCTCAGTCAGGGCACATGCCAGGGTTGTGGCTCAATCCTTGACAGGGGGCATGCAGAAGGCAAGTAGATTGATGTTTCGATCTCACATTGATGTTTCTCTCTCCTTCCCCCTTCCTCTCTCTCTAAAAATCATTTTTTTTAAAGGCTCAGTTGTCCAACATCTGAAAGTAGTCCAGGTTTTTCGTTTTTTATGCTGGAAAGACTTTCTTCATCATGGCATCAGTATCATCAATATCTGTATTTTCCCATGCAACATAGCTTTATCTGCTACCCAGAGATTTAACAATGCAATATTTCTTTAAAGAATGCTCAGTATTTTTATTGAATTTTCTAACAAACTGTTGGCCCCATATGTATATTTTTATATTGGCTCTTCTTTTTTATTGATACCAGAAGATAATAATAGATTATTTCATACAACAACAACACCCCCCCCACACACACACACACACATATTCTGTCTTCAAATGGGCCACAATCAGTTTATTGACTGGTATATTTACTAGATACAGTTGTCCATCATGCCACCAGAAAGAAAACCAATTTTGAACATGTAAAGAAACGACAACTATATCAGTGTCTGGCCTACAGATATTTTAAAATATCTTCATTCTTAAAGGTGAAAATGTGAAATATTAATCTTAAAATGCATAAAACATTGTCTTTCTCAGAGCAACTTTATATAAGAATATTAAATTTTTAGGACACCAAGGGCCAGTCCAAATGAGTAAAGATTTAATGTCCCATGAAGAAGAGCCTCTTCCCACCTTGAAATAAGGAAACTGGTCCGTGTTTGTTTTATTATTTAGTAGAGCAGACAGGATGGGAGAAGAAATGGAAATGTAATAGAAGTCAGCAGTAGCCCACATAAAACAGACATCCTTTTCTAACTCCAACTCTGACTTTATACAAACTTCTTCTGTAGTGGCCATAAAATTTCAGAGAACCGTAACAGCTCTCATGATAAGTGACAGAAATCAGCTCCAAGCACACCACCATCAAAGGGTAGCATGGCAGCTGTAACTTTCACCATTAGAATCTTTGGTGTCTTAAAATGGGACATCATTTCTTCATTCCTTCTTCTAGACATTTATATAGTGGTTTTTCCTTAAAGGGGTCTTTCCTGCTACATCTCCCATTGCCTTTACTGTGAGTTCTAACATTTCCATATTGTGGAGATCCTGGGTTTATATGCAGTGATATTGAGCATTATAAAGAAAAATGATTGGTAACATATTAACACAAAAATTCCCTAAATTCCCTCGTTCTTCAACTCTTGCCAAGGGACATGAAATCATTTTTATGTTTGTATTGTTTGGAAATATGTATTTATATCCACACTTATATATCATTTCTTCCCCCAAACAATTAACTCAAACCTGTTTCTTTGAAGCATTAAGGAAGATAATTGTTTTTTAAATGGAATTCAATGCATGTCCTTGTCAGACGTATGCCTGCATAATTTGGAACTAAATTAAAATGCCTGAGCCTTCTGTCTCTTAACCTTTAATGTGTAAACACAAACAATTTGGTGTAACTTACCAAATTGGGGGACTACAGACTGATTCACTGATTCTGAGACATTAAGAGAGTCAAGTTGATATGGAACATCGGTGTTGAAATATGTACGTAGTCCTAAAAGATATTGAGCTGCTGTTTTTGGCATGGATGTCAAGTGGGCCAACCAGGTTCTTTTTCTATTCCTAATGCTTAGCAGCCTGAGTGGCTTTAAAAGAATCATAAAATGATAGCTGGCTGGTGTTTGCTGTATAGGAGTTCATTAAGGAAGTTATGAATCTATTATATTCTTAGATTCCTTGAATGTTTTCTTTAAGTGGTGAATAAGCCTGTTTTGAATACCACCTATGAGAAAAGTAAACTATTCTTTACCTGGGCCAAATTTGAACTGTTTTAGCCATTGGAAACTTTTCCTTCATGTTCACAGAAATGTTTCTCCTTGTAACTTCCCCCACTGGTCCCAATTCTGCCCTTCAGTGCCATCTCAATATGTCTAATCTCATTGCCACTGGGTCATCTCTCAGAGAAGTGAAAAAGCTGGTTACTATGATCTTACTGAATTTTCTCGTCCCAACAGACTTTATCAACAGCTTGCCAAACCCCTCCCTAGTCTTATGACCATCCAGGACTTAAAATTAATTTGTTTCTATTTCTGCAGATCTTCTCTCTCTCTCCTTGAGAAAAGTCCTTTTATTGGAACGTGCTCATTTGCAACAATCTTGTAGAGACTTATCCGTGAAGTTTCCCAACCATCACGCCACCTTGCTCTCTGATACTCTCTTCAAATGCTTCCTGAATTTCTGCACATGCTCCTCATTCACCTCACACATTCCAGCCATCCATCTGTAGAGACACAGATGGCCAGAAATCACATCTTGCCAAATTCAACATGAATTGATTTATACTTGAGTATGGTCACACTTTATTCATCCAGGCAGGATTATATCCAGGTCCATGGGAGAGAAAGGTTTGGTCTTGTCCATTTGTTTTTATCTCACCCTAGCTTTATCGGGGGTTCCTTTTTGCCAAATAATTGATCCATTGATAGTAGTGCACATTCGTCAGAAACCAGTGAGAGTTTGAGAAGTGGGATTCCCACTTCAGCAGATATCTGGTTCTGACTCTCCTCTTGTCAGTGTCCAGTTTTTGCTAATCCCTCTGATAATATCTGCATCAATTGCTTTGCTCCAAAAATATAAAACCTGGGATAAAACATAACTTGATTGTAGGAAACATTCATTCAAAGATTCATTAAAAGGTATTTACTGAGTATTTCCTATATGCTATGTCTTCCATTCGAGCTGGGCACACAAAAGGCAATGAGAACCGACCTGTGATATGGGCTTTCGCCATAAGACACTCTGTCCTATTCCAATAGAAAGAGTTTCGATAGTAAGACAAAAATGCCCCTACAACCTTCATAATGTCTCTATTCTTTTAAAAGCATAAGAACGAAAAGATAAAGATAAAATAGATGTAGTAATAAAGAGATATTGACGGTACACTTCAAGTTGTAAATTGTCACTATAATTTGTTTTTCGACATTTGTATAGTCCTAAGGAGCAGTGAGATAGCTCTTATGTACTCCTGGACTTACCAAATACTATGCATTAAAGCATGACAGTTCCTAGTGGCCACAACTGAAATGAGACAACCTAGTATCATAAAAACAATGCTGGCCTAAAAGCAGTCAGTTCTCACCCTACCTCCATCTCTCACAAGTGTGTGAACTTAAATGATTCTCATTATGTTCTAGACTCTCAAGTTCTCTCCTGTAAATGGGAGACTGGAATTTGATGGTTTTCAAGGCTCTTAATAGCTCTAATTTTCTGAATATATTCTTTTGTTGGAAAAGCAAGAGAAGGAAACAGAGGACCCGGCTTGACCAGTTGCATGCTGGCACAGGAATTCAGGACTGTACATGGGAACGTGTGATTATAGTACAATCATTATGATTCATCAAGAGAATAAATTCCTTTGTTGGTTACACATACACACTCCCCAACCCTTCCCACTCACAACTTTTACTTCCTGGTTTAGGAATAGTCTAAAAGTAGGGAGAGGATGTGGGTGGAGTGGGAAGAAGGGAGGGGAAGGAGCGGGAAGTGTTCTCTATTTGGAAGAGATTTTGGAAGCTCTTTCTCATGCTCATTTATACCACCTACAGTGCTTTTATTCTTCCTTGCTGAATGTTTGATTATCCTAACCATACAGAAAGTAATAAGTCAAAATAGTTATCATCACTCCTTTACTGGCATAATAAGTTCAGCTAAAACATTTTCATGCATACACAAATGATGACTTAATTCACTGAATAAAATGAAAAGAAGTCAGAGTTAAGAGACTCTCAGTCATGCCAGTAGGAGACAGGGAAAATCCCATAATAGGCCAACTCAATCTCTATGCTTATGAGTAAGAGAGAAATGACCAAAATTGACTTTCAGAAGCAATTTTCCACTTTTTGGTCTCCAATATAGTGAGTCCACTCACAGTAATCAAATAGTTTAAAAGCAGAGCTGGTAAGTAGGTTTTATGACCAGAAAATATGCAGCTGAGCCTCTAGATAAGCGGTTCTCAACCTGTGGGTCGCGACCCCTTTGGGGGTCGAATGACCCTTTCACAGGGGTTGCCTAAGACCATCGGAAAACACATATATAATTACATATTGTTATTGTGATTAATCACTATGCTTTAATTATGTTCAATTTGTAACAATGAAAATACATCTTGCCTATCAGATATTTACATTATGATTCATAACAGTAGCAAAATTACAGTTATGAAGTAGCAACGAGAATAATTTTATGGTTGGGGGTTACCACATGAGGAACTGTATTAAAGCGTCGCGGCATTAGGAAGGTTGAGAACCACTGCTCTAGATGATGGTAGTCGGTTTGGCACTAGCTGAATCACAACAGGAAAATCAAGACTTGAAGTTGAGAAATATTTGTGGGAAGCTCATGACAATAAGGAGGTGGGATATAACTGAACTTTCCATGGATTTCAAAATTAAATGCGAATTCTGGTGGAAATGAGATAGTGTAGACTCATTTCTCCTTACTCTGTCTCACTAAAAACAACAAAAACCATGGAAAAATACAAGAGGCAATCAAAGGAGGGCCCTGATAAAAGGAAAGAGGAAAGCAAACTGGTTGAAGACCCAGGGACTGAGGAACAACAACCAAAGACAGTGGCCCCAACCCTGCATCTCCAGGACCCTCAAGCTGGCATCAGAAGGTGACTGTTACGGGTTGAATGTCTATGCCGCCCCCCCCCCCAAATGCATATGTTGAAAACCTAATCCCCAATGTAATGATATTTATTAGTGGAGCTTTGAGGAGATAATTAGGTTCAGATGAGGTTTAAGGGTGGGACTTTCATGATGAGATTAGCACCCTTCTAAGAAGAGGAGGAGGAAGAAAGAGCGAGAGAGAGATCTATCTCTGTCCAAGGGCATGCAAGGAGGAAAGGGCATGAGAGCACCCGATGAGAGGGCATCCATCTATGAGAAGGCTAAGAACTCACCTATGCCAGTGCCTGATCTTGGAATTGCAGCCTCCAGCACTGTGAGAGAATCAATGCCCATTGCTTAAACCACTCAGTCTATGGTTTGCTATAGAAACTCGGGCTAAACCAATGGCGCAGGTAGGTCCTGTCCTTGTTCCTTGGATGATATAGGAGTTCTGCTGACAACACCAGGACAGACTAGTGGCACCAGCAAGGGGGACTGATCAGAAGCTCAACTAACGGTATTTGGCCTGGGGACACACTTTCCCTCCCTACTGACCCTCAGCCTCCCTGCCACCACTGAGAGACATCAGTGGCTGTTGGCACTCAAAGAGTATCATTCATTTAGACATTCTACAAATATTTACTTAGCAGTTATTTTGTACCACGCACTGTTGTAGGTGCTGGGATATGTCAGTGAGGAAAAAAAATTGATCGATATTTATACTTGAAGATATTACTCAACTAAGAATTTTAAAAGGACAAGTGAATAAGAATGACATAAAACTTATCGCAAATATTCAAACACAGATTCAACTTTAGGCCCTCATTTTGAATCTTTTCTCTAAGAAACTGGTGAAAACCTATAGTGGAACTATTAATGCAATATTCTCTTTTCTCTGCTGCTTTGTCACCCAGGCTTTGCAAATTTTCTTCTTTATGCCCCACAAACGTAGCAAGTTTGTGCTGAGTCAGCACTTCCCTGTATCAGAATTCTTAGTCTCTGGATCAACAGTTATCCACCGTTTAGATTTAAAATACAGTTTTCTACACGACTGCTAAGATTGTTCTTTCCTAACATACTCTGTGAAATCCAGCCGCTGGCTTTAATATAAAAAAGGCTTCTGTTGATGTACGTAACATGGTGGTGTTCTGCTCCATCAGCATTCAAGGGCCTTTGTGTGTCGGGATATTCCCTGGGGTCTGCCCAACACAGTGCTGGTTGAAATAGTTTAATATCCTCTAACATGTTGGAAGAAAAATTATTTCCTAACTGAATCGGAGCTTAAAAGATATTATTTCGCATGAAGCAAAATAATGACATCTTTGTGTTATTCTATGAAAAATCCCAGGGACTACAGTTTTTTGAGGATTCATTATTTAAATATTTCAGGCTAACTAGCTAACATGTTCTCAGGCTAACTGGCACAGCACACTCCTTCTTTTCAATGCACCATGTTTGCTTCAGATATAAAATATTGGTCTTTCAATTTATGATAATAGGATACTGTTTACGTTTAGAATGATTTTTTTAAAAATTCTTTTGAACAAACGTTTTTTGAGCAAGCTTTTTTGGGGTTAATTTCAGGTTTATAGAATAGTTGCAAACACAATTTGGAGAGTCCCTGTATACTTCTTATCCTGTTCCCTCATTGTTAACATTTTAAATTATTTTGTTATATTTGTCAAAACTAAGAAATTGACACTGGTATGTTAGTGTCAATGAGACTGAGTTTCATGGCTTTTCCCACTAATGTTCTCTTTCTTTCCCAGAATTGAATCTAAGGTGTCATATTGTTTTTACTTGTCGTATCTCCCCAATTTCTGGTGCAGGAGAATTTCTCAGCTTTTATTTGTTTCACATGGTTTGTCGGTTTTGAAAAGTACTTGCCAGGGACTATAAAATGTCCATAATCTGAGTTTAATCTAATGATTTTCTCATGATTAGATTCAAGTTATAGGCTTTGGGGGGAAATATGATTTTGTCACATCCAATCAAGGGGAGCATGATATCCACAAAGCATCACTGATGATGTTAAACTTCATCACTTTGACCAGATGGTGCGTACCAGTTTCTGTAGAGTTATTATTTTCCCTTTCCCTGCTCTGCTCTTTGGGTGTGTGACTCATTTAAGTTGTTGTTGTTGTTGTTGTTTCAATGAAAAAACAAAATAGAGACAGACATAGACAGCAGGCAGACAGTTCTGGTGTGGGTGTCGGGGGTGGTAATGCGGGAGTGAAGAAATAAAGAAAAAAAGAAAGAGAACATATGGACATGGAAAACAGCATGGTGATTTTAGGAGTGGTGAGGGGGGTGGGTGGAGGTAGAAAAGGACATAGAGGGGATAAATGGTGAAAGAAAAAAATTAATTTAAAAATAATTTAAAAAACAATAAAATAAGTTACAGAAAACTTAACACTTGTATAACTACTATTCAAATCTGTCAGTATTTTAAAATTTAGTCATTTTTGCTCCAGATACTTTAAATTATATAAAAAATATTGTCCATTGATTTGATATCCCTTCTATGTTACTACACTATTTTATTTTATTGCTTAACAGACACAAACTGACTAAAAACTAATGTTGAGTGAAAATAAAAAAAAAATATGTTGACAAAGACAGTATGACAACATTTATATAAATTTAAAAAACAAAAAAGCATTATTATCTTTTGAATATCTATACATAGTAATCAAAATCATAGAACCAAAACTATTTTTAAAATTATTTTTCTTTCCTCAACTTTGCTTCTTTGCTGCTACCTGCATGGCTAGGGTTCAGGATCTGAAGGAGGGGCCAACACACAAATGAAAATAATATACAAGAAATATGAATTTAGAAGGCATAGGGGGCCAGGTGGAGACCTCTCTCTTGGAGAGGCACACCAAAACCTCTCCTTATCCGCTTTTTATTTAGTTTTAGATACACATCTTGCCCTCAGTAAATCACGGCAAACAGGTAGCAAACAAACCATCTCTAAGGTTAATAAAGATCAGTAAAGATCAGTAAGGTCCAGTAAACATTGACTTTGAGGGTATTAGGTCAGGAAATTGCTTCGAGCCACCACTATCTCAACAGAACAATGGTGCGTAGCGTAAGCCCTGCCAACACCCAAGGTCCATTGGCCTTCTGTGTTCCTTGGTGCACTCTTATTGGGAAAGCAGTGGCTTCCCGCACTTCTTGAATTCCCTTCTTTCTTTTGAGCTCAAGTCTTATGTTAAGTATTTAATTTAGTAATCCTTTAGTAAACATTTAATACCAACATCTCAGTTTTTGGCTACTCAAAATTATATTTATTTTGCCCTAAATATTCATGATAGTTTAGCTAGGTATAGAATTCTAGGATAAATGTTATTTCCTCTCATAATTCAAAGATGAGGATCTAGTAGAATAATATCAGTCTAAGAATAATTCCACTAAAGGTTAACCACCTTTTCCTCTGTTAAATGTTTTATTGCATGTTGTATGATTTCACTAACATATGTCTCAAATATTGTTTTAGTTATGCTAATCAGAAATCAACATTCCCTTTTGATTCTTTGAGGATTTACATTTTGTATGGGACTCTCTCCCTAACTATGACTCCAGTCCATTGAAAGATTTTCCTTAGCTAGTAGACAGAACTTACCTAGTTCTCACATCTAGGACAAGGCAGTCTTTTGTGAATTCTGGCTTTAGGGTGATTTACCAGGTTCATCAGTTCTTCTGGGCCATATGTCTTTTTCTTGGTGGGAGGTGTTTGAAGCCTGTTTCTAGATACTAAAGCTTTTGTGGTTTCAATCCTTTATTGAGTGTTTGCACCTAAGCTCCCTCAATTCTGTGACTTTCTTTGCCCTCTTTATTTTAAGAAATGAATACTTTTCCATTCAAAGTTTGAACATGTATATTCACTTACAGTATATTTTATCTTATTTTATCCAGAATTATTAAATATTTGTAGGATAGGGAGTAAAGCATCTCTGTCATGTCAGGACAACAATATTAACTAAAAGTACCTAAGCACCATTTGTGTATAAGATATTTTCTCCTATGAAGATACAAAAACAATACTGACAAAAATGTAATCTCCACTTTCTAGATGCTTTCAGTCTAACTGAATATATGAGACACATATGTATACACACACTCATAAAACATAAAGGGAAAAATGCTATTAGGCAGCATTTAATAATAATTTACAGTATAGGTTAGTGGTTAGAAACCTTGGCTCTTAAACAAGGATGCCTATATTTGAATCAAAACTCTTGCATCTGACTATTATGTAAAAATTTTTCATTAAAAAGGTCAAGAACTAGTTTCAAAATTAACTATGACAAATGAGTTAGCATAAAATGGATTTTGTGATAAGGATTTTTTTTAAACAACTTGTACTATGATTCAAACCACCCCAAGTATGAGGGTCATGTGTCTGCCTTCCCTCCAGTTGATGGGAACCACTCAGAGACTATTTTCCCATGAATGTGAGGAGCTTATTGGACAGATGTCTGATACAAACTTGAGAATTAATCAGATGAAAGACTTGTCAGAGAGGACCAAAGTAGCAGAGAATGTGTGCCTGGGAAGAAACCCCCCAATGGCAATTGAACAAAATAGTGAGAATCCTGAGGACTAGATGTGGGAATCATAGTAGTACACAGAGCCAAACTGGAGCCACTTAGCCCTTATCCAAGACAGCCATTGGAGAAAGAGAGCGACAGGGACTATCTCTTTGCGATTGCGGAAAAGCCATGGAAGAAGAGAGGTGCATAGATAGATAGATAGATCTTATTCACATGAAAACTACAATATTTTATGAACCAAAAATGGGGCAAGTGATCTGATCACAGGACCAGCTATTTTAAATTGAAACTGCCTCTCTAAATCAGGAATATGTCATTGTTGAGCTTTAATTATCTTTATATTCTCTACCAGGTTTCTTTTTTAGCTAATGATGTCAAAGAGGGTTTCTTGATTCAAGGACTGAAAGATTTAAGGATAATCATGAACCAAAAAGATCATAAAACTAAGAGGTAGGGAGCAGTAGTTAGTCTTAAAGTCTCAGACGGTCTTAAGTATATTAATAGATTCATTCCAGCCACATTATTATTACATTATTATTTTGATGGGCATTTAAGTATTAGGAGGACTGGGCTAAGAACCTACACATAATTTTAACAGCAAATACAATACATTCCAAGTAGATTTTCCAAATTTGCTTTTTAAAAGACAACCATATTTTGCTCATTTTCTGCCTCAAACATTTTTCCTTTTCACTTCCTCCACTTTAAGAAGACATTCTTGAAATCCTTCAGTTTCACATGAGCCTCACAGGTGATTAAAAGCAGGGATTTTCTAAGTGTTTTCAGGCAAGCATTAGAGTTCCATGAGCTGCTTCGTGTTCCAGTTCCATCACGAAACTGAGTAGGCAAGAATCTGGACCTCAGTCCCTTTTTACCCAAAATAGATTTTTTTTGATAGTTTTCATATATGATTTGGTTATTTTGAGGCTTTATCTAAAAAAGAAGTGTCATCTTATTTAAAAGAATTCAAACTCATCAGCTTAAAAATGTATGTATTCTCCTCCTTGTCTCCCTGCAAACTGTTATGAACATGTCAAATGGCATAGTTTCCCCTTATCCACAGGGTCCCCAGACCCCAGAGGGTGCCTGAAACCATGGATAGTACTAAATCCTATATATACTATGTTTTTCCCTTATACATGCATATACTTTTCAGCTTCTCTTTGGCATATCAAAATTGCCAACATTACTACTCTTGTTCTTTGGGCCATTATTAAGTGAAATAAGGGTTACCTGAACACACACTGTGATACCGAGATGTTGACCTGATAACGAAGAGGGACACCAAGTGACCAACAGGCAGGGAGCATTGACAGTGTGGAGACGCTATGGTAAACCGAGAAGAGAGAATCTTGATTTGGGGACCACTCCTTATAACTGAAGTGGTAATTTTGGTGCATCAAGTACAATGTCAGATTTTTTCCAAATGTTAATATTCTGTTTCATGGTTTTCTTAAGTATATATGAACATGGCAGATATGTGTTTTCATTTTGTTGGTTGGAGAAACAAGCGACAATAAACATTGAGCTCTTCAAATGGATGGGGTCATTTGTGGGGCAGAAAGAAGGAACACTTGGAATGGAGGCAGGGTGTAACTCCCTCCTTCTGGTCACCAGGTGATTTATTTTGTTGGGAACCCTTCCTGGGCACCAGCATAAATGTGTGCATATTGCATTGAATTGGGCTGGCTTTCTCCTTTCTTGTTTCTGTTTCCTGCTTAATTTGTCTACTTTGCAGTGTTTGGGCTTCGTTATGGATCAGGAGCTCCTTAATGAAGACTCGCTGTCTACTGTAACAGCTGCTTCCTTTCACTTCCTTTAGACTGACCACTGTTCCGTTTACTTGGTGTTTATACATGGTCTATATTGCTAGTACTTTTAAATATCATTTTAGTTTAGAGTCATTGTTAAAAAGCAAGGCTTTGAGCACAATACACTATTCTTGACTACAGTTACCATGTTGTACAGCACATCTCCCGAGCTTATTCATCTTGCTCAACTGCAATCTCATACCCCTAGTTAAGAACTTCGTTTCCCCTTCCCTGTAGTCCATGGTGACCACACTATTCCCGGCTTTGATTCTATGAATTTGATTATTTTAGATACTTCATATAAGTGGAATTGTGCAGTATCTTTCCTTCTGTGAGTGACTTATTTCCCTTAGCATAATGTCTTCAAAGCCTATCCATGCTGTTGCATATTGCAGAATATTCTTTTTGCATGAATTTGCCAAAATTCGTAGTATTGAAAATAGCTGAGAATTAGATAGTGGTGGGGGTTGCATGGCATTGTGTTACACTAAATGTCCCTGAACTAACTGTGCACTTTGAAATGGTTTATTTTATGTATATGAATTTAATCTCATGGAAAATAAATGATTTTTTAAAAAGAAAAACTTATAGCATTGCATACCTAAAAGGTGTGTGGATATTACCATATGTCAGGTTTACCTCAATACATGTGATTTTTTTTTTTAAAGGGGTAAATGCTCTGACCTGTGTGGCTCAGTTGGTTTGGCATCACCCCATGCACCGAGAGGCCACTGTTTTGATTCCCAGTCAGGGCACATGCCCTGGTTGCTGGCTGGATCATTAGTAGGGGGCATGCAGGAGGCAGCCAATGGATGTTTCTCTCTCCCTGACCCTTCTTCTTTCTCTAAAATCAATACAAATTTTTGAAAAGGTAAAGGCTTTGGAGTCCGAATAGCCTGGGTTCAAAGCTTGTCTCTGCCATGTATTAACACACTATGAGTTTAGGCAAATTATTTCAACTCCCTGCTGTTGAGTTTCTTCATGTGTAAAATTGTATTAGTAATACTGTTGAGGATGTGTGAGCTGTGTTGTAATGAAGATAACATCATAGTATTTAACCAGAAACACAAGCTCAACTCCTCCCTTAAAGTAGTCGCCTCTACCCAAAAAATCCTTGAAGGTAGCACAGATCTGTGTAGGATTCTGAGCCCAGACTCCAGGTCAAAATTTCAAGATGCAAGCTTGGAAGTGTGCTGTTTTCTTTCTGAGCTCAAATAAAAGCAGATCAGACCTATTTCATTCATATCTACTTTAAAGTCTAAATTTCACCTCAATTCAAATTTCTTTTAATGGAGGAAGAAAGAAAGAAAGAAAGAAAGAAAGAAAGAAAGAAAGAAAGAAAGAAAGAAAGGAAGGAAGGAAGGAAGAAAGAAAGAAAGAAAGAAAGGAAGGAAGGAAGGAAGGAAGGAAGGAAGGAAGGAAGGAAGGAAGGAAGAAAAAGGAAGAAAGAAAGAAAGAAAGAAAGAAAGAAAGAAAGAAAGAAAGAAAGAAAGGAAGGAAGGAAGGAAGGAAGGAAGGAAGGAAGGAAGGAAGGAAGGAAGGAAGGAAGGAAGAAAGAAAGAAAGAAAGAAAGAAAGAAAGAAAGAAAGAAAGAAAGAAAGGAGGGAAGGAGGGAGGGAGGGAGGGAGAGAGGGAGGAAAGGAGGAAGAAGGAAGGAAAAAGAAACTATACCTTCTAGTGACAAAAGAAAAGGATTAAGAGAGATAGGGCCATTTATCCCAAAACTTGGAATGGAGTCAGCTTGGGGCATTGCCCTAGGCCTGGTTACCTAATGCAGGTGGGTAGAGAGCATTTCCAACTGTTATAGTTTCAGCACTGTGTGCAGAGGTTTATGCCTCAAGAATGAGCCCCAAACAAAGCCTAAAATTAACTGGTCCAAATCTGGATACTTCCTTCTTGAGGTGGGAAACTTGACTTTAACCTTGGCTCATTTCCAGGGAATGACCAAAGAGAGGATGGAAAAAAGGAGCAGAGAGGAACTTTGTGTGCTTTTCCTTAGTTCCCAATCCCTTCCTCACTAGTTGATTTTAAAGACTCAATGAAATAATGTATGGGAAGCACAGATAACAATGTTGAAAATAGACCCAGCCATTCTAAGTAGGAGACAGCAGAAAGATTAGTTAAATCGATGAGGCCATTTTGTCAAATTGTCTATCCTGTTTTCTTTCCTTTGACTCGCTGCAGGAGGTTGGGTTTGGGGCTGTGCCATGGCTTTGTAAGAGATCGTTGTATTTTCACCTCTTTTAGAAGCATTTCCCTTTGAGCCTGATGCAATCAGGGTTTAAAGGTAAAACGATCTGTATCCTTGCTTTGCAAAGCTCAGGACCATTCGAATTGCCTAGCAGGGGAGAGGGACCGTGCAGCGGGCGTGAACACTAAGATGAACAGTTGTGAAAAGGGTTACATATATCTTAGCTCTGTCGGTTCTTTGAAAATCAGAAAACCTGACAATGCACCTGAGGGAAGCAGCTGTGCGTGCACTGTTCAGGCTGATGAGTTTAATACTTGCCACAACACTGATTTCAGACACACTGTTCCTTTCTGGAAATGAGACTGTATTTAAAAGAACAGGCTCTTATTATCCGTCTCTTTTCTTTCAAAGAATAGTGAGGAAAGACAGTCTCTTTGAAAGGGGATTTTGATGTTCATTGTCACTCTCCTCATTTAGAAAGGTAGGACTAACCCCACAGATACTGATCATTTTCCTCCCAGCGCCTGCAGTGCTGGGGGAAGTCAAGTGAAATCCCAACCACCCTACAATAGGGATTTTCTTACATGTGGACCACTGGGAGCATGAGTAACAATAAAACAATTTCATTCCTGATGTGTTTTTTTTTTCCTGTAAACATAACTTTTTATTAAGTAGCATAAACATTTTTACTGGACATTTGTGATAACCTTTAAGAGTACTTTTAAAAAGTGTCATTTAGAGGAAGACTGAAAGAATCATAACATGTAGGTATAAACGGATACCTTTGATATTAAATCCTCTTGCTGTCACTCATAAATGATCTCTTAACTAAACTTTGATTTTTGGTTTTCTTTCTCTTTCTAGTAAAACTTCGACTTTCTCTCACTAGAAGCTTTGGGACAACATATGCCTAACCTGTTAGTTGCTTGTAGTTTGTGTTTTAAAAGTCCTATCACACTTCAGCTTCTTGCTTAATTGAACATCACTAATGTCAGGATTTCTTACTGGACTTCATGATCACTTAATTAGCCTGCTATTAATCTGATATTTTCTTTCCCTCTTTATGATCCATATTTCTTGATTTTTCCAAGACAATATATATATACATATATATATACCGCTTTCTTATGTCTGTTTTCAATTCTGTGATAATTTCTTCCCAATAAGAAAAAAATTAACTTATCAGCCAGCTAGGCTATTAATTCAATGAACTATCTCTATCCCTCTTCAACAATATTCAGCTAATATCCCATCACTCCTTGGCCAGGAGCTATAGTTTAATACGATGCTCAAAGTATTCTAAAGGAAGCAATTATATGTCTCTAAATATTTTCAACACCTTCACACAATACTTCTTAGAATATTCCATGCTGATTGTCACTATTGTAGAGAAACACTGAGATGTTGAAGAAAAAGGAAATGGCCTTTGAGAATGAAAATCCAGAAAACAGAGATTTGGTGTTCTTTGTTGCCCTACCTACAAAATATTTGCTCACTTAAACTCCCTTCTGAACAGAGCCTACAAATGCACCACTCTTTTCCTAGCAATTGTTTTTTTCCCCCCCTTTTAGCTTCTGAAATTTTTTAAATATTAACTGAACTCTGAGGAGACATTCTAGGGAATAGCATATTGCTGCAGACTTTCTGAAAAAGGAGAAAAACCACTTCTGTGTATTTATCCAAAATAAATGGAAACACTAATTTGAAAGAATATATGTACCCCTGTGTTCATTGCAGCATTATTTATAATAGGCAAGATCTAGAAACAACCCAAGTGCCCATCAGTAAATGAGTGGATAAAAATCTGTTGTACAGTTACACAATGAAATACTAATACTATGCGGCTGAAAAAAAAAAAAAGAGAGAGAATCTTACCTTTTGCAACAGCATGAATGGACCTGGAGATTATTATACTAAGTAAAATAAGCCAATTAGAGAAAGACAAATATCATATGCTCTCACTTACATGTGGAATCTAATGAACAAAATAAACTGATGAACAAAATAGAAACAGAAGCATGGGTACATCAAGAAGACTGACAGCTGTCACGGGAGGGAGTTTGGGGACTGGGTAAAAGAAGGTGAAGGGATTGAGCACAAAACACATATATGTAACACATAGACACAGACAACAGTATGGTGATAGCCAGAGGGAAAAGGAGGCGGGGAAGTAGGTGGAGGTGGGCAATGGCGGGAAAATGAGGACAGAAAGAGATTTTGCTTGAGGCAATGGGTGCACGATGCAGTGTGCAGATGATGTTTTGTTGAATTGTACACTTGAAACCTGTATGATTTTGTGAACCAAAGTCACCACAGTAAATTCAATTAAAAAAAACCCCAAAACCTCAGTTAACATCATTGTCTGCCTTTAGTGCCTTAAAAATAAATAAATAAACCTTAAATATATTTAACCAAAATTACACTTGAATTGTTGAACATGGCTTTCCTATTTGGTATATTTTTGAACATCTTATCTGGACATCTGTTGTTAGTCTTGTGTAGATATTGAAAGAATGTTTTAGATGTAGATAAGGATTAACTCTATGAATGGCGTAAAAGACTCTAACAAGCTAAACTGTTAGATAAGTAACACATATTAAGATCCTGTGTCTTAAAATGTGGCAAAAATATTTTTTCCAAAGTTGGACAGAGTCATAGTTTTTAAATTGTCTGCAGCAAGAAATTGAATAAGGCTTATATAAGAATTCAAGCTTATGCAATTTTGTTAGTGTTGCATAGGCATTTGTTGAAATGTATTAGCTATTCAAGGATTAGAATCAAGTGAATAAATAATCTGGTGATCATAATAGAATCAGGGACATAGAAAGGGAATGGACTGACTATTCTTGGGGGGGAAAGGGGTGTGGGAGATTCGGGAAGAGACTGGACAAAAATCGTGCACCTATGGATGAGGACAATGGGTGGGGAGTGAGGGCGGAGGGTGGGGCGGGAACTGGGAGGAGGGGAGTTATGGGGGGGAAAAAGAGGAACACATGTAATAATCTGAACAATAAAGATTTAATTTAAAAAAAAAGAATTAGAAAGCAAAACTCAAAACATAATAAAGGGCACTAGAGACTAATATCCACAAAGGTATACTTAAAGCTTCTATTGACACAATTTTTCTAAAAATCACCCCCCTATTACCAGAGCCAAATTAAGACTCATGTATTTGCAAAGTAAGTCTAGTTTCAATAAGCTTGGCCACTTACTTGTATAAGTCCAGCAAGAATAGTAACTAACCATATAGGCTCTTTTAAATATTTGCTGGAATTTTTCATAAGGAATCTTCAGATTGAACTCAAAAAGGCTTCTCAAGGCCAGAAAAGCCAAGGCAAGGACTTGCCATCAGAGGTCGCCTGCAACACCTACAGTTTTGGCTGAATTTCTCTTCTCAAGGTCCCCACATATCCTGAGGCCCCTCCCTCCAATTATAACAAGTGCAGTGGCTTTATCTCTGTCCGCTAACATGTGTGCAGCTTGTTGGTTTTGTGCAGGAGGGGAAGATCTGGCACATTGTCCCAGGGGTGAGGGCACTGGGATCATTTGCAATATGAGCAAGGTGGATAAAGACCACGTTAAGTGGCCTGTTTTAGCACTCTTCATATCAGTTCCTGACCACAGGACATTTGAGGCCAGACTTCTATAGGATCAACGGGGACCACTTTAGCTGGGACATATCTCACTATCTGTCCTACACGGGAAAAGTTGCCAGTCCAGCCCCATTCAAGTGCCCCCTCCCCAGTTCAATATCGCGAGGAGCTCGGAACAGTAGCTGATGTTGACCCTCTGTCAGCTCTGGTGCTAAGGCATCAGGCTGTAGCCTTTAACAGACATGGCCAGGGAACTTCCTTTACAGCAGCTCCTAAGCCTCAATGAGGAACCAGCTTCGTACCATTATTGGCGGAGTTCATTTTTCTAACTGCCTCAGCAATAACCTCCGCCCACCCAAGCAAAATAGAGGATTGTTAAAGAGCCTGCAACTGATGGTCAGGGGTGTGTAAACCTAGGTGCTTCAGGAATGGGATGGCTTTGCACCTAATCGCAAATATTTACATGTGCCTAATTGGGCACTGTTTTTCTGCATTACTATTTTGATGCCCTGGGCTACAGCTCTTAAGCAACAGTTGGCCCCTGCATAGATATCACCTTGTTCAGCTAGCAATTGCATTATCTAATACACTTTTAGCCAGAGAGTCTAACCTCATTTTGACATGCTATGGCTTGAGCAGCCTCGTTGGCTATTATTCCTAAAGTTATTGAAAGATTTCTAATCATGTGTTCATGGGCTCCCACTCCCCACCAGGGAGATAATGTCTTTTCAAAGACTGTCCAAAAACCATCTTCCTAAGAGCCAGGTAGATAGTCAGAATATTGGGGGGGAGGGGGGTCCCTTTTAAGTCAATTGAATATAAATTTAAAGGAAGCTAATAAAATTTTACATGTGCAAAAGAAAAAAAAAGGATTACTGTTTGGTTAGTAAAAGAGCAGTGTATTAGCAAAGGAGAGAGAGAGTATGTGTGAGGGGCAAAGTGGCGCACAGAGAGATAGAGAAAGCATGAGAGTAAGAATGAGAGAGAGAGAGAGAGAGAGAGAGAGAGAGAGAGAGAGAGAGAGAGAGAGAGAGGCTGAAACAGAGAGAACACAGTTTTTCAGTATCCCCTATGGTATGTCAGTGTGACTGAGAATGTCTATGTTTAGCTTACAACTTTTGAACTAAACAGCTCCAGAGTCAAACATTCTGGTTATAATCAGATCACGTTTTGTCCAGGCAACAGAGAAGAATAGTTATCTACTCTGGAGATAGGTGGGTCTGGTTTCAATCCTGAGATGTTATTTTATCTCTCATACCTAAGTTTCTTCAGTGTAAAATCAGGATCATAATTTCTATTTCGTAATCTGTTCTAGTATTAATTTAAATATCATATTTAAAAGGCTTAGCATGGATCCCAGCACTACTAGTTATTTTATTTATATATTATAATTAAGTTCCTACAGTAAGACAAGCCACAAGTCTTGATGGCTATGCTGATCTCTGTGTCAATGACTAAGCAAAGAATAAAACAAAATAACTATAATAATAAAGAGTAATATGCTAATTAGACTGGACATCCTTCCAGACGACCTTCCAGATGAAGCTGCAGTGGCAGGGGCCAAGCCCCTTGCACAGATTTCATGCATTGGGCCTCTAGTACATGGATAATTGACTATGTGAGTAGCAACACAGGTACAGGTAACACATTCAATATGGCAAAGTGGGAACAGAGAGAGATGACTTCTGGAAGGGCAGTGGGCAGAACTTCATGGACTCTCTCCACAATGAAACAACTGGTAAACATTTTAAAAAAACAATAGCCATTTAAATGCTCTAGAAATTTCCCTAAGAGCACACAGCAAATGAGGAAACATTTATCCAAAAACATCTACTAAGTTTTGGTAAGGAAAGCAGAAGCCTGACATTTCAGCCATGACCCACTCCCAGTCTCCCTCCTCCCATGTCAGCGTTCTGGGCAAGTGCAACTAAGATCATAGGACTCCCTCCATATCTCAAACAAGGACTACGGTGTCTCTTCAGGAGGGGCAAGTCACCAATATTTCTCACCATTCTCTGCTCTATGTTGCAGAAACTCTATTCCAGCCAAGAGTTTTTAAGAGTTTGGGGGCTCACTTCTTCAACTCAGGTCTCATTCATAGGCTGAAGGCTCCCTTGAGAAAGACGAACAGAACCCCATTACTCTCAGTCTACTAAGTATGTGTGCCTATGCCCCTTGCACAGCCATTGCTGACCACAGTGAATATACTACATTTATACCCACATGGTCTTAAGAAATGAATGAGTTCTAATAGGCCATCTTGGTGGTGGAACATCCTCCCCGTGACGACTGCAGGTCACCAGGATGGTTGTGGAGTAAGCAACTTAGAGGAAGATAGTAGCTATGACAGCAAAAAGTTAAACCATAAACTATCTAAAAGTTTGCCAGAGAGAACCTGGGAAGGAGACAACTAAATGGGGCCAGAACAGATATCAAAGACAGGCTTCAAAGTCTGCCCGTACAAAGGAGCATGAATTTAATTGGATCAGACTATGGAGTGATTTAAAGTCCAAGGCATTATTCACAAACAATAGAGGAATTATTTAGCAATTAATGAAGGCTAACAGCTAGGTGTGATACCAACAGAGGCAGACAACTCAACAGGGTTGTCAAGGAGAAAGACCTCAAAGAGAACCCTGCTAAAACCACTGTCACCCAGGTTGTGCCTAAGGTGGTGGCCTCTGTAAATGCATGTAAGTAAGCTGAAGCCTTACTTACAGGGAAATTTTCTGGATAAGTTTAGAAATTCTGTAAGGAAAATAGTTTCAAAATAGAAACAAAAATCCAGAAGTATTCATTTACTGTAGTTAGCAGTAGATTACATTAATTATTTTATAATCATAATTCTTATGATTTTAAAATATCAAAAATGACAGAGATATATTCCCCTTTTGGTCCATTATGTATTTTTCTTGAATTAAATGTCATTTCACTTGTTCTGACTTTTTATTCATGTTGCTTTTGCCAGATTTTAATATATTTGCTTATTTCTATTCACACCAGTAATATAATAATAATATCCTACAAACAAAATCCCTTGCAGTTGTCAGCCTTCAATTTCCTTTAGAAATCTATCTCCTTCCCCTTCTAATCTCACAACAAACTGTCAGAATTTGAACATTATCATCCATGGCCTTAACTATTATTATGAAGATAAACATCAAATCTTAAAATAACAGTGCTTAAAAGTCACTCCAGAAATTATCTTGATCAATTCCTTATTTTTATCTTGGCTTTTACCTCCTATTTCATTTCCACAAACAAAAATTAGTTCTGCTGTTTGCTCTTATAGTTAACAGTTGTGTGTACAGAATATCTTTGTGCAAATCATTCCATTTTCAAGAGGTGGGGACCAGTTACCCCCTTCCTTTTAATATTCTTTTATACATGTGAGTGCTTTTACTGTCACCTCACAGACATCAGTTTACTATGATAAATAAACCTGACTTCATTTTGTCAGTCAAAAAGATAAAATGGAACAAACAAAATTGATAAAAATCTGTATTTAGATGTGTAGGATTAAATAGGTAACCATTGAATGCAATGTAATATTAAAAATAATAGCTTGCAGTTACTCTTCTAAATAATTTATGTGTTTTCTATTATTTAATACTAGAGGCCCAGTGCATGAAATTCAGGCACGGGGGTGTGGGGGGGTTGTCCCTCAGCCCGGCCTGCACCTTCTCACAATCCGGGACTGATGGCTTCTAACCACTCACCTGCCTGCCTGCCTGATCGCCCCTAACCACCTCTGCCTGCCTGCCTGATCACCCCCAACTTCCCTCCCCTGCCAGCCTGATCGCCCCCAACTGCCCTCCCCTGCCGGGAGCCGGTCCATCCTTGCTGTTTCAAGGGACCTGGCATATATGGAATACTGTTCTTAATATGTTTGCTCACCTTCTTGGCACTATGTGTTTTAACCAAGGTCACCTCTCTGAGAAAGGTTGTTTCCCCATGTAGGGATTTTCCCCTGAAGTTAGGGAGGGAATAAAACCCCTTAACTAAGTGCCAGGCGGGTAATTAATCACTTTAACTATGAACAATCATGCTTAAGCTACATAATCTTTACTCCTTGGAATGAAGATAAGAAATGCCCTAACATTTGGAATAGAGATTGATAGGATTGGAATCAACTGGTATAAATACAGATGTAACAAGACAACTAGACACAGAACCTAGACACAGAACCTAGACACAGAACCTAGACACAGAACCTACACAGAACCTAGAGACAGAAGAACTTCGCTGGAGAGAACATGGCAAAAGATCCTGGACAGAAACTGGAGACAGAACCTAGCGAGAGAACATGGCAAAAGATCCTGGACAGAAACTGGCCACAGAACCTAGAGACAGAACCTAGCGAGAGAACATGGCTTAAGAACCTAGAGACAGAACCTGGCTACAGAACCTGGATAGAACAAGGCAAGAGAACCTGACTAGAACCTGGTGACAGACCCTAGCTGGAGAACCTAGACAGAACCTGGCTGAAGAACCCGGCTACCGAACCTGGCGACCAAACCTGGCTGGAGATCCTAACCAGAACTTCGCTGGAGATCCAGACCAAAACTTGGCTGGAGATCCTGGCTAGAGATCCTGGCTAGGCTGCTGATCAACTGAACACTGTCTCCGTGTCATTCCTTCTTCGCCAACTCCATCCACACCTTTAGGGACCCCTGGACCTGCTGGGGTTGGACCCCAGCACTCCCCTGCCAGCCTGATCACCCCTAATTGCCCTCCCCTGCAATCCTGATTGATCCCAACTGCCCTCCCCTGCGGCCTGATTGCCCCCTAACTGTTTGCTCCCCCACACCAGCCTGATCTCACCCCTAACTGCTTTCTCCCCTGCTCCAGCCTGATTTCCCCTAATTGCTTGCTCCCCTGCTGGCCTGATTGCCGCTAACCGCCCCTGCCTCGACCCCTGCCACTGTGGCTTTGTCTGGAAGGAAGTCGGACGTCCAGAAGATGTCCGGTTGATCCAGTCTAATTAGCATATTACTCTTTTATTAGTATAGATCCCCAGCAATACATGGAAGAAGTTTATTATATCCATTTTGCAACTGAGAAAATTGAGGCACAGATCCATCATTTGCTCAGTCACAATTAAGCATATTTTAAATTATTTTAAAACATTTAAAAATTGAGCAAGTAGATTGGAAAAGAAAACTGAAAACAATCAAAATAATTGAAAGATAAATCAAATAGCTGTTATTTTCTACTAATTTGAAGTACAGGTAAATTTTCAACTATACACACATGTAGAGAGGGGACAGTCCACCAAATCCCCATTTATCCATCAACCAGCCTCAAGGACCACCAACTCACCACCTCCTTTGCTTCATTCATGCCACCTTTCGCTCACTACCCCTTGAATGTGTTAATGCAAATCTAAGAACTCATTGACATCTTCTAATTTTCCATAAACATTTATTATATATGTTTTAAAGATAGAGGCCCTTTTAACATAACCTCAATACTCTTATAATACCTAAAATCAATTATACTTCTTTAATATCATCACATGTACAATTAGTGTTCACAATTACATGATAGTTTCAGTTTTCTTTTGACAGTTTGTTTGGATCAGAATCCAAATAAGCTCTATACATTGCAACTTGTTAATGCATATGTATATATTTTCCCTACCATTATTACTTTTTTTTGCAATTTATTTGTTCAAGAAACTATTCACTGTGGATATGTACCATTTCCTCCAATCTGTTTTCCACAGATTACATCACAGGGGTATATTCTCAACAGATCCCTCTGTACCCAGTACCCAGTATGGTTTGTCCTTTCTGGAGTTAATTCTAGAGCCATGATCACTTTGGGTTTGTTTGTGGTGTGTGTGTGTGTGTGTGTGTGTGTGCACGTGCGCAAGCATGTGTGTTTAGCAAGAATACTTCACAAATAGAAAAATAGATGGTTTTTCTAGAGAATTGAGAATACGGAAAACAATCTACTGTCAGTGTCAATTCAGTTAAGATTAAACATAGAGCCCGGCCTGCATGGCTCAGTAGTTGAATGTTGACCTATGAACCAGGGGGTCACGGTTCAATTCCCAGTCAGAGCACATGCCCGGTTGCAGGCTCAATCCCCAGTGTGGGGATTGCAGGAGGCAGCCAATCGGTGATTCTCTTTCCACATGATGTTTCTATTTCTCTCTCCCTCTCCCTTCCTCTCTGAAATCTATAAAAATATATTTTAGGAAAAGATTAAACATGTAATAAATAGAGAAGACAATTTTGCCTGCAATTTAACATCCACGACACACTCTAGGACATGGAGGAACAGATTTGAAAATAAAGATATTAAAGTACTTCCCCGAAGCGTGGTCAGAGTTTATTGGGCCAATCAACAAGAGTAAAGCACTTTCCAAGGCCTAATTTGGAATCTTTCAAACTGATTCACATGTTACAAATAGGTAGGCTTTGTTCTTGGTTCTTTCATGGTTTGTGTGCTAACATTCACTATGGGAGTTAAGGCCAAAATCATTTGTCACACATTTCTCAGTGACACTGTTTAATTTCTATAAGTAAGAGGATGAAATCAACTTTGCAAAGTAAATAGTATTGGCATAGGAGCAATCCCATGCTTGCCTGAGAAGGGAGTAGAGAAACAGAATTTGTTGAGTTTTATAAAATGAAATTTTTTAATTTTTACTTTTGAAAAACCATAGAACAGAGAACTTCTATGGGCACATACTCTAAATTCAACTGTGTAGAATTGATTGCAAGAATGAAAACCATGAGTCATAAATTTTGTAATTTCCATCTTCAGGCCTAAGAGATACGCAGGTCCTATTTTTGGCCTACCTGCATCTTGTTACGTCTAAAATTATTGGTCTTGTATGAAATGGCAAGAGATCAGGAAAGTGGGATTAAAACAGTCCAGGACAAAACGTACCCTTGCAGTATGAATTGCTTTGTATGTCATATTTATATTTCCCTCTTCTCATCCAAATTTTAGGAGACGCTCTAGTAATAATGCCTTCTCCTTAATAGGCATGTTGGCAAGATACAGATTTCCATAGGTTTTTATGGAAATAAGTTATCTATTAAACCCCTCCAATCTCTACCACCTCCTTTAAGCTGTATTTTTTATATTGGAAGATGACTCTCAACCTTAATTCTGCCCTTTTATTCCCTCTAGAGAATGCTTAACATATTTTAATTGCATGGAGCTCTCTGGTATCTAAATCTCATTAACTAGGCAAAGGCAAAGCTCATATTCAACTCTTTACCCTTGGTCCATCAGAGGATCAAGAGGATCTCAGAGTTAGAACTATCCGTAGTTTTAATGGAATAGAAGTATTATAAAGAATATGATATTCCAGGACATAGTATTCTTTATTCAAAAGGTATATATGGTATGGTGTTGGATAGGTACTAGACTTAATGGGGTGATCACTTTGTAAGCTATATAAATGTCTAATCACATGTTGAACACCTGAAACAAATATAATATGGTATGTAATTGGAAAAACTAAAAATAATTAATTAACGAGAGGCTGTCTTTACTTCATTGTATGTTCTAGCCTCCTTTATCAAATATTGAGTGTAATGGCTTGGGTCAATTTCTGGGTTCTGTTTTAGTCCATTCATCTATATGCCTTTCTTCCAGCCTAAATGATCGTAGGCAGTACTTGCCTGGAATAAGCAAACACTGAGGCTCTGTTCCTTCATGTGGACTCCCATCTCTCCAGATTTTGTGTTAGGCTTTGCTGAGTGACTTAAGTTCTCTGATGGGTCAAGAATAGTCTTTGAATTGCAGTTTGCCCAGCTTTTCTTCTTGTTATCAGGGTGGGGGCAGACTTCTTTGATATTCTCTCCTTCACTGAGAAAAAAAATAAGAAACCTCTGCAGGACTCCAAGCACCATTTTATGGTATCTCTCATGATAGACAGAGAATAATGAGGGTATGGGCACTTTATGGGATGTAAGGGCCTGAAGCATTGATTTTAACTGGGCACCAATGGACAAAACATAAATATCTGTGGATAAAGAAATTATAATAAAGCCATACGAAACATGATATGAATAAAATATGCTCATATGCCTATAAAATGAGTTGAATAAAATGTTTATATGCACATAAAATTAATAGATTTCAGAAATGCATCTTCAAATATAGAAAGATTGATACAGAAAGGTACTAAAGGAAGAAAACATTCAAACAAATGCACATATAAGGCAACATTAGATACCTATGTTTTTTGTCATGTAGATATCTACATAGTATTAAAACCTGGAAGGTTACGTCCAACTTAGTCATACATCTTTTAAAATTAATTTGGGGAATTTTATGTATCTTTTAAGACTGAATTAATTTCCAAGAAATGTAGTACCGCATCCCAAATGCCTAGAGTTTGTAGTTTCCTTTTCCATTCTCTCCGTTTGGATTGGAAACCTCCATGTTCTCCCACTAGTCTTTGTCTGCCCTTAACCAAAAACCACTGGTTCTCATTTCACAGTACAAGTAGACTATACACCCATCACCTCCCAAATGTAGGTTTGGTCATGCCAGCCCTTCTGGGTGGAATGCCTTCCTTCCCATACAAACAACTGACTTCTCCATTTTTCATGTCACATTTCTTATACTTGATCTTTTTTTAAAAAAGTGCTCTGTTTTACCACCAGGAAGCATGTTATTTTCCTCCTTTAAAACATTAGTGATTTGTTGATTCCCTCTACTTTTCTCTCCTCTGTTTTATAATGCATTTCCTATTTCCTTTAACAAGAAGGCTGCCCACTTGGATGGCCCTACTTCCTGTTTCATCTCTGGCTGTTAGCAAACTCCTTGTCCAATGCTTAGTGATGGTCACTGGCTCCATCATCTTTTTAGGCCTCAACTATTCAACACTGGGTATTGGAAAGAAAAATCTAAACAAAACAAACTCACCTCTGGACTATGGTTGGTCATGATATCACATTGCATGTAGAGTTAAAATAATCTGAATTTTTAACTTTATGTGATAGTGGAATTGACTACTCCTACATTTTATGGAAAAAAATATTTATTCATGGAAACAGTACCATGTAATAGTTTACATTTTATAATCAAGGTCATGCAATTTGTTTCTCACTTTAATTGGAGAAAATTTCATTTGCCATAGTCCATTTACATGATAATGTCAGTTTAGAATGGATAACTAATACACATGTTATAATATTGGAATCATTTTCTTCTTGGTTTCTGTTTATTGTGAAAAAAATGAAATAGGAGGCAATTTCAACTTTTCACTCACACTTACACATCCCAGACTGCCAGTTTAGGCTATAGTCCAAGCTATGCTGTAAATTCAAGCTGACTTGGGAGTCTTTGGACCATTGAAATGCTCTTTCTATCCAATTTGCAGAAGCACGTATGCCCGAGGCCTTTAGCCTGAAAAGCTAATTTGGGATTGATGCGACAGGAATTCCAAGCTTGTGCTGGAAATGTAGAAATAAACCATGCAATGGAAGCAAAGAATGGAAAAGATTAAATCAGTATTTACGGACTTTTCCTGTCTGCCTCCATATGACATCTAGTTTTGTTTTTCTTATATTTTGCTTTAGATTTAATTTATCCATTCATAAATTTTGTTTTTATATATAAATTTTATATATAAATTTTCTTTAAACATTTATTTTTTGACTGAAAATCGGCTGAAAAAAATACAAATATTGGAGTGGCAATATAACACAGTAATTGGCTATTGAATAAGAAACATAAATTCAAGGCAGTGGTCTGACTTCCACTAGCTGACTGACCTTGGACAAAGTATTTAAACAACTTTAGACTCAGGCTCTGCATCTGTAAAATGGGAACTATAATAGTACTTATACAACATCGTTGTATAAGTTTATGCTGAGAATTCTCACTTTACTTCCCCGTCCTTCACTCACAGAAGGATTTTTCAGTCTTCTTGATTCTGATCTGAACCCAGGAGGATTGATCCCAAAGGACTCAATTATGTGAAATCCCTTGCTCTCTGTTTTTCAACTGGGTTGAGTTAAGAAGAGAACCAGCAGGGTATCTAAGAATGAAAAAAGACAGATCAGAGTACTTCCCCTTCTGCTAAAAACTGAATGTTTGTGCCTCCTAAATTCATATGCTGAAATTCTAATCCCTGATATGATAATATTTGGTGGTGGAACTTTTGGGGACTCATTATGCTATGAGAGTGGCATCTTCATGAATGAGATCTGTGCCCTTATAAAGGAGACCCCAGAGAGCCCCCTCACCTCTTCTCCATGTGAAGCAAGAAGGTGGCCATCTGTGAACCAGGAAGCAGGTCCTCACCAGACACTGAATCTGCCAGTGCCTTGATATTGGACTTCCCAGCCTTCAGAGCTCTGATAAATAAATTTCTGTTATTTATAAGCCACCCACTCTCTGGTATTCTGTTAGAGCAGCCCAGACTGACTAAAACACCTAATTTAGCACTGTGGCTAGCCTGGCTCCTGGCCCATGACTTCTCCAGTTCCTGTTGGAAGCTCTCCTCTCAGTTGCTCCTGATCTTCTGGAATTCCAGTTACATAAGTTCCTTGTCCCTGTAGGTCTAGGAGGGTTAGTGGCGCCTATAATTGCTAGACTCCAAGTACCTCAAAACCATACATTTCCTAACACTGCCCACGCTTTAGGAAATAACTTATTTATTCCAAAAACAGCACTAGTAAAAGCAAGACCCAGTTAATTTTGTTATTTGGAGTTTTGATAAATATGAACTTCATAATTTCATGAATAATAAGAATGTTTACCCTTATCCTCTATTTATCCAACATTTAATTTTCATTCAGGATTCTTCTTTTATCACTCAAATTATTTATATTCCCTTTTTGTGATTTCTTATTACTTTTTATTGTATTTTCTATTGAAAAACAGTAAACACAACTGCACATAGACTTTGGGTACAGAAACATTATGGGTTTGAAAATAATAGTCATTTTTTTCCTTGCTCATGTCTTATCTGAGTTGAACATTTAATTATTCTTATTGTGCCTGGAAAATGCTTTAAGGAATATTTTTCAAGGAGCAGTATGTGACCACCCACACTCATACTCACACATGCCATGTGTCACAGCTTGTAAGTTTTCCTGCATGTTCTTATGCATCGACTCTCACTCTCACTTTACAATGAAGCCAATTTATCCCAATAATACTTTTCACAGTCTTTCACATTCCTATTCTGCGTCACAGAGAAGATACCTCTAGTAGCTACAGGTTCCTTTGGCTCCTATAAAACTATCCAAAGTCTCCTCCAACTCCCTTAATTCTACAGTCAGAGGCAGAGTGAATTATTTTTCTAGAACCATAACAACTGTGATCTTTGCCCCCCTCTTATATGCTCATGACTAAAAATAAAGGCTGAGAAAAGAAGAATTGGGACTGTTGTTTGAACTACTGGCTTTCAGAGCAACATTGCTGTTTTAGCAGATGCCAGTGCCTTACGTTAACTGTGACAGAAGTTGCATGTCCTGGGCCAAAGGAGAAAATAAATGTTTACTCTCCAACTGGAAAGTTGAAAACCAAAGACAGGGGTGCTAGACAAACAGACAGAAAACCATGGATGATGGCAATGCAATGGAGATCAATTCAGTGGATCTGTGACTATCCACATTCATATAAATAAAAGTAACTCAACCAGGCAGATGTTCTGGATTTGTTCCTGTTGGGTGTCAGCATTTTATCTGAAGAAGTGGGCAGGAACTACCATAAGCTTTACCAATGTTACTAATTCTTCAAGTGTATATTCTGTGGTCTCTCAGTACTTCCTGGTTTGAAATTTTTGATCCTTTAAAAAAGACCGGGACTATTCTGGAAACACTACTATCCTATAAAATAAAAGTCTAATATGCTAAGTGTCTGGTCAACCAAAGTGTAATATGCTAATGATATGCTAAGGCCACTCAACCACTCGCTATGACATGCACTGACCACCAGGGGGCAGACAGTCAACCAGTTGTTATGATCTGTGCACTGAACACGAGGGGGCAGATGCTCCAACTGGTAGGTTAGCTTGCTGCTGGGGTCTGGCCAATTGGACCTGACTGAGACAGGCCAGACATACCCTGGAGCCCTCCCATGGTCCCTCCCCAGCTGGCCAACCTCTTGTGTCCCTCCCCAGTCCCAATAGTGCACCAATGGGGTCCCTTGGCCTGGCCTGCTTCCCCTCACAATCTGGGACCCCTCAGGGGATGTTGGAGAGTCAGTTTTGGCCTGATCCCATAGGCCAGGGCGAGAGACCTCACTGGTGCACAAATTCATGCACTGGGCCTCTAGTAATGAATAAAGGAATTCCTGGACTACTGAACACACATTATCAAGGATATAGTATGAACAAATTGGATGGCTCTGCCATGATTTTGGACACTTGTGTAACAATCTGAGAAGGGATCACTCTATTCCTAAATTAACAACAAAGTATCCAGTATGTACCCAGCATTATTCAAAGAGAGGCTTTGTGTTAAAACTGCCCCAACAAAATCAATAGAATTGCTCTAGGGCAGCGGTTCTCAACCTGTGGGTCGCGACCCCTTTGGGGGTCAAACAACCCTTTCACAGGGGCCACGTAAGACCATCGGAAAATACATATATAATTACATATTGTTTTTGTGATTAATCACTATGCTTTAATTTGTAACAATGAAATTGGGGGTCACCACAACATGAGGAAATGTATTAAAGGGTGGCAGCATTAGGAAGGTTGAGAACCCTTGCTCTAGGGAATATCTAAGCCAATCAGGCCTCCATGATTCTTCTAGTTTTAGACAGCTCTTGAAAAACTTGAAGCTCCCAGAAACATTGAGCCAACTCAGCTCCTAGGTTGCATGTGAGAAGACCTAAGGGTTGAACATGTACCCAAATATTTGTCACTCATGGACAGACAGAAGCTCTTGAAATAATTTTCCAAAATATGCAGAAGCATGAAACACCACAGATCCATTAAATAAATATACAAATTAATGTAATTGAAACCAATACACTTATAAAGGTGAAAAGTGGAGCTATTAATAATGATGCCAAGGCAACAGGTATACATTTTGGGCAAATCAGGAAGTATTACCATTCAAGCATACTTTGACATGGCTAGACTATGGAGTATGTAAGAGGAAGTCATAGAGTTGAGACTAGGGGTGCAGATAGTAGCAAATTGTGAAGGTTTTTCAGTATCAGTCAAAGATATTTAGACTTTCTCTATAGATGTTGGGAAACCATTCTACAGATCTATTTCTTTACTATTTTAGATTCTATATCACTGTTTTGATTCTATATCAATGTTGTTTTTATAAATGTAAAAATCAAGGGCTAATATATTCTTTGGTTTTATTAGTCTTTTAAGTGTTTTATGTTCCAGACATTTATTACACTTACTGCTCAAATCATGGTAGTTGGGTGAGAAATACAAATGATCATAACATAGTCCTGACCTCTGGGGAAAAAATAATGATTTACATAACTAACTAGGTTCACTACATTGCAGAATAAGTAAGTTAGGTAGGACGCTATAAGCAGGGTCTTGTTTTCTATATACTATATAATATGAACTCTTTAAATAGGGGCTCAGTGGAATTTAGTTCAACTAACTATTTTAGTTCTACTTATTTTCATAAGCACAGGCATTCTCAATAAGATGGATATTAGGGTAAAATGCCTTTATTTTTGCAATCTGATTGTTTACAAGCATGGCACCCAGCAAAAACCAGCATGCAGATGACTGAGAAATTATATTAGCCAGTGAACTTTGTCAAATGCATTTTCTTTATGGTTTTTATTTTCCCATGAAACCCAGCCTACAGGATCAATTGTTTCCAAGAGCACAAGTGTAATCCATTTCCTGATGCACAGCCACTTAATGTGGGGGAGTTCCTTACACAAGCAATTTTCTGAGAAATATAATAGGCTACCAAGAAAGCAAACATGTTTGTTTCTAAATGCGAAGAAGGCACTAGATTGTTGTACCTTTGGGAACAACAAGATAAACATACCTGCCATCTGAAATTATACCAGTCACGATATAATGAAATAGCACACATGGATTTTCCCTCCCGACTATGATACTTAAAGAAGTTTCTTTGCTTCTTTATAAATACCGCTCTAATCTTTTGATTTAAAATAAGAACTTTCACATTTCTGAGCTTAGTCATGTTGCTAATTATTGTAAAACAAAAATAATAAAATTGGGGGGAAGTCATCACTACAAATTAAACAAAAAAAGGGATATCCCAAATGCAACAAAGTTGTTTACATAAATATAAATACATAAAGCTTGAAGCATTGACTAAGAAACAGTATAGCTACAACCTAGATCTATTTCAAGGTAGGTTTTAAGTCTCGTCCTTCCAAAATATGGATATTCATAAAAGTGTTTTATAATGCTTATAAAACAATATATTGAATTTGTTGCCTTCTTCAATTCAACTGAATGTATTATAGATATGTACCAAATAAATCAGAATTTTAATGTTCCCAGTTGTGGGCATTCTTTAAACCTCATAAATCCATTCATGCCTGATTTTAGGCAGTAAGAAGTAACATAATAGCTTTAAAAGGTTAATAAAGTTGTAAAATTTATACTATTATTATTTTGTAATACTTAAAAGAATTTGATAATTTTCAACTTGCTTTGTGAGATTTTGAAGAGTCATATAAATTCCTTATAGGATTCATATATTTAGACTAGTATAATAATATATGAATTTTCTCCACTACTACATTCCATAGAAAGTAATATATACTAAAAAATGAAGTTAGCCGAAACCGGTTTGGCTCAGTGGATAGAGTGTCGGCTTGCGGGCTGAAGGGTCCCAGGTTCGATTCCGGGCAAGGGCATGTACCTGGGTTGCAGGCATATCCCCAGTAGGAGATGTGCAGGAGGCAGCTGATCGATGTTTCTCTCTCATCGATGTTTCTAACTCTCTATCTCTCTCCCTTCCTTTCTGTAAAAAATCAATAAAATATATTTAAAAAATAAATAAATAAAAATAAATAAAAAATGAAGTTAGAGAGAGATTGACCAGAAAATCAATTGGATGGAATAAAATAAAATAAAATAAAATAAAATAAAATAAAATAAAATAAAATAAAATAGGAAAAACATACAAAAAACAAAACAAAAAGAAAAATATTATTACATATTTATTGTTTTTATAAAGACCCAAACATATATATGCACCATTATTCTCCATTCTAACCATAAAAAAATGGGTCCTGAACCTGAACAAAATATTTTAGAAAAGCTTAAGTAAATAATTGAAGTATTTATTGTCATTTTTTAGTTCATTTGGTGGCTTTAGACAGAATATGCCAAAAGCTCATGAAACTCCCTTCACACACCAGCAAGAAGGCAATGCAACACCAACTGTCTAAATAGTAGATTAACTAATTAAACATAGGTTTAATTCTGTGTGGACTTCTTCCCTTAAGTTTATAAGCCAAGCCAAGATTTGTCCATAGTTAGGATTTTAGCACATGTCTGCACCAGCTGAGTATACCTTGATGAACTTGGCCTGAATTCCTCACCTCCTTCACTAGGGCAGATGTATACCACGGATAGTTTTCTACCATTCCTGGTAAAGGAAAGTCCAATTCGGTATAATATTTATAAAGCTGTATAAACACAGTTTATTAAGCCCTTTGGGGTGAAAGGTACTATATAAATGTAAGATATGAAAGTGCTTAATCAAAAGCACCTTTTTTATATCCTCTGTCAAGCTGAATAAACAGAAATGCAAAAGATCATAATATATATTTGTTGCAATATCCATCAAAAATAGCTACAACTTTTCCATTTTTGGTTGATTCTATTTGTACAGCCTTAAGTTCCAAAGATTTCCAAATGCTTGTTGCAATGCAATGCCACCCCTCACCTTCCCCCCACCTACACCACAGATTTAATACCTTTCTAAGTGCTAACATAACAAAGCTACATGTTCATGCTTTACGAAGTTGAAACCAAAACCTCCAGCTGATCAGAGAATAATTTTATACTATAAGCATCCTCTCTGGATAGCAAACCTATAAATTTGATAGATAAATCTTAAAAGGCCTCAGAAAAGTAGGGCAGGATTTGTATATATTACTCAAATGGAATTAACTTCCCATATTCCTCAGGACCAGCCGGAGCATAAAATGTTCCCCATTCCCTGCTGCCCCCCCCCCACCCCGCCCCCCGCCGCCCTAGACCTGATGGTCAACTTGAATGTCTTTAAAGCCAATTGAAGGCCATTGGTGAGGGCTCTTGTCCCTTATAGAAAAAGTAACTTGTTCTCAGTCAGGTATTTCTAATAACTGCCATTCATTAAAAATCTCTTCTTGCACCTCTCAACAGTATGTTGGAATAGGTCCCATTTTCCCCAAATTAAAACATGCTTTTTCTATGCCTAGTGAATGCCATGGGATTTCCTTGTAAGACAGGATTAATTGTCCTCTCACTAGGTTGAACATTCATTAAGATATCTTGCTCACCATTGTCATCCTTTAAAATGCATTGGACTGACATTCAATACGTTTTGAAGGAATGAATGAAGTATTGTGCACATAAAGTGAATGCTGAAAGAGGCATAGGAATTGGGAATCACTGGAAACAAAGGTGGAGTAGAGACTCATGGGTCTATGTTTACTCTGAGTTAAGGCTTGCTCTATTCTTGCCCCAGATTTGGTACTGTTGGATCTCCAGATTCTAAGCCTGTCCTCCATGTCAGGGAAAACTGCAATGTCTCCAGGACTGGAAATGACAGGGGAGCAAGAATTGGGCGTGTGTCCCCCAGCTAGATGCATAAATATTTCACAATCTCAATGTCATGGTCTGAACCCTGCAGTGTCCACCCTGAAAAGCCTGGTAAGAGAGCATGAAAGACTATGGGTTACAGGAGGCTGCTGGAAAGTGCAATTCAAACACAAAAATGTGTTGTAGGCTTGGGAGAAAAAAAAAAAAGTGTAAAGACAAGGTGTTCACAACAGTAAGAGAGAACAGATCTTAATGATTCTGACCTGTGTTCTTTATCTTCATGGTCAGGAAGGGTAAACATTTGTTGGAATGTGTGTACATAGTGAAATAACTGAGATGGAGGACCACTATTTATCTAACATGGTAGCTTGGCACATTATCTCTAGAACTTTCTTTGCTTTAAAAACTTTTTTAAAATTGACGTTTACAGTAGATGTTTGTGTCCATCATTTACAGGTACTAATGGACAGGGATCACTTGGATTGTATACTTATCAAAATCTTCCCTGGGTCATGTCTCTTTAGGGATACTTGGTGTTTTTGAGGTCCCCGACAAAGCCATCTCTCTCACACACTTTTTAAAGTTAGGTCAGATTTAATTTAAGCTCCACTTTGCACTGCAGGCATTTGTTATCTTTTTGTCATGGAGAATGTTAACTTGGACCAATCCTTTCCGCTGGGCAAGTAGTTGGGATATTTTTTCTATATTCCATTGGTCTATTCTTAGAATGGTTCCCACTTTGGGAAAAAGTGTAATAACAATTGTTTTAAAACTACAGATGTGGAAGTATAAGTTGAAAAGGAAGAAAACAAGGACATTAGTTGGACAAAGCAATTAGGGGTCCACAGCAACAAATACATTTCTGGAACACTGTATATGGTGTGGCCTTTCTCATCCAGCCATCAGCAGGAAATTCTATTTTGAGTTGGTTTTCTAAGAGGAAAATGCGTCATTCTGAAGCACTCACCTTTAATCACCCTATTCTTCATATCCAACAGAATTATTTGTGTATAGCTAGTCCTGGTTGGAAATGAAGGGGATCTGGCTACGGAAAAGTTCCCACTCTAAATATACTACATCTGCCACCAATTGACAAGATTTAAAGAAAATAGTCATCTCTTTGGAACTGAGATTGTTTTGACTTTTATTCACTAATATTGAGTGAATATTTTCTATGTGACAGGCACTCCTCAAATTGGGTTTCTGCCACACAAAAATAAAAAATAGACAAAGGCACAGAAGAATATCACTTCCCGACAAAGCCAGCAAAATAATTCCCAGTTTCTGACTATAATAACACACATATTTTTTAATAACATTGCACACATATAAAAACAGAGAGAAGACATTCTTAGAAGCAAAGATGAAAGAAACCAGACATATTGAATTCCTGTGTCTAATTAATATAACTTACCTCAAGTTATAAATGTTGACCATCTCCTAAACTATGAGTCTATTTTCATCTTTTCTCAGTACTACTGCCTCTCATACTCTTTATTTAGAAGCTTCTACATCTTCTAGAATCATAAACCACAACATTTTTGGAGTGTCACTAATAGCATTCATAATGCCAACCTGATGGAATATCTTCTCTGATACAATATTTCCAAAAATCATTATTTATATTAAATAATTTCATCAGACCTCTCTTTAATACCCCCCTGAGGCTCTCCTCAACATTCATGAAAAAACTTAATTTTTCCTTAGTACATATGTATTGCATAATTTCCTACTGTCTACTTTATTTCCTCTTTTAACATCTGCCTATCTGTTACCTTGCTCTTTCCTGCCTTTTTACTTGTTTATCTCTCTATGATTTGCATTATTATCTCCCCTTACTTTCTTGACCTCACAAATATCTATTCATCTTACCCAAAGTCAGTTCAAATATTACCTCTTCTAGGTAATTTTCCCTAACACTATGTGATTTCAATCTACCCATTTAAGACTCTATTTGTACCTTTATTATAAGCACTATATGGTAAACATTGGTTTTCTCATTCATTTCTCTAACTAACCTATGAAACCTTAGAGTCATCCTTGATTTCTCTCTTTCTCTCATATCCATTAGGAAATTAATTCATTTAGCTCTACCTTCAAAATATATGTGGAATCCGGCAATTTCCTGCTACCTCTCCTCTACGTTCTGAGTCCATGTGACTAACATGAGCCTGGATTTCTGCAATAACTTTCCAACAGGTCTCTCTGTGTCTTTTCCTAACTCTGAGTCCATTCTCAACACAACAGCGAGACTGTTTTTTAAAACATGTAAATCAGCTTAAATTTCTACTCCCACAACTCTGCCATGGCTCCCTACTTCACATGAAGAAAATGCCAACTCCAGCAAGTGCCTACATGATCAAGTTCCCTAAGTACACCCCCCTTCTCCCCCGCCCCCCCCCGCCCCCCCCCCCCCTCAACTCCTACTGTTCTATACCTGCCACCACCTTTGGTTTCTTTATGTTACTGGATCATAACATCTCAGGGTTTTTGTACTGGCAATTTTTCTTACTGAAATATTCTTGCCCTAGAGAGCCACATGGGTAACCCCTTCATCTACATAAAGTATATGTCCAACTGTCACCTTCTCAATGGAGCCTGCCCACATGACTAGCCTGCAACTCCTGTCCAACACTGGCCCTCTTAACCCCTTCACCCTGATCTACTCCTTTTTTCCACAGGACTTACTTCCTTCTGACATAGTATTTATTGTGTTGTTTGTGCCTCCCTCTCCTATCATATGAACTTCATAGTGCAGGGGGTTTTTGTTTATTCACTGATTTATTCTGAATGCCTAAAGCAATACTTAACAAATAGTGAGCTATTGAAAAATAGTTGTTAAATCAGTAAGTAACCAAATGAATGAGAAAATGAGAACAGGATCCATGAATTAGTCCTCTTTCTTCTTTTAGACCTAGTACAGTGCCTGACACACAAACACACCCACAGTGGCTACACAATTATTGCTAATAGAATAAATATATGAATAAATAGATAACTGAACAAATGATTGGAGAAATGCTTGGAAGACCTAGTGAGTCTCTGATTTATCTCTGACTAGATTACAGTCTATGTTATATATGGTCTTTGATTTTAAGATGCTTCCTGTCTCTCCGGGAAAGAATAAGACCGCCCACATATGCAGTTTTAAGTATGAATCTACCATTCAGAAATAATTACTAGTCTTGGCTTTCCTGCTCTGCCCTGGAAATTAGGTTATTGCTGGCCAGCTAAATTGCTAAATCCTTAATTATAGGCATTCCTAATAATTTTCATCAGGATCCTAACTAACCATTCTTATGTCATAAATTCTTTTACTCCATACATTTTATATCTAATGTTCTCCTCTAATATGATGCCCTCTAGATCATACTCTATGATTGGATCCAATAAGATGGAAGTCCCCTCTTTTTAGGTTCTGTGCACCAAGTTCCAAATTGGAAGTGTTTGTGGTGGGAATTCTACAGCACAAATAGTGTGTCCAAGAAATCAACTCAATTTTGACCCTATCAACTTTGAGATAGCATCAAACCCCACAGGTTAAAGGTTCAGCTCTACAGGGGTGCTCGGCCTCCTGCTTCAGATGCTAGCAGCAATTGTCACCTGTGCTGACAGATTGAAGGTTCCAACAACTCCCTCCTTGGGTTCAGTGAATTTGTCAGAGTGGCTCACAGAACTCAGAGAAACAGTTTACTTACTAGATCAACAGTTTATTATAGAAAGATATAACTCAAGAACAGCCAGATGGAAGAGAAGTACCAGGCTTGGACTTTCCATGCTCTCTTGGGCATGCCACCCTCTCTAAATCTCCATGTATCTGCCAACCCTGAAGCCCTCCCTACCTTGTCCTTTTGGATTTCATGGGGGCTTCATTAATTGTCTTGACTGAATGAGCCATTGGTCATTGGTTTGATTCAACCTGTAGCCTTTCTCTTCTTCCCGAAGGTTGAAATGGTGGAGATGGGCAATGAAATCTCTAACCCTCTAATCACAAGGCTAGTTCTCCTAGCAACTAGCCCTTATCCCTAGGTTACCTTAGGGCTTCCAAAGGTCATCTTCATTGCTTTTATCACAGAAAATCACAAGGGTTGTATAAGCTCAGTGCCAGAAATGAGATCCAAGACCAAATATATACAGTATTTCTTATTATAAATCATTATCTCACACCCCAAACAAGGAAGATAGTGCTATAGTCTTAGAGGAGTTAGTTATTCCTCCTTCGGAAAAGAGCCATTTGAGTGTCTTGCTTTTGACCAATGTTTGCTCACAGTGTGTCATGTTTGGCTTGATGGAGATGATCTTGTTCATTTTGGAAAACTATTTTGACCGTGTAGATTATTGAGTAAGATAACTAGAAAAGATAACATGTACAGGAGTTTATTTTCTTCTGAAATTTTAAAATTTATTTCACTTATATAAGGTGCCTAAGGGGGAAGAATTAGCATAAAAATGAGATACCTATATATGGAGAGATCAGCAAGGAGAAATCCAGACAAACAAAAGAACTCGATCCCAATAGAATACATGCTTTGAAATGTTGTGTATAATTCACCAATCCTTTCATAGTCCACAACAAAGTCTTTTTGCATCCTGGTTTGAACAAGTACTCTGTCAGTCTGAGCTTGAAAGAGGGAAGTGATAAAGCCAGGTTCTAAAGCAGATACTCCCTCTTGCCCAAGGGTGTAGAGGATGTTATTTATTAAGCTGTGATGCGAAATGCCTTTGTATGGTCAGATGCTCTACTCTCTGGGGTGCTGGTCCCTTGGATAATCAAATTCAAACTAACATATTAAATTAACTCAGCATTAATCACTAGATGAAGTCCAGGGGCAGATTACTGAAGAGGGCATTGAAATGGAATGGGATACTTGAAGATTGTAGGGGGCAGGGCATATAAATAAAAGCGAGGATAATTGCATTCTATTTTAAGCAAAGTTCATGGAAATCTCTATTTGTTTTCATTATGACAAAAATCAATTAGTCTATATTTGGAAATGTTTCTGTCAGACTGTACCAAGTCTACGGGAAATCATTATGTTGACATCAATAATAAAACAGTTTACACATTTAATATTTATTTTTCCCTAAAGAATATCATAGCAAAAAATCATTCATCAATAGAAAAGCCTACACTTTTCCAATGTAGAGGTTTATCATTGGTCACAGAAGACAAAAATCCAACTAAGATCATGTAAAAGAGAGGCAACAGGTATGTGCATTAGTGGAGACGCAGTTACTATGATCAGAGAAAGAGTGATTTGGGAGCTACCTGGCCCAGGTGTGAATTCCACTTCTCCACTTGCCCCAAGACCTCGACAGTTACTTAAGCTTTTTCTCTCTAGTTTAAATTATTTTTTATTTTTTTAAATATATTTTTATTGATTTCAGAGAGAGGAATGAACAGGAAGAGAGAGATAGAAAGATCAATGATGAGAGAAAATCATTGATTGACTGCCTCCTGCATGCCCCATAGTGGGGATCAAGCCTGCAACCCAGGCATGTGCCCTGACTGGGAATCAAACCGTGACCTCCTGGTTTATAGGTCAGCACTCAAGCACTAAGGCACACCAGCGGCCAGGCTAGTTTAAAAATGTTTAAATGGTATTCAATATTTCCACTTCCTGGGACTTTTGTGAGAAGTTATGTGAATTACATAAAGTTTATGTGAATTACAATTACAATTCCTGGCATAGAATAAATACTTGATGTAATAGAGTTATAGATGAGATGACAATGATGGCTAACTTTAATATAGTTCCATGACTATAATTTTCATTCATTAGATTATTATTTCATATACCACTCCCCGCCCCAACCCCCATCCCTCACCCCTCTCTGGCAGGAGCAAAATGGGGCCAAAACCTGCATGCTCCTCCCCAGCAACTCTGTCCTAATTACCTCGAGGCTGACAACACCGAGATTATTGTGGCTTGTATACCTGTTTTCCTCAATCACCAAATAAAGCCCACAACTTCCAGGTTACCTGTTAACTTCCAAATCTAGTTCCCTAGAAATTCTTTATATCTCATCTCTCATTTATTTCCAACTCCCAAAACCCACTCTTCTCTGAAATTTATAGTTGGCTATCAGCAAAATTCCCTATGTTCTCTCTTTTTTCTGTATTTCTCTCCCAACTTTCTTCTCTACTGAAACCTGACTTTTCTGGGAGCCCTACCAATTAATATTTGTTTGGCCTTTCACTTCTCTCTATTCCTGGGATGGTGTATTCCTTGTTACTTCTAGAACATCTTTTCCCTTTCTTCCCCAAAACAAAACAAAACAAAAAACTGAGTCTACCATGGGTTAGCTATACTACAATCATCACTTCTTGCTAGAATCATTTATCATTGCCAAGATGTCACTCATATTCATTCCTTGCAGATTGTAGCTCCTAGTTAACTGTCACTTTCTACAATAGCACACCTGGGAGAATTCATCATAGTTTAAATGTTTATGTCTGATTGTTCCAAAACCCAGATTCTTAATTCTTTAATTCTCTAAAATGAGTCTATTCCCCACCCTACCAAAGCCAGAATGTCATGATCATATCCCAGACTTCGTCATTTCCAAAAACTACAACCCCCACAAATCTCATTTTCAAGTATCTCACTCTCCATTTAAACCTGTCTTCGTAGCTCCTCCTTTCTGGTGCCTCAACTTCTACAATTATTCAACCCAATCAGCACCTATAGTCCATTAATCCTGCCTCCTTTTCACTGCCCTTTATTTTTCTCATTCTTTTACTTCCCTCTCTAACCAGTGATATATCATAGTCCAAACTATAATCACCCCTCACATCCACGTCAAATCTTTTGTCCCTCTCTCACCCTAGCTTCCTTGGCTAAATCCAGTGATTTTACTATTCTGCAGGTAAAAAGGGGCTGGAGAAAAAATACAGCCATGTGACTAGTCCCACATTCAACTGATATCTACTAATCTTAAATAGATCCTTTGTGGTAATCCTTCAACATTTCCTCAGACAATCATTTCATAAATTATTCTCTTCTCAAACCCCTAAGACCTCCTCCCCAGTATTTATGTTCAGATGATGATCTGGCTTCCCTTTCAATACGAAAATAGAATAAATCATAGAGGATTTCCATAATTTCCTATAACACATCTATTATCCTAGCTAATGCTTCCCATCCTATCTGTTCATTAGATTCCATCCTCTCTCACCTACTCAGACATCATTCCATTGATTCCCTCTTTCCTGCTGCATCATCAATTTCCCTTCATTAGAGCAACATTCCAGTAAGCACAGACAGAGGAGAATGGAGTTGGGGGGCCGGGGGGGGGGGGTTGAAAATGAGGAAGGGATTAAGAAGTACAAATTGGTGGTTGCAGAATAGTGACAGAAATGTAAATTCCAGCATAGGGAACATAGTCAATAATACTGTAATGACTATCTACGGGGCCAGGTGGGTACTTGAAATATTGGTGGACCACCCTATAAAGTACATGATTGTCTAACTGCTATGCTGTACATCTGAAACTAATACAAAATAATATTGAATGTAAATTGTAATTGAAAAAATGTTAAATGTTAAAAAAAATGAAAAAAATCTTTCCTAATCCTGTATTCTCTTTATTTAACATCTTATTTCTATAATACTTTTAAATAAAAAAATACATTTAAAAATTAACTGTTCACTGTTTCCAATTCCTTACCTTCCTTGTCTCTCAAACACCTGATTAAATCAAGGTTTTGTACCTCTCAAAACACCACTACAATTTTCAAAGTTAGCAATGATCTCTTTTTGCTAAATATAATGATTACTTTTCAGTCTTCCTCCCAGATGACTTATCATTAGGATGTCCCAACTCAATATACAGTGACTCCCTCAAGCCACACAATTCATAATTAAATCCTATCAACAGTTCTTTCAAAAGATATCTGGAATCTAACTCTCCACATCCATGACAACCACCTGAGGCCATGCCAGCATCACCTGTGGCTGGATAACTGGTAGGTAGGACTGCTGACTGTGTCCTTGATTCTGTCTTTGTCCTTTACAGTCTATTCTCAAGATAGCAGTGAACTTAACCCTTGTAAAACATAATTGGCTTCCATCACCCTCAAAATAATCTGTAACAGAGGTCATCAAACAACTGCCCACACATCAAAGCCAGACAGTAGACTGTAGCAAACAAGCTAAGAATCACAGTTATATTTTTAGGGGGTGCAGAGGCAGGAGAAAAACTGGAAGAAGAGGAAGAAGAGACAGAAGGAGAAGCAGGAGGAGGAAGGGAAGAGAGGGGAGAAGCAGAAGGAACAGAAAGAGGAAAATATGCAACAGGGACCTTATGCATCCTGCAGAGCCTAGAGTATTCACCATTGGTTCTTTATTTGCCATCCCCTGACCTACATAAGCTGTCTCTCTTTAACTCTCTCACTTTCTGACCTCCTCTACTTTAACCATATGAACATTCTTGGTTTCTTTTCCCAATGTCCAAACATGCTCTGTCTCAAGGCTTTTGCACTAGCTATTCCCAATGCTATGTCTTCCCTAGATACCCATCCATACATGGGAATCTCCACCTATTTCTGGTCTTTGTTCAAATGCCACTCTTTCAATGGGACTTTTGTTGATTTCTCCTTTAAAAAATGTAACATTTCTCCTCCCATAGACTTCCTATATTATTTCCCTGCTTCATTTTTTCTCTAGACACTTATCATTGTTGGTTTGCAAACTGACCCCCACACAGGGAGAGCACTGAGAGACAGAAGAAAGAGGCAGACAATTCCAGATTGCTAGGTGGCAGATCTAATAAGCAAGGGAATTTATACATGAGGCTGTCCTGGGTTTCCACAAGATGATTTGACCTCTGCCCCACCTGCCAGAATCTCAGAAGTGTATATACTGTCCAGATGGTCCCACCAACACATTGTTCTCTCAAGACTGTGTCCTTGAAAATAGCTCCCAGTGTAGGAACCTTGGGCAGAACATCTATTCCAAGGACAGAAGAGGGGTGAGGAGCCACCAATTGGCTGGATACAATTCTTGGGTCAACCAGTGACAATATCCTCTTGATAACTTTCTTCAACAACCACTATTTAGCATACTGATATTTAACTCATGTTTTATTGACTGTGTTCCCCAAACTAGAATGCAAGATACATGAGAACAGCAATATATGTTCAATTTATTTATAGCAATGTACTCAGCATATATGACAGCACCTTATATGTAATAGAGGCTCAAAAATATTTGCTGAATCAAAGAAATATATTTTGAACTCTGTTAGGTTTTGGTTACATAAATATGTATATGTTTTTTCAGTCTTGCAGCTAAAGTTAATAAACAGAAATGCTGAAGTTTTCTCTTGATTTGCAATGTATTTTGGTTGTGTTTGTTGTTATTATCATAAGACGCATTCTAGTATTTACCTGAGCTGAACCCAGTATAAGAGGCAGGAGTTCTCAGCAGGCATAAATAAATGAGAGTAGGATGTGTTATTATGCCTTTCAGTAACTGCTACCCTTAGTCTAATCTTCTAACGATAAACTGTCCTTCTTCTATTCACATATCTCTCTGCCCTTCTCTCCCCTTTCACTTCCTCTTTTTTCATTCCAAAGATATTTGTAAAAGTGAGAGAAAATAAAAGAACTAACTAAACTAAAAAAGATACATTATATTCTAAGTTAAAGACCCAGACTTATAAACTAGGAAATAACAAGTAAATTAATGAAAGAGGGAGCAAAAGATCAGAAAAGTGAGCCAGGAGGCCACTTCCATGTATGACCATCACAACAACCCTGCATAAAGGTGCTGCCATGGATGCTGATGCTGTATCATCATAAAGAGGTTGGTAAGGTCACACAGAAAGCTTGATCCTCATATCAATCAAGTAAAAACTGCTGTTTTTATCCATGGCCATCAACTCTCTAATTATGTAAATAAAAGTACAGTATAAATCAACCTTAATTTGCTCTCACTTTCGTAATCATCATCAAAGCAACACTCTATTCATGTTGAGTTTATAGAAACATCCTTGACCATGAATTTCAGGACAATAAATTATCAACTGATCTCAGACATCTGAGACTCCTTTCCATTCATAATCCCACCAATTAACTTTACTTCTTTCTATCCCTGTGGGTTGAAATCTCCTGGCTGTTCTCTTTTCCTTCCTCTGGATGATTCTGACTTTTGTCCAGTTATGTCAGAAGCTGTCCCTGTCAATAATAATAATCAGGAAACAGAACACAAACCAAAACTAGACAAGATGAGGTGAGTTTAATAAAATCCCATTTTTAAACACAGAGGCAACGTTTGGCAGGGGGAAGGGGGATGCAATGATGCAGTGCCCCAGGGTTACTGAGAAAGACACAGAATAGGAGTAATAACAGAACTCAGAGGAAGTGCTCTCTGGAGAGGGCCACCTAAGAGCAACTTGCAGGGGGGACAGAGTCACCCCAGAGAACCTGCAGGAACCTCCTTCCAGACTCCAGTTCTCTTGTTGGTGCCTCCCATTGACAAGATCCAACCAGAAGCCATAGGACAAGAAATATCGCTGTTAGAGTCCATACAGGGCATTCTTCCAGGAGAGGGAACGGGAAAGAGGAGTAGAGAGTGATCTGGAGCATTACATGTAATCATTGGCTAATTGCAATCTGAGTCAGATACTCTTCACAGACAGTTCTCAGATCAACCAAAATATTCAGGGCCACAGAGAAAGAAGGAGCACGTTAAAGAAACAGCATACAGCTTGCAGTTCATATTGCAAAAGACATTTGTGATGCGGGATCAGATTCTCATTCCAGGTAAATCCGTGGGAGGATTTCTGTAATTTCTTCAGGTTAAAGGTTAATCATGACTATGTTCATAAATTTGTCAGACAGCATGACTAATAGGGCATGAGAATCTTTATTAAATAAGCCTCATTCGTTGCATCTAAAACGCAAACCCAGTGGGTTTCTGAACTGCAGTGTCAAGTCCCTCTGCTCTTTCGCTCCTTCCAACCTTGTTCTGTCCCTGCTCCCATTCCAGGTCACCGTTCAGCATACTAATGCCAAGCCTGCTTTTACCCAAAGTGCCTGTGTCGTATGCTGTCATATATATACTGCGGGTTGGATCTCAGCCAGTGGAATTAAATGAAATGGCTTTCTGTCAGGCTGAATACTAATTATGTCTTCATGCCAAAGCGAGGTCTGCATAATGACATCATTTGCAAGTAGGCTGGAGGTTGAAGCTCAGACTTTGCTCTGATATTTATGGATGTAAGCAAAGTGGTTCTAGGCTGTGTCACCTACCAGTTTTGTGTTGATTTCTGTGTTTCATAAATTTGGCTTTGAAAATCCACGGCGCTTTCTGGGTGACACTGTGGATTAAGTAAATTTGTTTCTGCCTATGTTAGCTGTCTTCCCATTTCAAGGCTTTAAACCCACACCCCCGTGTCCTAGGGCAGCCTTTGGGACACTAATTTTTTGCATTGTCAAAAGCCTGTGATCCCCTTCCCATCCCTCATGTGCTTAATGTGATGAAATATCTGATTTTCTGAGGATGTCAGTTTATATCTGTTGGTAATTCTCAAAATTTTCTCATTTTGAGCACTGTCTGCACCTCAATCTCAGCAGCCTATCAGAAATAATAATATTCTTCACCCTTCAGATGAGGCTTACATATATTATCACATTTACTGTGTTCAATTAGCTAAATTACAGGCAGACCTCAAACAAAGTTGTTTCATTCAAGATTGTTTAGTAATAATGTTAATGAAAAGAAAAATCAATTCCCAGCTGGGGCCACTGACTGTGTGGAGTTTGCAAGTTCTCCCCATGTCTGCGTGGGTTTTCTCTGACACTGGTCTCCTCCCATATCCCAAAGATGTGCACGTGAGGTGAATGGTGTGTCTGCTTGTCCAGGCCTGAGCGAGTGTGGGGGGGTGTGAGTGGGCCTGCCATGGAAGGGTATCTTGTCCAGGGTGGGGTCTCACCTGCACCCTGAGCTGCCAAGGCAGGCTCTGGCTACCCAGAACCCTGAACTGAAATCAGCAGGTTGGAAAAGAATTCTCTCCCTTTTTTATTCATCTTTCTGAAAAGTATATATAGATCACATTTAGTATTCAGAGTGTTTGGGGCTTTTATTTAGGAGCTTAGTGATATTTTTGTGAGCAGGCAATATGCTGTAGGAACTTAACTCATTTATATCAATTAACCTGTGGTCAAATTATTTTCATTGTACGTCGTTTTGTTTAAAGTCACATTTTCCCAGAACCTATGGACAGCATTAAATGAGGACTTAACTGTACTAATAAATCCACATTATGATCATAATGAGAAGAGCCTCTCTGAGCCCTCATTTTTCTCTCAATCGGCATTTTAACAGTTTTTGTTTTTTTTTATAGGAGTAACTTAACTATGAGAATAAAAAGATAAGAGACAGACTAATGTTAAGGGAAACCCACAGGGAATAAAAGTTTAGGTCAGGGGAATGCTATGATTATCTATCCAATTCAACACATACATAATATGCTCTTTTTAAAATTTTAGGCACCTTGCTAGGTATATGAAGTGTTAGGGAGACTAATAGATGTGAGCTATGCTCCAACATCTCATAGTTTTATGGAATCACAGAATGAGAATCAGGCAGGTTGTCGAGAGACATCGTGTTTAGGTCAGTCTATATTGACCTAGGGAGGTGTGTAGCCTTGGCAAACTACTTAATGGTTTTGGCCATTTAATGACAAGGATGCAATTAATGACCACAAATTATAAGGGCTCTAAAATTATCTTCTTGTCCCAGGCTATAATATATTCATATTACATTCATTCTTTTTCTTTTTTAAAAAAATATATTTTTGTCGATTTCAGAGAGGAAGGGAGAGGGAGAGAGCGATAGAAACATCAATGATGAGAGAGAATCATTGATTGGCTGCCTCCTGCATGCCCCCTATTGAAGATCAAGCCCACAACATAGGAATGTGCCTGGACAGGGAATCAAATTCTAACCTCCTGGTGCATGGTATTCAACCACTTAGCCACACCAGGCTAAACTAATTCTTTTTAAATTTTAAAAAATTTACTGTCATCATGCAAACATAATTTCTTTCAGTTGCTGTCAGAGAACAGCCATCATTCCTAAACACTACACTGGTTCCACGGATTTTGAGAGTGGCAGTAACAAGTTAGGGACTCAGGACACTGGTGATCTTTAACCTAAATATTTGGCCTACAGAAATATGTTTTCCAAATGAATGGTCCATATTGCTTAGTCCCCAACAAATGTCCCTTATATGTCTTATATCTATTTTTTAGCTGAAAGGAAGTTTATGTTCCTTTCTGCTGTATTATGTAGAAGCAGGGTAGAAGCATACTCAAAAACAAAAAAACAAATGTCAACAAGATTCAAGACAGTGAAATATAAAGTCTAAGGTCAAATCTCCAGACCAACACCCAGGGTAACTCAATAGCAATCCACCACTGACATTTTGGTCAAAAATTTATTTTTTTATTTGCTTTTACTACTATCATTACAAGGCATGGCTAGAGTTGAAACTCCTGGAATTGATAAGGCCCTAACCTTGTGTTCTGATCCACTTGGAGAAAAAAAAAGAAAAAGAAAAAGATCTCCATCTGCCCAAGACTTCTGTATATGCTTTGGAAAATGATCCATCATGAGAGTAATCATTAAAACATTTTAAATTATACCAGTCATTATATAATGTATACTTGATTTGGTGTAATTGATTTTTTTTTTAAATAATGCAGAGTGTGACCCTTAGGTTCACTCGATTCCCTGAAAGAAGGGCCAAGATGCTGACCAGAGCCAATAAGCTCCTTGCACTTTGTGCAAAGATGGTATGTACAATTGTGTTTATCCTGGTGTCAATGGCATAAAAGGCATTATTTAAAAATTAAAGTATATTCCAGATAGGGTTGGCCAACAAATAGGCACCCAGGTCAAATGAGCAATGGCTTCTTATCAAAACCATCTGAAAACATGACTATCTTTAAATATTTTAGGAAATAAAAAGGTCAGTGTAAGAAAAATCCTTCTGCCATAGCTGGTTTGGCTCAATGGATAGAGCATCACCTGCGGACTGAAGGGTCCCAGGTTTGATTCTGGCCAAGGGCACATGCCTGGGTTGTGGGCTTGATCCCCAGTAAGGGGCATGCAGGAGGCAGCCAATCAATGATCCTCTGTCATCATTGATGTTTCTATCTCTCTCTCCGTCTCCCTTCTTGGAAATCAATAAAATATATTTTTTTAAAAGAAAAGAAAAGAAAAATCATTCTGCTCCTTTGTGTTGTCTTATGATGGAATGAACTCTTTGGAAAAACATGAGTCGCTGCTACCTTGCTCCCAAAATAATTTAAGGTGGTATTCAAGGATAAATAAAATATTGGCAAGTTATATGAATGAAATATAAGCAACTATATACACTGAGTGGCCAGATTATTATGATTAGCCAGATTATTATGACCACCTCATCAGTACAGTGAAGTGAATTAGTTATGCAAATAATAATAATAATAATAATAATAAAACCTTGAGAGTATTTGCTTAGGAAGTTTTCAATATTCAGTATTTTTGGAAGTGTCAATGAAGTACTGATGGGGTGGTCATAATAATAATAATCTGGCCGGTCATAATAATCTGGCCACTCAGTGTATAGGAGAAAGTAGGCTCCTAGTGGCTCCATGACCACCAGGGTGTGTAGAAGAGAGTGCCATGTACAAGGCTGAACTAAATAGTGCAGGAGAGTCATCAATCTTAAGAGATATGAGTGAGGTAAATGCTGTATCAAATATCTTACCCAAATGCAGACAATCTTTCTTCAATAATTCTGACACATGATAATCAATACTGGATTTTATTGGTTGCTAGTGTCTTTTCATGTCAATGCCTCCTAGGGCAGTCCATTCTGCTGAGGGATAACCGACTGCGAGAAAGTTCTTTCAGTTGCACTAAAATCTGCCTCTGTTTAACTTCTCTTCACTGTTCTGAGCTTTATAGCCTCTGGAATGGCCCAGATGAAACCTACTCCTTTTGAATAGCAGCTCTTTCAGAAACTGGAGACTGATATTACCTTCCTGTGAACCTTTTTTTTTGCCCAATGGTGAAGAGCTGGGGCTTTGAAGCCAAATAGACTTGGGTCTGAATTCTGTATTCACAACACAATTGCTTTTGATTTCGGATAAGTTACTTATTATCCTCTGAGTCTATTTCCTCAGTTTCAAATGGGGAAATAATAGCTACCTAAACAAGTAATTGTGAGCATGAAAATATTATATAAAATAAAGACAGCAAGTAAGCATAATACTTGTTGCATAATATATGTTCAACAAATTTCCCCTCACATCCTCTCCAGGTATCTGACATTTTATTAAAATTGCCTATGTGTAGATTCTTTGTTATCATATCACAAACCATTACGCCCACTATAATTCTAAATTTCAGAGGACATGAAATTTTTTATCAGTGAAATGCACACATTTATAGCAATGGTTTTCAACCTTACATGATTCAACACTTTTTATAGTAAATATTCTGTAATGCTCTCTTTATTATCTTCAAAATACATTAATTGAAATTAACCCAGCTGCAAAAATAATTTCAAAAAATAATATAATATCCTAAGTGTAATATAAAGGAAACTATGTGAAAGTAATCCTATCTAATAAAGAGGGAATATGCTAATTGACCCTCATGCCATCGCAAAGATGGTGGTGCCCACAGCCAATAAGGAGGAAATAAACTAATTGACTGCCCCACCCTCAAAGATGGTGGCGTCCACAGCCAATAAGGGGGGAATATGCTAATTGACTGCTACGCCCTTAAAGATGGTGGCATCCACAGCCACAAGATGGCGGCGCCCAGTCCCCTCAGCCCCTCAGCCGCCCAGGGCCGGCCCGAGGCACAGGCAAGCCTCAGATGGCGGCTGCCCAGCCACCCAGGGCCAGCCCGAGGCTCAGGTAACTAGGGCTGGCCGAGGCTTGCACTGTCGGTAGTGGCAGCAGCAGAGGTGTGATGGGGCATCACCTTCCCCTGATCTCCAGGTCGACTCCCGCCCCTGAGGGCTCCCAGACTGTGAGGGGGGCAGGCCGGGCTGAGGAACCCACCCTCCAGTGCATGAATCTTCATGCACCGGGCCTCTAGTCTATATATATATGACTAAAATGCTAAGTGCCCATCTGACTGGTCGCTATGACACACACACAGGGGGCAGATGCTTAATGCAGGAGCTGCTGAGCTTCAGTGACTTGGCAGCAGTGGTTCTTGGGTGATGCACTCTGAAACCAGAGAGATGGGAGCCTGATTCCTCACAGGGCCATGCGATTCCACCTCAGCCATGGGTTATGTTGTTACTGGGGCGTTGTTGGCCCTGAATCTGGTTTACTGCACACTTACATTTGCATTCCACACCCTGTACCACAGCAACTTTGCAGAGTGCCCTCTCACACTCCAGGACCCCTCAGAGGATGTCAGAGAGCCATTTTTGGCAGGATCCCGGCAGGCCAGGCTGAGGGATTCCACCTGCCGAGGGCCCTCCCCCCTCCTTACTCCACAGACACCAGGGAGGGACCGAGGGATGTTGGCTCCTGGGCGTGTCCAGCCCATCTCATCCAGTCCCGCCCCACCAGCCACCTTCTAATTAATTTCCTTTCAATGTGCATGAATCCATACACCGGGTCACTAGTATATAATAAAATAATGTGTATTTCCATATGCAAATACACATTTCCACAAGACTACATTGGCAGATATAATAAAGAAAAGAGATGATTATATCGATAATAAAATTTCCATTAATGCAGCAACCAAATGCCAGCTGATACAGGAGTGCATAGCATGGCTACCAGTGACAAAATTTTCTGAAATTATAAACAAGCTCCTGGTAAAGTTCTGAACAAAAACCAATCTTTTCTTTTGGACATAGTTACATGCCTGGAAAATTCACTATAATATTAATACCATGCAAAAGATATAGAGATTTTATGTTACATAAAGTTAGGTATTAAGCTGATTATTAGAAATAATTTTTACCTGCAGGACATTTGAAGGTCATAAATGATATCTGACAATTCTCTGAAGTTTTGACCTGAGAATTGCTGGTTAGTAATGCTCATCATAGCAAAAAGACTCCAGTAAAAAATACAACCATGATTTTTCTGAAGCACCTCCACTGAGAATCACTGTTTTAAGGGTTCCAGATTTATCTGTACACCTATTCTTTATTTCAGCCTTTTTTTTTTTTTCTTGTAGGAGCAACTATAGTATCATTTGGTAGCATATCTGCAAGTTTTGGGTTCTGAGTCAGGGCTACTTCCTTAAAATATGTTCTCAATTTTACCCTTTAAAATAAGCTATGTCTGTCATATTGAGGTATTTAGATGTTAAAACCTAAATTCTGTATCTTACGTTTATTTTTGCCTAATTTAATTTTCTTTGTTTCAGTTCATCTTTTCAGTCTATCATTTGAATTTTTATTCTGACATATCATATTTTCTCTTCCTGATTTTCATCACCTATAAGTTAGATAAGCATTTTTCATCTGTCTTTATCCAAATTGCTACTAAAAATGAGAAATAAGACACAATGACAGAGATGTGTGAACTTGACTTGAGACTTCCCTCCATGTGGACGTAGCTCATTACACATCACCCTGTTATTAAGAAGTATGCAGCTGAAAGGGATCCATGAAAGATGTGGTCAACAGTCTTGCTAAAACTACATCCATAATATGTTTCTCTTTTTTTCCTTTTTTTTGGTATTCTTTTTCTCATTGTATTTTTCTTATGTGTGAAGTTAGCAATATTACCATTACATCTAATTGTAGAGGGAAATGCTCACTCTGTAAACCTGTTTTGGCCTTTAGCAGCAGTAATGTACCTTTCTAAATATTTTGCATGCCTATTTTTTATAACACCATGAAGGACTCTGACAGCCCTGGCTCAGTTGGTTGGAGCATTGTCCCACGCACCAAAAGGTTGCAGGTTCAATTCGTGGTCAGAGCACATACCTAGTTTGTGGGCTTGGGTTCAATCCCTGGTCGGGGCATGTACAGGAGGCAACTAATCGATGATGTTTCTCTCTCTCTCTTTGATGTTTCTCTCACTTTCTCTCTCTCTCTAAAATCAATAAAAACATACCTTCAGATAAGAATTTTTTAAAAAAAAGAATTCTGACATAATATTCAGTTTTAAAATATTACTACTAGTATATTAGTTTAGTTGCTATAGAAGCTAGACTCTCAGTGATTTAACACAATAGAAGCTCATTTCTTACTCAAAGTTCAATCTGTGGGAGGGAAAGATGGGTTCTGCTTTACTAAATGATTCGGGCAGTCCCATTAGCCTACATTGTCTTCACTATGTAGATCCCAAGCTCATCCTGATGCTGACATACATCTAACAAAGCCAGGTAAATGAGAGCAGAAGGTCATATAGGAAGTTTTATGGGTTAGGTTAAAAAACAACATACATCACTACTGTCCACATTTCACTAGCTAGAACCCACACGGTCACACCTAAATGTAAGGGAGTCCGGTAAACATAATCTTGCTGTCTGCCTAGAAGAAAAGGAAACAGATTGTGGTTATCTAGTAGCAGTCTCTGCACTATCATCCTTAGATCTGTGCCAGGGGGCCTCCTGCTCTGAGCACCCATTCAGGCATCCCTACATTTTGGAATATCTTTCTCAAAATGCTCTAAGTCACACTCCTGTGCCTTGGAATAGCCAGGGCCAGCAGTGTTCTCTGGGCAGTGCACCTAGAGTCCAGACCTGACCCCATGTGAATCTCTATCATTAGAAAGATCAGCCTCAAAATTTCAAAGTCTCATTCCAGTAGCTGGGACCTGTCAGGGCAGTAGTGCTTTCCAGGAGCTATGTGGACCACAGTCCTTGCTGCTCCACTTCACGGTGTTCTTTGACCCTCTACCCAGACAGTGGGGTTTATTAGATATTTCAATGATATTGGGCCACCAAAATGATTCTAACATATTGGTTTAGAATGACTTTTAGTCAAGACAGAACACAGGACAAGCCCAGAGATCTGGACTACCAATGGTCTACTGCCAGCACTTGGGGATGAGTCCCATGTATAGGTCCCTAAATGGATTCTCACCCCTCTATGTTGAACCATGGTACTTCCTCATATCTATAGCACCCAGGGGCAGTATGGTTGTACACAGCCAAAATTTATTCTTGGATCTCCCCACCATCAGTACCCAGGGAGGTCGCCCACTCTCTTTCACAGGTTCTGCACCATGTTCCAGGCAGTTCCTCTGGAGTAGCTACACCTAATTCCTCTGGAGGCAATGAGGCCTTTACTCCACAATGCCAATGGGATCTCTTGATTAATGTCCTCTGGCCTCCAAAAGAATATGTGAGGTTGTGTTCTTCTGAGTCAGGCATCAGCCATGCTGATGAGGGAGGGACATTGGTGGAATGAATGAAACCATTCTTCTTGCTTTGAACACAGGGTCCTCGCCCTCTTCTCCACTGGTGGCAGTGTGTGGAAGACAGAGGTATGGACAACACTGAACAAAATCACATTCACAGAATGTGTTTAAGAGAAGATGTAGTTGGACATGCATTGTTTTATGTTAATCATAAAGTTAACAGGTCCAGAAAATGATAAATAACTGTTTACATTTCCCTTTATACTCTAGATAACATTTACCTTTGTGGTTATCATCAATGAAGCATAGTAACAACTTGGAGTCATTGGGAACCAATATTCATTGGCTGCACAATGGAAGATGCAGTACCATGGGTAATGATGCAACCAGCATTGAACAACTGGGATTAGAAAAATACATATTGGCTTCCACAAACAGAATTCTAAGACCTATGGCATTGTAAGTATTAACAACATTATTACCTTTTTCTCTCAATGGGAGATATGAAATTAGCCAGAAATGATGCATTTGATAATGGAGTCCATTGACCCAGAAATCAATTTGAGAATTATTATCATCTGAACAGTTTTAATTCTGCAGATCAATGACTATGTGATGTTTTTCTATTTATGTAGATCTGCTATAATTTCTTTCCATTATGTTTTGTAGTTTTCAGTGGATGTCTTGTGTTACATCTGTGCCTTAAGTATTTAATTTTTGATGCTCTTAAAATGGAATTGTTTTCCTAATTTTATTTTCATATTGTTCATTGCTAGTGTACAGAATACATTTGATATTTGTTTATTGATTTTGTGTTCTGCATCCTTGCTGAACTTGTTTATTATATGCTTCATAGACATTGGGACTTGTTTTTTAATAAATTTATTGGGGTGACATTTGGTTAATAGGACCATATACACTGAGTGGCCAGATTATTATGACTGGCTAGAGTATTATCACCACCCCATCAGTACAATTAAGTGAATTAGTTATGCAAATAATAACAATAATAATAATAATAATAAAACCTTGAGAGTATTTTCTTAGGAAGTTGTCAATATTCAGTATTTTTGTAAGTGTCAATAAAGTACTGATGGGGTGGTCATAATAATCTGGCCAGTCATAATATTTTGGCCACTCAGTGTAGGTTTCATGTATAGATTTCTGTGTTACAAGATCTGTATTTTGCACTGTGTGCTCACCACCCAAAGTCAAATCAAGCTTTTAATGGTTAATCAGGCAGTTTATAACTCTGCCTTAGCCTTGTACACAGCCTCAAGGTCAGCCAGAGGGGAAAGTTTGGGGCCTTCTCAGGTTTTTCCTAGGCATGTACACAGCCTTGCATGTGCACCCAGCATTGTAGCCTTTTATTTATTTTTATTTTTGGTATATAGGCTTTTAGATTCCCAGGAACATAGGAAAGCTTAAGGACTTATTATTCCCCAATTTTTTCATTTTAAAGTTTTTGGTCAGCCACCTCTTAATCCCAACTAGTATTGCTATATCAGGCAGCTACAATGTTAAACATTTGTTTCTGGTTGTATTTTGTTGGGTGTTGTGTGTGTGTGTGTGTGTGTGTGTGTGTGTGTGTGTGTGTGTGTGTGTGATTTGGGGGTAAAAAAGCTCTGTAGGTAGTCCACATACAAAAAGCTCTAAGTCAGGTCAAATAAAGACATGCTCTGAGAATGAAGCTTTTCCAGACAGGCCAAATAGTGACAAACATGTGGGAATGGGGCTTTTAGGGTGCTCCAAACCCATTATCTCCCCCTCCTGTTGACTTTCCTTTTGGTTTTCACAGCTACTATAGCTGTGGGGTTGCTGGGTTTTAAGACTACTATGCACCTGAGCAGAAGGGGATATGATCAGGGCAAGTTAGAAAGCTGTAAGCTTCTCTGTTCTTAACAAGAGTTCATTGTTCATTCATCTTGAGTAAAAACATTCCTCAAATGGTTTCAAGTCTCTAGTTCATTCTCAGAGTTCTGAAACTGTTGACTCTGATTGCTCTTGTGTTTGATATTGCACTGTGTGCCCACCACCCAGTGGTGAAATGGAGGAGCAGATTTTTAGAAGGTCTCACTCCACCCTTCTGAAAGTGAGACACCACACGTGCTAGGCTAAGAAGAAACCAGACACATGCAAAAATGCATGCTATGCAAATTCACTCACATAAGAGTCAAAATCAGGTCTAACTGATTCTGCTATTAGAAATGAGGAGAGTGATTAACCTTTGTGGGGAAGGACGAGGAAGAGAGCACAGGAGGCTTCTCCGAGGCTTCCTACGTTCCGTGTGATGGTCTGCATGCTGGTTACTCAGGTGTGTTCTATCACAATATTGTATTATATGTATGTGTACGATTTGGGTATGTTTCTGTGTGTATGTTATACTTTGATAAAACCATAAACATAATAAAAAATTAGGAATAGGTTGTGAGTATAAGGGGGATAGGCAAGAGTCCTATAGGTAGCTTGGTGATATTTGAGAAGGCTATAGTGCTTAAGTTGTTAGGTGGTTCATGCATATTATTTTCATTATACTTCAAGTTTTATATGCATGTGACAAATATTCTTTGATATGGATCCAATATTACAGAATAAACTTTATTTTTAAAACTGTCAGCATTGTCTAATATCATTCAGCAGACTTTGAGGTTTAGAGACTTCATAGCTTTCTATCCTTATTTGGAAACTTAGAGTACTTACAATATGTCATTTGATGATGTTGCAATTAGCATGCATATAAACAAATCTTTGAGTATATATCTGATGGATTCCTAGGATATATTCCAAAAGTGAATTAGGGATGGGGTCAAAGTACATAAACATTTAAAATACTCTTAACATATTCACATAGTCTGTTGTGAACATTGAACAAATTAACTGCACAGAAATAGATGAGAAGCTTAATTTTTCTACTCATATCAAACACTAGAATGAATATATATATATATATATATATATATATATATACAAAATAATCTACTTATTTATATCTATATTTGTTATATATAATTTCACTGCAAACTTGCAATATGTTAAAAGAAACATGTTATCACATTTTTGTGCATTTCTTTCAGTAACAGTTGTGCTGAATATTTTCTCCTATGCTTGTTTATTATTTATCGACATTTTTGGTTTCTGACTTATTATTTTATTTATATTTGAGTGTTCCTATTATTCGTATTGATTTGTAAGCTCACTGAGGATTTTTAATTCTGTTTTCTAAAGTCTATGATGCACCTTTGATTAAGTCTAGTATTTAATTTTCTTTGATATTTTAACTTCAGCTATTGCTTGAGCACATTTGCTAAGGTTTCAATCCATTTCACCAAGCAACCATTTCATTGATGTTCAGAATAATGCACAGAATAGTTTTTCTCATGACTTCCTTTCCTTTCTTAAAATAAAATTTTCAGCTTCAATACCATCAAAGGTAATGGAGCGCTCACAGAGTTCTCTATGTTGTGACCCCTTTTGGGTTCTTAAAATTGCCTTTGAAGTAGATCCCAGAGGATGAAAAAAAGAACGTTGTGTGCAGCCCTCCTCCCTCCCCAACAGTACAGCATCAACATCCAAAGCTGCCTCTGAGACCAACAGAAATAATCCCATCAAGCCCTTTGTCCCAGTTTATATCAGAAAATACATCCCACTCCCTCACCTCTAGTTCTCTCTCGTTACAAGATCATCCTGTCCATTTGGCTTACTAAGTCCCTGAATTGACACATTCTCATATTCCGTCCCAAACTTCAAACTGACTCACTGCCCTCTGGACCACATGGTCAGTCACCTGAAATGTCCCCTGTATCCTCTGCTTCTTCTGTGAACATTCTTCAAATGTGGCTGCCCCTGGGGATGTTTCTTTCCTTGTAATTTTCTCAAGGGTTGTCTTTTATTTCTCCCTAAAACCATTCCTTTTTACAGAGATCTTCAGAAATCTATTACTCAGTTTTTAAAGATTACAGTACATAGATCACTGTACCCCCTCCTAGGAAAAGACTTCCTTCATAAATACTGATACTTTTAATATCCAGATAAATGATCTTTCCAATACCCTAGTCTTTGGATGCACTGAACTCCTGCCCTTTTCCTTCACTAACCCCCCACTATCAACCCCCTTGGTTGTATCTGAGCTCTTGACATGATACTTACAGCATACTCTCTATTATCCAAATTTCAAGTATCACCTTCTCCACCCATCACCTTCCATCTTTCCAGTTCACTCTGTTGGGCACTTCACCCTGCTGTTATCGTCTGTTTTCCACAAGTTAAATTCCAGTTCCGCCATCCTAATCACACCTGTATTCACTCTCAACCCTCATATTCCTCTCTCTCTCTCTATTGACCATGCTTGGAAATTCCCCAATCTTAGTTCTAGTCAGTTCTTTATGTACTTTCCCCCCAGTCCCTGAGTGTCTCAAGTCAACGAGAAAAGACACAATCGATCTGACTGGTCTCATTTTAAATTCTGATCACTAAGAATAATATCAAGTGGGCCTGAGAGGCCACCAGCAATTCCACAGTATTTCCCCAGGCCAAGTAGTTTTTCCCTCCTTTGAATAGCTGTTGTATACTTTTCCTTCTGTCTTCAACCCTTTAACTCCTTATATTGAACTTATTTTTTTTTTAATTTTACAGAGAATGAAGTTGATAAGGAAGTTATTTTTTATTTTACAGAGAATAGAGAAATTGTTAATGAAGTGATTTTTTAATTTTATAGAGAATATAGAAACAGTCAGAAAATAATGTCATGATCATAGAGTGACTGAGATGAGAGGTACAATATAAAAGCCAGACACTAACCATGGAGTGCCCTCCACTGAAATTTAAATTCCTAAATTGGGCATTCAATTCTATCCATAAAGTGAAATCCAGTCATCCACTTCAAGTTAATGTTTCTCTTTGAAACCTTCATTCTTTCTTCCATAAGAGATCATATAACTAAAACAGGTGCATAAAATTTCTTGGGACCTGAGTTTCTACATCACTGAAAGTTACATTGAATAAATCATCTCTGTGGACCTATTCAAATATAATATTATATGACTCTATACTGCTTTTCATGCTATAAACCTCTTAAACTAAGGCCCCAGCCTTACTTAAGAAACAACAAACAAGGCTGCACTCTCTTTTCTTTGGCTCATATATTACCCTCTACCCAGAAATTGCATTTCTTGTTCAAATCTTTCACATCTCTTCAAGGGCATGTTCAAATGCCACTTTCTCCATAAAGCTTTGTCTTACATCATTAAAATAATTATAATACATGCATCTCTCTGCAACTTTTATTCAATTTACACTTACTTTATGGTGCAATAGACACTTATACTTCTAGAGGCCTGACGCATGAAATTCTAGCAAGGGGCTTGGCCCTTGCAGCCCCTTGCAGCCCTGGAAGGCCACCAGGACAGTCATTCTGCTGTTCGGTCTAATTAGCATATTAGCTCTTTATTATATAGGATTAGCTTTCTGCATTCCCATCTCATTCACTAGAGGAAAAGTTCACTTAGTTGAACAACTCCATTTTACCTAGTTTACTATCCAGCCACGTTGCTGGAATGATTATGTTGCAAGCAATAGCTATTCAGTAAAATTTTAATAAAGGAGTTGATTCTCAACTCACTAGCTGAATTGACTTTCATCAGTTCTTAGCTAAATGGAAAATAATTTAGCATAGCAGTTAAGAGCTCCGATGGCGTGCATTTAAACCCCTACTCTACTACCTACTTAAACTCTCTGAGTCTTGTTTTCTTCATCCATAAAATGGTGACAGCATCCATCTCTTAGGGTTTTGTGAGATTATTTGAAATAATTCAAATAAAAACTAAAAAAGTATCTGTTGTTTTAAGCACTCAATAAATATTAGCTATTTTTATTGTATATTATAAGACAAAAATAAGGGTTTTAAAGCACGGTCTAATATAGTTTCTAACACATACACTTTTGTGTGCTTTGTTACGGTACTTCCTGGCAGGTGAAAAATAACAATAAACTTAATTAAGGGGTGACTTTTCTGTTCAGTATAAAGGACAGAACAGTTTCAATCCTGGCAAGAAGCAAGGTCTGGAAGCTTTTCACATTCAATCATTTTCTTTAAAATGAGTAAGTCGAGTGCTCCATTAGTTCTGGAGAGGAGAGTATAATAGAATCAGTTCTATAATAGGAGCATTAAGCCCTTTTGCATTATAGGAAATTATTGAAAAAGGCTGCCAGGCTCTGGTTTCCTTGCCAAAATATGGCCATGGATATTCAACAGTAACATCAAGCCTGATAAAAACTTTTCATTTGAATAGCTAGAAACCCAATGGCAGCGTAGAATGTGAATGTCGGTCTTGAGCAAGAATAGGAATGAGAGGAAACAGACAGGATCCTGCATTGAAGCAGGTGCTTATTAGAGATACTTCTTTATGCACATGCTTTAATTAAGATGAAATGGCATCTCCATTGTTTGTTTTGAATTTACATTGTGACTCTGTGTTAGATTGGAAATTTAGGCCAATATCGGCCGATTAAGTCGTGCTGAAACTTTTTATCTTTTGAATGTTGACATCAGAGAGGGTTAGCTCCATCATAGTAAAGTGAGGAAAAATGAACATAATTATTTTTATAACTAGCTTATGTTTCTTCCATTACATGTTTTATCACCACTTTCTTAAAGGCACTGACTTGTCTATCCCCTAAACAATGCTTTCCAATTTAAGAGGGAACATTTGAGTCAATCTAACACTCCCACAAGAAAATGTTCATGCTGGCATTTACCCGACTGGCCCCACCCCTTGCTATTAGTGACACACTGTGCAAGGCTTATGTTATGGAGCAAAAATAGGGCAAGTAACTATCCAGATGCAGGGAAGCCTCTGCAATAGTCTCAGAACCCTCCAGAAAAGCACTATCAGGTATGGACCAAACTTTAGGGTGACTTTTTTATGCTTTAAACTGAGGGAAAATGCATGCAGGCATTCCTTTCATAAAATAGAAATTTGCGAATCTGACGCCACAACCATCCTTTCCTTGTCAAACCTGCTCTGATCACTTGGTAGTCACACTTCTCACACACACACTGCTCCTATTCCCAACTACTGAGATGAAACAGACACACCAAGGTGGCCCCAGACGGAGTAATTCCCTGCTGGATTTCCCTCCTGCTTCTCACGTAGCTCCCACAATTCATGTCACAAAGGAATCCAGATAGCGAACATCAGCTCTGCTCTCTCTTCTACAGCACATAGAAAACAGCCACTTTCTCTCAGCACAAACATCACATTATTCACATAGACATTTTTTAAATTAAATTTATTGGGGTGATGTAGTCCCATTTGTTTATTTTCTCCTTAGTTTCCATTGTCCTAGGAGAGGTATTGATAAACATATTGCCACCAGAGATGTCTGAGATTTTACTGCCTATGGTGTCTTCTAATGAACAAAATAAACTGTTGAACAAAATAGATCCAGAGACATAGAAGTATGGAACAGACTGTGGAACATCAGAGGGAAGGCAGGAGAGGATATCAATCAATGAACTTGTATGTATATACGCATAACCCATGGACACAGACAATAGGGTGGTGAAGGCCTGTGGTGGGGGCGGGTGGGCTAGAAGAGGTCAATGGGAGAAAAAAGGGGACATATGTAACACTTTCAACATTAAAGATTTTTTTAAAAGTATTGGGGTGATGTTGGTCAATAGGATCACCTAGGTTTTAAGTTCACAGAGACATTTTTAAATTTAAAATCTAAAAGCGAAGGTGAAATTATTCAACACCTCTATAAATGCATCTCTTCTCAATAGCTTAAACCCAACAGATTTCCTGCTTGACCTTCCATTTTATTTAACAATCTAGTAAAGCTTTTGATAACAAGGTCCCATGTTCCTTTTTGTACCTTTTCAATGAAAACCAGGAGTGCCTTTAGCGATTAGTTCTTCACTAAGCATAAGCAGATCTTAATTATCCAAATTGAGAAAACAATACCAAAAACTCAATTAAAGAGAGAGGTGCTTAGAATTATGATTAAACTGAGATAATGTTGGAAAAGTTTAATTCTCACTTTTTATGAGACATGCCTTCCCAGTAAGGAATCTAACAGGTAATTCTTACAGTATCAATATATGCTAAAAGTGCCAATTTTTCTATTGTAGTGCTTCCCACCACCCACCCCGAATCCTTGTATGGTTAATAAAACAAAAAAAACAACAACAAAACAAAAACAAACAAAAACAACAAGTCTTCTTTACTTATAAAGAAAGGAAATATAATTTGAGGTACCAACTTGAGAAGTTTGAGAAAAGTAAAAAGTAACAGTTCAAGGTGACTTGAGCCCCATCCTTAGGACCCAGATTCTCGGGTATTATATAAATATGTCAAGGATATGTTTCTATTAAGTGATGAAATACACAAATTTAGAACATACTAGATGGGAAGCAGTTTAAATTTCTTTTACTTTACTTTTTTTTCATGCATACGTGTGTTAATGATTCCCTTTTAAAAGGAGGAGGGGACTAGGGTTTAACTCTGGAGGAAACAAAACAGTAGCATGCAACAGCAAACTTTCAAATACTACAGAATTAGTTAGGAGAAAGTGACATCTTCTAGAAAAATAAATCAGTACCTTTTTATTTAAGATCCCGATTCACCAAACTTGGAAACAAAGGGACATCCTTCACATGAGAAAAGTGACCTAAACTAGAATGACCATGCATTCCCCACAAATGAGCCTCTCAGTGATGCTCTCTCCTCTGCTGCTGTAGAGCACTCCGGATCAAGCTGGTCCACAAGACCTTCCCACGCTGCCCCAGCTTCACTGAGACAGTGCTGACACAGGAAAGCATCTCAGCTCACAGACTATTTTCCTTCCCTCCCTTCCTTCCTCCCTTCCCATCTTCACTTTATTTTTACTTAGGACCTTTATCCAGCTGGAGTTTGTGTCTCTGGGTGGGGAGTTGCAGGGGAGGGGGGTGTCTGTGCAGATGTCAGATAGAAGAGCTTCCTTGTATGCACTTGCTGGTTTGCAAACTTGGGAGTTTCCTGGGTGAAATCTGAAAACGACTCCCTACACAGAGAGGGCAGGGAGAGACCAAAGGAAGAGGTAGATTGGGAAGTGATAGTTCTACAAGCAAGGGCAGTTCGATGGGGCAGCAAGATGAATCAATCTCCACACCCACCAGCCAGAATCTTAGAAGTTTATGTAGAGACCTTAATGGGGGTTAGTCATGTATTCAGTCCACATGGTCTTAACAACACCCACTCTCTCAAGTCTGTGTCTTTGAAAATCGTTCCCACATTGTAGTAAATCTGACAAGCTCTGTGACCAAAAGTAATCACACAGGATGATCTGATCATAAATTCCTAACTGGGTCATGGGTAGTCATGTCCCAGGCCTATAACTTCCTTAGTAAAAGGTTTGTCTTTGCCTTAAGCCAGCTCTGTGCATTGTTATTGAGCATCTAGGTTAACATGCCTTTTGAAATGCCAGAGTAATCCTCTTCTCCAGACCCCTGGGAGGGGTAACCACCCTCAAGTGAGCACATAACTATCCTGTAACCCAATCATAGAGGTGACCACACCTTGTTTTCTCTCACCTCTTTAATCTAACACTCATGGATTACATGTAATCTTCCTTACGTTCCCTCCTGTGATTCCAAATGCACAGAAAGAACCATAAAACTGCCATTGTCTAGAGCATTTTTTTAGTCCATTGAGAGCTTGCTTCCAGACACATGCTTCATTTGGCTCAAATAAACTCTAACGAACTCATGAAAATTTTTATAGGTCTGGTTGTTCTTATGTCAACATCACTGTGGGAATGGTGGGAGAAACCTACATTCCAAGAACAGGGGAGGGTCCAAGGAATCTCCGATTCCCCGGGTCCAGCTCACAAGTCACATCCTCTCTACAACCTTCTCCAAAAGTATTGGGGAAGCAGTGTCAGATGATCAGTACAATTTGACCAAACGTAAGTTCACTAAGGCACCTGCCATCATTCCTGGATTGCTGACCACCCAGGATGCCTGGGAGATGGCACCTTCAGGTCTGACAGCCCTATCTACTATGGCTCTGTCATCTCAAGTGCAAAGCAATCATTTTGCTGCTTGGACAATATATTAGAGCTTAGGAAACTGTGAGCTTACCTAAGAGTCCCTCTGCCCTGATGCATCATTTAGCCATTTCTTCTCTAGTGTCTTAACATCTTCTCTGGGAGCGTTTTACTCCCAGAGATTGACTTCAGTCTTGTTCTCAGATCCCACAGACGTACCTTAAAGTTCTTTCTTCATCCCAGGGCTTATCCAGGGAAACAGGGTATTTCCTAATATGGAGAAATTAATTATTCTGATCCATTGCTTCCACTTGATGCTCCCAATTCTCTTACCTTTTTTGTATGCAATTTTATTTTTCCTCAGGACCTAAGCTTTTGAAATAGAGCCTAAAGAGGAAATCCTTTTTTTAAGTTATGTTGTTTTATCTATCCCCAGAGACAAGGAACATAGAACTGAGCTACTTTAATGGTGGAAAGTCAATGAGTTAATAAAAAATGGAAAAGAAAATAAGTAATTGAAAATGAGACTTTAAGAAAGTCTAGAGAATAGCAAAATTAAGATAAGTATGTAAAGTAACTTGAAGTTAGATTATCTTTCCTACAAAGAATAGTTTATTCTTTAGCTAAGTCTTCTGATCAAGTTCCTTTGATGACTTCCTGTGGCCGACATTTTCTTCAGTACTTGCCCCCTAAATGCAATTGCTCTAACTTCTGCATGCTCTAAACATCAAATACAAAGGAGCAAGGGATCCAAGCATTTAAAGGAGACTCACCTTGTCAACCCCCTCCCCCTTCTTGACCCTGTGACCTATCTAGATTGTGATGAAACACCAGGATATAGTTTTATAAAGTTAGAGGCTTTGTTTTTCTTTTTCATTTCTAATTGTATGAATTTAAGACAGAGTCTGTCCCAGAGTAGCTGCTCAACAAATACTTACTGGATAATTGAATCCCATAAGATCCCCTGTTTGTACTTACATACATGAAAATATGTTGTAAGTTTTGCTGCTAAACATTATTAATTATTCTGAGGCTCGCTGAGGCATCAAGTAAAAAAAAAAAACATAACAAATAAACCTCCAACAACAAAAATGGTAGAATATTTTTTGAGAAATGTGCATTGACAACTAGGATGAGAGCAGAGACAAGGTTTCCCCTAGGGGGCTTCCTCCATTACAGTCCAGAGATGTACAGATTTTACCAAAATTTCAGGTGAACTATGAGGATGCCCTCATAGTTTGACAAGTATGTTGGAGGGAAAAGCTTATTTCAGAGATCTTAACCCATTCAAAAAATTAAAACAACAACGACAACAACAACAGAAGCATAGTTACTCATATTTAGCATATTCTGAACCATAAAATCCAAAAGAGGTTTTCCATGCAGAGGATTCTCTCTGCTGACCATTCACTGCTATCTTCCAATCCTGCATCATATTACACTCTAGATACAGAGCCCAGAAGTAGAGTTAGGACCCATGTGTGTCCCAGACAAATTCCTCAAGTAAATCTCAGGCTCATGAGTTTTCCCATTGAGCTGATATAGATCTTTGTGACCCTAAAAGTTGCCTAAAAGCTGAGTGGTGGGTCAATAGTTTCTGGTCCCAACCCTGAGTTCTTCCCTCCTCTAAATTTTCCTTCAAAAATCTAGCTGGCATGACTCCATGAAATATCCCTTTACTCATCAAGTTAAATTCACTTCAATAAACTTACATCTTTATTCCAGAGGTATATTTTATTTTTCTACTAGAGACTATAAATAGGATATTTAATAGAAAATACCTCTCGAGCTATTGCTAGAGTATTATAACTATAATATCCTGCCAGTGGAGAATGAAACACACATCTATTATTAGTTCCATAATAATGTTAATAATATGAGCCAAACCCAATAAGGCTAACTAAATATGGATCTGCAGAGTAATCGTCCATGTAAGTGCCACACACAATGATTCATTTTAACACGTAATGGTGCAGAACAATCTCACATGACGAGGCAGTTACATTCTCAGAATCCTGTAGCATTTATTAAAATGCCTGGTATAAAAAGAACACAGGAAAAATATGGAGCTGTGTCTCTCATGACCAGTGATAATGCAAAGCTGAATGGTGCTAGAAAATAGATAAAAAATTACAACACATTAAAGATCCTGGAATTAATCAAAGCACTCGCCAGAAGATCTGTTACAAGATGCACTTCCTGGAAGCAGCCTGCTCTCTTGTCATCTCAAGGCTTTGCCGATTTCGCTATTTTTGCTTGGAACAGCCTTTTGGTCATTCTTCAAGTGGATGGTTCCTTCGCTCTGTGAGAACTCAGCTGATACATCAACTTTTACAGGAAGATTTATCGAAGCTTCAGTCCTTTGGCCAGGCCAGATGCCTCTCCTCTAAGCCAGTGATTTTTCAACCCATACGCCAAGGCAGGCACACTGGTGTGCTGCAAGAAATGTTAAAACATGCAATGCCCAACTATTTAGTCTGGGGCACTGACCTCTTTTCCCTTAGATTGTCCAAAAAATGACAACAATGAACACAATAATAGCCATCTGGTGTGAATGCATAAAAATTGTACCTATTCTTTTGTCAAGTTGGCAAAAGATGTATTGTTTGGTGTGCCGCAGAATGTCAGTAATTAGTTTATGTGTGCAATGAGATGGGAAAGAAGGTTGACAACGCCACTTGGCAGGTTGCAATTATGTGCCTATCTAAGTGCAACCTGATGCGGCGGTTCTCAATCCTGGGTGTGCTTTGGAATAACCGTCCTTAAGCTACAACATAGTAGACGCATTACACAGTGTAGCCTCGCATACTTAGAAAATCTGCTCCAGGAAGTTTGGCGTGGCTTCAGGGACTCGGTATTTACAAAATAGAATTAAACTCAACAGAGATTCTGAGACACAGAGTTAGACAATGACTTATGGTTTCCATATTTATCCGCTGACTCAAGTGATACACTAATGACACATTCGTCTAAATCTGTTATTTCTAAATTAGTCATGGCTCAACATGAAAAATAAATATTTTACTGTGAAGTACAATACAGTGAAGGTCTGAGACCTCTTAGCCCAGGCTCTGTCATTAAGTAAGACTAACCAGCTTAATGTACCAGCCTTAAGTTTCCCAGCTACAATCAAGAAACTATAAAACAAAGGAGTTGTACTGAATCAGTGTTTCATAGAATTATGTTTTCAGGGTTCCACAGAGGTGCCTTAGCAGCCACAATGGAAGTTGAATAAAGGTACAGGCTAACTAGGGTGAAGGAGTTCTGATTTGATCTCCTTGCACATATAGAGTTGACCCTGAACAATGCGGTGGATCAGGAGCACTAACTCCCTGCACAAAATCCTGGGTATAATTTTTGACTCCCTCAAAACTGAGCTGAACAACCCTTATCAATAACATACATAGTGATTAACACATGGTTTGAATGTTATGTTTTATATACTGTACTTTTATAATAAATTAGAGAAAATGTTATTAGGAAAATCATAGGGAAGAAAAAATACTTGTACAATACTGTATTTATTTTTTTAAAAATCTGTATGTAAGTGGACCCAAGCAGTTCAAAATTGTGTTGTTCAAGGATCAACGGGGCATAAATACATATACTCATAGATATATTAATATAGCATTTGAAAACAATTCATAATGAAGCATCCATCTTATATAAAAACTGCTGTTTGAAATTTTAACCCTGCTATTTCTGGCTTCGGTAAATGCTTGCTGGCTTAAACAATAAGGAAAATAAGACTACTCCCATTTCAGAGAGGCCATTAAACCTTCCCCAGATGAAGTTATCAGTGCTGGCACCAGGCCAAGCCTTTGGTTGAGGTCTCAAAGCCCCAGCATATAGGGCCCTTTAAGAACTTGCAAAGGGAACCAGAAAAAACCCATATTTGGGAGACAAAGAAGGTAAAATAGTATAAATATGGGAAATTTCGTGTGTGATTTCACCCAGAATTTGAGAGACATTTTCCTCTGGGCCCGCGCGTAATAAATGTAACTCCATCTCTCTAAGTGTTGCTTGGTTCTTCTCCGGTTTTTCTGTAACAATACACACACACACACACACACACACACACACACACACACTTTAAAAACCATGATTCTATAACTTGAAACCTGAACCACATTTAAACTGCTCAAAAATCACATGTGGCTTTTGGCTATCACAGTGAACAATGAAAATATAAAACATTTCCATCACTGTAGAAATTTCTACTGAAAAGTCCTGTTGTTAATTATTCAACAACTGTGTGTTGTGGGATTAGAAGCCCCCTATTATTTCTTCCAGCTCTAAAATTCTTCCCTAATACTTGAAGAAAATGTACTAATATTTGAAATCATCTGAGTTAGTAAAACATTTCACAGGTGGCCAAAAGTGTTTAAACAACCTAAGTAAAATGGAAATACTATCAGTGAAAGAGAGAAAAGATTTATGGACTTTAGAAAGACAACCTATTGAATGTGAGAAGGTATATGCCAGATATATCTAATAAGGGGTTAATATCCAAGACATATAAGGAACTCACACAACACCAAAAATAACCAAATGATCCAATTAAAAAATAGGCAGAGAACCTGAATAGACATTTATCCAAGAGGGAATAGAAATGGCCAATAGGCATCTGAAAAGACACTCAACACCACTAATCATCAGGGACATCAAAACTAAAACCACAATGAGATATCACCTCCCACCTGTCAAAATGGCTGCCATCAATAAAACAACAAGCAAGTGCTGGTGAGAATGTGGAGAAAAGGAAACCCTAATGCACTATTAGTGGAAATGCAGATTGTTGTAGCCACTATGAAAAACAGAATGGAGGTTCCTCAAAATGTTTAAAATAGTACTACTAAATGACCCAACAACCTACTTCTGGGTATTTATTTAAAGAAACCCAAAATACTAATTTAAAAAGATATATGCACTACTATGTTTATTGCAGCACCATATCTAATAATAGACAAACATGGTAATTAACCATAACTTTGCTACCCTTCCCATTGGCTAATCAGCGAGATATGCAAATTAACTGCCAACCAAGATGGCAGCCGGCAGCCAGGCAGCTGAAGCGAACAGGAGGCTTGCTTGCTCCAGTGATGGAGGAAGCCAAGGTTCCCCACCTGCCACTGCCAGCCTCTGAGCTTGCAGTCTAAGAAACAATGTTGCAATTATAGAAGCTAACCAAACCCCAGAAACCTGCTTTCAGCTGTCAGAGCTGGAGCAAGCAGGACCACAACAGTGTTACAATTATAGAACCCAAACAAACCCAGATAACTGCTTTCAGCAGCCGAGGTCTCAGAGCTGGAGCCGAGCCTCAGAGCTAAAGCCAGTTCTCAGCTCCAGTGACAGCCATAGAAGGTAAATAAATTGCAGAATTTTAAAAAAAAGAAAAAACGGAGAGGTTGGGAGCTTCAGTCACTCGCCAGCCTGAAAATGGCCCTCAGCCCCTCTCCCAGACTGGCCAGGCACCCCTGTGAGGACCCCCACCCTGAAGGGGGTGTGACCAGCTGCAAACAGCCATCATCCCCTCATCCAGGCTGGCCAGGCACCCAAGCAGGACCCCCACCCTGATCCGGGACACCCTTCAGGGCAAACCAGCCGGCCCCCACCCGTGCACCAGGCCTCTATCCTATATAGTAAAAGGGTAATATGCAAACTGACCCTAATAGCAGAAGGACTGGGAATGACTGGTCACTATGACACACACTGATCACCAGGTGGCAGACCCTCAATGCAGGAGCTGCCCTCTGGTGGTCAGGGCTCTCTCACATGGGAGGAGCTCTCCTCAGCCACAAGCCAGGCTGATGGCTTGCCAGTACAGCTGTGGTGGTGGGAGCCTCTCCTGCCTCCTCAGCAGCGCTAAGGATGTCCAACTGCAGTTTAGGCCTGCTCCCCGCTGGCAAGTGGATATCCCCCGAGGGCTGCCGGGCTGCCAGAGGGATGTCTGATTGCCACCTTAGGCCCAACCCCTTGGGCAGCAGGCCTAAGCCAGCAGGTGGTCACCCCCTGAGGGGTCCCAGACAGTGAGAGGTCACAGTCCGGGCTGAGGGATCCCCCCCTCCCCCACCCCTGAGTGCACAAATTTTTGTGCACGGGGCCTCTAGTTTTTTATAATAGCCAAGATATGGAGGCAACCTAAGTGTCCATCAACAAATGAATGGATAAAGATGTGGTACATATATACAATGGAATGTAACTCAGCTACAAAAGAGAATAAAATCTTACCATTTACAACAACATGGATGGATAAAAAGCAGTGATTTTCAACCACTATGCCTCAAGAATGTTTAAAACCTGACTATTTACTCAGGGGCACGGACCTCTTTTCCTTATATTGTCAAATAAAAAGAAAAAGACAACAGCCAACACAACAATAGCCATCTAGTGTGAATGCCCTGTCTTGAACCATAAATATATAGGTCATATATAGAGAGCTGCATCTTCTTAGTCCTGTTGCATAATAAGGTTGCATCTAATTGGTTAATTCTTGGTACCAGAAATCCTTATATACAAGTATAGGCACTTGATATTGAAAAAAAATCACTTCGGAACAAAAGGGTAAGTAATTACTATTATTTTTTGGTAAATCAATCAAAATTATACTGATTTTTTTGTCAAATCAGCAAAAAAATAACATACTTTTGGTGTGCCACAAATTTTAGTAATTAGTTTATGTGTGCCATGAAATGAAAAAGAATGAAAAGCACTGCTCTGAGCTCCTAATCATACTGAGTACAGCGCTCTTATAGGATTCATAAAAATGCTGGTATTGTGTATTTACATATTATGATGCCTCACTATGCCATCAGCTTTTTCAAGACAATAAGCATGTCCTTTAGCTCTCTGATTCCTGACCTTGTATTTGGCCTGGTATGTAGCAGGAACTCAATAATTATGTGTTGATGCCTCTTTATTTGGCCGACTTTTCTCAGAGTAGAAGCCTCAATTTAAATATGATTTTTTTAAGGCCTTCCTTAACACCTCAGGTTACTTTGATATCCTTGTGAGAGTTTTCATAGTAGCTTTATCACATTATAATTATATATTTACTAGAGGCCTGGTGCATGAAATTCATGCATGGGTAGGGTCCCTAGGCCTGGACAGTGATCAAGGCCAATCAGGTTCCCCACCTCCCCACCTCCCCACCTCCTCCTTCCCTTGCCACCCCCCCCCATGTGCCACCATTGCCCAGTCCCCCCTCACCCATCTGTGCTTCCTCACCTCCCCACCTCCTCCTTCCCTTGCTGCCTCAGCACCCTGCTGCCTCCACTGATCGCCCGCCATGTTCCATGCTACCCCCTGGTGGTCAGCGCATGTCATAGCGAGCAATGGAACTCCTGAGGGGACACTTTGCATATTAGCCCTTTATATATATAGATGATGATTTAAAATCTTCACCCAGTAGACTAAAAGCTTTATGAGGACAAGCACCATATGTCCCCCATTTATAGTTATCTCCCTAATGTCTTACTGAGCCTGGCACATAATTCACACTCAAAACAGCTGTTGACTCAGCTATTGAATCAATTATATTTGGTACAATATAGATGATCCTTAAAAATCATTATGTTAAGTAAAAGAAGCTAGTCACAAAGGACCACATATCATTGATCCTTTTATATAAAAATTTCTATAATAGACAACAAACCTATAGAGACGCAAATTATTATCTATGACTACTGTGTATAAGTATGACTAAAATGACTGTTATTAGCAGGGGAGAAAGAATAGGGACGAATCGGAAACAGGAGTGACTACTAAGTACTGGGTTCCTTTTTGTGATAATGAAAACATTAAAAAATTAGGTTGAGGCGGTAATTGTACAACTCTGTAAACACACTAAAAATCCACTGAAATGTACACTTTACATGGTTAGACATTATGGTATATGAATTATCCTATATAATAAAAGCGTAATATGCAAATCGATCGAATGGCCAAACAGCAGAACAACCATCTAGGACCATGCTATGGCACCCACTGGCACCAGGCCAGCCAAGGCGGGTGCAATGCAATTGGTTGGGGGCCTGGCCATTGTCCCATGATCACCCCGAAGAGGGAGGCCCAGGCCATGGACTGGCCAGCTATGGCAGGTGGGTGGGGCCTCCCTCTGCAAGAGAAGCCCCGGTCCCCAGTGCCAGAGGGAAGCCAGTGCCAGCAGCCAGGGGAAGGAAGGCCTACTCTTGCAAGGATTTTGTGCATTGGGCCTCTAGTATATCAATGAAGCTATTACTAGTAAAGTAGTTGTTGGATGGATGAATAAATTGAAAGATCAACATGACATTCAGGTGTCCCCTCATTTGTAAAGAATCTGTATTTCTGGAAATGGGAACCCTGTTGTCCAAGTTCCTTTCATCACCATCTCTTCAAAGATGCCTTTCTGTAATAAAACACTGTCAATCATTCTTCCCTCCTTTTGCTCTGAATCCATGGGATGGTGCTTGCTGTAGTTTCTTTTTGTCCAGTCATATAACATCTTCAGTCTTCTCAGGCTGCAATGCGTTATAATAGCCAAACCCGAATTGCCATCTGTTTCCTCTGCCCAGTCTTTGGAATCACTAGTTCCTTTGAAGAAATTAGCTTTTAAACAACTAAGAGGGCCACAAGTTTTCAATAACATTCTCCCTCCCCCTCTTCCTCCACAGTGCAGCTTGTAATACATAAATGATGGCTGTGCCGGGACTGAGGGGGAAGAATATTAGGAAACTTTCTTCAGCTTACTTATAGCACAACATAAATTTCAAAATAATAAATTCTGAAACATGGGTTCATCTTGTCTGAACTCTGAGGACTGTCTTTCAAGTCATGGAACAAGTATCTTATAGAACTAAAATGGCAGGCATACAACTCAAAAACTCTACACACATCCAGTCGGAAGATATTTTCATGAACTGGAAGGCATTTTCCTAAGCAAACTAACAAAAATTCAAGAAATACAGCCATAATGTTTCCTGCATTTCACACCACTTGAAGATGGAAAATCCTGGGAACCAAACACTGAATTAGAATAAAGAAACTCTAATTGGTTAAGTGGTTGAATTATTGAAAGAAAGGCCTAGCAGAGAACATTAAATCTGAGTAAGTGTCTAAAAGGGCAATAGCAATACACCTCATGAGGACAAATAGATGGGTATTTTATAAATTCTGAAAGAAATCTACCTTTTTAATGGTAATAATAAATTGTTGATAATAGACTAAAAGTAGGATCACATACATGCCTAGAGGAAGTAAAAAAAATAGGAGAAAAGAAGTAACACAAATGAATTTACTTTATTATGTGTTATAAAGGAAGTCAGTATATTTGCTTTTACATCTTAGAAAACTAAAAAAATAAGCAATCAGCTTATTAATTCAAACTATGTCTACTAATATTTACTGTGCTAGGCACTGGGCAAAATATCTGGGTAGTATTATTCCTCATCCCCAGGGAAGTTAACAGTCCAAGAGTCTACCCTTACACACACAGACACACACACACACACACACACACACACACACACACACACACACCTCAGATTTAAATCTTTTGCTTTGCAGACTGTGCCTTTTTACCATCCAATGCAGCTTTAGGGATAATTTTAAAACCTAATTGGCTTTATTAAGCAATTTGTGAATCAGGAAGGGTTGTACAAAATGGAAGGTTTTTATAGGAAGAAGGGTAGGGCTATTAACAAAAGCACACAAAAAAAGAATTATTTGAGGGCTAGGACATTTTTTTTAGGGGGGGTGGGTTTTTATCATGCAACTTTCTTTCTAGGGGCAGAGTACCTGATTGGTGTTGACCATAAAATTCCAGACTGGTTGATTAAGATTATGTTTCTGGGAGGACTTGAAACTACAATTAGATCAGGTATTATATTTAGGTTTGGTGAAAAAAAAATTTTTAAGTTTGGTGTCATGGTCTTTTATCAGGAGTAACTGCCACTTGGGCCTGTGTTTTCTCTAAACAATACACAAATATGAGCTAAAACTAAAAGTTCATGAATATTTAACAGAAACTATCCACATGCAAAATAAATAATAAGCTAGGCAAAACTAATCGTTGGTAAAATAGATAATTTAGAGCACAAATCGAAATTCTAAAAAAAAAAAATCCAATTATTACCCTTAGATAGATTTAAGGTAATACTGCATCCATAAACAAGACAGGATGCTGTCACATAATTCTTGGCAAATGAGTGAGAGAGAGAGAGAGAGAGAGAGAGAGAGAGAGAGAGAGAGAGAGAGAGAGAGAGAAAAGGACAAAAGGAGAGGGGAGGGTAGAGGAGAGGAGGGAAGAGAGGAAAGGAGAAGGGAAAGAGGAGAAGGGGAAGAGGGAAGGTGAAGGTAGGGAAAGGGTGGGGAAGAGAAAAAGGAAGAAAAATCAGTGAATAAACTAATAAAATGGATAGTACTAAAGTTAAAGCTGGTAATTTGAAAGTTAAAATTTGTAAATTTCCAGATTCTAGAGCTGAAAAAGTAAGAGACAAGAATTCTAAGAGGACCAACATACACTTAATAGAATAACACTGTCCAACACACTACCCAGTGTAGTAATGTAACCGGACAACCAAGGGGTCCGGGCTGCCTGTCAGTACTTCAGCCAATTAAGCAGAGACAGGATTGGATCATATAGGAGCATTTATTCCAATAATGCTGGCAGTATGGGAGAGCAGAAGGTCATCCACAAAAATCTGCTCTCCCTCTCCCCATAAACCAGTTGCTTATATTGGGTAGAAGGACAAAGATTATGTAGGGAATTTGGAATTACAGGTTTCAAGTCATGCCGGGTGTTGGGGAGGGGGAGGGTCACAGAGGGCGGGTGCCTCCAGGCATCCCAGGACCAGATTACAGGCAATAGGGGCTGGGGTTGTAAAGAGCAGGTGCCTCCAGGACTAGATTGTTTCAGCCAGGAGGTTGTAAATCTTTCCATGATAGGCAGTAGGATGGACTGCATTTTGATGTTAGCTCCCATGTCCCAGGGCATACAACTCCCAGCCAGGTTAGAATGTGCTTTCTTTAATCAGAACAAAATAATCATGGTTAACAGAGCATGATTAATATTTCTTTTATTTCTTATAATAGCTAGTCCCCAATATTATCTTTTGCCCCTAATATTAAAACTAGGGGTCAGGGAGAAGTGATGGCAGGGAAGGTACTGCAATTACACAAAACCTTTGTCCTTCATAATGGAGAGTCAAAAGATACCATACAAATTTGCTAAATAAAAATAAGCATTTTTCATTATTTTGTGATATTTTATATATTTTAAAAGTATGCATAACATGTAAATTATGCAAAAATCTTAAGATTATAGTCTATGTATATAAACTCTGATGAAAAGAGAGTAAATATAGACATGTGTACCCACTACCCAGCTTAGTAAATAGAAGATATTTAGTTGACCTCCACATGTGTTTTTCACCAATTGCATCTCCCTCCCATTCTCAGTGATGTAGGTATTATTCTGATTGTTATGTTAAACATTTCCTTTATAATTTTATTACATGTATATATTTTTAATCTTTATTGTTGAAAATATTACATAGGTCCTCCCTTTTCCAGCCCACTCCCGTCCCGCTAACCCCAGGCCCTCACCACTCCATTGTCTCTGTCCATGGGTTATGCATATATGCACACAAGTTTATTGGTTGATCTCTTCCCTAAATATTTGATATCATAAATTGTTGTAAGTGGTGTGTATTTACTTAGATATAGTGAGATGCAAAGTCAAATCTTATAATTTTTATTTCTGCTTGAGTATTATTGAAATTGAGTATTTCTTCATATATTCATCAACCAGTTGTGTTTTTTCTTCTGTGAAATGATTGTACATATATTTTATCCACTTTAAACTTTCCTGCTTGATTCGAAGTTCTGTGTGATTGGCAGATATATATATATTTGATTGGCTATATATCTCTTCCTGATTAAGGACACTCTTATCTGCCCTGAAGTAAAAAATAAATAAATAAAATAAGCACCCATGTTATCTTTTTTAAAACTTAATTTTTGTTCTTCTCATTTAGGTATCTGACTGGCATGGACTTTCTTTTGTGTATAGCATGAGGTAGATATTCATTTTTTATGTTATGTGCATAACGCATTTTCCCAGCACCACTTATTCATTCTTTCCCCGTTAATCTACAATGGGCCTTGGTCAGACATAAAGTTGCCGTCAACATGCACAGATCTGTTTCTGAGCTCCCTCTTTCCCTTTGACCTTTGTCCAGCTCTCTAGCAGTAGAATACTCTATATTCAAAGCAAGTGCTCTCACCTTGTTCTTTAAATGTGTCTTCATAATTCTTAGACCTTAGCTTTTCTAAAAAATCTTTATTGTTCAGAGTAATACAGATGCCTCCTTTTTGTTTCCCACTGACCCCAAATCTCCTCCAGGCCTTCACCACACTATTGTCTGTGCCCTTAGGTTGTGCATATATGCATATAAATTCTTTGGTTAATCTCTTTCCACACACACCCCCCCACACACACACACACACTTCCCTCTGAGATTAGACTTTAGCTTTTGATCAAAATTTTGTGATTGTCTTGACTTTTATTAGAATTCCACTGAATTCATTGATATATTCAAGGACAACCAATTTCTTTATAATAGAGTCTTTCAATAACGTATTTAACTTTTTTCAATGTCTTTCAGCCAAGGTTCACGCTTTTCTAAACAAAGGCAATGCACATCTTGTGTGGGATTTATTTCCAAATACTTGCATTCGCCTGCTCCAGCTGCCATAAGAAAATATTATATTTCAGAGTGGGGCGGAGGGACTGGATAAAAGAAGGTGAAGGGATTAGTCAAAGAATATATATGCATAGACACAGACAATAGTTGGGTGATAGCCAGAGGGAAGGGAGGGGTAAGGGGTGGATGGGTAGGTGGGGAGTGGGGACATCTGTAATAGTGTCAACAATAAAACTAAAGTAAAAACAAATACTATAGAGGAGATGGCTTAAACAACAGAAATCAAGGGGCTAAACAGGTGGTTCTCAACCTTGGCTGCACATTAGAATCACCTGGGAGTCTTTTTAAAATCCTGATTTCTGGGCCTCATCCTCCGGAAATTCTGTTTCTTTGTTATGGGGTGGGGCCACAACATTAGTAACAAAGAAACAATTTCTGGAGGATGAGGCCTGGAAATAAGGATTTTAAAAAGATTCCCAGGTGATTCTAATGTGCAGCCAAGGTTGAGAACCACTGGGCTAAACTGATTGGTTTCAGGCTCTTCCTGGCCTGCAGACTGATGCCTTCTCACTATTTGGACACAGAGATTTAAATATCTCCCAGCTGATTCTACTATATCATGATTCATTTGCCACTATTTCTTATACCCCATATTGTCTATTTATTAAAATTCCCAGTGAGGGGGAATATAAAACAACTGGGGGGCTAGAAACCTGAATCTGCGCCCAGTAACCAGTATTCTGATGCACATTCTTGCTAGTATATAACTAAGTACCATTCTTATCATTAATGCTTGTCCAGCCTTGCAGAACCTGAAGCCTGGTCCATATTTGGGAGACAAAGAAACTATGAGGATAAAAAGGAACCCCCCCCACCCCCCACCCCCACCCACATTTGGTCCTCAGGCTTTGGAGACTGACTCCCCTGAGTCACCACACTAGTGCATCTGCAATAAAGGTGTTCCTTCTGAATCCTCCGAGTGCCCGGCTGATTGTTTCCCCACGCTTCCTGGCAATTTATCTGCAACACCATAAAGTTTAAACTTAGGGATATTAAAATGAAGTAAGATGGCCAAAGTTAGGAGGTGGAAATGGAGGAGTAAAAGAAAGGGTAGGGGTACTTATATCCTCATATTCTAAAGTGAAGCACCAAAAGATGTAAATTATCATCTCCCAATAAAGTTATAAATATATTCTAGTCACCTTTAGCAATCTTTTCAGTTTTTCCCAAATAAGGCAAAAGCAGTGGGTATACTATAACATGGAAGGTGGATCAGGATAAACAGATAACCAATATGCCTCAAATAAATGCCCTTAATATTTGAAGGAAAACATTAATGTCAGCTGTGTTGATTAAGCACCTCATGACTCCATGCTCCAATTAACCTTCTATAATGATGGTGCTCCCAGAAAATAATGTGTATTTCTTTAAAATTAAAATGCCACCAGTCCATTTTTTAAATAAATTTTTCCCATCTCTAAATTAAAATAAAATAAGTCCCCAAACTCAAGATTTTACCCAACTAAAATTACCTATGCAACTCAATTAGAGTCATAATTGTATTCTGTGAGAAGTACGTGTGTTCTCTGAGCTGAGCTTTATTTACCTTATTTAACACATTGTTACATCTTGTTGATCTGTACTAGACAACAGGAATGAAAATCTTCCAAAAATAGATTCCTGATATTGCCTCAAAACATAATAGGTTTTGTATCATATATTTTGGATGGTAACACAGTAGAAATTAAAATTGTTTTATTATAATACTTTTGACATAAAGTGACTCTCTTTGCCACATTTTGACTTCTTCATTGTCTGATTAATAATATTCATACCCTTTTCCTGTTTATATTACTGAACTTTCCTTTAAGTTCTTTTTTTTATTGTGTTATATATCTTGAGAGTGTCAGATTGTGCTGTTGATTTAATACCATTCCAAACACTGCTTTTACAATAAAGGAGGTTTTATCATTTAAGTATGTTGTCATAACAGCTACACTTGCTCATATTTTATTATTTAAATTTTTATCCTCTTGGTTTTTCCTTTGTCATCTATCTGGCATTATGGTCTAGGTTTGTTCACTTTTTTTCTTCAGAAATTTTGATATAATTATTTTAAATATAAAATTTTAAAATGATCAATTACCAACTTAGGGACTTTCAAATGTATATTTGAGCTTCCCATAACATTATGAGATTACAGAGAAGATGCATTTTAATTTTTTGTTTTGTGGAAATGTATTTCAGAGAAGTATGATTTTTCTCAAATATTCAAGTGACTGTCCCTTACTAGCTGAAAAGTTCTTAACATAACCCCCACACCATTCATCTATCTGTAAATCTCATGGTTATTTAACTGTACTAAGAATTTTTATTTTAAAGAAATTTAAGTAATTGTAGATCTTGTTGCTCATATATAGTTTGCCCTCCAACAAGTCCTTCATTCTGGTCCCTCCCATTCACTGATAGTTCCTTCATCACATAAGGTTTCTGTGGCGAGTCTATGTCATTGTGTAAGGTTCCCAACCACTCATTTACCCCCCACACATGCCCTATTTTGTACCAGCAACTGTATTTTATAACTAAACACAGAAACAGCATTTTCAATGAGGTATAAACGGTCAGGGTATAAATAGAAAACATGACTTTTACAAGCTCAGAAGACAATTCCTAAATTTTTACCAAGAGGATCCTTGGTATTAGAGTTTCCTTTTAAGCCAGATCTTTTCAAGATTTCCTTGACTGAAGGTGATAATTAGATTAACCTAATCAACAAATTGTGATTTGGGGTATAAGTTTATCCATATAACAAACCATAGAATTTTTTTCCTACAGTAACATTGTTGGCTGTATCTATAATTCCCAATTTTTTAAATATCATTCTCTTTTATTTGTCATTAGTATTTTAATGAGAAGTTAGAAGAGGATATAGTGAAGATTGTTAATCTAACTCCATCACATGCCAGATGGGCTGAGGCTCTTCTTTATACAAGTAAGGCCTGATTTACATATGATTTTTATTCACACAGGACATGGAGTGAGAAACTTGCTTTGTGCAATTCATGGTAGCAAATACAGAGACCTGGAGCAAAGAGGCATTTATTCACCGAAAAGTGAAACTCGAAAGAAGACTGCAAAGCAGAGACTTGGAAGAGATATGAGTTAATTAATTAGTGAAGTGGTAAGTTCCTAAAAACTGTCATTCAAGGATGGAGACTTATTTCCCTCTCTGTATTCCTTGATGGACCTTGAGAATGCTCTAGATCTGAAATACTTCATCATTTAAAAGCATCAGCTGTTGGAAAGGTGTAAGAAACCAAATAACTTATTGACTTCATTAATCAATAAACAAGTGCCAACTGTTAGCCAAAAATTAGATCTATGATAAGTCTTTGGGATCTCAGAGTTTCTGAAATTACCAGCATTCAAATAAGAAAATTTAATATGAAAAATGTTGCTAAATGTCACCATAAATGAAACTACTATTAATTTGGACACCTTAGCAGATCCTACACCTCACAGTTTATGTACATTTGAAGATGAAAGCTGTATCGAAGGGCTTTGTAGGCAGACACCATTAAGATTTAGTGGCTCAGATATAACATGACAACATTAGGACTTCTGGTTAAGGTCAATAATCTCATCTATTTAATGGGAAGTTTTGTGATCAGCAATTCGTTTTGAAAAGACAATTTAAAAAGAGGAGTTTTCCATAACACATGCTTAGTGGAGAGTAACAGAATAGCAAGAAGGGTAGCTTACCTTACCTTGTCCAGCTCAGTGATGGTTAAGCCATGAAGCTTCTAGCACCTGGCCCATGGTCTAGAACTTAGAATCATTTCCAGCTATTTTTCAGAAATAAAGGAAACTCTAATTGTTTAAAATTATTCATTGATGGTCACAACTATGGTATCTGGGAGTGTCATAAGGGAGGAAGAGTAGCATAACTAAGCTAATGAAATTAGCTACATCAACCATGGATACCAAGAGGGTGAAAGATGCTCTCAGATCCGCAAATCAACATAGAGGATGGTTCTAGCTCCTCCAAGTTGTTCTAGTCCCTTTTTTGAAAAAGGTGTCTAACAGATTTTTAAGTAGTATTTTTATTTTCTAGAAAACAAGTCACTTTGATGAAAATCAAAACTAACTTTATTTCTATTATAAGACCTTAACTAACTTCCTATTTTTCCAGCACTGCAAGCAACACCAAGACTACCAGAATGAAGTTAGAGTGTATTTGTCTACTATTTCACAAATTTCACCATTGTTTAAACCACAGAGACGCAATATCCATTGAGATTTTCCCATAAAGTAACAATCTACTAGCAGGATCCTTGAGTTAATTCTTCCCCTTAAACATCTGTCATAAAGATTGCAATCAAATAAAGATACTGTATGTTAAAGCACCGTAGGAAGTTTGAAACATACAATTGTGAGATGATTATTTTATCATAATTTACATGTATACTTATCTCTCTGATTACATGATTTTGGCACTATTGTGGACTTAGAATATAGAGTCACTGGAAACAAAAACAAAATTTAATCTAAAAGCAGTATGTTGGTTGGCTGAAATTCTATATTATTATTTCTTAGTGGTACAACCTAGATTATAATCCAAGAAAAGTCCATCAGGACACTTTCATGCTCCATCTCTGAATAGAAAACCAAGTTTTATACTGTGGTTCTGTCTCTGGTTTTATTAAACTTGTTGATTTTCTTTAAAAGCAAAATCTGGAATTCATTTAGCCATGAAAGTGCCTCCTCTTATTCTGTCAAGAAAGATATTTTGAACATTTGACCCTGTTACACCATTGGTCTCTATGTTTAAAACTCCTTCAAAGATGACCCTGGAATATCAGAAAGCAATACAGTTATCAGAGAGCAGTAGGGTCTATCAAAATGAGTGACAAGCCAAACTCAGTGGCTACTGGCCAAAGAAGGAACAATTTAAGCACCATAAAGATAGTAAGTGCAATAGATTAAACACATTGAATATATTTAGACCCATAAGGGCACCACACACACACACACACACACACACACACACACACACACACACACACACACCTGGTCACCTTTGGAAGATACTAGAGGATTGCCTCATTATTTTAAAACTAATATATAAAAGGAAGTAATACAATCTGCACATTGTGGTAATATGATATTTGAAGAAGGGCTGTTTCTTTTTGTGTAATTATCCCAACTAATAAATGGAAAATGAATGACAGAATTAGGATATGACCATCATACAACCACTGGAGGACTAATGAATCTGTGCAATGATTACCAATGACTACTATTGTCACAGAGAGAGAAGCAACCAAACATCGTACACATCCTAATGGAAGAACACAGCACAGCACCACCTACGAAGTAGTCTTGCAAAAGTAAGCAAATAAGTAGGAACGTGAATCTAATCAAATCTCTAGATCTAATGAATTACAGGAAATTCAAAGGACAGAGAAACATACAAAACTTATTAAATGATACTATATGAATGCAGTCACAAACCACATATATATGGTTTCTTAAAATACAAAATGTAAAAAAAGAAAACCACAAATTGAGATGAAAATATCCTGGAGAGACATGGTACAAACTTGTCACAATGTACAGGGTGGGACAAGAGTAGGTTTATAGTTGTTCATATGGAAAATAATACGATAATTTATAATAATAGAAGCATAATATGCTAATTAGACCAGACATCCTTCTGGACATCCTTCCCGGCTGCTGATGCAAGGGCCAGAGTGGTGGCCAGGGCTGCTGCTGTGAGGGCCGAGGCTGCGGCCCGGCCTGCTGCCTCGGCCCTCGGAGCCCCTTGCACAAATTTTATGCATTGGGCCTCTAGTTAATAAATAATAATACAAGTATAAACTCTGTGTTTCATGTACTTACAACTATAAACCTACTTTTGTCCCATGCTGTATATATTGATTCAAATGAACAAAGTGAAGAAAAAGGGAAGAAAAAGCACAGCTAAGAAATATCTTTAAAAGATTATTCTTGGCCCTGTCCGGTTTGGCTTAGTGGATAGAGTATCGGCCTGCGGACTGAGGGGTCCCAGGTTCGATTCCGGTCAAGGGCATGTACCTTGGTTGCGGGCACATCCCCAGTAGGGGGTGTGCAGGAGGCAGCTGATCAATGTTTCTCTCTCATCTGTGTTTCTAACTCTATCCCTCGCCCTTCCTCTCTGTAAAAAAATTAATAAAAATAAAAAAAGATTATTCTTGAGAGGTGAATACTGCCTGAATGCCTAATAATACTAAGAATAATGTTAATATTATATTGATAATGCTACTTAGTTGTGATAATGATATTGCTGTTTGTTAGAATGAAGAAGACTTATCTTTACAATATATGATGAAAGATTTATAAATAAAATATAATTTCTGAGACTTCCTCGAAAATAGTATAGGCAGAGTGAGTATGGACATAAACAAAGTTGGCCAGATATTGATAATGGTTGACTTTAAATGAATTTTAAAAAAGGGTATATTGAATTTATTAGACTTTTCTTTTGCTTTTGTATATATTTTAAAAATGCCCACAGTAAAATATGTTTTAAAAAATCTCCTGGTACTACTTTGTAGTCAAATGTGTGAGAAATAGACTTGATGATCCTAAGAGCCTCAGGCATCATGACCCTTAGATAAATAACCTATTTTTGGTACATTAATGAAAACCAGGAAAAAAATCAATATCCACTCCCAAAAAGGCCACCAAAACCAAATCATCAGTATGTCTACTGCTGAGTATATTCTCCTGTTATCCATGAGCAGTCAATGTTCATTTTTTTATCTCAATTCATCTTTAATAAGATAGAATCTATTGATAAAATCTATTAAAACAAACATTAATTGAAAGCGAAGAAAATTCACTTCTGTACAATTATAAGTTAAAATAATGGATTTTGGACATAACACATAAGTTTGGGACAATTTAGTAGACAGTAGGCTCTATGGAAATCAACCATAGAGCCAAGAAGAAAGTAGATATTTCAGTGAATTCATAGCCATGTACCAGGACAAGGTTTGTATCAGTCCTAACCTGCTCTCTGTCAGAGCACACTACTGGATCTTCCTCAGTAAAGGTAGCTTATCACATTGGACAGTTTCTAGGATTAATGAGATGGTTAGAAACCCTAAAGACTTACCTTAGAAGTGAAATATGCTTATCTTTAAGTGGGGGAAGGGTCTGATAGGTCTATGCAGAGAATGAAAGGGCTGCCATATAAAATGAGTAGTTCCTCCCTAGTAGGCCCAATTGGAAAGGATTACAGGCAGCCCAAAGCCATGGACCATAGAAAACCAATGTTCAACTGTACACTGAGTGGCCAGATTATTATGACCACCCCATTAGTACTTTGTTGGGCCACCTTTTGCCTTCAATACTGCGGCTATTCTTCTTGGCATGGACTCCACGAGATGTTGAAAGGTGATGCGAGGAATCTGACACCATGCCTGATGAATAGCACTGTCCAGTTCTGTGAGATTTGATGGTTGTGGAACCAGCTGCCTGATGGCTCTTTTAACTTTGTCCCACAAATGCTTAATGGGATTGAGATCTGGTGATTGTGGGGGCCACCTAAGCAAGATAAAGTCTCCCTCATGTTCTTGAAACCACTCCTGCACAATACGAGCACCGTGGCATGGCGCATTGTCTTGTTGGAAGAAGCCATCTCCATTGGGATATGCCATCAACATCATAGGATGAACTTGATCAGCAACGATACTCAGGTATGTTGTGCTATTCAGACGTTGTTCCACACGAATTAAAGGGCCCAAATTATGCCAGGAAAACATGCCCCAAACCATAACACGGCCCCCACCAGCTTGAAGGGTTGTACTCATGCATGTGGGGTGCATGCTTTCATGCCATTTCCGCCAAATTCTCACTCTGCCATCTGCATGATGCAACTGGAAATGTGATTCATCCGACCACATGACTTTTTTTCCAATGCTCGACTGTCCAATCCTTGTGTTCCTGTGAGAATTGGAGACGTTTTATCTTGGTAACTGCAGACAGCAGAGGTGTTCGAACAGGCCTTCGGCTTCCATATCCCATACGATGCAGTGTACGGCTAATTTGCCTACAAACATCAGGTGGTCATAATAATCTGGCCACTCAGTGTATGTTGGGTTGTCAAAAACATGGGAGGTTGATCCTCCCTGGAGGAGTGCACACACATACATACTGGACAATCTTCTTGCTGTTATGTCATAAAAGGAATGATTTTCAGTTCTTTGTAAGAATAAGAGTCTGAACTCAGAACTATGCTTTATCATAACCTCTCTGCTTGTTTGGCTCCCCCACCCCCAACTAATTCTAAATGGCAGGTGCTTTCAGGGATCATTACCAACCTATTTGTGTCCAAATCACAGCTTCTATTCTTTAAAATTAGCCACCTTTCCCTCCTCCTGCCTGACGTGTTCACTATTGTCATGGCATGTGGCTAGGAGTACAGCATTTGATCACAGACAGACAGTCATTACTAGTTTGAGCTCAGCAAGGAGCAGATGGGTGACTTGCAAGGAAAAAGCTGTATATATATATATATATATATATATATATATATATATATATATATATGTACACCTGGGCATAAATGATGGGGAAGAGAGGACTCAAGATAAAGAACATGGCAAGTAAATTGTAGCTGTTACTTTTAAAGTTTTTGAGGGGAAATAAAAGGTTGATACTGCTGTATATCTGAGTGGAAACTGCTCTGTAGATTTAGGCTGCTAATTTACAGAACACCAGACACTTGAAGCCAGGGGTATGCTGTGTCTATGTCGGTTCCAGCAGGCCACATTATTCCTTGTCACTCCTTGACCTACAGATAAGGTGTGACTGCTGTCATCACTCCAAAAACAAAACAAAAAATATTATTAATGATTTATTTACTAATATTTATTTCTTTACTAATATTTATTTCTTTACTAATATTTACTAATATTGACTATATTTACTAATATTGACTATCTTAGATGATTGATTTCTTGCCAATGCAAGCCCTTTGAATTTTTTAAAATATGTAGCAACACAATTTTCCCATTTTCTCCCAATATGCTATACTGAGCAATTTGTTGAAATGACAAATGTCAAGAAATTTCTTCCCAAGTGACACACATTCTGCTTTTATGTTATCCTACATATTTGGCCAGATTTTAAGACTGCATGACATGATTAAGTCTAATAAAACTGAAGACAAGCACTAGACATCTATTTACAAATGCTAATGTAAAGTTATTTCTATAATCACTTCACGCCACCACTAAAGCTAAAGTAAGTCAAATAAGAACAATTATTGGGTTTTATAAATGTGCTTTGATTTATAAATGTGCAGAATTTAGTTTTATACAGAGGCATCAGATTCCATGCTCTGGCTCATTGCTTTATTAGGGAAGTAACATTTGTGAAGTCTCAGTTTTCCAATTAGTGAAATGAAACATTTGGAATGAAACCACCTTGTTGGTTCCTTCTAGTTTCATTAGCCCTTGAGTCTGAATTGAGAAATTAATGCTAAAATATATGTATATCTTATGTTTTAAAAAAAGTCATAGAAATATAATTTGTAGAAAGATATTAGAATGCACCCAAAGATAATTTTCTGTCTTTTGAAAGAAGGAAAGGGAATAGTTGTGTTAATAAATTTTTCTTGGGACTATATCAAACCAAAAAGTTTCTGCACAGCAACATAAATCAACAGGAAAACAAAGAGGCAGCCAACCAAATGGGAGAAGATATTTGCAAACAATAGCTCCAAAAAAGTTTAATATCCAAAATACATAAAGAACTCATAAAACTCAACACCAAACAAACAACCCAATTAGAAAAATGGGCAGAAGACTTGAACAGACACCTGTCCCAAGAGGACATACACGGCCAACAGATATATGAAAAGATGTTCAACTTCACTAGCAATTAGGAAAATGCAAATTAAAGGGTTTATAATCACTATGTGATGAATAGAATTGGGGAAAACAGATACCTTTTCAATATTTAAAAGCACTCTTTTTCTCAGGTTACTACTTTGTCTAAGGGTGTGAGACATCAAGTTTTGTCAGCACAGAAATTAGATTTGCCTTATATGTGCTCCTTATTTAGGATAAGGTTCCAAATAGAGCAATGCAGCCATTAGCATCAGTTGCATACAGCCCATGATATGGGTAGTATCATTGGACTAGTTATGAACAGAAGGTTATGAACAGAAGTTAGGAATCAAGGACTAGAATGAAGCAAACACATAGTTTAAGTTTAAATATCACAGTATTTTATGTCATAGTTGCAGTCACTTGAGTTCTAGCTTACGGTGTTTTGCTAGATGAAAAACAATAAACCAGCAGGTTTAGCTTGTAAGGTCTGTGTCTATATCCCACACACCACAGAAGTTCATCATGGGCATTGGCTAAACATGATTTTATTCAATTCAGATACTTAGCTGGGGTGTGTAAATTTTCAGTGCTCATATCTGAGATCCAGGACTTGGTTCCAAATATACCACTAAGTAATGTACAATTCCCTATAGATTGATGCATGAAAAGGCTGGTCTTGTATTCACATTGCTATAGCGGAAAGGAGAAGATGGTCAATTCTTCCAGTTAAGTGGGTCATAAAGGAAGTAAAAAGGACCTGATGTTTGGACTGAATCCTGGTAGATGAGTGGGTGCTCCTTCCTACAGTAGAGAATAGGGAGGAGTAGCAAGGGAGAGATGGAGACGGCATCCCTAACAGAGAAAGGTCAAACAATAATAGTCAGATTATGAAGAGTTTGTATCGATCACTGTAGAGTGTGAAGCTCAACACCTAGGCAGAGCACCAGAGGAGTATTTCAAGACAATGACAGATTCAGATTCACATTTTACAAAGATTGCTATGACAAGCGGTGTAGAAACAGGATTGGAAAAAAGAGAGACAAAAACTAACAAAATTAAATGTGAGATATTAAAAAAATAAACCTGAGGCTCAATTGAATAATATTCTCATGATATTTACTTCTAAACTGAAAGTTCATATTAATTAGAAAACATAATAAACATTTTCTTAAATTTTGTTCAACTTCTGGAATATATTCAACTGATACAGTCATTCCATGCTGGAATTGGTTTTCTGTAAGCAAGAGTTTCCAAATTGGATTATAATATTAAGAAAACTCATTGAGAAAGGATCTCCTGTTCTTCTGTTTCCTTAAAACCCAGGAATGATGCTAACATATAAGAAAATGGAATAATCTGCTGTAATATAGATGATTCTGAGGACCAGGCAAACTTTCTCTTTTACTCTGGGCGGCTGGGATAGAACAGTCAATGTAGAGAAGTCTTAGAGACAGGCAATGTTCCAAACTATTTGAAGGAACATAGGTGACAAAGAGATAATCATGAAAGCAATCAGAAGCAAGAAGTGTGGGGGGAAAAAACACATGAAATTCATGAAACACATATGCTTTCAGAGAACACAAATAAAGATCAAGAATCATAAAAGAACAAGACAAAAAAGAACAATGACAGAGAGGAAGGAAGACCAGAGAAATGAATTCTACATAGAGTGTGTCCGGTCACACAGAACAGTAGCCCCAAGCATAGGGTTCCAAGGGCAAAGATTTGTAGCATGATGGAGAATAAACACCTAATACTTACTTTGAATGCATCCAGGACCCCCTGTGGACAGAGTTTAAAAAGTACAGGAATTGGTATAAACAACAGAATTTGAGGTCAGGAGAAAATCTTCAGAAGGTGCTAGAGAAATTGATGAATCCAAACAGGAAAGCCATTAACAAGAAGTGGAATGGTGGGAATTAGGGAACAAGAGAGACAACTGTCATCACAAATAAAGGGCCAATCACATTTGCATATTTGGCAGAAAAAATAGTAGCACCATATGCTCAGGTCTGTAGATCACTGAGAACTCCCTACATGAACTTGGACAAATTCCTTTCCCTTGTTATTTGCTTCTGCACGAAAGAATAAGCGTAATTATGTCTTCTACAGCAGGGCTGTTGTGTTACCTTAATTAGAACACTCGGGAAAGGCCTTGAGACCACAGATGAAAAGCTCTACAGCAGCACCAACTTATAAAATCAAGAAGAGGATATGTGATCCCCAGCTGCAACCATTAAGCAGACCCTGTTCCCAGCACAGAGCCGAGGTCAGTGGATGAAGCTGGGACACAAAGAAGGACTTTGGCAGCAGCAAGAGCTGCATGAATCAAAGTTGTGAAACAAAGCAACCATCAGCTGCATTCAAGCCCCATTGTGGAAGGGAATCAATATTTGACAAACATGTTGTAAAAGACACAAATTGGAAAGGCAAAACATTTAAAAATATTTCATAGGAGCCAGACAGACAGCAGGAAGTAAATATGCAAGGAAGTGGCCCTAAGCATCGCTGAAGGCATTCCTTGGCACCAAAGCTGATGTATTCACGCCCTGTACCTGAGAACGCAAGCCTTGCTGCGAGAGTGCCTTGATATTTATGACAGACTCTGGATCATCTAAAGCAATAAACTCTCCACCTTACCAAGAAGCAAATTACATCCACTAGGCAGACCAGGCAAATCCCTAACGGTTGCCAGACGCGTACTCAATAAACAGGTTTAATAAGTGATTCTAATCTGTATGAAGCAACTGCATGTAGGAATCCAGTGATTCTGTGATAGACTGTACAGCAGAAATAAATATGACTCTGTAATTCACTGGAGGATAAAAATAACTTACATTTTGGTCGGTTATTCAGATGCTTGACGTATCCTCACACCACTACACATTTTACAGTGGGACCTTGACTTTACGAGTGTCCTGACTAACGAGTTTTTTGAGGTACCAGCTGTCTCTCGGCCGATTTTTTGAATTGAGTTGATAAAGTAATTTGAGTTAAGGAGCTCGGTCTCTGAACGAATTAAACTCGTAAGTCAAGGCCACAGTGTATTCTTATTGCAGGGAGTCAGTACATTTTTTTCTATAAAAAAACAGAGAGTAAATATTTTAGGCTTGCAGATTCTCATCCACTCAACTCTGCAGTTGTTATGTAAAAACAGCCACCCTAGACAATCCTTTAACAAATGGGTGTGACTGTGTCCCAATAAAATTTTATTTACATAAACAAATGGCAGATTGATTTGGGCTTCCTGTCGTTGGCTGACCAAACAGTCCTACTGTGTAAACCTAAGTATTCCCAAGGCCTCAACATGTCAAGTGAATATTAGACACTTAAGAGCTTTGTTCTCTCTTTTGTTACTTGCCTGCGCACCCCCCCCCGCCCCCGCCATCCCAAAGATTAATCATCCAATCAGTCACCTCATAAATCCTCTGGTTTAACTCTGCATAGTTAACATGGATTTGAATTTGTTAGTTTCCTATTTGTTTATTGTCTGAGTCCTATAGTGACCCCCCCCCCCCAAGGCCCGCCCCTCCCCAAGAAGAATGTAAGCTCAGGGAAGGCAAACACCTTGTCTGTGATCCTTAGTACCTAGAAAATACCTGACACAGAGAGACTAGTAAATGACATTTGTTGAATAAACCTATTCTGGGATATTGAGGAGGCCTTTATGGTTATCTAAGATTTTTTGCTGAAGCTCTGGACGATAAGCAATTGATATGAACACATTCTAAAGAAAAATGAGTAGATGTATCCTCATATGATTTATTAGTGTTCATTAACTTCATCCCCCTACTACCCTCAGCCTACATAGAGAGAAGACTAGACGTTCGATGGAAAGTCATAGAATCAAGGACCTGTAAGCCTGGCAGGGAGAGTGCTTTTGCTCCATTTCTGACTCATCTTCTTCCAAACAAAGTGGCAGTGGCTCCAAGAACCCTATCCTTCAAGAAGACAGGCAATCTGAACGAAAAGGGAGCTGGCACTTTATTTCCCAGCTGGCTGCTTAGTAGGCTTCAGCAACTCACAGGCATAGCCCATACCCTGTAAGCACCATACACGTGACCTCAAAATGTGTGGACAAAGAATATCATAGGAACTAGTGTCCAATTCTAGCCTGGAGTATTCTAGCCAGGAGGGGGCTCCTGGAGCAGCCTGATGGCAAGGCAAGAGGATAAGGCACTTGGTGGCGCTTCTGCTATTTGGAACAACAAATGCATGAGGTCAGGCTCAGCACATCTCAGACACACCTTGTGAAGATGTTAGTTGGCGATGGTGCAAAATGAAGAACCACAGGCTAGGCCTTGGCTTGCTTTTGGTCCAGCGTTGCTTTGCTTGGGAAGAACCTGAGTGGGGTGGACACTGTAGTCAGTCAGAGATGTATTTTCCATGTGATAAACTGTTCAGAGGAGAGAGCTGTGAAAAGGGCTGGCCACAGAACACCCCTAAAATTGTGTTCAGAAGACAGCCACCTTTTCAGTGCCTGCTATACAGATAACTACCTGCTATACAGATACAGACAAAGCATCAGTTAGATAAAACACTAGCTCCTTTTTTTATTATCTGTCTGTCTCTTTACCCAGCACTGATCTCATAGACTGGGAGCCAGGCAGTGAGTGGTGAAAGGTCAGAAAATGTAAAAGAATAGGTTATACCCCTTTCCCATACATCCCCGAGGGTCAGAACAGGTGGGAAGTAGAAAGCCTGAATATAAGGTTCTACTTTTAAGTCATTAAGCATTGGATTTTAGTACCAACAAGAGTTTTAATGATCAAAATGAGGCTATTCCAATAATGAAAGTGATCAGTGATCAGGAAACTAGGGAATCTATAATAAGATGTCATCAGAAGATATGGAAATAAGGCCCAGAGAATGTTGAAATATGGTGTTTTGAGAGAAAAAAATAAAACCCTTTTCATTTATGCCAAAGTTCAACCTATTAAATAAACTCACAAAAGCACTTGCCTTTTATCCAGGCTTAATAGCCATTATAAAATAAAGTGTTAGCTGTATCCCAAGCAACATGCTTGGCCCAGGGAACACAGAATAAAACTTGTCAACTCCATGTATCATCACCTCCTTCCACATAACCTTAGTCAGATATGACTTGTTTACCTGGGTATTGCTAGTACATCTTTAATAATGTTCAAAACCAAGCATTTCTCCCTCCCAAATGAAATATCTTCCCCAATTCACTTAATAGTCCTCTAGTACCCTTACAACACAAGGTTTAGAAATTGTGTCATTTTTTTGATGCCTCTCATCCTTGCTTCCTACCATCAGTCACTGTCTTTCATGTGTCCTCTGCTTTCAGCCATTACAGTGGCGTCCTTATCTAGGAGACTGGACCTGCATTTGTTTCTGATCAATCAATACATATTTGAAGAGATGACGTACATTGCCACTGAGTAATCATCCTAAATTACTAAACATTGCTCAGTCACCAACACTCTATGTCAGTGGTTCTCAACCTTGGCTGCACATTAGAATCACCTGGGAGTCTTTTTAAAATCCTGATTTCTGGGCCTCATTCTCCGGAAATTCTGTTTCTTTGTTGTGGGGTGAGGCCACAACATTAGTAAGAAAGAAACAGAATTCCTGGAGGATGAGGCCCAGAAATCAAGATTTTAAAAAGATTCCCAGGTGATTCTAATGTGCAGCCAAGGTTGAGAACCATTGCTCTATGTCCTACTGCTTAAACCCCAGCCTCACCTTGAAAGCTCTCTGTAGCCAATAAAATGGTTCATTTCCTTTCTGACCGCCTCTCACCACTTTATGTAAACCAGCCTTTAGTTACCTATTTACCTTCCCCTGAACATGTCTTTCCTTCCCAGATCCTAACTTTGTCCATTGTCTCCCCCTGAAGGGCCTTTTGAGGAGAAGTGCAGCTGTGACACTGGGAGACAGTCTTCCTGACCTGCTCAATCATCATCCAGACTGAGATTCCCACAGAAAGGGGTCACATGAGATCACACATTCCCTAGGATTCATCTAGACTTTAGAATCACAGAAAAGGGACCTTAACTTCTAAAAAATAATTCCTCTGATTTAGTATCTCAAGAGTGGAGCCTATATCGGTAATGAACAAGATCACTAATTGTTTTTATTGATCGGTCAGGTATAGGAACCTTGGTCCTCTGCACAAAGGTGGTTGTGGGAGCCTAGGAGTGAGTGATGAGAGAACCCAAGAGCATAGTGGTATTGCCCCTGATTGCTGTCATGTGTGGGGAAAATCACACTGCTTTCCCCAGCCCATATACTGCATCTCCCAAGAATCACAGCGTCTTAGCACTGTAGATGCAGGTTGATAATTGGAACAGAAAGCATGCTGAGCCTCCCCATCCCTTCCTCCTCCCCACATCTGTCAGGTAGGACAGAAAGTTCAGAATTAGCTCAACCAAAGGTCTCTCTACTTTTCTCTCCAGAGATGGCTTTGTATTTCAGCTGGCTTATATTGTATTAGCGCTGTCATAATATTATGGTAATTGCCATAGCACTGGTGATTTTTTAAAAATCAATTAGGCAAGTTTTCTGGATGCTGTGAACCAGGTGAGACTAATTAGGCCTTAAGAAAGCCAGACTGTTTGCACTGTCCTTGGTGAGTTCAGGCCAAGAGTCATTCATCTGCTTCCCCATGAAAACATAAGGCCAAGTTTTACTCCTTTGGGGAAGCAGAGGCCACACTCCAAAACAAACCTGGAAAATAAGTGGCCAGGGCTTTCACTGTTTAGCACAGACCTGATATACCTTTCATTAGTGACTAGTTACAACTGATTCCAATTCAATTATTAAACAAAACAAAACAGAACAAAAATCTAAGAGTGACTTAAGTAAAGGATATCTTCTCAGATGAAAAGAAGACCAACATTAGGCAGCTCTAGAGAAGATTCCGTGGCCCAGCAAAGTCAGAGCTTTGAGTAAGCATCTCTGAAATTACCTCTCCTTTTCCTCATGGTCACAAACAACATATTTTCATAGAGCAGTATTCAAAGTAGAAATAAAGAGTGTGGATAGAAAAGAGCTGTCTTTGTACCCCCTTTCTGAGGGAGGAAAATTATTCCCAAAAGACCCAAGAGTCCCTTGTGTTGCTAGTAAGAATTAGCCACATGTCCTTCCCCTGGCAAATAAAAATATGAATGCCATGTTTGGTTTAAATCCATCACATTCCCTGTGGCTTATAATCTTGCTGCTAGAACAAGGACCCCTTGGGCAACGTCCCCTCCGTAGGAAAATGATATCTATACAATTAGCAAAGCACTATCCTTCACCTGATGTGGTTTAGAAAGGGATGCTCTGTACACCATTTAGTTTTCAACAATTGTTAAGTGTTAGCCTAGGTATTATGGTATTTGAAGTAAATAAAGAGTGCACCACTGGTATGTTGAGGTACATTTGCTGGGAACAATTTTTAGGGTGCTATTGTGTTAGGAATGCAAATAATAGGATGCCAGAAATTGCATATGAAAGAAGTCACTAATGAAACTTATTTTTCCATTAACTCATAAGATAGACACCTTAGAGAATGTAGAGTCCCAGAGATTCCATGAGATGAGAAGTTACTTATTGAAGCTATAAAGAGGCTACAAGATAAGAAAAACCTATGGGGGGCACTTACTTTAACAGAGAAGGTGCCAGACAGCTTCAATATTATTCAATTCAGAAGATATTAGTGTGGAGACTGAGGAAGCACCAACTTCCAAACCATGGTATGAAAATAAGAACTGGAAATGGGAACTTACTTCCATATCTAACTCTCATATCAGTGGCTAAGAATTTCTGAGCTAGAGTAAAAAGGGAGTCAAGTGTCTCATTAAAAGATGAGTAGAAAGGTACATGATGCAGGAATTGCCACACAGCAATAATTGTGATCAGAGAATTTTAGCAAACATTTTCTTCACTGAGTGTGATCTATGTTCCTGTTGATACCAGCTTCATAACAGTTGCAGGTCTCTAAGCCAGTGGGCTTTAGGTGTGGTCCACAGACCAGCTACACGAACATTTTGGAACTTGTTAAAAATGCAGATTCTCAGACCTCCTGTGAACCCCAAGAAGAAATATATCTTCCAAGAAGTATTCCTGGTCAACTGGGTCAAATCCATAACCAGAGCCTAGCACCATTACTGGCAGAGCCTCTCACTCACTGTGCATTTCAGTAAAAAGCTTAACTTTCAACCTTCTGTACTACACTCCTGCCAGCTGAGTCAATTGTTGTAAGGGAGTTTCTGGTTTCATCTTTCTACCAATGGATTGAGATCGGCCACATCCAATCAGGACTGCACAATTATACCTTCATTTGCATCTAAACTGACCAACCAATCAGAACACACAATGCCAACCAATGAGAACTGCATGATTTGGACCAATAGGAAACTGTAGGAATCTCACTTGCATGAAATTTGGACCAATTGGGAACCCGGGCAGGAACTCTCTCTCTAAAAGGCAGCTTTCTGGCCCTGCTGGTGTGGTTCAGTGGTTGAGTGTCAACCTATGAACCAGGAAATCACAGTTTGATTCCCAGTCAGGGCCCAACTTGTGGGCTCTATCTCCAGTAGGGGGCATGCAGGAGGCAACTAATCAATGCTGCTCTCTCATCAATGTTTCTATCTCTTTCTCCCTCTCCCTTCCTCTCTGAAATCAATAAAAGTATATATTACAAATAAAGTAAAATAAAAAGCAGCCTTCCCTTTGACTCTGGGGAGCACACTTTGGTTTCCACCCCAGGCTGTGTTTTCCTAGTGTGCAAACTATTCACATTTTCTAGTGTGCAAACTATTTCTCCTTTTTTTCATACCTCTTTGGGAATTTTTGTTGGCACTCCTCAACCAGAAACTCTGGATAGGACTTAGCAATCTCAGATTTTACAGTATTCCAACTGATTTTTCTGATACTTGCTAATATTTTAAAGCCACCCACAAATATTCTGGTATTTTAATCTATTCCTAATACATAGACCAGAATTAGAGAATTGAGCTGAGTGTTTTTTTTTCTTAGTTCTTGATTTCTTTTTTTTGGTTCTCATTTCTGGCCACATAATCCAGTCCCTAATGGATATTCTTATTACTAATCTGCTTTTGTAGTGACCCACTACTATATTTGTAGACTGAATCTAGAGATGAACTACAGCCTTGACTTAAAAAGTAATGCTTTCACTTTAAAATGAGCTTACTGTTCCACTCTGAGAAATCACTGAGGTGTCATAAAACTAGAAATGGTCGATGCAAATTAGATAACACCCAGCGCCCTGCACCTCAAAGTGGGTTTCTCTGTTCGTCAGAAACAAATTTGTGTTTCCTGAATTTTCTTTATAAGGTTATTTAAGAAACATATATCCAGCTATCCTGTGTCTTCACAGAATTCCTAATGAGTTATTGGTCATGCTACCAAAGGGGGATACTGTCCTTATCTCCTTTCCCCAGGAGACATAAGCCAAGGCTATCATCAGAACCAGATTTATTCTGCTCTCCAAAAGAGCCATAGTTAGGGAAACATATTTTTCCTCTTCCAATAATAATACCTCTAGATAAGGACAGTTTAAAAAAAATCTTAACGTGTTACTAAGCTTAATTTCCTTTCCTCAAAACTAGGATTTTTAAAGGCAATGAACTTTCCTACAACTCAAATATAAAATGCACCCTTAAAAGTGAGAAAATTTCAGCATTGTTGCTCTCTGCCATTGGTCCAATTGTTCTATTTCATAACTATTTGTTTTTGAGAGATAGTTATGGGTATGACAGATAATGATGATATTTAGAAAGCTCTTCAAATTATTTTGATGTCCTGCCTTCTATCATTTCCTCTTTTTCTCTTTTTTTTCCCACTTCCTATTTTTCTAGTCCTTCTTCCCCCACCTAATTGTTATCCTATATCTAGTAGACCACATTCTCTGAGTGAACACATGGTGTTCTGAGAAACCTAGGTCCCAGCACTGTGCTAGGAAACAATGCAAAGCAGAGATGGTGAATCTCATCCAACATCAAAATTTGAGAATCAAAGATCATATTTCTTAGAGTCTAAGGAGTTTAAAAACAATGTATTGTGTACAAAACCTATACTACTCCTATGTAAACCCACAAAAATCCATCTCAGCCTCACACAGTCCTAAAGCTCTAGGACTCAGTAGATGAGCACTAAGGAGCTAAGGCTTGGAAGGTGGGAAGAAGGATGGGGAGAGAACTAAGACCCAGAAGTTTCCATGAAAACAAGTTGACTAGGTGCAAGAACTGACTCAAAGGAAAAGGAGGGAAGGGGATGGAATGCCAGGAGAAAAGATGTTATCATTTTAGCTAAAATGTGAATTATTGAAGCTCTGGTATAATTGCAAATGGACTGCCCTATAGTCCAGAACTGTTCTAATCTGATATGTTTTTACTAACATTGAAACAGAACTGCCACTGATCACATGCATCAACTTATTAGGATGGTGATAAAGCTATTTCAAGTAGGTTTCTTCAGTCTCCTGACAGTAACGCAGTAAAGAAAGCAGCAATAATTATTATTCCAACTCCAAAAGCCAATGGCAGTACAGTTTCCATTTCCTTCTTCTCAACTAGGGTTGTCAGAATGCTTAGTACTTTTGTTATCTACACTCTATGGTCAATCATGCCTTGAGATGAAACCAATTCCATTTGGCCAGCACTACTGTTGGTGTCATGAATCATGGCGATGAAACTAAAACACCAGTCTCCGTCTCTCTCCTAGAGGTTCCTGAATTTGGTAATTAGACAGGTCCGATAACTCCTTTTAATAGAACATGGCTCAAGCCATCTTTAGCTTAGGGCATGAATTTTCAATAAAGGTAATATACCCAAAGGGCAAAAAAAATGGGTTCTTAGGAAAAAAATCTTAGCTATTACAATGGTTAAAATCCTTACAGGTTCAGCAATACCTGGAAATATCTTATTCCTTAATATTTAACTTCTCTCCTTAGTAAGAATTTAAATGTAATGATAATACCTAAGAAGGTGTTTCTCAAATGGAAGAAAAAAGTGAGAGACACTGGCATAGAGACTTCCACATCTTTGCTGATTGACTTATAAGATCCCTACCCTGCCTTGACCACTCACCTTTCTTCCAGTGGTTTTGGACCAGCTTTGAGGGAGGGATGTGACTTTCTACAGGTCTGAGTCTCACTGCATTTTCAAATGGGTGGGTAATCTTCCAGTGGAAACCACCTAGAAGATGACAGCTAAAGGTTATAATCCTTACTATACCTCCAGCAGAAAAATATTCAACTATGACAATACTCATCTAGAAAGTTCACAGAAGAGACAGAAAAAAGTATAGTAACAAAAATAGAACCTGGGAATGACATTAGTCATTTAACTGGTTACTTTCGATTTTGTAGCGTCAAATCCCTAAAGCAAGCAAAGCCTACATCCAAATTTTAAGAAAAGTCTTTAATAGCCTCAGATTATAAGTTTCAAATTGTAGTTTCTAAAAGGAGCACATAGACTAGGTTTATATCAAAGGCTAGGCTAGGATTAAAAAAAAAAAAAAAGAAAAGCATGGGATAAGAGGTAAAGAAACTTAGTATGAGAAACAGTTTCTTGCTTTCCTAAGAGAAAAAAGACCATCAATATATTTAAATGAACACGAGTTGGATTTATCCCCAAAGCAAAGATGGTCAAAGTTAAGAAAGCTCCAAAGTGCTCTATAATTTACATAGAGCCTGAAGTTCCTCTGAACTAAACAAAACTCTACATGCATGGCCAGTAGTAGACAATGAGTTGATTGTAGGACTCAATATCTACTAAGAAGGTGACATCAAACTGAGTTCAAAGTAGAAATGTATGTTTTTCTCCCTAAGTTATAGTAGAAATGGAGAACTTCCCAAGATAAGTTTGAGAAAGCATATCTGAGATTTTACTTCTCATACTCACAGCTCTGTCAGCATACAGATAACTTTAAACTTTTACTGAGTTGGTGATTTTGTTGTTGTTGTTTTTACACCTAGAAAGCAACTCTATTAAGAAATGACTGGAGCCTAACTCTCAGCTCTAAAGAAACAAAATTTTTGACAACTTTTAAGTAGCTTGTAGTAAGGTTAAATTGGAACTAAGTTACTGAAGCCACCTGTAATACAGGTATCAAATGTCACCTGTAACATGAGATTTATGTATTAAGAAAGTATATTAACAAGTTTTTACTGTTATTTCAAAATGTAGTATTAGTGAATAAGGTCTGATTTAGTGAACAAAAGTGTATATTAGTTTAGCCTTTCCTTAAACTACTTAATTGTATTTATTCTAGGCCAGTCTGTCAACTTTAGATGCACATTGAAATCACCTGGGAAGTGTCAGAATTGTTAATATTTGGGTTCTACACCCTAGAGCAGTGGTTCTCAACCTTGGCTGCACATTAGAATCACCTGGGAATCTTTTTAAAATCCTGATTTCTGGGCCTCATCCTCCGGAAATTCTGTTTCGTTCTTACTAATGTTGTGGCCCCACCCCATAACAAAGAAACAGAATTTCCGGAGGATAAGGCCCAGAAATCAGGATTTTTAAAAGATTCTCAGGTGATTCTAATGTGCAGCCAAGGTTGAGAACCACTGCCCTAGAGTGTATGATTTAATTGTTATGTGTTAGTGTTTGTATATTAGAATTTGAGAGCTTCCCAGATGATCTATCAGGCAGCCAAAGTTGAGAACTCTCCTAGATTCTTTAATTAGGAAAGAATATGGCTTAAGAGACAGACACTGATTAAAAAGCTATTATGCCAGTTGTCTTTGTCACTATTTTGTCATTATTAATAGCTGATAATTACTTCACTTTAGGGAAAAAACCTACCTCATTAAAATTCTAATGTGAAGCGCTTAGTTCCTTGACACAGATATTAAAAAGTTATCTTAAATGTATGGTCACAAGTTGTACTTTATTCTATTCCTGCCTGTCAACACATGGGATAAATATAACTTGTTCCATGTAACTTCAAATGGCTATTGCTCTCTTCTGACAACTCTTTGTCTTTGTACTGAATGTGTCCCTACTTGGTCACAGCAGTCTACCCCTAACATTATCTAGTGCCATTGGCATTTAAGTCAAAACCTACAGATGCTCCAACAACCATCCTCATACATTGCTTGACTTATTGAAAGAGCAACTCTTATTTGAACAATCTGACTCAGCTGTTGCTTCAGCAGCCTTCAGATGGCATGTAATATAGATATATGCAAAAAATGTAGTTGAAACTTAGATTGGACTCAGACATTTATAATGTTAATGCTACATAACCATAGAAGAGCAAACAAAGTTAACTCATCAGATTGCAGATGTCACTAGAAAATTAAAAGCACCAACTCTGAACTGAAGAGCCTTAGTGATATGAAGGTGGAAGCACCATCTTCTGACTGATCACCCATCAGCAACTAGATGTTTAAAGAGCATTAGTTAGTGAATTACTTTGTAGTTGGGAATTGACAGGGGAGCTTCAGGTAACTTACCCTTTGAAATAATTAAGGGCATGTAAAGGAATAGATTCTATGTTGGGAGTTAGTGTGGCTACACAAGAATCAATGGGACCCTTAGAGGAAGGTGACTCTCCGTGTGGATGCAAAGAACATCCCCAAGTCAGAAGCTAGTAAAATTCCTCTCAGCACCCCAAGAATCTGTATTGAGATGTCAGCCATATAGCAACTGGGGTGAGGAGCAGCCCCCAGTTTACTTGTGCCTCCATCTACAGTCATCAGTCTCATGGTGAACTGGAGTCTCTGCTGAATGCACAGAAGAGAACTAAAGGAATCCAGGTAGATTGGATGGCTTTGCCTCTCACTTTGCTCCCCCTGAATGAGATATTAATAGTAAACCAGCTGAGAAAGGTGAAGGGGGAGTCACAGCAGGGCAGTAGCATCTGTGAGACTGCCGGGAGCCAGTCCATCCTTGCTGTTTCAAAGGACCTGGCATTTATGGCATACTGTTCTTAAAATGTTTGCTCACCTTCTTGGCACTATGTGTTTTAACCAAGGTCTCCTCTCTGAGAAAGGTTGTTTCCCCAGGTAGGGATTTTTTCCCTGAAGTCAGGGAGGGGATAAAACTCCTTAACTAAGTGCCAGGTGGGTAGTTAATCACTTTAACTACAAACAATCATGCTTAAGCTACATAATCTTTACTCCCTGGAATGGAGATAAGGAACACCCTAACCTTTGTAATAGAGATTGATAGGATTGAATCAACTGGTATAAATACAGATGTAACAAGACAGCAAGAGACAGAACCTAGGCACAGAACCTACACAGAACGTTCTCTAGAGACAGAAGAACTTCGCTGGAGAGAACATGGCAAAAGATCCTGGACAGAAACTGGCCTCAGAACCTAGAGACAGAACCTAGCGAGAGAACATGGCAAAAGATCCTGGACTGAACCTGACTACAGAAATTGGCAAGAGAACCTGACTAGAACCTGGTGACAGAACCTGGCTGGAGAACCTGGAGAACCTAGCAAGAGAACATGGACACAGACCCTGGCAGGAGATCCTAAGCAGAACCTCTCTGGAGATCCAGACCAGAACTTGGCTGGAGATCCTGGCTAGGCTGCTGATCAACTGAACACTGTCTTCGTGTCATTCCTTCTTCGCCGACTCCGTCCACACCTTTGGGGACCCCTGGACCTGCTGGGGTTGGACCCCGGCATGAGACATCTCATCTGGGATGAGAACATTTTATGGGAATAGCAGTTGGATTCATTTTCAGGATACCAGAGTTATTGGCAGGCAGTGGATTGTAGTATAGAATTATGGCATATATCAATGTGTCAGGAGTCCTGCAGAAGCAATCAGAAAAATACTGTCACCGTACAGGATGAATTATTGGAGCTAGCACATGGTGCCAATACTGTTTGTGGCATTTTTCTACCAACTCTTAAAGAAGCTTTACATATAGCCAGCTTGTATGTATAAGTCAATGCCATATGAAACTTACATTCCAGACTGGTTTCTCCAGAAACTCATGGAAAATAATGTGCGGCATTGATCAAAGGTTAAGGATATAAATTAAGACAAATCTATATTTTAGTCCTAACACTGCTAGTTATTAGCTTTATGGCCTCAAGTTACTCAAACTCTCTAAACTCCAGTTTCTTCACCTATAATGTGGTGAAGAATAGAATTTACCCAAAGGCTGGGGAAAAATTATTATTAGCCCATTGCATCCCATCCTACTCTATGGGCAGTTTATCCTCATTACTAGAATGGTAAGCTTACTACTACTTAATGGTAAGCAAACAACTACTTCTTATACCTTGTTCTAGCATAAGATAATTGACTCTTTTTCAAAGATACAAAACAGAAAAATAAATAAACATGCATGCTATCCACACATTTTCCCACCATTTAATTAAAATTATAGGAGTTGGACATTACTCAGAACAACTAAAATGATGCTAACAGAGGCAGGGCAAGAATTTAGGTCTTCTACTTTGATTAAAATATCATTAATATTGGTTAAATGGCATGACTTGTGTTTTCACACAAATATGCCTTATCATGCTTGGCAAATCTAGTGTCAATTCTCAATTATGTGTGCTTCCCTTATAACAAAAGAGGGCCCCTAAATTCCATGACATCACTCCATCATTCTGTCCCCTGTGTCAATAGCATAAGCCCCTCACCTAAAAACACACCAAGAATTAGAGTATTGATGAATGCCAGCCATGCATTTTGCATTAACTTTTGCACAGATAAAGAAGTTGCTTTGATAGGTGATTAAAATAAGGTAGTTAGATAGTTTTACCAACCTTTCAAAACCAATCTTAGAAACTACTAGTAAAGTCATGAATTTTAAACAAAAGGACTTTCTGCTTCCTACTGTTAGCTTCTTAGTCAAACTATGGCATCTTGACAAAAGCCCAATGAGGAGTCTCACCTTAATTGCACTGCTGTATTCATGGAACCCAACTTCAAAGACAGTGATGCTATTTACTAAGTCTCCATAGTTGTATCGGCAGCCAGCTGGGCCAAGACTCAAACGGGACAGGTTCACCAGCTGTCCTTTTTTAAATAACTCTCTCTGAACAGTTACCACCACCTTCTCTTTCTGACATTGCACTTTAACAGGCAACCGTGAGGAGGAAGCCCTAGGAAGGTCATCTTCAGATGGAGCCCAAGAAAGAGAATGACAAGAGAGGACTCATAAGTGGTCTTCCTTATCTTTACTCAAGGACTTGGTGAGGACCTAAGACAGGAAAACCCCAAAGAGCAACAGACTCACTGCCAACCAGACCAGTAGAAGCTCCATCAGTGTCCCTGGCTCCTCTCACTGGCACGCTACACCTAACTTCCTTGCAACCTAGAGGCTGTGGCTTTTATATCCATCCTTAAATCATGGGGCCACTAATGCAGGCCCTAAACTAAAGTCAGGTTGGAAATTAAGGAAGCAAGAATGATAGTCTACACCTGGAATTAAGCCAGCCTCTCCGTGATTTAAGAAAGAGCCACGAGGAGTAAGGAATCAAGTGCTGAAAGATTTTCAGCTTTCCTTAACAAGGCACGTGTTGTATTCCTTTTGGGAAGGTTGATGAGTCCTTGAAGGGGGTTATAACTCACAAAGATTAATGGTATACTTTCCCTGTAATCAACAACTGCCTTAAGTTGGTGAATAATTTGATTAAATGAAGTTTTAAATCAAAGACATAAGAGTTTAATTAGGAACTATTCTTGTTCTACTGAAGTTAACAGGCAGCTGTGCTGAATTTTTAACCCTGCCAGGATTTTCACTCACAGAAAAGAGGGACTTCAAAACAAGCACTGAGCTAAATATGTTAAAGAGAAACACAGTTATACCTGCCCTAGGTCACTAGTTGTTTTTGACAGCAGCTACAAGGATTGACTATGTAGAGGAGTCCAGCAGAAGAAAGCATGGACCCTGGAGGGCGATAAAAATTGCTCCAACTGACGACAACAACAACAAATTTTTCCAACCTTGGCTGGTGTGGCTCAGTTGGTGGGGTGTCATTCTGTGCACTGAAAGGTTGCTGGTTCAACTCCTGGTCAGGGCACATGCAGGAGGCAACCTGTGGAGAGCGGCTACAGTATTTGGACAGGTTCAAGCCTCGGACTAATGAGAGGGCATAGTCTTCTCATTGCCACGTGCAAGTCCCAGCTTGGAGGGCAGAGCTTCCCAGCACAATTATAGCCAACAGCTGTAGTTGTAAGCTTGAACCTATGGTCCAAACACGTGGCCCCATGTGCCTGAGTGTGTAAACATCTTGACCATGCCTTTATTTTGCCTCGTGGAATCTGGCTATAAAATAAAGACACAGACTGTAGTCCATGGCACTGTCTCTCTCCATCCGAGAGGGCAGTGTCCCACCGAGACCCAGCTTCCTTCTCTTGTCTGTCTTCTCTAATCCTTCACCGCACCCACTTGGGCTCACTGAACCTGGAACCTGGCTGAGCTGGTGCGGCACATAAGATGCCCAATCTGGGGCTGAGTATGCCATGGCCGTGCCAGCCCGCCACAGCAACCAATTGATGTTCTACTCTCACGTCAATGTTTCTCTCTCTCTCTCTCTCTCTCTCTCTCTCTCTCTCTCTCTCTCTCTCTCTCTCTCCCTCTCCCTCTCCCTCTACCTCTACCTCTCCCTCCCCCTCTTTCTTTCCCTTTTCCTTTCCCTTCCTTTCTCTTTAAAAATCAATAAAAAATATATTTTTAAAAAATTACTCCAAACAAGCAAAGCTGGAGGACACCCTTTCCATGTTTTGATCTCTTTGTTTTTAATACTCTATTTACTTAGGTAACTTTTTCCTGATTCCCAATACTTTAATTCTCTGACTCCTGAACTTCTAGTCTGGTGATTCTCAAATATCAACGTGCTAAAGATACATCTGGCCACATTATTTAAAATGCAGATTGTCCCCACTGCTACCTCCAACCTTTCTCACTAAGTCTTCGTTGGACTCCAGAATATGCATTTTTAGCAGATCCTTTGGATTTGACACAGTTGAGATACATCCTAGTTCCAGAGTTACTGTTCTCTCACTTCTACACCCTCCACCATCACTGTTTCTTGTCTCATACACCTCAATCCACCTGTTACCTGCTTTTCCAATCTCCCTGCTTCAAGGACTACATGATAAACTTTAAACCAAAAGGACTCTGGGGCGTATAAATACACAGAAAGGAAGGCAAAACCTGTGTAGATGTGGTATTCCTTACAACAGTGGTTCTCAACCTTGGCTGCACATTAGAATCACCTGGGAATCTTGTTAAAATCCTGATTTTTGGGCCTCATCATTAGTAACAAAGAAACAGAATTTCTGGAGGATAAGGCCCAGAAATTAGGATTTTAACAAGATTCCCAGGTGATTCTAATGTGCAGCCAAGGTTGAGAACCACTGCCTTAGAAGGATGTTAGCATTTTTACCAAGGAAGGTCAGACCTAAGTCACTCCAGTTCCCAGGAAGCTACTTAATTGTTGGGACTCTTGGAATACTCTCTAGGAAGTTTTGATGGCCCCAAGTGTGGGAAGCCACCCACTGCCGATACTATCATGAGAGTGCACCAAGGAACATGGAAGCCCGATGGACCTTGGGCATTAGCAGGGCTGACAATAAGCACTTTGTCTGTTGAAATAGTGGTGGTTCAAGGCAAATTCCCTAACCTGATAATCCTTTTACTGTTTAGCAAACTTTACCTTTTATATGCCCGTATGCATTGCTAAAGGGCAAATGTGTATCCAAGTAAATAAAAAGCTGATTGGCCAGAGGTCAGTGTGCTCTTCAGGAAAGAGACACCCTCTGGCCCCCAATGCCTTCTAAATTCGTATTTCTTGTATAATATTTTCATTTGTGTGTTGGCCCCTCCTTCAGATCCCGAACCCTGTCATGAAGGTCGTAGCACCCAAGAATTTAAATCAGAGGTGGATATACCAGAATAAATATTTGATCACAAAACCAGAAGGGGCCTTAGAGATCATTTAGAATTTATAGGTCAGAAAATCAAAACCGAGAGAAATGAAGTACTAAAATCATGGCAAATTCATTAGCAGTGGTTAGTTACATTTCTGAGGATATAATCTGGGTAGCTGACCTGTTTCCATGGCTGGTGTCTGTGTGTGTGTGTGTGTGTGTGTAGAGGGGTGTGGGGAGGGTAGAAACTCTGGAGAATGCTATTGATCCTTGAATGAATCTGGCTTTCCTGGGATTATAGCCAATTAGTCTGGTTAGGTCTACTCTGATACCAACCACCACAGAGAGCATTATGCCTATAAAATCAACCTGCTATGTTTTATCCTGTAAGAAGCTATGGTCTACCTAATGACATAGCCTATGAAAACTGAAGGCCAGGCTGGGATAAGGTTAATCACCACCACCCATGTGTTCGGGATCAGCATTACAGAGAAGCCCCCACCTAGTTTCAGATGCTTGCTGATTGCATAGTTAGGTCATTTTTAAAGTGTATTCCTGATATTTTAGATTTTTCAGATGGCTTTTTTTATAATAAAATATAAGAAAAATTTTAAACTACAATAAAACTGTATGTCTCAGCTGAGAAATCACATTTTGATTTTTGCTCTCCTGGCTCTTCACATAAGCAATGCTTTTGAAAGCAGTCCACCAGCTCCTCCTTCCTCCTCTAAAAGGCCAATTTTCTTGTAAAAACATATGTCTACTAGTAGATGCACCAGGTCCAATGTTTATAGTAAGTCCAGCCTGACCTTGTCTTGTATGTCTATAGTGTTGTGAGGGTTGTGTGGATTTGCCTTTGCGTGTGTGTGTGTGTGTGTGTGTGTGTGTGTGTGTGAGAGAGAGAGAGAGAGAGAGAGAGAGAGAGAGAGAGAGAGAGAGAGAGAGAGAGGAGACAGAGAGATAGTCAGTTTTGAGTCTTTAAAATTGAGACCTTTAAGAAGGAAAGGAAACATATGACATAGACATATTATTACTAACGACACTATAATTATCAACATTCATGAAAATAATCAGTAAAGACCCAAAGGACATCTTGAGTGGAACATTTTTGCCCCACTCTTCATTTCCAGGATGAGTAATTTTTTTCTAGCCACACTCTTGGCCCGTTTACTCACTGCCAGGGAGAAGAGACTGTTAAACTAGAGGATGAAATCTGAGCAAGCTTGCATACCCAACCCTTTGACCACTTGAGAGAGGCTGTCCTGAGCGATACCACTGCTTCTACATGCTGGAAGTCTTGGTGCGTATCTTGGGTAATTCTGATTCACTCTAGAGTCTAGTATCAGTAAACCATTTGGGGAACTCGCTATTTTTTAATCTGTTCCCTTTTTGATGTTTCGTTACACTTGGCTTTTTTATAAATATATTTCATATGGAGTATAGAACACCTCTGAAAGCCTGTGAGAGAGAAGGGCACAGTGACACACAGCTCCTGCCTCATCACATAGCTTCTTTCAGGAAAAAACATAGCAGATTGATCTTACAGGCATGATGCTCTCTGCTACTGAGTTTAATGACAGCCGCTCTGAGGCATTTCCCACACTTGTTCCCAGGCCACTTGGCTTAGTAACACCCGTGCACTTCTTTTAAGTCAAATTCTTGAGCCTCACTTAGGAGCTACTGAATCAATATTGCTGTTGGGGCCCAGGGATGCGCATATTTAACAAGCTTCTCAAGTTATTCTTTCTTATACCAAAGCTTGACAACTATGATGACAGAAACACTTCCTTACTCCGCCACACTATATAAGAGCCCTTCGGATCTCATAGGGAAGTTTCAAAAATCCTCCTCAAATACACACCCCTTCCAGCAAACCTGTCTTAATTTTATAAATTTCCATTCTCCCTCTCAGTAGTGTTTCTCAGTTGGAAGCCCACGCATAGACTAACGAGGGTCTGTGAAACCTCCAAGATCTATTCAACTGTGCATGCATGTGAATATGTGCATGTTTTTTAGAAAGAGTGTCCATAGATTTCAAGATTCCCACAGGGTTCTACAACCCGAACCATTGTTGGGCTTGCAAAATTAGAAGATGGTGTCCATCCAAAAAGACTGATTTGTTCTCTACAACTCTTTAGAATGCCTAAAGCATAACAAAGTACAGTCAAACTTTTGTTAAATGGCCCTATTGGTCTGCATGTCAGTTCTTGATAATTAAGCATTCTGGGGTTAATTTGAATTAAGTGTGCCTCCATTCTAAACTCCCCATGCTATTTGTCTTATACAAACAAAGAACAAAAGAACAGAACCGTCTGTGCTCCTTTTTCAGTGTTAGTTACCTTTGAGGAGCATAGGTGTTTTTGCTTTTCTGTGGAATAAATTAACTAACATTTTCTCTGATGAGAGTCACAGATTCATCTGATACCAGGTGCAGAAAGAAATCGGTGAAACTCTAGACAGATTAAGGATAAAGGAGGACCCCAGGGCACAAAGCAGATGTTGTAAGTAATCACAGAAACAGAAATTTTAATCAGTTCTTCTGTTTTTCAGAGACAATTCTGTTTCTTAGACGAATAGGAAGCTGTTACGATGTTGAATTGCCCAGGTGTGACAAGATACTGTCCTCCCCTCTAACCTTGGGAAGCTTGGAGCCCAGCATCTATAGTCTTTCTAAAATGTAAAGTCATTTAGGAAAAAGCTACATGTTTATTACTGAAAATAATAACTCCATTGACATATAACCTGTTAGTCTACATTGCTATAATTTGAATCCAGGTCCTCCTGAAATTAAAACTCATGTTTTTGTATAAAACTCCAATTTTGATATACAATATTCTTTTTTAAAATTTATTTTTATTGTTGAAAATATTACAGATGTTCCATAGTATTCTGAAGAGACTTAACAAGGAGGCATCAAGTGGACATATGGCTTTCTTTGCCAGGTCCACTCCATGATAACAGGAAAAAGTCATTTTTTCAATACTTCAGTAAGTTCATTTACATACAATTCAGAAAGAGGCAAAAGTGGTTATAGAAATAAAATCAGTGGTTACCTTTTAGGGAGAATGACTGATAAGGGCCATAAAGGAGGCTTCCAGGGTAGGAGAAATGTTATATTTTGGTCTGAGTATTGGTTACATGGATGTATCTACTATATCTTGCAGAAATTTATCAAGCTGTACACTTAGATTTGTGCATTTACTGTGTTTATTTTGTGCTTCAAAATAAAACACCCATATCTCTTTTAAGTTTTTTAACTCCTTATACAAAGAGTAACTATTTCTGTTTTCTTCCTCTCTCTGTTGCTTAAGACTTTCTTAGATTTTTTTGAGACAAAATAAATAGTAGATTTTTGTGAATGACTCATTTTTGGTTTGAGAGAAACATAAAAGAAGACGGCTACCAGCCTCTCTTCTGTGTGGCATTGGCTCCCTTGTTTAAGGTTTTCTCTTGTTTGCTAACCATTATTCCCATGTCCTGGAGCTCCCAGGACCCAGTGGCAAGGGTCTATCAGTTGGTTGTTTAACAAAGCGATCATTCAACCAAGATTTTTGAGCACTGTGGTTAGGCTTCTAAAAGGGCAATATTATCAAAGAAAGAGAACAAAATCTGCACGTTAGAGGCTCAGAGGTGAATAGAGAGGAGAACTGCTAAGTGTTCTAATGGAAATATGAATTAAATGCTATAAGTGATCAAAGAAAGAAACATGTGATGTAGAGAATACAGGACTTTATATTCAAAGGAAGTTTTATGCAAACTGGTATTCAGGGATAAATGGGAGAGTCCCTGAAAAAAATAAAAAAAGGTCCCACAGCAGGTGATATCTCAATGTCTACTACTTGTTACATATATTCCAAATACTTTGCTATATATACGTATTTAATTTTCACATCATCCCAGAAGATGGGACTATGTTGCCAATTCTATTTTACAGATAAAGAAATAGACAAAGTGGTAACTTGCCCAAAGCCACAAGCCAGGAGTGGACGTGTAGAAGTTTGACCAGGAGTTCTGGAAGTCTGTGATTCTAACTGCTTTGCAGCAGCCGTGATAAAAGCACTACCTTCTTAGAGATTCTGATCACCTCTGAAGGTAAGCCTCGAAGCATGAGCCGGGGAAAATGAGGCTGGCATGATAGCAGGGACTGGCATGTCCCTCCACAAAGGATGTTTGGACTTTATCAAGTGGGGACCCATTGAAGGTGTTGGGTCACGATGAGATTTTTATTTACAAAGATCACTTTTTGCAACAGTTAGTGTAGACGGCAGTGACACAAGATGGGAACCAAAAGTACTAGTCTAGGCAAAACATGATTAAGCCTCTTGAAATACAGCAGTGAGGATAGTGGTGAAGAACAGCATGGCTTAGAGAAGTGGTCCCCAATGTGTGGCCAGGATGGTGGCATCAGCGTCACCGGGAACCTGTCAGAAATGTGTATTTCAAGCCCTACTCTAGACACAAATCAAAAGCCATAGGAGGATAGCCCAGAAATGAGGTTTACTGACATTTTCAGGTCATTCTGATTTACGCAAGAGTTTAACAACCACTGGCCTAGAGCACTAGTTTTTAACCCAGAACACCTGTTAGACTTACCTGGAAGGTTTTCAAGATTCATTTCCGCTCCACCCACCCATTCTCATTTAGCAGGTCTGTGTGGTGCTTTGGCATGTATGATTTTAAGAGCTCCCTGGGTGACGCTGGTACCTGCCCTGGTTAAGAACAACTGGAACAGAAAATGGAATCTGATCTGGTTTTTACTCCTCCATAAATAGACAGACCCACTTTGCACAATGAGTCTTCCCTGCTTCGGAAACCCCTGAAAGAGTAACTGCTAACGTGTGCACCTGATACTGTGGGCCAGCCCAGCTCTTTACCTGGGGCTGTCCTGTCAGGCCTGCCTATGTGCACAGGGATGATCCTTCCCTCGAGTTCATGCACCATTATGACCTTTTGATGCTTGTGTTCCCTCCAGCAAATAAAAACAGGAAAAGTGGCACACCCACTAAATGTTTATTTCTGAACTGTATCAGATAATGGTTTCAGAGTTAATGACTCAGCCCCTAATAATAACACTGTCTTAGCTAGTGAATTCAATTTAATCTGAATTTGTGGGGATAGCGAACGTGTTATACTTGTCAGGACTGAAATTTAGAAAGTACACAATCCAGCCAGAGGAGAGGGGCAGGCAGCTGTACAAAGCTAGCCCCAGAGTGGCCTCATCTCATACCTGTCTCCTTCCATCACCAGGTTCATCTTTCAGTGCTTCCTTAGACCATTTGAGTTGTCTTCTAGGCTCACACCAACGTCTACTCTAGAAACATGCAGATGTAACTACATTCCCTGTGCTCGGTGAAAAACTCAGAAACTGTACTGCCTCCGGGCACCCTCTCCTCCCTCAGTATCTCCCCACAGGTTTTAGCATAGAGTCCAATCTCCTTATAATAGGGTGGCACGTAATTTATCATCCAATTCAAATGATTTGAGAATGAAAAGGGATGCTAATACTAATAATGATGGGCTGATAATTGAATGAATTGTGACAGCCCAGTCAAACAGGGATATCCATTAGCCTCCACATGTGGCAGTTCATGATCCGGCCCCTAGTTACATGGCCAGCACTTCATTCATGTCTACCTTTGTTACAGACATCATTATAAAGTTGACCCTTGAGCAACAGGGGTTTGAACCATGCCACCGGTCCACTTCTGTAGCAATTTTTTTTCAAGAAATACACTAAAGGAATTTTTGCCGTATGATTTTCTTAATAACGTTTTCTTTTCTCTAGCTTTATTTATCATTAAGAATGAAATACATAAAACATATAATATCCCAAGTATATGCTAACCAACTGTTTATGTAATCAGTAAGGCTTAGGCTTCCAGTCAACAGTAGTTAAGTTTTAGGGGAGCAAAAAGTTGTAAGTGTATTTCAACTATGTGTGGGTTGCCCCCACCCCACCCCACCCCACCCCATATCTTTCAAGAGTCAACTTCACATTGTTGCCCTCTGTGTCTCTCCTCCTCCCTTCTACTCTCTCCAAAAATCAATGGAAAAGTATCTTCAGGTGAGGATTAACAAAAAATAAAATAAAAAGGAGTTAATTCTATTATTTCTAAGTTCAAAGTTATGCAATGTTTTATTATTATTATTTTACATATGAGGAAATGCAAAGAAATTCAGTAGCTTAGAGAACCTTTTACAATCAAAAAGAGACAGTCAGGAGTCAAACCCTAATTTATTTGGTTTCCATTTTCAAATTTTTTTTTTCAGATGGTTGCCTTCCTTAACAACTAATAACTTCCTAAAATATAATAAATGAGGAGTTATTCAAATCCCCATGTATAACAAAACCTGTTTTTAAATATTCCTATGCAGCTCTCTTTATGAAAAACAAATTATTTATGACATAATTCAATGAAAACTTAGAAGTATATGGCATAAAAAATGTAAGTTTCCCTCTAATCCTACTCTCAGTTAATCCATTCCCCTTCCCAGAGGTAAATGCCATTGACAAAATCCTGTTTCTACTTCCACAAAATTTTAAGATGAAAACATAAGTGTGAATTTCTCTTTTTCCCCTCTTAACTTGGAATATATTATATGAAGAACTTTCTTAATGCTTCATTAAGAAATCCGGATAAGTTTTAAACCAAATAGTAAAGTGATCTTGTTATCAGAGAAATGCATGGACGGAATTTCTCCATTGCTTGTAGGAGTGGGGTTCTTGGGGTACCACTGGAATAAGCATTTCCAGAGGCCCCCAGGGGAGGATGAGATGTGGTAGAAAACTTTATTTATGTGACATTGCATCTTTTGGCTTGCAAAGTCCCATTTCCCCTAATGCCATCCTGGAAGAGATAGAAGCAAAGCCAGAGTCCAAAATCTCTGTTCCTTGGTGGAACTGGGTCTGGTGTAGCATCAGGCTAGTTTCAGTCCATCAGTCCATTGTGTGGGGGGTCCACATAGACTTGAGCCATGTAGGTAACTGCAGGAGCGTGAGAGCTATGCAAGCCAAGAGAGTGAACAAAGAGGGCAAGAAAGAGGACTTCTTTGTTTGGGAACTTGTGTCTCAAATTTTCCACACTTGCAGTGGCCACGCCTACTCTGGCCAATGATCTGTTCTCAGGTGTGACTGACAGCTAAGTACCTTCCCTACAGTTATCCAAACTTTACTGGACATGATTCTATTGGCCTTCCCTTTGCTCCTTTCCAGTTAATTAACAACCAGGTTTATTACAATGGCATCACTTTCACTTATAAATCTTCTGACCAACAAAAGGAAGTTCACATTCATTCATTAGTTACGAGACACAAGAGAGCAGAAGGAACAAAATATACTTCATGCTTAGTAAATTTTGTTCTTGTGGTTGGCAGCTTCCAAGAGTTCAAAATATAATCACTGACAGCCAAGCCTGCTATGTGGAAGTTGACATACACATCTTTGACTCCTAGGAGTGGGTTAACACAAAGCCCCAACTCTTCCATGAATAATGTGGGTTACCAAACTCTTAGATACCTGAGCCTCAGCTTCCTAGTACAAAGTCAAAGCATTAGACTTCACAAGTCTGAAACCCCATGTATCTAGATGACACTAATATACCAGCAACATCAGGCAGGGCCCTCTACCAGTCTCCCTCCTTCTGTGCCGAAGCACTTCAGACAAACATCACCACCCTGTCCTGCCTACCAACAGGGCCACTTTCTCCAGGGCAGAACGAAAACCAATGTCCAAGAGAAAAATCTGATATAGAGTTACTAAACTGTAGAAGGGAGATCATGGCTCCCCTCACCCAGCCACTAATCATGTGCTTACTCTCAAAGAGATTCACATTGAGAGGGGAAAGAACAATGCCATTTTAATAATAGATATATCTTTTCCACTCCTGAAGTTTTGTTCTTGTGAAAAGAGGTCAAAATAATATAACCCTTGAGCATTCTCCACCTGTTTACTCCTTAGGGAGGTCCTTATATAGTTGGTAAGTCTAGAAAATTAACTGAGTATATGTATTAGTCTGCTCAGGCTGCTATAACAAAATACTATAGACTGGTGGCTTAAACAATGTGTGCTTATTTCTCACAGTTCTGGATTCTGGGAAGTTCACAATCAAGGTGCTGACCTATTTCTTTCTGAAGAGAGTTCTCTTGCAGATGGCCATCTTCTCACTGTGTCCTTACATGGGGTGGCGGGGGGAGAAATTAAACTGTCTTATGACTCTTCTTATAAGATGGAGCCCTCCCCTTGTCATGACCTTATCTAAACCTAGTTATTTCCCAAAGACCCCAACTTCAAATGCTATTACATTGCAGGGGGACACGATTCATACGTAGCAGTAGGCTCAGTTCAATCCTCTTTCTGATCTTAGGAGTAAGCCTGCCCACAAGACTCATGAGTCCCTTTCACTCCTCTATGCCATAAACCTCACTGGGCCAAAAGAGAAAAGCTGCCTGAGTCTTGAGTTTGGTATTAACAGTTCCATTTGGCTCATAAATCTAAGGCCAGGTCCTCTACCCTGGTCTTTATCTTCAATAAAATTGGTATTCTGGACATATTGCACTTTTTGTAGTTCAATTAACCACTACTGCCAATTCTCCCTTCCACACATAGAGAACTGTGAATGTCTTTGGCCATATGCTCCAAATGAGCAAAGAATTTAGGTTCTTGGAGGGTATTTTTCTCCTTATGAAAGTGTGTGTGTGTGTGTGTGTGTGTGTGTGTGTGTGTGTGTGTGTGTGTGTGTTTTAGAGGGAATTGCTGGTAGTGGTTCATCCATAACTATACTTGTCTAGTATTCTGTGCGCACACACTCATGGGCAGCAATCCGACAGTGTGGCACGAGCCTGCCTTTCATGTAACACATCCTCCACAACACTTGCATCTTTAGAAATCAGAGACTCTGCATGACTCACCAATATTCAAGGGTAAGGTCACTAGTAGAAAAACTGAATAAGGTACACATCCTTTAAGGAAAGGCACAGCCACCAAGGGGAAGTCTAAGGGTCATCCTATCAATAAAAATACATTCAGGAAAAATCACAGAAATACTTTGACTCAACAGGTTAAGAAATCAAGAAACATTTTTATCTCTAATAATGAGATAGAGGGGACAGATCCAGGGTTGATTTATTCAAGGTTCATTTACATATCAAGAGCTCAGGATCTTTTATACCTGACATCACACGTATCACCTCCCTCAAGGTAGCTTTCCTCCTGGTCCCTAAATGATTACCACTGCTCCAAGCATCTCATCCATCGAGACATGACAAGATTCAGTGGGAAAAGAGGGACACATCTCTTCCTATGTGTTCTTTTTTTTAAAACAATAGATCCTTCCCTCCAAATCCCTCAGCCAAATTCTTACATGTCAAGGTCCAGAACTTCCTCATGTTCCCCTCCCTAAACCCATCTGAGAAAAAAGGTAATGGAATTAGTATGAATCATATTCCATATGAGTTACAAAGAAAAATCACTCAACAAGCAAGGAAGGAAGAAAGCCTATCGAGTTGGTAACCAACTGTGTCTGTTACACTTACCAGTCCCAATTGATAGGCAATGCAAAAATATCTTCTTCTTAGTAGAATGTAGGTTCACTTCTCATATCCAACTAAAGCCACACATCCCTCCCCCATGTGTGCATGCAGACTTGAAGGTAGAGAGGAGACAGGGACTAAAAAACATTTGATGTTATCAGCTGCATCAGCAGCTTGAGATAGGAAAGCAGTGATCACATTTAATTAAATTATGTAAATCCTTTCCCAAAGGGCTGGTGCTCTTGTTTCTTTTCATAAATGGATGAAATGAACAAATAAATTATAGGAGGACTCAGATTCGGTTCCTTGGGAACTATCACATGGTCTTTGCCAATGAACATAGAGGAGCAGATACAGAGCATTGGCCTTAATAGAATTTCAGCAAGGCAGTAGCCTGGCCAGCCTATCCTGAGGTTTAAATTAGATGTGCTCCTGCCAACACAAGAGAGAATCATTTTGCTGTTCTGAGGGCCCCTTTGCTGCAACCATTTATGTAGAATATACACAATTATTCAAGAAATGTTGGCAGTGATGTTATTTATATTAATGAGATAAGAACCATCTGAGAATGCTAAAATATATCCTATTTTTAGCTAACAATTAAAGACTGTTGCATAATAATCACGCTCTTGAAGCATTTTTTCAAACATTTCAATTTCCATTGACCATATTAATTAAATTTGTTATAATTAAAATATATGATGTTTCTGTACTTTTGTGGCTATGATGTTAAGAGCCAACTTGTGGATCGCCTAAAGAGACAAAGGAGACTGAGTTTCCAGGTAGCATTTGTCACATGTGGAAGACAGAGTATGAGATTTCATAAGAGAAGACTTAACTATAATTTTCATCTCTGCTACCGATCTCTGTCTTGTGCGGGTCAGTCAATTACTTTCAAATTGTCTGTTCATCTATAGAGTGATGTCCATCTTATCTGTTGTGTTGGTTTGTTGTATAAAATCCTCATTGTAGTGCCTGGCATATAGTAAGTAGTTGGGATAATAGATATCAGTATTTATAATGGATTTGAAATTATGTGCTGCTACTAGGCTAAGTGATCTAAACCTAGAAACACATGTAGCACTGATATTATTTTTATAGCCATGCAAATTAAGCTCTTTAACTAGGTAAGAATTCAGAACACAACATCCAAAAGATCGAACTTAGAGTGTCCTGTGATAGACAATTTTATTAGCTCACTCTGGTTGGGCCGCAGTGCCTAGATACATGTCAGCTATTATCCTGGATGTTTCAGTGAGGATGTTTTGGATGACATTAACATTTAAATCAATGGGCTTTGAGTGAAGCAGATTTCTCTACATAAAGTAGGTGGGCCTCATCCAATCAGTTGAAGGCCTGAACAAAGGACTAAGCTCCCCCAAGCAAGAAGGGATTCTGCCAAAGGACAGCCTTCAAATTTGAAGGGTCTCCATGCTATTGGCCTACCCTTCAGATTTTGAACTTGCCAGCCTCCATATCAACTCAGCCAAAACCTTAAAATAAATTCCTTCCACATATATCCGTTCTATTGGTTATTTTCTCTAGAACCCTGACTAAAACACCATCTCAGCAAAAAAAGCATGCCATGTGTTAGACTATGACAGCAGTTGGCAGATGTGATGTTAGCATTGTGGCCCTTTATACTAGTACTAGTATGCTCTGATCCCACCAGGTATGCCCTTTGCCAGTGGATAAAGGAAAACAGTAAATTCTGTGTACCTTCCTTGAGAACCAGGGCCATAACCTACTGCTCTCATTAATTCCTTTCCAAGGACAATTTTGTTTTTGCAATTCCAGAGTTTAAAGCCTTATTTACTAATGTCCCCAAAATATATATCTAACTTAATAATGTCCTCTTATTTTATCTCCATTTTGGGTTTCATTCAGCCTTCCTTGTCAAAATGTATTGCCTAACATCTTATTGTCTAACATCTCAATTACCTCCTTCCCTTACTCTATTATTAATCTATCCACCTACCTATCTATCCATCTTCTGATATATTGTCAAGTGTTGCCTCTCTACTTAAGGAGGCAATACTTTTTGTTTTATTTTGTTTTGTTTTGTTGCCTGAAGAAGAAAGAAACTTGTTAGAGAAACAAATCTATAATTTCTAAATGCAAAATTGGGTCCCCTTTTAGCTAATTGTAGAAATACATCTACGCTTTAAGGAGAGCAATGCTTACTCTTTTGGAAATGGTCTATGGAAGGTCAGGATAAAGTTTATGGAGACAAATTAAATTACTTTTTTGAAAAGAAAAAGAAAAAAAATTGAGATTTTTTTTTTCTTCTTACTCCCACGAAGAGGGTTAAAAGAGGACTTAATGTTTTCTAGTCCTGGGAGTTTGTCTCTTTGAACCTAGTTTATGTCCATTAAAACCAAAGTCATAGCAAAACTGTATATCTCAGGGAAAAGGTGATGAACACGGTTTAGATTAAGACAAACGCATAGAACTGAGACATAACAGTTCAGCTGTACTTTGAAATGGAAACCAGGGTGTGAAAATATAAGCCTGTGTAACAACCAGGCCACTCGTGTATTAACAAGGTCCTGTGACCTTGAACTTTATCCCTGAGTCCTCTAGAAGCTAAATTCTCAGTGAAATAGCATGTTTGTGTTTCATTTTACCAGCAGGGATGAGAATAGACACTCATGTGAGACTTTTAAAAAATCCACTTTGAAATATCTAAGATTTGGGGGTACATCTCTTTGAATATCTAAAAAGTAGCAAATGTTTAGTCATGAGCATTGAAGTTTATTAATATTTTACTAACCTTTTAAAAAGAGTGAATTCTTTTATCCCAAAGTTTTGAGGAAGAAAATAGTTGTGGTGGGCAGAATTCTAAAGATGTTCCCCCAAGATCCTGTCACCTGCTTACTCAAGCAAACACTATCTAGGTAGGACTGAGAAGTGATTCTGCAGATGTAATTGAGGTGATGGATCTGAAATTAGGGAAGGTGTCTTGTATTATCCAGATGGGACCAATCTTTAAAGCAGAGAAAGTTTTCCAACTAGAGTCAGAGAAGAGATGAGGCAGAAAAGATGCCACAGAGACTGGAAGGAAGCCAGTCAGCCTCTCAAAGCTGAGAATGACCCCCAGTGCACAGCCAGCCAGGCAACCGAGACCTCAGTCCTACAACCTCGAAGAACTAAATTCTGCCGAACACTTGAGAGTCTGAAAGTGTTTTCTCCACGGCCTCCTGATAAAAACCTAGGGTGGCCAGAACCTCATTGCAGCCTTGTGGGACCCAAAGCAGAGCTCTTTGAGCCTCTGGGTTCCTGATTTCACAACAGTAAATCGGGGTGGTTTTAGCTGCTGAATTTGTCATGGTTTGTTACAACAATACAGTAATACAATACTAGCCTAGTACTTAGAAAAAATAACTCCTTATCTTTTCAATTCCCTCTATTTCCTCCTCCTCTAAAGAAGCAAGAGCAGTTTTCAAAGGACCCACAAAAGGAAAAATCTATGCTTTGCAGATGCAGCCCACAAATTTAAATTTGTCAAGAACAAATTATTCAAGTTAGTATTTCCCCCTAAAATCAGACATATAATAGGAACAAGCACACATTAATACTGAGAAGGCAAAGCTCCACATTCTCACTCTGCCACTTACAAGTTTATGTGACTTTGGGCACATCTTCAATCCCTTATAACATAGTTTCCACCTGGTAAATGGGGGGAAATATACCGTCATCACAGTGTCATTGTGAGGACTAAAATGTTTTTAAATGTATCCCTTATGAAAGTTTTGTAAAGGATTTTTTAAAATACAGAAGAATAAGACTCTATCACCTAAATTCATCATTTTGTTATTATAGAAGCAATCTATATCTATTGCAAAACAAATGAGAAAACCCAGATGAGACAAATCATTTTTTAAAAAAAGATAAAAGCAGAATTTGACATTTTAGAGTAATTCCTGTCAATATTTTGGTGTATATATTCTTCCCGACCTTCTATTTTTGCATCACATAATGCATATGTGATAAGCAAAGTGTATATAAGGGATGGCAGGGAAACTTAATGATGGTTTTTCTTCATGCTCATCACTATACAGCGATCAGAAAGCAGAATGGATTCACATTTTCTTTCCCAGGGGAACTAGAAATCGTCTTTCACAGACTCAGTTTGCCACACCGAGGCCTTCTCTTCCCATCCCCTAAAGGGGAGAAATTTCCCTTGACTGGGAAGAGAGGGTCACCGAGGTCCCTTGTGATGGGGATCCTCCTGGGCAGTCCAAGAGGATAAGGCAGGGCCTCCACCGAGAATGGCTTCAGTGACCTCTGAGGTCTAAATCAGGGTCAGCAAAGATTCACACCCACACAAAACCCATGGGCAGATCACCTGCCCCCTAAGTACATGCCATCATGAAATTTTAAAATGTGCCATTGCTTATATCCATAATATGGAGTAAAATATTTTTACTCATGAAATAGTTTCACAAAATGTCTATAACCTGTTTTTATTTCCCACTGGATATCTTAACCTTTTTTCGCATCAATAAATGTAGAGCTACACAATCATTCTAATAGCTACATAATATGCTTTTGGATAGGTGCTCCATAATTCTTTTTTATTATTCCTTATGCAATTTATACTCTGAATAGGACAGACATGAAACAAATACATGGCAAGTGCGTAATTACAAATGGTGCTTGTGATCAGGGGTTTTAACAGAGTAACTTAACTCAGCAGAGGGAGGCAGAGGGTTCTGTTGTGATGTTGCAGCTGAGGCTGAAGTGATGAATTTGAGGTAGCTGGTCAGCGAGTGGTGTGTGGGGGCAGCATTCCCGGCAAAGAGAATATTAATAACATATTTTTGGACATTTCCATTAAATCCAAATTTTCATGGTTGCAAACAACTGTGTCGTCAAGCTCCATTATCTGTAATGTAATGAAAGAGAACGTCAAGCTGACCTGCGTTTTATCAGGACCAGAGCCAGGATGTTGAGAGGCACCTTGATGGAGGTCACAACGAGGACACTTATTTGCATCCACTGAAGAATGAACGCTTTCTCCGTACGGCCTGCCACTAGCACGTGGTCTCTTCTGCAGCTTTGTGGTATCTCGCTCTCTGTTACTTATTTTCTGATGCTTTTCAATTTGGTTTCCTCAAAGAGAGGTAGCATCTTGAGAGCAAGGCAGCAAATGTACTGCCTTTCATAGCCTCAGCCTTTTTTTCAAGATTCAGCAAAAACTAAATGCGTTAACACTTAAGAATGATGACTACGAGACCTGATTTATAGGCGAAACACATATTAAGGTGAAAGAACTTTGTTAAAATATGAACTAGACTTACTTTTAAATTTATATTGTGACTTGGCCTCTCCCAAAACCGTAAAACTGAATGGTTCAGTACTACTTCTAACACCTAAGACTTGGTTTCTGTGATTTACAAGTCAGCTGGACAATGAATGCACCTTCCAGCACCAATGAAGATGGCCAATTTTGCAAGGAGGGCTGTATGGATGGGTTTCTGCAATTTTTCCTCTTCATGACTTAATACATGTAATATAACTTCACAGGCTCATGGTTTACTATAGTTTAATGCTCAAACTTTTATTCAGTTTCCAGGGGTTGAATTTTCTTAATCATATACAATTATGTCTCCAAGCATAAATTTCAAGTACATTTAAATAAGTCTAAACATTGAACAAAAAACATTTGCAGAGGGAAATCTCATGCGTTGAATCTGAGTGACAATGTCCTGATACAAGGCCAGAACAAATCAATACAATTATTTCGTCAAATTGTTCCTTGGTCAGGTGTGGTCCCTCCATCTGGCTGCTGTGCTTTCTGGTCCAAACAGCTTGTTAGCTAGAAGACTCTGGACAGATAACTGGTGTGTCCTATGGCCTGGCTTCTGACCTCCTCTCTCTTGAACTCCATAAGCAAGCAGACACAGAGAGTTCCTAATATTGGAAGGTTGTTATCTCTGAGTACCCAGGAATAAGCCCTTAGTATAGAATCTAGCTATATCATCATGAAAAGCATGGTCCGGCTACCACGACTTCAAAGTTCCACGTAACAAGGAGAAAGCAGAAGTATCCGGGAGAAAATCAATACAGTCCAAAGGCGAGTCTTGTCAACACAGTGCTGTACAAAGATCCCAGGGCTCCCCCCAAAACGTGTCTGTCCAACCTTCACCTATTTCCAATTCCTTTAATGGGGTCTCAAAAGTCCATCTTCACACAAATTCTTTAACAGATGAAGAACCCAGGAAAAACCACAGTGTTCTTCCTCCTACCTGCAAGGTGCTTTTCTGGTTTCAAACTGAGGCTAGCTTTGAAAGGGGGGAAATGTTATAAAAAGGAAGCAAATCAAAGTGATGTGTAACATGGCAGGGGAGAGAGCTTTGACAGTTTTGCCTCAGTTCTTCTTGCTGGGATGCGGAACAGTGAATCATCCTTACACACACACACACACCACACACAGTATATGTGCTGTGTTGTTTTTTTTAAAATAAATCTTTATTGTTCAGATTATCACAGTTGTTCCTCTTTTTTCCCCCATAGCTCCCCTCCACCCGGTTCCCACCTCACCTCCTGCCCTTACCCCCACCCCCGTCCTCGTCCATAGGTGTACGATTTTTGTCCAGTCTCTTCCCCCATCCCCCACACCCCTTTCACCCCAAGAATTGTCAGAAACTCCCTTTCTATGCCCCTGATTCTATTATATTCACCAGTTTATTCTGTTCATCAGATTTTTTATTCACTTGATTTTTAGATTCACTTGTTGATAGATATGTATTTGTTGTCACTTCGTTGTTCATAATTTTTATCTTTACCTTTTTCTTCTTCTTCCTCTTCTTAAAGAATACTCTTCAGCAGTTAGTTACCTATAAAGGAGCACCCATACAACTGTCAGCTGATTTCTCAACAGAAACTATGCAAGCCAGAAGGGAGTGGCAAGAAATATTCAAAGTGATGAATAGCAAGAACCTACAATCAAGATTGCTCTACCCAGCAAAGCTATCATTTAGAATTGAAGGTCAGAAAAAGAGCTTTACAGACAAGAAAAAGCTAAAGGAGTTCATCACCACCAAATCAGTATTATATGAAATGGTTTTTTATTTAAGCTCAAATTTTAGAAAATCCCCAGATGATGAAACTGTCTCTTTCTGAGAAGCATCCAAGAGTCGCTGTGCAGTTTCCAGTAACCCAGAGCCCTCAATGGGATCTTCCTGATATGTCTGTCTCCCAAGGAGGGAGCACACATTAATGTAAAGGCCAGCCTTGTTGGTGATTGTAATTATGTGGAAGGTAAGATAAACCAGTCACTGTTTTAATTGACTTACTAGGATGAGTGGATGGAGAGAAAAGAAGATTCTGAATATACCCCAGGACACGCGTTGCATTTCATTAGGATATTCTTTAATGAGCTCCACATTGGGTCCTGTAGCATGCCTATGAGGTGCACATGGAATGACTGTGAAGTAAGTGAATATTCATCTGAACTATTTGATTTTCTTGTCTGTCTCAGCAGACACAAATAAAGGGGTCACTGGAAAACTTACTTGGGCCCAAATAGAATCTTAGCTTTCTAAAGGAGGAAGGGGCAAAAGAGCTGATGGCCAGACTGAATTTCATGTTAGTAACACAGACCACATGTGTATGAACTTGGATTATAGTTTTACTTCTAAAAGTTCCAGTTTCCATATTAACTCACAAGAGTGAGATACCTTACAAGCCTTCAGACAAAAAAAAAAAAAAAAAAAAAAAGTGATTTATGATGGGCTAGAGTCTTTTCCCTGAATCCTTTAGTACAATTGTTACTGAGTTTGACAGATGGAAAGACACTGTCATTCTTTATATGGTCTCCTTGGTGGTTGAAACCTTTGATTCAAACAAAAATAAGAGGCCTTCCCTGGGAAGCAGGCCTAAGCCGGAAGGCAGAAATCCCCCAAGGGGTCCCAGACTGCAAGAGGGCGCAGTCCGGGCTAAGGGACCACCCCACCCAGTGCACGAATGTCATGCACTTGGCCTCTAGTCAACAATAGTCAGCAGTGGTTAACTCCTAGACACTCTTGTTAATCCACAGCAGCTTCACCAACCCCTGCCCTCACTATCCCTACTGGATTTTGAAGTAAATCTTAGACATCATTTTATTTACTCTGTAAACATTCTATGTTTATCTCTAAAGATAGTCTTTAAAAATATATAATTGCAATACTATCATCATCCTTAAAAATGATTCTTTTTTAAAAAATGTTATTTTACAATTTGTTTTCATCAGGATTCAAATGTACATTGTAATTATTTTTATGTCTCTTAAGTCTGTTTTAATCAATAGATTGCTCCTTCATCTTCTTTTCTTCTTTCCTTGTAATCTATTTATTGAAGCAACTAGGCCATTTATCTTATATATTTAAGAGGACTGTATTTTATTTGCTAAAAACTGAACTTTATTGGTTGCCTCTCTGTGGCATCATTTCATCTGCTCCTCTATCTCCTGAATAAGCTGTAAATTGGTAGTTAGATCTAAAGGCTTGATTCAAGTTTTTGTTATTTTTATTTTTTACTAGAGGCCTGATGCACAAAATTTGTGCAAGAGTGGGCCTTCCTCCCTCTGGCTGCCAGCACCAGCTTCCCTCTGGCACCCGGGACCCAGGCTTCCCTCTGGCACCCAGGACCCAGGCTTCCCTTTGGCACCCAGGACCCAGGCTTCCCTCCAGCCACCAGTAGGCATCTGGGACCCGGGCTTCCCTCATAACCCTGGCTTTGTCTAGAAGGTTGTCCGGAAGGATGACCGGAAGGACATTTGGTCTAATTAGCATATTACACTTTTATTATTATAAATTATTCTGGCAATAATATTTTTTTTTTTTCTGTTCATCAGATTATTTATTCACTTGATTCTTAGATTCACTTGTTGATAGATGCATATTTGTTGTTCATAATTTGTATCTTTACCTTTTTCTTCCTCTTCCTCTTCTTAAAGGATACCTTTCAGCATTTCATATAATCCTAGTTTGGTGGTGATGAACTCCTTTAGCTTTTCCTTATCTGTGAAGCTCTTTATCTGACCTTCAATTCTGAATGATAGCTTTGCTGGATAAAGTAATCTTGGTTGTAGGTTCTTGCTATTCATCACTTTGAATATTTCTTTCCACTCCCTTCTGGCCTGCAAACTTTCTGTTGAGAAATCAGCTGACAGTCGTATGGGTATTCCCTTGTAGGTAACTGAGTTTCTTTCTCTTGCTGTTTTTAAGATTCTCTCTTTATCTTTTGCTCTTGGCATTTTAATTATGATGTGTCTTGGTGTGGTCCTCTTTGGATTCCTTTTGTTTGGGGTTCTCTGCGCTTCTTGGACCTGTAAGTCCATTTCTTTCACCAGGTGGGGGAAGTTTTCTGTCATTATTTCTTCAAATAGGTTTTCAATATCTTGCTCTCTCTCATCTTGTGGCACCCCTATAATTCAGATGTTGGTACGCTTGAAGCTGTCCCAGAGGCTCCTTACACTATCCTCGCATTTTTGGATTCTTTTTTCATTTTGCTTTTCCAGTTGGGTGTTTTTTGCTTCCTCGCATTTCAAATCATTGACTTGATTCTTGTGCTCCTCTGGTCTGCTGTCGGGAGTCTGTATAATATTCGTTATTTCAGTCCGTGTATGCTTAATTTCTAGTTGGTTCCCCATCATAACATCGAGGGTCTCATTAGTTTTCTTGTAGATCTCATTAAGCTTATCGGCGGCTTCTAAACAGTTCTTGAGAGACCTTAAAAGTGTGGTTCTGAACTCTATATCTTCCATTGACAATTTTGTCCTGTTTCTTTGTCTCCGCATTTTGTTATGCTTCCTTGGTGCACCCCCTAGTGGTCTTTGTTCGCAGTCTTATAGTTAAATCTTGATTGTTGTAGCTAATACCAGGGAGGGTTTGACCTCCAGGCCAAGTGGCTGTGAGAATCAGCTGTGTCAGCAGTGAGAGAACTTCTGTCCTCTAGGGAGGTGCTAATCTGGCGTTTGCCTGAGGCTATCCGGCAAATGCCTCAGTGCAGGGCTTGGGCGGGGCGGGTCGCACAGGATCAACAGGGTGGGCCGGAGAGAGCAGTTATGGCGGCTCTCAGTCCTGTCCCCAGGGGCTCTGCCTCTCTGAGTCCCAGCACCCGCTGCAAAGCTCAGAGAGAAAGCTGCACTCGCTCTGACCGAAGCCAGACAGTCCCGCTTCTCCCGTTTGAGTCTGGGTCCCTAAAGACTCGCCCGTATCTGGAGCTCAGAGTCTGCGACTCCCTCCCAATTGAAAACGCCAACCGCGCACTCCGCACCTCAGAATTTGACTTCAGCACTGCGCCTCCTCTGAGTGTCCGTATGCGTTTCTCTTTCCTCCTAGTTGTAGGACTTCCACTCAGCCAGCGTTCCTGTGGTTCTGGGTGATGTCCGTTCCGTCTTTTAGTTTCACTTTTGAAGTAGTTGTTCAAAGCAGCAAACTCCGGCGTTAACCTATGCCGCCATCTTGGTTCTCCGAAAGGTTGCATATTCTTATTGTAGACATACTGAAAAGTGTTCAAATTTAAATCTGCACTAATCTTACCATCCAGTGATGACTCCTGTTAATGCTTTTAAATATTTTTCCATCTTTTTTGTACCCATATCCATTTTAAAAATTGATAATGAGGTATATGAGTTTAATATCTAGCTTAACTTAACATTGTGTTTGATCATCTCCTTTAACTTTGGAAAACATTTTTGTGTGTATATTTCCATTTTGTATACAATTTAGTATTTCCTTATTGTATGCTTGTTTCCGATTCTCCCATCTTACCTAATAATAGACAAACATGTAAATTGACCATCCCTCCGCTACACTCACCAGCCAATCAGGAGAGTATGCAAATTAATCCAACAAAGATGGAGCAGCAAAGATTGAAGGCTCCGGCCAGAGCAGTGAAGACTGAAGGCTCTGGCGGGAGCAAAGGTCTGGGTCCCGGGTGCCGGAGGAAAACCGGTGCTGGAGGAAAACCGGTGCCGGCAGCCAGGGAAAGGGAAGGCCTATTGCATGAATCTCTTTGTGCGACGGGCCTCTAGTATTATAAATAATGCTGCAGCACTACCGGTGTTTGCTCAGTGGTTAGTGTTGGATCTCGAATTGAAGGGTCTTGGGTTCAATTCCCTGTCAAGGGCACGTACCTGGGTTGCAGGTTTGATCCCTGGCCCTGTCAGGGTGCATGCGGTAGTCAGCCAGTCGATGTGTCTCTTTTCACATTGATGTTTCTCCCTCTTCTCCCCCCCCCTCCACTCCCTCCCACTCTCTAAAATTTAATGGAAAAAATATCTGGCAATAATATTTTAAGAGCAGTTTGCACACTTCCATCAAGAGACATATGTCTGTCTTTCTTTTTTGATGTTAACAATTCATAATTACTGCCTAGGTCCATTATTTCTGAAAGGGTCACAGAAATGACAATATTCAATTCTATTGTTCTTTCTTCATTCACTTGCTAAAATGCATCCATAAAGAGAATATTCTTTTATCAACATTTGATTACCCTGACAGAATCCAGAAAGAAAAGCAGGATAAAAGTTTTATTCTATTCCTTTATTCACCAGTTTTCAAAACAATCCATTGGGTATCTAGCATTCTCCAAGGGTGTCTAATGACACCATTATTTTAGAAATTACTATTATCATTAACTTACAGATTTAAACATACTTGATGTATTTTAATCAACTACATTTGTTTTACTTTGGCCAGTGGCAACTTCATCAAGCTGACCCCTGAGTCTTTTTGACATGTCCTAATAATCTTTTAATTCATCCTTGATTTTCAGGTTTTTTTAAAAAGAACACTTTTTTAAAAGTTTTTAAATTCAAGTTTTGTGGGGTTTTTTATCTGTCCCAGTTGAGGCTCACACTTGTGAAAGTAGCTATGCTAATAGCTGTCAAATGCCATGACACTTTCCAGAAAAAAGAGTAAAAGAACCACCTAGTCCACCCACAGGGACACAAGGAAATAAGAAGTCATTTTGTTTTAAGACACTAAATTTTAATTTTTAAAACTAAAGGGCTATATAATCTTCAATATACTTACTTAACTCCATTATGGTTGTTGTTTTTTAATTTTAACTTCATAACATTATAGTACCACTTCATAGCATTATATAGAGATTCAGCATCCTATATAATAAAAGCCTAATATGCTAAGTGTCCAGTCTCCCAGTCGTCCATTCAACCAATCAAAGCATAATATGCTAATAATATGCTATAGCCGCTCAACCACTCACTATGACATGCATTGACTACCAGGGGGCAGACAGTTGACCAGTCGACCAGTCACTATGACATGCACTGACCACCATGGGGCAGATACTCCGACTGGTAGGTTAGCTTGCTGCTGGGATCGGGCCAGTCGGGACTGAGCAAGATGGGTTGGATACGCCCTGGAGCCCTCCCGCAGTCCCTCCCCAGCTGGCCAAACTCCTGCATACCTCCCTGGCCCTGATCATGCTCCAGTGGGGTCCCTTGGCCTGGCCTGCACCCTCTCGCAATCAGGGACCCTTCAGGGGATGTAGGTGGCCAGTTTCAGTCCAATCCCACTCACCACAGGAACTGCCCCCTGGTGGTCAGTCCGTTCCCACAGGGGGAGCGCTGCTCAGCCAGAAGTCGGGTTCATGGCTGGCGAGAACAGCGGTGATGGCAGAAGCTTCTCCTGCCTCTGTGGCAGCACTAAGGATGTCTGACTAAACTGACAGGTGGACATGTCCTGGACTTCAAGAGGGCACAGGCCAGTCTGAGGGACAACCCCCCCCCCAAGAGCACAAATTTCATGCACCAGACCTCTAGTTCATTTATAAAGCTGTATAGCACTTCATTGCACAGACATATCACACTAGACAACCAATCCTCTACTGATGGCATTTAGTCTGTTTCATTCTTTTGCCATTGCAATAATGCTTCAGTGAAAAGCCGTGTGTGTGTGTGTCTTTTTACAGGTTGTTATTGTTGTTATTGTTGTTGTTGTTATTGTGTGTGTGTGTGTGTGTGTGTGTGTATGTGTGTGTGTCTTTTGACAAGGTTCTTTTGATAAAGAATAAAATAGAACTTGCAGAAATAAAAGAAATAGACAATTAAAATTTAAAAAGTTACGTAACCACTTCTGAAGACAGAACTAGTGAATTAGAATATAAATCTGTTAAATTGAATGAAATACAATAAAGAGCCCCCAAAAAAGAAAGTATGAAAGACAGGATTAAGAACACAGAGAATAGATGGAAAAGTGCATTGGTGATGAAAGTTACAAAAGAGATTATGTGAGTCTGGGGGAGAAGCAATAGTTGAAGAGTGCTGATACTATTTAAAACAATGAAATATAGGTCATCTAAGTTGGTACACAAGTCTATGAGTTTAACTAAAAGTTCTTGCTAGACATACGATAGTAAAATTGCAGACACCAGAAGCAAAAAATCTAAAAGGAGACTGAAAGAAAAGAAATGACCTACAAAAAAGCTACATTTATTCTGACAGCTGCTTTTCCAACAGCAACAGTGGAAACTAGAAGCAAAGTGAAATAATGTATTCAAAGAGTTGACAGAAGATAACTGTCAGCCTAGAACTATATACACAGTTGTACTTCCAGAATGAAAACAAAAGAAAAATATTTTCAGGTTAAAAAAAAAATGATCCTGAAGAATTTTACTGCCAACATACCCTCATAAAGAAAAGAAAAAGCCTAAAAGATATACTTTGAGAAGAAAGAAAATAATTTCAGAAGAAAAGTCTACTCTGAAGGGGGTAATGGCAAGCAAAATATAATTGTAAACGTGAATACATGTGTCAACATGGATATGTATAAAAATAATAATGTATAATTTATAGAATTATCAAAGTAAAATCATATTAAAATATCAGATAATATGATAACATTTTGGAAATAGGTTATTTGAGTTATATGTACATTAAAATTTCAAGGCTAACCATTAACAACCTAAAGTAGATGACTTCCAAATAAGTAGAGAAGAAAAACCCACCACCATGGTGGATGAATCTCAGTAATTAGCAGATCAGTAAACTAAAAAGGAGATCAGTTAAGACAGAAAATTTGAACCACGCAATTTAGAAGTTTGGTTAATGGGTTTGTATAGAACCACGTTTCAATGTTGTAGACTGCATTCTTTGTCAGCACAAAGTGATATTTATGGAAATTGCCCATCTATTAAACTATGAACAAATCACACATACACACAGCAAATGAACTGGAAAAAATATAGACCATGTGTTCTATATTTTTAATTTAAAATATAACAGGAAAAAAAAACTCCAGATTGCTTAAATTTAAAACAAAACAAAACACTTCAAGGAAGAAATCATAATGTAAACTATAACTACTTAAAAGTGAATTATAATAAAAAATTGCATGTGAAAACCAATTAGTGTAATTAAAGTTGTTTTTGAAAAAATTTAGTCTTCAAACTTATATTTGAAATTTTTTAAAAGTAGTGAGTTATACATCCAATTTAAAAAGTTAAAATAATACTATAAACCCCAAATGCAGTGAAAGGAAAGGGATTGCTCTAAATTGAATGTTTGTATCCCCCACCCTAATTTATATGTTGAAATCCTAACTCCCAACGATGATGGTGTTAATAGGGGAGACCTCTGAGAGATGAGTAGGTCTCGGGGTGAAACCCTCAGGATGCGACTGGTGCCTTTTAAAAAGAGGGTCCAGAGAGATCCCCTCCAGATCCTGAGGACAGACAGCAAGAACACCCAGCTCTGAACCGGGAAACACTTTCAATAGAAAGCTACCGTGCTGGTGCCTTGATCTCGGCCCTCCAGCCTCCAGACCCGCGATAAATAAATATCTGCTGTTTATAAGCCACCAGTCTGTGGTATTCTGTTATAACAGTCCAAATGTATTTTTTTACTAAAAGAGAGAGTGAGCAGAAATTAATGAAATAGGCAAAAAAACAAAGATACAAACTGCCAAACCAAACTAATACAACATGCAGTTTAATGTAATATATATATGAAACATAGTACAGATAATCAAACAAAGAAATTCACTTGGTTAAAAAATAAAAATAAATTGAGGAAAAACTGAGTATATATTTTAATAAATTTGGTGCCCAGTGAAAGAGGGACTAGTATTTGTCTTCTTACCCCCAAATCTGAAAATGTGCTAATTTCAGATCTGGATCCTTGAAAGGGCAGCCCAGGATGGGATTCAGAGTGTTGTGGGGGAAGCATGAAGATGAGGCCCCCAGGGAGCAGGGGGCTCCAGGGGGAGGAAAGCCACTGCAGGGAACACGCTAACCACAGACTTCCTGCAACCCCTGGATGAGGTGCAAGCATACTGTGTGGCAAGCAGATTCCTACTCTGTGTTCTGTCAAGCTTACAGATGTGACCTGCAATGCTATGACTTTTAACTGGTTTCCTCACTAGTCAACCTCCCTATCTTTATTCTGTGTTAATATTGCAAATCCCAAGAAAAATACTCTTCAGCTGGTTCCAAGTTGAGCTAGATGGCGAAACAAATCTCTAAGAAAGGGAAACTTCCTAATCTGAGCAAAGAAAATGTTAAATGTGCTTACTGTCAAGATGAGTTCCAGCTTTTGGGAACCAAAAGAAGAATTCATGAAGAGATGCTAAAAATCTACCACCGAATTGCATTTTGTAAACAACTTCAATAAAATCAGCCTGGGAAACCACAGGAAAGATTTTTTTTTTCTTAATTCAGCTTTATTGACCTCCTCCTATTCAAAGCACTAATATTTACGTGGCAGAAATTTCCAACTGCCTCTTAAAAATTGGTTCATTTCGTTTTAAATGAGAGATTATGCCACAGACACAGAGAACAAGCCTTTTCCACACATTTTTGATGAGTGTTTCTTCTCCCAATAGTAAACACAGTCACCCAACAGCATCCCTCACCTGGTGTAGCTGTAGGGGAAACAGCTGCAACTATTCTCATACTCAGAGGAGACATTTGTGAGCAGACATGTCCCATTCTAAACAACAACAAAATAGGGGCTGAGAGAAAGATGGAGTAGCAATTCAGTGAAAGAGAGAAAAGGAGAGAGACAGAGAGGAAGAGAGGAAAGAGGCTCATTATGCCTGAGAAGAGATTAGAAAGGACACTTCACGAAAGAAGCTATATGAATGGAAAAAAATCAAAAGATGCTTACCATCCTTAGTCATCAGGGAATGCTAATATAAACTACAATGAGTTACTACTGCACAGCCATACCATGGCTCAAAGGAAAACTAAATTTGGCAAGAAGGTAGAACAAACAGACCTCTCAGACATTGCTGGTAGGAATGTAAAATGGTGCAGTTGCTCTGAAAATACTTGGACTGTTTCTTATGAAATTAAACATGTGACTCAGTAATTCCACTCCTAGGTATGTACCCAAGAGAAAAGAAAACATACCTCCATAGAAAGACCTCTACATCAATATTCATAGCAACTTTATTCATAATGGCTTAAAGCTGGAAACAACTCAAACGGCCAGGAGCAGATGAATGAATAAAAAAATTCATTCAATGGAATGCTACTCATTAATAAAAAGGAATGAACGACTGGTACAGGCAATATCACCAATATATCTCAAAAAACACTCTGGAAGCCAGAAACAAAGAATACATACTGCATCATTCCGTGCATGTGAAACTCTAAAAAATGCAAACTAACCTACAGAGACATAAAGTGGACCAGTGGCTGCCTGGGACAGAGGTAAAGAGGTATTGGATGCAAAGGAATATTAGGGAATGTTGGGGGTGATGAAAATACTCTGCGTGGTGATGGGGATAACAGTTGCATAAATGTTTACATTTGTCAAAACTCATCAAAGGTTACACTTAAAAGCTAGGTGAATTTTATTAAAGATGAATTATATCTCAAAACAAATTTTACAGTTTTTATTAAATGTGATTTTTAACTCAAAAAAATTTAAAATTTTTAACACATGCACACAAAGAGAAGTTACTTGGAAAGAATGAAGGAGAAGGTGAGGGAAGTAGAGGGGAACAAGCTTTATTTGTCTTTGAAAACAGGTCAGAGTTAGTGGTGGATACACGGTTGCCATACCATTTTACTTAAGGTCAAAAGAAAGAGGAAGCCAGCCCTTGGCTCTGGACCAGGCTGATAGGACATACCCAGGGCTGGCCACAGGCTTTTTCCCTTGGTTGTTCTGAACAACTATTTTATCCACGAGTTAGGTTCTTTCAGTTCTAATATTTGTGACTCTGGGTTCTGCAATAATGTTTCGAAATTTATTTAGCAAACCTACAGAAAGCTTACAACTAGAAAGGCTAGCCAGCTAATACTTCTGATGACAGATTCAGGATTCAAAGTCATTTTGACAGAGAAACACTGAACTGAAACTGACAAGATGAAATTTAAAATGGCAAATCACTTGAAGTTAGGTTTAAAAATTCAATTGTGCAAACAGAGTTTTGAAATAATCTGGCTTCCTTTAAGAAAAAAGGAAAGCGTACATTTCCCAAAGGAGAAAAATCCCCTGTAACAGATTATATGTGTGTATGACTCCATTTACATAAAAGTATAGAAAATGCAAACTAATCTATAGTGGTATAAAGCAGAGCAGTGCTTGCCTAGGGTCAGAGGTACAGAGGCTGTTGACAGAAAAGGAACCTCAGGGATCTTTTGCGGTAGTGAAGCATACACACACACATATATATTTTATTGCCTAGTGAGTAAGCCAGATTGTTAAGTAATTATTAAAAATTCCATACAATGAAGAGAAGTATAAACATCCAGAACACTGCAAATCATAGCCTCATTGAGTTCTGTATTAACTAGACCACATCTGCAATACCATGTTCAATTATGAAAGGCAGGTTTCAAGGAGGATACCCATAAAAGAGAGACAAAGCTCATAAGCGATGCTTCAAAACATGTCATGGATTAGAAGACAAGAGGGAAGAGCATCATAGTAGTCTCCAAATATTTGACCAACTGCAACATACAAGAGAGAGTGCAATGTTTTACAAATTAGGATCAATGGAAGTTACAAAGCAGGGGGGCGGAAAAGCTTAAAATAAGAAGGAAGTTGACTGTATCAACTAGTCAATAATGGTATGAACTATCTCTTGATGTCCTGTGTAACCTGACATTGGAAGTAATTGTGCAAAGGATGCAGAATCAAATTATAGAAATATCATAGTAGGACTCGTACCATTAGGTAAGAAGTGACACTAGATGTCGCTGATTAGAAAATCAGGAAGTGGGATTGGATCCAGCCTTAAAGGTGAAAAATATATGTAAAGGCAGAAAAAGGGGGGAGGGAGGTGGTTGAGAAGAGGAAACAGCACATGTAATAATGCAATAATGTGAAAGTTTTTTTTAAAGAGTTAAATATGTATAGATAGCATAAGACACCAATTTGCCTGAAACATAGAGTTCTTGTTAAGGAAATGTACCCAAATTAGGCTGGGTAAGTAAGAAAACCTTGATGTTAGGATAGGTGGCTTAATACTTGACTATGCTGAGCCAAAAGCTAGAAGGTGATGCTTTCAGTACATTTTAGAGTCGAATGCCTAGTTTCTTTGTTCAATTCATTAAGGGAGGTAATTTAAGGGAAGATATCCACAGAATCTGCCCATGAGATTAAGAAGGAAACAGTCCTTTGAAGAAGAATGGAAAGAGAGGAGAGTGTTGAGAAACCAAGAAAAGACTGAAAAGATAAAATGGAATCATCATCAAACCCAAATCCTAACCTGGGTTTGGCAAATTTAATGCTAAACTCTAATTTGTATGCAAAGGGAAAAATGAAGAGAAGGAGGTTACTGACAGCCTAATAAAGAATTTACGGACAACAGAATGACATCAATAATCATAGCAACAACTGAGGAGAAAGAGGGCTGATCTTTTGAGTTGATGCTATGTGTCCAAGTTGCCCATAGAACAGACTGTAGGCATGTGGGAAATTCGTCTCAAGGGGATGTTTGTTCTGAAAGAGAGAGAGTACACAGCATGTCTGAAGTTCTTTATTTGGTCTATTTGTGTTTCTCTGTATTTGTTAAGATGGATGAATTCTCTGCTTCATCGAACACAATAGTTAAAGCAAGTGAAAATTAAATGTTGACTCAGTTTGATTAAAGTATAAATCTAAATGCAGCATTGGGAAAGAGAATCAGAGAGTGAGAAGTATGAAGGAGTCATTAAACATTTATATGCACAGAAATTTGGCTTCTTAATGTCCTTGGATGGGCTGGAAGTCATCAAGTCATAGACATGACAGTTTTACTTAGGCCTGCGTAATACACCCTATGCATCTAAAATTCAGAAGCTGGACTTGCCCCGAGGCCAAAGGAAATTAAACCCCTAAAGCAGTGGTTCTCAACCTGTGGGTCGCGACCCCTTTGGGGGTCGAACGATTCTTTCACAGGGGTCGCCTAAGGCCATCAGAAAACATATATATAATTACATATTGTTTTGTGATTAATCACTATGCTTTAATCATGTTCAACTTGTAACAATGAAATTGGGGGTCACCACAACATGAGGAACTGTATTAAAGGGTCATGGCATTAGGAAGGTTGAGAACCACTGACCTAAAGCTTAAAGCAAGAGTCAAAACAGCTCAAGCTTTTGTCTTTTACAGAGAGAAAAAAAATGGAGGCTGCAGTCAGGCACTGGTATTTTCAAATGGTCAGTATATGTATGAAAATATGTTAAACTTAGTCAAATAAAGGTAAATTAAATCAATGAGATATGTCTAGGAGATTGGTAAAAATTAAGATGAATAATATTTCTTAGTAATGGGGAATGGTGAAATGGACCTACCGTAGGAGAATAAAATTCTCAACTTTCTGAAGTGAAGTCTAATATCTTGCACATATATTTGATCTAGTAATTTCACTTCTAGGAAAATATCCTGAGGAAATTAAGATTACAAACAAGTAAATACAAAAAGAGTCTAAGGAAACATTGATTGTACAATATTGCAAACAATTTAAATGCCTATGAAGGGAAATTGGTTTAAGTATGCTTACTTATAAAGTGAAATACTAGGTAACTGCTTAAAAGGATGAATTTACCATTATATGTTACTATTCCAATATATATTAAAAATTGAAAATGAGATTGAAATAGATTTACAAAGTGCTATGCTATACTATACATTAAATTTGTTTCAATTTGGGGTAAATAAGTAATCCATGAAAAAGTTTGTGTTTATAACTGTCAAATTGTATCTGGATAGATTCATGCAGTTTTCACTTTCTAGTTCATAAAGATAGGCTTTTTTACTTTATGAACTATGAACTTGTATTATTTTGTAATCAGCAAAATCAATTAAATGATTCAATATAGTAGATTCCAATATATTCCCTAAATGAAGTTGTAGCCATACAAGCAGGTGACTGAAGGAGAAATAGATGGAGGTCATTGGAGTTGAGGAGTTTAATCATTGTTGAAGCTAGATCATTGTATGCGTCATATAGATGCACGATGGTGGCACGAGATTGAGTAGAAGAGACTGAATCATATCATGACTTTAACAATCCAGCCCTGGCTGGTTTAGCTCAGTGGATAGAACGTCAGCCAGTGGACCAAAGGGTTCCAGGTTCGATTCTGGTCAAGGGCACATGCCTGGGGTTGCAGGCTCAATCCCCAGTAGGGGGCGTACAGAAGGCAGCTAATCAATGATTCTCTCTCATCATTGATGTGTCTATCTCTCTCTCCCTCTCCCTTCCTCTCTGAAATCAATAAATATATATATATATATTTTAAAAAAAAACAATCCAGAGAGTGATGGACAACGAGGAAGGCCAGAGAACAGTATAGAAGTGGCTAGCAGGGGGCCAGATGACATTAGCATGATCCAAAGTAATTGAACCTGCACTGGATTTTTTCCAAATCTTCTACACTTCATCTTCATTATATTTGTCTACTCTTTGATTTCATGACAACCATGGAAGGACAGATAAATTATGCTAGAATGATAGATAAAGATTGACAGCCCTGAGTCATGGTCAATTCGCTGCCATAACCAGAACAATCAGTGATCTTTGCAACATCAACTGAATTGAAAAAGGGAGTATTTGATTTGTTCTTGGAAGTGACTGAAAGCTAAAAGCAGGACATATCAGAATAATTCCTGATTCAGATAACCTGGGCAGTGATCTGCTTCATTATTTGACCATTGTCTATCATGATAGCTAAAATAAAAATTAATGGCAGAAGAGTTGACTTAGACCTGTTATATAGACCAAGCCTGAATGTATATGCCATGGACATATGTTATTTTTCCAACTTTTATAAATCAATTTGCTGGGGAAAGTCTTACAGGGCAACCATTTCACCTGTTTATAAACCATTCTACCTTGAGACAGAGAGACAGAGACAGATATTGCCTTCCCTAAGCAATGTTGACTCACAAATGTGCAAATAAATTAAATAGATAAATGTGTGTTTTCATTTACAAGGCCTTACTGAAAAAATATAAAGTGCACATTATGCTTTTATGATAAAAAGTAGTGGCAAGTGTCCAGGTGCTTAAGGGTTTGTTTGTTGTTGTTTCACTGTTTTTCCATGTTCTACCTCTACCTAGCATTCCATGCAGTGTACATTAACTGGAATAACAATAGTCAAAATATAATATGTCCACCCAACCAAATGACCAATAGGCAAATTGTAAGCTGTAGTCACCCTTTGCATGCATCTATCCTGAGAAACGTGTAGCTGCGGTCACTTACAGGGCATGACTAATGTTGGCATCCAACAATGGACAAAATCAGGATGTTCCGTCAAATATAAGCATTTATAATGACTTAGAACTCTTATTAAATCTATTTGATGGACTGTGTCATTTTAATCATTTAAATGTGAACTATTCAAATGTCAAACCCATATTTTAGTTTTGTTGTAAAAATTGTCAGTAGGGCAAAAAAACATGAGTGTGGCCGAAACTGGTTTGGCTCAGTGGATAGAGCGTCGGCCTGCGGACTGAGAGGTCCCAGGTTCGATTCCGGTCAAGGGCATGTACCTGGGTTGCAGGCATATCCCCAGTGGGAGATGTGCAGGAGGCAGCTGATCGATGTTTCTCTCTCATCGATGTTTCTAACTCTCTATCTCTCTCCTTTCCTCTCTGTAAAAAATCAATAAAATATATTTTAAAAAAAACCAAAAAAAAAACACGTGAGTGTGAAAATAGTAAATAAGGGAAAGTTATGTATAGATATTTAAAGATTCAATTAGATAGTCATATTTATATTTTTTCTTTTTTTGCTGGAAAAGCATTAGTAAAACCACTTTGCATTTATGTAAGACTATAGTTTTTAAAAAGCTTTAAATACATTACTTTTCTGGTATTTTAAAACTGTCTAAAAGTAAATAACTATACAATGTCATATTTTAAGAAATAAGAAACCAGCTAAAAAAATTTAAACTTATATAGCTCTCGCCTTAAGTGTCAATGGCCGATGAATATGAGGAGTAGAAGGAAGTGGAAAGAAGAGTGACTGGGTCCCAAAAACATCTAGAAAGACAATGGAAATCTTGCAAATCAAGTCACATACCAAATCACAAAACTGTATGACTTATTGGCAGAAAGACAGATACATACATACATGCATACATAGATCTGAACAAGAATCAGTATAAAGCATTTCACAACCCATGACAAAGATTAATCTGATACTGACACTTGAAAAAAACAAAAAACCTCATTATAAAATTGTCCTATGGCATGCATTTGGGGGTAGCTCTAGAGCAAGGATCAGCATAGATATTTGGGATATGTAGAATTCCCAGGTTGAACTGGTATAAAATGCAATTGTAAATAGGGCTAGTGTTTCACAAAGAGTGTAATGCATGCTCCAGGAGCACTCACAAAATGGTTTCAAACAGCATCTAGACATTAAATAGCATCAATTCATATAGCAAAATCTATTTCCTCTTTGATCAGTATGATAAAGTGAAGGAGCAAATCTCATTACAGTGTTATTGGGTCCTCAAAAACTCTCCAGTGTATGGTAAAAAAAAAAAAAAAGCAAACAAAACAAAACGCCATAAGCAGATGTCAACTTGACAGGCACCCAAATATATTTCTACTTCTTCCTGTGTTGCAAGTCAGAATCTGAGGTTTAGGTCACAGTATTTCACTGTAGAGTCTCCAAAAGTGTGTGCCTTTCTCTGCCAGGACAGAAATAAACAAACTTTAGGGAGCTTCATTGCTGACAAGCTTCCAGAATTGAATGACATCAGAGTATTCATTGCTTTCTTGACCTCAACAAGAACTTCTTGTTGTCAAGATTGTTACCACAAAAGAAACACGTTTGTGTTGGCGTTCCATCACAGCTGACGATAAAAGTAAGCTCATGGGGGTTTAAGTTTCATTGATCTTTCTTTTCTTCCATGTTTCTTCCTCAGTCAGGCCAGATGTTACAGCGGGCAGAGATCCAGCCCGGGATTAAGGTGGGTTTCTTCTCACTTTTGTCAATGGGTTGGTCCGGATGGCATTCCGTGGCATGACCTGACCAGACAGGACTGTATCTTCTGCCACTTTATATTGAGTTGTACTTAAGATGAAATAATACTTTAATTAAAAGAGGCTAATCAACATTGTTCATCAGGGATATGACGAAGGTAAGGATCAAGTGGATTCTTATACATCTGCTAGGTCGACTTCCTGATGTGCAACAGGGGTTCCTGGCCATAAACTCCCCCGAGGGAAGAACCCACGGCCCATCAGAAGCCTGCACCTCAGTGACCCCACATTCCTGCAGGTGCCAGACTGGAGAACCCACACGCTTGCCCCTGCTGCTCCTCTTCCTGGGTGACATCTCCTGCCTCCTCACATGTGAGTCTTGGCTTGTGCCAGCATCATCTTCTCCAGGAATTCTGCTGCAGTGGCCAGCGGAAGCGTGGGTTTCTCTCACTCTATTCCCGCAGTACTTTGCATGTGTTTCTATTATAGCATATAACACACACCATGTACATATTGGTTTACATGTCATACCCTCCCTCAATGCGAGGGGATGGAGGACGAGACTATTGCCAAGCACCTGTGTATCTCCATCCACAAAACCTGGCAAGGTACTGGCCTCTGGGGGCCACGTACTAAATACAAGTTGAATGACTATAACACTGAATGGTCTCCCAAATCTGTTTCCAATTCCTGCCCCAGGGGAAAACAGAGAAATCTCCTCACCATATTTTATCTTTGGTGGGGATGGGGGTGGGAAAGTGCTAGTTGAAGGGTTCAAAAATGTAACTGAATGCCTGGCCGGGCGGCTCAGTTGGTTGGAGCTTCGTCCCATACACTAAAAGTTTCCGATTCAATTCTGGGTCAGGGCCCATACCTAGATGCAGGCTCCATCCTGGTTTAGGGCGCATATAGGAGGTAACAGCTCGATGTTTCTCTCTCACACCAATATTTCTCTCTCCCCAAACACCTCTACCTTCCCTTTTTCTCTCCCTCTTCCTCTCTCTCTAAAATCAATAATACATATATAGGGTGTCCCCAAAAAATGTATACACACTGAATAGTTATTCATTCCAATGGGTCAATCTTTAATAATTATTAATTCCCATGGATTCATCTTTTCAGATTGAACCCATGGGAATTTATAATTATTTAAATCGTGTATATATTCTTTGGGGACACCCTGTATATATTCTTGGGTGAGGATTACAAAGAAAAATGTAACTGAATGAACCTCCAGGGTGTATCTGTAAGGAATCTGGGATGAAATAAAGTCCCAGTTTCCTCTGCTTTAAAAACCTGTGTTTTTGAATATCTCCTACTTTAAGTTTTTCGCTAAGGAGGCTCTCCTCTTTACAGCGAGCTTGCTTGTACTAACAGCCTTGCGTTTATCATTTAAATAAGACCCTCTATCATTCTCCATCCGTTAGCTGGTAGCTGCCAAGTATAAAATTACCAAAGATGAAAGAAGAAGGTGGAGTATAAACGTTCAGAGGCAGCACCGCATGGCCAGCAGAGGTGAGAAAAAGGAGGTCACACAGCACTTACGTGGGTCCCCAGGGGATGAAGAATGTAGGGCAAGTCACATCAGGAGCCTGGTGACTGCGCATCCTGGATACGTATGTATATATGCATGGATACTGTTGTTGTTTTTTCGACATGAAGCCTTTTAGAATCTTTTTGGCTCGCTATGTTGTGCAGGCCTCTGTTGCTCATAATTTACAATACCGTACCTCTGTTTGCTGCATGAAGCTGAGGCCAAGTTCACGCCCAAAACCCTTCCTCAACTTCCAGTCTCTTTCACTGCAGAGACACTTACTTTCAGCAAGGGAGGGAGGACAAGCCAGAGAGGCAGTTTCCCAGGTGGATAAGCAAATGACAGAGGAATGGGGGAGGGGGCTTGGAGGGAGATAAGGCTCCCTGTGCAGACGTGTTCCCTCTGAAATGCAGGTGCAGGTAGACAGCTATCAGGATGGAGAGTGGAGAGCAAATCAGGAGAGGTGTGATCATGCCTGCTTTGGGCGGGGGCGGGGAGGGGACTAGCTGACTGGAATATCAGGGATGAATTGGAGGGGGCTCGGCACATCTGGATGAAAAAGCCACAAGACAAACATGGAGAGGGAAGGGTTTGAGGCAAATACGTTGAAGAATTACTTGCACAATACTTAGGGAGGAAACAGGGAGATCTGAAGAAGGAAAGTGTCCAGGTGACTTGCAGATTTGAGAAGCCTCTTCTACCATAAAGTCATTACTTACAACACGTGTGCCCGCAAGTCTAATGAGCCTCCTATTGCACCGTGCAATGCCTGTTCTAACTTGGAAGCCTGGGATGAATCACATAGCCCTCCTGTGCCTCTCTATCATCAGATGAAAAAGGGGCAGCAATCCTAAATTATTCCCCCACCTCCAACCCCATTTCCCTGTCTCCCCGAACTAAAGCAAGGGGGATTCCTTAGTCCATGTTACTTAATCAGTAGGATTAGATAGTCTCAGAACAGTGAGCCCTCTGTTTCTGGAGACCCCAGAATGAGGAGGGGTGCACGCAGGGTGCTCTTAGGAGTTGTCTGCAATGAGATCTAATGGGATGCAGAGGCCCCTCATTTTATGTAGCTGTGGACCAACTGGTGCAACAAGAGCATTTACTGATGGAATTGGTGGAATTAGAATATGCATTATCAAGAATCTCTGATCGGCTGTATTAACCTGGCAGAATCAGGCCACCAAAGGATTCTGTGACTAGTGTCACTAATATACTTGTGTGCAGGTTGATGGATAGGATGCGACCACACAAATATCAGACCTGACTTCTAGGCCAGCCCCTGGGTCAGGTTACCTGGGTAATTAAGGGCAAGTCATTTGCTACTCTGAGACTTAGTTTTATTACCTTTAAAATGAGGAATTTGGACCCTAAAGTCCTTCTCAAGCTTGATCTTCTGTGCCTCAGGGAACTCCTATTAAATGTGGTTTCATGCTTTAATTTTCATCAACTTCAGCAAATGGGAACCATTGACTCCTGCAAGGTATATTAATTTACGTGGGGTCTGTCAGGTCGACAGAAATAATGTGGTTTATAAAATAAATCTGCTATTTTCACTCTTCTTTTCAACCCACCGAACATCAGACACTAGAAAAGGCTTTGCTTCATAGTAAAACAGCATGTTCTAACAAGTACCACAATTTACAACACACATCAGAGGGAAAGTCTTGTCAAGCAGGGAAAAGTAAAACTTCTATTGCTTTTTTTCCATTTGGAATTAAAGTGTTTTTCATTGCATTCTACGCCCAAGGCTTCAGAGTTTCAACCAGGTGCTATGGAGCTGATGAAAGAGCTTTTACATGATCGCCTTCTGCAGGGCTGCAGAAAGGTGAATTCAGAACTGTGCCCTCTAGTGGATAAACTCTCTCATTGCAAGTTTCTTTTACAAGGAAGGAGAATCCTACAATACTTGGGATCATTTTTGTGTGTGTGACAGGGCCACTGTTTCTTAGCTGTCATAGACAGAAAGAGCACAAGACTTGGAGTTAAAGAGTCCCAAGCCTAACTGAGTCCTAGGTTGGCCATCGTGTAACTTTGTAAATTTGGGAATTAATCTCTGAAAGTCCAAGTGTCTCCAACAATGATAGGAGTGTCACCTTCCATGCTGGATTTTTGTAGTAATTAAGTGAAATAATATATCTACATGTGATTTGTAAAATATAAAGTACCAATTTCTATTAGTAAAACTTTTTTAAATGTTTAGTCCCTTGAATGCCTAAACCAATATTAATAAGAAAATATATCTCTGAAAACTAGGTAAACGGATATACATGTGAATTTTTAAATGCTTCTTCCACATTTCTCCACTTTATCAATCTCCTCTCACATTTATCCAGCAGCTCCTCTGAACTCACAGTGGCACTACACGTAAAAAATCTTCCATGAAATTTGAATAATTTACATAAGACTTATCTCAAATCAATGGAATAGTTAATAAGAGATCCGTCAAGTCCTCAGATTTAAATAAAAACAAAAATTACATTACTTAATAAAATCAAGTGACTTTAGAAAAAAAAGTATCTCCTGTAAGAAACTCAATTTATATATAAAAATATAAAGTAACTTGAAAGCAAAAGTATGGAAAAGATATGCTATTTAAACAGTAGCCCAATTGAAGATAGAATTCCTTCCCAGCCCTGGCTGGTTTGGCTCGGCGGATGGAACGTCAGCCTGTGGACTGAGGGGTCCCGGGTTCGATTCCGGTCAAGGGCATGTACCTGGGTTTCGGGCACATCCCCAGTGGGGGGCGTGCAAGAGGCAGCTGAATCGATGTTTCTCTCTCATCAATGTTTCTAACTCTGTATCCCTCTCCCTCTCCCTTCCTCTCTGTAAAAAAATCAATAAAATATATTTAAAAAAAAAAAAAAGAATTCCTTCCCAAATAGCTTCTCTACAAGTTACATAATTCCTCTATGGAAAAATTACCTAAAAATGCACGAATGACTGTTTACAGTACTGGGTATTATGCATCATTTAATTTTCTACTTTTTATTATGCTACATGCTAATAATATATCACCAAAATTATCTTTATTAAGATAACAGTATTATCTCAAACCAATTCAAAAGTACTGGGTGATTCTGGGTGAAGTGAGAAAGTAGTAGAAACTGGCATCGATGTTTGTCATTTTAATGACCTCACCTAAGGTATAAATTTGTCCTCCTCTCTCCCCAGTACTCTCTCCAAGAAACACACCTACCTTCTTGTACATACTCTCAGAGAGCAGCTTACTATCCTTGCAAAGCATTCCTTCTGTTTCTTCAGATGTGTTTATATATCATCCAAGTCTACTCACTCCACCTACCCCTTCTCCCTCCCTCTAACACACGTTTTTGAGAGTAAAGATTTTTGAAATTAAAAGTGCAGTTGGAAGTTATGGAATAGAATATTTTCCTGTAGGAAACTAATCAATGAACCTTCCACAATAAGCAAAGTTATTGATCCCTCCAGGTTGGACTCTATGTTAGCACTACGTAGAGAGAAAAGCCCCATACAAGGCTGCAAGGAAAAAGGATGGCGGGCTGGGAATGCCAGGAGCTGGGCAGTGACACTGAGGATGGCAAGGCGGGATTTAAGATGGAGCAGACTTGAGGGTCTGAAGCAGAGGCCAGAAGCACAGTGCGCTTGGGTGGGAGAGGGAGGAATTAGTCGTCTGCCCAACCCTTCCAAGAGCCCTGTGTCCTCACTTACAGGTTCTGATGCCAACTTAAACCCCCAAGAAACCCTGGAGACTACAGAACTACTTCACTCTGAGCCACAGACAAGTTCTAGCTTCCCAGAGACATCAGTCTGTCTTCCTGAAATTCCCACCCGCCTAATCATGGCCCCTTCTACTCTCTCACAACACCATGAACTTTCTTCACAGGATTTAATACAATTTAAAGATAAATTTATTTATATGATTATTTGTTTAATGTGTGTCCTCTGTGAGAGAATATACTCTGTTCAGGGAAAGTATTTTGTGTGTTGGCAACTATATAATCAGTGTCTGGTACTAAGTAAATGCTCAGTTAGTGTTTGTTGGATAAATAAGTGAATAACCCAGATGATAAAGGCATCCCTGTGCTTCTCCAGGGGAACTCTTCTGCATGACTCTGTTCTTGCTCTCCTGCCCACCAGGTCTCTTATGTGAATAATGAATGAATCTGGTAATCAAGTAATTGTTAATAGAGGAGTTAAAATGGTCCCAATTTATGCATGATCACACAAAACACAGAAGGATTCTAGGGACAGTCCCCTAAAACTGCTAGCCTGGTTAGCATTTCCCAACCTCTCCATCAAGGTAATCCCAGACCAGGCAAGTCTGCACAAAACCTCCCAGGGTTGAGTTATAACTGTTCAGGTTCAGAATTATTGTAAATTATCTCATTTGACTGCTTAACTTTTTATAATAGACTTTATAGTGTCCTAAATTCTGTGACTCACAAAACAGCAAAAGAGAGAAAACATTTATATTTCTTTTTATCAGATACCTTTGATTATGGAGCTAAAGGAACTCCATAAACAAAACAATGAACCTACTCGTAGGAGTGGATGTACACTGCTCAATCCACAGTTTCATCTGCTCTACATAGTCTGTGGACTGGAAACTAATTGGATAATTACAAAGGGGACTACTTTAACCCTTAATCCTCCCAGCATTAACCAACCAATCTACTCAGCACACACAATCTCACTCACAAGAGAGCCACAAAGCGACAGGACTTGTAAAACTGTGTGCTCCTTCATAATGTAGTCTCCCTCCCCAAACATCGCAGCTTCCCTCTTCATGGTCCATGAGTACAGCTTCCAGCCAGCCACACAGTAGCTGGACAGAACACTCCCAAGCAATCCAATTCCCAGTTAAAGAGAAAGCACAGAACTGAGAGATTATCATAAAAATTTAATTTAACCTCGTATGTGTGTGTGTTACATGCCATTGGGTCAACTCCAACTCCTAACAACCTTATTAGAAGCCTGAAAATGATTTCTCTCTAAAGATATCAGAATTAATTGTTGAATTTTGCTAATGCATTCCTACGACTGAACCTTAATGGTGTTCCTATTAGAGAACCACGTGCAGGAAGCCGTGACCAATTGCTCTTTTGGTTTAGTTTGACTTCATAGCCCTCTTCTGTTTTCTAAGAAGTTTCTTCTTGTCAGGGGTTTGGGGTCCTAGAAACCAATGGAGGTTATGCTCCTTATCTTAAAAGAAAACTTATTTTAAGTCACAGACGTATCACCTGCCTTTAAAAAGAACTCTGAATGTATTATGATGGATACATGTTCTTATGCATTTATCCAAACCCATAGTATGTACAAAAGCAAGAGAGAACCTTAATGTGAGCTATGGACTCCGGGTAATTAAGACGTGTCAGTGTGAGTTCACCAGTTATAACAAATAAGCCGCTCTGGTGGGAATCTGCATAATGGAGGAAGATCTGCATGTGAGGAGTAAATGGAGAATCTCTGCACCTTTCTTTCAATTTTGCAGTGCACCTAAAAGTGTTCTAAAGAAAAATCTTTAAAGGATAATAACTTTACAAAAGAAATGCTTACCCAAAGGTAGTTTCCTTACTCAGAATGCTTATCATGGGGCATTGATTTTTTTTTTTTTTGTCATTGTCATCATTACCAACAGAACAATCTGCAGTAAGGAAACCAGCTCTGAGGTCTCCCTGAAGTGTGGCGGTCCTTGTACAGAAATCCTGTTTACTCTGCCTCACTTCATCAGGAAGCTTGGCCACCTGTCTCTTTAAAAGGTTCTCCCCATGGGCAGTTTATTTCCTACTCATTGATCATCTTTATCGCCACTGTTGAGAACTACAGGGATCAATAGGTTGAAATCTTATGATGAAAAGGTTTCTTTATTAAGATAATCCCCTTTCCATTAAAATCTTTACACATTCGGGGACTAAAACAAAAACTACCCCCTTGTTATTAGTGACAAAGAAAACTAATCAAAAGATCTTTGTAGCATATACATTTTAGGTGTCTGTCCACTAATGATTCCTCTTTCTTTGGGTCATTTCTCTGAGAGTATCTGTTTTGTTTTTCCCCCATCTGTTGATGTCAGCATCATAGTGCTGTGGTGTGGCTATAACTGATTGGTCAGTAGTAGGTATCTGAACCAAACTAGACCAAATAAGTGCGCATCTTCAGAAATTTGGACTGGGCTCTGAGAAGCATCTAGTCAGTCTCTGGATTGGGGAAGTATAATTGTCGTAGTGGAATCATTTTAATGGCCGCCCTCCATTCGGGAGGTTCCCAAACCTATCTAATGGGAACCCATAGAGTATTCCTAGTTGCCACCCATCTCAAAGTACAGCTCTTCATATCCTCCCAGAAAATCTTTCCTTTTTCTATAAGCTACCTCCTTCATTTCTATAATAAATAATAATGATTTGTTTAATGAATCTTTTTCTGAAAACTTGTTAGGGTGGCACACCCCAGACTTCACTACAAAGGAACACTTTTTGCTCTTTGTCTCATCTCCTTCAGCTTTTCTCCAAAGTGGGATGCGTTCCTCATGTGCTGGGTAGAATCTGAGACCATAATTGGGGTGTTTTTGTTGTTGTTTCTATTTGTTTATAGTGGGCTGGGATACCACACCTTACAAGGCATGCAGATTGTACATCCTCTCTCTCATGTTTATAGCGCCATTAATACTGGGCTCTCTTGCCCTCTCTTGGTCTGTCTTCATGCTCAGCTCAGCCAGGCCCAGAGACGCTCTCCTCTCTGATCCTGCATGTCTGCTCTTATTTGGATTGGCAGCCAGAATTGACCATAACACTGGCCGGGTAAGTCAGACCATCCATTTTTAGATGTGTAGGAGTTAATACTACAAGTAAGAAGAGCCCCCACTTAGGATTCCATACCTAACCTACCTGAAGGACATTCCAGCATCTTCTAACAGAGAAGCAATGCATGGAATTGGGATATTGGGCATTTGGCCATTTATTTAAGAAAATTAAAAAGTGGTATAGTATACATCCCTTTTTCCCTGATGTCAGAGCTTCTTAATTCAAAATTAGAGAAAGGACTAGCCAGTTTGGCTCAGTGGATAGTTGTCCTGCAGACCTAAGGGTCCTGGGTTCAATTCCGGTCAAGGGAACGTACCTTGGTTGCAGGCTCCTCCCTGGCCCAGGCCCTGGTCAGGGTTCATGCAAGAGACAACCAATCAATGTTTTTCTCTCACATCAATGTTGCTCTCTGTTTTTCCCTCTCTCTTCCACTCTCCCTAAAAATCAATGGAAAAATATCCTCAGGTGAGGATTAACAAAACAAAACAAAACAAATTAGAAAGAAATAATGGTGGGGAGCAGAATTTCACCACTAACACTCACCTCAAACCCCCTCGGGACATAATTCATTCTTGGAATGCTGTATGTAGGTAATCCTGTATACAGATCAGTAATTCTCAATTTGAGCGACTACTTAGAATATCCTGCAAAGCTTTAAGAAGTCCCAGTGCTCAGATAGCACCCAAGTCAAATTCAGTGAGAATGTCTTTGGGTGTGAACCAGACATCAGCAAATGGGCCATGAAGACTGAGAATCATTTTCTGTCTCCTACTCTTCCAATGACCCTCATACCTCTCCTTTTCTTCCTTTTGACACCAGGGACCTCCTGAGCAGCTAATGAGCACAGAGCCCAAACAGAAGCAAGGAAGGGGCAAGGGAGTAGACAGAAATCAACGCTGAGCTGGTGGACAGCAAGCACAGTGGGTTGCAGCACTATGAGGAAAATTGCTGTACAAGATCATTCATTATAAAAGAGAGGAGATAACTGCTTTGATTGTAATTGGCTTGATTTTACCAGATAAAATATTACAGAAATAAAGATAAAGTTCTGAAATTAGGTTAAAAAAAACACCTTACAGCCCAGCCAGGGTGGCTCAGTGTGGTTGAGCATCGACCTATGAACAAGGAGGTCACAGTTTGATTCCCAGTCAGGGCATATACCTGGGTAGTGGCTCAATGCCCAGGAGGGGGCATGCAGGAGGTAGCCAATCAATGAATCTCTCTCATCAGTGATGTTTCTATCTCTCCCTCTCCCTCTGTGAAATCAATAAAAAAATATTTTAAAAAAACACACAACTTACACATAAGGGATGAGGGAAAGATGACTAAACATGAATAATCAAAGTCAAAAAACTTAGGTGTGTATTATTCTGCTCAGGTTGCTGTGACAAAACACCACAGGCTGGGAAGTTTATTTTCTCACAGTTCCGGAGGCTGGAAGTCCTGGATCAGGATGCCATGTCCTGGTCAGTTTCTGGTGAGAGCTCTCTTCCTGCCTTGCAGACAGCCACTGTCCCACTGTGTGCTCACATGACCTTCCTTGGTGCGGGTATCTCTCCCTCTTCTTTTTTTTTTTTTTTTTTTTTTTTTTTTTTTTTTTTTTTTTTTTTTAAACCTTTTATTTTGAAAAAAATTTTAGACTTATAGGAAAATTACAAAAATAGTACAGAGAATTTACATATACCCTTCACCTAGCTTCTCGTGATGATCAGAATTTATGTAACCATAATTAACATTGATAAAATGCTATTACCTAAATTACCATATTTGAATTTCAGCAGTCTTTCCATTAATGTCCTTTTTTGTTTCAGGATCCAAACCTGGATTCCACATTGCATGTAGTTCTTTTTTTTTTTTTTTTTTTTTTTGTTTTTTTTTGTTTTTTTTTATTGATTAAGATATTACATATGTGTCCTTGTCCCCACGTTGCCCTCTACCCCCCACCCCCCCCACCCCCGCTCATGCCCTCACCCCCCCGTTGTCCATGTCCATTGATTAGGCCTATATGCTTGCATATAAGTCCTTTGGTTGATCTTTCCCCCTTACCCCCACCCTCCCCTACCTTCCCTCCAAGTCCCGACAGTCCAATCAATGCCTCTCCGTCTCTGGATCAGTCCTTGTTCATCAGCTTATGTTGTTCATTATATTCCACAAATGAGTGAGATCCTGTGGTATTTATCCGCTCTCAAGTTCCATCCCTGCTGTGGCAAATGGTAAGAGTTCCTTTTTCTTCTTCCTCTTCTTAAAGAATACCTTTCAGCATTTCATATAATGCTGGTTTGGTGGTGATGAACTCCTTTAGCTTTTTCTTATCCGTGAAGCTCTTTATCTGACCTTCTATTCTGAATGATAGCTTTGCTGGATAAAGTAATCTTGGTTGCAGGTTCTTGCTATTCATCACTTTGAATATTTCTTGCCAGTCTCTTCTGGCCTGCATGGTTTCTGTTGAGAAATCAGCTGACAGTCGTATGGGTACTCCCTTGTAGGTAACTGACTGTCTTTCTCTTGCTGCTTTTAAGATTCTCTCTTTATCTTTTGCTCTTGGCATTTTAATTATGATGTGTCTTGGTGTGGTCCTCCTTGGATTCCTTTTGTTTGGGGTTCTCTGCGCTTCCTGGACTTGTAAGTCCATTTCTTTCACCAGGTGGGGGAAGTTTTCTGTCATTATTTCTTCAAAAAGGTTTTCAATATCTTGCCCTCTCTCTCCTTCTGGTACCCCTATAATTCTGATGTTGGTACGCTTGAAGTTGTCCCAGAGGTTCCTTACACTATCTTCATATTTTTGGAATCTCTTTTCTTTTTTCTTTTTCGGTTGGGTATTTTTTGTTTCTTTGTATTTCAAATCTTTGACTTGATTCTTGGGATCCTCTTTTCTGCTGCTGGATCTCTGTAAATTATTCTTTATTTCAGTCAGTGTATGCTTAATTTCTAGTTGGTCCTTTTTCATGTCCTCCATGGTCTCCCTATACTTATTGAGGGATTCATTAAATTTATCGGCAGTTTCCATAAAATTCTTGAAAAACCTTATAACCGTGGCCTTAAACTCTATATCCAATCGTTTGCTTTCCTCCATTTCTGCCATTTGTGACCTGTTTCTTTGTCTCCGCATTTTGGCAGCTTCCCTGTGTTGATAGAGTGGCCCTGTGCGCCAGGTGTCCTGTAGGGCCCAGTAGCTCAGCCTCCCCAGTTACCTGGGGTGGACACTCTTGGTGCACTCTTGGTGCCTTGGTTGTTGTAGAATCACTGGGAGGAATTGACCTCCAGGCCAATTGGCTGTGAGAATCAGCTGTGTCTAAAGTGGGGGAACTTCTGTGCTGAAGACACCCTTCTGGGGCAAGACTTGCTTCAGTGGGGCTTTGGTGCTCACTGAGTCTGCTCCCTGAGTGCGCCCCTTATTGATCTGAGGAATTGCAATCTGGATGGTCCCCCTCTGACCACTGGGTACAGTGGCTCCTGGTTCTAAGGAGGTGCTAATTCAGCCTCTGCCTGAGGCCACACAGCAGGAGCCACGAAGAGGCTCAGCTGTGAAGCAATGCAAGCCGCTGCAGGGCCTTGGGCCTTCTCTTGGAAGTTCCTGGTCTGCCTGGTTCGGCTGCCGTTAGGTACATTCACATGCAAAAGCCTCTGCCGCAGCCTGGGTGGGGCGGGGTCTCAGGGAGTCAGAGGGCGGAGAAAGCAGCCATGGCCGATTCTCCGCCTGGAGACGCGCGTCTCAGTGTTCCGGTAACGGCTGCAAGCACCTCTGAGTGAAAGCCGCCCTCAAGTTCGCTTGCTGCCGGACAGACCAGCTTCTCCCCGTATGAGACCTGGGTCCCCAGAGACTTCCCGGAACCGGAGTTCAGAGCAGTTGGGAGTTGGTGATTCAAAAAGTCCGCCGCGTCCTCAGGCACCACCCCCTTTCCGCGCGCGCGAGCCGCCGTACCTCTGCACTTCACCTCCGCAGCGCCTCTGGCTCTCAGCGTGCTTTTCTTTCCTTCTAGTTGTGGAATTTACACTCAGCCAGCCTTTCTGTTGTTCTGGGTGATGTTTGCTCAGTCCTTCGCGGTAATTTTCAATTGTTGTGAGAGGCGGCGAATTCCCGGTGTTTACCTATGCCGCCATCTTAGTTGCTCTGCATCATCTCTCCCTCTTCTTATGGTCCAACAGCCCTATTGAATTATCGCCCCACCCTTATGACCTCACTTAACATTTATCACCTCCTCACAGGTCCCATCTCTACTATATGATTGTGGGAGGGGGAGAGAACATAATTCAGTCCATAGCAAGGTGTTTGGAGTTTGTTTGTTTGTGCTTTTATTTGGTTAATCCTCATCTGAGGATATTTTCTCTATTGATTTGTAGAAAGATTTGGGGAAGAGGAAGAGAGAAACATTGATGTAACAGAGACACATTGATGGTTGTCTCCCACATGCACTCTGACCAGGGCTGGGAATCAAACCCCTGCTGCATGGGCTGATGCTCTAGCCACTGAGAAACACCAGCCAGGACTGTTCTTTTAAATCTAGACACCAATAAGTCAATGATGATAACTAAAATTTGATTGTATCTTAAGGTACATAAAAATAATAGATTAGCTATTGACGTTGCTGTGTGGCAGGTGCTGTAGTAGCATTTGTAATACATGGACATTTACATGCATGATCTCATTTAATGATGGAGAGAGGTAAACAGGATGTACAGTGATGATGACTGAGAGAGGAGATTTCTCAGTCCCTGTAAGAAGTGATTGTGTCTAAATCAACCTACCACATTACTATCGAGGTCCACATCTTCCAATAGTCTGAAACCAACTTCTCAGAAAGTCACCAGGTACCAGCAGCTGGTCCTCAGAAAACTCTCTGCAACTGATGTCCAAACCCTGATAATTTATCCCCTGAACCGAACTGGTTCTCTTATCTGCATTATCAGAGGGTAGCTGAGGAGGCAGAATTCCTCCCAGGAACACAAGCCCATCCATATTCTATAGCTTCTCCCAGGTGCCTGTAGGCATCTCTGGGATATGAGGCAACGTGTCTCTTCTCACTGAACTTTGGCTGGTCAGTTTCTCCAAAAAAGCCCTTTTCCAAAGTAAAGCCTGTTCCTTAAATTGGTGCTTTTCAAATGTTTATGGGAACATGAAACACCTGGGGGATTTTACTAACATGCAAATTCTGAGTCAATTGGTTTGCAGGGGCACCTGAGTTTCTGCATTTCTAATGAGAACCAAGTGAGGCTGAAATACAAATATGTTTTGAGGAACATACTTTGTGACACATGGTACTTGCCATCTCCCCTCTCCCTGTCAGACCACTGATCCTCCCAACAATCTCCTGAAGTGTTCTTGTTTATAATCGTCCTCATCATTTTGTGTATTAGAAAATTACAGTTCAAAGAGGCTATGGAATCATAAAAGACTCACAGATGAGGTTTCAGTTAGGTTTCTATTTTTGGTTTATGTTTTGTTTTGTTTAAAGGACGGTGTTCCTATTTCTTCTCTCACTCTTTAAAATTCATTGATTTACTTGGAAGTATTATAACTCACCATATGATTGTGCAAGCAAACTCTGGAAAAGCATTTAGAAGGATCCCAGATTTTAATATGAATCACAATTTACTAATCTATTCACTGTCTTTCCTGAACCTAAGCAGCTATAATTTAGTGGATGGCAGCTAGGAATGACTTCAGAAACAGCCAGGAGGCCACCAGCCTCCAATTGTTGTAATTTTTTATGTTTTCTTTCTTATTTTTCACAAACTCTTTGGCACCTAATATTAGAAGAATGGGCAGAAAAATTAATAAATATATAGTTAAGTATGTGAGATCATTATGTTAGATATACAGGTAGAATGATGTTTTTCTCCTCTAGGAAAACCAGGAGAGAGAGAGAGAGAGAGAGAGAGAGTACAAACATATACACACATACAAATAGTTTTTACTGTTAAGTATTGTATATATTGAGATTTAAATTTATGTAAAATGTGTATAAAAGTAGATATACATATATCATGGAAAATAAGCATAAAGAAGCAAGTATTTTTATCCCTTATGCATGTCCTTAGAATGGACTAATCAGCAGCACTTCAAAAAATAATACCAAACCCACGCATGATTCATAAAGGAGATAAATTACACTCATGAGCTGGTCTGTATTCTGCCCATTTAAAATAATTTAACTTGAGTCTCAAAGTGATATTGTAAGCAGGTTCACTTCATGGAACCTATTTGCATATTCCTCTGAATGCAAAGCACAAGATTAAAGTGAATAGCTGTTTAGCTTTCTTCTCAGGAGTCCCCTGCAGGGTCCACTTCTTGCAGAAGGCACAAGGCAGCCCCCAGGGGCACATTTGCAAAATGGGTTTACAAATTTGTTTATGTATAATCTCCTCCTCACCAAAACAACAAAAACCACCGTGATCGTGCAACTTAAGCCATGCTCTCCATTTAATCAGCTTCTCCCACTCATTTTCACTCTATTCTTATTTCATGCAGTTTTAATTTGAATATATCATTATCCTATTTAACATTTTAAAAGTTATTTCACATGCAGAGCAAGATAGCAAATATTCATGAAGTATCTCTTTCATGCTTAGCTCCATATTAGGCACCGGATAGACCCAGATAAAAACTTTAAAGAGTTGTTTTCTATTATTGTAAGAATAAAATAGACACATATTACAACTTCAAATACTATAAAAGGATATTGAATTGACGCAGTTCACCCATTTTTAATATCTCGTCTGAGTTTGGACCAGTTCTAATTATTTATTCTGTATCCTCCCCAAAAAGTATGTGTTTGTATGAATATGGCTGAGCACACGTAGTACACCCTCAAGCTACATACACATCTTTTTGCCTTTCCCAAGTAAATTTAATCCTTCCAAAATAGGAACTGTAACTTCTACTTCTTTGGCATTGTCCTCAAAACAGCACATAACACTGATCCTTGAATATAATGTGTTTGGTAATGAAAGGAATTTTTAGGGGTGAAATAGGCAGGTTTAGGAAGTTTTAGGAATTAAGGGTCCATGCGAAAAGCACAGGCTACAGAGCTGCAAAGGGTACATTTCCTTAAGATAAGGGAGCTGGGAGCAGCAGAAGGTACATTTCCATAAGATAAGGGAGCTGGGAGCTGCAAAAGGTACACATTTACAGAGTAAAGGGAAGGAAGCTCCTCATTCAAAGAGGGAAGAAGAAAGCCCAGAGGGAGTAGGGAAACAATAAGGAGAAGGAGGGAACCTCACATGAGGTTTGAGCTCTGAAGTTGCTATAGTGACCAAATCAGAAGGGATAGTGACCAATCAGAGGGGATATCAAGGCACAATGATCAGCAGCCTTTATAAACCAAAGGAAAAGGGACTCAGTGGGACTCTTTCCTCCTCCCCACGTGGGAGTCTATGCTTGTTTCTCAATAAATTTCCACCTTTTGTTATACCACCTTTCATTTGTGGTTTTATTCTTCGACTCCACCAGACAAAGAACCCAGGAACCATCCTGCCCAGAGGAACACCGCACGTTCCAGTCCAAATTTTCCCATATCAGTAATGTGCTTGTTGACTCATCAGCCCTTGATATTCTTATTCCCATGAATCCATTTCCGCTTGGATACTTAACTCTGTGTAGGACCCTTCCCCTCAGTTAAGCTGCATTCGGTCAGGTTCCATTTGGAACATATTGAATGAATTTATTTCAGAAACATTAGGCCCTTCTTGAAAAGGATTTTTCTGTAATTTGTCTATTTTCTAATTCTACAATGTTTTGCTGGGTTTGTTGAAAGGAAAGGTAATTGATGGAACCAGAAGAGGCTTAACCAATGATTTTAACATTGGATCTAAAATGTTGTGAGGCATATGTTTTTAATCCCATTTATGCCTGATCTGCTCCTTGATTTGAAACTAGTTGTAGAAGATGCTCTAGGCCCTGAGAGCCATGGTAATGGGAAGACAGAGGGAAGAAGAGAGGGCCTACAATTTGGAGAATTTTTATGCTTGAGGTGAGGCTGGGCACGAAGCAGCCACATTTACAAGCACGGAAAGCTCCAGCTTTTGCACAGAAAACAAATGAGGAGAAAACCAAGAGCAGCAATTTGGGAACCAAGGTCAACCTGGCAGGTCAAATATGTGTACATGGGAGAGAGAGAAGCTGCTTGAGTGAGACCCGGATGTTCGGAGGAAATGAAGCTGCTGGGATTTCCTCTGCCTTGGAGAGTGTGTTTCTCTTTCCTACAACATTGAAAAGTGTGGTTGCTGACATTAAAATACTGCATAGTTACATTATTCTACAATAGATGTAAAACAATTTTAAAATAATAATACCAATTTTATCAGTAACAATCAGAGAACTGAATAAACTTGAAAATGTGTTTTCAATTCTATTTGTCCTTAAAATATATTATACGAAATACATGTAGTCAAATGACTGTTTCTAACGCCACTTGAAATAATTCATTCTTTCTGAGGTAAATACCTTCAAATTGATATACAATGAAGTTCACTCATTTCAATTTTTAATTTGTAGTGGTTACTCTAGTGTCTTTTTTATTCAATTTAAAAATGTAACTCATTTATCAATTTCAGAAGTCAAAATTATCTTGCTTTTATATGTGTTCCTATTTTATACTATTTTATTATATGTACATACATGTGTACACAGATATATAAGTGGCTGCATATTAAATATACTTTTCTAAAGCTGATAAAGTACTCATTTCTTTTTATGGTTATATAATATTCTATTGTTTAAGCAGACTATTTTTATATTCAACCAGAACCCTATAAATCAATATCTTCAATGTTTCCAAGTATTTTTGTTAAAACATCAGTTTAATTGGTAAATTACATTGATGTAATATAACTGAATTAGCTAATACCATATTTTCAAGCATTTAATTTATTTTCAATATCTTGCCATTACAAAAGAAATGCTCTCGCAATAATCCTTTAGCAAAATCTGTAAACAAACTTTAAATATCTTAATATAAATTTACAGAAGTGAAACTTCTGAGGTAAAAATCTTTCTACTTATTTAATGTTTTATCTCCATTGATTTGAGTCCTAGTTGACAGCCTGTGACATATAATGCTGATAGTAATTCCTGACTTGACCATTCAGTAACATTATTCTGTCATCTAGAATATAGAGTTTTTCAAATCTAAAACTTATAAACAGCAAAAAGCTGAATTAAAAATGGAAATAAAAACTATTTCATATTTGAATATAATCTCCACTGTGAAAGCAGCATTGGGTTCTCATACCTGTGACATGGGTATTAGTTGGTTCTGTCAAATTGACTAAGTAAATTAAAGCTTTGATTGAAGGCGTCATACACATGAATTTGTATCCACATAGATAGCTTTGACTTAAGTAGTTACTGAAGTACAACTTAAGTATTTACTTTAGATTCTAAGGATGCCTTTTTCTATTTTATGTATACCCTTGGCACATAGTACAAGTGTAGAAAACTTTGAAACTATTGCCAGTTCCTTAGAAACCTGAAGTTTGACGTTCTTGTAAAAAAGTAATGTGTCCTATACTCTTCTCCTTGAGAAGTCACCAACAGGGATCAAGTTAGTTGATTCTGAGTCAAGAGAAGAAATTCAAGAGGGAAAGGGAACTGGGATTCTCTAATCATCAAGACCTTGAATAACTTCCTTTTTTGTTTGTTTGTTGTTCTTTGTTTTCTAAAAATGTGGAATGTTTTGATCTCACTCATTCATGGATAATAGAGACCATTATAAACTTTTGAACAATAATAGATACAGAGGCAGAGCTGCCTCAAACAGATTGTCAAACTGCAGCGGGAAGGCCGGGGAGGGTTGGGGGGCAGAAGGTAGGGGGGTAAGAGATCAACTAAAGGACTTGTATGCATGCATATAAGCATAACCAATGGACATAAGACACTGGGGGATAGGGGAGGCTAGGGGACTGTCTAGGGCGGGGGGATAAAATGGACACATATGTAATACCCTTTGTAATACTTTAAGCAATAAATTTAAAAAAAAAGAATAAAAATATGGAATGTTTCATGAATTTGTGTGTCATCCTTGCGCAGGGCCATGCTAATCTTCTCTGTATCATTCCAATTTTAGTATATGTGCTGCCGAAGTGAGCACGAATAACTTCTTTTTTAAAAGTATCCCCAGAAAACCGTATGGCATAGAGGAACTAACTCTGGAGGATTCCACCAAAAGCCACTATCTGGGAATCCCTGGAGGAAAGAGGAAGGACTAGTCAAATGTTTTGATTCTGACCAATGAAGCAAAAAATGAGCCTCATATGTACCTAGGGAGCTGCATTCCCAGTGATAGATTAGGAAAATACCAACCACAGCCAGTGATGACAGCTGGTATGAAGATCAGAGCTACTGTTTACCAAACACAGGTTCGACAGAACAGAGACTCTTGGTTAACAGAAACTACTGCTACCCAGGAGCCCAGAAAAGGACCTGAGAAGCTATTAAGAAAGCAACTGTGGTCTCTAGACCCTTCCTGAGCTTTACAACATGTAAAATTAAAAAAATAAGAGGTGGGCGGGGAGTAGAAGGCAGACACTATGAGAAAATGGCTGTGAGTAGAGCTCCACTGGATGGAGAGAATCATTCTGGTAGGTGGAGGTACTATGCCATAATCAGTCACTCCAATATCTTATTTCAGTGACTGAAGCCAACCAGGCGATAGGGAGTGCTGGCTAAGATCCACCTAAAGACAGCAGCCGCTACTCCAACTCAGCAGTCAATGGTTGCACTAAGGAATTTGGGCCTAGTATTGTCATACTATTTGATTTTTTTTTTTCCAGAAAAAGTAAACAAAATAAAATTTTGTGTGAAAAATCAGACTACTGTGTTAGCAACCGTTTTTATTTAATTCTTTAAATTCTATATAGGCCAATCAAAACATGTCCACAGGCCCCCAGTTTGCATCCCTGCAATTATCCTCAAGCTACGGGGAGGAGAAAGCTGTGTACTCCCACTGGGCCTTACTAAGCTCTGCTCCCAAGAGGAATAAGAGATGCTCAAGAATAATGAACAGGACAACATGAGGAGGAAAAGCAATCTTTTTTTAAGGGCAATATACAGTTCTTATTTATCTGGAATTGCACACGCTCTGCCATCTCCTCGGTTATTGATGTTAGCTCAAAATACACTTCAAATATCTTTTATTTTATAAAACTGTAAAACTAAAGTATGACTATAACTTGCCAAGTTTCAACCTGGTTCCTGGTGGGGCAATCCAAGCATTTTTCATCTTGCTAATGAAAATGGCACACTGGGCATTTCATGCATCACAGATGCCGGTGCAATCCTCTGAAAATAAGAGGCCCATCCCCCACAATAATCAGTTGATTAATCTTCCCACTGAGATGACCAGATGTTTTTGATGCTGCATAGATACGAGAATTACTTGCAAGGTCAGCTTGGTGAGCTCTGAGAGCACAGATTGGAGTTGGTATTTTATAGCTCCCAGTACAGCATTAAATGTATTTCTTTCCCTTTTCAGAGGCAATAGCTGTTTTTAATCTGAAAGAACTTCTTTTTTTTTTCTATATGAAAAATCACCCTACCTTTCACCACCCCATTTCCACAATTAAATTTTTTTTTAGAACGAGGGGAATTGATAGTTGGGAGGTCATCCTGGTCAAACCTTTCATTCAGTGGGTATCGTGCTCTAGAACACCCAACAAATGACCAACTGGTCTCTGCCTAAATATCTGGTGAATTTTAACCAGTCTCTAAGAATTTTGGCTAATACAAAAACATAGTAACAATGTGACTTGGAACCCTTCCCTCCCCCCACCTCAAGTCCACACATAATGAAGTGAAAAATCCCTGCTGTTAACTCTTACCTATCACGGTCTGCTCTCTCCCTCGTAATCCTCAGCCCCAACAAACACCCAACAGGCTGGCGTCCCAAGCACCATTCGTGACTCACAAGTATCTGATTATTTAAAGCAGTGAAATACCACATTTGGCACTTCTGAGAGGCAGCTGCTGTGTTTAGCTGGTGTGTGAGCAGTTGGTGGGTCCTGCCCACTGGCAGGCCAAGTCAAAAATAGTGAGTGTGCACATCAACAGTCAAAACCACATGGTTTATGGAACCCGCAGAACTGGTGGGGCTAACTTGGCCAACACAAGGGGCAGCAGAAACCTGTGGGAGTCAGGCGAATAACCTTGCTAGCTTTGGGGCCTTTCTGTCCTCTTAGGAAAAACACATCACTGGCTTTATAGACTTGATCTGAATTGCCTGAGTCTGTGATGAAGATACATTACCATCATGAATCAAATAAATTAATTATAGACCAATAATTTCAAAAATTACATATAAATTATTGCAATTTTTTTACAGAAAAATACGTTTGCTGTAGATATGGATGCGTTTTTAAATATCTAATGTAATGTGCTAGAGGATGCCCCATAGTAAGGGTGCCTGGGCTTCTAGAGCTCCTAAAATAATATTCTGGAAGCTAGTTGCCTTCATTTTCTCTATTTGTGCCCATGACACAGCTATTAATCCTTGGCCAGTTATATATTATTAAAACAGCTTCCAATTAATGCCTTGTCTTTTCACTTTCTCTTTGGTAAATTTACATGAAAAAGAAGTACTTAATTTGATGAGTCAGTTTTATTAATCTTTTCTTGTACATTTTGTTTCTTTTTTTTTTTGTTTTTTTTAAAATATATTTTATTGATTTTTTACAGAGAGGAAGGGAGAGAGATAGAGAGTTAGAAACATCGATGAGAGAGAAACATCGATCAGCTGCCTCCTGCACATCTCCTACTGGGGATATGCCCGCAACCCAGGTACATGCCCTTGACCGGAATCGAACCCGGGACCCTTCAGTCTGCAGGCCGACGCTCCATCCACTGAGCCAAACCGGTTTGGCCATTTTGTTTCTTATACTGCTTGTTTAAGAAATATTTCCCATCATAAGGTTTAAAGAGTCTTCTATATTTTATACTAAAAGCTTTATAGTTTTGGTCTTCAGAAATAAGCCAAAATTGTTTTATATGGATGGTATGAGGTAAGAATCTAATTCAATTTTCCTCCAAGATGATAACAAATTGTTAGTGGTCATTTTCCTGCTGATCTATAATGCCACCTCTGTTGCATATCAAGATGTCACAAATGTGGGTTCTGTTTTGGGGTGATTAACTCAAGGTAACCCCTAGCCTTACTATATGCTCATTGTAATATATTAGCATGATAAATCATGCTTCCATGATTGGAAACGAAAAGCCCATATAAGGACACAACATGGCCAAGGGAGCTCTGAGAAATCTTCACCCATTTGGGGGGAAATCCTTACTATTCCTCTATCTTATTTAATACCCTATCCCAGGATTAAATGAGCCTCAATTAAGGAAGCAAATTCCACTAAAAGGGGGCATCTCTGCCTGTGGAGTAGCCCATTGTCTGTCTCACTGCTTCACTAATAAGCTCACTTTCACTTTAAACTCTATGCTGGCTTGTGTTTGAATTCTTTCCTGCGTGAAACCAAGAACCCACAGTGGGTTTCAAAACCTCAGGTCCCTGGGCTCCCCTCCCCGACCTGAACACCTGCAAAAAAATCTGATAATCAGGGCATTGAATGGCACTGGGAGAAGGGTTTCTGTTGTGCTCAGTTGAGTAGCAGGGTAAGTCAGGAAGCATTTGTGTAGCTCTTACAAGGGTCTCTGCTGCAGTACTTCCAAACAAAGTGCTTCAAGAGTCTTCAGACCCATCTCATTGTTTGATGACCTTCGGTTGTGAGAAAGTTATTTTCACAACCGAATTTTCACAGTTATTATAGAGAAAAAATATTTAATTAGAATAGTGCCTGATTTTAGACATGTAGGCACTATTCTAATTAAATATTTTTTCTCTATAATTCATATTTCTTCTTTATGCCTTTAATTGAAACTATTTGGCCAAAGAAGGCATTTAATTCAGAGGGAAGGGGGGAGGCAAGCAAGCAGGAGAGAGGATGGACAAAAGCTCAGAAGTGTATAAGCTTAATTCTTGGGTGCTACACAACCTAGGAAGCAACCATACCAAAGACTAGATATGCTTGATAAAGAGATATTTTATAGGAAATATCACTTAGGTTTTGATAACACTGCAGCTACTCGTCAGTTGAGGCAGGCATGGTATGAATAAACAGTGATTCAAAAGGTGAAGTTGAGTTCAATAGAACCTCAGGTGTCTACACCTCATGAGACCATCCAGATTAGAGTTTTCTTGTTTCTCTAGTTCTCAAATTATTGAAAATAATATTGTCTGTTTTCTTCTAAAGAAGATATATATATATGGAAACATTTTCCCGGCCCTTCAAAATTTTTTGTGTGATTGACCTCAATTTCTTCAAAATAACATTTATCTTTAACCTGCCACATAAATATCTTAAATCTAGTCCTTGAAAGTTGGGAGCATTTTAGCTTAATATTTGCTTGATATCACTAAACTTGTTGCAACACATAATTTTTGTTTGTTTTCAATTTTAGGATCAAAACAGATTTTAGGAAAAAACAGATGCATTTTCTTGAAGACAAGAACATGATGACAGGCAAGAACTGGCCCCTAAGCTAGTTTCAGACAGTTTCCTGAACAAAATATTCATCCTCAATCTTTCTTCCCACATGAAACAGACCTAACTGAGGGATTCTTACATAGTCCAAAATCTGCAGGACCTTTGTAAAACAGAATTGAGATGTTCACTCCATTAGGCAAGGGATGAGGCTAAACATCTTCCACTTAGGCCCTAAAGGAAACTAGAGATTTAAAAGGAAATGTTCAAGATGCCAATTCTGACAACTTATCACTTACTTAATAACTATGTTAAGATTTCAGTGGTTCTCCAGGTCCTCAGGATCCTCACCTTCTTGCCTTTATTATCAATATTTCTTCCCTACCCTTTAGTGTGTGTGTGTGTGTGTGTGTGTGTGTGTGTGTGTGTGTGTGTGTGTGTCGGGGGGTGGAGGGGTGTAATTTGTGACCATAGCGTTTCAATCCTATCGAGTAGTTAGAAACAACCAATTCTGTCTTCAGGCATTGAGAAAATCTGCATCCATTTTTTTGTAGGTTAAATAATCCCTATCCCAATTGCCTTTTCATACCAGATATTATTTTAAAATGTCTACATGTATTTAACCTAATGGAACCCAAATAAGACTCTAACAAGTCTCTGACTAGCAAATAGGAATGTAAGTCATGTAACTTATTTTCCTGTATGTACAATGTAGAAATGTACATTCAGATGAATCTTTCTTATCTCCTAAATGATTCCACTCCTATCTCATAGGTACAAAAGTAGACTGGTAGCAAATCTTTTCTGAATTTCAACCGTGTGGAAAAGAAACCATAAACTCCCACAGCTCCTTCCCTCCATCTCTGTGGGAGCAAGCTCACAGCCCTCCTTCTCCCCAGTCCGTGAGTTACCAAGGAAACTGTGTCCCATAAATATACTTGGTATTTGAGAGGTATTCCCCAAGGACCTACACTTCCATTTGTTTTTAAATAGGCCTTTTTACTGATGCCTAGTCAGTAACAGAGCAAACTCTAATCAAAGGCTGTTTGACTTCTTAGAAGATTCTTTCAGTAAGGGAATGTACAATGCCAATGTTGGGGCCCAGAGCAGGCTACCCCAAAATATCCCAGATGGCTTACTGATTACTTTTAATTCAAGGGCACTTTGACCCTCCATTGTCTTCCTGAAAGAAATACTCACTTATTACTAGAATTAAAAAATCTAGAGCTGAAAAGCTTGCATTAACTACCCTTGTTACTCTTTTACTAATTTACTACCCAAGCCCAAACTTTGTTTAGATTCCTCACTGCTGAGCACCCCAAACTAAAGTGCCTTTGTCCTGTCATCTCTTCACAAATGTATTTTCTCTTTGTCTACAAAGTACAAAAAGCTGGCTGGTTTATCATTTCTGAGAGTATCATCTGTGACCTCCCATTTGTACATATTAAATTGGTTTTTCTCTTATTAATCTGGTCTTGCAATTTTATTATTAGCTCAGCCATAAGAACTCAAGAAGTGTAAAAAGGCAAGGGGAGGGGGACTCTCCCTTCCCAACACCAACAACCTGGGAAAAATCAATGTAAAAGCAGTATAACAGTTCACCAGTGGCCCCTCCTAGCAGGTAACCTGATATTCGGAAATACCTGAGATTGTCCAGGGGTCAGGAAATGCTTACATGCTGAAGGTCTTAGAAAAGTTTTCTAAGAGATCAATCATCCTGAGAAATATGGAGCCAGGGAAACAGTGATTCTCCAACAATAAAGCCTCAGTGGTCTCTCCACCCTCATGGGCCTTCATTTCCTTCTTCTTCTTCCCATGCCAAGTCCCAGCTTCACTCTGCCTTCAGTTGATTCCACACTGCACAGCAGCAGGGAGAGCTTTAGATCCTGAAATTAGAGTAGGAAGGGGACTGAAGAAAGCTTCACAATTGTCTGGGTTGCAAGTTGGATATCTGAACAGCAATAAGAATTTATGTACTGCAAATGTGAATCTATTGCCAACATATCTCCTATATACTGTCATATTAAAGGAGCGTATCCTTCCTAGCTTAAAGCTCATTTAAAAAAATATTTCTATTATAGTTAGGCTTCTGAAAGAGAATACTGGTAGAGGGAAGAAAAATTGTGCCAGCATAAGTTAAAAATTATAATGTTCATGTATCCACATTCAACAATACTTTTATTTGTATCATAGACAGTATTAAACAAACACAAAAGTTGATAAAATAGTATAATAATTTTTAAATATCTATTGCCCAGATTCAACAATTATATAGCTCAAATTATTTTGAAGCAAATCCCAATGTTTATATAATTTCATCCATAAATATGTCAGTATGTACCTCTAAAACATGACATCATGACACTTTTTAAAAAAACACACATAACCATAATAACATTATCAAACAAATTAGAAATAATTTCTGAGTACTATCAACTAGCTAATTAATCTTCAATTTTTCCCAATCATCGCATAATGTTTTTATAATGTGTTTGCTTAAATCAGGATCAAAATGTGCTGCACTTAGTTCATACATCTCTTATGTCTTCTTGCATCTGTAAGTTCTCTCCATCTTTTTTTCATTAGAATTTATTTGTTAAAGAAATGAGACCATTTGTCCTGTGTATCTTGCCCAGTTTAGATTTTGCTGATATCATCCCTATGGTCACTTAATATGTCCCTCGGTCCCCTGTATATTGATAGCTAGAGGCTTAATTCCGACGCCCCTCTTATTTTTGCAAGAATACTTTGGGAGTGGTCTGTGTACCTTCATTAGAAGACATTAAATCAGTGGTTCTCAACCTTAGCTGCACATTAGAATCACCTTTGAATCTTTTTAAAATCCAGATTTCCGGGCCTCATCCTCCGGAAATTCTGTTTCTTTGTTACTAATGTTGTGGCCCCACCCCATAACAAAGAAACAGAGTTTCTGGAGGATGAGGCCCAGAAATCAGGATTTTAAAAGATTCCCAGGTGATTCTAATGTGCAGCCAAGGTTGAGAACCACTGCATTAGATGGTTGAATGTCTCTATTTTGTGAAGTTATAATCCATTATAATAATTTCCTAGATTCTTTAATTCATTGGGAGGAATTAAATAAGATTTAGGCAAGTCAGAAAGTCCATACCAGCAATGGGAACAGCAGACTCAAAGATGAATAAGACATGGTCTTGTTTTAAAAAAATCTTATTAGCTTAAGGTATGACAAATGAGAAACCGGCACAGAAACAAGCTTTGATGATGCCCCGCTGACTCTTGTCAATACCAGGTAAACACATAGTCTCAGGCCAAGTCTTATAGAACAAGGGAGACAAGCTAAACAGCAAAAGAAGGCATCCCAGATAAAATCAACATTACAGAGAAGCAGTTGTGCAGATTACTGGGAATATATAAGGAAACCTTGCTTCTCTGATCATCGATTTTCTTTTTTCAGCTATACAATAAGAAGACTGAGCTAAAAGTTCTTTAAATTCCTTCTACCTAAATTCCTAAGTTCTCTAAGTTCCAACAATCCATATACTTAACCTATAATATGGCTAAAATACTCATATACATGTAACAAAAATAAAAATCAGCAAAGCAAATGATAACAAAATTTAATAGAAATGTTTGTTATTCAATGTAGATTTCAGCTTCAATAAAATTTTCAATTGGAGGAAGTGAATAGTTGAGATATTTGAGATGCTTCTGTAAAGGATTTCTAGCTAGTTTAGAGGATTTTGAAGTGGGATCACTCCAGTTCTTAACTGAGTTAGGTTTAATATCAAAATATTTTTTTCCAAGCACTCAAGGGATTGTGGGCAGAAGTATAAATTATAATAATGGCCTTTTGTGGGGGAAATTGGAAATATCTGATAATAATATACATACATTTTGACTCGGTAATCTGCTTTGAGCAATCGATTTTATACAACTATCACACAAATGTGCAGAGATGTTGATTGTAGCCTTTATTGTAATGGTGATAAACTGAAAACAATTATACCCGTCAATAGGGTATTGATTTTTAAAATAATGACTTGTTGCCAAAAAGAATGAACTAGACCCTATGAACTTACATGAACTTCACTCCATAATTTTAAGTAAAATTGTTAATGTACTGAATGTTCTGTTTAATTCTAATTAAAAGGTATCTTTCTTGCTTTATATCTGTATGTATGTATGTGCTATCTATAATAAAAGGGTAATATGCTAATTAGAACAGATGTCCTTCTGGATGTCATTCTGGACGTCCTCCCAGACAAAGCCAGGGCTGGAGGGAAGCCGCCCGGGTCCCAGATGCCTGCCGGCGGCTGGAGGAGGGAAGCCTGGATCCTGGGTGCCGGAGGGAAGCCAGTGCCGGCAGCTGGGGAAAGGAAGGCCTACTCTTGCATGAATTTTCGTGCATCGGGCCTCTAGTATATTCATATTTATAGTATAAAACCAAACAAAAAAATTACCAGTGTTTGCTTTTAAAAAGTATAATTATAGGATATTTTCACATACTATATTATTTCTACATTGTTTGAATGCTTTACCTGTACATATTCCTTTTCAAATTAGAAAAAGGGCAATAATTTTTTTAACCAAGGCCTTTCTTTTCTCTGATACATTTTCCTCGTCCCTTCTCTTCCTCTCTTCTGATTTGAGTCCCCATCACATAAGATTTAGAGTGTGTGGTAAGATAGAGTATATGTTACCACACACTCTAAATAAATAAATAATGAAATACTTGTTTGACTTTACGTGATCTCCCTCCCTCCCTCCACAAATACATCTGATTCGGAGGCCACACTTGCTGCTGCACTTCTACACCGACCCTTCACTTTTTTATTTTTTTTTAATTTCTTTATTGATTAAGTTATTACATATGTGTCCTTATCTCCACATTACCTCTCGGCCCCCCCACTCATGCCCTCACCCCCCTATTGTCTGTGTCCATTGGTTAGGCCTATATGCCTGCATATAAGTCCTTTGGTTGATCTTTCCCCCTTACCCCCACCCTCCTGTACCTTCCCTCTGAGGTTTGACGGTCTGATCGATGCTTCTCTGTCTCTGGATCTGTTTTTGTTTATCAGTTTATGTTGTTCATTATATTCCATAAATGAGTGAGATCATGTGATATTTATCTTTCTCTGACTGGCTTATTTCACTTAACATAATTCTCTTCAGTTCCATCCATGCTGTTGCAAATGGTAAGAACTCCCTCTTTTTTACTGCAGTATAGTATTCCATTGTGTAGATGTACCACAGTTTTTTAATCCACACATCTACTGATGGGCACTTAACCACGTCATTGGATTTCTATCCCCACCCCTCCACTAAAATTTCCTTGATAAAAGTCAGCAATGGTCTTCTGATTATCCAATAGTATTGGCTATGCTGAAACTTGATCTTGCCCCATCCCAAGCTATCCTTAGCACTTTTCAGCACTGTCTGTAGTCCCAAAATTTTCATGAATTTCTTCTCGGATTCTGTAACACCATCCTCTTGACACAATCTCCATATCTTTGGGAGAACATTCAGTCTCCTTCCATGAATCCTCTAATTTTGGCCTTTTCTTCTTCCCTTTGTCCTTTTTCCTCTTGGTTCTATTCTCTCCCAGACCCTCCAGTACTTTGTTATACCTTTTATGCTCCTTCCTACGTATCTTCCACACCTTCCTCTCCGTTACCTCAGGTCATCAGCATGCTCATGTCACTCCACATAACACACACACAAACACACATGCACACTCACATACGCATACTCCTCCAATGCCCTCTGTTCTCTACCCACACACACAGTAATTTTTCAATCTTTTCTTTCCTTCAAATCCAATGTTCTTGAAGGAGAACCCAGCACTTGCTATTTTATTATCATCCATTTGCTCTTCAACCCAGAGATGAATTTATTAAAAAGCAGGTCAAGCTGTATGTCAGGGCTCCTCATTGCATGAACCCCTTTCAAAATCTTACACATGGTTCTGAATTCATAATTGTATATTTTTTAACATTTTAAAAATTTCTTATAAAGACGCCACCCATAATTTGGATCCATTCATGCCTTAGGACATTGAAAATTGACTTCCAATCTGACCATTCCTTTAAAACTACAGTGACAAAGATCACAATTTAATTCCTAGTCGATAAGTCCATAGGCAGGTCTTAGTTTGTTTGACCTCTTTGTTCTCTTTGTGATTTTTGTCACTATTAACTATCTCCTCTTTACTAAAACTCCCCCTTCATTTTAACTTCCATCCTTCCCTGGATTTTTTAAACATCACTTCGCTCTTCTCATTATCCATCTCCCTTTGCTTGGCCACCCCTACATGCAATAAATCATCCATCTTGTCAAGCATGCCTCTAAAATCTTTTCCTATGCTCACTGCCACTTTTATTCAGGCTTACTCTCAGCTTCTACTCTCATATGATCTGTTTGTAATTATGTCATCTCTCTGCCCTTACCCACCACTACCGTTAAAATTTTATTACATGTATTGAGGTGACACTGATTAATAAAGTTATATAGGTTTCAAATGTACAATTCTATAATACATCATCTGTGTATGCACCACCCAAAGTTGTCTCCTCCCATCACTATATATTTGATCCCTTTTACCCTCTTTTACGCCCCCTCCAACTCTCCTTTTCTCTAGTAACTACCATACTGTTATCTGTGTCTTTAAGTTTTGTTTATATGTTTGTTTTGTATGTCCGCTTGTTACTTTCAGTTTTATATCCTACATATGAGTGAAATCATATGGTTCTTGGCTTTTTCTGATTTATTTCACTTAGCATGATATTCTCAACATCCATCACAAATAGTTGTATTTCATCTTTTTTTATGGCTGAGTAGTATTCAATTGTATATACAGGGATGGACAAAAGTAGGTTTATAGTTGTGAATATGTGAAACACAGAGTTTATTCTTGTGTTATTTATTTTAAATGCATTTTTATTGATTTCAGAGAGTAAGGGAGAGGGAGAGAGAGATATAAACATCAATAATAAGAGAGAATCACTGATTGGCTGCCTCCTGCACACCCCACACTGGGGATCAAGCCAGGAACCCGGGCATGTGCCCTGACTGGGAATCAAACCATGACTGCCTAGTTCATAAGTCAATGCTCAACCACTTAGCCGCTCCAGCTGGGCTATTATTATTTATTAATTATTGTATTACTTGTATTACTTGTATTATAACTGTAAACCTACTTTTGCCAACCCCTGTATGTATTACTACTTCTTTATCCAATCATCCATCAAAGGACACTTGGGTTGTGTTCATATCTGGGCACTGTGAGTAATGCTGCCCATAACTTGATGATGAAATCCAATCTCCTTACAATGATATATAAAAGCCTTCCCTGGTGTGTTCTCTCCTTTTCCAGCCTCATCTCAAAACATGACTCAATAACTACCCCAAGTTCCAGTTAAAATACTTACTGTTCTCATAAAGCACATCTACACTTTGTAGATATCTACCGCTTTCTCTGCGTAAAGAACAGTTTCACATCCTCTTCCTTCCCCTACCCACCATTCTATCTAGCTCCTACTCAGCATTTAATATTCAGCTTAAGAATCACTCCCTGACTACCCTTGAGTCGGTATTACTTTTCTATGCTACAGCAACATTCTGTTATTTCTGCTATAGTGTTAATCATACTATTTGTAATTGTTGATTTAGTTGTCTGCTTCGCTTAATGGGCTGAATTACTTAAGAACAGGAAATATGTTTAATTACTTTTGTATGCTTAGCACCAAAAATAGTGCTTGGGACATAGTAGGCTCTTGACAAATGTGACAAATGTTTGTGAAATAAATGAGTAAGTAAATTAATGAATATTCAATGCACTTCAAAAGAATTAGTATTGTAGTCTTTTTTTCTCTATATTTTTCTGCCTAAAGCTTCTCTTAAAATTTAATCATAAGTTGAATAGCCTGTTCTCTATCTGAAATGAAGCTACTAGTTGGATTCTCTTTGAATATTTTATGTTTATAAAATATTTCTTTTCATCAGTCTAATCAATATTTATTCAGTGCCATGGTACATGTCTGTGGGGTTCCCAAACAATAAAAAAACAGCCAATGAAAGATATTTTTACCAATCAGGCTGATATCCTATGTGATTATCAGACCAACTCTCAAGTTTCAAGAAAATTTGTTTATATTAAAGAAATCTAAGGTAACACTAACAAGTGAAATATTCATGGAGATTGAATTTCAACAAGTAGCATAACAAAGATCGACATAGTGTTAGATAAAGTTAGGATATGGGAATAAGAGATTTGAAAGCCTGAATTCATGCCTCCCTGAACCTCAATTTTTCTTATCAAGAAATTTAAAAGGTATTCTCTTAGCCTGATGTTGATATCATAATCTCCAACCTCACAGTTACGACCTAATAGGGCACCCTGAAAAGCATCACATACAGATGTTACAAGAGGAGAAAGGATGGAGAGATAGGCAAAGGAGAAAGAGTGACACATTTGATGGTACCTGGATATTAACAAAGTATATATTATAAGTAGGAAAAATCACTGGGAAAAGGTTTACTTGACTCACACATCAAAATGAAGCAAAGTGATGGATATTCTCTCCCTTCTTGATCACCATGAAGTAAAGTTATCATATGATTATGAAGATTCATGGGATAGAGGTTTTTGGAGTCTTTTGCTCTCTAATGCTCACTCTCATTCTCTTTTTTTTTTTTCAGATAGGGCCTTTGGCTTATGAAGAACCAATATCTTGCCCTAACCGGTTTGGCTCAGTGGATGGAGCGTCGGCCTGCAGACTCAAGGATCCCAGGTTCGATTCCAGTCAAGGGCATGTACCTTGGTTGCGGGCACATCCCCAGTAGGTAGTGTGCAGGAGGCAGCTGATCGATGTTTCTCTCTCATCGATGTTTCTAACTCTCTATCCCTCTCCCTTCCTCTCTGTGAAAAATCAACAAAATACATTTTTTAAAAATAAGAACCAATATCTCTAAAGAACACAGATTGGTCCAGACTGAAGTCCATAAAAATACAGAAGAAAGAAAGAAAGAAAAGAAGCAAGTGACAATGCACTAGGGCTTACTCTACATTCTTCTAAGTCCCAGGCTCAAAGGGTAAAATTAAGAGCACTTGCTGATTTTCTTCTAGGTTGGTGTGTAATTAACTCAAATAGGAAAATAGCCAAGAATTCAGGAAAGGCTTTCTAATTTAGCATACATATTATTCATTTTAATAAAACTCTACTAAAGAAATATGTCTACATCTATTCATTTATGTCTTCAACAAATATTTACTGAATACCTAATATGATCCAGGCACTGGAAATACAGAAATGGGCAAAATATACAAAAGCCCCATCTTCATTGAGCTTGCATTCTAATACAGGAACCTGGCAATCAACTAAATAAGTAAAAGTTATAATGTGCCCGATGAGATAAATGCTATGGAGAGAATAACCCAGAGAAAGGGAGTGGCGAGTACTGGGCAGAGATGGTTACGATGACAAGCATAACCAACTGAGCAGATGACATGTGACTAAGACCAGAAGGAGGTGAGGGAATATCTGGTAAAGTGGAGATGAGCCATGGTGGTTCCTGGGAGATGAACTTTGCAGGAAAAGAGACCAGTGTCAAGTTCCTGAGAAAGTAGAGTGACCAGGGTTTTAATGGAACAAGATGTGAATCAGTTGGCTGGAACCAAATGAATAAAGAATGAAATCATAGAAAAAGGCTGGAGAGCTAGTATGAGGATAAATAAGGTAGGATCTTACAGACCAAAGGCAGGTGGCAGCTTTTACACTGAGTGAAATTGGAAACTATTAAAGAGTTTCCATCGAAGGAGTAGCATAATCTGACTTGAGTTTTGAAGAGTCTGTGCAGGTTGTGTTGTATACATGTTACAGAACACATTTTAATAAATACATGTGTGATTAAAAAAACCTCAAGTTCCATTTTTTAAACCAAATAATGTTTACATTAATTGGAAGATAGCTATTTAAATTAAATCATTTCACTATGGGGATGTCATGGTAAACTTCAGAAAGTAGGATGCTTCCAAGACAAATGTCTAGGTTAGGTTTCCTTAACAATTACAAATGAGGAATCTACATATTAACTTAAAAATATATGAGACAATGGGGATATTGAACACAAATGGATATTGATGATATTAAAGAATCATTGCTGATTTATAGAATATCATTTATCTTTTAGAGAAAAATACTAAAGTTTTACAAATTAAATGGTGGAATATCTGGGATTTGCTTCAAAATAATCCAGACACTGGGGGTGAGAGATTGGTGTGGGAATAGAAGAAATGAGATGGGCCACATGCTAACTGTTGAAGCTGAGTAACAGGTACACAAGGGCTCAGTTTGCTACTACCTTTGCCTCTATGTGTTGAAAAATTTCCATAGTATAAATTTTAACAAATAGAATAAATTGAATCATTTTATCAAATAAAACACAACCTAGTTCAAAGGAAATACACATTGGATACTTTAAACTTGTCGCAAAGAACAATGACTTCTAAAGAAAATCTCCATAAATTCCTATCTGTGATGAGAAAGGTTTTCTGTGTTGAGTTTTAAGAGATTTAGGGTGATGTAGAGGAAAGAGCAGTGGGTTGGGGAGCAGAAGCAGGCATATTAGATTTCTCTTTGTCACTAACTGACTTGGTGACCCTGAGCAAGTGACATAAGGATCATGGAGTTCCATTTCCTCCTCTAAAATAGTATAGGAGTTAGACCAAATGATAACTGAGGTTCTTCCAAATCTAAAACAATTTTTATGATGGTTGATTTGCATGAATTTTTGATTTTAGTGACTGCTTTAATGTAAACATATGCTCCTAAAGGGTGAAAGATAAATGGTATGTAGCTAGAATCCTGAGAGATGTAAAAAGCTGCCTGAGAATTAGGTAATCCCATTATTTCAATTTCAGATTCTTCTTACAACAAGCTAAATAATAAAATGCAAAGAATAACACTTCAGCAGGGGTTTGAAACTTTCTCTATAAAGAGTTAGATAGAAAATATGTTAGGCTTTGTTGCCCAAAATGTCTTTGTTACAAATTCTCAACTCCGCTCTTATTATGCAAAAGCAGCAATTTGCAATACATTAATGAATGAGGGTAGCTCTGTTTCAAAAAAAACTTTATTTATGAAGAAGCAGAAAACAGGTTACAGTTTGCTGATCCTAGCCCTTTAGTATAATCGAATATTAAAATAAGGACCTTAACATATTCAGGTAATGCTATAGAAACAGTAAGTAATATTCATCTGCTTCACATATTTTTACCTTTTTTTATTTTAATGACAGTTTAGTTTCAATATTGTTTTGAATTGGTTTCAGGTGTACAGCATAGTGGTTAGACAATCATATACTTTACAAAGTGTTCACATTTTCTTTTTCTTTCCCCCCCGCCCATTGATTATTTAGAGAGAGGAAGAGAGAGAAACATCTATTGGTTGCCTCCCCTACATGAGGGGATCAAACCCGAACATCAAACCCACAACCCAAGCATATGCCTTGACCGGGAATTGAACCCGCAACCTTTTTGGAATACAGGACGCTCCACCCAACTGAGCCACCCCAGCAAGGCAAAGTGTTCACGTTTTCTTGATTCCCATTTTCCTATAGCCTAATGGAACAGTGACTCATAAAGAGATCTAGTGCTGTCTATTTTCATCCTCTAAGTGTAGTCTCTTTATGTCATCTCCATTGCTTCTACCGTAGAGCAGGCCCCTACTACTCTTGCTTAGATTACTACAATATGCCTCCATTTTTTGCCCTGTTGCAATCCCTTCCCTGCACAGCAGCCAGAGAGACCCTCTCATTGCAGAAATCAGATCATGCCAGTGTCCTGATGAAAAGCCGCCAGGGCTCCTAAGACCCCTTTCCATGGCCTGGACAGCCCTCATGATGTCATGCTTCCTCTCATTCCCAAGACTCCCAGCATTCTTTCTGCATCTGCAACAAACAAAACTCATTGCTTTCTCAGGGTGTCTGCATTTACCACGCCCTCTGCCAGGAATGCCTGTTGTACAGATTACTGTATGGCTTATTCTTACTCAACATTTATGCCTCACTTCAAATATCACCTCCCCACAAAGGCCTTCTCAGACCACCAGACCCTTCCCCTCATCATTTCACAAACGATCACACTTTATATTTCTTCCTAAAACTTACCAGACAGTAACCATACAAGCAGACATCTAAGTAATACATTTCATGATATTGTAAGGGGGAGTCACAGATTTTTATTGGATAGCTAACTATCTCTAACAGGGCACCAATCATAAACCTCCATATTCACCTGCCAGCCAGCTTTAAACATGGTAGCTATAGAGTTAATGAATGAGTGCACCCATAGCAATTCAAACTTCATAAAATAAACTGAAAATGCCTGCTACAAATCTTTATCTCCACTACTAATTCTTACATTGTTACCTTTTATCTACCTGAACCCAGGAGCTAAGTCATATCAATCTTGCCTCACCTGCTTGCCTGAAATTCCCTCATGGCTATGTCCCTGGACCCAGATTTTTCTTCACCATGTTTCATTTTTTTTAACGAGCTAAGAAGGCATCCATATGATTCTCTAGGTTTATGCTTTATCCCACCTCCCTATGTGCTTTCCTAAAACTTCCTTAAGATTTAATCTGAAAAAGTCATAATGTACTTGAAATATGTATATGAATTACCAAGAGGTTTAAAAGTATCTATCTCTGAATTATTAAAAATGTACAATTTTTGTTATTCATTTTTATTGCTTGTATTTTTCTTCCCCTTACCTAATTTCAATCCCTGTTTTGAGATTGTCCCGTTTCTGCTATAGTTTTAAAAGAAACTTCACTTCCTGGAAGAGAGGAAAGTAAGCTTCTTAAATTCTGCATAACACATCTTCTCCTTTAATCATGTAACAGGTTTGCTGGGTAAAGGGCTTTAATGTAAATAAAGGTAAATTTTCATAACTATAAAATCCAACATAGAATAGAATATCGAACAATATTCCAGCTTGTCTCATTATATTGCTATTAGGGGGTTTATCAATACGTGAACAATTCAGGAACTTCATTGCAAGTAGCAGTTTCAACCCCCTCTCTCTAATGTCCTCAGAACTGCTAAAAAGAAGCAAGAACAGAAAAAAAAGCTTAGTTCTCTTTTCCCTTTCTCTTCACATAAGGGAGTGTGGCTATGGCCAAACACCAGGCAATAGAGAAAAAGAAAAAGTCAAAGGATAAATCATCTAACACGGGGGCAATTGGCCCCGAAAGATGGAGAATTTACACTGTATAGCACTTGATGTCAAGCTGAACAACTAATTATTGAACTGCTGGGAGCTATTTCCCAGGCCTTATAAACAGCAGGCAAATGAATCCCCAACTTAAAAAATATTGGTCTTATTTCATCCTCCAAAAATAGACGTTTGTTATCCTTCCTAAATTGAAGAATGTCATGGGCAAACAAAAACGAAGTGTCTCTGATGTCTCTACAGATGACCCCGTATAGGCTTTGATCCCTCGGAACAGTCTAAATCCATGCAGTCCAGGGCCCCTCCACACTTCCCTACCATGGAGGCAAAAGCACTGCTCCCCCGCCTAATCCCCGCCACACACAGCTCTCCAACCCAAGTCCAAGTCCTTCCACACAGAGCTTTACACACACACACACACACACACACACACACACACACACACACACAATCATACATTGACTGTCATGTAGCCACCATGGCTGGAGTTATTCATGCGCACAGAGACTAGATCTGCGTGCACTGCCAGGATCCCATTCATCAAATGGAGCCAGGGCAGGGCTAGGTTAAACCTCTGGCTGGTAGTTTAACCTATTTGAGATCATGGATCCTTTGGGAATTTTATTAAAGCTGTGGATCCTGTCCTCATGAGAGGTCTGTAGCTAGGCACATTCACACACACACACACACACACACACACACACACACACACACACACACACAAATGTTAATTCTAGGGCATTGATAAGCCTCCTTGAGGCCCACAGAGCCCCACCACCTTTAGAATTTTTAATCCCCAAATAGCTCCAGCAGTGTGAAGAAACCAGTATCAGGCCATAATCTGGCTCTTCCTCAAAGAACCAACCCCATTTTTTTTCCTTGAATTTCATTTTAGACATTACACATTCAGGAAATTTTTATCTCGTTCTTCTTCTTTTCCTCCTCTCTCAGTGACCACATTTCTCTCCTTCATTCTTCTCACTGACTCTCTCCTTGTCTCTCTTTTCCCAATGTCTTCATCTTAATCTCTTTCATAATGTCCGTTTTTCTCTCTGTATCTTTCCTTGTCTCTCTCCATCTCTCTCTCTCTCTCTCTCTCTCTCTCTCTCTCTCTCTCTCACACACACACACACACACACACACACACACACACACAAATGGAATTTGCTGCTTCTATTATAAGGCTGATTTGAGAATTTGATATTTGTTTTAACACCAGAACCTGCATCTCTAGAATTGCTCTGCTCTGTAGTCATTCAATCAATTCTAATTTTTTCAGATCATTTAAATTCTTTCTATTGTCTTACTCTTGCTGAATAGCAATCGCTCCATCTGTACTGTCACAGTTTACTGTCTGAATGTAAAAGCTCTTTACGAATTAAAGTGTGTATCATCTCATTCTTCACATCGTGGTGTGGCATGAAAGGCTCCATATTTAAACATGTCTACCTACAAATGACATGCACGATATTTTCTATACTGAATTGGATTTCCTACACTGATTTCTCTATTTTCTTCCTGCAACAATGAAACATCTCTGTGGTTATTTATGCAACAAGAATGATATCTTGCACATTTCTATGTAGATTACTTTAAAATGCACATGTGCACACATACACAGAAATACATGCACACACTCATAGAGGCTTGAAATGAGATAAGTTTGTGGCAGGAGAGGTCTAGGGAGTTGAATGACTACAGAAAGAAATTTTGACTCCAGGTAATGAAGTTAACAAAAAATATGGACCCAAATCAAACTTCATTGTAAAGAATAGTACATCCTGTAGTGCCACGTTGACACCCCATTTTTCCTCTCCCCTCACTATGTACACCTATGTGTGCACACTTCCCTGCATCCATAATCGGCACGTCTGCTCACCATTGATAATTGTGATTTGTTTGTTACTAAGCGAGGATAGTTATGTATCTCATTTTCATGTATTAATTGCAACCACACTACATTAGAAAGTTACTATTTTTCTATTTCAGTGACGATGATGCAGACAGAGGACTGCTGTGACTTGGCTGTGGCTGCATCCTCTACCTATGGCCACAGTTCCTATTAGGCAGCCTCCCCTTGGGCGATAGCTCTTGTGACCATTCCTTCCATGTGCCCCTTCTCTGACATTTGCTAGCCCTACATGTTTCCTTATTATTATTTTTTTTAATCTTTACCCAAGAACATGCTTACTGATTTCAGAGAAAGGGGAAAAAAGGAGAGATAGGTAAATATTGATGTGAGAGAGGACATCAATTGGTTGCCTTCCAGACCTGCCTGAATGGGGATCGAACCCAAAACCTGGGTATGTGCCCTGACCAGGAACCGAACCCACAACCTTTTGGTATATAAGCAGATGCTCCAACCAACTGAGCCACACCAGCAGGGCTCCTCCTTATTTCTTATTAAATCACTTAACCCTACCTGTCCCTCTTCATTAATAAATAGCCCTTTTATTAACTCTCTTCATTAACCAAGTCCAAGAAGCATAGGCTTGTTCAAACGCACGAAGGTAAACCCTAAGAAAGATGATATGACAAACTAAAAGATGGGTAGACAAGATGAGAATGGTATAAAGAGGATATACCCATGAACACAGACAGTAGTGCAATGAAGGCCTGGGGGAGGGAGGGGGAGGGTGGAGGGGGCCAATTCACAAATTATAGTAAGACAACCTACTAGAGGTATGATTCAGTGAACCAATGGTTAATGATGCCACCAACTGGAGGGAATATCACAGAGTTACTAAGAAATAACTCTTAAGAAATATGCAGTAACATTATAAGTTAAAATATAAATTACAAAGTGAGACATAAATATGCAAAAATATATGCTACTTAAAGTATGCAGGGAACACAACGTATTAGTAACCATGTAACTAAATAATAGGACTATGATGCTTAATCTTTTCTCTACTTTTCTGTATTTTAAAACTTTTATTTAATGAGAATTATTGATTTTATAATAGAAAATGAACAGAAAAACATTGAATGGTAGAGAACTTGATATTAATGAGGAGGCCAAACATAGACTCTCCTCCCACAGTCATATTGTTTTTAGATTCAAGCAAAAGAAATGCAACCAGTTATTTGACAAATGGTATGTTCCGTCAATTGTCAGTTAATTAGCTGGACTACATTTTTTTTTCAAAATTAGTTGTCAAGAGCTGCAATGGCATCAGTCATGCTAACCAGATATTTTAGCCTTTCATATGCTCATTTGGAGAACAAGGCTGTGGAAGAGGTGATTCTTTTACACCAGAAACCAGAGCACAGTCACCGTGACTGCCCGGTTGTGCACATTTGGTCGCATGGGGAAGAGTGATGTCAAGTGTTCACATTCACACTTCTCCTCCCCCAGTGCATACACTTCTTCCTCTCTCACCTCAAACACTTTATAATAGCCTAATGTAAGCTTCACATTTCTGCCCGTTTTCCTCGTCATATTTATACTTGAGGGGCAATTTATTCTGCAAGGGAGATGGTGTTGTAGGAAAGACATCTCAGGACTTATCTGAAGAAGATGCTTTAAGCCCCATCCATGGACACCATAGCACTAGCTTCAGAGGTGCAGAGAGAGGCAGTGGCACGTTTTAGCCCATTCTCACCTCTCACGTTGCATTTGAGTCTATTTCTTTTCACTCTCTCTGTGTCCCTCTCTCTCTCCCTCTCTCCTTGGTTTTATTTCCTTTATAAAAGATTACACCTATGCAATGAAATTCATTTAGTCAAAGATGACTAAAAATAATTATTTAATCAAAGTAGCCTGCTCAGTGGTCTGTTACCCTTCAGCTTTTGACTGTCACTCCTGTCCTTTATACCAAAATCTTCAAGTTGTCCCTTATAAAAATTTCTAGGTCTCATGCTTCAAAACTTAATTTCCATATTGCTCTTTAACATGGGCTGCTTGCTTGTCCACTCACTTTCCATGTTATCTTTTTGTTAATTAGCCAGTGCTGATTAATATCAGTAACCTGAAAGTCTTTCTGCATGTAATACCTTGCTGGCATAAATATAACTTTTAATTGATGTTGATGAATAAGTCTGTACCTTTGGTAGATTTCCAAATGTCCTTCTTTACAGAAACATCACTCAAAGACAACCATGAAGTTACCTGTGTCATTGAATTTGTGTCAGTAAAATTCAGTCATAGTCTCAGACAGGACTTCAGGATACTAGATAGTTATCAACTATTTAATGGAAATATGTAATATTTACATGACATTTACAGCATACTTTCACATTCATACCTTATTTTATCTTTCAATTGACCCTGAGAGCTAAAGACAGTGAGGTTGAAATAGGTTGATAGCTGCTTTCCAAAGTCAGTTAACAAATGGTGGTAAAGGCATTATTGTCCAATTAAATTCTTATCATCATGGATGGGCAGTAACACCAGCTCCCATAAGGAGCATCTATTAACATTTAATAACAACATGATCCTGCTACTGCATTTATGCTGAAGCAAGGCTACTGACTGGTCTACCATTAATATGTTTTATTCACTCTTCTATCTTGTATATGAGTTGTGTTGGCATAGTTAAGATTAAACTATATGCATATATTATTACCTATTTCTTTTTCACTTAAATTATAACAAGTGCTTTTTGCAAACATCATTTTAAATGTCTCCATAATCATTCATCCTAATTCATTTAACCATCTCCTTATTGTTAATCATTTAAGTCTTTCCATACATATGCATTTGTGTCTCCAGGATAATTTGTATGCATAAGGCATCTCACTTTATTTCCTTATATAATTTCCTTAGATATAGTTCTATCAGTGAATGAAAAAGTAATATTTTTAGGTTCTCAATAAACTTCACAAAATTGCTTTCCCATGGGCTGTGTGATTTACATTCTCACAGCAGTACTGGTATACAAGAAAATACTCTTGCCAGTATTAAGATATACACTTTTTTATAATTTAGGTAAGTTTATAGCCAATATATTAGTTTGATGTTTTAACTGACATTTTCTTTACTCATGGCTTCACATATTCCCATATGTTTTCAGCCATCCTTCCACTTGTATTTCCACTATTGTAAGTTATTTGTTGATCACTTATTTTTCGAATGTTAGTGTATCTTAATCTAAGTGTACAACTTATAGAAGGGTATAAGTTTTGTATAGTAAATATCTTAGCTCTTTCTCTGTAATATATATTGTAAATATTCTCCAAATTTGGAGAATGCAAATTTGTAGATTGTTTAATAAATTGGTCTTTTAATTTTAGACCACAGATTTTTTTAAAAAATGACATTTAATTGTACTGAACTCTACTATCATCACCAAAGTAATACCTTCCATTGCTTTTCAAAATAGAAGATGCCCATGCAGAGGTTTGATAAACATTTATCTCTATTTATCTAATCTTTTATGATTTGAGGTTTAATTAAACCTATTACTTTAAATTTTTCATTGAATATATTCTAGTACTATTTTAAAAAACCTTGCAGCCCTGGCCTGTGTGGCTCAGTTGGTTGGGGGCCATACCATGCACAGAAAGGTTGCCGGTTCAATTCCTGGTCAGGGCACAGCCCGGGTTTAGGGCTTGATCCTTAGTAGGGGGCATGCAGGAGGCAGCTGATTGTATTTCACTCTCACATTGATGTTTCTCTCTCTTTCTCTCTCCCTTCCTCTCTCTCTAAAAATCAATAAAAATATTTTTTTAAAAACTTGCACTGATTAATAATTTAATATTTGACATTGATTAATCAGAAGTCTTAGTATGATTTATTGAATGATGCATAGCTCATTGATTTGTGATGTTTAATCATCATATAAGCATCCTTTATGTGATTTATATAAGATTTTCTTAATCTTGTAATTTTTGCACATACTTCTCACATATAAAATACATCCATTTCATCCCAACAGTCCCAAATTTTTGGCTTGTTCCAATATGAATTCTTAACTCTAATGTCCAAAATATCACCTAAATATCTAAACCAAACATGGGTGAGACAAAAGGTAAAATTTATTCTGAGGCAAAATTCATCTCCAGGTGTAAACTTCCCAAAGCAGACAAGTTATATGCTTCCAAAATACAATGATGGGGCAGGCACAGGATAGACAATCCTATTCAATAAGGGAGAAACCAGAAGAAAGAAAGAGGTGATGGGTCCCAAGCAAGTTCAAAACCTAACAAAGCAAATTCCATTAGATCTTAAGATTTGAGAATAATCTACTTTGTCTCCAGTCCCATCTTTCAGGCCCACAGGTTGGTGGTGTCACCCCATGGCTCCAGGTATAAAATCTGTATTAGTTAAGTTTCCCAGGGAAACAGAACCAATAGGATAATACAGAGAGAGAGCAAGCTGGAGGCTTGGTAGTTACTAGTGTAGTTACAGTCTGAGTCTGAGTCCAAGGAGAGTCAATGGTGTCAGCCTGAAAGCTTCCAGGCTCGAGATCTAAGAGCCAATGTTTAAGTTCAAGTCTAAAGGTAGGAAAAGGCCAATGTCCAAGTTCAACAGCCAGGCAGCCTTTTATTCAGGCTTTTATTACTATTCAGGCTTTCAACTGACTGGATGAGGCCCACCCACATTAGAGACTGCTGTACTCAGTCTACCCCTTCACATGTTCACCTCATCCAGAAGCACCCTCACAGACATACTCAAAACAATGCTAAATGCCTGGGTACCCCACGGCCCAGTCAAGTTAGCACATAAAACTAACCATCATAACATTCTTCTAGATTTGTTGTGAATGATGATAAATATTACCCACAGCTTTGTGTCTATTTGATGAAATTCATCTTAAAATGCCTGGCTCCGTCTCAGACCTTCTGTCTTTATGAAAGCATAATCTTCCTGCCGGGCTCAACATATGGATGTTTGAAAATCTCTAGATGAAAACAAAACGTTTCAATTTTATGTTATGGGAAACATCTGTAGTTTGCTAGTGGATCGCAGTGTTATGGGGAAATGTTACATGAACTGGTATTTCAGGTAAGCACTTCCACCTTTTTATTGGCCTTCTAAGGGAATATTTCTCTTCTACCCTTTCTGGATCTCTGTCTGGGCCTCTGAATTAAATTGACATATAACACAGATTAACAGAAGAAAAACATAAAAATTTTACTTAGTAATTTTTACATGTTCATCAGCACCTTCACAAGAAAAATAAAAACCCAAAGCAGCAGTGAGAGCCAAACATTTACATTCTTGGTTAGACAAAGAGTAGAGTAGTAAATTGTGAAAAGGTGATGAGACCAAGGAATTTGGATGAGGGCAATTGTGGAAGAGTAATAGGAAGGTAGGGGCTTTAATAAGGGCTGTTTGTACAGATTTCTCTTGGCCTCAACTTCCTGTCTCTGGTGATAAGAATGTCTTCCTTCCTCCATGGACAGCGAAGCACCTTTCACATAGGAGTTTTATCTCCTGCTTTCAGGAAGGAAAAGGAAGGTCAGATTGCCCTTCTTGCATCTATTGTTTTTCAAGTGCCTTTAACTCAAAATAATCAATATGCCTGAATGGCATACTTCTGTTACTCATGTCCACATTTGCTTTTGTCATTCTTGTATGTACAGGTTAGATAGCTTCCCAATGCAATTGCAAGTTTCTGTAATGAGTTTTCATCTATCCATTCATTAATTCATTCATCATTTCATTAGAACACACACAGACACACACACACACACACACACACACACATACACACACACACGGGAAGGCAGAGGATGTGTTAACAGGTATTTATGAACAAAAACAGAAATGTTCCCTCTCTTGAGCAGCTTATAATCTAGTGGAAAAGGAGTATATTAACCACATAATCAAACAGATGTGACATTGCAATGCAGAGATGACATGATGAAAGGATTTCACCTAGCCATGGAGATCAGGCAGAGCTTCTCTTGGAAAGTGGCACTTGAACCAAGATTTATGTGGCAAATGAACAGGAACTAAAAAAGGAAAAACTGAAGAGGAGAATTGTTTAGTCTCACGCAAAAGCCCAGGGATGGAGTACGGTCAGTACATGGGACAGAAAGATGGCCAGTAGATTTGGAATGAAGAAAGCTTAGATGAGGCAGTGGAATCAGGTTAAGAGGTCATTAAGGGACTATTTTAAAAATCATATTGGGAAGTGACAGGAATAAAAAAGCAAGAAATGAAAACAAAAGCCAACAAGATATATGCTCTCCCAACTTTATCATAGCACTATGCACAAGAGCCAGGATATGGTAACAATCCAAATGCCTATCAATGCATGAAAAAGATGTAGAATATATACAAATGGGGTACCACTCAGCTGAGAAAGGTGGATATCCTGCATTTGTGGCAACATGGATGGACCTGGCTAAGCAAGATAAGCCAAACAGAGAAAAACGATATCACTTATTTGTAGAATGTAAACAAAATCAAACATGTGGGGGTAAAAAAAAGGTAAACGGTGGTTACTAGGGGATGAAGGGTGGCGGGGGGGGGGGGGGCGGGGAACGTGATGGTGTCTAAGGGTACAAACTTGTAACAAGTACTAAAATAGCCATAGAGATTTAATGTAAAGTTTATTGAACATAGGAAATAGTATTGTACTATAAGTATGTAATGTGATAAATATTATCACAATAGCAACCATATTGCAATATATAAAATGTATCAATGTAACATGATGTGCACCATACATTTACACAATGTTACCTGTCAATTTTATCTAATAAATAAATAAATGTGTGTTTTTGCAAGAGGAGAACAATAGAGCAACAGACTTGAGAGGCAGCGGCTGGGGGGTCAGCCAGGGCTCTCACCAGCTGAGTGACAATCTTGGAGCATGAGCAAGCCACACTGACACTTCAGCAAATTGCTGGTGAGTCCCTGCCATGCATCCTTAGGAGTGCTGCACAAGGCCAAGGGTGTCCCTTATTGGACTCTTACAAAGATGTCACCAGGCTACGGATGCCTGTGAAACTGAGGTGTTTATGTTCCTCTGTTCGCTTTAGAAACTGTCAGAAAATTCATAAAGTATCTGAATGTACAAAACTGTCTCTTTTTTTTTTTTTTGCCTGTCAGGTAGTTTTAAATTGCCCATTTATTGGTCCTACCTAATTGACCTCAACCTGTAACCTAGAAAATACTACCTCAGCAAAGTGAAATCAACAGAATCAAGAAAGAGAAAACAAAGTAAAAGAGAAGGGAAGGAAGAAAGGACTAAAATAGCATACTAAAAGTTTTCAGATCAGAGGCTCAAAGAGTAAAATTCAGTGGGAGCACGATATAGCTAGTCAGAAGAGACTATTTCAAGTGGAAAAATAAAGTCATCTAACATGTAAGTCAAGTCACAAGCCATAATTAATATCTAAGTTAAAACTCTACATATCAATGTGCTAATTATGACCAGTATAGTCATGCTAATCCAGGTAGACAATCTGTGATGTTGCTTTTCAATCGAAATACCACATAGCTGGACAGAAAAAAAAATCATTAGAAAGAATAACATGATAATTATACAGGAACATACTTTTATTTGAAATAGGATATTGATCACTGGGGTGATGTGCATTTGTTATGCACTAATGCATTTCAACATACCCCAAAGTAGGATGATAGATCTGGAATAATTATATAGAAATCGACAGCACATTTATCACTGTTTGTGGCCATTTCCCAGCATTGGCATTTCCATAAATTATGGCATGTCATCTCGTGTGTATACAAATGTTAAATCATTTATGGCAACAATTGGTCATTAACTCTAGCATATGCTGAAAGGTAGCACCTTATAAGACATTCAATTAAAGGAATGAATTTGGTGTTTAGATTGTGCAATTAATTTGACCGGCACACTGCAAATCTTAAAGGTGACTCATATTTCATTCGTTTTGTTGTTTCCATCTATAAAATGTTACTGAAATGAGATAAATAAGCATTCTGAGAGTGTAAAGTACATTTTAATCCAGAAATAGCCTATGTTGCAATACCTGTACTGGGAAATAGCAACTACCTGATCTCTGGGAGGAATAGATCTGTTACTCCATATGCCAAGAGGTGTTGTTCTCCAAGTTTCTTTATAATCCCGGTTTTGGTTATGAAGAAAATTGGTTTCTAATTATTCTAGGATGGCAGTAAGGGGGAAAAAGTGATGGAAAAAAAGAGCAATGTAAGAAACAGAAATAGGAGCGTGCAGAGAATGGCCAGAGAGAATGAACAAATATCTAAGAAAGAACAGAGGAAACGAGAACAAAAAACACAACAGAGAATTAAATTTGTGAAAAGGAGTTCCATTCAAATTTTATTTAATTCAATAAATATTTAAGAGCATCTACTAAGGGTCAATCACCTTGACCTTCTCTGCCAAAATCAAAGTCTTCATTAAAAGTTTCCTTAATTTATTTCTTCCTTTTTATTTATACCACTATGACCCAAATCAGATAGAAAAAAATCAACTCTATTTAACTCTTTGTACCTCATATGATTTGGGGACGGTAGTGTAAATGGGGACAGAAGTTTTATACTGGCTGTCGAAAAAGTTCCACTTTTTACATTCATTGATTTTCCTGGTGGGAATACTTCCACCATAGCTGATCTTAAACTACCATTTGATGTCACTGAATCTGCTGGAATTCTGAGACCAGGTTGGGTAAAGTTCAGGCTGCCAACAGAAATTATTCATTTTATTTTATTCTATTCATCAATTGATGTGTTATCAATTGCTTCCCAAAAGGTTGTTAGAGTCAAAACATTTGCACATAGTAAATGCATATCATAAATGAAATAAAAATTATAAATAACTAGCAGCTCAGTGCACGAATTCGCGACCTTTGAAAGGAACTGTGGGCAGCAAGGCTGCGGTGGGCACAGGGGTGGGTTTCGGCCCATCCTGCATGCCCCGCCCAGCCCCTCCCAATGCAGCCCCCAGTCCCCTGTCTACTGGCAGCCCCGCTGCCACTATTCCTATGCACTGATGTCACTGGCCCCACTTGCACCTATTGGGGCCAGCTCCAGCAGCGAGTGTGAGCAGGGCTGGTGCCATAAGTGGGTGCGAGCGGCAGCTGCTGCCCCAATTGCCCCTCAGGAGCAGGGGGAGGTGGAGAAGCCCTCAGGGGCGATCAGGGCCAGCAGCCACCGCTCATACCTGTTGATGGCACAAAGCGACAAAGCGACCAGGGCCAGTGCTGGGCACTGGCAGCAGGTGCAAGCGGTGGCTTCAGCACTGGCAGCAGGTACAAACGGACCGGTGCCGGCAGCAGATGCGAGTGCCGGCTGGACTGGGGTGCACAGGAGCAAAGGCTTTGCAGTAACCACCAGAGGCTTGCCCCCATGACAGTGACTGGCGCCCCACCTTGGTCTGGTGCCCCACTCACCTGCTCCACCATCCCGCCGCAGCCAATGCCCTCCATGTTTCGCACTCTGCCACCTGTTGCAGACACCCGCCATGTTCCACACACACTCCCTGGTGGTCAGCACATGTCATAGCGACTGGTTGTTCAGTTTTTCTGCCGTTTGGTCTATTTGCATTTTAGGGTTTTATATATATAGATAGTTTAATAAAATAATGTAAAATCCTTTATCTTGATATAAAAAGAGTTAACAACATTTACTTGCCACCACTAAGTATTGAATATATATTTAAGAAACAAAAGTAAAGAACCACTTGGATGCCTACATGTCTCTATGGAGTCCTAGGTCATGTTCATAGGCCAAAAAGTATTTTGCATACTCAATCCCTCCACAGCAACCCCACTCCTCAGATCCCTCCCAAGTGATTCTGGAAATTGTTAACAGATTTTCTGGTGTGCTCTGTGAATCAGCCCCGCCCCTTGCCTGCCACACAGGATAGGCCATTTTATCCCTCCCCTGGCCCTGCTGTCTATGGATCCAATGCCCTCTCTTGGGCAAGACCCAAAGCAGGAAATCTGCCACTGGCACCCTCCAAAAAAATAGCCTCCACGCCTGGCCTCCCAAGACACTGCAGAGAGTGCCAGCACCTGCCAACGTCACCACCAGCCAGTGTCCCAAGTCAAAGCCTGACATTTGAGCAGAGAGCAACCATGCCTGATGTCATGAGTCTTGTTATCTGTGCTGAATTCCTTGTCTCTTTGTCCGAACAGAAGGTGCTGGCATTGTCTTCTGTTGCCGTGAAATTTTTTGGCATGAATGCTGCTGATGCTTTTGCATTCTCAGTGGTCCATCCCTGTTAATATTCTCTTGGTCTTCCATTGATTCCCTCTCTTGTGGGTTTTTGACACAAGTCCATGAGACCAGCCACAAGAGGCCTAAGGGGAGAAAACCATGTTTTCTACAGAGCCACTAATGCAACCAACAAACCTGGCTGTGCCCTTTAATTTGCCCTTAGGTGGATGCTGGTCCAAACAAGGTAACAGGGGCTCAGGAATCTGATTTGGCCTGAGGATGGGGACTGGCAAGACTTTGGAGGCTACTAGAGAGCTGTAGACAGAAATATCATTCAAATATCGTTCCCTGGCACTGAGATTTTTCCTCTCCCCTGTGAGAGGTGGCCATGCAGATATTGAACAAGGAGAGGCAAATCATGGTGAGCTCTTCCTTATGACTGTTGGTGCCATTTTTTTTATTTTATTTTTTTAGAATGGAGACATAGGTGTATATAGAAGAATTTAGCATTTTTCTGAATTCTGGAGTACTTTTCTAGAGGACACTATAGACAAAGTAAACACTACACACAAATATGCTGCTTTGACTCCTGCATCCATCAATGTCATTGGCAAAATAATCAGGAATGTACAGCATGCTGGTGTGTGGTCTTTTCCCACCAATCTGACACATGGTAGCTGTGTTAAGGGAAGGCAGCAGCTTCCTGGGCAAAGGCAGAATTGGGAACCAAGGAGACACTCCAAGGCATCATTTCCAAGGGTGTCAACACAGGTTAAGCCAACTCCAAAGTAACAGTTTTGTAAACAGCCAGTGGAACCAGCTCCAGGTCCTAAGCAGTTCCTTCTCCTTGGAGCTGCTGCCTCAGCCATGCAGCCCCCATAATGGGAATCGTCCTTCAAACTGTATGGCAGAGACATGGGCAGCCCACCAAATGCCATGACATTCTCCCACCCCTTGCAAATGGGGCCATTTAACTAATTCTGACCAATGGACACTGATGCAAAGGATTTGTGTCCCAATGAGCATCCCTCCAGGTCTGCCATGGTGACTGCAGAGGACACACACTGGGATGTTCTTATTTCCTTGTGTTGGGTAGAAGAGAAACGAAGTGGGGCCCAGCTCATCATTAACAACTGTTGGACTTTAACTGAGTAAAGCAAACCTCTGTTAAGCCATTAAGATTTGAAGACTCATTTTTTTACATTCTATCCTGACTAGCACACCTCCTTTTCTTGACAGTTTCTGCCTAATGAACCCATTCCCCTGGTTTGTCTAATCTTTACTAAAGATCTCATTCCTATTTTCTAGTCCAGCCTTTAGATCAGCGGTTCTCAACCTGTGGGTCGCGACCCCTTTGGGGGTCGAACGACCCTTTCACAGGGGTTGCCTAAGACCATCGGAAAACACATATATAATTACATATTGTTTTTGTGATTAATCACTATGCTTTAATTATGTTCAATTTGTAACAATGAAAATACATCCTGCATATCAGATATTTACATTATGATTCACAACAGTAGCAAAATTACAGTTATGAAGTAGCAACGAAAATAATTTTATGGTGGGGGGTCACCACAACATGAGGAACTGTATTAAAGGGTCACGGCATTAGGTTGAGAACCACTGCTTTAGATCTTCCATCTGTACTCACAGTATGAACTTCACTCCCACTGATGGAACCAAGGAAATCAGAGGGTAAATAGCGGAGGACCAGGAGGAACCCCTCAGGGGCAGTGTGTACAGAGGCAGAGAGCATTTTTAGGGAGCATGTTGCCTCTTCTACATCTAAACATGCCCAGAATGAACTCTGCTTGATCTCAATCCAGGACCTTCATTATGTATTTGAAAAGACAATGCAGTAATCACAATGCCCACTCTTCCAGAGATGGACCCTCGCATCAAGCACATGTCATTCTCATCTCTGTGTAACCACCACTATAATCAACAATATTGCAATACACAGATCTAGTTGACACTGCTAGTGCCCTAGTGTTTAGGAACAGGGAATGGAAATGTTCTCACTTCTACCTAAATGTCATATACAAATTATACTGGATAGATACCTGTGATGCAAAGAAAATAGTTATAACTAAAAAAAAAAAAAAAATGCCCTGCACTATTCTCTCAACATTTGAAAGGCATAAGAAATATATTTATGAGATACATTAAAGAGCTTATTTTGCTAGTGTCCAATTCTAAATGGCCATTCCCAATGCTTTCTAGGGTATATTTTTATAACAGTATCAATTTATTATAAAGGTCAATATTTTTTTCTTTCAAATTCTTTCAAGTAGGTGTTTAAAGTGCATTTTCAGAAGTATTTAGAATTCTAATAAATTGCTGCAAAATTACCAGGAAAGTCCTATGGGATTTCTTTTTTAAACATACCATTTGATGCAACATGAACCTGACCAGTAAAATATCATTAAGAAAATGTCAACTCTGAAAAACAAAGAACAAAGGCAAAAGGCATCAGGCATCTGAGAAACACAGGAGTCAGTGGAAGCTTCGGGTTCTCAGTTTTCCAAGGGAATAAGACCACCCGTCAGTGCTAAGGCAGCTCTGGCATTCTCTCCTTCTCCCATCATTTTGGTTGGTTTCTCCCTTAGATACTGTGTCTCTCAACGGTGAAAGAAACTTTCCATTATCAAGACTGTTTCTTAGTGATCTCTGCAAACACAAATGCTATTCTGGCACGTAGTTCTCAACTAAGGAGACTTATTGGATGAATAAATGAGTATTTTCTGGGTCCTGAGACAAGTATGAAAGTAAAAATTCTTGGCTGTAAAGCACCACTAATTGGTTTGATACTTGCTCCACTGAGTTTTCCAGATAGACCAGCCATGTCATTCATGAACAGGCATGCTGAGTTTTCACTCCACACCCCATCCTCAACTCTCTACCAAGGATAGGTCAAGGTCATGGGAAAGAACATTGTGTTGGTCAGCTGTGCCCGAGGACAGAGCTCTCACTGCAGTGAGCCTGGCTCAGTGTGTCCTTTCTTCTTGGCAAGCTTTCTTTGATGCCACACTTGGTAGATGGTTCCTCTGGAGGACAGCCTGCTCAAACGAGCAGAAGTCTAGATTTTGAGGTCATTGCTTTCTTGTTCTTACTCCTCATTGGCTTGGTTTCCCACAAGAGGATGCGATTCCTGGGTGCACTTGGGAGGAAAGGGGCAATGTTCACATGTTTTGAGATCATAGGTCTATTTCTAGCTTGGATTAAAGCTGCCCTGCCTGCAATCTAGCCAAGATCACTTATTCATACTGTAGTTTGGGCACAAAGCCCCAGCTAATAACCTGGTGTTCCTTGTCCTGGCCTTGTCATTTATATACTTTTTTCCCCTTTCAGAAGCCTCACAGAAGCACTGACCATTATATAATAAGGTTGCGCACACCTCTGGAGTTCTGTCACCCTTCTCACTACACAGAAAAGTCTATTCCACACCACCACCCTTAACACAGCTTAGATCTGCTTCTCTTCAGCAACATGGCAGCATTGTTTCATATCTACACAAACTAACAAAAAATGGACTTATAAGGAAGCACAACGATTAAGAATCTTATTTCCCAGCCCAGCCGGTGTTGCTCAGTGGTTGACCATCGACCCATGAACCAGGAGGTCATTGGTTCAATTCCCCAATAGGATACATGCCTAGGTTGCAGGCTCAATCCCCAATAGGGGTCATGCAGGAGGTGGCCAATCTCCATGTTTCTCTCTCATCAATATTTCTCTCTCTCTATCCCTCTTCCTTCCTCTCTCTAAAATCAATAAAAATATATTTAATAAATCTTATTCCCCAGTTTGACTGAGGTTATTGCATCCTGTTCCATATCCTTGTTAACAAGGAAAAAGAATATTAGAACATCTTTTTAAATGATGATTTTTGTATCAATTCATTGTAGGTTTTACAATGGGTGATAAGACAAACTTGAAATTAGCATCTAGTTTAAAACTACAAAAAAGGCTGCTTGACATATATGTCAACTTTGCCCAAGACAAAATATCAACTTGTTGAAGGTGACCATCACACCAATCTCAGCAAGGGGACGTGGAGACATTTGTTTAAGCCCTGCTTAGGGTACCTTCTTGAACAGCCATGGTAGTGCTTCAATACACTGCTTCAGAATCGATGCCATCAGGACAGCTTCTAGTCAGGAGTACCTGAAAGGCCATCACGGAATCACCCAGGCCAGGTAAATATGTGCAAAAAGGTCCTCTGGAGCATTTACACAGCAAGACCCTCTTAGCACTGAAAACAGATCGGCGTGGAAAGGCCCTGGCTGACTTTTGCCCACTGTGGGATCACTATAAAACACACCTAAGCAACGTTGGAAAGAGCATCAGATTCCCAAAGCGGCAAAATCCAGTCTTTTCTATCTGCAGAAGCCCACAGCAATTGCCTAACATCTGTAGCCTAAAATCCACTTCCCTGCCACCACTGTGCGCAGACACGAAACGGGTCCCAACCCTAAATAGAGATCTTGGAGACTGAAGTTGGCCTAGTGCAGGGGAGTTTGACCAGGACATGGATGCTAACCCAGCGTCTGCCTCTGACCACCTGTGTTACCACAGGCAAACTGCCTAACTCCCTACGCGTCAGTTATTTCTTACATAACATGGGTCCATTGTGGACTTCTTGACTAGCTTCCAGAGCTGCTGTAAGGGTTCAAACAGTGATTCTCATGTTTTAGCAGGCATCAGAATCACCTGGAGGGCTCGTTACAGCACACATGGCTGGGCCCAGAGTTTCTGATTTAGTAAGTCTGGGTGGGGGAGGCCAAGAATTTGCTTTTCTGAGAAGTTTCCAGATGCAACTGATCCTGCTGGTGCAAAGACTGCCGGCAAGAAGCACTGAATTAAAGGAAAACAGACAGAGCCCCTTCAGTATGAGGCAAACCCCAGCATCTGTGCTTCAAGTCCCACCAGATGTTGGGCATTCAATGAAATAAACAATAATGATGGGATAAAGTAATATATTTTAAAGTGTCCAGAAACAGTAAAGCAATACCTACACATGAGGGACTCATGTTAATCATGGAATAGACTGTTATGTAGCAAAGATAACCCAAGTAGAGTGAGCCATCAGGAGCTGGAAAGGCAACTGTGTTCCATAACATCATTCAGTTTGTTGTTCCACCATCTTCTGAGGTTTGTCCTCATCTATAAGGTTCAAAACAGTTCACCACTCCCATCAAAACAGTTCACGACCATGACCATATTCCAGGCCCACTGGAAAGGGAAGAGGAATTCAGGACAAGGGAAACGACCCATCCGCTCAGAAGTCCACTGGCCTATCCACTTTGATGCATTACCACCTATATATAAGCTGCAAGGAAGGCTGGGAAATGTATGGTCATTTATGTGTCCAGCTAAAAGTTAGGAATTTTGTTATTAAAAGATAAAATGGAAAATGCATACTGGGGCGCAAATTTAAGCATCTGCCATGGGGATCCTTTTTGGCCACCCAAGTATCCAGGTGAACCCATCTCCCCATACATAGAACACTCTCAACCCTCCTCCCCAATATTTATACCCCAAAGATCCATCCTGTTCATGCCTCCAGGTTAAAGGCTGGGATCTCTGATTTATGCACAAGAAGATTTAAAAAAAAAAAAGGAATTACAGGGAGAGCAGTTCATATTTAAGAATAACTTGAAATTGCACATTATACTTTTCAAATCTCATTGGCCCAAACTTAGTCAAACTTTCTACGAAGAAGGCTAAAAAATACCGTTTCCAGTTAGGGGGATCTTGTATTCAGCTAACTCTAAGGCTCTTGACTGAGTTCTTCTTATAAAGCAATTCGGAGACGACTTACTTTCCCAAGGGAAACTGAATTGCAATTAATTTCTACACCGATACGTAACGTTCATCTTTTTATCTCTCACGTTGCCTTCTCATTGTTGATGTTCAATAACTTTCCTGAATTGTTGTTTCTAAATAGGATAATTAATAACAGCACAAACCCCTAGAAGCCACGTATGTAGAGCAGAACAGTATCATACCCTTAAAAATAATTCACCGATTAGTTTACTACACTAATATATTACATTATTTCTTGAGCATTAAGTAGATAAAACAACTAGTTGAGTTAGTTAAATTTAGTCAGATTTGTAGTGAGTACTATATACACTAGAGCCTTTTACAATATACTACAAAGTGGAAAAAAAGTTGTCATACCATCAACTATCAAGCCACCTTTTGTAATTCAAAGTCAAAAGCAGAAGGGCCAGAATTTTTTTCTTCTTCTAATAATTTGCAATATAAATATACATAGACAATACCTACAAATAAGCATAAATAATTATCATTTATTAAGCACCCACACAGCATACACTAGCTGATTTACATGTGCTATTATATGCTTCCCAACCATTCTCCAAAGGAGGTACCTGTGTCCTTATTCTTAAAATAACAAATTAAAACTCAGAGAAGCTAAATAACTTAATTTTTGACACTGAAATCTCAAGTGTTTGGTAATATCAAGCATTTCTTGTTTGAGCATTTAATAACTGATTGGATAATATACAGGTGCAGCCTCACCTAATCAAACATATAGGGCAATGAAGATGACATAAAATCAGTCCTTTTCTCTTATTAAAGTGTATGACACTCAGGCCTGATAACTTGGATGATATTGAGAAGGGGTTTGGTCATGGTATTAGGCTTCCCAGATTTAGTTCTACATTTCTTTGTAACTGGGGCATTTACATGAAAATAAGACTGTTTCCAACAAGTCTAGCTGTGTATGTATTGCCTGAAGTCACGATTCTCCCCTTGGGTATGACAATTACTTCCATCATAACCAATTGAGAAATGAAATACAGAAGCAAAATTGTTTCTAAATTAATGGGTTTTAAAAGTTTCCTGGGAAGTTGTCAGACAACTTCAAACATTTTTGTTCTGTATCAGCTTCCAGCATAGAAAAACGGCAAAAGCATACTAAAAGGAAAGTAAAGGGAACTATTGTAAATAAATTAAATTTTGCCAACTAGACATGAGACCAACTTCTAAATTATAGAAAAAAATTAAAGTCAGATTCATGCAAATAAACCAAGCAGCTATTGTTTTACAAAAGCATGGGTTTGTTTCCAAACTGGTGACCTGTCCCATCTGAGATGACCTTTCACATAATGCCATTACCGAGAGTGCCACAGGTCCCATCGCTAAGTTGATGTGAGATAGATTTACATACACATTCCTCTGAGGAATCCCAACTGGTTGGAGTATGCTCCGTAAATGTGCACACATGCTCGCACGCACGCACGCACGCACGCACACACGCACGCACGCACACACGCACACATGCCCTTCGGGATCCAGGCTCCTCTACCCTGCAATTGTAGAGAATTAAGTGATCTCTGTCTTTTGCAAAATACCTAATGTTCCAAGTGGGTGGCATATAATAGTTTTCAATTGATATCACTTAGGGAATGGAATTGCTCTTGAACCATGTATGATCATTATAGTTGAATGCATGTGTACGCATTGTACCCAAGCTCCCATTTCAGACATCATTTTGTCATGGCTAGCCCACCCTCAACATCTAAGCATGTATGCACCTTCAAACTTTGTTGTTGTTACTACAAATAATAATCCTAGTCAGGGGGGAATTGTGAATGTTAATGCCATGAAGAGCCAGGCATTAACTAAACAAAACAGATCAACCAATAGGGTATAAACACCGTGCGGTTATTGAGAGAAAAACCAGTAGGGACTGTGGTTAATCGAGATTTGAGGCATGATCCTGGGACTGCATTTAATGCACCCTGTCCCAGACTCACAGATCAGAAGGGTCCTCCTGAGTGGGAATGTGAAGGCACACAACCTAAAGCACCCAATGTGAGAAGGCATAAAGTCAATGATAATTATTAAATCATTAGTGGGACAGGCAATTAATATTTTATGTTTAATAGTTATACTAGCAATTAGGGTCTTTATGAGTTAATGATTAGTAATAACAATTAAAGAATCATTTATAGTGAAAATAAATTATATAAAAATTGGAACAGAATTCTGAAAGATTGAGTGGCATGTATAAAACTAAAATAATTTCAAGCCTGAATCCCTCAGCCATCAACAATGACTGAGGAAGGATTTTGTATTTTTAGTGCTTGGCACAGCCTCTGACACATGTCAGATATCAAATAATCCTGGTGAAGTACAACCTAGCAGGATGAGTATGTGATCATTTGAATGACTAATGAGAAATAGGGTCACTTAACAGAGCCGACAAAGCAGAATAAGGTCTCGTTTTCCTGAAAGTAGAAGCTGACAGAGCAGCAGTGAAAATGGGAGAGCAGTGAAAACACCCTAGAGTTTTTAAATCTCCTATAGGCCCAACTCAGAATTGTCGACTGGGGATGAGACCCTAGGGGACATTTGCATTGTCAGGAGGGGAGACAGGGGTGGGGTGCTCTGGCATCTACTAGGTGAGGGACAGGAATGCTGCTAAACATTCTGCAATGCTCAGCACGGGCCCCCACAGCAAAACAAAGAATTATGAAGTCCAAAATGTCAGTAGAGCCTGACCCAAGTGAATGATCTGCTCTGTTCTTTCTGGCAAACTCCTATCCATCTCATCCTTCAAAGTCCAGATCGACTGTCAACCTCTCCCCTAGAGAGTAACTGAACTACACTCCTCCATATCTCTCAGGAGAATCAAGTGCCTCCTAACCTTGGACTTCTGTTCCCAAAGCACACTACACCCATCTCTAGCCCTGAACTTATCACACATCACTGTTAGTGGTAACTGTATTTATATTTCTGTATCATCTCAGCTGAGCTGAAATAATAAAAGCAGCCACCATGAATTCAGCATTTATTATTTGCAATATAGTTTGCTAAGGTCTGCAGATAATCTCATTTAGTCCATGCACAAGGTAATAAAAGGTAGATATTATTATCCCCATTTTACAGATGAGAAAAATAAATGTTAGCAGAGTTAAGAAAAAGATATAAAGTCACATAACTAGAAAGCAGCAGAACTAAGACCGAAACTAGAGGTCACCCTGGCTGTGATACGTGTCCCCTAAGTACAGACATAAGAAGCATTTTGTGGAGAATACCGTATTTAGACTTTTGAATAAAAGAAGATGAAAAGGTTTATGGCCAGTCTGCAGTCCCCACCCCCCTATAAAGATGAGCAGGACTAAGGGAGACAGGGGCTGACAGTGGATACCTGGGGGCCACTCAAGCAGAGTGTCCAAATGGTATAGAAATAATTAGTCAAAATCTGAGCAAATTGAAATAGGTACATTTAAATGACAAAGTGATTAAATAAATGGGTGAAATGAAAGGATGGATAAAAACACATGCTTGCCGTCAAGTGTTCTAGTACATAACAAAAACCTACAACAGGCCACCTGGGGGGTGATGCCCAGTGTAAAATGCAAGGAGCTAGACTATCTAGAGATAGGAAGCCTGTCCACAGGCTATGGTTCAGGAACAGATTCTGGAAGAGGGTCTGGCGAAGGTGATGCCAGGCCCTGAACCAGGATGAGGCAGCCATGCATTTATGGGCAGACTAACGATGTGGGCCGAAGGGTGGGGGACAGGAGAGAGGGGCAGGTATTAATTCTAGGAAACAATGATAGGCCTAGTACCAATTTTGAGTGATAAGTCAGGGAAGAAGAGTAATCAAGAATAGCTTGATAAATAAGAGCATGAAGCTAAAGCCGACTGGATTCAGGTGAGGCCATGCCCTGGGCATGGGGCATGGGTCTCAGCTCCTGGGGGCTCTTGTCATGCCCCACAGAAGGGATGGCAAAGCCTGGAGTCAAGTCGGACTGATGAGGAGCTTGCCTCTGAACTGGAAGTGGTGGGATAAGTCTCAGGTGCCAAGTCAGAGTCCTCAGATCATTTAGAAAAAGATAGATGATTGATAGATAGATAGATAGATAGATAGATAGATAGATAGATAGATAAATAGATGACAGGTAGATAGATAGATTATATATGTTATATTATATTATATTATATTATATTATATTATATTATATACAGAAAAAACATATTTGTAAAGCCTAAGAGGGGGGAAATAAATCAAATGTAAAAAGATGTCAACATATCCCCAAATGTAATAAATATTTTTTGTGCTATGTGGGCAATGTTTCTCAGAATTTGAAATTACTTTGAAAACAAATAATTTCCTCTCTCCCCTCCTCCCACGTGGGGTGGAGTGCCCTGTGTGAATGCTGCTGTATAAAAGGTGCTGGCTTTGTAAGCGTTCAGCCAGGCTGAGCACTTCCTGAGCACCTCACCCAGCATTGACTAGTCCCACCTTAGGAGAGAGGATGGCTCAGAGCTGGTCCCACCTTCAGAGAGAGGACCCAAACTTCTCTCCTTGTCTGCCCATCTCTCCAGGACCTCTGGGTAACAGGCTCCCATTTCTATGATAACAGAGATTGTGCCCATTAAACTGACTGATGGGCACAACATTCAACAGAAGGCTAGTTCCCCAGGGGAAACAAAACCCTCCAGTGGACTCCACCAAACCTCCCATCAGGAATCTTCCTCAAAATCCTCTATAACAGTGGTTCTCAACCTTGGCTGCACATTAGAATCACCTGGGAGTCTTTTTAGAATCCTGATTTCTGGGCCTCATTTTCCGGAAATTCTGTTTCTTTGTTATGGGGTGGGGCCACGACATTCGTAACAAAGAAACAGAATTTCCGGAGAATGAGGCCCAGAAATCAGGATTTTAAAAAGATTCCCAGGTGATTATAATGTGCAGCCAAAGTTGAGAACCACTGCTCTATAAGATGTCCTACTGTGAATTAGCTATGTGTGCTTGAGAATGGCTACCATCAACAAATCAACAAATAACAAGTGCTGGTGAGGATGTGGAGAAAAGGGAACCCTAGTACACTGCTGGTGGGAATACAGGCTGGTGTAGCCACTTATGGGAAACAGTATGGAGTTTCCTCAAAATATTGACCCAGCAATCCCACTTCTGGGAATATATCCTAAAACCCCCAAAACACCAATCAGAAAGAAAGTATGCACCCCTATGTTCATAGCAGCACACTTTACAATAACTAAGATCTAGAAACAAGTGCCCTTCAGTAGATGAGTGGATAAAAAAGCTGTGATACATTTACACCATGGAAAACTATGCAGCAGTAAAAGGGAAGAATCTCTTACCCTTTGAGATAGCATGGAGGGATCTGGAGAGAATTGTGCTAAGTGAAATAAACCAGTCAGAGAAAGACAAGGATCATGATCTCACTCATATGGGGATTCTAATGAACAACAACAACAAAAAAATAATGAACTAAATAGATACAGAGACAGAGAAGCATGGAACAGACAGCACGAAACTCAGAGGGAAGGTGGGGGTGGGTGGTTAAGTGGGAAGAGATTAACCAAAGAACTTGTATGCATATATGTATAACCAATGGACAGACAATAGTGTGGTGAAGGCCTGGGGCCCGAGGCAGGTGTTGGCTAGAAGGGGTCAATGCGGGGGGGTGGGGGCATCTGTAATAGTTTCAACAATATACATTAAAAAAGAAAACACAGAACAGTATACTCAAATTCCATCCCATGTGACATTAGGGAGCACTTCTCATGTTAAGAGTCTCTCTGTGTCCACGGGTTTGTAAGCACCAGTGAGAAAGCCTCCCACACAGAGGACTGAATCTGCCTATGTTTCACTTGGCCTGGAAACCGCACTTGTATTACAACAGCAGGGGCAGTCATGGATACTCTTAAACAATACTTTTGCTCATCCGTTCATCCAATGCACTTCCAGCCAACGCTACGTAGGAGGGAGGAAAAAGCTGCTTACACATAGCCAGGAGCTAGAATCATTTAAGCTAAATTAATAAGGTGTATATAACTTTGTCCTCTTTTTTAAAAAATTGAGAGATTATGAGATTTGGGAACAATCAGAGGAATGGCCTATTTCCCTCACCAGGTTGTCAGAACGTGAAGAAGTCTCAATTAGTTTCAGGGAAAACATAACAGCTCAGTGTAGGTGCCACGCGAAGGGTGGATGGGAGAAAGGCCTGGTGACTGAAATTCCAGTGCAACCCCTTTGCCAGCACTCCTGTCAGCCCTTCGTCCTAGGGCTACTCATGTTGCATTATTTAGTTTTCATGTAATTTTTTTTTTTTTTTTTACTGGTGGTTTCGATTCTAAACTTTGTGCGTTGAAGCCATTGATTTTTCTACTTTGAATAATTTTTAAATCCCTGAATAAAGGATTTCAGGATTTCTCATGGAACTTTTAGAGGAACATATCAGATGTCCTTGAATCTATGACCACAGATTGATTTTTAAGAGGCCTCTTTATTCCATGCAGCAACCAGAAACACTGCTGAAGAAACGGACAGAATGTGTTATCACTTTCAGTGTTATCATATGGAAACTGGGGAAGCTTTTAGGTATTTCACTCTTAGCATAACTTTTTTCATATGTTACAGTCACACATACATGAAACATATGGGCTAATGAATATCCTTAAAGCTTCTTCATGTTCAGAGTCTGACTCTTTTGTGATTTCTTCTGAACTCAGAGCTGTTAATGTCCCTATTTCTCCATACAGTGTTGCCAATACAGTATTTCTTAAAAGAATCTACAAAAGCACTAAAATTCTTTGGTGCTGAAGAATCACAAAGACCTAGAGCACCCTCATTTTTTGCAACCACTGGGTTCCTAGTGTTATAGGATTCCAGGGCAGGAGGAATAGGGAAACTGAGGCAGGAAAGTTAAAACCAGGCCAAAGAGTGGGGACAATTTGCCTGCAAATAACAAGCCGTTATCTTCCCCAAACCAAGGACACTTGAGAGTGAATGGATGGTTAAAAGCCTCCCTAAGGAAAGCATGTAGGGAAAGAGGGGGAAGGGGAAAGGGGAAAAGGGCAATCTTATTTTTTACTCCCTAACAGAAAAGCCAGAAGCCTCTGGCTTTAGCAAGATAAAGTTGCCAGGTGCTTCCAATGACCACAAAAAAAGCAGAGAGGGGCCTTGAGACTTAATCTATACCAGCCGTGGGCAAACTATGGCCCGCAGGCCGGATCCGGCCTGTTCGGCTGTTCTATCCGCCCGCGGAGCCCAAAGAGTGGAGGGTTCTCTTGCTCTCCCCTCCGCTCTTCCACCAGCAGCAGTGTTAACATGTATTAGTTCACACAAACACTCCATCCATGCTTTTGTTCCGGCCCTCCGGTCCAGTTTAAGAACCCATTGTGGCCCTCGAGTCAAAAAGTTTGCCCACCCCTGATAGTCATTAAAAGAGTCTTTGAAACCTATAGACAGGAGGGTGTATAACTCCTCGAAACAGCACTAGGCATTCACTTTTCTGGGAAAAGCCCATCTGTGCTCCAAGCCGGATGCAATAAAAGAAATTTGCTTGCTATGCTTTTTAAATAAAGATGTGTGGTTTAATTGCTTTAATAAATTGGTTTTGCACAATGCAGTCAAGGTCTCTGGTATAAATTCATTTATTTGAGAAGGCAAGAATCGAGTTTGGGGACAGACAGCCCTCTCCTGCCAACTCAGGGGGCTGTTTGGTAACACCTTTGCTGGGGGCCCTGGGGTGCCTCTAACACTAGCAGTTAAAAGAGTGCACCACTATTTTCTCTGGGATTTTCTTCCAAGCAGCTGTCAGTCATTCTGCAACATTTGGTGGTGATGTTTTTGCTATCTTCATAGTTTAGGCAATGCCAACTGTGGCCTGGCCATCAGCAATACTTTGATGCTACTGATTAGACCATATAATCTAACACAAAGACATTAAAATTTGCACCTTAGAACCAATCAAATACAGTATTTGGTTACTGAACTCTCTGAGCTCAAAATTTACTTCCTAAATCTCTTCTCAATTTTCATCTCAACAGAGAATTGAAACCCAGAGGATTTCTATATCAGCTTCTTAGAAGACATCTTGGACTATGTCTGGGTTCTTCTCAGGAGATTCTATCCCCATATTTGTTATCCGAAATCTGAAGAAGATATTCACTCATTTGGGTAAGTCTTAGGCTACCTGTGGATAATTCACTGTGTAGTAGGAAATCGTGAAGTAAGATATCTCTTGTTAATGAAAGAAACTTCAAACCTGTAAAGAATTTTTGTGAGTTTATTTGAGCCAAACTGTTGGCAATTGCCGGGAATCAGCATTTCAATGTACTGAGATAATGCTCCAGAGAATGGTGGTTTTTCACCTTCTTTTAGACATTATAATCAAAGGAGGAGACGTGGGTTAGATGAAATCTATTGGTGATAGATTAGGGAGGCGGGAGAAAGCAAAGCAGGGAAGTCTCTGGGATTGGATAAAAAGTAAAATGATAGACACATGCTTCTTTTACATAGATGGGCACAGGATAGTTAACAGTCAACAATTAACATGATAACAATAACAATGATGGAATTTGTGGTCTGTGCCCTGGCACCATTTGCTGTGCCCTGAGGGGTCCGGGAGAAAAAGGGAAGTTACAAGTTACTCTGACATTCCACAGGTAAGTTATCTTAGATACAAAAAGACAATAGGCTCAGTACAGATAGGAAATTGGCCCTAACTGGTTTGGCTCAGTGGATAGAGCAGGGGTCCTCAAACTTTTTAAACAGGGGGCCAGTTCACTGTCCCTCAGACCGTTGGAGGGCTGGACTACAGTTTTAAAAAAAACTATGAACAAATTCCTATGCACACTGCACATATCTTATTTTGAAATAAAAAAACAAAACGGGAACAAATACAATATTTGTATTTGCATGTGGCCTGCGGGCTGTAGTTTGAGGATCCCTGGGATAGAGCATCAGACTGAGGGTCCCAGGTTCGATTCCCATTAAGGGCATGTTCTGGGTTGCACGCTCAATCCCCAGTGGGGGCCAAGTTGGATGCAGCCAATCAATGATTCTCATCATTAATGTTTCTGTCTCTCTCTCTCTCCCTTCCTCTCTGAAATCAATAAAAATATATTTAGAAAGAAAGAAAGAACAAAAGAAAGAAAGAAAGAAAGAAAGAAAGAAAGAAAGAAGGAAAGAAGAAAGAAAGGAAGGAAGGAAGGAAGGAAGGAAGGAAGGAAGGAAGGAAGGAAGGAAGGAAGGAAGGAAGGAAGAAAGAAAGAAAGAAAGAAAGAAAGAAAGAAAGAAAGAAAGAAAGAAAGAAAGAAAGAAAATTGTTCTTTGTCAGGGAAGATCCTGGCAAAGGACATGAGTACCCACTATAAACTGCTCTTTAATTACAAGGTTTTCATTTCAGACCATCCTTTGTGGTTACTTTAGGTCTGTGGTTGCAAGGCTTCCAGCCAGGCCGGCCTTCCCTGAGTTAGTCAGGTTAGCATGTGGGCCCTTTTTCTCCACACTCTCCAGACCTTGGTAAGGTATAGAAGGGGGAATGGGTTTGATAGTTCAAATGGATAACCAGATAAATTTGGTTCTTGACTTCCCACCCCAAGAAAGGAGGCACCTGTATAAGGTGCTCAATGGAGGTGCAATGAACAACAAATGCAATGGTAGGCACAGAGAAATTGGACAGCAAACAAAACAAAGTCTACTTCGTTATTCCTTCAGTCGCTCAATCAGACAATCAAAGCCTCTGATAAATGCAAACTTTAGTGTTTCCTCTAATTTTGACCCACATCCATCTTGCATCAAACTGACAGATGGCTGCCCCATAATTCCATGGTAACTATTCTTTCTTCCAAACCTTACTCTTTGATGTTTTAAGAGTAGCATATAATCACATATTTCCCCCCATCCCTTACCTATATTAACAAAAATGTCTTAGGGTAAATTATTATACCAGAATGCACAGTGTATCTATTTTTACTCACCTGTAGCTTTAAAATTCTTTAAAATCCGGATTTTGAGAATTTTAGTGACATTGCAAGCTTTCCACCAAATTAAATAAACATCACAATACATTGCAGATCCTCCACTACAGGACAATGAGGCTTAAATTAATGGGAATTGAGGCTATTCATCCAAACAGCTGAAAAATTGCACTGGCTTAATGCTGAAAGACCTTGATGGGAATCCTTTTATTTAGTTATTGCTTCTAGAAATGACCAAGTATTGAAAAAATTAGGCACTTTGTTATTTTTTCCTTTGCCAGCCCAGAAACTAGGTTACTGCTTCACAAATTCCAAGTCAGAAATACCAACTCATGTATTTTTGTGTGTTTTTGTTTTGTTTTGTTTTTAAAGAAATGCTCTTGCTTCCCTTCGCTGCAGTTGTAAACATCCCTGGTGCTGTGCTGGATATAGGCCACCTCTGTAGCCTGCTGAACAAATGATTAGACACAGCATAGGGTGTGCTGGGTTTGCTGTGAAGTGAGCCCCCTGCTCACAGTGCCAGTTGAAAGCCTGAAATTTCTGTATTCTGCTTTCCTGAACTCTGGCCACTTGATGTTAACTTGTTAAAGTCTGTGTTCATGTCATTTCATTGCTTTGGAGGTGTCTAGCCAGACTCCCCTGCTAGTTATCTACTTGGCTCACCTTTTCTGCCCCTGGGGCATCTATTTGAAGTCATCTCCTTGTAGCTTCTCCCAAAATCTTTTCTTTCCCCTCAAAGTCCTTTATGTTTTGTTCTATAATGTCGAAGCATCCTAAAATAGTTAAACTGGCTCTTGGTCTGTTTATGTGTCTTTGAAGCAATCATGAATAGCCCAGTCTCCACTTTCCATCTGAAATTTTAAAATACCCCATGAGCAGTCATGGGTTTTTATTTATTTAGGTTTCTTATTTCAGCTGTAGTAGACATGGAAACTAGAGGCAGGGATCTCCGCTCCGACTGGCTGCGGAGGCTGAGACTGGAACAGGAATGTGGGTGGTAACCCTGAAAGTAAGGCAGGGACATGCACTTGGTCATTCACACACTCGGGGCATGCACCTGCTTGGAGGATCTTAGATGCCAACTTGTATTGACCTTGGAAAGCTACAGTTGAGGAAATCTCAGCAGGTAACTGATGCAAGTAGTTGGTCATTCCAAACCACTCTTATGGCAAAGATAAAGACAATGTATTTCCCAAACTGTTGAAAAATGAGCAAATCAACAAAGGAACTTTGATCAATATCCCCATATACAAAAGTAGTCTGGAGGTACATAATTATGATCCCATCAACCTAGAGAATCTATTCAATAAGATTACAGAGTTCTTGGCAAGCATTTTTACCCAGTGGTTTTTTTGCAGTAATCAGCCTGTTCATTTGATACCAGAGAGACGGCTGGACAAAGATACTTGAGACGACCTCCTAGGGGTTATTTGCCAACTGCTGGGTTCTGTGTGCACAGACTTATAGTCAAGAAATTAAATTCCTTTGATAAGAGCAAAGGAATAAAAATGCTCCTAGAGTAAATACTCACACTAAGAACTCATATCTAAATCCTACAAGGCTGGCTCAGTTCGTATGTTATCCCCTTCTATCACCTACACTACTCTTTAAGTGGGGAGGGAAAGCATTTATTACTTTAGTTTATGTGCAAAAGGTAATTCTAATAGGAAATCAAGGGAAGCCATTTAAAAATCAAAGTTAATGGTAGCAAGATGATCTATCGCATCCCCCCCAACAGAAGCTAATGAAACATTGTGAATTTATTGTGGCAGAAAGACAGTGGCTGCTGGCAATTACACTGATGAGCAGAAATCCTCACAAGTGGGTACTTTAGAGCAATTATTTTCCATTTGCTTCTAAAAAACCCTCCGAGCACAACTAAGCTTTGATTACCTAGCATCTGAAAATATACATTCTCAGAGGGATATTTGCAATGATTATTTTAGTGGAAAGAAAGTAAACAGCTACCATTTGTGAAAGCGCAGTTGTGAGCCTCTTTAAAGTTTAAAATATGAATTGTGCAAAAGATGAAGCTCTGACTTAATGGACTAGCACATTATTGCATTATTTCCCAACTGGAAAGAGTCAAGAATTTATTGGGTTTCCCAAGGATCAAAAAGCTGTTTGAACTGCATTCTTTCAAGGAAACACTTCTTCAAACTCGAAAGCCAATGTCCTTTTTGTTAACAAACTCTCTAGTCCCAAGCCTAAACTTCCTTCCTCCTTTTTCTCCTGGACCCCAGATTTATGAAGAGTGGTGACAAAGAATGACAGACAGTATAGAGCTCATCTGGTGCAAACATTGATCCTTCAAGAGAGGGAAATCAAAGGTCATCCAAAGAGGAAAGCAGGTGGAGAGAGTGTTTGATTGATTTTCAAATGCAGAAACTTTGAGGGTTCTTATAAAGGGTATTTTGCCACTTTTTAATTAAATTATATTGGTGCACAGTAGCCACATTTAAAAAGGAGTGAGGCCCTGGTGAGTGTTGTTCAATGGTTAGAGCATCAGCCCCATGGAGCAAAGACTTGTGTGTTCAATTCTTGGTCAAGGGTATGTACTTGGGTTGCAGGTTTGATCCTTGGTTCCAGCTGGGGGCATGTGCAGGAGGCACCCATCTGTCTCTCTCACATAGATGTTTCTCTCTCTCCTCACTCCTTCCCTTCCACTCTCTCTAAAAATTAATGAAAAAAAAACATCCTTGGGTAGGATTAATAATTCTACAAAAAAAGGAGTGAGGAATGTGGACCAAACCAAAGTTAAAGGCTATAAGAAACAAGTGTTCAAATTTGTACACTCAGTTTTATAGTGCTGGGTCTGGAGATGGTGGGCATAAATACAGGTGGACATAATCTACTTTTTCACTTGTCTTGGACATAATTTTTTCCAAAATAGGGAAAATATTAAAGAAAATGCAGTGGATGCAGTTCAGAAGCTGAGATTAAGATAAGAGAAGTGAAGGTGCCCTGGATTGTGTAACCAAAAGTTACCAAAACCATAGTCACCATTTTAATAACCATTTATCCTTGCTAGGCCCATTACAATTTAACCTGTGCCAACACAACTGTGTGGATTGTGATGTTGGCCCTACAAAAGGGGTCACTTGCCCAAGTCTCATAACTAACAAATCATGAAGCTTGGACTAGATGCTAAGGATTTGTGTTTTGTTCTTAATGTAAAAATAATAAATGTTCATTTTGGAGAAAGTAGAAGGTAGAAGAAATATTCAAACTATTTAAAAATCATAACATCAATTCCTAGAAAAATTGTTAAAATGTTATAATTTCTTGACTTTTCTACATATTGCTTTGCAAACTGGATACCATTTGTGTTCTGCTTTAAAATGTTATGATAAAAAAATAAAATGTTATAAGTATATTCCATAATCCTTAAAAAATTACACATGGATATCATCCTATATAATAAAAAGGTAATATTCAAATTGACCCTAACAGCAGAATGACTGGGAATGACTGGTCACTATGACACACACTGACCACCAGGGGGCAGACGCTAAATGCAGGAGCTGCCCCCTGGTGATCCGTGTGCTCCCACAGTGGGAGCTCTGCTCAGTCACAAGCCAGGCTGACGGCTGCCAGCACAGGGGTGGTAGTGGGAGCCTCTCCCGCCTCCTCAGCAGCGCTAAGGATGTCCAACTGCAGCTTAGGCCTGCTCCCCGCTGGCAAGTGGACATCCCCAGAGGGCTCCCTGGCTGCCAGAGGGATGTCTGACTTCCAGCTTAGGCCCAATCCCCCATGGAGTGGGCCTAAGCCAGCAGGTGGACATCCCCTGAAGGGTCCCAGATTGCAAGAGGGCATGGGTCGGGCTGAGGGACACCACCCCCCCCACCCCCCCACCCCCGAGTGCACAAATTTTTGTGCACCGGGCCTCTAGTATTCTATAACTGTACATTATTTCAAATATACTATTTCTTGCATTCCCTCATGGTTGAGCACTTAGAAAGTCTTTTTTTTCCCAATTATGAATTTTCTTTATAAAGGTCAGAAATTAAGTTTCTGGCCCTAAAGACATAAACATCTCTAAAACTCTTTACTCACATTCCCAAATTCCCATCTTGAAAGGTTGAAAAATTTTTCACTTTCAGCAGTGTCTGGAGTGTCCACCTCAGTATAGTTGCCAACACTGAGTATCCCCTTTGAAGAACCTTTTTATATTTAATTAATACAATTTATATCTCATTTGCATTTGTAAGTTTTCATTACGAAATAAGCCAACTACTTTTTCAATGTTCACTAGTTATTTGTATTGTCTCTGGTGAAGCAAGCATACATGGTCTTTGTGTGTTTGTTTATTGGTGTCTCAGGGTTTTTCTCATTGATTTTTAAGAGTATGTCTGTTGCCGAAACCGGTTTGGCTCAGTGGATAGAGCGTCGGCCTGCGGACTGAAAGGTCCCAGGTTCGATTCCGGTCAAGGGCATGTACCTGGGTTGCGGGCATATCCCCAGTAGGAGATGTGCAGGAGGCAGCTGATTGATGTTTCTCTCTCATCAATGTTTCTAACTCTCTATCTCTCTCCCTTCCTCTCTGTAAAAAATCAATAAAATATATTTAAAAAAAAGAGTATGTCTGTTGTGCTTAGTGCTGGAACCCAAGCATTGTACGGGACCAAATAAAATTAATTGAATTACTTCTTTAAAAATCGATATTATTAAGCATTTTCATATTTGTTGTAATGATTTTTCTTTGCCATCTTTTAATTTAATGTGCACAGTTTGAACTCCTGAAAGTAATTGAATCTCTGTCTTTTCTTTTGCAAATTCTTCCATTTGATTTACGTATAGAAGGTCCTGCTCAACGTAGAGCTCAGAGAAACCAATTCTCTGTTTCCTTCTAGACGTTTCTATGCCTTAATATTTATGAGTAAATAATTATCTAGAATTTCTTTTAATATGGGATAAGAATTGAAGCAACACTTTTATTTAAAAGTAAATGACTTAAAGCCACTTATTAAATAATTCTTTCTCTCACCAAAGATTTTTTAATAGATCATTTCCAAACACTTCATTCATATATGTACTAAAAATATCTTTTCTGTACTTTTAATCTCTCTAAGATGTTTATGATTGTATCACATTGAGTACCATTATAGCTTTTTACTAATATTTTGCAGCAATAATTTAGCTCATCATCTTTTTCACATTAAAACAGAGTTTTTAAACCAGTGTGCCACAAGCTTTTTTACACATGCAATATTTGACTATTTAGTCAGGTGCACTGACCTCTTTTCCCTTAGATTGTCAGGAAAAAAATGATAGCAGCCAATACAATAGCCATCTTGTATGACTGAATAAAAATTATACCTATTTTTGGTCAGATCAGCAAAAAGTAGAATATATTTTTTGGTGTGCTGCTGACTTTTAGTGATTAGTTTATGTGTGCCATGAGAAGTAAAAGGTTACAAATCACTTCATTAAGAATATATTCTTGCCCTGGACAGTGTGGTTCAATTGGTTGGAGAATCGTCCCATACACTGAAAGGTAGCTGGTTTGATTTTAGAGAGACAGGGGAGAGAGAAACATTGATGTAAGAGGGAAACATTGATAGGGTGCCCCCCCGCCGCCAAACACACACACACACCCACACACACACACACACTCCCCAACCTAGGACTGAACCCCAAACCTGGGCATGTTCCCCGATGAGGAATCAAACCTGCGACCTTTCGGTACAAGGGATGATGCTCATCCTACTGAGCCACACCAGCCAGGGCTATGCTTATATATTTTTAAATGTATCTCTTTCAAACATTATCTACTTCCAACTAAACAAGATAGGATTCAATGACATAGCTCTGTAAAATCCTTCCCTGTTCCTTCTGCTTTAGTTAAGTCACTGTGACAATTCATCTCTCTATTACTTTTGTAGCTATAAACTGCATACTTAAAATTTTATTTCTTATTCAAACAACCAGAGATTTTCTCTGGATTTCTTATTTTGCACAGTAAAGGGTTTCGTGTCCCCATCTATTTTATCACCTATCTTCCTTCCACCACATCTGAACTTCCTTCATCTGCACATTTATGTTATATGATCTGATAAAACATGTGTTCTTGTTCTGCAATCATAGGTGCACAGACTTTGACTAACTCAGAATGTGATTCCAAAAGACTTGGAAACTATGACTGTTTCAACTGTCTATCCCTTCCCCCCAGATAAAAAATCAAGTGGAATGTTATACCCTGAAGCTTTCACTCCAGAAAATGGTGTCGTAAGTCCTCTCTCACCAGGGAGAGTGACCGCAACAGCACCACTTAGACAGCAATGTGAGTGCCTCGTATTTAGAGACCTAGTGGGCTGGTGTCTGACTTCTACCAAGAAATTCTAAAGATGAGTAGGGTTGCTTATTCTAAAAATAAGTAGGGTTGCTGGCTGCTTTGATGAAGAAACAAATGAGAGTTGGCTGTGCTGGGATGGGTCAGCATTCCCAGAATTTGCTGGGACATAAGTACATCCTGTGGAAAAGAAAGAGAAAGCAAGAGACTGAGACACACACAGAGAGAGAATATGAATCAGATATTTGTTTGATGTAAAAGGCCTAAGGAAAAATTAAGTAACCAACAGAAATGGAGATTTATTGCCACTCTCCAGAGAACCTCAGCTGAGAGGTCCCCAGTGATGGAGAGAATCTCTGGCCACAGAAAAGCATCCCTCACGAGGAGAAGGGAGCTTTCATCACCTGCCACGTCTAGATAGCATGAGATCTGGATCACGTCCTCACCGGAGGGAGGTTTCCTGCCCCTTCCCTCTTTTTCCTCTCATTTTCTGATCTTTGACAGGTAGAAACCAGTTATCAAGATAAGAGAGAGAGACTATATTATCAGAAGAAAAAGAAGAAGCCTTAGCATTAGAGCAAAATAAAATTTTGGATATTATATGAAATTGCACTTTTAAATACTGACTCTATGTCTTGTGATTTACAGAAAAATTCTGCTTCCCATAAAAGTGCTGGCAAGCTGCCAGGCTGCATTCAGGGAGGGGAGGACTAACTCTAAAAAGCAGTTTCAGTGGAAAGGGAAAAAAGGTTGTCATTTTCTGAATTCTTTCTGTAAGTTCTATTTGTTTAAACCAATGATTGTTTAATGGTTAAAACTCAGATGAGAGATTGGAGTAAATTACTTTTCCAGCGAAATTCAACCCTACAGTTCTGTCTCTCATTTTTAAATCTATCCTTTATTTATATATTATTTCAAGGGTAAAGATAGGACTGAGTATAAGAAATAAATGTAATTTGGAAGGTTGAATGTAAATATGTTTCAATTGAATCATAATTGCTTCCTACATTTCCATTCAAATTACCTTAGCTTCATGTCTAATATTTTTCAGATGACTAAGGATTCTTAGCTTCCATATTCTTTGAAAAATTTTTGATTCATATAAAAACCAATGCTAGAAATTCACTAGTGACATTAACTTTTTAAAAAAAAAAAAAATCCTCATTGCATTTCTATTTTGTTACAAATATTTGGCCCTTTTTATTTCCTTCATAATCTTTTATTATAAAGCACATATAAAGGCTTTTAAATCCACATATAATTGTCCAAGTGCATTATGTCCCTCAATCAATAGAGTCTAGAGGAAAGTATATTATATGGTGTAACCGAGACTTACTGTCCTTAGTGAATAGATGACCATTTGTTGGTTGGAGTCACAGTGGCAGTAAAATGACAATCAAAAATCCCATTTCCTTTTTATGTGCCTGTAGTTTATAGAATCATTATCCTCTGGCCCCCTGAACAGCCCTTTCCTGTCCTACCCTTAGTAGTTTGTTCATACGTCGTGCTTTTCAAAAAGGATTTAAGGCACCTTAAAATAAAATGCATATAAACAACAAAGTTCAGGGAAAAAATAACTTATCAAAGCTATAAGGAAGAGTAGGAGAAAGCAAAAATGCTAAGCATGAGGGATGATATAATTATTGTGATTGCCTCTTCAATTTTGCTCTGAGTTCCCTCAGGGGCAAAAACAAATAAACAAAAAACAGTGTGTTGAGTACTTCTAGTTATTTGTTTGATGAAAGCAAACCAATTTGAAGAGAGAAAAAGAGACAGACAGAAAGTCAGCAGGAGAGAAAGGAAATGGGAACATGCACTTCTTCCCAGGTAATAAACTATAAATGAACTCACCAAATGAGACTGTGTACGGAGAATAATAGGCAATGTGTCTTTGACCCAAATGATCTACCAAATACATACAAAAACAGAGACATAACATTTAAATTTAATCTAATGAAGGTGGTTTTTCGGGAGATAAGTTAATGTGAAACAGTTATGTCATTTCCTAGTGCTTTGCCCTAATTCAAGGTGTAGATTACCCGAGAAGTGAGTAGATACCATGTTTCACTTAATAAGGCACTGATCTCTGTAGGACTTGAAGCAGGCGTTGGTTGGCAGGAGGTTTGAGGTCAGCATTATTTGTTCCAGGAGAGCTGTATGTTCAATACCACATCGGTGGGGGATGCTAACACTATGGGTCCATGGACCATGCTTTCTGACACCTCGCCTGGATAGTGAGTGTCCACCATACATATAAGTGGAAGTTCTACCATCTTCTATGTGTCTCTTAAAATATATTGATTTCTTTCTAAACTTTAGGTCAATAAAGTTTCATTGTCTGACAACAGTAACATATGTTTCCAACTCTCCTCTGAGAAGGCTTGTAATTTGAAGTATCTCAAAATGAAAAGCCTTCTTTCAGGAGCAAGTTTATGTCTATTCAAACTTTGGAAGCATAAACAGAAATTATAAATATTTTTCAAGTGTGCTGGTCTTTCTCTAAGTTAAAAAAAAAAAAAAACAACTCCTTAGCTCTTTGGTATTTCAGCATTTCAAGGCTTTTAAAGTCAAACTTCCAATGTAACCTGCTTTATTTTAAAAAAACTCGTTTGTTTTAAAGTTTTGTGATCATGCTAATGTATTTTAAAAATCAATTAAACTTAATCTAAACATCTCAAGAGAGAGTAAGGTTTACTCCTTTTTCATCTAAAACCACAGACACGACGCCCTTGGTAAATGTATTTTCATGCTGTGCTGGGAATATGTAATGTCCAGGCAAGCCGCTTAAATGTCACCCCGCAAAGTGCAAATGCAGCATATAGTTTGGAGGAACAAATGTTTGAAAGGCTAATATGGCAGGATTAATGGTGAGCCATAGTTATACACAACAATGTTATTATGACAAGAAAGGATGCTAGCCAGATGAACTTGCAGGAAAACTTGATTGGAGAGATGCTTGCTACAAATGGAATGTAGTAATTAAAAAAATTAATCCAAGTCCAGAAAAGTGTTTTACACTAAACTTTAAAAGGAGGTCATGATCATGTTTTGACAGCTGAAAAGAATCAGACAAAACCAAATTGTTTACTAGCTCTAATACAACCTCAGCTGTCTAAATAGTTCCAAAAGAGACAGGAAAGTAAAAATGCAAGCTCACCAAATAGGGTCATCCTAACAAATGAAGACAATGAAACCAATGAAATCTGTTAAGCATTTCATTCTAATAAAGTCAAACTCTTCCCATAAGCAAAAGTCACTTTCCCCCAATAAATTTCTTCTCTGACTATCTTTGCTTGTGTCACCTGACTTAGATACCTGAGTCATCATTCACAAGTCTATCTCTCACTTAATAAATTCCCAAGAAGATGCTGAATCCTTATTCAATACACTGAACTATGAGTACTAAGGAAAAACCAAAATTCATTACAATACACATTTGTACACCAAATAGCAACCCGGGTGGATAACAGCAACATCGGGAGTGCCGTTACGTGGAACAAATGCATGAGCAGTGGCAAACCAACAGACTGAAGTTAAACATACAAAACATAGCTGTTATAACCTAGGATTACAGGTTATTATATTTTCCCAAAAAAATCTATAATGAGAATTTATTGTTTTGTATGAAAGAGAATATATTAACTATTACAATACAGTTGGGGGAAGAAAAATAAAAATGCATAAAATGAGTCAAGAAAAACATTCAAAAGTGGTATATAAATGTGTGAAAAAGAATATGGTATCAAATTAATTCAAAACTAGTAAGAATTAGCCAATAGGCGCTAGTTGGTGCAGGATGGCTTCCTGAAGGAAATGCCTTTCTTTGAACAAAGTTATCCTGCAGGAGGGCATGACACATTTGAGAGTACCAGAAAAGCTGGAGCAGATGTATCATGAGTTTGTAAAGATGCTGAGTCTGCAAGAGATGAGACAATTGCAAGAACATGTAGGAAAAAATGACATTTTTTTTTCAAAAGCAGTTGGGCGGCAGGAAAAGGTTTGTGCTTGGAATTAAATGACCTAGAATTCTGTGTTGGTCCTCTCTCTTTCTTGACACAGTAATTCACAGGTCTTCGAGTCTCAATTTCCACATCTGAAAAATGATCAGATAATTATACAGAGCCTTCCACCTTCCATTTTTACCCTAAAGGTCAAATGAGTTATGATGTTTCTAAATAGGAAACAGCAGTTAGTATAAAAAATAACCCTATGACAAATTTTAAGTGCTCCAAGTCTAATCTGAAAGAGCTATAGAGGCAAAGTCTCTTTCTGTAGAAGTAAATTATGTATAGGGTTCCATAGTTTGGGTCCTCCTTACCACTTCCCCAAAAGATTCAATAACCAAAAGGAGAAGGAACAGTTATTCCAAGTCTGAAACATGAGTGCGGGCTTTACTGGCAGCACCAAGGAACTTGTTTAAGATTAGGCTGGATTATGTCCAGCTGGTATTTTGTTGCCATTGCAGAAGCCTATCTTAGACCTCTAATATTTAATAATTATGTACACTAAAATATTTAAAGTGATTTGTAGATGTAATTAAGAGAAAAAGTAAACAGAGGAATCCAAACCAGAGACGAGGCAGGAAGTGAGACTAGACAATAGGAGGTGGTTGGGAGGGAGGCTTTTCCTTTTTTTATTTTAAAGCTTCCATTTTTTACATGTGTTCATGTAATTTTTTAAAATAAAAAAATCATCCCCAAAATGTAATGATAAATAAAATTGAGAAGATGTACATAAAACAGAGGACACATTATTTGGTGGAAGAACTCACAATGCAAACATCTCCTGCTCTGGCTTCCACTTCTACCTGGGGCTGAAAACATCTTTACTTCCCCTGACTGCATCATATTTATAAAATGGCCAAGAGCTTCCCCTGTCCAGTAGCTCTAACCATCTCAGCGACTTTTCGGTTCAATTTTTCTGGCTCTCTTAAAAAGCCTTTTCTGATGAAAAGAAGTCTGGGCCAGACCTAAGTAGAGGAGTGTCTGATTGCCTCTCTCGGCTGCACAGTCATCACTGAGCATCCCCTTGAAGCCCATTTCTCCTGCTTAAGTACCTTCTAATTTACTTCATCCTTACCTGGCTGGAATCAGGGTATCCCTTGAGATGACAATTACTTTGATTTTTGCTCTTTACTTCCTTTTTCTGAAATATAGCAGGTCCTCAATAACATCATTTCATTTGTTGTCATTTCACTTAGTCCCAGAACCTATTGGTGACATCAGGTGAGGACTTGCTGTACTTAATGACCAGAGCAATTGAGGCTACTTATCCTCCACTTCTAGAGTGCCACTTGAGTGACTATGTGGGAATATGGACAAGTTCAAAGACCCTGTCTAGACATGATTCTAAAATGAGAGAAAGAGGAGTAAGTCTGTGACCCTAACAGATTTGTGTAGGTCTGGCGAATGTGATGTTCTGAATCAGAGAGGACAACTGAGAATCCATTCAAGAACACATTGAAATCCCAAGTCATGTCAATGGAATAGAGCCCAACCCTCCACCTCCCCCATTTGGCAGCTGGAGAGCTAGTTTGGATCCAGATAATCTCTTTCAGCTTCAAATTATAGCCTGGAAGCTGGAGAAACTGGGGCAGACTTCATGCATCATTGAAAGGCCTGTTGTCCTTTCACCTATTTGTAAATGCTATAAAGCAAAGAGGGCTGTCCCTACTTCACCTGCAAACTCTTTCACAAAGCTTTTATTGCTGTGTGGGACAATGCATCACTGGACAACATGCAATGTGGTAGAAACAAGAGGGAACCAGGTCACCCAACATTTCCTGTAAATTATCGGGTAATAAGTAGTTTAGGCTTTTCAGGACACATACACTCTCCTTTGAATATTTTTCTAAGTTTGTTTGTTTACAATTCTTTAAAAATGTAAAAACCATTCTTAGATAACCATAGTTTGCCAACTCCTGGTCTAAACACATTAGTTAAAAGACAAAGATTATCAGATTGAATGGAAGACACAAGACCCAATATATTGTATCTACTTTAAATGTAATAATATAGAAAGTTAAAAGTAAGATTATTTTATAAGATATGTCATGTAAATACAAAGGAAATGAAGCTGGAGTGTCATAGCAATATATGAAAAACTAGACTTAAAAAAAAACATAAAAATTACCTGGATTAAAAATAGATATTACAAAATTATCAAAGAATCAATTCAGCAAAAATGCATAACAATTTTAATTGTGAATGAACCTAACAACAGAACATTCAGATTCATGAAACAGAAACTTATAGAACTGAAAGGAGAAAATAATAAATCCAGGATTATAGAACAAGTAGAAATAAAATCAGAATTAACATTTAAAGAGAAACCCCCCCCCAAAAAAAATAAAAGACTAGATATTCTTCTCAATTTCACCAAAACCGACTTGTCTTTTAAATTAAACAAATTTGAAAGAATTGAAATCATACAAAGTATATTCTCTAACCACAATGGAATTAAACTAGAAATTAATCACAGAAAGATATCAGCAAAGTCTTCAAATATTTGGAAATGAAACATTACCTTTTTAAATAATTTATAAGTGAAAGAGAAATTCTCAAGATAATTGTATTAGTCTGCTCAGGCTGTTATAACAAAACTAGAGGCCTGATGCATGAAATTCATGCAAGAGGCTTGGCCCTTGCAGCCCCAGCTTCATCCAGAAGGTCGTCGGGAAGGTCGTTCACCTATCCGGTGTAATTAGCATATTATGCAATATCAAGGTGCCAACAGGTTTAGTTCATAGTAAGAACCCTCTTTCTCACCTGCCTTCCCACTGTGTCATCATATGGTAGAGAGAGAGAAAACTCTGGTCTCTTCTTCTCCTTATAAATCCTATCTTAGAGGCTCCAACCTCATAAATTTATCTAAACCTAATTACTCCCAATGGCCCCACTTCAAATATCACTACATTGGGATTAGGGCTTCAACATACAAACGGGCAGGCTACAAACATTCAATACATAGAAGAAAGTTAGAAACTATTTAGAACTGAGTGAAAATGTAAATATATCAAAATCTGTAGAAGTTGCTAAAACAATATTTGAAAGAGTATAACATTAAATATACATATTAGTGAAGAAGGTTCTGGAAGCGATAAAAGAAGCATCTACATTAGAAACTAGAAAAATAAAAACAAAATTAAAGTAACCAGGACAAAAGAAATTTAAAGACAAGAGCAAAAATATATGAAATTGAAAAAAGAAAAACAAGAGAGAAAGCCACTAAGACCAAAAACAGGTGACTTGAAAAGGTCAGTAAATCTAATAAACCTCTAATCAGACTGATTGTGCAAATGTAAATTCGTCCTATTTTCTGACTTACAGGAGGGATCCTTTGTGACCTTAGAACTTTGGACTTTATGTCTATAACTCTCTACTTCCATCTAATGTCAGAGTATAGACAATGCAGAAAGTTTCTTCTTTTTTAAATATATATTTGTATTGACTTTAGAGAGAGAGGATGCAGAAGGAGGGAGAGTTGGAAACATTAATGATGAGAATCATTGACTGGCTGCCTCTTGCACGCCCCCCTACTGGGGATCGAGCTCGCAAACCGGGCATGTGCCCTGACCGGAAATCAAACCATGACCTCCTGCTTCATAGGTCGATGCTCAACCACTGAGGCAAGCTGACTGGGCAGAAAGTTTCTCCTAAAAAGGGAAATTTCACCTTCAAAGTCTAAATTTTAATATAGCTTTATGGCTGCTCATGACACACAAGCAACAAAGTCTTCAGTAACTTTCCTTTTTAAGACAAAAAGCTGCGTCATAAGTTAATCACTTGCAGGTGAAGGGTGACCTGTTGATAAGCCACATCTTAACTCTGGTTGGTATCTACACTGGAGCGTTCTCCAGCTTCTAACTCTCCCTGGCCTCCTCCCAGAATCAGTGGCTTTACTTCTCAAAACATGCCCTCAGTAACTGCACTGCAATAAGGTCAACCCGAAAAACAAAACTTATTTGGCCAATACTCCTTTGCTCTAGAATAAGCCTTTCAGTATCCCTTGATATGTTTTTAAACTTGCCCTTTTTTCAGCTTTTCCAGGCCCAAGACATCTCTATCTGATGTGACATCTTCAGTCATCAGCAGCTATGTAGACCTATGCCCTCAAAGAAATTTGCAATTAAGTGGGAGGGACTCAAAATAAATACATAAAAGAGAGCAAGCAATCTAGGGCCAAAGTGATGTTAAGATTCCTGTGCTCAGAAGATAGTCAGAAGTAGAACTAGTCACTTAATTAGATATTTTAATAGAATTATTGTACCATGTAAGCTAATATGCTAATATTATTTCTCAACCTAGAAAAGTTTGTCTTATAATCCACAAACTTGCTTTGCAAAAAAAAAAAAAAAAAAGTCATTTATAAAACTGGAAAGGAAAAAAAGTGAGGTTAACACAAACCATTACTCATCCTTTTGTACCTGCTGTTCTCTTGCTGACTAATTTTTGGGAAATTATAAAATTATTGATTTACTGGTAGTTCTTCAACACCATAACAGTGCTGTTTTCCCTTATGGATCCAAAAATTACTGTGTCTCTTATAATGAGAAAGGGCACTGGTGCTTTCCTTCCCTCTCTTGGGTATAATCAATAATATATAAATGCTTAAGAAATGCAGAGTGACATTCCTCTGAGCAGGACCCACCAGCGCCTGAATATGGACCAAATCCATTTACACAGTGCCTACATCTGCGGTTACTGTAGCGGATGGATGGATTTGGAGGGGGAGGAGGAGGGGAACCCTGCACACAGTGGATCTAATGGTCCACCGAGAAGTCAGGCTTAATCTCTTAGCCAAAACGTTCCTGACCAGTTTTGTAGTTTGCCTTAAAATAAACATTTGCACTCGACATTCTAGGGAGGAGGGGAGAGGAATTCTTGAGTTGCAGAGTGAGAAAAGTCACCATAAATCATGAACGAAGTATATATAGAATTTAGAGAGAGTACAGAGAAGTCTCTACCTGCCCTCTGAAGTGGGTGCATTTCATCATGGGAAAGAAAATGTCCTTTGAGTTATATAAGATAAAAACTGGATGTATGATCTTTCAAATAGGGCAGGGAACATAAATTACTAGTCAGTGTTCATGGCATGGGCGTGTGTTCTCACTGTCATTGGCTGGATTTCAATGGACATTACCTAATTCTCAGTAATTTCTTGGTGAGGTTGTGTAATTCTGATAGCTGGTAGTAACAGGGGCAGGTTTAGGGTGTGGTAGTGAAAGATTTCTTCAAGCACTACATGTGATATGCAGCAGAAGCACTACTTCCACAAGAAACATGCCCCTTGCTTTCCTAAAAAACTCCCATTGTTAAAGTAGTAATGTGAATTAACCTAAAATAGGAAATCAAGCTGTATTTTCATAGCCAAAGCATAATAAAAAGGCTTCATCTCCTTGGGAGATATAAAACTTTTTAAAAATAGTTTCGAGTCAAAGAAGAAACCATCAAAACTGAAATTTCAGAATAGCTTATTTATTGACAATGAGGCTACAATATAGAAACATGAAAGAAATCAAAGGCAAATTCATAGTCATAAATGCCTTTATTGTTGAAGAAGAAAAAAATGTTAACAAGATATGCATTTGACTCAAAAAGCTAGGACAGTAAAACATACACCCAGATATTAAAATATAGCAGTTAAACCTATGGAACAAGCTAAGACAAGTCCATATAAAAGAATATGCTGAATCATTTTGCTTAATAAGGCATTTCTATAGGTACTGAAATGGCACAGGTCCAAAAGGCTATTAAATGAAGAAAGCAAGGTTCAAAATCACTCATTTTGTATGCAACCATTTATGTTCATTTCTTTTCTTTTTCTGGGTGAAAATACATGTCTTTTCCTGGATCACCTCTAAATAGAAACAAGAACCAGATAAGGGAAGTGGGGAACTACAAGTGCAGAATGGGGAATGGAGGGTGACGTACATTTTACACTTTGTACATTTCAGGGTGTTAGGGGATTTTTTTTGCCCATGAGAATGTATTATTTATTCAAATAAATTTAAAATAAAAGTTATCAGTGGAATAACTTCACCATATATTATTCCCTTTGAAGACAGAAAAGTTTCTTCCTGGCCATAGGCTCTCTACTTTCTCCTGTCTTCATCCCACTCTTCCTGAAAGATGAGCCTTTCAATACCTTTAATACCCTCCCCCAAAAGTAAAAAGGCTCCCCAGGGACCTCTCATAGTCTTATTCCCCATAGTCATCTGTGAGACAATTGTAACTACATTTTATCACCAGGAAGTAATGTGCTGGTTAAGTAAACTTCTATATTTGTAATTTATATTCTCTCTTTTTTCTTCAATTACCACCCACACTCTTTATATTTAAAATCAATATAACTTACCTATACAAGAGTGTTCTTCAGTGAAATAGGCATGACATAATTTTCAGAGGTGCTTACTTTTTCTCATCAAAATTGACATCTTTTCCTTCTGACATATCTTCTAAATTAAAGTCTGGTATAGTATTGCTTAAATGTATGCTAATTTGAATGCCTACAAAAGTAATGCATTAACAGTCTGTCTCTGTAAAATTATTTGGTAGGTTTGTATAACCCTTTAAGTTGGCTTAAAAATTGAGTCTACCAAAAGGGATATTACAACTTATAAAAAGCAATGTCCCCTATAGTGTGAGTTTTAAGTCATTTTGCTTAATTCTTCAATTGACACTTTCTATTCCCACTTTTTTCATTTCACATTCTTGACTTCAGGAGAGGTTCTTTCCCCTCGCTCTTGGCCCTTTAAATTTTCACCCCAGCTTACATTCCTACTGGAAATGGCTCAGAAGCTGACATGATGAAACCACTGCTTGGTTTCTAAGAGCAGTCCATCCTGACAAGTGGGATATCATAACCATACGGCCTTCAGCTCCTGTGAAAATGCAGAGGTGATCTCCTTTCCTTGAACAAATTTTGAATGAGAACTATCTCTATGTGCAAAGTTGATATGAGTTGCCACTTGCTACAAAAAGAATCAAAAACTCTTTTATTTTCATAGCTGAAATAATTATGGCTCACCTTCCCCATGAGCTCTTCAAATAAATCCATTCTAAAGTAACTATTCTCTGCTTGGGGATTTCCTCTGCATTTCTGGATACATCTGAACTGGAATATTGCATGCTTATGTAACAGTTAAGAAATCCATAACCATTAGGGTAACAGGGGATGAAAATCAGAACTTACAAATTGGACCTATGAGGAAACAGGGAATGATGGCCCTGAACTAAAACTTCCTTCTTTTGACATAACTATCTGCTTCCTGAAATAGCTGAACAGAATTCATACCTGGGCTTCCTAGTTCCAGAGCCCCAGGTATGAACTGTCATCATCTTTCATTGCTCCCAGTCAACCACCCTTGATGCTACTTTCTTTTGACAGACTACTCCTGACACCCCTCTCTCTCTGTTCCAGCTCACAACCAGGTATAACTTTTAATCAAAAACATTCATTGATTGTTAGATACTAGAGAACAAAGAGAAAGCAAATAGTGTTTATCCTAAAGGAATGCACAGAATTGTGAGAATTCAAACCATTAGTAAATAATAACTTAAAGAAATAGATATTATGGAAAATTAACACACACTGTTAGGTAAGCATATATTTTTCCCCAGAGTCTCAGTCTTGTCGCCTCAACTGCATTTTAATCTAATTTTGCGCAGGAATCATAAACATGCTAAAATAGTTTTCTTGAATGAAGTCAGAACTCAATAATGAATTTTGAAAGAATGGATGAAATGCATTTTTCTTCAGTATCATTCTTAGTATCTTAAGACAATACTGGGTAGGGAAAGAGCTTTTCTTTAAATACGGAATGCACTGTATGATATATAATTAAACTGATTTCCAATTTAAGGGTTTTTACTGTATTAGATTGCTAATGCTGCCATAACAATATACTACAAACTAGGTGTTTTAAACAACAGATATTTATTTTCTTATAGTGCTGAAGGCTGAAAAGTCCATGATCAAGGAGTTGGCAGTTTTGATTTCATCTGAGACCTCTCTCCTTGATTTGCAGATGGTCCCATTCACTCTATGTCCTCATATGACCTTTCCTCTGGCCACACACATGCCTGTGTCTTAACCTCCCTTTTCATAAGAACAACAGTCATGTTCCATTAGGGACCACCCACAAGACCTCATTTTACCTTAACTACCTCTTTAAAGGCCTATCCCCAAATACAAGTACTAAGAATTCATTTTGAGGTACTAGGAATTAGGACTTCAGCATATGACTTTTAGGAGAACACAATTCAGTCCATAAAATTTAGGAAAATATACTAGAGTCTTACTGTAATATTGTCTCTAGGATTATGTCATGTGATAACAAGGTGCAACTTTATAATAAATTTATTTTCACAATTTTGTAACTAAACCTCCTTGAGTTTTCTGCATAGGTTTCACTGAATTATACACGTAAACTACAATTATGGCACTGTTTCAGTGTATGATATGTTGATACGTTGTTTTAAAAAAAGGCTGCAATAATTCTAGGGTCTGTATCCAGTCGATACCCTTGTGTAGTGCCCTCTCAAGCTGGCTGTGATCTTGGCTATTTGTCTTACTTTGGCCAATTAGACATTAGCAAATGTGACAGAAGCAGTAGCTTGAACATCACTTGTGCGTGGGGGCATGTCCTTTTGATGTTCTTAGAACCCTTTCTGCCACGTGAATAAGTCCAAAAGAGTATGCTGGATGGTGAGAAACATATGCTCCATTTGCCCCTATCATTCCAGCCAACTACAAACCAAGCCCTCGAAGCAGAACCAACTGGGGTGACTGTGTTTACCTGAGTGAGCCCAGCCCCGATCAGCATCATAACCTCCAAGCTGAACTGAGCCCGGACTACCAACCCCTGAAGCATGAGCTCAATTAACGGCTATTGTTTTAAGGCTAAGCAATTATGTTTTGAGATGGTCTGTTACACAGCAAAAAACTAATTAACACAATGAAAACCTCAGAACCTACTTATTTAAACACCAAAGAATCGAATTAACATTTACATGTTAAAGTATCAAAAACAGAGTCGGTAAAAATCGTCAGAGACTAAAACATAGTCTCTTAAAGTCAACTGATGCCATATTAAATGGGCTACATGATGGCAAAAATATATTAATGCATGACACAAGCAGGAAAAGTTATCAAAATGATGTCAGAATAACTCAGAAAAGAATATTAAGGCAGGTGGAGTCAAATCACAGCTGCTTCAGTGAAACATCACCCATGTAGGATTCCCTTGTAAAATTAGGTAAATTAAAGCTAATTTGGGAGAAAATGAATATAGTTCAGTGGTAGAAATCTGAATTATAGACTATTTAAAAGGAATGTACTATAGCATTTTAAGGCATGCAAATCAATGGCTGACTAATTGTGGCTATGAAAAGATTTTGCTAACCCAGATACGATCAATAAGCAAAACGATTTGCTATTGATTTAGGAAGTATGGTAAGCCAGTGAAGCACAAGTAGGCTAAAGAAAGCATAATAAGACCAAAAAAGGAAAGAATGTAAGAAGAAAAAAGGGAGAAAGGGAAGAAGGGAGGGAGGAAGGGAGGGAGGGAGGGAGGGAGGGAGGGAGGGAGGGAGGGAGGGAGGGAGGGAGGGAGGAAGGAAGGAAGGAAGGAAAGAAGGGAGAAATTCTAGTCTTGCCTCACATTCCTGGTAACAGACACCAAGCAATTCATTTGGTAGAATAGTAAGAGGTGGAAAAAGATGAGAATTTTTCCCCGAAGGCTGTGGGCTCTTGGCTGATGACTCAGCTTTCTGAGGCAGGCAATTCCCTATGCAGAAGCCCAGCTCAGTGGCTCTGAGGAGGCTAATGGTTAATTGTTCATTCATCTCATCCAGATAAATAAGTCTGTGTGCCCTGGTGTGAGAAGGCAGTGGCTGCAAAGCCCACTGGAACTGCAATGGCCAGATGTGACAGTTCATAATGAGGACTCCCTAGGGAATCCAATAAGAGTGTAATGCCACCTGAGACTCCTGACCAGAAGGGATAAAAACTGGAGAACAGGTTCAGTGACAAAAGAGCAGGAATGACTGCACATAGGCTTATCAGTATGGATGACCGATATTATCCAAACTGAGATATTTTTTAGAACAAAAGAGGGTGCCACTAATAATTATGCTGAGACTATAGATGTAAACTGGAACTTCCCCAAATGGAGTCAAAAGTTCACAGATTCTTTATCATATATATGTATCATAATCAAAGAAAATCCAAAAGGAAAAATACTCTTTTAAAAAGTACAAGGGGACCAAGAGAAAGTTAGAGAAGCCTGACTTGACAAGGAAAGGTAGTCCAGTGCTCCTCTCATGGAGAGGCAGCCCAGGAGTACACAGCCTAGAAAGATCCAGAGCACAGTCAACTGCCACTGGAAGAAGCGATGCCTCCTGGGAGTTGGGGACTCACTGCTGAGACATTGGACGGCTTATAAAACGAACAGGGTTGAGCAAATAGTAAACAATATTCCTGACACAAATTTGGAAGAAGGAAAAGAAAAAGTTTTTTTAGATATAGCATCCTTTCATGTTCAATAAGTGTTACTGAGAGCCATCTCTCTGCTAAGCACTGCTGTAGATGATATGGAGGGGGACTGGATAGTAGAGGTCCCTACTATCAGGAGCTCCTTGTCTAGTAGGAGACACACAGGAGACATGTAAACATATGCCCTTATCATCATGGCAGGAGCTATGAGGAAAATAAGAGTGGTGTAACAGATAGAATCTATGGGTATTGAGTGACGTGACAAGTAGTTGGTAAGGAAGGGCCTGAGAAGGTGACTTTTGAGCTGAGGCTCAGATATGAAGCTGGCCATGTGGGGAGGAACATTTCAGACAGGAGAACCAGCTGGTACAATACATTCTACGACCAGAACAAGCCAATGTAGCTGGCTTGGCACATTGGGAGTGTGGGAGAAAGTGACAGAAGATGAGATTGAAGTCTGGGAGGAGTCAAATAATATAAGAGCTTTGGGTTTTCCTTAATTCTACTAAGAAGTCATTAACGGTTCTCTGCAGAAAGAGACATGCTTCTATTTACCTTTTAAAAAGTTTTTTCTTAATTTTTCAATTATAGTTAGTTAACAAACAATATTATATTAGTTTCAGGTCCAATTTATCTTTTATACACAACCCTCGTTGTCCCATGAAGAACAGGTGATAACCAGAAAAGAGGAGAATTTGGAGGAGACAGGATTGTCACGTGGTCCAGCAGAGAGACAATTAGCAGAGATGGAGAAACGCTGTTTGGTTTGAGCTCCATTTTGCTTATGGTTCAGGAGTGGAGCTTGTGAGAAAGAAAAATGAAGAATTAAGTGGACTGTCACCTGGCCAGCTGGGAGGATAGTGTTATACAGTAAGACAGTGAAAACTGATAAAAATGCAGCTTTACTAGTACTTATGCCTTGTAAATATTAAACTTGAGATGACTACTAAACATCAAATACAGACATCAAAAAAGTAATTGTATTTATGGCTCTAAGTCTGAAAGGAAATGCCAGAACTGAAGTAATAAATTTTGGAATCATTGAATATGAATGTCATTTAAACCAAAGGACTAAATGAGATTAGTTCTGAGAAAGAGCAAATAGAGAAGAACATGTGCCCAAATCCCAACTGTGTGGCACTCTGACATTTAGATAAAGTCTTGAAGGAGCCAACACAGACAACCAAGAAAGAGGAGTCAGTGATGATGAAAAAAATGCAGAATCTTCAGTGTCATGGAAGCCAAGACAAGACAGAGCATTAAGGAAGACAAAGCAGTCAGCTACATGCACACTGCAGAGTGACTGAGTAAGGAGAGTTTAGAGAAGTGATCTTCGGATTTTGTAACACAGAGACTAATAATGACCTTGACAAGAATAATTTCAAAAGCATGGTGGAGATGGATGCTCTCCTGGAATTGGCTATCGTACATCCTGTCCAGTGATGCCCAGCTCGAGTCAACAACTTTCTAACAAAAGAAGTACTTAAGGGAGTATGTGTGTTCTGCTGCTTCCCTGCTTGCCCATTTTCCCCTATTATATCCTATTTTATATCTTCACTACTCTGACTACAGTGGTCCATGTCTAGGACCTCTTTGCCACATGACAGGTAATGATTGAACCATTTCTTCCACGTCATTTTAGAGCTTTAAAAGGGAAGAATATGAGAAGTAAATTGTGAATTACAGGAGAATTATTTTATATAATAAAAGCCTAATATGCTAAGTGTCTGGTTGGCCAGTCAGCCGTTCAACCAATCAAAGTGTAATATGCCAATGATATGCTAAGGCCTCTCAACCTCTCGCTATGACGTGCACTGACCACCAAGGAACAGACAGTCGATTGATTGACCAGTCACTATTACATGCACTGACCACCAGGAGGGAGACAGTCGACCAGTTGACCAGTCACTATGAAGTGCACTGACCACCAGGGGCCAGATGCTCTACCCAGCAAAACGGGCTGGACACACCCTGGAGCCTTCCTGCAGTCCCTCTCCAGGTGGCCAACCTCCTGCATACCTCCCTGACCCTGACCATGCACCAGTGGGGTCCCTCAGCCTGGCCTGTGCCCTCTCACAATCCGGGACCCCTCAGGGGATGTCTGAGAGCTGGTTTTGACTAGACGGTAAAACAACCAGTCACTATGATGTGCACTGGCCACCAGGAGGCAGACGCTCAACACAGGAGCTGCCCCCTGTTGGTCAGTGCACTCCCACAAGGGGAGTGCCGCTCAGCCAGAAGCCGGGCTCATGGCTGGTGAGCGCAGTGGCAGTGGCAGGAGCCTCTCCCGCCTCCACAGCAGCGCTAAGGATGTCCAACTGCCGGCTTAGATCAGACATCCCCCAAGGGCTCCCGGGCTGCGAGAAGGTGCAGGCCGGGCTGAAGGTCACCTCCGCCCCCGCCCATTCATGAATTTCATGCACAAGGCCTCTAGTATATACATATACAAAAGAAGAATATTGGCTAGGAATAATGATTATCGTGATGGAAAGAGATATTTGATTGGGATCAGAAGCCTTGAGTCCTTGACTAACTGACACTGTGACAGGTCACACAGTGTGAGGAAGAAGTCATATATAGAGAATATATTTCCCCCAGCTGGCATGGCTCAATGGTTGAGCATCGACCTATGAACCAGGGGGTCACAGTTTGATTCCTGGTCAGGGCATATGCCCAGGCTGTGGGCTCAATCCCCAGTAGTGGGTGTGCAAGAGGCAGCCAATTGATGATTCTCTCTCATCATTGATGTTTCTCTCTCTCTCTCTCTCTCTCTCTCTCTCTCTCTCTCTCTCTCTCTCTCCCCCTCTCCCTTTCCCTCTCCCTCTCCCTTTTCTGAAATCAATAAAAATGTATTAAAACACTTTTCTTCTTCCTTGACTTTGGAAAGAGGAAGTAGGGCATCCTTGAATAGAGGTTACAGAATGTCTCTGACAAAGAGTACATCATGATGACTGGGGGGGAAATAATTTTCTCTTCTGCTTGAGAGGACTTTAACTTAAAATTGAAAAGGAAGATGAAATATTCTCAAATGGGAAAAATATTAAGACAGTCAACATTACTTCTGACATAAAAATTATTAGCAGTAGATGAGGTGCCCAGTAATTCAACAAAGAACATAAGTGGAAGTACAAGAATCTGTTTCAGCAGATACACCAATGCATTAAATATAAGTTAGGAGAAAACAGTTAAGGTGAACTTGAGGCTTAGCAAAGAAGATCAATTTTACCCCATAAATATCACTGAGACTTGGTAGTATAGAATGCATTATGAAGACAGTGATCAAAAGATGTATCTTGTTTAAAAAATCAATCTGATAAAAATGGGAACAAATGCAATTACAGCTTGAAGAATTTGTAACTGGATGTGAGTCTCCAACTGTGGGAAAGTCGGTGCCTAGAAACTGTCTGGGTAAAGAGAAAAGAGAGAATTGCAAGCAATTCATAGTGGGAGTATTCTATAAAGTATGCTGCCACCTGAAGTTATATTTAATGTACTTCTGAAACAGACAAGAAAAGTGGACTTGAGTTATGATGCAGCTACAAAGCATGTTTGAAGGGACTCTGCTCTCCTGCCTTCATGTATCCATGAAATAACTGTCGCCCCAGGAAGGGACAGCAGGTCCAACCAGAGGGCATGTTGTAAGAGAGCACAATTGTGATTGCAGGTCAGGGCCACCTGCTCTAGTCCAGATAGTACTAATAATAATGGAGATAGATCTAGATATATTGACCTCACATACATGTCTTTTGTATCTATTTCTCACTTGAATCCCTAAAGCTCTAATAATGAATACTTATTTCCATTTTAGAAATATTTAGATAATCCTAGAAACAGCTATTCAAAACTAACAACTATGAACGTTTGCCATACTTGCTTTGTGCATCTTTTTTAAATTAAAGAGTCATGAAATCAGATACAGAGTCGAAGACCCTTTAGTTTATAAACTTGTACACTGACTTTGGACTCCGGTGTATTTCTTTTAATCTTATTTACAGAAAAATTTTTATTCTTTCCATATTCCCAAAAGGAAGAAGGGAACTTGAAACTCAGATGGTAATAAGTGGTTCTTCTAGGAGTTCAGTAGTCAAATAAGTTAGAAAAATGCTATATTCAACAAAATAACACTTTATGGAAACTTTTATCAGAGCTCATACTAAGGCTAGTGTATTGTACATAAATAGCACTCCCCAATATATCAGACCTTGGAACGCTATCCTAGAGCATCTCATGGGACTCCTGTTTCCTGCAACTCACTTTGGGGAAAAGGAGTATGGAATAGTCTCATACTTCTGATACAAAAACTTAGGCATAAGAAACCATCCTTTGACAAAGTGAAGCAGCACCCTATCTCTTTTGTTCCCCGAAGGGCATATTCTCTCCTTCCTCCATTGAGCCTGGATTTCATTTCTAAACTTTCCACTACACTTGCCTTAAGTGAAGTCAGCCACCATCCTCGGTTATTTACATGTTGATCCAAACATAAAAGGGAATAAAACAGCAGAGCAGACTAAAGGAGAGATTAAGAACCTGGACATATAAAAGGCAATTGCTTTCAAGAGGATTCACCCTGCACACAGAGCACTCTTCCATAATTAAATTCTTTTTGAAACCCTAAATCAAAGGTGCAGCCTATGAGAGAGCTAGGAAATCCATCATGAGAGAAAAAAAAAAAAGATGTCATTGATGAGAGCCGTTTTGTTCTCATACTGAGTGCTTTTGACAGCACTTGCTGCCTAAGCACATGCAGAAAACTGCAATCCATGCTGAACCTTTCCTTTATGTACAAAATCCTACAATGAAGAGCCCGGTGAGAGAGAAAAAAAAGAAATAAAACACAGTTGGCAAAGTCAAAGCAAGAAGAATTAATGCCTCCGAACCACAGCCCAGGCATCTCCAGCTCCCCAAGGGGATTGGGAGGAAACTATAGCTTTCATTCAGTCCTTTCAGAACTCTATTAATTTTTTTCTGCTTGGCTGAGTCAGGGCTCTATAGGAGACAGGCAAGGGACAGGACAGATCCATTTTTAAAACTCTTTAATCAAATCCTGAATTGGCACCGGTAATATTCAAGAAGTAACAAGCATGAGTAATGAATGTCCTTATAATGAGAAGCATTTTCTAATCCAGTACCAAAGAGTCCCAAACTGGGCCCAGCACACGTACGATGAGTTAATCAGTTATGCAGGTTCTGTTGATAAATATGGCTTCCATTTTGTGGTGTTTCCATTTCTCATTTTCACTTGGAGTAGCTGATGTCAAAAGACATTTAGGAAGTGATAGTCAAAGTTGTGTGTCCTCAGATCTGCTCTAGTTGGGCAGACAATAAAAGCAGACTGATAAGGCAGGTAACTTTCCTACATGGGGACTCAGAAGTCCACCCCGTGGGGTCAAGGGATCAGGTGGAAAGCAGTGCACACACTGGCCACAGGGTTTGTTGTGGGCTAAGTATTTATCCTTTCTTTTCTTTTTTAAAAACCGAAAATAATAATTTTCTGATTGCCACAGAAAAGTCTTCCCACTTATTTAATCAGACCAAACAGAAAAATGTGTAATGAAGAAAGTAAAAATCACCCCAAATTCCACTATGCACATATTAGTGTTGTTAACACCTTGCTTCATATTCATCTAGATTTCCATAATACAGAAATTGCACACTTTGAATCTTATAGAAAGGGGTTCCTCCTTTGCATGCTGTTTTATAACTTTATTTCTCTTAACTACATGTCATGATCATCTTTCTGTAGCAATAACTCCATCATCATCATTTTGAATAACTATAAAGCATTTCCTCAATAAGATATATCACAACTCATTTTTTGTCTAAGCTTATTGTTGAATATTTAATTTTTCACTATTCTAAACAAACTTGCTTATACACTTTGCATACCTCATTATTTACTTAGGAAAAAAAAACCTAGGTGTGCGATTGCTGGGTCAAAGAGCACATATATTTGAAATGTGTGTGTGCACTGGGTCATACTGAACTCGGGGGGTGACAATCTATCCATTTACACTGGCACCAACAGTATGTGAATCAGCACTCAGCTTCAATACTTGGGACCTGAGATACTTCTCACCCAAATTAGGGTTTTACCCACACTACAGCGTCTGAACTCACTGAGGGCAGAGCCTGAGCCTGATTCATCCTAATATCCCCCGAAAACTCTGAAAATGGCATTGGTTCTGCAATGGGTGTCCAAAATAAACGTTCTGATAAATAGGCAAAGTTCTTATTATGACCTCCAGGCCCTGGAGTGTCTGCCCAACCCCATTCCTCTTGGCTCTCTCTCCCACCATGCCCCCACTCGCCCTGCGCCAACCACACTGACAGATAGAGCCTTCACGTTTCTCCAACACACTTAGCAGGCCCCCTTTGCACCTACGGTTCCTTCTTCCTGGAACTTCCTTCCCCTGACACCGACAGGGTTCATTCCCTCGGGATGCTGCCCAGAGGCCACATTATCACGAAGTCTTTCTATTTTAAATCTCCTCAACATTCTCTCTCCTCCTGCTTTTACAGCGATTTTCTCCAATATCTTTATTACTATGCAACACTATGTATCTTACTTCTTTATCCTACTTGTTTACTTTCCGCTTCCACCCACTGGAGCAAGAATTTCTGTCTGTTTTGTTTACTGCTGTATTTCTAGCACCTAGAAACTGAATGGCTGTACATGTATATTAAAATGAATAAATTAATTTATTAAAATAAAGAATGAATGGAGGCCTCTGTAGCAAAATTAATTGCTGGAAATATACATATTAGAGCACAATGAGAGAAAGCATACATGTGCGTAGACAGAATAAGGCTAAAATTTGGACTTGAGTTAACATCATCAGAGTTGTGCAGCCACTCAGTATCTATTTGAAGTTGGGAGTGGGAGAATACAGGTAGCCTTAAAAGTGTACAGTCCACTTGGGAATATACAACTCATGTGATAGTTTTATAAAATACATATTATAAAGTAAAAATAAATTAGCAAGTGGAAATCAATATGATGTAATATGGAGGAGGTGCAGCTGGAGCCGTCATTTACCAATAGAGAGGTAGTTTAGAACCAAAGAGAAAGGGTTCTAAGAGGATGTGTCATTGTGAATATGTGAACGGGTAGGTTCAGCATGTGGGACAGCAGAGGAGAGAGTGTTTTCATTTACTCATAAACATTAGTTAAGCATTTTTTATATGCCAGGCATTAAGCTGGGAACTGGGAAACAAAACACAGACATCAGGGACCTACAACACAGCTGGGGAGAAATATATGTAAATTACCATTGTGACACCAGTATGGATACTATTTATAGCAGACATGAGGGGCCCTTAACCCAGTGAGTAAGTGAGATAGAGGGGGCCATTGCCAGGAATGGTGTTCTCTGAGCTGAGTTGTGAAGAATTAGCCAGAAGATATAAAGGAAGTGCTTGCAAGGAGGACAGCCACCTGTGCCAAAGCTCTGCAGCGAGGAGAAAGCAGGTCACATGGAACTGTAGGGAGGGGAATGCAGTGAGGCAGAATCTAGAAACAGTGGTGAGACTTGCGGCTAGAGAGGTGAGCAAGCCCAGGGGATGGGGAGACATCTTTCCTTGATTTGACTCCACCCTGGAGACACAGCTCCATGGAAGGAATCTAAATGGCAGTCAGCCCCAATCTTTAATAAACTCATCTCACAAAATTTCAGACATACAGACTAAAAGAGAACAAGAACCCACTTAATGGGACCTGAAGTCTCTGCCAAAATCAAGAGACTAAAGTAAAAAGATGAAAGGTGAAATTCAGACCTCAACCCCAGCCGGGCTGCAGCAACAGGTGCCCTGGGCGACAGAGGCGGATGGCAGCAAAGGGCACTCTGCACAGGAGCTGGTCCGGCTGTGCCCGTAGAAGAGCAGAAGCATGTGGGCAGAAATCAAAGACCCACAGGGTGGGGGCTGGCTCGTTTTCCGGCCATTACCTTCCCTCTTGCGGTAGTTCCCTATGTTCTCCCATCACTAATGATTCATAAAATGTTTATCTGATCAAAATTGACTTTCACTGAATAAAGAACTGAATCTATGACAGACTACAAAAGCTTTCCTACTTTTGTCATTTATCATCATTATTCTCCATTTGTGGCAAATACTCCGGGATATGAAAAAGAATTGGCCTCTAGCCTGAGTATGTGTCCTTTAAAAAAATGTCTCATTACAATAGCACTTCTCACACCAGAATCACCTGGAAAACTTTTCAATAGTGATGCCTGAGTCCCCCCAGAGAGTCTCGTTACATGGGTTTGGGGTGGTGCATGGGCATCAGTCATTACAATGTACTCAGTAAAGATTCTAAGAAATCCAATTACTATAAAGATCAAGCTTGACAGCAATTGCACTATGGGACCAACCATTTTTGGCAGAACAGTTATTAACATGCTAGAGGCCCGATGCACGAAATTCGTGCAAGGGGCTCGGCCCTCGCAGCCCCAACTTGGTCCAGAAGGTCGTCTGGATGACTATCCAGATGTTTTGCTGTTTGGTCTAATTAGCATATTAGTTCTTTATTATATAGGATAACACAACACTAATCTTCTGCAAAACTTAATTCCAGAAGTGCTAGTCTTTCCATTTGAAAAAAAATACATGCCCAGGAATTGTGTACACTTATTGCTATTTCATGTTTACCATTCATCATATTTGAGTGGAAGCCTATCAGGAAGCCTGGACTCTTATTAATCTTCCTCATTTTGGTATAATATTTTAAGAAAATGATAAGCAAATAAGCAAGCATGAAAAATGTCCTCTTCTACTAGAGACTGCCTTATGAACAGAGTAAGAAGCCCACTACCCATGATTTTGACTTTTTCTCAGCCAGCTGACCTACCATAAAACACTGCTCCCAGATAGCAAATAATATTTTCAAAAAGCAAATGTTTTAATAATTTACAACTTCCCCTCATTTTTCTCATGACCTTTTGGCTCAGGTTTGTGAGCCACACAATAACCAGCGCATGTAAGTAAGTTAATAAATATTCAATAAAGCCTCTGGAGGTGGTGCATGGCGGTGAAAGCAGCACACCTGCTTAAAACAGCCAGATGGACCTAAGATGAAATCCCATCTCTGCTACTTATTAGCTTGGAGCTTGGAGGTGAGTATCCACCTGTAAAATGATCATCATTAACAATACCATAAATTTACCCATCACCTCCAAACATTTCCACCTGCCCCTTTGATATTTTTAGTTTGAGAGTGTGTGTTTTCTTTTGTGGTAAACAGCACCTGAACACAACATAGGATCTACTCTCTTACCAAAATTTTAAGTATATGATACAGAATTGTTCATTATAAGCCCTATGTTGTACAGTAGGTCTCCAGAAATTATTTATTTTGCAAAATGAAAACTTTGTACCCTATGGATAACACTTCCCCATTTTCCCTCCCCCCTGCTCCTGACAACCACCATTTTACCCCCTGCTTCTATGAGCCTGACTATTTCAGAGGCCACACACAAGTGAAATCATGCAGTCTTTCTCTTTCTGTGTCTGGCCATTTTACTTAGCATTAGCATAATGTCCTCCAGGTTCATTCCTGTTGTCTGAAATGCCAGAATTTCCTTGTTTTTAAGGCTGAATAATATTCTACTGTATTTTCTTTCTCCACTCATCCATAGGTGGACATTTAAGTTATTTCTATGTCTTGGCTATTGTCAATAATGCTGCAATGAACATGAGAGTGCAGATAACTCTTTGAGATTCACATTTCAATTCCTTTGGATATATACCCAAAAGTGGGACTGCTAAAAATTCTTCACATGACCTAGAGGACCGACTTGCCTATCTTATTGACTTAAACTTTTGTCACTCACCTTCCACTCACTCCTAAGTCTACATACGCATGTCATATTTCAGTATCCTTTCCTCAAATCCTCCTTCTCACCTTAGACCTCCATAACCTTTGCCAGGAATATTCTATCTACCCTTCCCGACATCTAACTACCACTTAGCCCCTCCTGGATCTTCTCTTTCCCGCATCCAGCTGAGTTCATCTCCCTGTTAGTCATTTCCATAATACCTTGCATGGGACTCACCCTTAGTCACTTCAATTCTACTTTCGTTTATAAACTGTAAGCTCCCTGGGGGCTGGGACTTTCCTGTGTCGTTCAACACTATAACCAGCACCAATATCTTTTTAACAAATAGAAGAACATGATGAATGAAAACTAAGTTAGGAAAGAAGTTGTACTTTTAACCTGATTTCACCTTTTTCTGATCTTGCTGTTTACCTTACAGAAAGATAAGTAAAATGTGCTATTTACAGCATTGCCTTATGTGGCTGTATCATAATGTACAAGTAATTTCATAGGCATCAGTCAGAGCTTTTTACTTCAAGAAACGCCTTAATTATTAATATTCTATTTCTTCAACTAATAAGAAATTTAATTAGCATCACATGTTTTTCAATAAAAGCTATGTAATATGTAATTATTAACCATGGTAGTAGAGACTGAAAACAACTTATTAAGTAAACAGTTAAGTGATTTACTGTACATACTTTTTCATTAAAGAGCCTGATTTTATAAATCAGCACATGCATTTGCTAATTTTCCTCTGCAAATGTGTTTTATCCACTTTTTAAATTTTAATCAAATGTAGAATAAAAATAAACTTCAGTACATTCCTGTTCATTCTTTACTTCCGTATAATGGTAAAAATGCGAGGATGGATCATGTCAGCAGTCATCTTTAGTTATAGCCATTAAAACCCACAATTTAAAATAACCATAAAAGAGCAACCTAATTTCCTGCAAAACGATAGTCAACCAGTGCCATTAACCTTAATTTTTATGAGCATCCCTGTTTATTTCTCAGTAGATATATAAAATGCAAAGAAGTCTGATTTAGCTACTACTAAATCAAAGCTGTCAAGTCTCACCTTGGTGGTGCCAACTAACGTATCACTAGTTGAAAATAGAAATGTGGTAACATTATTAGAGCCCCTTGATCTAACAGTGCCCAAAACTATTCAGACTTTTCTGTAAAGTGAACCCAGGCCTCCCGCTTTTTGTTTAAGTTGTCTGCGGTAAGTTTCTGTCACTTGCACCTGAACAAGTCCTGACTAACAAAACACAAACATGTGTCCATGGTTATGAACACATAACACAACATGTCAAATCAAGACTACAAACTGGAAAGTTAGAGGACACAGACTTGATGATTTCCCAGTTTCTATACTTTCTGCTCTAGGAACAGAATGATTGAAAACCTGATCAGTATCAGATTTGACCTATCTAGTGTCATAACATCACATGGTGTCTTGAGACTTTATGATTTGGTGTTATGATCATTGTAATACAGGTTAGCAAACAGCAATTTCTGAGTCATAATGACCCTGGCGACATCCTCTAGAGACAGTTTTGTCTTATTTTCCCATAGCTGCAGATGGCATCCCTGGCCCTGGCCCCAGCTAGCCGTCTTCCAAAAAGAATATCCTTTGTGTCTGGGAGTAGAAGGATAACAGAGAAAATTGAACTATTTATTGGAAAACTCAGATTTCAAAGTGTGAGCTCATCTTACAGTAGGTCATCAGATAGGTCAACAGTGCCACCCTCCTACATGAAGAACACAGCCCATGTAAGAACTGTGTGAATTATAATGCCTGCTTTTTTCTTTTTCAGTATCATGGGAAACAAATATCACTTTAGTTCCTCACTTTTTCTATGCGATGGGGAGGGTGTAACAGAAGGCCAGACATCACCGAAAGGGTTGTGAAAAAGTCCCAAATGGCACACATCCAAACAAGACACATGTTTCTGTCCTAAAGTCTGCTTCCTACCTTTCAGACATAGCCTTCACCTTCAGCTCAAGTCTACATTTGGCATTTGTAGCTGTTATTTTTATAGCCTGTTACTATTTAAGTTATCTTGAATCCAACAAAATAAGCATTTTAATCATCTGAATTAGAGTAATTCCATAGGAATTCCATAATTATGCAAATTACTGTGTAACGAACCCCCCCTTTTTTTAAATATATTTTTATTGATTTCAGAGAGGAAGGAAGAGGAAGAGAGAAATAGAAACATCAATGATGAGAATCATTGATTGGCTGCCTCCTGCAGGCCCCACATTGGGGATCGAGCCCACAACCTAGGCATATGCCTTGAATGGGAATCGAACCGTGACCTCCTGGTTCATAGGTCAACACTCAACCACTGAGCCACACCAGCTGGGCCACCCTTTTCAACAAAGTTTACCTTTTCCTATTCAATTCTGAAGGATTCAAAAAGAATCTTGCTTCATGTCCTACCTAATAATACCTGATTTCCTTTAACTCAGAACCCATTCAAGCAGTGGTTCTCAACCTTCCTAATGCTGTGACCCTTTAATACAGTTCCTCATGTTGTGGTGACCACCAACCATAAAATTATTTTCGTTGCTACTTCATAACTGTAATTTTGCTACTGTTATGAATCGTAATGTAAATATCTGATATGCAGGATGTATTTTCATTGTTACAATTGAACATAATTAAAGCATAGTGATTAATCACAAAAACAATATGTAATTATATATGTGTTTTCCGATGGTCTTAGGCGACCCCTGTGAAAGAAAGGGTCGTTCAACCCCCAAAGGGGTCGCGACCCACAGGTTGAGAACCGCTGTATTAGAGCCTTATATCTAGTTGCACAGAGCCAAGAAAGCTAGAAAAGTAGAGGCAAGACTTGAACTGCAGCTTCAAGGCTGTAAGAAAATTGGAGAGCACTGTAGTACCTAGCGATAGCAATACACTTTATTTGTTTTCCCCTCTTCATAAGCCATGCCTTCAATGACATTCACACCCCAGAAAATGAAGAAGACAAGTGGCTAAAACAGTCTCCTGTCCTACAGAATCTTCAAGGAGAAATTGCTATTGAAATTTTATTGGAGGCTTTTTTATGGCAATTTATACCAAGGACTATAAATATGTATCATTCCCTTTGACCCAAAAATTCCACTACTGAGAATGTTTCCTAAGGAAATAATTAAACAGAAGAAAGAACTAAGTGCACAATAATGTTATCTGCAGTTCCATCTAAAATACCAAAGCATCAGAAGCTATCTAAATGTACAACAATAAGAAACGTTTACATAAATTATCGTGTATAACTCAATGGAACATTACACAGCCATAAAACTATAATTATACTGTCTTGATATAATATTCAGTAGAAACATAAAATATTACATTCATTATTATGATTACAACTATGAAAAAATTAAGAATGTATATAGATAAACATTAGGATAAAATATTTAAAAATTAGGTAATTATATTAGAACTGTGAGGTCACTGGTGATCTTTCTTTTATCAAAATTAATTTATAAATCAACAGCAGTGGTGACAAGAACCTGCCCTCTCCTTCAGGGGAGAAAAGTCAACCTCAGTTATCCATTCATTCCCTACAGAGGCTCATACTGTGAAGCTCCTATGTGCCAGAGGTCATGCAGAACTAGAAATATATTCACCTCAAGTCAATTATTCTCTGACCAACATTTCTTCCCCTTTGTTCCACGGGATTAGGAACTATTACAGGGCTTTGTCACCTTCTATTTCTATAATTACAATATTTCCTCAAAAACTGGATGCTCAGTTCCTCTTACATATTTAATATCTCTGAAATTGAGATGCATTTTCTAACTGATGGCAGCTTAAAATCGCTGACACCCAGGTGGCAGTTGTGATGAAGTTGTTACTACCTGTGCATGTGCAAACTTGGTCATAGATCTTCATACGGTTGTCACTTTAGTTGAGTTATTTGCATTGTCAATAGTACAAACAACGGGTTTCATGCTGTCTTTAAAAATCTGTACTATTGGCCCACTCTCCCTCCCACAGCACACCTGCACCTTTCCTCTCCCCCTCTTCCATCCCCCCCACCCCCCGCAATGTGTACTATTATTCAACATTAAATAAAAAGTGATTGTACACGCGGAAAGGCATAGATACTGAACAATGGGATATAAATACAACAGCAGTGGAATACATATCTTTGTTAGAGGAATGACTGCAATTCCACATTTTCCTGCAATAGGAACTGATTTATTTACTTGCATTTTCCTTATACCTGCACAAAGATGAAAGACGATTTAAAAAAAAACAAACACCTCTACGTCTAAATGAGTCTAAAATGTCTTTTGATAGCGTAAAATAATTTTAAGGTGTGAGAAACATGGTGTCATAGTTTAATTGGGAAACATTGTTTTCAGTGTTCTATAAGACAATACCACTTAAAAATCAACTGCTATCACAGATTCAATAAATACAGTAATTGACAGCTCTATGCATTGATGACCCGACTTCCTTTTGTCTTTATTTCTCCTTTCCCCTAGATGATATAAGGATTTCACAATTTGCCATACTTCTGACCCATGCATATATTCTTTCTGATTGGTGTTTCTGGCTTTTTAGAACTTATATGCATATATGCATAGTCCAAGGACACACACAGTAGTGTGGGGAATACCTGGGGAGGGGGTAGAAATAGGGTGGAAAGGGTCAATGGTGGTAGTGGTGGTGGGGGGGCATCTATAATGCTTTCAATAATAAAGATAATTATTTTAAAGAGTTTAAAAAAAAAGATCCTTGATCAAATACATTTAGGAAATGTTGCATAACCTAATCCCTTCTTGAAGCACCTTTGATGTTCACATTAATATCTCAAAGGCCTTGAGAAGTCCTATATTAAATAAAACTATTTAACAAAGAATTTCCCAGAAGTTGAAGCTTTTACAACACCATATACACTTGGAAAATCCATTTAGCCTGACTGCTTCATTGCTCCTCTACAGTGGAAGTATTGAGTCTCACTTCCTAGAGAAAATGCTAGAAAGAGCTGATAAGCACAATTAAAAGTCACTTAGCAAATGGGAAGTTGCCCCTTAAAAACATGGGAAGTGTCAGGTTTATGCCATATACAGACCATTGTTCCATTGGTCCAAGGCCTTCCTTTCCCAAAACAAGCCAGTGTTGTCGCTCACACTGAAAGGATGAAATCACGCTCTGGCCATTGTAGAGTGAACTTCGGAGGAAAAAAGGAAAGAGAGAGGCAGAAAGACTTGTCCCAGAATGAGGTTTACTGTGAGGCTAATGGGCTTGCACCTGATAGGCCTTAGAGAGAAGACTAGCCACATATGATATCATCATATTTTTTCATAAAATTTGCAAATGTGAAATATTTAAACTGTAATGCATTATATTACCATTTCTTTGCACTCTGATTTCCATCTGCTACAGTTTCCCCTGCTTTGGGTGATGATGGTGTAATCATGACTCATTTCAAGTTTTGGCTAAGAAGAACTTGAGTTATAGGGACACACTGAGTTTGGGTTAAATGGGACATGTTTATGTAGCTTCCTGCCATTTATGTTAAGTTGTGCCCAGCCATCTCAGTGTAGGAGTGAATTCTAAAAATGCTCTTACAGCCCACTGTGCCAAACTACCCAGCATCGTGATTGGGAATACGTGACCAGAAGCTATGCCATGATGTCAGCATGTCCTATGGTTGACCCAGCACCAGGACTATGTGGATTGTGAGAGAGAAACAAGGTTTGAAATGTAGGAAGTCAAAAGCTAATTTGTGTGATACTTTACACAGAAGATTCTGTTCTCATGAGTGTATGATAAAAAGTGAAGTTTTCTCATGTCAAGAATGTACTTAATTATGCAGCATACACAAATATAAATGCACCATGTATTTTTCCCTTTTTAGATGAGAATCTTTTTTTAATTTACTAGAATTTCCGTGTTTATAGGGTACAAATCTATAGCTGTTACATGTTTTAAATATCCAAGATATTAGATTATGTCTTAGATTATCTCTCACATATTGTCTGATAAAGTCTAGTGTTTCTAGATGAAATGGTATAAATATTGTCACTAATACAGTGAGTAAAAATGAAGAAACAAGTGCAAATATCACTAATAAGTCACCTGATGACAACACTTTAGTTCAATGTAATATAGCAGCAATTTAAAATGCATTTAACTACTCTTGTTTATGCTTTAATTTCAGATTCACTTTATATTTTTTCAGAATTGTGGATAATACCAAAATTCAAATGTGATTAAAAAAAAAAGAAGCCAAAATGTAAACTGAAAGGGAATACTGGCAGAAGTTTCAATATCACCAAAATTCTTACTGTACCATAATAGAAACTAAAGCTTAGAGATCAGTATCATGAACATGAGGAAAATATTTACTCAAGGATGGTCTCAAACCAGAAATAGAAAAGCAAAAGGCAAATAAATGAATGTTGTAGAAAGAAAACCACAAATTGCATGTTTAATGAATGTTGTCAGGCCAAATGATATTCAGATTAAACACTGCCTAAAAAAACACTTCAATATCTAATATTGTAAAGTTTATATACAAAGCAAAGTTTAAAGAGATTTTTTTCTAATTCCACAAAAATTCTAAACATTTGCATGACATTATTGATAGAGCATTGCTAAGCTGAAATAAATGTTTCTAAACTATCAGTAATACAAATCAATTTTGAATCAACCATGCTAAGGGAAAAGCTCTTATCTTTCTACTCTTTCTATAGAAAATGATGTTTAAAGAGGCAAAGAGAATGCAACAACAAAAATATAGCAACCACAAAAGTGCATCAGGAAGTTAACTAATAAAATTATTGTGTTTGGGAGGGGGTGTTGATGATATGGGTATCAGTATACTTTCTAAAATGCATAACTTGTTATTTCTCATTTTAAATAAATGTTTATTTTCACGCCTACTTTTAAATTGCATTTGTGACTTTGAATTCTTTTTCTTAAAGAAAGCTCCAAAAGTGGTAAAAACCTCAGAACCCACCTAACCTGGACCCATTCCTGATCCATTCTTTATTATACTTTAGTGAGTTGATTCATTCAAAGAGATCAACCACTGGCCTATTTGATAACATTTACATTTTGACTCAACTACCAATGAATTAAATCAAAATGCATCTCACCCCTCAATCTCCTAAAATAAGCTTCTCTGAACCTGAATCGTAACCTGATAGTGAAATAATTTCCTAGTGTGAAGGAAGCTCAGAGAAGTTGGAATAAATATTGCTCTCTATTCTGGAAGTTTCTAGGTATGTCCCTTAGGAACAATTCCATAGCGTGATAAAGGCATCAGATTTTTAAAGATATATTTTAAAAGTTAAGTGCATCTAAAAATGATCTATTGGTTATAGAAGCCAGTTTCACGAAGGAAGACTTCTAGCACTTGCTCATGATGATGTTCGTGAGCAAGGTGATATAAAACAAGTATTTGCCTTGTGGCCTGTTGCTATATCACCAACGGATTAACAGAGGAGGATGCAAATGACCATAGGTCTTTCCATGCTTGGAGCAATTCTGCAGGCTGAGAGAAGCCTAGAATATTACCCTCCGTCCCTCCCAACCATCACACACGTAGATCAAACACCCACTCTCTGTGCAGCATTAAATAGTGTGTGAAGTTTGGGGGATATGGAAAAACTTTCCTAGTATCTGTACCAAATTCTAAATAGTCTTGGCTGTGACTCTTAGAAAAATGTAATTGTTTGCTTCTTTTGCTATCCCCAGTCTCTCCTTTAGCATAACAGAAAGACTAAAGAAAATTAAGAAAAGGGAAAAATAAGCAAACTAAATACCCACAGCACAATTGGGATAAAAATAAATAATCTGAAATATATTTAACTAAGATTAAGATTCTTATGTTTTCAACTGGCATCCTTCATCATTGTTTACAGATCATAAAATTAGGTACACACACAAAAAAAATAAAAATAAGATACATGTATCCCATCTATAAGAGTTCAGTCTCCATAATCAGTCAGTAGTACATGCCACACTCACAGAAAGCTATTAAAAGAGATGACAATTCAGCAATGTTGCGGTAACTCTTCCATTTTTCATTGTTATGTTGATGAGCAATTGAAATGGCTGTAATTAAAATCATGCTGTAATTCTATTTTTAGTGATCTGTTCACTGTCAAAATTAAATATATACAACAAGAAAAGTAACCTGGCATGGCAAATAGCACAAAAAGAAACAAAGGATGCTCTCATGGTATTCCACACACATGCAGAAGAATCACTCAAAAAGTATATGATACGGTCTATTTTCCAACAAAGAGGTTTACATTTCCTACTCCATGTTATATAAATTATTTTTAATTGCTCTGTATTCCTCAGATGATAAGTAAGTAAATCATTAGCTCTGCAAGTACTCTACATTGACTTGGCAGTAAAATCAGGTTAGCCATGTGCTTGCAGGCAGACATGAACCTCTGAATTATAATTCAGAGGGACAGTGATGGGAAAAGTGGAAACTGGTACCATCTTGAGGAGAGTGAGCAGGTAATCCCCCATTTCCATAGAATAGGAGTCACTGATAGCCCAGCAGGACAATAACTGCTGCCCAAACTATGCATGGCATCACTGAGCTTATCACTCAGGCCAGGCAGGGATTCTGGACTTAGAGACCAAAAGCCATCATCTATTCCAGACTCCCTTCCTCCAAGCTGGGGAACCCCTCAGCCATTCAACACACATGGCTGTCTCCTTCGCACCTCTGTCTACAGGGGAGCCACTTGAGACAGCTCAGAGTCACATAACAAGACTGGCATCAAGAGGAAGCAAAGGTTCCCCAGTTGGCGATAATGTCCCAGTTACACAAAAAACTGTACAACAACACATTCCTATCACAGCAATGATCACCATTATACTTGTGTCAACTCATGCCACAACACAGATCTATCAATGTCAGCTTGGCCTTCTTACTCTGTTTCCAATAGCGCAGGAGACAATCATAGCTCTAACAGCTATCTATCATGTCTGCTATTTTCCTGCTCTAGCAAGATGGGGAAAAATAATGATCTTAGAGTCTTTGTGAGGTATAATCTGCTCTCTTGTACTTTCCTCCAAAGAAGAGATAGTCCACATTATTTATCACTTTTTAAATATATTTTAACAAGTCCAAAAAAAAATCTACATAAATGTATATTATTGAAATCATGATCATTAATATTAACTCTAAGTCTAAATCCTTAGATTTCCTTTATATAGGTTCATATTATCCCAAGAGAAAACTTGATAAAATTCTTGATGCCTAACAACTTAAGCTATCTCCATTGACTTATCTTAGGAAATCCCAGTTTCTACTCCTTTAACATGGACTCATTTGGATGGAAAGCTAATACACCAGACCTAACTTTCATAAACCCCACCTTTAAAGGCCTCACAACTCAGTCAATTATGACAGCATTGCAATGATTTTACCTACAACATAAGTTCCAGATGCCATGTGAGTCGAGAAAGGGAAGTTTCGCCCTTCCTCGGGGTCTTTCCAGGAGGGCATTTAGCCCACTCTCTAGTTGGAGAACCCTTGTACATCCCTTACATCTTGGCTTACATGGCACCGCTCCCAAGAACTCTCCTCGCTTCCATCATTTCAGGGATGGTCCACCTGTTGGCCACTCCCTTTCACAGTATGGAAAATAATAAAAGTAATTTGTGATTATTTGTTTGATGTATATATCCACTAGACTGACTGTGTGTCTCACTGTTATATGCCTAGCATGCAGAGAAAGGGGACCCTCCCTCCTTGCAACATTCCTCATCCATTCTGGCCAAAAACTTCACTATCCCTACCAACAACCCAGCACTCATAGCTTCTATAAAGAACTAAAACTCCAATTTCAAATGCCTCCAGAGGAAAGTGGAAAAAAGAAAGGTTATAACTCTCAAGACTGTGGCACAATCTAACATGGATGTTGTGATGACTGCTGTATTAGTCTGCTAGGGCTGCCATAACAAAGAACTACAGACAGAGTAGATTAAACAACAGAAATTTATTGTATCACAGTTCTGGGAGCTAGATGTCCAAGATCAAGATGTTGGCAGGGTTGTTTTTTTCTGAGGGCTGGGTGGAAGAATCTGCTCTATGCCTCTCCCAGAGCTTCTGGTGATTGGTGGCCACCGTTGGCTTGTGGACATATCACCCTGATTTCTGCTTTCATGTTCATATGCCAGTCTCCCTGTGTGTGAGTGCTTGTGTCCAAATCTCCCTTTTTTATAAGGACACCAGCCACACCGAATTAGGCCCGCCCTAACAGTATCATCTTAAATTAACTAATTACATCTGTAACAACCCTGTTTACAAATAAGGTCACATTCTGAGGTACTGGGAGTTAGGGCTTCAAAACAGGTATTTGGGGGAATGCAATTCAACCCCTAGAAACTACTGAACATCATCCATTTGTTTTTTTGGTTTACATAGAAGCTATTTCTTTTATAAAGTAATATATGAGGAAGTGCTCTATGAACTGGAAATTGTTAAAGGTACTACAGTTTACTTTTGATAAAACATTATTAAATTAGATAAATATACTACCCTAAATTACTAAGGGTGATTAGTAATCCAGTGCTAACTGCATGGACACCATGATGTGTTATGATCACCATGCCAGAGTTATAGTCCTTTCTGTGCAACAAAAACAGAGGATCCAACTTTTAGTTGATGTTCCTGTAACTATTTTTTTAGGCTTTATGACTGTCTACATTGTCATCCCCATGGATTTTAGTGGCTTTGTGTGAAATGAGCTCATTCATCTCTGATGATTTAAGTTTAAACCCTTAGCATTGTGGCCATCAGTCCCTGACTATCCCTGAAACATCCGATTGGGCCAGTGTTCCCAATATAATGAATTTGTTGCTTGATACCACCCAGCAACTGCTTTCAGTAGAAGTCATTTCAGAGTCTGTGGCAAGGCCGGGTCAGGAGCATCTCAGGGTGCATGCGCAATCCAGGGTTCTATGTTCTGAATAACTATTTTTAATAAAATCCAGCCTTATGCCTTTTATTAGCTTCAAAGTTTCTTCCCCGAATCTTAGACCTGAATTCCTAGATACTGACAAACCTCTAAATCCCATTCCCCACCTGAGAAAAGGGATCAAAAGCTTAGACTTCTTTTTTAAAAAATGTTATTGAATTTATTGGGGTGACATTGGTTAATAAAATTGTATAGGTTTCAGGTGTACAATTCTATAATACTTCCTTTTGATCCATGTGACACAATGCTATGCACAGAGCCCTCAAGCTGATGATATCTTTTTCTAGTTTCTTTGAAGGTATTTTCATTCAGAAGAGCTTTTACCAAACAGAATCACAGCAAACCTTTTACTCTTACTGTGCCTTTGCACTTCCTCCTGCTCCAAAACCGATACCCACACATCTAATTTCTCTCACACACTGTAATTATAAATATCTGCATAGCTTTACATAATCCTACGAAGGATTATAACCTCCTTATCCCACCAGGCAGCTACAGCCCCTGTGAGCCTCCATCCAACTGCCTGGAGGGCCACAAAGATGGCCTCTAACACTGGGATGCCTTTATGAATTGTTTACTATATTTGGAGAGCCACAAATTAGTTAACTCGTTAGCCCCACTGTAACTGTGGTAGAAAACAGAAGATTCTCTAGCTTTAATTTTAAATGCCTTCCCTCTCTGCCTTCTCAAGATAATTCTAATGTTCATTTAGACTGTCCCAACAGTCTGTGTAAAATAGCCCTGTATCAGAATTCCCACCTTGCTAGTCACAAAATAGGAACAATAGGTGTTTTGGCATAATGCCCACGCCCTGACTCAGAGCCAGTGATGCCACATAAGTACAGAATTCTTAAATTTAAGTTACTGCCAAATCAGAGAGGACATATATTGTGAATCACTGGAGAGAAAAATTAGAAAGGGTTTGGGTTGGCTGCATTCAGCTGGGTTGATAGCTACAGGGCAAGGGGAGAAAAGCAGGGAAGTGAAGTGATAAAAAAAAATGAAAATCTACTTTTATATAAAATTAGTTGATCAAGACATTATGGAGAGATGGCAGGCCACCCCACAATGTCCAGGATGACCTAGTGGAGTGACCTGGGTCTTGGGCATAGTGGAAGAGATGGACTAGGGAGTAGAATAAAAGGGTTCCTAGGAGAACAGCGGCCAACTTGTAAGGACCGTCTGACAGGTCATTATGTCCTCTGACCAAAAGCCAACAGAAATTACCAAGTTCCAAAGGCTGACTGGAGATAACAAGGTCAACACCACACACACAAAAAGAGCCTGGAGAAAGACAGAGCAATGAGGACAGGGAGATGCTGAGAAGGATTATGTAGTGTTTTAAAGCCAGCCAAGATTTGAAGAAATTGGGAGAACTTGGTCTTTCACCTGGGAGGCACCTCACTCACACTGCTTTTACCTGTCCCTGCTGTCATGGCTGCTCCTCCCTAGTCTCCCACACCTGGAATGACGTCCAGGGTCACTCATGTGATAAAGCATCTTTCTATCGGAATATCTAGCCAGTTGTTGTATCATCTTAACAGAAAATCAGATTGTTCATGGATGAGGCCAATGACTTTCATTCCTCAAGACTCTTGCAATAGGCTATTCACCAGCTCTATTCCCACTCCTGATCCTGTTTCATCCCTTCACTGGGACCATCTGAAATCCCTTTTCAACCACTGTGGAAGAGGAATTGGTAGTGTTAGGTGTTCCTTGCTTGAACCTTCTCAGAAGATGAATCGAGCCAGAAAATGAGGAAGAAAATTTAGTAATGTGAACATCTGCTTAGTTCTCACCCACTCTCTACAGTATATATCCTCAATCCAAAATGAGAGTCTATACTTTATGCCTAGATTTGCACTTGGCTCATTTAAACGGATTTGTCTATATAGGAGGGGATTAGGTGGGGCCCTTTCCAAACAACCAGAACCCAGAGGTAAAATTGTTAACACTGAAAGTCCCTCTCATAGCTACTCCTTTTGTTCATTTTTATTTGTGGGATAATGGACACAAAACATCAATCCAAGATCTACTGGAAATGGGACAGGAGGGTTGTATTTTACTTGGTTTTGGACAGATTAAGGAAAGTTGACATAAATCAGCAAACAGTAAAAACATCCCAACAGAGTTTTCCTTTTTTCTGAATAAAAATGTGCAAAAGGGTTGAAAGCTAGAGCTATGTGATGCAATAGAGATGCTATGGACCAATAAATCAACAAGGTGAAGGATGTCTAGAAAATGCAAACATAAGCAATTTGACCAGGTCCAGATGAAATGCTGCCCAGGGTGCTGTCAGAACTTCCTGGCTCCCTGCTCGGTCTGCTTGTTCTCCTGTTTTCTCTGTCTGTGGTCTCAGTGCTGCTCACATGCTGGCCTCTTCCTGGTCCTGAGCAGACTCATATAACAAAGGGTCCTCATAAAGCTCACAACATGTGTGAGCAAAGTCTTTTTTTTTTCTTTTTTTTTGGGGGGGCTGCATATTTCCTAATTGAATCTGCTGTCTGGACACTGAGGCTGGGCACTGATTTTTCTATCTGACCCTCTGAGCCAGTTTTCTGATCTTTGTCATGCAACTGTATGTGTTTCCCAGGCTCCAGCATCTGTGACTGTCCTTTCAGATTCTGAAGTGACTGAACTCCTTTGTCTTTATTTCTTCTGTCCTCCTCCATGTCCTTGTGAAGGTCCTAAACCCGGTGTGCTGCCCTGGTACGTGGCCTTCCTGACTTCTCTAGACCTCAGACTCGAGCTTCCCTCCTAGACAGTTTCCAGGCTCTACTCTAATGCTTCCCTGACTCTGCACCGATAACAAAAAGAAAAGGACTTAGGAGTCAAATTTACTCCAAACAATGAAATAGTCCATCATATAAACAGGAGTTTTATTTTTTTTTTTTAAATATATTTTATTGATTTTTTACAGAGAGGAAGGGAGAGAGATAGAGAGTTAGAAACATCGATGGGAGAGAAACATCGATCAGCCGCCTCCTGCACATCTCCCACTGGGGATGTGCCCGCAGCCCAGGTACATGCCCTTGACCGGAATCGAACCCGGGACCCCTCAGTCCGCAGGCCGACGCTCTATCCACTGAGCCAAACCGGTTTCGGTTATAAACAGGAGTTTTAATATCACTTTGCAAAAAACAATATAGTAAGTAAATAAATGCAAGATATAAATCTTTGGGGCAATGACTAGAATAAAATCCATTTAAAATACACAAAATCTTCCCTACAGCAGTATGGCCAGTAATGACTGGGATCGCTGTAAGCTGGGGTGTTCCTTCTCTAACCCATCACCCAATACCACTGTCATAGGAGAGGGATGGTTAAGACTTTCAATTTGAGTGCACCTGGTCTCTGACCTCATCTCCTTTCTCTTCCTATTTTTAATCTCTGCTGCGTTCTCCTCAGGAACTCAGAACTTAGAGGAATGGGCAGCTATCTCACTGGAGAATAAACTCAGAGACAATGACTTATCAGCTCAGAAATTTTGCTTTAGTTTTGGGGGTGTTGTTTTTTTAATCCTCATCTGAGGATATGTTTTTATTAATTTTTAGAGAGAGAAGGGAGGGAGGGGAGGCAAGGAGTGGGAAAGAGGGAGAGAAAGAGGGAGGGAGGAAGAGAGGGAGGGAGGGAGGAACATTGATCAGTTGCCTCTGTACCCGTCCCAACCAAGGATCAAACCTGCAACCTAGGTATGTGCCCTGACCAGGAATAGAACCCACAACCTTTTGGTGTACAGGACAATGCTCCAACCAACTGAGCCACCTGGCTAGAGCTCAGCTCAGAAGCTTTTCCCAGACTGATAGAAATCCTGTTTCTGTCACTGACTGGCAAATTAGCATAAGAGAAAGATTATGTGGCTTAACAAACTCTCAGGGGACAGGAAAGCTGCATCAGAGTGAGCTTCCTGTGATCAGTAAAGCTCTTCCAGGCAGGAAACTATTGATAACCGTGGTCATCTGGAGGTGGGTATGCACTGGAAGCTGTGTTCTTGAACCTGACCATAGAAAAAAACATTTACATTCAAATGATTATAAAATGCTTTGCAAATCAACAAATTCAACAGACATTTAAAAAAAAATAAAAGGTTAACAATGAAAATGCAAGTATATTTGCCAGCTTGTAGAAGAGAAATCCCAAACAAGATGAAAAATTACATCTGAGGCTTCAAGACTCCTTTGGGAAGAAGAGGGCTGATCGTGCACCAAACCAACTATTAATGGTAAGAGGGGAGAAGCCTCAGCCTGGGACCAGCAACAGGCTACCTCAGAGCTCTGCTCACTCTTAGCCAGAATATATTTCACATAATGATGGGTTTCTATAGTTGGGGTTCTCCACTAGCTGACCTTCTAAATTTAAAAAATATATGTTTTGATCAGTGATCCCTTTGAAAATCTGATGAATTCTTCACCTTCTTTCTGGAGGGAAAAAAATGCAAGTAATATGACAGTTTTACTTCTTTCTTTCCAATTTGGCTGCCTTTTGTTTCTTCTTCTTGTCTGAATGCTGTGGCTAGGACTTTCAGTACTATGTTGAAGAAGGGTGGTGAAAGCAGACATCCCTGTCTTGTTCCTTTAAGAGAAACACTTTTCGTCTTGTCCAATTGAGTATGAAGTTGGCTGTGGGTTTGTCATAACTGGCGTTTATTATGTTAAGATATGTTCTCTCTATTCCCACTTTGCTGAGAGCTTTTATCATAAAGGGGGCTGGATTTGACCCAATGCTTTTTCTACATGTATTGATATGATCATGTGATTTTAATCCTTCATTTTGTTTATGTCATGTATCACATTAATTGATTTGTGGATATTATAACAACCTGGCATGTCTAGAATAAATCCTACTTGATCCTGTTGTATGATCTTTTAAATGATTTATTTCTTTGTAGTGTCTTTAACTGTTTTTTAATATATTTTTCTTGATTTCAGAGAGGAAGGGAGAGGTAGAGAGAGATAGAAACATCAATGATGAGAGAGAATCACTGATCCGCTGCCTCCTATACACCCCCTACTGGGATCAAGCCCAAAACCTTGATTGCCCTGACTTGGAATCAAACCATGACCTCCTGGTTCATAGGTCAGTGCTCAACCACTGAGCAACACTGGCCTGGCTTTCTCTGATTTTGAAATTAAGATATGGCTGGCCTCATAAAATAAGCTGGGGAGTCTTCCATCCTCTTGATTTTTTTTAGTAGTCTGAGGATATGTGTAAATTCTTTGCATATTTGGTAAAATTTACCAGTGAAGCCATCCAGCCCAGGACTTCTGTTTGTTGGGAATTTTCTGATTACGGCTTCACTTTAATTAGTTGTAATCTGTCAATAAATCAACAGACAACAAGTGTTGGTGAGGATGTGAAGAAAATAAAACCGTTGAGCACTGTTGGTGGAATACAGATTGGTGCAGCCACTGTGGCAAACAGTATGAAGTTTCCTCAAAAAATGAAAAATGGAACTGACTTATGACCCAGTGATTCCACTTCTGGGAATATATCAGAAGAAATCTGAAACACTGATTCAAAATAGTATGTCCACCCCTATGTTCATAGCAGCATAATTTACAGTAGCCAAGATCTAGAAGCAGCTCAAATGCCCATCATTACATAAGTGGATACAAAAGCTGTGGTACATTTACACAATGGAATACTATGACAGCATGGATGGATCTGGAGAGTATTATGTTAAGTGAAATAAGTCAGTCAGAAAAAGATAAATACAATGATTACACTTATGTGTGGAATTTAACGAACAAAATAAACTAACAGCCTTGGCTGGTGTGGCTCAGTTGGTTGAGCATCATCCCATACACCAAAAGGTCGCTGGTTTGAGTCCCAGTCAGAGCATATGCCCAAGTTGTGGGTTCAATCCTGAGTAGGGGGCATGCAAGAGGCAACCCATCAATGTTTATCTCTCATTGATGTTTCTCTCTCCCTCTCCCTTCCTTTCTCTCTAAAATCAATAAAAACATCTTAAAGATAAATAATTAAACTAACAAAAAAAATAGAAACAGACTCATAGATTCAGAGAACATACTGACAATTGTTGGAGTGGGGGGGCATTGGGGACTGGGTGAAAAAGGTGGCAGGATTAAGCAAAGAAACCCCACAAAACTCATAGCAATAGACAACAGTATGGTGATTACCCGAGGGAAAGGGAGGTGAGAGGAGGTAGAAGAAGGTAAAGGTGTTAGGATAAATGGAGATAGAAGACTTGACTTAGGGTGGTGAACACACAATACAATATACAGATAATGTATTATAGAATTGTACACTGAAAACCTACATGATTTTATTAACCCAAGTCACCCCAATAAATTCAATAATTTTATTTTTAAATGCAGGTGAATTACAAATTTTACAAATAAATTCTACGAGATTTGTGGGCCAATGCCCAACTCATAAATCTACACACCATATATTAAAAACCCCTCCATGAGACTAAATGTTAGTAAAAGATAGATGTAAAGGACATAATCTGCTCTGAACATTTCAAAGGAATGTTCCCGAGCAGATTATAAGAATAGGGACTATGTACTGAGAGCCACAGTGCAAATTTTCAAAAGACTAGTGGACCCAAGTGCTACAACGTGTCAGATATAATCACTGAAATGTTCTTGGTGAATCATCCCATTAAAGCAAAACCTGCTAAGAGAACCTCTCTAGGTTACTATGTGTTACTACTTTTTCCCCCTTTCTGTCTTTTCTTTACTCTCTTATGTATTCCTCTCTTCTTTTATTTCTCTTCCTGATCCTCCATCAGCCAATTTGTCTCATTCATTGACTATTTTTCCTGACCACCAGTGATTCCACTTTTAACCTCTGAAGTACAATCCAAAGACACATTTCTATACAGCTATACACCAAGCAACCGACAAGTTAGGCTCCTTGAAAGGCTTTCTTCAATGTCATAAATTATGCTTATTAAACTTTGAATTGCAAAACAGGGTCACTCATAAAAAAAAATATGGGAATGAGACTGAACTACTCCATGCTGAAACAAGTGATTCATTGCGCTGACAATTGCAGCTTTCTGTCAGTTTCACTGGATCAGCCAACTACTGAGAATGGATGACTGCTATATGATAATCTGCAATGGTAAAGAGATGTGATCAGGCCAGACAGCAGGGAGAGTAATCAGAGGTAAAATGGATTTCTGGAACAAATACATCACTTAGATTATGTTTAAAACAGCAGAAGACCGAAAATAGCAGTGGCGGCCAGCATCTGAAGGACAGTGCTTTGATATGCACAATGTGGAATAGACATTTGTCACATCAGTCTTCCCAGCCATATCCCACACTCCCAGATGGTGACCATAGTCAGCAGGGTCATTTCTACCTCTAAGGACTAATGCAAAATGTAAAAAACACTATCAGAGTTTTCAAGTAGTTTCTTTAAAGGGGCAATGAAAAGTCTTGGCTATTTGTTATGATTATGCATAAAAACAAAAAGAATGCATCTGAATTGGGTTTTGTCAGGTAGTTGATGAAGCATGGTAAAGCACAGAGAAGAGAAAAAAAACTGAAGTGAGCAATTTGGACCCAGTTTATGTCACTTTCCTGAGTTATTCAGGCTTCAAAATAAAGAAACATTTTGAGCACTTACTAAATGCAAAGCAGTGTTTCATGCTGTAGGCCAGTGATTTTCAATTCCAACCGTCCATAAAGTTTAGCTGGATGAGCTTTTAAAAAAATCAGATTCTTGGGACTCTCCTTAAAACTTCTAAATCAAAATCTCTCAGCTGGGGTCCTAGACTCTAATTTTTAAAAGGGCACCTCAGGTGATTCTGATACAGCCTCTTTGGATATCTCTGCTTAATTAATAAGACACAGTCCCTGCCCTCATGTACTTGGCAGTACAATTTTTGAGAAAATTCATTAAGTGTAAATAAAATGTGAACCTATCACACCCTGCCAGTGTGGCTCAGTAATTGAGCTCCTAACCATGAACTAGGAGGTCCTGGTTTGATTCCCAGTCAGGTCACATGCCTGGATTGGGGGTTTGATCCCCAGTAGGGGGCATACAGGAGGCAGCCCATCCATGATTCTTATCATTGATGTTTCTGTCTCTCTCTCCCTCTCCCATCCTCTCTCTGAAATCAATTTTTAAAAAGTGAACTTATCAAGTGTTAAGTAACAGTACAGTAATGAGAGGGATATCCTGATGCAATGGTAATAATGTCCTTTCCTCCGTCCTTTGACCAAACAATGAGAAGTGATGGTTATGACACAAAGATTGAGCAGGACAGAAATAAAATCTCTTCATTTTATAAATTATTTCAGGTTCAAATAAAAATATATGTGGTTGTAAAAGGCAAAAGCTGCGTGAGGAAAAAAATGCAAGTAAATAAAAATATTTAGCTGTAGCCAAAATGACTTCTCCCATAGTTTTAAATATGTAAATCATTCCCCAAACGAGCAATTAGCACAGAGCTAATGATGATACAGCATTTACAATAAAAATAAAAGTGCATCAAAAGAAGACACTCACATCTTTCAAATTTTAACAGCCCCTAAAAAATAATTTTTATTTTACCTAATTAAGTTGACTACATTTGTCTGGCAGTTATCTAAAAGTCTGACTATAAATTATAAACACATTATGGTATGAGAATCAAACGGGATAAAGAAATATAAGAGCATAAAATTACAGCCAATTAGCCAAGTTCTTCATAAATTATTTAGATTTCACTTTCAAAACCCTAGTTCTGATCATTGGTCTTCTCTCTTTGTCCTGAAGCTGCTCAGGTGGCCTCCATGTTACCCCCAAGAGTGGGACAGGCCCTGCTATTAACCAGCAGAATTCCCTAGAGTCATCTGTCAACAAGTCTTGACTTTTGAGTCCTGGCTTCCCTAGAATTTTCAGGAGCCCTGTTAGAATACCCTGCTTCTTTATCTTGGACCCCCAAAGGTAAATCTCTCTGGGCTAGGATGTGTTAATTCAGTCTACTTTTTATGTCCCACAACCCATGTTCATCTTTAACATGAATTTCCCGATGTGGACAATATTTCCAACAAGAACTTCACTTGAAATGTTGTATCTAATATTATCTTATCATTCAAGTAGATTATTTTGAGATAGTAATAAACTCATCATCAACTATTTTTGTCCCCTTATTATGCATCTGAATTGGGTTTATTTCTCTCCCTGATCCTCCATCACCCAATTTGTCTCATTCTTTGACTATTTTTCCTGACCACCAGTAATTCCTCTCCTAACATATGAAGTATAATCCAAAGACACATTTCTATACAGCTATAGGAACCTAAATACACCACACAATGGACAAGTTCGGCTCCTTGAAGTGTTTCATCATTGAGCTAGTTACTTTCAGAAATACAAAGGAAGTTTAAAATATGTTATCTAGTCTTCATAAATTTACAATATAAGAAACACCAGGGCTATGCACAAGAATCCATGAGAAGCAATGTAAAACAGTAGAGAACCAGTGTACAGTTGTATGTGCTCTCCAGCCCTCCAAATATTGGAGAATTTCTAGAAAAAAGGAAGCTGCCTATAAGCTTCCCGCATGTAAGCTAATAGAAGGAAGAGTGCACCTGGAATTTTTAAGAATTGAGTTCTAGCCCTGACTCTGTTCCCAAACTAAATGGAATCCCTTACCTTAATTTCTCTATGTCTCAGAGACCCCATTTGTTAAAAGAGAGATTGAATTAAATCAATGTTCTTAATAGGGGAAGGAGGGATCAGAACCACCATGAGGGATTTCCAAGTTCACACCATCCATCTCATCACCTAAAAGATTCAGATATTCCCTACCCTCGTACCTTCACATGAAAATAGCAGAATATGGGTCTTATAATAGTCCAGTTTCCTGTCTGGATTGGGTGCTGATCTGCCTGTAGGGATCTGGGAAAGATAAAAGTAGGGAACCCCAACCAGATGGAGACCAATTATGCTTTCCTCTCTTCATTCTACCTATCCCTTCTCCATTGAGACAACCAAATGTTTGTGGTGGCTCCCACCTTCTTTGAATCTGAAAGGAGTTCTTTACAACTCCTATCATGCTTTGTCACTCTATAGTCTGTATATCTCCACATGTCAAAAAGATTCTGCTAACTGTGAACGTCTTTAGTTTATATTTTAAAAAACACACACACACAATAGAAATGTTGAATATGAGTTTTTAAGCTACAACATATACTTCCCATTTCCAAAGGACAATATAAAAGGACAATATAACCCAGTCCCATCTTGGGAGTAGGGAAGATGGAAGTCAGACATTAAGGGATTTTGAGGCTATGCTGAGTTTAGACTTTATTTCAGGCTGATGGTGATCAACTTGGAGCTTGGCAAGAGAGCTCTGGTCATAATGGGGAGGTTGAACTGGTACAAGGAAGGTTCAAGGAGAGCCTACGGAACAATCAGAAGTCTATGGCACTGGTTCAGGCAAGAGACAGTGAAGCACGAACAAGGGCAGTGACAGTGACTCTGAAGACCACAGTCCTGAAGTTGCAAGGAGGGAGGAAATAGCAGCACCATTCCCCTCTGGCCTCAGCTCTATACCCTCAGGAAAGCATCCCTTTTCCATTGCAAGTAATCACATGTCACAAGTCTTTGCCCCCATACCTGCCTAACAAGTCTTATTAAGCTTAGAGAGAAGCTGGGATCAAACAACTTCAAGGACTCCACAAGGTAGGGCCAAACTGGGGGTTCTCCAGGGCCCAGCTACTTGGTTATCTGCAATATGATCGGTGCCATGTACCAAATGAATTACATCTTCTGGGGCTGATTTTTTTCCGTGTTCTGAACAACATAAATTGAAGCAACTCCAACTTCAATGCCTGCCTCAGCCCAGCTTGTTTGGATTTTTTCCTTCATCTTAGACTCCCTCAGGCAATTTCCTATCAAGCTAGAGAGCTTTAGAATTCCCTTAATGTACCTACATGTAAGAGCAATTCCTCTACCTGTTTAATTTCCCAAGGAGACTACCCAGCTTGCTTCAGAACCATCCCATTCTAGATGAAGAGCTAAAAAAGACCCACCTAGATTGCAAAGGACCAGGGAGCCAGCCGGGACATTCTCTGTAGGAAACAGGTTCCTGTTAAAAAAGAAAAGAAAAATTAAGTAAGACTGGCTGTACCTGTCTTTCATACAAGTTTTCCTCAACTACCAGGAAAAAGGGGAAGAAGAATGGTATTTTTCTGATAACATTTTCACAAAAAGGTAAAGTAAATCCCTATATTCTTTATTCTGGGGAAATTATATACATACATGAGATAATAAAGTCATTTTAAACCTGCATTCTCACTGTAACTCATTACTAGAAGAAAAATTATGCCTAATCATGTCTAGTCACTTTAAAGATAATAACAAGGTTCTGAGAGGTTGAGTGACTAGTTCAAGATCACACAGAAGCTCATCAGGCATAGAATCCTTATCTTTGTATTCCCAAACCAGTTTCCTTCCAGCTACATCAAGCTTCTCTTGGGGCTTATATCCCAACTTTAAGCTATGTGGGACTCTAGACAACTTATTTAACTTCTCTGAGTCTGGCTAATAGGATAATCATAGAAAATTAAATAGAATAATACCTGTTCAGTATGTGACATGCTATAAATATAACCAATATTAACATTATTTCTATTTAATTGAAGCATTAATGCATATGTGAGCCTTGGGTGGCCTATTTCCACCGAATTTGTAGGTTAAAAAAATAAAACAATTTTAAAATCCTAAATGACTTTGTAGGGTGGTACAGCATACAAACCATTTCCATAATTTTAAGGTTGATGCCTGAATGAATATATATTTCCTGTCTCCTTAGAAAGACATAAACCTTTTCTGGTTTCTCCTTAAATAAACTTTAAGATGCAAGCTTCTCTAAGACATTTCCAGAGCAAGCAGGTACAAAACATGTAAGGTTCACATTAAAGTTGCTTCAACATGCCCTGGCTGGTTTGGCTCAGTGGATAGAGCGTCGGCCTGGGGACTGAAAGGTCCCAGGTTTGATTCCAGTCAAGGGCATGTACCTTAGTTGCAGGCACATACCCAGTGGGGAGCGTGCAGGAGGCAGCTAATTGATGTTTCTCTCTCATGGATGTTTCTAACTCTCTATCCCTCTCCCTTCCTCTCTGTAAAAAATCAATAAAATATATTTTTTAAAGTGGCTTCAAAAAATGCTCCATGCCTTGCTCTTATAATATTTTCCTGCATTTTACTATATTAGATGCTATGACACTTCTGTACTTGAACTTAGCCAGATATAACCACTGATGGTCACTAAGCAGCAATTTTCTTTTCTCCTTTTTCCGACCAACCCTCCCAGAATATAGTCACAGAGTCTTCAAATCATAATATGGTCCTTTGACTCTTATTTTTGAATCACCAAATTCTAATTTTAGGACAGTGGCTTTCCAACTTGGCTGCATATTGGAATCTCATGAAGAACTTTAGAAAGTACCTACGTCTGGGACCCATCCCCAGAGAGAGCATGAGTTAGTCTGGGCTGTAGCCTGGGCATTGGGAATTTTCAAAGCTTCCCAAGTGATTCTAAAGTGCAGCCAAGGCAGACAACCTCTGATAGAGAGATCTCATGTGGCTGCAGAGCCTTAGAAGGTGAGGATTGGAGGAACCCCGCGTAAGCATCACTCCTCCGGGAGGCCTCCCAGCACTCCCCAAGGTCATGTTGATCACATTTCCCTCTGTTCCCTAAAAATACTGCCTCTCATGCTGATTTGCTTCCATGACCTTCCTCAATTTTCTTCACTGTGAGCTCTTAAAAGCAAGACCCATTTTTCTCTCATCCCCAGCACCTCAAACAGAAGCTAGAACACAGTTGTTCCAAGGATACTTATTGCATCAAACTGAAAGTGTTCATCCCTTCTAACACCCTGACCACAGTAACCAGGCTGAGCAACTCTTTCCAGAAGGCCAGGACTATGATGCTGCAAAGAGCTCACTTGAAGGACACCCCAAAAGGCATCCCCTGATTGAACCTGACCGTCATCAAAAAGTCAGAGGCAGGTGTGTGGCAGCTGTGGCACTGACTGAAAGTTTGTAACTTGCAAAACATTCTTTCTAGAGGCTTCTCAAGTGTAACTATAATTAAAGCCTCTGCATATTACCTCTTCCATTGTGCCTGGTGCTGGTCTGCACTGTTGTTCAGATAAGACAAGACTGATGAATGTGAATGTGTCTGAAGTTAAAGCAGGCAGGAGATAATGGAAAAGGCTGATTGGAAAGCGCTTATCAACGAAGGAGTGTTCTGAGATATGCAGACCATGGGGACTGCACAGCACACCTATCTTCCAAAGTCAAGAAGTGGAGCTGCAGCGGCTGCAAACTCAGGTTTCTCTCCACTGACACAAACAAGTCAGCAGGACCACTCATGCCCAACTCCAGGGGCAATAATCTTCTATGGGACTGGTGCCCTCTGGAGCTGTTCAACTCAGCAGCTCCAAATTGCCTGTGCTGGGAAGCTTCTCACACATGTAACACAAGTTTGCTTTCATTATTGATAAGCTTCAAAGCAACTCAATCACCATGGTAATGACTACTACTTGTTACAACATAGTCCTGGCTCTCACCCCCAGACCTCACCTCTCCATTCAGAGTATATTGTCAATTGCTGAGAATGTCTGGTTTGAAGTGCTGCTCCAACCACCCCCCTCCTCCTCTCATCACCAAGCTCTACCTACTAATTTAGCATCATATATATTGTTAAAATCATTGGAAAATTTAGTGCGATTCTACATTGCAAAACTTAATTGCTGTCTTTATTCTTTGTTGTTGTTGTTACCTTGCTGTGACCCAAGGCTTGAGCCTGAACTCTTACCCCATTGCTGCCATGACAGAGGATGGCTCTGACAGAGTCTTTAATGTATCAATCCATTCTTGGAACCAGCCATCATCACTCCACATAGTCCAAAGCCGGCCCCTCCCAAGCCAGTATGGTGTACTGATGAAGGTTACTGACCTTGGCACAGAATAATCTGTTTCAAATTTTACATGTATTAGTTATAGCATTGACAAAGGGCAAGTAGCCATGCTTCAATATTCTCACTTAAAATACAGGAGTGATAGTAATAGTACCTACCTCATAAGATTGCTATTGAATATTAAATGTTTATCTTGTAGACCAGTACCTAAAAAGCACATATCGATATTATTCTCAGGGCTCAGTTTTGGTGTGAGATTGACTTAGCCAAAATTACACTCATCGGAAAAGGGAGCATCTTGTCACCCCTCTCAGGATGCGCAAAATCTCTCCTCATCTCTCTTCTTTTCCTAGCCTATTTCTTACATTCTAGAGAATGCCTTTGTTGTCTCCCTCTCCCTGATTAAATTTACATAAAGTTGATATTATTTCTTAATATTATTTGTTAAAAAAATGTCCATAGTATCCCTCTGTGAATCTACCATTAGATTTCTAGTTTACCCTCTCGGCTTCCACTATTTCTTCATCGGCTTCTTTTTTTAGTCAACCTGCCCTCATCTACCCCAGCCACAGGTTGACAACTCCTACCACAGCCAGGATTATCACTCTGGGTCTTCTGCCTCTCTCTTCCACATAAACAAAACAAAACAAAACAAACAAACAAAAACAAACAAACAAAAATCCTTGTAATTACATTGGCCCACCCAGATAGGTTAGGACATTCTTTTCATCTTAAAGTCAGATATTAGCAATTTAATTCCATCTGCTACTATAATTCCCCTTTGCCATGCCAGCTAACATAGTATTAGGACCTGGGAATTAGGATGGACATCTTTGGAAGTGGGAATGGCATCATTCTGCCTACCACAACTACTCTGTTAGAAAGCGTTAAGAGAGTGACCATTAAGGAACAGAAGAAAAGCTATGTGTGGAGAGTGAGGAAATGGGAACCCACAAGTGAAGCTCAAGAGTTAGTTTAAATTAGGAATTACAAATTGAAATGACTTTGAGGACTAGCTCTCAGAGGAACAGCATCAGACCACACATTATGTTCTAACTCAGGATAATTTTCAATGTTCCCCATGGAAGGAAGGGGGAGAGTTTTGTTGCCCTTTTCTGTGTATCCATATTAATTGGAACAAAATTCTTGAATAAAGATTACTAATCACTCAAGGAATAATGCAAGCACACCCTTCTCCACACCCAGGATTAATTCTCTTCCTTGGATCACTGTGCCTTGTGTCTTCCTTTCCAACAGTACTTATCATTCTGTAATGTAATTTCCTGTTTTTGTGCCTGTCTCCCTAGTGGATGATGAGGTCCTTTTGAGGACAGGGACCATGACTTTATACATCTTTGTATTCTAAGCACCTAGCAAGGTGGCTAGCATTAGGAAGGCATTCAACATGTTTAGTGGATGAACCCTGTGGAGTAAACTAAGAGGATTCTGAACTATTTCCAGTCTTGGGGGAATGAGAAAGGGCACTATCTGGGGATTGGAAACTAGATAATAACAGCTTTAAAAATGAAAATAATGTACACTAAATATCTAAGTCCTGAGAGGAAAATAAGAACTAATGGGAATTAAGAAATCAAGGCCTGGCCAGGTAGCTACATTGGTTGGAGCATGTTACTGATACACCAAGGGTGTGAGTTCGATCCCTGGTCAGGGTACATGTAAGAGTTAACCAATGAAGGCATAAATAAGTGGAACAACAAATTGATGTCTCTCTCCTTTCCTCTCTCTCTAATCAATAAAATAGAGAAATTTTCCTCTGATGGACTGCAGATTGAAAAAGCAAGGTCAAAATGCAGACAAGAAAACTTACTTGCTATGATTTTATACATTCTGGACTACAGTATATTAGTGAATGTTGGGGCGGGGGATGGAGGTGAGGGAGAGGTGTAGAGAAAACCCAAACACTATAACTATAGTTCCAGGAAGAGGAGTAGGATGATATATATTTTTTAAGCAGTCAAAATTTTTTTAAGCAACTGGTGATATTTGCTAGAAAAATATTCTCCATACACAATTTTTTTCCTTAACACTTTATGAAAAATGTTATTAGCAGCTGCCTAGGAAGATCACATTTCTGAACTGCTTCCATTCTCCTTGAAAATATAAGACTAAGTTTGAAGTGTCATGAATCCTAAGTTAAATTTGGGAGAATAAACTAAATCTCTGACCATCTCTCTGAAAGAAGAAAAGGAAGAGAAGAGTCAAGTAAAAGTGAAAAAAGAATATGGGTTACAACAGCATGAGTTTTCAAAGTTGCTTGTCCTCAGACTACCATTCACCAAAATCCTTCTCCTCCCTCCACACCCGTCAAGTGCATGATTATTTTATTCAATATGACCTAGTCACTAAAAAAAGAAAAAACAACTTAGGTAACAGTTCAAGAACCTAATGCTCAACCCTGATAAAGACTGATGTAATAATTTGGCAATATCATTCTTTCTCAGTAAAATTTGTTTTGGTAACATTTCGGATTTCAATTATGGACCAAGGAAGTTACAGTAGAGAATTAGTAAATCTCCATTTTTTTCCTAATATCAAATGAGCAGCAGCCAATTAGAAAGAGTAAGTGAACAGGGGGACCAGAAAAAACAGATTGGGTTTCATGAGAATACAGATGTTAAAAACCATGTGTGGAAGAAAATAGCATACAGAACAGGGAGGGAAAAGGGCAGGTCAAGAATAGTATCCAAGAAATTCCAGTATCTTTAGGGCAATAAAAGAAAGAGGAGTCCATTAAAGTACTTATAAGGATAAACTGAAGAGGTGGGAGGAGAAATATGAGGACGATGTCTGGGAAACCGTAGAGAAGAATGGTTCAAGCAGCCAGTCAACAATAGCACCAAATACTGCAAAATATAAAAACGTAAAGTAAATAAGGTAAGTGAAATAGGCCAAAATATTTCCATTGTACATAGCACAAAAGAATGGATTAGCTTCTAGAAATATTAGAATTTTATTTCATAAAGTTTATTTTTTAGCATCAAGCCCTCTTTAAGACTCCATACTTACTCCAAATACAAATTCAAACACACACACACACACACACACACACACACACACATACACACACACACGCACTCCTTTTGATGCCTTATTAAAAATGAATTGGAGTCAGTTTTGATACATGTTCAAATAGGTAAGAATATAAAACAAAAATACAGCTCTCCTTGTTGTTGCTGGGTTCATTTTCATAAAGGTTAATGGACCGACTGGCTCCATTGGTTTGGAAAGAAAAGCAACTAAAGCATTCAACCACAGAGCTAAAGGTTAAGTCATGGCTAACTGACAGCAACCCTGACATTTTTCAAGCTAGACATACGGTTTTACCTGCTAATCAAAGTGAATTGACTTCATCAGGTAAATCTCATTAAATGTAATTCAACTCAGAACATGACTTTCACTAGTTTGAAGACCTGAGGCTATGGATTAGAAGTATTGTGCCAAAGGAAAAAGAGAATAATGTGTAGGAGCAATTAATCACTATTAGTAAAGCATTTTATATTCAATACATCATTAGGTAGACATTACTATTCTAATGTCCATATAAGGAAAGAGTCTCAGAAGTTATACCACTAGTTGCAGTCAGAACTGAGCGGCTGCATCATCTGAAGGTGTGGCTAAGGCTTTGAGGATCTGATTCTAACCTGCTCCACTCTCGTGGCATGTTGGTGCTGGCCTTTGGCAGGGGGCCTCAGTTTTTCTCCACGTGGGTCCCTCCATAGGGCTGCTTGAGATTTTTTCATATATGGTAACTGACTTACCCCAGAATGACCAATACAAGAGCCAGAGAAACTGGGCAGACTCAGAGTCTTTTTTGTGACCTTGTTTTGTGCCAGGGGTCTTGTCCAGCATCTAGAAGGGTTCAGGAATCTGGAGAAGGGCTGCAGTACATTATTAAAGAGTCTAGACGGGAAACATAATTTAGGAAGGCATTTTGGGGAGCCAGAGGAGACTTAGCTAAAGAAACTAAGTCCTCCTTCTCTCTGGACCCCTTGCTTTTTATTAACACAAACTGTCCTAAAGCAAGGTAGATAAACATACCAAAGGCAAGGTTTAGTATACAAAGGCATTGTCAGTTTTGGAGGAATTGCCTTCAGCTGTTCAGGTGTTTGGCCAGCAGGAGGCAATAACATGTAGATTGAAATGCCCTCAGCTGTCTGGCAGCAAGCAATCATCTATGCATTCTTTTCAGGTTTGGGGAAATGCCTTTGGCCATTCCAATAGATAATAACATATGATTCTCCAGCCCTTGCTGAAGGCTCAAGGTCCACCAACCTTTTGATGAACTTCTTACATTTATGAGCTGCTGGAATTAGCTTCCGGCAGTTTGGAAGTCACTTAACATCATTTTTGCTACATTCTATTGGTTGAAAGTGAATCCCTAAGTCTGGCCCATATTCAAGGAGAGGGATATTAAACTCCACCTTTTGGAGAAAGAAGTTTCAAAGAATTAAATTTGTGAACATATTTTTAAACTACCACTCTACAATAAACTTGGGCTAATAACTTTGCACTTCTTACACAATTTTATTTGAAGAAAAATTCTATACTCCTTCAAGAATCTAGAAGACAATTCGATTAAGGGGTCAGAAGAATTAGGTTGAATTTCCACACCTGTATTTGCTGAGGGTCTCTGTACCCTTTTTCTCATGGAGAGAAAAAGAAAACTCACAGGAGGATGAGTGCTGAGATGAGCAGGTCCAGGAGCACGAAAGGTCAGTCATATACAAAAAAATAAGTGTGACCCAACACTCAGCTTTGCTAATGATAAACAAAGAGTGCTAAAAAGCAGCTGCTGAAAATTCACATAGATATTTAAGAGACCCTAACTCCCCATTTCCACACTGGAGTGTAATGGACTAGCATGGGGTATAAGTTTAACTGGATTTTGAAGTCTCATTAATCTTGTAACTATTTCCACCTTTAGTTCTGGCTGCATCTCATTAACCCACAAAGTGCACGTTTGCTTACAAAAAAAACAACCTACAAGCCTCCCAAAATATTCCTTCGTTTATTAATCAATTCATTAAAACTCCTACGGGACTCATTTTTTATATAAATATATATTTTTATTGTCTTCAGAGAGGAAGGGAGAGGGAGAGAGAGATAGAAATATCAATGATGAGAAAGAATCATTGATCGGCTGCCTCCTGCTCGCCCCCTACTGGGGATCAAGCCTGCAACCCAGGCATGTGCCCTTGACCTGAATCGAACCTAGGACCCTTCAGTCCGCAGGCCAACGCTCTATCCACTGAGCCAAACCAGCTAAGCGAGACTCATTTTTATCTTCAAGCTTATAAATTTTACCAGGCAACACTCACAAACTGCCTGCGTTGTCCTAAAGGAAGAAGACCCACTGTTAACCTTTCTTTCTTAGCAGGATTCAAGGAAGTCCACAGAGGGGTTAGACACCCTTCTTCCCACTTTTTGTTTCATCCTTCCGTGTTCCCATTTAACCATCCTAACCCTGTATTCTAAAAGAACACTCATCTAAAATTTCTTCCAATTTATTTACTATCCCTGCAAGAATTTTACAGGTAAATTTTATTATAATGTTATTATGAAAATACATGTCATAGGACCACTTCACTGGGGAATTCAGGCCTTTTGGTACTTAATCCCACACACTCTATAATTGTGAGAGATAATTCCTTTGTTTACAAGGCAGTGTATATGAAGAAATAGAAGCATAGATGATAGATGATAGATAGATAGATAGATAGATAGATAGATAGATAGATAGATAGATAATGGTAGATAGATAAAAAGATAGGTAGATACTTAATCACCAATGCCATCCAAAAATTCAGTAGCATCTCAGATGCATAGAGTGCTCAGAAAAAGTTATAAGACTAACATGTAAAACTTGCTTGAATTACCTCAAATATATTATTTAACACTGAGAATTTTTTTAATTCACCTTCACTTGTTCCCAAACGTTTCACTGTTGCTCATTTTCCCCACTCCCTTCCAAATCTTCTTTCCTGCCACACCTCCATCACCTTGTAATTCACTTTCTGTGCCCCAAACTATCGTCTCTGCTTTAAACAGAAATTTAAAGTATTTAAGATCAGTTTTTAAGTATTAAAATATTCATGGGACTAGAAGTATAATCTCTTTAATACCAAGTAAGTTCTCTAACAGTGGCCATAATTAAAAAGTCAGCTAGAGGAGTTTTTAAGGACATTAATTTTTAATGGTGGAAGTAATCAGTAAAAGGAAAATACCTGATGGATGAAGAAAGGTTTTGCTGGCGATTAGAAAAGAACAATTAAAGAGGGATTCAGGCTAGTGACCAGTGTGCATACTGTGCAGGTAATCTCTACTCTCTGGCTTTTGAGGAGCTAAATGGAGCATAAAGCAATCTTTCCATGATTCAAATACATATGGAGTAAGCATGCTGTAGAGCAGTGGTTCTCAACCTTCCTAATGCCGCGACCCTTTAATACAGTTCCTCATGTTGTGGTGACCCCCAACCATAAAATTATTTTCGTTACTACTTCATAACTGTAATTTTGCTACTGTTATGAATTGTAATGTCATTGTTACAAATTGCTGGAGGGCTTCTCCTGGATCCTCTTCAGTGGTTCTCAACGTTCCTAATGCCACAACCCTTTAATACAGTTCCTCATGTTATGGTGACCCCCAATTTTATTGTTACAAATTGAACATAATTAAAGCACAGTGATTAATCACAAAAACAATATGTAATTACATATTTATTTTCCGATGGACCTAGGCGACCCCTGTGAAAGGGTCGTTCGACCCCCAAAGGGGTCGCGACCCACAGGTTGAGAACCGCTGCTGTAGAGACTTTCAATTAAAGGGAAATTGTAGGAACTTTAAAAACTAGATGGGGTTGCTAGGGTAGTTAGTCTCAGAGCTATGAATAAGCTTCAAACATGCAAGGAAATGTTGAGGGTACATTGTTAAACTCAAATACAGGTACAGAACTAGGGTTGGATTAGGTAAATTTTGGAAACAGTAAAAGATTAGTAATATATATAAGTACTAACTTGCGCTGGATGTATGTTTCTTTAATAACTGGTTTAAGTCCTATCATATTTATGTAAATAAACTAGCATTTTAATATTGAATGAGATTATGGGTACAAATCCAGTCACCTATCCATGCTTCTGCAAAGCCCATCTGTTCAACCTGCCACTGAAATAACAGAGGCAATGAACTTTGCTGTGATGTGGCATCTGAGCTGCAGCTGCACCTGCCCTCCTACTTACCTTCTTGCCCATATTACTTTCCAGCATATGATATGACTTATTACATATCTTTGCCCTTATGTTACCTCGTCCCCAAATGTTAATTTCTTGAAAATAGGATTTTACCTACTTTGTTCACTGTTCTGTTCCCCTACCTGGAACATTGCTTGCATGTAAAAGGTATACAATGAATATTAGTTGAATAAATGGACTGTAGGCACAGTCCATAGAACAGTAAGAACATTCTTATGTATCCCAGAAATTGCAATCCCAGACACTTAAAGCAATGGTACCATTCAACCTCAACTTCCCAATTCTCCATGACTGCTGTACCTCACTTTGTGTTCTGTTTACATCTTGAATTTACTTATATGCTTTCTCAGACTTATTCTCCAAATTCAAGTAATGTTTTTACTACTTCTCATGATCAAAAATCATTTCAAAGATCTGGAAAGCCATTGGCTACCCAGTACATAGGTAAAGTTTCCCTGTAATCACATTAAAGAACATCTTCCTACTTCCTGTCTATCACCAAACAATTTAGAAGTTTTTCTGAAGCATCAACTAAGTATGAGCATCATGTAAGACACTGGGGATACAGGAAGAAACAGATAAGGACATTTACCAAGATCAAAGTAACAGGAGCAGTGAGGTTTATGTATTTCTGACAAAGTGCTATAAATTCATATTCCAACTACAATATTATAATTCTAACAGTGATCCTGAATTCTAACCTTGAAAATTATTTGCTTTGTAATTTTGAACTCTTCTGCTTTCTTCCTCATACATTTTAATTTAAAAACTATACTGCATGATGCTAACTTGCCTATTCATACCATTATATATGACTACCAACCCCAAACACTCATTTTTATCATGGAAACAAAATAGTAGACTCTGATTCATTCTCATCTAACTTCTACTATACATACCCCTAATGATGTAGACTGAATGTTCGTGTCCCCCTAAGATTATTATATTGAAATCTATTCCCCCAATGTGATAGTAGTATTTGGAGGTAGAGCCTTTGAGAGGTGACTATATCATGAAGGTAGAAGCCTCATGGATGAGATTAATGCCCTGATGTATTAAAAAAAAAAAAAAAAAAAGGCCCCAGAAAGCCCTCTTCCACCATGTGAGGACAAAGGAAAAACAGTGACCTGTGAACAAGGAAGCGAATTCTTACCAGAGATGGAGATTGCTAGCACCTTGATCTTACACTTCCTAGACTCTGAAACTAGGTGAGTGCTGATCCACTGTGCCCTTGAGTCTAATGACACAGCAAGATAAGACTAGAAGAAATAAAGAGAAAATGTAGAGCCCTTTGAGGAGCAACTGGTGGAAGATGTCAGAGGGTTGTTACAGAATGCGTGAAGAAAAGTGATGTGCTCCATCTGACAGTCAGAGAACTTGACAGATACTGCAAAGACTCTGGGTAAATTCAGTAGACTTGTACTAATAAATGCTTTCTGGGCCCTAAAAACTGGGATTCATTTCAACAAATACTTGGGAAAGAATAAATTCAAAAACAAATATGGACAATAAGAGGGGCTAAGGTATTCAGGAAAGACTATTGTCAAGCTTGAGTTGATTTCTCCTCTAAATTACTAAATTAGAAGGGGTGTTAAATTTGTAAAAGTACTTAATATGGGCATAGACATACATTTTTATTTATTTTTAAATTTATTTATTTGTTTTTTATTGATTTCAGAGAGGAAGAAAGAGAAAGAGAGTGAAACATCAATGATGAGAGAGAATCATTGATCAGCTGCCTCTTGCACGCCTCACACGGGGGATCAAGCCTGCAACCTAGGCATGTGCCCTGACTGGGAATTAAATGGTGACCTCCTGGTTCATGGGTCGATGCTCAACCACTGAGCAACACCAGCCAGCCTCATAATGCATTTTTAAAAGTAGAACAACTGTGAGTTTCCTTCCCCATACCCACCCACCCCCCACTGCCCAAGCCAATCTAGCATATCTCCCAGAATAAACTATTATTTATTAGGTGTACAACTTACCAGAATTTTTCAATATTACACAAATATATTTAGTGGGTGTAATTTAATTTTTTTTACTCTAAAATAATTATAGATTCATAGGACGCTATGAACGAATGTACAGGGCAGTACTGTGCAGTTTTATAATACAGCCTCCCCAACACAGGTATCATCTTGCATAACTATAGTATACTATAAAAACTAGGAAATTTGACATTGGTATAAAGCACAGAGCTGATGCAAATTTCACCTTTATGTGCATGAGCGCACACGTGTATGTGTGTGTGTGTGTGTGTGTTAGTTCTATACATTTTTATCACATGTGTAGATTTGCTTACCATCAAAATTAAAAAAATTAACCCTGCTATCATTTTTTTATCAAATCTTTATTGTTGAAAGTATTACATATGTCCCCTTTCCTCCCCCATTGACCCCTTCTGCCCCCCACCCCAGGCTTTCACCATCCTCTCTTGTCTGTACCCATGGGTTATGCATATATGCATTTAAGTTCTTTGGTTTATCTCTTCCCACCCCTCACTCAACCTGCCTTCCCTCTGAGATTCAAGAGTCTCTTCCATGCTTCTAATATCTCTGGATCTATTTTCTTAATGCTGTTATAGTCACATCCACAACCTCATCCCTAACCCTTAGTAATTACTAATCTGTTCTCTATGTTATAATTATGATAATTCATGAATATTTTATACATAGAATCATGTACTATATACCTTTTTGAGACTGGCTTTTTTTTTCTTTTCTTTTTTTAAATAAATCTTTATTGTTCAGATTATTACAGTTGTTCCTCCCCCCCCCCATAACTCCCCTCCACCCAGTTCCCACCCCACCCTCTGCCCTTACCAACCCCCCCGTCCTCATCCATAGGTGTACGATTTTTGTCCAGTCTCTTCCCGCATCCCCCACACCCCTTTCCCCCAGAGAATTGTCAGCCACTCCCTTTCTATGCCCCTGATTCTATTATATTCACCAGTTTACTCTGTTCATCAGATTTTTTATTCACTTGATTTTTAGATTCACTTGTTCATAGATATGTAATTGTTGTTCATAATTTTTATCTTTACCTTTTTCTTCTTCTTCCTCTTCTTAAAGAATACCTTTCAGCATTTCATATAATCCTGGTTTGGTGGTGATGAACTCCTTTAGCTTTTCCTTATCAGTGAAGCTCTTTATCTGACCTTCAATTCTGAATGATAGCTTTGCTGGATAAAGTAATCTTGGTTGTAGGTTCTTGGAACTCATCACTTGAATATTTCTTGCCACTCCCTTCTGGCCTGCATAGTTTCTGTTGAGAAATCAGCTGACAGTCGTATGGGTATTCCCTTGTAGGTAACTAACTGTTTTTCTCTTGCTGCTTTTAAAATTCTCTCTTTGTCTTTTGCCCTTGGCATTTTAATTATGATGTGTCTTGGTGTGGTCCTCTTTGGATTCCTTTTGTTTGGGGTTCTCTGCACTTCCTGGACTTGTAAGTCTATTCCTTTCACCAGGTAGGGGAAGTTTTCTGTCATTATTTCTTCAAATAGGTTTTCAATATCTTGCTCTCTCTCATCTTCTGGCACCCCTATAATTCGGATGTTGGTACTCTTGAAGTTGTCCCAGAGGCTCCTTACACTATCTTTGTATTTTTGGATTCTTTTTTCATTTTGCTTTTCTGGTTTGGTGTTTTTTGCTTCTTTGTATTTCAAATCTTTGACTTGATTCTTCCTCTTGTCTGCTATTGGATCTCTGTATATTATTCTTTATTTCAGTCAGTGTATGCTTAATTTCTAATTGGTCCTTTTTCATATCCTCAAGGGTCTCACTAAATTTATCGGCGGTTTCTAGAAAATTCTTGAAAAACCTTATAACCGTGGTTTTGAACTCTATATCCAGTAGTTTGCTTTCCTCCATTTCTGTCATTTGTGATGTTTCTTTGTCTCTGCATTTTGGCTGCTTCCCTCTGTTGATAGAGTGGCTTTCTGTGCTAGGTTTCCTATAGGGCCCTGTGGCTCAGCCTCCCCAATTACCTGAGGTGGACACTCTTGGTGCACCCCTTTGTGGGCTGTGTGCACAGTCTTGTTGTAGTTAAGCCTTTATTATTGTTGGTATCACTGGGAGGAATTGACCTCCAGGCCAATTGTCTGTGAGAATCAGCTGTGTCTGCAGTGGGAGAACTTCTGTGCTGAAGACACCCTTCTGGAGCAAGACTTGCTTCAGTGGGGCTTTGGTGCTCAATGAGTCTGCCCCCTGAGTGTGTCCCTTATGGATCTGAGGAGTTGTAATCTGGATGGTCCCAATCTGACCACTGGGTACACGGGCTCTTGGATCTCTGAGGTGCTAATTTAGCCTCTGCCTTATGCTACCCAGAAGGAGGTACGGAGAGATCTGCAGATTCCTCTTCCTTGATTGGGGTTTGGAGGCCCAGCTGTGAAGCAATGCAAGCTGCTGTGGGGCCTTGAGCCTTCTTTTGGATGTTCTGGGTCTCTCTGACCCAGCTGCAGTTTGTTAGGTAATTTTAGATCTCAAAGAGCCAGGCCTTTCACATTCAAAAGCCTCTGCTGAAGCTTGGGTGGGGCGGGGTCTCAGGGAATCAACAGGATGGAGCAAACAACTATGGCTGCTCCTCAGTCCTATCCTAAGAGGCCCCCGGGTCTCAGTGTCCATGGCAATAGCTGAAAGCAACTCTGAGAGAAAGCTGCCCTCAAGTTCTGCCTGCTGCCAGTCCAGTTTCTTCCCGTATGAGTCTGGGTCCCCAGAGACTCGCCCAGAACTGGAGGTCAGAGCCTTCGGGAGCTTGATACTCCCTCCCGATTAAAAAAGACACCAACGTCCTCTGTTGCCAGCCCTTTCCACATGCGCCTCCGTACCTCTGCACTTTACTTCTGCACCTCCTCAGTCTCAGTGTGCTTTTCTCTTTCCTTCTAGTTGTAGAATTTCCACTCAGCCAGCCTTCCTGTGGTTCTGGATGATGTCTGTTTTGTCTTTCAGTTGTATTTTTGAAGTGGTTGTGCGAGGCAGCAATTTCAGGTGTTTACCTATGCTGCCATCTTGGTTTCTCCCTGGCTTTTTTCCCATTAATCATAACTTCCCTGAGGTTCATCCAAGTTATTGTATGCATCAGTAGTTAATACCTTTTTAATTTCTGAGAACTACTTCATGATATGGATGTACCAAAGTTCATTTGAACATCCATTCATTAAAAGAAATTTTGATAGTTTCCAGTATTCAGATATTAACACATTGTTTGCGGGTAGTTTTTATCGCGCGCTAACAAGTGGCGTGGGCCATTTTTGCTAATTTTTTGCACAAATGGCAACGTTCAGTAAAATTACGATAACTTTAGTTTATGTATTTATACATTACCCGCATTCTACCGCTAGTCTATAAAAAACGTATTGAATCCCAGCAACAACACAGCACTGGTAACTCTTACGCAGCCAGCTCTGGGCAGTGAACTTCCACTGGACAGAGAGGCCCTATAGCCTCAGAGGCCAACCCCAGAACACTGCCACCCAGAGGCTGACCCACAAACTGACTCTTTGCTAAACACAAAATAAGGCAGTCTGGGAAACAAATGCGGCTTGCTTTAAAATAAGGACTGTGGTTTACAACACAGAGGAACAGGGTATCGCAGGGAAACTCAACACTCTCCTGAATACCTGGCAGGTCTAAGGCGAGCCACACTGAAGAATAGAAGAACCGAAGGACCTTCACTACTGCAATATTTTTTTTTTCTTTTTTCACCTTTTAACTAAGAAACCAATTTTTTTTTCTTTTTTTTCCTTTTTTTTTTCTTCTTCTTCTTCTTTTTTTTTTCCTCTTCTTTTTTCCATCACCTGATTTTACCCTTTTAATTACTACCTTCTTATTTTTAACCAGCATTATTACTGCTACCATTTTACCATTTTTTTTTAAAGTGCCATTTTATTTTCTCTTTATTTTATTTTGGGATTAGTGTTCTCCATTCTATTTTCATCGTTATATTATTGGTTGTCTCTAGTTTGCATTCATCTCCAGGGAGCTGTTGCTGGAATTTGTTGGGATTAATGGCTGTTCTATAGGAGTATTCTCCTCATATAAAAAAGTCTCTTCCCCTCTTCCACTTCATTCTCTCTTTTCGCTCTTTTTTTTTCTTTTCTTTTCTTTTCTCGCTTTTATTTCCCCCCCTCATTTTTCCCAATTTCATTTTTGCACTCCTTTTTTTGGTCCCTAATTTTCTTTTCTTTTTTCTCTTTTCTCTTCCTTCTTCCTTATCCCCTAATTCTCTTAATTCAGGTGGTCACCTTTATTTGGGGTTATTAATATCGTGAATATATTTGTGTATAGTGCCTGGTACGTGGTGCCTTGTTGTGTTGTATTTTGTGCCTTTAAATCAACGCAGCAGATCCAAGCAACAGCAACCTCCTGAGCACCACACCCTCTGCTGAGGAACAACAGCTGTACGTGAAACCTTGCCCCACCAGCCAGAAGAGCCACCACAGCTGTGAACAGCACCCACCAGAGGAGCTGCTGCCAACTGAAGAGCAGCTGCTACCGCAACCGCCCGAAGAGCAACCACAGACCAAGGAGTCACTGCCACCAAGGGAGCAGCCACTGAACGACTCAACGTCTAGATATGTCAGCGAGATCAAACATGGGTAGACAAAGAAACCCCCAAAGGAAAGAGAAGGAGGACTCTCCAGAAAAGCAGCTAAGTAATACAGAGGCATGCAACATGACAGAAAAAGAATTCAGAATAAGGGTCCTAGAGTGCATAAACCAGATGGAGGAAAAAATCGACAACCTCTCCAAGAAGCAAGAAGAAACAGATGAAAAAATCGATAACATATGGAAGAAGCTAGAAGAAACAGATGAAAAAATCAACAACTTAAGTAAGACCCAAGAAGAAATGAAGAGTGATATAGCTGCAATGAAAAACTCCATTGAATGTATCAACAGTAGACTAGGAGAAGCGGAGGACCGAATTAGTGATTTAGAAGACAAGGAAGCAAAACACACCCAAAACGTACTGCAATTGGAGAAAAAAATGAAAAGACAGGAGGAGAGCCTAAGGGAGCTTTGGGACAACATGAAACGAAACAACATACGAATAATAGGGGTACCAGAACAACAGAAGGATGAACAAGGATTAGAAAACCTATTAGAAGAAATAATATCAGAAAACTTCCCTGAGGTGGGGAAGAAAAAAGTCACACAAGCCCAGAGAGTCCCAAACAAGGTGAACCCAAAAAGACCCACACCAAGACACATCATAATTACCATGGCAAATGTTCAGGACAAAGAGAGAATCTTACAGGCTGCAAGAGAGAGACGGAAAGTTACATACAAGGGATCTCCCATTAGATTGTCAAATGATTTCTCAACAGAAACACATCAGGCCAGAAAAGAATGGACGGAAATTTACAAAGTGATGCAAAGCAAAGGACTGAATCCAAGAATACTCTATCCAGCAAGGCTATCATTCAAACTTGAAGGGGAAATAAGAAGCTTCACAGACAAAAAAAGGCTAAGGGAGTTTATCACCACCAAGCCAGCAATGCAAGGAATGCTAAAGGGACTGGTATAAAAATAAGAAATAAAAAGCTCAGAAAGAAAACAGCCACACAAAAACAGAAATGCCTACAAACAAGTACCTTTCAATAATAACTTTAAACGTAAACGGACTAAATGCTCCAAACAAAAGACATCGAGTGGCTGAATGGATAAAAAAACATGACCCATACATCTGCTGTCTACAAGAAACCCACCTCATTAGAAGGGACTCACACAGACTGAAAGTGAAAGGATGGAAAAATATCTATCAGGCAAATGGAAAGGAAAAGAAAGCTGGGGTAGCAATACTTATATCGGACAAAATAGACCTCAAAGTGAAGGCCATAACAAGAGATAAGGAAGGCCACTTCATAATACTAAAGGGATCAATACAACAAGAAGATATAATCCTGGTAAACATATATGCACCCAATGCAGGAGCACCCAAATTCATAAAAAAACTCCTGGAAGATATCAAAGGAGACATCGACAACAATACAATCATAGTAGGGGACTTTAATACACCACTGACAGCACTGGATAAGTCCTCTAGACAAATAATCAGCAAAGATACAGCAATCCTAAATGACTCACTAGATCAGATGGACTTAATAGACATCTTCAGAACACTTCACCCGAAAGCCAGGGAATATACATTCTACTCAAATGCTCATAGGACATATTCAAAAATAGACCATATATTGGGTCACAAGCAAAGTATCCCCAAATTCAAGAAAATTGAAATCATAAAAAGCGTCTTCGCAGACCACGATGGCATAATATTAGAAATAAACTACAATAAAAACAACCCAAAATACTCAAACACCTGGAAGCTGAATAGCATGCTATTAAATATTGATTGGGTTACCAATGAAATCAAAGAAGAAATTCGAAACATCCTGGAAACTAATGACAATGAAAACACAACAATCCAAAACCTATGGGACACAATGAAAGCAGTCCTGAGAGGGAAGTTTATAGCTCTACAGGCCTATCTCAACAAACAAGAAAAAATGGTAGTAAATCATCTAACTCTACAACTCAAAGAATTAGAAAGAGAGCAACAAGAAAACCCCAGAGTGAGCAGAAGGAAGGAGATAATAAAGATTAGAGCAGAAATAAATGACATAGAGACCAAAAAAACAATACAGAAAATCAATGAAACCAAGAGCTGGTTCTTTGAAAGGATAAACAAGATTGACAAACCTCTAGCCAGACTCACCAAGAAGCAAAGAGAGAGGACCCAAATAAACAAAATCAGAAACGATAGAGGCGAAATAACAACAGACCCCACAGAAATACAAATGATTGTTAAAAAATACTATGGACAGCTCTACTCCAACAAACTAGACAACCTGGAGGAAATGGACAAATTCCTAGAAAAATACAACATTCCAAAACTCAATCAGGAAGAATCTAAAAATCTCAACAGGCCAATAACTATGGAAGAAATTGAAGCAGTCATCAAAAAGCTTCCAGCAAACAAAAGCCCAGGACCAGATGGCTTCACAGGGGAGTTTTACCAAACATTCAAGGAAGAACTAAAACCTATCCTCCTCAGACTACTACAAAAAATTCAAGAGGAAGGAACACTTCCAAGCTCATTCTATGAAGCCAGCATCACCCTAATACCAAAACCAGGTAAAGACAACACAATGAAAGAGAATTACAGGCCAATATCCCTCATGAACATAGATGCCAAAATCCTCAACAAAATCTTAGCAAATCGGATCCAGCAGTACATCAGAAAGATCATACACCATGACCAAGTAGGATTTATCCCAGGGATGCAAGGATGGTACAATATCCGCAAATCAATAAACGTGATACATCACATAAACAAATTGAAAGAAAAAAACCACATGGTCATATCAATTGATGCAGAAAAAGCATTTGACAAAATTCAACACCCATTTTTGATAAAAGCTCTCAGCAAGGTGGGAGTAGAAGGATCATACCTCAACATAATAAAAGCCATATATGACAGGCCCACAGCCAACATCATACTCAATGGACAAAAACTAACACCATTTCCCCTAAGAACAGGAACAAGACAGGGATGCCCCCTCTCACCACTCCTGTTCAACATAGTACTGGAAGTGTTAGCCATTGCAATTCGGCAAGAAGAAGAAATAAAAGGCATCCAAATTGGAAAAGAGGAAGTAAAACTGTCCTTATTTGCAGACGACATGATATTATACATACAAAACCCTAGAGACTCCATCAAAAAGCTACTGGACTTAATACATGAATTTGGCAATGTAGCAGGATACAAAATTAACCCCAAGAAATCCGAGGCATTTCTATACACCAATAGTGAACTTTCAGAAAGAGAGATTATAAAAACAATACCGTTTACCATCGCACCAAAAAAATTAAGCTACCTAGGAATAAACTTAACTAAAGAGGTAAAAGACCTCTACTCAGAAAACTACAGGACGTTGAAAAAAGATATAGAGGAAGACATAAACAGATGGAAGAACATACCGTGTTCATGGATTGGTAGAATCAACATCATTAAAATGTCCATACTACCCAAAGCAATCTATAAATTCAACGCACTTCCCATTAAAATACCAACGGCATACTTCAGAGATCTAGAACGAACTCTCCAAAAATTCATCTGGAATAAAAAAAGACCCCGAATAGCTGCAGCAATCCTGAAAAAGACCAAAGTAGGTGGGATCTCAATACCAGATATCAAGATGTATTACAAAGCCACTGTTCTCAAAACTGCCTGGTACTGGCACAAGAATAGGCATATAGATCAATGGAATAGAATAGAGAACCCAGAAATCGGCCCGAACCAATATGCTCAATTAATATTTGACAAAGGAGGCAAGAACATACAATGGAGCCAAGATAGTCTCTTCAATAAATGGTGTTGGGAAAATTGGACAGATATATGCAAGAAAATGAAACTAGACCACCAACTTACACCATACACAAAAATAAACTCAAAATGGATAAAGGACTTAAATGTACGACAGGAAACCATAAAAATTCTAGAAGAATCCAAAGGCAACAAAATCTCAGACATATGCCGAAGCAGTTTCTTCACTGATACAGCTCCTAGGGCACTTGAAACGAAAGAGAAAATGAACAAATGGGACTACATCAAAATAAAAAGCTTCTGCACAGCAAAAGAAACCATCAACAAAACAACGAGAAAACCCACTGTGTGGGAAAACATATTTGCCAATGTCATATCTGATAAGGGCCTAATCTCCAAAATTTATAGGGAACTCATACAACTTAACAAAAGGAAGATAAACAATCCAATCAAAAAATGGGCAAAGGACCTAAATAGACACCTTTCAAAAGAGGACATTCAGAAAGCCAAGAGACATATGAAAACATGCTCAAAGTCACTAATCATCCGAGAGATGCAAATCAAAACAACAATGAGGTACCATCTCACACCTGTCAGACTGGCTATCATCAACAAATCAACAAACGACAAGTGCTGGAGAGGATGTGGAGAAAAAGGAACACTTGTGCACTGCTGGTGGGAATGCAGACTGGTGCAGCCACTATGGAAGACAGTATGGAGTTTCCTTAAAAAACTGAAAATGGAACTCCCATTTGACCCTGTGATCCCACTTCTAGGAATATATCCCAAGAAACCAGAAACACCAATCAGAAAGGATATATGCACCCCTATGTTCATAGCAGCACAATTCACCATAGCTAAGATCTGGAAACAGCCTAAGTGCCCATCAGTAGATGAATGGATCAGAAAACTGTGGTACATCTACACGATGGAATACTATGCTGCTCTAAAAAGGAAGGAACTCTTACCATTTGCAACGTCATGGATGGAACTGGAGAGCATTATGCTAAGTGAAATAAGCCAGTCAATGAAGGAAAAATACCACATGATCTCACTCATTCATGGATAATAGAGACCATTATAAACTTTTGAACAATAATAGATACAGAGGCAGAGCTGCCTCAAACAGATTGTCAAACTGCAGCAGGAAGGCCGGGGAGGGTTGCGGGGCAGGAGGTAGGGGGGTAAGAGATCAACTAAAGGACTTGTATGCATGCATATAAGCATAACCAGTGGACATAAGACATTGGGGGATAGGGGAGGCTAGGGGACTGTCTAGGGCGGGGGGATAAAATGGACACATATGTAATACCCTTTGTAATACTTTAAGCAATAAAAAAAAGAAGAAGAAAATAAAGATAGAAGATATCAACAACAAAAAATAATAATAATAAATAAATAAATAAATAAATAAATAAATAAATAAAAAACGTATTAATATGTGTCCTGCGCTCTACTACACTGGTAGAACGTATAAATACATAAAACGTGTAAACACGTTTCCCACATACAATGTGTTAAGAACAAAGCTTCTGTAAATATCCATATACAAGTTCCTGTGTAAAAATGTTTTTATTTCTCTGGGATATATTCCTAAGAGTGCAATTGGTAGTATATATATATATATATATATATATATATATATATATATATATATATTAGTTGCATTTCAAGTTTTTAAAGAAATTGCTAAAGTTTTTCCAGAAAGGTATACCATTTTACATTTCTACCAGAAATGTGTGAATGATCCAGTTTCTCTGCATCTTTGGCAGCATTTGATGTTTTATTTATTTATTTATTTTAACCATTGGTGTGTAGTGATAGCTCATGGTAGTTTAATTTGTATTTCCCTGATGACTCTTGATATTGAACATCTTTTCTTATGCCTATATGACATCTGTATCTCCTCTTAAGTGATATGTCTATTCATGTCTCCTGCTTATCTTAAAATTGCATTGTTTTTGATTATTGAGATTTTGAAAATTCCATATATATTCCATATACATATATTCTAGATACTAGCCTCTTTTTTTTGAGTGTGTAGTTTGCCAATATTTTCTCCCACTGTGTAGTTTATTCTTTCATTCTGGCTCACATGACTTTTACAAAGCAAAAGCTTTTTTTTTCTTTTCTTTCTTTTTCTTTTTTTTTTTGAGGAGGTCAATTTATTAATTTTTTTTTATGGACTGTGTTTTGGTGTCAAGTCTAAGAATTATTTGCCTAGTTATAGGTTCCAAAGATTTCTCCTAAGTGTGTTTATGGATATCTTATAATGTTGTGTTCTATATATGTCTGTGATCCATTTTGCATTACTTTTCATATAAGATGCGAGATTTTGTTTTGAATTTTATTTATTTTTCTGCCTATGGATGTCCAATTGCTCCAGCACCATTTGTTCTTGTTGTTTTTTTTTTAATATATTTTTATTGATTTCAGAGAAGAAGGGAGAGGGAGAGAGAGATAGAAACATCAATGATGAGAGAGAATCATTGATTGGCTTTCTCCTGCCCGTCCCACACTGAGGATCAAGTCGAAACCTGGGCTCACACCCTGACTTGGAATCCAACCCTAACCTCCTGGTTCATAGGTCGATGCTCAATCACAGAGCCATGCCAGCTAGGCTCCAGCACCATTTGTTGAAAGGCTTTTTCTCTCCTGGTGTCTCTCTCATTTAGTTGCTTTTGTTTCTCTGTCCAAAACTAATTGGCCATAATTGTGGGACTGTTTTTGGTTTCTCTATTTTGTTCCATTGATCTATCTTCTGCCCCTCCACCAATACCGTACTGTCTTGATAACCATAGCTGAATAGTAGGCCACAAAAACAGAAAGAGTAATTTCTCCTAATTTCTCCCTCTTTTTTAAAATTGTTTTGGCTATTTTCCTTACACTATAAATTTTAGAATAAGCTTGTCTATCTCAACAAGAAACCTTGCTAAGGTAATGGTGTAAATTATGTTAAACATATATCAATCTAGGAAGAATCTGACATCTTTACTATGTTCCACCTGAATACTTGCACTTTTAAAGCATCAATTTGGGAATTCATTTATAAAATTCAAAGGTACATAATATAATTAACAAAATGAAAGATAAAATTAATATTGTTAGCAGATAAAATATTAACGTTAATCAACACTATTATTCCAATATAGTAAAAAAAAAAAAAAAAAAAAAGAACCGAATAGGACAATTCGCAAAATAAAATTTAAAAGTCCAACCACACTAATAATCAATGGGATGCAAATTAAAACTAAAATAAAATAATAATTATACCTTAAAATCTGACAGATATTTTAAAGAAAAATGCTCAGGGCTGAGTGATTAATATGAAGTGAAGCAAGCTTTCTATTTAGTATAATGGGTATAAATATTCTGCAAAGCCACTTGAGAATGTCAAGAATTTAAAAAGGCATTCTCTTTATCCCAGTGTTTTCATTTATAGTATACTATCTTTATGAAAATAATCGGAAATGCAACTGGCATTTTATATACAAAAATGTACATCACAACATTAATTGTAATAGTGCAAAGGAGAGAAAAAACTAAATGTCCAAAAATCTAAATTGTTAAACTAATGCATAGCCATATGATACAGTATTATGCAGCTGTTAATAAATTATGTATTTGATGAATTTAGTGGCATAATTGTTCACCACATGGTACTACTAAGCCATAAAAATATATATAAAGTATGTTAATGAATACCATTCAAAAATATTTTTAAAGTATATTTCTGTATGGAAAAATAAACTGTTAAGAAATCCTATACAGTGGGGCCTTGACTTACGAGTGTCCCGACCAACGAGTTTTTCGAGATACGAGCCGTCTCTCGGCCGATTTTTTGCTTTGAGTTGCAAGCTAAAATTTGGGTTACAAGCCAGCTTCAGATACCCCACCACTAGTTGGCGCAGCAAACATCAAAGTGAATGCCACAACATCAGCCCAGCATCACGTGTCTCACTCGTTCACTTTATGATTTAACATACGAGTAATTTGAGTTACGAGCTCCGTCATGGAACGAATTAAACTCGTAAGTCAAGGACCCACTGTATAATAAAGAGTTAATATGCAAATTGCCATCACGCCCTCACACAAGATGGCCGCCCCCATGTGGTCAAAGATGGCCGCCACAAGATGGCCAGCAGGGAAGGGCAGTTAGGGATGACCAGGCTGGCAGGGGAGGGGAGTTGGGGGCGACCAGGCTGGCAGGAGAGGGAAGTTGGGGGCAATCAGGCTGGCAGGGGGAGGCAGTTGGAGGCGACCAAGCCTGCAGGGGAGGGCAGTTGGGTGCAACCAGGCTGGCAGGGGAGGGCAGTTGGGGGCAACCAGGCCAGCAGGAGAGGGCAGTTAGGGATGACCAGGCTGGCAGGGGAGGACAGTTAGGGGTGATTGGGCCAGCAGGGGAGCAGTTAGGCATTGATCAGGCTAGCAGGGGAGTGGTTAGGGGGTGATCAGGCAGGCAGGCAGGCAGGTGAGCAGTTGGGACATCCCCCAAGGGGTCCCAGATTGGAGAGGGTGCAGGCTGGGCTGAGGGACACCCTTCCACACACACCCCCCCCCCGTGCAAGAATTTCATGCACCGGGCCTCTAGTTACAGAAATAATAACATTTGTCAAATTTGAATCATTTTTCCTTTTTACACTTCTCTATTGTATGCCTTTTCTACAATAAACATGTATCAATTTCATAATCAGAAAAATATTCATTAATAAAGTAACAACCAATTTTAATCATAGGCCTAATTTTCCTCATTCAGCTTATAAGCTGATGCAGCATTGGCCTACTTATGAAGTATTTCTGAAGGTTCATTGTGTGGGAGTGGGAAAATCTAAAACCCTCAATAAATAAGTAGAAATATTTTTTTTTTCCTCAAGGACTGTTTCAGGAATGAATTGCCCTACTAAAACTTGGAAAGACTGAAATGAATAATAAAAAATAGCACTAATGTAAAGTTTTCCCCAATAGAAAATAATGCTCTTTTTTAGGGCCTGTATATGTCCCACAACTAGAGAGAGCTGGAAGTAAGGTAAGGCACACATCAGCCACCCCCACACTCTAACTGGAAATTGAGTCATGCAAAGATTGGTGGCCTATTCCATAAATGTTTTATAACTCTGCCAGAGTGGACTCACACAGTTTAAAAATAAAAATCACTGATATTAAATTATACCAAAATGAAAAGTTAAAGCACAATTCAAAGCATTAAAAGTGCAGGCCTCATTAACATCCTAACCTCACTCAACAATTTAGCTTAGCAATTTAAAATAAAATTCAGGTCATCTTGAATTGCTGACTTTGAAGATACTTATAATCAGGTTAACCTAAAGTTATTGTCTAAAATTGGTTGTTACTTTATTAGTAAATATTTTTTCTGATTATAAAACTGACAGATGTTTATTATAGGAAAGACAGACAGTACAGAGCAGTATAAAAAGAAAAAATGATTCAAATTTTACAGTGTTGACAATGTTATTATTTTTATAATTTCCCAAGTTTTATTTTTCCATTCAAAAATATGTTTTAGAAATATTTTTGGAATTGTATTATGTTAACATATTTGTATATAGCTTTTTTGGTCAAGAGCGTGTGGTGAACAATTATGCCACTAAATTCATCAAATGCATAATTTATTAACAGCTGCATAAAACTGTATCAAATGGCTATATGGACATTTAGTTTTTTCTCTCCTTTTCATTATTACAATTAATGTGATGGACATTTTTGTACATAAAATGTCAACTACATTTCTGATTTTTTTCATTAACATAGTATATGAAAATGAAAACACTGGGATTAAGAGTGTGAAATAGATATCATTAATAGTTAGGCTGGGACAATAAATGTAAACTACAACAGGCTGGGCAAATCAATGTATGACTGATGAAAAAACTGTCATCTAATCACATTGCATACACAGTTCAACATCATACAGAAGTTGGTTCTGTATTAAATTAACAAATAAATAATTATGTATCAGTACAATATACAAAATTAACAGAGAAATTCTTAACAATGGAGTATTCAATTACCATATAAACATTACTACTTAAATTTTTTTGTAATGATAAGTATGTTAGAGATAAATGCTAAACTGGTAAAACTTTGGGTCTAAGGCAAACACATGTGGATGAGCAAGCACATCCACATTAAGTTTAAGGCAATACAAAAAAAAAAATCTATAGTATTTAGAAATAGCACCCCCTGCATGATTTAGCCTTCATGGGCCTTCTCAATTCACATGACCTTCACCACATTGTCCCCAAAAATTCAATTCTATGGCCAGACCCTGAAATCATTCAAACTCCAAAATATGCATTTTAATGCTTTCTCACAATAAACAACCATATTCCAGGCCTATAATTCCTTCAAAATCTATCCTTCTGCATCACTGAAACTGTCAATTCTTTGAGCATGTTCTCCCCCTCCTTTTTATTGAATTTATTGGGGTGACATGGATTAACAAAAGTATACAGGGTTCAGGCGAATAATTCTAGAACATATCATTTGAATACTGTATTATGTGTTCATCACCCCAAGTCAAGTCTCCTTCCATCACCATTTATGCCCCCTATACCCTCTTCCACTTCCCCCCACACACTGCTTCCCCTGGCAAGCCCCACAGTATTATCCCTGTCCATGAGTTTTCACTCTTTTTTTTTTCTCAATTTCTCAATCCCCCCACCAAGTCCCTCTAATTCCCCCAACAGCTGTCAGCCTGCTCTCTACTCAGGGGAGAGTAAATTACTTATTGTTCTAAGCAACTGTATCTTTTTCAACTCACTTCTTGGAGTTGAAAAAGAATTGAAAAAAAGTACTTCTTCCTGGCCCCTTCCGATGTTTTGGCTGGACTTCCTTTACTGGAAGTAAATAGACCCACAAATAAGGTGCTAGACAATGTCCTATCACTCCCACCCACTTCTAGTTTCACCCCAGCACTGCTTCACACCTTTTGGAATATTTTCTCTAACACAGAAAAACTACAGAGGGTATACTTAATTTTCCCTGAATTAGCAGGACCTCATAACCTGGGAGAACTGGCCTTGGCTGTTATCTATGACCCACTAGAGTTGGAGACCACGCATTTTATTGTTCCACTTGTTATAAGGAACTAAAATGGTTCAAGTTCATAATTTTCTGTCCACAGCACTACTTGACTTCTGCTTGATTCCCAAAACCTGGGGAGGGGAGAGTGGGACCAACAGAGAGCAAGGGGTATGTGCTAGCCTCTCTGCCAATACCACTTTTGCTAGTCAACATTTCCCATCCTCCCAGTACCCCTAAACTTCCTTCCCCACTCTACTGGGTTAGTATGTCTACCTCTGTTTCAGACTCTGAAGAAGGGTCAGGCCATACAGAGGGAATACAGGTGGACACAAGCCTCCCCTCCAATGTCCAATCTACCACATCAATCTCTTCCTCTTCAAGGCTGGCAGGGAGTGGGTCCAACAGCTCAGAGTTGCTAAATACCTCCTTGCCTGGTTCTGGATCAGGGTACAGTACCTCTTCTGTAGTTAGGGACACTTCCAACCTAGTCTCCATCCAGTTAGAACAGGCAGGTGAGAGGTCCCCATAGGACATTTGGGGAGAGTCAAGGAAGTCATTGTGGAGAAGTTTGTCTCTCTGACCATTCAGTGGCTGGGAGCTGGTAATATGTTGGTCTTGAATCAAAGAGCATCCTACTGAAAGCACCTGTCCTTCATTAATCTTAGAGGGTATGACAAGGGGGATAAAGGGTTCAACTGGCTCTTTGTTCTCACCAACAGGTTCCTTTTCCAATCTTTTGCACTCCCTAGACCAGAATTCCATGTCTGGTAAATACCATTCTTCCTCTTTGATCCAGTTCTTCCCTGTTTCTGTCAGATGATAACTAGGGGTCCTACAATCCTTTGCCCTTGGACTCTCCAAAGATCCTATAGGTGGCTCAACGTCTGAGCCACATGGCATGAACTCCAGGATCTCCTCCAGCTCGCTGGTGGCAGCAACACTTGTGATCGGGTACTCCTCAGTTTCACAGGTCTGCCCCAATAGGGCTGTGTCAAATGCATATGGCTCTCTGCAGTCAATATCAAACCTAGGTTCCTTCCCTACCACCTCTGGACTGGACCCAAACTTGGACTTCACCACTGGGTGGTCTGGGGAGAGGCTACCAGAGAGCAGAATGTCTTGTAGCCCAGAGCACACTGGGGAGTCCTGGCACTGGTCTATTCTAGTAGATAGCATTTCCTGCTGGTTAACTGAGGATGGCTGAGTCCTTGGAGGCTCTCCTGAGTCCCTAGGTTCTAGGACATGAAGACTACCTTGAGAGGTTTTGAGGGGAGGCTCTTGCACCACCTCCCAGTGGGTCCCATTGACAGTCCTCCTCAGTTTCATTCTCCCAATCTTCCCTTTGTTGGCAGAGTCTGAGTTAGGTGCCCTGACTTCAGGACTCCACTTCTTACTCCCACCTGTCTTTCCCAGACCAGATGAGCTTGGGGTGCTCTGTAGAGGACGAGCTCTCCCTGACTTATGCTTGTCCTTCAGTGCTTTATTTATATTCTTCTGTCGCCAAAGATGTCGGCCAGGATCTGTAGGCCCTGAGCTGCGTCCACTTAAAATGCTGGAAGGTTTGGATGTACAGACATCAGGTGATGGCTTTGAACGAATCAGCCTGATCTTTATGGGCAATAGTCGCTTACCCTCAGAGGGGTACAAGCTGGGTGAAGAATGCTCTGTAGGATCAAGGGCAGGGTCACTCTTGTTCTCTTTAGATTCTTGACTGTGGCTTGATGGTGAAGAGTTTTCTTCTTGTGGAGCTGGGCAGACTCTGGCCTTCCTCTTGAGCAGAAGAGTGCCAGACAAGTTCTTTGCATTATGTCCACTGCTCTTGTCCTGGGGTCCCTCATCCTTCCCCAACAACTTCAATCGCACTGCCCCAAGAGGACAAAGAGTCTGGGTAACAGGCAGTAAAGTTCGAGAGCAGTGGCTGGATGGCACCACCCTGGCAGAGATTGGTGCAGCACTTGGAGGTTGTAAGCACTCCCGGTTCAGTCTTTGGCCCTGAGGGGCCTTCACCAACTTCCCACCCTCTAGCTGAAGGGATTCCAGCTCACATACACGGAGCTGGCGGGCAGCAGAAAGCACATCCTGGGCTTCTTCTTGAGATACTTCTATCTCTGAGGTATACAGGAAGTCCACCAGCTTCCTAAGTGTCCTGATCTTCAGGCCTCCCAGCTGCAACACCACCTGACAACCCTGAGCTGGCCTCTCCCGTTCCAGCTGCTCTGTGAAGAAGGGGCTGCAGGCAGACAAGATGCAGCGGTGGGCTGGGACTACCTCACCTTCTGCCTGCAGGAGGACATCACAGAACACCCCACTCCGTTGCTGGCGATAAAGCTGCAGAAAAGCCAACTGGAGGAACTGGGGATCCCGGTATATGATTTTGGGGCTGGCGGAAGAACACATGTTGGTCTATTAACAAACCAAGGTTTTCCCAGGTCAGTATCTGCACAGCTGGTGTTCCTTTCCAGGATGCAGTTTTCTGTCAGGGGGCACCGAGGATCTGTCAGGGGGCACCGAGTCAACGTCAAACGGGACTAGCTCTGCAGCAGCAGTTGCCCCTGCCGTCCGCTCTGTGCTTGGGCCCTCTGTCCAGCCTACCTTGTTTCCTCCCAACGTCCAGCCTCGCAACAGGAAGATGATCCAAAAAACAGCACAGGTAGGTGAGTCGCCTGAGGTTCAGAACCAAGGGAATCGGAGTAGGCGCGGAGAAAGCAGGCCTTCAGGGAAGGTGCGCACAGCTGGGCACCCTGGCCCAACTCCTCAGCTGGGAACGCTTCAGAAGCCGGAAAGCAGGGTTCGCCCTCACCACCAGCTCCCGCAGCCACGCTCCTCTGGCGCCCACTTCCCACCGAGGTCCAGCACCTTCCCGCACTGGTGGGAGGTGGTGACTGCGAGGACGGGAGGCGAGACTGCGGTGCGAACACCTGGGCTGCTGCACTCGCGTTCCTTTGCCCGCCCACGCCCTTCCGGCTCGCCAGCTCTCGGGCTTAGTCAGCAGGGATCCCTCAGCCCCATTGGCCGAAGGCTCCTGGGACAGCCAATCACAAGAGGAGGGGCGGTTTGGTGGAAGGCTGTCTCCAGGGTCTTGAGAGCCGGGGAAGGAAGGTCAGCGGGAGAGGTGGGGGAGGAAGCCTGCCAGCAGCCCGCCTCTCAGTCAGCCTCTCCGATTGGTCAGGCTTCAGGGCGCTTGAAGGACCCGTCCGCCTTCTCTCTGAAGAGGCTGCAAATGGCGGCAGCCCTTCTCTAGGTTTAATGGAGGGCGAGTCCCCGGATGGCTCTCCTCGCACCTCGCCCCTCAGTCTCTCTAGATACCTCCTAGGCCAGGGATGTTCTGGGACAAGGTCCCTGGGCTAGTTTCCGAATTCTAGTTTTCCCCACATTCCACGCAGTCTTGGCGAACTACTGACGAGAGGGGTGGCGGAACTTCCTGTGGGGAGTGGCCTCCGGTGTCCTGACACAATGGTTTGTTCAGCGCACTTCCTGACTGGAAACAGCTGTTTTCAGGGATGATATGAAACAGTAAATGACCTCAAGATTATAAACATTTAGCAAGAATGCCAACCCACGTTATCGATATGGGCAGCAAGTCTTTCCCTGTGTGTTCGGCCCTGGATCCTGGCTGTGGTTAGATGGCACCTGGTGTCCAAGGCGGGAAGAAAGTGGCTCAACCCAAAGACATTGACGACAAAGTGAGGAAGTGAAAGACACAGGCCCCGCTGAGGCCAGCAGGGCGCAGAAGAGGAAGGCACCCAAGAAAAGGGGGCCCTGCAAAGGGACAAGACATGGAGGGGTGAGTAGTACGTTTGCACTCAAATATGTCTTCATTGGTATCTGATACTTTTTCAAAAAGGATTTGAGGTAGTTGACTGAACTATGGAGGACTGGAGGGGGAGCTGAGCATTTCCAAGTCAGTTCATAGTCTCTCTAGTTGGAGGCCTCTGCTCCTAAGTTGGAAAAAGAAAGGAGAACAAAAGACATTTTCTGTTGCAATTGTCATATTTTGAAGAGGAAGCAGTTTGTGAAAGGACAAAACTTAACAGGACAGGTTTTAGATGTTTGTCTGCAGCACATAGATACACAAAAAAGCAAGCAAGTAAAAAAAAAAAAAAGGAAGGCAAAACAGAACTTGTTTATGGCATCTGATGCTGTAGAATCAGAATGGGATTAGGCAGTGGAGTACCAGCACAGTTATAGGTGAGTCTGTGGAGTTCTAAAACAAAAATATAAATATTCTATCCCTTCATGAATATGTTGTTATCAGGATTAGTAGAGAGGACTTACTTCTTGGTTGTTCTTTTTAATTCAATACCATTTTAGTTAAATTGTGTATTAGTAGAATTTCTAAGGGGAATTTAAAATGGCCATCCTACCAAGGGCTTCAAAAATGACAAACTTTGGATGGTAATGTGTAGCCACCAGAGAGTAGAAAGGGGTAAAAATTATTTTGTTTTCCTCTGTATAAATAGTCAGTGTTTTTTTGTAATTAATTTTTTTCATTTCTTCTTGATACTAATAGTTTTAGTCTAGTTTAGAAGTAGAGCCATGATAGCACAACACTCTGCCCCATATAAGAATTTTATATATTTCACTTTAAAATACAATTCTATTTCCTAGGCCTTCCCTAATGTTTCATCATTTAATGATACCTTGTTTTTCTTTGTATGTAAGTGGTAACAGTTGTGGATGGGAAAGTTAAAATTTGAGAGTTACAAACCCAACCACTGAATGTAAGATTCAATGCATATAAAAAAATACAACAACAACAAAACACACATACACAAAACCAACAACACTGTCTCTAAATATATTTTCAATCCATTGACTTCTCTCCATTTTTACTGCTACCACTGTAGTGAAGTGCTTATCACCATCACTTGACCTTCAAACTAATTTCCTTGCTTTCAATTTTGTTCCCTCCTTAATCCATTTGTCACATAAGTAGCCTGATCTTTTATAAAAATGTGAGTTAGATCATATCATTCTGCAATTTAAAACCCTCATAGACTTTCCCCTACCTAAGAATAAAATCAAAAGTCTTTTTTCTAACATATAGAACCCTTCGTATTCTCATTCTTGCCCATCTCTCCCTCTTCATTTGCAACAGCTCTGATGGATCCAGCGTGTTTCAACTCCACACTTTAGAGCTTTGGCATTAGTAGTTACCATTGCTTATATCGTCTCATGGTTGGCTACCTCTTACCATTAAGATTTCAATTTAATTGTCACCTCTCCAAGCAGTTTGTCCCTGACATCCAATCTAAAATAAACCACAAGTCATTCTCACCAGTATATTTTAAATCTCTGCATAGTCCTCCATCTGACATCTTACCTATTAATCTTCTCCCTCAACCCACTAGAATATAACCTTTTTAAGACAGGAAACATATCTATCTTATTGTTCTTTTTAAATTAAATTTATTGGGGTGGCGTTGGCTAATAAAATTTTATAGGTTTCAAGTATACAATTCTATAATACATTATGTGTATACTGTACTGTATTTATCACCCCAAATTGTGTCTCCTACCATCACCAGTTACCTCGTCCCTTCATCCCCTCCTCACCCCACGTTACTCTGGCAATCACCATACTGATGTTGGTGTCCATGAGTCTTTCCTTTTTTCTATGCTTAATCCCTTCACTCATCTCACTCAGCCCCCACTATGCCCTCCCTCTGACAGTTCTCAGTCTGTTTTCTGTGGGTCTCTCTCCTCTTTGTTAGTTTATTTTGTTCATTATATTCCACAAATAAGTGAAATCATATGGTACTTGTCCTTCTCTGACTGGCTTATTTCACTTAACATAGTGCTCTCCAGGTCCATCCATACTGTTGCAAAGGGTAAGATTTCCTACTTTTTATGGCTGAGTAGTATTCCATTGTGTAAATGTACCTGGCTTTGTTATCCACTCATCTACTGGTGGGTACTTTTGCTGCTTCCAAATCTTGGCTATCCCATATAATAAAAGCCTAATATGCAAATTGTCCCCTTGACCAGGAGTTTGACCAGGAGTTCGACCAGGGGGCAGGGCCAGTGGAAGGGAGGCCCCCCCAGCTGGCGGCAATGGTGGCAGGCAGCCCAAAAAAGAGAGGCCCCACCAGCCAGCAGTGATGGCCGTGGCAGGCGGCCAGGGGAAAGGAGCGGTGGTGGTGGCTGGCAGCCAGGGGAAAGGAAGTGCCCTGGCTGGCAGCCAGCAGGTTCTAGGGACCCTACCCATGCACAAATTTCATGCACTGGGGCTCTAGTTGTAAATAACGCTGCAAGGAATGGAGGGATGCATATCTTCTTTCACATGTTTTGGGTTTCTTTGAATATATTTCCAGAAGTGGAATCATTGGGTCATAAGGCAGTTCCATTTTTAATTTTTTGAGGTAACCCCATACTGCTTTCCACAGTGGCTGCACCAATCTGCATTCCCACCAACAGTGCACAAGGGTTCCCTTTTCTCCACATCCTCGCCAACACTTGTTTTTTGTTGATTTATTGATGGTGGCCATTCTGACAGGTCTGAGGTGATATCTCATTGTGGTTTTAATTTGCATTTCTCTGATGATTAGTGATGTTGAGCATCTTTTCATATGTCTGTTGACCATCTGTATGTCCTCTTTGGAGAAGTGTCTATTCAGGTCCTTTGTCCATATTTTAAGTGAATTGTTTACTGTTTTGATGTTGAGTTGAAAAAGTGTCATAGTTTCTTAATGTAGCAGGCTAGAGATACTTTTAAGGGCCAAGCCAAAAGTAGGTTACATCACGTTCACCCATGTTTCATTGGTCTTTCCTGAGTTATATGACCTTTATCTAATTTCAAGTAAGGCAGGGAAACATAGGTTTCCTGTGTTTCCAGGAAGAGGAAATTATATTGGTGAGCATGTGGCCAAGTCTTTGTCATTGTATAACTTTAACTTTCAATATAGTTAACTCTCTTGCCACTTGTTATTCTCCTGCAACTAGTTATTCAGGACATATCTTTTGAGAGAACATGATTCATCCCACAACACCAGGAAACCAGGATCTTAGGGTAAGGGGATGTCATAGTCTCTTCTCATTAATCATAAACAGACTTGAAAACTGTACACATGGGTAGACAATTCACAAATGAATTGGGTCAAATGGGCAGATGGAAATAAAGGTGGCCTCACAAGTATTCAAAGAAATACAAATTTTAAAAATAAGACACTATTTTCACCTATAAAATTAACAAAGACTAAAATATAAACTTACCTAATAGTAGACAAACATGTAAATTAACCATCCCTCTGCTATGCTCACCAGCCAATCAGGAGAGTATGTAAATCAACCCAACAAAGATGGCGATTAATTTGCATATGTAGGCTGAAGCCGAGGAGCGAAGACTGAAGGCCCTGGCCAGAGGAGCAAAGGCCTGGGTCCCAGGTCCCGGAAGAAAACCGGTGCTGGCTGCCAGGAGAAGGGAAGGCCTATTGCACAAATCTCTTCATGCAACAGGCCTCTAGTACTAAATAAGAAAGAGGATGCAGTTAAATTCAGCCAAGGGAAGCAGTGGCAATGTTGGAGGCAAATGCCCAGATGTACAATTATCCTGAAGGAAAATTCAGAAATAAGTATCAAAAATATTTATTTAAATCATTCAAGAAATATTTATTGAATATTAGCTAAGCAATGGGCACTGTTCTCAGTCCTCTAATCTATTAATTCCACTTTTGGAAATGTATCCAAAGAAAATTAGTGGAAATGCAGCCATATTTATGTACATGGAATCTACTGCAATGTGAAAACAGCATAAATGGCTGACAGTAGGGAAGTGATTAAATAATTTATGCTACATCTATATTTTAAAAGATATGGAATAATAGAAGAAAAAATTGAAGGTTAGTGAAGTCTAGGAAATCCTATTAGTATAATTTTATAGAAGAAGATAATAAAAAGATGCAGTTATAGTATGATTCTGATTTCTGCATATATACATTTATATTCAGATAACATATTTATTTACTATCAGATATGTGCTAGGACATATAAAGAGAGAATTTGTAAGATCTCTGAATATAGGTCAAATGGTATTTTTCCCAATATTGTTTCTCTACTACACAGAAATTGCTGAAGAACAGACCAGCATATAGTAGAGTACTTTGTGCTATAGTCATGAATAAAAATGTGCCCTAATATATAATGGAATAATAAAAGTGAGAAAGAAAGTGTAATTTCAGTTTCAAGTACTTTCCCAAGTCCTTCTGCTCAAGCCTCTCCCCACCAAAAGAAATGGAAACCTTGCCCTAACAGGTTTGGCTCAGTGGAGAGATCATCAGCCTACGGACTGAAGGGTCCCAGGTTCAATTCCAGTCAAGGGCATGTACCTTCATTGCAGGCACATCCCCAGTAGGGGGTGTGCAGGAGGCAGCTGATCAATGTTTCTCTCTCATTCATGTTTCTAACTCTCTCTCCCTTGCCCTTCCTCTCTGTAAAAAAATCAATAAAATATATTTAAAAAGAAATGGAAACCTTGAGAGCCTCCTATCTGGTTGCCCTACATTTGCTTGTTTCCCTGTATAATCCATCTTCCACTTAACCTGTTGTTGTGATCTTCCCAAAATCCAAATTTGACTATGTCATGTCATTGTTTAAAATCCCTTCCATGTTCTTCAAAGAGGATATACAAATTGCCAATAAGCACATGGAAAGATGTTCAACATCACTAATAATTAGGAAAATGCTAATCAAAACTACAATTATTTGCCACCTCACACCTATTAGGATAGCTACTATAAATAAAAATAAAAAACAGAAAACAACAAGTCTTGTGGAGGAGGTGGAGAATATGAAACCCTTGTCCACTATTAATGGAAAATTAAAATGGTGCAGCCACTGTGGAAAACAGTATGGCAACAGTTACTCAAAAAATTAGAAGTAGAATTACCATATGATCTGGAAATTCCACTTCTGGGTACATAATCAAAATAAGTTGAAAGCAGGATCTCAATGAGAAATTCATCTATATATTGATAGCAGCAATATTCACAACAACTAAAAGGTAGAAGCAACCCAAATGTCTATCAACAGCTGAATGGATAAACAAAATGTGGTAGATACAATGAAATATTTTTCAGCCTGAAAAAAGAAGGAAATTCTGACACATGCCACAATATGGATAAAGCTTGAGGACATTATGCCAAGTGAAATACCCAGTCACAAAAAGACAAATATTGTATGAGTCCAGTTATTATGAGGTACCTAGAGTAGTCAAATTTATAGAGACAGAAAGTAGATATTTAACGGATACAGAGTTTCATATTTGCAAGATGGAAAGAGCTCTGGGGATTGATGGCATACCAATGTGAATGTATCTAACACTACTGAATTATACACTTACAAAATGGTTAAGATGATAAATTTTTTATCACAATTAAAAATAAAACTTTTTAAAAATCTCTTTCACCACCAGCAGGATAAATTTGAAATTATATAGAGCTATATACAAAGATCTCCATGGCTAACCTCTTCCCTCTGTGGAAGAAGTGAGCATAACAAAAAGCATGAGGCTATATTTAAGTTTCAGGAGAAAAAAGTCAAGTACCATTTTATTTTCAAACTAGAGGCCCAGTGCACAAAAATTTATGCACTGGGGGGGTCCCTCAGCCCGACCTATGCTCTCTTGCAGCCTGGGTGAGGGGCTGATGGCTGTTTGCAGGCTGGTCAAGCTCCCCCCAGTGGGGACCCTCACCCCACGGAGGTTTGGCCTGCCTGGGTAAGGGGCTGATGGCTGTTTTCAGGCTGGTCACACCCCCTTTACGGTGGGGGGTCCCCACTAAGGTGCCTGGCCAGTCTGGGTGAGGGGCTGAGGGCCGTTTTCAAGCTGGCCAAGCCCCCCAGCAACGGAAGCTCCCAGCCTCTCCTTTTTTTCTTTTTCTTTTTTGAAACTTTGTAGCTTTGAGAGGAGCTCAGAGCCGGCCAGGGCGGGCGGGAGGGAAGCCTGCTCACTCCAGCTCTGTGGCTGGCTGGCTCGGCCAGCTGAAAGCAGGTATCTGGGGTTTATTTACCTTCTATAATTGAAACTTTGTTGCTTTGAGTGGAGCTCAGAGCCGGGAAGCTTGGCTTTCTCCATCATTGGGGCAACCAAGCCTCCTGCTTGCTCCAGCTTTGTGGCTGCCAGTCGCCATCTTGGTTGGGTTAATTTGCATATAGTAACTCTGATTGGCTGGTGGGCGTGGCTTAAGGCATAGCAAAGGTACAGTCAATATGCATGTTTGTCTTTTATTAGTGTAGATGTATCCTGCAGTGAAAAAATAGAGTAGAATGACTTATAATAAGAAAATCACAAACTGAGGTATTTATAATCTTTGAATACAATGCTCCTTTAAGAAACACTTAGTAAAATTACTGTTTACAACAACTGATGCAATTTTTGAGCCATCATTAATTTTTACAAAAACCATTGTTTTATGAGTTATATAATTTATTAAAACAATGTTTCACAAGTGTTTGGAAGAGGGAATCTTATAAAGCACGTTAATGTGTGTAACAGGAAGGTCAATTAAAAAGTTTATTTGCATGAGGATTCTTATCTTCTCTCTGCATGTCAGAAACCTGACAGAAGTCTTCACTTTAGCTAGTAAGCACTTTACTGATTAAAGGTTAATTTCCATTTTTAAAGAGCAAAGTCAAGATACTACAGTTCTAGGAGCATAAATACTGTCTTAGTTAGCTTGGTCTGCCATAACACAGTATCACTGACTGGGTGGCATAAAAAACCAGAAATTTATTTTCTCAGAGTTCTGGAGGTTGGAAAATCCAAGGTCAAGACACCAGCCAATTCAGTTTCCGGTGAGAGTCCTCTTTCAGTATTTCACTCAGCCACCTTCCTCCTGTGTCTTCACATCTTCACATGGTGGTGCACAGCAATCTAATGTCTCCTCTTATAAGAACTCTTGCCGTAACTGGTTTGGCTCAGTGGATAGAGCGTTGGCCTGCGGACTAAAAGGTCCCAGGTTCGATTCCGGTCAAGGGCATGCACCTTGGTTGTGGGCACATCCCCAGTGGGGGGTGTGCAGGAGGCAGCTGATCGATGTTTCTCTCTTATCAATGTTTCTAACTATCTCTCTCCCTTCCTCTCTGTAAAATCAATAAAATATATTTTTTTAAAAAGTACTCTAATCCTATCAGATCATATATACATCCCTAGGACTTAATTTGACCTAGTTTAATTTCATAGTCTACAGTCACACTGGTGGGGGAGTTAGAGTTTCAACATACAAATGTTGGGGGACACAATTCAGTCTGTTGCAGGTGCTTGTCCTCCAATTTCTCTCCAGCATAATCTCTCATCACTAGTGACACAGTCCAATACCTACACTTAGTATTCCAGAATACCAGATGAGTTGTCATTCTTCTGTGTACCCAAAGCATCCTGTGCATGCTCATAAAATATCCCTGACTGATTTTTAAAAAATTTTTTCCTAGTTTGTGTATATTATACATATTAGAGGCCCGATGCACGAAAATTTGTGCAAGAGTAGCCTTCCTTCCCCCGGATGCCGGCACCAGCTTTCCTCTGGCACCCGGGACCCAGGCTTCCCTCTTCCGGCCACTGGCAGGCACCCCGGACCCGGGCTGGCTTTCCCCTGGCCCCAGCTTCATCAGGAAGGACGTCTGGAATAACGTCCAGTCTAATTAGCATATCACCCTTTTATTATTATAGATTATAATGCATAATATAAGCCACTGGTGACAAGAACTATTGCTCCTCCCCACCCCCCCAACACCGCTTATCTCCTCTATGCCCTATTCCACCACCACCGCCATCATCATACTGTTTTCCATGTCCATGAGTTTTCTCTTTTTTTTCTTTTTAGCTCAATCTCTCCATCCCTCCTAACCCTCCATCCCCCCATCTGACTACCTGCTCTCTATCTATGAGTCTGACTCTATTTTGTTTCATGAACTATCACTTCTTGCTGTCTGTATCCCTTATACATTTCTGTCTGTATCCCTTATACATTTAGCAATGCAGGGGTATTAATCTAGGATGGATCATAGGTGCTTGTATTCATTCCCTATTGCTGCTATAACAAATTGCCACAAACCAGCTGGCTTTAAACAACATAAATTTATCCTCTTACAGTCCTAGAGATCAGAAATATGAATCAGTTGTGCTGGGCTGAATCAGTTAGGTCATGCTCCCATCACAGGCTCTTGAAGAAAACTGTTTCCTTCCCTTTTCCAGCTTCTAGAGCTGCATTCCTAGTGTTCTTGGCTCTGGGCCCTTTCTTCCACCTTTACAACCTACAGGGTAGCATCTTAAAATATCTCTCCTTCTGCTGTGAGAGGCACATTGCCTTCTCTCTTCTGTATGCTGTAAATCTCCCTCTGGCTCCCTCTTGTAAGGGCCCTTCGATTACATTGGGCCCACCTTTATAACCCAGGATACTCTCCCCCTTTCAAGATGTTTGACTATTTACATCTCCCAAGTCCATATTCCTATATAAGGTCACATATATAGGTTCCAAGGATTATGACCTGGATATATTGGAGGCCATTAGCCTACCACAAGTGAGTAGAAGGGCAACAGATCAGTTAGGAGGTTACTACATGACATCTGCCAAATGCTTCCCAGCTAGCTAGACTTCTAGTCCTGTTTTTCATAGCTAGGTTTGTCTATGTCACATGACTCCCCTCTCTCAGTGTAACACCATAAGCCCTTTGACAATATTTGGTCTAACCGTCTGTGCTAGGTGATTTGAAGCACTGATTAATGACCCAGGGAAATTATTCCACAGGCTAATCTGTATCAATTAGATCAATCATTACAAAAGTGAAACTACTTTTCTTAAATAAAACTTTTTCAGTTGAATTATGTGGGCATTTACTTCAACTCATTATTCAGCTTCATAATAGATTATAAGAATTCATCATTTTAACCCAGATGGGAATCAAGCCAATTTCCATTTTGTTCAAGCCTCACACATAATTGGCACATCATGAGCCATAAGTGATAGTAAGGGTAAAGCTGGGTATTCAAGCTGGCAGAAAACTAATAACCAAGTGGCTTTAGACATTTATCTGAAGGTGATGACATATGGTTCTTGTCGCAGGGATACCCTGAGGATAGAAGTGTTTATCTGCACAGTTGACAAACGGATCTTATAGGACCCATATAAAACTGAGTTTCTTAATTACAGACTAGTAAAAAGTCTGCTGGCACAGCAGGGCACGTTTAACTGTTCATGAGAGGATGCCATTTGGAGGACAACAGCCTCAAATAGACCATGATAGAAGAGAGAGGGGGGCTTGAAAGAGTTTGTCCCAATAAACAGCAAACACTGTAAGGCTCACAAATCAACCTGCCGAGAAAGAGCTGCTCCCAGTGTGTGAACTGTGATCCTCTCATATCACGCTGAGATACATTTACTCTTTCAAGTTTGTTCAAAAGGCAGAATTAAAGCTTTTGAGGTCACCACATGTTAGCTATGGTTAGCCTCACTTGGTGCTAAGTAGCCTATTTATCCTGTTGCTTTTAATCAGCTATACAAATGCCAAAAAGATGAACACAAGATTCACACACACACACACACACACACGCACAGAGTGCACGCACAAGTGGACAGATGCAGAAACCTATAGCCCAGAATAAAGTAGAGCAAAATGAGCTCAAAATGATAGAAGCCTAGTGGGGAAGGTTCCAGACACACTTCAGAATGTGTGTCATTAAAAATGCCAGGACTCTGCCCTAATCCCTGTTGGAGGGAGACAGACATCTATGGCTCCTCGGTTCAGGCAAGGCCTGGGGCAGGGTGTGTCTGAGTCTCCCAGGCATGTGAGCCGCTGAGGCCCCTAGAAAAGGCAGCTCTGCTCGCCTTGCATTCTCTTTTGCCTGTGACCGTAGAAGGAAGAAGGGAAGAAACAGCCTAAAGAAGCGAAACCTCTGGAATATACTTCATTTCAAAGGAAACATGGCTTTCATTTTTTTTTCTTTAAAGAAAACACTAAAAGCAATTGATTTTCTTCCATGGTTGTTCTAAAATACTTTTTATTAGCCTCATTTGGTGTTGAAACAAGGTTTCCCACCAACCATTCGCCTGTTAATATCCACAACAATACTATCAGGCAATAGTATCAGGCAAATACCACAGGTGGGAGAAAGAAGAAGCAAGCACCCCAATGCAGGGCCTCGAGTTCACAAAGTAAGAGCTTGTCTAAAATTTTTTCAAGATCCTCAGATAGAAAGAGTGAAGTTCATCGGACAACGCCTGTGTATTAAACCACCCTGATGGCAGAGAACCAGTGTCTTTGATCTGTTGTTGATACTCTCTCAGAAAGGAGAAATAGTTCTGACTCGAGTACATAATACACATAGGCTGAGTTCCCTCATGGGGATTCTTTCTGCCAGGGGATTCTCTGAATTATAATGATAGTGACAGGACATTGGCCAGCTTCTTCCACCATCTCTACAGATAAGAGCTTCAAATATATATTCACCAGATGTTTCATTTTCCAATGTCAATTTTATTATCTGTTAATGAGTAGAATGTTGCTGGTAACAATAACTTTAATTTTTATTAATGATATAAACTATGCACCATGTAGAAGCAGAATTATTAAAATCAAGACGGTTTGTCATCCTTTTAAAAAAAAAAAAACTTATGTTCATGGCTTATCACTAAATTACATAAGCCCCTTGAGGAGGCGTATTTTTTGTTTTCTTTTGTTTTTTTACTCATTGAGTCTAGCACAAATACTCAGTTAAAAAGAAACACTGTTGCCGAACTGGTTTGGCTCAGTGGATAGAGCGTCGGCCTGCGGACTCAAGGGTCCCGGGTTCGATTCCGGTCAAGGGCATGTACCTTGGTTGCGGGCACATCCTCACTGGGGGCCGTGCAGGAGGCAGCTAATTGATGTTTCTCTCTCATCGATGTTTCTGGCTCTATCCCTCTCCCTTCCTCTCTGTAAAAAAATCAATAAAATATATAAAAAAAAAAAAGAAACACTGTTAGTGAAATTAATCACAAACTCTCCTAGTATCTACGAAATATAATATTGATGCATATGGATAATATTAAATTACATAACTCTAGGGCAAGAAGCAATGCTAGGTGTTGTTCAGTTTAAACAACTCATTTTATAAATGAGAAAACTGAGGCCCTAAGAATTAAAGTTCAAAACTTTTGAAGGTGACTTAATTTGCCAATGACAGAATATTGATTCTGGGCTTGTGTTGTTCATATCACTTACAGCAATACTGCACCCTTAGACACCACACTGAAAAGAGAAATCTATATTCTACATTGTGTGCAAAAGGATGATGTGTCTTAAGATAATCTCTAGCAATAATAGTTTGGTGAACTGGACTACATCTAGGGAAGAGGAGATGCAATGTTTGCCCTCAAACCTTTGAAAGTACATCACATCTAAAAGCAATTAAGCTTGTTATTGCTGGGAATGCAAACAGGGCCAATAATTAATCTATCAATGATAATTGAGCTACAATAGAAGAGGTGTTCTCACAAAGCAGGGACCTCTGTGTTCCTAAATACTTTCAAGTACAAGCTAGATGTCAAATGTCAGAACCAAATGGCTACCAACTGTAGCCAGGTTCTGGGATAGAGGCTTTAAATACACCATCTCCAGCTCTTATGCCAACCCATAAAGGCAAGTATTATCTTCACTTTACAGCTAAGAAACAGACTCAGAGGTTAAGTAGCTTAGCCAAGGTCACACAACCTATAAAGCACAAGAACCATAAAGAAATTCTGTAAAATTTCAGAGATTATTAAGCAGTTGACAAGTGTAAGGATCACAACAGCTCCTGGCTCTTCTGTGCCAGTCTCACCAGGATTGGGTACTGTGGATTAAACTAAAACAGAAAGTAAATTCCATCTAATGCTAAATATTGGCATTGGACCAATACTTAGCTAATCCACAAAGGAACACTGAAAAAATAAGCAGCAAAACCAGCATTCAAACCTAGATCTCTCACATTCCAAATCTTCCCACTACACTGGGTGGCTTGGCTGCAAGGACGTCTCATCCCTTGGATTCCTGCTGGCTCTAAGATTCTTCAAGTTTGAGATTACTCTTCCAAGATATAAAAATATAACATTTCATCCCAAGAGTAGAAAAAAGCTGTACCGCCCCCCCAAACCCACAACACTTAAAAATCTCTAACTAAAATTATAGGGGTTACTGTGATTCAATGCACATTATGTACAGATTAGAGGCCTGATGCACGAAATTCGTGCAAGGGTAGGCCCTCGCAGCCCCGGCTGCTGCCTCAGCCCTTTCAGCCCTGGCTTCGTCCAGAAGGTCATCTGGATAGTTGCCCAGATGGTCGTTCTGCTGTTTGGTCTAATTAGCATATTAGCTTTTTATTATATAGAATAATTGTCTCCAGTACATCTGATGCAACAAGACTTTATTAAGGTACTCCCATGAGTCCAGCTTTTTTATCTATTTATCAGGTTTTCAGATTACACAGAAAAAAAAAATACTAAGAAAGTACTCTTGCCTGTGTTTACACACTTAAGCTTAATCCCCTTTTAATAATATGTTTTATTAGTTATATTATCAGATTTTCCTTCCCTGAACTGATGGGGTACAGTAAAATAAACTTTGGTTGCATCAGACCTCAGGTACTATCTGTTATTGACTCATCCTTGAGATAGCTCATGGGACAGAGAGGCTTGAATAGCAATTACTTTTTTCACTGATTCTGCCTTTTCTGGATAAGAGGATTTATTTTCATACTAAAAAGGAGTCCTTTACAGATTAACATATGATTGTATCATAATAACCTGAGCCACTTCACTTGTCCTCAGGACTTTCCTAATGCATAGAAAATGTCTTTGTCTGTTTCTAATTATACTCAAATCTTTCCACACAGTTTTCAAGTAATCCTTGTACAGAAAATAGGATGGCACCCCCTTAAATCTCATCAAACAGCAGAGAAACCTGGAAATTAACTTTTTTGAGCCACAGCCCTCTTTGAAAATTAATGTAAGTTATGGGTCTTATTCCCACAAAAATTCACATAATACATATACACAAAATCTTGGAAACATTTCCTTATAATGCATCAAAATATTTCTTCACATAGAATGAGGAGAAACAATCTTGAGCTCAGTTTCCTTTTCCACCCCCCAACCCCCACTTATCTATGGTCACACAATGAGTCAGTTTCACAACTGGGATTTGAAGCTCAATTTCTTTTCTTTTTTTCTTAATTACAGTGTACATTCAATTTCTAACAAATAGTATGGGTGGCTGTCTCCATGCTCTTCACCAAAACCTAACCAGAAAAAAAAACTACAAACATCAAATGTGTGTATCTAATACACAATCTGAGCTGATATAACAACTGTTGATTCACAACCTGGCCCCATACACGGCAGGACACTCAGCAGATTGGGAGGTGGTAGTTCTAATAAGCAAGGGAGCTTACCAGGCTTGAGGCCTGAACGGGGTTCAGTCAGTCCAGTGGTCGCCAACCAGTGGTCCGCGGACCAGTGGTGGCCCGTGAGGTCCGAAAAGTTGGCGACCGCGGGTTTAAGGAAACCTTTGGGGCAGCGGTCGCCAGCCGGACTCCAGACAGTCTCAATACCCTCCTCTCTCAAGACTGCTTCCTTGAAAACGGCGCCCACCTGTGGGCGGTGCGCAGAAGGTACATTCCATGCACAGAGGGTGCGGAGCCTCCCATTGCCGGGATTCAGCTCTCAGGTCAACCTGCGGTCACGTCCTCTCAATGACCTCTTCCAACATCCACATGATGCACCTTTATAAGCAAACAGTAATTAGCATGATTTTTCTTCCTGCTGTGAGGATGTTCAATTGCCAATGTTTAACTTGTTCAGTGTTTAACTTGCCAATGTTTAACACAACTTTCCACCAGCCAGCTGCATTATCAGTGATAAATAGTGGTAATCATATATATACTTAATCCTGCATTTTTACAAACTTTGGTTGTCACAAAAATAAAATTCTTGCCCTTCTAACAGCAGTTCCCTTAAAATAGCAATAATAATAATTGTATCTATATGTAAGTCCTATTCCTAAATAAGGCAACGTACCCAGTTTTGGGATCCTGAGTACCATTCTGAAGCTCATTCCCATTTCTTTGTAAGTGGTTTTAAGAAAGGAGCTTACTCAGTTTATCCTTGTTCTGGTTCAACATTCCATAAGGTTCTCATTTGGTATCTATACTCTCCAATCCTCTGATTTGTCTCGTGAGAGTTACAACAATTTAGTATCTGCTGTAGCAACTATACCAAGAGAACCTTGAAAAGTTCTTCAGACCAAGATGTTTGGTCATTGGCTATGTAACAAAACTCTGTATCTAGTGAGAAGATGGGATTGATAAATGTCAAATATCTCCCTCTCCCACAAATTACAGCAGAGAATGGGAATAGAAAGGGGACAGTTCTATAATATTCTTAAGTATTGTTCTTGTCCTGATTGATTAGTCATGCTTGCTACTTTGTAATGTTCTGTTAGAAGATAAACCTTGCCTTTCAGGAGAAAGAAAAATGTAATGAAACATTCTAATGGACAATGAGCTCTGTTTCTAAAAAAGCAAAGGGTGACCATAGGCAAGCAATGCTCAAGACAAGAACAAACATCTAGATCATGAGAAATTTCTTTTGACCTTTAAGACAGAAGGATTTACCACTGCTCAAACTTCGAAAGAAAAGAAATCTTACCAGCAGGGGACTCAGAAAGCAATCAGGGAACGGGGGAGAAGGGCTATCTGTTTGTTACTTAAAGTATGTAATTGTGTAAGTACAGAATTTAAAGGCCTTCACTGGAAAAGACTTTTGCCTGGAATTTTATATCTTATAAGGCTCATTATCTTAAAAAAAAAATAACCAAGTAATTAACTGTGCTCTGGCAAACAGAAGGAAGTCTACCTAATTTCTAGTCTGATTATCCTAAAATTCTACCCTATATCAGTAGAAGGCAATCTATATATAGAAATATTTAATCTTGCTATCAAGTGGGTAAGCAAACCATCAAGGAAAGAGTACATAATTTGTGATCAGAATAAATTAATATTATTGTAATAATTTAAATATTTTTTGTTAAAAGTTTAAATTAAGCAGTTAAAATCATCTTACTATGTTTTTTCTGTAGTAGACATTAAAGGAAATATCCAATAAAGGACACTTTATTCTAAAAAAAACTCAATTCCTATATTTTTTAAATATATTTTTTATTAATTTCAGAGAGGAAGGGAGATGGAAAGAGAGATAGAAACATCAACGATGAGAGAGAATCATTGATTGGCTGCCTCCTGCATGCCCACGACTGGGGATGGAGCCGCAACCCAGGCATGTGCCCTGACCGGAATCAAACTATGACCTCCTTGTTCATGGGTTGATGCTCAACCACTGGGCAACACTGGCTGGGCCAATTCCTGTGTTTTTAAAAAGCATTTAATATCTTTTTGGCAGTAACTCAATCTAAATATATTGATGCATTACATATGGACATTTCCCTAACTCAGAAACAGTTTATTGTATAGTCTAAATTTTTAAGAAAAAACAAACAATAAACAGACACTTTAAAAGTGTTTTCAGACTGGCTACACTCCTCCACCAAGGGCCTCAGCTCTTGTCAGTTGGCAACATTCAAACTTGTCTATCAAAAATGAATCTCAGGGAGAAACCAAGATGGCAGCATAGGTAAACACCAGAGATTGCTGCCTCGCACAACCACTTCAAAAATACAACTAAAAGACGAAACGGACATCACCCAGAACCACAGGAAGGCTGGCTGAGGGGAAATTCTATAACTAGAAGGAAAGAGAAAAGCATAGTGAGACTCAGAGGAGGCGCAGTGCGGAAAATAAGAAGGTGCGGAGGTGCGTGCGGAGCGGGCTGGCGGCTGAGGGCACGGTTGTCTGTTTCAATCGGGAGGGAGTCTCAGGCTCTGAGCTCCAGTTCTGGGCAAATCTCTGGGGACCCAGACTCAGACGGGAGAAGCAGGACTGTCTGGAATCGGTCAGAACTCGAGGGCAGCTTTCTCTCCGAGGTTTGCAGCGGTTGCTGGGACTCTGAGAGGCAGAGCCTCTAGGGACAGGACTGAGAGCAGCCATAACTGCTCACTCGGCCCACCCTGTTGATCCCCTGGGACCCGCCCTGCCCAAGCCTTGCACAGAGGCATTTGCGGGATAGCCTCAGGCAAAGGCTAGATTAGCACCTCCCTAGAGGACAGAAGTTCTCCCACTGCAGACACACCTGATTCTCACAGCCAGTTGGCCTGGAGGTCAAATCCCCCCCAGTATTACCTACAACAATCAGGCTTAACTACAACAAGACGGTGCACAAAGACCACAAGGGGTGCACCAAGAAAGCATAAAAAATGCGGAGACAAAGAAACAGGACACAAATGACAGAAATGGAGGATATAGAGTTCAAAACCACACTTTTAAGGTCTCTCAAGAACTGTCTAGAAGCCGCCGATAAATTTAGTAAGGCCCTCGAAAAGACTGGTGAGACCACCGATAAATATAGTGAGATCCTCAAGAAATCTAATGAGACCCTCGATGTTGTGATAAAGAACCAACTAGAAATTAAGCATACACTGACTGAAATAAAGAATATTATACAGACTCCCAACAGCAGACCAGAGGAGTGCAAGAATCAAGTCAAAGATTTGAAATGCAAAGAAGCAAAAAACACCCAACCGGAAAACCAAAATGAAAAAAGAATCCGAAAATACGAAGATAGTGTAAGGAGCCTCTGGGACAGCTTCAAGCGTACCAACATCTGAATTATAGGGGTGCCAGAAGATGAGAGAGAGCAAGATATTGAAAACCTATTTGAAGAAATAATGACAGAAAACTTCCCCTACCTGGTGAAAGGAATAGACTTACAAGTCCAGGAATCTCAGAGAACCCCAAACAAAAGAAATCCAAAGAGGACCACACCAAGACACATCATAATTAAAATGCCAAGAGCAAAAGACAAAGAGAGAATCTTAAAAGCAGCAAGAGAAAGAAACTCAGTTACCTACAAGGGAATACCCATACGACTGTCAGCTGATTTCTCAACAGAAACTTTGCAAGCCAGAAGGGAGTGGCAAGAAATATTCAAAGTGATGAATACCAAGAACCTACAACCAAGATTACTTTATCCAGCAAAGCTATCATTCAGAACTGAAGGTCAGATAAAGAGCTTCACAGATAAGGAAAAGCTAAAGGAGTTCATCACCACCAAACCAGTATTATATGAAATGCTGAAAGGTATCCTTTAAGAAGAGGAAGAAGAAGAAAAAGGTAAAGATACAAATTATGAACAACAAATACGCATCTATCAACAAGTGAATCTAAGAATCAAGTGAATAAATAATCTGATGAACAGAATGAACTGGTGATTATAATAGAATCAGGGACATAGAAAGGGAATGGACTGACTATTCTTGGGGGGGAAAGGGGTGTGGGAGATGTGGGAAGAGACTGGACAAAAATCATGCACCTATGGATGAGGACAGTGGTTGGGGAGTGAGGGCAGAGGATGGGGTGGGAACTGGGAGGAGGGGAGTTATGGGGGGGAAAAAGAGGAACAAATGTAATAATCTGAACAATAAAGATTTAATTAAAAAAAAAAAACAAGAAAAAAAAGTGTTTTCAGAAAATCCCTGAATAAATTAATATATTCTTACTATAGCTACTTATCCTGATAAGCAAATATTTAAAAAAATAATTAAGAAGCAAAATAGCCGTGGCCAGTTTTGTTCAGTGGATAGAACATCGGCCTGCAGACTAAAGGGTCCCAGGTTCGATTCCAGTCAAGGGCACATGCCCAGGTTGTAGGCTCAATCCCTGGTGGGGGGTGTGCAGGAGGCAGCTGATCAATGATTCTCTCTCATCATTGATGTTTCTATCTCTCTCCCTCTCCCTTCCTTTCTGAAATCAATAAAATATATTTTTTTAAAAAAAGAAGCAAAATAACAGAAAAAAAAGCAGAGATATTTTAAAGAGAAAAATTATAAGCAAATGACTTAGAAACACTCTAAAGCAGGTGTTGTTTTGTGATATTTCTAATAGCATGGTAGGTCTGGGTTCTGAGGCCAATTCTCAAGAAGTCCATTATATTTTCTTAGCAATTGTGACCATAATTAGGATAAGCTGTTTTGTCCAAATTGCTACACCTGACATGGTTATCTGAGTGTTAATATACTTCTCCACTCACTATGCTCTTAGAAATATAACACAATATACTCTTTTAACATAAGCACACCTAAAAATAATAAACATGCTATTAATGAACATTTATTCATTTTTTAAGCAACAACATACAATTACAGAGATAATTTCAAATATCCAAAGAAAGTGTTTTACCAAATTTCTAAGAGATTGGAAGAATTGAATTTTGTCTCTCGGTATACAAAAATAAATAAATAAGTAAATAAAATGAAGCTTATGTTTTAAATAACTAAGTATATTTCTCAAGAAAGCTGTTTGCAAACTGTGATTATCAGAGTACCAGTTTTCTAAGGAGGTAAGGAAGGGCCCATCTCAGGTGAGGTAGGTGGAAATACAGACAGTCCTCGGGTTACGTCAGACTCCATGTTTATCGTTTCGTGGTTATGCGCCATCTGCCATTTACCCTATATAATAAAAGGTTAATATGCAAATTGACTCTAACAGCAGAACAACTGGGAATGACTGGTCACTATGACACACACTGACCACCAGGGGGCAGATGCTCAATGCAGGAGCTGCCCCCTGGTGGTCAGTGCACTCCCACAGGGGGATCTCTGCTCATCCACAAGCCAGGCTGATGGCTGTCAGCACAGCGGTGGTGGTGGGAGCCTCTCCCACCTCCTCAGCAGCACTAAGGATGTCTGACTGCAGCTTAGGCCTGCTCCCTGCTGGCAAGTGGACATCCTCCAAGGACTCCCGGGCTGCCAGAGAGATGTCTGTCTGCCAGCTTAGGCCCGATCCCCCGGGGAGTGGGCCTAAGCCAGCAGGTTAACATCCTCCGAGGGGTCCCAGACTGTGAGATGGCACAGGCCAGGCTGAGGGACCCCGCGGAGTGCAAACATTTTTGTGCACTGGGCCTCTAGTTTATATATAAAAAAATGTTCTGTCATTTCAACGTATGTGCATATGTGCTTTGTTTTTTTAAAATATATTTTATTGATTTTTTTACAGAGAGGAAGGGAGAGGGATAGAGAGTTAGAAACATCGATGAGGGAGAAACATCAATCAGCTGCCTCCTGCACGCTCCCCACTGGGGATATGCCCGCAACCAAGTTACATGCCCTTGACCAGAATCGAACCTGGGACCCCTGAGTTCACAGGCCGACGCTCTATCCACTGAGCCAAACTGGTTAGGGCTATGCTTTATGTTTTATATTATTTATTTACCACAAGTAAAGGTCAGGAATTGATATCTTTCTTTTAAATTTTTTTACTGTTTCACTTCATTATTACTGTGTATATGCTCCATATGAGTGACGTAGGTGCTTATGTAGGTGGGTTCTGACTTACAGTGAAAATTGAGTTACGTTGCCGTAGGAACGGATCTCCAACATAACCTGAGGACCTACTGTACTGAGGGTTAGGGCTTACTTCTTGCTTCACTTCCTCCCACATTTACCTGTTTTATGCATTGAGATCCCACATAGCATGTTACCTGGAAAATGAAGTTCTGCTTTAGAACAAAGTCAGTTTTTAAGGAAGGCATTAAAGTCATAGATGTCCAGGTGACCATTTTACAGATGAAGAGAATTATATAAAATGATGATATAAAGAGAAATAAATAGACAGAGGGAATCAGGGCTGGTATGGAGTAGCTAGTCTCTTTCACACCTTCATTAGCTTAAACCTTTCAAAAATTTACTAGTTGAATTAGGCAATCCTTGTTTCCATTACTCTCAATCTAGGGAACACATACAGTCATGTGCCAGCATATGCCTAAAGCCACAGAATAAATTAATGTCAGCCATTATTAGTATTATAATTGATATTGTTGTTATTAGTCATATAGCACCAATCTCATTTAAAATTAATTATATTAAAATAAATTTGGATATGTTATTGAATAAATCTAAAGTTCAAGTAAATTTTAAGATAAAACACCATTCTTCTTGGAAATTTTATACTTGCTGAGAGCCAATGTGGTCTACACTTCCAGGCCTCCAATGTGTACAGTTGCTCTTGACTACTATTTGGAATGCTTTTCAATAAAAAGCACTAAATAATAGTAAAGCCCTATCAAAACATGCCCCATGGTAGTTTCCTCAAAAAACTAAAACTGGAACTCCCATTTAACCCAGTGATCCCATTTTTAGGAATATATCCCAAGAAACTAGAAACACCAATAAGAAAGGATATATGCACCCCTATGTTCATAGCAGCACAGTTTACCATAGCTAAGATTTGGAAACAGCCTAAGTGCCCATCAGCAGATGAGTGGATTAAAAAACTATGGTCTACACAATGGAATACTATGCTGTGGTAAAAAAGAAGGGATTCTTACCATTTGCAACAGCATGGATGGAACTGGAGAGCATTATTCTGAGTGAAATAAGCCAGTCAAAGAAAGATAAATATCACATGATCTTACTCATATCTATACTAATAAAAGGGTAATATTCTAATTAGACTGGATGTCTTCCAGATGACCTTCCGGACGTCCTTTCTGACAAAGCCGGGCATGGGAGAAGCTGCTCCTGGTCCCAGGCGCCTTCGGCCAGCCCAGACGAAGCCACCCCAGGTCTCAGGTGCCTGTGGCTGGCCAGAGGAAGGGAAGCCTGAGTCCCGGGTGCGGGGGCCGAAGCAGAGGCAGTTAGGGGCGATCAGGCCAGCAGGCAGAGGTAGTTAGGGGCTATCAGGCAGGCAGGGGAGCAGTTAGGGGCAATCAGGCCAGCAGGGGAGAAGTTAGGGGTGATCAGGCAAGCAGGCAGAGGTGGTTAGGGGTAGGGGTGATCAGGCAGGCAGGCAGAGGGGTTAGGGGAATCAGGCAGGCAGGCAGGCAAGCTGTTAGGAGCCAGTGGTCCCAGATTGTGAGAGGGATGTCCGACTGCTAGTTTAGGTCTGATCCCACAGTCAGATATCCACCAAGGGGTCCCATATTGGAGAGAGTGCAGGCCGGGCTGAGGGGACTCCTCCCTCTCATGCATGAATTTCTGTACCAGGCCTCTAGTGTGGAATATAATGAACAACATAAACTGATGAACAAAAACAGATCCAGAGACAGAGAAGCATCGATCAGTCAATCAGACCGTCAAACCTCAGAGGGAAGGGAGGAGAGGGTGGGGATAAAAGGGAGAGATCAACCAAAGGACTTGTATGCATGCATATAAGCCTAACCAATGGACACAGACACCAGGGTGGTAAGGGCATGAATGTGTGTGTTGGGGGGGGGGGGGGCAAAGGGGGATAAGGACACATATGTAATACCTTAATCAATAAAGAAAAAAAATTATGAAAAGAAAATCATGGACCTCAGGAAAAAAAAAATCATGCCCCATGATGATGCTGACGAGAATACAAAGTGATTGGCTACTGGCTCCCAACCCTATTCTCAAAAGAGGCAGGCTGTTGTTCTTACCTTCTACAGTAAGGAGAGAAGAGGAAAGAAATGAATGCTTGCTGCACATTTATTTGTAATAATCTTTTTCTAATAGCTAATAGATTAAAAAAGGGTTTTTTCTTTTTTTCATAGAGCAACAGAAAATATTGTTTTTCATTACTCTTGCAATAAGAAGCTCTTCATGTTATGCAATTAAAATTTTTTGACCTTATTTATAGTATTTTGGCTGGGTTTACTGTGGTTATTCTCCCCAGACCCTTTATTGGCTAAGACAGCAAGCAACCTACATTGTAGTTGGATCATCTGTAAAATTAAACTTGTGTACATTAGGGATAACAATTATGAGACACAAATGCTTCCTTTTCCCCTGGTGACCATGGCAAACATGAGCCTGGATACAGTCTCAGAGCCCTTCTCCTCACTATTTCCCAAAGAAACCAAATCTAATCAATTGCAGACAGATTATAAATTATACAAACTCTAAGTTTTGTAAATGTTATACGGACAGGAGTCACAAACGCATAGACCTTCTAAGATAAGCCAGTTCAAGCTATATTTTCTATATAGACTTTCTTTGGCTCAAGTCATTGGCAGGGAGGGATGCCAACCAGTCACTCCAGTCACAAATGATAATCAGAGTGGAATGCATAAAACAAAAGTAATTACATACAAGCTGGACACAAGGAAAGACAACCAACCACCTGTGAAACCTCTTTCTTGGGAGTTGGATCTTCTCTCTTGGGAAATATGAAGAGGAAGTACATTCCAGAAAAAGATTGTCATGTTAAGATCAGGCTAGAACCCATAGATATAAAACTAAGCTATCATTCTACTTCCCCATAGGACTCCTGTCTATCCTAATCAAAAAGAAAAACCAGTCCCAAAGTAACAGGGACATTGCAATTAAAAAGGTTCAGTTACTTTCCCAAAGTTACACATCTTAGGAGTTAAGTGAAGCAATGGCTTAGTTGCTTCTCACTTTATGACATGTTCAAAGTGCAAAATTTGGATTAGAAAGACTGGAGTTTAAAGTTTCTCTCTATAATTAGCTTATGCAAGCCTCTTGGTTCTGTTTCTTCATTTATATTTTATCCAGTGGAAGACTGACAGGGCTCTCTTGAATGTTTCCTTGTGAGGATTAGAATTTAGCTGTGCAATTAGCACCTGGCATAGGACCTGACACGTGTCCAGCATCTTAAATGTCATAGCCTTTTGTAGCAAATCAGTTCAGTACGGATGTAGATGTGGTCACAGAGAATGAGTAAAAGACTGACCTTGAATTGTGTCAGATGGAGGACAGTGAGGATGGGAATGCTGCTAACCAAGATAGGAAACATTTATTTCCATTGCATAATAGCATATCTCAAAGGAAAACAACAATAAATGAACTATCAGAGAATAGAAAGTGTTAAGCTTCAAGAGACTTCCAGAAACCATCTTCTATGCCTCTGTCTGTATGTAGGTGAACAATTCAGAACAAATAGTTGTCTCTTTTCTTACTTAACGTCACCTGGGGGGAAAGTAAGTAGCCTTCTGGAACATTCCCTGTCAGAGCTTGATCCCTTTACAGTCCTGAAGATCTTCTTAGATCCAACTGAATCTCTCCTGCCTTAGTGTAAGCCCTTTCATCTTATTCTGTCCTTTGCTAACAGAAAACTATTCATTGTTTTGTGACTAAAACTCTTCCTACATGGTAGCTACCTAAGCCTTTTCTTAAAAAAATAAAATAACCAATGTCCACATTTCTGTTTTTCCTATAGCATCATTTTTTTCAGCTCATTATTCATCATTATTATTCTATCCTGAAAATTCTTCCTTTTTGCTACATCTGTTTTTTATAAAAATGATAATGATGAAAATTATTGTATTACTTTGAAAAATCAACTTTCTTATCATTCAGTTGTTGAATTCTTACTCCTCCCTATCCAAACAGAGCAAAGCAATAATTTAATCCTGAGGTTTCACTCCCTGGGAAGCTTGAATTCTGGATAATTAGCTGTTAAATAATCTATGTGCAGAAAGATAGAGAATGCTTGGGAATGTTTTTTTAAATTTTTCCTTCAGATTTTTCACAGGCTGATCATAGTAAGACCTTGAGACACAAATGATGCTGAAGACATTACAGGTGCATTGAAAGATTAAACGCTAAAATAAAATTCTTGTTTTAAATCTGGGAACTTTGCAGTAACCCCGCATTTTTTACTGTTTCTTTGAAAAAAAACACTGCGTTGAATACAAAACAAAAGAATTGAAGCTGAAAATATTGAACTGCCTGCTGGCAACTACTGCCTTTGAAAATGAGACACAGGCTGCGGGTCGTCCTGGGTGTGGGCAGAAGTACTTATCACTGTCATCTACAAGAGGTCAGGACCCTGCAGCAAGGTTGAGCAACCTTCAGTTAAAGAGGGGCGCTGAGTAAGTGAATAAAATCTTTCAGGAACAGTAAGACAACAAAAGAAATATACACAGTACTCAATAACTATGCTCCCCCAAGGCCCACTAAAGGAAAATGGAATTTAAAAAAAAAACTCGTGTTTCTCAAAATAAGTGTAATTAAAGTTTTTCTCAAGGGCTGGTCTGATTTTGGGGGTGGGGAATTGAGAAAAGAAGAGTGGTTTTATAAAAACTGAAATCTGTTTCTCTTCTCAATCTTTCACCTGGGGCTTTAAAAAAAAAAACGTTGTGTGTTTTGTTTTTATATCCTCCCCCCTCTTAGCTTCTAGCACACATAGTTCTCATTGTATCCTTTTTTGTTCCCAAAAAACCTCTTCCTCTGACTGATGGCTTTTACTTAATGCTTAATCTATGTTTTATTTTCTTGTAATTGAATGGCATTGTGTCCAATATATCCTTTACTATTACAGTAAATCACCATTTCCTGAATCTCCTTAAAGCAGTTGAGGGATGCCAGAATTATCTCAGAGGTGGCAGGTTTTGCTCATCTTAGGATGATAGAACTGTCGTCTCCAGGGACTAAAACACCTCATAGTTGTTTTGAAAGATTCCTCTGCGATATTCAAATAGTTCTGAATCAAATAGGAAAATAAACAGCTAGAAATCATTAGTGAGGTCTGGCTCTAACACTACAGAATTTAGTAATTACATGCTGCGTGGCTGTGTCATGCCCAGAGCTCTCACAGAGTTCTGAGCTTCTGGGGAGCACGGCAGGCTGTGGAGCCCACTGTGACACACCCAAATGCTCTCCTGACTGGAAGCCAAATTTGTTACAGGAGAAATGCTGCTTTGGGGAAAGTAAATTACTGGTTGTTTGCCTTTTCGCTAAGAAAGTAAAAAACAAAACCTTGTAGCAGAAGCTTTTGCAGACCATCTCTTTCTAAGCTGCACCCCCATACACACACCACAGTGGCACTTACCTTCTCAGGAGCCTCCCATGGTCTTTATCCAGTGACCACTGTAGTGAAGACATCGGATTTCAGGGGTTTCTCTTTCTGATGGCTTCCCTCCCTTCTTAAGCTCTTTGGGATATCCAATGCAGGTCCTGCTTATCTTCTCTGCAATTATCCTTAACTTTTAGTCACTAAAAGGAACTTGCTTTAGAAGAAAATGAATATCCTCCTGTCCTCTTGTAGGCATTTATATTTTTAAAGTCTTTGATACATAAATATAGATTGAAACTTTTAATTTGATGGGCCCGAGTGCTTCCTCTGATATCCTACACTGTATTGTCTAATAGTGGATTCTGTCCTGTATAAGGGGATAGAAGGGACACTTCTCCAAATGGTACCACGCTCTCCTAAAAAGATGAAGCTGATCAAGGGCCCGACTGGGGCTCAACAGGACCTTTTTCCCAACCCAGGCATTCCTTAAAGGCAAAGGCATTTGTCCAAGATGAAGGCCTCATTCATCTTGTATTCCCAACTGTAAGAAGTAAGCCCCTTATAAAATGAATTTCCCTTGTAAAATTAATTTTACTGAGAGATGGCAAATATCACTCACCTTAGGCTCACTACTAAGCTAACCTTTAATGTATTTGTTTAGCTCAGATGTGTCTCTATTCAGAAAGCCTAAGATATAATTGTCTTGTAACTAGAATAAAGATTAAATATACATAATCACTGAGCATTCCCAAGGCCCCATGTGGTAGAGCAAAAACTCATCAGATTCACAAGATAGTCTCTCTTCTCTAGCACAGCAATTATCGACGATTTCAGCACTAAGGCTCTTATCACTTCCTCCCATAGACCTCATGGTTTGAAAGATTTTATCTACAAAAGGCATATATTAAGTAATAATTCATTTTCCCTTGCCAATAATCAGAACTATGCATAGATTGAGATAAATATATTACAACAATTAATTTACATAATCCCAGCCCAAAGCAAAGAAACTTGACATTTTAATTAGTCTGTACAGTATTATTATGAATAAATGCAAAATTTCTCTTAGATTTTTAGAAACATCAGAAATAGTTCATAGATCCTCATTACCACTTGGTGGACCACCTCCATCAGAACAGAGTCCAAGGCTCTCCATTCCCTTTATCCTCCAGCATTTCTCTCTTCTGTCGTGCTAGGTGCTGAAACACCAATGAAGCATGCAGGCCCATCCAACTATTCATGGCTTATCCACTCCATTCCCTATGTTATGTCCTGATTCTTGACAATTGATGGGCTCCTAATATGGTAACACCCCTCACCCCCAGCTTGGTCCTGATGCCCTCATAACTTCTAAACAACCCTCACAGATAGTAATATCTGTGAACTAGCCTGGCTGGTAGGTAGCTTTGCCCACAATGCCCACACACTTCAGTTTGGTTGGAATGCAGCCCTGAAAAAAATAAAGCTTTGTTAATTCAGTGGGGGAAATATGATTGCTTCTAAAAATAAAATGGTTGGCAGCAGGATTTTTTTATTTTCTTATTTATTTACTGAGGAGGAGAGCATTATATAAGCAAAACATCACTTAATTAATTGTACTCTACATTTCAAATGGTTTGATCTGAGGTTGTGGAGTCAAGTCTGACAAAGCCATCAAACAAACGGGGAGTAAATAAATACAGTCCCACTGCCCTCCTATAAACTCTAAAACCTATTCTTAAAAACTTTCTTTAAAATACTGTTTACCATAAAATACAGTGGGTGGGGACTAGAATGTTTGGCCACATTGGAGTGGCACCAATATATCCACTGCCTGGCAATTTCTTCACTCTTTATGCAGGAATGGGCATTTTAAAGAGAACCCTATTTACTGCTTTAAGTGAGAAGGATTTCAAGGGCTATGCCCATGATTATCTGCATCCTATCCATGAACATTTTCTCATTAAAATGTATCAGTAGGTTGAGCTAGACCTTTGTCTCCCCTCTTCCTAGATTCTCATTTTCTTGGGCTCAATGCGAGGAAGAGCTCACTGTCCACGTGGCCAATCTGTAACCTCCCTCACGCTGCCAGATGCTGGAATCCTTCCCCACCAAGCCAGAGAGACTGGGGCTGTGATTACCCATCATCCATGTTCCTTACCAGGACTATACATGTCTCATAGAAACAGGAAATAAAAGATAAAGCAGGTGAATTATTAACACATATATGATTCAGAAGAAAAGAAAAGCTTGAGACTTTAGGGAAAAACATCCTGCACCAGCACATCCTCATCAAGACAGGAATCATTTCCAATGTCCAATATCCGTTACCTTGGTTCTTTAAAGTCTATAAATCTAAGGAAGATGTCATTTGTGGTAAAACTCTAGCCAGTACTTTAAAGTAATTGTATGAAGGTTTAATGACACTGAATCTCCCCTCTCAGACTTTTAAACAGATTCATAACAGCAGGCCATGACAGGTAGATTTGTTTCCTCTCCTCAGAGAGTAATATGGCACCAAGAGGCCATTTTTCTTGGGCTACAACTGAGTTAAGCACTTATCGGTGGATTGTCCTGCTGTCTGTGTTATTCAGCGAGTGCAGGCCAAGTGCTAAACTCCACCATCCTTTCTTGCTGCTTACTCATCCTTGCTGGTTAAATGTCCTCATACCACTATTTTGCCTGTAACACTAAATTATCCATTCCCTATAACTGTGGGAAACTTGAGGCAAGTCAGAGGCTCCTGGCTGTACCAGAATGTTGTCTTTATGTCCAAACTTCTTGCCCTTGTCATGATATAGCTTCTCCTGGAGGTTGGTCTGTCAGTCTCTGTCAGATTCCTGAGCCACTATTGACTTCTAACAACCTTCGAAGGAACATTTTCTTATAATGAACCTGGTCTTTTGTGTCATAAGATCCATTTGCTCACCCCATTCCAGCTCCCTTTGACTTCAGGGGCCCCGTCTTTCCTGAACCAAGCTCTATTATTCACCACCCCCGAGACCCCAGACCCACATGGGAAATCCCACTCTCCCTCCCGGATAGTTATCGCCACATCTATGTGCTAAAGACTTGCCTAAAATAACATAGTTCCTCACCTCCAACACTAACTGAAATGATTAACATCTTTGCCAAGCTGTCTAATTATATATATTCCCTCTCAAATTAGAAATTTCCTTAGGGAAGACTCTATATCTTTTTAACTTATTGAAAGTGCCCTTCTGTGGTAAGAACTCAAGAAATGTTTGTCAAATTTAATTGAAACAAACACTTTAGTTTTTAAGTATAGACAGAGCTGTTTACCTTGGTCCAGTTGGAGGAAGTTGGGTGATTTAGTGTACACCCTCCACCGTGTGTGCAGGCAGGGTGGGGAAGCCAGAATGGTGCTATCAATCCCATACAGTCCACATCCACTCTCCACAGGCCTCCCTTCACACCCCCGGCTCCTCTCCTAGCCCCTCTGAGAAGTACTGCCCGAGAGGTGTCACTGAGGGTGGCCTGCAGTGCCTGTGCACAGTAAAGAGGGAGGAAACATTGAGCAATGGATGACCTTAAAGAGCTTGAAGTAGTAGCCAATGTATCGGGAGACACGATGTTGGATGACAGTGAAATTTGTAACCAGGCTGTGAATGTTAACATGAAATCAAGCAGGTTGTGAAGAATGGAGGACACCCACCATGAAAAGCCTGTAGTTACCTAGAAATTACCATAAGGAGCTATCACTGGACATCAACCACAATGGCCACAACAACAACAGTAACAATACTGAATGCTGGCAAGTATGCAGAGAAACTGGATTATTCATACTTTGCTGGTGGAAACACAAACACTTTGGAAAGAGTTCGGCAATTTCTAGAAAAAAACAAGTATGTGCCTATCATAGATCCCAACAAGTGCACTCTTGGGCATTTGCCCCAAATAAATGAAAACTGTGTTCATAAAAAAATGTGCACAAAGGTATTCATAGTAGCTTTATAATAATCAGTGCAGATGTTCATAGACAGGTGAATGGTTAAACAGATCATGGAAGCATACCAAGGAATACTACTCAGCAATAAAAAGGAACAAGTCATTGATAAATACAACAACTTGGATGAATCTCCAGGAAATTATGCTGCGTTAGGGGGATGGGGAGAAGCAATCCTAAAAGATAGCATTCTCTAAGATTACATTATATAATTTTTTGAAATGATAAAATTTCAAAAATGATGGATAGATTAGTGATTGCCAGGGGTAGGGATGGGGTAAGGACAGGAAACAGGAGGAAAGGTAGTTTGATTATCAAAGACAAGAGGAATCCTATGGTTTGGGTAACTTAACTTAATTCACCTCTTAAATTACCAAAGTCCAATTACCAGAAATATCTCAGCATACTTTATTTGTCTTTGGTTTCTCTTTTAACCTTGCTAGGGGCTAGAACACAGAAGGCAGTCAGTAACTGCTCTTAGAACTAAACATTTAAGTATTTTTTAGGATGATCAGAGTTTCAAAGGAATTTTTAATACTAATATGTATATTTGAGAGCCATTTACTTAACATGTGCTCTGAAAAATGTAAATTAGTTTTATTAGAAAATTAGAAAAATTAATACCCACAGTTTATTCAATTGTTTACATAACTCTAATCAGTGGTGCTAAACTTCAGAAGCCCAAAAGATTTCTTTTCACTATATTGGTACTGGTTTTATTATGATTCTGGTGATTTCATTACTGTTAACATAACTTTTTTTCTGATTCTATTTCTACTAGGAAGTAGAGAAAAATTACTTTTAATCTATGTTTATGGATATTGAATTTTTTCCAATAATACATTTTTATTATATTAAATCTGAAATTTCATATCTGAACCCATTTTTCCTAGGTAAAATTGCTCACTGCAGTGTATTTTTATGGTTATTAAAAACATACTTTGTTAACCATGTATGTATTTACTAAAATTTTATAGTAAATGAAATACTTTTCATCTATATTTGACTATATTGATTTAATTTTAACAGGTTATTTTATTTTTATTCCTGGTACATGTAGTATTTATTTCATTTTCCTGTTCTTTTATCATCTGGAGAGAGTTCCAATTTTGTTATTTACATCCTTTAAAATTATTTCATACAATAAAGCTTGATATCCCAGTAAGCCCAATTAGTCACCAGTGGTTGTCAACTGGAGTCAGAACTCTGGAGCACTCAGAAATGTGCAGGGGCTGTTAGGTTGTCACTGTGCCTAGAAAAATACTAGCATTTAGTTGGCAGATGCCAAATGTCCTGAAATGTACAGTTCCACATAATGAAAAATTGCCCTACCTCATAGCTCCTATGGAATCCTTTGATTGAGAAATACCATCATAGAGGAAGTTGACATAAGTGCAGACAATGTGCTGAGGTGGACTTGTTCACCTGCACAGAACTAGTCCTTCATTTCCTATCTTATCAGTAATAGAAATACTACTCATCCATCTATTTGGAAACAGTATCTTGGCAGTTGGAGTAAATAAATAACTTCTTTTTTAAAATAATTACTCTTTCTTCCCATACTGATTGGAGTGAATTGTGCAAGTTCATGCACAATTATGATTTTGTCTTAAGGGATGCTGGTCAGGGTTATAGGCGAAGTGTGGTTCTAATACTGTGGTTCTGGGACCAGGATAAAGAACTGTATCTGCAGACTCTGCTTCCTTAGTCTTCCACTGATTGTGTGCATATTATAGGATGCAGAGCTAGGCACAAGGAGCTCTTGGGAGGGTTTTGGACCAGAACCTCACACTTGCCCTCAGGTAAACCATGTTTCTGGCAAGCAAAAAAAAAAAAAGAATGTGAACTGTCTCAGGTGAGTGAATAGTTAAGTTTCTTGACACAGGTTTGCAAGGATAAAAGGTTTATTTCTCTGCCTGTCTCTGATATCAAATGATGTTCTAGCAAAAAATAACATTGGTCTGTGACTTACAGCTTGTTTATCCCACAATCTTGTATTGGCGGCAACTTAATACCTAATTATATTTAATCTGTCCTACTAATACTCTTTCCTTCTGACTTCCAAAATGTCCCTGGAACTTTATGTAACTGTTAATGGCTTGTCACTTTTGATTTCTCCTTAATCTGAGGAAAGGCTTCTGATAATGTCTGAAAGGCAATAGATATAATGTTAGTCAACACTTTATCACTTAAAGTCGTTATAAGCTAACATTTACTCATTTTTATAAACCTTTAAAGAACAGCATCTCATCACGTCCATGGTGCCAAGTATTTCTCCATCCATATATTCATTTTAGAACAGTTTTACTCTCTCTACTTCTATTTCTTTTCATGCTGAGCAATTATTGAGTAACCTTTTATTTCACATGTAAATCATCTTTCTTTAGCTCTGATGAGTTTAATTATCTCCTAAACTTTTCATGCATTGTTCAAAGACAGCAAGCAATAAAGGATAATCTGAGTTCTCCACTTAATTGATAATGACTCATGTCTTTCAGAGTTAACTTGACAATAGACCTAGGTCCTGTCTATTTCACGTGCATCATACAAGTGAAAATCACAATCTCTACTATTCTCAGGGTCATCTTAGTGTTGCCAGGTGAAAAAAACAACCACCACCCAAATAGTATGGAGGATCTCAGATGAAGAGACAGATGAACTATTTTGGTTCTTGCAGATATGGCTCTTCCATATTGCTCTTGAAATGGTGTCATAAGGAGAGTGAATAATGGCATAAACCATTTGGGAACCTTAGCAGAGGCGGGGTTAGTGAACAAATGAGGCTGGGAGAGAACTAGCCACAAAGGGTGGCCCTGAAAGGGAAGCTGCCGTGGGTCAAAAGAATACAGCTCAGGCTGGTAGACATAGCCATTGTGTCTAAGAGGAATAATCCAGTAAGGCAGGCCATAATAGGGAAGGGATTCAGAAATTTGTCAGTGTCAGGAGGTCATTCACCATCTGTGGAGTTGGTAGATGGGAGGTATGAAGAGCAGAATCATTTTTAAAGGGAAGAATGGCTAAGAGGAACCCAGCAGGGAACCAGTGCTTTCAGGTATTTATGGTTTAGGTTCTGGGACAGGGATGTCAGAACTGGAGTGTTGGATAGGGAGTTAATGTAGAAGCCTATCTTTTAGATCCAGATCAACATAGCATTGGGGAAAGAAATTTGTTTCAAATCTAGGGCTACAATGGTACAAGTGTGGCCATGTTTGATGGCAAAGGAGAATCCAGGATCCAAGTCCCACCTACTAGATCTTAAGGTTTTATAAACATTTTACTCATTTTTACTTTTTTATTTTAAAAAAAAAAAAACGTAACGCATTTTAAGGTAACTTGGAAAATACAGTGAAGTATAATGATAAACCAAAACCCCTCATAACCTTACACCAAGGAATAGTTGCTCTTAACTACCTGTCCATTCGTTTATCTAGCCATTCATTTATTTATCTTGAGCATTTGGGATTAAACAGAATTTGATACACTGTTTTAAGTTGAGCATTTCCCCATGTTATTATATATTTTCTAAAAGCATTTTTAGAGAGTTTGCTAATATTTCATTATAGAATTACAAATTCATTTATCTTCTTAAGGGTTGCACACTTATTCATTAACTAGAGGCCCAGTGCATGAATTCATGCATGGGTTGGGTCCCTTGGGGTGGCCTGCTGGGATCGGGCCCCAGCTCACACCCCCAGCCTCACAGCCTCGCAGCCCTGCCTGGCACCCTTCCATGGTCTGGCGCTGCCCCCTCACCTGCTCCACCATCCCGCCTGCGGGGCAGTCGATTGGGGCCAGGCCCCTGCCTGACTTCCTCAGCACCTAGGAGCCAGGCAGTGGCCTTGGCTCCCGTTCGCACCGACCTTAGCCTGGCGCCACCTGCTTACCTGCTCCACCATCCCACCGTGGTCCTGCTCTCATTGGGGCCCATTGGGGCTGCAGCGCCTCCACTGCCACCCGCTGCCAGCGCTGCTTCGCCAAAGCCCATCATGTTCTACGCCACCCCCTGGTGGTCAGCACATGTCATAGTAAGCAGTCGAACTCCCGGTAGTACAATTTGCGTATTAGGATTTTATTATATAGGATGTTTTTTTGAGTGTCTACTTTATGCCAGGCACAGTCCTGGGCTCTGAGGATACTTTAGTGACCAAGACAAAGTCCCTGCCTTCCTAGAGCTCACATTTTAGCTGGTTGACATTCCAACTGTCTACATTTTCTTTTGGCCACTATAAATAATGCTGACCACAAATAATCCTGAACATCAACCTTTGACCCCATCTCTGATTATTCCTTTGGCCATAATTATTTCAACAATATTTTCAAATTCCATCCAATTTTTCTTATGAACACTTAAAAATACAAAAGTGTCAAATGAATAATACTATAAACACATATTGAATATGTACGTACATGTATATACACACAACACATCAGTTCATATGCACACATTTGAAAGGAAATTGCAGATTCATGCCACTTCATCTCAAAATACTTCAGCATCTATCTTCTAAGAAAATATTCCTTCTCCTACATAACTATAATACTTCTATCACCTAAAAAAATAATAGTCATTACCTAATGTCAACTAACATTCTGTCCACATTCAAACTTCCCAATTGCTCCAAATTTTTTAAAGCTTTTTTTAAAAAAAATTCAAACAAGGTGACAGGTTGCAGTTTGTTCTTAATATCTCTTTAGTCTCTTTCTCACACACTCTCTTTTTCTCATTGAGACAGCTGTAGATTCATAAGCAGTTGTAAAATAATAAAGAGAGATCCTTGTACACGTTGTCCAATTCCACAGTTGGTAACATTTTGCAAAACTGTAGTACAATGGCATAACCAGAATGTTTTCAACCCACTGATTTTATTCATACTTGCCTAGTTTTACTTGTACTGGTATATGTGTATGTGTGTGCATGTTAAGTTCTGTATAATTTGTATCACTTGTGTAGGTTCATGTATCCACTGCAAGTTCTGATGTAATTTTTTAGATGTAATGAAATGACAACAGTTTTCCAAAAGAATACATAGGAAATCAAGGAAAAATACAAATATAAATCTCCAAGCATAAATATGCCCCAGTTTATGAAAATGCCAATGAAAGTCAAATTACAAAAGGTAAAGTGATTAAGAATTACAAATTGCCATAAAAATGGTCACAGGGGTGTAAAGTACAGTATAGAGGATATAGTCAATAATATTGTAACAATTATGTATGGTGTCAGATGGTACTAGATTTATCCAGGTGATCACTCACTAAGTTATATAAATGTCTACCAGTAATCACAATGTTGTATGCCTAAAAGTAATGTATTGTACATCAACTGTAATTGAAAGAAAAATTAGTTTTTTTAAAGTTCAGCCACAAAAGAGAAAAGTGGTGAGAAAGAAAGAGAAAGAGCAATTTTTGTTATCACAAGAATCTCAAGTATTCATCCCAAATCAGGCTAGACTTAAGGATCCCCAGGACAACAGCTCAGTCCAGGGAGCCTGCAGAGTGCTACTGCTCTGTCCCTGTCCAGTAAGATGAATGTTCTCTCCCCATTACTCACCACTGAGCCCCTGACTTCTAAATAAATTGACTCTTTGTCTTGTTAGTGTTTTTTCTTGGAGTTCTTTATCTTCCCCTTGGAAAGTTGTTCATAGTCTAAATCATTCTTCATGCTATGGTACCCAAACAAAATTCATTTTTTCATTCACTTACTCTTTCAGGTATTCATTCAATTATTCATTCAATTGTTCAATAAATATCCTTTGAGTACATAGAACTGTGCTGGCTTAAGGTTACTCAATGATAAAAAGGGGGTTTCTGCTCCCATAGAGATAACAGATGAGTTAACGGTCTGATATAGAAAAGGAAATATGAGGCTCCCTCACAAAAGGCCTCCAGACATCAAATTTTGATGGCACCATCTCTAGTTTATTGATAGAGAAGTGATGGATGTCTAAGGAAAACAGGACCCAAATTATTCCTGTGGCTGATAACAAAGTCAGCAACACAAATCAATTGTCCTCAGCTAACTGAGGACAAGAGTAACAGCCATGCTCCTTGCACCTTTAATCATACAAACTGCACCTACTAAAGTTTCTGAAGGATAAACAAAGGAAGTTTTAAGATAGATACTGACATTGTTTTCCAGTCTATGCTTGAATATAATAGCTGACATTTAGTCATAGAAATTATCTCCTTGCCTTGACAGGTTAATTAAATCCGGAATGGCATGCTTTTTTCTTTTCCCAAAACAACATAACTATAACTGAGAAATAAATTACGAATTTAAAGGCTATTAAAGATAAAAAGACTGACTCAGACTCGAATTTAGAAGTAGACACTGAAAGTTATAACTCAAGATAACAGCAGGGTTAGAACATGAACCTTGGTCTCCTACTACTCAGCATCATGTTGTTGTTGAAGTTGATGTGTTGTTGGTTTTCCCACCTTAACACACTTCCTCTAGGAAGGGCTAATCTTATCTAAAGACAGGAGAATGTGTTTATAGTTTTTTTTCTTACATTCTTATACTTGTCAAAAACAAATTTCTCACACATAAAAGTCATCACTTCATTTACCATTATATACAAAGGAGGGGAAAAAAGACAAAGGGGAAAAAAGACCAGACTTAAGTCTTATAAAGAAAAATCCAATAATATATTTTCCAAAGTTACAATCATTAATTTGAAAACACTCAGCCATGATAATCAATTAGTAGGAGTGGCCTTTAGTAACTGAAGTCTGCACTCTATACTCAACATACTAAAATGTAATGTGCAGATGTCTTAAAAGAGGTTTATTTTTCTACAGAAAGCCTTCAAATACATGTTGATATTACTAAATCCACAATAGAATTTCATTCCTGTAAATGTTTTCAATATGCAACTTTACCCAAAACGTTCTTACAATTGGCCTTTTGCATTTGAATTTGCAGAGTTCCTTGCTTTCTGAGAATTGCTCATTGTGAAGAACTAGTTCCAAGTCCTCAGGCAAGATAATTTGCTAGAATCAAATCAAAAAGTGCAAAGCCAAAGAAACCTAAGATGTCATTTAAAAATATAGACACTATTTATATTTTTATCCACAAAATAAGAGGGCTATAATTTTCTACCTCAACAATTATCTGGGATTTATGGCTATGTAATTTTCTGGAATATTTGAGAAATATGCTCAGAAGACAGAATAGAAGCAAAGAGGCACTTGGATAAATTTTATCATATAAGATGACCTCAGAGCTACCACTATTCATTCACTTATTCAACATATATTTATTGAACACACACTATATGCCTGGCACAGTTCTAGGAGCTTGAGGTACATAAATGCACAAAAATCTCTGCCCTCATGGAATTTCATTGGGGGTAAAGGAAAAGAAACAATGAGCAATAAAAACCTGATATATGTATGTACATATATACACATGCACAATATGTATACATACATGTATATATATATGTGTGTGTGTGTGTGTATATATGTATATACATATATATCCCGTGTGTGTGTGTGTGTGTGTAAGAAGAGATACATGTCAAAAAAGGAAGAGCCAAGCAGGGTAAGCGTCATCAGGAGTATAAGGGATCAGAGCAGTTTGTAGTATTAAAGGGAGTCGTCAGGCCATGGCTGGCATGGCTAAGTGGTTCTCAACCTTCCTAATGCCATGACCCTTCAATACAGTTCCTCATGTTGTGGTGACCCCCAACCATAAAATTATTTTCGTTGCTACTTCATAACTGTAATTTTGCTACTGTTATGAATTGTAATGTAAATATCTGATATGCAGGATGTATTTAAAGGGGTCACGACCCACAGGTTGAGAACCGCTGGTTAGGGCATCAGCCCAGGCACCAAAGGGTCTCTGGTTCAATTCCTGGTCAAGGCCATGTACCGTGGTTGTGTTTTGTTCTGCACCCTGCAGGAGGCAACCAGTCAATGTGTCTCTCTCACATCGATGTTTCTCTCCCTCTCTCCCTCTCTCCTCCCCTGCCCTTCTCTTTCTCTTTCTGAAAAGCAATAGAAAAAATATCCTCAGATGAGGATAAATAAATAAATAATAAAGGGAGTGGTCAGAATGGGCTTATGAGTAGGGTAGATACAGGCAAAGGTTTGAAGGAGTTGTGTAGTTGAACCAGGAACATGTCTAGGGGAAAAACATTCCAGGCAGGGGCAATAAATGGGAGAGTACAGATCAAGTTTGAGACACAGTAAGGTATCCAGTGTGTCTCAGAGGAATGACACAGTAGAAAAGATAACAGGGGCCAGGTCATTTGGAGCTTGTGACTTTGGTTTTTGTTTTGAGATGGGATTTTAAGAGGAAGAGTCCGTCATGAATGGACTTGCGTTTTAACAGAATCATTCTACCACTGTAGGATATTTGGAAAGTAGAAGAGAGATCACTTAGGAGGCTCTTTTAGGAACCCAAGTAGGAGAAGATGATGACTCAGATGAGACTGGTTACAATAAATCTGTAAGAAATGCTTGGATTCCGCATATAACTTGAAGGTTTTCCAATGGATTGAATGTGGGATGTGAAAAAAAGAGAAAAGCCCAAGATGACTGCAAGTTTGACAGAAGGAATTACATTGCCATCAACTGAGTTTGAGAAGACTATTGGTGAGGTAGGTGGAGGGAGCAATTGCATAACAATCAAAAGTTTGGTTTCACACCAACTGAGTTTGAGATATCTACTAGACCCCCAAAGAGAAATATCAAGTAGGTGAGAAAGTAGTTGGATAGAAAAGTCTGAAATTTAGGAAAAAATTCTGGGCTAGGAGTGCTAATTTAAGTCACCCATATACTAATGTTATGTGGCTCTATATGGATTTAAATAAAATGGACCTAAACAAAGGGAGAAAGAAAACATAGAGAAGAGGACCAAGGTCTGAGCCCTAGGGCTCCCCATCATCATAGGCTGCGAGAAGAGGAGAAAGCAACCAAGGGGACTAGGAAGGAGCAGCCAGTGAGGTAAGAGCCAAATGAAGACTCATCTAGTGAATCCGACGTATCTAGGAGGGAGGGACCAAACGCGGCCAGTGGGAGGAGGCTCGGGACTGACCATTATAATTGACCAGGTGTAGGTCACTGGTGGCTTTAATGAGGGCAGTGTGGGTGGAATTTGTGGAATTGAAAGCCTGAGTGGAGTAGTTCAAGAATGAAATGGAAGAGAAAAATTAGAACAATGAGCTTTGTACAAAAATAAGTAAATAAAGGCAGTAGCTGATGGAGAAAGTGGAGTCAGAGAGGATTTTGTTTAGTTTAAGATGAAAGAAATAACAGTATGTGTAAATAGTGGTAGGAATAGTCTTGTATGGAGAGTGGGCAGAGATGCATAGGGGAAAAATCAATATCCTTGAATAGGCAAAAGGTGATGAGATCTTATGAAAAAGTGGAGCAACCAGCTTTCGATAGAGGCAAGATGCTTCATGTAGGAATGAGCAAGAAAGCAGAGGGCACGATGCAGTTGTAGGTAGGGAAATAAATGGCTTGTGGGCATCTAGAAATTGTCTTCTGATTGCTTCAGCCTTCTCAGTGAAATAAAGGTTTATCACCTGTGAATGAGAACAGGTAATCAAAGCAGAGAAGGTGGGAAAGAGTCCTTTTAGGTGAGCAGGGGAGTGAGGGAATTGGAAGTGGGTAATTCAACGGCCTAGCAACATCAAGAACCCACTTGATGACAGCTCTGGGTGAGGGGGGTGTACTGGGGGGGGGGGGGGAGATTGAGCAAAAAAGGAAAAAAAGAGAAAGAACTCGAAGACAGGCCATGTGAAGCAGTATATAAAGAAGTTAGGGAAAGTTGAGGAAGTAAGAGCAGACATCACAGGCTGATAAGCTGCTAGGCCCTCTCGCCAGAGCCCCCACCTCCTTGTGGGCCTGACCAAAGGGAAATGGTTTATGGCAGGAAACTCCTGCAGTGGTCTCAGAAATCAACAAGAATTGGCTAAAACCAGATGAATCCAGGATGGAGAAAAAATGACTAGCTCATTATTCCATCATTATAATGAAAACTGACACCACAAGTAGAAGGGGCCGAGGGGGACAAACACTAGGACACTTCCAGAATGGACTACACTAGGAACAAGACCCTCTCCCAACCAGAACCGGGAGACAGAATAATTTCACAAACAACACACCCTTGGAAACACAAAATCCCAACAACTACTGAGCACAGTGCACAACTCACTGGCAAGTTCGCCCACGTCCACTCGGATGTGTACTAGTACTGTCGCTTCTTTCACAGCAGTGCCCTGTAAGAGTTGCAACTTGGGGGCCATGGCTGGCTCAACCCCTGGCCCTGTCTCCAGGAACCCACATCCTAGTCTCTTTTTCTCTACATGAATAAACTTGCTTTCACTCTCAAAACAAAACAAAACAAAACAAAAAAACCTCAAGGACACAGACAACAGTGTGGTGATTGTGGGGGGGTGGGGAGGGGTGGGGGAGGTGGTGGAGGATATAGGGGATAAAGGTGATGGAAAAAATATTTTTAAAAAAATAAGAACCCACTTGAGAATTACGGTCATGTTTTTCTCTAGAGATATTCATTTGCATGGGTGCAGGCTTAGAAAGGCTGAGAGATTCTACTTACTAGTATTCAGGGTGTGGCTTTGCCAAGCAAATAAGAAGCCAGAGAGGGGCAAGAGAATTTATGGTGACTGCACAAGAGTAATTATGATGATGGGCCACGAAACTGATGCCCAAGATCTAAAAGCAATCAAAGGCATGCACTCTGTCTGCCCTTCTGTTTTTTGTCTTCCCTTAGGTTTTGAAGGACAAGACCGTATTTTCTAAATTCTCTATTAATTCCAGGGTAACTAGACCTGTATGCATGGTGACTGCTCAATTAATATGTATTGATCGTCTAGTCACTTCTGGGTGTGAAAATGTAGCAGGTTCTTCAATCATCAGTGATCCTTCCAGAGTTAAGCCCCACTGGATTTGACAGATGGTCTATAAATTTTATATTTGAAACACCATATGTCATGTATCCAAGTTCCATACATACTTAGCTTCAAAGTCTCAGGTTTGGGTGCTAATGTGGTTGATCGCATCTGTGCTTCAAAATCTGCCATCCAGAAGCTTCTATTTTCTCTTCCCCACACTTTTAATCACCTCAACCAGATGCTCCCAATTTCCTGCTTCCTCAGAGCACGATCTGGCCATCCTGGGACTGAATCCTATTTCACCAGGTCTTATGTAAGTGCCCTGGTCCAGGAGCACAGAGCTGCCATCTGCCTCTTCCCTTCCTCATTTCTTAAAGATTCCTGATTCATAACTGCTATTTCAGAACTAGTTGAAGGATGAACTAATTTTTTACAGTCTCATAGAATGCTTCACCTCTGCCCCACAGCTGTCTCTGACCCTTTTTCTTATTATCATGCATGATTCAGGTCATCTACCTATGCACCAGTGCTGGAGCTGTAGCATCTCACCCCACCTGTCTTCTAAATCCCAAGTGCAGACACCACTAAATCTGTTTAATGTGAAATGGAATCTAAAGCACTGTGACATTCTTATCCCAGGTCACTCAATATTGAAGTAATGACATGAAAACTAAAGTTTTTCAGATTCCCATATCAATTAATTTGAGAAAATTATATTTTTAATTATGTATTGCTGTGGATATGGGTCTTCTCTAATTTGAGAACCAGTAATATTGCCAATGATTCAAATATGAATTTACCTCTCTACAGATGCCCCACCACTTAATCAAGTCTTTCAGGCACAGAATGTGTTCCAGCAAGAGCATTCACCTTATTTCCTTTTGACTTCTACTTTAAAAGCTGAAATACTCTCGATTATAAATAAAAAGGTGAACATGGATATAACAAAGTCACGTTGTAAAATGCAGCAAATAATTTCATTAAAAGTCAAATGTTCTATTTTGTATAGAAATACTCATAATTAATAGTACAATGACATTCACAGGTGTGCATAATTTTTTAATGCTACCACACACACTGTGCTAGGCTCTGAGGATACAGAGGCAAATGAAATAGACACAGTTCTTGCCTTCAAGGATTTACAATTTGACAGAGACAAACAAACATGTAATTACAATGGGGTTATATAATGAAAGCATTTTTTAAGCCAAAACTATGCAACAATCCCCTGGACTTTATTGACATTGTCACAAATGGGTTTTTTTCTTAAATTGGAAAAAAAAAAAGCCACTGAATAGAAGGTTGAAAGTAATAATCTAGTCCAGAACCAGGAGTCTTGGTAATGAATTCATTGGTCTGTTGTTTGACCTGCGGAGATAGAGATCCCTGTAATTAACATAAGACTTGTCTCAAACACCTTAATTCTTCCAGCGTGACATCCAGGGTTACTCCTGTAAGATAGTGGCCTAATTTCCACGTTTTCTAATTACTTTTTTTCAAGCATCTGTTCTTGTCAATGCCTGGTACTGCATCCTTGGCAAAAATCACATTCATAGCTAAATGAAACAACCTGTTTTTACACATACAAATATCAGACATTCAAAATAGTCATTCCCATACAGGAATGTGGAAATATACTGAGGCTATACATAGAATTTAAATAGGTTCATTGTATACAAAAAGTAGGTGGCTAGCTACTTGTAGATTTGTAGGTTTCACTGAGGCTCCTCCCTTTCTACCAATCTTGACATTCCTTACACTGGGAAGGAAGCTGCTTCATTGGATTGTCAGAGATAAAGATTTATATACAAATGCAGGAGTCTTCATTCTTTGTCTTGATTTCATAGTTTTTGTTTAGGGACTTTTCCAAACAATTATATTTAACCAGAGGCCTGGTGCACGAAATTCATATACTGGAGGGGGGTCCCTCAGCCCGGCCTTCTCCTTCTCGCACTCAGGGAGCCCTCAGGGGATGTCCTACTGATGGCTTAGACCCGCTCCCCGCCAGGAGAGGGCCTAAGCCGCAGTCTGGCCTCCCTCTGTGGGAGGCGACTAGCTGATCATGGGAAAGCACTGGCCCTATCACCCCCTCACTGCTGCTGCCTCTGGCCTCCCTCTGTGGGAGGCGACCCTGCGATCAGGGGAAGGCAATGCCCCCATCACACCTCTGCTGCTGCCACTGCCAGCCGCAAGGCTGCCTGAGCCCTGGCCCTCACAGCCACTGCAGCTTGCCTGAGCCTCGCCTGGCCCTCATTGCCTGAGCCTCAGGCCCTCGAAGCAGCACCAGCCATCAGCAGCTTGCTGGAGCCCTGGGCCGGCCCTGGGCGAGCGGCAGCGGCCATCAGGAGCACTCACAGCTGCCACCACGTGGGGAGTACAGGCCGCCCTCTGCCAGGCCCTGCCTCCCCTTCCCCTGTCCCCAACGCTACAAGTCCCCTCTCACCCGCACCTGATGCGCTGCCTGCTGATTGGTCATTATGTGATGGTGTCCTGACCAATTTGCATATTACCCTATTATTAGTATAGATTACTTAAAACACCCATTCAATGCCTGCTATTCGTAAGGCATAGGGGTTAGCTATGAGCCACCAAACAAACTAATTTGGGTAACAAGTGAATATGCAGCAGCAGTCCCACAGAGAACTAATAGGAGGGCAACACAAGTTGCTTCTGTAAGGTCACCTGTGATTAGCATGGCAGGAACAGCCTCACTGCTCCAGACCCAATTCCTGTCATGGAAATAGATGGGGGGAAAAAATACCTGGAAACTATAGAATTTGATATCTCTTTGTGATCCTGTGTACTTTTCAGATTGATGCTTTACGCTCAGAAGAGAGTAAAGCTTTCATCTAGATTAAGTTTTCACCTAGGTTCTTGGGTGGGAAGAAATTCAGATGCCACATGAGTGGGCACAGGGAAAAGAAACTTGGGAAAACATTCTAAAACATACCAACTTATAAATATTTGCAGCTTGTTAGTTGGCCTTGTTTTAAACATGAAGACATTGGCATTTTGTTTCTAGCCAGATTCCTAGTCTGTTGATGATGAAACCCCCAGGAAAGTCAGGACATAAAGACTTGTGTGCCCGGGTCTTCCACCCAACCCGTTCCAGGAGAGGGCATTCAGCCACTGCAGCGTGCTACAGGAGAAGAAATGTGTTCTTTACCACTGTTGACAAATGTTGCCCTGTCTTCCTTTGAAGCCACCGTCTAGTAATTAACCCTTCCATCTGGCAGTGTCTTTTCCACACTTATAGTCAAGAGACATTTCACATTCCTAATAGCTGTGACTTCAGCAGGCCTCCGTTAATGATACTTTTTGTTTCCATTGCCACTTGCTAAAATGCTTTCCTCCAATTTAGTGACCTGAGCAGGGATATTAGAGAAAGTGGAAAACAATCATTCAGAAACTCATTAAAATATCTCAGTGCAAAATGAGGGGGGCATGCATGAAGAGAATGAAAGCTCCGGAAAGGAATAATAGAGATCTCAGAGTCATTACTGCTGCTGTCCATCTGGCTTAAATCAATCATGGGCTTTGGAAAAAGACAAAACATCAGCATGGAGTTTAAAAACAGTAGAAGCTACTATATGCTCTGTCTGAAACAATATTTAAAGAGACATTCATTCTCATCTCTATAAATTCAAATGCTGTTAGGATGAAAATTAAGCTTGACTTTGGTTTTTTGCTGGAAAGCATTCTGATGTAGGTATATAAGCATCCCATCCCTGAATGTGTTTTTCTGGGTTTTACTGTCACCTGTCTTCTCTGGTGAGATCAGGAAGACTATGAATTAAGAGACTGGGATTTTTCATCAGATAAACCATTTGTTGTTTGGGCATAACTCAATCAGTTATCCTATGGGGACTTCAGTGTCCCCATTCATAAAGGGCACATTTAGCCCTGGCCTGTTTGGCTCAGTGGATAGAGAGTTGGCCTGCGGACTGAAGGGTCCCGGGTTTGATTCTGGTCAGGGGCACGCACCTGGGTTGCAGGCTTAATCCCAATTAGGGGGCATACAGGAGGCAGCCAGTCAATGATTCTCTATCATCATTGATGTTTCTGTCTCTCTCTTCCTCTCCCTTCCTCTCTGAAATCAATAAAAATATATTTTAAAAAAATAAATAAATAAAGGGCACATTTAACTACTTAGATTGCTGGGAGGATATTAGGAGGTAATAAATCCTTTTTTTAATTAAAAAAAATGAAGATGTTTTCCCAACTTTATCGAGATATAATTGACATATAAAATTGTAAGATATTTAAAGTGTGCACTGTGATGATTTGATATATGTATACATTATGAAAGGATTCTCACCATCCATTTAACATATCCATCACCTCATATATTTATCTCTTTTTTAGTGCGAACATTTCAGTTCTGCTCTCTAGGAAATTTCAATTATATAATATAGTGTTATCAACTCTAAACGCCACATTATACATTAGATACTCAGACCTTACTAGATCCTCAGATCCTAGACCTGAAAGTTTAAACCCTTTTACTAACATCTCCCTATTTCCACTACTCCCCCAGCTTCTGGAAACCACTTCTCTACTCTCTCCATAAGTTTGACTTTTTTTTTTTAGATTCCATTTATAATGATACCATGTTAAGTATTTGTCTTTCTCTGTATGACATTTCACTTATCATAATGTGTTCAGGGTCCATCCATGTTGTCACAATTGGCAGAATTTTCCTCTTTCTTGTGGCTGAATAATTATATATATATATATATCCATTATCTGGTAATATAAACTTAGGATGTTTCTACATATATATCTTGGCTATTGCAAATAATGCTGCAATGAACAAAGGACTGCAGATATCCCTTTGATGTTCTGTTTTAACTTTCTTTGAATATATACCCAGAGTAGGATTGTTGGACTATATGGTAAATTCTTTTTCTTTATTGTTTAAAATATTACATACATCTCCTTTTTTCCCCCGATTGACCCCCCACCACCACCACCACTCCCAACCCCGAGGGCAAGCCTCCACTACCCCAGTGTCTGTGTCCATTGATTATGATAATATGCATGCATACAAATCCTTTGGTTGATCTCTAACCTCCCCTCCTCCCCTGCCCCTTATCTCTGGATCTATTTTTGTTCATCAGTTTATGTTGATCATTATATCCCACATGTGAGTGAGATGTGATATTTATCTTCCTCTGACTGGCTTATTTCAATTAGCATAATGCTCTCCAGTTCCATCCATGCTGTTGCAAATGGTAAAAGTTTCTCCTTTTTTTATAGCGGCATAGTATTTTATTGTGTAGATGTACCACAGTTTTTTTTTAATCCACTCATCTACTAATGGGCACTTAGGCTGTTTCTAAGTCTTAGCTATTATAAATTGTGCTGCTATGAACATAGGGGTGCACATATCCTTTCTGATTGGTGTTTCTGGTTTCTTGGGATATATTCCTAGAAGTGGGATTACTGGGTCAAATGGGAGTTCCATTTTTAACTTTTTGAGGAAACTCCATACTGTCTTCCATAGTGGCTGCACCAGTCTGTATATGGTAAATTCTTTACAGTAAAGGCAGTTGTCCTTAGGAGATCAGGTCAGTTGTCATGTCCATTTAAAAAAGACTTCCCTGACTACCAGTTCTCATCCACACTCTATCCCACACCAACCCCAACTTGCACCCACAATACATTCGTAGAAGATCATATGCATTCCTTCGTAGCATATGGCAGTTATCCTATAGGGACGTCAGTGTCCCCATTCATGAAGGACACATTTAACGACTGGGAGGATATTAGGAGGTAATAAATCCTTTTGTAGATATGATTTATGTTTTGGTTGTATCCCCCTAGTCTATGCTCCATGAGGGCAGAGACTATGGATTTTGTTTGCTGTTGTATCCCTTTCACATTCTCAGCACAATACCTGGCATAGAGTAGATTGTCAACAAATACTGGATTAAATAAAGTTTTAAGGTTTAGATCTGGAAGGGAGGACATTTAGAGTCCTGTTAAATGTATGACCAAAAAGCCAATTCTTTAGCCCTGGCCAGTGTGTCTCAGTAGTTAGAGTGTGAGACCATGCACTGAAGGGTCCTGGGTTCAATTACCAGTCAAGGGCATGTACCTGGGTTGCAGGCTCGCTTCTTGTCCTCCTTCTGGGTGCATGTGGGAGACAGTCAATGTGTGCCTCTCTCACGTCGATGTTTCCCTCCCTCCCTCTCTCTGAAAAGCAATGGGAAAAAAAAAATATTCTCAGGTGAGGATTAACAAAACAAAACAAAAAAATTTTTGAAAGCCAATTCTCTCCTTTCTTCTCTAGCTTTATTCTCATGGAGATAATGACCGAACCCATCAAAATGCTACCCAAGATCCAACAGATCAACCCAACCTTGTCATTATAGCCTTCCTGCCAAACAGTGTTACATTTGGGGCTCCCAAGTTGGCACTGCCTGTCCTACATCTTGCAGGACCCACTATTTCTTATTTTCCTTGCAAAAACCAAATTCCATGAATTTTCATTCTAATAATGCCTTTCTTTGCTTATCCTAAAATGGAAAATATCTGTTCTAGCTCACCCATACAGTTTTGTCTTTGAACTTTTTACATTTACATTATACTTATCCATTCCAGTCCCTCTCTTTTACATATGTGCATACATACATAACTTTTAAACTATGAGGATTTAATAATGTGTCTAAAGAACTTGTGAGATGATTATTTTTTAATCATACATACTGAAGCAGATAAATTTTCTCAGCTAATTAAAAAATGAAATAAAAAATAAATAAATAAATGATGATAAATTTTTTAAATCCTATTTATTTGATATTTAAAAATCAGATTATCAATTGGTCATTTTTCTAGATACTATAGCCATCTTGATATGTTTTCATAATCTTGAAATAGAACAATTTATCTGGCCCTATCTGGAAAAAAAGCTGATTTTTTTTTTTTTTTTACTTAAGCAATTTGTCTAATGGCACAGTTTTCTAAATATTTCATTTTCTGACTCTGAAAACACCTTTTAGTCATCACCTTTCAACAGAGGGCCTCATATTGTTGGTTACTGGTCATTCGTTTCTTTAATCATTCATTCAGACAACCTTTGTTTATCATCTGCAATATATCAAGAACAGTGCTAGTCTTTTGTGGTCCTGGAGAACCCCTTAGTGGAATCAGAATCCCCCTTTGATCAGAGAATCTCCACTTTTATCCATTTTTTTTATAAAATCCAAATTATCTAGTCTTTTAAGTGTGCTCTTTTCTTTTAAAAAAATGTTTTTATTGGTTTAGAGAGAGAGGAAGGGAGAGGGAGAGAGAAAAACCTTGATGTGAGAGAGAAACATCGATCTCCTGCACACCCCCTTCTGGGGATCTAGCTCACAACTTGGGCATGTGCCCTGACCAGGAACTGAACTGGTGACATCTTCATGCACTGGAGGATGCTCAATCAACTGAGCCACACTGGCCAGGGCAAGTGTGTTCGTTTCTTAACATCCAAATAAAATAAGCCCAAATTCCATCTCATGAACTGGAAATCTACTCACTTTCCAAATATTTCTAAGGATTCCCTGGATGTGCAGAGATGTCTTAGTTGATACTTTTCTCCTAAAAATCTAAATGGCTGTTCCCTTTCCTGATCATCCCTGGATATAACTCTGGCTTCTCCATGAGTTGTCCACTCCACCTGGGGTGGCAGGAACAGTCAGCTGCCTGCACTCCCCAAGGCAGCTTGCCAGCAAAACAGTTATTAGACTATTACAATAATGAACTTTACTGAATCCAAAGATATCCCAAGGAAATGATAATACAGAAAAAGAAAACAAAAAAGCAATATTTCTGCTTCTAGAAGGGGGTGGGGACCTTCAACCTCAGAAACTCATTCCCAGGCTTTAGCAGGTCCCACTCCACCTCTGCCACCAAGAGAAGCTGAACAGTCAATGAATTAAAATCTTGGGAATGAACCTCTCAAACCAAGGAAACTGCCCTTTTGTTTTGCAGTGATTCTCTTTGTCCTCACTCCATCTCTTCGGGCCATGCTTAGACCTTGCCTTCACATAACCTAATTGTTTTCTTAAACAAAAGGACATTTCTTTTTCTAAAATGAATTCTGACACAGTTCTTAAAATGAAGAAACATTTGCAGTTAACATTTTGCTACAATATTTGGTTCTTCCATGTACTCTCTACATCTATCAGATTCTGCTATGATTTTGTTTTAACAAAGATTCTTTACCCTCCACCCCCCACCCCCCAAAAAAAAGAATAATTCCACAGAAATCATTGAAGGCTTGAGAACAGACCATGACCAGACAATGCTTTAAAAAGATTAACCTGCCTGAGGGGCCTTGCCCTGAAAAAGAGTTTACTTTTTAGACAACATAACTTTTTCATTTCTGGATGCTTTTAAATTATCTTTTCACTGATTCTAAAAGACTAGGAGGCAATCTCCTAGTGGGTTTTTTCAAATACAGTATTACTTTATGAACTTATGTGCAATAAACTCAACACTAAGCAAGGTCAACCCTATTTTAGTTGAAATGGTTCAGCCTAAATTAAGGACTTATTTCTTAAACAGAATTCTGTAGGAAAGAAAATGTTTTTTCCTATTTCCTTCCTAGAGATCTCCCTCCAGACAGCCACTTAGCCCTAATTAATAAGAGAGAGAAAAAGATGTAGTTTTATTCATATGCCTTATTACTTCATTTAAACCCTCTCATTATCACTCTACCTATACAATGTCAAAGCACCGGAATAGCCAGCAAGACTGAAATCACCTGGGTATGTTGTTATGTACATAAAATGTAGATGTTGGATGAGTGACTACTTTTCATCAATGAGACTGAAACATAACTGTTTATATAGGGCCTGCTCCACCACCTTAGTTTTCTTAATGTGACTAAGAATGATCAAGGAACCAATATAAAAGTATTTAGTAATTTTTTGTGGTATCTCAATGTAGTTTTTATTGAATTTATTGGGTTTACATTGGGTAATAAAATTATATAGGTTCCAGATGTACAATTTCATAATACATCATCTATATATTATACTAGAGGCCCAATGCACAAAATTTGTGCAAGGGGCTCAGCCCTCGCAGCCCCAGCTTCATCTGGAAGGTTGTCTGGAAGGACATCCAGAAGGTCGTTCAGCTGTCTGGCCTAATTAGCATATTACACTTTTATTATTATAGATTGTGTATTCACCACCCCAAGCAAGTCTCCTTTCATCATTATCTATCCCCTCCTCTACCTCCCTCCCACCCCCTTTCCCTCTGCTAATCACCATACTGCTATCTGTGTCTATGAGGTTTTTTTAGGGGTTTTTTGCTTAATTCTTTCACATTTTTCACCCAGCCCCACAACCCCTCTCCCCTGACAGCTGTCAGTCTGTTCTTTATGAGTCTGTTTCTATTTTGTTTGTTAGTTTATTTTGTTCATTATATACCACATATGAGTGAAGACATATGGTACTTGTCTTTCTCTGACTGGCGCATTTCACTTAACATAATGCTCTCCAGCTCTATCCATGCTGTTGCAAAGGGATATTCAGTAATTCTGGACGTGCTCTCTATGCTACATTATCTGTTAGTTCCATCTCTATCATTTGCTGCCAGGCCTTAAATTACTTACATTTATTCTCTTTAAAAAGAAAGTTAATATCTTTGTGAATATTAAAAAATGTGCACATTTATTGTAAACAAAATTGGAAAATATAACAAAATAAATTAAAACTCAGTTGTGATCCTACACCCTGAGAAATAATCTATAATAATAAAAGCATACCATGCTAATTAGACTGGACAGCCGAATGACCTTCTGGACATCCTTCCGGACGACCTTCCAGACAAAGCCGGGGCTGCAAGAGCTGAGGCAAGCCACTGCACCTGCGAGGGCTGAACCCCTTGCATGAATTTAGTTATAATCTAGTATATTTCCTTCCAACCTTTACATGTGTATGTGTGTGTTACATATAAATATGTATACTAGAGTCTAACATTGGTAATGCATTGATGTTATAATTTAAATTTCCTTGACTTAACAGTCTTTCATGATATTTTAAAGTCAACTTGATCTTTCCCCAATTCACAACCATCCTGATGAGCAAGTAGCTAAGGAAGCTCTGTTGAGTTTCATCAAAGTCCTAAACACTTAAGTCCAGCCTAAGCCTAGGCATTGCCTTTCCTTGAATAAGCCTGGACACTGAAGAACTCATCCCAAGATGTCAGACACAGAGAGTTGGTCCAATAGCAGGGCCTAAGGCTTTGCAAGAGAGATGTCATCTGACTTCAGCATGGGGTCTATGGCTCAGAGTTGCCTTCTAGTTCATTTCTTATAGATTTTCACTCTGCATCTTAGGAAGCAGGTAGGGCTATAGGTCAAAGCAAACAGAAGTGCAGCTCACTAATATTCCTACATGACACTGGGTGAAAAGTAGTTCTCCTTTTGGACTCATGTGAAAAGCCTAACAGAAAGGAGGCAAGATTCACTTTTGCACATAACCCAACTTGACTTTGGTTCACTGAGGCCCCAGAAAATATTCTTGCACCTATGCACCCCTATTGGAGTCACCTCAAGTCAAAGACAGCTCAAATGGAGGCGTTGCAGACAGCTACTCACTAAAGGCAGTTTTAAAGACAGTGAAAACTCTGTCAATGGTTTCCACCCATACCCCCATGGTGTTGAAATGCGAAAATTAAACTGGAATGTGTGGTTTTTCCTCTGGGCAGGATGCAAAGGTGATTTCCCAGGTTCTTGTCCAGCTATACTCAAAGAATGAAGCCACGGACAAAAGGCGGTATAGGAAAAGGTGGAAATTTATTGGGAAACAAGCACAGACTCCCACATGGGGAGGGGGAGAGAGACCTACCAAGTCCCTCTTTCTTAAGGTTCATAAAGGCTGCAGTTCTTTGTGTCCTAATATCCCCTCTGATTGGTCACTACAGCAGCTTCCGAGCTCAAACCCCATGTGGGGTTCCCCTGTTTTTCTCCCTTTTGTTTTTCTATTCCCTGTGGCCATACTCTTTATTCTGTGAATGGGTGGCTTCCTCTCCCTTTATTCTATAAAAGTGTACCTTTGGCAGCTCCCAGCCCCCTTATTCTGTGAATGTATGCCATCTGGCAGCTCCAGCTTTGCAGCCCTGCAGTTCTCCCCTGTGAGCCCCCTAATTCCTAAAACCTGCTTATTTTACCCCTAAAACCTCCTTTCAGTGTGGCTCCGTGGTTTAATGTTGACTTATGAACTCGGAGGTTATAGTTCAATTCCAGTCAGGGAATATGTATGGGTTGAGGGCTCGATCCCCATACGGGGCATGCATGAGGCAGCTGATCAGTGATTCTCTCTCATCATTGATGTTTCTATCTCTCCCTCTCCCTTCCTCTCTGAAATCAATAAAAATATATTAATAAAATAAGTAAAGAAGAAAAAAATAATTTCCACCCACATAGCCAGATAAGGAGAGGACAGCAATCACAGGCAGCGCATAGTAGCTTGTTAATAAGCAAATATGAAATGAACCATGGGATGGCTGTTAGCAGTGGTGATAGATAAGGAAGGCTTTTTAGGGAGAGGTCCTACATGAACAAACGAAAACAAGAAATACAGAAATACAGCTTCTGTCCACAAGAGGGCGCACCCCTTGGCCCAAGGAAGCCCCTGTCTAGAATTTGCTCATCTTATATCAGCTACAGAAAATTTTATTCCTGACAATACAACAAATATTTTTTTTTGTCTTCAGTAGATAAATGAATGCATACAGCATTCTATATGTATTCATTATGTATATACCTTAATACTATGAATGGTCTTTAATCCCTATCAAATAAACCTAATTATTTTTGCCTTTTCTGAAGCCAATCCCAAAGCCATTTCTTCTAGAATGAATTTAAACTTCCCTTGTTCTGGATTCTGGCCATGGAGAGGCACTAGATGAAACTCAGAGTTGAGGCTTCCTTCTGTCCACTCACTGGGGGATTTATTGTTATTCCCTGGAAAGCCAGAAAGAGAGAACAGAGCAGAATGTGTCTATAATAAACCCATTTCCCAAGTTCTCTTTTTAAAAGACAAATGCTGTACTACTTGCTTCAACCCTGAATAAATAAGGAAACAGAAAGACTAATGTTCTTTCAGTCGTTTGAGTCATTTGTGAATTAAATGATTGTGAAATAGTAAGTAAGGGAACACATTTAATGATGAGCAGCATGAGGTGAACTTTGTACAGTGATTGTACCCACAGGCTATAGTTGTCTCATCACAGACAATTTTAGCTGAACTTCTCTGAAAGATAAATAATGCAAATTCAGTCTTCATCATTGAAAAAAAATGTTTGATGCTGAGTCAATTAACCTGTCAGGAGATGACGCTGATGCTGATGCTGATGCTGATGACGACACTCTTACAGAAGGATACTCTGTGCCATGTGCTCTTCTAAATGTTTTATTTGAGGAACTCATTTAATCCTCACAACAATCCTATGGAATTAGTACTATTATTATCTCCAGTTTACATGGAGAGGTTGAAAAACTTGTCAGGGCATCATATAAGTGGTGAGCCAGAGTTCAAACCACATATCTAACCTTAAGGTTAGCAACATGCCAACATCTAAATCAAAAGTATTGATATTGTCAATACCTTGATATCGTCAATTTTTCAGAATTTTGAATTTGCTTCAATTGGCTGAATTGTTTTCTTTTCATCTAAGCAACTTAATCATAATGAATAAAGGCATTACATAAAAGGCAAAACACAAATTAAATAGATTTTACAAATTGAATCATTTTTTATTCCTTGATAACTGAAGTTCAGTTAAGATTCAAGCATTTGCATTCTGTATGGCACAGCTCAATATTTATTGGGATGAGATTTGTGCTGTGACTAAGCCCATTTTCCAGAATAAGGGAAAAAAGTTATAGGTTTGAATTAGCCACATATCAAGTTTTTGGAACAAAATCTATTTTTATGTTCTTGTTGGGAATTAAATCTGTGGAAGGCAGGGCATCATTCTCTCCCCTTCCTTCTGTTTCCCATTAGCATGGGGGGGAGGGGGTCTTTCAGGGCAGGGTCTGTGTGTTTAAGCAGCCACCCTTCTCACAAGCACCTGACAGCAGCTCACTGGCCCTCCTGATTTCCACCTCCTCACCCCTCCTTTACGATTATTTTCTATAGCCATGTATGCATAACATAATTGCCTTTTCTATGAGCAAAAAAGTAATTGAAAAATTCAGTCTTTTTCTTTTTTCTAATAATTTTACTAGGTAACAACTCTCATTGATGATTTTACTAAAAGTGATTCAATCTAGCTAACAAACTAAAGTACATGCAGCAGTCATTCTACTCTGAGGACATGGCAATAGCAATATGAATGGCCCCAAAATACAACCAACTGTGTGCTTTTGGAGGACAGAGGCCATGTCTTATACCTGCGATGCCCAGGATCTAGACATCTGGAGTTCTCAAAAATGTTAGTTAGATTGAATTGACCTAAAATGTGAAACTAATAAACAGGTGAGGTTCTTTGCACTGGCAAACTTGAATCTGGTGGCTAGTTATGCCTCCTAGTTAATGGAGAAGGTTAATATTTATAACTAGAGAAAGAGAGGGAGAGAGGAGAAAATAGGGGTAGAGTGAGATGGTTGTGGGCTCCCAGATAGGTGGTAAACATGAAAAGAGCTGAAGCAGGGCAGAGAAAAATAACATGGGAGATTCTGGAACACTGGAAGCAGTGCCACCACCAATAAGTTTGTGCCAGATGTGACTCTATCCCACCTGTCTCAGATCATTAGGACTGCTATAACAAAAATGCCAGAGACAAGGCAGCTTAAACAACAAACATTTATTTCCCACAGTTCTGGAGGCTGGGGAGTCCAAGATCAAGGCACTGGCAGATTTGGTGTCTAGTGAGAGCCCCCCTTCCTGGCCCAGAGTCCACGCCCTTTCACTGTGTCCTCACATGAATGAAGGGGAGAGAGGGCTCTCTGGGGTCTTTTTTATAAGGGCACTAATCCCATTCATAAAGACATCACCCTCTTGACCTGAGGATCTCCAAAAGGCCCCACCTACTACTGCCATCACTTTGGGGATTAGGTTTTCAACATATGAATTGGGGGTGGGAAGACACAGATATTCAATCCCTAACACACTCCTATTCAGGTTTCAGTCCTGGACTAAAGCAGAAGAATGTCTGATTGGCTCTTTCCTCCTCAACACCTCAGCACTCTCCTCTCCTTTATATTCTGCCTCAAATTTGATATCTGTTAGATTATTATCAGTTGAGTTTTTAAAGTATAGGTTTAAAATTACCAGCTCAATCCATTTTTATTAAGATACACCCAGAGAGCAGGAATCTCAAGAAAGTATCTATATATTCCTTATGTAAGCAATACAATGAGTACACATCGAGTACGAGTAATTAAGCAGTTTGGAGCAAGGAGCAGGGCAGGTTTGTAAATTGGATTTGACTCATAAAGCCTGTCACCAGCAAAATGTTACATTCATCTTAGTGCTGGAAACACTCTCCTCTTTTGTGCACTCCACATTGCTCTTCGGTGTTTGATGAAAATTCACTAGCTTCATAATCTGTGAATATGATCTCAATAGAAACAAAGTCTAAGAGCATATGTCTGGGTTATAATTCCCAGAACTTAAAGTTCTTGAAATTCTTTATTGCTTCCTATCTTTCCCTCCCCTGCCTGACACTTGGCATAAAAGCATATAACTGACCCAAAGGAGGATGAATTGATTTATTATAAGATATGAATTTTGTTTGCCTTTTTATTCTTAAACTAAATATTTCTCCTTTCCTCTCTCTTTATTTTGACATTTTTTATTATGGAATACAACTTACATAAATAAGTATAATGTTTATACACATACATACAGTTTAAAGATAATAAGACATACACACCTGTATAATTTAGCTCTCTTTCTGTTGCAGAAGACCAAAGAAAAACCAAGCAGCACTTTAGAGAAAAGGAGTGACACTATTTATTTATGCCGGCAGACTTAGGGAATAGCTTTCCAAACCTGAGTAAAGTAACTTGCAGGGGGCTTCTCTTTTATATCTTACTGGGGTCTTTGTCCTGCAAATATGGATTATGCTTCCGGTCCTTTTCTCAGGCCTTGCAAGAAGGCCCCTAGGTGTTGGGGGTCTCCAAGCCATATCTGATGGTCTGGTCTGGCACCAGCGTTAATAGCCCTCCCTCTGGGGCAGTGCACTGTTCACAGTTTTATGGCCTCTGTAACAGGTTCTGCAAGACCAGTTTCTGGGAAAGAGGTAGTGACTTAATTATAGGTTATCAAGAATGTACACTGAGCTTGCTGGCATGGATTCAGATTGCTAGCGCCCCCCCCCCCCCGCCCCAAATATCAGGGTTACATTGGAATTAGCCTTTTAGCCTCCTCATTTCCCTCTTAATGGAATTTTCAAAATGCTTACTGGACTATTTGGGAAATAAAAATGAAAATATCAAGTCCAAAGGAGGAGGGAAGAAATGCATTTTAAAGCCACCTAAGAAATAAAGAACAGTTTTTAATACTAGAGAATTAAAATAGACTCTAGTGGCCTGTTTTGACTTTACCCTCCTTTCTTTTTTTATTTTCTCTCTTCTTCTTCCTCCCTCTTTTTTTCTCCTCTATCTATCTCCCTTTCCCCTGAGCCTTAAGTGACATTACACAGTGAACAATCCACAAGGCAGATAGTTCTCTGAAGAACAGTTCTGACAGCTGCTAACAAGAGACTGGACCAACAATTCCAAGAAAGAGATGAAGACCTGACATCGTCTCCCACAGTTCCAACCACACATTTTATAGCCGTTTCAGTGAAAGAGAACTGCCGCCTGGGACAAGATCCCATCACATACCTGACTCTTCTGCCCATCGCTGAATAGAGCCTTTAACCTCTATTTGAGTTGCCTAAACTCTTTCCTTGCAAAGTTAATGTCCAAACACCCATATTTCACCACCCCGTCTTTACTTGCACTCAGAAGGATGCTCAGCTTTCCTTCAAGGCTGGGCTTGCCCTCTCCCCAAGGTGAATTTCTCAGCAGCCACTAGGCTCTGCCAGTAGAGGACAGTGGAGAGGTTAGAACTACACAACATCCTGTCACCACCCCCAACACCCCCCAAAAAACAAAAACAAAACAAAAAAAACTGTTGCCCCACCGTGTCTGGCATCATTGGAATTTTACCAACTTCATCTTTGGAAATTGCCTACCATGAATCCTTTCACTCACTCCCCCAACAGACTTTTTCTCTCCATGTCTCCCTGTCACCCAGAAAGAAAAGCAACCATCTGACAGGAACGCTTTGGGGCAGGATGGATTGCTGGTGGTCCCATGTGAGCACTAGCTGGCCAGTGATGGTGACACACACACACACACACACACACACACACACACACACACACAGAAACAAAAAAGCAGAATCAGAGAATAGATGTGGTTTCCTGCACTCACAGAGTTCATGGCACTTTGGAGGTTATCTAACCAAATTCCTGCATTCTACTGATAAACAGCTGAAACCCAGAGTGCTGAACTGACCTGCCCAAGGTCACAGAATGTCAAGGCTGAAATTAGAGCCTGATATCTGTCCCATTGATTATTATTATAATAATAATACTGGTTGTGTATTAGTAATTATAATATAACTGTAATTTGTATTGAGCATTCACTATGTGCCATGCACTATTCTACAGACTTTACATACATTATTTAATTCATTAATCCTTACCAACTCCTCATGTGATAGTGTGATAGCCATCATTAGTTTTTCTATTTTACAGAGGAAAAAACAGAAACTCAGAGAAATGAAGGAACAGCTAGTGAGTGGTAGGGCCAGAATTTGATTCCAGGAAGTCTTATTTCAGACTTGGAACTTATAAAACCCCTGACATTTTTGCTGCCCTGGGATAAAATGAAATCACGACAGTGAAGTTCATTTTTCTCAAAACTAGATTTACTCCATTTAAAATAAGATCCTTTAGTTTTAGTATATTCTGTACTTATTTTAGGATATATTTTCAAAAAGCTCTTTTATGAGAAAATAGTAAGAATACATGGTAGGTGTTTTATGAATTTTATTTTTTAATAAAAATGTGTATTGGAAGTTGTTTATATATATGAAATTGCAGAGTCTGGAAAGCACTTCCTTGCATTTTCTGCCTCCTTGTAGGAATTTCGAAAGAACACTCAATTGCTTTCATCCTTTTTCTGCAGGGTTCTCTTGGACGAGGGGTGGGGTGGAGAATCACTAAAATTTATTATGTACCTTGCCTGTCAAGGCTCATTTGATTACGAGTAAAGAACTTCAGTAAAGGCCCAGCCAGTGTGGCTCAGTTGGTTGAGCATCAGCCTATGAACCAGGAGGTCAGGGTTCAATTCTGTGTCAGAGCACATGCCCAGGTTGCAGGCTCGATCCCCAGTAGGGGGCACAGGAGACAGCCAATCAGTGATTCCCCCTCATTATTGATGTTTCTATCTCTTTCTTCCTCTCCCTTCCTTTCTGAAATCTATAAAAATATAATTTTTAAAAAGAACTTAAGTAAAAAGGAGTATATACTAGTTAATTTAGCTGAAGCATTTGGTAATTTAAATTATGTCTTAAATTATACTTCTTGGTTTTGCCATTTACCATCTACTGGCTTAATTCTGAGGCTCCCTCGAGGCAAAATGGTTCACAACAGCTTTAGTCTTTCACTGTGTTCCAGTTCAGAGGGGAAGGTGTCTCTCTCTAGCAGCTCTCATCTTGGATTGCACTTCAATTGGACTTATTCCCTGAAGGAGTCACTACAGCAGGGGGGTAGGTAGATAAGCTACTCATCTAGTTTTGTTTTGTTTTTTAATTTCTAATTTTGCAATTACAGTTTTTATTCAATATTATTTTGTGTTAGTTTCAGATGTATAGTATAATGGTTAGATAGTCAGATACTTTACAAAGTGATCACTCTGATATTTCAAGTAACCACCTGGCACCACACATAGTTATTACAATATTTTTATTATATTCCTCATGCTGTACATTACATCCCTGTGGCTATTTTGAAACTACCAATTGGTACTTCTTAATCGCTTTTTCACCAGCATCCCCAACCTGCCCTCCCCTCTGGCAACCATCTCTGTATCTATGAGTCTGTTTCAATTTTGTTCATTTATTTTGTTCCACATTTAAGTGAAATCATATGGTATTTATCTTTATCTGAGTTATTTCACTTAGCATAATGCCCTCTAGGTCTATCTACTCTGTTGCAAATGGTAAGATTTCCTTCTTTTTTATGGCCACTATTCATCCAGTTTTGAATTATATGTTCTTCTCCTGAAGCTTGTCGGAGAATCAGCTTTCTGGCAGCACTCCCTCCGAAGCAGGAGGATTGCTCTCAAACAGGAAAACTAGATACTGTTGCCCAAAGATTGGATGCTTGGTGGTCATGCCAGCAAATGTTCATTATTCACCTAATAGAGGTCATTCACTGGGCTGTATGCTACTCACTCATCACCGCATTAAACTCTCATAATAATCTTAACAGGCAAATAATTATTTACCAGTGAAAAAGCTGAGGTTCAGAGAAATCAAGAAACACATAGAAGACCAAACTGCTAGTAACTGAAAGATCCAGGAATCAAACTCTATTTTAACCAACTTCAAAGCCCAGGCTCTTATTTTTTTTTCAATGATAGTTTACATCCATTATTATTTTGCATTAGTTTCAGTTGTTTAATTCTTTATTTTATAATTTGCATATCCTACCCACCCCATTACCATTAAAACTGAAAATAAAATTAGCCACCCTGTGTATCTCAACTATGGCTTGGTCTGGGGCCTCAGTAGCCACCCTTCTTGAGCACACTTCTACAGAAGGGTCAAACACTAGAGACTGTTGGCTCCTTCCCTCTCTCATTGCACCAAGAATAAGAATTCTTTAAATATTTATTCCTGTTCTCACCACAGTTGAAAGCGCTAAGATAAGAGACACTGATTATGTCCCACCTCTGGGTAGGGGAGAAAATAGAGTCCAGAACAATTCTAGAGGGATGTTCATCAAATAAGAGAACAGTGTTTCTTCTAAATTTGAGTTAGAATTTAACCAAGTGTTAAGCACCTGGCATCCATACCTCACAGAATATGCCCTTTAGTCTTAAGAAAGAAACTTGCCTACCTAAATGTCCAAGAAGTGCATTGAAAGAAATGAATTTCACCACTAATATAGTCCAGAACAGTTTCTTGATTCATCCTACAGCAAGCACAGTAATGACAATCAATCCACAACAGTTCCAGGAAACTGTTCTCTGAAACAGCAAATCTGTCCAATCTGAATTAAGTGTCCAGAGTTGTAAAGTGTTTAAAACTTCATGCAAATCTACAACAAAACCATCATCTGCAGCTTCAGACACCACTAGGCATCTGGACTCGGGTCATAAACAAGGTTGCTTTAATAACATATACAGTCATGGCTGACTTTCTTATGGAAGGGATCTGAGATCACTAATCTCCAGATTGAATTAATATTTAAAAAATAATTTTTATTATTTTATAAGAAAAATGTTCACATTTGAGAAAAAACTAATAGTCAAAAAAATAAAAATAATTACAGATTTTGTATTAATATAAAAACAAACTAATCATGTAAATCTCAGTTATCACCTAAATAGCAGTAGGATAGTACATGGCCTTACGTGGACAAAGTTCACTTTTTTTTGCCTCACTCAGCCATCAAGCCACACACCATCTCCTTGTGGCTCCAGAAATCAGATATGGGTTCACTTCTCCTCCTCACCCCTCCTCTCTAACCCCAGTGTCTCTGAGCATAGATAGTAACTATGCTTATGGACATTTTAGTTCTAGTCTCACAGGTTCCCCTCTCCTCAACTTCCATTTTTTTCATGGCCTGAAGAAGAGAGTCCCAGCTTGAATCTAAAGTCTGGTCACCACCAAGTTCGGATATGTGTGAGCATGTCTGGTAAACTAGTGGGGGCTATAGCAAAAGAAGAATTGAGAAAAGAAAGACTAAGCACGTCTGGGAGAGAGCAGACAGTCACAACAACTTTGGTCCAGGGTTTAACGTCTTGACTCTTCAAAGGGTCCTGAGCATGGGCAGGAGGGGCCATGCCTCCTCCGAGACAGCAGGAATGGTGGCAGTTCCCAGCAGCAGGGACAAGGTCCCTAATGGAGAGTGGGGTATGGTTCTCAGTGGACTTTCCTGGTATCTCAAGTCACATCTAAGCAATGTGGCTGGAGCAGGGCAACAGGCTGGATAGCTAGAACTATATGGCAACTAACCAGAGCCTGATCAGACATTGGGCTGCAGTGTACAAGGACTCTCCAAAATACCTGTGTAGGGAGGAAAAAGCAGGGGACCATCAGCCTCTATTGGGTACTAGCAGAACAGGGATTACGTAAAATGAGGGTATCAACTGTGAGCAATGATATGATTCTAGCTAATGAGGAAAAGAAACCTTGCCCCCACCTCCAAACCCCTGCCCACAACCCTCACCATCAGCAAGTGAAGACTCCAAAAGACAAAAACAAAGGACCCACTGCCGAACAGGACATCCTTCCCTCCTCCTTGGAGGTTCAGTATGCTACTGCTGCTCACCCTCCTTCCTACTCAAGCTCCTTCTTTCTTATAAGGTGGCTTCCTCCCCACACTGGCTCCTATCCTCCCACCCCTGCATCTCAGAGCACAGGCTTCCAAGAAAAGGCTGCAGCCTCTCAATCTCATTCCAGCGCATGCCCCTGAAAGGTAGACTTAGAAAGCTCTGGGGTCCCTTGTTCTGGTCCCTGCAAATCCCAAACTCAGGATTTGGGCCCTGCATATTATTAAGAGCATTCCAACATTTCCAATGTGGACAGTTTATAGAGGAGTTTTGACTTTTAATGAGGTTATTAAATGGAATTATTATTTTTTCAAATCATTTCAGTCATGCTTTGTCAAATAGCCCTATCCTACTCCCTACCAACGTCCTCTTGGCACATTTTCTAGATAGCCAGGCACTTGTGATTATAATACTAACTAGAGGCCCGGTGCACAAAAATTTGTGCACTCGGGGAAGTCCCTCAGCCCAGCCTGTGCCCTCTCGCAGCCTGGGACCCCTCAGGGGATGACCACCTGCTGGCTTAGGCCCGCTCCCCGGGGGATTGGGCCTAAGCTGGCAGTCAGACATCCCTCTGGCAGCCCAGGAGCCCTCGGGGAATGTCCACTTGACAGCGGGGACCAGGCCTAAGCTGCAGTCGGACATCCTTAGTGCTGTTGAGGAGGCGGGAGAGGCTCCCGCCATCACTGCTGTGCTGGAAGCCATCAGCCTGGCTTGTGGCTGAGCAGAGCTCCCCCTGTGGGAGTGCACTGACCACCACGGGGCAGCTCCTGCATTGAGCGTCCACCCCTCTGGTGGTCAGTGTGTGTCATAGTGACCAGTCATTCCCAGTCATTCTGCTGTTAGGGTCAATTTGCATATTGCCCTTTTATTATATAGGATAGAGGCCTGGTGCATGGGTGAGGGCCAGCTGGTTTGCCCTGAAGGGTGTCCCGGATCAGGGTGGGGGTCCCGCTTGGGTGCCTGGCCAGCCTGGGTGAGGGGCTGAGGGCCTTTTTCAGACTTGCCACACCCCATTCAGGGTGGGGGTCCCCGCTGGAGTGCCTGGCCAGCCTGGGTGAGGGGCTGAGGGCCATTTTCAGGCTGGCCACACTCTCTTCAGGGTGGGGGGTCCTGCTGGGGTGCCTGGCCAGTCTGGGTGAGGGGCTGATGGCTGTTTGCAGGCTGGCCAAGCCCCCCAGCGGGGACCCTCACCTCATGAGGGTGTGGCTATCCTGGGTGAGGGGCTGATGGCTGTTTGCAGGCTGGCCATGGCCCCCAGCCACCCAAGCTCCCAGTGGAGGCTGGCTGGAAGCAGGTATCTGGGATTTATTTATCTTCTATAATTGAAACTTTGTTGCCTTGAGTCCCACAGCCAGCCAGGGCAGGTGGGAAGCTTGGCTTCCTCCATCGCCGGGGCAACCAAGCCTCCTGCTTGCTCCAGCTCCATGGCTGCCAGCTGCTATCTTGGTTGGGTTAATTTGCATATAGTTGCTCTGATTGGCTGGTGGGCATGGCTTGGGGTGTAGCGGAGTTATGGTCAATTTGCATGTTTCTCTTTTATTAGATTAGATAATCACTCCTATTAAACAGGCTAATATTTCAGCTGATTGTGGAAATTATCCATCTTCCCATCTTCAAGATAGTTAGACCCATAGTCATGGGCTCTTGGAGTGAAGAAGGAACATGGTTTGACTCTGCAATAACTTCTCCCCTCTCTCTTTTTCAAGTCTGGCTCCTCTGGCCCCATAAGGGCAATGAGGAGAAATAAGTGAGGGCAGCAATCATGTTTATGAGGGTAGATGTCCTGACCTCTCGGGCTCTTCATGATTTTCTTGAGGTTATGCTCAACTTTATCTTGTCCCCAAGTCCTGAGGATGCCCAGAAATAAAGGGAATCCCTGTCTCTCATTTGTTCCATTGATTGGTTGCCTCCTATATGCACCCCAACTGGGGATCAAAGCTAAAATTTAAGGATGTGTCCTGACCAGGAATTGAATTCACAACCTTTTGGTGTATGGAATGATGCTCCAACCGAGTCACCCAGCCAGGGCACTCCAGCCCTTTCTTTGGGTCGGGTGGTGCCTTGCTTGGCCCAGTGGCTGTCTGGGCAGTGCTATAATTCTTCCCCTCACATCATCTCTGTGTGGCCCCTTCTGTGCCCTCAGAGGGTCACAGGGGACTAGGATGTGTGTGGTCCCATCCTGTTCTTCTTCAGCACCTCATTCTCTGGCCCCTTCTTAATCTATAAGCCTCCCTGCTCAGAAATCTCCAGACTAGGAGTGGCCAGGTCTCCTTGTTTCACACACTTAAGGAGTCATATGCCAGGCTCACCTAAGATGTTCTTGTCCTGCTGTGCACCACTCCAATATCAACACAGGGTAAGCCTGCAGGTTCTGGAGATCAGTATACACCTGTCAGGGAGAAGATACAGGCCATTCCTTTCAGGTGTCCCCAGCCCTATGACTGATCCCCTCAGAGGCCCTTCACTTGGCTCTTGGGGAGGAGAGAACCTCCCATGTGGAGGAGATGGGACAGGGAATATGGTGATGGGGTGGGTTTAACCACCTCTTAGTAATCAAACCCAAACAGCCCCAATGGAGGTGACTCTTTGGGATGAGCACTTGGCTGTGATTGTCTTCAGCTTTATGCCTTTGCTGTAATTCCAGCACCGAAGGGCAGAATACCCTTCTCATTCTCAATACCCTGCTACCAGGTTCAGTGGGTCAGTAAGAACCAAACTATATGAAGAAACTCTGCATGGTGCCAGTTCTCTCTACCATCAAGCAGTCACATTTCAACCCTCCACCTATAAGGACCTTCCTACTTAGGGATAAACCTCACCCATGTCAGTTGGCACAACTCCAGTAAGACCTCAACCATTTAGGGAAGACTTAACCGTCATTGGTTTGTGAATCCACGTAACAATATGTTTCACACAATCACTTAACATCTAGAGACAATACAAGTAATGTACACAGGCAGCAACATGACTTACAACACCATTTCTTATTTTTATAACCTCAGTTCACAGATTGGGAAATTGAAATAAATCCCCAAATTGCACAAAACAGAGTCAATCACCTGAGATGTCCAGTAACTTGAAGCTGTTCCAAAGCTCAGTGAAGAACAATTCCTTTTTTTGTCCCTAAACAAAAGTTCTAAACTACCTTCCCACTGACATTTCTTGCTAATTTTACCTAAAGGTTATTGGAAGTCATCCAAACTCAATCTACAAACCAGAAAGAAATTTCATGTTAATGGTAAGTCTGATACGTCCTGGTCATGAATTTAACTGGCCATTTGTTAAGTTGCAGTTCATTGCACAGAGTAAAGGCATTTTCCCCTGAACTGTTCTTTCATTTTAAATATATCATTTTAGGGAATTTTATAGTCTGGCATAATCTGACACATAGAAAAGTGTGTGAGTGCTTAAAATATTTCAGACACCAAGTTAGTTACAAATACACAATAGGCGTCTTATTTATCTAAAAATAAACACAAAAGATCAGAATCTTTTGTTTGCATATAGCAAATAATTTTCTTAGCTTTTCTGACACACTTGTAGCCATTCTGTTGATAATCTGCAATTAGAACATGATTCATTTGCCCGTGACAGTAATGTGAGGGCCCCTATTTGTGTCTCCTTTAGCGACCTCTTAAGGAGATGTAAATGCAGCCTCTAAATTAGAGTATAAACCCACCCCCTCAAAGGATGCTTTTAGAAGCCTAGGTTTTGCTTCCTGAAAAATTGTGTGCGAATGAAGGCAGTTATGGGTAAAATCCTGGGCCCACAACATAGCAAGGTTAGCCTCATACCGTGTCACTCCCTAAGCTGCAGCACAAAAGTGGCCAGCAAATATTTCATGAACTTGTGTGTGCTGTTGCTGCTGTTATTGTTGTTGTTTGCCCTATGTTACAGCCATAGCAAGGTGGGTGCTTAGCACCAGATAATTTCAAAGTACACTGAACCACTGCTACAACTATGCTGGGTATATGCAGAGAAATGGGATAGAAAGGCACGAAATCCTGACTCCTAAACACGACCAGTTCGAAGTTGCAATCAAATAAAAGTTGCAATAAAGTATTTCTTTCCCTTTATATACCTGTAAGCAGTAGCATTTATTTATCCTGGACCTGAGGGTCAAGAACGAAAGTTGATTGGATAGATTAGGCCCCTAAAATGAAGGACAGTCAAGCTCGAGTAGGATGGACTTTTTTCCCACTCTGGTCACTGGGAACCATTGAAGGTTTGGGTGCAGTGATGGGATACTTTGGGAAGACCAGTCAGCCAACAATAATAGGATGGATCATACAGGGAGAAGATAGGTAGACGAATTAAGGGGCAATTAGGGTAGTCCAGAATTGAGATGACAATAGCAGCAGCCCTGGGAATGAAAAATAATTATAACCACTGAAGACCAACAAGTTATTGAAGGAATAAGGGTGGAAGATTGAAAGTTGAAGTCTCAAACAGGTCAGAGAGAAACAAGGAAGTTGGGAACAGAAGGAATCTGAAAATAAGAGAAAACAATTTTGACATGTGTAATGTGAGGTTACTTTGGAACATCTAAGGAAAAGGTTTACGAGGGAGTAGGAAATATGAGCCTGGAGATCATCAGAGAAGACAAGATGTACCAGAATCAGAGCTTTCCTGTTCTCAAAGTTCAGAGAGGATTTAGAAATAGGTCATTAGTCACGGGACTCAGGTCTTGAAAGCAAAAGTTATGTATATCTTAATCATCGTTTTTACTGCCAAGACTTGGCAAAGTTTCTGGCACATAATAGATGCTCAATAAATGTTTTTTTAAGCAGTACAAAACAGTCTGAAGTGTATTCAGAGGAAACAGAGACTCCGAATATAATTTTTGGCCAAATTCATAGTTTTGGCTAATATATGACCTTTTTGCCTTTAATGGTGTGAAACCCAATAGAAGCATGTGAACAGGCAGAGGGAACCTCAGAGACCCAGGGGGAGCCACAGGACCACAGGTGAGAGACAATGCAGGTGCTGGCAGAGAGGAGGGAGCCAGGAGCTGGCCAGGTGTCCTGGCGGAGCAGCTGAAAGAGGAAGGAGCAAGTGGGATCCCACAACCCTCACTACACAAGGTTTGAGTCCTAATGGAATGCTGGGGGAATCTCTATGGATGAATTAGAATAAATTCTGAATACTAGATTTATGTTTTTAATAGAAATATAAATGTACCCAACATAGAAAAAAACATTGATACTTAGAAAAAAAAAACTAATTATTTACATCTCTTGGACAAATGGGTCCTAATCTATTACAGCATCATTCATTGTTCAGAAATGGAATAAATATTACCTTATACACTGTACTACTATTATTCAAATATGTAGAGATAATGTTAAAAACTGCAAATTTTATGCCAAAAAGTCAAACTCATACTAAATATTTAGGAACCAATAGTTGGGCTTTTTACAACACCAAGTCCATTATTTTTTCTAAAAATTTTTAATTTAATGGTGGATAATTTCAAAAGTACCATAAAATTCTTTTCAAAATGGAATCAAGATGAAACGTAATGTTGTATCCAATTTAAATGTGTCCATTTATTAAATTATATTTTAATTGTATAATATTAATTGTATTATATTATTAGTTTATTAAATTTTAATGTGAATTAAAAAAATTAAGTGTAAATACTTTATCATATTTGTTTAAAAATCACTTTTTGTCTTCTTTAAAAGGTAGGGCTTTCACCTACTGTACTCCTCTCTCCTTCCTACAAACAACAATGATATGTAGCATTGTTATCTGTATTTAATATTTTCACATATGGGGTTTATTCAAAACCATCATATTATGTTCTGTGGGGTTTCTAATACTTAAGTAAGTGATAGTAGACTGTATGGGTCCAACTTGCCTTTTGTACTCAATGTTATGTTTCTGGGATTTATTCATTCATTTTAACTGCTATTTAGTACCCCATTGAACAGCTGGAGTTTATTAGCCTGCTCCCTTATTTAGGGTTAGATTTTTTCTTCCAGTTTTTCTTTCTATGGTAAACAGTGTTGCAATGAAGCTCCTTGCACATCTTGTGCATATATGAAAATGTCTAGGCTGAATTGCTGGATGTAAGATTACACATGTTTTATAGAATATTAAAATTAGAAGCTCTGCCTGAGATCCTAAAACAATAGATACCAGTTATCAAAGTGAGATGCCAGAACAACATAAAATATTCCATGGCACAATCTCAAAAGTGGTTTCACTGCTCTTACACCCTCCATCCAAATTGAATATTTTTAAAAGGTTAGGTTGTTGGAGATGAAGGAGAAATTATGATAATTTTTTGGAAAGAACCATGCTGCAAGTCCTGCCTTATCTTGTAAACTTCTCACCTGGATCCTATGGGTGAAACTTGAAGGCCTTCATTTGTGACTCCTGAATTACACAGGACAGGGTGGATGAGGGCCAGCTCCTATCCAAATAACATAAAAGAGTTGAAAGGAGCTTGTTGCTCATGGGCAAGCCAAAGGAAAAAAAGGCTGCATTCGCCTGGCTTGCATCAGCTTATTCTAACCATGTTCCTTACTGAATACACAACTGTCAGCTAGAGAGACTAATGCAGGTACATTGCAAACCACCATTCCTTGAGAAGCTCAGGCAACCACCTGGTGGTGGGTCAGTTACATCACATCACTTCTAAGCTGGAGGGGGCAGCAATTTGTTCACTAGAATTGGTACATACTTTGCATATGTATTTGCTCTTCTTGACCACAGTGTCTCTGCCAGCACCACCACCTGAGGGTTTACAGACGTCTTCTCTATCAACATGGTATCCCGCAGAGCCAAGCCTCACCATCAGGAACTCACTTTATAGCAACAGCGCTATATTTAGGAGGCTTATGGCCACAGGATTTTTTGGTCTTACAGTGTGTCCGTCAACCAGAAGCAACCAACTTGATGGAATGCTGGGACACCTTGTCAAAGGCTGGCTAAGCTGCTAAATTGGGCTTAATCCATGTGAAGTTGGGGAGCTCACCTCAGTAATGCAGCATGTGCATCTGAATCAACAAATTATATAGTTTGGTTTCTAATAGATAGAATAGAACCAACAGCCAGTATATTTTAGTCTCTGGTCACAAGAAAACCAGTCCACTCTCCAGTAACCAAGGAGTACAATTAAAAAAGCCCCTCTCACCTGGCTGGTATGGCTCAATGGTTGAGCATTGACCTATGAACCAGGAGGTCATGGTTTAATTACCACTCGGGGTTGGGGGGCGTGCAGGAGGCAGCCAATCGATGATTTTCTCTCATCATTGATGTTTCTATCGCTCCTCCTTTTCTCTCTGAAATCAATAAAAATATATTTTTGAAAAGCAGCCCCTCTCATAATCATACCCAATGACCCACTTGTGGAATTTGGCCCGAAATTTGGACTCTGGAGGGTTTGAAGCACTGGCTCTCTTGAGAGGGGATATCATCAATCTTTCCACTGAGCTGAAAGCTTCAGCTACCACTGGGCCAGTGGGCTCTGTAGGGGCCAGCAGGCAAAGGAGTAAGCTGGTGCACGTGTAGGCTTGGTGGTAACTGACACTGATATTTAGGAAGAACTCAGGTTGCCACTCCACAATGGGAGCAGGTGTGAGTATGTCTGAAAATGGAAATTCGCTGGTGTCTCTTAGTACTACCAAGCCCAGTATTAACTGTCAGTGAGCAAGTACAGCAAATGCGTCTCAATGTGGGTCCCCCAGAAACTCAGACAAAGATCTACGTGCAACAGTTCACTTGGGAGTAAGTCCCGAACACACCAGGAGAGAAGTGAGGAGCTTGACAGAGAGGGAAAAGCCAGTATTACCAACCCATGTGCCACTGTGGGCAACTGGAGTGAAATCCTGCTGGGAAGCCGAAGTGTGCGGAGCTGGGCATTAACCACCACCTCCAGGGCCATCCACACTTCACGGGGATTCATTTGCTAACACTTCACCTTTGCTTGTGGTGAGTGTGGTCCTTCAGTCACAGACTTGGCAGGTGCCCCCAGAAAGCCGACTTCCATTTGTGGACGTGAATGTTAAGGGTATACAAGCAGGATATAAAGCCGCTAACAACCACAACCCAGCAAGGGCAGAGCAGCAAAAAGCTCAGGTGAAGGTCGGGGCCTCTACACCAGGCCAGCAACCCAAATCAGCTTAATTACTGACCAAGCAGGAGGGGAACCTGGAATGTGGTGGTGAAGGGAGACTGAGACTATAAAGCTTACCATGAAGACTAACAACAGTGGCCCTAACCGGTTTGGCTCAGTGGATAGAGCATCAGCCTTCGGACTGAAAGGTCCCAGGTTTGATTCTGGTCAGGGGCATGTACCTTGGTTGCGGGCACATCCCCAGTGGGGGGCGTGCAGGAGGCAGCTGATTGATGTTTCTCGCTCATCGATGTTTCTAACTCTCTCTTCCTCTCCCTTCCTCTCTGTAAAAAATCAATAAAATATATTTAAAAATAAAAAAAATAAAAAAAAGACTAACAACAGTAGCGGGACCAGCAGGCATGAATCACTAATCTTTGGCTTATATGGTCCAAGACATCACAATTGGCTACCGCTGTGAGGGGGTCTTACTCCTCTCTTCGCTAAGAAGAAATTAGGATATGGTATTTAAAAAAAAACAAAACAACAAACCTCTATATTATCTGAGTGGCCACAGGAGGAGCTTATCTGACCCTAATCTCTCACATCTGCTTTGATTCCCTGCCTGCCTCCTGGACCATGTGGCCACATGTAAGGGTTGATAAGAATCTGTCCTGGGCATGCTTGGACCTCCCCTTCATCACTGTCATGTGCCCCAGACCATTAGCCACACACATATAGTTTCTGGCTTCTCCCAACACTTCTAGATGCAAATAGAACACCTCAATGAGGATCGTGGATCTGCGTCCCAAGCACCTGCTGAGGGGCCAGAGGACTCCACCTGGAAGTGTGGAAGACTGCCTTCCCAGAGGCAAACAGGAGATGGGAGGAGCCAGGTGGGTAAATCTTGGTCCCTTCCTCCTATAACTGCTCTGAGGCAGCCTGATTGCTGCACACCAGCTGGGCTCTGCAGCCTTCATCATCCAACAATGGCTGTACTCACAGCACAGCTTCCCATGCTCCCTTGCCTCAGTTTCCTCTCCAAATAAGCCTCCGCACTTTCAGTCCTTGCTTCAAGACCTGCATCTTAGGAAACCTGGCTACTACATACATTCAACCAGGAACCCTCTAAACTCAGCGTTCACCTGGCAGTGTTTCAGAGCAGATGGATGCTGTGACTTCCAGCCCAACACCCATGGAAAGTAAGCTTGTGACTAAGAATTCTCAGAAGATTTGACAAATTTCTATTCCACTCTATACTTTGCCAAGACTGAGAAAGGTAAGTCTCCTTCTGTGGAGAAGTTTTCTTTTACCCTTACAGGTTCCAGTCGCTAATCAGACCTCCCAGCTGTCTTTGTTTCCCAGGTGTGACCAAATAAAGCTGAGGCTCCAGGGCACAAGGTGATCTGGAGAAACGAGAGCCTGGAGAGCGTTCTGAATGCTCACTCCTGTGGGATCATGTCTTCTTGACATTTCTGGTCTCTGGATGTTTCTCTTTTTTATTGCATGTTTTTAAGAAGTTGTTTTCTTTCGTTTTCTCTTCAGCATTTTAAGTACCTTGTTCTGGAAGGGTTTTCTTGGGACATCTAGGCCACCATGTTATGGGGGTGTGGGGTGGGAGAGTTTAAAGAATGCTTTTAAAACTTTTGAAACAATCTTAAATTCACAGAAAGGTTGTAAGTACAATTGACTTTTCCAGAATCGTTTGAGATAAACGTGATCCCTAGGCCATTTCAGTAGAGTGAGCTAAGAAATTATGTATGCATGTAATGTACACCTACACTCAAATTTATATTTATTCCTGTGTCTATTGATACTGAGCACCTTGAGTTCGCAGATGCCTCCAAGTCCAATTCAACAGCCACAGGACTTTTCATAATTGTGTGCCTTTCTACCTACTTTGTACTTCCCTCCTTCTCCCTGACAATGATATACTTAGCTCCCAGTTATACTTAATGTATTTCTTTATTTGAACCCCCTATGTAACCAATTTCCAATCTCCACCCCACATGGGCTCCCTCCTCCCCTGGCCTGGTCTTGACTCCCATGGCAGGCAGCCCCTATGCAGACACCCTCCACAGCCTGTGCAAGCTTCCACACACTGCACCAAGCCACCCATGGTATGGAAGCGCCCTTCCCTCTGCTCAGGCTCTGTCACACCACTCTGAGCCACCGTGAGTAGCAGCTGTCCACCTACCTGGCACAGATGCCTATGTTGCCCTAATGGCTTTAAAACTGGGTTATTCAAGAATAAAAGGGCCACCAGAGATTTTTAACATGCACACAAAGCATAAAGTTAGCCCGTAATCCTATATTCATCCTAATCAATTCAGGGACTTTAGGAAGTTTAACTACTGTCATCACTATATCTCCTACCCCAGCATCTTACATGTTATTGTTGTCAGGGTTGTCCTTCCTCCTCCTCCTCCACCCTCTCCTCCTCCTCCTCCCTCTTCTTCTTTATATTTCCAAAATTCAGTTATCTTAATTATTACTGTATATACTCAATGCTCATTTATATCAATCAATATTTTACATCACTATTGGTCTCCCATTGTTCTGACATCCCACTCCCTTGATCTGGATTCAGTTTTACTTTTTGCTAAAAATCTGTGCTTCTTGGTTATTCTTCAATGGCTTTATCAGGCCCTTTCAGCAACAATCTGTGAGAGGTTAACTCTCTCAGCTTTGTCAGGTGTTGTTTTACTTTCACTCTCTAATGACAGTTTACTGCATGAAATAGTGGAGGGTGATGGAGTGTCCCAGCTGGTCTTGAACTGGGGGATTTCCCAGGACAGAGGATTTTCACTGCTAAAACCGGGAGAGCCCGCTGGTGTGGTTCAATGGTTGAGCATCGACTCATGAACCAAAAGGTCCCCAGTTCGATTGCCGGTCAGAGCACATGCCCGGGGTTGCAGACTCAAACCCCAGTGGGGCATGCAAGAGGTAGCTAATAGATGTCTCTCTCTCTCACTGAGGTTTCTATCTCTCTATCCCCCTCCTTCCTCACTCTCTAAAATCAATAAAAACATAAACAAAAAAATAAATAAATAGATAAACAAACCAGGATAGTATTAGACAACCTGGGATGGTTGGTCACTCTATTTCTGTACTCTACTTATTATCCTTTGGCAGTATTAGAACATCTGCTGATGTCTATCAGCACTTATGAGAAAATTTCTGTGGGATAAATTTTGTTTCTTTAAGGATGTTTCTCTGACTGATTCTATGATTTTTCTTTTTGACAGAGTATTGCCATCTAACTTTGTTTCTTATTCATCCCATTTAGGATTAGTTATACTTATTAAATATAAAAATTCATATCATTTTTCAGTTCTAAAAACTGTTCAACCATTATCTCTTCCAATATTTCTTCTTCCTCTATTTTTTTCTTTTGGAGATCCTGTTACATATATTCTGTTTCTTCTCATTATATACAATATATACAACTAGAGGCCTGGTGCATGAAATTTGTGCACTCATGGGGGGGGGGGCGTTCTCCCAGCCTGGCCTTGCCCTCTCACAGTGTGGGAGCCCTGCAATCGATCACCCCAAAGAGGTAGGCCCCACCCACCCATCCAGGGCTCCTCGATGGATTGCCCCAAAGAGGTAGGCCAGAGCCAGGGATCCCGCCTCCATGTCGTGCAGGGCCACGGGACCCCCAGGCCTTGCCACGGGTGAGCCACCGGGCCCTGCCTCTGTGGTGCACGGGGCTTCCGGGCCCTGCCGCCGCGCTGTGCATGCAGCGTCAAGTCCCCGCCCACCCTTGCATACCCGCTGTGCACTCAGCCTCCTGGTGATGGACTGTGGGATTGTGATGGTGTGAGGGCATCACGGCGTGAGGGCATGATGACCACCTAGACTATTATTAGTATAGATGTGCTTCTTAACCTCTCTTTCATATATTCCCATCTCTGCATTTCTCTGGTGCTGCATTCTGTATAATTTCTTCAGCTCTGCCTTCCAGGTAATTAGTTATCATTTCAGCATTATCTAATCTGACGTTTAACCCATTGAGTTTAACTTCATTGCCTAAAATTTCATTTCTAGAATTTCTGTTTGGCTCTTTTTCAAATATTTTTTTAGTGTAATCCTACTTATTTATGTAGATTTTTCCTTTTAATCTCTTTACTCCTTATAAACATTTATTATGTATTCTCATTTATATTATTTCATTGAGTTTAGGGACTCTACATTCCCTGTGTATTGTGTTTGCGCACACTCTCTCTCTCTCATTATGTCATATAACTTGTGATTCTGATTGTGAGATAACAACCAGAGTAATTTGACTTTTTTAAGTATATTTTTATTGGTTTCAGAGAGGAAGGGAGAGGAAGTGAGAGATAAAAAACATCAGTGATGAGAGAGAATCATTGATTGGCTGCCTCCTGCATACCCCCTACTGGGGATCAAGCCCGCAACCCAGGCATATGCCCTTGTCCAGAATCAAACCCGGGACCCTTTAGTTCACAGGCCGACGCTCTATCCACTGAGCCAAACTGGCTAGGACTGATTTGACTTTTCTATGAGAAACCTGGGGCCTGGTTATGGGAGTATATTTTCAAAGTAGCTTTGCATTTGCTACTACCAGGTACCCCAGGGATATCAATACACAATAATGAGCGTTGGTTATTTTTCAGTTCAGGATTTTGAGGACACCTAAACAGTGTTCCTGTGCATTTGTAGTGGGAGGTTTTGGACATGGCCTTAGTCCACCTCCTGCCAAATTGCAATTCCCCACTGTGAGGACACCTCTTGTGCACCACTTAAGATCATCTCAACCGCACCTGCCTCTTCTGGCCTCTGCGGTCCTTGTAAGTGCTGCTTGGATGGGGACCAACTTCATCAGCACAACTTGGCAGGTTTTCTAAATTCCTCCCATTTTCTTCTAAACAAGGAAAACAGATGGGGCAATTGCTCTTCAACAATGACAATAGCATTACACATAGCCCCTAGGGTTTGTCACACATTTTCATGTTCTTTCCACAGGCACATCTTATTCAGTATCCATAGCGACACTGACTCTCATGATCTGAGTTTTGCCTATGCCCTAAGCTCAGATCAGAGCTCAGCACCTACACTGATTCAGAGGTCCTTCCATAGAGCTTAAACACTACCCCACTTTCCTATCAGGACACCAGACTTTCCCACTGTTTCCAGTATTATTCTGCACCTGATTCTAACCGGACCTTCTTCTAAATAATTATACTAGCCTCATTCTACCTGCAGAACTGACAGGAAAGATATTTTCAGCCTTTAAATAAAACTGGACAAAAGCCAGAGCCATTTGCACTGGTTTCAGAATCAATGAGAATGTTTTTTAAACTTATTCTTGACGAAAACAAATTTAGATCTCTGAAATAGAACCCCCAGAACAATATCAAGTAAATTAGAAAAAAAAATTGCTCACTCTTACAGTCTGTCCCAATGTCAGCATACAGTAGCTACAGTGACCAAAAGCTCAAGCAGTCAACTACCCCCACCCATACATACATACAGAGAGAAAAAGAGAGAGAGAGAGAGAGAGAGAGAGAGAGAGAGAGAGAGAGAGACTGAGAACTATTGTCTGTCTGACCAGGCCTCATGACTTCCATACTTCCTTCACCTCTAACAGTCACTTTTCTCTCACTGTATTAAGAAACATAGACTTCAGTTCCCAAGACAGCAACATGTAGAGGTCCTGGCTGTAGCATATTTCATCCCAGATGTATAGATATGTTCAGAAATGCTCCATCAACCAAAGAAGTGCTAGAGTTTCTGGGAGCTGTGCAGGCACAGGGCATGGTCTCTCATATGTAAATAACCGCATTCGTAAAAAGGATTAAATTCTGTTTCTTCCTCTTAATTAAATAAATAAGAGCTGGAAGAACTGAAGATCCCAGGCAATTCCTACCAAAATGTGAAATTGGCTCTGGGGATTCTGCACATGCAAACCACTCCAGATCTAGATCGGAGAGGAAGAGTCATTTTTACTCAGAAAGAAAGGACACTGCATGGACCCTGACTTCTGACAAAACTGAACCAGGATAAATCCTGCCAATGTTGGAGATCAGTTAACAGAAAAATAAGCAAATACACAAAACAAACATACTAACAAAATATGTTATGACAAGGATATTTTTTTCTCAAATTACACTAATTTAAAATACAAATCTATATTAATAAAAGTTATGGTGAAATAAAAACAACAAAGAAAGATTAAAAATACAAGAAACAGCTATGATAAATTCTTGATATTGAATTGGACTTTTCCTGCTATCTCAGAATTTTAGAGCCCCAAAGCTGAATGTGTTAGGAGCCCTGTGCCGCCAAATTCTGAAGAGAACACTGAGTAACTCTCATATGCCCTCCAGGACTTACAAGAGGCTCTCACCACCAGGCCCTAACCTGTTTACCTAGAAAGAAAGAAAGAAAGAAAGAGAGAGAGAGAGAGAGAGAGAGAGAGAGAGAGAGAGAGAGAGAGAGAGAAAGGAAGGAAGGAAGGAAGGAAGGAAGGAAGGAAGGAAGGAAGGAAGGAAGGAAGGAAGGAAGGAAAGGAAGAAAGAAAGAAAGAAAGAAAGAAAGAAAGAAAGAAAGAAAGAAAGAAAGAAAGAAAGAAAGAAAGAAAGAAAGGTCAATTTAAAGAAAGTTTGGTTGAATTGAGGGAGATTGTAGAACAGCCCTCATTGGGAAAATGTGCTGAGGCTTTTCTCTTCCCTTTGGAGAAGGAGAGAGAGCACAATCTCCCAGCTTCACAAAAACAATGTAAAGAGATTGGAGGTTTCATTTAAGAAGAGGAGATCTATATCTCAGCCCCCTGTGGGATACGTCACATACTGAACTGCAGAAACTGGTCAACAGGTCTAATGTCACCGTCATTGCAGAGGCACAAGCATAAGAAAGTTCTTTGAAGTTGGGGGCTTATATGGACACAGAGACCAGCATCTGGTGCTTCTCTGGATAAAATGAAAGCTGGGGCCTGGCCAGAGTAGCATGGAATGGAAAAGAAGAAGAGAGGCAACAGTGTGTGATGGAAGTGTTTCCTCTGGGCCAAGAAGGCACAGGGGAGGTAGGCAGGCTTGAGCATTCTTAAAGATACCCCTCCAAAGAGGATAGTTTGCTAGGCTGAGGAACCCCAACAGAAAGATGCAACTGCTAGGGTAAGAGTTATGTGCAGCAGTCACAAGATGACCATAAAATTATGCAGTGGGTCTGTAATTGGTTAATTTTATGTGTCAATTTAAATACTTAGGTAGGCCACAGTACCCAGATGTTTGGTCAAACACTCTTCTAGATGTTTCTGCAAAGATATTTTTATATGGGCTTGACATTTAAATCAGTAGACTTAGAGTAAAACAGATTATCCTCCATAATGTAGGTGGGCCTCATCCAATCAGTTGAAAGCCTTGAGAAAAAAGATTGACCTCCCCCAAGGAAGAAAGAATTCTGCCAGCAGACTGCCTTGGGACTCAAGTTGTAATATCAACTCTTCCTTAGGTCTCCAGCCTACTGGTCTACCCTGTAGATTTTAGACTTGCCAACCTCCACAGTTATGTGAGTCAGCTCCTTAAAATCAATCTCTCTCACACAAGCTCACTCTCTTTCTGTACATATACACCCTATTGATTCTGTTTACTAGTAATCTAGATAATACTGACTAATAGAGTGTCCTACCTCACAGCAGTGTCTAAGGCAAGATGGTGTTAGCCAAGAGATTACTACAACACAAGGTCAGTTATATGGAAAACAAAGCAAAAATTTTTTAAGATTTTGCATTTTTCTCTTATTGTTTCTCCTATATACACATCCCAATACACACACACACACACACACACACACACACCAAACGAGCCACAAAAGGAAGGAGAAAAGGAAGAATTAGTAGGAGAAGAAAATAGACCTTGCCTACCCATCAGTGTCCTGAGCTTGGGGTAGTGGTGCCTGAGGAAACTTCAGATGGATAAGAGATTACAGTTTTACATTAAATTGGATGGAAATCTTGGTCCAAGATCTCATTATGAATTAGAGGAGAGAAATAGGCCAGGCACACTTAAAGACAGAAAGCTGGGAGAAATAATGCTCTTCTTAATTGTGTCCCAACCATTTAATGGATTTCAGTAAGCCAGTTACTGCTATATCAGAAAAATACCAAAAGGTAAGAGAAGAGGAAGAAACAAGGAAAGGAGAGAAAGGATAAAAGATACAAGTAAGCAGGTGAAGCAATATAATTACCAAAGTAGAAAGAAAAAGTCAAAGCAAAAAGTGATTAAATTGGACTATGAATCATTTTACATTAAAGTATAACTCACAATAACATCATAATGGACATGAACCTAGTAAATTACATAGTAGATTACCATAGATATGAGGGGGAAAATGGAGGTAAAAGAAATATAATCTTCCAAAGCTGATTCTAAAAATATTAGCCTAAAGAGGTCAGTACGCACAGAAGAAATTGAAAGTTATCAAATAATCATTTCCAATAACAGGTCTAAGTTAAAGTATTGTATGGCTACATATCTGAATACTTGAAGGAACAGATAATTCCCAAGCTACATAATATTTTTCCGGGCATAGAAGAAGATTAAAAGTAGCCCAATTCAAATTGTGAACCAACTCTGACCCCAAAACCTGACAAATAAGTTTTTTATTGTGTGTGTGTATGTGTGTGTGTGTGTGTGTGTGTGTTTGGGGGGGGGGAATGTTTTGTTAATCCTTACCGAAGGATATTTTTACGTTGATTTTTTGAGAGAGTAGAAGGAAGGGGGAGAGACACAGAGAGAGAAAAACATCAATGTGAGAGAGGCACATCGACCAAGGCCAGGGATCGAGGTATGTGCCCTTAACCGAATCAAACCCACGACCCTTCAGTCTGCAGGCGATGCTCTATCCACTTAGCCAAACCGGCGCTAAGGCTTGACAAATAAGTTTTAAACAAAATTATATACGAGTTTAATTTTAGTGTGCTAATTCTAAATAAAATACCAACAAATCCAATTCAGTGTAACTTTAAAAGAATAATTCACCATGATCAAATAAAATGTATCCCAAAAATATAAAAATGATTCAACATTAAGAAATAAAAAGTATCAAACAAGCCCATAAGAAATAAACCTTAAGGTCATGAAAATATATTCAGAAAAGACATTTAATAAAATTCCAAGCTCATTCCTAATAATTGATCTTCAGCCTAGCACTAATATACTTAACAATGAAATATTAGAAATATCACTATTAAAATAAGCAAAATAGATGCTACCCTATGTCATCACCATTATTTAACATTCTGAAAGCTTTAACCAGTATGAGACAGAATAGAGAGAAGAACCATAAATCTTTGAAAAGAGGAATATCTCTTTGCCAATAAGAAATGGTAATATACCTAAACATTCCAAGAGAATCAATTGAAATCTACTAGAACAAAAACATGTAAAAATCTATCACCTTTATTTATGGAGTAATAACTAATTAGAAAATATAATCAAAGAAAATTTCCTTTTGCATCACAGCAACAAAATCAAAACAAAAAATGTAATACCTAGGAATAAACTTTTAAAAGGCAGGACTTACAGGAAAAAGAACTAAACTAAGACTTTGTTGTATAAAATGCACATTAAAAATAAATTTGAAAATACCCCTCAATAAATTAATGAACCAAACTCATTAAAGAGAAAAGGCAAAGTCCTGAAAATATTATTTAGAAAATAAACCTCATTAGTAATCAAAGAAATGCAGATTAAAGTAAAAATGACACCATTTTTTTACCTAGAAAATTAAAGTAGGGGTTTTTTTGTCTGATTAATTCTGTTTTTTATGGTACTAGTCAATACTGGCAAGAGTGAGATAAAATAGATACTTTGTTAGATGCTTTCCCACACTGCTGGTGCCAGTATAATTGAAATAGCATTTCTGAAAAGCAATTTGGACATACACATCATTAGTTTTAGTTATGATACACATTTGCACCTAGTAACTTTCCATCTAGAAAGGCTAAGGACATTTTTGGATATATATTTTAAAAAAGGTTTTGTTCCAAGATGTTCATGGCAACTTTATAGCAAATAAGAGGAGAGGGAGAATACCTAAACCCACAACATTAGAAAAATGCTTAAGCACATTATATTTTATATATCTCTTATCATGGTTGTGTAACATTTCAGTGTATATATTAATAAAGATATGTATATATTTACTATTAAAAATAATGTATACAAAGAGTTTTTAATTCCATTGGGAACTACTTAGTATATATTGCTTAAAAAATCAAGATATAAAATCATATCAATAATATAAGTTCAACAAATTTTAAAAATGAAACTACAGGGATTAAAAATAAATGTGTGCAAATGCTGTGAAAAATAGCTGTCCCTTGGTGCTGAAGTTAAAGGTAATCTTTCTGTTTTTTGCTATTAAAAATTTAAGAACACATAGCATTACTTAAAAAGAAAAATATGTAAAATGCATTCATAACCTGGAGTTGGTTGATGGATGGGCTTTGGCTTGTCTGTGACTCCACTAAAATTGCGCATAACTTTTTTATGTGACTGGGTTTGCCTGGGGAGAGAGTGGTAGTTTTCAAAGGGTTTTATCGTCCCAGAATTACTAAAACCTTCTGAGAGGAAACTTCCAGGGGTGGGCAAACTTTTTGACTCGAGGGCCACAATGGGTTCTTAAACTGGACTGGAGGGGTGGAACAAAAGCATGGATGGAGTGTTTGTGTGAACTAATATAAATTCAAAGTAAACATCATTACATAAAAGGGTACGGTCTTTTTTTTTTTTTAGTTTTATTCATTTCAAACGGGCCGGATCCGGCCTGCGGGCTGTAGTTTGCCCACAGCTGTTTTAGACAGTGGTTTAGAGGAGTCATAATTACATATCATGTTCCAGATTTGCCTCACACATTTATAGTAAAAAATATATGACATTTTAAGCCTGGCCAGTGTGGCTCAGTTGGTTGAAGCATCATCACACACACCAAAAGGCGGTGGTTTCAATTCCTGGTCAGGGCACGTACTCAGGTTGCGGGCTTGATCTCCAGTTGGGGACCGTGTGGGAAACAACAATGTTTCTCATATTGATCTTTCTCTCTAAGAATAAGTTAAAAAAAATTTTAAAGTATATGATATTTTAAATATCATACTTAAGAAACTAAAACAGCAAAACTTGTTTGATAATCAAATGGAAAACTCTTAAGGTACTCATGAATATCATTCCCATTGAAACTACAGCTGCTATTAAAACTGTTATTCCATAAAAATTATTGAGCACCTATATAAGCAAGGTACCATGAAGCATGAAAAGCTTTTGCAGATAAAACTCCAGGTTCAAGGTCAGTGAAATAGATATACTACGTCTTCACCTTCTGACTTATTTATGTGTGTATATGTGTATGTGTGTGTACATGCAAGCATGTGGGTATTTATTTTTATTCAATGCCTTATGTTTCTAAAAAAAATTTAAGGGAACTTACCGAAATAAATTTAACAACATGAAGCAAAATTTAAGATAAGTAGGTGTGTCAATTAGGACAAAGACTGAAATAAAGTAGAAAAAGTAAGACAAAGCCAAGAATACGGTCAGTACTCCCTGTTCATGCCAAAGTTTTAAGTTTCCTTGTAGCCTAAACAAAGAGGTAAACATGATCTGTTACATGTTCTTGTTGCCCAGAGAGAAAAAGAAACCAATTACTCAGGAGAAGCCCAACAATTGCTGGTTCTACCACCAAAGGGAAAGTCTTCCCATGGGTCCTCATAGAGAGGCACTGTGTAATATAATGAACAGCATCTTCACAGGATTAAATAAGGGACAATATCCTGATGCAAAACATGTGCGTCGTAGGAGGCATCACTGGAGAAGCATTCAGAGCCACCTATTTAAAATGACAACCCCTGTCCCCATTCTAGCTTTAATAGTTCCCATAGCACCTGGCACATAATTACATTTATCTTTTTTTAGATGTGTCTCCCCCCGGCCCCCACACACACACACACATTTACTTAAATATAAATTCAATGAAGGCAGAGGTTTTGTCTATTTCATTCATCAGCAATCCCAGAATTTAAAAGAATATCTGGCATGTAGAAATTGCTCAATATATATTTATTGAAGGAATGAACAAATTCATGGAATTATCAACATTTAATAAATAATGGGTACTATCATTATTATCAACATATTGTTAAGAGAATTCACAGAACTCTTGTATAATATTCTTTAGAGTAGACAGAAAAGAAAATTAAAACAATTTACTGAAGGCAAAACTATGAAAGTCAAAACAACATGGTATTAGAATGTAGCTTTCAGTAGTCAAGATATGAATTTCATGACATCTAAAATCAATAACCTGCATATTTTTGGCTAATCCTTTATAAATGTAGATTTGATAAATATAATTAAGCTATAAGTTGGGGTTATATTTCCTGATAGTAGTTAAAGAACGGGTATTCTATGTTCTCACGAAGTGCATAGTTGTATGGCTTGGTTCCGCCAAACTGGGTTTGATTAGAACAAGTTGTCTAAAAAATGGCACATGTCACCAGCCAGTGTGGCTCAGTGTTTGATGGTGACCAAGAGGTCACGGTTCAATTCCTGGTCAGGGCACAGGCTGGGGTTTCGGGCTCACTCCCCAACAGGGGACGTGCAGGAGACCGCGGGTCAATGTTTCTATCTTTCCCTCTTCTTTCCTCTCTCTCTAAAAAAACAAATCAATTAAAAAAAACAGGACTTTTTCTGTTGGTTGCTATTAAAATTTCTTTTAAAAAATAAAAAATTTTAAATGGCATATGCCTGAAAATAAGTTGATAACTGCAGAGACAGTGCAAGGGATAGCCTCCAGCCATAGCTGAGATTTTTCTTAGAGAAAAAGATTAAGTGTCCAAGTTAACAGAGACAATTAGATGATGATGGCCCCAAATGTTTATGCCATAGCTTGATAGTCATTCAAATTTGGGTCTAGGAAAAATTTAAAGCAGGATACCCAAATGTTCATCATACAACAGCATAGTAAAACTCCCATGAAGTAATGTAACCTTTTAGAGTATTGTAGTTGCAAAATTTACACTTAATAAACGAATAAGTTTATCTGCTGAATAGGGATGTTTTCCATAAGGGACTTAAATATCAAGCGACATTAACAAATATGAGAATTTTAGTTTGGTAACAACTGCTCTCTAGCTATCCTTTCTGAAACTATTATATAACAGAAGCAGTTGTCAAGTTAGTCCTGGTTCCTGACAATAAAACCATGTATTTGGCATCTAGGTCAGTGGTCGGCAAACTCAGTCAACAGAGCCAAATATCAACAGTACAACGATTGAAATTTCTTTTGAGAGCCAAATTTTTTAAACTTAAACTATATAGGTAGGTACATTGTTATTAACTTAATTAGGGTACTCCTAAGGCTTAGGAAGAGCCACACTCAAGGGGCTAAAGAGCCGCATGTGGCTCGTGAGCCGCAGTTTGCCAACCACGGATCTAGGTGAATATATTTTTCCTTCTCTTGGGTATGGGGGAAGGAGAGAGAGGTCATTTATTTAGGTGATCTTGAAGTGGTATCATTTTTTTAAGTGAGAGAAAAGAACCACAAAACCTCTCTGTTTTATCACCACCAAATATTATTATCCTATATAATAAAGGGCTAATATGCAAATCGACCGAACAGCAGAGCGACCAGTTGCTATTATGTGCACTGACCACCAGGGGACAGATACTCAACGCAGGAGCTGTCCCCTGGTGGTCAGTGTGCTCCCCATGGGGAGTGCCACTCAGCCAGAAGCCAGGCTCATAGCTGGCAAGCGCAGCAGGAGTGGCAGGAGCCACTAGTCATCTCCTGCCTCCATGGCAGCACTAAGGATGTCCAACTGCCGGCTTAGGCCTGCTCCCCATGCCTGGGCCTAAGCTGGTAATCGGACATCCCCTTGCTACCGGGATGCAAGAGGGTGCAGGCGGGGCTGAGGGACACCCCTCCCCCCCCCTGAGTGCACAAATTTTGTGCACCAGGCCTCTAGTTTGATTCATAAAAGCCATGCTCACCTATCTGAGTCCCACTATTAGCTGACAACTAATAGTGATGCAAACTAGCAAGGGATATGTGCCTATGATGGATGCTGTCTGTGCAAACAGATCCCCCTAGAAGACTGGAGGACTTATGCCTCCAACTGCTAGGACTGCTGCCCACCTATCTCTCCTCTGTCAGCCTCTTTGGGAATCACCTCCACTGAGGCAATTTGTGCCTGGCCCAAGGCATAATGACCTCCATGTACCCTTCAGGTTCTCTCCAGGGCTGCCTGTCTCTGCATATCTAAATCTAGTCTGCCATCAGGAACCTGCTCAAATACCATTTTCTATCAGAGGCCTTTCCAGACTCCCCCAGCAAATGTTCTTTCCACCTCTGAGTGGTTCTGCTTCCTTCCCTGGTAGGGTTGCCAGATAAGATACAGGACATCCAGTGAAATTTAAATTCCAGATCAACAACAAATAATTTTTAGGTGTATAGGTATGCCCCAAATATTGCATGGGACACACATGTACTAAAAAACAAAAACAAACAAACAAAAAATCCTATTTATTATTTATCTGAAATTCAAACTTAACTGGGCATCATGTATTTTCACTTGCTCAAACCCAATAACTGCTCTACAAAGAGAGATAAAGGCCCAGCTCCTCACCCCAACTTGAAAAAACTCTGAAGGTTCGGCCTAGTTTCAGAGCTCCTCTTGGGGTCAACTGAGGTTTTTCATTGAGACTGTAACTCAGCCCAACTCCGCTGTCGGCCCAATATTGCTTCCTTCCCTACATTAGTCATTAAAATCCCAAAGAGTACTCCCTAATAAACTTCCTGCACACGAATCTCCCTCTTCCAGGCTGTTTCCATGGAAACCCAACCTGGGACCGTGCCCTAAGAATGGCTCAAGAGTAGTTTGGCTATAACACAAGGCCAATGACACAGAGAAGTGGACGTGGTCTGGGAGAAAGGTTCAGGCCAAGTTATAAAGAGTATGCACACACTACAGTTCAATGTCATGAGGCAGACTAGTTCATAAAACACACCTCAGGTTATATAATTTAGAAGTAAATTCCTAGAAAATGCTAGTCACTCCCCGTGGAAGGGATGTGGAAGTGGAGGTGTAATGGGATTATTATGTAGTTACCTTACATCGCTGCTTCCTCGACCTTTCCATTTTCTCTACTAGCCCTTGAACCTCTGTGGTCTGTAGCAGCATGAAATTCCTTGGAGGTCTTTGAATGCTGATACAAATCATGCCTTCTATTTCATAATAAATTACCTCACATTTTTAAAGAAATGGTTTCCCCCAAATGATTCTACTAGGACACTTCCAGGAAGATGTTCCACAGTGCTCCTGTTGCTTATATACTTCAGGGAATCAGCCCTCAGGGCATTCTTATCCCAGGCGGAGTAGCACAGCCTTTGAGGGATCTGTTTCTCTCCTTTCTGTCTCTGTGTTTATTCTAAGGAGAGCCAGGCCAGGATCTCTTTCTCCCTCTAGACTTCTCCTAACTAAAAGTTTCTGCGCATTTGAAGAGAAAAACTGTACCTGCAGGGCCTCTTAACTCTCCATTGCTATTCTTCACCAATCCCAGGCTTGCATAATAGGCATTGAATGCCTCGGGCCAATGTAAAAGTCTCTTATCTTTGTTGCCTTAGCAACACTGGGTAATTAGATTCAAAAATAGTATTGATACCAGATCAGAAGCTGAAATATCCCATAAAAAAGAGCATCGAATGCTTTCCTTACTACATAACTTGCACTGAATGCTACAGTTACTACATAACTTGTGCCACTTGCCCACACAGAAGCTTACCTCCCACTTGGTGAAGTTCGGCATTTCCTGAGCTAGAAAAGAGTACAATTATGAGGAAACCTGCCGTTTCACTGTGCAATCCTAATTTCAAGTGATCCATGAAAGCCTTAATTTAAAAAGTCCAGGTTCCATTACTACTCCTTTAAGTTCCCAAATATTATCCCTTCTCCATCTAAAAAAAAAATAAAAAATAGGCCTCTTCATTCCTGCCCCTCATTTTTTCTTATTAAATCAAATCTCTATTGTATTGGCTTCTTACTGCTGCTATAACAAATGACCACAAATTTAGTGACTTAAAACAACACGCACGTATTATCTCACAGGTCTGGAGGTCAGAAGTTTCATGTGGTCTCTCTAGGCCAGTGGGTCTCAACCTTGGCTGCACATTAGAATCACCTGGGAATCTTGTTAAAATCCTGATTTCTGGGCCTCATCCTCCGGAAATTCTGTTTCTTTGTTACTAATGATGAGGCCCAGAAATCAGGATTTTAACAAGCTTCCCAGGTGATTCTAATGTGCAGCCAAGGTTGAGAACCACTGCTCTAGGCCAATATCAAGGTGTCAGCAGGGCTGTGGAGCTAGCTCCCTTCTAGGCTCTAATATAGGGTGGGGCAAAGTAGGCTTACAGTGTTCATATGGAAAATAATACAATAATTAATAAGTAATAATACAAATACAACTGTAAATCTACTTTTGGCCTGAAGTATAGTAACCTCCATCTTGGGTAAAAACTGCTGTTTAAAATTTTAACCCTGCTATCCTGGCTTCTGTAAACATTTGCTTCCTTAAATAATAGGGAAAATAAGACTGCTCCCCATTCCAGAGAGGCCATAAACTGTGCCCCAGACAGAGCTGTCAGTGCTGGCGCCAGGCCAGGCCTTGAGATACGGTCTCACCGCCCTGTCCCAGCACACAGGACTTTTTCTCAGAAGGTCCAGAAGTCTCATTCCAAATTTAGAAAACAAAGAGCTGAAAAACATATAAATTGAAAAGACTTCCACCATATTGGGCCCAGAATTTGAGAAGCAAGAGTTCCTCTGGGACGGCTAGGGCTAGCGAAAATGAACAGGACTCCAAATAAATTTGGCTTATTGATTAAGGCGTCTTCCGATTTACAATTTAACAGGCCCACCCTGCATAATCCATTTCCTTGCCTTTTCCAGCTCGAAGGGTTGCCCGCATTTTTAGTCTGTGGCCACTTCCTCCATCTTCAAAGCCAACAACATAGCATTTCTCTGTCCCTTCTTCCACCATCACATCCTTTTCTCTTCACATCCTAGAAAGGTTTCCCCCTAGCCCAAGATAATCTCCCTATCTCAAGGTCATTAACTTAATGACACATGAAAAATCCAGTTTGCCAACTAGAGGACATATTCACAGGTTCTGGGGGCTGGACAGGAAGGGAAACCATTATTCTACATGCCATATTTACCCACAACAAAATATTCATCTTTATCTTGGTGTAAATCATTAAAACAGATTCAAAAATATTGGGAGAGCTTTAAAAATAAATATAAATGTATAATATATAAAAAAAAGTTGGAGTGAGCCACACCAAACTTCCCCTTCTCTACATGATTGTCTCCCCTGTGAAAGATGTTGGTTAGCTGACCGAGATAAAATCTCTCCTTGTAGAAAACCATTCCCCCAATTCTGTGTTGGTTAATGCAATTTCTAACAATGCAACCACTAATCCTGCAATCTAACAGTTCTTCCATGAATGCTAAATCTATGTAGAATTAACAAATTACATTATTACTTTCTGTTTTTCTGAAGATGAATATCAAAGAATGTGCATGGATTATAAAATAAGAATGATAGGTAATTGTCTCATCTATGGGAAAATTCTTCAAAATATTAAGGTAATTCTAATTTCAAACTCTGAGCTCTGGAAGTCACTGATTTCTATATGAAATAAATTTCTGTCATAACCCCATCAATGCAGTATTTATATTCCTCATCAACTTGAAGTAGTAGAGGTACATCTTCTGCAGCAAATAGAAACGAGGAGTGCTTACCTTTGGTTATTTGCACAATGTTAAGATAATCTTCTACTTGGAATATCATGAAAGTCCTAGAAAAATAAATAGTATAATATTTATTTTATGGGGGAAAATAATCATCTATCTGCTTTTCATGATATAAAAAATATTCTGTTCCAAACTCACTCCCAAACCCTTTGTCTTTTTCAAATTTCTTAAGAAATCTATATGCAAATTCTTACTCAGCAGGAAGCTTTTGCAACAAAATAGAATCAAGATTTATTGGTTCTTTTTTGTCTGTGAAACTTATCATGCCCATTTGATTTTCTAAAAGACTTAAGAAAACAAACCTATGTGGGCATTTGAACATTTGTAATACAAAAGTGTGAGCGATCATTTACAATAGACATCAGACACCTCCTCCCCTGAAACTGTCAGTGGCACTCTCCTCCCCCCTTCCCCCACCACCACCACTGTACTCCTTCAAGAACTAATAGGAAGCTAATGTAAAGAGTGAAAATTAGTCTCAAATGGGATGCTGATAAAAGAAAAGTGTCAAAGGAAAGGAAGGTCACAGGGGAAAATAAAGAACATGAATATGTCACTCTAAAAACGTTGGTGCCTACAGCAGAGCCTATGTAGCTGGCCCTCAATAGATAGTTATTGAACGATATGGCTCTTTATTGTCTAAAAGCTATAATTTGTCACTACAGCCATAAGCGACTAGCCACACAAAGACAGAGTGTATAGAGAGGACAGTATTTGTGAGAAAGGGGTTGGTGAGATGTATGGCTAGAGACCTGTGTTCTGGTCACAGCTCTGCCACAACTAGATGTCTGAGTTGGGGAACGTCACTTAAACATCTGGATCTCTGATTCCTCTGTTGAAAAATGAAGGAATTAGACTATGACTTGTAAGATCCCTTCAAGTGCAAATTTTGTGATTCCTAAGACACAAGAAGGGATGGAGTTATTATGTGTCTTGGCATTAGCCCCTCTCCCCTCACACTGTGTGTGGCTGTGACCTCTGACTCTCTTCTACTGCTAGTTCCAGCCCTACCTGACTTCCTCTGGTCCCAAGGTCAGCCAGTTGTAAATCACCATCATCAATAAGATTAGTGACTGGTCTTCACAGGGACCTATAAGAAACTACTCTCCCCTCAACTCATATTCTCAAATGTTTTTGTTGTATATTTTGGATCCATATCCACTTTGTGTGAGTAAAGAAATGGCCCTGCCAGTAGATACATAAGCTTGTTATTTGGCATGGTATATAATGAATTCAAGAATATCAAGCAGATCTAGCTTCTCTCTGTTCCCTGAACAGAAGTGAACTTTAATTATAGCTCCCTATCTCATTAACTGTGGGCTATTCATCACCAGAAGCCCAAGAGGTAAAATTCAGGAATAACTAAAGTCTGTCCTGCAAAAAAAGGTTCCCAAGAGTATTCTGCATTGCTGAAGGTAAATTCTATCAGCTATACAGAAAAGAAAGTGCATTTCTCAAGGGGAGGACTAAGATGGTGGCGTAGGTAAACGCAGTATTTGCCTCCCCTCACGACCACATTGAAATTACAGCTAAAATACAGAACAACTATCATTGAGAAACACCTGTAATCTGGCCGAATGGAAGCCCTACAACCAGTGAATTAAAGAAGCCACATTGAGATTGGTAGGAGGGGCAGGGGCATAGAACAGGCTGGTCCCACACCCACGTGTGGTGTTTTTTAATGGGGAGGGATATCTTGGCTGTGGAGGCCACCCATGAGAAACAAGGGATCCCAGCCCCATTCCAGACCCTCAGACCAGGGTTCCAGTGCTGGGAACAATAACATAGCAATAAATACATATCTATCAACAATTGAAGCTAAAAACCAAGATAAGTGAACAAGGAATCTAATGAACAAAATAAACTCATGAGTAAAATAGAAACAGGGGCATGGAGACATGAAACAGACTGACGAATCTCAGAGGAAAGGGTAAGAAAAGATTCACCAAAGAACCATGCATACATGGACACATAATAAATAGGGCAGTGGGGTGGGGTGGGATCTGGGTGGAGGGGGGCAATGGGAGGGATAAAGAGGGGACCTCTGTAATACTCCAACAATAAAGAGAAAACAAAACAAAAACAAAGTACATTTCTCTCACCTCTTCTCTTTCACTTAACCTGGTACCAAAACAGTAGTGGCCTCACAGACTGAGAGGAAAAATCATGTATCATTTATCATTTCCTTAGAAAAGGAAACATAATTATAAGCTAGCTCCCAAATATTCAGCTTTGGGTAATAGAAAAAATCTCCCAAATATTTTATTTTACATTTAGGATCCCTACAGATCCTAAAACACAAATACACATAAACCTTGTTTAGTAATCCCTACTAAAATTTATTAACCCAGTCCTTTAATTCTGACCTGTCCCTGAGAGATGACCAAGTGAACTTATCAATAAAATACCTTTTTAAGTGATGCTTTTAACACAAACCAGACAAGCAGATATGCAGCAGACACAGGTGCACCATTCTGCCTAATATTTTTTGATCAGCCAGTAACCATTACAAACACTCAATAAAGTATATGGTCTTCTTAGGGAGGAAATTCAAGTGAGGAAAGCAGCTCTTATTCTATGAGCATGATGCTTTTAAAATAAATTCTAAAAGAAAAAATGTGGGTTCATTAGTGTTAAAATCTGAAATGTTCAAGCAGTGGCAAAGCACAAATTTCAAGTCGAATTTATTAACACAGAATCTAATATGCAAATTAAGGAGACCTAAGGCAATAAGGTTGACTCTCCACTAAATTAGTAATCAATGAGTTTTTCCACAACTAAAAATGACTGAAGTCAAAGTGCTTTCAAGAAAATATCATAGTAGATATCAAATAATAATTGTTTTGCCAACCTAAAGTCTCTTGGGTTCTACCTTCTTCCTGAGCAGAAAAGTCATCTACCTTTTTTCTTTATAAAACTTTGCACAGGGTCATGAAGCTGGAGCTCTCCCATCAATAAGGTACTAAGTCCTACTTAATGCAATGATTCTCCAAGAAAATTGAAGGGTTAAATCAATGAGCCAGATATCCTGGGACTTTGTTTACTTGAGCAAAACAAAAGTAAGATTTTGAAACCAACCAACTTTAATTTTACAAAATGGTCTCTTTCAGATCCTAATTACATTGTAATGGAACAATTAATTAATTGAATGATAAAATAAATTCCCTCTCATGATAATGGAGGGAGTTTGGGATCAAGCAATAATAAACTAAAATCGTGTAGTAAGTCAAATTAATGCATAGAATTAACCAATGTGAGTGGGGGGAAGACTGTGGAGTCATGTAATGCCAGATTGATATTTAGAATCCACAAAGTTTATAGAGGACAGATATCAGGTATTTTCCTGATACCCAGATATCAGGTATTTTCCTGTACCCAATCAGCTTATATTTGAGTTCATTACAATAGATAGAATAAGAAAGGTCTTAGAACCCTGAACAAACTACTATATCAGGCCACATACAAGGTGACCTCAAATTTATGGCAAACAGAAATACAAATTAATTTCATCTGGTTGTTTATTTCTTCTCAAAACCAACCTGAAATAAGGTACAATAGAAATGGGATTTGAGGGGGGTGACTCTGAGTGTTGAAAGAGAGGATAGTCACAATGGGAAAAGGATGGAAGAGGGGAGCAGTGGGCAGCCAGAGGCATCCTGGGAAGTGAGATCATCATGGATGCAGAGGGTCATGAAGAAGGTAGATAGGAAAGATCAGTTTTCCAAAACCCTTCCTGGGGCTGGTTCCACCTGGAAAGTTCCCAAATATCCCTCTGTCCCACCCCTTAATTTAGAAGTTATTTCCCAGAAATACTACTATGAGAAATAAGAGAGCATGTACCTTGGTTGCGGGCACATCCCCAGTGGGGAGTGTGCAAGAGGCAGCTGATCGATGTTTCTCTCTCATCGATGTTTCTAACTCTCTATCCCTCTCCCTTCCTTTCTGTAAAAAATCAATAAAATATATTTTTTTATAAAAGAAATAAAGAAAACCAAGCCTGGGATGCTTGCAAACCAGACATGACACAGCACTGCAGACCCGTAAGAACTCAATAAAACCAGAATCCCACCATTGGCTCATCTTGAAGACCTGGACTACTGAAGATTTGCTGGTTTATCACTCTCCTCAGCATCCTGGGTACATGTCAGGGTTATCCATTGAGGTCCAGACCAACAAATCTCTGCCCTGGCAGTTTATAGAACCCTTTGTGGAGCATTGTTAAAATGCAGATTCCCAGATCTGGCTGTAGACTCCTGTACAGAATCTCTGTGTATGTAGCCTGGGTTTATGTTCTTTTTATACAGCTCTGAAGGAGCCACTGATGCTAACCTGAGCTTGCAAACCACTTTTCTTGAGTACAGTCAACTCAACATGTCAATTATACTAATAAAACAACCATCAATTGAAGGGCTACTCCAGGTTTATTGAATAAGATAGTAATAAGCTTAGTTATATGTTTTAATAAGTAGTTTTAGTTTTCATAGCCATAATTCTTTCTATTCCTAAGAACTATAATTTTTTCTCTCTCAGAAAAGACAAGTTAGGAGGCAGAGCTATCCTCTTCCACTTCTGTTATGTTTAGCACTGAGGCAGGCTCATTAAAAAACAATTTCCATGATTTAAACACAATCTACAATAGAGATAATAGGAATTCCTGTAACTACAAGGGGGCAGAGTCGCCTTGAAGGCCAACCTGAAACAGTGCAGCTTGACTTAGACAGCTCAGGGTGGGCAACAGTGGACAGAGGAGTCTGAGTCCAGAGTTAGCTCTGGGGCTCTGCCCTTACTAGCAAATGCTTCAAGCCACCTGCCTTTCTAACAAACCAAAGCCAGAACCACAAAAGAACCCTGTAACTAGCACTGACCCTTGTGCAACCTATACAGATAATTAGTTACGAAAATATTGATAGACCTGCATGAGTCTACTCATGCATTAATCAGACATGCATTAATCTACTCATGGACATCATCTGAGAACAGACACTGCACCATGTAACTGATTATGCTGTCCTCTTTGTGTTGGCTGCTAATAAGTTTAAATGGAAATTTAGATTGTACTCCCAGCAAATTTTAAAAAGTCCTTAAAACCCTCACCAGTTTATTCTGCTTAATAACCTCTCTTCTGGCTTCATCTTATTGTTCCAATTTTTTAATCCAATTGTTCAACTTTCTTATATTTAATTTTATCTTGTTACATGGAATATATTTTTAGAAGTTTCCCCCACATTCTTTTTAGGAGCAAGAAAAGAGAAAGAGAAAAATGAAGAGAAAGAGGAAAAGAGGGGGAGGGAGCAAGGAAAAAGGTGGGAGATGCTTCAGAACAGCTGGAGTCCAAACTCTCCATCTTCACTAAACATTTTGTATCATTTACTTATTACAGATGATATTCTTATGAGTATGGATATTATACAGGGGTGGGCAAAAGTAGGTTAATAGTTGTGAGTATGTGAAACAGAGTTTATTTTTGTATTATTATACATTAACTAGAGGCCTGGTGCACAAATTTGTGCACAGGTGGGTTCCCTCAGGGTGGCCTGCAGGGATCGGGCCGAAACCCACAGTCCAACACCGCTTGCTGCTCTTGCGTACTGCTCCCCCTTACCCCAGCCCCCCTGCGCCTGCCATGGGCTCGCACCAACGCAGCCACGCTCACCAGCCATGAACCCTGCATCTGGCACCCATCCCAAGGGGGTGGGGGTGGTGCTGGGACGCGATCGGCCCTCTGAGCAGGCGGTAGGATGACCTTGCTGGCCAGAGATCTGGATCCGTCCCGCTGATGTTTGCGCCGGTTGTCAGGAGCCACCTGGCAGCCACTTTTATAGCGTTTCTCCCTTGTGGAGCATCTAGGGAGGGGAAGCATCCGTGGTGCCTGAGGCTGACTTCCAGGAGGCGAGCAGTGCTGTCAGGATTGTGTCGATGGCGCCAGTTCATCAGTGCCTGGCCCATTCTTTGGAGATTGGACCTGCAGGACTACTGAGGGAGTAAGTGGCTGACGCTGGGCTGGTGGGCCACCAGGACGGGTCAGTCAGCTGAGCAGTGCTCCTGCTGTGGGAGGGCACTCACCACCAGGGGGTAGCTCCTGTGTTGAGCGTCTGCCTCCTGGTGGTCAGTGCACATCATAGTGATCTGTTGACTGGGTCATTCAGTTGTTCCGTTGCTTAGCCTTTTATATAGAGAGATTATTGTATTATTTATTTGTATTACAACTGTGAACTTACTTTTGCCAACCCCTATATTACTTCAAGTTCTTCATAACTCTTTCTAAAAAATGTTTATCTGCTCTAGTAAATGAGACTAACATTCTTACATTTTCAACTTAGAACTGTAAAGTAAGTGAAGCAATGGGGTAAAATTTATTTCTTTAGGAAGTTCCCTGCTATGCATGTGCCACACTACATTGTAATTGCAAGTAGGCCTGTCTCCCCTAAAAGACATGTTGCACCTGCCAACCATAATGTCCTGGCCCAAGGCAGTCATACACTTTTCTGAGTGAATAAATTATGGTCAAAGCAAAGTCTTATGTACTTGAGGATGCAATCATGCCTAAAACAGACCCCCACATCTCTGGAGTCTAATGTATATACACTGTGATAAACATATATCAATAAAGTATATATACAAGTTTATACAAATAATAGTCATGTAAGGTAAAGTGTGGTCCACATTATTGAAATGGTAGAGAAAATATGTTACAGGAATCCCAATATGAGAGAGCTTTCTTTCAGGGGAGCATTAAGGGAAAGATTCATGGATAAGGTCATTGTCACCAGCTAGAGGCAGCGGAGGACATTCCTTTCAAGTGGAGAAAAATCCACAGGAGCAAAGGAAACATGGGAAAATGCAAATGTGTTCAGGAGACAAGTTGACTGGGGAGGTGAACTGGAGCCAAGGGATAATAGGAAACAGTGACTGGTGTGAAAGAAACTGTTATTTCCCAACATCCATCAAACCTTCTTCCTTAATAACAACTCAATTTAGCCAGTCCCCTTGCTGCCTCACCAAGAGGTTATATTCCCATCCTTTCTGAAAGTTGGGTGTAGTCATATAATTGTGTTTGGGCCAATGGAGTGTTATCTGAAGTGTCACGTGACGTCTATAAAAAAAAAAGGAGGCACACCCTTCTCTTCTCGTTTATGTACCTGACACTCAGGTGTGTGGACCGAAGTCTGGGCAGCCTTCTTGGACCATGAAGATGAAAAACCTAATCTAGGGTTGATGGGACTTAGAAGACTTCAAGGAGCCACATAGTAGGCCTGCACTACCTACTTCTCGTCTCTTTGTACAGAAGAAAGAAATAATTTCTATATTACTCAAGACTCATATTGAATTTTTTGTTTTTGTTTTTGTTTTAATCCTCTCCTGAGGATATTTTCTCCATTGCTGTTCAGAGAGTGGAAGGAAGGGAGGGCAGGGGAGGGAAAGAGAGAAACATGGATGTGAGAGCAACACATCGACTGGTTGCATTCCCACACTCGCTCCACCAGGGGTGAGGAGCTAACCCAAAACCCAGGTACGTGCCCTTGACCTGGAATCGAACCCACAACCCTTCCATGCAAGGGCCGATGATCTAACCACTGAGCCCACTGGCGAGGGCTCATATTGGGCTTTTAATGTTATGTAAAGCAAAACCTAATCCAAACTGATCCATTAAAAAATATGCAGGCACAAGATACACACACACATACAACATCACAAAACAAAATATATAATATTATTCCCTTCAGTTGTTCAGCCAACTTTTCCACTCATCAATTTCCTGACTCTCCTATGCCCAGGTGACACAGCTCTGCTCCATTTAAGTAATGTTTACCGCAAACATAGCCCCTGAGAAACCATCTTCAATAGCATTATCAAATGCAATTTTCCAGCATCTGATTTTGGTGTAAATCATTAAGATTTTTGCTTTGGCATGCTGCAATTACAGCGAGGCTGGGCTGCAGCATGGAATTAATCAAGACATAGTAACCAGGTCAGCTTCAAAGGATTCATTAGTTCCAGCAGGAGGTGATGGCAAGCACAGGGGAGGGAGGGACACTAAAACTTAAGCAACAAGGTAAAGAATTGCTATTATTCCTAAGCAGATAGAACAACATCTAAATCACATGAACCCTGGATTATAAGGGACAATTGTGCAGCAAGATGAAACCCTGACATTTATTTGCAAAGCAAAATCTGTAGTCTTCTGAATAAGTGCAGGAAAGAAGGTTCTGTGGTGGGAGCCCCGTGAAATATAAAGGAAAGATCAAGATACATAACAGTACACAAAATGAAGTTTGGAAAAGGATGGTGGTGAAAAAGAGCATGATGTCAGCAATCTATCCTAACTAATAAAAGAGAAACATGGTAATTAGCGTACGACCGCTACCCTTCCCATTGGCTAATCAGTGAGATATGCAAATTAACTGCCAACCAAGATGGCAGCCGGCAGCCAGGCAGCTTGAAACTAACATGAGGCTTGCTTGCTTCAGTGACGGAGGCAACCAACGTTCCCCGCCCGCCTTGCCGGCCTCTGAGCCTGCAGTTTGAAACATTGTAACAAATATAGAAGCTAAACAAAACCCCAGAAACCTGCTTTCAGCGAGCCGGGATCTCAGAACTGGAGTTATACATTGTTTCGATTATAGAACCCAACAAACCAGATACCTGCTTTCAGCAGCAGAGGCCAGAGTTGGAGCCAGAGCTAAAGCTGGCCCAAAATAAATATAAAAATAAAAAAAGGAGCAGTTGGGAGCTTCAGTCACTCGCCAGCCTGAAAACAGCACTCAGCCCCTCACCCAGACTGGCCAGGCACCCCAGTGGGGACCCCCACCCTGATCCAGGACACCCTTCAGGGCAAACCAGCCAGCCCCACCCATGCACCAGGCCTCTATCCTATATAGTAAAAGGGTAATATGCCTCCCAGCACCAGGATCAGCGTGACAGGGGGCAGCGCCCAAACTCCCTGATCGCCCTGCGGCTCTGTGTGTGACAGGGGGCGGGGCCACAACCTCCCTATCTGCCCTGCTCTGTTCATGACAGGGGAAGGCACCCCAACCTCCTGATCAGCCCTGCTCTGTGCCTTATACGGGGGAGCTCCCCAACCCCCTGATCGCCCTGCGGCTCTGTGTGTGACAGGGTGCGGCACCCCAACCACCACCACCCCCCCCCCACGGGCCCTGCTCTGTGTGTGATGGGGTAGAGACATAACCTCCCCATCGGCCCTGCCCTGAGTGTGAGAGTGGCGGCGCCCCAACCCCCTGATCTGCCCTGCTCTGTGCATGACAGGGGGTGGCGCTGCAACCTCTCCATCGACCCTGCCTGAGTGTGACAGGGGGTGGTGCCCCAACCCCCCAATCGGCCCTAGCCTGAGTGTGACTGAGGGTGGCATTGCAACCTCCCAATCCGCCCTGCTCTGTGCATGACAGGGAGCAGCGCCCCAACTCCCCAATCGGCCCTGCTCTGAGCCCGACCAGGGGCTGCACCTAGGGATTGGGCCTGCCCTCTGCCACCCGGGAGCAGGCCTAAGCCAGCAGGGCGTTATCTCCCGAGGGGTCCCAGACTGTGAGAGGGCACAGGCCAGGCTGAGGGTCCCCCCCTTCCCCCCCAAGTGCACAAATTTTTGTGCACCGGGCCTCTAGTACATATATAAAAGGCTAGTATGCTAAGTGTCCAACCAGTCGCTATAACACCACTGACCACCAAGGGGCAGATGCTCAATGCAGGAGCTGCCAAGCTGCAGTGACTTGGCAGCCGCAGTTCTCGGGTGATGCACCCTGAAACCAGAGAGGAGGGAGCTCAATTCCTCCCAAGGCCATGCAATTCCACCCTCTGCCATGGTTTGTGTTGTTGCTGGGGCACTGTCACCCTGAATCTGGTTTACTGCACACTTGCATTTGCATTCCATATCCGTATGGAATGGAATGACAGAAACTTTGCAGAGTGCCCTCTCACACCCCAGGACCCTTCAGGGGATGTCTGAGAGCTGGTTTCAGCCCATCCCAAAGGCCAGGCTGAGGGACCCTGCTCACTCCGCAGCCACTGGGGAGGGACCACAGGAGGTTGGCTCCAGGGCATGTCCAGCCCATCTCGCCCAGTCAATGTGCACAAATCTGTGCACTAGGTCACTAGTTAACCAATAAGTGAGAAGATCAGCAGACCCCGTCTGGTTGATCATCCAGCTTCCCCCCTCCCCAGAGACCTGATGGCTCCAGAAGTTATGTCAACATTTGCTAGTGACTTTGAACATCTCTTTTGAAAACTGGGGACACAGAAGCAGAAGAGTTGTTTGGTTTGGACAAGTATCAGTCACCTAGAGAAGGAGAAGGTCAGGGTGAAAAGGTAGGTGGGGTCCATGTTGTAGAAGACCACCAGGCAGAGAAGCTGTGTTTGGACTGCACAGCACTATAAGTCAGTGGATGTATCTGTGCAGCTAATCACACGCCTTCGGAACTGGCCTTAAGGAAACTAATCTGCTCACGTCGTATAGGTTGTGCACACATGGAAAGCTCGAGACCAGGCGGATATATCAGAGAAATGTTTACGGAGTGACAAGTACAATTTTCTCTCTCACGCATATGTATGCCCACAGTTTTCTGGGTTTCTTTACAACCAACGCTATTCCTAAACTGCGGTTTCCTTTCCTTTTGAATGATAGTCATGCCAGGCTCTGCTCCTGGTACAAAGCCTATGCAATGCCTGACAGTTTGAGGAACCCACGTGCATATCCTTTAAGGGGCCCTAATCCTTCTCCAGCAGCTGCCCTGCGTCACCACAAAACAAATATGAGTGACTGTTGACAGAAAGCAATAACCCTTCCTAGAGCTGTTGGATAAATTGCCTGTTAGTGGTCCCACACCATAATTCATGTCAGATCATGTAGATTCAGCCCTTATAAATGATGGGGGAAATCTTATCATTAAATGAAGCTCAATACCAAATCCCTAAGCATTTTCTTGTTATTTCCTAAAGCTGTTCCTCCTTCCAGTTTATCCCTGAAATTTCTGAGAGCTGGAAGAATCAAAGATAAGCAAAAAGTTCATATTCTCTGTATATCATTCCTCTGGGGGATGGCCTCTCGGGTCCTTAGGATTTATATTTTAGAACCACAATTTCAATGCAGATTTTTAACTCCCATGTTAAGCAGCCAAGGAGGAGGTTTCTGACTTGATTAAAGTGCTGATGCATAAGTTTAATACTTAACGTTTTTCTTTTGTAGTATGAACCTAGCTAAGAGATATTTAAGAGATATCTTTAATGAACTTCTAGTTTGTTTCCGTAGATCAGTTTTCTCAGTCTTAAAGGAACAGAGTTCTGCCACTTGTTAAGTAGTATTTTTAACCACATCTCTTCCCAGTGGAAGCCCATAACTGATGGAACATGTTACTATTTGACCTTGATCTTGTTGGGTAGGGGACTGAGGGGTGGGAAGGCAGGATATGTAGGAGACAGGAGAATTTGCAATCAAGCTAACCAGTGTTCCACAATTTGGGGTTGGGTAGATGTCCTAAATATTTTGAGCCTCACTTTCATCATTTATAAACTAGGGTTATTGCCCTGATATGAAATGAGATAGCAATTGGGAAGCACCTGAAACACAGAATTCACAGCATAGATTGGTTCCTCACTCCTGCACTGAAGGCATCTTGGTTTGCCATTTATTTTTCGAACTTGTACAGATCTTGTCCTCAAGTTCTTCCCTTGTAAAAACGAGAAAGGTTAAGTTAGGTTATCAAGGTCCGAAAAACAATGACTTTCTAACCCTACTTTAAGCATCACAACCACTAACCAATATGGATACAAACACTGTAAGTGGTGGGCAAATAGTGATAGATGGCTCAATACACGAAAAGAAAAAGAAAATGTAGCTAGCAAATAGTATGAGAAGTTTAAAAGCTTGAGCGCAGGGAGGAAAGCAAGCAGAAGTGAGCTATTCCTTCTTTTTTATATTTTTTTAAATTTTTTAAATCATTTTATTACTTAAAAGTATTACAAAGGGTATTATGAGCTATTCCTTCTTTCTTCTTTTAGGTACACATAGTTCATCACTTCCAGGAAAAGAAAGCAAACGAGATGGGGGTGGTGGCAGGAGGGTGTTGTGGGGGTGAGAGTGATGAATAGAAAAGTCGGGAAGGAAATTAAAGCAGAAGATAATACTACATATAACTTAAGTACTACATAAGGTGCACCACATAAAATACAATATATACAAAAATTCTATATTAGAGGCAGCACACCCTGTTAGTTGTACCCCCCCCCCAAAGTCAACATCTTTTCTTTTCATTCATACTTAAAGCCCTTATTGTCCTGAATGCCAGCTCGGGGTTTGAGTACAAATAACTCTCTCAAACAAATGCAGTTCTAACTCTATTTGAGCTGATTCACAATGACTAGGCAATCTAGTAGACAAAGAGAATGAATGTCATTTGTGTTCCCCAGCTGCCAGAGGGAGACTGTGGGTGAAAGATTTTTAAAATCACAAGGACCATCCATCCGCACTCCTTAGGAGGCAGGAGGTCTTCCTTCCCTGTGCACAACAATGTTCTTGGTAACTGAGCAAGAGGCAAGCTTCAACCACAGGCATCACTCAAACCAAATATATGCAGTATATTCTCCAAGAAAATTCACCAAATATATTGTTGCTATTTCACTCTAGTACAGACAATCCAAAAAGGAATGTACTAGTAATATAGAACTCAAGTATAACAATTACACTATTACCAAGTAACCAAAGGAAGGGTTACTCTTACCTTCAACCCAACCAGGAAAAAACCACAAGCATGTTGATAATGTGCTTTGAGTTTATATATATATATAAACTCAGTTTATGTAATTGCTTAAAAACATCCCTAAAAATGAATATCTAACAATACTATGGAGATACTTCAAAACCATCTTTCCCTGCCTCCTGCCAATATTTTCAATACCTCTCTCTGTGAAGTAGGTTTGTCGATGGTTGTGCTTTGTTTTGTTTCAGTTTTATGTAAACTCACATGGCCAACTTCCTCTGGCTTTGCCTTTTGATATCTGTGAGTTGGGTTGGCTTTATTGCAGTGAGACGCCAGTTTGCCGTCCTCCCTCTGACCTCAAGCTGTGGACCCCTCCCTGCAGAGGCAGGCCTTCCCACTTTCCCATCTGGAAGGACTGGAACCGCAGGCTTTTCAGGAGCCTGGACTCCATCACATGGAGAGGGCTGGCATCCAGGCACTAGGGCTGTGTAGCTCTCAGAGAGTCTGCAAGGTCGAAATGACACTCCTAACAATAATAAGGATTTCTTTTGCCGCTCAAACTTCTCACTGATGATACAAAGGCAATAGTGGGTAAAAATGCTGCCTTAGCACAAAACAAGGCCCTAAAACCACTCTATAGTAGAAGATGCACTCCCTACTATCATGTACTAATAGGGTTTTTAAGTGCCAGTTTTAAATGTTCCTGATGAATGAGTATTAATTATTGATTTCATTACATCCCAACCCTGAGTACCTGTCATTTTAACATTCTATATCAGAAACAGGAAGTACAGAAGAGGCCTGTCTCCTACTTGCAGGAGTATCACGCTGTCATGGGAAAAGCATTTGTATAAATGTTTGAGTTACGATATGAATGAGCTGCTTCTTCCATGGAACACCGTTTTGACTTGGAACAACTGAGTGGTAATCTGTGGTTATTCAGACGTGGCAGACATTGTCTCAAAAATGAACAAAGGGAGCCTGTCAACAAAGGAAAACAAGTGACAGTGTTTGTTGCCAAGGATAACAAGTGAGCTTCCAGGCAAAAATGAGAATTTTAGAAAACTGGAATTCACTACCTGAGTTTGATCCTTCCCTATTCTTAACATTTTTTCTGATAAAACCAGTGGTGATATTGATGAATATGATTTTTTTTTACATTATATGACAAAATGCGTAGATATTTGGAAGATCTCTATGACTCGTTAAATCAGTATTTTCCAATCACCAGTGCTTGATGTTATACGCATGTGTAAAAGATCCATTCAAAGAGCAAGACAGGCCAACTGACTTTAATGTAAAACAGGAAGAAAAGTACATTGATGGGGTTTCAGATTCCACATAGCAAATAATCACTAAGGAGGCACAGCTTGTCAAGTTTGGGTGTAATATCAAAGGGAAAGGTCCACAATCATCTGAAAAAGCTCTAAACATTACTGCTCTCATTTTCAACTACAAATCAGTGTGATACCAGGTTTTCTTCATATATATTGATCAAAAGATAGCTCAACAGATTGAATACAATGTCTGTGCCCTGTTAAGTCAACAGCTGGCCAGACCCCCAGCTCCTCCTTCGCCCAGTCTTCCCCCAGGACACCTTACTCCTGTTTGCTGAAAAGGCCCTCTGGATCCCTTATTCAGCACTTTCCATTGACTATTTGCTCATCCGGCAACAGTTAGCTCTAAGTACTGTCATTGTTTTCCTTAACCTGAGGCACAGGTAACTCCCATTAACCTGACAGGTATGAGGCAGCACAGAGACTTGAGCCAGGGTAGGCCAGCTCCGGAATCCAGCCTCCTGCCAGCCTCCTGCAGGCTACATTTCACTGCTTCTGTGCTGGAACACTCTCTGTTGAGGGGCATGCTGGATCTTCAACCCAGAGCTGGTTCTTTAGTTTGAGGTTAAACCATCCTCTCCAAGCCAGCTGCAAAGACCTCTTGCCTCTCCATTAACTCCTTGAAACTAAGACTTATCCTTCTAATCTTGTCAATAAAATAAACTGTGGGCTGAAGTGTGCTAACCTGCAATATGATGGGATTTGGAGACAGGGCCTTTGGCAGGTAATTAGGTTCAGGTGAGCTCATGAGGGTGGGACCCTCGTGAAGAAATCAGTCCTTTTATATGTAAGAGACACCAGGGCTTGCTGGCTCTAGCTCCCTCCCCTGCCCGAGGAAAGGCCATCAGCAGCCCAAGGAGGGAGAGCCTCGCCAGACGCCAACCCTGCTGGCACCTCGACCTTGGACTTCTAGTCTCCAGAACGTGAGAAATAATTTCTTGTTATTTAAGCTTCCTAGTCTGTGGTATTTTGTCAGGGTGGCCTGAGTTGACTAACATGTGAGCACAGTTTGATTTTTTATTAATTCTTTACCTCGCTCGACCTGCAATTAAGGTGTCTCCTGGTTCAGTTTTTCTTAGTAATACATGCCTAGCCAATGCTGCTGTCCTGAAAGTGGGTAAGAGCTGAGAGAGGACAGTGTCCTGATCGAGTGGCAGTCCTCCCTGTGGGTCCTCAGGCTCTGGACCAGCCCGGCACTGTTTCCAATCACAAAAGCCAGAAGCGAGCTGCCCTCTGTCTTCCCCACTTATCACATGCCTGCTGCTTTTAATCTCTGTTTTGTAAACTCCCTACTCTCCTAAACTTCTTGGGAAACAAGTAATATTTCACTTTAATTCCATGGCAACAATGGATTTTGCTTATTAGAAATGGAAGCTTCTTGACGCAGTACCATAATCCTCTTTTAAAACAGCTCCTGGGGCTCTCTGTGGCTGTAAATTATAAAAACAAAAGTGGGATTAAAAATATACCTGCGCCATGAATAATGATCTAAACTGTAATACATCAAGTTTAAACAGTAATCTGATTGCATCCTTGGGATAAATGAGGCGTTGGTGGTATAAGTCTTGGTTGTTGGTTACTCTTCTCTGATTTTATAATGTAGTAACAATATAAATCACTCTGAAGGGGAAAATTAACCCGTACCTGTCCCTTCTTGGCCCAGGAGATAGACACAGGTAACAGACACAAGGAACCCTCTGCTTTTGCTACCATAGGCAACGTGCCCAGTGTTCCCATAGCTCCTGTTGTTATCTGTGTTCACAGGACATTGCTTTTTCTTTCACTTAATCTAAATTTATAACTATACATGCAATTACTTGCCACTAGACTATAAGCTCTATTAGGGCAGGTCTGCTGTTTATTTTTATCACAGTCATGCTCCTAGCATAGGCAGACGATCGCAGTTTGCTGAGACTTTCCCAGTTTCAGTACTAAAAGTCCTGCATCCCAGGAAACCCCTCAGTTGCAGGCAAACTGGGACAGTTGTTCCCCATACCCTAACACTTAGTTCAATAAACAGGTTTTGAATGAAGGAACAGCCATAAGAAGTAGCACGTCATTCCTGAAAGAAATAACATGTATGAAGGATAGAATAGTGTGGCTGTGAAGAGCATGACTGTGAGGCTAGATAGTCTGGGTTCAGCTCCAAGCACTGCCTTTTACCAGCTATGTGACCTTGGGTTACTCGGTTCCTCATCTGTAAAATGGGAAATAAATGGTAGCAATCACAAAGGGCTGTTTGAAATTCAGGTTGGTTCATATACATGTAAAGCATTTAGCACCAGTGCCCAGTGCATGTGATTAAAAAGTATGAAAACATCTACATATTAAGTGACCTATAGATGTCAGAATTTATTGACATTAGTACAGGCAGGACCCAGGAGAAATTGTTCTTTGATGTCTTTCACCTCTTTTTTAGGCTTGTCAAAAACTGAACCAGGTGCCTCCTTCCTGGGTACTCAATATAAGCTCCCACTAACTCGGCCTCCACTGTAGAGCACTCTACTGTCTCTCTCTAATAGGGCGCTACACACATTCTCTGGACTCGTCCCTTCTTTGCTCATCAACATGCAGTCTTCTTCTACCTCTTTCTTTGCCCTGTTATGGAAATGAGTTGCTAGTGGCTGATGAATTCATTTATGATGAAATTCCTCCTCCCCATCCCACCTCACCTCCCACCCACAGGAGTTAACACTCAAAGGGCAATCTCAGAAATCTCATCTTTTCATCCAGGGAAACTATGCTCTAATGATTGGGATTTGAGGCTATGTGGGAGGGAGGAGAGAATTTGGGAACAGGGTCATTTCAATGGCATCTCACAAATCACTGGGAAGACAGCTACCTGCTCTATGGAGAACTGGTTTTGTGCATGAGTGTTTATGGTTTTTTGTTAATCTTCACCTGAGGGTATTTTTCCCAGTGATTTTTAGAGATAGTGGAAAGGAGGGGGAGAGACAAGGAGAAAAACATCAATTAGTTGCCTTCTGCATACACTCCAACTGGGGCCCAGGGATTGAGCCTGTAACCAAGGTATGTGCCCTTGACAGAACAGAATCCAAAACTCTTCAGTTGTGGGCCAACCCTCTATCCACTGAGCCAAACTGGATAGGACTGTGGAGAACTGGTTTTACTGGATGCTCTCGCTAGAGATTTTTGCTTTAGAACACATATTCATTACTAGTTATCTATTATGTCCCTACTAGAGGCCTGGTGCACGAAATTCATGTACTCAGGGGTGGGAGGTCCCTCAGCCTGGCCTGTGCCCTCTCGCAGTCCAGGAGCCCTCGGGGGATATCCAACTGATGGCTTAGGCCCGTTCCCCACAGGGAGCAGGCCTAAGCCGTCAGTCGAACATTCTTAGCGCTGCTGTGGAGGTAGGAGAGGCTCCTGCCACCACTGCTGCACTCACCAGCCATGAGCCTGGCTTCTGGCTGAGCGGTGCTCCCCCTGTGGGAGCGCACTGACCACTAGGGAGCAGCTCCTGCATTGAGCATCTGCCCCCTGGTGGTCAGTGCGTGTCCTAGACGAAACTGGCTCTCTAACATCCCCCAAGGGGTCCCGGATTGTGAGAGGGCAGAGGCCAGGCTGAGGAACCCCACCAGTGCACAATTGGGGTGGGGGTGGGAGGTTGGCCAGCCAGGGAGGGACTGTGGGAAGGCTCCAGGGCATGTCCAGCCCGTCTCGCCCAGTCCCGATCGGCTGGACCCCAGCAGCAAGCTAACCTACTGGTTAGAGCATCTGCCCCCTGGTGGTTAGTGCACGGCATAGCGAGCAGTTGACTGGCCTTAGCATATCATTAGCATATTTCATTTTGATTGGTTGAATGGATGACTGGACACTTCACATATTAGGCTTGTATTATGTAGGATGAGGATAATATTGGAAAGCTGAAAATTATTCTTACATAGGAGTAAAAGTGCAGGGAAAAGAAGCCCAAAGAGGTAGTTTGGAGAGTAATGAAAATATGACCATACCACCCATTCATTAGGGTGAATCTCTGTAGGTGGACAGGGCCTTAAGGAAGATGATTGAAGGGGAAGCTTAGAGGAACACCTCCACTTTGACCTTCACTGTACCTAAGAAGGAGTCTTAGACATGCCCAGCCAAACACAAAACTGTAAAATGGCCAAAGATTAATATATAATTTCCTTTTCAATGCTGATTCCCTCTCCTTTTATAGCCTGGTTCCAGGCATCAGATGCCAGCGAAACCCACCAAATGTCCCTCTGAAGTTCGTCCTCCTAAATAGTGTCCCAAACTTCCCACAGTCAGTCAACTAACTGATTGCCAGGCTGAACAGGGTGATCAGCCAAATGTCTCCTATCACCTAGTGTCCATAAGATGTCTGCAGATCACCCAAATCTGTGGTGGGATCTTCCTGTGCTGGGTAGCTTGCTGGATAATTGAATGATAGGCTGGCTCTCACAGGACACAAGTTAGTCCCTACGTTTTACTTACTAAGTAAGTTTAGGAAACAAAAGGTGTAGCTTTAGCTCTGATCAGAGATAGATATTTTTGCTGGAAGGTGATAAAGGGGAAAGGTTTATAAAAATTCAAAAATGTATTTGTTATACTAAATTGTTCTGATGTATGGCTATTTTTTTTGTCTTGCCATCATTGATGTAGTCATATTAATCACTAAAATAGATGTCTTATACTTCTGAGCACAGGATTTTATACAAACACATTCTTCAAGGCTCTGTCTAGAGATGTAACTATCATCAATCCAGGAAACCATTTTAAGGTAAGCGACCTCTTCCTTCCACCAATGACCCATTAATTGCCAGCCCGAAGCCTCCACAAGGAAAGTAGCAGTAATTGCTGCTTCCTCCTTTAAGCAAGCCATTTCTCTAAGTTGATTATGGGTCATAATTACTCATCTTAATTTCAGTAATAATTCATAAAATCCTTTATAAAATTCCAGTTTATAAAAATCTGCTTTATAAAGACATTTTCCAATAAAGGAAGAAGAAATTATGAATTACCACTGGGAGGAGGTGGCAGGAAACAGTGCCTTGGATTTGATAAAATTGTAAGCAGCATTCTGGCTTCAGAACAAAATTTGGTTTGTTCAATAAAGGCCAGAGAAGCTTGGGGGCTATAGCCATGAGACGGAAATCGTTCTTGTGTTGTTGCAATTGTATTTCTTTCTTATTAAACTGCCTCATACTTCTGACATTTTGTTAGACCCTGTGTATAATTAGGATCAAAGAATTAAGGTTTAAAATAAAAAGAATTAAGGTTTGGGACTCTGCCTTCAGGGAGGTTACTATAAAGACCTAGGGTGGTGGTGATAATCCTTGCCTCTCCTTTCATCATTCATAAGAGTAACCATAATCAGCTTGAGCAAGACTCAGAAACTTCCTCTAAAAAATGCAATCACACTCTAGAAGGTTTGGCTCAGTGGATAGAACATTGGCCTGCAAACTGAAGGGTCCCAGGTTCAATTCTGGTCAAGGGCACATGCCCAAGTTGTGGGCTAGATCCCCAGTAGGGGGCATGCAGAAGGCAGCCTATCAATGATTCGCTCTTGTCTATCTCTCCCTCTCCTTTCTCTGAAATCAATAAAAATATATTTTAAAAGAAAGAAAGGAAGGAAGGAAGGAAGGAAGGAAGGAAGGAAGGAAGGAAGGAAGGAAGGAAGAAGGAAGAAAGGAAGGAAGAAAGGAAGGAAGGAAGGGACTCAGTCAGGCCCTCAGGGCAGTTGCAAAGACAAATTATTCCAAGTATAGTTCTCTAGTTGCATAAAGAGGAGAACAATTCAGTTTCTTACCAGCCACAGTGCACCTCTCTCTGGGCCCCTCTAGAGGGACACCTCTCCAAGTCAGGTTTTGGATGTTAGTCATGCTTTTTGAATAGGGTCCATAAGAACAACTCCTTTGCAGGCAGAGCAAAGGGGAAACTCCAGGCACAGGGAACTCTAGGTCCCTTTGCCATATCCAGAAAGAGATGAGCTATACAGTAAAATAGGATAGAGCGAAATGGGGGGGTGACCATATCATTTATGATCCAAACCAGGATAATTTTGATTATGCCAGGACAACAGGCATAAAGCAGGGCTGCCCAGTTTGGGCAACTTCTAGATGGGAGAGCTCATCATTTATCTGATGAATTAGGAAGATTTTTTTCCTGGTGAGAGATGCTGGTTAGATCAAGCAACGACAGAGCAGAAGTCAGCACTAACCCATCACAGGACATCCCGTCTTTGCATCGCCGCAGCATTGCCACAACACTGACACACACAGTATTGATGCTTGGCTTCAAGTAAGCGAGTGCATCTCCCAATGCCATACAGGCACTGGCTCTGTGACTCTGGGAGAACCAGAAAAATATATGGGAGTTTCTTCAGTCTCAGCCACAGTTCTTCCACTCACAATGTGGGGCACTAGGGAGAGGAGGAGGATTTGTTGTGTTCACATCTAACACAAATGCTTAGCGGGACCAAATTGGTGGTTTGGCAGAAGTTGTCAGACACTAAAATGTCCTCTGAGAATTCTCAAAAATTTGATCCCCTCCCACCCCACTACACAGTCCTGGGGGAGGAGTGTCTTTCCAATATCTTATCTTCTTGTTCATGTTGTGGCTCCTCAACAAGAACAAGAGAGACATGAGTGCATTCATCTGCATCTTCTTCCTGGGGTCACAGCTCTTGACATCACAGGCACAAAGCACCTCCACTAATTATCCCCATAGCAATTGTTCCAGTAGCCTACCTACCCTCCGCCTTTGCGCACTGACCTCCGGGGGCGCAGACAGCAGAGAAGGCTGCGCTGTGGTTTTACGCTTCTCTCCCTTTCAAGACAAGAGAGGGATTAGAATTATAGTCTTCCTTTGATTAATATAGAATTTCTTTTTATCTGGGCACTTAATGGGAAGAAAATAACACCCTCTCCTGCCCTAAGAGAATGCTTATGCTATGGCTGACAGTTGGAAGATCTTACAGGGGCTCAATAAGTATTAAAGTATTAGTTTTATCTCATTTGAAAGAGAACTGATTCATGCCTTCTGCATGCTGAGTTTCTTTTCTATTGCAAAGCTAGCAAATAGGACTGCATAAGAACAGGTTTACTGACATGATGCCAATTACCGTGCAATCACTCCCTCACTGCCAAAACCAAGCATTCCCATCCTGTCCCTCATATTATCACCTGTCACTGGGGACAATGCTTTCTTTAACCCTTTCCTCTCCCACTCCCCCACATCATTACCTTAAATCCTTAAGGATCAGCCCCTTCCTTTTATTTCCACTTCTTCCACCCCAGCTACTGAGCTCTTGACCTTACACCAACCAGCACTAGAGCAACAGTCTTCTAACTGGGCTCCCAGTCTTCAGTCTCACCCATTTTCAATCAGACCTGCCCATCAGTCAGATTAACCTTCTCAAAACACTGTCTCCCAGGCCACACCATCATTCTGGTTAAAATCTTCACAGGTCCTCTCTTGCCCTGAAGAGACTGTCCAAACACTCCAGATCTGCCCAAATATGGTGTCAATCCAATTCACCATTGTATCCCTTACTGGTCACCTACCCCCTCAAAACAGGCCATGGCGATCACTATATTCCCACTTTGGGTTTAGACTGCTTCCCACCAGGAAATCTCCTGACTTTTGCAATGCTTCTCTCAACTAGGTTAGAGGTCAAAGTGGTACAATTGTGCCCAGCCAGTGTGGCTCAGTGGTTGAATGTCAACCTATGAACCAAGAGTTCACGGTTTGATTCGCGGTCAGGGCATGTGCAGGCTCCATCCCCAGTACGGGGTGTGCAGAAGGTACCTGATCAATGATTCTCATCATTGATGTTTCTATCTCTCTCTCCCTCTCCATTCCTCTCTGAAATCAATAAAAATATATTTTTAAAAAGTGATACAATTGCTGGTTTTGAAGATGAAAGGCCCACAAGCCAGGAATGTAGGCAGCCCCTAGAACCTGGAAAAGGCAACATATGTAATTTCCTATAGAGCTCTTAGAAAGAACACGGCCATGTCACACCTCGATTTTAGTAACACCTTGATTCCAGTAACACCCATTTTCAAACTTCAGACCTCCAGAACATAAGACAATGTGGTATTGGTTTAAGTCCCCAGTGTGGAGACATTTATATAGCCTTATATCCTAGTCACTTACAATACGGCAGACACTGCGAAGAGCTTAATCTTCATTAGTTCACTCTTTCGCAGTGCTCTATGGGTAGCTGGTAATTACTATTACCCCTAGTTTACAGATAAAGATATGTAGCCTTATGAAAGTTACCCATGGTCACACACACACACACACACACACACACACACACACACAGTTAGTGGTGGAGCCAGATATCAAATTTAGGATCCTCATGCCAAATTCTGTGCAATTAGTCATTTCAAACTTTTCTCAAATGAGAATGAAGAAAGGCTCATGAGATAATAATGACAGAAAGAGACACAGAAATAGCGTTGCTACCTCTTGGCTGGCAGGCTCCTGGGGAAGGAAGAGGTTGTTGATCTTTTTAGGAGATCTTGTGCAAAACGAGCAGGCTGCACCCCACCTCCCCAGCCAGGAGTCTGGGCAATCAGGCCATCTCTGGGAACTCTGAAACACAGTGTCTCCCTTTTGTTCTTGCACTTTCTTTTTTAAAAATTATCTTTCTGTAGGCCGTGGGAATAAAGGAAGGGGAGTATGGGAGTGAGGTTGCTCAGGGCACCGGTTTGACACTTTCTTTCCCTAACAGCCTTCCCAGATCAGGCAGAGGATCTCCCGCTTCAGAAAATGGGATGTTCCCTCCTTGTATCACTGCAGACTTAGATTTTAGTCCGAAACAAGCCTCCCCTGATCTCCCTCACCCAATCACATTACCTCTTTGAACCCTCTCACAGCACTGAAAAATCTCTTCTTGGAAACATTTGCATTGTTACAATTTTCCATTGTATTTATGGGTTATTTAACTAAAATGTCTCCCCAGCCTCCACCAAGTTAGGGATTATGTCTATCTTGGTTCATATTCTACCCTCCAAGAGTCATCCTTGATGTTTTTCTTTCCTAAACCCCCACATAGAATCTTATCAGCAAATCCAGTCAACTCGATATTCTGAATCCTTCCTCTAACACTCCATCTCTATTGCTATTGTCAATGGCCAACCCTTCACCCCTCTCATTTAAGTTGTTGCCGTAGCATCTTACTTCTTCTCTCATTATCTAAGATGCTTCTCTGCACAATTGCAATGAAACCCAACACCCTTCATCTGACTTCTAAACTCCTGCAAAATCTGAGCCCTGCCTTCCTTTCCAAACTCATGTTAAGGCCTTCTTCTCTCTGCCCATCTGATAGGTCAAGTTTATCCCAGCCTTACGGCCTTGGTTCTCATTTTCTCTGCCTGGAATGCACTGCCCCTCACCATCGTTCACACAACTGATTCCTTCTCAACATTCAAATATCAGCAAATGCCTCTTCTTCTGATGTTACAATCTAAGGTAGAGACCTAGTCACTCCCTGTCATATTCCCCTTTATAAATTTTCTGCATGGAACTTACTATATATGATATTCTTTTCTTATTTATGTGTTTCTTTGTTGACTGACCTCTCCTTTCATTTAAATTGAGCTTCATGAGAGCAGTGACTTGGTCTTTCTTGTCTCCACTGTCTCCCAGTGACAAGAACAAGGCACTCACTAAATGTTTGTTGAATAAACATGAATGACTTACTGGCACTTTGCCTGATGCATTGTACATTTTCAGCAAGTATTTGATGAATGAATGACTGCATAGCAATATGGTTTTAAATTATTAAACATTTATGCATTTTCTACTCAGCTTGACACAGTTAACAACATCAATGTTTTTTTAAATTCGGATTTCAAAGGATTAATTTGACATATTGAAAGAAAACCTAGCAAAACTTAAAGATACAACTCTGAGATCCAAAGAGTGCTCAATGCACTTTGAGCAATAAAGTAAACTCTTACTGACTCTGGTTCCCTATTGTACACATTCTGGGATCTACTTAGCAGAAAGAAGCACAAATGTATTTATGCTTTTGTAATGATCCCTTACAGTTGTATAGCTGCCTAACATCCATCACTCAAGTTTCCTGGGCATTCCTGCTGGCATAAAAATAGCATTACAGTAATGCTCATAAAATGGTAAACATTTTGGGGAACTCTGCTCCCAGTTTCTCTAAGAGGGGCGTCTGACCAAACACTCCACCCCACCTTCAAATCAGTCCCAGAGATTGTTTCAGGTGATGTCTGCCACATGCTACGTGAACTGACCTTCTCTTTAGTCACAGGGAAGCATGTGTCTCTCCTGTCGCACTTTTATTCACCTGGTAAAATCTCTGGTAGCTGCTGCTGACCACAGAGCCAGCACTGGTGAAGCCCAGCGGGGCGGTCACCTCTCCAAGACCCCACTCTTCTCTGTGAGGCACCTGCCAGTGCCCACATGTTCAGGGTGCAAGTAAAGTGCTCCGATGACCCCAAGGTCACTTCCCATCCCTGCTGAACTGCTGCCACCAGCCTCCTGAGGTCTTCCTTGGAGTCTCAATATTTCCTAGATGTTTTAGAAAAACTGGGGTTTTTAGTTTGGGGTTTCTTGTCTATTGAAAATGTCCCTCCCCCTAGCCCTCTTTAGGATGGACAGAAATTGTATTATGCTCTGAATTATGACACCTTTTCTATGGGCATTACTCTTAAACCAAATGTGTACTTTAGCTTTCTTTTCTAATCACATGCATGGGTAGACAATGACTAAAAAATGTTACTTCCCCGGAGCTCTCTCACAGAAGCTACCACCTAGGATACGTGCTTTAATAAGTTGAGAGGGAAAATCAAAAGGAGAACTTGGAATACCAAAAAGATGTTTTCCCACACACGTCGTAAGTGAAAGGAAGTCCCTGGACCGTAGCTTGGCACCAGTCAAGATGGTGGTTACGAGGAGAAGGTGGGACAAAGAGTGGAACCAATGATTTTGAATATTTGAAATTTTTTCTGGGTGGATGACAAATATGTCAATGTATTTAGGAAAAGTATGTACCGGTTGGTACATAGATAAACTAAGAAACACAAAAGCAGGATCGTTCTTAATGATGAGATAACAATGTTTAACACAATAATAGAGCAGTAGCTGCTTCAACCGAAAATAATCTTTATAAAGTCAGGATAATGTAGCTCCTAACTAGTGATTTAACTAAATATTATAATATAACTATAGAGGAAGTGGAGGGAAAATGGAGAAGGAGGAGGGAATCATCATCATCACAGGATCAATCACTACTGATTAGAATCAACCAGCAAAGGCATATTGTTTAGCTATGTGGAGGTAGATATGAGAAGACAGAGCTAAAATTATTGACAGTGGCTGCCTCAGGGCAGCACCTAGAACACTGCCCCGCATATTGTGTATTAATCAGAACTATTTCAGTTGCAAGTGACAGAAACGCAAATTAAAATAGCTTTAGCAAAAAAGAGAGGATGTATCAGCTTATATGACTAAAACAAAAACTATGGATCAAGATAGCTGAAGTCAGGTTTTCAATTAATGTTTATATAATGTTTGCAAGAAATTTTCTTGTTCTCCATCTCTCAACCCTGCTTTCTTTCCCCTGAGTTGGCTTAATTTTCAAGCAAGTTTTCCCCATGTGGGGGTTGGGGGGCAAAGATGGCCCCCTGCAACTCCAGGCTTACAGGCCTTTGGCACCCCAACTCTAGGAATGAGATAAAACCTCAGTCCTGATAGTTCTAGCAGGAATCCCAGGAAAGGCTCTTATTGATCTGGGTTTGGTCATGTGCCCATCCTTAAAGAACCTCTTTGGCCAGGGTAATTTGTCACCTTGGTTGGCCATGCCTGTCTCATGTTCACTCTTGGAGAAGAAAATGAGGTCAGTCCCACCTGAAGCATGTGGATTTAGGGTTGGGAGACCAGTTCTCCAAAAGGAAGTTGGGGTATGTAATAGTTAATATTTAATGTTAACTTAGCTAGACCATGGTACCCAGATATTTGGTCAAATACCAGTCCAGATGTTGCTATGAAGTTATTTTTTAGATAAGATTAATATTTAAATCAGTAGACATTGAGTAAAGCAGATTAACCTCCATAGTATGAGTGGGCCTCATCCAATCCATTAAAGGTCTTGTGAGGGGGAAAACAAAACAAAACACTGACATCTTCTGAACTTGTCTCCCTGCTCTCAGGAAAGAGGGAATTCTGCCTGCAGACTGTCTTCAGACTCATTGAAGCATAACTTCCCTGGGTCTCCAGTTTGCTGGCCTACCTTGCAGATTTGGGACTTGCCAGCCTCCAACAATTGCATGAGTCAATTACTTAAAATATCTCGAGATATAGAGAGAGAGCTGGAGATATTCTATTGGTTTTGTTTTTCTGAAGAACCCTAACTAATACAGGATCGTTTTTACCTAAAGAAGGAAATAAAGATGCTGGGAAGGGAATGGAGGTGAGGAAAGGGAAGGGACGGGGGGAAATCAACATCTACTCCTTGGTAGATTATTGTTACAGGAGGCAAATTGGTAGATTTTTAAATGAGGCTATCATCTCTACCTTAAATAGGAGAACAGGACACATGAATGTCCATAAATTCTCAGTAACAAACATTCATGCAAAGTGAATAAACAAGAATAAGAACTTGCTTTAAAATTCAGCTCTTTGTTTCATTTCCAACATGGACGATAATGTCAAGTTAGAGACTTCACCAGACCAGAAAATGGACAGGCACTTGGGTTAAAGTGCCTCGTGGATGACCAGAGGCCTGTAAACAGGAAAGAGTAGACACTGGCACCATAGACACCATGGTTGCTGATAGGATTCCCAGCCAGCCTGAAGCTCCATGATAACCCTTGAGTGCACTGACCTTCCAGGGATGCTCACACCGAGCCTTCATGGAACTTTCCACTGTTAGATAACTGTCCTACTAGCTAAAATCCAGTTATTGTTTGGGTTTCTTTTGCTTAAAAACAGGATTTATTTTATTTAGTTTATTTTTACTCACTACAGCCAGCATCCTTACAAGTGAGAGAATTGGTGTCAACATTTTGGGTACCATGGGAACAGATTTTTTCCAGGTCTTTGGACAGGCACCCAGACTATTCTAAGTGAAACAGTCTTAAAAATTAATCCAGGCCACTTCAATCTATGACACCAAGGGTTGTACAGAGAAGCTTGCTGTACAGCTTCTCCCAAGGGCAACTAAAAAGATAACATCTCTCACTCACCATGAACAATAATAATAATAATGTTTCTTTTTCTTTTTGATTTTACTTTTCAATTACAGTTTGCTTTCAACATTATTTTGTATTAGTTTCAGGTGTACAGCATAGCAGTTGGACAATCATACGCTTTACAAAGTGGCCCCCTGATATTTGAAGTACCCACCTGGAACCATACATAGTTGTTACAATATTATTGACTATATTCTCTATGCTTTACTTTACACCCCATCACTATTTTGTAACCACCAGTCTCTTCACCTTTTTCACCCAGGCCCCCAGCACCCTTCCCCTCTGGCATCCTTTAGTTTGTTTTCTATATAAGTCTATATCTATTTTGTTTGTTCTTTAGAATCCATATATAAGTGAGATCATATGGTATTTGTCTTTCTCTGGAATATTTCACTTAGCATAATGCCCTCTAGGTCTGTCCTCGCTGTCACAAGTGGTAACATTTTATTCTTTTTACTAGAGGCCCGGTGCACAGATTCGTGCACCGGTAGGGTCCCTTGGCCTGGCCTGCGGGAATCGGGCTGAAACTGGCTCTCCAACATCCTCTGAGGGGTCCCGATTGAGAGATGGTGCAGGCCAGGCTGAGGGACCCCACCAGTGCACAATCAGGGCCAGGGAGGGACCTCAGGAGGGCTCCAGGGGATGTCCGGCCCATCTCGCCCAGTCCCGATCAGCCAGACCCCAGCAGCAAGCTAATCTACTGGTTGAAGCGTCTGCCCCCTGGTAGTCAGTGCGCATCATAGCGACTGGTCAAACTGTCAAACAGTCGGACACTTAGCATATTAGACTTTTATTATATAGGACTAGAGGCCCAGTGCACGGATTCATGCATGGAGGGGAGGGTTTCCCTCAGCTGGCCTGCACCCTCTCGCAATCCGGGACTCCTCAGGGGATGTCCAACTGCCAGTTTAGGCCCAATCCCCACAGGCCTGGCCTAAACCGGCAGTCAGACATCCCCTGAGGGATGTAGCAGTGCGCCAAGTGGCAGGTGGCCAGGGAGGAGCTTGAGCTGGGGTCGGGCGCCATGCCGCTCATGCTCATCCTGGCCCTCTGTGCCTGCCGCCGCCGCCTGGTAGTACTGCTGCAGAGTCAGGAGAGGCTCCCGCTGCTGCTGCTGTTCTCATCAGCCATGAGCCTGGCTTCTGGCTGAGCGGCGCTCCCCCTGTGAGAGTGCACTGACCACCAGGGGGGCAGCTCCTGCGTTAAGCGTCTGCCCCCGGTGGTCAGTGCACATCATAGCGACTGGTTGACCAGTCGTTCAGGTCGTTCCAGTTGTTCAGTCGTACCCGGTCTCTTAGGCTTTTTTATTATATAGGATGGTCAAGTAATATTCCATTGTATATATGTACCACCACTTTTTTTAAACTACTCCTCTATTAGAGTGCTTCCACATCTTGGAAATAATGCTACAATGAACATAGGGGTGTATATATTCTTTTGAATTTGTGTTTTGTATTTCTTTGGATATATACCCAGAAGTATAATTGCTGGGTCAAAAGGCAGGTTCATTTTTAATTTTTGAGAATTCTCCATACTGTTTTTCATAGTGGCTGCAGTGTTATGCATTCCCAAAAATAGTGCACAAGGCTTCCTTTACTCTACACCCTCTCCAACACTTGTTGTTTGTTGATTTATCAAGGATAGCCTTTCTGGTGTGGAGTGATACTTCATTGTGGTTTTAATTTGTATTTCTCTAAAGAGTAGTATATTGAGCATCTTTTCATATGTCTATTGACCATCTGTATGTCCTCTAGAGAAGTGTCTATTTAGATTCTCTGCCCACTTTTTAATTGGGTTGTGCATTTTTTTGGTGTTAAATTATATGAGTTCTTCATAAATTTTGGATATTAACCCCTTATTGGATATATCATTGGTGAACATTTTCCATTTAGTAGATTGTCTTTTTATTTTTTAAAATATATTTTTATTGATTTCAAAGAGTGAGAAGGAGATAGAAACATCAATGATGAATCATTGATCAGCTGCCTCCTGAATGCCCACTACTGGGGATCAAGCCTGCAACTCAGGCATGTGCCCTGACCAGGAACTGTGAACTATTGGTTCATAGGTTGACACTCAACAACTGAGCCACACCAGCGAGGCAATTATTTTTTCATTTTGTTGATGCTTTTCTTTGCTGTGCAAAAACATTTTAGTTTGATGTAATCATCTTTGTTATTTTTCCTTTTGCTTCTCTTGCCCAAAGAGATATGTCAGAAAAAAATATTGCTAAGAAAGATGTCAGAGGTTTTGCTGCCTATGTTTTCTTCTGGGAGCTCTATGGTTTTGAATCTCACATTTAAGTTTTTAATCCATTTTAAATTGATTCTTGTATATGGTATAAGAAGGTGGTCTAGGTTCACTTTTTGCATATATCTGTCCAATTTTCCCAACACCACTTATTGAATACACTGTCTTTACCCCATTGTATGTTCTTGCCTCCTTTGTCATAGACTAGTTGCCCACATAGGCCTGGGTTTGTTTATGGGCTCTCTATTCTATTCCATTGATCTGTTTTTATGCTATTTTTGATTACTATATTCTTATAATGTTGTTTGATATCAGGTAGCATAATACCTCCACTTTGTTCTTTTGTAAGATTGCTGTCACTATTCAGGGTCTTTTGTGTTTCCATACAGATTTTTTGATTACTTGTTTAAGTTCTGTGAGAAACACCATTGGTATTTTTATAGGAATTGCATTGAATCTACAGATTGTTTGGGGTAATATAAACAATTTAATGATGTTAAGTCTTCCTATCTGTGATCATGGTATATGTTTCCATTTATTTGTATCTTCTTTAATTTCTTCCTTCAATGTCATAATTTTCTGAGTGCAAGTTGTTTACATCCTTGGTTAGATTTATTCCTAGGTATTTTTCATGCAATTATAAATGGGATTGTTTTCTCAGTTTCTCTTTCTGATAGTTTATTATTGGTGTGTAAAAATACAACTAATTTCTGAATATTTATTTTGTATCCTGCTACTTTACTAAATTCATTCATCAGTTCTCATAGTTTTTGGTGGAATTTTGAGGGTTCTCTATATATATTATCATGTCATCTGCAAATAAGGTAGTTTTAATTCTTCCTTCCAAGCTGGATAGCTCTCATTTCTTCTTCTTATCTATTGCTGTGTCTAGGACTCCAGTGCTATGCTGAATAAGAGTGGTGAAAGTAGAATCATGTTTAATACTACATACAGTCTGTCTTTTACTGAGGCACACAAAATTTTTTAAATAAAAATAACAATTTCAGCAATTCTAAGTTACTGGCCTTCTGGTCACTCCCCCTTGGGTTCAGTCCATACTGAGAATACCTGACGTGCCAGTGCCATGCCAACACCTGCCTCAGCAGAGCTAGTTTCTCAGAAAACTTCTCCAAGGGGAGCATGTAGTGAGCAGTCTGGATTTCCAACAACTCTTGACTAAAACTTGCTTCTTATAAAAAAAAAAAAAGTATAAATAGTGAGCTGAGAGGATGACAAAGCAAGTCGTAAAAACTGGTACAATAAACCTAACTTTAAAGTAATTTTCCCATACTAAACAAACATACAAAGAATTCATCCAAACTTCAATTTTTCTGTTTATAAAAAGCCATAGCTATGAAATGACCAAAGTACATAGGTAAAATTAAAACATAAAAAATGAACAAGAACATAGAATGCTGTAAAATGAAGCATGATTAAATGGATCTACTAAACAAAAAGACAATGATAAAATGGTAAACAAAGACTATTAAAAACAATGAAAATGATCAATAGGTGAAAGTATATTCTAGAAGAACTAAGAAGTATGAGAATAGTTAAAAATAAATTAAAATAACTAAGAGAATACCAGAAAGATAGAAGATAAAATTACAATGGTTCTAGAAATTCAGACGTCCTGTTATTAATACCCCATTGAAAAGTATATAGGGTCCCTTGTAGCAAGATGATCAGTGGTTCTCCCCAAACTTGAGGTCACTACTGCAGTTTCGTGAGGCTTATATCCCTGGGCAAATATCTCTAAATCGATGTAGGTGGTCCTTCAAATGTCTAAAAGTAAGGTTTATAGCCCACATTTCCAACTACTAATCAAAACAAAAAAATAAAATAAAATCACATCATGGATACAACACAATCTCAGAAGCCAACCAACTTCTCGGCAGACTGCTTGGGGAGGAAAAACAGTGACCTGTCTAAAACCCTAAGCTCTTAGAGAGCTGGATCCCCATCCTGAAGCACAGAGCCTGAGAGAAACTCTCTGTTGAACTGGACGGGGCTGAAACAAACCATGATAAACTTGTAGTCTTATGAAAAGTGCATGCTAACAACATAATCAGGCTGTCCCTTTCATCTCAAAACACCTCCCTGATTTTATTCTCTTCCTCAATGTGTGTCATAAAGGCATTTTTTTTTTCATAAAGGCATCTTATCTCAAGCTCCACTTCCTTGGAGTGTTCAGCACCTAAATGAAGGTAGTGAGGACAGAAATTGGAGGTGGACTGAAGCAGGGCACAGGGCATCATACTTGGCAGGGCTTTTCAAAGTAAGGTTTGTGGGCCACCTTCCTCAGACTCTCTCGGGGTGCTAGTTCAAGGTGAGATTCCTGGGCAGACCTAACACATCAGAATCTCTAAAGTGCAGCCCAGGAGTCTGCATTTTGAACAAGCACCACTCCACACCCTCAAGTGATTGGTACACTGACTAATGCTAGAGATTTATTGATTCCGAGGGAAAGTGGAATCAGGCAAAAGGGAATAAATACGCCAAAAATGCCTACCCTGGGCAGGAGCAAAGATGTGAGACAGAGATTGTGGGCAAATCTGGCAACCACAGCAGGAACACAGAAGACAAAGCCTCAGAACCAGAAAGGTAATTTTAGGGTCTCAATGCATTTTCTGGGCCTGGGTAGTGCCTCTTTGGGGGAGCTGGAGTCCCCTTCCCCCACAGGCATGCCTCTACAGCTATTAAAGCCCCGGTGAACTGACAGATTACAGCTTCTTACTAATTAAATTGTAAACCTTGTTTCAACTGTTTAAAAAAAGCCAAAGACACTAAAATGCAGACATCTCTAAACTACACTGGAGCAGCTGTCTTAATCTTGAAAGAACACAGCACCCCAACCAAGTGTACATCAGCGGGAAAGCAAAGAGTCTGGAGAGCTGGAGAGGAGATATGTTAGCTTGACAAAGTGCAGTTAAGTGTGACCGGAACAAAATGCACTGAACAGGACCCGAAGTCTCAACAACAACCTGAGAACCTTTTCTCCAAATTGATAGCCTACTCAAAGGGTCCCAGGGCCACATTATCGCCAATCATGTGCTCAATTCTAGATTCCTTTAAAGACCTGGGACTCTCCCATTTTTTAAAAACCATAGTGTTAGTGTTTCTCAAGTCCACTAATTTTAATGGAGCACAATAATCTAGAATCACAGATCTAGGAGGTTCCTAGAAAGGCATCGCTGTTTGCTCCACCAGATCTTGCTAGGAATTCAAATAAAAATGGTCCCAATGCTGTATCTGGTTTTGCTCAGTGGATAGAGTGTCGGCCTGTGGACTGAAAGGTCCCAGGTTCGATTCCGGTCAAGGGCATGTACCTTGGTTGCAGGCACATCCCCAGTAGGAGGTGTGCAGGAGGCAACTGATCAATGTTTCTCTCTCATTGATGTTTCTCGCTCTCTATCCCTCTCCCTTCCTCTCTGTAAAAAATCAATAAATTACATATTTTCTAAAATGGTCCCAAGACCACCTTCACGTAGGTGTCAGTTTCTTATGGTGAAGAAAAAGGATGCCAAATGTTAGACTTGGAGTTGGTGAAGGCAGTCTTAACTGGCTTAGGTTTCCATGGGACATCATCAGTGTAGTACCTATGGCCTCACCCCCCACACACATGTTACCCCATGGTGGGTGGAATAACTGATATGACTAGTGTGTAATTCAGCCTCTTCTCCTATTCCTCTGCCCACAGAGAGCTCCGGTCTGATCCTCTGCCTCCGCAGGGTTGCAGGGAAGCCCATGGTTTTCCAGCCCTGCCTTACCTGGTGGCTGAGCCTTCCCAGTTCTGGGAAGTTTTGTGTTCCATATGCCCATGACACATCCTCCAAACTAGCCTTTATTACTAATAAAGGTCATTTGAATTCCCTTTGCCTTATTCTTTCTCTATCTCTTAACTGATTCAAAACTCTATAGAAAGAAAAGTGGAATCATAGGTTGCCTGCTCCCAAGTCTCCAACATTTGGTTTCTACTTTCAGTTTAGAAGAGAGTAAGCACAAACCCCTCTGGTCAGAGAAATAGAGGGCTCCTCTTCACCCCACTCTATTGATTCACACTGAAGGGGGGAGAATGGCTTCCCAACCTGGATACAGTAGGTATGTTTCAGAGTGGTTGTGGGGAGAAACACAAAAACAAACCAAATCGTGCCAGTTGCCCAGGATTTATGTAGACGTGTAGGTAACCTTTGCTATTGGATCATAGGTGCCATTACTCAGTAAGCCACCTTCCATTTGTGGTTCTGAATGGACTAAATATAGTGCCCTTTCTGCCATTTCTACAGCATTCAGTACTTTCTCACCCTCACACCTTTGCCTGTGCTAATCCCACTGCAGTGGCCTCTCTCCTGGTCCCACCTCTGGTCACCTGGAAAACTCCTGCTATGCTTAAAGACTTAACTCAAATCTAACTTCATCCTGATCTTTCAGACAGAGTTAAAAACTTCTTTGTGCTACTATAACATCTTGTTTATACCTCTATTAGTTGCTATTCCGACATTTTCCATGTCATTTTCTTCCTCGCAACCCCTAGCCTATCCTGAGAACTCTGGGAAGCCTAAGCTGTCTTCTTTGTAACCTTTATAATCCCCAACCCATAATCCAATGCCTGGCTTGTGTCAACACATAATAAATATGTGAAGAGACAGTCAGATGGAGAAAGCAAAGAGATAGGAGACAGAGAGACACAGATACAGAGAGTCAGATAGAGAGAGGAGGAGAGAAATAGGAACCAAGACACATAAAGACCAGAAAAGGGAGAGAAGCTATGAAAAAAGGGAAAAAGGAAGAAAAGAAAGTTTAACTACAGAGCTTCCTTCTCTTACAAAAATATTTGCTAAATTCTTACTGAATGCTGAAGATAGTTATCAATGGGAGAGAATAAGACTGGCATAACCAGGAACAATGGCAAATTCAAGTGATTAAAAAGCAAAGTAGTTGCTCTGAAAAACTATCTAGGATCTGAGTAGACCAGAACTGTGTTCTTATTGCTGGTCAAAGTGTTGGGGGAAGAGAGTTTACTTGCTGAAAATATTCATAACCTTCCTACGTGTGGAAGCTTTCTATTTCAGTTGTGTTATGAATAAATAACTTAGCTGCTTGCTAATAGCATTTCCCAATCTTTCTTAACTTGACTCATTATTTAAATAAAGAAGAGAGTTTAAAAGGATTTGTTTTTAATTTTGACCTCTAAACCACATGGCCTGGTTGTGGAACTTTTAGGAGAACATTTAAACCTGAATGTTTGCAACATAAGGCATGTCATAAATCTGCAGGACAAACTAATTCACTCCCCTATGTGTTAGTATGTGACTATGTAAGCATTGCCAAAAATGGGGAAAAATTACTAGAAATTATGGCAAAGAACAAATAAAAGAAGCTATATCTTTAAAAGTGTTACGTTTCCATATTAAAATACAAGACAGTCTGTGTATAGAGAAGTTATTTGTAACAGTTAGTGAGAAAATCAACATTTTTAAATGATGAGAAGCCAATGTTAACTTATCATGTACCAAATAGGGACAACACACACACACACACACACACACACACACACACACCCCAAAAAAAACAAACAAACATAGCCACATAAATAGAAATAACTAATTAGAGACTCTTCTTTGTGCAGTTTCCTCCAATGAGTTGGATTAGTTCTTTACACAGTAAGGAGGCCCATGATACATACAAAGCATTTCCCATGTCTACTTCTGTGTGTCCATATTAGGCAGTCATGTCATAAAAATTAAGGACCAAAGTAATCCCTTGGTTAGAATTAGGACAATAGCATAAGTAAATAGGCTTTTATGTTTCTTTCTTAGTGATAGTGGTGGTGGTTGTCTTGAGGGAGAGCTGTTTTTGTTTTTTGGGTTTTTTGTTTTTAAATATGTTTTTATTGATTTCAGAGAGGAAGGGAGAGGGAGAGAAAGAAACATCAATGATGGAGAGAATCATTGATCGGCTGCCTCCTACATGCCCCCTACTGGGGATGGAGCCTGCAACCCGGGCATGTGCCCTGACCGGGAATCGAACCTTGACCTCCTGGTTCATAGGTCGATGCTCAACCACTGAGCCATGCTGGCCCGGCTGTTTTTGTTTTTTATGTTTTGTTTCTAGCTCTATCAACCAACATTTACTGAGTACTTCCTCTTTGACAAAAACTGCGCTAAGACCTGAAAAAATGTTTTTAAAAATAAATAAGATTCAAGCCCTATCTTCAAAGATCTAACAGATCAATGGATTTGGGTGGTGCTGCAAGCCTATACATATAGACATTCTGTCTTCCACTAGCCTAGGTCCCCATAGAACCTCCAGGAGACTTAGAGCAGTCCAGTCTTCCACCCTCTAGCTTCACTTTCCCATGTCTCATTGGACTCATACCATTCTTCCAACAGTCATCTTACTTGCCTTTGTGCCGATGCCATGTCTACCTTAGTATCCTCTAACTAGATCATAGTACAAGCATGGGTCTTGTTTTGATGTCATCCAAAGCAAGGAGCCTGGATTAATGAATGGTTTTGTCTCATCTTCCTAATGGCGCCGTGAACTATGTCTCGATTTTTTGGTGATAGCCCAATACGCCCACAGAGTACAGTTATATTGGATACTCTTGGGAGAGATTTGTTGAATGAACTAAGAGGAACACGAGCTACCCAGAGCAGAAGCCCTTCTAGGTCTGTTAGCCTAACCCCATTCTTTTCTGGCTGTGGCGTTTAGTTGTTATTTTGTTTATTCCTCTGTAAATAAGAATGATTTTGCCTCGAAGTATATTAGAAAAATAAAATACTTTCAAATGCTCTATGCCAGCCGTGGGCAAACTATGGCCCGCAGGCCGGATCCGGCCCGTTTGAAATGAATAAAACTATTGAAAAAAAAAGACCGTACCCTTTTATGTAATGATGTTTACTTTGAATTTATATTAGTTCACACAAACACTCCATCCATGCTTTTGTTCCGGCCCTCCGGTCCAGTTTAAGAACCCATTGTGGCCCTCGAGTCAAAAAGTTTGCCCACCCCTGCTTTATGCAGCTCCTGACACTCAAAGAGCACTCCAGTATGGTAAATGTTAAACAATGTAACTTCCAGGACTAATCTTAGGATGAATGAAGATCCTTAAGTCTTACTTTGAGGGGTGAGAGGAATGGACCCCTCATTCTCTGGCCTTTAATATCTCTTCTCCACCAAAAATGCTGGATTTGTCCAATTTATGCCTAGAAACTAAAGAAATTTGCCAAGGTCTGTATAAGAGTATTGCAAAACAGTGGTTTTTAGTTCAAGGTTTACAAAAGGGCTTCAGCCAGCCCAGTGACTCTTAATACACACCCAACATGTACATGTGTGTATCTGTATGCATTTTTCTACAGCTTTGATGAGATGCTCAAAGGAATCGGTGGCTCAAAATGAAATGAAGAGCTCCTGCCGTCAAATAACCTTAAGATAAGTTCTGCTCTTCCCTAAAAACCAATGGGGAGAATATTCTTCCATGAATTAAAGTGTCTGGGAAGATCTTTGCACCTAGGGTGAACATCATACTTCATAAAACCAAAGAATTAATGATTTAAACAACAACACCAGCGACCTGAGAAAGAAGATGAATATCTCATACCCAGAGGCACAAAGTAGCAACATGGCCTCTGAGACATCAAGTGCCAGGGATTAAAACATGACACCTGCTAGCTTCAACACCTGGGCTTGAAATATGCTAGAAAGAAATGTCATAGTCATTAATAAGCTTCTACCTCCTGTGCACATTCATTAGGGAAAAAATAAGTAGAAGTTTAGCAATAATAAAAATCAGAGAGCAAAAGGAGTTTTTGTTAGTTCTGCAAAACATTCCAAGGAAGACGTATTTCTTTTTTTATAAAAAAGGCCACCAACAGTCAAGAGATAATATAAGGGAAATTTTATGGCAATTCAAGAATATTGTTTCATGAAGCCAGCTTTGTAAGTCTGATTGTAATGATCTCAGATTTCAAAGACTCCTAAAACACCACATTTACTGACATTCTTCTATCAGCTTTACTATTTATAAACTATTTCCTTAACTAAAATTTTCCCACCCCTTTCCATGCCGTTCAAGTGACCAGAGAATATCTTACCTTATAAAGGAAAAGAGTGCTGATCTGTCTTTATATAAATGAATTTGTCCAAATGTCTTATTCATAAGGCAAATTGAGCCAGGCACTGTAATAGGCACTAAAGGTAGAAAAACAAGATAGATGTTGACCTTGACATCGGGGAGCTTGCAATCAGGAGGAGAAAAAGACAAGGGGTGGGGGGGGCAAAAGTCAAATAAAGTAGTTTAATAGTTGTATGTTATGTTTAATGCTATATGTAAACAAGGAGTGCAGAATAACAACGAGGACCTTACATTAAATAGTCAATGAAGACCTTTCTTAAGAAATGCCGCTTAAGCTAGGCTAAAAGATAGAACAATGTCTGCCCATGGAGTCAGAAAAAGAAAATCTAAGGTTGAGAAAACAACATGTGCAAAGATTAAGAAGCAGGAAAGACCATGGCATTTTTGAGGAAGGAAAAAGGAAAATGGTGAATTTCATCCATTGAAGGGAGAAAAGCAAGCTGTATGGTTGGAGAAGGGACAGGATCATGCAAATCCTGGAAGCTGTGGTTAGGAGTTCAGACTGTGTTCTAGCTTAACGGCAAGTCCCTGAGGGTTTTAAGCAGGGGGATGGCCTGGTGTGATTTCTATTTTAAGACTAGCACCTTAAATAATATGCAAATAGTGAGTTAGTATGGGGAGACTAGAAGATGTTGACCTGAAATAAGTGGTAGCAGTGGAGTTGGAAAGAAGAAGAGAAATTGAAACATATTTAAGAAATAGAATTAACAGTTTTATAATCAGACAGGAGGGAGAAGAGGAAAAAAGGAATCAAGTATTACTGTTCGTATTCTCACTGAAGTCACCAAGAGGATGTGAGCCATTTACTGAGATTCGGTGATTTGCAGAAGGTGTCAAGAACCCATTGGGAACTTGGCACAGCTGAGTTATATCCGGGTGGAAATGTCAAGGAGGCAGTTGGATCTACAAGTCTGGATGAGAGGTCAGGGCTGGCAGCATTAATTTGGCCTTGAACATGTCAACATAAAACATCCAAATCTGGAAGAATATAAGTTTATTTTATGTCGCCAAACTGACGACAATTGCCTGGAAGCAAAATCTCAGTGTTCTGAGAAATGCTACACCTTATTTTATCTATTACAAGCAAAGAGGAGGTGTAAGGGGATTACATGAAATTCACTGGTGATAGATGAGGGAGGTGGGAGAAAGCAAAGCAGGGAAATCTCTGGGACTGGATAAAATGTAAAAGGAATAGACACATACTTCTTTTACATAAATGCATATAGGATAGTTAACAGTCAACAGCACAATAGCAGTCCAGCCAGTGTGGCTCAGTGGTTGAGCGTCGAACTATGAAACGGCGGGGTGGGGGGGGGGGGAGGAGCGGGGAGGTGTGTCATGGTTCGATTCCTAGTCAGGGCATGTGCCCGGGTTGAGGACTGTGGGGCATGCAGGTAGCAGCCAATCAATGATTCTCTCTCATCATTGATGTTTCTATCTCCCTCTCTCCCTCTCCTTTCCTCTTGGAAATCAATAAAAATATATTTTTATAAAAATAAAAAGTAAAATAAAATGTAAAAAAGCACAATAACAATGAGGGGATCTGTGATCTCTGCTCTGGTGCAGTGGTTGTGACCAGGGGTGTGTGTGTGGAAGGGGAAAGGATTTATCCTGACATTCCAAAGGTATGTTATCACAGATGCAAAAAGACAATAGACAGGCTCAGTTAAGGTAAAGATTGGCCTTTATCAGGGAAGATACCAGCCTAGGACATGACTACCTGCCTGACCTGCTTTTCACTAGAACGTTTTAATTTCATCCTATGTGGTTACTTTAGGTCTCCAAGTTTTAAGGCCCACCGTGCAGGCCTCCCATGAGTTTGTCAGATTTAGTATGCTTTTTCATCCACAAGCATTACAATGCTATTTGGATCCCCCAAAATAGGTGCAATTTGCCCGGCTGGTGTGTTCAGTGGTTGAGCATCCACCTATGAACCAGGTGATCACAGCTTGATTCCGGTCAGAATGCCTGGGTTGCAGACTTGATCCCCAATAGGGGGCATGCAGGAGGCACCCAATCAATGATTGTCTCTCATCATTGATGTTTCCATCTCTCTCTCCCTTTTCCTTCCTCTCTGAAATCAATTAAATATAATCGATGGGTAAGAGTCATCTATGGAGAAAATTTTTTAAGGGAAAACCCTTAAGGGGCCCCTCCACCCCAAAATAATCAGAGGACTAGTTGAGTAGGGGAAGCAAGCAAGGCAGTCTAAAAAGGGGTTGACTGGTGAAGTAGGATGCAAACTAGGGGAATGAAAAAAAAGGGAAAATGTTCTTTCCTGCAGTTCTAAATGTTATACCCAAAGAAGACCTGGATAGAAGTCCATTGGCCTCAGGCTCATCAATTGTCCTTGCCCCAGTGTTGATTTGACTTAAAATATACCTTAAACCAGTTCTTTCAAACCTTTCATGTCAAAACTCACAGGCAACACTAACATGTTTTGTGGCTTAGTGGAAAATGGAGGGTATGTGGAGCCCTGTTGCTGGTGGCCTGGTGTCTTCAGCTGTAGAATCCCAAACCACAGCAATGTAATGCTGTTGGCTTAGTCCAGTGATGGCGAACCTATGACACGCGTGTCAGAGGTAACACGCGAACTCATTTTTTTGGTTGATTTTTCTTTGTTAAATGGCATTTAAATATATAAAATAAATATCAAAAATATAAGTCTTTGTTTTACTATGGTTGCAAATATCAAAAAATTTCTATATGTGACATGGCACCAGAATTAAGTTAGGGTTTTTCAAAATGCTGACACGCCGAGCTCAAAGGGTTCGCCATCACTGGCTTAGTCCAAAACTATACCAATGAATCCATACAGGGTCTTTTGGTTAAAAACAGTAGAAAACCATTTTTTTAAATATATTTTTATTTATTTCAGAGAGGAAGGGAGATTGAGAGAGAGATACATCAATGATGAGAGAGAATCATTGATTGGCTGCCTCCTGCATGTCCCACATTGGGGAAGGAGCCCACAATCCGGGCATATGCTATGACCGGGAATCAAACCGTGACCTCCTGGTTCATAGGATGATGCTCAACCACTGAGCCACACTAGGTAAAGGCCAGGACTGGGCAGGCTGGGAGACAACAATGGGGAGAAAAGGGGACATATATAATACTTTCAACAGTAAAAAATTTTTTAAAAAATGCAAACAACACTGAAAAAAAAAGTAGAAAATAATCTGAGCAAAACTGTGGAGAATTTATTTAACAATATAGGGGTAACTCAAGGGACACAGGGCTGAAATCAGCCAGGCCTGAGGAAGGATTGGAAGGAACTAAGAGAGGGAAATTCATCAAACAGCAGGGGTTCTTCTCTTTGTATGTCTCATTGTTGCTTCCCTGGTGGCCTGCTTTGTTATTTTTTTCTTGACACAGTAGCCCCTCTCTGAAGCTCTATATGTGTGGCATACTGTCATCTCTCTCAAGTTCAGACACTCTTTCTCTGTGTCCCAGTTCCAGATTCCTGGCCCAACTTGACCCCGGGGTGCATGCCTGGTCTGACCAACTGAGGCCAGAGGAATAGTGTTACATTGTGAAGAATGGCTAACTGGGAGGTGCTGTGAGCTGGACACACACAACACAAAGATATTGCCATATCCAATTTGAAATTTTTTTTTTAATATATTTTATTGATTTTTTACAGAGAGGAAGGGAGAGGGACAGAAAGTCAGAAACATCGATGAGAGAGACACATCGACCAGCTGCCTCCTGCACACCCCACACTGGGGATATGCCCGCAACCAAGGCACACGCCCCCGACTGGAACCGAACCTGGGACCCCCCAGTCCACAGGCCGACGCTCTATCCACTTAGCCAAACCGGCCACGGCATCTAATTTGAAATTTTTAGTCATCTTGGTTATAATATTCAAAGACACCATCCATCATAAAAGGCATCAATTTACTGGCAACTCTTTCACCAAAAGCAAACACCATATTAAATATATTAAATATATTTTAAGGGCCTACAAATGTTTATATTTGTCTATACCACACACACCACTTTCTTATCCAGTATCAATATGACCATAAAAATTTGACTCTATGCTTCTTTTACAAAGTGTAAAAATAATTCTGAGATGCCCTAACCAGTTTGGCTCAGTGGATAGAGTGTTGGCCTGCAGACTCAAAGGTTCCAGGTTTGATTCTGGTCAAGGGCATGTACCTTGGTTGCGGGCACGTACCCAGTAAGGAGGGGCATGTACCTTGGTTGCAGGCACATCCCCAGTAAGGAGTGTGCAGGAGGCAGCTGATCGATGTTTCTCTCTCATCGATGTTTCTAATTCTCTATCCCTCTCCCTTCCTCTCTATAAAAAAATCAATAAAATATATATTTTTAAAAATAATAATTCTGAGATACTTTTGGATCATAAAGATATTCTAATATTCATTGCCCATCCTCATTATCTTGATAGATATAGCAATTTTGGGGCTGGTGATATAATTTAAAAGCATAACAAAGAATCTGGAATTCTATCTACATTTCTGCTTTGATTATACATACAGGATTTTTTAAATTGCATTACCCATCACTGGAATTTTAACTGCTTTTTTGGAAAGTCAGCTAAAAGCCTTTAACTGATGTTCTGAGCTTGAGTGATAGGCCATCACAAAGTCAGTTATAGTCACCTTTCTCCTAGCTTTGAAAATTCTGTGATGTATTCTGAGAAACATGGCCTTCTCTGGTGTCCTTAATTGCATTGTCTGATGAGTAATAGGCAGACTGATGCATACACAATACGTTTTTGTTTCAAAGTTTCAGCATGATATAAACTTGTTTCAAAATATTTCAGTTGGTTTTCACAATTACACTTCTAAATTTAATAAATGAGATGCACCTCTAGTGCTACCAATGGCACTAACTCGCCTGAGGTGAACTCCTCCAAAGTTCAAAAAGTTTCTCTGGCTGGCACCTGGACAGCCTCTTTGGAAAGATGTTAAGACATGTCCCAATCTCAGGAATCTCAAAATGTGACAAATTTACATCTGCCATTAAGCGAATATATAGTGTTCTGTTTTTGAGACTTAATATGTGATAGACCTTTTAAACTAAGTGCTTCACCTGGTTTAATTTATTTAATCCTCATAACAATCTAGCAAACCACAGCTCTTTGCCCATTGCACAAATGAGGAAACTGAGATGGTAAGATTAAGTAATTTTCCCAAGACCCCTGAGCTAGTAAATAAGCAAGCCGGATTTTGAGGACGATTCCCATGTGTTTAATCAGTGTATCAAAACACTTCCTAATTAATTGTGTAGTAGCAAAAGTCACTAGATAAGATTAATAAATAATATAAATGATAAGGTTAATTTATTATAGGAATCCATCTTGCTTTTATTCAATTAGCTGAGCTATTGCCGTATTTCCAAGAAATGTGGACAAGGCTACTAAGTCATTATTGTATATGTCAGGATCATTTCTGGTACCAAGTTGGATAAATCACTACTTACATGTACTTGCTTTTCTTATCTCTACATTCATGGAACCAATTCAAATGGTAAAAATAATGAATGAAAACCAACTGGAAGGTAGGGTTTTTTGAGGCGCTGAGATCTTTTGCTCACCTCCTCTAGTCTGGATGGCCGAAGCCCAGAAGCCCAGATCTGCTGAGCAGCTGCCTGGCCCATTATAAGACAATACCATGCTCACCATCACCTTTGCAGGACAGGAGACAGTAAATGAGCATGTAAAGTGTCCTGTATCCTTAGGCCCCTGGTCCTTTCGTGTTAGGATTCTGCCTCTGGGAATGGTACCAAGGGGTGGAGTATGGGACAGCAAGGTGTCACCTCAAAATATTAGAGGACAAGGCCAAGCACTGCAACTTTTCTTAGGAACATTAATATCGTCAGGGAGCCTGTTTCCTTCCTTAGGAAACAGTGACACTTCCTCATCCTCCCCTGCCAGGATTGGGTAAGGAGGCCTTGTTCTAGCCACAACCAATAGCAAAAGCTATTGATTAAAAGTAGATCAAAAGCTCACAATTAATATCATAATTACAGCACGAGGAAAACTTGCAGTCTGAATGCGATCACTCATTCAGGGCACCAAAGGGCTCATAGGATTTCCTTGTCTGATGCTGGGAGACCCGCCCTGAAAGGCCTCATTGACTCTCCAGAGGCGCTGGTTGGGTTTTTAAATAGATTATTTAATGAACTGAAGATGGGAACCTCAGTATTATTGTTTAGAGAACCAAATAGAAGACACAAAAACCTTTACAATGTGGGTTTTTAATGTGTTTACCTTGCTTCTCATTTCCTTCTATTACTTTCAGGCCCAGAGATTGCTCTAATTCACCACCTTTATGGTTTCCTCCCCTTTGACCTTATTTTTATTTCCCTGCTGCTAGTCATGCTCATCTATGTGGATATAGGTTAAAATCGGCCTTCTGGTTGATTATCCTTTTCATTCATTCTTTCCCCCCCCCCCATTCATTTATGCTGCAAAGGTACTAGTTCAAACAGATACTAGCCTTACTTAATAACAAACAGAAAATTCAGTTCTAGCCAATCCCCAGAACCACCATTGGAGGGTTCTGAGTTCCCCTTGGGGCACCTTTAGGATGGAATCTAGCTCTGCCCTTCCTTATGTCATCATCACTGCAACTCAGGGGGAACCTCAGCAGTTGCAGGGCTGTGGATAGAACATCGGCCTGCAAACTGCGGATTTTGTATTGGTCAAATCTGGCCCAAATTATGTCACTTACCAGATGTGAGACCAGAAACAAGTTTGATAAATTCTCTAAGTCTCGGTGTCCTCATTTACTAAATGGGACAATCGCATCTATCACCAGGGTAGTTTGAAAGTTTAAACATGTTATTATATGTAAAGGAATGCAGTTTTATATTCCACATATGAGCTAAGTCATATAGCTCTTAGTTTTTGCTGTTTGACTTATTTCACTTCACATAATGTTCTCAAGGCCAATCCATGTTGTGTAAATGACGCTGTTTCATCCTTTCTTATGCTGTGTAGTACTCCATTGTGTATATATACCACATCTTTACCCAGTCCTCTATCGTAGGGCTCTTTGGCTATTTCCAACTCTTGGCCGCCGTGAATAGTGCTGCAATGAACATAGGGGTGCTTATATCTTTGCGTATAAGTGAATTTGAGTTTTTTGGGTATATACCCAGGAGTGGAATTGTTGAGTCGTATGGTAGCTCTATTTTTAATTTTCTCAGGAGTTGCCAGACTGCTTTCCATAGAGGTTGTACCAGTCTACATTCCCACCAGCAGTGAATGAGGGTTCCCTTTTTTCCACAACCTCTGCAACACTTGTTGTTGCTTGTCTTATTGATAATGGCCACTCTAACTGGTGTAAGATGGTATCTCATTATAGTTCTAATTTGCATTTCCCTGATTGCCAGTGAGGTTGAACATCTTTTCATATAACTATTGGCTGTTTATATGTAAACTGAAACTTACGAACACAAATAGCAGTGTGGTGGTTGCCAGAGAGAGGGGGATGGGGGGAGAAGTGGTCCTACTATGGGGTGGCAGATTTGACTTTGGGTGGTGGGCACATAGTCCTATGTACAGATTTGTAAATTAGTAATCCACACATGAAACCTATATGTTCATGTTGAGTAATGTCACCCCAATAAAATTAAATAAAATGTAAAAAAAAATAAATAAAACAAATTGGCAATTAAAAATAAAATAAAATACCAGGAAAAAAAGAAGTAAAGGAATGCAAAAGAGGCAATCAGTAAAGTTACTTCTCCAAGGTCATGCCCCTTTCCTATTTACACATTCATCTTTTTTACATTCTGTTATGTATTCATTCTGTCTAGTTGAGTGAATACCTATTATGTGGCAGGCACTATGCCAGGCTCTGAGGACACAATGGGAAGTGAAACTGACAGGGAGCACCTCCCATGGAGCGTGTTGTCTGGTGAAAACCTCTAAATAGCCCTGGTTGGTTTGGTTCAGGTTCAGTGGCTGGAGTGTTGGCCTGGACACCTGGGTTCAATTCTCAAAGACAACTGCCTCGGCTGTAGGCTCCATCGAATACAGGAGGCAACCAGTTGATGTGTATCTCTCACACAGATGTTTCTTTCTCCCTCTCCCTCTCCCCCTCTTCCACTCTACCTAAAAGCAATGGAAAAATATTTTCAGGTAAGGATTAAAAACAAACAAACAATCAAAACCCTCTAAACAAATATAGTTAGACATGTTGCTTCTAAAACAGGACAGAAGAATGACAGTTCAGGAGTTCTGAATGGGAAGGGCTGAGAGGCAATCTGAATGGAATGGAGACTTGCCTCAAGGCTATATTTGCAGAGCAAGCTAGCTTTTCACTAAGATCTATGTACATGGGGGTGGGGAGTGAGAATGCTGGTGGAAGCTGCACCCCTCGCCCACCTGCACCAGCCAGCTCTCCCGGCAGACCTCCTCTGCTCACACCTGGATGGCCGTGGCTGCTGCAGGCCTGCCCTGCTGTGTGTTAGGCTGCCCTCACTTATGAACCAGGTGAGAGGAGACTCCACTGCTTCCCTCATCCTCGGCCAGAGATCCCAGCTCTCCTTCCAGACTGGCCCCCAGGAAGACAACAAATTTTTCTGCGAATTATGCTTTTCTGCCCTGGCTCTGAAGGATGAGACCTCTGACTCCAGCTTCCTCCCACCAGCTTAAGTCACTAAATTCTTCTCCTTCCACTCACACTTGCATTGCTTATTAGCCACCCTTTTTTTTTCATTTACTATTGGTGACAAAACCTCTTTCTATTTCCTTTGTGTTGAATTTTCCAGTGGAAATAAAACAAATATATAGCTATATAATACCTGTTTCATGTTTTTTAGGCTACATTTCAACATATTTCATTTAACTCTTATGACAACATTGAGATATAGGTATTATTATTTCTCATATTTTGAAAATTTCAGAAATTGAATCTTACATTATTAGGTAGGAAGGGTCTTCAACTCCACATGCTCTTCCCATTACCCCAGTATTGAAGAATTAACTCTAAATATTTTGCAAACAAATTCACAAATACAAGAGGATGTAAAAACAGTATGTGTAATTGCTGAGTGATGCATGCACTGAAGTTGCCTTTCTGTTTCATTTGTTAATGTTCAGTCCTAAGCACTTGGGCATCTTCCATAGAGAGCAGTTGAGTCTAAATCTTGAAAAGCAATATCTCAACTAATTCATCCCTTTCAAAGTGCTATTTAGCAGTATATTTTCTTAAGCATCAGTAAGCCAGAGGACTTTATAAAAGTAATAGAATATAATTGTTGCCATATACATCAATTCGTTGTGTCTGCATTGCTTATTTACTGACGAAGCCTTTTTCTCCCAGTGTCAGCAATGCATCTTTAATGTAGCTTTAGAAAAGAATTGTATTCTCCGCTGACTCGTACATCACTGAGAAAATGACTAGCAAAGATCCAATTCTCAATTACAAGCACAAAATAGTCCTGCATTTTAGGATAGATCAAGCCCATCTAGTCTAGCGGTATTCTGACGGTGATGTATTTCATCAGAACGGGCCAAATCATTAAAAGACCTTAGAAGTTCCCCCCAAGGCCATATCATTAATTTGTATTTTTCTTTTAGATCTTCAACTTTTTCCCTCATACCATAAAATCCATAGTGACCAGTTTTAAAGCAGATTTTCTAAGTAAAATTCACACTTCACTATCAAGGTGGGAAACCTTTGCAAACTTGGCCAAGAAAATCCCTTTAATTTCATTAGTCAGGTTTCCTGGGGCAACCAACCTACTGCTTTATTTTCTTCCACCTTAGCAAATATTCAGCAATACAGCAGTCATAAATGTCACAATATAAAGGCCTGCCTTGATCTGCTCAGGCTGCCGTAACAAAATACCATCGACTGGGTGGATGAAACAACAGATATTGGGCTGTCCAAGATCAGGTGCTAGCACGGTCAGGTTCTGGCGAGAGTTCTCTTCTTGGCTTACAGAGGGCCACCTTCTTGCTGTGTCCTCACATGGCAGAGAGGGAGTGTGCAAGCTCTTTGATGTCTTCTTATAAGGGCATCGATTTCATTGTCAGGACTCTACCCTCATGACCTCATCTAAACCTAATTACGTCCTAAAGGCCCCACCTCCAAATACCATCACATTGAGGGGCAGGACTTGAACATATGAATCGGGGTGGAGGGGCACAAACATTCAGTTTACAACAGGACCCTCCTCATCTCTGATGCCATCTGTCTAAAAAGCTTTAAAATCCTGCTACTATCACTGGCTTGTTATAACCCTAACCATAGCTAAATATTATTTTGCTAATCATAATAGCTACAAAAAGCCAGGGTATGATTCAGGAGGGAGATTAGAAGAAGGGAATTAGTTAGGATAATAAAAAAAGACAATTATGAGTCCAGTGACTTGGGATCTTGTACAAGCTGTGCCACTAATTCTATGATATTAAATAGCATTATTTCCTTGGACTGAATCTTGCTTACCAGAAAAATGAGTGAGGCAGGACTATCTCAGAAGTGCCACTAGTTTTAATAAGTAAACATTCTATGATTGTATGAATAATGTATGTCCTGAGATTGTTAAGGAAACATACCAAAAACATCTTTACAAAGAATGAATGTGAACAAAACAGGTGATTGAAATGGCCATCTTGTTAGCAGCTTATCTCTTTAACTCTAAAAGGAATGAACCTAAGTGAGATCAACAAAGCTTCCATGTTTAGAACAGATGAATTCTTTAACCTATAAAATATAAATTCATAACCTATAATACAAATAATGCTTGTCATTTGTTGGGTGGCTACTCTGTACTAGGCCCTTTTTATATGAATCTCATGTCATCTTTAAATACCCCAGTAAAGCAGACCTCATCATTTCCTTCCTCTTTGCACTCCAGCACATTGGTTTTTCTGCTGGTCCCTCAGATACAGGTTCACTCCCACATCTCCTGGCTCATCCAGGCATCTGGCTTCTCCTCATTTGGGTCTTAGCTCAAATGTCACATATCCTCAGAGTAGTCCCCTGGTCTCCCTGACTAAAGTAACACCTCTGTCTTTACTCCCAGTCACTTTCTATGCTATTGCCCTGTATTCTTTACACCACTTATCACTAAGTGAAATTACCTGAGGTGTATTCTCTCTCTCTGAACTCCCCACCCTGACAACAATGTGAGCTCTATATCAAGACAGATACTTAGTTTGCTCATACTAGTAGTTAGAGCCCCAGCACTTAGAACAGTGCCGGCTTAATCACTGTATGTTGAATGAGTGGATGTCATTTCCACTTTACAAATATAGAAAGTGAGGCCTAGAGAGGCTCGGTGACTTTCCCAAGGCTGCATACTAAACTGGAAGAGCTAGGCTTCATGTCCAAGGTTGCCTAGCCCCAACACCCTTGCTCTTTCCAGCACTTCCCAAATTGACAGGTGTCTGAATACTCCTTACAAGAGTTATTTTTAGGTCCTGGCCAAGTGGCTCAGTTGGTTGGAACATCATCCCATTCACCAAAAATTTGCAGGTTTGATTCCCAGTCAGGGCACATACCTAGGTTGTGGGTTTGATCCCTGGTTGGGGTATATATGAGGGCAGCCGCTCAATTTTCCTCTCTCTCTTTCTCTGTCTTCTCTCTCTGTCTCAAATCGGTAGAAACATGTCCTCAGGTGAGGATTTAAAAATAAATGTTTTAAAAAGAGTTATTTTTAGTTTTATGGTTTTGTTTTTATGATTATCTAAAAGTAAGAATGTTCAGAATTATGTTTAATATCACCTACATTTGCATTTGCCATTAGATTAACACTGTCTAAGCAAGCACATAAACAAGGTTTTTCCCCTAACTGAAAACTAAATGATATCACGGTGTACTATAGGAAGTAAGTTTTTCAAGAGTTCAAATCAGAAAAAAATTGTGGGAGAATGGAATTATCATTTAGCTTATGGTGACTTAAACATACCAAATTCAAATGAACCAGTATCATAGCTTATAGCACTATGACATAACAGGCAGAATTGTCTGAAAATGGTCCTATGAACTCACCCAGTTGGAACTACACTAAACTGAGTTCAGTGGCTATATGTCCCCCGCTCCCTGCCCCCAGGAAAATCTGCACCCAAACCTAACTCCACATGGGCCCCCATGTCCCCAGGTAGCTGGGTTTCCCAGACAACTCTTTCAACACTGGACTCGAAATCCAGATATCCCAAGAGTTTGAGTAGTCCATTTGTCTCACTTCTAACATAGCCATTTTGTTGTGTTTATACTAGAAAAAGGTAAAGGAATGGAGAACAAAGAACCTTCACTCAAACATACATCCACAGCGTGTCTAGCAAAGCTTGCTAGCTCCAACCCTCTCCCTCCATGGACAGCCATGTCTTTTCTTCTCGCTGATTCTTGCCTTGTAGGTTTCCCCAACAAAGCCCATTCCCTACTCATTCTGCCAGGCACTGTGAAATTATTTGTGAGCTTCATTTCAAGACAGATGGTGATTGTGAAAGGACCCATCTTGAATAATGTGGTAGCCCCAGAGAGAGTTACCCTGCATAAGAACTATATTCACATGATGAAAGGTCATTTAGTTTATAACAAACTAGCACTAAATAAATGTTACAGATTTGAGTTCTGTTGGTCTTATAGGTTGTATATAATTAGTCTAAGGATTTTATTTGGATTTTAGTTATATAAGAGCTATAAGTATAAAGTGTTCATATCTGTTTATTTATTCATATTTAATTAATATTTTAACAAAATAATTTAAATCACCACTTGGGGGTTGGAAGACATTGTTATGTTTGAAAGTTCTAGGCTCTGCTCAAGCCCAGGTCAGTAATTCCAAGACTTTAACAAGCACATTTTTATTTTCCTGTGGAAGAACTACCTAAAGAGGGTAGGTACATCTGGGTGAAAATAAGTTGCAGCTGTACTAGGGTGGCTATTACCTAAGTAGTATTCTGAACATTTGGGTATGAGAAAGCCTGAATAAGGAGGCTGTCACTCACCTGCCAACATCAGAAAATGTACTTTGGGGTGACTTTTCCCTCTGCCACCGTGAGTTGTACTGAGTCACACACGCTCTCTCAGTTCTCCTAGAGATTGATGAGAGGACCTCTTGCTCTAGAACTTTTCCTAACCCTAAACTACTTAGGCAAATTCTGAACTTCTCAAAATTAAAGGCTCACCTGTATGTAGTGTGGCACGGGGACACACTCACTTAGATACTACATCCTGGGTGGAGGACTGAAAATATTCCCTGGAGTGTCCTTATGGAATCAAGCAGTCCCAGGCCCACTCTACGACCAACATTGAGTTTATGTAAGAAACTTAGAACAGTGAGTAATATCAGACACCAGAACCAAACCAAGCGTATAAAGGAGAAGGATACAGTCTCTGCATACACTAAGTTCTCTCACCTTTGTTGGAGTCTGTCTATCCCATCTACACCCTCTGGTCCTATTTCTACTTTCCCTCTGCCATTGGGGAGCTCTTGACAAGCATGTGGTCACTTGGAAATTATGCCATAATGATTGCATCTCTACTCAAGTTAAATTGGGTTCTTTTCATTTGTTTTTCCATAAACTATTTGAACTTTCAAATTTTCCAACAAGCATAATTCATAAATCCATTCACTGTTGCAGGTCTCAATATAATTTTAATTCTATGGTTTAATGAATTGGCTTATAGCGATATTCTGAAAATATCAAATCTCACTATTATCCTTCTTGGCATGTTGTGTTCACCCTACTTTCTACCTATATTCATTCTTCAGAGAATTAACTTAAGTCAAAGTTTCAGGAGGGAACAATATTTTAATTCCACTATTCTTTATAACTTGAAACAAGTGCAGTAATTGGTTTTGTAATGTCACAGTTCATGGGATTCTTAAGACTGCTGCTCAAGTTTTAGTTGTGCCTGAAAATATAACAGTCCTCTTCTCCCCTCAGTAACCCATCACAAGGTCCTCTCCCAGCTCATACCCTTCATTTGGAAAGGCCAATGGGTGAAGACTATATCTTCGTACCTTCTTTAAGAGTATGGACATGTCCATGGCCATGGACAACAGTGTGGTGATTGAGGGAGTGGAAGGGGAAGAGGGCATCGAGGGTATAAATGGCGATGGAATAAAATAACATAAATTTCTTTTTAAAAAGCGTATGAACATGTCAAGAAACACCAAGGAGGATTTTATTTCTTGTGCCCGAGAAATTAAAGATGGAACATGTTACAGTTAGAGAAGGAAAAAAGACAAAGGCTCTAGTACCAGACAGGGAAAAACAAACCAAAACTCAGAGATAGTTTTAAGTATTTCCCAGAGGGACATATATGTGTGTGTGTGTGTGTGTGTGTGTGTGTGTGTGTGTGTGAATATAAATATGTATACGATGTATATGAATACATATACCATAATATATATATATGCATACACACACACACACACACACACACACACACACACACACAGACACTCTAGAGGCCCGGTGCATGAATTCATGCATGGGTGGGGTCCAGCCAGCCCACCCAAATGAGGGCCAATGGGAGCCAAGCCAGCGGAGGGGGAGGGGATGCGGGAGGTTGGCTGGCCAGCCCTGCCCCCAATCAGGGTGGCAGGGGCTGATCAGGGGCCGGGCTGGCTGGGGGAAGGGGCCACGGGCAGTTGGGGGACACCAATTAGGCCCCAATCGTGCCAGTTGGCTGCAGCAGTGCATGTCATAGCAACTGGTCGTTCCAGTCATTCTGGTCGTTCTGTCATTGCAGTCGCTTGGCTTTTATATGTATAGATGTATACACACATGAAGAGAGGGTGTGTATGTTTTCTTTAGAAAGATTCTGGTCATTTCTAGTTTAATCTTTCTGTGCATAATTATTTAAATATTAGAGGCCCAGTGCATGAAATTAGTGCATTCGGGTGGGTCCTTCAGTCCAGCCTGCACCCTTTTGCAGTCCAGGAGCCCTTGGGCTGGCAGTCAGACATCCTTAGTGCTGCTGCGGAGGATGGAGAGGCTCCCGCCACCACCCCTGCATTCGCCAACTGTGAGCCTGCCTTCTGGCTGACCGGCGCTCCCCCCGTGGGAGCGCACTGACCACCTGGGAGGCAGCTCCTGCATTGAGTGTCTGCCCCCTGGTGGTCAGTGCTCATCATAGCGACCAGTCATTCTGCCGTTGGTCCAAATCAGCTCTCTGACATCCCCCGAGGGGTTCCGGATTGTGAGAGGGCACAGGCCAGGTCAACGGACCCCCCCAGTGCACAATCAGGGCTGGGGAGGGATGCAGGAGGTTGGCCAGCCAAGAAGACCGCAGGTGAGCTCCAGGGCATGTCTGGCCCATCTCGCTCAGTCCCAGTCAGCCGGACCCCAGCAGCAAGTTAACCTACTAATCGGAGCCTCTGCCCCCTGGTGGTCAGTGCACATGATAGCAAGCGGTTGAGCGGCCTTACCATATCACTAGCATATTACACTTTGATTGGTTGAACAGCTGACCAGATGACTGGACACTTAGCATATTAGACTTTTATTATATAAGATGTATTATATATTTTAAAGATCATCTATATAGCTATCAATATTGACATCAATTCAGATATAGATATGTTAACAGTAGCAACAGAAAGTTTTTTTGAAACACTTAGGAATAAATTTAACTAGAAACAAGCCAAACCTTCTTGAAGAAAATGTTTTATCTCTATTGAGGTCCATAAAAGAAGATTTCATTAAATCACATACTACCTGTCCTCAGATAAAATGCTTAAACTTGTAAAGGTCTAATTTCACTTAGATTGATCTATAAATTTAGACAGATCCAAGAAAAAATGCTGAAAGGCTTTTAACCTTGTGAGATTGCAATTTCTTTCCTTTTTTATAATTTTATTGGCCAATTCTTTCAGAACAAAATGTAATAATGATGAATTTTTATCATTGTCTTATTTCTTACTTTTACTTGAAATACTTTTCATCATTAGGAGTTATGCCCACATTGGCTAAAACAGCACATACATACTGTACTTTTTTAGTTACGTAAAATAAACTTAACACTTGAATATTCTCCTATTACTAAACTTCTTAAAAGCAGTCGGCATAGCTTCTCTTTCCACTTTTTCCTGTACCCACCATACACTCCTGCCTCTCCTTCAATATTGTCCTTTGTTGTCTATACCCTTTAATCTGACATCTATAAGCCAGAGATGCCTCAGAGCTTCCCTCTGTCTAAACCAGTGATGGTGAACCTATGACACGCATGTCAGAGGTGACACGCAAACTCATTTTTTTGGTTGATTTTTCTTTGTTAAATGGCATTTAAATATATAAAATAAATATCAAAAATATAAATCTTTGTTTTACTATGGTTGCAAATATCAAAAAAAAATCTATATGTGATACGGCACCAGAGTTAAGTTAGGGTTTTTCAAAATGCTGACACGCCAAGCTCAAAAGGTTTGCCATCGCTGGTCTAAACTCTTGTCCATGTAATCTCATCTGCTCCATCTGTGTAACCCTAAATTTAAAAAAGCCAACCTGAGCCTTTCTCCCAAGCTCCTTCTTCATATCCAACTGCCTATTGACATTTCCACTTGTATGTCAAATAGGCCTCTCCTGACTTCCACGCCCAAAACAGAACTCTTTGTTCTCTCTGCCCCCAAACCTATTACTCATCTCACACTCAACTTAGTAACTACCACCACCAAACACTCAGCTGCTTAAGTCAAAAACTGAATTAGTCCTTATCCTCCCATTTTCCTCTTCCTCCCATGTCCAGTTTATTGTCCAGTCCCTTTAATTGTACCCCCAACACATTTTTTAAATTCATTCCTTTCTATCTCAGCCACCCTCATCCTAGGGCAAGCCACCATCATTTTTAACTGGGACCACTGTAGCAGCCTCTAGCACGTCTCCTGCTTCCACTCGGGTTGTCGCTCAATCCCATAACATAACCCATGCTCCCTGTAGTGTGATTATTTTAAAGCATGAATCACATCTTGTCTACTTAAAGTCATCCATTAATGACTTCCCTTTGCAAGTAGCATCAAATCTTAACTCCTCTTCACCACGGCCAACAAACCCTCTCTGGTAGGACCCCTACTTACTCCTCCAATCTCAACTCATATAACACCTTTCTATCTATCACAGTTTTCCAATCCTCTGGCCCAGAAGTCTTTGCATTTGTTGACTCTTTGACTAGGGCAGTGGTCGGCAAACTGCGGCCCCTTGAGTGTGGCACTTCCACAAAATACCACGTGCGGGCGCGCACGTACAGTGCGATTGAAATTTCGTGGCCACACTCAAGGGGCCAAAGAGCCATCTGTGGCTCACGAGCCACAGTTTGCTGACCACTGGACTAGGGCATCCTCCTTGCCCCTCTCCATTTCCCATTCCTACATGGGAAAAAAAATGCCATAAAAAGTCAAAAGACAAAATGGGGGAGGGGGGGGGATTGAAACACACCGAGGTCTTATTACCTTAATATATAAAAAGTTCTTTATAATATTTCATGTAGTAAATTTTCTTTAAAAATATAAGACAATGATCTTGCTGTGGAAGACTGAAAATTATTTTTAAAATCTACCTCTAGTTTCTGCAGAAATCCCCAAGAAATAGGTGGGTATGTTACAGGGGTGGCAATGAGCTAGAATAGCCAAGATAATTTTGATTCTAGAGTAACTAAAAGAGGACAGCTTTATCAAATGCTAAAACATATTACAGAACTACAATAGCTAAGGTAAGTAGAGGTAAAAAAATTTTAAGTAAGAGAGACATATTTGCAAGTGAAATGACTGTAAACTGAGAGAACCCCAAAAGTGAGCTAAAAAGCTTTTTAAAAATGAGAATTTCGTTGGAGGACTGACACTAGCACACTTCAAGACTTACTCTAAAACTGTAGTAATCAAGGCAATGAGGTATGGATGAAAGAATAGACAAATCAGTTATTGGAACAGAATAGAGGGCCCAGAAATAAAACCAATACAAATGTAGTTAACTGATCTTTGGCAAAGGAGCAAAGGCAATTCAATGGAGAAAAGATTTCAAATGGGGGAAACTGAGTAAAGCGAGTAAGGAATCCCTCTGTATGTGAATGTACAATTATTTTAATAAACCTTTCAATGAGAAGAGAGAGACAGACAGGGAGAGTTGAAGAGAGAGAGAGAGAGAGAGAGAGAGAGAGAGAGAGAGAGAGAGAGAGAGAGAGAGAGAGACCCAAGGTTATCTAACTCATTAACCATTTTCAGATGGCTATCATATTAAATTTACTAAAAAGAAAGGAGAGATGGATCTGATTAACTTTTAATTTCCATATCAATAATTTTCTCTTGATTCTGGTGTTTTTGTATACAACTTTTTAATGTAAAGAAATTATATTTTAAAAGAGTCCTTTATTTTATGCAATCTGTTGCCACTTGTTGATTTATAGCTAGTAATCATATTTAAACAATTCTTATTCTTTACACTAAATCTCAACTCCCTCCACCACAAATATTCAACATTTCTTCACCCCCATCAAATGCTTATATTGTATTGAAATGCTCTTTTATTTAGTGAAGCAAGAATGTTTAGAAAAACAAAATATTGAACACAGGGGTAGTTAAGCTGCACAGACCAACATTCCTGCTAAGTTTCATGCATGCATAGGTATATTTGGAGGAATATGCTTGCACATGGTTTCCGATTACTGGTGCACAACTAACGATAGTTAACCATGAAGTAGTAGAAGTTTGTTTGGAGGTTCCCTTGCTTCCCTTGACTTATTTCTTTCCTCATTTCCTGCTTCCCAGCCCTTCGTTTTTTGTTTTTTGTTTTTTGTCTTTTGTCCTGCCTATGAATAACCCTCCATCCCACTTCCCAGTAAAAGTTTAGTACAACAATCATAGCTCCAGTTCTCTTTTCCACGCTAAAAACATCTATTTTTTAGCTGTTTCCATATGCCATGGTTTCTGACATCCTCAGATCCCCTTCAGATCCGAAAATGTGATGTCAAATGTAAAGTGATTGCCGATATATCACTTATTAGCACTCGCCTACTCCTGTCTGTCATGCAATAGTAAAAGTGAGTCACGGCTTATGGCAAGCATTTGTAATTTAAACTTCTATAAAAATTAAGAAAAGAAAGGTTTAATTTCCTATTACACGTTTTGGGAAGCTTAGGAAAAGCCTCCACAGCCACACTAGGTATTTCTTTAGGTAAAATGTATCTTTTCTTTAAAGATACATGCAAATCCAAGGATCCAAGTGTATATAGTAAACATCTCACGGTGGCTGCATAGAGTGGCAGAAGAGGAAGTAAGTGCAGAATTATGGGATTGGTGATTACATTCCTGTTACTCTTATTACAAATTACCACACATTTAGTAGCTTCAAACAACACAAACTTATTTTCTGAGAGTTCTGGAAGTCAGAATGCCAAAAAGAGTCTTGCTTGGCTAAAATCCAGGTGTTGGCAGGGCTGAGTTCTTTCTGGAGGTTCTAGATGGGGATATAGTCTTTGTCTTCTCTTCCTTCTGGAGCCTGCCAGCATTCCTGGCTCATGTTCATCTTCTGTCCCCAAAGCCAGCAATCCCAGAGCTCTGGCCTCTGCTCTGTCAGCACATCTTCTCTGCTTCTGACTCTCCTCCCTCCTCCTTTTGTTGATAAGGACCTTTGTGATTACACCTGAGTTTCCCAGGTCAGCAGGGTAATCTCTCCAAATCCCCTTGACCATGTAAGATAACATATTCTCTGGCCCCAAGGATTGGGGGTAGGGGTTCAGAAGAAGTCACCCAGGATGTGCCTCTGTGGTATGTGGATTATTTTGAGCTAAAGGCAACCCAGACCCTACAAACTCGAGAGAAACTCTAGCCTCTCCCATTAGCTATCTAGAGGAATTTATTTAGGGGCCTTGACCATAATAAGAGATAAGAGATAAGCGATAAGAGATCACCTTTGTTGACCTATTTATATGGCGGAGCAAATGACTAATTACTGAATGCTGTCCCTCCAATGATCTTTTGAAACCTCAAGGTGTTTTGCCTCATCCCTCATTCAGAATGTCATGTATAGCTCATTTTTCTTTCTATCTGTGAACCTCTCATGTATGTGTTGTTCCCATATGCATGAAATTTAGTTTTATTTTCTCTTGTCAATCTGTCTCATGTTAATTTGACTATTGAACCAGCCAAAAGAACCAGGGGAGGGAAAGGGGGATTTTTTCCCCTTCCTTTACAAGGTCATGGACATCTTTAGGGATATGGTACAATGACTTTGCCTACCACCGTGATGAAGGGGAAAACAATACAATAAGGCAAGAGAAAGATGCATTAACAATCAGAAATGATAATGCACCTATTTCCTCTATGCAAGAAATTCCTTGTTTCACCCGAGTACAAACCAGTGATCCTCAGCTTTAGATGCACATTACAATCCCCTAAGAAGCTTTACAACCTCCCAATACCTAGCCCACACGCCAGCCCAATTAAATCAGAATCCCTGAAAGTGGGAAACATCAGGAATTTTCCATGTTCCTTGGGAAATTCCAACACACAGCCAAGTTTGAAAACCCCTGGTACAGGCAGTTGGTGATTAGTGAAGGCCTCTTCCTATGGGTTTTATTAAAAAGGAATTGTTGGATAAGGGGGTAACGTGGGGATAAGGACACATATGTAATAGCTTAATCAATAAAAAAAAATTTAAAAAACAAACAAAAAAAGGAATTGTTTGTGCCCTGGCTGGTGTTCCTAAGTGGTTAGAGTTTTGGCCCGTGCACTGAAGGGTCACAGGTTTAATTCCCGGTCAAGGGCATGTACCTGGGTTGCAGATTCTATCCCCAGCCCTGGTCAGGGTGCGTTCCAGAGGCAACCAATGGATATGTCTCTCTCACACCTCCTCTCCCTCTCTCCCCCTTCCTCCCATCCTCCATCCTTTCACTCTTTCTAAAAATCAATGGAAGAAATATTCTTGGGCAAGGATTAACAACAAAAATTAAATTTTAAAAAAGGAAAAGGAATTGTTCGTAATGGGTGAAGGAATCTAGAGCTCTCCTGGTTGGCTGCTCCCTACTTCCCCGCCCCCTCCCCCCCCATTCACTCTCTCTAAGTTCTTCTGTCTCCTCATTCAGACCTGAGTCTCCAACCTACCAGGCACACCAGCTCACTGAGCTCCCACCCTAACCCCTCCCAAAGTGTGGTAATAGTGCCTTTGCTTTCTAGAAAGATTATTCCAGCTTACTCAGAGCAGTCTCTCTTGTAGCCCTCCAGTATCCAGAGTGCCCAGAGCAAAGCATAGAAGAAACACAATGACAGACCCCTGGGTGGAAGTGGAAACATGAACTGAATCATAGGAAGGAGGCAGGTGAACAAGAAACTATAAGAATTGAGATGTTAGTTCCAACTAAGAGAAAGAGAGAAACTCCATGTATAAAAAGTGTTAGTGGTTCTCGCTTTGAATACCTAATGGAAAGAAAAACTGTAACATATTGTCTCAATTCCATAAAAAGTAATACCCCCCTCAAAAAAAAGTAATACCAAGTAATTTTAATGAATTGCTTATTTGCATAATTGTCATGAAGCATTAGATGATATATATATATGTGTATGTATATATATATAACTGTGTACTGCATGCATATGTGTTTATATCAGACTAATTCATAAATTTCATTTGACAGTGATGCTTACTGCTGCTTTCATTACTCATATTGCATTACTCATAATACAGGTTATAGGTTTGGAACATTATATCAGAAATTTTGTTATATGAGGTTTAGTTTAGCAGTCCATTGTTTGATCTATAACATATCCAATGCGTGAAAACTGAATCCTGTTCTAGCCAGTGATTCTTCATACAGCTTTTTATAATATTCTGTCCAATAAGGTGCCTCTCTTTCTCTGTGACCTCATCTAGAAACAGGAGTGATTAGCTGAAATATTTTCAGTACACTGCTGAGAGATAGGCATATAATATCCATTCTTCCAGCAGAGGGCTCTCTCACCATTAAAGTATAGATGGAAAAAGTTATAAAAAATTATCTACAGTTGTTCATTCATTTACTGATTCACCAGTATCACTAAGTCCCTACTAACTGCCAGATTCTGTTATTTTCCAGGGATACTGTAGGGAGAACTTTGTTCCCAAGGAACTTAGAATCTGTGTAATTTTTAGCTACCTCTACTAGAAATAATCATTGTTTCCTAAGTAAAAGCGGCTATTACCAGGACATTCAGGTGGAGAGAGTTTGATCCTAGTTGATGAGAAGGTAAGTACTTTGGAAAAGACTTTGAGTACACATTAAATTTGATTTTGTTCTCCATGCTGTAAGGGATGTATTTCCTCCTGCAAGTGGAAGAGAGGTAAAAGCTTCCTATACCAATAATTTCAAACTTCTAGTCTTCAAATCTATTATTCTAAGAGTGATGAAGGAATTAGAAACAATATTCAAGCTGCAGAGATAATGTCATCTAAACCAATGGTGCTCAAAATTTTATACAAGGACCTACTCAAGAAAAATCAAGATTTTTCAGATTACTTTTTTTCTCTCTTCCAAATGAAAGTGACATCATTGCATTGAATGGAAGAAAATCACTCTTACAACTTGGATTATCCACTTTAACAAATTTTTTAAATGTAAATGAGAAGATTGGTACTTTTTTATGAGCCACTAAAACATTAACATCTGAACACACAAGAGGGAAAATATGGTGGCAGTTTCTAGTGTTTCTTCTTAACACTTCAGTCTGGAAGTACCCCAAAGGCCAATGGATATACTTTTCTGATCTAGTGTTCAACCACCTTATTTTGCAGATGAGGGATCTAGTACCCAGAGATGAGGAAGGACTTGTTTTTATCACATGGTGAGCTCCAAGGGCATCTTTTTACAGTAATTATTTTTAAAGATTGTGAAATCATAGCATCTTAAAGTTAAAATGAATCTTAGGAAGTCAACCAATCCAAACTTCCATCCAAAGTGAAAGCCACTTTGGTAGCACCCTTGCAAAGGCATAACCCAAGCAGCGACAGATGGCTACCTGCCTCCTAAACTTCTAAGGGCCCCACCTCATCCTGAGAATTCTCATCATATAAAAGTCGTACATGGAGCCCAGTGATAATTTCTCATTGTTTCTGGCTTTGTTGTCTGCTCTTGTATTGAGAGTTGCAATTATTTAAGTACAACAATCATAGCTCCAGTTCTCTTTTCCACGCTAAAAACATCTCCTATTTTTTAGCTGTTTCCATATGCCATGGTTTCTGACATCCTCAGATCCCCTTCAGACCCGAAAATGTGATGTCAAATGTGAAGTGATTGCTGATGAATCTGACAAGCAGTGACACAGTGGGATATACAAAGATACAAAGCATGTTCATCTCCCAGAAAATGTATTTTACCTGTGGATGAGAGAATAAAGAGTACTCACTCTGAGCAACTGAAAGAAAAACCATCTTTTGTGCCACTTCAATCTATAAAAGGCTTTTGCAGTTTAGCCGATTCTCTAATCTAAGGAATGAATTTATTTAGAAAAGAAAAATCCAGACATTTCATTCATATGATAGCAGTACAAATCAACCAAGAAACTCCTAGCACCATTCCTCTCACCCCAACATCCCAGGGCCTGGGCTCCGGATGAACTGGGTCCACGTGGATGAATAAATACCTAGAGATTCCGTGCTCTCTTGATGATATATTACATTGTCATGAAACACATATCCTCCAGTATCCAGAGATGTAAACGTAAGGCTCTTTGGGTTCAAACAATAAGCATAATGAGAAACCCGCCAAAGAGTCAGTAATGCAAATTGCTTCTATTAAGAAATAATAGAGAACCAAGATGGCAACTTAGGTAAATGCTGGTACTTGCCGCCTCCCACAACCACATCAAAATTACCACTAAAATACAGAACAACCAACATTCAGAAACGCCTGAAATTAGTCTGCATAGAAGTCTTACAACTAGATAAGTAAAGAAGAAAGCACATTGAAACTGGTAGGAGGGGTGGAGGCACAGAACGGGCTGGTCCAACACCCACATGTGGTATGTTGTTTTTTTGTGTTTGTTTGTTTTTTTCAAATGGGAGGGATATCTTGTCTGTGGAGGCCTCCCATGAGGAGCAAGGAGTCTCAGCCCCACACCAAACTGCCAGCCCAGGGTACCAGAGCTGGGAAGAGAAGTCCCTATAACTTTTGGCTGTAAAAAATCAGTGGGGACTGTGGCTGAGTGACACTGAGGCTGTCACTCAGAGGAGACCCAGGAAGTTCCTCTCAGATGCCCAGCACATGAGCCTACATGGACTCGTTCCCTCTGAGTTCCAGCACTAGGCAACAGCCCTGGAGGAGCCAGGGACAAACAGTGAAGAACTGAATTGTCTGGCATTGAAGCAAGAACTCAGGGGGCAGCTTTCTCCTAGACAGGGTGCTCATAGGGGTCATTGTTCCTATGCTGAGACCTCCCCCATAGCAGAGCTGATCTGCAGCCATATCTGAGTTTCCATCAGCCTGAACCACACTGCTTGCTCCACCTTGGTGATTCCCTGAGACCCCACGCCATCCAATTTGCAGCCCCACACAAACAGTTTGCAGCTGCTTTTCCATATGAATGGTATGTCCTGGCTCAGGCTTCAGACTTTCCTAAAATCTCGCAAATAAGCAGAAGCTGGTGTCAGCATGCCCCATACCTATAATAAGAGGCCTAAGACAGTGTGCCCTTGCCTGGGTACAAGTAGCAGCTATCTGCAGATCTCTCTCTAGCTGCTCCTGAGTGGCCCGAGGCAGTCGCTGACTTTGCACCTCCCAGGAGGCCCCAGAGCCAGTGCACCCAGTGGTCAGTGTCAGACAATACCAGATTACAACTTTACTCATCCACAAGCAACACACTCAAGGGGAAGACTTAGTGAACAGCAAAGCCCCACTGAAGCAAGTCCTGCTCCATAGAGGTGGCTGCTGCACAGCAGCTCTTCCACTATAGTCCTGTATTCACAGCTGGTCCTCACAGGCAATTGGCCTGGAGGTCAATTCCTCCCACTGACACCAACAGCAATCAAAGTTCAACTACAACAAGACTGTGCACGCAGTCCACACAGGGGCACATGTAGAGTGCCCAGCTCAGGCACTGACTAGCAAGACTGAACCACTGAGCCCTACAGGTCACCTACTATCAAGGCTACTCTACCAATTCCAGAAGACATAGCAGCTCTACCTAATACATAGAAACAAACACAGGGAAGTAGCCGAAATGCAGAGACAAAGAAACATGTCACAAATGAAAGAACAGAAGAAATCTCAAAAAAAAGAACTAAATGAAATGGAAGGAAGCAAACTACTAGATGCAGAGTTCAAAATAATGGTTATAAGGTTGTTCAACAATCTTTATGAGAGCTTCAAGGGATTTAGTGAACTTTCAGGGATTATTTTAAATATATTTTTATTGATTTCAGAGAGTAAGGGAAAGGGAGAGAGAGAGAGAAACATCAATGATAAGAGAGACACATCTATTGGTTGTCTCTGTTTGTGCCCCAACATGGCTAGGGATTGAGCCTGCAACTGAGGTACATGCACTTGACCAGAACCAAACCTGGGACCCTTTAGTCCATACACCAATACTCTATCCACTGAGCCAAACCAGCAAGGGCTTCAAGGATCTTAGAATTTCAAAGACATGAAAAAGGATCAGTCAGAAATTAAGCATACACTAACTAAAATAAAGAATAATTTATAGGGATTCAAAAGTAGAGCAAGGATTTGGAATATGAGGAAGCAAAAAACACCCAATCAGAAGAGCAGCCCAAATGCAGAGACAAAGAAACATGTTACAAATGAAATAAATGGAAGCAAGAAAGCTACTAGATACAGAGTTCAAAACAATGGTTATAAGGTTGCTCAAGGATCTTATAAGAGCTTTCAGGGACTTAATGAGAGCATCAAGGAACTCAGTGAAACTTTCAAGGATCTTAATGAGAACGTCAAAGACATAAAAAAGACCAGTCAGAAATTAAGCATATACTAACTAAAATAAAGAATAATTTATAGGGGTTCAACAGTAGAGTAGAGGATTCTGAGAAGCAAATCAAGGATTTGGAGTATGAGGAAGCCAAAAACACCCAATCAGAGAAGCACAAAGAAAAAAGAATCCCAAAATATAAAGATAGTGTCAGGAGCCTCAGGGACAACTTCAAGCGTACTAACATTTGCATTATGGAGGTGCCAGAAGGAGAAGAGAGAGAGCAAGATATTTAAAACCTACTTGAAGAAATAATGACAGAAAAGTTCCCCTACCTGGTGAAAAATAAATAGACTTACAAGTCCAGGAAAAACAGAGTCCCAAAAAAGAGGGACCCAAAGATGCCCACACCAAAAAACATCATAATTAAAATGCCAAAGGTTAAAGACAAAGAGAGACTCTTAAAAGCAGCAAGAGAAAAGTAGTTAGTTACCTACAAGGGAGTGCCCACATGACTGTCAGCTGATTTCTCAACAGGTGCTTTAGAGGCCAGAAGGGAGTGGCAACAAATATTCAGTGATGAAAAGCAAGGACCTACAACCAAGATTACACAGTCTATTATTGAAGTAAGATTATCAATCACATTTTGCAATATTTTTATACAGTTAGATGTACTCTATTATAATAGTTTTAAATGTAGGTTTTAATCCAAGGGTTTCTTAAAAATAAAATGCATATTTGTTCATTTTGATGCTAACATATAATTGAATTTCTTTTCTCTATGTATCTTCTTATCTTCATATCTGAAAAAAAAATTATGTTTAGAAAATGCTGTTTAATTTACACCAGTAGTGTTCTTTCCAGCTCTACATCTGATCCACATGTTTGGGTGCCTCACACCAATTTCTTCTGATTTTACACTAGTCCTGAACTATATTCTAAGAATTTCTTTACTCAAAGTCTACTGTTATTTGTGCTATGCCTCTTATTCTGGCTATATCCCAGATGTTTGCCTTGTGCATACAGTTATCTGTAGGCCAAAGTACTCCCTTTATGGAACTAATGAAAGGCCCGGCAGATAGGATATCAGTGATCTTTATTCACAAAATAAAAATCTGGCTTGAAAGTAGTCTTAGCGTGCTCCTTGTCCAGCCCAGCTGGTGTGGCTCAGTGGTTGAGCATTGACCTATGAACCAGGAGGTCATGGTTCAATTCTGTGTAAGGACACATGCCCGGGTTCAATCCCCACTGGGGGGCATGTAGGAGGCAGCCGATCAATGATTCTGTCTCATCACTGATGTTTCTCTCTCTCTCTCTTCCTCTCTGAAATCAATAAAGATATATTAAAAATAAAACAGTGCAAAGTTAAAAAAAAAAAAAAAAAAAAAGCAGGGAGGTCCTTAGAACAATCTTTTGTGCATGTGTTCATTCATTTAAAGGTGGTGCAGCTAATGGTCTCTAGAACAACAGTTCATCCCCAACTCTGCCAGTTATCAGCTGTGTGACCTTGGGTCACCTGTCTGGTGAGACACCCCCCCCACCACCACCACCATCACCTCTGTCCCCATTACTGCCATTGTAACCTTTGAACCTCTGATGTTATGGCTTGTACCACTGACACTCCCAGGCTCAGAGGCCACATACGGCCCACTACCCTAAGGACCTCAGTCTTCCTTTGGTTTTTACCAGCACACCACAGAATTCAAGTCTCACAACTACCGCATGATTGTTATGGCTCTAGGTTCTCAGCTGTCACCATCTGACTGACAGATTATCAGTCTCAAAGAGATGCCAGAACAGCAAGGATTTGGCAAATTCTTCTACCATTGTGAGACGGCCTCCTTCCAAGATGCATTAGAAAGGGAATTTCCAAAACATATGATAAGCATGCCAATGCTGGGCAGCTAAAGTCCACTAAAGTGGTCATTAATAATTTCTGCATGATAAGCATGGTATTTTTAATCCATACATTAAAAATTCAGTACATTCCAGCAGTGAAGTTCTCTCAAGGATTTACATCCCTCATTATATTCCTTCTTAGGTTGAAATGGTACTCCTGGAGCTAGAATGAAATATTGGTTAAATACTGGTTATTTGACTGATTTATTTGCATTATTATTTTTTCACTGATGGAATTTCCTCCACCAGAAAATCATAAATTTTATATTATACTTCTTCACCAAGCCTTGTACTCTTCCAGTCTCAGAAGCAGGGATATTACAGGCCCCTTGCCCTTTAAGAATTAAGTTGTCACTGTTCATGATCTCTTGGAAGAAGTTTTAAAAAAGTATTGTTTGTGCTATTTTTATTTCATTTTTCTAGGAAACAATCATGACAGTTTCTCTCATGAGAAGCTTCACAAAGGACAGCTCTGGGCCCTTGTGATTTGGTACCAGTGAACTTAACATGACGTAAAGGCTCCTCTACATGCTAGACACAGAATCCTTGACACCAAGGTCAAGGCCAAATGGTCCTCCAAAAAGATTGTGCCATTTTGCATGCCTACATGTGGTTCAAAAGAAGGAGCCTTGTTAAATTTCTGCTTCAGGTTATATTCTATTGGCACTATCTCAAGAATCTGGGATTTTTCTCTAGTCTTTTTATCATGAGATCAAAATTTCCCCTTTTATTTTGCCCCAATACTACACATCTATAGAAGTTTGCTCTATAAGCATTCATTTGGCAAACTGATCTCATTGCTTTAAAAATACTTTATACCCCTAGTTGGGTTGACTCAGTGGATAGAGCGTCAGCCAACGGACTGAAGGGATGTGGATTCGATTCCAGTCAAGGGCAGGTACGTCAGTTGCAGGCACAATTCCAACAAGTGTGGAAGGCAACCAATCATGTATCTCTCTCACATCAATGTTTCTTTGTGTGTGTCTGTCTCCCCTTAATTTCACTCTCTCTAAAAATCAATAGAAAAATATCACCGGGTGAGGATTAACAAAAATAAAAATACAATGGTGTGAGAAAAAACATGTTGAGATGCAATCCATATGCAGGTTGGTAAATGTGCAGTATACAGTCTTGGTTACTTAATTCAGCTTGATCCCCCTTAAAGTGCATAGTCAGTGCACTCCCACAGGGTGATTTTTCTCCTTCAAGGACACTTGGCAATGTCTGAAGACATTTTGGTTGCCACAGGTTGGATGGGGAGAGGCAATGCTACTGATGTCTATTGGGTAGAGGCCAAGAAATATTGCTAAACACCCTACAGTGCACAAGACAGTTTCCCACAACATAGAATTATCCCACCCAAGATGTCAGAAATGCCAAGATTGAGAAACCCTGGTATGAACACGATGACTTTCATTGCACTTCCAGTTTTTCTCCCTCCATCCTTCGCTCTTTCCCTCTCTGGTCTAGAAGTATCTCTTCTGGCTCTCAGGTCTTTAAAGAAGCAAGATTCTTTCTGAGTGATCTCCCCAGAACTCACCCTCAAGCCTGAACTGAGGAAGAGGAAGCCACACCCTGATCTCTCATTCTGAAAATTCTTTGAACAAATTTACCTTGGTAAGTACTCCTTGATTTGAGCTTTTTCAGAAATGCTTTCACTAAATGATGGACGTTTGAACCTGGGACTTTAACAAACCCAACTCCTGTTCTCACCACAGTGTGCATGTCTGGTCCCAGTTTTTCTAAACAGTGTGGACCAAAAATCCCAGTGGGCACCCAACTCCTCCACCTATAGTCTATGCAGCCTTAGAAAGTCTCAGAACCTCTTCCTGTTTCATTTCCACATCTGCAAAATGACATCGTAAAATTAACTTAGCAGTGATCAGATGAAATCATGTAAAACCTTTTAATAATCTATAAAACAGTGGAATTATTATCCATTATTATCCTTTTTATCCCCAACTCTTTCTTATATCCTAATCCCCTGTGGTTAATATGTATAGGCCTCCCTGGTAAGGATATCATACATCATAGCAGTTAAACATTTGCTTTTAGCAACAAAGTCTTCATATCTATCACATGCATTTTTATTACACTAGCTCCTACTCCATATAGACTGGGAATCTACATAGTCCCATGTTCTGAAGAGTGGAGAAGGAGATACACTGCAATTGGACTCTCCTCAAATGCAGCAGAAAAAAAGAATTAACAAATGGTTCAGGATTTTTACTATAAATAAAATGAATTATAAAAGACCATACTTTCTCATAAGAAGAGTCTTATGATTTCTGGTTGAAAAGATATGGCATTAAATAAATAAAAGAAAGAATAAACTACAATCTTTAAAATGGACATACTAGTATGCTTTGAGCCATAGAAAATAAATATAAATGTGTTGCACACATTGATACATAATATTTTTATTCTTAACATTTATAAGCCGTTTTATTAATGACTTTGGATAGTTTATGTTTTATGAAAACATAGCTTGTGGAAGTTTGAATTGCTACCCTCCTTTTTCCCTTAGTAAATGTCATTAAAGTTAGCAGAAATCATCAAAGTCTTTCCACTTACCTTGGAGGACATAGCAATGTTGAAATCATTATTTATACACCGCGGGGTCTAAGCATTTGAAGCTTTTCCAGAGAAATCGAGGTCCCCATTGCCTCTATCTGCAGCATTGGATGGGTAAGCAAATCACATCAAGAAAGGAGTGGCATAAAGGACAAATAGAGCCCTTTGGCTTTGAGCATTGGAAGGTGTTAATGAGTTGACTATTGAAGCACAGAGCTTTCTGTGGAGCAAGACATTGAGACACACTGTGAGGCACTACTTCAGAGACTGTGGAATGAGTTCATCTATTCACAAAGTGAATTATAGGTGCTAATTATCCAGTTACACACACACACACACACACACACACACACGCACACACACTACCATCTGTCTATATTTCCTAGTCACCTACCTTTCAGTTTTCTAAAATATGGTTTCTTCACTCTATATGTATTGGTTCCCCCCCCCCTTTTTTATTTTAGAGAGAAAGGGAGAGAGAGAGAGAGAGAGAGAGAGAGAGAGAGAGAGAGAGAGAGAGAGAGAAACATCAATGTGAGAAAGAAACATCAATTGATTGCCTCCCACACATGCCCCAACCGAGAATTGAACCTGCATCCTGGGTATGTGTCCTGACTGGGAATTGAACCCGTGACCCTATGGTGCACAGGATGATGCCCCAAACAACTGAGCCACACCAGCCAGAGCATATATGTATTCTTTAGTCAGTATATACGAAGGAGAACATGTCAGAATTATTATAGTCAGGAATTGTTATAAATGCAGACATTTAGATGTGTGAATATTAAGTCAAAAATCCAGTTCCCTGGCTGGGTACTGGGAAATCAGGCCTGGCTGGGTAGCTCGGTTGCTTATTGAATTGTCCCAATACACTAAGTTTTCAGGTTTGATCCCCAGTCAGGGCACATACAAGAATCAACTAATGAATGCATAAATCTCTCTCTCTCTCTCTCTCTCTCTCTCTCTCTCTCTCTCTCTCTCTCTCTCTCTTCCTCTCTCTCCCTCTCTCACTCTCCCCCTTCCTCTCTCTCTTTAAAAATCAATTTTCCTTCTGCTAGAGGTGTGTTTTTTGAAGTGATTCCTGGTGCACATGATTAGACTTCATTCTGTCTCCATATTGTCACTGTCATATTACTGACAATTTACTGAAGCCTGCCCTTGAAGGCAAGTTGCAGTTTAATAATTCAGTAAAAATTTGGCTCTTCCTTTAAGGGGTCTTTAGTTGTGTCACAAACTCAGTTCAATGTGGCAGATTTTGCAAGTCAAGTCAGTCTCTTCATTCAGTCAAGTGTAGTTCCCTAAGGGTCCATTTGCTGCCTCTTGGGACAGTGTGACATTTGCCTTTTCTATTACAGGTTTAGGATTACAAAGCTAATACTTCAGAGACTATTCATTTCAACCAGGGATGTGACCTAAAAGGCAGGTACTGCCAAAGGTGAGTAATGGTGCCTGACATGGGAATCGCAGAGGTATGGATTACTAAAAGGAAAAAAACAGCATACTTTTCAACGGATAGTATTTTGTCTAAACAATACATTTGTTTCCATAATTATGGCAATAATGTTAATTCATTCTTAATCATTAAACCTAAAAAGTGGCACATAAATCAGAACAAAGAAGAATTCAAACTTTTCAGTAGACTAAGTTCTTACAAATAAGCATCTACAGTAAGTCAGGATCCCCCCTTATCACTAAATTAAACATCTCTGTTTGGTCAAGTGAACTCATCATCTTCCTAAAATGTCTCCTCTCCACTCAGCTAAGCCAGCCAACCTCTGAGTCTGCTGCTGCCATCACGACCCAATCTTTGAATGAAAGTTTCTGAAGGGTCAGAGCCATAATTTCCTGTCCCCTGATGTTCTTTGCCTTCCACAGCTGAGGCTATGTAAGCTCAGCCTACTCCCCTTCTACAACAAACCTAGATCCTTTGAAGCAGAAGTACCCAGGGAGTTCTAGAACCAGACTTGATCCAGCCCCAATGTTGTGGCCTCCCAGATTCATGGCCACCGCTCCCCCATACCCATACACACAACCTGGCCTGTAGGCTGCCCCTATGGCCCAACTCTGGCCCTTGACTGCTACATGTGCTACCCAAAACTGTGTGTGGATACCCTGCATTAATTTTAGAGGGTTTAACCAGGGCATGATGGAGAACAGCATTCCTGAAATTGTTTAACTATAAGGTTCTTAGCTATTCATAACAGTGCATCTGCATGAGGCACGTGAACTAAATGAAAACTTGAGAGATGCAAGAGAAATGGACAATTGAACTTCATACTCATGTAGACTTTCTGTGTGATGTTAACACCAGTTTAGCATTACATTGTTCTGACCAAATTTTAAAAGTTTGTCAGTAATATTCCATGGGTCATACTTCCTTCTCGCCCCAAAAAATTCCTACAACAGATTCAGAAAGTCCACATTATTTTGTCAGGACTTGCCATGACTTTTACACATTGCTCCTAGCTGAGCCCACCCAATTCCTGACTCTGCCATGCCTATACCTGCCTTCACCTTTGCAACTGCTGTTCCTTCTGCCTGGAATGCTCTCCCTGCAGAAGGTTGAGTGGCTCACTCGCTCCTCATTCAAGTCTCAACTCAAATATTCTGCTTTCAGAGAGGCTGCCTTTGACTACCCTATCTAGCTAATGTTGTCCCCTCAAACAACATTCACTAAAATAACATCCTTCTTTAGCATTAAATACTATCAAAATTATCTCATTAATTTACTTGTTTATTATCTGTCTCCTCCACTAGAATATTTATTTCCATGAGGACAGAGATCTTACCTTAGCTACTGATCCTAAACAGTGTCAGGCACTGAATGAGTATTTATTAAATTAATTATTTGTTGTAAATTCATATTATGTTTTAATATCTGGTAGAGCTATGTCCACTTTATTACTCTTTCTTGTCACTTCATTTTGATAAACATATAGCAATGACTGAAACTCTTTCAATTGAATTGGACATAAGTTCTGCTCTACACAGATATCTGACTTAATAAAAATAATTTTATTTTCTGATTTCTAAATTAATATTTGTTAATAGAAAATTTAGAAAACATAGCATAGTATAGGGAAGAAAACAAGAAGTCAACCATACTGCCACAACACAGACATGGCATCCTATATAATAAAGAGGTAATGTGCAAATTGACCATCACACCCTCACACAAGATGGCTGCCCCCATGTGGTCACAAGATGGCCGGCAGTTGAGGGCAGTTAGGGCCGACCAGGCCATCAGGGGAGGGCAGTTAGGGGCAACAGGGCTGGCAGGGGAGGGCAGTTGGGGGCAATCAGGCCGGCAGGGGAGCAGTTAGGCGTCGATCAGGCTGGCAGAGGAGTGGTTAGGGGTGATCAGGCAGGCAGGTGAGCAGTTGGGAGCCAGTAGTCCCAGATTGTGAGAGGGTGCAAGCTGGGCTGAGGGATACACCCCTCCCCCCCAGTGCACGAATATCATGCACTGGGCCTCTAGTAATTAATATATGATTCCTTCTAGTATTTTTTTTCTAATTATATGTACACATATATACAGGGTGTCCCCCCAAAAATGTATATACCCTTTACAGCTGATAACTCAATTGATTTTTTTTTCATATTTGACCTATTAGAATTAATAATTATTCAAAGTGTGTATACATTTTGGGTGGATGCCCTGTACATATACATATACACACACATACAAACACACAAAATTAAGGGTTCTATATCCAATTCTACTGTGTTTATATTGGGGAGAGGGTTTCCATACCAGCAAGCAGTACTTGATCACCAGCTACATTAGACTCAATTCTGACATAAGAACATGTGGGATAATGAAAGAGAACTCCCTTAGAAGGTGCAAGGCAGCGTAAAGGACCATAGAATACAATGCAGTGAAGGGGATCTACTGTGGATCAGAATTGGGGCCTAATCAAGGAATATCCCCACCTGGTGCAGAGATGCTTGCAGTGTTTGCCTGGTAGGATTCCAAAATTGCCACAGACTGTTGGTTGCTATCTGAATCCCATTCTTCTCCTTTTTGAATGAGAGTGTTTATGGTAGTTATCCTGTTCTACCATTATATATTAGACTAGAGGCTCAGTGCACAAAAATCATGCACTGGGGGGGGGGGGTTCCCCCTCAGCCCAGCCTGCACCCTCTCGCAGTCCAGGACCCCTCGGGGGATATCCACCTGCCGGCTTAGGCCCGCTCCCTGATGGGCCTTAGCACTGCCACAGAGGCAGGAAAGGCTTCCATCACTGCCACTGCACTTGCCAGCCGTGAGCCCAGCTTCTGGCTGAGCAGCGCTCCCCCTGTGGGAGCATATTGACCACCAGGGGCAGCTCCTGCATTGAGCATCTGCCCCCTGGTGGTCAGTGCGTGTCATAGTGACTGGTCATTCTGCTGTTTAGTCGATTTGCATATTAGCTTTTTATTATATAGGATATGGAGGGGGTGGAGGAGCACAGACATTTTGATTATTAGTTCATATGCCTCCATAAAGAGAAGATACATCCAGTCTCAACAACTATAAGATCATGAACTTTGAACTTGATACTGTGACAGGAGAGAACTTTTTGGGTTATTTTCCCCAGAAGAGAGTATGCACATATTTTGTATGTGGAAAGAAAGGTAAACCTAATACCTAATGATCAGAAGTGCTGAGGGCAGTAGTCACTAGTCTTGCCTGCTCATGCTTCACCCTTTGGGGCACATTCTAGGCTCCTAGTGAGTAATAAGGCTGGGCCATGTGACTAGTTTTAGCAAAGGAGTTGTGAACATAAGAGAACACTTAAACATGTATTTGCCATTGTAAGTTTCTCCAATACACTTTTTTTTCTAATAAATACATTGGCAACCCTTAGCCTGGGTTCCTGAGTAACGATGAGAAGCAAATTCCCCTGCAACCCATAATAGACAGGTAACATCAATGAGATACACCTTTTTGTTTTAAGCTACTATGAGTTGGCGGGGGGTGGGGGGGGTGTATGTTATTGCAGAATATATTTTGTTCAGAGTAGCCTATCCTGAACAAAAATACCTATTTATTGTCTGTCTTTTGTATTAGAAAGTAGGCTTAATAAGTACCAGAATCTTATCTTTCTTGCTGTGGTTATATGCCAGAAATTTATCACTACCGTGGCTCATGGTAGGTGCTCCATAAATATTTCTTGAATTAGTGGAGGGGTGAATTCTCTTAGCATAATTGAGGTTTCTGTTCTAGTAACAAAACCTTCTGACAAAAATTTCTGTATCAATCAAGATTGGCTCAATTTTGAAAGCATTTGAGATCTTGCTCCCCAGCATATGTTACCAGTTTGACTCAAATAAACAAGAGAGAGAGAGAGAGAGAGAGAGAGAGAGAGAGAGAGAGAGAGAGAGATTGGCTCAGTGTTGCTGCAGTAATAAACACCAAAATATCAGTGCCTTGAGACAACAAAAGCTTAATTATTGTTTTACGACACATCCATTATGGGATGGCAAGAAAGCTCTGCTCATGCTAGTCCCTCAGGAACCAAGAGTGACTGTAGCTGTAGCCACTGTCTTGAAAGCCGCTGGTGGCCATAGCAGAGGGATTAAAGAGCTCTGTAGGGTCTTGCATTGACTCATATTATTTTTCCTCATCACTAAGGTGACTCATATTACTTCTGCTCATAACTAATAGGCCAAAATTAGTTACATGACATTACTCAACCACAGGAAGCCAGAAAGAGCAATTCTCTCTTGTGCCCAGGATGTTAGACAAAAGTGGAACACCATGAATGTAACAAAGTAGGTAAACAAAAAAAAGTAATGAAAATATTTGTAATAAGTGAGATAAAGAGGGAAATAAAACTGGGCTATATGGTAGAAATAATTTAGGGATCTACTTAAAGTGGGTGGTGTGGGAGGTCTCTCTGAGGGAACATTTGCATTGAAACCTCAAAGGTCAGGAGTGAGCAAGAATTAAAAGAATATTTCATCCAGGAAACAAGCATAATGGCCCTAGGGTAGGATGAACTTGGTTTTTACTGAAACGGGCAGAAGTTGAGATCTATGGGAACCAAAGAAGCAATGTAGGTAAGAGGGGCATGTCATGAAACCAGAGAGACCACCAGGGTCAGATCACAGAGGGCCTGGAGAACCATACAGATAATCAGGATTTTATCCTAAATGCAATAAGAAGCCAATGAGAGGTGTTAGGACAAGAAGTACATGTTTGGTTTGTGTTTTAAAAAATTAACTCTGGCAATATGTGGAATTTTCTGGGTGGAGACTTTCATTTCATTCAGGGATGATTGACAAAAAAGGGTTATATGACTGCATTTCTTCTGTGCATGCTCTTACCCATAATGCATACAGAAAACCGTAGTGCAAATTTTATTATAATTAGTCCAGGACCCTAGTAAGGTTGCATTGAAGGCATGTCATTTTCCTTTGAGCTTGCACCAAGACCTGGCTCATTCCAAACTTGCCTCCTGACAGTCTGCTGGCTGCTGGGCTGCCCATAGGGAGGGCATCTGAAGGCAGTGTTGATCCAATCCCTGTTCATGACCCCAGGGCAGGGTCCACCCCAGCTACTCATGTCTAACTTCCTACATAACATTTCCCCCCTCAAGTTATAGGAACGCAATTCTTTGGGAACTTTTGGGTAAAGCCCACTCCTAGCGCTTCAAGCTGATCGGGGTCAATGTGGGACTTTGGGTTACCATACTTGCTAGCTGTCTGCTGAGGGAGGTGGCTGCCAATGTCCATCCAGGGGCCCAAAATAAGAAGTCTGTTCCGTGGGAGTGAGGGCTTGGTATCCTTCAGACAGTACCATTTGGAACTGTATGGCTGCTATATGAGAAGAAATGAATTGTTTTAATAAAATGAATAACATGGGTTCACATATTAGTAGGAGTATGAAGATAATTATGGGCATAGCAAAGGGAAGCAGGAAGAAGAGAAACCAAGATTTGGTATTCCAGAAGGAATCCCTAGTAGTCTGTATGTTGCTTGCCCTTTCAAGGATATCTTGTATGTTTTGTTGTATCTTTCCAGATTTATTAATATAAAGGCAACATTCTTCCTTCAGGTATAAACAGGTACCATTCTCTGCCACTGTAAGGAGGTCAAGAGCTGTTCTGCTCTGAAGGGCACCACCAGCTATTGAATCAAGTTGCTCTTGTAACATTTTTAAGGTTTCTCCTGTCTTAGAGTGACCACTATCTCTTGGGATAAGCACTACTGGAGCTCCAGTGAGGTTCCTTCAAGGGAATGAGAGGTCCTGTTCATCTGTTTAAGTGTCCTCTGGAATGGAGAGGGGAAGGGAGAGTCCTGTTATCCAAGGCTATGGAGATGTCAGGGATGACATAGCCCAGAGAGCAAATACCTCCATCCATGGGGCAAAGCTAGGTAGACATGGGATCCACAGATCCAGTAAATTCCCTTGGATGGAGAAAGTTCTCCAGTTAATTGGATATCAGTTAATTGTGTGAGAGTGCCTTCCCCTGAGGCATGTCTTTCCCTTCCCCTGGACTTCTGTTTGTGCAATCCCAGTCACAGCACCAAAAAAAGTGTTACCCATTGGGATTACCAGCTGGGACTTCAGTTCTTCTTGTCGACGCAGAAAAGATTTTAAGGTCAACGAAAATGAAAGTAAGGCAAAGTGGGATTTGTTGAAGATTTATTTATCCAAGCAAGGAATAGGCCAGTTAAAAGAGACAATGGCCCCAAACTCCTGGTTTATGTGGTTTAAACGAGGAATTTTTCTGGTGGAGATTTTCATTTGCACTCAGGGATGATTGACAGGAGAGGGTTATATAACTATATTTCTTCTGCACATGCCCTTACCCATAATGCATACAGAGAAACCAAGGGGGGGGGGGGTCCAAACCACAATGCAAATTTTATTATAATTAGTCCAGGACCCTATTAAGGTCACACTGAGGTCATGTTGTTTTCTTCTGAGTTTGGGACAGTGTTGGAAGCCTGCCCATTGTCTTCACTAGCAGAGAGGTGTGGACAAGGAGCCCAGAATGCTGGTGAACCTTGAGCCCTGGCAAAGGTCAGAGCTATGCACCAACTGTTTAGTTGAGACAACGGTAGCTGAAGCAATTTCCCAACCAGATAACTATGTAAATGCTTACTGATAAGATAGTCTGTCTGTTACTGGAATTGCCTGCCTAAGGGCTATAGGTGTATCCCAAACTGAATAAAAGGATGCAAGGCCTGAGCACAAGTGGAGTCCTTCCTCTTGCATTGGGCTCCCGCCTGGCCCCCCAATTTCCAAATTATTATTTCTTGTCTCATCTCTGTCATTTGCATGCAGCCCTTCTCCAGAGCCCGAACCCTGAACCACCTGGGATGTGGGACACCACAGGCCAGGAACCAGCTGGTTCTGAACCTGCTGGCTGTCTGTCTGCTGGCTGCTGGGCTGCCCATAGAGAGGGGGTCTAAAGGCAATATTGGTCTGACCCCTGTTCAGACCAATATTTTAAACATAAAACAGAACACATCTTTATTTAGTAATTACTACAGGTCATATTTATATACCAGTACTATGATATTATGCAGCATATCACTTTATTCAGCCTCTGTTGCATCACTGCTCTCTTCTTCATCACTATTAGTTCCAGGTATATCAATTTCTTCAACTTCTATTGTATCACTGCTGTCTTCTGAGTCCCTGTCTATATATGTGAGATCATCATCATAAACTGGTGGCATTTTCTGAGCTAGCTTTATTTGTGTTCTCATGGCCATACCTTCTCTCCTCATGAAATTGAAGCACCATTTGCCTTTCCTATAAAATCAACAATGTTCATTTCGCTTGCAAACATTCTTGCCTGACATTGAATAAGCTTTGTGGACATGCATAAGCCACTCTGGCACTGCTCCATAATTCAAGTCTTCAGCCTCTGCACCAAGTTTGCCCCTTTTGCTGGTTTTCCTCTTAAGGCCTTCTTTTTTTGGCATCTTAAGAAGTTGTTCTTCCTGTTTTCTCCACTGTCTGATGACACACTCTGTGGAAGGAGGTCCAAATTGTCTCTCTGCAGCTCTATTTCCATGCTCTTCTGCATAGCTGATTACATTCAGTTTGATTTTTCAGAGTAAGACAATCTCTTACTGGTATTTATCTTTTTATTTTTTGACATCTTTATGGGCTCAGAACGCTCAGGTCCCTGTTGCATCTGCGCACTCTCCACCTCCACCTCCAATTACGGCATTAGCTGATGTCAATAACAATAAGGCTCGTGTTTGGAGGAAGCCTATTTGACAAGGTATGGGCAGCTAGCACCTTCGTGGCTCCCTCCTCGGCTGACTTCAGTGTGTAAGATGCCCCTCGATTTTTAGTCTAACAATTTTAGGGGAAAAATAAGAGCGTCTTATACATGGAAAAATACGGTAACTCAAAGATCACACAGGTCAGAGTGGGAGGTAGAGAAGAGATGGAGACTTGGGGATTTGCCTAACATATTCCTCTTTGAGATTTGTTTCCATCATTGTTAGGTATAAGGTTGTATTTCTAAAGGTCACAAAGTAAAATGAACAGAATAACAATGGTATTGTTAAATGTTTGAAGATTTTTTCTTTTGATTTCAAACTACCTCTATTTGCTATTTCTAAATGATAGCCCCAAAATTACATTTATTGAACACTATTGTTACCCTCATTTTCTATGGAAAACTGAACATCCTTATGAGTATTGTGAAGTAAGTCAGTTTGCCAAAGGTGACACAAAATTAGTAAGGGTTGGGTCCTCTATTCAAAACTAAGCAATCTGGTTCCAGAGTCTGTTCTGAACCCTTATACTATATGGCAATAAGCATGGTAACGTAGTTTGGTTTAATAAATAGTAGACTTTATATGTGAATAATCATTCCAATAAGAGTTTTTATTGGATCTCTCTATGGCAGTGGTTCTCAACCTTCCTAATGCTGTGACCCTTTAATACAGTTCCTCATGTTGTGGTGACCCCCAACCATAAAATTATTTTCGTTGCTACTTCATAACTGTAATTTTGCTACTGTTATGAATCGTAATGTAAATATCTGATATGCAAGATGTATTTTCATTGTTACAAATTGAACATAATTAAAGCATAGTGATTAATCACAAAAACAATATGTAATTATATATGTGTTTTCTGATGGTCTTAGGCGACCTCTGTGAAAGGGTCGCGACCCACAGGTTGAGAACCGCTGCTGTATGGTCATATGTGTATATCTGGATCATTATGTTTGAAGCATAATTCCCCTGGTTTCTGTGCCTTGAGGTACTAGAGACAAATTCTAGGAAGAATAGACTGGCTTCACTAGACCAGTCTTGAAGCTTCAAATCCTTAAAAACAAATGAGCATAAAATATTAAAAATGCAATTGTACAGGACAGTTAGGTTTGCTGTGTCCTATGGCACCAAACTGAAGTCCTAGTCATTGACATAACTGCTGTCAGGGAGATGAACAAAGTTTTCCTCCAACACACACTAAAGTTTTTCCCTCCACAGAAATTATACATAGTATTGACATGCTAAATACACAGTAAGTATTAAAGAGTTCCTTGAGCACAGGAATTAGTTTATTTCCTCTCTCTCTCTCTCTCTCTCTCTCTCTTTTTTACTATATCCAAGCAGTCTTAGGAGCCCAAGAGATGCTGGCAGCCCAGAAGAGAGGGAGAGAAAGAAAAGAAAGAGGAGAGAGAATTAAACAGTTCTACTGGAGACTTTCAGGTGAGCAAGATGCCTTCCAAGTTTTTCTGTTGTTTTTACTTTTTCTCATTTATGCTGTGCAGGAACGTCCTGATCCCATCAGAAACACTCTTAACTCTCCCTTCACTCTCACTCTGGATTCCTGTCCTCTGATGCCTGGCCTCCTGACCCGCCCCCGCCTCCCTTCACCCCTCTCTTCCTCTCCCCGCCTCCCCTCCCCTCCTGCTCCCCCCACCTCCCGCTCCCGGCTGCGGGCCTAGACACCGCGCCTGCGCACACAGGTGGCTCCGCCGCGGCCCTGGGGCGGGGTCCCAAAGCGCTAGGAGGGAAAAAGGAAGAGGAAGTTGTGGGAGGGCCCTAGTTGGGAGTGAACCGGAAGTGTAAGCGCCCCGGCTGCTCCTCGGCCAGGCGGAACCTGCTCTGTTGGGCCCTGTGGCTGCAAAAGAACTTTCTCCCGCCCCAACTGTCGCTCGGGCCAACTGCCTCGCCCGCCCGGCAGCCTCCCCCGCCTGCTCTTCTCTCCGCGCGGCGCGGCCCGTCTCCCTCTCGCCCGGCAGTACCCGCTCGCTCTGCCGCCGCCTCCTCGCCTTCTGCCCGGCCCGGCGGCCCGCCCCGCTGCAGTGATGTGCGACAAGGAGTTCATGTGGGCCCTGAAGAACGGAGACCTGGATGAGGTGAAGGACTATGTGGCCAAGGTGAGCGGGCGCCGGGTGGCGGGGGTGGGATGGAGCGGAGGCTGAGGAGGCCGCCGGGAGCGGGGCTGGCGGGGGTGGGGAGGTGGGGGGGAGAGGCGGCCGGGATGGAGGTGGCGCCGGGGAGAGGCCGGCGGGCAGCGTCGTGGCTGAAAGGAGGGTCGGGATCGCCGGGGCGTTCCGGGCCGGGGAGCTGCGGGGGCCGCGGGGCGCCCGGGGCTCGCCTGGCCCTGGGGGAGGGGAGGCGTGGTACTCGGCGCTCAGCCTCCATGCCGAGCACGGACCATTGGCGTCTGGCCCTCCTCCCAGCCGGAGTTACTGAAATCTTTCTTTGAATGAAGTAGTTCTCCATCTTGAACCTGCCCTTGGCTGAATGAAGTGACTAAGTGATTAGGGTGGGCAAACTTTTTGACTCGAGGGCCACAGTGGGTTCTTAAACTGGACCGGAGGGCCGGACCAAAAGCATGGATGGAGTGTTTGTGTGAACTAATATAAATTCAAAGTAAACATCATTACATAAAAGGGTACGGTCTTTTTTTTCAATAGTTTTATTCATTTCAAACGGGCCGTAGTTTGCCCACGGCTGGATCAGAAGGACTTTATTTTCCCCCTTCTTTAACCGTGGGCCGTTAATGAATTTAACGTCTTAAGTGACCGTGAAAAAAAAAACCACACACACACACACACACACACACACACACAGGGTACCAGAAATAGCAATGGTTAAACTTAGGAAACTTGGTGTCGCGTCACCATGGAGGCTGAGCTCTGGGTGTGGCCTTTTCCTCTCCCCCCTCTACAGCAGATGCCTAATTTGCTTCAAGTGGGAAGGCTTTCGGCCGTGTTTAAGATACCTGAGTAGTTTTCAGACCAGCACGTTAACTTTGTTCCCCCTTCGTGGCTCCGTCTGAAATGCTGACACGTGTGACCAGCAGTCATGCAGTTTTCATCACAGGTGTGGCCGAGGGTGAGGTCACGCTGAAGACCGTTAATCCCCAAACTAAACTCAAGACGCAGAACAGAGTCCGCGTTGTGGTGGATGGTAACATGCTACGCGGGCCTGCCCTGGGACCCTGAAAGTGTGCCTTTTAATTATGGGAGAGCTTACGCATGTGATTCTGGTAGGGTGGTCGTTTGAGAAGACATCTCCCGAAAGGAAAAGTCTCATTTTATTACTAAACCGCGGGGGGCATCTTGCTCCCCGGAAAGCGTGAGAACCCAGAGCTGATGTTAGTTCCTCAGAGGGCCTGACCACTCACTCACTCACTCACTCACTCACTCACGTGGTGCTTGCTGTGCTTTTGCTTCGGAGACCTGCTCGGAAGCAAGCAGGTGGGAGCGGGGTTTGCTCTCCAACTTGTAGGATTGTGCAGGGTAGACTACGGATAGTGTTTACCCTCCTCCCCACTCCACCTTGGCCTGTGTGCACGCAGCTTAGCTGTTGTTTGCAGTGGGTTTTTAGGACACTGTCCACCGCCTTCTCAGGCTTACCGGGTGTTTCCATGTAAAATTAAAGGGGGGAGATTGCTTGGAACACCTCCCTCTGCGGTGCACTTTCCAGGGGTGGATACTGCCGTCCTCTGGAAGTGAGTGGGCTTTTGTTTTTGTGTTGTTGTTGTGGAACCTTGAAATATGAAAAGTTGGTAAGTACTGAGCTTACCGTTACAAAACATGACACAATTTATGTAGCGTCTTCCTGACACTTTGTTTATGTTACCGTCCTTGTCAACCTTGTGAAGTAAGTCCTTTCATTAGTTCCATTTTACAGATAAGATTCCTGAGATGCAGGGCACTTAAGAAAAATAAATTCAAAGTTACAGAAATTAAAATAATGATGAAGCAAGAACTGCTGACTCCAAAACGTAGCCTCTTTAACTGCTCCATGCATCCTCTCACAATCTAAAGTGTATTTGCAAAGCTTCTGATACCAAGGTTCCTAGAAGGACATTCCCAAGGCCCATGTCCAGGCAGATAAATTGTACATAGAGTTGTCAATCACACAAACACACTTACCAAAAAAAAATGTGTGCCAATAACAAGGGATTCACTTATTTTCGGTTTTTTAAGTTAGGTCATTATGTTCAGTTTGATTTGGGCTTTTTCCTAATGCTACCTTACTGCCTACTTTCGTTCACAAAAAAGACTTGCATGAAAAGGAGGATAGACATTCAAAGAAAAGTAAAAGGAAGTTTTACTTTTAATCCAAAGAACTTGTTATCCAAAAAGGTTGGACTATAGTGTAATCCTATAAACAGATTATTGAGTTTTTTCCTTTCTTAGTTTTTTTCCCAATATGGTTTTATTGATTTCAGAGAGAAGGAGAGAAAGATAGAAACATCAATGATGAGGGAGAATCATTGATCAGCTGCCTCCTGCACACCGCCTACTGGGGACTGACATCATAACCCAGGCATATGCCTTGACCTGAAGTGATTTCCTGATCTGGTTCATGGTTGGTGCTCAACCACTGAGCCATACCAGCCAGGCATCCTTTCTTAGTTTTTATTGAGTAACTTGAGTCTCTTAAAATATTTCTTGCTTTGTTTATGAAACATAACAAAAAAAACAACCAACCAAAACCTAGCTCTTCAGTTTTTACTGACTGAGCTCCCTTTCCATACCTATTCACTCTCAAGTCCTTAGAGCAGGGGTGGGGAACCTTTTTTCCTCGAAAGTCCATTTGGATATTCATAAAATCATTCGTGGACCATACAAAATTATCAACCTAATAATTAGCCTGCTATATTTGGTCAAACATTTCATTAACTCACGTTACCATAATGCCTTGGCTGGACCAGACCAAATGATTTCCCGGGCCTTATACAGCCCTGGGGCTGGACGTTCCCCACCCCTGCCTTCGAACATGGTTTCTCCTGCTCAGAGCCATCTTCCCTGCTTTTCATCGACTGACCCTTTTTATCTACCAATTAACGAACACTTGTTACCATCTTCTGAGTTTATGTAGTGTGCATTTATCGGAGTTCTATGCAAAGGAATTCTGTTTTAAAAAGTTGAACTTGTCTAGTTTTCCTCCTAAGGGGTTAAGAGCCTTTAAAATACTCTCCTCTGTTCTCTTGTGAAGCTCTCTCATTATTAAGTGAAATATTTTAATAGGCCCCCTTTTTAAAACTAATACTTTTAAAAAATCAATAATTGTATTTTTCTACCTGCTTCTGACTTCTATACAGAAATGTAAAGTATGGATAGGCATAAGTTGTTGGTTTGGGGTGAGTTCCTGAACTCTGATAAATCGGTTCAGAATTCCCAAACCATTGAAAATTGTATAGTTCTAAATGGAAAAAGGAAAACAGCATAGAAAGACAAATGTTGATTACTTCCTATTAAATGTTCATCGGTAACATTAAAACAGTACCTGAAACATTTTGGCTTTTTGACTGACCCAGAGATCATATTTAGTTAACTTATTGGTCCGAGGGACTTTGATGGGAAAGAAGTTAGACACAGTGCTTGGCAAACTTAAGCATCTTTATTCAGCAGACTATATGGAAAAGCTATCATACTTTTAAAGTAGTATGCGAGTAATAAATAACATCAACACAAAATTTAGTTTATCCAATTGGAAGAGGAGTGAAAGTCAGCAATAATAGATATTATTCATAGCCCTATTTTCAATTTATATGCTTCCTCTGAGTGACATTTTTGCCTTCATCTTCCATTTCTGCCCTTATATTAATTTCTCCCATTGGAATTAATTCAGCTCTTAACCTGAGCTCCAGAATGGATAGTTCTTTTCGATAAATTCCAAATTGAGGGTTCATTTTCTTTTCAAAAATTATTTCTGTGGGCTCCATTTTGACTAATGCCATCATGACCCAACCATTTGCCCAAACTAGAAATTGGGGGGTATTTTCCAAAATTTCTGAGTGTTATCAAGACTATCTTCTTAGTCTTTCTCATTCACTCCTTATTCCCCATCCTTATTGCTATTATTTTACATTAGTTGTTGTCTCTTTCCTGCCTGGACTGTATTTTCCTTGACTAATTTTCCCCTCCCTGGTCAATTCTCACATTTTAGCTGGAACAATCTCTCTACAGTGTAAATCTGGGCATGTTATCTTTTCAGCCAATCTCCTTCACTCCCTTAAAATTATTTTGTGAACCCCGCCCCCCTCCCCCCTTTTTTTAATGGTCAACTCCTCCTTAGTTTGGCTGTTCCAACCTGGCCTGTTCCTGCCTCTGTAAACTCTCCTTCAGACTCTGCCATGGTGTTTCTTGTATGTCTTTATATGTGCAGTCATCCTCCTTGACCAAGCTGGCTCACCTCAGTCCATAACCCCCAACCTGGTGAGCTTCTGTTTATCCTCTTAGCTAAGTATCACCTCTTCCAGAAAACATTTGGACTTCTAATGGTGTGCTACTTCTTTTAGTGTTTCACTTAGCAAATTGCTATGATTTTGTTTGCATGTCTGTTTTCAGTTAGGCTCGAGCTTCTGGAGGGTAGATGTTACATTCTTTTTCATGTCTGTATCCCCAGTATAGTGCCAAGGAATTTCACACATTAAAAGCATATGTTCCAAATAAATTCTTTTTATTCATCACTTAGCTACAGTTACAACATACTTCATTAGTTATATAATGATAATTACCATTAACAGGATGACTTATGTGCCAGGTACTATAAAGTGCTCTCCGAGATTTTTACCTAAGTTTTCATTTGCCTATTACCACAGCATTTCAATATAGGTAATAGTATTCCCATTTTAAGGATGAAGAGATTTAAGGATTGAATTTAGAGAAATTAAGTAATTTAACAAGGTCACTAACTAAGTAGCACAACAGGGATTTAAACCCTGAGCAGTCTGAATTTACAGCCCATATATTTTTTACCATTATCAGTCTACCTTGAAATGGTTATCTGGTTTCTTAGCTCATGGAAGGTTAGAATCAGCATTAAAAAAATGAGAAGAGCTTACAAGAGGCAGGCAAGTTATCTCTGACTATGAATGAAAAGTAGAAAAATGGTCATAATCAAACACTTTTTAATGCAACTATTTGAAAATAATTAGCATAGAGACAACAGCTCTGTAAACTTTAAATCTCATCAGAGGCTGTCTTTGCTCAAGATGTGTCTAGAAAGAGATTATTTTATAGCTTATGGAAACTTTTTTGTATTTATAGTCACTCATAATTTTGGGTTATAGTTTGCAATTGTGATTCTATACAGTACAGAAAAAGTCAAAATTGTGTCTATTTGCCTTAGGAAGAAATAAGTAGTACAGTAGTATTGTGACCTGTTCGGAATGCTTTAAATTAAATAAATAGCACTCTTTGAAAAAAGTATCGTCTTAAAATTTTATCGATTTGAGCCCTGTGATAGTATGCACAGGTATAATATCATCTATCACATCAGCCCATAAGCATGATCCCATTTTAGAGACGAAGAGACTAAGACAAAGATTAAATAACTTGCCTGAGGTCATAAAGCTCTTGAGTAGTGAAGCAGAGATTTTAACTCAGTTTCTCTGACTTCAAAGCTTCTTGCTATTACACTTCAAACCACTGATCTTCATTTCTCAATAATGCTAGGTAACTCAGGGATTGCTATATAATTGAGTACGTGTTAAAAAGTAATCATGCAGGATGGTAATTATCGATTGAGACTACTTAGAGGTGAGCTTTGTGGAAAATTTTGAGGCTCTAGCTCACTTATAGGTGAGTGCTTATGAGTGTATTGATAAGTAATCCCAGATAATCTCCATTAGGTCTGATATATGTACTCTTGTTTATAATGTGCTTCTATTTCACTTGCTGTGAAATACTATACATCAGGTCTCTTAACTTCCCTTTCTCTGTGGTTTCCTTTCCCTCTCCAGCCCCCATTCTAATTACATCTGCCCTTGACACTCCAATAGGTTTGAAAAGCAACAAGGGTGCACCCTGTGAAAGGTAGGCTCTCTTGAACCAGAATAAAGTGTCAACTCTAATCTTTAGAAATTGCAAGACTTACTGGCATCACTTTTCATTTCGTAATAAAATAGGCAATTTAAAAGGGGCCCTGATTCAATCTAATTTGCAATTATTAGTTTTATGAAATTTCCTTTTTTTAAAAAAAAATTATCAGTTTCTATAGCAGGGCTGGTGACCCAGTCAACAAATATATCAGCTTGTATAAGATATAGATGCCCTCAATAGATATAGAAAGGTTAATATAGATACTTTCCTTCTATTAGTTTTTTACTCTTTTTTTCTTTGAATATAAAAGAAAGGCTTTTTTTTTTTATATTGGAAGGCAAATGTTCACTCAGATGTCATAGGCTGTTTATAGTGTTTTTCTTTGAGATTTTTATTTTCCTTTGAGATTTTTAAACATTATCCTTACACTAGTACAGACAGAGGTGTAATAAAGCTGATTTATATTATAAATATAATATATGCTTATTGCCTAAAAGATAAAGCTAAATTGAATAAAGTGAAACTAGTGTTCCATTGCCCATTCCCCTTACCCAGGTGGTATCTTTCTTTAAAATATAAAACTTGTAGGTATTTTTAAGACACGTAAAAGAAGATAAAAATTGGCCCATGATTCTACTATTTAGTTAATTCCTAGTAATTTTAAAGGATGAAATTAAATTAATTTAGATACAGATTAAAAAATGCAACACCTATGATTCTATTGCCCAGTCCCTGTGAATAAAGGAGCCATTCTTAACAGGTTCACAAAACTAATTTCAGGAAGAGATAGAAAATTCACTTATTCTTTAGTCTATTTAAAAAAAATCTGTGCATATTTCTGCACTTTGCTTTTTTAAATGCCTTAATAATACATCTTAGGTTGCACAGTGAAATTTATTTATCTGCCACCTCCTATCTATTATTTATTTATTAAAATATATTTTTATTGATTTCAGAGAGGAAGAGAGAGATATAAAACATCGATATATAGAAAATCCTAAGCGACTGGCCAACCTGTAGCTATGACCCACACTGACCACCAGGGGGCAGACAATCAGGAGCTGCCGAGCTGCGGTGACTTGGAAGCTGCGGTTCTCGGGTGACGCACTTGGAACCAGAGAGGAGGGAGCTCGATTTTGGGGTGTGTCACCCAAGAACCATCCTCTCGTAGTCTGGGACCCCTTGGAGGATGTTGGAGAGCCGGTTTCGGCCTGATCCCCACAGGCTAGGCCAAGAGACCCCCACCGGTGCACGAATCCGTGCACCAGGCCTATGGTCAATGATAAGAGAGTATCATTGATTGGTTGCCTCCTGCACTTCCCCTCCCACTCACCCCCTACCCTCCACTCCCCACTGGGGAATGAGCTTGAAACCCAGGCATGTGTCCTGACCAGGAATGGAACTGTGACCTCCCGGTTCATAGGTTGACCCTCAACCACTGAGCCACACTGGCCAGGCTGCCCCCTCCTTTTTAATGGTACATGGCATTCCATTTTATGGATAATTTATTTAACTAGTGCTCTATGATAAACATTTCGTTTCTAGCTTATTTTTGTAATTAAATTGTGTTATAGTTACTACCTTTGTGTATATATATATATATTCCTTGACAACTTTGAGACTTTATCTGTATTACCCTCCTGATGAGTTTTATCAACTTGGGCACATATGAGCAGTGCATGAGACTGAGCATTCCCTCAAACATTGACAGCACTAGGCATCATTACATTCTTTAGTTCTTGCCATTTGAATAGGTGGAAAATGATGTTTTGCTTCAATTTGAATTTCTTTAATAAGGAAATTGATATCTTATTAAAAACTTCATAAGCATTTGTAGTCTTTCCCCCAATTTCTTGTTTATATATTTTGTTTATCTTTCTACTAGGAAATTGGTTGTTGCTTTTTATTGATTTGTATGGGTTATTTACAAATTAAGGGAACTCGTTTTTTTATCATATACTTAGCAAATATTTTTCTATTTGTGTCTTGACTTCATCTGTTTTGTCATAGTTGTTCTACAACAGACTTTACCTTTAATGTGGTTAAATATATCATGTTTTCCCCCTTTTGTGACCTGGATTTTTGTGTCCTGTTTACATAAACCTGTTTTTCTCTATAAGATTACAAAAAAAAAAAATTTGGTCTTATAGAACTTCTGGTGGTTTTTTTCCATTTTTTGTATTTTAGACATTTGATACTTGTGTTATTTATTTTTAAGTAAGGCGTGAAATAGTAATATAATTTGTGTATTTTTAACAGTTTTCACACCATTTATTGTATAACTAGTGGCCCAGTGCACGAAATTCATGCATATTAAAAGATAACTAATTAGAGTAAATATTTTAATATTGCTATTTGCCCTTTCTCTATCATAGAAGTGTCTGGCCGGTCCCACCCACATTGGGCAACACCAAGACCCGGCCGGCACCACCCCCATTAAGCCCTGCCAGGCGGGGGACACAGCCTCACGTCTCTTGGCTCCGGCGCTGTGTCGGGGGCGGGGGGGCACCACCTCAGGTCCCCTGCCCTGGCGTGATGACCATTTGCATATTAGCTCTTTATTATATACTAGAGGCCCAGTGCATGAATTCATGCAGGGGTGGGTCCCTCTGCCTGGCCGGCTATTGGGGCTGATCAGGGCCATTGGGCCAGCTGGCCAGGGGGAGGGGCCACAGGATGTTGGCTATGGGAGCACACTGACCACCAGGGGGCAGCTCCTGCATTGAGCATCTGCCCCCTGGTGGTCAGTGCACATCATAGCAGCTGGTTGTTCAGTTGTTTGGTTGCTTAGGCTTTTATATATATATATAGATGATTTCTGCTAATCTGAACTGTTATCTTTATCATGAATAGAATTCTATTATGTGCTTGGATTTCTTATTTTATATCCATATTAAACTGTTTTAATGATTTTAACTTTATATGTTTTAATATGGGATAGAGCCACTATTTCTTTTATATTCTCTCTAGAATTTTTGCAGGTGGGTCCTCTAAATTTTTTCCCTTTTTTCTCTTGTCTCAGGAAAAGTATGAGGATTGTTTGGACCTACCTCACATTTAACTCATATATCTTCATAAGCATAAAACTTTTTTTCTTGAATGTTAGCATCATGTGATCTGAAGAACATAATATATTAGCTTGTAATTCTCTATGAAGTATCTTAGGATAGGAAGATATGGTGTAGTGTGGGAATATTTTATATACATAAAAATATTTGAAACAGAAATGGTCAGATCTTAAAAATGTTTAGATAATTAAAAGTTATTTTATGGTATTACATCAAAGGCCTCCTTGTAATGAGAAATAACTGCCAAAAGTAAATTTTTTTGCAACTGTGTCTTTACTTTAGTTGGTCCTTTAACAACGTGAAGTTTAGGGTCTCCAACCCCCACACAGTTGAAAATTCATGTATAACCTTTTATTCTCCTAAAACTTAACTATAGTTGTCTCTCAGTGTCTATAGCAGCCGTGGGCAAACTACGGCCCTCGGGCCGGATACGGCCCGTTTGAAATGAATAAAACTAAAAAAAAAAAAAAAAGACCGCACCCTTTTATGTAATGATGTTTACTTTGAATTTATATTAGTTCACACAAACACTCCATCCATGCTTTTGTTCCGGCCCTCTGGTCCAGTTTAAGAACTCATTGTAGCCCTCGAGTCAAAAAGTTTGCCCACCCCTGGTCTATAGGGATTGGTTCCAGATACCAAAATCTTCAGATGCGTTATATAAAATCACGCAAAACAGTGCATATAGTTGGCCCTCCGCATCAGTGGATTCCCAACCTTAGATCAAAAACAATGTTTTCAATCCACAGTTGGTGGAATCCGCAGGTGCAAAATCCAGGGAGATGGAGGGCTGATTATACATTTATTTTAAAAATTTGTGTAAGAGTGAACCTGCTTTGTTTAAACCTGTGTTTTTCAAGGGTCAGCTATATATATAAATAGTTATGATTAGCTAAGAAACTTGATTTGTTTTTTTAAGTCCACAAAACATTACCAAAGTGGAGAGGAACTGTGATTCCTGAAATCATGAGAGAAGAAATCAAAACATAAGAAAATGAAGGGGCAAAAAGTCATGTGACCTTAAAGTTCCAGGAGCTTATACAATAATTAATACGTATAAATGCAACCTCAAGCTTCATGAAAAGTTTATTTGCTCTACTTTTCTGTCATTTAAAAAGTCAGATACATGTGTGGAAAGATTTCTGTTTGATTATTCTAAATAATAAAGGCATAATATGCAAATTGACTGAACAGAGGAATGACCAGTTGGTGGGGGGTGGGGCCAGCGAGCAGGCGGTGTCAGGCCAGCCAAGGCATGTGCCAGTGGGCAGAGGGAGGGGTGATGGGGGTGGCGCCTTCTCTTGATTGGCCCGGCCACCTCCTGCAGAGGGAGGCCTGCAGCACCACCCCTATCCCCTGATAGCCTGCCTGGTCTCGCGCCTAAGCCATCATTCGGACATCCCATGAAGGCTCCCAGACTGAGAGGGCACAGGTCAGGCTGAGGAACCCCCCACCCCTGAGTTTACGAATTTTTGTGCACCAGGCCTCTAGTATAAAATAATGAACATTTTAATACTTAGGTCAAAACTCTTGGTTATTTGAAAAATTAGCCAAAAAAAGGGGGTTATCTCAATAATAAAAGGCCTGTGGCCCTAACGCCGTAATGACCACCCAGAGGTGCATTGATGGGTCTTGTGGCACGAAAGGTCTGGGGTCCTGCTCCCACAGCGACGCGGCGCCCTGTACTCTGGGGTTCCGCCCGCCGGCGCAGCAGGTCTGCGGTCTCGCGCGATTTTGCGCCTGGACCCCTAGTAGATAATAAACTTTACCCATAGTATAATTGAAGCTAACAACACTGTCCTTTAAGAATTTAAAAGTGCATTATTGGTGAAACCATAGTGTAGAGCTTAAATGTATTGGCTTTGGAATTAAATCCTCCAGCTTTGGCTCTCTTAATAAGTGTATCACTTTGAGTTGAGCTAGTTAACTGCTCAGAACTTGAGTTTCTTCAGTTGGAAAAAATGAAGGTAATAATAATAAACTGTACCATTTTCCCTCACATGTAGTGAATGCTAATAAATAATAGCCAGTTACTGATATATAGTAATCATAAATTTGTTTAGAAGCAGAACTGCTTAAAAGATCATCTAATTCAACTGCCATATATTGTAAATAAGGAAAAATTAGATGTTAAAGCCTTGACCAGGATCATACTGCTAATTGGGACTAGGACTTTAATTCAGTTTTCATGAACCTGAACAGATGCTTTTCACATCACAATATGTTTTTTTCTTATGAAATATGTTATACTAGCTATTGCCTCTATTGGAATATTCTTTTTTTTGCCCCACTCCTATCTGCTTGGTAAAATCCTGCTTATTTTTAAAGATTTTGTTCTGCATGGCATATCCTGACTGTGCAGTGAATCCCTCATTTATGCCAGCGTGGTATCTAATGTAAAGCTTTCCTGTTGTTTTTATGTTCTAGTGTAGAGTTACTTAAACTTGAGAACTATGGGCTCCAGACTTTCCTGGCAAGTCACTAGACTTGAATTTGAAAAACAGTGGCTTAAGAAACTCAAATCTGTGGAATATGTATTTTTGTGTGTGTTTTTACGACTTGTAATTGATTTTTAGAGAGAGAGCAAAGGAGAGGGAGAGAGAGAAAAAAAATACTGATGTGAGAAAGAAACATTGATCAGCTGCCTCCTGCACAGCTCTTACGAGTGTATGCCCTGACCAGGAATCGAACCAGCAACCTTTCAGTGCACGGGATGATGCCCAGTCAGCTGAGCCATACCAACCAGGGCATATGTCTTTTGTTCTTCATGGCTGTTTTTTGTTTGTTTGTTTTTAAGTGCATGTACAGATGTGGATCACTTGTTTCCATTTAAATATGAGAACAGTGCCTTTCAGTAGTCTCTGACAACTCAGAGACTCTCTCCCCATAATATTCCAACATATCTTGGCTTAAGATAGTGTTTGTGGTGGGACATCTGTCTTTTGGGAAGTGGGCGTTTCCCAGCATTTGAAATCCCTCCCTGAATTTGAGGAGCTCCCTGGTAAATAGGGAACTCCTCAAATTCATGAATGGATCTTGGTGAAGTGCAAGGCCTGGCTCCTACCATGGCAAAGCCAAAAAAGGCAAATAAATGGCTTTCTCCTGCCTACACTTAGGAAATGGGCCCGTAACCCACACATAGCTAATTGGGTGCTTTTATCTGGAGCTAATACAAAGACTCAAACACAGTAAAGGCTGTAGTGGGTGCAATAAAACATCATTTCCAAAAGCAGAAGTAGTGGGGTGCCCATTGTAGCATCGCTTCTGTGCCCGCGTCATTCTTGTGACAGATTTTGATTTTCTTTCTTTTAAACTTCCTTGGTCTTACTCATTTACTGAGCCTAGTTCTTCAACCTTCCCAGCAATTTAGAGAGCTACCTTTAACATTGGGGGGGGCGGAGGGATATTACATTTCTGTTCATCAATATGAATTGGTTACTGTTCTTATACTTAAGAACCCCGTATTAATTTTTAAAAAATATTTTTATTGATTTCAGAGAGGAAGGGAGAGGGGGGGAGAGAGAGAGAGAGAGAGAAACATCAATGAGAGAGAATCATTGATTGGCTGCCTCCTGCACTCCCCACACTGGGGATCGAGCCCACAACCCTGGCATGTGCCCTTGACCAGAATCAAACCTGGGACCCTTCAGTCTGCAGGCTGATGCTCTATCCCCTGAGACAAACTGGCCAGGGCCCATACTAATTTTTACCTATCTCCCCTATGAGCTTTTTGAAGATATAAATTAGTTTTGTATTCCCAATATTTATCACATTGTCTCTTATCTGCCATATAGTTTAGTTAAATTTAGGTTGAATTGGTAGTTATAGAAATTAACCCTTCTTTTGTTGTTTTCAATGTTGTTTTACCATATACCTCTTTGTTGTAACAAATGTTCTTAGTATAAATGATGTGCCATTGAACTTTATCCAACTTTTCCACATTGTTACAATAGTTGTAGAATACAGTTTTAACAACAGTTGTATAAATATTAACACCAGCTTTCAGTTGTAATTCTCATGGCCAACATTTTAGAATTTCTTTTTTTTTCTTCTTTTTTTTTTTTCAGTTGTCAAATGATCTTTAATTGAAATATTTTCCTTTGTAGTTACGAACTAGCTGGGCATTTCACTGCACCACTATTGATGTCATCTATGATATGGTGAGGGGTGAGGGTGGTGGCCATCAGCATTGCAGTCCACCGAGAGCAATCCTCAGGATCTCTTTAATGGTTCCAGAAAGTTCTCTAGCTAAACATCAGTGTGCTGTATCTATTGAGCAGTGTTGACCATCTCATCAAAAGTTATATTTTCACTGTGCTTAATGTTGGGTTTGTTTTGCTTCTTTTATGTCTCTTGGCAGTTCTTCGATGGTCAGGGCAGAGACAGAAGGTACTACCTCAGTCTGGACCTGCATGTTCTGAATGATTAGTTTCACTCTAATAATCAGACCCTTACAATCACTGGTTGCTTTGGCAGTGTCATCACCAACCTCTTTTGGAGACAGACCCAGGGCTCCCTAGGGCCAGGGCCGACTGAGGTACCCGCCAGTGCACCTCAGGTATATGACTTTGATCTCTTGGGGTCCAACTTCTGTGGCATGGTGGAAGTGGCTGGTGTCAGATGAACCTGGATTCGGGATGACCAAAGAAAGTTGCATCTAAGCTGCCTCCAAGCTGAAAGCTCATTTTAGAATTTCAATTAATAATTTTTAAAACCATATAGTCTCAGTGAAAGTAAAGTTAGTCTTTATGCTTGTTCCTTTGTGAAGAATAAGAATCATCAGTGCTTTTAATTGTTATTAATGAATAAATTATTTAAAATGCTACTCAATGCCACATTACTTACAAGAATATGGAGCCGTAGCCAGTTTGGCTCAGTGGATAGAGTGTCGGCCCTAGGACTGGAGGGTCGTGGATTCTGTTCCAGTCAAAGGCACATACCTTGGTTCTTGGTTGTAGGCTCAATCACAACCCTAGTCCCATGATCAGGGTGCATGCAGGGGGCAACCAATCAATGTATCTCTCTCTCACATCGATGTTTCTCTATCTGTGTCTCCCCCCACCCCCCTTCCACTCTCTCTAAAAATCAATGGGAAAATATCCTCACCAAGAGGTGAGGATTAACCATGTGATCATCAACCCAATCCAACTGAAAGCGTTCTAGCTGCAAACTTAGAAAATAGATGCTATGTAAACAAATGAGCATGTCTGTGTTCAGTAACACTTGATTTACAAAAACAGATGTCAGGTTGGATTGGGCCAGTGGGTCCTCTGTTTGCTCACTTCTGCATAACATTGAAGTTGCAAAAACTGGGTTATCTAATTTCTTTTCCCCTTGAGTTCTTGAGATAAAAAATAATTTAAATTGTATGAGCTAATACAAGACTTATTTTGGGGATCAGCATTTCCAAAAGACTGATTCAGAAACCTTTATGTTTAAAATATACTGATCTGTCATAGAAAGCCATGTATGGATAGGGAAGAGAAAGAGAGAGGTTGAATGAAGATCTCTAAAAAAAAAGAAAGAAAGAAAGAAAAAGAAAAGCATAAAATCTCTTCAGTAAATTTGAAATTTAGGGAAGAGGCCTAGATTATTTTGAAGTTAGGAATTGTTGCAGAATTTTTTTCTCCCCAGCCCTAGTGTCAGTCCTGAAACTCAGCTTGATTTCCAACTCCAGAAGTGAAAGAGAAGTCAGTTAGCACGGTTTTCACTGGTTCATTAATAATTCATTCACCTAATATCATTTGAGCACCTACAGTGCCTTCCACTGTATTCAGTAGCCATGGAAATACAATAATGAATAATTCTTCTGAGAATAAGTTTTCTTCGGTAGGTTAAGTTAAAGGATGTATAGAGCAAACAAATAAAATAGTTGTATGGTTTCTGAATAAATCATTTCTCTATTTAATGGATAACATGATTAAAACTTAGAAGCAACTATACAGCTGTGTTAAGAAAACATATAACTATATAAAAAGAATAGACTAAATGAACAAATAAACTGATGAACAAAAATAGATCCAGAGCATCAAACAGACTGTCAAACCTCAGAGGGAAGGCTGGGGAGGGTGAGAGAGGGGAAGTGTAAGATCAACCAAAGGATTTGTATGCATACATATAAGCATAACCCATGGACACAGACAGTAGCGGGGTGAGGGCATGTGCTGGGGGGTGGGAGCTGCCAAGGAGAGGTCAATGAGGGAAAAAGGAGACATATGTATTACTTTAAACAACAAAAAATTTAAATTAAAAAAAAATAGACTATTTGTAAGAGCCAAGAAAAAGTCACAAATGGTTAAAGTATAAAGGAGCATCAATACCAAATCAAATTCAGATGAAAATTTTATATTATTTATTTTTAATATATTTTTATTGATTTCAGAGAGGAAGGGAGATGGAGAGATAAACATCAATGATGAGAGAGAGAAGTATTAATTGGCTGCCTCCTGCAAGCCCCCTAGTGGGGATCAATCTCACAACCCAGGCATGTGCCCTAACCGGAATCGAACCATGACCTCCAGGTTCATAAGTCGATGCTCAACCACTGAGCTACACCAGCCGGGCAGAAATTTTAATAGGAGAGTCAATGCCAAATGAAATACCAAATTCCAAATGAAAGGTAATGAAAATTGAGTGTTTTCTCATTGAATACTCTTTGAGTACTTACTCTATGCCAGATATGGCCCTACATATAAATTAATATACATATAGATATGCATATAATTTAATTCTCACAACTACCCAGGTAGGCTTTCTCTCCATTTTATAGTTTGGGAAATAGAAATTAAGTATCTTGCTTGAGATCCTACAGCCAAGGAATGGAAAGATAGGATTTTATCTGACTCATTCCAGAACTGTGTTATATTCAATCATTTGCATTGAAATGTTTCAGAACCACAAATGAAATACCGAGATTTAAAAAAATTGAAGATTAAGTATTATAGTAGATAAAGCAGAGACTGAATTAGCAAAAGATAAGGAAGAACATGCAAGTTTATTTGTTTAAGAAATGTTTTTATTGATTTTTATTTTTTAGGGAGAGGAAGGGAGAGGAGAGGGGGAGAGATCAAGAAACATCAATGTGAGAGGGAAACATCACAGCACCTTGACCAGGGTTCATGCCCTGACCAGGAATCGAAATTGCAACCTTTTGGTGCACACGACAGTGCTCAATCAACTGAGCCACACTGGCCAGGTCAAGAATAACAAGTTTGAACTGATAGATAGAAATAGAAGTTTTCTGAACTGAGAAGATCCAAGATTAGAAATAGAGGGTCTCCATACTTCTATTTAAATATTAGTAAACACAGATGAGGAGCAAGACACATGCTAGCTAAAATGATTAAATACAATTTTTTTTTAACTTGTAAACTTTTGGGCAAAATAACAGATTCAAGGAGTAAAATTGACTTACCTTTAGGTTATTTTCCACTCAATAGATTGCCATAGAAATCACATCAGAAACTTGAGGGTTGAATTTTTCTTTCCCTTTCTCCTTCTCCTCTTTTGCTTCCCCCCTTCCTCTTTTCCCATTCCTACTCTCTCATGGGTTTATTTACAGATATAGCCTTTAGGAATGTAAACTGTTGGATCAGAACTTGAGATATTTCCCAGGCTACATAAGATATTAGGAATAAATTTCAACTGTGGAGCCATGAATTATTTTCTTGACAAATGAAGCTACTTTTTGTTCATATTAGTCTTTTGTCCAAATTGAAATTCTATTACAGTGTTTTGAGTGGATTTTCTTAATTTCAGTAGTTTTTCTTTATATAAATATATGTTTTTGGTTAAATTAAAAAATTTTAACTTTATACCATCAATAGAAAAATTATTCAAATACTTCACTATTTTCAGTTAAAAAATGTCTAAGACTAATTGCTTTTAAACTTTCAAAGAAGAAAAATAAAGTATGCATTTAATAAGTAAAACAGTTATATAGAACTAATTTAAATCACTAGAGTAGTTATTTTGGGAGGGAGGGGAAGCTTAAGTTAAAGTTCTATGTAGATGTATAGATGGGGAAATATACCACAAGATTTGGGGCCTTAACTATTATGATTTCCATTTAAAAACTTTTTTGTTTTTAAGAAAAGTAGATGCTTAACACTTTTTATTGCTTAAAAATACAAAGAGGTATGCATTACTTTTGCTCTTTAAATTTTCCCTAGCTCACATTTTTTTTCTTTGATTTCCGTTAGTTCTGTGTGATATTGGTAAGTGAAAATAAGCCTATTATTTGTGTATGTATTTTTAGACCTTGAGTAGTCCTAGGTTAAGAATCCCAGAAACAGAAATACGTAATTATATGTATAATTGTGTTTAAAACACAGCATTTTGTTTTATTTTGCAGTTTTTATTCTTAATATATATGCTTTGCTGTGATTTTTTTTTTCTTTTTGCTAGAGTCTCATCCATCACTACCATTCATGTGTGTCTTGTAGTAATTTTGTTAGTGAAAAAATAACCCTCAATTGGGAACATGTCTGACATGACGTTTGTTTAAGGTGATCACTTTGGTCGGGATCAGCCCAGTATGGATTTTGGGGGGGGGGGGGGGGTTTAATTTCAGGGAGGAAGGGAAAAGAAGAGAGAGATAGAAACGTCAGTGATGAGAGAGAATCACTGAATGGCTGCCTCCTGCACTCCCCCTATTGGGGATCGAGCTCAGAACCTGGGCATGTGCCCTTCTGGATCATAGGTCAAACCTCAACCACTGAGGCACACTGCCGGGCCCATATGGATTTTAACCACAATAAGAAACTATTCTTCAGAACACATTTTAAGTGTTTTATGAGCATACATTATGTTTATTAAGTACATACTCATTAAATGAGTGATTGTTACACTCATTACTTTGAAATAGATTCATATCTATAACTGAGAGTTGAATGCATTTATTAAGACAGACCTTTCATATTAACTTTGTAGAAAACAGAGTAACAGCAAGTGGATTTTATACTTCTTAGACCTTCTGCCTTTTATGTTGTGCCATCCGTTTGTTTTTTCTGTATTATAAAGCTCCAGATAAAGTATTACCACCTTTCTTGCTTACTTTGCTCCTCAGTAGTAGTAACATAGTAGAATCCATCACTGTGTTGTAATTTAGAATTCTGGTACTGTTTTACCCACTCATGCCACCAGTGCAATAATATGATTCTTTTGGCAAAGTTATATCCTAAGGTAAGGACTTTTACCCTTTAGGGCCTGGGTAGAGAGCAGGGCAGAGGGAGGATTATAGAAAAGGAAGGACCATAGCATTCATTTGATTCTCAAAAGGATTTGTTATTTTAAGAAATATGAAACATTGCCCCCCCCCTTTTTTTTTTTTTTTTGAGTGAAAGCAATTTTATTACAGAAAAACTCCGTGCTGCAGGGAGGGGAACCAAGTTGGTTGCCCTAAACACTGCAGTCTTAAGGAATTCTGAATTTTAAGTGGTGAAAGGTAATACTTAGCTGTAACTGAATTATTGGGGACACTGAGTCAACTATATAGAGTTTGTTAAATTTAATAGTTTTGCTGCATTCTACTCTGTCAGTTATCCAGTATTAATTTACTTGCAGTACAAAATGGTCATACATATGCTAATTTAGTCTCCTGTTTTGTTAAGTAGCTTTTGAGGACACTGGTTTCTTGTGACAGTACAGTATGTACTTATGCCTTAGAACTCAGTTGCAGCAACCTGTACATATCTTGGAGATCAAAGGAAGAGAATTGTTTCTTTTTGCTGGAAGAATGGCTTAAAGTTCTCTGCGGGAATCAGATGACCATTTCATTTAGAAGTAGTATATAAAGAATGCTATCCCATCTGAATGTTTATTATTCAAAGGAACCAATGTTGTGTAATAGAGTCCTGTAAGAAGTACTGGATCTAGTAAATATATAGTGATTCAAATAATAATGTCGTGATACAGATAAAGCAAACCAAAGATCTAATACATGCTCTGTGTTATGAAATAAACATAACAATAATGATATTCTAATGGTCACCATTTAATGTTAGATTATTTGCTGAGTACTTCGTCTACATTTGCTCATTGAATTGTCATAAAATTTTGATTTTAAAAAAAGATATCTTGAAAGATTGTTTCTGCAGATGATGTAAATAAAGAAATTCAAGTAACTTGCTGAGGGTAACCAAGCTAGTAAATGGCAAAGCCAGGATTTGTCTTTAGATTTGTTAGATTCCAAAAACCACTCTTGATTCCATTATATGAACACTAGAGGCCCGGTGCACAAAAATTTGTGTACTTGGGGGGGGGCGGGGGCCTCAGCCCGGCCTGTGCCCTCTCCCAGTCTGGGACCCCTCGGAGGATGACCACCTGCTGGCTTAGGCCCAATCCCTCAGGGATTGGGCCTAAGCTGGCAATCAGACATCCCTTTGGCAGCCTGGGAGCCCTCGGGGGATGTCCACTTGCCAGTGGGGAGCAGGCCTAAGCTGCAGTCAGACATCCTTAGCGCTGCTGAGGAGGCAGGAGAAGCTGTACTGGCAGCCGTCTGGCTGAGCAGAGCTCCCTCTGTGGGAGTGCACTGACCACCAGGGAGCAGCTCCTGCATTGAGCATCTGCCCCCTGGTGGTCAGTGTGTGTCATAGTTGACCAGTCATTCCCGGTTGTTCTGCTGTTAAGGTCAATTTGCATATTACCCTTTTATTATATAGGAGTGCCTGGCCAGCCTGGGTGAGGGGCTGATGGCTGTTTGCAGGCTGGCCAAGCCCCCCAGCAGGGACCCTCACCCCATGAGGGTGAGAGGCTGATGGCTGTTTGCAGGCTGGCCACAGCCCCTTCAGGCTGGGGTGCCTGGCCAGTCTGGGTGAGGGGCTGAGGGCTGTTTTCAGGCTGGCTAAGCCCCCCAGTGGGGACCCTCACCCCATGAGGGTGTGGCCAGCCTGGGTGAGGGGCTGATGGCTGTTTGCAGGCTGGCCACAACCCCCAGCCACCCAAGCTCCCAGTAGAGGCTGGCTGGAAGCAGGTATCTGGGATTTATTTGTCTTCTGTAATTTAAACTTTGTTGCTATGAGCAGAGGCCACAGCCGGCTCAGCACAGGCAGGAAGCTTGGCTTCCTCCATCACTGGGGCAACCAAGCCTCCTGCTTGCTCCAACTCCGTGGCTGCCGGTCACCATCTTGGTTGGGTTAATTTGCATATAGTTGCTCTGATTGGCTGGTGGGCGTGGCTTAAGGCATAGCAAAGGTGCGGTCAATTAGCATCTTTGTCTTTTATTAGTGTAGATGAGTACCTTTTAAAAATATTTTACCTTTCATTTTCAGTTTACATTTTATATTATTTTGTATTAGATCAGGTATACAACATAGTAGTTAGGTAACCATATACTTTACAAAGTGTGTCCCAACCCCCCCAATATTTTCAGTACCCATGTGGCACCATACATAGTTGTTACAATATTATTGACAATATTCCCTTTACATCCTCATGACCAGTCTCCAAACCTCCCTCCTATCTGGCAACCATCAGTCTGTTCTCTGTGTCTGAGTTTTCTTCAGTTTTGTTTATGTGTTTATCTTGTTCTTTAGATTCCATGTAAGTGAAATCAGATGGTTTTTGTCTTTTTCTGATTGACTTATTTCACTGAGCATAATACCCTGTAGGTCTATCCAGGCTGTCACTAATGGGGTGATTTGAGTTCTTTATAAATTTTGAATATTAACTCCTTATGAGATGTATTATTGGTGACTATCTTCTTCCATTCAGTAGATTGTAATTTTGTTTCCTTTGCTCTGCAAAAATTTTTAGTTCAATGTATTTAGTTTTTAGTTGGTTTATTTTTTCTTTTGTTTTCCTTGCCCGAGGAGATATATCAGAAAAAAATATTGCTAAGACAAATGTCAGAGTTTTTGTTAAACCTCACCTGAGGATATTTTTTCCATTGATTTTTTCTTTTTTTAGAGAGAGAGTGGAAGGAGGGAAGGAGAGAGACAGAATTATCAATGTGAGAGAGATACATCCAGACAAGGGCTGTGGATTGAACCCACAACCTAGGGAATCAAACCTGGACCCTTTGGTGTACAGGCCAGTGCTCTAATCACTGCTCAGAGATTTTACTACCTATGTTTTCTTCTAGGAGCTTTATGGTTTTGAGTCTAACAGTTAAGACTTTAATCCATTTTTAGTTTATTCTTGTATATCTGTAAGAAGGTGGTCTGGGCCTTTTTTTTTTTTTTGCTTGAGTATGAGTATTTTTTAAAAGATTAAGCAGGTAGAGGAGGAATGAAGTTTCATTTTATGTTTGTATGACATAGCACAAACCTATTGCCAAAAAAGAAACTTTGGAACCACAGTGAGCATAGTCCAGAATGGAGTTGTTACTTGACTTGATGAACTTTGTCTTTTTTGTTCACTTCTGTGTTTCTACCACTTAGAATAATTTCTAGCTCATAGTGGGAGCTCTTAAATGTTGAGTGAATGACTGACCAAATAAATGACTAGTGAGTGAAAAATTCTTTAAAACTTCAAGGTCTTCAAAAAGATCTAGAGCAGTGTATATCAGGATAACATGAATTTATATAGAAAGAGCTCACAGTTCTCTATCCAGAAGGCAACATCAAGATCAGATTAAGCTGTATCAGTTCGAGGTGAACATCTTTGGCAAAATTTAGAGTCTGAATGGCAGGCAAAGAAGATTGTCCAAAGTCTGAACAGGAAAAGGGTGTTAGCAGAGACAGAGTCTGGATGAATCAGTTCACTTCCATCTTGGCATTAACAAACTGGCAGGAAAAGGGTCTGAATGGCAGGAAGAAGGGTGTATAACATCATCATGGGCTTTATTGTCTGGTCTTACTTTCAATGAATTTCACTATTCTGTGTTCTCTAAATTCATCATAATCTAATTCCATACTTCACACTCTAGCATCTTGACCCATTCATTATATATTAGTTTCTGTAGCAAAGCCAGGTATGGGCAATGACTGTTAGTATTTTTACAAAGCACGTAATCAGCCCATAAGTTCCCTTTCTCTCTCACCAAGGCAAAGTGTTAAGACTTTTCTTTCTTTTTTGTGACTCAATTTCAGAGATATTAAAATACAGGAAAACATGTGCTTTGGAACCAATGACATATGATATTGTTTTGTTCTATAAAATAAAAGCTTTAATGTTACAGGGTATTTGGTATTAATCTTCATGTCCAGAATTAGGAGAAATTTTAAGTAAACTATGACATACCTACTTGACAAAATATTCTGTAGCTTTCAAGAATAACAGCAAGATCTCTCATGTGTTAAATAATTAATAGTATCATTGTAACTTTTTTTAAGCAACTGCCTTTCATAAGGAGAAAAAAAAACCCAGAAGTACAACAAGGTATTAATAATGGTTGTATTTTGGGTGGTAGGCCTTATTAGAAGAAACATTTTATTTTCCAAATTTTATTTAATTCATGTGTTACTTATTAAGTATGTGTGGTGATAGTGGGATTGTTTGTAACACTTATGAAAGGAGTGCTTAGAAATAAGTCCTAAACCTGCAGTCGGACATCCCTCTCACAATCTGGGACCACTGGCTCCTAACCACTCGCCTGATCGCCCCTAACCGCTCGCCTGCCTGCCTGATTTCACCTGTAAAACTCAAGCTTCTTCTTTTTTTATTTTTAATATTCATCTTTCTTTTTTTATTTTAAAATTCAAGCTTCTTGAGAACATGAGGCATTTAACATTCCATATTCCTTACAGAGAGCTAAACATGATAAACACAGCAAATACTTAATACTTATGGGCTTCTATACAAACACTTTCCAACCAGGAATGTTTTAATAGGCAGTCTCCAAAAACTTGAACTGGAAAACCTAAAAGTAGAGTGCTCAGATTTCAGGCATCAGGTCTATTAGCAGGATTTCTATCCCAATTAAACTCTAATTCTGAGTTCTCAACAGTCTGGACAAACTGCCCTTCACTATCTCCAAAGTTTCTTATTCATCACTATCCCATTTTCCTCCACTTCTAACCAAGGTAACAAATGAAACCTTTAATTCTGATCTTCCTTGCCTCAAGGGAACAGCAAACCTCAATTCAAATAATTTCCTGCCAGAAATCACATCCAAATACTGCCAGACTGAGGACTATAGGGCTGACTGTACATGCGCAATAACAGGCTCACGTTCTAGCGGTAGGCGCCCAGCCATCCTCCGCAATCCCACAATCTTCTGGTCGCATACTTCCAGTTTTTCTAGCTCCTCAAGTGGTGTTTTCTTTAGTCGTATTGCAACGTCTGGGGCCTCTAGTTGGAGAGGATTCATATTCTCTCGCATACACCCAGCATCTCCAAATCAATAGCGTGTTGAATTCTGCTAATTCCTTAATTTAGCATTATATGATATGCTATCATAATCAACAATAACAAAGTACCACATTTGGCATTGTGAAATGTGATTTTATTTAGAAGTAGAAGATGTAGTCTCTGACCACTCCCCCCCCCCCAGGACCTTTACAATTTAATTAACACAAAATATAAATACATGAAAAGCTAAATTGCAATAAAAAATACTCAACAAGTTAAGTCATTGAGCATTCCCTTCATTGAAGCTCCTTTGTATCTTCCCAAGTAGGTAGACAACAAATCCATTAACTGCCTATTTTATCCCAAGCAAGTAGCACAGTTCCTAACTTATGTTAGGTTCAGTAGATGTTTGTTGAATTAAATCTAATTGTAAATAGTGTGTCTTTTTCTAATGCAGTGTTTCATCTTTTTAAATTCATACATTAGTAAAATAACTCAGTAATGATAGATTTAACAGAAAAAACACTTGCCTTTGAAAGGTATGTCTATAATTTTTTACATTGTTCATATTGTTATATGAATCTTCCTGCTTGATCTAGCTTATGTGGAAAGTTAACTATACTGTAGCAGCCATTTTCAGCAACAAAACTCTTGAACTACTTTGTTCTCATAGCCAGAAGTACAGAAAACCCATATTTTTTTTTTTTTATTATCTAGACAGTGGTTCTCAACCTTCTGGCCCTTTAAATACAGTTCCTCATGTTGTGACCCAATCATAAAATTATTTTCGTTGCTACTTCATTACATAATGTTGCTACTGTTATGAATCGTAATGTAAATATCTGATATGCAGAATGGTCTTAGGCGACCCCTGTGAAAGGGTCGTTCGACCACCAAAGGGGTTGCGACCCATAGGTTGAGAACCACTGATGTAGAATGTGAGTGGAGTGGGGGTGGGGGGACAATTATAGATTGATACAATCACCAGATGCCTTTAACGCATAAAAGTAAAGAGCATGAAAACTAACTGTAATAGAATTGAAAGGTTATCTTCTCTACCCACTGGTTATTCATTGAGGAAATAGGTCTGCCAAGGTTGTGAGCAGTAGCAGAGGTCACTAGAGCCAAGGCTTCTGTCTGGTATTCTTTCCACTATTTAATAATTCTCTTCATAAAAGTAGAAGTTAAGTAGGCAGTGAAAGATAGGTAAGACTGAGATACCTAAGTAAATGCATTCTAATAGAGGTATGGGTTCCTAACGTCTCAGGGGTGTCTCAGGGGTCATGACCCCTTTGAGAAGCTAATGAAAAATGACATGGCCTCTACCTAGAAAATTATATACACATACAAAAGAATTTGTAGACTCTTTGAAAGTCTATCCATAGATTGTCTAGTGGTCTGTAGATCTCAAGAGGAAAGGTACAGAATCAGAAATTATCATACCATATCATGGCATCAGAAATAGAGGAGACTGAATTAGATTTTAGAATATTGTGCTCTTTAATAGTCAGCTTTCTTCAAGGAGGTACTGCAAGCCATAGAGTAGATGGCCCAAATTCCTAAAGCATCCATGGGTGGGAAAGAGGGGGATCAATAGCTATGGATTTAGGGTTGTGGCTTTTATATTAAGCAACACATACGTGTACATATGATATGTGCTCATTCATGCAGAAATATTTCTATGAATTTTTAATTTGGCTATTTAAGATTTTGCTCTCAGATTCAAGGAAGCATGTATTTTTCCTCTGTTATTTGGAGTACTTTAATGAAAATGTTTGAGAAGTACTGGGTAGAGAGTTAGCAGGGCAGGCTATTTTATGTTTTGTGGGTGGGTGAGATATATAGGAATTAATACTTATTTTGTGAAACCAATTAATTAGTGAAAAACAAAGCTTTTGTGGATAGAGACCTGCAATTCCTCTTTTTTTTGTAGCCTTAGCATGCCTAATACAAAGCTAGGAACCTGGTTTCTCGGTACATACTAGTTGATTTATTGATATTAAAGATAGAACTAGACAGTTACACTAGTAAATTGTTAGTTAAATAAGAGAATTTATTGCTATAACAGGCTTTCTGTTATTCTAAACAGTAGTACTTAAGAAATGAAATATAATTAGCTTTCTCAAATGCCAGTAATGTCATTTAATTTTCAGAAAGTTGAAAAACTTGTCCAGTGTTCAGACCTAAAATGCCATGCTTTGACATTGGGATAAATCATAGTATAATAGTTAGATTCTCTTCCCAGTGTAGAACTCACCAACTTATTGATGTAAACTGGTGATGCATTATCACTCCTTTTTCTTTTTTTATTTCTTTTTTTTTTTTTTTTTTAATATATTTTATTGATTTTTTACAGAGAGGAAGGGAGAGAGACAGAGAGTCAGAAACATCGATGAGAGAGAAACATCGACCAGCTGCCTCCCGCACATCCCCCACCGGGGATGTGCCCGCAACCCAGGTACATGCCCTTGACCGGAATCGAACCCGGGACCCTTCAGTCCGCAGGCCGACGCTCTATCCACTGAGCCAAACCGGTTTCGGCATCTTTTTTTATTTCTAAGAATAATTCCAGTTAGGACCGGAAAGACTCAGAGAAGCTCATCTTGAGTTGTTAGAATATAGAGTAGTAATCTTATGACTCTTCTTGGGTTCCATTTGATTTAGAATTTCACACAGACTTTCTCCGTCCCACCATAATCTAAGCCTTGGGAGGCACGAGGAAGGAACATGGTCACCACAGTGGTTCTGGATAGAGTGTATTTAATTTAAACTCACCAGAAAATATGAAGTAATATTTTCTTATCTGCAATATTACATATATACTACGCATATGGAATATACCATATTTAGAGAAAATAATAACTTCAATTGTAAAAATACAGTTTTAATATAATAAAAATCTATGTTGTATATTCAGCAATCAATAGGCTTCATGGTGCTATGAAAGGAAGGAGAGTAAAATGAAACTGGATAAATTATTCTTGCTAAAAGGGAAAGGTAAAGCTAGAATAGGTCTGGATGTGATGACAAATTAGGTTTGCCAGCCTGCTTTACCCCAACTGTATATAGCAAATAGAAGTTATGTGAAATTATTTATGATCTGTCTGGTTATTTACACACACATCATAGTAAGAATGTTATTGCTGCCAAATTCCATGGCATATGCTATTATTGCATAATGCCTTTAAAAACATGTATAAACTTTATCCCTAAGGAAATATTATTCCAAAAAATTATATAATCAAGATACTTCTAAGTAGATATTACAAAATTGTATAACCAAATTTATCAACTGTTTGAATTATTTATGATGACAATCTGAAATCATAACTAAGATCCTAAAAATTTGTTTCAAATATCTGATAGAAGTGGATGAGTCAGGAGAGGAAAAAGTGAAGCCCTAGGCAGAGAGTAGGAGGAAAAGTGGGAAAATGTGGTGTCACTGAATCCAAAAAAGATTGAGTGTTTAAAAAAGGAAAGAGTAGTCAACATTGTCAGTCACAACATGGAGATCATTGACATCAGCAAAAATGGTGTTCAGAGTAGAAGTCAGATTAGAATGGAAGGTGAGAAATTGGAGATAGAAAATATAGACAGTGCTTTTTTGGAAAGTTTAGCCATGAATGGATAGGAAAGAAAATAGTCACTAAAAAGTGGATGTCAGGTCTTATTGCTCTTTGCTTTTTTAGTGGAAGAGTTGTGAAAAGCACATGCTGATGAGCCAGTACAGCAGGAAAGGTTGAAAGCACCGACAAGAAAAGGGATAAACAAAGGAGTACGCTTTCTAAGAAAACAAGAAAGCATAATATCTAAAACATGTAGGTGAGAGATTGGCTTTAGATAGACAGGTTGGTATAGAGAAGTTATGGAGGAATTCTTGTCTGAAGGCAGTGTTCTGTGAAAAGAAGGATATGAGGTTATCTGCTAAGAAAGTGAGGCGATAGAGAGGTTGACAGTTTATAAATAACGGAAGAGATTTAAATAATCTCCATGGAAAGTGGAAGAGCAAGATACAAAAGAAAACATGGTTAGATTGTCATTTAATGCTAAGGAACCTGTTGGAATTGTGCAGAAAATTTCTCTTCCCTAGCCCCAGAATCTGGGAGACAAAATTAATATGAGATTTTGGTCTAGCTGGTAATGTCTCATGAAATTAGAATCAAAATTACAGAATAGGTGTCTAACTTCCTTTGGTAATGACACTAATGCCTAGAACAGGGGTGGGCAAACTTTTTGACTCGAGGGCCACAATGGGTTCTTAAACTGGACCGGAGGGCCCGAACAAAAGCATGGATGGAGTGTTTGTGTGAACTAATATAAATTCAAAGTAAACATCATTACATAAAAGGGTACGGTCTTTTTTTTTTTTTTTTTTTTTTTTTAAATATATTTTATTGATTTTTTACAGAGAGGAAGGGAGAGAGATAGAGAGTTAGAAACATCGATGAGAGAGAAACATCGATCAGCTGCCTCCTGCACATCCCCCACTGGGGAAGTGCCCGCAACCCAGGTACATGCCCTTGACCGGAATCGAACCTGGGACCTTTCAGTCCGCAGGCCGACGCTCTATCCGCTGAGCCAAACCGGCTTTGGCCTTTTTTTTTTTTTTTTTTTAGTTTTATTCATTTCAAACGGGCCGAATCCGGCCCACGGGCCGTAGTTTGCCCACGGCTGGCCTAGAATATGGATGGAGGGTAAGGAGAAAGGAACTAGATAGAGCCTTATCTTCCTTTTCTGTTTCACCACCGCCACAGAAGTTACTGCTGAAAACTTGAAATTGTCATGCATGCTCTCTACATTGGTAAACATCATTGATCTCAAGTTACTACTGCTATTACTAGATAACAGTGTTAGGTTGAAATGGAAGATGTCATGTGTGACCTCCAAGTCTGTTGTTTGAGCAACTTCACCATTTGCTCAGTCAAAAAGCTTCTATTACATAAATGTTTACTATATGTCACAAACTATACTAGGCACTGGAGATGCAAAAGTAAATAATGTAGGCATGGTTCCTGACCCATTTCCATAGAGAATGCAGATGCAGGCAGTTTGAGTAGAATGCTATGTGCTATGACACAGGAAAGGACAAAGTATACTTACCTGTGAAGATCACATTTCTCAGAGTTGAGGTGATTAGAGATGACTTTCTAGGAGACGTTTTATTAAAGCTTGATTCTGAAGAATTAGTAGGAGCTAGCTAAATAAAGGTTAGGCCCTTAGGGAGTAGAAATGCTGTGAGATTTGGAAAGGTCATCATGGGCTAGATCATTCCATATGTCCTAAACTATGTTGTTTTAACTTGATCCTCTGGGAGAAATGAATAGTCATCAAAGTACTTTGATTTGAGAGAGAGAAAGACATCTGTTTTGTTCTTCCACTTAGTTGTACATTCATTAGTACAGTGAGTACAGTGGGGCCTTGACTTACGAGTGTCCCGACTAACAAGTTTTTCGAGATAAGAGCTGTCTCTCGGCTGATTTTTTGCTTTGAGTTGTGAGCTAAAATTCAGGTTACGAGCCAATTTCAGATACCCCACCGCTAGTTGGCGCAGCGAACGTCACAGTGAACGCCCCAACATCATGAACGCCCCAACATCAGCCCAGCATCACGTGTCTCACTTGTTCACTGTTGATTTGACATACGAGTAATTTGAGTTACGAGCTCCGTCACGGAACGAATTAAACTCGTAAGTCAAGGCCCCACCTGTATCAGTAAATGCCTCCTCTTCTGATGTTACAATCTAAGGTAGCGACCTAGTCACTCCCTGTCATATTCCCCTTTATAAATTTTCTGCATGGAACTTACTATATATGATATTCTTTTCTTATTTATGTGTTTCTTTGTTGACTGACCTCTCCTTTCATTTAAATTGAGCTTCATAAGAGCAGTGACTTGGTCTTTCTTGTCTCCACTGTCTCCCAGTGACAAGAACAAGACACTCACTAAATGTTTGTTGAATAAACATGAATGACTTACTGGCACTTTGCCTGATGCGTTGTCCATTTTCAGCAAGTATTTGATGAATGAATGACTGCATAGCAATATGGTTTTAAATTATTAAACATTTATTCATTTTACCACTGTAGTTTCCTATATGTGCCCTGACTTAGGATCGAACCCACAACCTTGGTGTAAGAATAGAGCCACAGAAATTTGTTATTGAAGTATAATTGAAATACAACAAACTGCAGATATTTAAAGTATACAGTTTGAAAAAAAAAATAAAAAATAAAAAAAATAAAGTATACAGTTTGATAAGTTTTGACATGTACACACCTGTGAACCATCACCACTATCAAGAGAATGAACAACAGCCCTGACTGGTTTGGCTCAGTGGATAGAGCATCGGCCTGCGGACTGAAGGGTCCTGGGTTCGATTCCAGTCAACGACATGTATCTTGATTGCGGGCACATCCCCAGTGGGGGGTGTGCAGGAGGCAGCTGGTTGATGTTTCTCTCTCATCGATGTTTCTAACTCTCTATCTCTCTCCCTTCCTCTCTGTAAAAAATCAATTAAAAAAAATAAATAAAAAGAGAATGAACAACATATCCGTCACTTGAGGGTACCCCTTCATAGTCCCTCTCAGATCTGCTTTCTGTCACTATAAAATTAGTTTGAATAGTTTATAATTTTATGCCAATGCCACACTTTCTTGATTACTGCAGTTTTTAATAATTTTTGAGATCAGTTTGTGTTGGCCCTCCAACTTGTTTTTTGTTTTGTTTTCAAAGTTGTTTTGGCTATTCTCCATTGTTTTTGTTTCCGTATGAAATGTAGGGTCAATTTGTTAATGTCTTAAAAAAATACTTACTAGGGCTTTGATTGGTATTGCATTGAATCTATACATCAATTTGGGGAGAATTGACATCTTCACAATATTGAGACTTCTAACCCACAAACATGGTATGTTTCTGTTTATTTAGATCCTCTCTAATTTTTCTCAACAATGTTTAGTAGTTTTTAGTGTATAAGTATTTCACATTTTTGTTAGATTTATTAAATTGTCTTATATTTTTGAATGCGGTTGTAAATACTGTTTTTAGCTTGGATTTGCAATTATTCGTTGCTAGCATAAAATGCAATTGATTTTGTATATTAATCTTTTGTTCTACAACATTACCAAAATTATTCTAGTAGCTTTTTGGTAGATTCCTTTGGATTTTCTGCATAGACGATCATGTCATTTGCAAAGACAGTTTTACTTCCTTTTCAAAACGGATGCCCCCCTTTTTTTTCTTGCCTAATTGCACTGGCTAGAATCTCCACTACAACATTGACTAAAGTGGTAAGAACAGATAGCCTGATTTTTAGAGGAAAAGCATTCGATCTTTTACCAGTTAAGTATAATTTTAGTTGTAGTTTTTATGTAGAAAACCCTTATTAGGCCAAGGAAATTTCCCTCTTTTACTTCTTTGCTGAGTTTCTAGCAGCAATAGATGTTGGACTTTGTCAGATGCCTTTTCATCTACTGAGATGATCATATGGGTTGTTTTGGTTCTTTTTACTTTGTTCAAATGGTGGATTATATTGGATGACTTTTCAAATATTTAACCAACCTGTATTCCTGGGATAAATCTGAGTTGGTCATGGCATATTATCCTTTTTATGTAGTTTTGGATTGTTTGCTAAAATTTTATTCAGAATTTGTGTTCATGAAAGATATTAGCCTGTAGTGGCCTTTTCTTATAACATCTCTGTCCTATTTAGAATCCAAGTGATGCTAATCTCATGGAATGAGTTGGATGCTTCCCATTTTCTGGAATAATGTGTAGAATTATTATTATCCTTTTTTTTTTCTTGTCCATCTGGGGCTTGGAAGTTTCTTTGCATCTTCACTTTTTTTTTAATTAATTATTTTAAAATTAAACTTACTGGGTTGACAATTGATTAACAGGTTCATACAGGTTTCAAGTGTACATTTCCATGATACATGATCTATATATTGCATTGTGGCCCACCACTCACTCTGGCTAGAGATTTATCAAGTGTCTTGATCTCTAAGAATTAGCTTTTATTTCTGTTTTCCATTTCATTGGTTCCTGCTCTGATTTTTATTCGTTCCTTCTGCTTACTTTGGATTCAATTTGTTTTTAAATAGACTATCTTTTAGAGCATTTTTGGTTCACAGCAATATGGAGCAGAAGCTGCAGAGATTTCCATGTACCTTTTTCCCCTATTTTCTGAAAGTGAAATGTACAAAGATCATTTATTTGAGACTTTTCTCCTTTTCCAATACAGGCATTTAATACTATAGATTTTTCCATAAGTACTGCTTTTGCTAAGGCCCTGCTGAAGAGGATCTTTTCTTTTCCGTCAGTAACTTAAAGCAGTCATTTTTTTGTCTGCTAAAATAAGAATTATAAAGTCAGTGTCTGCAGGGATAAAGGATAAAGTTTAAACACAACAGCTCCATTTTGTATGCATTTTGCATGCTTGTACTAAGTAGGGAAGGAAACTGTCAGATATTTTTTCACAAAGTTATCCTATTGATTGCACACTGCAAGTACTGTATTTCTTTGCTTTGATTCACTGAAAAGACCTATCCAGCTAATATCAGTAATGGAAAGGAAGTGTTAATAATGAAAAATAATGAAAATTAAACTACTTCTGTCTGTGAATCATTTAAGCAATATCTATCTTTAGAGTCTCACATTTCTGCAGTTGTGAATAAAGACTAAGGTGGTACAACAAATTGCTGTTATTATTTAAATTTGTTTCTAAATATAAAGTATTATTACATTGAATAATTTGTTTATATTTCCCCTGTTAGGTAGAAACAAGTTTGGATAGTCTTTTAAAACCAGTATAAGTCAACATCAGGGATCCACAGAAAGCAGTTAATCTTTTACGTGTTACCCTGTGTCAGGTACTGTGTTACATACTTTGCAAGAATTATCTCCTTTAATGATGCACTAAAACCCTGTGAGATATAAGTATTTTCATTCCCAATTTACAGATAAGGAAACAGATTTAGAAAATACTTTGAGGTCCCACAACTAAGTGGTAGAGTTGGAGTTAACTGGAAGTAATCCAGTCTCCAGTGATCTTAAGCATGTAATAGACTGTGTCCATATAGAGGATGTTTGAAAGAAAAGCTCATAATAGCTATAAAATGAGTTCTGAATATCTCAGTTCAGGATATGGCTTGATGAGTTGACTAAACCAAACTAGGTGAATAATACTATAGTTAAGAAAATAAATTCTTTCAGACATTTTGCTACTCTGTAAAGTCTGAATTTTCCTTAAGATAAAAAGAGGCCCAGCCAGTATGGCCCAGTTGGTGGAGCATTGTCCCATGCACCAGGAGGTAACCAGTTCGGCGCCCTGTCAGGGCCTATGCCCAGGTTTTGGGCTCAATTCCCAGTAGGGGATGTGGAGGAAGCAGCTAATCGATGTTGCTCTCCTCCCTTCCTCTCTCTAAAATCAATAAAAACATATTTTTAAAAGGGGAGGAGGGCGAATACTGAATTGGAGGCAGTGTGGTAGTTTTGGGGGTTTAGATCACTATTACTAACTGAGCCACATTAAAAAGTTATTTAACCTCTTTCAGCTTTAAACTTTTCATAAGTTAGGTGGAGATTTTCTCCTTTTAGAATTATTTAAAAATTAGAGATAATGTGTGTAGCACAGTGCCAAACCTGTAGTAGCTGGCAGAGAAGGTAATTTTATTTATTAGTGTTAGAATCTCTGTTAATCCTCAGTGAATGAAAACTATTTTTGAGGCCTTTAGTTCATCTTCTGATACTACCAACCCCTGACCATCACCAAGATCGTCATATTCCTTCTGAAAAGTATTCATGTAGCACTGAGTTCCTTTCCTTCATAGCAGTTATATTTTGAAATACATTTAAACGTGATTACACTAGATGGTAAGCTCTGTGCAATCAGAAGTCACGTCTGATTTCGCTCACCATTGTCTCCTGTGTACAGTGCTTACCATACAATTGGACTTGAGTAAATGTTGAATGAGTGAATGAAATGAATTCTTAATAGCTAATACTGATTACCTTGTGATAATGGCCGACGCCATCAAAGTAGTGATGCTTTTTCTTTGAAGAATTAAAATACATGTCATGTGATATGTATAAAAAAGTCAGTATTTGAACTCATCAGTTTCGTGTGGCTACCTCTTGACGTTATGCTGATTGAATTTCTTAGAAATGGAGCACTGTATATTCATTACATTTAGCATTATTGCTTGTTTTTAGCTTGACTAATCATGGTTTGAATTACTATCAAACTCTGTGCAGAATTTCAAGTTTTTGGTTACTTCACTTTGCAAGAAATGCAAATATTTCATGAAATTCTTAGAGCTTTACGAAAGTAAAAATATCAAGCACCTTCCTCCTTCAATCTACCGTCCACATAAATACTGTTTCCTTTGGCTTCTTTTAAAGGGAGAAGATGTCAACCGGACTCTAGAAGGTGGAAGGAAGCCTCTTCATTATGCGGCAGATTGTGGGCAGCTTGAAATCCTGGAGTTTCTGCTGCTGAAAGGAGCAGATATTAATGTATGTGAGGAACATTGTCATTCTAGAAAAAATTCCTGTTGTATGCTTTGGGTAATTATTTTATGTAGATGTATAAAGTAGTTCTTGTGGAAACCTCATTTTAAATAATACAGTCTGAAATTATATCATAATTTCTGTAACTTAGAAATGTGTAGTTTGGATTTTAAACAATAAGCAAACAAAACGACTTTCAAGCTGAGGATGTTTCCCCTTGGCTGCTGCTTTTCAAGTTCTAATGCAACTTGAGAGTTGCACCACCTGTAGGTAGCAAATGCTATCTGCCAGTGGACCATAGGACCCTGCAGTCATGGTAAATATAGTGCATTTTTTGACAGAGGTCAGTAAGCAAGTGGTCAGACAGAAGCAGCCATTTCCCGACTCTTTCCTTCTGTGCTTTCTGCATTTCAGAGTTTTAGAAAAATGTTTAAGTAACTGTGACAGCAAGTGAGATGAACTTCTCACATTTCAGGGGACACTAAGTCACTTGGCTGAGCTGTGGCAATCTTTTCATTGGCTATGTTCTTCCCTTCACCTCAATGGCATTTCTATATTAGTGGGGAGTGAGGCTCAGAGAGATTATACCTAGTCACACAGTAAGTGGCAGAGCCAAGGTTTGAGCTGGAGTCAAAGCCTCTGCTCCCTCTACTTCACTTTGTAGACTCCCAAAGAGAAACCTTGCTTGGGCCTCTAGAGCAGCGGTCGCCAACCTTTCGGACCTCACGGATCACCAGTGGTTCGCGGACTACCGGTTGGCAACTACTGCTCTAGAGGGCAGCTCTCCAGAGGCTAGAAATGTGTACCTATACAGAGATTTTGGATAGAAAGGTAAATAGGTAAACATTGACTTTAAAATATTCACAAGTGTTTCCTAATTCCATCTAGAAAGAAGAAATGAAAAATGGATAAGGTGGTTTTATCTCTTTATTTAATATTTCACAGGCTCCAGATAAACATCATATTACTCCCCTTCTGTCTGCTGTCTATGAAGGTCACGTTTCCTGTGTGAAATTGCTTCTGTCCAAGGTGAGGTCAATTGCTACTTTTTATTGCCTTTCCACTTCTGTGTGACTGTTTCAGCTAAGTACTTGGTTAATTTATTTGTTTGGCCTCAGGGACAGAAAACTAGTAATATCTAAAATTGAGGTCTAGAATATTATAGCCCAAAATAACTGGTCCACAAACTGTTACTAGTTGGTAATAGGTAAGAACCTTGGGCTACAATATAAAACAACAGTCTCCATAATCAAGAATAGTTGTTGAATAGTTGCTGTGACCAGCTCTGGCATGGTAGCTCTGTTAAAGTATCATCCCGATGTGCCAAAGTTGGGCACATATAAGAATCAGTCAATGAATGCATGAATAAGTAGAACAGAAAATCGATGTCTCTCTCTAAAATCAAATAAATAGTTTGCTGGGGGGGGGGGGGGGAATTATCTGAAATAAGCATTATAGTTAATGATACAGAAAATGTTGTGGACTAGTAACTGTTTACAGATCACACCTTGAGTGGCCCTGGTTTAAAATTTGTAAACTTCTTTTTCTGTAGTACGTACTGAGAAGAATACATACTGGGAAGAGTATTAGAGGCAGTTTGCTCTAAAGCAGTGGTTCTCAACCTTCCTAATGCCGCGACCCTTTAATACAGTTCCTCATGTTGTGGTGACCCCCCAACCATAAAGTTATTTTCGTTGCTACTTCATAACTGTAATTTTGCTACTGTTATGAATTAGATGCTCTCTAAGTCATCTGGTTTGTTGATGTTACTTAGATCATGGTAAATCTGGAGTTTTCCAGTGTTCTGTCTTTGTTATTATAAATTGTTAGATGGAGTTCCAAACCCAGCCTCAGGAATTAATGCACCAGTTGCAACCATTTAGCTGTATTAGGATCTGCAAATATTGGGAGACAAATCTTAATAAAATAAGAAATCTTAATAAAAATAAGGCACCAGTATTAATCGCAAGCTTATTTTATGGCTATACTCTAGAAAATGTTATTTATAACATTTCATTTGGTATTTTAAAATAAAGCCCTGCTGAAAGAAATAGAAATCAAATGAGTAAAAGCATTTTGTCACCATACCCGGTACATTCGTGTTTAATAAATAAGCTTTTATTATAACTAAGACTGAAGAGGATTTTATGCTTCAGTAAAATTGGGAAAGAAGGTAGCACATTTGTCTTGTAATACTTTGAGAACTTTTAAAGATTCTGAAAGTAGTTAATTCAGGTCCTTGAAAACTCAGGGTTTTTACCCATAGCTTCACGTTAAACACAGTTACTGGATTTGTTTAAATGTGTAGTGGTTGTTTTATGAGTTTTGGGGGAATTTTGGCAAATATCAACAGTAATTTTTAGCTACTACACACATACTAATTCTCTTAAAGCCAAATGGAACTATTTCTTGCCACTAATAGATTCAGAATCTGTGGTAGGATATGCTCACAAAGATTTCTAGTCACTGTCTTTCTCCTTCCTATCTATTCCTTCCCCCATATTCATGAAAAGATTAAAATATTCATGAAAAGATTAAAAAGTACCTTTGTAAACCACTAGATAATTTCATCCCTAGGGGATTATTTTTGCTTACCATTGTCATAGGCTACAAATATTGATGTACAGTTTATGAAAGATACATATAATTTCCCATATTGTATTAGTTAGGACTCTTTGTATTGCAAGTTACTAACCCCAGCTCAGATAGGCTTAAGGAGATCTTGTTGATGCATATAATTCTACAGTTGAGGCACTGCCTGACCCTGTGCTTAAGCCATGGGATCAGGATCTGATTTCTTTTTTACCTGTAAGCTCGCTTCCTCAAAATGGGCTTTATTACCCTGGCCTCAACTTATCTGCTAAGTGTATAGTAAAAGAAACAGTTAACAAGACTGTTGTATATTTGAAAGTTTTAGTTGCTAAGAGGGTAAATCTTAAAAGTTGCCATCACACACAAAATTTGTAAAGATGAGAAGTAATGGATGTGAAATAACTAAACTTACTCTGATCATCATTTCACAATATTTACAAATATAAAATTAAACTAATATAGTTGTTACATGTCTTTAACTCAGTTAAAAATAAATAAATTCATAAGTCAGAATAAAAACAAAAAGAAATTACCTGTTTCCATGATGTTTTTCTGCCCCGTCAGGGGTGAAATTGTCTGAAAATAAAAACCTCCGTGGGATCATTTTTAGCTTAGGTCCTTAGGCTCTGGTCATTTACTAAATGAGATGCCCCTAAACATGCTCAAACTATTTCTTTCTGATATTCCTCTCCTTCCTGTGGGACAAACAAAATAAGACATAATTATTCTTATGCTAGAGAGGACCCGAACCATTCATTGTTCTCTATCCCTTATTGCCAAAATATGTTCTAAGTCATTGTTAAAAGGAAAGCTTGATTTGTATGAAGGCAATATGTTATCCCAGAAGGATCGCTATAAATATGTACTCCGTTGCTAAATTATTGGTAGTAAGTTGAGGTATCTTTTAACTAGCTTATATTTTTTTCTTTTACTTGGTGCCTGCAATTTTGTTCTTTAGCATGTGTTTGATCCTTGATTTTTGTAGCTAAGTCAGGGACATCAAAGATGGCTCTATTGATAGATCAATTTTAACCTTGTAGAGCTGTTTTTTGTTTTAGATGACATTTTTTAACCTTTATAAAAGCAGCCTAGTAACATTTAGTTCTGCTTTCTCAAAATTTATTGCTTTCATTTTATTATTGCATAAGCTTCTTTAATGGATACCCTATAGTTTTGTTAACCAATATATTTTTTTAGAAATTCATACTCTAAAAAATCCATAGTTGCTAAAATGAAGCTGTTTCAGCGTCTTAACATTAAAATCAATGTTTATATTATAAAATCCAGTTTATTCTTTTTATCAAAAATAGAATACTTATGTATTATAAATTCATTTAAAAAGTATTTAGTTTAAGAAGTTTACCAGATTCACCAACATTCTTAGTATATTATTCAGGTGGTATGTGAGTAGCATGGGGGGAGCCAAAACAATAAACAGAAATTTAAGAACTCAGTATGATTACAACTAGTGGGGGACGGGGAGAAAAATCACAAAAACAAAAAGAAGATTGCTAGAATATTTGAAATTAAACTATGTAATACTTACTGGGCTATTTTTAAAATTTAATGCAGTGGAAAATGGAATTTATGACACAAGAATGTAAAACATTTAATTCTTGATTATCCATATAGCAAAAGAAGAAACTAACATCTATGTAATATTTTTTAAGCACTTCGTGTATATAATCTCCTTTATTTTTTATCAATCCAAATACATAGGTATATTCATCTCCATTTTATGGATAAGGAAACTATTTTTCTCAGGGAGGTTAATTACTGTCAGAAACAGTTATGAGAAATTGAACATGTGTAATTTGGGCTGATTTTTAATTGGTGAGCTAGTAAAGTAGAGAACAACATATGTGGGACTTCCACTTCAAGGTGTGAGCACATGCCAGTGTATCCTTTCCCTCCCAACCACAGAAAAGATGTTTTTAAAATGAATGAATCAATATTTGGTTTGAACCATAAGAAGGGGTTTTAGATAAGAAGTTATAATGAATCCTTGAGAAACAGAAAGCAGGCGGGATAGGGTTATAGAAAGCATTTCCTAACACGAGCAAGAGGATATTTGTTACAAAAGGTAGAATCTGATCCAAGGCTGCTCCAAATCCAATAGTGGTTAGTGCCCCTGAGCAACAAACAAGTGAAGGAGCTAGTTGCACTTCAGGCAGAAACAAAATAAACCCAGAGGGAAAGGTGAGACGCAAGAAGGGTCATAGGCAAATTAGTATGTGAATAAGTCTAAACAAATATTAAAATGCAAAACACTAAAGTGTTTTTAAATAAGCTAAGACTACAGAATTGTTAAATAATGTATAAGATGGAAGCAGGATGATCAAAGTTCCTGGTACTTTCACCAAATCCGGAGTACGTGAAAAACATTAATAAAACTAGTGAGAAGAGAAAAGGGAAAGGAGACAGATGAAACAAGTAAAAATACAGGCTCGAGAAGCATCCTGGGAAATTTAGCAGTAGCAGAGGAGGAAGAAACCCAAGTTGGAGTATGAAACAGGCAGAGAAGTGACAACCGAACAGCACAGCAGTCAGTAAAAAGGCCAAGCAGCTTGTAAGTAGAGTGTAAGCACATGTCATTTTGAATTATAATTATAAGCTCAATAAGCTTCCTTTTTTCCACCCTAGAAAATCTTAACTGGGAAGTTTTTGCAGTAAAAGGAAAACTTAAAAGGCGGTATAAAATACTCTGTAGTTCAGAAGTTGCAGACTTTTTTTTAGAGCGTTAGGCTCAATCTTGCAACCATATGGTTTCTGTCATAAGTTTGACACTGTAGCTCTAAAGCTGCCATAGACAATACAGAAATGAATGGGCTTGGCTGCATTCCAGTAAAACTTTACTTACAAAAACAAACATCTGGGCCATAGCTTGCTGACCCCTCTTCTAGCTCAGTTACTTTGCATTTCACAACTTTAACCCTCAGTGGTAAAAATGTGTATCGTTCTGGATGCTTTTACTAGACTATGCTAGTGCATATTTGTTGAAAATTTTTATTATCAATTAATGTAGCCAAACAAGATATGGAATTTTCATTGTTAATTACTGAACTGGTCTTGGTTAAAACCTGAGATACCTGAGTAATAGAAGGTTTGCATGATTACATTATTTCAAAGAAAGTTAATCATAAAATGCTACTCTTGAACTATGATATTAGCCAGTGGACTTTTATAAGTCCAAAATTCATTTTATTTTTCACAGCTACATATATCATTTGATATCACAATCTAGTTTCCATGGTTAAAGAGATCATTCCTAAGAGAAATAATAGTAGTCCCTGTAGCATTTAATATATTACCATGTTAGGCATTTTCTGTAGTATTTATATCAAAATTTCTATAATACTAAAATTCCTTATAAATTATGTAATGCCTTGTAATTTATATAATGGGTAATAAAGGATTTTAAGAAGTCAAGTATCCTTGTTCCCTAAGGGGGAAAACCATTTCTAAATAATTCACTGCAGCATATTGTGGGGAAAGGAGAAATATTTAAATGTTTACTTCTGTTATTACTGTTTTAGAGATGTTAAGTTTGCTACATGCTACAATTTAGAATTTAGACAGATAAGCTATGTTTAGTGTGTTTATATTCCATCCTTTATAAAGTACATACCACTCTCTATATAAGAACAAGAATTCTTTTAAATCAGTGGTTCTCAACCTTCCTAATGCCGCGACCCTTTAATACAGTTCCTCATGTCGTGGTGACCCCCAACCATAAAATTATTTTCGTTGCTACTTCATAACTGTAATTTTACTACTGTTATGAATCGTAATGTAAACATCTGATATGCAGGATGTATTTTCATTGTTACAAATTGAACATAATTAAAGCATAGTGATTAATCACAAAAACAATATGTAGTTATATATGTGTTTTCCGATGGTCTTAGGCGACCCCCAGGTTGAGAACCGCTGTTTTAAATAGAAAGGAATGAAAGAATCAAAATCTCATGAATTGAAATTTTCGTTTTAAAACATTATAATTTGTTTTACTCTTAAATTTTTTAAAAATGACAGCATATTAACTTATAAATTGTCATTTGTTATATACAACAGGAAAGTCCAAAGGAAAACTTTGCTTTTTTTGTTTTCCATTCTTTCCGTTTCACACTTTGTCAAAGAATTAGAAAGTCTCTCCTGTAACCTTACAACAACTATATATATATATATATATAGATATATATATCACCACTGATTAGTTTTTTTAATTTTTTTCTTTATTGATTAAGGTGTTGCATATGTGTCCTTATCCCCCCCATTTCCCCCTCACCCTCCTGGTGTCTGTGTCCTTTGGTTGATCTCTCCCCCTTACCGCCACCCTCTCCTACCTTCCCTCTGAGGTTTGAGCATCTGATCGATGCTTCTCTGTCTCTGAATCTGTTTTTGTTCATCAGTTTATGTTGTTCATTATATTCTACAAATGAGTGAGATCATGTGATATTTATCTTTCTCTGACTGACTTATTTTGCTTAGCATAATGCTTTCCAGCTCCATCCATGCTGTTGCAAATGGTAGGAGATCCTTCCTTTTTATAGCAGCATAGTATTCCATTGTGTAGATGTACCACAGTTTTTTAATCCACTCATCTGCTGATGGGCACTTAGGCTGTTTCCAAATCTTAGCTATTGTAAATTGTGCTGCTATGAACATAGGGGTACATATATCCTTTCTGATTGGTGTTTCTAGTTTCTTGGGATATAGTCCTGGAAGTGGGATCACTGGATCAAATGGGAGTTCCATTTTTAGTTTTTAGAGGAAAGTCCATACTGTTCTCCACAGTTGACCACTGATTATTGAACATTTATTTTATTGACTCATAGCTAGTTCAGATCACTCTTAGTTATCTGTTCCTGCTTTGGAGATAAATGAGAGAAATACAGAACAAAAGTTTACTCAGTGCCTTTCTTTTACAATAAGTCAAAATGTTTACATCTTATATACAATTGCTATAGAGTAAGGGTGGGGAACCTCTTTTCTGCCCAGGGCCATTTGGATATTTATAAGATCACTCATGAGCCATACAAAGTTATCAACTTCAGAATTAACCTGCTCTATTTAGTCAAACATTTAATTAACTCCTAATTCCTTGGCAGGGCCAGGCCAAATAATTTTGCAGAACTTATACGGCCTGCAGGCCAGGCATTCCCAATCCCTGCTATAGAGTAAAAAATACTAAAAGTCTGTTAAGAAAACGTAGAAAAATACCTTATCTGATAGCATTCATGTTTTGTTCAATATTTTATCTGTGCTACATTAAAAAAACTTCATACAACCATTTAATGATAATACATGAATACCCCTCTCAAATACCACCAGCATTATCAAATCCTCAAAGTGGCATTGGTGCAGATTTTGCTGTTTGAATTGAGAATCAAATGTAATACTGTTCGGGTCAAGATGGCAGAGTAGGTAAACTCTGTACTCACCTCCTCCCATGACCACATCAAAATTACAACTAAATTTTAGAATGTCTATCATTGAGAACCACCTGAAGACTAGCTAAACAGAAGCCCTATAATGAGGGATGTAAGGAAGAAGCCATGTAGATACTGGTAGGAGGGGTAGAGACAGAACAAGCAGGTGCCACACCCTTCGTGTGGGGGTTAAGAATTGGGTGTGTATCTGTGCTGCAGAGGTCCCTCCTGAGGAACAGGGATCCCAGCCCTAGCCTGGGGCACCAGTGCTGGGAAGAGGAGCCCCATGACATCTGGATGTGAAAACCAGCAGGGATTGCATATCACAGTGATATGGAGGGCTACTAGAGTCCCAAGTATTTTTCCTCTTGAGGGACCCATGCAAAGATTTGGTGGCTCACAAATTTACCCTAAGCTTGCAAGGGTAGCAGTTCAAAAAGCACCAGAGATATATGGAGGAAAACTGAATTGACTCAGCTCATATCGTGGGGCCCACCAAAGGGTCTCAAGCCTAGCACCTCAGCAGACAGCATAGCCTTTCCCAAGGACCTCCAAGCACAAGCAGCAGCCTTCTTCAGATTACTTTGTAGCTCCTACTGGTCACCCTAAGCTGGTCACAAACAGCAGTTGACCTTGACCTGCACCAGAGCTCTTCCTAAGAGGCTCTAGAAACAACACACCCAGTAACTGGCTTTAGACGACACCACCCAGCCACCTCCACATCCACACACATGAAAGGCAGATTTGGCTGGCACCAGAACCCCAGTAAAGCCTCCCGCTCCATGGGAGTAGCCCCCAGACAACAGCTTGTCTGCTGTAGTCACCAACCGCCCTCACAGCCAGTCACCCTGAGAGCCAATCCCACTCACTGATGTGCCTACAGAAATCAAGGCTCAACTACATCAGAATGGTGCACACACCCACATAAGGGATGCCCTGAAGCAACTGCCTCGAGTGAGCAGGGAGACTGTGCCACTGGGCCTCATAGGACACCTGCTAAGATGAGTAGAATAAGCATATCTACCTAATACATAGAAACAACACAGGGAGTCAGACCAAATGAGGAGACAAACATGTCCCAAATGAAAATACAGAACAAGCCCTAACCGGTTTGGCTCAGTGGATAGAGCGTCGGCCTGGAGACTGAAAGGTCCCAGGTTTGATTCTGGTCAAGGGCATGTACCTTGGTTGCGGGAACATCCCCAGTAGGGGGTGTGCAGGACGCAGCTGGTCGATGTTTCTCTCTCATCGATGTTTCTAACTCTCTATCCCTCTCCCTTCCTCTCTGTAAAAATAAATAAAATATATTAAAAAAAAATACAGAACAAGACTTCAAAAAAGAACAAATGGAGACAAGCAATCTACCGGATACAAAGTTCCAAACACTGATTATAAGGATGCTCAATGAACTCAGGGGAAGAATACATGAACTCAGAATTTCAACAAAGATTAAAAAAACCACGTATAAATGAAGAATACAATAACTGAAGACTACATTAGAGGGAATTCAAGTGCAGAGAATTCTAAATAAGAGGAACCCAAAAAGGCCCGTACCAATACACATTAATTAAAATATCAAAGATTAAAGACAGATAATTTAAAGGAACAAAAGAAAAGTGTTTAGTTATATACAAGGGAGCTCCCATAATACTGTCAGGTGATTTTGCAACAGAAACATTTAGGCCAGGAGAGATTGGCATGAAACATTCAAAATAATGTAAAGCAAAGACCTACAACCAAGATTACCCAGCAAGGCTATCTATCATTTAAAGTCAACAGAGAGTTACAGTTTCTTAGACAAGAAATGTAAAGAAATTAATCACACTTAACTAGCATTACAAGAAATGCTAAAGGGACTTATTTAAATAAAAAAGATTAAAAATATAAGAAAATATAGAAATAAAAATACTTTCACTGACCAAGGCAAATAGTAAAAATCAGTGGCTCAACCAACTACAGTACAAAGGTTAAAAGGCAAAAGTCGGAAAATTACGTAATTACAACAGTAAATTAAGAAATACAAACACAAAATAAGTAAATAATGACAAAAATATATGGAGCGGGTAAGTAAAAATGTGTTTGAACTAAGCGGCCATCAAGTTAAAATAGACTTCTAAAAACATAGTTTGATAAATACGAAGTGCATGGTAACCACAAACCAAAAACCTATAAGAAATTTATAAGAATAAAGAGAAAGGAGTCCAAACACTACACTAGAAAGTCATCAACATACACGAAAATAGGGAACACAAAACTACACAATCAGAAAACAATTAAGTGGCAATAAAGTACATACCTATCAATTATCTTTAATGGAAATTGATTTTTTTAATGAAAGTTCATGAGCTGCCTACAAGAGACCCACTTCAGATTGAAAGACATACAGACTGAAAGTGAAGGGATAGAAAAGGACTTACCATGCAAAATGAAAAGAAAAAATAGCTGAGAAAGTAATACTTGTATTAAAGACAAAATAGACTTTAAAACAAGGGCTATCACAAGAGACAGGCATTTTGTATTGATAAAGGGGTTAATCTAAAGAGGATCAACTCTCATTAACATTACACACCCAGTGTAGGAGCACCTAAATATATAAAATAAATATTGAAAGACATAAAGGAGAAATATATGTATTATAGTAATAAGGGATTTTACCACCCCATTGACATCAATGGATAGGTCATCCAGACAGAAAATCAAGGGAACAGCGGTGTTAATGACATATTAGATAAGAATGACTTAATTGATATTTTTAGGACATTTCACCTAAAAGCCTCTGAATATACATTCTTTTCAAGTGCACATGGAACATTTTCCAGGATAAATCACATTAGGCCAGAAAACAAGTCTCAGTTTAAGAATATTGGAATCATACCAAGCATCTTCTCCAATCACAATGATATGAAACTAGAACTCAATTACAAGAAGAAAACTGAAAGACACAATGACGTGGAGGCTAAACAACATGTCACTGAACAATGAATGGGTTAATGAGACAAGGAAGAACTGTTTTCAGTTCTTGAGAAAAATGAAAACACAATGACCCCAAAGCTGTGGGACACAGTGAAAGCAGTTATAACAGGGAAATTTAGTAATGTAGGCCTACCTCAAGAAACAACAAAAATCTCAAATAGACTATTTAACCTTACACCTTACAAAATTAGGAAAAAAAACAACAAAGTGAGAAGTAAGGAAATAATAAAAATCAGAACAAACAAAATGGAGGCAAAAAAAAAATAGAAAAGATTAATGGAACTAACCTGGTTCTTTGAAAATATAAGCAAAATTGGTAAAATTTTAGCCAGATTCATTAAGAAGAAAAAAGGAATGCCCAAATAGAATCAGAAATGAAAGACATGACAACCAACACCATGATATACAAAGCATTATAAGGAAATGCTACAATTCTATGCCTATAAATTAGACCAGTGGTCGCCAACTGGTGGTCCGTGAGGTCTGAAAGGTTGGCGATCGCTGAATTAGACAACATGACAGAAATTGATAAATTCCCAGAAATATACATACTTTCAGAAAGAAACATAAATCAGGAAGAGACATTCTGAACAGACCAATAACTGCTAACAAAATTGAGTTTGTTATTAAAAAACTCCCAACAAACAAAAGTGCTAGGTCAGATGGCTTTGACTTTTACCAAACATTCAAAGAAGACTTAACACCTATTCTGCCCATTCTACTACAAAAATTTGAAGAGGGAAGACTCCAAATTTATGTTACAAGGCCAGCCTTAACTTGATACCAAAACCAGACAAAGACACTACAAAAAAAGAAAATTATAGGCCAATATCCCTGATGAACATAGATGTAAAAATACTCAACAAAATATTAGCAAACTGAATTCCTCAATACATTAAAAAGATAGTACACCATTATCAAGTAGGATTTAATCAAGGTTGGTTCAATATCCACAAAACTATTAACATGATACATAACATAAACAAATGAAGGATGAAAATCATATCCATAGATACAGAAAAAGCATTTGACAACATCCAGCATTGATTTATGATAAAAACCTGTCAGCAAAGTGGGGATAGAAGGAATATACTTCAACATTATAAAGGACATATATGAAAAACCCACAGCTAACATAATACTTAATGGTGAAAAGCTAAAGTGTTTTCCTTGTCAGGAACAAGATAAGGATGTTCATTTTCACTATTTACATTCAACTTGGTATTGGAAGTCCTAGCCACAATAAACAGACAAGAAAAAGAAAATACATTCACATTGGAAGAGAAGAAAAACCAATTATTTGCAGATTATATAATTCTATACAGAGAGAACCCTAAAGAATCCAAACATAAAAACTGTTAGAACTCTCTCTCTCTTCATTCTTCCCTTCCACTCTTTCTAAATATCAATGGGAAAAATATCCTCAGGTGAGGAATAATAATAATTTTTAAAAAAAACTATTAGAACTAATAAATGAATTCAGTAAAGTAGAATACAAAATTAATGTTCAGAAATTGGTTGCATTTTTATACACCGATAACAGACTATCAGAAAGAGAAACTAAGAAAGCAATCCCACTTACGATTGCATTAAAGAATAAAATACCTAGGAATAAATTTTACCAAGGAGTTGAAAGAATTGTACTCAGAAAACTGTAGGACTGAAGAAAGCAATTGAAGGGGATACAAGTAAATGGAAGCAAATACCGTGCTCTTGCATCGTTAAAATATCCGTACTACCCAAAGCAATATACAGATTCAATGCAATCCCCATCAAAATACCAATGACATTATTCAAATAGCTAAAACAAATAATCCTAGAATGTATATGGAACCACAAAAGACCTCAAATAGTCAAAGCAATGGAGAAAGAACAAAGTTGGAGGGATCACACTACCTGATAGCAAACTATACTACTAGTACAAGGCTATAGTCATTAAAACAGCATGGTGCTGGCATAAAAACAAACAGATCAATGAAATAGAATAGAGAGCCCAGAAAAAAACCCACACCTATATTGTCAATGGATCTATGACAAAGGCAAAGATGTCGAATGGAATAAAGACAGTCTCTTCATTAAGTGGTGTTGGAAAAATTGGACAGACACAAAAATATGACACTGGATCATTTTCTTGCCATATACAAGAATGAAAAAGTGAATTGAAGACAAATTTAAGACTCAAAACCATAAAACTCCATAGAAGAAAACATAGGCAATAAATTCTTAACATTGCCCTTAGGAATAATGTGTTGGATATGTCTCCTTTGGCAAGAAAAAATAATCAAATGGGACTACATCAAATTAAAAAGCTTTTGCACAACAAGGAAACTATTCATCTAGTTCTATGAAAAAATGTTCCCAGGAGTCCACACAATGGGACAAATGATTCCTCAAAATGAAATTAGGATGCAGTTACCAAAAGAAGGGAAATGAACTCTGGAAGCTGAAAAAGCAACATATGTTCACTGTAATATTTAACTTTGTGTTAATGAGGATTATAGTACAGTGCTAATTATAAAAACTATCAAAATGAATTTGTTTTGAATACAGTGATCGAAATTATTGTCATTTAACCTATATTGGAGGATTTACCACATTGAAGTTCTTACAGGTTTCTCTCCCACTTAGCAATGAGTTCCATGTGTTCCATAAAGCAGTTAAATTAAGTTAGAAAATGAGGAAATGGAGACTTTTAAGATCACATCGAAGAGGACTTTGTAATAATCTCACACTTCCTAGAATCTGTCGTCATCTCCTTCCTGATTTACCTAATCATTTTGTACTTACTCATCAAGACTCAGGGCAGGCATTGCCTCATCCAGAAAGACTTTCTTTGTCACACCCTCTGTCACATCCCATTCTGCGTTACAGGCCATTCATCATGGTGCATAACGCCATTATTGTTCTCATCCCACTGATTCATACTGGTTGATTGGTCTGTCTCCCACACCAGCCAGGCTGGCAAATTGTCTTGTTTTTCTTTGATTCTCCAGTCCCTTACAATGTCTACACATCAAACATTCAGTAAATATTTGTTGAGTGATTGAATAGATTTGCCAGGGAAAGGGGGTAAGACATTCCATTTGGGAACTAGCATGTATAAAGGTGTGGCACATGGTATGTTCAGAAATGGTGAGAAATTCCATAGGATTGAAGCATAGAAAGATTAATGGGAGAAGAGCCTGCTGAGTTAGACTAGAGTTGGTCTTTAAAGGACCACCTATGCCAAGTTTAGTCAGCTCTGTAGGCTAGGCCTTAGGAACAAATAATGAGATTTGGCAAGGATGCTAGAGACTAATTGGTGACTGAATCCTGGTTGGGTGGAGCTAGCAGAGAGAACCCTCAATGGGGGAATAATGCTGTCTCTGGTAGTTAAAGAGGCTCAGGGAGCAAATTCACCTACCATGCACTAGGCACTTTCCTAGACACTGGGGACACGGTTCCTGCTCCCATGGAACTTTTATCCTAGTAAAGAAGACAGATTTAAAACAGTGGGTGGACACAAAGGTATAGGTCCACATTCTCAAACCTAAAATACTGTGTTGCAACGAAATGGTCCAGAACAGCAGCCTCCAGAAGCACTGAGGCAAGCTGGAGAGCATTTCATCCCGTGTGCGTCACAGAGCCCCTTTCCTAGCCATGTCCCAGCCACTCACTGCTAAGTGTTTATAAGAATAATGATCAGTATTACACGTGTTCTTTAGGACCCTGTCTAAAATAAAAGTTTTATGAGTCCCAGATTTTTAGAAATAATGTGTGTAACACTTAGGTCTACTCCAAAAAGTTGCAAAGAGGGGAAAGATAATTTCGTCGCCATGATACTTTCTTTTTTAGCAAAAGAGATTTTACACTACACCTAGGGGTATTAATTTTTAAAGGTTAATTAATTGGGCAAATACATGCTAGTATAAATAAAAGCCAGTCGTTGCCAATGTTATTGGCAAGTTGTGTGTGTAGTTTACAATTTCTAGTGCCTGAAAAATAATCTGACATTTTTATAACTTAATCTATAACTTTGCCAAGTGTGTAGGGTTTTTTCTTCAATAGGATGAACCCTGTTTAAGTAAGAGAATTTTTTAATTGTAGGTATAAACACTAGTGGGTGCTGAGTAATCTAGTCTCGTTCCCTTCTCTCCGTTATAGGCTCATTAATGATAACGGCTTTTCCCATTCTTTTCCAGGGTGCTGATAAGACTGTGAAAGGCCCAGATGGACTAACTGCTTTTGAAGCCACTGACAACCAGGCAATCAAAGCCCTACTTCAGTGATGGATGGATGGGCTGACAGCTCTGGAAGAATGACTCTCCTGTGGCCTCACACTGCTGCCTGTCTGTCTGTCACTCTCTATCTGCCAGCTTCTTCAGCTAAATACTTTAGGAGGGGTGAGGGGAGAGAGAAATTCATAACAAATCAGACTACCAGAAAACAAAAACCAATGTTTTGGAGGAGAGGCAGAAACTACAATCAGGCTTTTACAAAGCCTCCTGATCAAGTCGGCCTCTTTTCCATTTCCAAAAATACACAGATTATACCCAAGGGAGAGCAAAGACACATACCGTAACATCTGACCTTCTCAGCTCCCTAGCTAATTCATTAATTAGATTGTGTCGAGGGTCTGATTATACGAAGACCAACTCTACATAATCGTAGCCCTAACTGTGTGAGCAGTAGTGGCTGCTGTGATGTAACTTAGGGTGCTGAGATAAGCAATTAGCTCTAGCCTTCTGCCTTAAGGTGCACTCTGGGGAATCTCCTGGTGTAGTGAAGATCGCTGCCTGTGGTTGGTGACCAAATCTTCCCTCAGTGACTTTCTGCCTTTACGCGAAAGCTCAGTGAAGGTGAGGTGGGGCACACCTAAATTGCTAGATGCCTGAACTTTGGATTTCCTCTCCCCTTTCACATGGATTTCATGTATCTTTAGGTAAAACTGACTAGTTTTATTTATAAAATCTTAAATTTTGGAAGTCTATAGGAGAAACCATTCCAGTATGCATAAATTTTTCTCCTCTAGATTCAAATACTTATATAACATTGAAACACTTTTAAACTTTGCTGGTAGTAAAAGGGGATGTAAAACTAGAATCATAGCCATAAGCCTGTTAGTATCATACAAAGAGAGAACAGTTGTCTTCGTACCTATAGTTTTCTTCATTTGCTATTTGAATGGATTGGCCCCGGTTATGTGTGGAGAACAAGGAACATTGTTGGAATGTCTCTTTGACCCATCTTGAATGCTGATTACTTATTGCACCAAAGCTATCACTGGGGTGAGATTTACTATTTGGACAAATTTAACCCCCATCTCTTCAAAAACATGCTTGTTACCGGCTCCCCAGCTGTTTGTTGATAAACTTCTGCTGAACATAGGCCAGCCCACCTGCACAGCATATTCTTTATTCTTTTCTAAATCATGCATTATATAAAGCGTGACACTTTCAAGATGTACTCTTTGCCCTTAAATACAGCCCTAAAATAATTATGACCTGCAGAAAATGTTTGGACACATTTTCAAATGTTTATTTCTTGAGCAGTATGACTAATTAGAGCATATACTCTTAAATTTTGCTGTTGTGCATTTAAAATACTAAGATTCCTTTGACCTGCCACCCATTTAAGCTTTCTAAAAATATTAGGATTTTTCCTTAGCCATGTCATGCAATAACTAAATGTACCTCAAATTTTTAAAAATGGGGGGTTAGGGACTAGTATTCAGATTGTGGATAATAAAGAATTATGGATGGTTTTTTAAGGCAATGTAGCATTCGACAGCAAAGTTAAACTATCAAAGAACCGTCAGCCTGGCTAATAAGTCTTATTGATCAGTTGCTGATTGGTTGGTTAGTGTGTGGAGTGAGTGTGAGTGTGTGTGTGTGTGTGTGTGTACTTTTCCCCATGAACCCTTTTTTATCCTGTGGCTTTTTTCACTTAAAACTAGCCTAACCCTGTACATTTGGCTAATTCTGCTGCCTTAATGCAGCCTGTTAGAGTCAGTAAAAGTCAGTAATCAGTACTTTATGACCGCACTGAACTGAAACCTGGAGCCATCCTCATTGGAGATGGAGGGCACTCTATCAGTCTTTAACCATCAACAAGGTGTTTTGAAATCTTTGTTTTCACCTCTTGGCATAATGTGATCTAAAAGGCTTGGATTACCCTCTACACAGTTTTACCTTTACATCCTCAGTGTTTTGTTCTAGTTGGCTGTTGCAGAGAGTGCACTGTCCTATCATTCCTGAACCTGGTCTGCTTCCCACAGTCACCGGTGTAGACGCCAGGTGACTTTTTGTACAGTTTGCCCTGTGTTGCCTGTGATGCAGTGGAGGCTACTGCGCCTTCTTCTTTCCCAGTCTTTTTGTAAGCCCCATAATTATGAAGCAGTTGCTTGAGAAAATAACATGTAAACATAGACTAGACTGGCCAAGATGGTTTACAATTTCTTTTTTTTTTTAAACTAGGTTATTTATAATGTATTTCTGAACCACTTGGCAGAAAAATTCACAACACTTAATGTTCATATTTGAGTAAAGGAAGTTAAAACCATGTCTGCTTTTTTGGTACTACATGCATTAGTGAAAGGTTAAGTACGTGTGTTTTTTTTCTCCACTGAAGTAATATTTAACATCTCAGCAAAAACCTTGCATGTTCTGTAGTTTTGTATTAAGTCAGTCATTTCGTATGCACTATAGCAATTAAAAACAGGTGTATTAAAACACCCGAGTGTTTACTATGCTATTAGTATACTAACAAATTCTCCCTTGCAGCTTCAGACTGGTATCTATAGACTTACAGTTCAAATACAGCACCTGAGTAAACCAAGTAGTTCTTCTATGCACAGCTCACCTTCTAAACCCAGTGGGGCATGAAGGGGAGGTAGGTGGTTCAGTGTGTGGAAGCTGCAAGCAAGTAGCCCCTTTATTCATTGATTCTTTTTTCCCAAATAATGGAGTTTAAATCAGTATGTACGTGTTTGATTTTTTTTCCCCCTAACACTTCAATTAAGCTGCTGTTTTCTTCCATGAAATATTGCATACTCGATTGTGTATAAAAGCTGGTGAGAGTGCCCTCCTACATAAGCAGTTGCAGTGTTTTGCATGCAAAATTTAAAGAATTTAAATTGTCCTGATTCTATTTTGTAAATGGAGAAACAATCATATCTTTCTAAGCAGTAACAGAGGAAGACTAATGCTTTGTGCATTTTGATATATTTGAGTTCATTTTTTCCACAATGTAATACTTTTGACACAATTGGGTTTCTCATATTATCCTGGTTCATGTACATCAGAATGCTAACTAATACTGTGTTTAAGTTTTGTGTTGCAAGAACAAATGGAATAAACTTGAATTGTGCTACAGCTAACATGTTGGAAGCCATTTTTCTCCCTCAGTTACTATCGCCTCCCTTTTCCAGTCTTCTCCACAACTGAACCAGTACTTTGATCAACTTAAACATGTAATTAATCTAAATTTTCTCCCTGAATCACACTTCCAGTGGAAAGAAAAGACATAGGAACGATTTAATTCTGGCTGCTCATTGGGAAGTTTTGCTTTTGTGTCAGTCTCTTGATACAAATGGCTTTGCTATAAATGTTGGGTCCATTACAAGGGACAAGGCAACCAGTACAACCTGGGTCACCAGGGTCTAAATGTTAAAGTTGATAGATCTTTCACGTGCTCATGTAAGTTGCACCGTCCTTAAAGGGTCACCATTTTTTCCAAAACTCACTTGACCCTGAGCACTTTTATAGGGTATGTTTTTCAGTATAAATGTTCTGATTTAACATTAAACCACTTTAAACCTCAAAACTGAACATGATTGTAGGTAAAATTTGTGATTCTATTATAATCTTGTTGATACTCCAAGACTATTGTGTAGTTTATTTTGAAATGGTCCAAAAATATGTACAGATGCTAAAATACAGCAAAAGCTATCTTTCAGAACTTTCATGTGGTTGACAGAAGAGTACACACAGGTAGTATGTGTGGTAGTAGGTGGGAGTGTCCACAGAAAAGGTTATAAGCACTGAAGTTCTTGTTTTAAGAATTGAGATCTTTAAAAGTATTTAAGTCTGGCTAAATATGTGTTAAAGGGGACAGAGCCCCCTTATATAATTGAAGAGAGACCAGTATCTGCTGATGGATAGCACATCTATAGGAAAGAAAGAGTTAAGGGTGAGTTACTGCGAAATTGGTGATTAGAGAGCAGCCATCGCAGGACTTTCACACAGCACAATGTATCAGACGGTTACAAGATTTTGTTTCTTTCCTCCTGCATTGCCAGTGATTCTCAAAAGATGGTCCCTGGACTAATAATCTCACCATAAACTGAGAACTTGATCGAAATGCCCAGCCTGGTCCTACCCAAACTATGGGGCTGGGTCCAGCAGTCTGCTGTAACAAGCCCTCCAGGTGATTCTGATGTACACCCAAGTTTGAGGACCAGTGTACAGACCATAAAGGGAGAAACCAATGGTCAAAAAGCCTGTAAATAGGACATCATCAAGGCTAGCTTCCTAGAAAGTAAATGGAATCCTTTAACATGGGAGACGGTAAGACTCAGGCCAAGTCCTGAGCTCTAGACGCCCAAGAAAATCTCAAGATGATATTCAGTTATGTTCAGGACAAAAGAAGTCGGTAAGATTTAACAGTGGGTCCAAGGATTGAACACTGGTTCCCCTCACTTTTATTAGGGCTTTTTCTCTGTAGGATGTCCTCTCACCTGGCTGTGGACAGCATTTCCACAGTCAAGGGTTACAGCCCCCACGCACGGCTGAATTCCTGACATTTAGGCCCTGCCCAAGTCCGCTCCGTGAATTCCAGAGGAGGGTGAGGGGAACATCAGGAATTTGGGGAGAAGCGTCATGAGTCTCCTCTCAGGCTTGCCACATCGCAGGTGCAGGGGAGCTCACTTTAAAGATGCATTATGGCTCCAGCAGCCAAGGCGCCTGGGAGATGAACTTTTTTGGGACTGTTTAACTCTATCCTCACTCTTGGCTAATTATCCCAAAGACGGAATGCCACCCAAAAGGGCAAACGTGCTCTCACAGCGGTTCTCAACCTGTGGGTCGCGACCCTTTCACAGGGGTCGCCTAAGACCATCAGAAAACATATAATTACATATTGTTTTTGTGATTAATCACTATGCTTTAATTATGTTCAATTTGTAACAATGAAATTGGGTGTCACCACAACATGAGGAACTGTATTAAAGGGTCGCGGCATTAGGAAGGTTGAGAACCACTGGATAGAGTATAACAGCTGCCTGATATTATCTTTTAACTTTTCCTTTAACACAGTGATACACTGTTCTCTCAGGAGGTCAATACAACTACCTGCCATCTGGTTTTACTATTAACCCCTAATGCCCCCTTTAAAAAGGGACCCTGTACTGGGAGGGATGTGGATTCTTCCTGCCCGCCATCACTGGGTGCAGCTGCTTTGCCCTTTGCCCATGTAAGTTTCTATTAAAACTCTTATGAATTTGAATAAGGGCACATGTCAGTTCTTTGGAATCAATCCTGACCTCAGACTTTTGGGGTTTCCCCCCAACAGCAGGCCACTTGGATTGCTGCAGCCACTTAATGGTGTCCCTCTGGCTTCTGCCTGCCAGTCCGGCAGCAGGAGAGAGCCCTCTGGGAGGCCAAAGGCTTCTCTCCCCACCCCACTGCCCTGCGCTGGCGCCAGTGCTGTGAGTATGGATTCTCCACTGCGGTGGGTGCACCTCGTGCCAAGTTACTCAGTTTCAGGTCAACTCTGTCCCAAATGCCAGCCAGATCATCAGCATTAGGATTTTTTCCCCCAAAGCTTTTCATTGAAATATAATCACTGATTGAGAAAATTTATCAGCAGCTTTAATAGTACCTGACACATGGTAGATTTTCTCTGTATTTGTTCTGAACCATTAGTGCCAAACCATTACACAGTCAAGTGTGAGGTAGGCTTTGTTTCAGTGACGCCTGGCTGAAGGATTGCTGCCGTTAGGACCATGGAGCCTAAGTGAAATTGTATCTAAATATTGGCCAAGTAGCCTTCTAAATACTACACCTATTGCAAACTGAAATCAGCGAAGTAAAGACAAAGATCACATCACAATGGTTTTCTGAGGAAATGGTGCGCATGGGTGGAATGCAGGCCGCTGAGCCACTGGCATATCCTGAAGCACAGCTATGAAAAGAAGCGAACGAAGGACTGTCTGGCCACCCTAGCAACTTCTACGCGTTGCATTCTGCAGCTGCAGCCGAGGGTAGTCTCATTTACAGGGCTGGGGTAGAATGGTGGCTCACATGTCGGGCAACCCATGTATCACACAAAGGAAAGTATGCAAAGACGATTCCTAGCCAGAGGATGCCGGTTTTGAGGATACACGAGATAATTAAAATCATTTTTTAAAGAAGCTAGCTTTTTCTAAGGTTTTATTAACAAGTCTGAAAATGTCTTATATCTTTATGTCCCTTCCTGACATCTAATATCCCGTGTTTCTGTACGTCCCCTGTGGGCATTACCAAGTCCAGCTATGTCGCCCTACCCGTGATTCGCTAGTCCAGTTTCAGCGGGCTTGAAGGTACTCAGATCTCAGCTAATTTATGTAATTTTTTAATGAACATTTCTTGTGTGACAGGAGCTAGGCATTGTGCTGAGAACTTTTTTACCTTATTCACTTTTCACAGTAAAGAGATGTTAACAAGAGAGACAGACCGAGAGAGAGGAAATAACTTGCTCACAGCCAGTAAATAACACACGAACAGTAAAGGTAATTTTGTCTCATTTTAGAGCCCATGCTCCTACAAATAAGTGAAAATAAAAACCGTTCGCACGCAGATATTCACAGCCAATGCTCAGACCTACTCCCGTGCTGAACGCTGCCCCAGTCTATGGGTGGCTCTGTGACCTGGTGGGGGTTTTTTTAATTTTTAAAACAATTGATCTCCAGAATTTATTTACTAAAACTTTGGGTATTTTAAGCAACACCTCCCATTTCCCTCTCCCCCAGCCCTTGGCAACCGCCAGTCTACTCTGCTTCTGTGAGTTTGACCACAGTAGTTCCCCTTTATCCATGGGGGTACATTCCAAGACCCCCCGTGGATACCTAAAACCATGGTAAGTACCGAACGCTATGTATGCTTTTTCCCCCCTATACATACATCTGATAATGTTTAATTTATTAATTAGACACAGTAAGAATAATAAAATAGAATAATTATAACAGTAACTAGTAATGAACTAGAAAAATTTTAACAATATGCTGTAATAAAAGTTATGTGAATGGCTTTGAGGACATTATTAAGTAAAATGAGGGTGACTTCAACACAAGTACTCCAATACCATGACAATTGACTTGATAACTAGGATTACTACTAAGTGACTAACAGGCAAGAGAGTGTGCACGGTGGAGAGATGATTTATAGCTCCACGCAGGACAGGGTGAGATGTCATCAGCTACTCAGAACAGTGCACAATTTAAAACTTATAAATTGTTCATTTCTGGAATTTTTCATTTAACATTTTCAGATCACAGTTGACAGCAGGTAACTGAAACCTTGGAAAGCAAAACCATGGGTAAGGAGGGGACTACTGGAATTTAGATTTCACATATACATGAGATCATGCATTATTTTTTGTGTGTCTGGCTCATTTCACTAAGCATAATACCACCAAGGTCTATGTTGTCTCATATGTCAGGATCTCCTTTTTTAAGACTGAGTAATGTTACATTGTCTGTATACAGGGTGGGGCAAAAGTAGCTCTACAGTTGTTTGTATAAAAAATACAATAATAAATAATAATACAAGAATGAACTTTCTCGTATTTACAACTGTAAACCTACTTTTGTTCCACCTGTTTCCACATTTTCTTTTATCTATTTGTAAATTGATAAACATTTAGGTTGTTTCCATGTCTTGGCTATTGTGAATAATGCTACAATAAATATGGGAATGTAGGTCAGATCTTTTCGAGATTTAGAATTCAATTGCTTTGGGTATATATCCCAAAATGGAATTGTTGGGATACTATATATCAGAGGCAAGGAACCTTTTTTCTGCCAAGGGCCATTTGGATATTCATTTGAAGGCTATACAAAATTATCAACTTAAAAATTAGCCTGTTATATTTGGTCAAACATTTAATTAACTCACCCCTGATGCCTTGGCAGGGCCAGACCAAATGATTTCTAGGACATTCCCCACCCATGCTATAGATAACCCTAAAGAATCCACCAAAAAAAAAAAAATTATTAGAACTAATAAATGAATTCAGTCAAATAGCAAGATACAAAATTAATATTCACAAATCAGTTGCATTTTTATAGATTAATAAAAAATATCAACAAGGGAAATTAAGAAAATAATTCCATTTACAATTGCATCAAAACTGAATAAATTTAAGGAGGTAAAAAACCTGTATTTGAAAAACTATAAGGCATTGAAGGAAGAAATTGAAGATACAAATAATTGGAAGCATATACCATATTCATGGATAGGAAGAATTAACATTAAAATTTCCACACTACCCAAAGCAATCTATAGATTCAAGGCAATGCATATCAAGATACCAATGGTGTTTTTCACAGAGCTAGAACACATAACCCTAAAAGTTATATGGAACCACAAAGACCCAGAATAGCAAAGGCAACCTTGAAGAACAAAGTAAGAGATATCACTTTATATCAAAGGATTCTACAAGGCTATTGCAATCAAAATAGCATGGTATGGCATAAAAACTGACACATGGAACAGAATAGAGAATGCAGAAAAAACCCACACCTATATTGTCAGTTAATCTATGGCAAATGAGGCAAGAGCATATAGTGGGGTAAAAACAGTCTATTCAATAAATGGTGGTGTAAAAATTGGACAGACATACTAAAATGTGAAACTGGAACATTTTCTTACACCGTATACAATAAATGCAAGTAGATTAAAGACTTAAATGTATGGCCTGAAACCATAAAACTCCTAGAAGAAAACTCAGGCAGCAAACTCTTTGACATCACTTTTAGTAATTTTTTTAAAAAAATGTCTCCTTGGGCAAGGAAAACAAAAAAATAAAATAAACAATGGGACTACGTCAAACTAAAAAGTTTTGCACAGTGAAAGAAACCATAAAAAGAAAAACAAATTCACCAATGATATATCTAATAAGGAGTTAATATCCAAAATACATAAGAAACTCATACAACTTAACACCAAAAATCCTCAAACAATCCAATTAAAAAATGGACAGAGGACCTGAATAGACACTTCCCAAAAGAGTACATACAGATGACCAATAGACATGAAAAGATGTTCAACATTACTAATCATCGGGGAAATGCAAATTAAAACCACAGTATCACTTCACACCTGTCAGAATGGCTATCATCAATAAATCAACAAACAAGTGTTTGCAAGAATGTGAAGAAAAGGGAACTCACATGCACCGTCTATGGAAATGCAGATTGGTGCAGCCACTATGGAAAACAGGATAGAGGTTCCTACAAAAGTTAAAAACAGAACTACCATATGAGCCAGCAATTCCACTTCTGGGTATTTATCCAAACATATGCAGCATTATTTATAATAGCCACAATATGGAAACAACTTAAGTTGGATGAATGGATAAAGATGTGGTACATATGTATATACAATATATGCAGTGGATGTGGTATAAATATATATAATAGAATATTACTCGGCCATAAAAAATAATGAAATCTTACCATTTGCGGCAACATGGATGGACCTAGAAGGTATTATGCCAAATGAGATGAGTCAGAGAAAGACAGATACCATATGATTTCATTTACATGTGGAATATAAAACTAACAACAGCAACAAAAAACAGAAGCAAACTCATAGATACAGAGAACAAATTGAGGGTTCCCAGATGGGGGATGGGGAGGGATGGGTGAAAAAGGGGAAGGAATTGAGAAGTATAAATTGCCAATTATAAAAACAGTTATGGAGAAGTAAAGTACAGCATGGAGAATATAGTCAATAATACTGCAATAACTACGTATGGGTATTAGACTTATCAGGGTGGTCACTTTGTAAGTTATATAAATGTCTAATCACTATGTTGTACACCTGAAGCTACTACATAATATTATATGTCAACTGTAATTGAAAAGTAAAATTAAAAAATAAGAAGATTGCTGGATCAAGTGTTTATTTTTTTAATATCTGCAGGAATGTCTAACAGGGTAGGGCAAAAGTAGGTTTACAATTGTTTGTATGGAAAATACAATAATAAGTAACAACACAACAATAAACTGTGTTTCACGTACTCACAACTATAAATCTACTTTTGCCCCGCCTTGTACTGTTTTCCGTAGTGGCTGCACCAATTTGCCTTCCCACCAACAGAAATCAAGGGCTCCCTTCTCTCCACACATCCTTGCCAACACTTGTCCTTTGTTTTTTTTAAATAACAGCTAACCTAACAGGTGTGAGATGATATCACACAGAGGTTTTGATTTTCATGTCCCTGATGGTTACTGACATTAAACACTTTTTCATATATCTGTTGGCCATTAGTATGTCTTCTTTGGGAAAATTGTCTGTTCAGGTCCTTTGCACATTTTTCAATCGAGTTATTGGGGGTTTGCTATTGAGTTATACAAGTTCTGTACATATTTTTTTATATTAACTCCTTATCAGATACATGATCTGCAAACATTTTCTTTTACTCTATAGGCTGTCTTTTTATGTTGTTAGTGGCTTCCTTTGCTGTGCAGAAGCTTTTTGGTGTGATGTCCCACTTGTCTATTTCTGCTTTGTGGCCAGTGCTTTTGGTATCATATCAAAGAAATCATTGTCCAGTCCAATGTCACTAGCCGGTTCCCTAAGTTTCTCTCTAGGAGTTTTATTTTTTTAGGGTTTAAATTTCACTTTTTTATCCATTTTGAGTTCATTTTTGTATCTGGTGTGACACAAAAGTCTAGTTTCATTCTTTTACGTCTGAGTATCCCATTTCCAACACCATTTATCAAAGAGACTATCTTTCCTCATTGAGTATTCTTGGCTCCACTGTCAAATATTAGTTGACCATATATGCGAGGGTTTATGTCTGTCTCTGCAGTTTGTTACATTGGTCTATACGTCTGTCTTTATGACGGTACCAATCTGTTTTGATTACTGTAGCTTTGCAATATCTTTTGAAATCAGGAAATGTGATGCCTCCAGCTTTGTTGTTCTTGCTCAAAACTGCTTTGGCACTCTGGAGTCTTTTGTTGTTTCCAAATTATTTTAGGATTGTTTTTCTATGTCTTTAAAAATGTTATTGGGATTCTGTTATTGAATCTATAAATCACTTGGGGAAGTATGGACATTTTAACAATATTAATTCTTCCAACTCATGAATATGAATTTCCCTTCCATTTATTTGTGTCTCTTTTCTTTTGTTAATGTTTTGTAGTTTTTATTATATAAGTATTTCATCTCCATGGTGTCATCCCTATTATCAAATGAGAAAACTAAAACTCAGAGAAGTGGCCTGTGGTCATGCAGCCAATTAGTGGTAGAGCCAGGGCTAGAACTCAGGCAACTCAGTTCTGACTCTAAAGTTTGTTCTCTCTACACCTGTTATATTGCCCCACCCACTGAACCAACTCTTGGCATTTCATTTCATTAACACAGCTATTCCCAAGTTATTAAGGAGATAGGTAGAAAACTTTTAATGGACTTACTTATGATTTTAAACAATTAGGTGAAAAATATTATGTTACATGTATCTATTAACATAATTATGTTATTTCATGATGAAATCAAATTCCACAAAGACATTTAATTTTCAAGTTTGAGAAGTAGCAATACTTGAGTGTAATGAACATTTTGTTAGCAATCTAAAACAGTATCATATAGATCAAGACTCAGCAAAGCAAACCATGGCTAACAGGCCAAACCTGGCCCACAAGCTGCTTTTGTAAACTGTTTTATTGGAACACAGCCATGCCCCATTCATGTACATATTGTCTGTGGCTGCTGCCACACCTCACAACAGATGCAAGTGATTATAACAGCCTGCATGGCTCACAAAGCCTAAAGTGTTTACTCTCTGGCCCTTTGCAGAAAAAGGCTGCCAACTCCTGATACTGATGGAATTGGTTAAGAAAAACTCGAGGATTGGCCAGGACCTAGTTATGAATGATCAGCAAAATCAGGGGAGAGTATAATGTGTTAGCTGAAGCAAGTGAAAAGCCACACCCACAGATAATGCACCTCTCATTCTAGCTGTGGTAGATTGTTACAGTAATGACCCCAGTGAATCGTGCCTCCCTTTATCCATGCCCCTGTGTAACTACCTCCCACACGAACTCCTGGGCTTGGCCATATGACTTGCTGGAGTCAAATGGGACATAAAACACAAACCCAGCAACAATCAGTGCTTCCTCGCTGGGGCTTGCCCTTTGCATCTCAGCATGGAAAGCATCCTGGAGTGTCCCAGCCAACAGCCCAGCTAATTGCCAGACCCACGTGGGAGTAAGGCCATCGTGGGCCGCCCAGCCCCAGTTGAGTCCCCGGATGACTGCAGCTGCATGAGTGACCCCAGGTGAGACCAGCAGAACCACCAGCTAAACCTAATCCAAACTGCAGAATCGGGAACAAATAGTGGTTGATGTGAGCCACTAGATTTTGGAGTGTTTTTTAAAATTTTTATTGTTGAAAGTATTACATATGTTTTCTTTTATTCCCCATTGACCCCTTCTGGCCCGCCCCTCCCCCCCCCCCCCCAGGCCTGCACCACTCTATTGTCTGTGTCCATGGGTTATGCATATATGCATACAAGGTCTTTGGTTGATCTCTTCCCACCCACCCACCCCTGCCTTCCCTCTGAGATTTGTCAGTCTGTTCCATGCTTCTATGTCTGGATCTATTTTGTTCGTCAGTTTATTTTGTTCATTAGATTCCACATATAAGTGAGATCATGTGATATTTGTCTTTCTCTGACTGACTCCTTTCACTTATCATAATACTCTCCAGGTCCCTCCATGCTATCTCACAGGGTAAGAGATCCTTTTTTCTGGTGCATAGTATTCCATGTTGTAAATGTACCACAGCTTTTGTATCCACTCATCTACTGATGGGCACTTGGGCTGTTTCCAGATCTTAGCTAATGTAAATAGCGCTGCTATGAACATAGGGGTGCATATGTTCTTTCTGATTGGTGTTTAGGGTTTCTTAGGATATATTCCTAGAAGTGAGATCACTGGATCAAATGGCAGTTCCATATTTAATTTTTTGAGAAAACTTCATACTGTTTTCCACAGTGGCTGCACCAGTCTGCATTCCCACCAGCACTTGTTATTTGTTGATTTATTGATGGCAGCCATTCTGACAGGTGTGAGGTGGTACCTCATTGTTGTTTTAATTTGCATCTCTCTGATAATTAGTGACATTCAGCATTTTCCCATATGTCTCTTAGCCATTTGTATGTCTGCTTTAGAGAAGTGTCTATTCAGGTCTTTGCTCATTTATTGATTGGACTGTTTTCCTTTTGTTGATTTGTAAGAGTAATTTATATATTTTGGATATTAACCCCTTATCAGATGTATCATTGGCAAATATGTTCTCCCATACAGTGGGCTCCCTTTTCATTTTGATGCTGATTTCTTTTGCTGTGCAGAAGCTTTCTATTTTGATGTAGTCCCATTTGTTTGTTTTTTCCTTTGTTTCTCTTGCGCTAGGCATTATATTAGTGAAAATTTTGCTGCGTAAGATGTCTGAGATTTTGCTGCCTATGTTTTCTTCAGTGATTTTTATGGTTTCATGACTAACATTTAAATATTTTATTCATTTTGAGCTTATTCTTGTGTATGGTGTAAATTGGTGGTCTAGTTTCACTTTTTTACATGTAGCTTGGGGTTGTTTTTATGCAGCAATAGGTAACTGCTACAACACCCTCTCTGAAGGACATCTACTATGGAGAATCAGTAGCATCTCCTACAGACAAGAAAATATAGCTGAAGAGTAAAAGGAAAATGATGTTTTACACACACACACCTGTGGGATAGCAATCAAATACCTGTAAGGGCCCGGATTTCCTTTTCTTTCAAACTCTTGAAGGAAAGAAAAATACATTAAAAACCAAAAACCTCTGCCTTCCCTCTAGGAAAGTTTAGGTACCATAAATAATGAACCCTTGTGTTTCATTAGCATCCTTTTTATCCCTTTCTATCTGCACAGACAGAAAAAAGTCTCTCACATCTTGAAGATGTTTCTTTTCCTCCTGCAGGAATCAAAGGCTGATGGAGATTTGCTGGTAGGACCACTTAGTGGTTGTAAGACAAAATATGGGAATAAGAAGAAGTTGTGGCATGAGTAGTGCTGGGAGGGGCGGGAGGTTGCATAGAGAAGGCAGCATGACACGGGACAAAGAGGGGCCGCAGGGCTAAGACTCACCAGGATTCCCATGCTAACCACTGAGCACCCTAACCACTGAGCAGCCAGTGTTGGCCTTCCTGCCAAAACTGAAGGCTGAGGGGGGTTGGAGGAGGCTCAGCACTTTCTTTCAACCAAGACTGTGAAATCATTTCAAAGCAGCCTGCTTGAGACCATACCAGCCGCAGTGGCTCCAGAAGCTAAAAAATGCCTCCGGTATAAGAGCAAGAAGGGAGGGGAAAGTGAAAGGTCAGGGAAGAGAGACATGCCTGATACAAGAGCCACAGGATCTACGAGATGCCCAGAGAATCCAACTACGAAAGAAACGGGGGGCATTTCAGCTCAATGTGAATTTAACGAAAGGAGGTGGTAAGGCTAGCCAGCTCTCTAGATGGTGAGCTCATTCATTCAGCAAATATTTATTGTCTAAATATGTGTCGGGCACTACAGTAAGTACTACTGACATGACTCCAGCCCAATAGGGCTTATGTGCTGGGAGGAGAGAACAAACAGAAACAGGCATTTCAGTCCTGGTGTGTGCTGGCAGGGAATGAGCAAACTGAGCTGGAACACCCACGGGGGTGGCAGAGAGGACCTGCTACTCCTGGGGGGCAAGCGCCATGTCCTGCTCAGGTTGGCGCCCCTGGTGGTGCTTGTAAATTTGCATGAAATGTTATGGCCTCAGGTATGCAAAGCTCCACCCGGTTGGACTTGCTCCACTGGTAGCGTATGGTGTTGTGTAGCCCTGATGCGGACACAGGAGGGAGGTGGCAGGTGGCAGCAGCACTGAGACCTGTGCACATGCCCAGCAGGCCCCTCGGGGCATTGCCTGGCGCCCTGCTGATGACCCTGCCTGCAGGGCAGCGCTGCCCTGGGCATCTCTCTGCACTGTGTCCCCTCACTAACCCAGGAGCAGCAGCAGGCCCCACCCGGATGGGTTCGGCCCCAGAGCCCTCTGACCCGATTGTCTGACAGTGGTCGGCAAACTCATGAGTCAACAGAGCCAAATATCACCAGTACAACGACTGAAATTTCTTTTGAGAGCCAAATTTTTTAAACTTAAACTATATAGGTAGGTACACTGTTATTAACTTAATTAGGGTACTCCTAAGGCTTAGGAAGAGCCACACTCAAGGGGCCAAAGAGCCGCATGTTTGCCGACCACGAGCTAACAGAACCAGGCAGGGGGTGGAAGCCCAGCGCTCTGTAGGGAGCGTCCACGTTCAGGGAGAGGATGCCCAGTGTTTCATTTGCTGCACAAAACAGCAACGTGGTCCCAGGCTCGCTCTCCCCAAGGAGGACCTGCTTCCTAACATCTACTCCTTGCACTGAGCGCAGAAGCACTTTCTTACTCCTTTTCTTTTTGAATGTCCCAGTACAGCCAGCCTGCAGTCCATCTCCTGACCGTAATGAGGCGTTTAACTCTTGTCTCATGCCATTATTAACAATTCTCTTCATAATGATAATAATCAATTAAAAAAACAATTAAAACCTGGATGTCTGCCACCCAGTTCCTGCAGGCAACTGAACGGCTCATGCAGGAGATATTACTGTGGTTTGATGATGGGGAGGAGAAAAAAGGAATTCTTCTCTGAGGATAACCAGACCAAGTGCCTATGTTTTGGTTGCAACACATACTGGTTACCTTTTAAAAGTTTCAACTCCCTCATTTCAGAAGATTAAAAGGGCATGACTTTACAAGGAGGTCTTACTGATTAAATATCAGGGAGTCAAAAAAAAATCTAGTACCTCTGACCTGAACCAGAACATTGTCATTTGATCAAATTTATTTGTTTTTTATGAGATGTTCACTATTTTATTATGAGAGTCAAATACACGCCTGCTCAACTGGGGAGTGATGAAGAAAGAGAAAATCTCTTTATTCTTTTTCTCTTGCCACCATCATTTATTTGGGTTAAAGATTGCCTGGTGCTTCCTGACATATTTTAGGAAAGAATTATGTTTACAGTTTTGCATGTCAACTTGACGATCTTTTTTTGCCAAAAATGGCATCTATGGTTTTGGCCCCATTCTTCCTCTTTGAAGTCGTCGTCTCCTTAGGCAGAAGGACATCTGTGCTTTCATAAGCTTCTGAGCTAACGATGTCAAAGCAAAGGTTGCGCCAGCAGATTCTCAGTACAGGTGATGGGCTGCACGTGGATGAACACCCTGGCGTAGCAACATTTCCCTTCCTCACATCATGTGATGTTCTCCTCCACACACATTGAACTTGCACCCTAGATTAACTTGGCCATGTTTCTTGTGCTCCCACCTGGCTGAGCTGAAATGCATCTGGCAGGAACCCAGAAACAATTCTGACACCATGATGAAGTTCCTTGCATCCAAAAGTAAATCCATCCAACGAAAATTGAAGATCTTTGCTCAATCCTGCTTTCTCCCCTGATGATGCTAATGGGCCTAAAAAGGTTCAATTAAGACCGGGACTAGCAGAGTAGCTGATGAGCAGCACAGGTGAGCCAAATGTAAACTTGATTGACTAATGGAGTTGGAAACACTTGTGGATAATCAAATGAGAAGCAAGTGCTGAGCGCCCTCGGCTAACGCCGATCTGAAGCCCAGAATGATGATAAACGATTCAAATGTTTACAGACAGACGCCATGTTTTAAGAAGGCAGTGGTGCTAGGTTTTAGGAAATCTGAAAACATCCCATTTCTAATCCAACCAGTGAGGGCTCCAGGAGTTTGGAGGCATAAACAAGGATACCCTGGAAACATGAATGTCAGGCAATTGATATAGACCTTCTGCATTCTAATCCTAAGGCACTTTATCCCCAAGGAGACAACCCACAGTCAGCCTGTCACACCATCGACACAGTGTACCTAGTGTTCATGTGCTGCGACCGGAGTCTCGACCCCAATGGAGAGAGAACTGGGTGATGCTTAACATCAAAACATGAAACAACCCCAAAGCCAGGCCCAGGATACAGGTAATAACTCAGAGGCTCCAGGCATCCCCCACCCCTGAGAAATGACTCCCAAATCTACATCTTTCTTGAAATCTCATCCAAGCTCTGGGCCCTGCCCTCCAAGTACCTTCTACAACGAACACTAAACTCACAATCTTCACTGCTCACCCACTCATCCAAAGAAAACATTTCTTTCCTTCCAAATATAATGCTTATTAAAATCAACTGATTGCACATGTCACAACATCACTCTTTAATCATGTAGACTTAACACCTAGCCATGCTTGCTTGATTTCACACTTAGTTTCATCTTCTCTTGCTGTCACTGCTTCCATAAAAACTCCCATGGCCACGCTTACCTCTCCACACACCTGCCCCTTACAGGCCCTGAGACTTCAAACCACCAGCCAGAAGTCCCTCCCAATCCAACCCATCAACATGCTCCACTCAGACTAACCTTATCAATATGCCACTTCCACCAATTCACCAGTCTTATGGGTTGAACTGTGTTCCCCCCAAATATGTTGAAGTTCTAACCCCCAGTTCCTCAGAATGTGACATTCTTTGGAAACAGGGTTGCAGGTGTCATTCGTTAAGATGAAACCATACTGGAGTAGGATGGGCCCTTAACCCAATACATCTGGTGTCCTCAAAAAGGTAATGTGAAGACATGAAGGGGAAATACCATGTGAAGGTGGAGGCGAAGATTGGAGGGATGTAACTGTAAGCCAAGGATGGGTGGCCATCACCTGATGCTAGGACAGTGATGGCGAACCTTTTGAGCTCAGCATGTCAGCATTTTGGAAAACCCTAACTTAACTCTGGTGCCATGCCACATATAGAAATATTTTTATATTTGCAACCATAGTAAAACAAAGACTTATATTTTTGATATTTATTTTATATATTTAAATGCCATTTAACAAAGAAAAATCAACCAAAAAAATGAGTTCATAGGTTTGCCATCACTGCGCTAGGAAGAGGCAAGGAAGGATTCCCCCAGACTCTCAGAGAAAACATGGCCCTGCTGACACCTGGATTTCTGACTTCTAGCCTCCAGAACATTTGTGCTGTGTTAAGTGACCCAGTTGGTGATTGTTATGACAGCCCGAGGACACCAATACATTCCCCTTCTCTTCTAAGACCTTCAGTGGCGTCCATGTCAGGTTCAGTATTTGGCCTTGCTCCTGAGCCCTGCATTTTTCCACCTCATCCTCCCTTTAGAAATGAGTCTCCCACTGACCTTCTCTAAATTCCAACCAACACTGATCTCTCCTTTTTTCAAAGTCCTGCTACCCAAGTTTTCATTAAATATCCTGTTACTATTCCATAGATATTTATTTTTGCCTTCCCTATCAGTCCCGTGAGAAAATAAACTATGATTTTTTTTAAATCTCCCCCAAGCACACCAATACTGCAAAAGTACTAATAGATTAATTGATCTGGCAACCTTTGCATTGTTTTGCCCTTGACCTGGAATACCCAGGTAGGCTATGAGCTACATGCCAGGGACCATTGTTTTAAGTTTTGTGTCCCCAGTGACTAGAACAGTATCTGGCATTTCACAGACTTTCAATAAATCTTTTACTTAATTTGCTTTAAAAATTCAGCCTCAGGTATATATGTTCTGTGTCCATCCAGGCAAAGCAGTAGCTGCCTTCTTATAAAGAACTTGCTAATGAATTACCTTGAAGTTCTTCAGACCTAGGTAGCTGAAGAGGGGGAAAAATCCACTCTTTCTCAGTAGCCTCGCTAAGAAATCATTAGAAGGGCCCACACCTAGGGCCTGGGAGCCTATTAGTCCTCTGTGGCCCCTCCCCCGCCCAGTTATCAGGCTTTCTGGTCGTTAATACATGGCAGGGATGGTTCTTCCACCCCATTGCTGCCTGTGTTTCCAGAGCCCCTGGAAAGCATAAATAACTGAGAGCTGGCTGAGCGCCTTTCCCCAGGAATTTCTCAGTGCTGAGGATCTTGACAGCTTTCCCAAATATGATTTGCCTTTAAAATACCAAGTGGGGAGCTCCTGTCCTCTCCTGTGCATAGAGATGCTTGATGATTCAAAGTGTCCACTCCTCCCCCCAGAGGCAGACAGATTCATGAGCAAGTCTCCAGGTAGGAGAGCTTGGCAGCGGGCCTTTCAAAGAGCCTGAGCCTTCTTCCCAGGGCAAGTCATTCGGGTCCCCAAGACGCCAGATGTAAGAGCCTGCAGGGGCCACCTGTGACAATGGGAGTCGGAGCCGGGAAGAGCCTGGGAAGCTTGTTGTTCCAACTCTGCTGGCCATCACCCCCTGTCCGCACCTCACCCCTCCCACCCACATCCTCCAGTGCATGCCAACCAGCCTCTCTGAAAAACAGACTGCTATTTCCTTGGCCTTCATGTTGACTCTCCAACTACAAAACCACTGGATGTTTAGAGAGGCGGGACGGGGAGGAGAGGTGAGGTGCGGGGAGCCCAAATCAGAAGGCAGGTAGAAGCTAGAGAGACGCCTCCAGTGTCCAGGTCCACACACTAGGAGCTTAGAAACCACCACTCCCTCCTAACAAGTAGAAGCTGCCCAGACGGAAAATGCAACAACTCTGCCTGGGTCTGTAAGGGAGGGGAGAGCACAGGGAAAACTGCTGCCCCCAAGATTGGAGAGACAAAAAGGGGGGAAAGGAGGCACGACTTACCTGCTGGAGCGGAGACTGGGGAGCAGAGCTGCCCGCGGGAAGCAGCGCGGGGCTGGAAAACCTGAGCTCAGCCGCTGACCACTTGCTGGCGGCCCGAAGCTCCAGGAGAACCCCGGGGTGGGCGAGCTCCCGCGACGCAGGCACACCTCGTTTCACTGCGCTTCACAGATGTTGTGGTTTTACAAATTGAAGGCCAGACCCTCCACCAGCAAAAAGATTGCAAGACAGCTACACTCACTTTACAGCGGTGGCCTGGAGCCACACCGCAGGCCCTCCGGGGTCTGCCTGTGCGGGGGAATTCACCTCCAGGAGCTCAGCCAGATTCCCAGTCAGTGCCTGAGGCAAGTTCCTGAGAGTTTCCAGGAGGGAGAAGGGAAAGGAGCCATTTTCAAATACTCCAGAGCAGCCTGTTCGCCCGGCCTGCCCTCAGGTGAGACTAGTTAACCAGAGGCCGGCCTGCTGGGGGATGCTCAGGGCCTAATTGACGGAGGAGGGGAAACACCAGCTCCTGTGGCTCTAGGAATCCCGCCCCACTTTAGGGAAGAGAAAAAAAGTTCCAAACACTGTGAAGCTCACAGTCCAGAGGCATAAATTCACTAAAAGACTGACACGTGGTCACAGGACTGTAGAATGCTTCCCTCCCCGCACACCACACCCCCAGATCACTAAAGGCCTATTTACAGCTGTTCCTTTTACCTGGTACCTCATGTCAAGCTCTCAAGCAAAATTACCAGGCGCACCGAAAGGCAGAAACACAATTTGAATAGAGCAAGCATTAGAGGCAGACATGACAGAGATATAGGACTTTAAAACAATGTTGATGAATATGCTAAGGGCCCTCATCAATAAAGAAAGCAGCACGCAAGAACAGGTGGGCAATGTAAGCGGAGAGATGGACATCCTAAGAAACAACCAAAACAATGCCAGAGATAAAAAAAAAAAAAAAATTGCTGTAAGAGAAGTGAAGAACGTCTTTGATGGGCTCATTGGCAGATTGGACATGGCTGAGGAAAGAGTCTGTGAGCCAGAGGACATATCAGGAGAATCCTCAAAAACCAAAAAGCAGAGAACAAAGACTGAAATAAAAAAAAAAAACAGAATAGAATATCAAGTCACAGGTGAACACCCACTTCCTCTTCCGGGTCCCTCCCTGTCCCCGGTGTCTCGGCTGACCTCGGGCATGGGTGCTCCTGGGCCTCCTTCACAGGAACCTGCTTTCATCTAGTTCTATGTCAGCACGTCATCCTACAATCCGGGGATGTTTGCATTTTAACTGGGGACTGAAAAACCTGCCAGACGTAGCAGTCCATCTATCCGGCCGATGGAGTGCAGTGGGCTGCCTTATTTCAGTCACACGGGTTTCCAGGAGACTCAGAATTTCAGGCACTACGGCAGATGGGAGCAAAGAAAAGTGTGTTTTCTTTGGGAGTTAGAGGGAGATGGCACAGAAGGAGGGAGGGCGAGTTGCCGGCGGTGGGTGTCCATTGGGCTGTCCAGTGGGAGCGGTCCTCTCTTCTCTTTTGTGGGTATGGACAGCTGACAGTCTTCAAAATAAAGGCGCCTGGCCTGCCTCTGAGCTGGGCCCCTGGAAACAGGCCAGCCCCCATCTCCCCAATTGCACTCTGTGTTCCACATCTGTCTCCATGAAATCTGACTTGCACTTTGAAACGTCCCAACCCTGGCCCCCTCTCTCTTCCTGTTGGTGGGGAAATTGTGCAGTTACTTCCTTCTGTGCCATCTCCCCCCAACTCCCAAAGAAAACATGCTTGATGATATATTTTCCTTTTTCCTACTCCACCACTACTGCAAGGAATGTGATATGCAGGGACATTTTTTAAAAAACTTTTTATTTTGAAATAATTTAGACTTAGAGAAAAGCTGCAAAAATAACAGGGCATTTCCTGGAAAGAAAAAATGTCCCTTTCCCACTGGCACCCCAGGAGCAACGAGGACACCCCGCACTCAGATCCTGCTTTTTAAAAACCGTCCCAACACAGGAGCCGGGGCTCCGTGAAGCAGCTGGTTCGAGGTCTGGGCAAGAAAGTACGAGATGATTCTGGAGCGTGTTTTTGGTAGGGAAGTAAGGAAGTGCTCAAAAAGTCTGAAAGGGCATAGAGACCAACCTAAAAGAGTTCCCAATGGCCAAAGCCAGAACAACTGAGCAATACAATAAATAACAACATCTCATTGTAATCCTAGACGAAAATAAACATACATAAGTCTATTCAGATATTTTAAAATAATTGAACAAATAAGTAAATTGGCAAGAAGCTATATCTCTTCTTCACAAAAGAATTCCAATTAATAAATGTAGAAGGAAAGAAGGAAATACAAGATCACCATTAGGACTTCACAATAATGATTACTGCGGGCAAAACCCCATCAATGGATGCTACACTTAGTGGGGCAAAGTTCCAAGAAAAACAGTTACTTGAATAATCTAAAAGTAACTCCCCCCAAAATATTTATTAATTATAAAAGGAAACACAGTACTTTACAGTGGAAAGAGCACAGCCCTTCAGACATGCCTTAAGCCAACTCTCAAGGAAAAAGTACCAGTAATAAGACCTACTGACCGCATGTGCCCCTGATATCAGATTAGGGCCCCGCCCTTCTGACCTCATTTGAACTTCATTCCCTTCTAAAGTTCTATCTCCCAGCAGTCACAATGGGGTTTCGGACTTCGACGTATAAATTGGGGTTGGGGGACACAATTCAGTCCCTGGCACTTGCCAAAAATACATAACCACAGTCTAATCATGAAAAAACATGACAGCAGCCCAAATTGTCCACAAAATTGAACACTATCCTTCAAAAGTGTGAGGGTCATGAAAGACAGAAAGACCGAGGAACTGTCATAGATGAAAGGAGACCAGGAGACGTGACAATCACATGCAATTTGGGAGCCGGGATTGATTCCGGTAACAGAGGGAGGACATCCATGGGAAAATGGGTTAAATCTGAATAAAGTCTCAGGTTGAGTTGTTAGTATTGTTACCAATGTTAAGTCCTTGGTTTTGATCTTTGTACTATGTTTTATGTAAGATCGGAACATGAGGGTACCCAGGTGAGGGGAATCCTGAAATGCTCTGTTATTTTTGCAGCTTTTCTCTAAGTCTAAATTATTTCAAAATAAAAAGTTTTAAAAAAAATGTCCCTGCATATCACATTCCTTGCAGTAGTGGTGGAGTAGGAAACTATATCATCAAGCATGTTTTCTTTGGGGGTTGGAGGGAGATGGCACAGAAGGAAGTAACTGCACAATTTCCCCACCAACAGGAAGAGAGAGGGGGCCAGGGTTGGGACGTTTCAAAGTGCAAGTCAGATTTCATGGAGACAGATGTGGAACACAGAGTGCAATGAGGGAGATGGGGGCTGGCCTGTTTCCAGGGGCCCAGCTCAGAGGCAGGCCAGGCGCCTTTATTTTGAAGACTGTCAGCTGTCCATACCCACAAAAGAGAAGAGAGGACCGCTCCCACTGGACAGCCCAATGGACACCCACCGCCGGCAACTCTCCCTCCCTGCGAGATGCTTCTGGGCTCCGAGAGCTTCGAGGTGATTATTGCAGGGATTAGCTCCTGACAGTCTGGGCAGCCCAGATAATTCCTCCTATTTAGGCGATCCACCACAAAGTGCATGGCCAAACCCCATGCCTCTCCCCGCCCCCGCCCCCCCCCCCCCCCCAGCCTTCTTTCAACCTTGTAGTTCTAACCATTTTTATTGCTGTTCATTTTGTGAAGTTTTCCCCCGGGGTTTACCTTGTGGAGGCATAAATGAGCTGCAGAAGATAGGAAGAAACTCCTGGGTAGGGATGGGCACTGATACCTAATAGATGCTCAATACAGAACTCGCTGAATTGGCTAGAGTGCCCTCTATGGATTACATGCGGAATGCTTTTCTCCACTGACCTGTGGTATTTCTAATTATCCCTAATTTCTCTCAGGCACAGTGGCCATAATGTAATACAAACTGCTGGGCTGAGGAGTAGCTGCAAACATTTCTGAAGGCATACTCTTCAGTGGAATGACTCCTCTACACTAAATGGACCATAAACACTGGATTAAAAAAATAGAACTAATCATTAGCTCTTACTGCGTGTTTACTATGTGCCATATTTGTAAACCTCCTGACAATCCTATGAAGTGGGAACTACGTATTATCATCCCCGGGAGGCAGAAGGCTAGCAAATCAGAGAGCCTTGCCGCAACCCAGGTAACTGGACTGACTGGAGTCCATGCTCTTAGCCATCAGGCCCTACTTCCTCCCGCACCCCTCAGTTCTGGTCCTGCTTTCCTGTGGGGCTTTGGGCAAGTCTTTACAATCCTCTGGGCTCCTGACTCCCTGCCTGTAATATGGAGGTAATATCCCATTCTGCATACTTCAAAGGATCAATTACACAAGTGCACATTCACGGACACTGAACATAAAGTAGATCGCAAAGGAAAAGGTTTCCTAAAATTTCATGGACTCTGTAGAGAGACCACATCTTTGGCCAGAATGCAATTAAATCAGAAATCAGCTAAAAAGAAATTAGTGAAACTTGTTTTAAACTAATAGGCTCATAAATAAGTTATGGACTACAGAAAACAGCAAACTAATTTTTTTAGTTTGTCTCATTAAAACAGAAAACTAATTTTTTTTAAAGATATAAATTAAATCCTAAGCTGCAGTGGGGACAACTGAGGAGCAACCTGTTTTTTTTACTTCAGGTCTCTCCGGGGATCCTCTCATCCTAAGAACCAGGGCTCTGGAAGGAGGCAGTCAGGTGTGCACGTTGCAGGCAGGACTTTGAACGAGGCTTCACCGGGGAATCTGAGACTAGAATGAGAATTGTTCTCAATGCCAGACAAATGGTAATTCTGTGACATCATAGAGGCATTAGCTAACATACAATGGCAATCATATTGCAATAGACATAGCAAATCAATACGTGTACACCTTAAACTTTCACAATGTTGAATGTCAAATATACCGCCATAAAATTTTTTTTGAGTAAATTTACCCCAAAGACCCCAGGTCACAGGGTTTTATTTTTTTTTAATTTTTTTTAAATTTTGTGTTATTGCTTAAAGTATTACAAAGAGTATTACATATGTCTCCCTCCCGCCTTGACATTTTTAAAAAGTAAAGAAGGTTTCCCAGAGCTGACGCCGGTGAGAAAGGAGCCACCGTGTGTTCAGCACAAAGGATGAAATCTGACCCACACCAGGCGCATTGTGGAACCTCGGAACACTGAGGACTAACAGAGGTCTGGCCAGCTTCCAGAGAGAGGAAAACAAAATCACTTAGAAAGGGCCTCGGGGTGACGTCTGACTTCTCCCCAGCATCTCTGGGAAGCAGAATGTAATGTCCTCAATATTCTTGGGACCTGGATCTCCACTGTCATGAAGGGCGCTTGCACTCCATGTGCGCAGATGTGAGATTTCACGGTGGCAGTATTTTTGCAAAAATGCAGTCATTCACACACTACTGTCCTGATTTTTCCCAGAGCCACAAATGGCTTGTACTGTTTGTTTGTTTTTTATTACTGTTTTTCTTAAATTGAGTCACTTTTTAAAAAATATATTTTATTGATTTTTCACAGAGAGGAAGGGAGAGGGATAGAGAGCTAGAAACATCGATGAGAGAGAAACATCGATCAGCTGCCTCCTGCACACCTTCTACTGGGGATGTGCCCGCAACCAAGGTACATGCCCTTGACTGGAATTGAACTTGGGACCCTTCAGTCCGCAGGCCGACGCTCTGTCCACTGAGCCACACCGGTCAGGGCAATTGAGTCACTTTTAAAACTTATTTGGGGAACTTATGAGAAATCAGCTATCACTTCTGATAAATAAAAAATAAATATGAAAATAAAATAAATATAATAAAAGCAATGATTGCAAGTTCTGACTGGCTCCTGCTGGCTCCCCAAAACTCTGAGCCTGGAGTTTTTCTCTGCATGAGAAAGGACGATTAGCAAGGATAAGAGGGGTGCTGAAGGCCAGCACCTGAGGTGTCTTTTGATGTAAGCAAGAAGGTGGAAAGAGAACTGACAGAGCTAATTGTCTCTATGATTCAGCATTACATAACGTGGCCTCCATGCACAACTACACGCCATGGCCCTGACCATTCCACCAGCTCCTCTTGGGAATTCTGCACTGAAAGAACACGGGCCCCTCCCGCTCACCAGCAGGCCTTGGGAATGGCAAGGCGGCCTGCCTGTGCCTATATTTAGAAGAGCACCGAGGGTCAACACCCCAGCTCAACAGCTAAAGTCAGACAAGAACGCTAACCCTGGTTTTGATATGAAAAATGTGTCTGAAACCACAGGGGCACTTCCTGCCAGAGGCAGGTTTCCTCTGCGGGTTAACACCAGGGCTTGCATCAACCAGCCCCCCCCCCCCCCCCTGCATCCCCAGCTTTATTCAAATCATGTCAATTGGCCGCTTAAAAATGGCTTCTGCAGGCTCTCTCCCTGCAGGGTTGGACGAAAGTCAATGGTAGCTTTGTGGTCCTCTCCAGGCCTCTAGCAACACTGGTGGTTTCCCTCTGTGTTAATACAAGCAGGGAGGCTAATCTCCAGAGAAATAAAGACTTGCTGGTCCCTGACTAAGACGGGCAGCTTCATAACTATGTGTGCTCAGCGCAGTCTCTGGCAGGGCTAAGCCAGGTCTGTCTCCAAACCTCTGTGTGTGGCCTGTGCTGTCTGCCTTCCACGCCCCACTCCAGCCATGAGACAGGTACCAGCAAGGCGTGGTAGGCAAGGGGCCAAGGAGAGACTGTGGGAGCTGTGGTGCCTCTAAGTCAACATGAAACCACAGAAACTACTCCTGGTCCGACTATTAACAATCACCCCCTCAGCGAGGATGACAACTTGGAGGCCTAAGAGGAGTGTGACCCCTAGAGCCCACTTTCATCGGATTTTTTCATAAACGTTGGAAACCCTGGAATTTGTGTTTAGATAATCTCCCCTTTTGCATGTGCCCTCTCTCCCTTGTCATATCATCCAGTCTCATAGTCAAATAAAATCTATAAGCTGATGGCTCCCAACATTTATCTCCGTACTGGAACCTCTTGCCGAGCAGCCACACTTGCATATCCCATCTTCACTCAGCATCTCCGTTTGGAAATTTTATAGGCATCTCAAACCTCCCTTATCCTAAACTGGCTCCTCGTTTTCCCCCAAAGATCCTCTAGTCTCCCCATCTTGATAAATAGCCATTCCTAGTCCCACTTGCTCAGGCCCCAAACCTTGCAGTTAGCTTTGACTTTTCTTTTTCTCTCACACTTCCACCCCATCGGACCCAGCTGCAAATCTTGCCAGTTCTTCCTCCAAAATCTACCCAGAGTCTGAGCCCCACCCTGGTCCCATGGTGACTACGCAGCCTCTGCTTCTGCCCCAACCCCCTTCCATCCACGCCAGTGGCTCCCAAACTTATTTGGCCTACCGCCCCCTTTCCAGAAAAAATATTACTCAGCGCCCCCCTGGAAATTAATTTTTTTAAAATTTTAATAGCAATTAAACAGAAAGATATATGTATTAGTGTTTCTACCTTTTTCGTAAAATATAGTAAAGAAAGGTATAAATTAGAAACATTGAAGTTTGAAATTATGAAACTATTCATTGAACTCGGAATAGAAAGGTAATACAAAAAAAGTTAAAACAAATGCACCTGTGGCCATCACCGCCCCCCTGGATCGCTGCAGCGCCCACCAGGGGGCGGTAGCGCCCACTTTGGGAATCACTGATGCACGCCAGGGCAGCAGCTCGGTGCTGTAAGCTAGACCACATCGCTCCCCGGCTCCCACCTCCCGAGGAGGAGACCAAGTCCTCACTAGGACCTGCAAGCCCCATACAGTCAGCCCTGACGCCTCTGACTTCTCTTCCTGCCCCTCCTTTCCTCTTCCCTTGGCTCCAGCCACACTAGCTTCCTTACTGCTTGTAAAAGAAGCCAGGCATGTTCTCGCCTCAGGGCCTTTGCACCTGCTGTTCCCTCTGCCTAGAATACTCTTCTCATCGTTACAGGCTGGCTTCCTCACCTCCTTCAAGCTCTTATTCAAAAGTGCCATGTCCATAAGACTTTCCCTGGCCATGTGTTATGGGCTGAATTATGTCCCTTCTGAAAACCTATGTGTTGAAGCCCTAACCCTCAGTAGCTCAGACTGTGGCTGTATTTGGAAACAGGGTCTTTAAAGATGAAATTAAGGTTAAATGAGGTCATTCGTGTAGGCCAGGGGTGGGAAAAACCCCGCCCACAGGCTTTATAAGGCCCGCAAAATCCTTTGGTCTGGTCTTGCCAAGGCATTAGGGGTGAATTAATTACATGTTTGACCAAATGTAGCAGGTAATTTATTTTATTTTAATTTTTTTGGTAAATATATTTTATTGATTTTTTTTTACAGAGAGGAATGGAGAAGGATAGAGAGTTAGAAACATCAATGAGAGAGAAATATCAATCAGCTGCCTCCTGCACACCCCCTACTGGGTATGTGCCCATAACCATGGTACATGCCCTTGACCGGAATCAAATCTGGGACCCTTGAGTCCGCAGGCTGACACTCTATCCACTGAGCCAAACTGGTTAGGGCTATAGCAGGTAATTTTTAAGTTGATAATTTTGTATGGCCCATGAACGATGTTATGAATATTCAAATGATTCTTGGCAGGAAAAAGATTCCCCTGGTGTAGCCCTTACCCAGTAGACTAGTGTTCTTCTAAGAAGAGATTAGGACATAGACACGCACAGAGGAAAGACCCCGTGAAGACGCAGGAAGGAGGCACCCCCCTCCAAGGAAGGAGAGAGGCCTCAGAAGAAACCTCCCTGCCACCTAATGCATCGCCCCACCTTCAGTGTCAAATGCCCCCCAGAACACTTCCTGTTCCCAGCCCCTGCTTTAACTTTTCTCCATCGCGTTTGTTGTTAGTAAATATACTATACATTTTTCTTAGTTCATTTGTTTATGATCTGCTTTGGCATTAGAATGTGGTTACTCAGCAGCTCCTTCCTACTCGCCAGCCCCCTCACTCTGGGCCCTGGGCTGGGTAAGCAGCCTCTTCCATCAGCAGGCACGGGCGGTGCGCTCTGGCCCTGAAGTCTAGAACAGCCTTCTTGTCCCAAGGGTGTGCCAAGCACTCAGAGCCAACGCCAAGCCCTGGCAGAGGCGGGGGGGGGGGGGGGGGGCCTGGAATAGAAGCAGTCGCAGGATTTCACAGTGGCTTTGAGGGAGGAGGCCCCCACAGTTATTTTGAAACCATCTTTGCTAATATCTGCGGCTAAACCACATGTCATGGCAAGAAGTGCCAGTCATGGCGAGAAAGTGTGCCTTTCTGAGCCAGCGAGGGCTGTTGTTTGACACCTCCTGAGTGTTGGTCAGCAGTGAGAATGAGTCACAACTATACAGGAAGCACCGAATGAGTCCTGCATCTCTGTTGCTCTTAACATTTTAAAGGGAACTCACGTTTGACGAGGGCCTATGACATGCCAGGCCCTCGCTGTTGGTGCACTTCATCTCCAGAGCCTTGCGAGGTAATTGCCTCACTTGGCAAGTGAGAAAACTGTGGCTCTTTGAGCTTGAACCGAGGGCCAGGGCCGAATGGAGCTGTCCGCAGCCTGAGCTCAGTGGGGGCTTCCTGCCACACATACGTGCCGTGTGGAAGACAAGGGCCCTTTAACTCCAGGAGAACTCTGTGTCTCAGGCGAGGAATATCTTTCTAACCAGATATGGCCACAGTGCCAGCCAAGTCACCAAAATAACTTCCCTATCTGGAAAAAGAAGGCGTTCGCACTGGAGAACACTGAACTTGGAGCAGAAGAATGGCCCGAATGGGGAGTGAAGAGGTGGTTCCCCTGTGGTAGCAAAAGTCCTCCCCACTCTAGAAAGCTGCTCCTAATGTCTTCCTCTGCACGAGAGAGGCGTTCCCTTGGGTGATGGCTCTAAGAGTCTCTGCAAAGTTCTCATGATGGGCTGACCCTGGGGCAGGATTGACTCGCCTGGTTTCTAACGGCTGTGGCTGCTGGCAGGGCCTAGTTCAGTTATGGGAAGGAGGCAAACGCATTTGAGATCTGAGGCGGTCATCAAAGTTGGTCTTTCCCCGCTTCATAAACTTGCCTGTGCACAGCTCTGCCTTCAATTCACCGGGTCACACTGCGTCTCAGTCAATGCCGTGTATCAGGACCACTGTCTCAGATGGGAGAACTCTCAGCAGCAGCCTGGTTTATTACCACCCCGCCCGCCGCCCCCCAGTCTGGAGGCCAGCAGGGTGAAGGGGATCCCATTCTTGAAGGTGGCTTCTCAGCTGTGCTATAAGCACCTCCCAGAATCTAATCATCCCACAAAGAAACTCTTAGTTATATCTGATTCCAATTTCTCCAGGGAAACTCCAGCACATTGTGTTCTTTGTGAAGATTGAAATCCTTTTCACAAAAGATTTAAATGTATCCGAACAGCATTACAAAACTAGGAAAGTTTGTAAAATGTTCACTCATTATCCCATCAGCCTACCTTAAATTTCACTTCTTTGTATGCACTTCCAAATTTTATCCATTGGCATAAATATTTGCGATAAACCATAACCCTGTCATAGGCACTATTTTGTAGACTCCTCATTAAATCACTTCTTCTCACACTAGTTAATTTTCATCTCCACGTTTCAGGCAAATCCCAATGAATGTGCTCTCCTTCCTGCACAGATCATTCCTGGAGTCCTCACCCATACTCTAGAAAAGACAGAGTGAGTGCTTTTGTTTGAGGGATGTGTGCATCTGTCCATTAAGAAGATGGGGCTCATTGAGCCCATGACCTAGTCTTGCCAGATTTCTCTTGAGCCTAACAACATTCATATAGAAGAAGGATGGGAGAGGTTATGTCAAGTTTGTATTTTTTTTACCTTTGGGAAAGGGTCCTTGTCCCTTGCCTCCTAATTAACCTACACACAGACACATCATTTACCTGCATAGTTTCCAGTGATGACAATAACCTTAGGGGCTGCTCCATGCTGCCCTGGGAAGGGAACAAAGAACTGCAGGGCTATGCATTATACCAGCCTTCCTGCCCAGTCTTCCCCAAAGCATTCAGTGCTTGGCATCTGCAAACTGAGCTCTATCTTGATGTTGCAGGTGTGCAAGGCTCTGGGTCTACTGGTATTTCCGTTTCACTGAGGACCAGGCCCCACCTGACACTGGCGCCCCCCTTAGGAGGCAGAATATGAACAGAACACTGCTTCTACTTCAGGTTCTTGGTTAGACAGCACACAGGCCATGTTCCCATTATCACTCACTGGCTGCTGCAGAACTGAACCTATGACCTTCCATTATGCTTTCAATTATGATTAAAGAAGAGTGAAATATGAGTCTCTCTCTCAGCATATCCTGGGATTTTGTTTTTAACAGAGGCAGAAAAATTGAGAGTACTAGCCCTCAGAAACAGCAACAAGAGATAGATGCATACCTGTAGGAAAAGAGATGCCCGCCCAGAATAAAAAGTTGGTTTTAGTTAATGAGCATAAGATCAAATAGGAGAGACTCCACTGAACCTAATCTTGAACCCCACCCCACTCCCAAACTGTCTCCCATCTGGCACAGAAAGGGCTCTCTCTCCACTTGGAACACTTCTTATTGGCAATCTAATTTCTGAGTGTCATTGTCTGCCCTTCTGCAAGCATAAAGGAATGATGCATTTCTGGCAGAAGGCCCCGAGAGAGTTGTCAGACATCCTGATAAATGGGAATCATCTCTATTCTCAGTGTTTGACCGCACATTTCAATGCCAATCCTCTATAATTTTCTGATGTCCACACTGACCTTTCCCAACAGCCAGGCATGGAGCCAAGATGATGAGCGAGCATCTCTGCCCCTTACTGAGTGAGCCCTGCTTCTCTCAGAATAGACAAGGAGGCTTGTTCACAATGGCGTGTTGAAGTCAGCTCACAGAAACTCCTTAGGTCTGACTGTTAAATTTTCAGAAATTTAATGAGCAGGTTATCACCTTGCTAGCTGGAAATCAGCCATGATGAGATTATTTACTCCATGGAAATCGGCAAATACTACAAATCAGTGCCAGTTGTGAAACATTTACCAGCACACCACTGGTAAATGAAACCCTGGGATTCTGTAGACATTCAGAAAGGGTCAGACCTTGAGCATTCCGTTTTTTAATCCTCCCCAGAAAAGACTGGGAAGTACAGAAACAGTGTCCTAAAATGTTGCTGTTAAAAGGGGGGGTAGAGGACACCTAGTGAGAATACTGTGGCCAAGAGAGGTGACAAGGATGTCACACTGCCAGTTACAAATAAAGGAGGACAATGTCCCACACAAACTCTACAAAAACAGTAACAGCAAAAGACAGAAAATGCTTTTACCCTATTGTTCTGGGAGTGGGTTTTCCCATCTTAAACATGAAACATTTGATTTTCACCATGGTGTTCCTCAATCTGAGAAACAAGAAGGTCAAGAACTTCCCAAGCATTTTATGGGAAAGAGCTATTTGCTGTTTCATTCAGGTGGAAGTGGAGCTGTTCTGAGCAGTCAACCCCGAACAGGTGAAGCATCTGCCTCCAGGCAGTGGCCTCTCATAGCTCATCTGGCTACTATGACAAGCACCATAGGTTGGGTGGCTTATAAACAATAGACATTTATCTCCTACAATTCTGGAGTTGGAATTCCATGATCAAGGTGCCAGCACGATCGGGTTCTGGTGAAGTCCCTCTCCCAGGTGGCCGATTGCTGACTTCCCATGTGTCCTCACCTGGTAGAAAGGGGGTGAGATAGGTCTCTGGGGTCTCTTTTATCAGGTCACTAATCCCATTCGTGAGGGCTCCACCCTCAGGACTTAATTACCTCCCAGAGGTCCCACCTCCTAATACAATCACATTGGGTGTTAGGATTCCAACGTATGAATTTCGGAGGACACACGCATTCAGTCCATTGCAGGGCTAGTTGACGTTGCCGGAGACGTAGGAGTTAATATCAAAGAGATGCCTCTGAGTTCAAGTAGCACTGAGTTCCCTAAGGAGATAAGGTAGTTGTCCCTCTTCTACTACGGGGTGACCTGGCAGCTACCCTCAGGCTCTAGTGTTGACCTGTCCTGCCTGGGGGACACTGAGTGGTCAGAGTAGGAGGGTCTGGGAAGGAAATCAGAATTGCTATGTGTGAGAGCCTTAAATCGTCACCACCCGAGGGCCTGGGGAGGGAATAGATTGTTAGTCCCATTTTGTAGTGTGTGACTAAGAAGGTATAGTCACTTAACCAAGTTTATAAGAAAGAGAAAGAAAAATTGGAATCTTTCGAACTTATGGATTTATTTAGGCTGCAAAATAATTGAGAGCATTTCAAAGAATAACACTGAAGTGTTGATGGGCTAATTAGCACTGTGCATTGTTTGTTAATAGCTCAAATATGAACAGAGTACCTGCCTTTGGTACTTAGAAGTTTGTTCTCAACAGTTAATTAGAGTATGGACTATTCAAAGGAAAAAGTTAGGTGTTAGATTATATGGCAACTTTGCAAAAAAAATTACAGAGTATTCTATAAGAAAAGTACATTTGAGTCAATCCGCCTGAAATGGTTGATACGCTAGTTTTTATGCTTGAAGTAAATGTAACACTTGTCCTATGTTGCTTTAAACTACTGTCACCAGCCCCGTGGTGACAGACACTTTCAATACATCCAAAGCATCTTTTAAGGATGTAATCCACCTCAAAGAAGCTAATTTCATGACTTGGATCTATTTCGGCAAAAGGAAATAATTGTGCTCTGAAGGAGTCTAGATTGGATTGCTGGTTCTTTTCAGTTCAACTTTCAGTGAGTGCCAACTGCATCCAGAAAATGAGCCAGCTTCGCAGACTGTAGGGTGAGTCCCTGGAGATCTCATGACTAAAAAACAGATTCAAACAAGCTCCCAGCTGATGCCTACAGGCTGGTCCAAGAACCACACTTCAAGTAGCAAAGAGCTAGACAATGGAAATAAAATGATGAGCATGACAAAGTCTTCACACCTTAGGATCCTATCCAGTGGTTCTCAACCTTCCTAATGCCGTCACCCTTTAATACAGTTCCTCATGTTGTAGTGACCCCCAACCATAAAATTATTTTCGTTGCTACTTCATAACTGTAATTTTGCTACTGTTATGAATTGTAATGTAAATATCTGATATGCAGGATGTATTTTCAGGGGTCGCGACCCACAGGTTGAGAACCGCTGCTAGACACATACAGAGAATTTCAACACAATGTTTCAACAGCGAATGCCCAAAGAAGAGACAAAGAGCAGCCAGGGAGGGATGGGGGGCCAAGGAAGTCTTCTGGAGAGAAACGCAGGAACCGGGGTGGCCTTATGTCTGTGGCTACAGTGTTAGAATTTGTCTGATAAGCAGAGAGGAAATATCAAGGGTTATTGTTGAATCGTGGAAGAAATATGCCTTGAGTTGTGTTTAGAAAATCACTCTGGAGCCCATGATGGAGGCTGGAGAAGACATCCTTAGGTCTTTCCTTTCCAAGTCCTATTGACTCTGCATCAAGTTACATTACAATCCCATCCACTTCTTTCCATGCCTGCTAACCCCTTAGGCCAGCCATCATCAGTTCTTATGTGGAATCATTCATTCACCTCCTAACCACTTCCAACTGTGCTCCTGCAACCTGTTTTACATGCAGCAACTAGAGTTATCTGCTTGGAAGGTAAATCAGATCATGTCAATCTCCTGATGGAAGTCCTCCAATGGCTCCTCGTTACAGTCTGAATTCCCAATCCCATTCCATGGCCTAGAAGGTCCAACACAAACTGGCCCCATCCCAGACTATCCATCCCTTCTCCTGATATGTTTCAGACACACCAGCATGGACCTGCCTCTGAGCCCTTCTACTTGCTGCTCACCTGCCCAGAATGCTCTTCCTTCAGGATCTGGTCTTCTCGTCATTAAAGTCTCAGCCCAGATGTCACCTGCCCAGACAGGCCTACTGGGAATATCCAAATTTAATCCACCCCATTGGTCAGCTTCTATCCTAGTATCTTATCTTTGGAGCACTTATTGGTATCTGAAATTATCTTATTTAATGTAGATTCAATTGCTTAGTCACTTATATGTCACACACACATTACCATAGTGTAAGCTCAATGACGGCAGAGGCTGTGTCCCCAGCCGCTAGAACAGTGCATATGGTAGGTGTGCTGTAAATATGTGTTGAATGAATGGGTGTGCTGGAGGTAAGATGGTCGCCAAGAATACCTATCAGAAAGCTTTTAAAGTTATCCAGGCAAGAATAGAAGAGTCATTGCTAACAGAGAAGGAGAGATAATAGGTTGAAAAATATTTAGGATTAGAATCAACAGGACTTGGTGACTAAAGAGAGATGGAACATGTAAATAAAGGAAAAAATAAAAAAGATTTGATGACTTCTATCTTGCACACCTCATGAGTGGTGTGCCCCTAAATGAGATAGGAAATACCAAAAGTAGGAAAATGATGAATTCAGTTGTGAATATGATGAATCTGAGGTTCTCCTAGCATATCCAGATGGAGATGAATGCATGGGTCTGGAGCTGGGGAGAGATGTCTAAGCTAAAGATATAAACGGGGGAGTTATCAGTATCCAGATAGTGGTTAGTGTGCTCAGATGGATTATATATAATAAGATGAGTGCTCAACAGACAAAACCTTGGGGTACACCAACAATTAGATAGTGAATGAAGAAAGTGGAGCCCACAATGAATTAGTCAAATAGAAATGATGAGAACCACGATTTTCTTCTGTGTGTCTTGGAAGCCAAGGGAACATAAAAATTTCCAGGAAGCAGGAGTGATCAATGGTGTTAGATTTAGCAGAGAGGTCAAGAAAGATAATGAATAAAAAGCGCCCATTGGATTCGGCAGTTAGGTGCTCACAGGCTCCATACAGTCAATAGAAGTCTGTAGGTGGAAGTCAAATTGCAATGTAATGAAGATCAAATTGGAGGTGAGGAGATGATTAAAAAATAAGTCTTTTAAGAAGTTTGAATGAGAATAGGAGAAAGAATGGCAGCTAAAGAGGGCACAGGAAGGTTTGTTTGATCATTTTTTAATGATGGGAAAGACTTGAACACAATATATTTATGTTCTCAGGGTAAAAAGCCGGTGCAGAGGAGGAGGTGAATTACAGGAGAAGAGAGATAAGTGAGGGAGCAAGATCCTAGAGATGGGAGTGGAGGGTTAGAGGATGGGGTCAAAGACACAGGTGGTGGCATTGGCCATCAGCAGAAAGAAGGATCCGTTATTCTCTGAGTCAAGGGAGAAGAAGGGAAAGGTGGATTGAAATAAGTAAATGTGGTTAATTAAAAATAATAACCTTGACTTTCTCAATAAAACAGGCAATAGACAGGCATCTTAGGGTTTCGGTTTTTTTTTCTTTAGCACAAACAGCATCATAAGAAAAATGGGAGTCAAGTCATATCCTGGTAGCCTGTGCAAATGTACTGTGGCAAGTGGGCTGCAGGCAGGGAGACTTGGGAGTTGTTTCAAACCAGCACGGATATCAGTAAGAACCAAAAAGACAATGTTGATGGGAGGCAGAGTGCAGTACCACATTGCATCATCCCACTGGTGTGTGTACATTGATGTCACGAAGGCTCACAATACATACATCACAGAACAACCCTGGCCTTTATGTCCTGCCTTTTATGTCCTGCCCTATCATCCTTCTCCCCTTGTTTATTCAGATGTCTCAGAGTAGGGGGATGGTACAACAGAGTTAACATGTCAGGCTCAAGACTGCTGCCCTTAGAAAGGTCTGCTTGCAAGGTCAGAGTCTGGGAACTAGACATTCAAACAGTTCCCTAATGATGAGGGGAGTTTATGGTTCCTGAACAATGTGGTTTATGATAAACACCTGCTTTCCTTCTGGGAGCCTGGAATTAGGTCCATGCTATGCAGTGGGTCCTACATGACCGGCCCTCACCAACAACCTGGGCGCTGAGTCTCTAGTGGAATTTCCTAGGCAGAAATATCAAACACATGTCACTGCATTTCACTGATAGGGGAAGAGTGAGCATTTTGTGGCCCCTCATGCGAGGGAGGGAGCATGAGGAAGCTTGCAGATGGATTCCTCCAGACTCCGCCCACATCTTTTTCCCATATGATTAGATATGCACCCTTATTACATTATTTTAATGAATCTTTGCAATGAGTACAATGACATGCTATTCCCATGAGTGCTTCTAACATATCTCTAAACACAGGGGCCTTGAGGACTGCTGATACTTGGTCCACACCTGCCTCTCACTGTGGCCTCACCTCCCATCTACTCCAAATGCAATCCTGCTTCATCCACACCACTCCCTGGAAACAGTGCCTATCACGCACATCCCTATCAAACAATACTCCGCAATCTGTAAGAGTCAGGGTGCCATAAATGTGTCCTGAGTGTCAGTGAGGCCAGTCCCCACATGGCTTTCTACCTACTGGATCGTGTACGTTTGTGTACAATTTTAAATATGTGTCAAGAAGCTTCTCGGGAAAACTAGATGGCCTTCAGTGAATATCAGTCCCATTACTTGAAGCTAAAGTGTAGCTCCCATGACTTCAGTGAATGCTGGCAATAGATTCCAACCCTAGAGCAGGAGTCAGCAAGCTGTGGCCCACAGGCCAAAAGCAGCCCAATGTTTGTTCTTATATATAAAGTTTCATTGGGACCCAGCCATGCCATTTATATACATACGTCAGTGGATGCTTCAGCACAACAGCAGTGTTGAGTAGTTTCAAAAGAGGCCCAATTGCCCAGCAAGCCCAATATTTATTATCTGACTTAACAACAACAAAAAAAACACTTGTTGATTCTTGCCTTAGTCAATGGTCGGCAAACTGCGGCTCGCGAGCCACATGCAGCTCTTTGGCCCCTTGAGTGTGGCTCTTCCACAAAATACCGACTTCTGCGCATGGGCCAAGAAGTTTCAATCGCACTGTACATGCGTGCCCACATGTGGTATTTTGTGGAAGAGCAACACTCAAGAGGCCAAAGAGCCGCATGTGGCTCGCGAGCCGCAGTTTGCCGACCACTGCCTTAGATTAAAGTTCTGCAGAATAGGAGAGAGAAAAGGAGGATGGAAGTTAGAGACAAACTTTTCCCATTTACATGTTGGTCTCAGCCTAGATTTTGAGCCTTATTCCCAAATTTTCTGCATTATTGGACTCACAGAATGTAACCTTAAGCAAGAAGGGAAGTCACAAGAGATTGGTGTTCCTCAAGTGGCATGAACTGCCACATTTTAGATTTATTCATTCAATAAATGTCTACAGAGCAGTGACTCTGTGTAAGGAACTGTTCAGAGGTTCTGTCAAGGCACAGAGATAAACCAGACACAGTTCCTGCCTTTTAGGGACTCCCTGCCCAGGATATAGGCTCTATAAGCCATGGCTTCGTCACTTTGTGTCCCCAGTGCATAATACTCAGTGCACCCACATTAAGTAGGCACACAATAACTGGTAGACAAATAGAGTAGCAACTGCCAGTGTCTGGTCTTGACCTAGGCTGAAGGAGTTATTCAAAATCCATTTATGCACCAAACAATACCTTTATATGGAATAAAATATCTTATACATACATCTTTTTAAACTTATGTGTAATCAATTTTGCTTATTAAGTATATATTCCATTTATCACTACTGAATAGCAAGTGATTTAGACTGAACATGCTTCCCCAAAATTCATATATTTAAGCCCTAACCCCCAAAGTGATGGAATTTGAAGATGGGGCCTTTGGGAAGTAATTAGGGTAAGATGAGGTCGTCAGGGGTGGGGCCCTCATCGGATGGGATTAGTGCCCTTATAAGAAAAGACTGGAGAGCACCCTCCCCGTCTCTCTGAATGTACAAAGACCAAGTCATGGAAACACATAGTGAGAAGCCTAAAAAAGAGTCCTCACTAAAACCCAACTATGCTGACACCATGATCTTGGAATAAAAATGGTGAGAACAGACAGTCTTGCTATCTTCAGGAGAAAGCATTCAGTCTTTCATCATTAAGTATAATGTTACCTATAAGTTTTTTGTAGGTGTATAGATTTTTCTTAAATTGAAGTTCTTTACTCTACCTGGATTGCTCAGAGTTTTTATTATAATGAATATTAATTTCATGCATCTCTTGTTTTATCTTTTTCCATCAATATTTGTTGAATTCTCAAGTTCCATCAGTAAATCACCATAAAAAGTTTTATTGGGAAACATTTTTGTTGCTCATAAAAGATACTTAATCTTCAGTATTGTATTTTTTACAGGACTTAGGGATAGCAGAAAAGTCAAGTGGGAATTTTAAATTGTAATTTAACATCCATATACTTGATTGTATGTGATTACTCTATTGCTTGATTCATTTGAGACATAAGCACTCTAGAAAGCTTTGTATAGCATTCTGGTAAATAATGGTTTATTAAATACCAATTTTGATCCTTCCAGGAATTCTGTTAAGATAAATAAGAAAAGAACACAATTGGATATAAAGAACTTATGAGATATTGCCCATAAAACTGCACGGGTCTTCAAGTTTCTGGACTGGGAAAGACTCCCAAGTACATATCAAGTACTGCTGTCTCTCAGTTCTTGCTAGCTCATAGACAATTTAATTCTCAAACTCTACTATCCTAAAAATTGAATCAGGCTTGCAATAAGATCCAAAGAACCTTGAATACCTTATATACATTTTTCAGATTAGTTTTCTTTGGGAGAGAGATTGTCTGGGGTCAAAGTAAAAATAATATGATTATCAAAGAATTCAAATTTATTCCATCACCTAAATGCCATATCTAGATTTGGCAAGATGTCTCCTTATTGTGCTAGGGACTCAGTCCACAGAGAGAAAATAAAAATGATTCATATTCATCAGCATTCAGGAGCCTGCAGAGATCTGCCATCGCAGCAAGTCAATGAAATGTCCATTTCCCAAAACAGGGCAGTTATGTGAGTGCGAGAAGCAGAGGCCTTGCCTCCTTCGGTCACTTCTTTCCTCTCAGCCTTGCACTTGCTTGCAGACTATGACATAAACCATTGGGAAGGAATCTTTCTCCTCTCCAAAGATTTACTCCACCCACAGGCTGATCTCTGGGATTTCACTCATGGAAAGCTTTGATGATCTGGGATGGAGGAGGCAGGAAGGGGAATGGATCAGATCAGCCACCTGGACTGGAATTCCCTTGATAGCTGCCTGTCTGACTGCCCGTTGCATCTTTGGGCAGTTCTGATTCAAAGAACAGCCATCTTCACATGGGGCAAGAACAAAACAAAACCATCTCCCTGTACACTTCACTGGGTGACACGATACTGAGCAGGTCTATTCTTTCCTAAAAGACATTTCTCATGAGAGGCAAGGAGGTTCTTCGGGCCTACTGGATCTGCTCTAACACTCACCGATCCAAATGGATCCCATTAGGTCTAGGTGTCTCTTAAAACAAGGAGTCCAAGACCACACGTAGAAACTCCAAGGGGAAGTTTGATCCCCAGGCTGTCAGACTGGAATTCATACGCTTCCATGCTTCATAGTGTGGCCATACTAATGCAGCTTTCCTAAGGCCATCATACCTACCATGAATTCTTCCCACAATTAGTGTAGAACAGCCCAACTAAATATATCATTTCATTAAGAAGCAGTTCTTTTAAAATGCAAATGCCTTTGGAAGAATTTACAAAGAATGCTAGAGAGAGAAACCCTGTTGTGAACTGAGTTCTCAGATTTAGTTCATCAGTGGGAAGTCTGACAATTGGGAGCCACAAAAATACTCAATTTGAGGGAAGAAGAGGTAAATTTTGTGTAACTGAGGAAGTCAGGCCTACTGGGGAGGGTGGGGAGTAGACACAAAAAGAGGAGGTGGCTTTGTGTCAAGGACAGAGTCCAACTTTTTCCAGGGCTTAGAATGGCCAAACACAGCGAGGCTGGTCTTACTTCTGGTGAATTCTCTGAGAACAGAAATTCCGTTACTCAGTTGACCTAACATGGAGAAGGGACTGTCCCCATAACTGTGTTCAGCAATTTCGAGTTTTACATCATCTTCTAACAGATTCTAGTCCGCCCTATTTCCCCTTTAAGCCTTTTTAAAATTCTCTCCACTTTTCTCCAAACCAATGTAGTCATAAAAAACTGCCTGGCCCCTTCACCGAGGTATCCATCACAGCAGGGATGGAGTGGGAGACACACCAGACAAACCACCTAAGAAGCCAAAATAACAGCTGTTGTATCCCAGTCACAACATTACAAAAACGGAAGGATCTCAGAGAAGTCAAACTGCTGGATTAGCATCTAGAAGATGAGGTGCAGCGGGGTGGGGTGACTGCAAAGATCTGGCAGCTAGCTCCGGAAGGACTAGGAGAGGGTGGGAGAAAAGTTCATATAGTTTGAGCATCTCCAGACCCAGGCGGGGTGCTTCGCATTTATTTAACACTCACACTAACCTTGGGAGCCTGTATTTTATGCCCACTTTACAATGAATGCACAGACAGTAAGCTCACAGACCTGGGCCAAGGCCACCTGGCTAACGGATGGATGGATAAGATTGGAGCAGCACCAAAGTCCATCCTATTTCCACCTTACTGGGCCTCAAGAGAACTGCATCTGATGCCTTCTGTTCCACTCGATGCTGGGTTGTCAGGCATTAACGCCACGCACTGAAAACCAGAGATACAACCAGGCAACCCTGTGACACGGAGAAAGAAAGAGGCTAATGTTAAGAAAAGGCTCCAGTTCTGCTTAAGGCTGTGGGGTAGACTCACAAATGTCTACAGAGCCGGTAAGCAGCAGTTTCCATCTGCAAGCTAAGAGCCACCCATGGGCGAGCAGTGGGAGGGCCACCAGGTACCCATCAGTCCAGGTGTGTCTTCCTTATGTGGGCAAAGTTAATCACTTCAGCTCACACTTCAACACAGAGATGTTAAGTACACACACAGACATCCCGAACAATACATCGCTGTAGCGTAGTTTCCCAACTTTCATCTCCTTTAGGTGCACACAAAAGATGCACGTGTGCTATTTTTGCTTGGGAGAGTGAAGCTTGGAGTTGGTGGTGATGTGGGAAGAGAACCACAGAGAGCTGTGGTTGGAGAGATGCCGTGATCAGTAGACTGGAGGGTGGAGAAAGGGGAAGGAATGGTTGGCTGCCTTCCCCCAAGGCGATCTGGAAAATACTGGTTCCTAGTGAACCTCAGAATAATTAGTAACTATGGCGTAGTAACCAGTTGATTCCAAACACTGTGCCCACAAGAAAAGGAAAAAAAAAAAAAAGCAATTTAGTAAGGGCAAAGTTAAATGGCACATCTGTTTCCTTGTGACTCTTTCTTCTAGAACTTTGTTGTACTTCCTTCCTAGGTCACCTCACAGTAAGTAAAATATGTAAAAAAGAAACACTGAAAGCCATAGTTGGACACAAAACTAAGATAAACATCTCTGTGCAGCAGTTGCAAACAAAGCGATCAGCACTGAAGACAGAGACACAGGCTACTGAGCCCCAAAGCAGGGGCAGCGAATGTGAGTGCCTCGGTCAGTGCGAAGGAAGAAGGTGTGTTAGTCTGCTCGGGCTGCCAAGATGTTTCTGGTGAGGTCTCTATTCCTATCTTCTTACTGTGTCCTCACATGGTCTTTGGAGAGCGAGGGCAGGAGGGCTGGTATCTCTTCTTATAGGGCCCCGACCCTTATGACCACATTTAAGCAACTTACTCCCTTAGAGGCCCCTCCTCACCATACAGCCATACAGGGAGTTAAGCTTCCACATATAACCTCAGATGGGGACACAAACTTTTTGGAGCCTTTGACTGAGTCTATGTCTTTTTCTGCTACTGATTCATAGAAGATGGTTTTGGGTTGCTGTTTCCTCTCCCTTTCCTCCTGCAGGAGAGAAGCATTGTGGGTACTCTTAAATTCTCTTCAGCACCGTTGCTGTCCCCTGCTGTGCCTGTTCTGGGTATTTTCTCATGCATCCCATGAAGGAACATTCATTTGACAAGCACTGACGAACATCCTGAAAGATGGAACATCTCAGGCTTCCGCATCCCAAAGCCCCAGGTTTGAATCTCGGCTTGGCTTTTACTATGTGCATGTCTGGAAGACACCAAAGGACTGTTCTGAGCCTTGTTTCCTAATCCATACAGGGGCTATTGTGAGGAGGAACTCCCGAGGCAGGTGGGTGTGATAGCTTCTAACTCATCTCCATGTAAATTGAGTTAACACGTCTCTTTCTCCCTCTAGATTATTAGCAAGTTAAGGAAAGGAAATGTAACTATTTCGTCTTTGTGTGCAACATCTTCATCCCCAAGGCCTAGCACAGTGCCTGGTGGTGCTAGGAAAGTGCAGGTGCTCCCTAGCACTGGGAGGAAGAAGGGGGAATGAGAAGGAAGGGGGCAGAGGAAGAGGAGGATGGAAATGAGGATTGCCCTTGCTGAGCTGTACTGGGCACTGTACTAAACACACACCCTCATTGAATCCTCTTACTTGCCTGTGTCCCCAACTGTACCCTAGCCATGCGTGAGCGATGCTACACCTTCTGCACCTAGAATGCTGTCAGGTACATAGTGGAGCTCCGGGCAGACTTAGCACACACAGCCGGTATGTTACGGAATAACCTGACACTCCCACACTCCCTTAGATGTAACCAACATCTCCTCTTCTCATATCAGAGGAACTCTTCCCAACAGACAAAAGCAGTGGGAAGTCAGATGTTATTGTAGAGCCATTGGAGAAACTGAGGCACAGAGTTATGAAGTGGCTCATCCACCACCCTAAAGTCAATGGTAAGATGCTATTCTCTGCTCCCATATCCATTCCCCACCCAGTTTCCAATCAAGTGAGAAAAGAATAGTAAGCCCCTGATGGGAGGTGAGAAGTAAAGAGACAACTCCTGTGTCCTAGGATGAACATAAGAACAGGGCGGCCATTCACCAACCTTCATGGAGCACAGAGCTCCAGGGGGATGGAGAGTATAACCTGGGAAACACATATTTAACCCAGAAAGCCAAAGAGTGAACTGTCCTTTTGAGGGAGGGATCCCAAGAAGTAGATGGTGAGACCTGGGGGAGGAGGGTCCTCCCAAATGTCATTCTCCAAAGGCACCTGTCACTCCCAGAGGTGCTTGGTGACCACCAGAGGAACAGTGAGCATTTGCATTTTCCTCTCAAGCACAAATAGAGAAGAACTGCTTTTTGTTTCTCAGATGAGCCTGTTTCTGTAATTCCAGAATGTGCTCAGGCTGTCCAAGCGTGCTGTGTCAGAGTGCAGGTCATGCTTTATTCCAGGCCCGGGGCTGCTCTTCTTTCTCCCACTAATAAAAACAAAACAAAAAATTACTGCACACAGTGATCAAAACCTTGTTGGTTTTGTGGAAGAGAATCTCACTTGAAAAAATAAGAAAACCAAGGGGACTGTGAAGAACTAAGGGCTGCTAATAAAATTTAGGATAAAGACTGCCAGCAGGTGCAGTTCCTGCTCAGAACAATTTGCATCCCATTCATCAGAACAGCATGTCTCTGTTGCAGACCACACCCTAACCCTGGCGGCTCCTTCACAGATCTGTGCCAGTGTCACAAGGTAGCAGGTTGGTGTTACTTGGTCTCACAACTAGAAAAACAACCCAAAGCATCATATTCCCAAATAAGGACAAAACACTGGATAACAGGCCAGCCAAGGGGTCTTTTCATGGTTCTGGAAAAGAGCTGTGTGGCTCCGTTCAGCACAGCCATGGATGAACCCCTGGGCATCATGAACTGTGTTCTGGGGCTAGGACTGGGTTGAAAGCAAGTCCTGAAAATTTTAGTAACAAGATAACTAATATTCGAATGCAATTTATTAATGTAAAAGCTGATTCCTCAAATAATTAAACATAAAATTACCATAAAATCCAGCAATTCCACTTCTGGGTACACCCCAAACAAATTGAAATAGACTTGAACAGTTATTTGTATCCCCATATTCATCACAGCATAATTCACAGTATCCAAGAGGCAGAAACAGCCCACATGTTCATAGATGAATGAATGGATAAGGGAAATGTGCTGCATACATAAAATGGAATGTTATTCTGCCTTAAAAAGGAAAGAAATTCTGATGCATGTTACCGAGTGGATGAACCTTGAGGACACTGTGCTAAGTGAGATAAGCCAGTCACAAAAGACAAATATTGTATGATTCTACTGATATGAGGTACCTAAGCAGTTAGAACACAGAAAGTAGAATGGTGGCTGCCAGAGGTTGGAGGGAGAGGAGACAGGAGTTAGTGTTTAATGAACATAGAATTTTAGTTTGGATAAATGAAAAGGACTCTGGAGATGGACAGCGATGATGATCCTATATAATAAAATCCTAATATGTTAAGTGTCCAACAGTTGGTTCGATCGTTCGACCAGTTGCTATGACACGCACTGACCATCAGGAGGCAGACACTTTGACTGGTAGATTAACTTGCTGCTGGGGTCCAACTGATCGAGACTGGTCGAGATGGGCCAAACGCACCCTGGAGCCCTCCGACGGTCCCTCCCCAGCCCTGATCGTGCGCACCAGTGGGGTCCCTCAACCTGGCCTGTGCCCTCTCACAATCCGGGACCCTTTGGGATGTCAGAGAGCCAGTTTTGTCCCGATCCCCACAGGCCAGGAAGATGGACCCCACCTGTGCATGAATCCATGCACTGGGCCTCTGATTGTATATAATATTGTGAATGTACTTAATGCCACTGAACTAGGCACTTGAAAAATGTTTAAAGTGGTAACTTTTGTTATATATGCTTAACCACAAAAAATTGGGGGGGGGGAATGCCTCAAAATATCATGTTGAACAAAATGTCAAAATTTAAATAAACAGAATCGATATTGATTTTTCCCTTTGCCTAGGGCTCTGACATGGCTCCATACAGCATTGTTACTAATCAGTCTTCCTTTAAGATGTCATTTTGTTCAACACATTATTTTTGCAGTAATGTTAATCTTTGTAAATATTGTCTTGAAATATGATTTATCTGGATTTCTCAGATTTGGGGCTCCCCACCAAACTCTGTGACCCAGAAAAGTGCCTCCCTCTCCTCACTGGCCCCTCCCTAGTCCCCACCACCTTTCTACCTTCCTTCTGATAGTCCTAACTTCTCTCCGTTTCCGGTTGAACTCTAATCTCCCCTTTGTTATGTCTGGACAGAAAGAAGGGACCCAAGATCTGGAGTGTCTGCATCATCATAGTCATGCTCCCTGACATTCCTGAACCTTCCTGACAGTCCCTGGTTTATCACTATATAATGGGCTTGTTTACATGCCAGTTGCTCTCGCCCTAATCCAGTCACACCTGGAGCCTGTCAGCCTGTGACCCCACGTTACCTGGAGCAGAAGGCCCTCCGGTGCCAGCTGTTTTTTTCCTCTTCTGGAGGAACTGATTCCTCGTGACCCTCTGAGCTGTAATCTCATCAGGCTGGAATAACCTGACACTCCCATTGGTCTGAAACAGAAGTCATTTGTCTTCCTGACCGAGGGGCTGGGGCTGTTGAGAATTCCTCCCCGTGGCCTGCTGTTAGGGGATTGTGACTACTTCACCAGCTGTGTTTGCCTTGCCCCTGAGGCATTCTACGACTAGCAGGGAAGGAGAGTGAGTGAGAGCTACAGGCCAAGAGTGGGTCTGGGAATCAATCCACTGCTCTGGTCTTGCTGAGAACTCCTTGCCACCTTAGGGGGAGCCTGGCTCACATGATCTGACCCCAGAGCCAGGACAAAACTCAGGCAAGATGCAAACACCATGGGAGACACGATTGTTCATCAAGGAGCTGGATCTTGGGTGACTGACTTCTTCATAGCTGCACATGTCATTGTCATTAGAAGCTGACAGCAGACCTGCAGTCCATGAAGTGCCAAGGGAGGTGTAAGGAGAATTGGGACCAAGTCTAGCCCTTAGCAGCCTTGTGACCCCAGGCCCTTTGGGTCTCAGCATCTTGACTCCATGATGGAGATAACAATGGCTCTTGTAGAGAATGACTGAGACAATAACATAAGATAATCATTATGGAAATGTTTGAAAACCCTGCAGCGCCAAACAAATGCAACGTGTTGTTTTGATAGTATCTTCCCCAAAGTAAGGACGAGGCACTTTTCAAAATGAATCACCAAGACAAGGGATGGCCCCCTTGTGACACAAGGCAACATGGGCCATAGTTTTGAGGGGATTCCAGTGGACCCTCCCCGCCCCGCCCCAGGAAGCATTGGGGTATAAGGACCCAGTCCTTGGTTTCTTACACCCTTTTGCTTCCTGGGACTACATACACACTATGGGCTGAGCAAGGGGAGATCTGAGTGACTGGGCAGAAGAAGCATATGACGCAGCTCACCCAGGAGGAGTCCAGGTGCTGTCCTGAGGATGGATAAGAAAGAATGCGACAGGAACGAGATTGAAGCAGCATGTCCTCCAGACTCACCCCTGAGCCTGTAGAGAAGGACAAGGGGCTCAGAGAGCGTCCTGCTTGGAGAAGAGGAGGCACAGTGAGCAGTGGTCCCATAGAGCCACAGATAACTAGAAAGTTCCCATGTACCTGGGAACATCCCAGCTGACACCTGAGAGCATATAAATCTGCAGAGCATGTGGCCAAGTGTCATGGACATTTGAATTTTCTTTTGTGGCCACCCAGCCCGAATCCCCTACCTTCATATGCAGGACGCCCCCTGTGCTTTTCTGTGGAAAGCAGAGCCTTCTTCCCACCAGAGGTCCTGAAAAAAGCCAAAAAGTCTTTTTCCCAGGGCGCCTCACAGCTCAGCAAAGGCTAGTGGCCTAGGCTCCTATGTGCCAGACTTTGAGTCAGGTCTGAGCACAACACACAAATAAAGAGGCAGAGGTGCCCAGAGTTCAGTGATGGCAAAGGCAGTTGCAGGGCCTTCACCAGGCTGTTGTTTGGAATGTGACTGGGTTGTGGTTCTAGCTGATGCCTCGTCTCTTCCCAAACCTTCTTCTATAGCCTCCTAAGGGTTCTTCGACCTACCAAATCTCCATTCAATAAATCTCTTCATTATTTACATAAGCAGAGGCAGAATCTCTTGTTTGCCTTGATGAATTCTGGATGACACACCAAGTAAGAGAAAAATCACGCCCCCTAAACCATGCTCCACGCTCAGGAACACCCCCCACACCAGCCCATTCCCCCTGGCCTTGGGGTTGTCAGCACAGCTTCTCAGAGACCCTGAGCATTGACTTGGGACATTGATGCAAGAAACGTGCCCTCGTGTTCCAGTCACGGAGCAAGATGAAAATCTCCGCACACGAGGGACAAAAATAACAAACATTCCATTCCTGTCAAAGTTTAAAGAAGTTGCATATTTTTGGTTTCATGTTTCAGAGTCTTTGTCTTAATAAAAAGAATTCTTCTGTACAGTGACTTCAGCCAGAACGTGGATTAACAGAGAGAACTTTTCAAAGTTATCATGCATTCCTGGCACACGCTACGCTAGAGTGAATAAATAAGGACTTGGCTTGTTAATTCAGAAAGGTTGCCAACCCCTGAGCTAGAAAAATGCCAGAAACTTCTGGCCTTTGAACCAAAAAAAAAAAAAGATTTAGCAAAAAGTGCCTGGTTCCAAAGAGCCAGCTCCTCAGCACGAGGCCTGATCCCTGTCCCAGTCATGAGTGACACACTGAGCTTGCAGTACCCTGTCCCGTCCCCAGCTTTACTCCTTAAGCAAGGAGGCCAGTGGTGTCTTCGCCATCTCTTATCTCCACTGCACAGAATGGACACTGATGAGAACAGCATCACTTCTTTTGAGATAATAGCATAAAATTAATGCATAGTCACAGAATTCTGGAACTAGGATGGTGGTGTGCAGGTAAATACTTAACAACCAGCTCTCAAAAAAAAGTGAATGCATGTGTATACATAAGTAAGGCTATTACAAATATTACTGATAGGAAAAATATATATTTACAATATGTGATTTATAGATAGTGATAAAATACAGATTTATTACAGAGCCCATATAGTTGATTTTTATCCCAGGATGCTTTTGCTGATTTTTTTCAGGGGGGAGAGGCGTTTTAAATTATAGTTGACATTTAATATCGTTCTGTATAAGTTGCAGGTGTACAACATAATGGTTAGACAATCATCTACTTTATAGAATGGTTCCCCCAATATTTTAAGTACCCACCTGGCCCCATACACAGTTATTACAACACAGAGGACTGGTGCACGAAATTCACACATGGTTAGGGTCCCTAGGCCTGGCCGGTGATCAGAGCCAATCAGGGCTTCCTTCCCAAGGCCTTCCTTTATTCCATGCTGCCCCCTGGTGGTCAGCGCACATCATAGCGAGCAGTCAAACTCCTAATCAGTCCAACTCTCGAGGGGAAAATTTGCATATTAGCCTTTTATTACATAGGATTATTGACTATATTCTCTAAGCTATAATTTACCTCTCAGTGACTATTCTGTAACTACCAATTTGTACTTCTTAATCCCTTCTCCTTTTTCACCCAGTCTCCAATAAAACACCCTTCCCCTCTAAAAACAGTCTATTCTCTATATCTATGTGACTATTTCTATTTGTTTGCTTATTTATTTTGTTCTTTAGATTCCACATATAGGTGAAATCATATCATATTTGTCTTTCTCTGTCTGACTTATTTCACTTAGCATAACACCCTCTAGCTCCATCGATGCTGTCTCAAAAGATGAGAGTTCATTCTTTTTTATGGCCGAGTAGTATTCCATTATATAGAAGTTCCACAACTTTTTTATCCACTCATCTGTTGATGGGGCACTTGGGTTATTTCCATATCTTGGCCATTGTAAATAATGCTTCAATAAACATAGGGGTGCATATGTTCTTTTGAATTAGTGTTTTGGATTTCTTCAGATATATTCCCAAATGTGGAATTGCTGGATCATAAAGCAGTTCCATTTTAAATTTCTAAAGCCTGGTATCAGTAGTCACACTATGATTGTGATTCAACCATGGTTGGACATATGGCGTTGTATCTCATGCTACTGTTTTCCCAATAAATTTATTGCCATGAAATATGATAAGAGCTACTGAATAACTCACTCTTGTATAAACTATATTTATTGAACCAAGTCCTCGTTCACCTTCTGCTCTAGGCATGACGGACTTTGGGATTTAGTCTGCATTAATATTTTTTCCTTCACTTTCTTAAGTCTGGACAACCAAACAATAAATCAAGCACTGATCTATAGCATTTTGCCAATTTCCTTGGTGTAAGTACTCCCAACATGGCTGATTTTAAGCAACCAAAGAAACGACACCAACCACTAGTTGAGAATAGACACAGAGTAGCACACCATTACACAGTGTTTCCACCATGTAGATACAACAGATGTAAAAAACTCAAACACAAAAGTAAAATGCATAATATTTAGATTGTGATGTGTTTTGAGTATTTATAACCTCTGTTTTTAATAAGTACACTTATTTGTACACTTACCTAATTTTCAATAATGGCTATATTTAACCACCAGCTCACAGAATTCTTAAAAATTTAGCAATCAGCTCTCAAGTGATATAAGCCAACTCCAGCATACTAGTGGCTGGGGGAAGATGGAGGGGATCACATCTATCTGTCCACGCGTACAAAATATTTGGAGATGGGAGGTCGTGATGGTGGATATTTGGATCAGGACATGGACCTGTCTACAAAGATGTGCATTCACACGTCATTCTGGATATTAGAAGGGCGAAGTCTGGACGCTGGTATGACTGCCCGGCAGGAAGCTCTCCAGCTCCTCACTGACTTTGTGGATTTGACCTATTTTCGGGTCTTAAAAAAGGCTGATTGATTCTCCAGTTGCCAACTCTGGCTGCTGGTTGTACAGACTTCTCTCTCCCTCCAGACACACCCTGGGCTTTGACAGCATTTCCCATAGCTCTGCTGGGCCAGAAAGAATGACACAGCTGGGGATCACTTTGAAGACAATTAAAGCTAATGAGTTGACTCAGCAAAAGCAGCTAAAAAGGCAGGAAATGGCGCTGGCTAAAGAATAGTTTTGTCTCTGTAACTGGGGAGAGACCAGTTAGGAAGCAAAATGAGAGAAGATCTGATTTAGTAGCAAAAATTGGGATTTGCTTAACCACGCCTTGACCAGAGCTGAATGAAAGGACACTTCCAGCAGGGCTGCAGGGAACTGGGTACTTTTCTATACTATTGGGAGGAGTGCCCAGTGGTTCACCTCTACAAAGCCAATTGATATATATATATATATTATTATTATTATTATTATTATTATTATCATTATTGATTTCGGAGAGGAAGGGAGAGAGAGGTAGAAACATCAATGATGAGAGAGAATCAGTGATCAACTGCCTCCTGCATGCCCCTACTGGGGATCGAGCCAGAAATCTGGGCATGTGCTCCCAACCAGGAACTGAACCATGACCTCCTGGTTCATAGGTTGATGCTCAACCACTGAGCCATGACGTCTGGGCATCTACACAGCCAGTTTGACGTTGACTTTCATGGTTTTAAATGGACATCCTCTTTGACCTAAACGCTCCAGGATTTTCATTGCAGCATTGTTTGTATTAATAATGGCCCTGAATTAGAAGCAAACTCGAGATCTATTAATAGGTGGCTTGCTAAACTGTAAATGATAATAAACCCAGACAGGAGTACTACCTACATAATCACTAAAAAGAACATGGCAGCTCTTTATTACCTGTTGTTGAACAATCTCAAAGGTATTCCGTTAAGCTAAAAATAAAGGTGACAAACACTGTGCCTAGTATGTTACCATTTGGATGTTAGACAATATATGATACACCTCACTGTGTATAAAATGTCTTTGGAAGGATACACACAGAACGTGGTCATAGCTTGCCTTTGAAGAAAATAACTGATAGAGGCCAAGAGAGAAGAAAGACTTACTTATCAACATGCCCCTTTAAAATGTTTTCATTTTGTGTCACTATTATCTCTTTTTTAAAATAAAATAAATGATAAAGTGTGTGGCTCTTTTTAAAGAGCAACAGCAACTACACTGCTATGGTTACTAACCATGGTCCTGAGTCTAATTAAAGGAGCCCCCCCCCCCCCCCCCCCCCCCCCCCCGCCCTTCAAGTTGCCTGGAATGCCTGGGGTTAAGCAGGAAGTGCTGTGTCCTGGGAGATCCTTCAGTCCTGGCAAACTAGGGTGGTCGGTCACGCTCTTCCACTCTCTGAACCAACATGGTGCCCTCAGGTGAGCTCACCAATGTCTGCCTGGTGGCTCCTCCTCCCCCTCCCCTCTTGGGTGCTTTCTGCTGGCCAAGCCCAGCCAGAAGCCAGCAGGCAGGATGACGGCGGCTGCAGCCCCAGCAGGCCAGCCTGGGCACAAGCAGGGGGAAAGGATGGAGACTGGTCCTGGAGGGAGCTGGCCTCTTAGAGTCCTCACTTCAGTGACATGGGAGAAGAGAGATGAGTAGGAATTACGAAACCTGGGTTCTGGCCTCAACTCGGTATTACATGACTTTCAGTCCACCCTTCACCTTTCTGGGCCTCAGTTTTTTCATTTGTAAAATGAATGGGGGATCACGGTCGTAGGGGCACATGTCCCCGCCTGTCAGGCCTGTGGCTCACCACCCAGCCAGGAGAGAGGTGCGTGCTCACACACATGCTCAGGGATCCCCTAAGGACTAAGTCAAACCTGTAAATCTCACACAGATTTCACAGGCATAAACCAGAAGTTTCTACCCAGAGAGCTGCCCATTCTACTCCAGGATCCAACTGAAAGTGGCCTTCTCTTAAAGAGCATTTTTCAACTCTCTGGGCGCTTGTTCAAGATGCCAGCCATGGGCCCCACGGGCAGCGATGCTGACTCATAGGTCTAGGGTAGGAATCCAAGGCAGGTTTTCCTTGTAACACACGTTGCAGCCCTATCTTAAAGAACAATGCTGCATCCAAGTGTCAGAGTGTTCCAGTTCATTTTCTCTTTAATGAAAACACGCTATTAATCTGTAATGGTTAATCTAATGGTTAATTTTTTTAGAACGACAAGAGTTCTGATGCATCCAATCCACTTAATACATTGCCACAAGGAACAACATGCTAAGTGGTAGTAAAATTGCATTTCAAAACGTGGGCAAACAGCAGCCTCATCAGCCAGGTGTGAGATGCTCAATCACAGGCCTCAGAAATGTGAGTAAGCAGGTGTTTTCAGTGAGGACTGAGATAAACAGTTGCCTTTGTGGTGATTTGGGAGGTTTTGCGACATTCAAATGGAGCGTCTCACACTCCAGCCAGCCCGACTTCAGAAGCCCCGGCTCAGGAAATCCAGGCAATAATTAGCACTGGAGATTTCAATGGGATTGCAATCAAAAAGCTTTGATCCCCATTGACGAAATCTGTATCCTTCCTTTGTTTCCACTGCCTGGAAGGTGTTGCCCTTATGGGTGGAGACACTTTTAAAAGTCACTAGAACACATTTCACTTTGTTCAGACGGAAGATGTTTCTCCCTTTAGAGAAAACTGTGCGCAGATCACACCCACACATTCAGCACCAGGATGCCAGGGGCCCGCCCCGCCTGTCTCTCCAACGGGACTGGGAGTTCTGAAGAAAGAGCCAAGTTCCACTTCAGACGTTCATCTTCATTTTCCCGCACATTCAAAGGGACTTCTCAGTGGCCCAATACCTGGCCCAACGTAGCCCCATAGCATTCCCTGAAAGCCTTGGGAGCAATTTAAAGTGTCCATCCTCGGGAGACCCATAGTAATAAGATGAGCCTTCACTTAGGCTGAGCAGAGTGTGACCATCTGATTTTTTTTTTTAAGCCAATGCTGCTCCTGCTTAAAATTGTAGCTCATTCATTTCCATTAATCTCCCCTGGTTGTGCGTAGCCATTTAGCTCTGAGGGATTTTCTTATGCTCCATTTTCTCTTTCTCTTCCCTCTTCCCCTGGCCTTGGGTTACCACCAAAATATTAGTTTCAGCTCTCATAATTTGATCTCCTACAGTTAAAGGAGTTGTTATGGCGCTTGGTTATCCATACCAACCTAATAATAAAGTCCCAGTCACCCTTACCATTTGATAGCAAGAATGGTGTTTGAGACATCTAAAAGTTTCATCATCAAACACGGTTATGCCCCACCCCCACCCCCGCAACAATATCGGGAGTGTTTCCGCAGGTCTGAGCAAATTGCAGGTTCTGAGACTGTGGATTCTGAGGTTGAATACACTCAGGACTGCATCCTTCCCTCCCACCAGTTCCCAAAACCTGTCAGTAATTGCAGGCCATTAGGACTTATTTTTCTTATCATCTTCCTCTTTGGAACTGTTGGATTCAGCGGGGTGCTGGGTAGTGTACAGATGGGGGTTTTGTGACTCGGGACTTTCAAACCTGAATTTTGAGTCTATTTGCAAAGATAAAATGTTTCCTCTCTACACCAGGGAGTTGGGCTAGCTCTGGGCTTTCTGCTCCCCCTTTGTCAGGCAATACCCTTCCTTCTTTGGTATATGTCTCCCTTCCCTCCCCTGACAGCGACAGGAAGTGCCAACCCAGGGGAAGTGTTGACCTAGACTCCTCCATACGCAGGAGGACCCCATCGGCCCTCTCAGCAGACTACACCAGTGGTCGGCAAACTCATTAGTCAACAGAGCCAAATATCAACAGTACAACGACTGAAATTTCCTTTGAGAGCCAAATTTTTTAAACTTAAACTATATAGGTAGGTACATTGTTATTGACTTAATAAGGGTACTCCTAAGCTGGCCTTTGCTAAAAACGTCCTCAGTCTGATTGAGGTATGTTCGCTGGGGTTGACCCCTTCCAACTCTCCCATCCACACTCGTCTTGTATACTTGTTTCGCCCAGGCCGAAAACCAACTTCTGCGCAAGGGCCACGAAGATTCAATCGCACTGTACGTGCGTGCCCGCATGTGGTGGTTTGTGGAAGAGCCACACTCAATGTGGCTCGCAAGCCACAGTTTGCCGACCACTGGCCTACACCATTGGAGTGGGCTTTACAACTTAAAGCTGGGCTGGAAATGCCTCAAATTCCATCATACAAGTGAGGCAGACCCATCAATCAAGACTCTTCCTCCCCACTGTGCTTCAGTAACCCTCTGACCCCCTATTTCCTGAAGATAATAGAAAGCATCAGATGGGAGGGAGGTCTGTCAACTCTTCCAGCGCCTCCTCTAATCCCCTTCCCTCCTGTCACAATGGGGAAGAGGCCCCTCCTTCCTCGAGACCAGGTCCCCATCAAGGTTTTGGACCTCAGCCCCAGTGGCCTCTTTCCTGTAGCTCTGGCCCCTCCCTTTAGCTCTGGCTCATCACCATCTATCTAAAACCCTAATATGCAAATTGACTGAACAGCGGAACAACCAGTTGCTATGACACACACTGACCACCAGGGGAGAGACGCTCAACACAGGAGCTGTCCCCAGACCGCAGTGCCAGCGGGTGGTGCCAGGCCAGCCAAGGCAGGTGTGAGCGGGGGCCCCTGATCGCCCTGCCAGTTGCCCCACAGGTCAGCCCTGATCGCCTGCCAGGCCTAGGGTCCCTACCTGTGCATGAATTTTGTGCACCAGGCCTCTAGTTTGTATATAACAAACTGGGAAATTAGAAGTTGGATTGAAGCACCGAGATATAATGAAGACCACACTCCAAAGGTGTGCTGGATGCATGTGAAATGTCAAAGCAGAGTAACCAAGAACCATTATTACAACTTTGAAATTCCCTCACTCACTTGGAGAATAAAAAGGGTCAAGGGAGTGAGGGTTGTAAGGATTTTTGAGTAGAACCATGAGAATGCTGTGGGTCGCATCCCCCGAGGATGGACAAATGACAGGATGTCTGCCTTCTCCTCAAGCCCAGTGAGGAAACTTTAATGGGACCATTGGAGAGAGTGATGCGTTTTCCTGGGACCTGGCTCAGGCCTGAGAAGTCAGACTAGCCTGCGGCAGAGAGCAGGGTGGAGGGCTGAGTCTGAGAGGTACCTTCACTCCTAGGGTCCGAATGTAAGAATCTGCTTGGGGAGAGGCTACCAGGAAAAGAAGACCCCAGAAGTAACAGTATTAGCAGCCCTGGGGTAGGTGGGTAGGTTTGAGGGCAGAACTCAGGGTGGATCTGGGCAACAAGGCCAGCTAAAGAGTTGCAATGGGCTCAGGCTGGTGTGGCTCAGTGAATAGAGCATCAGCCCATGGACTGAAGGGTCCCAGATTTGATTCTGGCCAAGGGCACATACCTCAGTTGCAGGCTTGATCACCAGCCCTGGTCAGGGCGCATGTGGAAGGCAACCAATCGATGTATCTCTCTCACATATATGTTTCTCTCTGTCTCTTCCTCTCCCTTCCACCCTCTCTACCACTCAATGGAAGAATATCCTCAGGTGAGGATTAACAACAACAACAACAGAGAGTTTCAGTGGGAAGGGCCCACCAACTGAAACTTCAAGGAACCCATGGAGCCAACCTCACCTCTCATACTGACTCCTGCTTCTGACCTGGTGGCAAAACCATAGTTACAAGCAGGGAAAACGGAGAAAGGTTGGGAGTGGGAGGGGTAGTGATAAGGAGGCCCATGTCAGCCCCTACCAGCACAGCAAGGGGCCAGCTGGGGAGGGAGGAGCATTAAACCCGTTCCAAGCATTGATTATTGTCTCACGGCAAACATTCTAAAGTAACTGAGATTGAGGCTGTGACCTAACGTGATTCAGGACTTTCTTTTACATAAGAGGAACCAGAGAAATGACCAATTCCTAGCTCAGATTTAAAGGGACAGTGGAAGATGAAAGTAAGACTGCTTTTAGGGAAACTCAGCGTGAGTGTAATGTTTCACAGATGGACAGATGGGCATGCGTAGAAAGAAGCATAAACCTGCCTTTAACTCTACATCAACTTCTAGTCTCGTGTTATCTTTTGCCTCACCCTCACTGGAGATTATTAAAGAAATTTTCCCTGCTCCCTGCCTCTGCTTCATCATCTCCCACAGCCATCCAGCTTCTGCCCCTGTTATTACTGCTCAGAAACTTCTCTGGGTAAGGTCACCATTGACGTAACATCTTTTTATTTTTCACCCTTAAAATAAATGTTTCCTATTATAAAAGCAAATATGCACACTATAGAAAAATCAGACACTTCAGGCCACTAAAATGGTCATCCTATCTAATAAAAGAGAAACATGGTAATTGGCGTAAGACCACTACCCTTCCCATTGGCTAATCAGGGCGATATGCAAAGTAACTGCCAGCCAAGATGGTGGCCAGCAGCGAGGCAGCTGGAAGCGAACATGAGGCTTGCTTGCTTCAGTGACGGAGGACTCCAACGTTCCCCGCCTGCCGCTGCCGGCCTCTGAGCTTGCAGTTTGAAACATTGTAACAAATATAGAAGCTAAACAAAACCCCAGAAACCCGCTTTCAGCGAGCCGGGATCTCAGAGCTGGAGTTGATACAGTGTTTCGAGATTATAGAACCCAAACAAACCAGATACCTGCTTTCAGCAGCAGAGGCCTCAGAGCTGGAGCCAGAGCTAAAGCTGGCCCAGAATAAAAAAAAAGAAAGAAAGAAAGAAAGGAGCAGTTGGGAGCTTCAGTCACCCACCAGCCTGAAAACAGCCCTCAGCCCCTCACCCAGGCTGGCCAGGAACCCCAGTGGGGACCCCCACCCTGAAGGGTGTGTGACCAGCTGCAAACAGCCATCATCCCCTCATCCAGGCTGGCCAGGCACCCCAGTAGGGACCCCACCCTGATCCAGGACACCCTTCAGGGCAAACCAGCCAGCCCCCACCCATGCACTAGGCCTCTAACCTATATAGTAAAAGGGTAATATGCCTCCCAGCACCGGGATCAGCGTGACAGGGGGCAGCGCCCAAACCCCCTGATCACCCTGCGGCTCTGTGTGTGACAGGGGGCGGGGCCACAACCTCCCTATCCACCCTGCTCTGTTCATGACAGGGGAAGGTGCCCCAACCCCCTGATCAGCCCTGCTCTGTGTGTGACAGGGTGCGGTGCCCCAACCCCCCACCACGGGCCCTGCTCTGTGTGTGATGGGGTAGAGCCATAACCTCCCCATCGGCCCTGCCCTGAGTGTGACAGTGGCGGCACCCCAACCCCCTGATTGGCCCTGCTCTGTGGGTGATAGAGGGCGGCGCCCCAACCTCCCCCTCCCCCCCCCAGCCCACGGGCCCTGCTCTGTGTGTGATGGGGTAGAGCCATAATCTCCCATCAGCCCTGCCCTGAGTGTGACAGTGGCAGCGCCCCAACCCCCTGATCGGCCCTGCTCTGTGTGTGACAGGGGGCAGTGCCCCAACTCCCCTATCGGCCCTACTCTGTGAGTGACAGGGGGGAGCGCCCCAACCCCCTGATTGGCCTGCTCTGTGCATAACAGGGGCTGGCGCCGCAACCTCCCCATCGACCCTGCCTTGAGTGTGACAGGGGGCGGTGCCCCAACCCCCAATCGGCCCTACCCTGAGCATGACTGAGAGTGGCATTGCCACCTCCCAATCCGCCCTGCTCTGTGCATGACAGGGGGCGGCGCCCCAACTCCCCAATCGGCCCTGCTCTGAGCCCAACCAGGGGCTGCACCTAGGGATTGGGCCTGCCCTCTGCCATCCGGGAGCAGGCCTAAGCCAGCAGGGCGTTATCTCCCGAGGGGTCCCAGACTGCGAGAGGGCACAGGCCGGGCTGAGGGGCCCCCCCTTCCCCCCTGAGTGCACAAAAATTTGTGCACCGGGCCTCTAGTTAAGAAATAAAATCCATAAACTCACTCATCCACATCACCCAGCCACTGCTTATGGGTTGCTGTAGATACCACATTTCCTTCTGTGCATATATTCATGTATAGATATAGAGATATGTACACAGAGAATACACGTGCATATAAAACATTTGAGCTATTTCAAGTTTTTCATTATTACAATGCTAATTAGAATAAATTTAAATTCATATATAAATATATATCCATATAAATTTTATTGCATATGGCCCATGATTTATTTAAGCATGTCCTTGTTAAGTAGTATATATATATACATATATATATTATATATATACACTACTTATATATATTACTTAAAATACATATGTGTATATGTACAAATTACATATGTATTTGCATAAGCACTTAGCAAGTTTACATAGATATCTCACCAAAAATATCTAACAAACAAAAACAGGATTATAGGAAATGCAAACAGCTTATTTATACAGGTATATTACTTACCCAGAACTGTCTTTTTTTGCATAGTGAGCTTGTAAAATATTATAGCCCACAGCTGCTTTCTTTCTTCACCCAGTCTTTTGCTGCTCTATCTTTGCATATCTTACATAAATCAAAACTGGTTTGTTTCCTGCTACTTGTGCGTTTTCCAGAGATTTATGAATGCACTGGCTTCTGTTATTAAAGAAGCGGCTCTGTGACAACTCGGTACATCCATTTACATGTCAGAAAACAGTGGGAGCTAAAGGATGTGATATTCACTTAACATTTTACCAAATAATAATGTTATTTCGTTTATATTCTAAGTACATATACTGTGATATTGAGATAGGGAGAGACAATGGTAGAAATTCTAGGCAGATGATTTTGACATAGTGAATATATTTCACACTCACAATTTTAAGCCCCCCTTTGCCAATATACCAATATATATTACACCAAGTAAATTGAGACACATGTCACTATGTAATAAATGAATAAATGAATGAATGAGAAACTAAAAACCCCACTCCTGGGAAAAGACAACACTGAATAATTTTATGTAAACCTTTCAGACCTTTTCCTAAACATATATAAACCTATCTACCAACAAATAAATTTATTTTGTTATTTTTACAAAATGAGATCAAATGAAAAGATGGTTCTAGAACTGCCTGTTTTTGCTTAACAATGTCCTAAACAATTTTTCAAATCAAGATATGCAAACTGACCTTCTTTTTAACGGTTTATATTGTGTTATTGCATATGGCCAATGATTTCTCTAAGCATATCCTTGTTCAGAAACATTTATTTCAAAGGAGCCTCATAACCATGATCAGTGACAAACTGTATTTATGTTGCAATGTGTTAAAATCAGCAAACCAGCCCTCGTGCTCAGCACTCGGCCTGGGCTCAGCACTTAGGATGATGAGGGAATCACAAAGGGAAACTCCCTGCTGTGGAGGCCGTGGTGACCTGGTTAAGAAAGGAAGACCTTTGCATATAACGTTATGCCCAGCTGATGGGGCCCTAGTGTGGGTGAACCACCTCCTGAGACCAAGTCCTGCTCACCTCTGGGTGTCTTCCCCTGGACCGCCCACTGACCCCACCTCTTCATGTCCCAGCCTGCTTTGCAGTCATGTCCACAAAGCCATGACATCATCTATAACATTTTAACATTTGTTTCAGTGCATTTAAAGCTTCCTGTGTTTTATCTCAACCCAACACAACCATAAATTGCACCCTGACTTCCCAGCCCTGGCTCCTACATACATTGGGCATTCAAGAGATTCTATATCTGTGACAAAAGGCTGATTTAAGGGATATACATTATTAAAGAGAAATATGTGCTGATATTTCAAGCAGAATAAATGTTTCATGACCTGAAGTCCCCACAGAAGTGGACAGATAAACCTAAGAAGGTTAAATAAAATAACTTTTTTATTCGTTCCATTTTGTCTACCTTCATCCTTTTTATGCTGCATCAGGATGCACTTGCATCTGACACCAGAAGGAACTTTCCATCGTGGCTGCATTTCTGAAGGCTGCCTGCACAACCTGCACCCCATCTTGTGGGCAGAGAGGTATTTGCATAGCCACCCTCCCTCCCCTGGAATATGCTGACCACACCCCGGGGGAGTCAGCCAGCCCTGTGACTGTCCAACCCCATTTACTTTCCTCGGTGGGAGGGGGTCCAGGCCTCCGGTTCGCTCCTCTTCCTTCAGTCCTCCCCTGCTGTGCTCCCTGTCCAGATCTGTCATCCTAACGCACAAGACACAGCAGCGCGAGACCACATTAGCATAGAGAGCGAAGGCAAGAAGTGTAGGATGTGGGAAAAGCCTTCCGCTCCCTCCTTTCTCTGCAATTATCACTCACCTGCTTCAGTAAACAACAAAATTGCCCCCACACACATCATTACCGTTTACAAGATTAGAATAGTCTGCGGTGGGGACCGTGAACACAGCTTAGTGGGAGCTTGAGAAAGGAATTGCTTTCCCTGGCTCAGCCTCCCCTCACCCCTTGTTTCCTGGGGAAAATCGAGGACAAGAGTCCTGATAGCAGTTAGGGTCGCAGCTCCCTCCTCACACAAAAAAAGCTGAGGGAGACACCAAGTGAGAAGGTGCCACCTGTGTGTGGGTGAGGCAGGCAGCGGCTCTGGGCCTCCAGCCGCAGGACCAGGCACAGCGGGCGCCTTCCCGGGCCTCCGCCACTGCGGTGCAGCCTCCTCGGGGCTGAGGCGCCTGCATTCTTGGGCCCACAGCTCCAGGCAAAATAAGGAGCCGCCCAGGCCAGCAGCTCCACGTTCACCTCTTCTTGACTTTGTTGGCCCCACATGAGCAGAAGCTTTGACATCACCAAGCAGAGTGACAATGGCCCCATGCGACGGGCTGGAGCTGAGAGCATCCTTATGACCCCCAGCCCGGGTGTCCGTGTGCACTGCCCCCTGGAGGTGGGCCACACCACCAAAGCCCTAAATGCCAGGGAAGCACCTTCCTGACCATGGGCAGCCCTCCAGGTGAAGGGACATGTGCCCGGATCTTAAAATGTGTCCTGAAAGGGTTCATGAGGATATGAACAAACAGAGTCAGTGGGGCAGACGTGTCCATGCCTGGCATAGAGTTGACAGGACTTTATAAAGCCAGTCGATTGGGGAACAGGAAGGAGGGTAGCTCCCTGGTGCATGCATTTTGAGGTTCACTTGGAGAATCTGTTTGAAAACAGCTGGGAAACAGAAGGCTACAATGAAGGAAGGGAAGGATAGATGACATCCTTTGGTTAATAATTGCTGCCATGAGCCTCCCACACCACACCTCAGCTGCCTGGCTCCCTGGAACCCTGGCTGTGTGCTGTTGAGGCCCCCCTGGCACCCGCCAGCCCACCAGACACCAGACATACAGCCTCCCACCACAACTCCTGTCCCTTCCCCACAGGCCCCCACTCCCACCCCCAGGCCAAACAGGCCCAGACTGCAGGGACTCAGTGCCCATCTGCTCCCCCAGGCGGTGGCCGGCTGGCTGGCAGCCTGCACTCCCCAAGGGCGCCCTGCCGTGGCCACCATGGGAACTGCAGCCTCTGCAGGAAAATTGAAAAGCCCAGGGATCTGTCCATGGGGGGAAATAAAGGCTGAGATGATCACAACCAAGACGAGAAAGAAATGCCAGCAGGCTTATGAAATTCCCATACACACCCGGAGCATGACCTATTCTGCCCTCAGGTGGCCATCGAATGCAAGTCAGACAAATCGAGTCCTGGGGGGTGACACTCGCATTTTCTGGATTCTCACTCAGTGCTGAGCACACGATAGAAGCCCCATAAACACATGGATTCAGGCTGACCGGCTTCCTCTCCAGAACACGTGAGCTTAACGAAAATAAATTACTGTTCCAAAGAGAACACCCAGGCGGGAATTCAGGTCTTCCTACAAGGAAACAACACAGGGCCGGGCAGGTATCCTGCTCCTCGGAGATGAAAGCGTGCCTGAGGGAAGCCAGGTGCAGGAGCCTAAGGGCCCAGCCACAGAATCAGGCTTAAGTCAGAACAGGCCTTGAAAAAAATAATTTCTTTAATTAATGAGTTCCTTTAAAGGGTCTGTCTGTTATCTTATCCAGTCTTGTTCCGTTTAAGCCAACGCGTAGCGGGAGTAAGCCCTGTGCTCTTGACAGGCTGAGTCCCGGAATGGTCCTTGTGGGAGAGGCCGGGCCAGTGCCTGTGCCTGCAGAGTTCGCGTTCATTTGCTCAGAAAATTGTAGGGACAGGCTGTGGAGAGGCGGGTGAGCTGGCCAAGGTATCGGCTAGATTAGTGTTGCTGGTGGAAGCAGGAGTCATGAGCCAGGTGAGTTGTCAAGAGGCAGGAGAGGAAGTGGCACGAGGGGGCACAGAGGGGTTCAGAAGCCTGGGAAGCAGACAGAAGATGCCAGAGCCCAGGTGGCAACTCTTCCTTTGAGGGAGTGGAGGACAGGGAGAAAGGGCTTCCCCCTCTCCTGCAGGGCCAGAGCTCACCGTCCCGTGAGAGCTGTCTCCTAGGATACACTGCACGGCCACTGCCACCTCCCTGATTGCAGCTGCCATTGCCACAGATCCATGGCTCCCAGCCTTGACCGCCCGCTGGAATCACCCGGGGGCTTTCATTACTGAGGCCCAGACTCCAGCCCCAAAGACTCAGATTTAGTGAAGCCAGGTGGGGCCGGGAAACCAGAACTTTTAAAAGCTCCTCCAGGTGATTCTCGATTCTCACATTTAGCGAGGCTGAGAACCACCGGTCCCAGATTACAGCAGGGCATTAGCCCGTCTCCTTCCCTCTGGCCTTGCTCTCACCCTCTCCAGCCTGTTCTCCTTATGCAACTGAAGGCAGCCGATCAGATAACACGACTCAGCTACCTGCAAACCCGCAGATGGCTTCCCATTGCTCTCAAGATAAAGTTTAGGTTCTATTACATGGCGCATATGTAGCTCCACATCTGGTCCCTGTTCATTGCATAATACGCACCCCCACCCCAATAGGTCTCCATTCATGGCCATTGCCAGCTTCTCAGAGAAACCACACTCGCCCTCACCACCATGCCTTTCCTCTCCCCAGAGCACTCCGCCAGCCCCCACACCCAAGCTCTCCTTCACCAGACTGCACTCAACATGTTATCATTGGTTCACGCGACAAATATTCATGGAGCGCCTATTATGTTCCAGACCCTGTTCGTCACCAGGAATACAAAAGCGAACAAAATTATACATGCTGTCTGCCTTCGGGGAGTTTTCAAATGAGTGGAGAAGACAGACGTTAATCAAAGAATCACAATATATTACATAGAATTATAAATTGTGACGAGCTCTCAGAGCTGTGATCAGAAAAATCTTCACAAAATCTAAAGGATAAATAAAAGTCCACTCGTCAGGGCGATTGGGTGTGGAGACTATTCCAGACCCGGGAACCCCAGTGTGGAAGGTTCTGAGCCGGAAAGGAGCAAGTTACACTCAGAGAGCAAACCGTCCTACGTGTTCCCATTGCCCCCAGAACATCTTTCGTCATAACCTTAGTTCACAGATATTTGAAGTTGATTAAAATTCCTTGAGGGCAGGTTATATGCGTATCCGTTTCAAAAATATATCTCTGGCTTCTACCACAGTGCCTGGCACACAATGGTTCCAAGGTTTCCCTAAGGTTGCACAGCGAGTGAGCCGTGTCGAGGCCTAATTACTAGGTGTGTCTGCATTCACCTCCATAATTGCAGTTATGGTGGCGGAGAAGTCCCACCATGTGCCATCCACAGGCTGGAGACCAGGGAAGCTGGTGGTAAGATTCAGTCTGAGTGTGAAGACCGGAGAACCAGGGGAGTCAATAGCGTAAATCCTAGTCCAGGGCAGCAGAGGAGAGGGCATGTCCCAACCCTCAGTTCTACTCAGGCCCTCCTCAGAACATTGTCATGGTTGCCAGATGGGAGGGGGGTTGGGGAATGGGTGAAAAGGGGGAAAGGATTAAGATGAGCAAATTGCCGGTTATAAAAACAGGCACAGGGATGTAAAATACAGCACAGGGACTGTAGTCCATAATCCTATAATAACTATGTTTGGGGCCAGGTGGGTACTAGACTTATCAGGGTGATCACTTCGCAAGTTATAGAAATGTCTAATCACTTTGCTGTACACCTGAAACTAACAATGTCATATGTCAACTGTAGCTGAAAAATAAAATATTATTTTTGAAACAACAGTGACCAATGGGCTGGTCTTTGTGCTTGAGGATGACACTTAATATTGCTTGTCAGTACATGGGGACAACAAAAGGCTCCAGGAGATATCAGATTGTCCTGTTAAACCCTAAGTTCTATGCAAGAAGGACCTCAGTAGAGACAGTCCCCTGAAAATGGTAGAATGACTCCTAAACCTGCAAGACTAGACTGAAGCTAGAAGCATCGATGAAGAAAGAACATGCTATCAGAAGTGCAGCTGGCAGCTTCCGCCCAAGCTGTGCTCAAGAGTGATGCCCTGGCCACTTTGAATTCATCCGTGCTAGTCACTCCATATTCCACTAATGGCTGTGATTGATCAGGCTCGCACAGCTTAAGGCTAGTAAACAGCAAAACTATCTAACTAGTTCCCTTTGTTTTGATTCCAAGATCACCAATTAATCTATTGTTGACAATTGGCTTGAAAATTGTTCTATAGGAACAGACAGGTATAGACAATTACAGCTGTGTTTTTCAGTATAAATGAAGAAGATGGAATTCTCATTCGCTCCACAAGCCTAAACAGTTGGTTACAGCAAATCTTTAGACCTGTCCTCATGCATTAGACCTGTCCTCATGGTATTGATTGAATCAAGCTTTGAGTCCATAAGGCTAGGGTCAGGCCTTTGACCTTGGAGAGGTCACCCATAAGGCTGGAGCATATCCTCTACTTTGGGGAGGTCATCAATACCAATATCATTTTGTAAGGCCTCTTGGATCTGCCAGCTTCCCTGGATAGGCCTCATTCTAGACCTTGGAGTCATATCTGTAACTTCCACCCGAGTTGTTTGTTTTCTGGGAGTGTGTTGGGCTACCCTGAGCCTCATTTCCCTGAATCAAGGACATAATTTGCAGGATGTCTGCCTGTGAATGGCTTCCTCTCTTTGATCGGTTACCTGTTATCTCTGGGGTTTAAACTCACAACCCGGGTTTCTGAGCACCCAACTCTGGTCAACTGAGTGGAAATATTTTAATGGAGGCACCTTGAACATTCCTGATTCCAAGCATCTTATGGGGTGGGGTCCCCAGAAAGACAGTGATGGCTCTCGAAGTTAACAGAGGGGCTGTCAACAAGGTTCTTACAGGTTCACCTTGATGGCGAGCTTTCCAAGGATGTCAGCCAGTGCTTTCTTTCAGTCTATTGCTCATGTCAATATTGCGGTGCCTAAGAGAGTGCCAGGAGCGCAACACAAGTTTTGGAGGTGAATGAGTAAACAAATGGATGAGCGAGTGCAGGCATGCCCGGGTCTCTCCCTCTCCTCTGCCCCATGTCATTCACAAGCACAACATGTCCCTATGAAGAATGTCTCTGGGGGGGAAGGGGGATGAGTCAGCTGTGTATCAAACATCAGAGGCCTCAGTTTGCTCATGCCCTTACCACCCCCAGGAGATTCTAAAATGTCCATGCTGGTCCTTTGGAAAGAAGACTAAAGACGGCACTTGCTGATTGCTCCGGCTGGGCATCTGGCCAATTTGGACAACGCCAGGCAGAGCCCGGGGGATCAGCGGGAAGAGTGCACTATCTCTCAAGGCTGCGAGGCTCTGGTGCCCTGCACATCCATCCACATGCCCGAGACTTACTCACAGGCTCAGTGTTTGCCATTCCCTGTTTGGAAAACGGTGAAGGTAATTTTGTTTTCAGAGAAACAGTCTCCCACTCAAATGTGCAATGCCCGAAAAGAAGCCAGAGTGAGCTCATCATCGAGTCTTCTGCGTGAAGCAGCATTGCCTTCTTGCCAAAGGCAGCGCCTGTCTGGCCCTCTGCCGTATGGGGGGGACCCAGCAACTATCATACTTGGGTACCTAGGCTGAGCCCCCGGCCACTGCTACCAAGGCCTTAGGAACATGTGGGCCCACTGAGGGCCAGAGACCCACTGTAGTCACCGCCATCTGCGTGCTTCCATGCATCTGACACGTAGGCCCTGGCCTCACTCACCACATAGCCTTGATCAGCCGGTTGTTGCATTGAGAGCAAACACTCAGTAATTACTGTTGAAAAAAAGTAATTTTTTTGACAGCCTTGTTTCATCCTCCAGTGTCCCAGGGTCTGTAGCAAACCTCTTATGTATAGTTGATAAGGTGAATAATTATTAAACAACTGTGGCTCTATTCTTCTTTTTCCCCCCAATATATTTTTATTAATTTCAGAGAGGAAAGGAGAGGGAGAGACAGGTAGAAACATCATGATGAGAGAGAATCATCCATCAATTGGCTGCCTCCTGCATGCCCCACAATGGGGATCGAGCCTGCAACCCAGGCATATGCCCTGACCAGGAATCCAACTGTGACCTGGTTCATAGGTCAACGCTCAACCACTAAGCCATGCCAGCTGGTTCTATTCTTATTATGTGCCCTTCCTCACTGCTGTACCATCAGTGTCTTGTTAGAAATGCAAGTGCTCAGCCCCAACTCCAGCCCCACTGAATCAGAGCCTGGGATGATGGGACAGCCATCTGTGGCTCTGGTGCCAGCCAGTTGGCTGACCTCTGCTCTGGAGCAGAGAAACTCCGCTGTCTTCACTGTCACTGGAACTGCCACCCAGCTGCAAAGTCCACAACCATATGCTTTTGCCCCTGGCCTGGTGCGAATCATGACTAAGTTGGCATGTGAATTCTGACTTCTCTTGTCATCTCAGAGGTGAACATGTTGTTTCCCAAACACAGACGCTCCAAACATCTTAAAACTCAATTTTCTGGCCAGACTCTGCCTCCTGCTCCCACGCCAGGCAGATGGAGCAGGGTTCCCAAGAGGATCGGGGACAATCACAGTCCAAACGAAACCCATCTTCATAAAATGCCTGAGACTCTGGCCCTTCCTAAGAACTCAAAAAACATTGGTTCCGGATCCTACTTCTTGCTTCTCCCCAGAACACAGGACACCCTGAGCACGTCTTCAGGTATAGACATGACTCACAGACCCTCCATGTGTACCTCATCCAGCCCTGCAGGGACACGGCTCCCCCTGGGAGAAAACATCCCAAACCATCATTTGGTCTAATCGCCTGTCAGCTCTGATGGCTCAGAAACCACATCAGTGCCTCGTTACCAAAATGTGGTTTGACACTGATTTAGCACAAAGATTAAGTCACACTGTGAAAGCACCAATTTGGTGAATCACTTTGTCAATCCAGGCAGCGAATTCCCAGAAATTGCTGCAATGCAGGAGGAGAGCCATGCGCCATGGGTGCCTTGCCTGTTTGTTTGTTTTTTTAAGGGATGAGAAGGAAGTTTTGGCTTAAGGGCCCCATATTTAAATTTATCCCACCATTAGACTAGCCTTCAGTGACAGCCGCAGACAGCCTGAGAGCACATTCTTTGGCACAGCTTACGTACAAGTGGTGACCCTGTGACAGCCACCGAGAGGGGCAGAGCCCTTCCAGGGCCAGGGGAGAGTGAAGTGCCCACTGCGGGGCCTGTGAGCAGCTGCTGGTAATGGAGTTTTATCTGTGGCTGGGGTCCAAGGAGGTCAGTGAGATGGGTTCTGTCCCTGTTTGGTGGAGGAGGGCGTAACTGGAAAGGTAACTGGAAGTGGGAGCCACACAGGTGTGACCTCTGCCGGCCTCACTCCCTCCACAACTCAGACCCACTGGTTTCCCTCTCTGAAGAATGGAGCAGGCTGCTCATCTGTGTCACTCAGGGTCCTCTGCTTTCTCCAGATGTCACTCAGCCTGCCAGGCCTCTCCTTTGCAGGGACAGCCACAGGGCTGGATGCAAATTATCTTTAATGAGCTGGAAGCATCCCCCTGGGCCAGCCTGCTCTCCACATGCCAAACCCTACCTCAGGGAGTTCCCTCCTCCTCTGTCCCAGAACAAGCTCCTTTGGAGGCTCATTTAAAGGGCCTGAAAAAGGGGGTAGGGTGGGGGGAGGCCTAAAAGGCAAACAGCTTCCAGACTCTTCCCCTCAGATTCTAAGCTCATTCACAGAGACCAAGTGGGATTGAAAAAACATAGGAAGTCTTTTTCTCTCCTGTTTGGTTTAATATTCACTCACACATGGGCACAAGCATCTAGCCTGCTGTGCTAGCCTCCCAACGAAAAGACAGTAGGACCTCACCAAGAACGTGTCCTTATTCAGTAAACACAGTGGACCCTTGAACAATGCACGGGTTAGGGGCACCAACTCCTGCACAGTTGAAGATCCATGTATAACTTTGACTCCCTGAAAACTTAACTACTAATAACCTGCTGTTGTATTACCAAGCCTTACCAATACCATCAACAGTCTATTGACACATTTTTGCATGTTAAATGTAGTATATACTGTAGTCTTAAAATGAAATAAGCTGAAGCCCTGGCCAGTTTTTCTCAGGGATTAGTGTTGGCCTGTGAGCTGAAAGAGCCTCGGGTTGGATTCCGGTCAAGGGCACATACTAGGTTGCAGGTTTGATCCCTAGCCCCAGTTGAGGTGCGTGTGGGAGGCAACCAATCCATGTGTCTCTCCCACATCGATATTTCTCTCTCTCTCCTCTCTCCCTCTTTCCCCTCACCCCCTCCTTTCCACTCTCTCTGAAAATCAATGGAAAAAATATCATCCATGGAGAATTTTTTAAATAAACAAATAAAATAAACAAGAGAAAATAAAATCCTAAGGAAAATAAACAAATGGGACCTCATTAAACTAAAAAGCTTCTAGATAGCAAAGGAAACCATCAACAAAAGACAACCTACTGAATGGGAGAATATGTTTGAATATGAAATGTCCAATAAGGGATTGATACCCAAAATATATAAGGAACTCATACAACTAATTATTTAAGAAAATAATCCAATCAAAAATGGGCAGAAGACACAAGCATACATTTCTCCAAAGAAGCCATACAAATGGCCAGCAGGTATATGAAAAGATGCTCAACTTCACTAATCATCAGGGAAATGCAAATCAAAACCACAATGAGATACCACCTCACACCAGTCAGAATGACTATTATCAAAAAGTCAACAAATAATATGTGTTGGCAAGGATGTGGAGATAAGGGAACTCTTGTGCACTATTGATAGGACTGCAAATTGGTGCAGCCACTATGGAGATTCCTCAGAAAACTAAAAATAGATTTAGCTTACAACCCAGCAATTCCACTAAAATGAAAACACAAATTTGAAAAAATATAGGCACCCCATGTTCATTGCAACATTATTTACAATAGCCAAGATAGGGAAATAAGCTAGGTAAGTATCAATAGATTAGTGGGTAAAGTGTGGTACATATATATAATGGAATACTGCACAGCAATAAAAAAGAATGCTATCTTGCCATTTGTGACAACATGGACGGACCTAGAAGATACTATGCTAAGTGAAATAAGTCAGACAGAGAAGGACAAATACCATATGGTTTCACTTATATGTGGAATCTAAAACAAAACAAAACAAAAATAGACTCATAGAAACAGAGACCAAAGAGATGGTTACCAGAGGGAAGGGAGAGATGGGTGAAAAAGGTGAATAATATTGTGATAAGTTTGCATAGTCAATAATATTGTGATAAGTTTGCACACTAACAGAGGATTACTAGAATTAGTAAGATGGTCACATTGTAAGGTATAAAAATGTCAATCACTATTTGCATATTTGCAACTAATATAACCAATATAATATTGTATACTAACCATATTAAAAAAAATCATAAGAAAGAGAAAATGCATTTACAGTATTTATTGAACAACATCCACATATAAGTGGACCCATGCAGTTCAAACCCATGTTTTTCAAGGGTCAGTGGTATTTAAAACACATACTTTAAGCCAGGCATTATGCTAGGTCCTGGAGATTCGATGCCAAGCAAAACTGCTATAGTTTTCTCACTGGACCTCCATGTAAAAGAGCAGACAAGCATTCAACAAGTAAGTAAACAAATTTAAATGTGCCTTGGGTGTCAAAATGAGATTTTCTCAGGGATTACTGGGCCAATAGGGTGTTTTGGGTAGGTTTTGGTTGGGAGGGTGGGGGGAAGAGGCTGATGATATTAAGTGATACATGGCATCATGGGAATTTAAGCAGTGCTTTGCAGAAGGCATCTAACCACAGCTGTAACTGGAGTGGGCCCAAAAGACAACACAGAGCTAAAGTAACCCCAACTATTTCCCTCTTCCCTAGGTACCAGAAACTGCATGGACGTGAGGCATCCTTCCTCTGCTGGAACCTGCTGTTTCCCCTCCTTCCTGGGTCAGGGCCCACTCCACCCTTTGTATCTTGGCTTCCTGTAGGTCATTTACAGAAGGAGGCTTTTAGATCTTACTCCTACATTCCTCAAGACAATGAGAAAATACCTAAGTACATGCAAACCGGCCCCCAAAATCCCTAGTTAGATTGCCAGGCCATTCATAATGCTGGTGTGAGATTGCAGGCCAAGGGGAGGGGGGGTGGGGTGCAGCCCAGAGCATACTTCTCAGAGGAGAGGGGAGAGAAGGGCTGGAGCGCCAGCTCTGGGCCTGTGCGGAACCCAGCTGGGTGCTCTCATAGTTTCTTCAGCAGACACATTAGCTGTGTGGAGGCACTCCCAGGGCTGCCTGTCTGGCTCGGCCCTGTCTCTGGCCACAGCACTGATCCTACTCACCCTCTTCTAGACTCATAGGGAGACCCCAATTCCTTGCTTTGCTTAAACCCCCTTCACCAGCCCTTGGGATATCAGAGCAGGAACAATGCATGAACCCATTTGCTCCAATCCCCCTCTTCAGACTTGGCAGTAGTTCAGCCTGACACCACAAAAGCTCTTTGTCACAGCCAGACATTGCTCTCCTGTCAAATCCCTGTTGCCAACAGACAGGGGATGAGGGGGAAGAAACCTCTCCAAGTGGCCTTCTGTCCAGAGAAGGCTGACAGAGAGCCAAAGGTGACATCGCTGATATTAAAACTGAGGCAAGATCATAAATGCCAACCAAACGCTGGGAGCAGCTGTCAGTCACCATCCCCTGCCCCCTCTAAGATCGGACAGGGAGATGTGCCCCCTGGCACTGACTGAAGGATGCTGGAAGACGCGCCAGCTCAGCTCCATTTGGCAGTAATTGTAAAGTGAACCTCACAAACAAGGGAATGTCTGAGACCTGTCAGAGGCTGCTTCTTGCTCCTATACACACACACACACACACACACACACACACACACACACACACACACTGATCACCAACCCAGACGTACGCATTGATTTTCTGCTTTGCAGGTAACATCAAGGACTCAATATTCAAAGACTGTGTTTTGGGTTGTTGGTTTGTTTTGTTTTGTTTGTTTGTTTGTTTGGGGGGGTTGTTTGGTTGTTTTCCCAGTAGAATCTAGGCAATATCTTGAAGGTACTTTATATGACTAATGCAAACTCCATTACAAGCAGTGGGGGTAGGAGGATAGAGAGAGAAAGAGAGAAAGAACTGCAGACTACCTTGCTCTCCAGCCCACCCAGGAAGTCCCCCCGGGCCTCTGACAATGTGAGAAGCTCTCAGTGCTGACATAGGGTAACCAACTGTTCCTATTTGCCAAAGGCTCTGGGTTTCCTGAGATGCAGAACTTACAGCACTGAAACTAGGACAGTTCTGGACAACTGGGACAGCTGGTCACCCTAAGAGCATGATTCCTGTGTTTAGAGATCCTTCTCTTTGGATGAGGCTATATTTAAAATACTGTGAAATTATATAGGCATATGCACTCATTCCTATATACTATCTGCTGAACATTACCTTCTGCATTAACATCCATGCCACATAACTTGGTCCAGGATTTTACACTCATACAGTTTTATGATAACACCAGAGAATTTTTCAAGGACGGTTTTGAATCTCTGAGACTTTTGCATTATCTGATGACGCTGAAACCCATATAGATGCAGGCCCCCTGCAGAGGGTCTGGACCACCAAAAGCCTAGGACTCAGAGTGAAATCTCCAGGCAAAGCCCCACTTCTCTGCCCCACCCCAGCACCCACACAACAGTGCTCACCGTCACGAAGGTCTACTACTTGGGAGGGACAGGGAAAAATCGGGTCTGTCTTCCCTTTTCACCTGGAGATAAGGCCCAAGATGGGTCTGCTCAAGACTCAGAGCTCCTGCCTATCTTGGGAGGGAACGAGCTCGGCGGGCACCCAGCAAGTCCAAGGTGAAATATTCCGTGGCTCTGAGAAACCCTATGCTGCTGCTTGTGTGTGGAGCAGGTATATCTGAGCTTCATTCTGGAGACCAGGCATGCTTAGCACATGGGACCTGAGAGACGAAGCATATTGGAAACAGAGCGACAGAGTGGCTAAAGGCAGGAACAACAAACATTTATGGAGCGTCCCTCTGAGCAAGGAGACTGTGCCAGGCACTGGGGTAAAAGAAAGGGCATGGAGCTGTGCGGACCTGGGCAGCTAATTGTCCTTGCCCGCAGGGTCCCGGCCTCCTCTGGGTGCCCCTCGGGCCCATCCTGACTGCCAGCATTGCCCTCTGTAACGCAGGCTTCATGCCATCACAACTGCCTGAGACGCTCCACTGACAACCTTTGGCTTTTTTGGACCAAATGTGACCTCGGCACAGCACGGCCCCTGGTCAACTGCTCTCCCCGTCCCCTCGCACAGCACCCACACTCTCACAGGAGCATTTCTCCATTTGGTGGATGAGTAAGAGGCAGAGAAGTGGGGGTGAGGGAAGGAGCAGGGGGACCCTGGGCTCCACGCTTCAGGTTATTGCTTTTAGCAATCAGCTCTGGGGCCCTCGTATCCTCCACAGGGAGGAGGTCAGCCTTCACTGAGCGCTGAGTTCCATGCCCTGGACACATTGTTCCCATCCCTTCACTCAATCCTCACAAAATCCTCGTGAGGTGGACGTGTCTGTCTCATTGTGGCCACGAGGGGCTTGACTTACTTGATCTCCAGAGGTCCTTTCAATCCTAATATCTGTGACCCTGAAAGAGTTTCCTTCTGAGGATGGGTCACAGGGAGGTAGCAAGAAGGCACCGTGCATTAGTTATCTGTTGCTGCATAGCAAGTCGCTCCACCGGTCGGGAGTCTGCGAGCAGCTCGGCTGAGAGGCTCTAGCTCAGGGAGCTGGGGTCCCCTCCAAGCTCCGGACGTGGTTCTCAGCTGGCCTCAGTTTCTCACTGGCTGTGGGACGGAGGCCTCAGGGCTTTGCCACATGGAGTTCTCCAGAGAGCTCCTCACAGCCTGGCCACCTGCTTCCCTCAGACTGAGCGAGCAACCCAAGGAAAGAGAGAACGTGAGAATTCCCACTGCCTTTCATGGCCTATCAGAGTCCCGCGTTACCACTCACACCTTGTTCTGTTCATTAGAAGCAAGTCACCAGGCCCAGCTCCAGCCAGAGAAGGGGAACTACGGTCCACCTCACGAAGAGAAAGAAACTGCGGTCAGTTTCTTAAACCATCGTGCTCCCCAGTCCAAGGGGAAGACTATGAGCAAAGGTAAATCCAAGGGACAAAACACCGTTAACTACAGAGGCGGTAGATCCATGACTAAGAACATAGGCCTTGAACTCAGCCTTCGGTTTGAATCCTGGTTCCCAGTCAGTTAACCAATGTATGACCTTGGGCGAGTCCCTTCGCCTCTCTGAGCTTTAATGTCAGTGTCCTCGCCTGTAAAATGATGACAATAATGACATCCTCACATGGTTGTTGTGTGTAGAAAGTGAAATGATGGAGCATAATGAGCAGTCATGAAATAGTAGTTGCTGTCATGCTCACCTCATGGCGATCCTTGCCCAACTTTAGCAACAATAGGAAGTCACTGGGTTAGAAGAACATGAGGCACTAGAAGAAATATTGAGAAATTTGGGAGAGAGGTGAAGAACCCAGAAAATCGGAAGTTTGATGAGTAAGCACCTTAATTTTTGTTGGTGGTGGCAATTTCAACAGCAATATTGCATATTCTTTGCTTCTGTTGTAAGTGTATTTGTGTTCTTTTAAATAGCACAACGAGGTGATTTATTAGTTTTCTATTGCTGCCATAACAAATTACTGCAAATTGCGTGGCTTAAAATAACACAAATTTATTATCTCACAGTTTCTAAAGGTCAGAAACCCAACACAGTTCCAACTTCGCTAAAAGTAAGATGTCAGCAGGACTGTATCCCTTCTGGAGGGAAAAATCAGATCCCAAACCCATTCAGGCTGTTCGATATATAAGCTCAACTCCTCGCAGGTATAGAACTGGGCTCCCTGCTTCTTGCTGGCTGGGAGCCGGGACTGCGTTTGCCTCCTAAGGCCTTTCTCGGGTCTGTGCATGGACACCTAGGTCCCAGAACAGCAGCTGGGCATCAAACCCCCGTCCAGCTCAGAATCTCTGCCTACCTCTTCCTCTGCAGCTCTCCAGCTGCAGCCAGAGAACATTTTCTGCTTTGAAGAGTGCGTATGATTAGATTGGGCTCATCTGGGCCCAATTATGCATGATAATCTCTCTATTTTAAAGTCTATAATCTTAATTACATCTGCAAAGTCTCCTTTTCCCTATAATCAATTATTCAGAGATCTCAGGGACTCGGGCATGGCCATCTTTGGGGGACATTATTCAGCCCACCGCAGAGACTAAATCCCTGACCTGTGATAGAACAACCTAGATTGTCAACAGGGTATATTAACCAAGAGATCTAGACAGAGGGACAGGATCCCGACCCTGAGAAGGACTGACAAGCACACCTCAGATCCCCTGAGACAAGACTAACAGGTAAGTGAACCAGGTAGAAATTCTAGACCCAGGCCACTAGACAGAAAACCGGCTCCGGGCACGGTACATGCATAGTTCCCGGCACAAGGCATGGGGTTACTCCACCTATGAAGTCAGGGGGGCCTGGGGCAAGGTTGGCTAGAGTTTGAGCTGCTGGGCTCCTTAGCATTTCCTGACTGCAACTAAGGTGGCCTGACCCTACAAGTTGCCTTCTACAGCCTCCAGCTGGAAAATGGGTTTGAAGGCAGAGAGCTCAGCAAATCCTCACAGCCCTTTCCTGCGAGTTCACAGCAGGAAACGCAGCAGGGAGCGGGGGTGAAATTCACAGACAGCCGTGTCTGAGCACTGCTCCTCTGCATGTATTCAAATACCAAGAGGTGCAAGAATACCCACTTGCTTTCCTTGTCTTTGATGTATGTGTTTTCCTTAATGTTCAAAGCTACACCAGTTCCTGTCAGCCCCTAGACTTGAGATGTTTATTACATTGCTGAACATTATAAAGGGGAGACATGTAAAGTCCGTAATTCAATGGAAATAGAAGCAGCAGCGCCCTCCCGAGACCTCATCACCTTGGTGTAATTGTTTTGGGTCGCATCACTCAAGACAGCAGCAGGTAGGTGGAGGAGGAAATGAAGAGAACCCGCAGTCAGCACAGGGAGAAATTCAAGAGAAATCCCATCTCTTAGCACCCTCTCCCCTGTCACCAAAGACAGAGGGGAGGCAACTGTTTAGGCTTCCAAAAGCAATGTTGCTTCTTCCTTCCCATGAGCTGCACTCATACTCCCTTCCTCCTCCCTGAGAACGCCTTTCCTTCCAGCTTGCCTCTCCTCCCCCAGCAGTTCCACTGATGCCCTGGGATGGCTCTAGAACTCCATGTGAGATGCACTTTGCAGTCATTTCAGGTGGTAAATCTGGTTCTAACTGCCCGTAACGACTCTTCCTGTGGTTTTTCTCATCTCCGCAGCTACGAGCGGTGGAGGTGGGAAGAAATGAAGCCCCAAAGTTCCAAGGTCCCGTGGATCTGCTGAGGAGGGTGGGTGAGGTTTTCAGAGACGGGTTCTGTGAGAAAGCTCTCTACTCCCCTCCCTCCCAGAGAGGAAGTCGTTGGTGGCGTGCTGAGCTTGCCTCTCGCCTGCCCGTCACCCAATGCTCTGACTCTAGCATGGGCACCAGATCCCCGCCCGCTCTGCCAGGAGCTTGCGGCGTGACCTCCGGCAGGTCACAGTCTCTCTGGAATTCAGTGTCTTCAACTACAACTGACGGGGCTTGGGTTAGATAAGGCTCCTTGCAGCTCAGTGAACCTCTGAGCCCAGCAGGATCCTCACTCTCTACGATCCTCAACTAAAATGCTTGATGTAGTAAAACTGAGAAATAAGTGGATTTCACATCTAACCCTGCAAACGCTCACCGTGGAAGGACTCACCTCTCTCCTCCTCCCTCCATGTTTCCCAGCGCGGGCTCTCTATTATTCTTACTACTTCGTGGAACATGATGCGTCAGTGTCTACTAGGCCCACCGCCAGCTCGACTGTGAGCTCCTCGAAGGGAAGAGTGGTATCACGATGCTTTGTATCCCCACAGCACTTACCGCGGTGTAGGACTGTGGTTCCCAAATGCATCACAGTGAAAATGCAGATGCCCGGGCCCCATCCCAGACTGACTGGATCAGAGTCCCCAGGGGTAGAAAACTACCTTTCAAAAGCTCCGTGGGTGATTCTAAGGAGAAGCCAGCTTCGGAAGCCACTGGTAGGGGGAGCATGCAGTAGGTACTCCAGTTGTTGAAAGCACATTGAAATCCAGCCACCTAGTAGGCCCAATCAGAAAGAGAAACGTGCAAACCCCTTGTGTCTAAGGGTAAGAAACAACAGCTGTCCTGGCCCACAAGAGTGCCTGGCCTGCTGTCTTCCTGTCGCCTTCGTCACCAGGTTAGCTTTCTCTGGAATGGCTGCATTTGCCCTTCAGGACAATAATTATTATTAACTAGAGGCCTGATACATGAAATTTGTGCAAGAATAGGCCTTCTTTCCCCCGGCTGCTGGCACGGGCTTCCCTCTGGCACCCAGGACCTGGACTTCCCTCCACCACCAGCAGGCACCTGGGACGTCCAGAAGGACGTCCGGTCTAATTAGCACATTACGTTTTTATTATTATAGATGGGATGGTGATCTCACTGAATTAAGAACATGATAATGTCAAAGTTCTCCAGCTCTAAGGTCCGGGGAAGGGGGCTCAGCTATTAAACAAGACCAGCCTGAGAAGGGAAGGTAAAGCTATCAGTGCCCTTCGCCAACCCAACTTCCGTCCTGCACTTTCTAGATTCAATTGGGTCCTGAAAGCTGTGATGTGATGGGGGTGAGGGGAGCACTAGAAGGGAGACACAGGCAGGAAGAAGAGAGGACCGAGAATTCCTATGTACCTTTTCCTAATCTCCCTCTCTGCCTGAGTCAGTACCAGAGAAGGGAATCGTAGTTGGCACTTTGCCCTTGACCTGCTAACACGGGTAATAGTTTCCTTGATCTAGACCAGCCTCACAGCTCATAACATGGGCATGAGATTGGCTATCACAGGCATGTTAGTTCTTTTCTCTCCATGACGGGCACGTGATTGCCCCAAAGGAAAGGGAAGCGCAGCTGCCCACTGCAGAGGCAGGAGTTGGCCAGGAGGAAAGGGCCTTGGTTGTGATTAGGATATTGTAAAGCGGGAACGTGAGATGTAAATGTCAGAACAGCTCGAATCTTGATGGCCTGAAAGACAGCAGGAGCAGGGGACCAAGGTTGGCTGCGGGGAGAGGGAGCGGGGGAGGTGGGAGAGAAGTCAGTGGGCCAGGGCTCAGTTCCCAGGCCAGTTGAATCTGAGATGGCACTTCCCAGGAAAGGGGAGGACTTGTGAACTTGAGCCAGGCAGGAAGGGCCAACCACATTGCGGGCCTTAATAAACTCAGCAGTTCTCCGACTGTAGTGTGCATTAGCATCCCCTGCGGATCTGGTTTAAATTCAGATTCCTGGGCCTCGCCCTCAGCGATGTTTGCCCTACCACCCTAGAGTGAACTCCAAACTCTGGGTTCCAGTGGGGGGAGAGAAGCCAGATTCTCCCTTGAAAATAGCACGGAGCCCACTTCTTAGCCCCCACCAGGCATGCCACCAGGCCCTCATGGCCCTCAGCTAACAGTAGTGCCTGGACATCTAGCAGGTGGAGCTGCCAGCTGCCCACGGTTTGGGTAGCTAAGCCCATACTGGCAGGAGCTGTGCTGTTGCTCTGAAATGCGTGGCCCACTGGGCGAGCTCATGGGGAAATTCAGCCCCGGGGATGTATCAGGAAGGTGCTGATACCTGAGAACTCAGAGAAAATGTGACCAGGATTACATTACCCCCTTTGAGCTGGTCAGGTCAGATTTCCAGATGCAGGGAAGGCCTTCTGGGGACAAGGCTTCACACGGCCAACACCATCATAGTGCTCTACTTTGGCCCTCACACCGCACTACACAGAAAGTAAGAGTGTATGTGTGTGCGTGCTATGTATATGTGTGTGCGTGTGCGTGTGTGCATGTGTATATGTGTGTGTGCGTGCGTGCGTGTGTGTGTGTGTGCAGCAGCAGCGGATTCCCTGAATGTGAATGTACAGAACTCTAAGGAGATTATTTACTTTTTTCTTCCTTCTGCCAAAGATAAAACCTCTTTGCTTTATAAGCATTAACTGAGCGCTTCCTCGGCATTAGCACCGTGAGAGGTGCAAAGGCCCTTATGTTATCAGAACTTTCAGCCTCACCAAGAAATTTTGCAAGATGGGAATGCACTTCACTCCATTTCTTTCTAAGCCATTTCCAATCAATGTCCCTCCACTCACAGAGCCCAGACCTCTCCCATTTAGGCAGTATTTGCTGACCAGCTATAACCTGCCCAGTGTTGTGCCAGGTGCTGTGGGGTATACCAGAGAAGCATGATGAATAATTGGGGAACCAAGTTTATCATGCATCAGCTAATTGGAGAAGAATAGGGGACAAATTTATAGTGCCAAGAACATGTACATAACCCAAGGATCTTTCTCCCAATTCACAGTTTTTCTCAAACTAGAGAAAATGAATATCCCCTACAAGAAAAACATTTTTCAAGGAACTTCCATTTTGACTTAAAATTTTTATAACCTTACTTACACATGTATAAACATAAAACTTAGTATAAAGTTTTAAAATGTATAAATAAATACCAAAACAAATTTATAAATTACATACCAAGAAAAATTCCTGAAAAACCAATAAGATTTGCATTAACAAAACCAATTTAGTTTATCCTGTTTTTGCTGAAACCAAATTAGTGGTGTTGACCTTAATAATAGAAAGTGATAGCCTGAGGGCCGGTTTTTTATTTAAAGGCTTGGCTTTGTGGTTTGGCTTTCAGAATACTAATTCAGAGAGGGCCTATTTACACAAGAGTGCTGTTCAAAATTATGTTCATGGTTTCAAGGCTTTGTCTGCTCCTTCAGAATAATCAGACCTCACACTTGACCCAAACTTGACAATTGCTATTCTCAAATGACTATTTTAATGATGTATATCATCTGATAACACTGTAAAACTGTCTAATTCCACTGAAGTTAAGATTAACATTGTGACGCTCAAGTCTGCATTACATTTAATCCCATTATTGCCTGTTTTAGGGAAGAAACAGTTTTTTGTTTGTTGTTTTGTTTTTGTTTTTAATTTTTCTAGTTTTTCTCAAACTAGAGTAATTAATGTTCCCCTAAAATAAAATAAAAAATTTAGGTACCTTCCATTTTGACTTAAAATTTGAGCCAAACAGACAACATATGCCAGGGAGCAAGATCTCAAATGCTCCAGAAAATCAGAAAATAATCTTTATTATAAATTTATCACTATACTTACTTTTAATGAACTGCAAGTTACAAAGTAGTCAACTCAGCTGAGCCACACAATATATCTGCTTATATCTTGTGATGGTTAATTTTCTGTGTCAACTTGACTGAGAGGAGGGGTGCCCAGACAGCTGGTAGAACATCATATCTGAGTGTGTCTATGAGGGTTTCTCCAGAAAATATTATTAGCATTTGAATCAGTAGATTGAGTAAAAAATCACCCTCACCAACACAGGGGAGCATCATCCCATCCATTAAGGGCCTGAATAGAAAAATAAAAGGTAAACGAAGCAGAGCTGGAATGTCCCTCTTCTCCTGCCCTTGGACGTTGGTGCTCCTGGTCCTTGTGCCTATGGGTTTGGACAGGAACTACATCACTGGTTTCCCTGGGCCTCCGGCTTGCAGAGGGAAGACCATGGGACCTCTCAGAGCTCCATGTCCGTGTGAGCCCATCCCTCCTAATAAATCCCTTCCTATATGTCTCTATATATCGCATTCGTTCTGTTTCTCTCCAGAACTCTGACTAATGTATATATGAAACAGCAAGGAAGCGGGTGCAGGCTCTGTGCCCTCAGCAAGTCTGCACACTAGAAGCCATGAGATGGCTTCATTCGTCCACCTCACTTCCCTATCTGAAGTTGCAAACCTTCCTTCATACAGCCACTGTGATTTCATTTGGCTCTAGCTCAGTGCAAATCGGATTGGACACAGAGTGTCAAGGCAAGCACAAAAGTATTCTGACAGTCATCGTTAAAGGATGCTCATTTAGACGATCTTTGATGAACATTTTTAGATTTTCACCAAATTAAAATCAGTAACTTAAAAATGTATTGTAACAGAGTCACAAAGCCCTGAGAATGCTCATTACCCTACCTTCTGGCCTTCCTCTCCCCTGTTTCTCCATGTCAGGGTACATTCACAAGAACTGGGTCAGGTAAAAGGATGAACTCAGTGCTGGAGGAGAAGGGATAAAGCCGAGCACCAAATGAATAGATTTCCCAGACCCCAAAGGTAAAACATCTAAAACACTAATACCTCCCCACGGGTGCCCCTCCTGGGTGCACCCTTAGTTCCTAACCTGACTCCCAGACCTGGAATTCCCACATCTCTCCTCAAAGCATCCCCATTCATCAAACCACGCAGGTTGGAATGTCCAATTACTTTTTGGAAAAACCAAACCCCTGTGCACTGAAAGTGACCACATGCCTACCATCATTTCCTCTCCCCCTTAGTCATTTCCCAAGTCTGAGTCACTCAGTCTGGAGGAGGGTCCTGAGAATTTTCCTAGATTATCACTGATGGCCAACTAGTATCCCAAGCCCCACAGAACAGTCCAGGGGGAAGAGCTTTGGAATTTCTGATTTCCTAGCGGATTTGGAAGGATTTCTAGTTCAGATTGCCTTTGAGATTCTTCACTTAAGTGGGTTAGAAGCATGGCTGTTTCTTTAACTGCTGGACCTGTTGAAACAGACCCATTTACACACACACACACACACACACACACACACACACACACACACACCAAGCATTAATTTTCAAAGACAGAAGCTTTTACTAGAAAGGAAGTATTTCCTAACTCATAATCTCCTAGGTGCCATCTTCATTCATGAGGTTAGAGAATCATATTATTGTAAAGAGTAGTGTTTGCTTTTTCTTTAATCCTCTTCGGGCTTACAGAATGAGGAAAAGATCACACATTCCTTAGCAGCTGTTCCCTCGGGGATAAGACAGGCTTTGAATTGACCATCCTCAATGAGGACTTATCTACATTCTCCACCAATGGCTTTGCCTGCTGAAAACTGGCCATTGAGGAAAGGGAAGGCTGTGAGACTTGCTCCCCATTACAAGTATCACCGGGTCTCAAAACAGGCAAACATCAACATTTTCTAGAGTTGCCATGGAGGCTGCATGAACAAGGTGAGGGCTGAGTCAAAACTTGAAGGGGCATTAGCTCAGCATAGGTGTTGCAGAGATGTGGGTGGGGCAGGTGGGAGGGAAATAGGAGTGAGAATAGGCATAAGGAGCCAGGTGTGTGAAAACACTGGAGCAGGAAAAACAGTGGGAGACGGGAGTAAATTACTCAGATGGGGCAGATTATAGAGCTACTCAAATACTAGACTGACTTTAGGCTTAGTCCAGAAGGCCGTGGTGAAAGTACTCTATTTCCTTCAGTAGAGAAGAGAGAATTTAGAAGTGACAGATCAGACTGGCAGTGGCGGGCAGGATGGATTGGTCTGGACATGAGTAAAGAGTTATTGCAATAACCCTGGTGATGAAGCCCTGATTGTTAGACTTCAGTTCTATAGAGGCAAATGCTGTCACACTGTGATAAATCTGAAGCCGGCCAGTGTGCCCCATAAGCAGGAGTTGCTCACGTATTCAACTAAACAGGCTAAATAAAGTCTAGTTACCAGGAGGTGTCAAAAACAGAGGCCTGGTGAGGATGACAAAAGTCCCTCTTTATATTCAGATGATGTCACTCCCACACACATCTGGCTCAAAGGGCCATGGTCTCCAGTGTTGTTGTTTTGTATTATTAAAATATGTCACCAGAATCTCTCAGCACTTCTCCAACTTACTCCCATTAGCCTAAAGTGGCAGAGAGAGATGAGGGAAGAGGAAGCCAAATCCCTCCCAGAATCACATGGGTAGTAGATACTGCTGATGACACTCACACTCTATGACAGTATCAGTTGTCTATTGTCACAATGCTGTTGCATAATAAACAACCAATAAACCCTAGTGCAGTGCAACAGCAAACATTTTCTTGTTGCTCAGGTTGGCTGAGCTTTCCGGGTGACCTCAGCAGGCTCACCTGTGTTTGGCAGGTCAGCTGGAAGCCAGCTGGTTTAAATGGCCTCATATTGGATGACTCAGTTCTGCTCCATGTGGTCTCTTATCTGCAAGGAAGCTAGTCCAGGTTTGTTCACATAAGCAGGAGTTAAAGAAAGAAGCAAACAAGTATTTTGCAAGTCTATGCTTTCATCCATTTTGCTCTGGTCACATTGGCCACAGCAAGTCACATGTCCCAGAGTCAGAGTGAGTGGGAACTGCAACGCTACAAGGTAGAAGGCATTCATGGGGCCATTAAGGACATCAATCTGTCACAGAACCTGAAAGAGAAAAGGCTGGAAGAGATTGGAAATCCAAGAACAGATCAAGACCTTAGATGGAGGAAGGAAATCTCCATGGCAGTGGTAGGGAGAGAATGGTAGAATTGGTCACCAGGAGAAGTGATTCTTGCATGTTAGAAAGACTGATGAGCCTCAAACTGGCCTCCCTGCTTCTTCTCCACATTCATGAGCAGTGCAAGCTTGGGCAACGGATGGTGATTTGGGTCTTCACTGCAGGTAATCACAAATACTTTTGCTTTCCTGACCAACTGAACCTTTGCCTTCAACATTCAAATATGATGTGTTCCCCTTAAATAAACTCTCACTTGACTTCATATGCCTCTCCAGCTACTGGCATTCCTGAAATGTAATCAAGAAGAGGAATCAATGGTTAGCAAGAAACTGGCAACCATACATGGTTGTTCCCTTCAAACTAACTCTGTGAGACTTAACGTGGGAGCAGAAGGACTTGATCGTGATCAGCTGGGGATAGGAGAGGTGAGATCTTCACCTCCCCATGTCATTGGCAAAGATTACAGAGGTTAGAATATGAGCTCATTGTGTATTTTTAAATCTTGACTCTGAGATGTGGCATAATCCAACATGCACAGGGTGTCTGCAGCCTCCTCAAAACCTAACAAAGAGACAAGAGATTCTTTCATGAAATTCCCAAAGATGATTTCCACTGAAAGGGCCAGGCTGAGAGCAGAGGAAGGCTCTGTTTCATGGTGAGATGGAGGAAAGACCCGAGGGGAGCTGATTGAAGCAAAGGGCTTGGGCAACAGCACAAGAAATGCCTGGAAGCTGGGGGCCATTGGCATATGAGGAAAGTAAGAGCCAAGAGATGGGAATGGCCCCCAGGGAGGGCTGCCAGAGCAGGGCTGACTCAAAGAAATGGTAGAAGAGATGAGGGGCCATAATCAGAAGAAAGCTCAGCAAACAATACTGGAGGTGACAGCTGGAGGGGACACCAGCCAGGCCAGAGGGACAAGTGGCCTCAAGAATGCTGTTCCAGCCTGGGTCAGAGAGTGAGAGCTGGTATCAGTGACCAAAACGGCCCAAAGGAAAAAGGTTGGCCTCAGGCTGGGGTGTCTAGGTATGGTGGGCTGGCTACAGAAAACAGGGATTCCAGGGCATGCACATTAGCCACAGTGATGAGACTACAGAAAGAAAGAGGAGGTGACAGGGAGGACCTACAGTGGACTGGTCAGTGCCTGCATCTGTGTCAAGCCGGGAGAGTGGTAAGGGACCGTGTCTGTAATTTATCTGAGCAACATGTGTTCCCTCTAATACCTGTACTGGCAGTGGATGTCATTGTGGATGCAAATCGGTGATGTGCAGAAGGTAGGAGAATGGACCAGCAGAGATGAGGGGAGCAGGAGGAAACCATGAATTCAGAAGCAGGGCCCACAAAGAGATGTCTGACACCTTCTTTGTCCTCTAATTGGAGACCGAGGAACCCTTTGGCGACTAATCAAAAGTAGGGAATCAGTTATACTTTCCTGTCCTTCATCTATGAACATAAAGCTCACCAGCAAGAGGGTTTGCCTTAGGGCTGGTTTTTCTACTCCCCTTCCCCCACGAGTGGAATAATGAATGCTGACTCATATGATCACAGAGACACATTTGCAAGGTAACGAGCCAGGGACTTTGACCTTACTGTTGCTCAGCTCCATCCAATTGCCCTAATGCAATAGATTATAGCGTGCAGATGAGTCCAACTGCCTGGCTGCCAGCTCAGAGATTAGCATTTTTCTCATTGTCTCCTTCTCCTGGGAAGAGAGCGCCATCGTGTGTAGAAATACTGAAGTTCAGGCCATGCCAACCTTTTTTTTCCCCCCTGAGTTTACAGGTTTCTGCTAAGTCTGTGCCCCCCTGTTTCATTTCTGGACTACACTGAGCATCACATTGTAAGGTGTCCCTGAGCATGTTAAGCTGTTGCCAGGTACAGGAGGTAAGATGTATTTGGTGCCTGGAGGGCACCTTTCAGCATCATTTTGAAGACCAGTTACTTGTCTTTGTGAAGCAGAGAACCTGCCTACCTGAGACTCTCCATGGAAAGCATGTCTGTGAATTACATGTTTCCTACAAGCTCCTCCGTTCAAGTCTGAAACGCCTGGTGAGCTTTTCTCTGCAAGTGTGCGGGCCGGCCTTCACGTCGCCGTGGGTGCGCAGTGGGGTGGTGGGAAACCAGCTCCCAGGGAGGCGTGGTCCTGCTTTGTAGCACCTGCGGGTTTTCCTGCTGCAAATACTTCCCTCCTGGCCTGTGTGGCATCACTGCTGCGAGCTGCGGAGAGATGCGCACTATGGGCTCCCGTCAGCTGGTGCAAGTTGGCACCCGCACACGCCAGCTCAGGGACCCACGTCTTGGGCTCATCTGTGAAGAATGTCTCCTGCGCATGCTCATAAGTAAATAACTTATTAAGACGGACAGGACTGATGGAAACAGACTGGATTCGGGGACCCAAAGAGCTACAGAAGAATCAGGTGATGCAGGAAGGGAATTGGGAAGCAAAGAAAAGTCACCTTCTCACCCTTGTACAAAGACACAGAATTCCCGGGACAGCTCTGGGAAGAGTTGATACGTGCCAGAGAAATAATAATACATTGGGGGTGCTTCAATCAGCGCCCAACATGCAGCATGTGCTCAGTAAGTGGTGGTTGTAACTTTCTGGGGTGCCCAACAGGCCACATATCTTGACAAATTTATTTCTTCAATGAAGGTCCAAAAGGGATGACTAATTTTTTTTAGGCTCCAGTATATATACCCTCAGAATCTTTGTAAGGCCCTGAGTATTTTCACTTGAGAAGGACCAGTAGTGAGATTGGCAAACACTCCTCCAACCAGCACAGCCCTCCTGAGAGAATGGCGTTTACTGAGCACCTATACGTGCCAGACAATTAATATAAGATCGTACTTCTTTCTCACAGCAACTCTGTGAGGGACATTCTATCATTTTCCTTTCCTATATGAGGAAACAGGGGTTCTAAGATGTTAAGAGAGGAGTAGTCCCGGCTACTCAGTGAAATAGTGACAGACGAGAGTGATTTCAATTGGGGTCTTTGGGCCTCAAAGTATATCACTCTCCATACGCCCGTACCATCCTGACTGAGAGAAAGCCAAGCTCACAAAAGGCATTTCGTCACCTGGCTACCCTCATTTTGCACGTCATGGGCATCACTGGTTCTGTGACTAGGACCCTGGATTTGTGCGCTGAAGACACTCACTTGCCCTGAAGGGAAAGACAGAGTTTCTCCTCAGAGGCGGGAGGAAGGGAAGAGCAGGGATCGTGGCCACTGAAGACAGGAGTGGAGGACGGTCTGGACTCCAGCGGGAAGAAAGGAGACCCTTCCATCAGGGGTCCAGGAAGAAGGATGCGCTACCCCCCCACCCCCACCCCCACCCCCACCCCGGGGAAAATCCTGCCAACTTCTCCCATGAACAACGTCCTGGGGATATGTAGTCTGTGGGGGCGTGAAGGGACAACTGCGTCCCTGACCAAGGGGTGCCTGGCGGATATCAGGGGGCATTTTCCTGTGAGCAGGGACAGCATGGACCCCCAACTACCTCTCATCACTGTAAACCCTCCCAGTGTGGGCGGGATACATGCCATACGGACAGTAGATGTGGTGTTGGGATAAAGTTATCATCTTAACTAGCTGCCACCAACATTTCTCTTCAAGACAAAGCTCCTGGTCTGGAAGAGTAACTTGGTAAATACGGGGTAAATGGTGAGCCCCTGAGGGGCGTGGACGTGGTGCACAGGGGGGCTTCCAAGGAGAGGGGAGTGAGGGCTGCTCTGCTGGAGAGGAGGTGCAGCGGGTACGGGGGGGGGGGGGGGAGAAGTCAGCAGGGTGAGGCTCCCTCCCTGACGGCACCCAAGTCTAGAATTTCTATTCACCTGGCGTGAATGAGACTTTGGGCAACTGAATGAGCAGCTGTGGTCACATCTGGGCAGCTGAGGTGTGGGCCAGAGACACTCCAAAGACTTGGGGGCCTGGAGGCTCCAGGGACCCTGACTATATCAGTCCTTCTCCACCCTGGGAATTTGAAAAAACTGGAAGTTCAAGTTTATCTAGTGTGACACTGTACAGCCCCAGCCAATGCCAGGCTCAGGTAAGACGATGGAAACAGAAAATACATTCCGGCATAGGTGGATTCTGAAAACACTTCATAGAGCAAGTGTCTGACTTAGCACTTGGCTTCCTTGGCCAAAGTGGTGCTCCGTGCCCATGCTCGGAGACCCTTCTCCCCAGTTAGATATCACCTCACCAGTGTGGAGGGTCAAGTGCAAGAGGGAGAGAAAGGCAGGTTTCTCCTGGTTCTGAAAGTGTGGAAGCGCTCAGGGAGAAACGGAGGAGGGGAGGAGAGAGAGAACCATGACCCCCACCCTTTAAAAAAGCCTGGCTGAGTGTGTTTGCCTTAGTCAGATGACCTCAACATATTGCTGAGGGCTAGAGGGTTATTAATTTTGCTGCTTACAAATGATCAGAAAAAAAATCCTTCTTTAAATTTTGAAGATTCAGGAACTGAAATTTTATTCTTATGCTATTGGAATGATTTAACTATTTGGGCAATTTAAATGTAAATACTTTAAGACACCCCTCTGCCTGAGGCTAGGAAAAGTGTCGTGGTTTACCTATCATTGGAGCCATCAATCTAGAAATGCAACTCCAACCAGTTGACTGACTGCAAGGTTATCATGTGGTTGGCACACACCAAACATTTGCAGAGGAAGGGAGGGAGTCCCTGTGAGCTGAGATAGACAGCAATCATGAGCTTTGGACCTGTGAGAGAAAAGTAACAGGTTTTTGAAGGCAGGGGGCACTGTGCTATAGGAGAGGGAAGTCGGCGCTTATCCTGACAGCGACTCTGTCCTGCCGAAACTGGAGTGAAGGGCTCACGTCCAAGCATCCCAGAGGCAACCAAGATCTTCCCAGCCCACACGCAGATAGGTTTCTTTGGTCTGCTTGTTTGCTTTCCTTTGATTCTGCTGTTCAAAGGAAATAGAGTGTGTTGATGTTTTGGATAAGGAATGTACTTTCTGGGTGATCTAGTTCATCTGACCGTAGAATAAAGAGGAAAAGGAGGGCAGAAGGAAGCAAGGCACATGGAATGCCTCAATAGAATGAAAACATGCGCGATTTTCATGTAATGTTATATAAACATGGATGTTCCACTGTGCTGTGTCCTCCACCTTCCACTGGGGTGAAGTAGAAGAAATGTTTCGTAGGGAAGGGATGAAGGATAGACATGTGGGGAACAAACATGCTTGATACAGAAAAGAACTAACCACACACCTTATCTCATTTAATTCCCACAACAGCCCAAAGGTAACTAGTAGATAAGCAAATAAAAGCAAAACCAAACCAAAACAGGGTCACGGGGAAAAGTCACATAGCTAGAAAGCATCAGAGCCAAGACTTGAGTCCCGGTTGGTCTGATGCCAAAGTCCCCTCTCTTTCCATTGCCTCCCAAAGACAACGGGGACTCTGAAAATTGCAAAACAGCACAACTATGTGCATAAATTCCTTGTCCATTGACCTTGGACCAAATGTACTTACTCCTGGAAATTATCAGCTTAATAGGGGTCTCAGTTTTTAAGAATAGATGCCATATAGAGGAGATATTTTTAGCTAGCCTACTTCTATCAGGCTTTTAGGTTATATTCTTTCCAGTATAATAATGGACAAGGTGAGTAATGGGATTTTGTCCTTAAGAAGGTTAAATGTCCACATCTAAGTAGCTGTGGTATGTTGGGATAAGGGAGTTGTTTTGCCTCCTAAGACTGGCCAGAGCTGGGAAAGCAGGTTATGGAGGCTGTACAAGTCAACACATGCCTCTGAGCCCAGAAGCTGAAAGAAGCAGGCAGAGAGGGGAGCCAGAGAGGTCAGTATTAGACTCCGCCCGTCGTTTTCATTTCATTTGACTTGGACCTATCTTTAATCAGAGTCTGTGCTGATATAAGAAATGCTGAGGCTCTGTCTACACCAGCCTGAAACCGCTTGATGACCAGTCAACCATTCAACTCTTCTCTCTACAAATGCCAATGGTCTCTGTATTTGCTGAGTTTTTCATTCTTCATCCAGATGTTTGGGTGTCTGTGTGTTTAATGTACACAGATGCCAAGGTTCCCTTAGAGCCAAACACTTGGATCACAAAACATTCAGAAGATACACATGGTTGACGTTTCATTCAGTACTTGGCATTGTGTAAAGACAGTTAAGTTTTAATAATAAAGTCCAAGAATGGATAGGGCTGGCCTGTGGTAGAAGGGAACAGTGCTTCACCCAGGTCAGTCTGTATTTTTAAAGCTAGTGAACATTTTTATTGGACTAATGTTCTGCTTGCTCTGAGGTCTCCCATCACAAAGAGCCAAAAGAGGCTCACCATGTGGCCAAGATGAGATCACAGCTGCTGGGTTGAGTCAAACTCAGATTTTCCCTGATGCAGCAAGAACAGGAAGACAGAGGGCAAGGGAAACTGTTCCAAGGAGATTATTGAGCCAGGCTGGAGAAATCAAATTCTATTGTCATAAACAACACAAAAGGGTAAGGAGTTAAGTAATAATCATCCAAAGATCAGAGGATGAAGGGAGGTCCAAGGCCATCTCTGTGACTGAGCCTTGTATTGATCAGATGCAGGCTAAGCACTGGTTTGAAGACACAGGTTGGGCAAGGACCATGTCATAGGGCCTAGATACCCCGAGTCTGTTCAGGATGGCTTTCTCGGGAGATTTACCTGGTCACTGAGAATTACCGTCCACAGCTCTTCCGAGGCAATGTCTCTTTGGGTCAGTTCCAGCCTGCCAAGGACAGATGGTTTCCTTTGGTTTCATCTAGGCCGATGCACAAAATTCCCTGACCAGGTGGATGGTGAGGATATGAAGAATATGTCGAAGCCAGCACCCAAGAACCTAACCTCCACTAAATGGCCAGTCTTGGAGAGGTAGGGAAGGAAATGTAGGAAACCTACACTGGAAAGAGTATAGTTCATTGTTAAAATCATGGACCTCAGATTCAGACAGACCAGCATTCAGACAGAGAACTAAGTTATCTGAAGCCTCAGCTGCCCTGTCTGTGAAGCAAGCAGAATCATGGCACCTACTCACTAGAATGTTATGAGGCTTGAAGGGTATGGCAATAGCTGGTGTGTACTGAGTTTTTACAATGTGCTAAGCATCTTACACGCATTATCACATGCTTGCAAATGTAAGAATTTTTGTTTGCTATAATAACCATCTGTATTCTAAAATATTCTCAAAGGAAATAAAAAATGTTTTAATCAACCAACGCAAAAGACAAGTTTTTAAACTGAAGTCACTACTCATGACTTATTAACAAAACATTTCTTGAGAGGTTCCTAGTCTAGTGGAGAAGATAAACACAAAAAGAACTACACATTACCATACAACAGAGTATATGTGTGCTGAAATCAAGATACAAAAAGCCCTTAGGAGCCGGAAGGGAAAAGGGCTCCTTGCGTGTGGGTAAGAGAATGGTGCCTTCTGGAGGAGGGGCAAGGGAGGGTGTGGCTGATGGTGATGGTGGGCACACCAATAGCCATCCCACCTTCCTTCCCTCTTGCTCACTTCCCAACTAAATGCTCGCTATCCCAGCCTCCCTTGCAGCTAGAGTAGGGGTGACCATGTGATATAATGTTGGACATAAAACTTTAGAGGAAGATTATGGAGGCTTCTGAAAATGGTCTTATTATTTGATAAAAGGTGAATCCATCACTGGGGACACCCTTGCCTTTCTTCTTACCTTGAACATGGACAAAATACCTGGAGCTATAAAGACACTTTGCAACCAAAAGAAGGACTCACTGGGACTGGTTGTTTGATGGCGTGGCTGAGCTGCTGCAGCAGCCCTGGACTGCCCGCCTCCAGACTTGTTGTGTGCATGACTGGATGCTTTCTTTGTTTAAGTCACTGTTGGTTAGCATTTATGTTACCCATAGCTAAATGCATGCAGAGGAGCAGAGAGCAAAAGCACGGAGGTGGGGAAACACAGAGCACTATCAAGGAAAGGGGGATGAGCCCCAATTTGGGGGAGCACAAGGAGCAGAAAAGGAAACTGAAAACCAGGCTGGGAATGCAGGCTGGGGCCTTATAAAAAAAGGTTGGAGTTTAGACTTGGTGATGGGGAAGCTAATGAAGTTTTTGCGTGGGAGAATGATGTGATAAGAACTGCACTTCTGGCCCAGCCGGTGTAGCTCAGCGGTTGCGCACCAACCCATGAACCAAGAGGTCCCCGGTTCAATTCCCTGTCAGGGCACATACCCAGGTTGCAGGCTGGGTCCCCAGTAGGGAGTTTGCAGGAGTCATTAATGTTTCTATCTCTATCCTTCTCCCTTCCTCTCTCTCTAAAATCAATAAAAACATTTAAAAAAAAAAAAAAAAAGAACTGCACTTCTGAAGGATTAAACTGTGAGTAGATGGGTTGGGAAGACAGAGGTCCTGGAAGCTGGGAGAGTTGTTGGTTAGCACACTGCAGCAGGTGTTCAGGGGAGAGAAAGGTGGGGAGTGCCTGGCTGGGGTGACCCAAGTGAGAAAGGAGACTTTAACTTTTCCTCAAATCTGAACACATTCAGCTCTCAAAACAAAACTTCAAAGGACCATTTTTGTGGACTACCTATATTTCATACCAAAGATACTCTTATAACTTACTATTCCTCTCAATATACAAAAATGCTTTGATTCTGGCTGACAACTGTGTCCCGGGGTAATCGAAGAGACTCGTGAGGACCATCGTCTCAGGGATGACTTCATTTGCCACCTGGGAAGGATCTGTGATTCAAATGTATTTGCCGAGGAAAATAAGATATAGAAAGTGCAAGAGATGTGAGGGAACACAACTCCACGCTGTTAGCATCCACTTTGTGCCAAACACAGTTCTGGAACCGTTTATATACTTTGCCTCATGCTTACCGACTTTCAAGACTGGTATTACTTACTCTTCCTTTTATAGCTGACAAAACTCAGGGCTAGAAAGGTTACGCCCCTTGTCCTCATCTACACACCTATGAACTGGCAGGGCTGAAACTGGTTTTCAAACTCAAAACCCTGTGGCAGGCCTCACAGCATCTGCTATGGGCTGATTTGTGTCTCCCCAAAATTCATGTGTTGAAGTCCCAACCCAGCACCTCAGAATATGACTATATTTGAAAATAGGGCCGTTAAAGAAACATTAAGGTAACATGAGGCCAAATGAATAAGCCCCCATCCAATATGACTGTGCCCTTCTAAGAGGAGATAAGGACACAGACAAGCACAGAAGGAAGACCATCTGGAGACAGAAGGAGAAGATGGCCATCTACAAGCCACGGAGAGGCCTCCGAGAAAAATAGTCCCGCCAACGCCTTGATCTCAGCCTCCGGAGTTGTGAGAAAACAAATTTCTGTTGTTTCAGCGACCCGGTCTGTGGTGCTTTGTTATGACAGCCCGAGCCACCTAGCACAGCCTCTTGGCTCTCTTCCCGGCGCAGTCACTTTTCCCACCACCCTGAAGGCAGGGCTGCCAAAGGACTGGCTCCGGATGAGAGAGAAGGCGGGGCTCAGCGCTTTCTGTACCACCAGTGTGTGCCAATCTTAGAGTGAGGAGATAACTACTCTGCTTAGAAGTACCAGAAGGTTCCTCAAAAAGTTAAGCATAAAATTACCATTTGACCCAGCAATTCCATTCCTAGGTATATCTCTGAAAGCATTAAGACCGTTATTCAAACAAATACTTATACACAAATGTTCACGGCAGCGCTATGCACAACAGCCAAAAGAGGAAAGCCACCAATGAGCGCCCACAACAGATGGATAAACAAAGCGTGGCCTCTCCATGCAGTGGACTATGTTCAGCCGTGAAAAACGAATGGAGTGCAGACACGTGCTACAGCATGGATGGCCTTCGGAAACATTATGTTTTCCTTTTTGTTTCCTTCTGGAACCAGATAGAGGTGATAGTTGCCCAACATTGTGAATGTCCTAAATGCCACTGAATTGTACAGATTCAAATGTACACATTATTTCTTTATGTGAATTTGGCCTCAGTCTTTCTTTTAAATGCTGGGGGCGTGAGTCAGGACCAGAGAATAAAGGAGACCTATGGAGGCCACTGGGAGAGCAGCAGATCAAGAAGACACACTCTGCTACCACCAGCTGTGTGGCCGGGGGTGAGTCACCCCGCCCCCCCCCACACACACACACACACACACTGGGGCCTCCATTTCTCCTCTGTGAGGGGAAAAAGGCTTCCCACATCCAGCTCTGAGTAAACACGACCTAGACGTCAGGTACTGCTGTGGACGTGGTGTTGCTGATTTTATGGATATCTACATTCTTCTCTATCGGCCTTCTCGTCCATGCATCCCGGCTTTTAAATCAGCTGGCCAGTTCAATCGTCACCAACTCCCAAGACAAAACCCAGTGTCAGCGAGGCCAGAGAGCCTGCTGCTCTGATAAATGTTGTGTGTGGAAGAGGGAGGTGAAAACAGAGCCGGCGACCAGTGAGCTGGGGAGCAGAGGACACAGAGGCTCCGGGCCAAGGTTGTTAAAGAAATATGCTTGCTTATTTCACCACCCTGCGAAGTAATAAACAACCCTCTGCGCATGATTAACTATGACCTGGAGTGGAAATATGATTTGTAAACTCTGAGACTGCCTACTCCAAGGGAAGAGCTGCTTTGTCACCATGGCAGCATCTAAGCGTTAGGAACTGGCTGAGCACGTGGCTGTGGTAGAGCCTGCCCCTATCGGGGAGCCCCAAGGAGAGGGCCATGGCGGTGAGGAGGCTCCGGGACGGCTTTCTCCAGGACTGTGGGCCAGACGGAAGGGCTTCAGCCCTTGGGGGTCCCCCAGGACACAGCCCCAGATTCATCCACAAGGCCGTGGTCTCCAGGGCATCGCAGAGCTGTGATGCCAGAGCCTGTTCCACTTGCCAGAGAACAAAGGACCAGCCCCCCTTCCTGCTTCCCTGGGCCATGCTGCCGGGACTGGCTCCTGTTCCCGAGACAGTAGAAGCAATGGTGGCGGCAGCAACCCCGCAGGGCAGGCTCTGAGCACCGTGGACTCGCCTCCCGGATCCCCCACCCCAGCTGGCCAGCCTGGGAGCTCCCGCGCACAAGGAAGAGAAATGCACAGATTGTGGAGGTACAGTCCTCTGGGCCCCAAGCATTCTGATGTTGCCTTGACTAAAAACACGCACGCAAGAAAAAAGCCCAGCCCTCGCTGGTTTGCTCACTGGATAGAGTGTCGGCCTGCAGAACGGTCAAGGGTACACGCCCGGGTTGTGGGCCTGATCCCCAGTAGGGGGCATGTAGGAGGCAGCCGATCAATGATTGTCATCATTGATGTTTCTATCTCTCTCTTCCTCTCTGAAATTAATAAAAATATATTTAAAAAAGAAAAAAAGAAACCCAACCATCATCACCAGGGGTCCACACTGCACCGAGCCTTCTCAATGTGCCAACTTCTGTACTGGCCACAATGATGGGCATGTGTCTATTCCACGCTCAAACACTTGTTAGTGCTGGCCTTGTTACCAGTACTTCTGCTGGGCACAGTGCGAGGTCCGTAGTAAACAGAAGGCACGTTCTCTGCCGTCAGGACTTAATTTGTTCATTAATTGGTTCATTCCGTTTTTGAGCCATCTGTCATGTGCCAGGCACTGATGCCAGCAGTTGGAAGTCAATACAGGGAGAAAAAGTGCTCACATCTAAAACAGCTAGAGAATAATCTCAAAGTAACATCGCATGTAGGCAAATCATGACAACTGCCGACATTCCATGAGTGTTTAGCCATTTGAGTTCATCGGGCAGCTAGGCGGGACTTGAGTCACCACTGAGTCCAGTGGTCTCTACCCCGTGACTGTGCCAAATCTCCTGGGGAGCTCCTTCAAAATACAGGCTTCTCACACGTGTCCAGATGGGTGAGGACGTGGAGCAGCTGGACCCCCGTGCACTGTTGGTGGGAATGTGAAATGGTGCCGCCACTATGGAAAGCAGCATGGTGGTTCCTCAAAGAACTAAAAGTCGATCTATCATGTGACCCAACAATTCCACTTCTGGGTATACATCTAAAAGAACTGAACGCAGAATCTCACAGAAATATTTGTTTACCCAAGTTCACAGCAACATTATTCACAGTAGCTAAAATATGGAAGTAATCCAGGCATCTTTGGGCAGATGAATGGACGAGCAAAATGTGGTGGCTACATACAATACAAAATTATTCAGCCTTAAAAGGAAGGAAATTCTGCAATATGTTACAACATGGATGAAGCTTCAGGACTTATGCCAAGTAAAATAAGACAAATACTTGATGAATCCAGTTTCTAGGAGGTACCTAGAGCAGTCAAATTCATCAAGACAGAAAGTAAATGCTGGCTGCCGGGGGCTGGGGGAAGGAGAGAGCAGGCAGTCGCCGTTTAATGGATAGAGTTTCAGTTTTGCAAGTGCTAAAGCTCTGGAGATGGGTTGCACAATGTAACTATACTTAACACCACTTAACTGCACATCACATCTGTAAAAGTTGTGCCGTGAGTGTTGAGTGTTACGATGGAAAGCGCACAGGCTCCTGGGCCCTGGGCCCAAAGATTCAGACTCAGGGAGTCCGAGGGAGTGGGACTCGGGAATCTATTTCTCCCTGGGAGTTGCTGACTCGCAGCCAGGTGTGGAGACCTCCCGTCCCAGACTTATTTTAGAGATGAGGGAACTGCAGTCCAAGGAAGTGAAGCGATTTGCCAAAGGTCATCAGCTCCCTGGGGATCGGTGGTTTCCAACCCTGGCTACACATCTGAGTCGCTCCCTGGGCCCCCACCCAGCCCCAGTGAATCAAGATTTCTGGAGGAAGAGGCCTAAGCAATGGCGGCTCCATGAGCTCTCCCAATGCTGGTGCAGGGCCAGAACTGCAGACTCCCGACCCAAGTCTCCTGGCTCTTCTCACACTCACACACTGGACCCCAGATTCGGGCTGAAAACCAGGGGTCGTGTTCTGCTGTTGGAGGGGGCTGCTACCAGAAAAGCTTCCAGCCAGTTTTGGTGGTTAAGCAACGTGGTGCTCACCCTCCTGAGAAATAGAGTTTTGAAAAATCAGAAGACCTCACTACGGCACATGCTGGGGTCTCCCCCACTGCCTGTTTCCTTAATGCCACCGAGAACACATGCGAAGAGATTCGCGTGAAAGAAGGGGCACCATGGAACTTCCGGATCCTCTATGGTCACCAGCCTGGGATGCAGAAGGAAGGCAATGTTTTCCAAAGTGAAAAAAGGCAACCTCTTTTCATGACATCTGGATTTTGAATTATTTTAGAAAAGCTTTACCCATTCTGAGATTATAAATGTATTCTTCCTTGTTTTCTGATAGGCTGCATTTGGTCATTATATTTACCATCAGTTATAGATGTGTTTGAAAAATATCCTAGCGTATGACATAAGGCATGGCTTACACATGTTTCCAGATGATCTACCCAATTGTAATAACACTTTTTATTTACACATTCATGTTTTTTCCACTGATTTCCCAAATTTATCACCTATCAAATTCATTTGTAAATTTTTGAGATAATTTCTGGACTTTCTATTGCTATATTTTGTCTCCTTTCTTATACACTAGTACCACACAATTTAAAGTTTTGAGGCTTAGTAATATTTGTGAGTATCACTCATTTGTCATACTTTTCAGAATTTTCCTACTTTAGTTTTCACGGTGGACTTTAGAATCATTTTGTCTAGCTTCAGACAAAGAAAAAGACCTGTTTGTATTTATGTTGATATAATGTTAAACATTTGAACTCATCTAGAGAATATTGACATGTCACAACATAGTACATTTTTCTATTGGTTCAAATTTTATTTCGTTTCCTTCAGAACTGTTCTCAATTTTTTTTCCTATAGGCCTTGAACTTTGAGAGTTAAGTTTGCCTTTTTTTCTTTCTCTCTCTCAATCTCTCCGTTTCCTATTGTAAATGGGAAATTTTTCCAATTGTATGTTCTGACTGGTTATTGTTTGTTAATTCTGGAGCCTGTTACCTTGCTAAATATTCATAAAGTTTGAGGTATTTTTTCTGTCAATTTTCTTGGGTTGTCTAGTATATCATAGAATCCATAAACACTAATGTTTTACTTCTCCCTTTTCAACTTTATATCTCTAACTACTTTCTCTTATCTAGGCTAGGGAAGTTCATGGGATGGCTCTTCAGTAACACACATGCAAAGCAAATTCACTTAATAGAGTTTGGGCACATTGACATCTGCCACACCGATATCTCCAAGGAGCGAATGGATTTGAGGCTCTAATCCCTTTAGAAATCAGGAGGGAGTGTAAATTGGTACAGGCACTAGGGAAATAATCTGGAGGCTGCTCAAAAATGAAAAAATGGAACTACCATATGACCCAGCAATTCCACTTCTGGGTATATATCCAAAGAAAATATAACCAATGTCGCAAAGAGATATCTGCATCCCCCTGCTCACTATTCACAACAGCCAAAACATGGAAACAACCTCAGTGTCCACGGATAGACGAGTGGATACAGAAGAAGATGTGTTATAACAAAACGACGTTGAACAAAATGACATTTTCATGTTTTATTTCAGTGATCACTTTTATGTCATATGACTTTAAGTCCATTGCTTATAAGATCAGAAAAGGCTTAAAGGTTTACTGTAACTTGAGGCTCAGTCTTTCTGAACTCAAAGTGTCATCGAGCTTAGCAAACACCAGATGTTCAAGCTCTGAACAGGCTGCCCTCAGGCAGCTCTGCACACCAATTTGCACATGGTCCCCTTGAGAGATTTGATTCTCACATGGGTGTGTGTGTGTGTGTGTGTGTGTGTGTCTCACTTCAAACCACTGATAGGAACTTGGCCTCTTATGAGTTCAGTTTTGAATCAGGTGTTCAAACTTCATAGAAATCACCTTTTCTTAGTGAATGTTCCAAAACAGAGAAGTGTTTTCAAGTTGCCTTACTCAGAAGTAAAACGCAGCTCAGGACAGAAATATTATTCTTCCAGAAATACCCTCCCCGTCTCAGAGCGAGTCAACACGAGGAGGAAGTCCCTGGAAAGCACAGGGCCTAGGACGGGTGGAGGTAAGCGGAGGCTATTTTTAGGCCTTGATGTCACCTCCTGACAGCCATGGGCGTCCGTGGGCGAAGAAGGACCTGCCCATTGGACCGTGTTCCCCAGCCCCCGGTCCAAGAGCTGCTGGCTGACGCACAGTGATTTTCTGCAAAGAAAAAAGCGCTGTCCGGATGAACGGTGGGTCTGTCTGGGCACCTGCTGGAAAAGATCTTGGTGTATTTTAAAAGGAGTCCTGGCTCGGGGACGGGAGAGCGTCATTGCCAGGCCTGCCCAGGTCCCCTCCCCTCAGACTCCCCCCTGCCTCCCTCCTAACCTGTCCTCCCTTGCTTTCCCTGGTCACCAGACAGCTGCCCCGTCTGGTGGGGCAGGGAGGGATGGTGGGGGAGGACAAATGCTTGAGCCCCTCGACAGGAAGCAGGAGCGGCTGCAGACCACCTGTCACAGGACCTCTACCCGGACAGGACATCGGACATTGCAGAAACTGTCTTTCAGTGGCTACAGACAGGCAGGACCAGCCTGGCTGACATTTACTCTGGTTGTAGCCAAAGATTGCTTGGTACACCTCTCAGATCACACCCTAGTTTTTAAATAAAAACAGTGTCCTATTGTCTGATGGAAATGCCAGAAAAAGAACCCTGGAGCCAGGTGATCGGCTTGAACAAGGGTAAATTCACATCACGGCATCATATTTAGAATTTAGGAACCCATATGTTTCCTTTCCCTGACATGGGGCCTGGCTCAACCCCCAAGCCCAGCAGTGGGCTGAGAATAAACATAGATAAATTAAGCTAAAATGCAACTGACCAACCTCACCCCCAGAATATCTGATTCGGTGGGTCTGAGATGAAGTCCAAAAATTAGCATTTCTACCAGGGAATCCCAATGCTGCCAGCTCAGAGACCACTCTTTGAGAACCACTGTTCTAGAACAAGAAAGAAAAGGAAAGAGGGAGGGAGTTCTCAGCCAGGTCATCTCCGCTCAGCCTGCTGGAGTTTCTGAGGCACAGCTGGTGGACAAAGGGACAGCTGCGTTTGGATCTGAGCCGGTGGGTGAAAGGGCAGGCTGAGAGCAGCCTGGAGTGCCCTCTGTGTCTTATTCAGTCAGAGGTCAGGGCCCCTGACTAAATAGTCAGGTATATTGCCCAGCTGGCTTTCTCAGTGGTTAGAGCATCAGCCCAACCACTGTTAACTGGCCCCCTTGCCAGAATGGGAGAGCCCAGCCAGCCAGGCTGGTCTTCATGGGGTTATGACTGACAACCCCCAAGGATAGTGAGGAACACGGGCAGGCCTGGGGACGCCTGCGGTCCTGACACAGAGTCCCCTCGACTCTCAGAGAAACAGGTAAAGGTCCTCGAGCCAAAAATGGGAGGCAGCCCGTAGCCTCGCCTGTAGCATGTCTGTTATGAGGCTACCTCAAATATAACTCAGCGTGTAGACAGATCCCTGAACGAAACCTCATTTGTTTTTCTCACGACTGCAAGCGTTATGTCCATGGAGTCGTTGGGTATGTGCTTGTTTGTGAATGGTTTGTTTCTCACCGTTGTTGCTGAGATTCTTTTTTTTTTCCAAATTAATGCCTGAGCTGTCATTCATTTACTTTTCACTGTATGTATATAATTGACACATTCATTTTCTCCTGGGTGGACATTTGTGTCGTTCCCAGTTTTTTGTTATTAGCAACAGTTCTGCTATAAAAAATATTTTTTGATGAAAATTCTTGTGCATCTCTCCTGATGTTCATATGGAAGAGTTTCTCTGGGGTTTCAGAGTGCAATTTCTGGGTCATTGTGGTATTCTGCATCTTTTGCTTTTCTAAATAATGCCAGTTTTTTTCCCAAAGTACTAATTAATCTGGCACCAACAGTGCTTCGCTACACATTCATGGTATTGTCTGAATTATTAATTTTTGCCAGTCTGGTGACATAACGAGGATCTCCTTGTTTTAATTAGCATGCCTTAATTAATGATGAAGTCGAGCATTCTTCATATGTGCATGTGTGTCTTCTCTCTTTGTATATTCTGTGCTTTAATGGATTCCTAATGACTTTTAGGAGTTATTTATACATTCCGGATAATCATCTGTTGTTGTTGATATGTGTTACAAATGTCTTCTCTTTGATCGAAACTTTTATTCTTCCTCTTTTTCTAGAGCAGTGATTTTAACCTTTTTCACCTCGTGGCACACATAAATTAATTACTAAAATTCTGTGGCACATCACAAAATATATTTTTGGCTGATCTAAAAAAAGATAGGTATAACAACAGCCAGGTGGCAATTGTTGTGTTGGCTGTTGTCGTTTTTTTTATTTGACATCTAAGGGAAAAGAGGTCAGAGCCACTGACTAAATAGTCAGGTGCATTGCCCTAGCTGGCTTTCTCAGGGGTTAGAGCATCAGCCCAAGGAACGAAGAGTCACAGGTTTGATTCTAGTCAAGGGCACATACCTCAGTTGCAGGCTTGATCCCTGGTAACAGGTCCAGGCACCTGCGGGAGGGAACCAATCAATGTGTGTCTTTTTTTCTCTGTCTCTCCCCGTCTCTTCCACTCTCTCCAAAAATCAATGGAGAAATACATTTCCTCTGGTGAGGATTAACAACAACAAAAAGAGCATGTATTTTGCCCAGCCGGCAAAAAGACAAAGAACCCCTCATACTCCCCCTTGAGGCGTTCTTTGGTGTGGCTCAGTTGGGCGAGTGTCCTCCATGAGCCAGGAGGTTACAATTTGATTCCCAGTCAGGGCACATGCCTGGGTTGCAGACTTGATCTCCAGTAGGGGGCGTGTAGGAGGCAACTGAACAATGTTTCTCTCACGTTGATGTTTCTATTTCTCTCTCCTTCTCCCTTCCTCTCTGAAATCAATAAAAACATATTTTTTAAAAATAGTCAGGTATTGCATGTTTTAAAAATTCTTGTGGCGCACTGGTGAAAATCATTGGTCTTGTAATAGTTCTTAATTAAGGTAGCAGCACTATCAGCCTTGTCCTTGAGGACTTGCACGTCTGTGAAATATTTAAGAAATCCTTCCCTATCCTGAGGTCTTAAAGATGGTCTGTTGTGGGCTTTTTTTTAAGGCTTAAAGTTTTACCTTTCCCTCTGTCAGTCCAGACTTGGGTTTTGTACATGGAATGACAGAGGTAGGACTCCAATTTCATTCAGTTGCCATCTGGATAATTACTGAATACTCGAGCATTCCCTCACTTTTCTGTAATTGCTATTTCTGTCATTTTATCCAGTTTCCAAATGTGCTCAGGGCTACATCTGGGCCCTCCGTGGTTTTTTTCCAGTTGTCTTTTTGTCTATCCCTGTGCTAACACCTCACTGTCTTAATTATTATTGCTTTATCATGAGGCATGACAGCTACAGGGGCAAATCCCTCCCTCTGTCTTTTTCTTCTAGGCTCTCAGCTACTCTTGGACTTTTACCCTCCACATAACTATTCGAATCAGCTTGCCAACTTCCATAAAAAACCATGTTGGTATTTTTACTGGAAATGCTTTCAATCTCCAGCTTCAATTTGGAAAAATAGACATAATTTCCTTATATTTTATTGCCATTGTAAATGATAGCTTTATTTAATTAAATTTTCCAAATGCTATTGGTATATAAAAATGCAACTGAGTTGGGTTTATAACTGGCAACCTTGCTAAGCTCTCTTATTAATTCCAACAACTTGTCTGAGATTCTATGCAAACAATCAGGCATCTATGAATAATGACAGTTTTGTTTCTTCTTCCCTAGACCTTATACCTTATAATTCTCTTTTTTTCTGCCTCCTTGTACTGCCTAGGAACTGGAAAAAAGCAGAATCTTCGTCTTGTTCTTATTTGCTAAAGGACCTGCTTTTCTATTTCATCATTAAAGTAGCATTTGCTGTAAGTTACTTTTGATACATATATGTCCTTTATACATTTCAGAAAGTTCCCTTCTATTTCTGGTTTGCTAAGAGTCTTTATCATAAGTTGATATTGGATTTTATCAAGCCATTTTATCAAGATTGCAGGTATTTTCATGTTTTGTGAAGTCTACTTATACAACTACCTAGGACTGGTATACTCCTAATAGAAATATTTTTATTACTAATTTAATTTGCTTGATTCAATGAGTATAAAACTATTCAATTCTACTTTTAAGTCAGTTTTGCTAAATTCTATTTTCCATTAATTTGTCCATTTCTTTTAAATATATTTTTATTGATTTCAGAGAGAAAGGGAGAGGGAAAAAGGGATAGAAATATCAATGAGAGAGAATCATTGATCAGCTGCCTCCTGCACACTCCACTCTGGGGATCGAGCCCGCAACCCAGGCATGTGCCCTTGACTGGGATCAAACCTGGGACCCTTCAGTCCGCAGGCTGATGCTCTATCCACTGAGCCAAACCAGCGAGGGCTAATTTGTTCATTTCTATGTTATTGGTGTAAATTTGTTCATAATCGTCTCTTATCTTTGTAATTTCCACTGTTTCTGCTACATGTTCCCTTTTTTTATTCTTCTTATTGATTATTTCTGTCTTCTCTCTTTATATCTTTATCAATCTTGCTGGAAGTTTGTTAATTTAATTAGTCACATCAATGAACAAACTTTTTGTATTGATCATCATTTTTAGTCTATATTTTATTCTATAGTTGTTTACTACTTCATTAATTTCTTCCCAAATCTTTATAGTTTTCTTCATTCTACTATCCTCAGGCAATTTTAATGTTCTTTTACTAACTTCTTAAATTAGAAGCTAAATTCCCTGATTTTAGCCATTCTTATTTTATAATGCAAGCAATTAAGTCTATAAACCTCCCTCCAAAGACAACCTTAGCTGCACCTCACAAATTTAGATATGTAGCATTTTTATTTTAAAAATCAAGGCATTTTGTTTTCCTCAAGGCAGCATACAGCTCCATGATTTATAACAAAATGAACACTCAAGTACCACCAACCAGGTCAGATGTTAGAATGTTACTTGCACCCAGGAGGCCCCTAAGTGTCCTTCCCTGACTATACTGGGCCGCCTTCTCTAAAGCTGCTATCCTGACTTTTATGGTTATCTCTTCCTTTTCTTATAGTATTAACTCCTAAATATTTTTCTCTTAAAATTACAGTTTGTTTTTATAAATGTTTTGGTTTGGTTTTCTATTTACAAACAAATTTATGCAGAATACATTTTTAATCTGTTTTCTTTCACTAAACATTATGCTTGTGAAATGCATCCACATTATTGTTTATAGCTACTTCGTTCATTTCAATTGCTTATCGTTCTCTATGGCATGAATATATATTTACTTATCGTTCTACTCTTAGTGGACATTGAAGTTGTTTCCAGTCTGTGGCCATTAAGAATAAGGCTGTTATGAACATTAGACCATGTGTGCCTCCATTGCTGTTAATTATGTGCCTATTAGTGTATAATTCATTAGCTTAAAGGGTATGAAAATATCCAACATTAGTAAATAATAACAATTGTTATTATTTGAGTTATATCAAATTACATTCCCCCTAGCAGTATAACTACTGCTCCATAGTCTTATCAATACCTAGAATTGTCTTTCTTTTCCATTTTAGCCATCCTGATGAAGTGTAATAATCTCTATTTGCATTGTCCTGGTTATAATGATATTGAGCACATTTTCATTTGTTTACTGGATAGAAGAGAATATCAACCACTGCTAAGAAAGAATTAGTAAACTGGAAGATCAATTTGGAGAAATTACCCAGAATATAACATGGGGGGGGGGGGAGAGATGATGAAATAGAAGTTAAGTGACATGAATAATAAAAATTATGTAAGAACCTTCAGTGGTTAACGATGGCTCCAATATGGCTTGGGTATGGCATTGAAGGGGCATGCTCTTCTCTTTTTGTCTTATTTCCAGATTTGAGATAGTTTTTCTTAACAAAACAATCCCCAGCTAATGAGATGAAACACAGCAGTAATATTGGTGTCACAAGGATGTGGCCATAGCCAACGTCACAATTGCTCCAAACCAGACTTCTCTACCAGCTATTAGAAATTGGGACATCCTCAAGACTCCCACTTGCGCTAGGGAGCAAAGTCTGCCATTTTGTGGCACCTGTGTTTGTCCGTGTTCATACTAAAGAAGTAAAAGATGGTCTACAGAGAAAAAGAAGCATGGATCAAACATGGCGAAAGAAGCAGTCCCTGTGGCCCCAGTTGGGTTTTAATACTGGAAGGTACTCCAGTATTCTTCCAATAAAGTCTCTTTTGTGCTTAAAGGGAATTAAATAAGTTTAAAGGAAAAAAGTAACCCATGATTTGAAGACTCAGAGAATCCAGAGAGTAATGAAAGGCTTTGTTCAACCAATCAACCAATCAGTGTAGCTCCAAGGCTCTGGACAAGCCCCCTAGATATGTCAGATCATTTCTCATGTGTTTCCTGTGAGCCGGGGTAAGGGTGCTCAGCTATGCAGTCAAGCGCCACACAGAAAACAGTTAGTTAGGACTCTGAGCCAAGAGCTGCACTGGGCTAAGCCCATGAACTTATTTCCAATCACGTGTGGCAGAGCCAGGAAGAGCGTCGCCTCTCTCCTCCTCCAGCTTCATATCATGCACCCAGTTAGCTCGCGGCTGATGTCTCAGCCTGTGGAATGCCCTCTGTTGTCTATATTGATATAAAGAAAAACTATGCAGCCCTTTAGTAATTTATCAGGTAAATTCGAGGGGTGCAATCATGGAATTAAAATACTGACAGTTCAAATGGGCATTTTCGCTTTTATATTGAATATTGAATGTTCAAGCTTGCACACCAATACTAGACACTGGGACATCTCTAGAAAGAACCAAGGAAAAAGGAGAGAGACCCACAGGAAGGAGGGGGAGGAAGGGCAGTGATGAAGGAATGGGAAGGTGCTGGGGAAGGACAGGCCCCTGTGAGAGAGACAGGCGGGGCCAAGATGAGATGAATTGAATCTGACCATCTATGGGGAACATGGGAAAACCAGCTATCGCCAACGATTTGCCCGCATAAATCATTCTAAAATGACCCTGGTGCAGGTGACAGCAAATAAGAGACTGGAGCTGGGCTTTCATGAGAAAGCTTCTCAGAATGTGTGCAAAAACAAAAGGTCGAGTTTTCCATCTCAGCGCTTTTTGCAATCACATCAAATAGAAACTCAGCAGGCCTAGGGCCACTGCTGCTTCTAATTAAGGCCCCAAGGTAAGGCAGCACGTCAGGGGGTCTCATCCCAGCAAAACACATTCCACCTCTGTCTCTAGCAGCGGAAGGCGGATGGGGCTGCTCCTAAGCTGTGTTTGTTCTCAGCGTGCATTCAAAGTGGCAGGTGGCACCTGCCTTCCAGGCACCCTGCAAGCAAGTTTACTCTAACACTGGTTCTCTTGTTCAAACAACTCCAAGCGTGGGTAGCAGCTGCTACACAGAGCAGGAATGAGCAGAGCCTTTTCCCCCTTCATGTGGATTTGTGTGTGTGTGTATATGTGTGTGTGTGGGGGGGGGGGGGTGTTGTCCATAAAGAATCACTGTTGCTTTTCTTTGCAAAAATGATACCCCATCCATCACATAGATGTCAACACTGAAGTTCTGGGTGATAGTCAAGGGCCTGACTTCAGCCACATGTCTCAAGAGTAGTGGTTCTCACATGTTAGTGATGGTGAGAGTCCCCTGGGAGGGCTTGCTAAGATGCAAGTGACCAGCCTCACCCCCAGCATATCTGATTCGGTGGGTCTGAGGTGAAGTCCAAAAATTAGCATTTCTACCAGGGAATCCCAATGCTGCCAGCTCAGAGACCACACTTTGAGAACCACTGTTCTAGAACAAGAAAGAAAAGGAAAGAGGCAGGGAGTTCTCAGCCAGGTCGCCTCCGCCCAGCCTGCTGGATTTTTTGAGGCACAGCTGGTGGACAAAGGGACAGCTGCGTTTGGATCTGAGCAGGTGGGTGGAAGGGCAGGCTGACAGCAGGCGGAGGGGAGTTTGAAAATTATTTCCAAGTGAGAAGCCTTGTTATGAGGAGGATCCTCCATGGCCCGGGCGGGGGGGGGGGGGGGGGGGGATGACACACACCCAGCTTCCTAGGCCTCTATAAGGGACCCAAAGGAGGACTGAGAGTCACACATTCTGGGCTTTGTTGTCTAAGGCCGGAGCTGCAGGGAACTGCCTGCCTCCAGCCCCTCCCAGCCAAGCATCCCTCACACCCAGTGACTCCAGCTTCCATGGGCTGCCACCCTAAGCAAACGCAAACCTAAGCCTGTAAATGCTCTAAGGTTGCAAAATCAAAACCCTAAGGACAACCAATCACAAACAGCCAACTGGGCTTTAAGCTACAGCCAATCAAAAATCGCTTCCTTTCTTTGCCTCTGTGCCTTTTCTGTATAAGTTTCCCCTCCCCCCACCCCCCGGGGGGCCTGTGGGCGGAGCGCCCCTAACCACTTCCAGTTTGTGCTGCCCCATTCAAATTGATTTTTGTGCAAATAACAATTTTAATATGCTTCTGTTTCTCTTTAACAAGGGGAACAGAAATACAGCATTCGTTTTTCCATATGGAGTTTCCTTCCTCCCTAACCCACCTTCTCGGTTCTCAGTTAGGTAGTACAGGCTGTACTGATGAAACAGCCACGACTCCTGGCCTCAACCACGGGGACCAGCTGCCTCATCTCCAAGGCCCAGTGTGAGATGGAAACGCAGAGCCCCTTGTGACAGGAGCATTAAGCATTTCAAGAGGCAACAGCAGGGCACTGGAGCAAGCATGGCTCCTCTATGTCTGGGTCCCTGAGCAACCCCTCTGGTCCCAGGCCCACGGGGGGGACCTGGTCATGGGATCACCTGCGGGAGCCCGAGCATTCACGTGGGAAGCTCCAAGCTCCCCCAAGCTGGGCTGCTGCCCCCGCTGGGCTGGGGGAGCCTCTCCATTGTAGACCATGTGGAAGGAAAAGAAGTGGGGGGGGGGGGGGGGAGTTCCTGACCTCAGAGACTCTCCAAGGCCCTGGGGAGGCAGACGGAAGCCAACCACTGAAGAACAGACTCTCGGAACAACAGGACATGGGCGAGATGATGTGGCCGACGACCCACACATCTAATTCTGCTTGCTGGCACTTTGCAGCAAGGTTAGCGGGAAAGGTAGGCGCAGGAAAGGTGAACTAATCGAGAGGCTCAGGCACCTTCTGCATGATCACTGCACTTTGCAGCCAGTTCCTGGAGGCCTCCGGCAATACTGAGAAGTCGTATGTGCAAATCAAGGAGTAAACTACCTGGTCTCTAGGTCCCTCCAGCCCTACGGACCTGTGTCCACCCTTCTTTACAACAAAGTTCCTGGTATCTATTACATCACAAACTATCCTAAAACTTGGCGGCTTAAAACGACCACCTTGCAATTGTATCTTACAATTTTGGGGGTTAGGAATTCAAACAGGGCTCAGCCATTCAATTTTTCAGTTCCATGTGGTATCAATGAAGGTGGAACCAAGACTGCTTCACTCGTAGGTCCCGCACCTTCATGGGGATGACTGGAAGGCTGAGCTCAGCTGTAACTGCCCTCGGGGACAACTACACTGGCCTTTCAAGCCCTGGGAACTTGAGGTAGTGAATCCTTACATAGCAGCCCCCATGGGCCTCACGGAGCTCAGGGCTCCCAGAAGGTGTTCCAAAGAGCCCAGCAGGAGTTTCAAACCATGTAAATCCCAGAATGTCACTTTTGCTGCCTTCAATTGGTCAAGAAACTCCCTAAGGCAGGCCCAGATTGGAGTAGAGCAGTGGTTCTCAACCTTCCTAATGCCGCGACCCTTTAAAACAGTTCCTCATGTTGTGGTGACCCCCAATTTCATTGTTACAAATTGAACATAATTAACGCATAGTGATGAATCACAAAACAATATGTAATTATATATGTGTTTTCCTATGGTCTTAGGCGACCTCTGTGAAAGGGTCGTGACCCACAGATTGAGAACTGCCGAAGTAGAGGAAATTGGACTCCACCTCCCAATGGGAAGAGCAGCAGAGGATTTGTAGTCATTATTGACCTGTTATGAATGTGGTTCATACGAGAAAGAAAATGGGGAACTTCAATTAGTATACGCATGGTCAAAGAAAAGCCTAGAGTCTAGACTCAACATCAAAATATTAAGGAACGAATGTACATTCTATGTTTTAAATTAAAATTAAATGCTTAAGGTATACTTGTCCTATTTTTATATTGATTCCTCAACATTTTTTTTTGACCGACTGTATGGGATTAGAATCTATCATAAATTTTTTTAAAAAACTCAAGAACTTAGACCCATGACAATTCCTTACTTGTTCCTAAGGTTTCAAAGCACAGCATGTGTTTGCTGATTCAGTGCAAACACACAAAAAAACAAAAAAGTGGGGGCCCACTCTTTTTGGCCCCAGGACTTCAGCTCTGTGGTTTGTGCTGCAGTCTTGTCATTCCCCCACTAAAATGCAACCCCTTTGAGACCAGGGACCATGGCTTTTTGCATGCATTGGCAGGGGGCGGGGCGGGGGGGGGTTCTCATACAATGTGGACAACAGGACAGTGTTTCACAACATATGCTCTAAAGATGCGTATGGAAATTAAATGTCTACAATATGTATATCAATTGTGCCAGGCACTGCACTAAGTGCTGTATGTTATTTAATTCTCATCCTATGTCACTACGACCTCCTCTCAGTTTGATTTTAACAAAATTTGACCCAAAGGAAAGACTGTGGATGCCCCACATGGTTCATTATAATGGGATTTGGTGTCTGGTACCAGCACAGCTCAGAATGCCAAATGAAGGCGTGAGCATCGTCAGGTAGGGTCAGCAGTGATGAGTGCCTGGCAGGTGAACTTGAGTTGCACGAGGAGGGACATGGCCCTGACTCCAGGCGGAGACTGGAACAGACAAGCCTTAGCTGTGGAAGCCAACTATGTCTGAGCAACGGGCAAGAAGTAGATTTACTGCCCTGGCCAGTGTGTACAGTGGTTAGAGCATCGGCCCATGCACTGAAGGGTCACGAGTTCGACTCCTGGTCAAGGGCATGTACCTGGGTTGCAGTTTGATCCCTGGCCTCGGCCGGGTGCATGCAGGAGGCAACCAATCAATGTGTCTCTCTCACATCAATGTTTTTCTCTCTCCATCTCTCTCTCTTTTTCTCCTTTCCTCCCTTTCTCCCTCCCTCCCTTCCGCTCTCTCTAAAAATGAATGGAAAAAATATCCTCGGGGTGAGGATTAACAAACAAGCCAAAAAAAAGTAGGTTCACTGACCTAGAAAGGAGGAGCCATGTAGGAGTTGTGGGGAATGAAGTTGTGGAAGTGATGGGTGGGTCCCAAAACCCACACCCTCAAAACAGTCAGACTTACATTGTTTTAGTCTATATTTGACAAAAATTGGAACCAGGGAGCAAAAGAACAAGCCACAGAAATCCGTTCTTGGCTCCTATCAGACAACTGGCCCCAAACCATGATCTCGAGTCTGCTTGCGATTGAACAGGCGGTTCAGAGACCAAACGGCGCTGGCATGTCCAGTGGGCTCACTGCTCGGTTGCCAAGTCGGAGGTTTGGGAACATTTGCTTGCAGCCGGCTCTGTACACGCTGTCCCTGCCCAGAGCTACTGCAGTAATTAGCTTTGCTCATTAGTTTCAAGTAAATAATCTCCTTGTCACTGCAGGGACCCTTTATCAGAACCGGGGACATTCGGGTTTGCGGAAGCGAATGATTTTCCCCTGGAATCCCCTGGAACACTAAGTCACGACCCAGAGATCTGAGTGAGGCAAGGAAACTTCCAAAGATGCCCAAAATGTCCAAGGACTAGCTCCGCCTCAGAGGTGGAAGAGTCGGAAATTACAAACACCAAAAAAATCCTTTTTGAGTGAATATTGACCTTTTTTCCCACTCAGTTTAATGGTTCAGATAAACAAGCACGTGTATTAGTATCTGCTATGCACCAGGAAGTGCAGGACCTGCCGGAGGAATGTCCGCTCGAGGGGAAACTGGCCAGTAAACTGGCAATAAATGCACCTAATAGCAGGATGCACAGTGGGAGGGAACCCTACCCATCATTTCAGATGAGGAGACGCAGCCAGGAACAGCTCTGCAGGGTGTGTGGAGTGAGGAGGCTGGGGGTTGGTTCTGAGGCTTTTAAAACAATTGGCAACATACATGTTCTCATCCTTTTGTCATTTGGGACCCCATCATTACGCCCATTTCAAAGAAGGAGGAAGTAAGAAGAAAGACTTCATCCCTGCTCTGCCCCTGGATCGCCTGTAGGGTCGGGGCTGGGGGACAGTGCTGGCACGGTGAGGCAGGACCCCGCCAGCCTCAGGTGGCAGAACACCCTTCCCTGACCCTTTAAGCTCAGCCCCCACCAAGAACTGCCAGGGGTCCCCGCAGCACCCTTAGTGTGGCAGCATGACCATGGCCAGAGAGGGTGACAGCCTGCTTGCAGCGGCCAAGCCTCCCTGGGCCAGAACTCCACACCACATCCCCTTCTTTCACCGTGAGCCTCGCTGTGGACCTGAATGCAGGGCTGCCCAATAGAAGAAAGGAGACATGGGCAGTTCAAGGGCAAAAGGAATATGTTTTCTCTTAGATTAACCGGAAATCACAAGTTGGAAAGAAAAATGAAGCGAAGAGGTAAACAACTGCATGGTGGTTAAGAGCATGGACTTGGGAATCAGACAGTTCCTGGTTTAAGTCCCAGCCCTGCTACTTCCTAGATGTAGGACACATTTCCTGACCTCTCTGTACCTCAATTTTCTCATCTATAAAATGGGTGCAATTATAGTATTACCCCAGTGTGTTGCTGTGAGAATTAAAGGCAGCAATATGTGTAAATACTTGGTGCCGCATCTGGCACCCAATAGCCAAAATGCACAGGATGCCTAAATCCACCAAGGTTCTTACCTGAATCAGCTAGATGGTTGTCTTTGATCATTTTAGAGATAGCCAATGATTTTTTATATGAATATATTTTTAACCAGAAAATGAGGATACTTTTTAGTAGCAAAGAAGATTTCCTAGGGAAGGTCAGAGCTACAACACACACGGGTACCCGCCGGGAAGCAGGCTTATTTGAGACTTGGCCTGATGGGTGCCCAGCCCCTGCTCAGGGCGCATTAGTGATGCGCCGCGTCTCCGAAGGCACAATCGCTTCGAACAGCCTGGCTGGAGACAGCACGGGGTCCTGGGTGAGCTGAAGCAGGCACGAAGGACCTTCACCGTGTGCCCATCTGGACTAATTCATGTCGCTTTCACTTCGGTTAGCAGCTACTATGTTCAAGGCTCTGCTTTAGAAATCACTGTCTTTGCCAGGGACAACAGGGGCAGGGTTGGCGAATGGGCTGCCCCTCGATTATGAAATCAACTCTCTGCATCCACAGTTGCGATCCCAATCGGCACACACATTTACTTACAGCTCAGCGTCTGAAATGGCATCCATACCGATGACCTCCGGTGAGGCAGGCGACCCAGGACTTCCCTCCCTGCTGGTACAACGCCACCCAACTAGACGAGGCAGGAAACCAGGGCTGGCCTCCCGGCCTCCTGGTTCCAAAGCCCTTCTTGTCACTAAATCAGGCAACTCTGTCACCTGGAGAGGGCACACTGCACATTCTTTCTCCTTTGTAACCTAGAGAACACTCTTCTGGGACAGCTGGCTCCTGTCGGGGTACGATTCCAGGCCCCGGAGCTCCCAGCCTTTATTTACGCCATGATCAAGCCATCCATCCAAAGAGAGAATTTTGCAACTGGCTTTATCACATTCCAAATTCTTGGGTTTTCGGAATTAAAAATATTCCGTCAGCTGGCCAAGACTGAGAGGAGGAAACCCCTGGGACCGCAGGCCGCTAAGGGCCCGGCTCCTTCTCGATGGGAGACTGCACGTACCCCACGTATCGCTCAAGGCGGTCCAAGCTGTGCGACCTCCAGGCCATCCCTGCATCTTCTCTCGGGCCTCGGCCTCGGCCTCCAGGAGGAAAGTGAAACAGCGGCGCGGCGTCAGAACTCTGCGTGGGGAGGGGAAGCGCGGCGGCCACTGCTCTCTGTGAGGTGGGTTCGGAGTGGGGGCTCCGGGGAAAGGCCACCCTGTGCCCAGAGGATGTGCTGAGACCCGCGCACCCAGCTGGACCCCTCAGTGCTCGGGGTGCCCTCTCAAACGGAGGCGAAGCCACAGCTGACACCTCGATGGGGCCAAATACCTGCGGGGGGAATGAAACACTCAACCGCACTCATCGCACCACGATGGAGGGCACTGGAAACAACATCCGAATGGTGGGCCTTCTTCAGGCGGCAAAGGGACAGGCCCGCCGTGCAGGGCGATTGAATAAGCCCTATTGGTTTGCTTCTGGGGCACTGCAGTGGATTGGCAATGACGCCAAGCCCCTTGGCCTCCTCAACTGCAGGACATGTGTTATCTACAGCCAGTGACATGCTCGAGGCTAGGGCAGTCTGCACTGACTACTCTGGACTTGCTGTCACACGAGAAAAAGAAACCCCTTGAGGTTCAAGGCACAGCCTGTGGGTTTGCATTCCCAGCCCCAGCCCCGCAGAGCCCCCCTCGCTGTGTTCTCATTGGCTCCCAGGGCTTGGGAGGAGGGGGCAAGAGCAAGGAGCAGAACTGATGGGCTCTGACTCACATGGGAGAGAGGATAGTTCAGATGCCCTCCCTCCAGCAGTGCCCAACCCAAACCTGGGGACACTTCCGCTCCTGGGAGCCCCACCAGGTGGTGGTGAGCAAGGCAGGCGGCTTCGCCCCACCCACCTCTCCTCTCATGCCTCCCTCTCCCCACTTCCCCCATTCTCCTGGGCTTCCCGGGCCCTTCATTTCTGGGCTTTCTTCATATCCACTCCCTGTAAGTCAGCCTCTCTATCACTCAGTCCCCACAAGAATTTCCTGTCCTAGGACCCAATAACCCCAAGTCCCTGCCCTCGGCCAAATGTGGACTTAGGAAGGTCAAAAGACAACTCATTCCAAAGGAATAATGGCTTAAGATGTCATTGCTCAGGGATGTGTGTTTTTTCAAGAGAAGGTCATTTCGGCGAAGACTTGCTGGCAGGCCGGGCATATGGCAGGCAGTGGGAGGTGCTTTGCAGTAAGGGCTGCACCACCAAGTGGGCGGTGCCTTTGTGGGAAAGTTCTCCTCCCCGGTCCCTGCTTTTCCTCTGAAATCAGAATGCCCTCGTCCAGCTGCTGGGAAGAGAGACTAAAGCTGCCAGCTGATTATTATTGAGGAGCAAAGCAGACCATTTAGTTCCGCAGGTTCAGAGCCATTATCTCCCCGGGACACAAGCTGCCGTGCGTGTTGGCTTTATCTAGCCACGTGTCCTCTGTCCTCGGAGCCTTGAAGAGGGTGCTGTCCCTCTTGCGAAGCCAGACAAAAGGGCACCGGAGAGAGAAATGTGTGGTAGCAATGACCTCCGAAAGTTCTCTCTCCCTCCTCGGCTGCCTGGACTCCTCGAAGGCATCAGATTCCCTGCCTCTTCTAGCAACCCCAGCGGGTGAGGAAGGTAGGAGAGGAGAGGACGTGGGCAGCCGTCTTCCATTTGAAATAGGGTTGGTGCAATGCCCTCAACATTGCTGCCCTCATCAAAGATCGGGCTTCTTTGCTGCTGAGAATCTCAAGAAAGGGCTGCCAGAGAAAACACAGGAAGCTGAGTTCGATTTGAATTTCAGATGAACAGTGGATACATTTTTAGTATATTCCGTGCAATATTTGAGACATACTTTTAAAAATCATTCATTCTTCATTTAAAATTTAAATTGAACTGAGCATCCTCAGTTCTAAACCTGGCAATCCCATTACATCATCTCCCCCCCGCCCCCCCCCCCCATCTCCTGGACTTCCCCCACCGCCAACTCTGGCCACCACACAGGCCTGGACTAGTGGCCAGAGGTGCAGTGGGTTCCGTGGCTGCAGATGAGGGTGTATGGGGCCTGCAGCAGACGCATGTAGAAAGATACAGCGTGGGCTCACTTCACTGGGAGATGCTGCCCATCCGGCTGCTTCAGACGCGCTTGCCTAAGGCCATGCCAAACACCTAAAAACCAGTAAACATGTTCTGTGCCCTCAGAGAAAGCAGAGACCCCTTCTCCCGAGACAGTGAAATGTTTAAGGGCAGCCTCCGCTTGCACACATCCATCTCCCGGGCCCATCTGAACGCTGGGAGGTGAGGCTAGCTCCCTAAAGCCTTTTCTGCTCTATGTTCTGTGAGTCTGCCCACCCCTGGCTCATGGGAAAGGCCAGGGTCCCTCCCTGTGGTGCTGCCCAGATCTGCCAAGTCCAAAGCCACCCAGGGGCCCAGCTCCTGCTCTCAGTGGAGGTCCCAGGAGCAAACTGTTCCGCAACTCTTCCTGAAACACCGACACTTCACCTGCCTAACCCCTCCCTCCCATCCTGACGATGGGTCCTGTTTGGAGGTCCTCACTGGAGTTCAGACCTGCAGCCTTCTGCTCTCCCACTGGCCTTGTTTTCCTCCTACTTCCCCAAGAGCCACCAGTCAGCCATAAGCAAGTCGTTACCCCTGGGAAATCGTCACCTGTCCAAACTTGGGCTGGAAGGCAGTCCCATGGATTCTAACACACTGAGGGCCAGGCATGAGGGCTCTATGCTGAGTCCGCATTGCACCTTGGCAGCTCGGTAAAATGCACTCTTTACTCTTTTTCATCCTCACCTGGGGATAGTTTTTATTGACTTGAGAGAGAGGAAAGGAGCGGGGGAAGGATGGGGAGAGGGAAAGAGGGAGTGAGAAAGAGAGAGAGGAAGAGAGAGAAACATCGATTGGTGGCCTCCAGTACAAGGATCAAATCTGCAACTTGGGTATGTGCCCTGACAGGGCTAAAATTCACTCTTTATCTTAATGTTAACCCAATTCCACCCAATCATTTTTCTCACTGCCTTGTCTTTATTTCCTTTTGTGTCCTTACTTCTGTTTCAACTGCATTCTCTGTCACCATTTACATCCAGATCAATTTGTCTGTTTGAATTAATTGACCAGTAAAGTCCTTGGAAAAGTCAGACCATCTTTATTTTTAAAATTAATTCCCCTATCAGACCTAGTTAACCAATAGCTTATATTTTCAAGATTCACTGGACTTATGTTTTGTGACTTTGTGTATATGGTCTTTTTTTTCTTTTCTTTTTTTACAAAAGAGAACTCTGCCCTCTCAAGCATTTTATTGTTTGGAAAACAGACACAGAGGAGCTTTGTCATTTGCCCAAAGACAACACTGGTGAAAATTTCTGGGATTAAGAAAAAACAATAAGATAGGGTTTTGTGGTGGAGATTTTTCCATCTGTATTCTACTGTGACTTTCCCAACGCCAACATGTTGTAACTCTATAGCCAATGTCCTCCCATGGCCCACATGGCTGCTAATGACAGTATTGGGGGCTTTTTCCTTTTCACTATGAGACTCTCAAGGCTCAATATTCTAGAATTCTGCCTTTATCCCCAGTGAGAAAAATCTCTTCAGTGTAGAATCTATTTCTATCGTTTTGTAAGAATGACAAGCATGAGAAAGGAGCTCAAGGAGAAGACACCTCTATGGACCATGACAGTGGATGACAGCTTGTGGACGAAAAGGGGTTTCCGTGCAAAGTAACCTCACAGGATGCCCTGATCATAGACTTCTAACTGGGCAGATCGTGGTGGGTAGTCATGCTCCAGGCATATAACCTTTTTAGTAAATGGTCTAACTTGGCCTTAAGCGAGCCCTGCTCATTGTTCCTGGACAGCCAGGTTAGCAAACTTTTGAAATGCCCCCTTTCAGACCTTTCTTCTAAAGCGTGACCATCGCCCAGCTGGCGTGGCTCAATGGTTGAACATCGATCTATGAACCAGGAGGTCCTGGTTCAATTCCTGGTCAGGGCACATGCCTGGGTTGCAGGCTCAATCCCCAGTGGGGGGGCATGCAGGAAGCAGCTGATCAATGATTCTATCTCAGTGATGGCGAACCTTTTGAGCTCGGCGTGTCAGCATTTTGAAAAACCCTAACTTAATTCTGGTGCTGTGTCACATATAGAAATTTTTTGATATTTGCAACCATAGTGAAACAAAGACTTATATTTTTGATATTTATTTTATATACTTAAATGCCATTTAACAAAGAAAAATCAACCAAAAAAAATGAGTTCGTGTGTCACCTCTGACACGCGTGTCATAGGTTCGCCATCACTGTTCTATCTCATCAATTGATGTTTCTATCTCTCTATCCCTCTCCCTTCCTCTCTGAAAACAATAATGAAAATACATTTTTTAAATATAAAAAATAAAAAAATCCTGGCCAGTGTAGCTCAGTGATTGAGCATCGACCTATGAACAAGGAGGTCATGGTTCGATTCCAGGTCAGGGCACATGTCCAGGTTGCAGGCTCAGTCTTCGGTAGGGAGCATGCAGGAGACAGCCGATAAGTGATTCTCATCATTGTTGTTTCTATCTCTCTCTCCCTCTCCCTTCCTCTCTGAAATAAAAAAAAACACCACCATATTTTTAAAAAAGAAAAATAAAGAGTGACTACCCTCAAGGGAGCCCATAATCTTAACTCTCCTATAACCCAATCTTCACCTTGCTTTCTCCCACCTTCATGTAATCTTCCTTACCTTCCCTCCTTAATTCCAATTGCATAAAAGAAACCGCAAACTTATTCTCCAAAGCATTTTTCTAGTCTGTTGAGATCTTGCTTCCAGGCATATCCTCAAATAAATTTTTATAGAAATTCTCTACAGGTTTGGACATTCTGACATCAACTAGATGAAGGAGGCCCCCACTTCCCTCAGACAGAGACATGCAGGTAATTCCTGCCTCTCCTCAGCCTATACCAGGCGGATGTTTAGTATAACACTAGATATCCAGCGATGAAAGTTTATATTTCAAGGTCTCTCAGGGAGTTTGTTCATTCATTCACTCATTCATTCGGCCACTTATTGCATATTGCTCATATGCCAGGTACTAAGCAAGACACAGGAAACATAAAGGTGAATAAGTGCCTATCTGTGACTTCAAAGAACTTACAGACTGATGCATGAGACAGATACACATAACAAGTGCATCACAGTGCATCTTTATGTTGAACTGAAAGAACTGACTCTCTATGGCAGCAGTTCTCAACCAGGGGTGATTTTGTCCCCCAGGGGACATTTGGCAATGTCTGGGGTCATTTTTGGTTGTCACAATTGGGGCGAGGGGTGCTACTAGCATTTACCACTGAACATCCTGCAATGCAGAGGACAGTGCCCCACAACAAATTATCCAAAATGTGAATAGCACCAAGGCTGGAGAACCTGGTCTAAGGGACGAATATGATGTGGTCTGTTCTATCTGATCGGCTGAGGAATTTGAGTCCATGCAGCTACTGGTGTTCTTGATGTCCTTGATTGGCTTTTGCAAGTTACCTCACCCTCTAGGTTTAAGTTTTTTCATCTATAAAATAAAACTGGAGTCTCTGACCTCCAAATACCTTTCAGTTTAAGAAACTATGGTGTTATTGGGACAATATCTGTGCTTTCGCTGACCCCTGCTCCTGAAAGCAGAGAGCCTTGGGCAAGGACTGTTTACTCCAGAGAAGCTGGTCTTCGTGCATCGATCCTGAGTATAAATCAGGGAGGGCAAGGGTGGCCTCTGCCCAAGGACCTCCAGTTAGGTCGCCTCTGCCTCAGAGCCTATGTTTTCCCATCAGCAAACAAGAGCCACTTACCGTGTCCGCCTCCCTGTGTCAGAAGGAAAAAGCGAGTAAATGAAACCAGACAGGGAAATCGCCCAAATGCTGCTCCAGTGACTAGGTCCAAACCGGACACCCCACTTTTCTCCCTTTGGGGGTTCTGAGGCAATGAAGGGGTGCGAGAGACCCTGCTCAGGACCAGCTCTACGGCCTGGGGTGGCGGGCTGGGTTGGGAAGGGGTTAGTGACTCTTTGTATGTCCTTGGAACTGTCTCAGGGAGGTCCTCTGACAATTGTCTCCCTGAGTGGAAGTTAGACTTGGAATCTTGACCACATATCTTAGGCACTGAGATTGGTGAGTCAAGTACCCTCAAATATTTCTCTCTCTCCCCCTCTCCTCCTCCTTCTCCTCCTTCTCCTCCTCTTCTTTCTTTCTTCCTTCCTCTCCTCTCCTCTCCTCTCCTCTCCCTCTCTCTCTCTCTCTCTCTCTTTCCTTCCTTCTGCCTTTCTCTCTGGCTTCTAACTCATTCACCAAACAGAAGGAGCCTTTCAGGTCAATGGGTTGAGGACAAGAGCAGCTTTGGAGCGCAGGAGAAGCAAGGCCCTGCAGGAGGGAGGGAAGCGCCGTCTGGGCCTGAACATAAGGTCTTTTCAACGCTCCCTGGTGCTGGCTGGAACCAGAAAGGCAAGGAAAGGAGTCGGGCAGGGCTGGCATTGGCAGCTACATTTATTTCTGTGTTCCTGGGCTCACTGTGCCGGCAGAATAGCATCAAGGTCTGTAATTGGAGTCTCTGTGTCCTTTCCACTGTGAGGCCAGTGCCATCTGACGTGGCGGAGCCTGTGTGCGATGGACAAATGGGCCCTCTCTTTATTTTTAATAGAAGAAAAACTGAAGTTCAGAGACACTGAGTAACTTGCCCACGTTTACTGAAACTGCTAGACAAGGGGACTTCTATTTGTGCTGCTCACTGTTAAATTTGCTTCATTAACCACATATTTCCCATTCTAAGTGCTTGATGTTGGGTTTTGGTTTGGGTTTACTTTCAGTAAAATGTACAAACGTTAAGTATACATCTCAGTAACAAAAGAGCGCGCGCGCACACACACACACACACACACACACACACACACACACACACAAAAGATGCACCACAAAAGATAAAACATTTCCATCCTTCTAGAAAGTTCTCTCATGCTCTGTTCCAGTTAATAGCCACCTCCCCAAGAATTAACCACTTTTTGAAGGCCTGGGGTGGGGTGGAAGCCAAGTAAAGGGGGGTAAATTGAGGGAGGGGGAATAAGAGACAATAAATAAATTTTTTAAAAGAATTAACCACTTTTTTTACTTCTACCACCATACTCTAGTATTGCCTATTCTCCAACTTTATATAACTTCATATTATTTTGCTCAATATAATGTTCTTTAGGCTCATCCATGTTGTACCAGTAAATTGTTCTTTTTAATTGTTGGACTAGTGCCCCGGTGCACAGATTCGTGCATATTGAAAGGAAATTAATTAGAAGGTGGCCAGTGGGGCGGGACTGGGCGAGACTGGCTAGACACACCCTGGAGCCAACCTCCCATGGTCCCTTCCAGGCCAGCCGCACCTGGGGCGGGGCCATGTCTCAAAGGGCATCTGTGGAATAAGTGGGATCCCTCCAGCAGGTGGGATCCCCCAGCCTGGCCTGTGGCGATAGGGACAAAACCAGCTCTCCGACATCCCTTGAGGGGTCTTGGATTGCAAGAGGGTGGTTCTCAGGTGATGCACCCCGGAATCGGGCTCCCTCCTCTCTGGTTCTGAGGTGCGTTACCCAAGAACTGTAGCTGTCAAGTCACTGAAGCTCAGCAGCTCCTGTGTTGAGCATCTGCCCCCTGGTGGTCAGTGCACATCATAGCTACCGGTCGGAGTGTCTGCCCCCTGGTGGTCATTACACGTCATAGCTACCGGTCAGATGGTCGCTTAGCCTTTTACATGTATAGATAATATTCCATTGTATGAACAAAGCACACTTTTGCTTATCCTTCTTTCTATTGGTAGATATTTACATTGTTTTCAGTTTGGGGCTATTCTGTTTATTTGACCTTTTTGTTAGTTTCATGTGCCTATTTTAATTTGTATTCTGTTAATAAATAAATAAACAAACAAACAAACATACAAAAAGGCCAAAATAGAGTCACTTTTTCTAAGTCACCTCAACAAACCAAACTTAATAACTAACCTAATTGCAGTTTTAGCCTCTCCAAGGGATGGAGTTTTAAACCAACTAGCCCAGAATTTCCTGATCAGCCCTTGTGAAGCAATCTGCTTGACAGACCCCTGCCTTCCCCTAAGAGAAGGTGCCTTCCACTCTTTTCCCTTCTTAGTCCCACTCTGCCTGTAAAACCTTCCATTTTGTACAACCCCTCTGAGCGGCCTTCTAATTGCTAGATGGGATGCTGTCCAATTCATGAATCACTTAAAAATGCCAATTAGTTCTCCAAATGTACTCAGTTGAATTTTTTCCTTTAACATTCAAACAAACCTTAATGAAAATCACCCTCAGAAGGTCACAGCATGATGAGAGAGGAAGAGGTGCCAGAGGATCTCGAACGTCCTTTCAGCCACAAGATCCTCTAACTCTTCTCTCGAAGAGCTGCTATCAAGCACCTACTTGCACATGGAGTTATGACAATGTTTACTCTAAACTGCAGAGCAGAGAGTCCTATAAAAAATGGATGCGACTCCTGCACCTGTGAGTTCACCAACGAAGACTAGAGATCTTGCTCAAATACAAGAAACCCACCCATTTCTCTTTAGCAGATGATGTCTATTCTTTTCTTTTATGTTTTTATATTTTTCAGAGAGAGGAAGGGAGAGGGAGAAACGGATAGAAATATCAATGAGAGAGAATCATTGATTGGCTGCCTCCTGCAGGCCCCACATTGGGGATCAAGCCCTCAACCCAGGCATGTGCCCTGACCTGGAGTCAAACCGTAACCTCCTGGTTCATGGGTCAATGCTCAATCATGGAGCCACACTGGCTGGGCAGATGACATCTATCCTTGAAGGAGAGATGCTTTTCTGTTCTACACACTAGAAGCAACTTGAAAGAGGTCAGCAGGAATAGAACATCAATAAATGTATCTACTTCAGCCAATTCTTCTGTCCTCCACAGAAAGCAAAAGTGGTTTCTCCCTTGAAATACGTGGGAAAGAGTAAGGCTCACAGTGGGACTATCAACCAGGTCTCTGACACACTCCCATCAGGTGGAGTTTACAAATCCTTAAATGAACCCCTACCACTCATTCTTACTCATTCTTTTATTTGGTCTAACCCTCGCTCTAATGGAGCCATGTGCCTTGTGAGTCTAGCTGCAATGCACAAACTCCATCATAAAGTCAGGAATTCATTTAACCAGCAAACGGGTCTTTCCTGCTCCTCCTGGGCATGCAAAGAAAACATTGGGGACAGTCATTTAAATGATACACATTTAAAAAAAAACACAAAAAACCTTTGCCTTCGCATTTCTTTAATAAAGAAATTATTGAACCACAAAGACTTGAACCCCTAATGGACTGAATTATTACTATTATGTTACCTAACATGCAGCATGGGTACCAACCAATGAAGTCCTCCACCCTCACCCAGGACCCTGGTGTGGGGATATGGGATATGGGATATACCTGGGAGGGGGGAGACAACACAAGTTTCACCCCCTTCCCTCTCAGTCTTCATCCCTCCTAGTCAGCCCTTGACCTCTCCTTTCCTCCACACCTCTCCTCTCCTCCTCTTTGTCCTAATTAGTTCTGTCTCCACTGATCACCACTATAAGTTCACAAGAAAAGGGAAGAGGAAGAACAGATGTAGATGTTGCAACTAAATAGACTTTACTGAAGCCATTCAAATGCATATTACCACCCCCCCTTAGGCATTGTTTGTCCCTCAAATTACCCCAAGTGTACCCCAGGAATACTTTACACCAGCTGGCCTAATGCACCCCTGTTTTTCCAGCTCCTTCAAATCAAGACACATACCTCCCACCTCCCACCTCCCACCTCCCACACACATAGGGAGTGAAACTGTTCCCTGGGACCCTAGTTAGCGGTAGAAGTCTCTGGGGTCACCTCTCTCATCCTCACAACAGGCAGGGCTGGTGCCTGTCTGTTAATTGACTCCTTGTTCCTTGCCCTCAGCTGGTCTCACCCTTTTCTATAAATGACAACACCCTGTATAATCAGCTCCTGACGGCCCCATCCCACCCGTCAGCCCCATCCCAGCCCCTGGCCGGCACTGGCTCCGGCCGCACCATCCAAACACCAAGGTATTTTTCTAACCTCTCCCCAACTCTCCACCCACCTCTCAGTCTATCAAGAACAAATTCTTTCCCCCAGCATTTCTAAATTAGGAGGAAAAGAAAAAGTTCTTCCATTTTGAAAGCTGTTGAAAAGAAACTAGTTGTCAGTTATTTACCAAAATCTGATTCAGAAGTGAAACCAGCCCTGGACGGGGTTTGGATTTTAAGGACAAGCCTGAAAGAGCTTCTGAGGTATTTTTTGAAAATTCACCAAAAGTGGCCAGGAGGTGAATTCGCTAAGCTGTGGTTATTGGCGTTGGGACTGCAGAGGCAGGAAATTCTCTGCATAACCAGCCTCTGCTCCCGACGCCTGCTGGGAGCAGGCCCTCCAGCTCCGCCCTGGCTATGGCTCCTGGGTTCCCAGCCCAGCCACCCACTGGCTCTGAGCAGAGCGGACTCGCCACTTACTGTAAGTTACAGCTTCATCCTGAATGTTCACATCTATTCATCAACCCCTTCCAGGCAAGAGTTCAGGGGAGATAATGGGGTTTAACTGGCAGAGACACCAACCACTTCCCCCATGAAGTCTCAGCAATGTCTTCTCCTTCTGTGGAGTCGAGCCAAAGAACAGTGAAGATGCCACACCGGAGAACTTTCCATCCTGAGAAATGCCTTCCGGAATCACACCTCCACCTCCACCTCCCTGATGCCGACTCCCACCTCCCCGCACCACATCAAACACACACCCACACACACACACACACACACACACACACACACACACACACACAGTATATCAGCCAGGGTCAGCCTCATCGTGGTAAAAAGCATCCTCAACATTTAGTGGACTGACAAACTGAAGGGTTCTTTGTCTCTCATATTTAATACCTATTGCACTCATTAAATATTGCCTTGATTGTGAGTTTTTCTAAGTTATATGTCTTGGCCTTCTAGGTCATACTTCTTTCAGGAACTGTGACTTACACATTTGTATGTGACTGAGGTGACCCCCTTGACAGTTCCTGGTACAAACAGCATACTCCAACTGAGTCCTGGAATTGATAGTAGCTGAAAATTCTTTCCCATTTCCAAGGCCTCAACTCCTTTGCCTTTATATATCTAGAGATATATGATATGTAGGCATTAGTGTGTAGGTAGGGAACAGGGGGGAAATGCAAAGAAAATTTGTAGTTTTGGGGAGGGCCCAGGTCTTATCTAGTCCTCTCTGGCGGGCCAGCAGCAGTGACAGGCTGGTAGCTGGAGGGAAGTTTCCCTATCTTGTGTAGTCAAGATAAGCAACATGTCTCCTGGAAGCCACAGCTGTGATCCCTCAAGGTGATGCTCAGTCAAGAAAGCTACACCCAAGGTCTGAGCTTCTCCCCCCAGGATTCCTTCAGCTACTTCCCAGGGTGAGCCACCCCCAGAAGAACTGGATCAAGATGGGCTCCAGCAAGCACCTCATGGACCAGAACCATTGCCTTCTTCTCTTCTGTATCAGTCAGGTGGATCCATCCAGTAACTCATCTATCTACCTACCTCAAACTTCCTGGTCACTTCACTTTGAGGTTCAGCTGCCCACCCCTGCGACTGGTTAGAGCCAGCCTGCTGCCAATCCCAACAGAGCTCTCCAATTCTGAACCTCAGGAGGAAGGTGTAAGTACATGTGTAGATGGCATGAATGTTCACCAAAAACTCCATCTTTCCACCCTAGAGGAGAATTATACAACCCTGCCCTGCTAACTTCAGGGGTTGCCCCAGGACTTGTTTTAGCCATTTATGTGTGGGAGGAATTGAAATGTGGGATGTATACACTTTGGAGCAGAAATTGTAGGAACCAAAGTATAACTTGTATGACTGTTTCCCTCTTCTATGAAGACCAAACAGGGCCTCCTATAGAAGCTGCTCCACTAGCCAGGGTCCGAGAATGAAGGGAATAAAGCCATGGTTGACCCATGATGGCTACACTGCCTCAGTGACAAACAAACCTTTGTTGTTGCTGCTGCTATTGTTGTTGTAAGAAACTTTGGGGTTCTTTGTTAAAGCAGCATAACCTTGCAAATCTTGACTAATAAAATGAATACCCAGCCCTTCCCTCCCAGAACACCCTGGGACTCCTTGTGCAAATCAGACATTTCCTCCCTCGAGTTTTTCATACCAAAGAAGTTCTCAAAGAAATCATTTTGCACCTTCTCTCCAGGTCTCCCGCCTGCCTTATATCTGCTTAGTAAGCAAGGAGTCTCCACATCTGCGCTGAGGTGGCCATCTAGTTCTGCTTCTGAGAAACAGACTGGCGTTCCGTTTGCTAAAGAAATGAAAAATAGTAACACCTCAGAGGGAGGCGCCACCACTTACGTTTTTGCCACAGTGGCCTGCACAGGGAACACTCCTGTGAATGTTTGTTGTCTGAAGACAGCAGAGGTAATTCTGAGACAAATGAGTAGCATCGTTAGTAAAGTTCAAAAGTCTGAGGGATAGATGGGCATAACTACAATGTATTCCATCTAAGTCTCGACATGTGCTATGTCCTGTTGCTGCAACCAAATATAAATTAAAATTTAAAACCTAGCCTCGCTCAGTTATTTCTAATCTGAGAAATACAAAAATTTCAGGCCAGACCAGTCAAGCAAAATCGCAGGCTCTTTTTCTCTGGCCTCCCCAAGACAAGGGCCCTGCTTTGGAATGGGAGGAAGCAGCCACTTCGCCTCCACAAAGCCAAGCAGCTGAGCTGATTGCACTGCAGATGTCTCAGTGACATGCAAACCGGCTTCACAGACTTGGCCAGTGCAGCCTGCTCCGGACAGTATTTCCACTAGAGGAGTGATCTGGTCCAATCTGCTCACTTGGCCCATCCATTGGTGGGCCTAACCCTGAATCCCCTGAATTACTGCTCTGGCTAGCAGAGCTGGCAATGGCTCGATGTTGAGGCCGCACATCAGTTGCCACAGGAGCTGAATTATCCGAATGTTCCTCCCCACCAGCCCCCCCACCCCACCCCTTGCACAGTGGACCTCCACGTTACAGGAGGATGTGCTGGCCTGGCCTGGCCCACGTGTGCATGAGTTACTGAGTCATTTATGTTGGCAACCCTTGGGGGCCGATGGCTTTTCTGCTTTGGAGGTTGGCACTTTATAATTACAGCTGTGTTTCTGTTGTCGGACCAATTACCTCACTTGCAGCCTTAAAATAGAATCCGGCCTTAAGGTGCTGGCTACATAAAGCGGGAGGCGTCACAGGACTCAGAACCTGGGTGCTGAGCCAGAAGGCAGGACTTGAAGCTAGACACAAAGGTCCTATTTAAAAACAAAAACCCATGACTCCTCTCTTCTCTTCTCAGGATGGAAACAGAGCAGTGCCATAAAATTGTCTGGTTCCAAACCAGCAACAAGAATTAACTGGGAGTTCTGTCTCGTCATGCTCCCATTCATCCATCCATTCATTCAGTATTTACTTACCTCCCGGGTGGGATCGACTGCTTGCCCTTCAGATCTCTCCCCCTTGGCCACTCTACCCTGTACCTAAGAGGCTGACTTCTTCCCCCTCCCCCCACCCTTCTCTTTTTTTTTTTTTTTTAAGAGGCTGACTTCTATAGGCCTTATCACTAAACTCCTTTGCCCTGTGGCTATCACAAGATATGGGCTAATGGGAGACAGGAAATGGAAATTAGAAACTGGGAGAGGGAAGAGATCAAGGCATTTATTCCCCTGTTTGCTTCCTGCCATAGTTCCATAGTTACATCATCACACCTGGGCCACAGCTCCTGGCAAGTGGCCCCTCTGCTACAAACCACTGCGGACAGGTCACTCCTCCCCCTGTCCCTTCAGGCCCAGGAGTGGTATATTAGTCTTCTCAGGCTGCTGGAACAAAGTGCTACATATCCAGGTAGCTTAGAACAAAATTCTATTGCCTCACAGATCTGGAGGCCAGAAAGTGAAATGAAGGTGTTGGCATTACCATGCTCCCTCTGAAACACATGGGGGAGAATCCTTCCTTGCCTCTCCTAGCTTCTGGTAGTTGCCAACAAATTTGGTGTCCTTGGCTTATAGGTGCATCTCTCCAATCTCATCTCCAGTATCCCATGGCTTTCTTTCCTGTCTGTGTCTCCTCTTCTCTTCTTCTTCTTCTTCTTTTTTAAATTCATTCAGAAAGCAGATTCATCGGTGCTTAGTATGCCAGGCACTAAGTGTGCAAAATTTAAATAAAACAAGAGGCTCCTACTTCTCAAAGTCAAGGACATAAAAGTTGCTGAATAAATACTTATTGGGGGATTAAGACCACGTTTGAGCATCAGATCAAAGTTCTGGAAAAATTAACTCCCCAGAAAAATGCACAAACACAGAATTTTGTACAGTTTGGGAAAGGGGGAGCAGCTATGAACTCTTCTGAAGCCCAATCACCACCAATCACCAGATCCACAGACTCCAGGTTAAAAATTCACTACCAACATAACTAAGTTCTCTGGGAACAGGAATACTTGCTTAATAATTCTGATTATGCCTTGCACAGTGTGCTGTATTCAAAAGCCACTTTAGACATATTTGCTGGTCGATTTTCTCTTAAAGTCAGCCAGATGACATCGACAAATCGTTCCTTCCCTGGACTTTCAAAAGCCCACCACCACCGCCCTTCACTCATGACACTAACGACCAACACCAACAACTCGCAATCATTCTCCCGCTATTCACATGTGGACTACTCGACCATTCACCGATTTAGGTCTTCCCTCCTCCTCAGAGTCCCTCGACTCCCTCCAAATTCAGGGCTCCCTCCGTTGCATCCCGAAAGCTAGGTCTGCTGCCCACAGGGAGACGGAAAATAACTGATGCTCCACGTCGCACACGCCCTCAAGGCAGGAGACGTGGGACCCAGTGCTTGCCACAACTTCCAAACCCTTTCTTCACCACGTCCAAAGGTGAAGAGATTTACCTTAAACCCCAGGAAAGCGATGGCGACTGCTTTCACAGAGCCGGGACCAGTTACCAAGATGCTTCCCGACCGCCCTGTCACCATAGTGACTTCCAAAGAGCTACGCGCCCTCCCTCGTCTCTCCTCTTCTCTTCTTACAAGGACACCAGTCATATCAGACGGGGGCCCACCCTAACGGCCTCAGCTCAACTTGATTTCATCTGCAAAGACCCTATTTCAAAAAAAAGTCACATTCATGGGAACTGGAGGTTAGGACTTCAAAATATCTTCTTGGGGGGGCAAATTGTAATCTATAACAAGTAGTAACCTCCTCCTACCAGGGCTAGACAATGCTAGTCCCTTACCCTTTCACTCCTTGATAGATAGTCCCTGCATTAGAATCCTTCCAATTCCTTCTTAGAATGTGCCCCCTGTTTCCTGCTGGGACCTTGATCCAGAGCCCTACTGCCTGACTACCTTGCTGGCAGACCACTTACCAAGTGCCAGAAGGTACCAGGGATACAATGGTGAGCAGAACTAGCATAATCCCTGCCTTCATGGGGCTTACAGTCTATAGTTTAATAGGCTTAATGACAATATCGCAAAGTTAACTTGCAGCTGGGACGAGATACGAAGCGTAAGTCCACAGTGCTGTGCACATGCTCAACTGGGGGAGTCAGTGGGGCAGATGTAACATGGACTCTGTTATAGTATCTCCTGAGCAAAACTGCTGTGAAAATTGAATGAAAAAAAGGTCAGAACTCAGTAAGTGGTAGACGTGACTGAGCTGGAAAATGATCGGTGCTGACGAGAGACATGCACGCAGGCGCAGTGGGGGTGCAGAGGTGAACATGAGCTTGAGAACTGTTGCCTTGAGTAGCACTTCCCCCCTAAAGTATTCTTTAAATAGTCAATAGGTCTGGAAAGCTCCACCGTCGTGGTTTTACTGTGATCTGTTACAAAAGACAGTGCTTGCCATTTGGGTGCATAGAATTTCAGCAAGAACAAGAAAAACATGGAGAGAGAAAGAAAACAGAAAAAAACAAAAACAAAACAGTGCACCAGACCAGGGTTTCCCAAGACGCCTTGAGAACTGGAGACATTTGCCTCTGGCTGCCAAGCTGCAGTGGTGGGAGAGACAGCCTGGCTTATCATCTTATAAAATTTAATTAGTTACAAACACATTTGTTCCCAGCCCAAATAGGAAGCTAGTCTGCATGCCGGCCTGGTATGTAGTGGGTGGCAGTTTGTTGATTTGAGCCTGCAGATGAAAGAGTCCAAGGCTGGGGCCAAGACTGTGATTTCTGGTCCGGGTTTCCCCGGGGACGGGCAAGTCGGGTCCATCTTCCCCTCTCAGCTCCTTCTTCACTCACTGGGGTTCTGGCAAAAGTGCAGGGAACTGGGAGCTTTCTCAGCTTCAGCTCCAATCGACACATGTTCAGTGGGCACCTACAGGGCACCCAGGCACATGCTAGGTCCTCTGGGCAATCCTTGCAGGTTTAAACAAGAAGTACACTGCACAGCAAAGGCAATGAAATGAAAAGGCCAGAACGGGAGAAAAGTTTTGCAAATCATATCTGAAAGGAATTAATATCCAAAATATAGGAAGAACTCATATGACCCAATAGCAAAAATACAAACAATCTGGTTTAAAGAATGGGCAGAGAAGCTGAATAGACTTTTTCTGAGGAAGATGTACCCATGGCCAACAGGTACATGAAAAGATGTCCAACATCAATCATCATCAGGGAAATGCAAATCAAAGCCACATGAGGTATCACCTCACATCTGTTGGAATGACTATCATCAAAATGACAAGAGATAAGTGTTGGCAAGATTGCGGAGAAAGGGAACCCTTGGGCACTGCTGGTGGGGATGCGGATTGGTGCATCCACTATGGAAAACAGTACGGAGGTCCTTCAAAAAATTAAAAATAGAACTATCATATGATCCATCAATTCTACTTCTGGGTATACTGTATATTCAAAGGAATCAAAATCGCTGTCCTGAAGAGACACCTACACCCCCATGTTTATTGCAGCATTATTTATAATAGCCAATATAAGGAAGCAACCTAAGTGTCTAGCAATGGATGAATGGGTAAAGGAAATGTGATAAATATATACACACCTATACACACACACTGGAATATTATTCAGTCATAAAAAAAGAAGGAAATTTTGCATTAATAACAACTGGAAAGAACTTGGAGGACATTGTGCTAAGTGAAATAAGTGAGAAGAGAAAGACAAACACCGTATGGCCTCACTTACATGTAGAGCCCATAAAACAACAAACTCATAAAAACAGAGAACAGATAGGTGGTTGCAGGGGCAGGAGATGGGGGAAATGGGTAAAGGCGGTCAAAGAATACAACCTTGCAGTTATAAGAGTAATAACTTCTGTGGGTGTAATGCACAGCACGGTGACTATATATAGGTAATGATACTGCATCGTATATTTGAAAGTTGCTAGGAGAGTAGAACTGAAAAGTTCTCATAACAAGAAAAAAATTCATATACCCGTGGGGTCCCTTGGCCTGGCCTGCAGGGATCAGGCTGAAACAGGCTCTCCAACATCCCCCAAGAGGTCCTGGATTGCAAGAGGGCTCAGGCCAGGCCGAGGGACCCCACCGGTGCATGAATCTGTGCACTGGGCCTCTAGTTATTAATATTACTGAGATCAATGGTTTTCAAATTTTAGAGTCACTTTTAAAAAAATTTTTTTTATTAATTTCAGAGAGGAAGAGACAGAAACATCAGTGATGAGAAAGAATCATTGATTGGCTGCCTCCTGCACGCCCCCCAATGGGGATCAAGCCCGCAACCTGGGCATGTGCCCTGACTGGGAATCAAACCGTAACCTCCTGGTTCATAGGTCAGCGCTTAACCACTGAGCCACGCCGGCCAGGCTAGTCACTTTTTTTTTCAAGCAACTTCTTGTACCAGATAGAAGAGGAGTGGCCTGGTCGCGCGGGGCCGCACCTCCACAGGCCGGAAACCCCCAAGGTTCACCGTCTTCAAGCTGTAGCACCCACATCTGTGGTTTCAGACAGGGTGAGGGAGAGGACAAAACCAAGGCGTCTATGGCGGTGCTTTGATAGTGAACATGGATCTTAAATCTTGCTACCACAAAAAGAAACGACAATCCTGTGATGTGACAGGTGTTAGCTAACACTACACTGACGAGCACATTGCAAATATATACACGTATCAAAAAACACTTTGCACACCTTAAACTTGCACCCTGTTATAGGTCAATTATATCTCAATACAAAATAATTAATTTGTTGATTAATGAAATGCCCAAAAAAATTATCATGGAAAAACACTGCCATTTTGCTTGGAAGAATCAAAGTGGTTTGGTCCTAGGTCTAGACACAGCCCAGAAAGCAGGTGTCATGAATGTGAAGGGAGAAAGGGGTCACCCATGGGCCCCTGGACCATTACCTGCACATACAACACCTATGCACGACCGGCACCTCTCCATTCTGCTCCTCACAACTTGCCAACTCCCTTCCCCAGAGACTGTGGGGGAGGCTCTAGTTCTGGCTGTAGGCGCCAACATCTCCAGGTCTAGCTCCAGGGAAGGACAAGACACTCAGCTCAGTCCAGTGATGGCGAACCTATGACACTCATTTTTTGGGTTGATTTTTCTTTGTTAAATGGCATTTAAATATATCAAATAAATATCAAAAATATAAGTCTTTGTTTTACTATGGTTGCAAATATCAAAAAATTTCTATATATGACACGGCACCAGAGTTAAGTTAGGGTTTTTCAAAATGCTGACACACCGAGCTCAAAAGGTTCACCATCACTGGCTCAGACACTACAATGACTTTGCTGTCCTCAGGCAACTCTGGGCTCCGCAGCCCAGCTCAGCCCAGCGTCTGGGAGAAGCCTCCCGGCTCCCACTGCAGCCCTCGCCCGGCTCTGGTATGTGTGTGGACAGGGACAGCAGCCAGCTCTTCGCCGGGCTCTCTAACAAGTTCCACGAGTCTGTTTGTTAAAGAAAAATTCCAGTGGGTGCATCCAACACATGGAACTCAAGTACAGATTTATATTTATCCAGCCCACTGCCAAGGAGATCACATGCCCCGTGAGTCACTCCAGATGTGCTCAAAAACAGAGTCTCTCTGTGGCCGCCCAGTCCCCCAATCCCAGAGAGAGTCGGATAGACAGGTCCCCGCCCGTGCCCCCAGGAGGCAGCCACTGCCTCCACCTTCCGAGGCGGGAGAGGGCATTGCTCTTTGGAAAAGGGAAAGGTGGGAAGAACTGCACTGTCTCCCAGGAGGACCGGGACGGGCACACCTGACCTGTAGCTCCTGGGGTCCCGCTGGGGTTGAGGCGACTCCTCACCTGCGTGGAGGAGAAGATGTGTTGGAAGACGCTGCTGCTGCTGCTGCTGTGTTACGATGCTCAGGCCACTGTGGCCCACAGGTGGAGCAGGGGTGAGTTGCTTTTCATCATGTCTGATGCTCATCATTCTTTTTTAAATCCAACTAGGAATTAGGGGGGGGTGATTAGAAACCCCATTTCCTCCTTTAATCTCATCTCTGGGGATTGCTTTATGCTTCTTGACAAGTTAGCAGGTGTTAGGAGGTGATGGGGGACAGGACACTGGAGGAAATCAAAGCGCTGAGGGGGCTTGGTCAAGGTGGGAACGCAGAAGGCATCCCTCTCAACACGCCAGGGCAAGTCATCTTTGCTTCATGGAATGTGCACAGACCCCCCTCGATCTCCTCCCCGCCCTCCCCCAGGCTGCTGCCCTGGGCAGGCGTGTGGAGAGCAGGTGTCCAGGTGTGACATGCTAACACCTGGGAGTATGGGTGACAGATGCTACCTGGAGAGCCTGGCTGGAAGTGGACACATCTCCGCAGCCAGGCAGAGCAGGCCAGCAGCAGGAGAGGAAGGGAAAGTCTTCAGCATCCTTGCGTCTACCTGCCTGCTGCCCCCACCGGCCCCCAGCCCTTCTCAGATGTAGTCCCTCAGAGCCGTGTGCCATCTTTTCTCTATGCCCAGGACCAGCTCCAGGTGGCAGACAGGTGGCACCCCCAGCCAGTGGGAGTTTATCTCTGTCAGGAAGTCAGGGGCCAAGAGCGTTGACCACTCATGCCGATCTGAAATCTGCCCGCCCATCCCCTGAAGTCAACTAAGGTCTCTCTCCCAGAAAGAACTGGAAAGAGGCAGGCTCATAGGTGTTTCGAGAGATCCAAACGGGGCTGAAGACTGCCATCGGGGGTCAGGATGAGCCTCCGGGTCCCAAGGAGAGTGTCAGGGAGGAAGGCCCGGCCGTGTGGGGACAGAGGGCACAGAGCAGATGGACCTGGAATGGAGGGGGGTGGGCACTGCACTTATTTGAGGCTTTATTCCCTCGTTTTTACGCCTGAGATTAGGGACTTGCCAGTTCTCTGAACTGAGCTGTGAAATGAATGTTGCCGTGGGGCAAATAATAATGTAACATTTTCCTTTATTTCCGGTGAGACCACTACACACAGACACACACACACATATACACACACATACCACCCTGCTCACCATGTGCACAAACTTTGGAGCAACACTTGGACGCAGAGAGCAAAGAGACATTGGAGTGATGTCCTGCCACTCACCCTATGTGACACTGGGGTCTTCCTAATGAGCCTATAAAAAAGATGGTAAAATCCACTCTAGGCTGTTAGAAAGCCTGATGAGATGATTTGGTTTGTAACAGGCTTGTAAACACGATAACCACATCATGAGCTACCCCACAAGGAACTCACAGGCTTGGGCTCTGCCTCAAATGGGGCTGTGTGATCTCTGGCAAGTCTCTTAACCTCTCTGAGCTTTCATTCACTAACAGATACCAGATTAACAAAACCAAAACTTACCTTCACTGTGTTGTTGTGAGACTCAGATTAAAAATGTAAATAAAATGCTTTGTAAACGATGAAGCACTATATAAATGTTACCACTTAAAAATGAAATAATTCCATTAAAAAAAAAAAAAAAGCTTGAGATTCTCAACAGACAGTTTTATAGCAACATCCTGGGAGCAACTGCTCCGGCCCCACCCAGTCCGCGCTGGGGAAGGGCTGCCCCAACAAAACAACCAGGAAGCAGGGGCAGCGACCTAGAGGCAGAGGCGGGCGAGGCAGCTGATGCTAAGCACCAGATTAGTGGTCCACGTCAGTGCGCAGTCAACAACCGATACGGAGCCCTTCGGCCCTCATCAAAAGCCTTCCACATAGTGGGTCTTTCCTCGCTTTTAGCATTTTTTTCCTACTTATAAAAGGAATACACAATTGCCACCAGTTTTAAAAAGACGGAGTGGGAGTCACACCCAAATGTAAACAATTTTTCCAAATGTACTTACTGTTCCTTTCACCTTCGCCCTTACCCCATCCCACCCCAAACCCAGGCCTAATTCCCTTTGGAAACAGGCTCAGGGTGACCACCCTCTAAGATCCTCCTCCTCCAATAACCCCGCCCCAACCCTCCCCCTCCCCACTCCTCACCACCGCCCGGCCTGTGCCCTCCCCCCACTCCCCGCACCCCACCCCACCCCGCCCACGGGTAGAAATGTAGCGATAAACCCAAAGGGAACACACCCTGTTGTCAGGACATCCCTTTTCCTACCGGTCATTCTCCCTAAGAAGCGCTCTCTAGGATTTAGCCCTGGGAGGGAGCTTTCCACGCACCAGGCCGCCGTTCCAGCACCGCCACCTCGATTAAGACCAAGTGACTCACCTGTGCGGAGCGCGGCCAGCCGCGAACTGGACACACCTGGCCCAGTCCCAGCAGCCCCAGCTCCTGCCCGAGCAACCTCGGGGGCTGGAGACCACCGGCCAGTCTTTGAAAAAAAGGAATCTATGCTTTAACTACTATGTAAATATCTGTTTTTTATTAAATACATATAAATTATTTCTTTAAAAAAAAAACTTGTATTGATTTCAGAGAGGAAGGGAGAGGGAGAGAGAGAAACACCAAAGATGAGAGAATCATTGATCGGCTGCCTCCTGCAGCCCCCCCCCCCCTGCCCCCCGCGCCCCGGGGATCAAGCCCCAAACCCAGGCCTGTGCCCTGACCTGGAATCCACCCGTGCCCTCCTGGCTCATCGGTGGACGCTCAGCCTCTAAGCCACACGCATCGGGCGAATTATTTCTTTTTAAAGCAGCGTCATAGGGAGAGAAGGGCAGCCCCTGGGTGCGTGGCGGGATCTGTCATTCTCGGTGTCCGTGTTCGTGTTCGTGCACGTGTGTGCATGTGCGTGTGCATGTGCATGTGCGTGCGTGCGTGCGTGCGTGTGTGTGTGTGTGTGTGTGTGTGTGTGTGTGTTGGGAGCTAGGATTGGCCTGGGAATCAGGATGCTAGGCACTGGGAAGACAGTGAGTTTGCATCGGGAGGGAAGCCAGGGGCCTGAGGTCCGTGCCTTGGAAGTGCTGGCGGCCTAGGGGGGCGCATTAGAGGACACCCCGCTTACTGCCCAGGCACCCCCGGGAGCAGGCGCTGTGCTGACCTCGGGCAGGTGAGGACACTGAGTGAGACTGAACGTGCCCAGATCACTCCACAGCAAGGACCGCGCTGATCCTGACGCCCCACCCCTCTGGCCTCAGGGTCCGGCTGTCACTCACCCCTCTCCATCCCCTCAGCAGCCCCGAGGCCCCCGGGAGGGGCGGGGGGCGGGGACCGTCTGGCGCGAGGAGCGGCTCACAGAAGCCCTTGCAGTAGCGCTCCGGCTGCACCCGGCGCCGGCCCAGCGCCTGGCTCGCTCAGAAGACCGCTGTGTTTCTAAAGGGCTGGCCCGGGAGCAAAAAGTAAATGACATCAGGAGGATCTGGCACAAGATCTTTATAAACCCGAGCTTTTCCTTTCCACACCCACCGCCTTTTCCATGCGGCTGCCACTGATTCATTAACAATGTGGCTGTGTTTGGCGGGAAGTGGTCTGCAGCTGGAATCCCTTCCAACAAGCGCGGCACAAGCTCGGGGTGCGGCTCCGTGGGACCCGCGGGCGCCTGGATGCGGCTCTGGTACCCTGAACCTCTTGGGGTGGGAGGAAGAGGCGGGTTTTAGCCCAGATTATAAAAAGCCAAAGGAAGGGCCGGGCTCCAGGTCAAAACAGGCTCCTTCCTTTAGGGAAGCTTCGCCCATGCGTCTGAGCAAGGGGGCTTGGAGGGCTAAGGCGCCCGCCTTGCCTGGGACCATGGAAAGCAGCTCCTCCCCGGCCAGAGCAGGGGCTCCTGGGAGACAAAGGCAGGGCACGGGCTTCAGGGGACGACATCTCCTCTCTGATAATTAGCCAGGACCTGGACCGGCACATAAGTTCTAAAATCATGCTGTTAGGAGGAGAGAGACTTAGTGAAGCACTCGGTTTGAAAAGAATCAAGTTTAGGGGCAAAGATCGTGCATGTGTTTCTATGGGATCGTTTATTCATTCAACAAACAGTCATGGGCAGGATGGTAGGCACTGGGAAGACAGTGGCCAAAAGGGACACACCCCGTGCCTTGGCAGAGCTGACATCTAGTGACGGGAAGCAGACATGTTTAGAAATAAAACATCTGGTTTGTCAGATGGCAATAAGGTGGGGGCAGGTTAGAGGGTATCCAGGATTATAATTTTAAATCAGGTCATCAGGGAGGGCTCCCTGAGGCAGTGACTGAAGACCTGAAGGAAACGTGGGTGTTCCAGGCAGAAGGAACAGAAGTGCAAAGGCCTGTGGCAGAAGCATGCCTGGGGGCTCAAGGAGCAGTGAGAAGGCCTGTGGCTGGGGTCATGAGCCGGGAGAGTAGCAGATGAGCTCAGACATAGTGAGAAGCCACATCATGTAGCACCAGGTGGCATTTGAAGAACTTTGGGAAGCCAGCGAGGGTTCTGGGCAGAGGAGTGACATCTGACCGATGCTTGCACAGAACCACTTTAGGTGCTGCGTTAAGAACAGAATGAGGGCGGGAGCCAAGGACGGAAGCAGAGGCACCAGAAGGAGAGGTGCTCAAGGCTTGGACCGGGGAGCCAGCTAGGATGTGGCAAGAAGTAGCCAGATTCCAGATCTATTTTGAAGGTAGAGCCAACAAGACTCGCTGATTAGTTAGATTCGAAATGTGAAAGAAAAAGTCAAGGACGGCTCTCAGGTGTTGGGCCTGAGCAACTGAGGGAGATGGAGAGACGGCAGAGAAGTAGGAGATCCGTGCGTGTATGCGTGTGCGCGTGTGTGTGCGCTTGTGCGTGTGTGCGTGTGCGTGCATGTGCGTGCGTGTGCGTGCATGCGCGCGTGTGTACGTGTATGCGTGTGTGCATGTGTGTGCGCATGCGTGTGTGTGCGCTTGTGCGTGTGTGTGTGCGTGTGTTGGGGGCTAGGATTGGCCTGGGAATCAGGAGAGAGAACTGTAGCATGTCCAAAAGGAGATTCCTGTAGGCAGCTGCATATATAGAAGTCTGGCCTGGAAATAATGAGCTGGAAGTCAGTAGGGAAGTGAGGGTGGCTAGACGAGGAGACGCCCCAATGAGGCCAGAACTCTGCAATCTGAGAGGAGGGTGGGGAGGAAGAGCAGACAGCGAGGCAGGATTTTTTTTTTAATCGAAGAAGTAACGTTTCCATGTTGACGTGAAAGACCCAGTGGAGAGGGAAAGGGAACCATGTAGGAGAGAAGGGTGGAGAGGGGAGCAACAGATTTCTTGGAGACTTCACGCTCGTGGGAAAGTTGGCTCTAGACAGGAGCATGCCCACAGTCACAGAAGAGAACTCGGTATCTGGGCAAGAGGCAGGTGACTGGTTTAAGGGGAAAGCAGATGGGGTGAAATCATTGTCTATGTCACAGTGAAACGGAGTGAGAAATGGGAGAAATGGTCGGGAAGCATGTCAGGGCCCATGTGAGAATAACGATGAATTTCAAGTGAGACCGTGGGTGTGTTTCCTCCCCCCACATTCAGGTGCACCGGTGCAGATGTGGGAAAGGTGAGGAGGTAGGTTCTGCTTTATGCCAAGTGATTGCAAAGGAGCAAAGAGGGGGCAGAGGAGGTGAGGATATGTGTCAGAGAGTGATCACAGGGCTGTCGGCATTTGACCTTGCATAGCGCATTATAAATCAGAGTCAGAGATTTTTTTAATATGTGTGCTTCATTTAATATGTTACAGACCATATCCATTCATTCATTCACAACGAACATTAATTATCCTTCCTGTAGTTATTCAGAACTGAGGAACACCCAGTCTTTGGGCAGACGTGCCTACGAAAAGATAGCATTGTTCACCTATTGGCGAGTGGGTTTTGGAGCCTGTGAGATCTGGGTTTTCACTGCAGCCCTAGAGCAAGCAAATCAGATGGACTAGGACTGTGGTCGGCACACTGCGGCTCGTGAGCCACATGCGGCTCTTTGGCCCCTTCAGTGTGGCTCTTCCACAAAATACCACGTGCGGGCGCGCACGTACAGTGGGATTGAAATTTCGTGGCCCATGCACAGAAGTCGGTATTTTGTGGAAGAGCCACACTCAAGGGGCCAAAGAGCCGAATGTGGCTCGCGAGCCACGGTTTGCCGACCCGCAGTTTGCCGACCACTGGCCTAGGCCAAGTTTCTTAACCTCCAAGTTTCTTCTCTCTACACAGGATAGGAATACTTACCTCACACGGTGCCCGCGGAAAGCACAGAGCACGCTGATGGGCGCCCAGTGGGCTCGTGAGCTGTTGCTAGTCCGAGCGCCACATTTTAACAACTTCGGTCTGAGGTCCAAATGTGTCTTTCCACAGAAGACGTGGACAGAACATGCTGTGACACATGGTTCCTGCCTGTCTGGGCCCAATTTCTGCACTAACTCGGTGCATATGGCATGACCTTCAGCGAGTGAATGTTCTGTGCTGGTCTGTCCAACAGAATCATAACCACTCAATTTCTCCCTGAGGCTCAGCTGGGCAGGGCGTGCAGGAGGCGGGGAGAGCTCACAGCCCGCGCCCCGAGGCCAGCCGTGCGTGAGACGCCATGCGGGGAGACTGGGAGTCCTCGTGTCCCTGGTCACACTGCGTGGCCCTCCTGGCACAATCACATCCTGAAGAAATCGCTGGAGGCTGGGCTGGGCGGGGAGCACTGAGTGGAGAAGAAAGAAACAAACTGGCCCAGTTTTACACCAAAAAAGTACACGAAGTCAGTGATTGTGACAAAACTGTGCCAGCAGTCTTCTTGCCCGAAGCTCGATGCTCAGTGGTGCAGAGGTGGGCACGGTCCTCCTGCCAGTCCCTGGTCTCCCCAGCCTGCCCCCTCTCTCTCCTCCGTCAGAGGAGGCGTCCCTGCCGATGGCAGCTGGGGAAGCTCAGGTCTCCTCCTCTCAGCCCTGCAAAGACTGCGCTGCCCCAAAGCTGACAGTGAGGAGGAGTCGAACCTAAAATGACCTCCATAAATTTGGGAGATGGGACTGAAGGGAAAGGAAGCAAACCCAGCAAAGCATGCATGGGAGAGTCTCCAGGAATGTTGTGTTCTGTTGTTGCCTTTCTTTTTTTTTTTTTTTTTTTTTTTCCTTTTTAATAGCTGGGTTTTTTAGAAACCATTCCAAAATATAGGCATTGAGCCTGCACTCAGAGCCCAGCTACCGAGTCACACTGTCACTGAGGTCCAGGGGAGGAAGCGTAAGTTTCCTCCCCCGGGAGCTGGCGGTTGCCGGCAGATGTGCGATGTGTAGGATGGACGCAGGAACCACAGGGACAGAAGAGGAACCGCGCTGTGCGGCCGGGCTCACGGAAAGGCCCTGGGGACAGGGCTGTTTTTCTCGCCAAACGGGAGTGAGTGTAGTTTAAAGCTTCACACGCACACCTCTGGGAGCTGGCCAGCCTTTGTTTTGGCCACGTACATTCTGGCAGGGTCCAGACTTCCCCTTTATGGGCAAAACCACCTGGAGTGACTGGAGGTTAGCGTTGTACCTGGATGTTGGGACATGGAGCAGACACAGCCTGCAGGAGTCCAGTGGAGAGGAAGGTATCCTGTCTCATTCCTGAGGAGGGAGGCCCAGGCAGCGCTGAAATGCCCCCCAGCTCACTGCACCTCTGCCTGCCACACGCAGTCAGAGCCGCTGCAGCAATGCCAGGGGTGCCTGCAGGAGGCAGGGGCACTGGCTGGGGGTGGGAGGGCGGAGCCCTCCCTTTTCAGATTCCTGCGCTCCCCACACACTTCCGGAAGCAATCGTCCATCCCCTGGCTGGTCTAGAGGCTGAAGTTATTTCTCACAATCTTTCCCAAACTCTGTCATTATTTTTGAAACGATGAGAACGCTTCCATGATGAACCTCCGCTTTGAATCAGGAGGTATTTCCTTCCCACCTCTTTATGGATGAGGGTGCCCTGGGTGAGCATGTTGGAGTGTTGCTGTCCCAGGGAAACGAATGAGTGAAGAAAGGCAGGTCTAGCCGGTGAATAACCTCCCCAGAGGCAGCCCCCGAGTCTGTGACAGGCAGCAGAAAGGCTCCGTGCCCGGGACACTCGTCCCCTCCTGTCCCCTTCACCTGCCGGGTGAGAATGCCTCTAAGGCAACCAATCCCTTTAATCTCGCAGTAAGAGAAAGGCTGGAAGAAGAATGAAAGAAGTAAAGTTGCTCTCAGATCCTATCCCGAGAAGACGGTTCATCACACCTTCGTGGGAGGAGCACCCAGAAACAGGTCACATCTTGGTCTTGGACCAGCTCTGGTCCTGGTGTCGTCTCCCGCCAACGAGAAAGCGGAGTCGGAGCACACGCCATCTCGTGTCTCTACTTTGCCTCCATCTCTTCAGATGAGCCTGCAAGGCCTCCGATGGGACTGAACTTTGCATTTTGGCACCGTGTTCTTGGCTGTGGATCCGGATAGCCCAATGGTCATCAACCCGGCCTGCCCGTTATAATCACCTGGGAGCCATAAACAGTCCTGATGCCTACATCCACCCCAGAGACACCCGTGAAAGGGCCTGAGAGGTGGCCGTGGCATTTGAGTTTTTAAAAACTCCCAGGTGATTCTAATGTACAGTCAAGGTTGAGAGCCACTGGGCTCACCTCAGAGTGGCCATCCGGCCGAGGCACCACCTTCTATACAGCCTCGGGCAAGCACCTGCTGGTTCTCAGCCTTGGCTGCCATTAGAAGCCTCTAGGAAGCTGCCAAAAATCTACTGTCCCAGTTCCCCCCTCATTTGACTAAATCAGAACCTATGAAGCAGGGACAGGGCACCAGTATTTTGTTATTTTTTAATCCTCACCCCAGGATATTTTTCCATTAATTTTTAGAGAAAGAGGAAGGGAGAGGGAAAGATAGAAAGAAATAGAGATGTGAGAGAAACACATTGATTGGCGGGGCCGGGGAGGAGCCTGCGACCGAGGTACATGCCCTTGATTGGAATTGAACCTGGAACCTTTCAGACCGCAGGCCGACGCTCTATCCCCTGAGCCAAACCAGTGAGGGCCGGCACCAGTAGTTTGTAAAGCCCTTGCTCGATGCTAATGTGCGGTCAAGGTTTTGGACCCGATGCCTAGGAGCTGCCTCACTCTCCTGAGCTCCACCTAAAACTACAGGCAGAGGCAGTGAACGAACAGAGGCGAAGCCCTAAATCTCTGATTCTGTGAGGAAATGGCCAGTTTTCTGGCAACGAGGACAAATTCTGCTAAAATGCGAGGCTAGGAAATACTGCTCCAGCCATGGCTCCTTCCCACAGGGTCTGAGGGAGCAGAGGTCACTGCGGGCAAGGCTCCCCCAGTGCGTGGATTTCGTCAGCCAACAGCGGCGCCTAGCGCTCGGCCTGGAAGCCTGCCAGGACCTGCTGGGGGCAGAACCCTACAACCATCTTTGTCCTAACCCAAGAGGAACTCACGATATAGATAATAAATGAGAGAAAGCAATCTTACAGCAATACTCCACCAACCAGCTCTTTCCAGGGAGTGGAGATTCCTACCAGTGAGCTTTTCAGGAAATGTCTTTATATCAAAGATGTTTCATTTTTATTACTTCAGATCAATTTTTTTCTAAGATGCTTATGCAGCCCCCTGCCTTCTTTAACACAGTACCCTAGATGTCCGTGGGCCCGTTCTTGATGGTCCCAGGACACCAGTATCAAGACGCAGAGCTGGCATGCATGGCGATGCAAATTGCTTTGCCCAACTTTAGGGGGCGCTACTTACCTCGGAGCCTCAGGTTCTTTACAGTTAGTTGCCCAGTTTTCTGGGAGATCACAATCCAGTGTCTTGGAGAAGCTGTACCTTTCTCTTTCTTTTTTTTAAAATGACATGATTTATTTTAAGTGCTTCCCAGATATAAACTCCTCAAGTGGTACAATGTGGCCATTTACTGCTCCTGGATTCAAAGTACCAAGCCATATAGAGAATCTTACTTCCTCATTTATGCATTTGGGAGCATCTTCCGTAATATGAGATTTAACCAAAATCTCTCTATGCAATTATTTATGTTTTGTTTTTAATTGCTGTGTTGGTGGTTCGAGCCCAGTCAGGGCTTGAATAGTTATTTTGGTGGCAGCACACTGCAGCAGAAAGAAGAGTCATCTAAGATTAAGGGGATCTGACTAATCTACAAATATATAAATTGACCATACCTCTGCGACACCCCACAGCCAATCAGGAGGGGATATGCAAATTAGCAGGACAAAGATGGTGGTGGCCACAGAGCCAGCCGGAGCTGGCAGGAGACTTGGGTCACCCCCGGCAACAAAGGAAGCAAAACTTCCCACTTGCCTGGGCCAGCTGCGGAAAGAGGGGCCTGTGGGCGGCAGCCACAGACCCAGCCTGAGCGCATGGGAGGCTTAGGTTGCCCAGGCCGGCCGCCAAGGGAGGGGCCTGCAAATGACCCTCAGCCCCTCACCCAGGCTGGCCCTGCCCCCATGGGGTGAGGGTCCCCTCTGGGGGGTGTGGCCAGCCTGAAAACAGCCCTCAGGCCCTCACCCAGACTGGCCATGCCCCACCAGCAGGGACCCTCACCCCATGGGGGCATGGCCAGCCTGCAAAACACCACAGGCCCCTCACCCAGGACACCCTACCCCCCATGGAAACCCCCACCCTGATCTGGGACACCCTTCAGGGCAAACCAGCCGGACCCCACCTGTACACCAGGCCTCTACCTATACTAATAAAAGGTAATATGCTAATTAGACTGGGAGACCTTCCAGGAGACCTTCCGGACATTCTTCTGTACAAAGCCATGGTGGCAGGGCCAAGGTAGAGGCGGTTAGGGGCCAAGAGGGGACGGAAGTTGTGGCTGATCAGGCCTGTGGGGGGAGGAGAGGCGTTGGGGGCGAGCAGGCCAGCAGGCAGAATGGTTAGGGGCAATTAGGCAGGCAGGTAGGCATGTGAGTGGTTAGGAGTCAGCAGTCCCAGATTGCGAGAGGGATGTCTAATTGCCAGTTTAGGCCTGATCCCACAGGCAGTCAGACATCCCCTGAGGGATCCCAGATTGGAGAGGGTGCAGGCCGGGCTGAGGGACACCCCCCCAGCCCCCGCCCCCCCCCCCCCCCCGCACGAATTTCGTGCACCAGGCCACTAGTGATTTAATATTTGACATATCACCCTGGTTCCAGTTACCTTAGGCACAAGAAGCTGTGCCTTTTTCTATCAGCTGGCAGCAGGCTTGGCAATCATGGGGCTGTGGGGGTAGGCATGGCTGTCTGCTCCTGGCCTGATACGACCCAGAGAACTGCAATGTATAATGATTATTCCTACACTCTGTAACATTCTGTCTCTTCGTTCACTTGGCCTCATAAGGTCCTAGTTCTCCCTACTCTCTACCCATAGCAGCCCATCCATCTTCCTCCAGCTACTGTTTCCAAATGCAACCACAAAGAAACAGCATTAGTGAGTCATTGACTTTGTCCCAAATGCATTTCTAAGTCAGCGGATCCTTGGGAGGAAGCCTAATCCTGGCTCCACACTCCCCTAGAGCCACCTGTCAGGGTCTTGGGCAGCTCTCTTCCTTTCCTTTGTCACCTGTGTCCAGATTCTTGGCAGCTGTACTTCAGACGGCGGGGGAATAGCCAGAAGCCTGATCCTCTGATGAAAAGTGTTCTCAATAAATAGAAACCAGCACTTAATACTGATCAGATGCTAAAATGTGCATTACTATTAGAGAATAGTATTATTAGGGGACTCATTCGTTGCATGTGTAGGGATTTGTTGTTTGCTCATTTCTGTTTGATTTTAACATAAGTTCCCTTGACATATAGGGGTGGGCAAAAGTAGGTTTACAGTTGTGAGTACTTGAAACACAGAGTTAAAAAAGCTATTGCAATAATCAGGACCTGCCCTAGCCTGTTTGGCTCAGTGGATGGAGTGCAGGCCTGTGGACTGAAGTGTCCCAGGTTCGATTTCAGTCAAGGGCATATGCCTGGTTATGGTCTCGATCCCCAGTAGGGGGCGTGCAGGAGGCAGCCAATCAATGATTCTCTCTCATCACTGGTGTTTATCTCTCCCTCTCCCTTCCTATCTGAAATCAATAAAAATATATTTAAAAATAAAATGTTTATTTAAAAATAAACAATAATCATCATGACCTGCATGTCTTTCTCCACACAAACAACCATAAACCTACTTTTGCCCACCCCTGTACACTACATACAGGTGTCCAAAAAATGGATACATACTTTAACAGCTGATAGCTCAACTTTGAAAATGAAATGTATTTTAATGAACACTGCCTTTGTAATTATTCAGAGTGTGTGTACACATTTTTGGGGACGCCTATATTTTTCCAAGCTTTCTGGGATGGTTCTGATAAGCAGCCATGTCTGAAGTCACTGGTCTGAAACAGGAACATCTGACATGCCTGGGAGCTTCCGGGACACATCAGAGCTGCCTGTCATCTCACCCGCTCATTGACCACCACAGCTTCCAGTCCGTCACTTTCAAGGCGGGCTGGCTGACCTCAAGGTTACGGAGGGGAGGGCCAAGTGCACAGCTGCTAGAGCCTCTTCTTTTGTTTCTTGCAGCCGTGCTGTTCCCTGCTGCTCATCGGCCAAAGAGATCGTCCTCAATGCCCTTGAACCCCGTCCTGCAGAGCTCCCTGGAAGAAGTAGAACTGCTCTACGAGGTAGGCAGAGGCGCAAGTGGCCACATCACCCCAAAGGCGTTGCAACTTTTCTGTTTGTTGGAGGAATGACCTGAGCCCCTGAGAATGAGTGGCCCTGGCTGGCCTGGACTCCTTTGTGGGGCCATCAAATCGTAGCCATCCCAGAGTAAGGTATTCCTCGAATCTCCTCTCCTTTCCCACATGCTAAACAGGGAGAGATGGCATTAGGAGGTCACTGGGGCAAAATTAGAGATTTAGGTTGGGCCCCAGGTGCTACTCCCAGCACCCTAGCAGCAGAGTCAATAGTCTCGAGCAAATGCCAGGAGGCAGGACTCATCATAGGGTTCAGGCAATGCCAAGCCGCTTGTCTGGTGGAGCTCTGTCTCAGGTAACTGCCTACTGTGACAGCCCCGTTTCTGACCATCTGGGCACCCCAAAGGATCTCTTCCTCTGCCCCCCATCTCCACCACTCAGACCCGCTTCTCCAAAACACGGGTAAATTTCCCAAGGCCCCTTGATCCATTCAGCGATAAAATTCCAGGCTCAAGGTCTGAGCTTTAGTTCTGGTCCTGCCACTCATCAACCATGTGACCTTGCAGCAGCCACCGCGTCTCTGGGCCCGGATCTCCTCAAATGTTAAATGAGGGATACAGTGATCTCCAAAACTCCCCTCCTGCCTTGACATCCTCTGGCATCCTCCATGTTCCAGAACTCTCCGGCTAAGAAAGAGACAGCCTGCTGCAGGCAGGTCCTACCACGGGGAACTCACTGGGAAATGCATAGCCTTCACCGAGTCCTGAACGTGGGAGTCATATCACAGGTCCCTTTGAGAAAGACAGGAGCGTGGAGATGGATGGAGCGGGGGAAGCTGGAAGCAGACACAAGTTAGAACCCCAAGTCCAAGAGGTGTTTACTGGGTCCTGATGTGAGCCCAGCACTGAGCAAGGGATGCATGCGGCAGGCCCCACCCCCACTCGCAAAGAACGGGTGAGAAGTGAGGACAAACCTCTGTGTCCCGCCTAAGTCCTAGCACCGTTCCCTGCGTCCTTCAATCCCCAGCTTCTGATTTAAAATTATCTGAAATAGTTCATGACTTAGAAAATCTTCGGCGGGTGGGAGGGAGAAAGGGAAGAATGGGTTAATCTGGGACACCAAAAATAATAAATAGTCATTAAATAGTGGCTTTGTACCAGGGACAATGTTTGTACCAGGGTGTCCATAATTGTCTTATTTACTTCCCACAACAGCCCTGTAGAGTATTTTTGCTACTAACCATTTCACAGAGGAGGAAAGTGAGGCTCAGGGACGTGCAGTAAGTCACCCAAGTCGGTGGGAATGTCAGAACTGGAACCCAGGTCTCCTGGATTCCAAAGCTCTTTCCACAGCGGCCTCCCCCAAAGAAGGCAGGTGAGGATGAAAACAGTGGTGTCCTCCACAATGCCCAATGCTTCATGTGTTTCCATACCTCATGTCTCACCAGTTCCTGCTAGCTGAGCTGGACATCAGCCCCGACCTGCAGATCTCCATCAAGGACGAGGAGCTCGCCTCCCTAAGGAAGGCCTCTGACTTCCGCACCGTCTGCAATGATGTGATCCCCAAGCGCATCCCGGACATCCGACGGCTCAGCGCCAGCCTCGCCAGCCTCCCCGGCATCCTGAAGAAAGAGGACTTTGAAAGGACAGCGCTGACCCTGGCCTATGCGGCCTACCGCACAGCCCTGTCCCAAGGGCATCAGAAGGACATCTGGGCCCAGTCCCTCCTCAGCCTTTTCCAGGCCCTGAGGCATGACCTGATGCGGTCCTCAGGCTCCAGAGTGTCTGCCTGAGAGGCAGGCCCACACCAGGACCTCGGAGCAGGGCCCAGCACACACAGTAATCCAGAAATTCTTCATTCTCTACACCATTTATAGAGGCCAGCAGCAAAACACATGCCACCAGCTCAGAGTAGCAGAGATAAAATAATTCAGCCCCATGCTCTTTCCCCGAGGTAGCTTCCTGACAGGCGCATCTGATTCATGTCATAAGGTGACCTGGGCCGGAAGAAAGGGCTGGAGTGGTCATTCAAGATGCCTCCAGAGGCCGAACGGTTTGCCTGGTGACATGCAGAGTCTAAGAGCGGCTTCCGCACTGAGTGACTGCCACAAACCCCCACGAGGGAGGACAGAGCTGGAGCAGACATCATAGAGGTTTGAGCCTGGTGGGAAGTGGGGGACAGAGTTCTTTGGTCCTAAGAGATCAGGGTGCTGGGTTAAATCCACATTTTTCTGAAGGCTCTGTAGTAAGATACAACAAAGCTAGAGCGACAGCCGAATAAGTACTTTGTTAGCCAAGGATAGACTCTTCAATTTTTCTAAAAGTCGCCGAGAAGAACAAGTTAGAAAAGTGGTAATTGTCTGACCTGTATGTCTTGACTCTTCTTATGTGAGGGCTGGTCTACTACAAACAGGCAATGCCTTGTCTTCTGAACAGGGAAGCCAAGCTAATGAAGAGAGGTCATGCCAGCAAAGAGGGGGTCCCCGCGGCCTCGCCTTTCTGTCCTCACTCAGATTACTTAGCATCGTCAGAGACTCGGTGCTCCAAATACAACTGATTTTCAGATGACAGAATTTTGCCCTTTTAAGGCCAGTTTTTCATGTTAGCGATATTGACTTGATATCTTTTGAAACTACGCAGATGGAATGCCTTCAGCTTTTATTTAGTAGCTCTGAAACATCCGAAGGAAGGAGTTGGATAACTTAATCTCTAAGGTTCTTCGACTCCTGACATTTCCAGTCATTTATCTAACTGTGAGACAGCGCACCGGGACCCGCGAGGCCTGCTGGACTCCTGTGCCAGCCCGGCAGGTCCCAGGCTTGGCTAATTCTGTCTCGGGGTGAGCTCTTCTGCTGCCTTCCTCGCTGTCAGGCGAGAAGAGTGCGCTTTTCTCTGTGACCAGCATCACTTGCTTTTTGCATTTTGTTCTTCCATAGCTTACATCCACTAAAAATCGGATGGCTAGGCTTGTTATACCTCTGCGCTAAGAGTTACCAGATGAAGGCCTCTGCTGAGCGAAGCGCCTGGGTTCCAGTAAAGAGTCCCCACTCCTCAGAGATCGCTCTGCCCCCACCCCCACCCCCCAGGTTTACAGCCTGGTCCTGGAGGCTAACGTCCAAGTAGTCTGATCTTTGAATGAGTGAGGATTCGTTGGGCTAAATTTGATTTTGAAAGGGGTATTTAACAATTGTCATTTGATGATCACAAAAGCTGGTCTGGACTTCTTTAAAATCATTGAACATGTGCGCTTTGCCTAGCAGCCCGAGCTGCGTGATCTTTTTGGAGAAGTACTAGAATGCAGGAAGGAGGTAGCAGAGAAAAACATAGCTTTGCATCCTGATGGTCTCAGACGCAGAAGATAATAACTCGCGCCCCCTCCTTCTTGTTCCCTGATGGCACTGCTCATTTACCGCCCTCAAATGCACACTGAGGACAAAGGCTTTTTTGGTCATTTTTCCTCTTCCTGAAAATATCGGTTCTCTTTCACATGCTTTGCTGGTCTCTTTTTTAAGTTTAGTTTGTGTCTCTGCAGCTCTCTCTTGGGCTTGATTCTGATTCTCTTTGCCCCATTTCTTGAAGCCACTCCAGGTGCCCTGGGGTTGACATTCGCACACTATCTCGGCCGCCCGCATCGTACCCTGAGCACCCTGGCTTTCGGCCTCCTTTGAGTATCACTGTCTGATGAAAACAAAGATCAAAGTAGAGACAGGGGTGGGACTGCCCACAGGCAGATTAGCCTCACAATATACCTTCACTGTACTTCTCTTTGATGTGAGATTTGAAGGGGGTTGGCAGAGGCCTCAGCCGCTAGACACTGTATAATAACTACCCTGACCACCAGTCTTGCATCCTATGCTGGGACGCCACTGCAACAGAAGGGGGTCTGAGAGCTTTCAGTCACCTGCTGGGAAGACCCACCCGTGGTCCCCTGGTTACCCTGTCATGCTATGCATGGCTGCTCCAAGTCGGAGGGTCCGTGAGTGGGAGGATGACTCCCAGACCAGGGAGAGCAACCAGTGGTGGTTGCTTCACCCTGTAACAAAACAGTAAAGGCACTTCTGTATTCATGAATTCAGGTCCATGTTTGTGTGGCAACACAGGACCGAAAAAAATAGAAAAAGGAAAGTCATGAGCTTTTTTAAAGACAAGTAAATATTTCATTTTCAGTAACTAGATACTTCAACATTATTTTAGTCTGAATACAAATTAGTTGTTTACCCACAGAAAATTTTATAACCATGACTTCATTTACATCCAAAATCAAATGTTACACTCGTGACCGCCACCCCAAAACCCGCCTCTCTGCCCAATGCACAAGAAAGTAGAAGACTGGACAGAAACGGAATCTTCCATCTGCCTCATTAATGCCACACTGTACACACCACAGTCACAACCGAGTCACAATGTGTCACATTTACTCATAAACGGGACAGTTTGGGGTGTGATGTTTGTAGTGGAAATTTGAGGATCTAGAAATTCTGGAAGTTTCCTCCATAGTTGGCATCCTCATGGCTACCTCTGGTGTCACTCAAGAGACTTTGCAAAATGTCTATGTGCTGTCATTGCTCTCTCACGTCCCCTTGACTCTAGCTGAAAGAGAATCACATAAGCGGTCAGTCAGAAGGTATTTCCACAGGTAAACTGATCTAAGATCAAATGCTTGTTAAATGACTTTACATGGCACCCCTTACTTTCTTAACCCTTTTTGATGTCTTACTTTTTTTTATTATAGTAAATAAAGACAAAAAACCACAACACAAATTAACCATCCGAACCATTTTTAACTGTAGGGAGATGTTAAAAATTAACTATATACACATTGTTCTGTGACAGATCTCTCGAACTTTTTCCTGAAAAAATGGTATCTATGGAACGATAACTCCCCTTTTCCTGTCCTCCCAGCCCCTGGCGACTACCATTCCATGTTTTGTTTCTAAGAGTTTGACTACTTTCAATACCTCATATAAGTGGTATTTATCTTACATTTCTTAAGTGTTGTATTCTGGAAAATGCTTTCTGCAACTGAAAAGTGGCTAGAGTTCTGAAGAACTACTGGTCTTACTGTGTCACTCACCTTACCTAATTTTATTTAACAAATATTCACTATGGTGTAATAAATAAGTCATGATGGAGTTATTAGGCTCAGTGGAATCTTTGTTATCTCAGATTACCTCACCCAGAAATTTGAAGTGGTTGGGGGGTTAACAGCAATGTTGATTTCCACAGCTATTTATTATTATCCAGTCTCTTTAATATTTGCCACCAAACATCACACGTGTGGCACTGTCCATACTGAGTTTCAAAATCATCACAAAAAACAAAGTTCAAATGTAGTAAATGCCATAGTCTTTAACAGGCATTTAAAGAGATAAGCCATCACAGCCCATCCTGTAACAAAAGGTAATTTCTCAGGGGGCCTAGGCTGTCCAGGGTTGCACCTGCCTTAGAAGTCAAGAAGAACTGGTTTTCTGGAGTCAGTTTTCCAGTCACTTTAACTTTAGCCTGGGGACCATTTCCAACTGGTCGAGCTATAGATCTTGGGACGCCATTCCTTACATTCCATGAATTCATGAGAACGTGGGTTTCATAGCCCTTGACTCTGCTCAGCGTCTCTCAGATCAAGGCAATGCTGCCGAGAACCACCAGTTACAGAACATTTGCGTTTTCTTTCTTTCCTTCCTTCCTTGCCCCAAATCCACATGTCATTTCTGAGAAAGGCTAACATCTTCTCTTGATCTGTAAGCAGCGAAAGTCCAGAGTCCACCTGCTGCAAAGGCCCTGTTTCTGAACTTGACAACTTCTCCCCTGTCCTCCCCTCTCCATGCAGCCCCGCCAAAGGACGCCTTCTGCTTCTTCTTTGGTAAAAAGCCTCAGAGAAGGGCATTTGAGCACCTACTCAGGCCAGAAAGACCACTGACATCTGGACACCAAGTGCCTCTGAGGTGACACTGGCATCTAGACTTTTCCAGATAGGCAGCTATCCTTCCCATTCTCCCTAGAAAGGTCTGGGCTTTCTTACAGGCTGACACCTCTGCTGACTCAGACACGTTATCAAACGTGCTTTGCCACCAGGGAAGTCTGGAGGGGTTAATACTGTGCACTCTGGGCAAATGACTCCAGAATTAATCTTTTCTTTTCTCCCGGCCCCTAGACACATCCTCCTCCGAAGGCCTAGTCAGCAGTGGCCCTCCCAGAGCAAGGTCTGTGTCCCAGAGTCCCCTACGACAGAGCAGTGCTTGGGGAAGCGGGATTAGGTTTCCAATGATGGTCCTCCCTCCAGCCCCTAGGATGTTTGAGAAACAAAAATAAGCTTTGCAAGTTGCCTAAGTTCTGCAGAATCAGCAGGCCCCTGCTGGGTCCAATCAAGAAGTGCCTTCGGAACAGAGCCTGACTCCTTCTTTCGGCCGCGCTGATTGGCTGTGGGAATGGGCGGGGCTACTGCCTCTGCCCGGCTTTCCATAGGTGAATGGAAGTGAAGGTGGGCCTCCAGCAAGATTTTGTCCCGTGACAACTTGGAATGTCTGGGGACTTTTTTTTTTTTTTTCCTGCTCCAGAGGCCCTGGGCTCAAGGCAAATCATAAGTGGGAAATCAATTGGAAGGAAAGACATTTGAACCCAGTTAAGGTGCCAGGTCCCAGGAAAGAAGCCCAGCCCCATCTGAAGTCTGCATCCTCTGCTGACAAACTTGGGGGGGGGCCCTGATTTAAGGAAAGGGGGTACTGGGTGTTTGTTTTTTAAGGGAAGAAGGGGTCCAGTGAAGGAGCACAGGTACGAAGTGAAACTGGCACTGCCCAAAAGAGGCCACAGAGGAAGACAATGATGGAGGGCACGGTGTCCTCTTGGCATCTTTAATTTTGAAAGCCTTTCAATGACTTCTTCAAGGCCAATCAGCTACAGAGGAGGTGGAATTTTGATTGATTAAAAGGGGGCCTTTGCTGGCCCTAGAATGCAGTTACTCTATTACTAACTCAGCAGAGAGGGAGCCGCTATGCCGCGGGCTACCATCCCTTCCCGGTTCCTTTTGGCTGGGCGTGAGACCATGCTCACCAATCCCACCTAAACAGGAGCGAGGAGCCCAGCCTCGGTGCCAGCAGGGGCTGTAACTGCCTCCTGTTCTGCCCCACGACGACACAGGACTCTGGGAAGCGAGAGGTGGAAGAAGGCTTCTGGGCCACGCGCACCCGGAGGAGCGAAGGCATTTATCTGGCCGGCCCGGCGGGCTCCGAGGGAGCGAGCACAGGTCCGGGATGGGGCTGCTGAAGGGCCTGCTCGGGGCGAGGAAACTGCTGCTGTCCATCCTGGTGCCGCTGCTGCTGCTGCCCCTGCCCCTGCTCCACCCCAGCAGCGTGAGTACCCGGTCCACGGGGTCCGAGGGGTCAGGCAGGGGAGGGCGTGGAGGGAAGGGGCTTAGGCAGCTCCTCGAGGTGTTTTGTTGATGGTTTGAAGAAATGGGAGTGTTTTCCTGGAGGAGGCTGGAATACTTTCTTCCTAAGAACTGCCATGGCCGGCCCCCTATCTCACTCCCAGCCCCCCTTCCCCGCGCCCCAGCCAGGAGGGAGGTCAGAGGAGGGGCAGCTGTGGCTGATGTGTCACAAGTCAGTGGCTTCCCGACTCGGGCGGCGGGCCCATGTGCTGATAAGGACACCTCGCCCAGTGGCTGTCAGGACTCGCATGGGACCATCTGTAGGGGAGAGCAGCCGGGATGCAGGAAGGCCTCCCCTGGATGACACTGAGGAGGGGGTGGGAGGGACAGCAGAGCCGGCGGGGGGGGGGGGGGGGGGGGGGCTTTTGGTGGCGGGTCTCGGGCTCTGGTAACCAGGATTTGTCATTTCATCTCCAAAGTTCCCTTTGAACTTTGAATTGAAAGCAGAGCGCAGCATCTTGCCCTGGTCCCCTGCCACCCCCTTTCATTGTTTGTAACCTCTGTGTTTTCTTCTCTGTGTTCCTGAAGGAGAAATATCAAATGACATGATAAGAAAGAAACAAGAGCCCCCAACTCTAGACCATGACCTAGTTTTTGACCGTTTGTGGGAGCAGAGGAACCACAGCTTTGGCTCTGCACTTGGCTTGCTTCTCAGACCATTGCTTGACTCCCGTCCCTTCCTTGTCCTCTCCTCCTGCCCCCTCGTCTCCCTCTTCCTCTGCCCCTCTTCTCTTCCTCCTCCTCCCCTCCGTGGCTTTACCCTACCCCCCCCCCACACCAATACCCCTGAGACTTTAGGGAAAATAAGCCGAGAGGTTAATCGTGTCTGTGGGAGGGAAGCGCACCCTCCACGCAGCTTCTTGAGTCACTTGGTAACCAAGATTACGCTATGAAGTTCAATAAAGGGGATTAAGATGTTTCTTCTTAATAACAAACTGGCTTAAATCTTTAGTGGAATAAGGGCCCCAGAGTGCCAGGGAGACGCTGATTGAAACGGGGCTGGGATCAGCACGCGGCGATGACTGCTGACAGCTCTCCTGGCCTGTCCGCCAGTCACTTGCCAGTGGCTCTGTCCAAGCGAGTTGATTTTCCCTTTCTTTTTACATTTGTTTGTTTACTCAACATCAAATGGGTTTAAGGGGATATTAACCAGAGACTCATTGCCCTCTTCTTCCCCACAGCAGCACCCCCTGAGTCCCCTGAAGTCAGCCCTATCCTTGGGGAACTCACTGCAGGATGCAGTGCTCCCCACATTTCATCCTGACACCCCATCTTTGAGCTTCTTAGTTACCAATGACTAGTAAGAAGTATCCACAAAAAGAAAAATAATAAATTATTGAAGTAGGCAAAATAAGCTATACATTTGAGGGGGAGTGAGGTAGTGTGGGGAGAGACGGAAGGACAGATGAGCTCTGCTCTGTGTGGGTCTAGAAATAATTTTTGCAGAGATGTTTTTAAAGCTGGACTTAGACTAATAGACGTGCCCTTTCTTGACTTGGCCCTTTTTTCAGATTGAGTTTCTCCTTTGGTTGGGACAGGGTTCTCAACAGCCACACTAGTGACATTGGGGGGTGGGGGGTGGGAGTGGAGCTGTCCTGTGCATTGTAGGGTGATTAGCAGCATGCAATTAGGTGCCAATCACACACACTGCCCGTCCCCCACTATGACATCCAATAGTGCTTCCAGATACTACCAAATATCCCCTGGGGAGCAACATCGCCCTCAGTTAAGGACCAGTGCCTTAAGAAAATTGAAATACACTACCTCTGAGCTTCCCAGCCAGTTCACTTGGTTAGAGGAGGGCAGATGTGTCAATCCCATCGCCCTCGGGACAGCTAGATGGAGCCTGGTGGCTGATGCCCTGAGAGCTGGATGCAGCCTGCTGGCCACCACCCCAGCGTGGCCTGCAAAGATGACTTCTCTGTGTGTCACAGTGTCAACAAGGGCCCTGCTCCTCCTCCTCTACGATGACGGAAAAGCACCTTGAGGTCACCATCCTTCCTACCTTGCACCCAATTTTTAGATTCTGATATTTAGTCCTTAAGATTCCTAAATGGACTTGTTTGCTCGGGGCTGGAGCCAAGAGAAGTGGCCTGGATAGCAGCCACTCGCCTGTGGTTCTGATGGTTCTTCAAAGTGACAAGCTACATTTTAGGAAGGGTTAGAATGACCTTCTCCCTTTTCCTGTCCAGCTCTCTAAAACCAGAGCCCAGACTCAGTTTACCATGTTACAGAAGAGGAGGGTACAAGACAGGGGTTCCATAACTAAGCCCCACTTTGGCAGGGTCGGGTGGGGAGATAAATGTTACAACCAACTCCCAAGGTAGATTTCAAAAAGGCTTCCCCAGCACTATGACAGCAAATACATAGACCACAAGCCCCTTCCAGTGAGGTTTGGATGGGATGTCACTGGGGTGGTAGATATCACTGCATGAAAAAGGAGCAAAGACAACCATGAGGTGGGTAGCAGAATCAGGAAACGTCTGATATGGGGAATGCCACTTTGAACTCTCCCCCTTATTTGTAAACAGGAGCAAAAAAACCCACAAATGACAACACTTTCTCTTAAAGACACATGGCCTGAATACTTGCCATGCCCTACACGCCTGCTGGCCAGTGGCAGTGATAAGGGGCCAGGAATTTTTAGAACGTTTTCTCTGGTAGATAATAGAGAGCTGTCGGCCAACAAAGGGGCCCAATTAAGTTCAGCCAACATGGAGCCACCTACCATTTACGGGTCAGATGTGGGGACACTGGACCTCTGTAATCAAACTTCACAGGGTATTTTGGGGTGACTGAATATAAGCTTACTATTGAATTCTGAGGAGGGGCAAAAGGAAGTCTACGTATTAAATTCCACAGGTGGACTGAGTGAGGAATATATGGATAAGCCCTCTGAAGGTGGTCTCTTGGTTTTTCGTCTGCTCTAAGGAAAGTCCAGGAGACAGTGATGGTACTTTATCCTGTTCTTTTTAAATATTGATTTTAGAGAGAGGAAAGGAGAGAGGTAGAAATATCGATGAGAATCATCGATCGGCTGCCTCCTGGCTCCTGGGGATCAAACCTGCAACCTGGGCATGTGCCCTGACCTGGAATGGAACCACAACCTCATGGTTCATAGGTTGATGCTCAACCACTGAACCACACCACCCAGGCTAACCTGTTCTTAATACTGCTGGGTGAAGGTGGCTCGGTGACTCCCTCCAGTAACCTATTCTAATTCTTAACAACAGTTACAATAAAAAAAAGTTTACCTTGGCTTACTCAAATTCTCCTAATTCAAAGCAAAATGGTGCCTGGTAACAAGGAAAGTTTCTATCTCTCATTTTCAGTCTGTCTGTCTCCCCTTCTCCCCTCGCTGAACTTGTGGCCCTGAAACGACCAGGACAAGAAAGACTGAAGGTTCTCAGGAAGGAATAAGCATTTCTCAGTGAGGGATGGTCTGTCCCCTTTATCTTCAATTGGAGTCAAGAGCTGCCATGTTGTCTCCTTCCCAGGAAACGGTTGGGAATAAGTGGCCGTCAGTGAGCTAAAGGGCTTTGATCTCCCTTGGGTAGTTTTATATCTACAACAAAGGAGGTATTTCTCTAAATTGCATTCTTTTCCAAATGGAGCCTTTTTATTTTTCCACTAGTGATTCTGTTGTCTTATCAGCACTTCCAAAAAATGTTAACTTCTCTGTGATCTTTTGGCCCCGGAGGAATTCTCAGTGGGAGCTACAGTCAACAATTGTTGGGGTTAGTTCCCATTTCCCAAGCCCCAACCCCACAATCCTTGCATATTAGGAGGGAGCAAGGGCCCATCCAGCCAAGCGGGGTTAATCACTCCTGGCGACCTTCACTGATCACGGCGACCTTTTGAAACTTTTATGCAAGAGTGTGAAGACACTGGTTCTGAACCCAAAGGAGAAATAAACAGAACAAGATTTGTCAGGTTCCTTGATCACCAGCCAGCTTTAGGGCAGGTCAGACCTGAGCCCAGATGGTTTAGAACGATGTATAATTTGAGGAACGCACGGTCAGCTTGGATCTTTTACACAGTGCCCCACCCCCCAACCCCCACCCCACCTCGAGTCCATTGTTAAGACCCTTGGACAGTGACCTCTCCCAGCAGCAAGCCAATGATCATTAACCATTTCAGGAAGCCAGCATTACTGGAGGCCAAAATGAAGGAGGGTAATTTTTTTTTACAAGAATGTTGCATTAATTAATTCTTTACAAGCAGCAAAGTGAGTGGGCTGGGGAAACTGGTACATTTCCAGGCCTTCCCTGCCAGGTCCTAGCACTCTTTATTTCCTTTATCAAAAGAATGCTTCCTCCTGCGTCCAGCAGGTGGAATGGAGTCCCAGAGCAATGAGAACCAGACACTTAAGACACTGATTCCCCTGCTCTCCCCAAGGGACACTTGGCAATGTCTAGAGACTTTTGGGGGAGGTGCTACTGACACCTAGTGGGTGAGGCCAAGGATCCTGCTAAACATCTTACCATGCACAGGACAGCCCCCATGGCAAGGAATTAGCTGGCCCCAAATGGGACAGTGTCGGAGCTCTTATGTGAACCCATCGCACAGGTTGATCCCTACTTTCAGCTACCCCAAGAACCTCTACTGTCTGATCAACTTGACATCAAAATATCCTTCTAGGAACTCCACCTTTATATACATGACCTCAGCTCTGAACACCGCAGTTGGTTTTGGCCCTGACCCCACAGTTTCAGGAACCAGCAGAGCTACAATGTCCTAACAGCCTGATAGCCACCCTGTTGGAGGCCAATGCAAACCGCGTGGCAGGTATCTGTTCACCTGAGGAGCAGCCATTACTTCACACACCAATGTACGGGTCCCACACGTTTCCACCACACTCCCCTGCCAGGGCTGTCCCCCAGTACCCATGTCTGAGTCTGCCCTGAGTCTCCCCTGGATTCTCAGTGCCAGTGGCTGTCCCTGTGACTGACCACCCACTTTCTTCCCCTTCCAGGAGGCTTCATGTGCGTACGTGCTGATCGTGACCGCTGTGTACTGGGTGTCTGAGGCCGTGCCTCTCGGAGCTGCAGCCCTGGTGCCTGCCTTCCTCTACCCGTTCTTTGGAGTCCTCCGATCCAGCGAGGTTAGTCCCCTTGCGGCCCAGCCCCCAGCTTGGGTCAATGCCAGGGCGGTGAAAGAGGGTTCAAGATGAAGGAAGATACACAAAGCACTTAAGGTAATGGTTTTTTCATCCTCTAGAACAGGGGTCCTCAAACTTTTTAAACAGGGGGCCAGTTCACTGTCCCTCAGACCGTTGGCGGGCCGGACTATAGTTTAAAAAAAAACTATGAACAAATTCCTATGCACACTGCACATATCTTATTTTGAAGTAAAAAAACAAAACGGGAACAAATACAATATTTGTATTTGCATGTGGCCCGCGGGCCGTAGTTTGAGGACCCCTGCTCTAGAACAACCCCATAGCACTAAGCCTTTGCACATGCTGTTCTGGACCCTGAGTTCCTCTCCCTCCACCAGTGACCCTCATCAAACTGCCCATGTCAGTAGTTTGGGAGGGAACGTGACTTTGCGAGAAGGAAAGAAGACGGGCAGCGAAGGGTTAGGTGTTGTTATGCTGGGGCTGCAGACAGACATTGGCGGAGTCAGAGGCAAGTTTTATTATTTGAGGTGAAAGAGCCTATGCTACTGTACGGCCACGTGGCTGTGGCGACATTTAGCACAGAGAGCAGTGCAGGCCAAATACAGTCTGTCTGATTGGACATCAGACTCAGCTTAGAAGACAAATGACAATAAGAGAGGGGAAGTGGGTGAGAGCTCGTTGTGAGTCAGTGAACTCTGAGCCACAGCCTCCGGCACACCCTGCACCTAGCTCATCAGCAGGAGCTCCCTGTTCCAGAAAACTCGTCTGCTTGTCACTCCCAAACCCACTGTGTGCTTGCCCAGCCCCTTGCCATGACTCAGACCACTCTTCCTCCCTGAAAAGTTCTCTCTGATTCCTTTAACCTTTAAAATCCTACCCAGTTACCCTCTTTGGTGAAACCTCTCCAAAGACTTTGGCTAAAAGTGTTCTCTTCCCTTGGAGCCTATCTGACGTCTTTAGCCTTTAAATGGTGCGTGAGATACACCAACTTTCTGCAGACTTGTCCTCTCTCCACCAAGATTCCCGCCCTCTAGGATGTATGATGTCTATGGCGTGTGGGCCCTCAGTTAATGTTTCCTGATGGTGTTTCAATAGTGTACTCTCCATATGAAGGCAGGCATGTGGGTAATAGGATCGGTGTGATGCTGGGACTGTGGCTTTGGCCCTCATGTTACTCACTCAACATTCGGGAAAGTATTTTCTGAGTTTTGTATCTACCATGTGCGAGATAGGATATTGAGGGTACCCTGAAGGTGACAAAAATGAAACGCATAATTTCTGCTCTCTTCAATCTCACAGAATCTTCCCACTGTCCGCTCAATGTGTGCCTGGAAGTGGCTCATTTTTAAAAATATATAGTTTATTGATTTTTTACAGAGAGGAATAGAGAGTTAGAAACATCGATGAGAGAGAAACATCGATCAGCTGCCTCCTGCACACCCCCTAGTGGGGATGTGCCTGCAACCAAGGTACATGCCCTTGACCGGAATCGAACCTGGGACCCTCAGTCCACAGGCCAAAGCTCTATCCACTGAGCCAAACCAGTCAGGGCTGGAAGTGGCTCATTTTTATGGTGACTTGTTGGTCGGCAGGAATTAAGAGTTTGTTATGTGCAAAGCTTAGACTGCTTTCTGTCTACGGAACTCAGGTGCTGAAAAAAAAGATATGAAATTATAGAAGTGACTCCAGACCTTAAGAGGTTTCCATTCTAGCAGAGAGGAAGTATAAACCACGTGGAAAAACATGGAAGACCCAATGCAATAACGCCTCACTTTCCAACACTGCAGAGAGTTTACATACTTCTCCATGAAGGAATGTTGTAGATAAATGAAATTTACCCAGTCAAGTGCCCAAAGTTTATGTTGATCATTTTTTGATTGAAGTCTTTCTAAACAGCTTTATAATTCCCCTGGTCTTTTAAGCAAAAGTTGTTGAACATAAATTAACTTTTTCTTTGGAGCCTACACAATTTCCACAGGAAAAAATTTCCCAAGCAGAGGAGCCAATATGGGCTGGATGAGAGTACAGTCGAGTAACTTGAATGCTGGTTGACCAGCAGAGCCTAAAGAATCTTGAGTAATGTATTGGCAGCAGACTGGAGACAGAGCCCAAGAGAAAATATAAAAGGCATGTTATTGGATTTGCAGATGACTCAGAGATGGATGGGCTAGCTACTGTATGGTGACAGAATCAATGTTGACAGACTAAGACAATGAACTAACATGAAGTTTAATAAGGATAAATGTTAACAGTGCGTGTGAAAAAGACCCTTGGCTCTGCGTTGAGTACAAAGTCAGCATGAGTCATCTATCAGTGCAATGTGGCTGTCAAAATTTCTAGCGTTTACCATATGCCAGGCACTATGGGAGGTCTTTTACATGCATTCTATCATTTAATCCTCTATAAAGTGACTAATATTTTTATCTTCACTTTACAGAGCAGGAAAATGAAGTTCAGAGAGGTTAAGTAACTTACTGGAGGCTACACAGCTAATAAATAGTAAAGCTTGAACCCAGGATTGAATGATCCCAGAACTTGCGCTCTTAACCATTGGCCAAAATGTACTGAAATCTGCTGAATTGATAGACATATGTATCCAAAGCATCAGGTTCTGGATAGGAGCTCATTCGGAGGTAGCTAGCCAAGATACCAAAAACCTAGACATGAGTCACATGAGGAACAGAGAAAACTCAAGAGGAGCATGATTTCTGGCTTCTACAGATCAACACACCAGGCTCACAGGTCAAAGCAGAACCTAAGAATCAAAGCACCATAAGGGAGATGCCACTGTGTGGGAGGGAAGCCTGAAGGGGGCTGCGAGTGTAGTCCTGGTGTTCCTGTCCCTGGAAGTGTAGCCACATGACCATGCCAGGGATGCGAGAGGTGGACTTGGTGCCTTGGGAGAGGGTTGGACTCTAAGGGCGCTTTGACTTTAGGATTCTGTGATCTTGTAGGCATCTGGCCAACACTTCCCCCTCCTGGTATACAGAGCTCGGACCTATATTTTAGATTTGCTTTTAGGTTTTGGTTTTGGTTTGTTTTGCCTCCAGCATGTGCCACTGCTGTCATTGTATCTGCTTCTAAAGTTCTCTAAGGCCTTCTAACTGGACAGTACCTTTGTCAATCAAGCTAGCTAAGATTTACTGTTTATAGGAGACAGGCATCGAGGAGGGGGTAGAGGGGTCTCTGAGGCAATAAACAGCCTGGTTTGAATGCTGGGCTTGGGATAGTTGCCAGGACGCCCCGGGGTCAGGAGTGACTGCTCTCTCTCCACCCCTCCCGATTGCGCACAGACACACCCTCTGCCGCCTCCGTGGCCCTTCAGTGCAGGCCCCCCGCAAGTCTTGTTCAGATTCCAGCTCCTGCCGGGTCCAGAGAAGCAGGTCCGGCTGGGATAACAAAACAGCCGTAACAGCCAAGTGACGCCTGGGTCTGGTGTCATGAATCTGCTTCCCTGTGTGTTCCTGAACGTTCTGACCTGCTGGATTCCTAACCAATGCCTAGACCCCAGCTTTCTCTGTTTGTTTAAACCTGGAGCATTTGCTACACCAATCTCCACTCTGCCTTCTGGCCTCCGCCCACCATGGAGGCTGACCCTCCTGCATACAGGCCTGGGCAGATGTAGGCCGAGCACCTGGGCCCAGCCACCTGCCTAACTCCAGGCTGCCTGTCACCCACAGCCATCCGGACACAGCCCAGAGCGGAGCTCCACACCCAGGTCTTAGCAGGGACTGGAACCAGGCATATCTCATAGCTTTTGAGGCCACGCTGATGTTTCTGTGGGAAAGAAGGAGCCAGCCCTTCGCCTCTGGGCGCAGAGCCCAGCCCAGTTTCCTCCACTGGGGCAGCTCAGACAGTCCTGGAGGAACTGGGGGCTCTTTATGTCAGCGTGTCCAGCTATGCAGGAGCTGGGCCAATTTCGAGGCCAGGTCAGCACCCATCTGGGCTCTCTGCTTGAGCTTCTTTAGGGCACGGTTTGCCAAAAATGTTTTTTTAAGCAACAAAACATTTTCTTTCGTCCAAATCTCAGGAGACCCAATACATACAGGGATGGAAGAGGAAGTCCCCCTCAAACTGGGGATGAGGACCCAGAGCCCAGGCTGCTAGGGCCCTTCCTGTAGGCAGTGAGTGTGATTGGAAAGCCTCTGTCCTCGAATCAGGTGGCTTCGGCGGAGTTCACATACAGGTATCCAGTAGATGCAGCATCCTGCCCCTGGGAAGGGCTGAGAGCCAGACACAAAGGACTTGGCTGCTCAGCTCGGGAACCAGCTGCAATGGTGTGGTGGGGGCTCCCTCTCTCATGGGAAACCGTCCAGGCCTCCCCTCCTGGGGTTTACTGGTTTGACTGCAGAATTGTTCAGATGAACAAAAAAAACCTCAAATAGGTCCATTGCCAGAGGCCACGCTGGCCTCCTGAGGGACTGTGACATGCCTGCCATTTGCAGAGGCCCCAGGACAGCTGACTTGCCAAGAGAGCCGGGGTCTGAGGCCGGCAGCAGGGTGCTGAGTGGCTGAGATTCCAAGGGGACCCACCCAAAGCCACCGAATGCCCATGTCAGGTCCACACACCCTGCTGGTCCCTGCCTGCCTCGGCCAGGAGCCGGGAGAATGGCCACGCGGAAGCGGCCTGGACCCACACGGGAAGTAGGGCAGAATGGAGTGGGGATCAGTTTTGGCACTGACTAGGCTGGAGCAAGTTGAGTAACCTCTCTAAACTGCCATGTACCCGTCTGAAAGCTGCCAATGACAGAAAGGCCTACCCCCTGGGGAGTCATGAGGATGGCACACTATTCTGAGTGTGAGTCCGAGGTTAACAGCCACATCTCCACTCTCCTCAAACTTCTAGCCATAGATCTATAGCTCCCCTCCCCTTTTTATTTTTTAAATCTATCTTTATTGTTGAAAGTATTACAGATGTGCCCCCTTTTTTCCTCATTGACCCCCTCCACCCCGCATCCCCGTACCCCTCCTCCCATGCCTTCTGTGTCCATGGGTTATGCATATATGCTTATAAGTTCCCCGGTAAATCTCCCCCGCCTTCCTTCTGAGATTCATTAGTCTGTTCCATGCTTCTATGTCTCTGGACCTATTTTGTTCATCAGTTTATTTTGTTCATTAGATTCCACATATGAGTAAGATCATGTGATACTTGTCATTCTCTGACTGGCTTATTTCACTTAATATAATAGTATCCAGGTCCCTCCATGCTGTTGCAAATGACAAGAGTTCCTTCTTTTTTATTGCTCCATGGTGTAAATGCACCATAGCTTTTTTATCCACTCATCTGATGGGCACTTGGGCTGTTTCCAGATCTTAGCTATTGCAAATTGCACTGCTATGAGTGTAGGGGCACATACATTCTTTCTGACTGGTGTTTTGGGTTTCTTAGGATATAGTCCTAGAAGTGGGATCACTGGGTCAAATGGGAATTCCATATTTAATTTTTTGAGGAAATTCTATACTCCCCCCTCCCCTTTTTAAAAAACGTTAAAAATATTTTTGAAAACCTATCTAGAGAGCAATACATAATTGTGTCCACAGTGATGTTTTTAAAAGCTTGTGGCTAACAGGTATCACTGCAGTTCACTAACGATGAACTGCTTAGTTAACAGACTACATTCAGCAGCATTTCTGTCCTTGTGCCTCTGGATCCCGGCTGGGTCAGAAACCTCTGGCGATGCACTTGCCCTTCACTTAAGAAAATCTGGAGGAATTTTTGTCTTTTAGGCCCACCTTGCTCTTTATTTCACTGATTTCTCTCATTCCTTCATTTGATCATGCTGGCACCCCTGCTTCCTAACCCTCAATCTCATCTTGGAGCTTTTTCTTACTTCTTTAATGATCACAAAGAACATTTATTGAGCATTTCCTACATGCCAGGCACTGTCCTAAGAGCCCGCCTGCGTGATCTTACTGAAGGCCTATGTCACGATGGAGTAAATGAGCCACGTATCATCAATCACACTGAAAAGGTTGGCGTGACGAGCCACAAGGGTTCAGCAGTTTATCCAAGACCATATAACTCGTCTAGACAATCAAGCAACCCCTTAAACCAAGCAGCCTGAAGTCCAGAACCCAAGCTCTAAATTGTTGTACTCTGCGCGGCCTTTTCAAAGCAGTTTCCTTGAGCCAATCCCTTCTAAAACTCAGTCCAGAAACACCTCTGCTCTCCAAATCCAGTGTCTTGGCAGAGAGAAATACCACAGAACAGAAAAGGGCAATAAAACCACCACTGAGAATGTCACAAAACCATGCATTCTACTCATGGGAGGGGCACTCATTTTAAAATCTCTCTTCTCTGTGCAAATAATTCTAACAAGCTTCATCATAGAGTTTCCCACTCACAGGATATTAATCTTGGAAATTAGACAGTGGGGGGGAAAGAATGCTTAGTGCAAATGTGAGCACACAACGCATTTTAGGAAATGATTAACATAATCATTAAGAATCCTAGAACTTCGGTGTTTATTGTAAAAGAAATTCAGTGGGCTCGACAGCGAACAAACACCACCATTGGACGGGGTTTTAATTTATAAAAGCAAAAAGGCAGTCCTGTGCCTGGGCCCACTCAACGTGCAATGGCCTCAGACCCGGTCAGCCCTTGTGTGGCCCACTTAGTAACAGGAAGCACCGCCAGGAATCCCGGTTGTCAATGCGGTGGCCATGTGCCATTTAACCTTCACAACAGCTTTACAAAAGGAAGGAACTCACATAATCCTCGTTTTTTTCTAGATGAAAAAAAATGAAGCCCAGAGAGGTTGAGTAACTTACCCAGGGCCTCACAGCCCAGTCCTGGCTGACTGCAGAGGCCCCACTCTTGACGACTTGACTGCATTACTCCCTGATCACAAACCACACTCAGGCTCATCACCCAAGCGCTGCGCATCACTGACTGGGGGGCAGGGAGGGCACTGGGTAGAGCTGAGGCCACCAAACAAAGTCAGAAAGCAGCACAGCGCCAGCATCAGCTTAGGCTGATCTGGGCCAGGTGTGGAGGGCCAGTGCCAGGACTTCCCTCCTTGGCACACAGAGGAAATTGAAACACTGACTCCACCACCAAGTTACCTCTAGGTATCCTGGGAAGGGGAGGGTGCAGTGAGAAAGGTCCTGGGCCCCCCAGCTCAGCAGCTGCCCACAGGCATCCCTGCCTGCTTCCACCGCCCACTAGGGGGCAGCATCTCCACCCCTGGGCCCAGCCCAGTGGCGGGGATTCCCCGCCCTTTGCAGACAGCCGCCAGCCCAGCGCGCAGGGGGCCTTCTCTGCCCTCTGGGAGCACAGTGACAGGGTTAGTGAAGCCTGGGGTTGAGGACAAGAACTAGTTTAACCAGAAACAGAGGCCTCTTCCTCCAGGAAATGGTCACAGAGAGGGCAGATGCCCAGACTCCTACACAAAACTCATGAACCAGACACAAGGAAACCATGGGGACAGGAGGGAGAAGGGGGAATGGGAGCTGACTGCCTTTATTTTGACTTTTATGTTATCAAAGTGTCCCGTGCCGAGTTTAAAGCTCGAATAATACTGAAACACAATGAAAAACCAGCAGTTTCCTGCCCCACCCCTCCCCACTGCACCTCCCCCTTCCCTGGGTCAATAACTTATATATTTTTTATATTTTTAATGTATCTTTATTGTTGAAAGTATTAGAGGTGTCCCCTTGGGTCAGTAACTTAAATTTGCTAACTGCTTCTCCTGGTACAAAGCTCCACATTCCTCTATGTATTATGATTTTAATTATTGAGTTAGCCCCCATGATATGAGTAAGTCTCTTATGTCCCTGGATCCCCCTGACATGAATATATCACAATTGTTGTTACTTCCCTAATCAATGCTTAACAGTGTGATTATGTAAATATTGTTTACTTCAAACACTATATAATGTCACGTTTCCTTTTCTGTTCAATGTTTACTCTTCCCACAACTAAAAACTGTTGTTTTCCCACTGTAAGCGTGTTCCTAAGTTAGAAGTTAAACTTTTCTGCATATCTTTCCCCCAAGGCTCTGTCTTGGTTGCATTGCTGAGAGCAATTCTCATGTGGGTGACAAATATTTATTGAGCATCTACCTTTGCATGTTATTCTACCAGGCGTAGAGAGATACAGAAAGACTAAAATTGGAAAGACTAAAATTTGATCAGGAGACGAGAGAGGTTCACATAAAAAAATATAAACAGTACAGCAGGAAGCAACAATTGGAGCACTGCCCTCAGTGCTCTGTGACACGTGGAATGAATGGTGCCTGGAGGGAACAGCCCGGAGTCAGAGCTAGAGTCCCAAGTCCTGAGGAAGGTTTCGGAGGGCATGGGCCTGACTGGGCGTTGAAGTCTGAGCAGTGTATACAGCAGAGATGAGAAGAATGTGCCAAGGGAGAGAGGGAATCAATGAATAGCTGGTCCGTGGACCCCAAACATGTGAAACATCTTTTCAACAGGCCTCAGTCTCAATTTCCTCATCACTAAAAAGTGGGAAGGAGTTGGTAACTGATACTGTGGTTGTGTAAGACAAAAATTTCTATTCTTAGGAAATATTCACGGAAGTTTTGGGGGGTAAAAGGCCAAAATTAATGTAACTTACCCTCAAATTGTTCAGAACAACAACAAAAAACTATGCAGAGATACAGATCGTCTGTGGGTATTCCTTTTACTATTATCGTTTTTGGAACTCTTTGGAATTTTTGATTATTTAGAGTAATTTAAATTGAATAAATTTTAAGGTTTAAGGCTAGTTATAAAGGCACCTTAAGAACTCTATCCTAAGAAAATAATCACATTTATATAAGGTTAACAATTTAAGCATTTGTAGTAGGGAAAAACAACAACAAAAATTAAATATTCAACATAAAGAAAATGGCCAAATAAATTTTATGGTACATTATGCTGCCATTAACATAAATGTTTTCCAATAGATTTAAATCTCATAAGAAAATGATCAGGGTATGACATAATAGGAAAAAAGAGCAGGATATAAAACTGTACATATTGTATAAATCCAATTATGTATCAATACAGACATTACAAAATTGAAGAACATACCAAAGTATTAGCAGTGGTAGGCTTCAGGGTAATTTTATCTTTAAATTTCTATATTTTTATTTGTCTGTTTGCTTTTTGATCCTCACCTGAGGATAGTTTTTCCATTGATTTCTAGAGAATTTCTAGTGGGGGAGAGAGAGAGAGAAACATAGACATGCGAAAGACACATCAATTGATTGCCTCCCACACACACCTCTAATGGGACTGGGGAACTTGCAACCAAGGAATCGAACCTGGGACCCTTCGGTCCGTAGGCCCACGCTCTAACCACTGAACCAAACCAACCAGGGCTACATTTCTATATTTTGAAGTTTTCCGTAATGAATATGTATTGATTTTCTAACAAAAAAATAGTTAAAGAAAAAATGAGACTTAGGGACAAACCCAGGGTTATTTAAATAATTTTTAAGGATTAAGATAAAATACAAGTATGGTTATTCTTTGAAATCATATTTATAATGTTTTTATATCTTAAAAAGGTGAAGAAGAATATTGACCTTATGGGGTTATTGGCAGGTTTAATGAAATAATCTTTGTGAAGTTCTTAACATAGAGCCTGCTAAGGTAGTATGTGTATATGTATATATAAATTAAAAACAAATGTTTTTAAATACACATAACAGTGAGCTATTGTAATAACCCTCAACTCCCTGCTTCTTGTTTGCCTGGTTGAGGATAAGACTTGTCTGGCATGGACAGGCTGGGGAGGGGGTGGGGGAGGGCAGGCCATTGGGGGTCGTGGAGGGGGAGTGGGCCCTGGGTAGGGCGGGGATGACCTGCTGGTCCCTGCAGGTGGCGGCCGAATACTTCAAGAACACCACGCTGCTGCTGGTGGGCGTCATCTGCGTGGCGGCGGCCGTGGAGAAGTGGAACCTGCACAAGCGCATTGCTCTGCGCATGGTCATGATGGCCGGAGCCAAGCCGGGCATGTAAGTGGCACTGGGGGTGGTGGGCCACCGGGGCATGTCCACTTCTACCAGTGGGGATGGGGCCCTTGACAGGCCAGGGGCTCCCACCTCCCCCTCCAACGGCAGGGCCTATAACCATGGAATGGAGATGTGAGTGTGTGGCTCTGGGGTCACTTACTGTCACAGTCTAAACATTGTATCTGAGCAACCCAGCCTGTGAGGGCGGTGGGTTACAAAACAGGACGGACTAACCTAAACTGGTTCCCAACCTTTTTCGGGTGCATCAGGAAACAGGCTGGACAGGAAGTGGTGGCTTCTCCTTTGTCATTAAGGAGATGTGACGGTTTCACTGACCAGGCCAGACATGCTGTCCTGTTGCATTTGACCACATCTGCCACGCAAGGCCTGCCCTAGCAGCCTCGTCTTTTCTCTCTGCTTCAAGAGGTGGGGAGAGATTCGAGCCTTGGAAAATGTGCAGGAAGGTCAGGTTGACAGTCAGGATAACCTCACCTCTGCTCCGCTGCACAACTTTCTTCCTACATTTTATGTAAACTGCCCTGACTCCTTTGGGCGTCAAACGACCCCTTTAGGGTCTAAACAAATAATTTGGGATTTGTTTTTAACATTAGTCATTAGATTTTGCTTAAAAGGATGTTCCTGTCTCCCACTTAACTGCAGCTTCATTCAGCATAACTCGCCTCCTCACTAGTAACAATCGCACGCAGCCTCCTAGGTGCACGGGGACTCCCACCATCCAGGGACTCTGAGGCCCTTGAAGACCTCTGTACTGTCTTCAGGGATTTGTATCCCATCGAGTTCCCACTTGTCTCTATTTACCTCAATCCCAGCAAGTTGCCACCCCCTGGGGTGCTCTGCACCCGCATATCCAGGGCAGGAGAACAAAACACCATCAGGACCTTGGCCCACCAGACACGAGTCACGTGATACAGGTGCGGTCCCAGGTGTGTAGTCATGGTTCCATCTAGAGTAATAAGCACGGCCATCTTCATGTTGGCCTGTCGTATGGAAATGAGAACCATGTCTGCACAAACACAACTGCATGCTTTCAAAGCCGACGAGAAACAACTGGAGAGCTCTCTGTGTCTTCCTCCAAGGGCTGACCCTGTAAGAAACAAGCTGGGAAGGTGCTTCCAGTGATATGGGCTTGTCTGTGACTCCAGCCGGTTGACAGTGGGACAGAATGGCGGGACTGTAAGCTTTGTTTTGGTCACTAACGGTGGTGACTTGGCTGCAAAGCAAGGCATGCCATGGTACTCATAGAACTGCTGGCTGCAAGGGCAAAAATAGAATTCCTTTCCACACAAAGAACATACATCATCCCCAAGCTAATACCCACAAAGAGAGGAACAATCAGTAAGGCCATGTCCTCTGACCCCACGGCCAAAGCTATTCTTTACGTAAGGGCTTTTTTCTGGCTAAAGCTGCTAGCCCATGAAGTGTGATTCATTCATTCATTCAACAAGTGTTTATTTACTGTTTACTGTGTGCCAAGCCCTGGGAGTACAAAGCCAATGGAATACATAAAAACCCAATTTTTTGGATAAATTCTGGCTATGGTACTCTAGGCCAACACCATCGGGTCTGTTGGAGGCCCCCCAGGAGCCCTGGGAGATGGGCAATTGGGGGTTCCCCTGCTGCTGACACTCTGCCTGCTCTCCCTGCCTTCCAGGCTGCTGCTCTGCTTCATGAGCTGTACCACACTGCTCTCCATGTGGCTCTCCAACACGTCCACCACCGCCATGGTGATGCCCATCGTGGAGGCCGTCCTGCAGGAGCTGGTCAATGCCGAGGAGGACCAGCTCATGGCCAGCAACTCCAACACCGAGGAGGCCGAGCCCACCAGTACAGTTTGCTGGAGTCCCTCTGCCCTTTGTCCCTCTGCCCTCCTCCTGTGATACCCAGCCCGGTGCCCTCACCTGCTGTTTCCCCTTCCCTCCCCTCCATCCCATACCAGTCCTCGCAGCTTGAAGCTTCCCTGAGACCCTCCCCGAACTGCCAAATCTTTATTCTTCCCCCACTGACAGCAGCTACCACTGTTCCCTTCTCCCCACACTCAAGGGTCAGGACAAGCCACGAGTCCCAACTTTGGGGGTGGGGGCCTTACTGCACCAGGCCCCAGCAGAAGACTTTATGCCCTATTTCCCCACTCAGCCCTGAGCCCCTGAGCCCTGCCTGTGGGGGCACGTCCAGCCTCCTCATCTCATTTCCTGCTTTCCTTTGCTACTGTAGGTCTTGGTGTAAACAATAGCCAGCCTTCTCTGGAACTCATCTTTGTCAATGAAGAGTGAGTATGACTGCCCTCCTCCCAGGCACAGCCTCTCCAGGTCCGTTCTGGGGTCAGGAACGCTGGGCCCTGAGCCCGTACACAGCTCTTTCAGACGAACGGGCCACGCTCACTTCTTGCCAGGCCACCACCTCCTCTTGCCCTGATTTCCTCCCCACACCTGGGAGCACCCTGCCAAGATCTTGAAGGCAACTTCCTTAACCACAGGGTATTGCAGTGATCGGGGGAGAGAGAAAAAGACGACACTAAATCTGGGGTATATTGATGGTCTATATAACTACCAAGTTGAATTCCTCTACCTTGACGTTCCTCTTAGGAGAATAATATGTTTAATCTATCAATGGGAAAATATTCACACAATAGATGTCACCAGACATTCTTAGAGAATCACAAAAATGTATAGATACGGTCTCACTGGATTGGGTCTTGTTAGATATGGCAGAGAAAAACTAGGTAGAAGGTAGGGTACTAGAGGACAGTGGTGAGAGCTGTCAAACTGTGGTCCTCAAGGTATTCTGTGATGAATATCACACTTTAAAAGCTGGATTTGTACTAGAGCTCAGGCTTGCGATTTGCTCTTTTCATAAAAAATGGAGAACTCACACTGAGTGAAACCAGCATATGGAATGGGGTAGACTCCCCAACAGAGCACATTGGGTTCTCCCCACCCCGAGGCTTGACGATATCTCAGGCAAAACCCAGAGCTCCTCTGGTTCCCATCAGATAGGAGAACGACCTGGTTTTCAGATGTTCAGCAGTCTAGTCCAGACTCATCTGAAAACTTCCCCGTCATCCAGCGCCTCTCCCATCTCCTCTCATGCTCACACCGCCCTCTTCAGCCCAGGTCTGCAGAATCAGGGGTAAAACCAAGTGGGGGAGGGAGTTAACTCTCTCTCTCCTCCCCCAATTCATTCTGCTCTCTGACTTCTCCAGGGTGCAGGAAAGAAAAGGGGTGCGAAGGTCTGGGCTGGAGGCGTCCTAAGAGTGTCCCCTAGGGCTACCTCTGCATAGCCCTGGGCCTGACAGCGGTGAGGTGCTCTCAGACAACCACTCATGCTCCCTTGGTTCTGAGTTCTGGTGGCTCATTCCCCACAGCCCTTTGTTCTGGGGTGGCCTCTGCCTTTTCTGGATGGTTCCAGCCCAGCAACCTTCCATGTGTGCCCACCCCTGAAAAACAGTTGAGCCCTGAAAGCATGGGCTGGGGTCCTTCTCCTCACTCTGGCCTCTCAGGCAGCGCCCCCTTTGTTCTTTTCTAGACAAAAATATGTCCCCAAGCTCCAAAGCAAAGGCTCGAGTTGTCCCGAGAACTCTGGTGTGAGGATGCTTCTCTCAGAGCTCTAGTCTGCGGGTCCCTTGCCTGCCCTTACCCAATTTGGGAAGGAAGGAGAGGAAACCTCACCTCACTCCTGGCAGGCTAACGATTCTCTCCAAAGAACACTTCCCTCTGAACCCTATCAACTCCTTATCCTTCCCCAGAATAGTCTAGGATGAGTGATGACCACAGGACCCCAAGCCCTGCACGTGGGTTCAGCACCTCTCACTGTCTTCACAGTGGGTGAGGTCACAGCATCCACTGTTCTCAGAACTAAGACAACCAGAAACCTCCATTTAGTGCTCGTGTACGTCAGTAATGCTGATAGTTTGGTTCTCACCTTCCTCTCAACTCAAGGCAAAGGTTGGGGACCAACAGGTTGTGCAGTTGACCAACCACCGCTGAGGAGCAGGTGCCATCAGACTCCCCATCTCTTTGCTCTCATGTGCCTTTCACCATGAGGTGCGGGCCCTCCCTCTTTCCGACACCTCAGATAAGCACTCACAGGCTTCTCTTTCTTGATAGTGACCTCCAGTCAGGCAGAGACAGGCTCCTGCCCTGCACGCCTCTTAGCACCTGCTGCCCTCAGGGAGTTAGAGACCTCTGTCTGCCTAGTTTCCTACACTGTAAATGCAGGTAGCAACACGAGGACTAACAAAGTCCGCACCTGAGTACTCAGCAGCACCCGGCACGCCATGTTAGCTATTATTAGGAGTGTCCGTCTCACGTCTAAGAACGGACAGCATCTCTGGAAGGTGAGGAAGACTGAGGTGAGATGAGGCCTCCCCGAAGAGGTGGCGATGAGAGTCGGAGACCTGAGCATGAGTGGGAGCAAACTAGATGAAGGGAGATCTGTGTGTGGGAAGAGTTCCCCTCACAGGAAGGCTGGTCCATGCTGATCTCCCCCCTGCCTTCGCTTTGTTCCAGCACCTCGACTACAGACTTCACTTCTCTGATGCAGAACAAGGTACGGCCTTGGGTTTTTCTGTGCTTTGCGATACTTGAAAGTCCCTCGAGATAACTCAGGGTCAGAGATGCCTGACAGCTTGTCCTAGAGCCCCATGGCCTCCAGCATGTGAGAACAGAGGGGTGCTCCCCGAGCCTGGCTCCGAGCCCCAGCCCTGAGTGCTGGGCATGGCCACATACAGCACAGTTAGCCTTGTTTCATGGAAACCCAACAGTCAGCCACCCAGGTTTTCAAGAGCCAACGATTCATCTTTCGGATTTCTTTCAGGGGGGATTCCATTTACAAAACTCTTATTACAAATGGCCTCCTCCCCTCCCCCAAAGCCGGTTTTACATCTCTTCTCACATCAGTTCCAACTGAGGGACCTTGATCCATGCAAACTGTGGGCTCTGTTGTGGTACAATGTTTTTCATTTTGTGTTAAAGAAACATGAAGGATTCTTCATTAGCTTATGAAGTTCCAAAAAGCCAAGCCCTCCTATAAGGACAGAGCCATATTCTGCCAAATTTCAAAAGCCTCTTCAAATGGGGCTTGACACCAGGCTGGACGGAACCTGGGAGGGAGGCAGGCACAGTTGGGTGGCTTTCACTGCGTGCTCTCCCTGGACGCTGGTATCCAGTCTCCATGGTACCGAAGCGGGGGTGCCCTGGGATGCTAAATGGTACTTCTCGAGGCCCACCACATCCCCCTCCTGACAGTGTCATGGTCTCTGTCCCAACAGAACCTGAACGGTGCGCCCACGATCACCAACCCCGTGAAAACAGCAAACCACCAAGACAAGCAGCACCCTTCCCAGGTAATTAAATTGCACCTCCTGGCCCTGTCTGCCTTATGAAATGCCTTGAGCTCCCCAGGGGGCACTGGTCTTTAAGTTGTGAGGGCGTCAAGCTAGGGAGCTGTCCCCAGACCATCTTCCTCCACATCCCTGTCTGGCCTGCGTGTGCCATGGAGATAAAACATCTAACTCACTGCTGACTGGACAGGTCACTGTACTGTCTGAGCCCCAGCTTCTTTAAGTATAAAAGCTGAGGCCTGATCCGGATCAGAAGGTGTCCAAACTATTCCTCCAAGGTGCTTCAGGGACACTGCAAATATCTGAACATCTGGAGATTTTAAGGCAACTGTTTTTCTGTGAGAATGGGATTTTTCGGATACTATACCACTAAACTAAATACAGAAGTAAAATAGATGTTGAAGTTGTATAAAACCACAACTGCCACTTCTAATCTTTAATTCAAATGTGTGTTTATCAACATGATTACAATTATCATCCACCATCCATCATCATAAATAACTGCCACCATTTATTAAACACTTCTTATGCTAAGCATTTTCTCTGTTGTCTTGGCTCAATGGGGTAGGAATTTTGAATACCCCGCCTCCCTGTTTCAAATGAAGCAGAGAGATGAAATCATGTACCCAAGTCCAAGTCTCCCTGACCACATGTGTATACACTTGGTTATAAAACAGACATATGCCAATTAAATGCCACGTTTACATTTTATATATTGGAGGTCCATCTAAAATTTCATTAGAAGAAAGGATCGTGGCAAACCACTGGACTGGAGAATCTCTGAGGTCTCTTCCAGCTCTGACAATCAGTGAATCTTTCAGGAAGGTTTGGAAAAATCCAGAAGTACCTGGGCCCTCTTAGGAAGATAGGGAAGTAGTTAAGAGCTTTGAGAAATGTGGCACCGTGGCCTCTTCCTCATGATTGACCTATGAGCTGGCCTGACATTTGCACCAGGCTGTTCCTAATCTCAGGAAGACTCATGAGGGATGGCCAGGCCTGGAGGGGGATGGCGGCACTTGCTTCTATAGTTCACACTTGAGACCAGAGGTCAGCGACCTGTGACCCTGAACAGCCATCATCTGGACCAGCAGGGCCTGAGAGGACCATGGCAAGACTAAGGCTTATATGCAAGGAGGAGGGGGAAAGTGTGGAGTAAAAACCAGCAGGCACAAAGGAGAAATGAGTGAGGAAGGAAAGGAGGAGAGAGTCACACACTATGACCCTCTGCCCAATGAGAGCTGGATTCCTTCTGTAATCCAAGGCTTATTGTTTAGTCGTCTCCCAATCAGGGATGTCATTCTAACTCCTCACAGATCAACCTTCTTCCATTTGCTATTCAGACACTAAGTGGAGAGCAACCAGTTTTATTGGCGTTCAAGTAACAGATAGGACATATTAATAATAACATTAACAACAACAAAAATAATAATGGCTTATCATCCATTAAGTGCCAGGGAGTGTTCTAAGTGCTTTGTATATATTACTTCATCTATTCTTCACAACGATCTAGCAGAGAAAATAGGATTTTTCCCATTTTATAGAAGAAAGTGCAATTCGGAGGGACCGCTGAGTTGGAAAATGGTAGAACTGACATTGGGATGTGTCGCTCTGACTCCCAAGTTCGAGCCCTATCCACTGCACCACGGTGCCCTGTTTTTCATGCTTTATGTGCCAGACAGCCGAGCTGGGTTGGAGATTCACTGATTTTCCTTTGGTAGGAAAAGCCACTAGTCCCGGCGTCCGGCCCCAGGAACCAGGAACTGAACAGAAAGTACAAGTCCCACCACGACCAAATGATCTGCAAGTGCCTGTCTCTGAGCATATCTTACGCTGCTACCATCGGGGGCCTGACCACCATCATTGGCACCTCCACCAGCCTCATTTTCTTGGAACACTTCAACAAGTAAGTACTTCACTTAGTCAACGAATATCTACTAACCACCCATGTGTCAGGAATGTGACGAGGTGCTAAGGATACAGCAGAAAATGGGACTAGAACAGTTTCTGTAGCAAGAGGGAAAGAGATGACCAAGTCATTACAGCTGAATGTGACTGGAGAAGGGCAGGGTTGAGCCCCGCTGGGGGAGGTCACCCAGTCCCAGTGCCTCCCCGAAGAGGCGACGACAAAAAGCAGAGACCTGAAGCAGGAGTTGGAGTGGACTAGATGAAGGGAGATTTTCCAGCCAAAGCAAACAGTAGGAGGGCTCAGAGCAAGAGAGCAGAGCACGTAAAAGAGAATGAAAGAGGGCAAAGGAGGCCGGGAAGGTGGGCAGGCAGGCCACAGAGGACCTCGCCAGGCCCTCTAAGGAGCTGGGACTCCATTCGAAAGGCCATGAGAACCTTGAAGAATTTTAGGCTTGGAGTGAGGTGATGAGGTTTATAGTTTAAAAGCTCATTTTGGATTTTTTGTTTTAAAAAGAAGAGTGGATTGGAAATGAGAAAGGCAGCAGGAAGACATTTGGAACGCAGCTGCAGATGCCCAGGAGAGCTGATGGTGGCCTGGTTGACAGTGCAGCAGGGAGGACAAGGTTTGGGAGGTATTCAGAGGTAGGCCTGACAGGCCTTGGTAGGATTAGAAAGAGCCTGAGAGGGAAAGGCCAGGTCTAATTGTCAGGCTCGTGGCTTCAGCAGCTGGGGGAACAGAGTCGCCCTCGACCTAAATGAGGGGAGAGAGGAGGAAATGTTGATATAGAAATGGAGATGTCCGGTTAGGAGGCACAGCTCTGAATCTCGGGAGAAATTTTGAGGCTCACGGATAGATTTGGTTCGATTTTGGCACAGACTTGCTGTGGCCTACGCAACTGTCTCCATGGTGTGCAACCTGTGAAGTCCCAGGGCCACCATTCTCAGAAGGGCCCCACGCTGGGCTTCATGCTCTGTTGTCATCATCTGAAAATCCTTAATAGTAATTGAATGAGGGGCCCCACATTTGCAGTTTGTACCGAGCCCCACAAATTAGATAGCAGTCGGTCCTGGTGGTGCACATGTGGAAATTGAAGCCATAAGAGTGAAGGGGATTTCTCAGGAAGAACACACAGAATAAGAAGAGCGGGGGCATAAATATTAAGCTCAAGCGTTCAAAGGAGACTACGAAAGGGAGAACAAAACAGTATCACACAGGAAAGAGGAAAATCTGGTGTCATTCTACCCAAAGGAAGATGTTTCAAGGAGGAAGGAATGATCAAGCAAAATAAGGACAGAACTGTACCCACCTGATTTGGGGGCATGGAGGCTACTGGCGACCGAGGCAGGAGCAATTTGGTCAAGAGATTGGAAAAGAAGCCCAGTTTCAGTGAGGTGAAGAGTAAGAGGAGGTGAGGAGATGGGGCGTCAGCTGTGAAGAGAGGAGAGCAATGGCATAATAAAGGAAGAGTGAAGTAGGGCCAAGAAGGGGTTTTTAAGATGGGAGACTTTGAAGTGCTGACAGGAAGATCCAGATGAGAGGAAAACTAAAGGGTTGGGAGTGACGGGGTAAACAGAGTGATGTCACTAGCAAAACAAGAAGGGATGGGATCCAGAGCAGACAAGAGGAGAAACACATCTTTTAAATATATATATATATATATATATATATATATATATATATATATATATTTTTTTTTTATTGATTCAGAGAGGAAGGGAGAGGAAGAGAGAGATAGAAACATCAACGATGAGAGGGAATCATTGATTGGCTGCCTCCTGCACGTTGGACCGAGCCCACAACCCAGGCATGTGCCCTTGACCCGTAATTGAACCTGGGACCCTTGGGTCCGCAGGCTGACGCTCTATCCACTGAGCCAAATGAGCTAGGGTGAAACACATCTTTCATTTTAGCAGAAACAGGAAGAAAATGAGGAAGAAAAGGGGAGGGATGGAGGGAGTAGGGAGGAGAAAGGACCAATGAAAGTTTAAGACCTAATCCCCCGGATCTGAGCTTCATGAACCCCTCACACCATATTACTCTGTCCAGGCTCTGAGTTTTTGCTCTTTAATTTCTGGTTCACTTTGTGGTTGGGGCAATTAATATTCCCTTAGTCTACTTCTTGAGTGGCAAGTGGTACATTTCGTCATAACTGTGGCTTACCTGGGCAATAGGGATTCTGTGAAAGGAAGGTGGATTCCCTGGTCTGAAAGTGCCACTGCATTCTCTTTGCATTGGTGAACAGACCACCACCAGAGTTCATTTTGGCTGTTTCAAAAACCTACGAATTAGTTGTTTTATTATCCATGAAAGTCTACTTAAAATACTGTAAAAGTCCTTTCCTGCCCTATCTGGGTGGTTCTGTTAGTTGGAGTGTTGTCCTGTAGACCAAAAAGGTTGAGGGTTCGATTCCTGGTCAGGGAACATGCCTAGGATGCATGTTCAATCCCCAGCCAGGGCGTATATGGGAGGCAACCAATCTATGTTTCTCTCTCTCCCTTCCTCTCTCTCTAAAATCAAACATATCCTTGGCGAGAGTTTAAAAAAAAAAAAAAAAAAAAGTCCATTCTTTTTTCTGGGCACAGGGGCAGGGCCTCGGCTTCTCTATAGAGAGGAGAGATAATGCAACAGACTTGTGCCATTAGCCCAGGGCAGTGAGTCACTGAATGATTTATGTCCTCAGGTATCGTTCTAGATCCAAAAGCCCTCTTCCCAAAGCCACTATCAGTGACCCACTGTGGCCTGTAGGGAGGGCACAAGCTGTCATAACTTCATCAAGAGTCACACAGATATTAGTAAAGGTAGGTCCATGACCAGGCCACAGTGCAAAAGAGTAGATGTCCCTGTGATGACAGAGGAGCTTAAACACGCTTACATCCTGTGCTTCTATTGCACTCTCTGTGGGGAGCCTGCTCTTGGACCTTCTCTTTTCCATGCAGGGCCCAGCATGAAAACAGGGGCACAGTCTTCTCCCTCCTTAGAGGAGCTCTATGCCCAGCCCTAGCAAGAAGGCCCAAGGGTATAGAAACACAGGCATTGCTAGGCTAAAGTCATGGCTCACATGTGGTCCATCCTGGTTTCCCAGGAAACACCATCTGGGCTGGGGGCCTCAGCTCTGCCCCATGATGAATGAGGAGTCCTGAGCCACCTCCCTAGTATCCTAAGACAGCAGCAGATAAAGGATTGATGAAGGATTTGGAGATTCCAAGTCTTGGTTCTCCATTGTGCACAGTTAACACCTGGAACCTCCATGAGGCTCCGGAGTCCAAAGTTCTCCAGGATTGATGCTCTGTATCCCACAATCAAAACTCCAAAAGTATACCGGACTGCCCTCTCCATTCTCTGTCTTGAAAACCAGATGAGGAAATTTATCGGAATCTTTATGTAAATTAAGAGCAAACAACTCCTGAGTGATTCTCCTGAGTGCAAAGTATATACACTTCAGTGATACCATTTTAGCTGCTTACTTCATAATTCCTGGCTGGGCTCTAAACATTTGCAAGTGCCCAATACGTGAGGTCATGTTTTACCATATTGTTATCATTATCTCTGCTGTCTATCTTCTTATGGAGCACTTAGCTTATTACCCCAAAATGCCACAAGCAAATCCACGGTTTCTAATCGCTGACCTGGTTCTTTCCCCTCCAGCCAGTATCCAGCCGCAGAGGTGGTCAACTTTGGCACCTGGTTCCTCTTCAGCTTCCCCATCTCCCTCATCATGCTGGTGGTCAGCTGGTTCTGGATGCACTGGCTCTTCCTGGGCTGCAAGTGAGTCTCAGGGCCCTGCCAGCGAGGCAGAGGCCCTCCTATTCACCCAAGGTCACAGCACAGCCCTGGAGGGCCATCAAGAGGGAGATGCTGAGGAACCACAGAGGATGCCCCTAGGAGAACACAGTGGACCGGACAGCAAGTCGGGCATTGTCTGTCCTAGATGAGCCCTGCACTTCACTATGAGCTCTACAACAACGTGTTCTTAATTACAACTAACTGGTTAGGGGAAATGTCATTTTAAAGAAAGTCTGAATTGAAGAGTGTTTCATGTCATTTCTTTGCTCTCAAAGCATATAGAATAATTTCAACTAACTTCTAAAGAAATAGGATAACAAGTAGAAGTTGCCTTAGGCTTAATTTTGTAGACACAAGTGATTTATACTTATGGAATATGCTCGTTTCCCTCAAAATAACAAATGGGGCATTCCTCTTGCAATGTTATTGCTAACATTAACCTGCTCAGCAAGCCTTCTCTTCACAACCAGTGGTCTGCTCCAAATGTGACCCGCTTCACGCACATAAAGAGAAGATATATGGAGTTTTGCTATTAGCCCATGGAATCCAATGCTCCCATTGGTCAGGGAATGTTCTCTGAGCTGACTTATTTATTTTCTTACTCAGAGACTGCTGTCAAATCAATGATAACTGTATACTTCTATACCTCCAGCATTGCAAATAGAAAACCAACATTCACTTTCACCCCAGACAAGTCTTGTCTCTAGACAGATAAACACACACACATATCTGTGTGTGACACAAGTCTATAAACATCTACACACAAATGCCCCATCACATTCTTAATTATGCAAAAGACAAGTATGTAGAAGCAACCTGCATGAGTCTGGAAGACGTAACTTCACATCGATTAAATACTAGATGCATGACCTAAAGGCGAGGGAAGAAGGCTAGGGAGAGGCTGTGTAACTTGGCAAATGAAAATTATGACAGGTGGGTTGGAGGGGCAGGGCATGCGAGTGGAGAGAAGGGTGATCAGAGCAAGCCAGTCATTTAGTATTTGCTGAATACTTGATCTCCTGTGGGCAGAAGTGTTTCCTTTATTCTTCTGCTCATTCTCCCTTCTCAGTTTTAAAGAGACCTGCTCTCTGAGCAAGAAGAGTAAGACCAAAAGGGAAGAGCTATCAGAGAAGAGGATCCGAGAGGAATATGAAAAGCTGGGAGCCATTAGGTAAGAATCGGCCATTCACCTTCTCTCTTCCGGGAGAGAAAGCATGGCTGGGGAGGCCAGCACAGAAGCAGCCTTGCTTCTGACACTCCTTTGAACTGGGGGAGGCCCCCTCAACATAAATCCAGGCATTAGAGATGCTACTTGCTGCCAGAGTCTCGCTGGCTCAGATTCCAGGTGGCCGCCCTTCCCCTTCACTATATCCCGAGTCTGACGTGTGGCCATGGTGAGGGGGTGGAGTGTCATAGGTGGGGCACCCGGAGGACAAAGAACAAGGCAAAGGACAGCCGCCCTCTTGGCTGAATTCTCTAAGGTCAGGAAGGACTCCCTGCGTGCCCAGACCACAGGTTCAGCGGGACTCCTGGGGAGCTGGGACTTTGTCCTGTATTCACAGAGCACCGGGCAGCATCAAATACAGACTCCAAGACAGAGTCTGAGAACTCACTCACCAACCCTCGGCCATTTCTTTTCTTTATTTTACACTTCAGCTGTTTTAGAGCCATTTCTATCACCTTTCCTACAGTGACCTTTTATGGCAACTAGCATTTATAATTTTGGGTAAAAGGACTCAGGTTTAAACTGTATTTTTTTGTTGTTGTTAATCCTCACCCCGGGGCGGGGGATCAAACCTGCAACCCAGGTATGCGCCCTTGACTGGAAATCAAACCCGTGACCCTTTGGTCTGTGGGCCAACACTCTAACCACTGAGCAACCAGCCAGGGCAAAGCTTTAAAAAAACTTTATTTCTAAAAGGAATACATGTCCCCTGGCCGGTGTGGCTCAATGGATTGAGCGTCATCCCGTGCACCAAGAGTTGTTGGTTCAATTCAGCCGTGGGCAAACTACGGCCCGTGGGCCGGATCCGGCCCGTTTGAAATGAATAAAACTATTGAAAAAAAAGACCGTACCCTTTTATATAATGATGTTTACTTTGAATTTATATTAGTTCACACAAACACTCCATCCATGCTTTTGTTCCAGCCCTCCGGTCCAGTTTAAGAATCCATTGTGGCCCTCGAGTCAAAAAGTTTGCCCACCCCTGGTTCAATTCCTGGTCAGGGCATATGCCTGAGTTTCGGACCCAATCCCCAGTAGGGGGCGTGTAGGAGGCAGCTGATCAATGTTTCTCTATGCTCGATGTTTCTATCTTCTCTCCCTCTCCTTTCCTCTAAAAAATCAATGATAAAAAAATCGTTTTAAAAAATATTTCATTAAAAAATTAAAGGAATACATGTTCATTGTAGAACACTTAGAAAATACAGGGAAATGTAAAGAAAAAGTTAACACTGACTTGTATTCCCAGCATCCCAAAGTTAACTGTTAACAACTGTTAACGTGATAGACTGTTACTTCCTTGCTTTTTTTGTGCAAAATTCTATGTATTTATGGTAAAATTCATTCCATACTGAAGTTTTATATTTAGCATTAGATGGTCATTATATCGCCCAATCATTCTGCTGTGGAAACTTCTTTATTAGATGCATCTCATTTTAAGTTATGTTAAAATGTATTCAAGGTCATGGAACATCACTGAGTGTTTCCTTTTTTTAATGTTTTTAAATAGGTAATGCTTTGATGTCCATTTCTGGTTATTTTCTTAGCTAAAAGGAATGACCGAATTTAAAGCTTCTGAGATATATTGGCTCAAAAAAGTTGTGGCAATTCCTGCTCTGACCAACAGTCTTCAGGCTAAGTTACCTTAGAAATGTGTGATGTGTTATCTTTGTCTCTCCACCTAAATATCGCTGGTAAACTCGGGTAACATTTCCTGGGCTCATCACCCCAGGGTGCAGAGTGGCTGAGCAGTAACTGTGCTTCGCGCTTCCTGTGTGGAGCCCTGAACACAGAAGCATCGCAAAGCAAGTGGCAGGGCTCACAGGAACTCCAGTCACTGTTGCATTTCACAGCTACCCTGAAATGGTGACTGGATTCTTCTTCATCCTGATGACCGTGCTGTGGTTCACCCGGGAGCCCGGCTTCGTTCCTGGCTGGGATTCTTTCTTTGAAAAGTAAGTGAAACAGTCCCCTCCTTAAGAATGACCCTCACATAACTCTTCAGGCAGTTTCCTCTGCCCCCTCTCCCCTGGCTCTCAGGGACAGACACAGACGTGAAGCCAGGAAGGCGCTTTGTCCCAGTGAAAGTCCCTTCCAGGGCAGCTGCAGCGAGCAGTGAGGAGGAAGAAGGGATGTGATCTGAGTCACGTATCCAGCTGTGTGAACTTGGCCTTGTTACGCAAGCTCTTAAGACCTCAGCTGTCTCATAGGTTTTTCTGAGAGCTAAAGGAAAATGTCCATACAGTAAAATACTTTAAAGACAATGGCCAGGGAGTGGCTGAGGCCTGTGGAGGGAAAGGCAGACAGAGGCTCCTGTCTCAGCCCTGCGTCTTCCCCTGAGGGCCAGGGCCACAGGCCTCAAACTCCCCCAACACAGGACCTTACTCGAGAAAAGACACACAAGGAAAGGTGAGCCTTGCAGGAAAGAGGACCCATCCTCATCTATTCTCCTTCATCCAAGCAATTCCTTATCACTCTTGGGACTCGCCCCAACAGCGGGCTCAAAAATTCTAAGTCATCTACCCTCGCCAGGCCCTGCGCCTCCAGGTACTAACCATTGCCATTAAACCCACTGCTGCACAGTCAGCACCCTGGCAAGAAGGAAGGGTACTGTCCCTGTAGACTTTCCTTCAAAGAGGCTTTGGGTTCAGAGAGGCTGTCCTGAGACCTGGTGCAGCCCCAGGGGCTCCTGAGCCTCCCCTCCAGCTTGCTTGTCTCTTTGCCAGGAAAGGCTACCGCACTGATGCCACGGTCTCCATCTTCCTCGGCTTCCTCCTCTTCCTGATTCCAGCGAAGAAGCCTTGCTTTGGGAAAAAGAAGGATGGTGAGAGTCCCAGGGAAGACGTTGGGGCTGGCTCTAGTCAAATAATACCCAAGTCAGAATTTTCTGAAGGAGCTTGACCCAAGCCCTCTGATTCTGCCCAAATATAGCAGAGCAGCCTCCCAAACCATCCGATTCCTCAGTTCAGCCCCTTTCTCCACAAATCACACCCATCGTGGTTCATCGGGCTCTACCTCCCTGTCTACCTGTGATCCAGGGGAGGACGGGGAGCCCTCGCTGAGGATGGAGCCCATCATCACGTGGAAGGACTTCCAGAAGACCATGCCCTGGGAGATTGTCATCCTGGTGGGAGGAGGCTATGCTCTCGCTTCTGGCAGCAAGGTAGCTCTTCAGTTCTGTTCTTCTTGGGCCAGATTTTTTTCCACCTATTTTACCAACTGAATCAATACGGTTTGGGGCAGGAAGATTCAAAGGAGCTGAGGGAGAGGTGAATGTCCACCCAAGTCACTGGCAAGGGACGCAGTACAGCCTGGAACTGATATCCTGTCCTCGCTGAGCTTCTAAGCTAGCGCTCCTGGGACCAGTGTTACAGATCAACTGGGCCAGGGAGTCATGGCACACAGCATTCACACCTCATTGATGGGCCCACACTGTCACAAGCAAAAGGTGTACTGGATTCTGTAGCCATCACCTTCTGCAGATTTGACAGAGGTGACAGATGTCTGTAAGGACCCAGAGATGCCCCCAGTGACACCCCTCAGATTGTCCCTCAGTCAGTCCATATGCATATACTGAGCCCCTTTGGAGAATTGATGCTAAAGCTGATGTAAATGCCCCAACTTCCTCATCAAGAGGACTTGGGATGAGATCTTTTAAAGGGGGCTGGTGAGAAAGAAATGTATTTCCTAAAGTGTTGGCCCTTCCTAAAATAGAAAACAACCCTAAGAATGAATCAGGCTAAGGGTCACACCTTTTCTCCCTCCAGCCTCTAACCCATCCTAAACTTGGCTCACGTATCAAGGCCCATTCACTGTAGGCCACTGCTCTCTGCATCATCAATGTCACAGTCCTACAATCGGAAGGAACCCTGGAGGACACTGAGCCCCATCTCCCACCCAGTGTGAGGTTTCCTTCCATGACACCCCTGGCTTGAACATCTCCGGTGACAGGGAAAGTCCTTGAGTAGGGAACAAAGAATAGTTATTCTCTACTTTCAGCTCAGGTTTTCTGTATGCCTTCCGCTGACGGTTCTGCCTCTGCTCTCTGGAAACCTCTCCTAGGTGATAATTATTAAATTAATGTCAGCTACTAATCCCCCTAGATTTTTTTTTTCCAACTAAAACTCCTTAGTCCCTTTCACTATTCCCACAGAAGTACGGACCCCTACCATGCTGGTTCTCTTCTTGGGACTCATTAGTTTGCACTTGGCCTTATTCAAACATGCTCCAGAGGTGGCAAGAATAACTCAGTTATATTACCCAAGCCCCATCTCTCACGGCTGATCCAAGCACCATCCTGTATTTGTATGGAAGCTTTTACAAGGCTTCACTGGCTCTCATGTCAACATGTATATTGGAATTGCAGTAAACTAAAACTCTCCATTCTTTTAATTATTAGCCCCTATTAAGCCTTAAGTCCTCCAACCAACGCTGCATATATGCTGTTGATATTTCTAATTCCAAGTTCAGATGTCATACTTACCTTTAAAGAATTTCAGTTGTTAGTTTTGGCCTCTGAGCCCCGCCTGGCCAGCTCTTTTTCTTTTTAACCAAAATTATGTGTGTATAACAACAGAGAGTAGATATTTCTGTAAACCCTGACTCTACGAGTTTAATAATATCATTCAGGCATAATGTATGTGATTCCTAGCGAGTATGAAATACTTTGTCTTGACATCAGTGAGGAAGATACAGTGTAAAATATTTTCATACCGAGGATTTCAACAAGACTTCTTTGTTGTGTTTTTTTCTAACTTTGCAGACTAATTTATCTCAAATTATAGTGTAAAGTTCTGGGGAAAAATAACTGCCATTAAATTATTTCCCTGTACTTACAGTGTTATTTGGATAACGTGAAAAGTAAAACTATTTCTTTACAAAAATGTACGATTTCCACTCAGCTAACTGCTCTCCCTCCTATCTTTGCCCAGCGATCAGGGCTAAATGTGTTATAAGAGATAACAATTACAGAGCTCCTGTGGGCCTCAAGGCTCTGTATCAACATGAAATGATTAGTCCCCACATGTTGGATTTGCAATACTCGGTTGAGCGGAAAAATAAAGGAAAGTGCTCCAAGGTAAAAAATGGCTACAAAAGAGAGAATTCTGAAGGTTCTAGTCATCAGGTGTCTATGAGCTTGCCATGAGGTGGCCAGAGTGCTGTGGAGATCAAATGAGCTTTCGTTGAACTTGGAGAAGAGGAGGCAAAGTCGCCTGCTGACAACAAAGAGAGGCTTTTAACTGTAAAATGTGAATAGGCCCACAGCTCGGGGAATCACAGAACGTCTCACCTTGCTTTCTGCCCTACTCCTCATTGCTTTATTGCATTTGCAGTCTCCAGGGTAAATAGGAAAAATCAGAGCATAGCAACCACAGAAGAGAGAAGAGGGAGGGAGAACGGGAGATTGCACATGGCAACCTGCGGTTTTTAGTACAAAAACTAGATAATGCTCTTCATTTTGGGAGAGAAGCGGGAGAGGCCTCACCACTGCCAAACAGCTGTCATCCCAAAGAATTATTCCAAATGGGAAATGCATTTCCTGGAGTGGATATGTATAAATGTTGCTAATGGAAAAGGTTCAAGAGTGGCAATATGCTTTCATGTCTGTCATCAAAAAGGCACTGGCATATGGTAGATCCTGATGTCAGCCTTCACGGGATTTGAACCCACAACAGGTTGTGCTGAATGCCTGTGCTTTCAGGCCAGTGAGGTGGCGCCTTCCCCACTAAATGGAGATGGACTTGTAATCCCCTCTTCTTCATCACTCATGTAAAACGTCTAATGCTGAGCTCTGCCCACTCACCCTCAAAACACAGGGAAGGTTACTATCTAAAGATGCCTAGTTTTTCCCCTTGCTCAGGTGATAAGAGAAATCTTTTAAAAGTAGAAGGACTTGAGTGAGAGTGTCAGAGGCAGGAGAAAGAGAAATGAGATTGAAGTTGAGGAGCCGATTGCCCCAAAGATCTTCAACCCCTGCCAAGTCACCTGGCAAAGTCCTAAGGATTATGGCAATTAGGGTGGGTGGCTCTCCATTCCCGTGACAGCAACTACCAGGAAACCCTAAGACTAAATGTTGTACAATCATAAAAAAAGGATTTTCTGAGCTACAAAAATGTTCTAATCGTAAAATTCAGGAATGCAGCCAGATCCAGTCTGCCTGAAAAATAGGAAGTTAGGTATCTCCTGTGGTCCCTCCAGACCCCACCATCCCTGACCTTCTGGAGTCCAGGAGTTCCACTGGGAATGTGCTCTTCCTCCTTCTAACTGCATCTCTTGGCCTGCAGAGCTCTGGCCTCTCCACATGGATTGGGCACCAGATGTTGTCCCTGAGGAGCCTCCCACCGTGGGCCATCACCCTGCTGGCCTGCATCCTGGTGTCCATAGTCACAGAGTTTGTGAGCAACCCAGCCACCATCACCATCTTCCTGCCCATCCTGTGCAGCCTGGTGAGTGAGCAGAGCTCCCACATGTCTGCAGTGGCAGGCCTGGACAGGGAGCAGCTTCCATGCTGTCCTCTTGCCTCTGGGCCGTTTCACAGCCTTCAATCATTGGTGTTCAAACCACAGTTTGAAAAATTGTTTCAAATAGCAACTGTTAAGTAAACAGATAAATTAATAAGCTGCAGCGAAGGTTCTAGAAACCCTTTCCCAAAAGACTAGGATTTGTTTAAGGGCAGCCCTGTATGGAAATGAATCTTATAACCCCTAGGATTCCAATTTCCCACAATCATCATCAACCTTTCTTTCCTGAGATAAGACCTAACTGCAGGTGCAGAGGAGTAACTACAGAAAATGGAGACAAAATGCTCCCAGAAGTACACTCACTCGCAAGGACCAAGACCACAGCTCTACCATCACCTCCATCCAATTTCAGTGTCCGGAAGGTTCTGAGAATCGGGAGCAAGGCCAGCCTCATTCCACGACCTCAGAACACTTGGTTATTAATAATACAGGGAGGGAAGCAGCTGCCAGGTCTTAGCCTGGCTAAGCTACCCCAAAGGTAATGCAGCAGACACAATCTGAAATGAAGGCTCCTCCCTGCCCCCAACAAAACAATGTCCTCCTGTTCTTCCTAACCCCAAACTCTTTGCTCATTGTTCAGATGCCTCCCTCCACCTCTGTCTTCCAGCATCCCATTAGTGTGAGCATGGAAATATGCTTAGTTAAAACTTGGCAACACTGAGGGCTAGCCGACAGGTTCAAATCCATATAGAGCACGAAGTTTAACTAGAAAAAAGGCCCCCTGATTCTGTACCCAAGGGTGAGGAATCTCTACTTCAATCAAAGCAGCTTATTCATGAGATGTGTGTTTGAAGAAAGAATTTCTCAGCTAAAAAATAAAATTTAAAAACCACTTTCTTGGGCCAGCACCCTCCTAGGAGTAATTCAGAGCCCATGTTTCCATGGTGAGTGTGTAGCATGAGCAGGTTTGGCTTGGTCAGCCCTGCATACCATTGAGAGCAGTGATTTAACCAACCCTAGTACAAGGTGTCCAGCCAAGATTGGCCAGCACCAAGCCATCATTTAAAGCACAGAAATGCAAGTCAAATGTCACTGCTAATGCTTCTGTGAATTCTCTCTCCCTCTAGTCTGAAACGCTGCACATTAATCCCCTCTACACCCTGATCCCCGTCACCATGTGCATCTCCTTCGCAGTGATGCTGCCTGTGGGCAATCCCCCCAATGCCATCGTCTTCAGCTACGGGCACTGCCAGATCAAAGACATGGTGAGTCACGGGTGCCTCTTCCTGCCAGGCCCAGCTGCCAGGACAGGAATGACTGGCTCCACAGCTTCTCCTGAAGTTTATTATTTTGTAGCAGTTGTCCTTGGACTGTTAACACTTAATCTAGTGTGATAGAGAGAATGGTACTGGTAAAAAGGTTTGGGGTTGGTCCATAAGCACCAAGAAGAGCTCTAATGTGCTCTAACCAACCCTTATCTGGGAGAAAGTGGGGATGTGGACAGAGAGCTGGGCCAGACACATGTCCCAGTTCTAGAAGGCATGAGCTTGCAGTCTTTGCTTCAGTTTCTTCATTGGACCAGTGGGATAGTCATTCAAACAGCTGGTTTATTCCTAGGAGTGAAGCCTGGGTAACTGTATGAACTGAAGGTAAAAGGTACTTTGAGAACAGGCTCCTTTTGTTGAACACTCCCCCAGGCAGGAAACTCCTGAAGCAACATCACCAAATGAAGCATCCACAGCTCACTTCTTAGTTTTCAGCTGGGCTTACAGAAGACAGCTGTGAGGGGACAACCTGCTGCTGATGTTAGTGTTGGGCACATCCACCTTCCACTCCTCACACTGGACTCACTACTGTGCTGCTCAGTATCCAGGGCTGATGGGGGCTGGGGCAGGATGAAAAAGATTAATATAGATGACTGGGGCCTGACTGTCTGAAATAGGATTTGTTTAGACCCTTGCTGAGGGTCTCAAAAATTCTCTTCACTAGAGTCCAAACTCATTCTCGGCAGCCCTGTAAGTATCACATGGAGGAAAGAAAGAGTGAGCTTCAAGCTGGTGGCAGATATATGTTCAAACTGCTCACCTAGGTCATCTGTGATACTTCAGGGAAGGGAGGCCATGGCTACCCCTCTCCCCATCTTACTGCACAACCCTCACTCTCATCCTGAGCTCTGCCCCAACTCTGTAACCCTGCACTCTCTGCTGTGTGCCCTCACCATTCATCATAGCCTGCTATCCTGGAATCAAAGGATCAGAGACAGTACTTTTCAAAAATACCAGAAGACAAGAAGTGAGCCAGTCTTGGGTTCTATTCCCCACTGGGGCACTGATTTGAAACTTCAATTTCCTTACTCGCTAAATGAGGAGGTTCAGACTAGATGCTCTATGTGGCCCCCTTCAGCTCTGGATCTTAATTTAGCTCCTTTAGAACCCGCCCCCCACTCACCTGCTAGGAAGCATGGGCAGTTCTCCACCCCAAAGGGCCTAGGGGACCAGAATGACTAATTCGTCCAGGGCTTGCCCCAGAAAGCAGAGAGGGGGCACATCCACTCATTTGCTTGGAACAATTTCCTAGCATTCATTTTTCCTTTGCAACTTTCCCAACTCAACGCCAGCTAGTGGGCTTGTTGTGGCTACACCCTGTGCGCTTGGTTACACCCTGGTAGAGTGCCAGCTAGCCTTACTGTACACTTTTCCATCTGGCCCTGGCTGTGCCATCCATCATGCCTCACATCCCCCTCACCTGGGAGTGTCAAGGCCGTGGCAGAAATGGAAGCGGTCAGAGTCACTGGGGTGACATTCCCTCAGAAGAAAGAAGCAAAGCTAGCATGTCTATGTCACCTTCCCATGGAAGGGCTGAGCAGAGGCAGCTGACCCGTTCCCCAGGGTATATCCAAGGTATACAACTTCAGTCACTTGAGAAAAATAAAAAAGGGGAACAGTGGCAAAGGCTCCATGGAACACAGCCCCTCCTACAAGTCCCCCACACCTGTTGGCACTTGAAAGGCTCTGAGAAGTTCCTGCCTTGCAGAGACCTGGGTACTTTCGTTTAACACATTTCCCTATCATGTGGCAGCAGGACCCCTTTAACTGTAACTCTTAATGTTCAAATCTCTGGTGTTGAGTACACACTTTCAGGCCTCCTCCTTGACTGTGAGAATGCTACCAAGTGGAGCAGATTCTAACAGGCCTCAGATTCTAACAGGCCTCTCCCAGTGGCCCCCTACTCCTATCCCCACCCCCACCCCGCCCTCTCTGCTTTCCTGTCCTTTTACAGTCCCATGCCACCTACAAGGCACTTGCAAGGCAACACCAGAGCACCCAGGCAAAGCCGGGAACAAAGCAGGGTTGAGCAAGTGGGCTGTGATCATGGCAGGGCAAGGCTCAGGCGGGGGCACAGATGGGGAGCACTCAGGGTTCTGTGCCACTGCCTACTCAGAGTGACCAGGGTATGCTGGTTTGTGTCCTATAGGTGAAAGCTGGCCTGGGGGTCAATGTCATTGGCCTGGTGATAGTGACGGTGGCTATCAACACATGGGGAATTAGCCTCTTCGACCTGGACACTTTTCCAGCCTGGGCTATGGCCAGTAACATCACTGATCGGACCTAACACAAGTGGGCACACAGCCCAACCAGAGGCGCTGCCAGCACTTAGCAGAATCTGACCAACAAACAGGCCAAGCAGAACGCCAGGAGCACAGCACCCCCACCAGAAGAGTCCGCCATCTTCCACCTCAAGTGCGGTTCAGGACTCGCACAACCAGAGCCCGAGAAAACCTACCCCTTTCTCACTTGTTTGTATCTAGTCTCTGTAATCGATCCTGCGGAAGACAGGAAGAGGCGAAAGCCTGCCCCAGCTGCCCCTCAGAGGCTAAGCCCCACACTGCCGAGCCTCACTAAGTTTGATGTTGTTCTTAATCCCTTATTAGGAGTTGAAGGAGAAATCCAAATCTCCTGCCTAAGCACAGCAAAACCAGCGGCATCTCTTTCGTAGGAAAATCTCACCTAGAACTTGAGACCTTACATCAGCTCCTTTTTCTTAAGAGTTTCTGTCCTAAGTTCTCTACAAAAAGGCAATTCTTAGTAAGCCCTCTTTGTGGCAGTCAGAACTCTTATCGCTGCTCTGATTCCATTTTAAGCATCTCTCTTCAACGGCTTCTCTTTACTTTGGCACCAAATTCCTATAAGGTAACTGTTCCCCTTTCCATAAAAGCTGGTGCTGTTCTCTGTCAACGGAAAAGGAAGCAGAGAAAGAAGACACACTGTGATTAGCATCTCTCTTCACTCATCACGAGCCATCAGTACCACTGTGTTGGTTAAGTGTTGGGAAGGAGGAAAATTTTCATACTTGTCTTATTAAGGAGGCCAAAACTGTAATTACGTCTACAGCACTATTAATGATATTTGACTGGCTTTCTTCTGGATGTAATTAGTTCATTTCTGAGAAGACAGGTCCAGAAAGGCCCAAACCCATTAGTCACTTTCTACAAGTAGATGAGCCCTTTGAGGGGAGTGATATCCTGTGTCTCTGAAAATCCCAGCTACTTATACTACCTAGTAAACTGAAACTGCTTAATAAATGTTCCCTTGAGAAAATCACTTCGAAATCAAAGCCTCCTTCTTCCTCCTTCAAACCAAGCCATTTTCTCCAGGACAGATGTCCTTGCTATCTGATTGGACATAGCTCCCAAACGCTCCATTTCCTGGCATTATGTATTTCTAATTTCCACCACCAGTTACTTGCTAAATACATCTTATGGGAAAGGCTCCCCCACAGTTATTGTTTTAATTGATTTTAAGTTCCAATTATCATCATGTGCCATTTTTCCGCAACAATAATTTATCAATGAAGGCACTACCTTGGTTTATCAAGTATCTGTGAATTGTCAAATTGCTTTCGTGCCATTCAACACTGTCACACTCTGACCACCGCATATTATTGACGAGGTTTACCAGGAATTTTATCACTTCTGCCTTGTCAATGAGGTTAGGCCAAATTATTTGGCTACTTAAAAAAGTGACTGACCTAATGAGCCCAAATAAAATACCAGTATAAGGTAACTACAGCTGGTTGGATGGAGCCAGCATCTCTACAGTTATTTTGCGTCTAATGTTCCAAAGAGTTGGTGTTACTCCTACTGTCAGGAGTATCATCAAATGGCTGACCCATTACAGAACTGAGAAAGTAAGACAAAGGTGCAGATAATCTAGAAGACTCTGGGATTATAAATAACTACAAAGAGAAAGAAAAGTTGACTTAGATTTACTGACCACTGTTCAACTTTTCAAGAACCTGATTAACTCCTACAGGGAAAAGCTGTGAAACTCTCCACTGCAATTTCTGCCAGATGCTCCAATGAACAGAGGCTCTCAACTAGCCAGTTTAGACAGAGCGTTTATTTCAGTCTGGTCTACTGACTATTCTACAGAACAGCACTGTTCTCTCCCCAAACCAGAGGTTCAGGCCAAACAAGATAGCTCATTACAGTGACAGGAAATGCTGAATATGACTAACAATTCCTTGTCATCTAAAACCACTCCACGTTGGACATTAACTAACAGATCTCCTTAGTCTTGTGTCTCTTGCAATTGTATTTAATTTGATTATCTTCTATCACAAAATATCGATGGAAAGCTGTAAATGATCATCTTCTACCAGCTTACTTAACACATGGCGAAACCGAGAAACAAGACACTGAGTATGGTTGCATCTTATTCTCAAGGCAATTACATATCAAATCTGTTTAGTCACAGTTGCCTTTGAAATTCCTTTAAGTCGCCCATGAATACAACCTTTTACATTACAACTACATGGCACAAACACTCATGTGCCCACTTTTTTAAAAAATTGATTTGAGAAAGAAAACACTGATTGGTTGCCTCCTGCACATGCCCCAAATGGGGATCGAACCCACCACCTTTTGGCACACAGCATGACACACCAACCAACTGAGCCAGCCCAGCCAGGGCTCATGTGCCATCATTTGATAAATAAAAAACAGCTAGTTTTCCCTCCAATATCAGACTAGACCCCGGTTTCTTCAGCTGCATACCAGATAAAGTAGTTGGCTTCCTATTTGGGGCCCATGTTTGAAAAAGTGTACCTAAACACTAGAATCCCAATACGGCAAGATGTCCAAACCACTAATACACAAAAGGGATGAAGACCACGGACGTTCACAGGTAGCTCATTCTGGGGCTGCCCTCACCAAATGAATGCTGAGCACAAGTGCCTGCACTATTTACATGGCCCCTTTCTCTTGTCCCAATCCTGTGCACTGTACGTGTCAGAGTGACACCCACACGGCACCTTTCCTCAGGCCTCACCAGAGGCAATGAGTCAAGCGGGCCCAGGACTTGGGGTTGGCAGTGCCCCACCCCAATGCACTTTCCACAAAACCTGTTTGTTCTTTTGTCTCCATGTGCCTTGAAAAACATGCCATCCATGAGGTCTTCAATATATGACTAAATATGTTGCACCCAGATTTAGGAGAGGTATACACTGAGCATTTGGACATCTAAATGTCACTAACTCCCCTATTAAGACCAGGCAACGTCTCAAAATATTTTCCCTTCACCGCCCTATTCCTTTCCACAAGTCCCTAATGGTTAGTAGGGAAAAAAGAACTCATTCATCTGCGTAAGGAATGGAAATGCTATGTGCAAAGTCCAAGATGGGAAGTTTAAGAAAAGCCTCATTTGCTCCAGTACAGTATACAGTGTTCCTTCGGGCGGAGTAACAGAAACAGCATTAAAATGTGGGAGGCCGCAGCAGAAAAACAAACACTGGCAGTGTCTATGGAGCTGCTTAGTGGAAATGAAAACATCATGCATGTACATATGCTCTATGAACCCATACACACAGACAACCAGAAAAACCACACTTTATAGTCACATAAATGAGTTAGAAAAAAGAAACCAAATTCTTTCTTTAAACCACAAGCAGCTAACTGCTTAATTGCATAAAATACCAAATCAGAAGAAAAGTCTATTAAGATATCAAGTAACTAAAATACATAAAATAACATAAACTATAGCCTCTTTTGATGATTTCAAATAAAGTGGTTTTGGTTTTTCTCTCCCTTTGCTTGTTTGGGAGGTTTACAGTTTAAGGATAAGCTTTTCAAGTTCGATCTATTTATTAGGTCCCCAACATCAATCCTGAAGTATTATTTTTCACATGTGAGTAACCTTCAGTAGTATTATGAGTAACCTTCCTTTTATGGTCCAGGGTGGCAATAAATTTTCTTAAATCACATCAACAGAAGTTCTCGAACATTTTTAAAGGGAAAAAAGGGCATGTGTTGCACTGATTCTTCCCATCCCTCTACTGGAGAACGTAACTTCCTGTGCCATGATCACAACCACTGCCACCCCATCCACAAATGCACCCTCAAGTCTGTGCTGGTCTGGACTCCTATGTCTCAGGGAAGATGATCTTGCCTGAGAACTCCGAGCCCCTTTCCACTGTGGCAGGAAATTAAAACAAGGAGAGGGTATGTGACCAGTGCCTGCTAAGTTGGCCTGTGTTCACTGTGCAGCAGCTGGATGGCTCTCAGCAGGAGAAATGATTCCATCAGGGGGTTAGCCCTGATTCCAGATGAGTTTTGTAACAAGGTATAGTATAGTGCAGCGATGGCGAACCTTTTGAGCTCGGCGTGTCAGCATTTTGAAAAACCCTAACTTAACTCTGGTGCCGTGTCACATATAGAAATTTTTTGATATTTGCAACCATAGTAAAACAAAGACTTATATTTTTGATATTTATTTTATATATTTAAATGCCATTTAACAAAGAAAAATCAACCAAAAAAATGAGTTCGTGTGTCATCTCTGACACGCATGTCATAGGTTCGCCATCACTGGTATAGAGAGACCTTCCCCCAACATCTAAGTGACCTCCCTTCCCAAAGAAACCGCTCTGGGAGACACACACAAATAACAATGCTATCATGACTGATAACAAGGGACTCCTAAGCTTGCAGCACTATGAATACCCTCAGGGATGGTAAACCTTTATTCTTAAGGCTTTAATTCATCCTGCCAACAATTTAGTCATTTAAGATAAAATCTTGGAAGCCAGGTGGTATGATCAAGGTGGATGCTATAGATTTTCATCAACAACCAAGAGCGTGACCATAGAATAATGACAAATTTTGCATGATTCATAAACTTGTTCCAAAAGTGACTGCGAAGAAACAAAAGTATTCTGAGCAAAAGCAGTATGTTTGGACTAAGGTCTGCTATTTATTGGGCAAATTTGCAAAGCACTGTGTATCACATACATTATTGCAATTGTTTCTCATGGAAGCCCTATGAGGTAGGTATTATGTCCAGATCTTACAGAGAATACAACAGTTTCAGACAAATAAGCTGTTTGCCCATGATCACACTGCAAGGGAGAAGCCAAACCATAATATGATCCTAATCTGTCTCATACACCAGGATGAACTGATGGATAAAACTTATCTCCATGTATGAGAGATGCATGTTCTCAAAGAGAAGCAGAATCACTTCATTTTATAATCACATGTAGTATCAGTGTCATCGCTGTCTGAAAAAAGGTGTCTCTAAGTAATCTTGCAGTTTACTGATTCTGCTATAATGTCCTCAGACGTGGCATTATCAGTGAAGCTGCCCAACAAGCCCTCTAAAGCAAAACAATGAAGTGGGACTTTACCTATATTTAGTGCAAATTACAGTTTTAGGACGTTAACTTATGGCTATACCCTGCATAAATACGTATGATAACATCAGGTTCCAAGTTATCACTGTAACAGCAAAAGATAGGAAACAACTATTCATCAATGATAGATTAAATAAATTATGGTATATTCATCCAATAGAATTTTATGCAGCCAAAAAAGGAAACAGATTCCTTATTCCTTACATACTGATATTAAATGGGAGGAAAAAAGGCCAGAGCAAAGCCTATGTATAGTTTATCATTTGTGTAAAAAGCCCATGCACACATGGTTAGGCACAGAATCTTATTCAATAGCATACAGTAAACTGCTAGCAGTGCCTGGCTCCAGGAAGAGGATCTAGGAGCTAGAGGTAGGAGAGGTCCTTCATTCTAAATCACTCTTGTATCTTGACTCACAGGAAAAGTGATGTAGTCAAACATTTTGTTTAATTTTTTCAAATGAACTAATTATACATTTGACAAATTACAATGATAATTTCTGAGTGCAGCAAAATAAGTTTTCTTGTGAGAATCACCATAAAGTTATAATGTTGATACATTTCTTTTAATTTGAAAAGGCATAAAATTTCCTTTATAGACAACTTATCATTTATCCATCATGTAATGTCAAATGCACCTATAATCCCTTAAAATAAGTATGATTCTTTTGAGGAAAAAGAACCAGATAAAATGCATCATTAAGGAAAAACATGCATACTGAACTATGAAGTCTACTGAGGACAAAGGCCATTATTTTTTAATTCCCCAATTCCTGATGGAGTTCTCAGAATATAGTTTCTCAGTTGATGAGTAGCAAATTGACTTATTGGTTAAATTAGCAACTATGGAGTTATATATGTCAGTTATACTGAGAACAGTATAAAATAAATTGATAATTCACCAGAAACTGGCTTCTAGACTTTAATTTTAGTGACCTTGAAGTAACATAATTTAGTACCAAATGTTTAAACACCCATTATAATTGCTAACCTGTGAAGTCAGCTTTATTTATATCTGATCAGCTATACAAAACTAATTGATTTTTCTTTTGAAAAAGGCAGTAAAAAATCCCAAAGAATAAGGGAGAGACTACTAATTAAAGGTCATGTTTACTAATCTAGCACCATAATCCAGTCTGAGGCCCTCCCAAGCTGCTAGGAGGAAGGGAAGAGGTGAGGATGTTGGGAAAGTAAGCACAGTTCTTAACTTGTGGCCCCATTTGTGCTTGAAGCAAAGGCTGAGACTGGACAAAAGACAGAAACTTTGGTTCAGGTGTAAAGGAGGCCCTGGAGAAGAGGAGAGTCAGGATTTTCTGGAGCCAGTGCTGGAGTTGGCCTCATGGATTAGGGGGTTTCTTCTTGGCATCCATGTCCTTTTTAATTTCTTCAAGTTTTTTAGCCAGGTTTGGCATCTTTAAAGAAAAAAGACATTATTATAATTTTGCATCTAACTAACCAATATGCTTTGACTTCTCTTCCTCCAAAGGTAAGTGGTTGTTGTACAAGTTTTTATTTTCCTCGGAAAGTGACCTGTTAAATAGTGGTGTCTTTAAACTCTGGACTGCAATAGAAGGATTTCAGAAGTTGTCAGGTAAAGTATGCTCCCTCCCTAGAAGCCAGACCCTGACTTTGACTTTTATAGACTCACTTAGCCCCTCAATCCAGAGCCAAGTAAAAGTTGTATATACAAAGAATAAATGTGATACAGTTGGATACAGCACCATATGACTTAAATGAAGGTTGACAGAGGGAATTCCCTTTGTCACACTAAAAGCTTCACTACAAAAGTTAGTATCATGTTTTATTTCCTTGTCTCTTTAAAACAATCATTACCTTTCCAGAATCCCCATTCATAGGCAGTTTTGCCACCTATTTTTCCACTTCTCTATCTATAAAGTGAGGCTAATACAATGCCCCATGTCACAAAACTCTGTCCTCCTTGAACGTGCTACATGATATAGACCAACCTCCAAAATTCTGTCATCTCTACTCCTGGGTATGGGGACTGAAAAGATTATCCTATTAATTTTTAAATTCTCACTGATCACGTGATATGCCGTACAACTGTTAAGAAGAATCTAACCTACTATTACTCCAGGCTAACAAACACAGCTCAGCATCACCATGAGACCATCTAAAGTGATGGGATTTTGCCCTCTTGTGGTGATATAAAGGACAGATAGGCTTCTGTGACTAGAAAATCTTTCTCCAAAATTCAAGACTTTTCCCTCAGATCTATGGACCCCATCTATGCTGGAAGGCTCACCTTGCTTCAACAAAGACAAGTCACTACAAGCCAGCTACATGGAATCATGGAGAAAGTGAATGGTCACTTACGTCATAATTTTGAGCCAGATACATTCCAACCAGGTTGCCAAAAGTGAATCCAACCTGAAAGAACAGAACAGGAAGAGTTACACTGGATACTGAGCTCAGTACCAGCTGATACCAAGCCAAACTATACAGACAATATTCTCCTAAGGAGCTTAGGATAGTTAGAAGACCCCAGGGTACAGACTAGGGCTGGACAGTGTGTGGACGAAAGGGGCCACACGCTGACCTGACAAGCTCAGGGAAGGCCTGCGTGGCAGCCTAGCAGACTCAGAGACCTAGAGTAGCCACAAAGGATGGTCTGAAATTAAACTTTAACTAAAAGCAGTTATGGTGGGCAGTTATGTCCTAAGCCAGTATCTTCACTGGCAAGATCAACTTTGATCCTTACTGAGCCCATTTGCCTTTTTGCCTCTAAGATAACATTCCCTTGAAATGTCTGGGTAACTTGTAACTTCCCTTTTTCTGGAGCCCCTGGGGCACAACCAAATGTTCTGGGCGCCAGGACAGATACTACAAATTCCTTCATTATCATGTTAATTGATCCTGCACCCACCTAAGTATGTGTCCATCATTTTACTTTTTATCCTATCACAGAGGTTCCCCCCCCCCCCCCCCCCCCCCCCCCGCTTCGCTTAATCCCACCTCCTTAAATCTGTCACCAATGAATTTCATGTATAAATACGGATGTAACCCTGCCATTCGAGCACTATCTCAATTCGTTGAGGTTCTGCTTCCCGGCATATGTCGACAGTTTGGCTCAAATAAACTCACAAAAATTCTTTACAGGTTTCAATGGTTTTTTTACGTTAACAAGTGCAAAGTGTGAAATTCACATCTTGCTTCTATAAAATATACATAGAAATAACCTCCCAAAAGGTTAAAGAGAATACACCAAAAAATGGGAGCACTGAACAAATCTACCCTAAATTCTCCTTATCCTCTCAGCACCTCCATAAACACTTGACTGTAAGTTCTAGAAACCCCTGTTAAAGTTCTGCTTTAAAAAAAAAAATTTTTTGTTTTATTAATTTCAGAGAGAAGAAGGGAGAGGGAGAGATAGGAACATCAAATATGAGAGAGAATCATTGACCGGCTGCCTCCTACACGCTCCCTACTGGGGGATCAAGCCCGCAACCTGGGAATGTGTCCTGAGCAGGAATCAAACCACGACTCCATAAGTCGATACTCAAGCACTGAGCCACACCAGCCAGGCAAAGTTCTGCTTTTTGTTGTTAAAAGCTGCAATTGTTTTTCTTTTTTTGGTTATGAGTATTGTTATTCCTCACTGTTAGGTCCCAGCCAAAAGGAGCCAGGCCAAGAGTTTAAGAAATTTTATTATATTCACTCACAGCTGGCTGAGACCAGTGTGTCAGTGTCAGCCCTGAGGGGGTGGTTAAGTTGTCTTATATAGGGTAAAAATATGCAATATAGGGTCAGGATGTGAGTGCAAGAGTTGGTCAAGTAGAAGGGAGGGCAGGAGTTGGTCAAGGGAGGCAAGGAAGGAGAGTGCACAGGTCAGTCAGGCAGAGGGGAGTTGTTCTTATCTTGCTTCTGCAGGCACTGGCTGTCTGCCTCAAGGTATGGGAAAAGGCTTATAACAGTATTAGCGGCCTAGTGCACAAAAATTTGTGCACTCGGGTGGGGGTGGGGGTTCCCTCAGCCCGGCCTGTCTCCTCTCACAGTCCAGAAGCCTTCAGGGCATGTCCTACTGCGGGAGGCGACTGGGCCAATCAGGGGAAGGCACTGCCCCCATCACCTCACCTCTGCTGCCACTGCCAGCTGCTGCAGCTGCCGGCCCTCAGCCCTCCAGCCACTTCGGCTTTGTCCAGAAGGATGTTCGGCTATCCGATCTAATTAGCATATTATGCTTTTATTATTATAAATATATTTCAGAAAATATATCCAAGCAGGAGAGATTAAGGGTCATTCACCCTAACACTCATGACATCAAATAACAAGTATTCAATTTTTAAAAAGTGTTCAGTTAAATCATAGGATATTAGAAAATGAAGAAACTTTCACAGTTCAATCTCTTCATATTTCAAAAACATGAGGCCCAGCTGAGCCGGCGTGACTCAGTGGTTGAGCATCAACCTATGAACCAGGAGGTCATGGTTCAATTCCCAGTCAAGGCATATGCCTGAGTGGTGGGCTCGATCCCCAGTGTGGGGCATACAGGAGGCAGCCAATCAATAATTCTCTCTCATCACTGATGTTTCTATCCCTCTCCCTTCCTCTCTGAAATCAATAAAAATATATTTTTAAAAACTATTTAAAAACAAATAAAAAACAAACATGAGGCTCAGAATAGTGAAGTGACTTGTCAGGGCCATTCACAACAAAGAACATGGAACAACCTAAATTAAATACAGATACACACTCAAAAACTGAAATACATGATGACAGAAAAGAATGGAACATGCCCTCTCTGGTTTGGCTCACTGGATAGAGCGTCGGCCTGGGGACTGAAGGATCCCGGGTTCGATTCTGGTCAAGGGCATGTACCTTGGTTGCAGGCACATCCCCAGTAGGGGGTGTGCAGGAGGCAGCTGGTCGATGCTTCTTTCTCATCGACGTTTCTAACTCTCTATCCCTCTCCCTTCCTCTCTGTAAAAAATCAATAAAATATATTAAAAAAAAAAAAAAAAAGAACGAGACATACCACCAAGAGAGCATAGGGCTTGACACTCTGCCATGGGTGGCGTCTCATGGGCAGGCCACCTAAGACCCGCAGGGAACACAGGTCCCCTAACCAGCTCTTACTCAGTGACAAGACAGAAACGCACACGTTTGAGAGAATTATAAATGTTTATCCTGTTGGGTGACTACTCTCCTGAACAAAACTGCTTCATGAAAATTTAAAGCTTTCCCTTCACACCAAAAGAGCCAACACTCATTAAGCTTCAAGTTTTAATGATGATCTTTAATCCCCTGCCTCCCTGCCAATAATTAATCATCTCCAACTGGACACCTAATTTCTAATTTCACAAATCTGAACTGGCATCTGATTTTACCCCCATCATTTTCTTTAATCAGTGTTGTTCCTATTCAACACACAACAGAGGTTAACTTAGAAAAACAAAGTGTGACACTTAAGGTCATCAGTGATGCATGCAGTGGTCTAACCTTGAATTCAAGCTGGATATGCATATGGGAACAGAATACAGCGGGGTTCTTACTAAACTTTAAGCTTACCAAGCTTTTAACACCAAAAGCATAATTTAAATTAGTTTGTTAGTAAATTAAGCATAAAAGAGGCTATAGTCTCTAATCATAGACTACTTTTCGATTAATCAGACACATCAAGGGGGCACTAAGAAGCAACCCACTACTATGGGTTGAAACCAGGTAGACAGAGGTTTTCCAAATCCAGAAAGAATATTAACTTTGCTTAAAAGAAGAGGGAGAGGAGTAAGTAACTGAGAATGTTAACTCTGATACCAAACAAAAAGAACATAGGGCAGAAAAAAATTCCATAAAGAAATAAACTAGCCTGGCCTGTGTGGCTCAGTGGTTGAGCATCAACCCCATGAACAAAGAGGTCACTGGATAGATTCCAGTCAGGGCATATGCCCAGGTTGCAGGCTCGATACCCAGTAGGAGGTGTGCAGGAGGCAGCCAATCAATGTTTCTCTTTCATCGATGTTTCTATCTTTCTAACCCTCTCCCTTCCTCTCTCTCTCTAAAATCATAAAAACATTAAAAAAAAAAAAAAAAGAAAGAAACTAGATTTGGTTCTACCATTATCTAAGTGTACCTGTAGGCAAGATACTTAACCTTTTTGGAGTTTTGCTGATCTAAATTTCCTGTTTTATAAAAACATTAAACTAACATGTTCCTTCCAGGTCCAACATTCTAGGATTTCTGGTTATTACTATGGTATCTCAAGATAAATATGATATATTTAATGTGGCTTCATTTTGGCAACTTCATCAGACATTAAGGTGCATAAAAATGTAGCAGTTATTTAAAAACACAAAATAAAACAACCCTGGGCCTCTACACATGTCATATCCAGTTCCAGTTTCAGAGTACTGCCAGTATACCAATGGGATAGTATAAAATTAAATATACAACATAATAAGATAAATGTTGCACATTAAGAGACGTGTTGAGAAACATACAGGAGTCTAAAAAGCATCCACATGTTGTTCATGGGATACTCCATAGGCAAGTTTAGACAACAACAAAAATTTTTTTTTAAATCTAAATAAATAAGAATCTGAAAAAGTAAAATCTAAATTTGAAAAATGATAAATCATTAGTCTGAAAAGTTAGCCTGGAGCCAGAGTATAGAAAGTCTTCAATGAGTTGGAAATTCTCTGCAGGGCAAGAATGCTTAACATCTTCCAGGCCAAGACCTGGAAGCCTAATCAGTAGTCCATCCAGATGGCTGGATGTCATCCTCATGGTCCCCCCTCCACATCATAGGCCATGCCCCTCGTTTTCCCTGCAGAGAAAGTAGCAAGCAAACGTGAATAATGTTTTCTTCTTCTTAAAAATCAGTGAAGATCAACAGAATAGAATGGAGGGTCCAGGAATGAACCTTAACATGTACGATCAAGGAATTGTCCACAAGGGTGCTAAGACATTCAGTGGTTTCAAAAAATGATGCTGGGACAACTGGGTATCCATAGGCAAAAGAATGAAGTTGGACTCTACTTCACATCATAAATAAAACTTAATTTAAAATGGGTTAAAGAGCTAAATATAAGAGCTAAAACTGCCGAAACCGGTTTGGCTCAGTGGATAGAGCGTCGGCCTGCGGACTGAAAGGTCCCAGGTTCGATTCCGGTCAAGGGCATGTACCTGGGTTGCGGGCACATCCCCAGTGGGAGATGTGCAGGAGGCAGCTGGTCGATGTTTCTCTCTCATCGATGTTTCTAACTCTCTATCTCTCTCCCTTCCTCTCTGTAAAAAATCAATAAAATATATTAAAAAAAAAAAAAAAAGAGCTAAAACTATAAATCTCTTGGGATAAAACATAGCAGTAAATTTTCATGACTTTGGGGTAGGCAATGGTTTCCTAGATATGCCACGAAAAGCACAAGTGGCAAAATAAATTAACGAATTGGACTTCATCAAAGTTAAATGTTGTGTTTCAAAGACTACCATCAAGAGAAGACAACCAACAGAATGGAATATAATATTTGTAAACCATGTCTCCGATAAGGGATTTGTATACAGAATATATAAGGAATTCTTATGACTGAATGATAAAAAGAAAAATTACCCAATTTAAAAATGGGCAATGGATTTGAATAGACCCTTCTCCAAAGAAGACATACAAATAAATGGCCAACAAAAAAATGAAAAGATGTTCAACGTTATTTTAGTCATTAAGAAAATGTAAATCAAAACCATAATGAAGTGCCACAACACACCCACTAGATGACTTTCACTGAAAAGATGAAAAGTGTGGGCAAGGATGTGGAGAAAGTGGAACCTCCATACATTGCTGGTGAGAATGTAAAATGGTGCAGCCACTTTGGAAAACAGTCTGGCCATTCACACACAGTCACCAGATGATGCTGTAATTCCACTTTAGAGCTTATACCCAAGAGAACTGAAAAATACATCCACACAAAAACTTGTATGCAAATGTTCACAGCAAAATTATTCACAGTAGCCAAAAGGTGGAAATAACCCAAATGTCCACCAACTGGTGAATGGATTAACAAGATGTGGTATATCCATACAATGTAATATTAATCAGCCATAAAACAAAATGAAGTTCTGATTCACACTACATGGATAAACCTTGAAAACATTATGCTAAATGAAAAGCAGTCAGAAAAGACCATGTATTGTATGACAGTCAAATCCATAGACACACAAAATAAATCAGCAGCTGTCCAGGGCTGGGGGTGAGAAGGGGAATGATAAATGAATGCTAATGGGTATGTGGTTTATTTTAGAGGCAATAAAATGTTGGATATAAAATTAGATAGTAGTGATGGTTGCACAACTCTGTGAACATCTTAAAAACCACTGATTCTACACTGTAGATGGGTGAATGGTAAGATGTAAAATACATTTCAAAACTATAAATAAAAATCAGTAAGATTTGGTAAAATACTATCTGGGATAAAACTGAGGAAATCAAAGACAACTTCAAGGTTTCCAGGTTGGATAAATGTTTTAAAAGACTGGAAATGTTAGACTGAAAAATCGAGGACCACTCAGATAAATGGCTGGCTTTGTATATGAGAGTTCCAAGAATACTGTTGTCAGTTGTTATGTGTGGACACATGAGCAAGTTAGTCACAACACTGTATTTATTAACATAAACACTAAGTCAAAAGGAAGAGAGCCAATTCCAAAGCAATCTGACATCTGATCATTTGATGCTCAACCCCTTCCCCAATCAAAAAGTTTTTACGTGCTCAGCCGGTGTGGCTGAGTTCAACCACTTCCACCCAGGAACCAAGAGGTTGCTGGTTCGATTCCTGGTCAGGGCACATGCCCAGGTTGCAGTCTTGATCCCCAGTAGGGAGTGTGTCGGAGGCAGCCAATTGATGATTCTCTCTCATCAATGTTTCCTCCTCTCTATCCCTCTTACTTCCTCTCTCTCAAAAAAAATTTTTTTTCATTAAAAAAAGAAAGTTGCCGAGCCAGGATGGCCCAGTGGCTGAACATCCATCTATGAACCAAGAGATCATGGTTCGATTCCCGGTCAGGGCATATGCCCGGGTTGCAGGCTCGATCCCCAGTGTGGGACATGCAGGAGGCAGCCGATAGAAGATTCTCTCTCATCATTTATGTTTCTATCTCTCTCTCCCTCTCCCTTCCTCTCTGGAATCAATAAAAAAACATATTGTTAAAGTTAAGTGTGTAAATCACCAAATAAAGTTACATTTTTTTATCTTGGGACAGCTCCTGGCAATAACCCAGAATGAATACTACCTGACAGATCTGAAATATGACTCATCAAATTTTATTTTCAAAAAGTACACACCCAAACCAAGTTAGGACAGAATATGAACCATCTTATATTTACTGACAACAGCTTAAGAAATCTAAAAATAGTCTTTTTATTTAGCAAATGTAGCTACAACTAGCATTTAAAAAGATACCTTTAAAGTTTTATAGTACAGGTGAGAAAAGCTACACAATGCAAGAAAACCAAAAATACACATTATCTAACAACAAAGATAAATTGCTCATTTTATTTCTCAACTTAGTTTCAGCTACTGCTGTCAGAAAACCTCTCCATTCCAAGGAAGCGGGGGAAACTTCACCCTTTTTTGTGCCTTAGCCTTTAATCACTGAAGATTTTAGTATGGGGAACAATATCAGATGTGTTTAACAACTGCTTCTAGTAATAATAAAACCCACGTTTTGTACATTAAATAAAAAGCTGCTACGGATATAACCTATATTCTTTCTACTACCACCAGAGAAGCACAGTTTTAATATGTAAGCTAGGTTTTATATTCAATAATTTCCTTAGAGAATGGAGGGGGGGGAGCTGTTAATTATTTACTGAGCCAGTACATTAAATAGGGACATTGATAAAAAAGTTGGACATAACACTCTAGAACAGTGATGGCGAACCTTTTGAGCTCGGCATGTCAGCATTTTGAAAAACCCTAACTTAACTCTGGTGCCGTGTCACATATAGAAATTGTTTGATATTTGCAACCATAGTAAAACAAAGACTTATATTTTTGATATTTATTTTATATATTTAAATGCCATTTAACAAAGAAAAATCAACCAAAAAAATGAGTTCACGTGTCACCTCTGACACGCGTGTCATAGGTTCACCATCACTGCTCTAGAAAGAGGTGCATCAGGTAGAACTGGTTTGCCTGTTCATAAAGAAGCTGACTTAAATATTCAAATATCTTATGAATATCTGAGAGTGGTCATCAGGCGAAAGAGGAATATCTAATTAAATAAATGAAATCAATCACAAAGTACTAGGTGCCAAGTGCTTGGGAAATCAAAGTGTAAAAAGTATGTATGTGGCTTCTTCCCATGGAACGTATGATCTATTCTAGGAAGACAAGACTAAACTACATGAAGGTGCAGTGAACAAAACAGCAGGCCACCACATGATGGTCTGAATGGGCCACCTGGTTAAGTGCTTTGTGTTAAAAATCTAATGTAATTCATGTTAATGTATTAAAGAAGAAAAGCCATACGATCACCAGGTGAGGAAAGAGCATGGTAAAAGTCAGCAGCCAATTACAAGAAAAACTTAAAGTAGAAATAGAAGAGGAATCTGTAAGAAAATATCAGAAACACAAACATCACATCAAAACCCGAGAAACAGTTCTACTACAAGGAGAAACAAAGGTATGATATCCACTCTCACTACTTCTACTGGAAGTCCTAGCTTGAGGAGGGGAGAGAAATAAAAATAAGAATACAAAACTGTCATTTTTGCCTTCACTGGAAATATGACTGCCTTCACAGTATTGCCTTCCCTGATTCACTTCCAAGTGAATCTATAGACAAACTACTGGAGCTAAAGGCAAGATTGCTAGCCACAGAAATTAATACCACAAAATTATAGCATTCCCATACATAAGCAACAATGTGAAAATGTAATTTTAAAATGAACACCACTCACAAAAAAAAAAAAAAAACACCTCAAAAGTACTTAGAAATAAATATAACAAACCAGGGGCAAGACTATTAATTAGAAGATTTTTTTTAAAATGATGAAAGACATGTATGATCTAAGCAAATTGAGAGATGGATCAGAACAGTGTATAGATTTCAAAAATTTAAAGTCATCAAGAAGGCTTGTGAAAAAAAAAGATGGGAGTTGGGCCATTAAGAGTATTTGGGAAGGCAAAAAAGAGGATAAAAGTAAAAAAAAAAAAAAAACACGTGGGAAGGTATGAAGGCCACATGGCCGATAGGTTGGTAAGTTTAGCCTAGCCCTGTGGTAGGCAAACTGCGGCTTGCGAGCCACATGCGGCTCTTTGGCCCCTTGAGTGTGGCTCTTCACAAAATACCACGTGCATGCGCACGTACAGTGCAATTGAAACTTCGTGGCCCATGCACAGAAGTCAGTTTTCGGCCTGGGCGAGTCTATTTTGAAGAAGTACTGTTGATATTTGGCTCTGTTGACTAATGAGTTTGCCAACCACTTTGGGCCTAGATCTAACACAGAGGATGTACAATAACAGGCAGTGGGAAAGGAAAATGGGGCCAGATTAGTGAATCTTGAAAATCAAGTAAAAGTGGTTACGATTTGATGTGGAAGGACACAGGTATTACTGACAGTTTCTGAGCATGTGAATAAAGCCATAAATTTTGGATGATCACTGGCAGCTGCAAGAGAGGACAGAACCAAGGGCATCAAGGGAAACATACACAGAATTAGAGGCAACAGCCTTGCTTTTTTCTGTGGCTGATGAGCGCATGTAAGGAGTGGTATGTTTTAAAAAGATTTCAAAACTAGAATATTCACAGAAGGATAACTTTATCAGCATGAACCTGACATCATAAAGAATGGGTGAAAGAAACAGAGATGTTTAGCCTAAGGCAGTGGTCGGCAAACTCATTAGTCAACAGAGCCAAATATCAACAGTACAACAACTAAAATTTCTTTTGAGAGCCAAATTTTTTAAACTTAAACTATATAGGTAGGTACATTGTTATTAACTTAAGTAGGGTACTCCTAAGCTGGCCTTTGCTAAAAACGTCCTCAATCTGAGGGGTCGACCTCAGCGAACGTACCCCCACTTCTTCTAACGCCACTTCTTCAAAATAGACTCGCCCAGGCCGAAAACCGACTTCTGCGCATGGGCCACGAAGTTTCAATCGCACTGTACGTGCGCACCCACACATGGTACTTTGTGGAAGAGCCACACTCAAGGGGCCAAAGAGCCGCATGTGGCTCGCGAGCCGCGGTTTGCCGACCACTGACCTAAGGAAAAGACTGATGGTGTGAGTGAGGGATAGTGAAAAGTACCAAGGCAATTGCTCTTCAAATATGCAAAGGGTTGTCATGTAGATTAGAATTGCTATTTAACATCCAGGAGTAAAACTAAGTAAGGACACGTTGACCAAAAATGAAAGCAATTCCCTGTGGAAGTAGTGAACCTGCCGAAACTGGAGGTGACCAACTGTAAGCTGGATACCGTCTTTGTAGTGGAGACGGAAGCATCAGCATGGCAGCTGGCCTGGAGAACCTAACCTAACTCTCCCAGCTCAAAACCTACATTTCTACGCCAGCGAGGCTAGTGTAGCTAGTCCAAAGGCAGAGTAAAACAGACTTGTTCTACGAACTTGGCAGTGGGAACATGAAGACAGAACTTTTCTTAAGGTGAGTAATGAAGAGTCAATGGCTTCAAACAACAGCTACATCTACTGCGTGCTTACTATGTGCAAGGTAGCATTCTAACTCTTTCATGAATTAACTCATGCTCTTCACAACCGTACAAAGCAGGTACAATTATTGTCCAGTTTAAATTGGGGAAACCGAAGCATGGGTCACTTAAATAACTTGCCCAAGATTATATAGCAGGTAAATAGGTGCCAGGCATAGCAGCTAGAGTCTGAGGTGGGGAACCTTTTCTCTGCCAAGAGCCACTTGGATATTTATAACATCATTCATGGGCCATACAAAATTATCAAGTTAAAAATTAGCCTGCCATATTTGGTCAAACATTTAACTAACTTAATTCACTGTTAATGCTTTGGCAGGGCCAGAGCAAATGATTTCGAGGACCTTATACAGCCTGTGGGTCGGACATTCCCCACCCCTAAGCTAGATGAAATGGAGAATGAAGGAGGGAAATAAATAAAAGATTATGTCAATAATTCAAATTTTAGAAAGCCAGGACCAGGGAACAAAGAAGAAAGTTGGGTGTGGTTTGCAGGGTGGGGAACAGGTGATGGGTCCAGACGTGTTGAGCCTGATAGAGGATATGACAAGAGATGTTCGGTAGGCGGCTGCGACAGGGAACTGGAATTCATGAGTGAAGGACTCAAGTAGCTTTGGAAGCTCTCAGTACAGAGGTGCAGGTGACAAGGATCACACCCCTAAGGGTGGGTCTGAGAGAAGAGCAGTCAGGGATTGAGCCTTGAGAAACACCCAGCACCCAGAAGGGACCCGCAGCCAGTACAAACAGCCGAGATGAGACGAGGGCCTTCCCCTCTGGTATTCTAAGCACGGACGCCCGCAGGCCTGGAAGGTCCCGCACCAGAGCCAGGCGCCGTCGCTTTGTGCAGACTCGTCCATACAAATAAATCCACGTGTGTTATAATGTGAAAGGACGTCGGGAAGTACTGAGATGCAGGATCCCAAGGGCAAAGAAGGGAGTAAAGAGATGGATGAGAGAACCAAGTGTTCCCACGCCAAGAGGTAAGGAAAGCCAGAGTACAGACGGCAGTGGACACAAGCCCCCAGCAGTGCCCACCATCTCAGGCTTCTCTTCAAAGCTTCAAAAGTTTCCTTACAACTGTAGCTGAACTGCACTGCAACCCAGGAAGCTACTGGAGTAACAGGGAGGAGAGCCCTGCAGAACCAGGTCTCAGATTGGGATGACCGGCAAATATTTTCATCCAAGGAGGAGTAAGCAATTTATTAGCAGCACAATCCCGTGTTCAAACAGTGTCCCAGAAGATGACAAATGCAGGAACCATCTTGGAGAGTTCCAAAATGTGCCATGACAGTGCCCACATTCACTTGTGACTGCCCCGTCCCTGCCAAAACTTCTCCCTTCGCCGACACTTCTGGGGGCAAACTAATCTCCATTCCCGAGAAGAAACGAAATCAGAACTAGACACCTTGTCAAAGAGAAATGGAAGGTGTCCGAGTCCTTCCTCAGTGTCACTGCTGTAAGGACGTGACCGTATGAACTCACGTTCAATCCTCACAAAGAAGCCACAGACAGTTTCCACTTTCCGCTGTGGACACTGCAGCATGGAAAACTTCAATGAGCAGCCCACGTTCCCACGGCTGCAGCGACGGTTCCAACCCACGAGGACATGGTGGCTGGTCACAGGCTAAAAGCTAGAAGGATCCCAGGGACCTCCGCCCACTGTTTTATAAATGAAATGGCTGAAAGCGGAGAGAAAGACTTGCCCGAGTTGAGGCGTGGGGACTCACGGGAGGGAAGTCGAATCAAGGTGAAAAGTAATTCTACCCACTTCTCTCAACAGATGCCCGTCCAGGGACAGAGGGGCACCCTGTCTTAGTGGACCACTTCTGTCAAGGCTCCCCCTCCTTCTGGAGGATTAAAAAGCCAACGACCCCACCTCTTTGATAAAGAATGTAACATCGGGGAAGCATCTCACCCCGAGAACCCCCTTTCCGTGACCACCGGGAACGTGCTGCAGTGCCTGCCTCTCGCTAGAGGTGGAAAGCATTGCGTGTTAAAAGCACACGGACTGGGAAGAACGACTCTTGCTTGGAAATGTGACGGGCAAAACCTCCCTGGGGCCATGGGAAGCCGCCGAGCTTGGCAGGAAACCCGAGTTTGCTCATGCCAACACGCACGCCCCCCTAAAATGCGCCCGTGGGAGAATCGCCTTAGCCGGAGCCCGCCGCCCTGTCAGGCGCCGACACACCCCGGGCTCCCTGCGCCCCAGCGCGGCCGGCGTCCCCCTCGCGAGGAATTCGGCTTATTCCCGGCCTCCCACAGCCTCGGAAGCGCCAACAGCAGGCCCCAGTCGGGATGGGGTGCGTGTCCTGGTCGGGGCGGGAGAGCAGAAGGGGGGACGGTCCGAAACGTCCTGAGGACCCAAGAGCGGGAACAGGAGGAGGAGGGCGCGCGGCAGACAGCACGAGCTCCCAAAGGGCGTCCTCGGACGCCTCGAAGTGTTCAGGGCTTGAACGCACAGAAAAAGACTGGCCAGTAGTTGGAGCGAGGCAGACACAGCCCCGCAGCCCACCCCGGGGCGACGGGAGGCACCGCGGGGCCCACGCCCAGGCCGCCGGGCCCAGGCCGCCGCGAGTCCGGAGCCCCCAGGCCCTGAGCCGAGCCCCCGGCCCGCTTCTCGAGCTCCACTCACCAGGAACTGGAGCATGATGTCAGCGAAGACGGCGCGAAGGGCGGTGGTAGCTCCGTGGGCCGTTCCTCTCCAGCCTCCCCGGTGCGAGGGGCAGAACCCGCCGTCGGCTTCCGGGTCACCGCCCCGCCCCGCCCTCCTCGCCTTGCCTCACCCGGAAGCCGTTCGCGGTGCCCGGGCGCCCCCTGGCGGAGTTCCTGGAAATTGCCGCCTGAATTGGCCGACCGGCGAGAAAGCCAGCCAGAAGGAAGTCCCAAGTCCCAAGTGGGGCTGGACAGTTTGGAACATTCAGAATCCGAGATCCCAGTCCCGGAATCGCTGGGGTTATTACCAGAACCCCAGGGATTCTGATGCACAGCCAGGTTTAGATCTTTCTTACCTTTATGTGGACCGCGTGAGGCAGAGGTTCCCATCCCCAGGTGCAAAATAAGTTACAGATCAATAACAACTTACAAAACAAAGCAAAACAAAAGAAATATTAAAATTGCTAGGCAGAAAGGGAGAAATTCTTTTATAATCTCCAAATTGGAAGATTTTTTGATACAAAATGCAGAACCAAAGAAGAAGAGATAAAATCAATGACAAAAAAAATTGTTTTTAATTGTATGGGGGAAAAAATAGATGAAAAATATTGTTTGTAAAACAAGTGATGAAGGACTAATTTCCCTTAAATAGTGCCTACAAACCAACAGACCAAAAATCCAATATAATGTAGTTAAAGGACGTGAACAGCTTAGAGAAAAGGAAATAGAAATAGCACAAATATATGGAAAGATACTCAGTGGCATTCATACTCAGAGAAATGTAAATTACTACCAACATAAGGTGCCATTTTCCTCCAATTGCCAAAAATCAAAAAACTTGATAACATAATGCATTGGAAAGAATGCAGAAAAGGGCATAGCCATATAATATTGATAGGGATACAAATAGTTAAAACTTTCTTTGATTGCAATTTGGCCAAAACTATCATAAGTTTAAATTAGCATACCATTTGTCTCAGCTATTGCGTGAAATTGATAAGCTGAACTTCATTAAAATTAAAAACTTCTGCCCTGCAAGACAATACCAAAAGAGTTAGAAAGAGAGTAAGAGAAAATATTTGCAAAAGATACATCTGATAAAGGACTGTTACCTAAAATGTACAGTCCTAGTCGGTTTGGCTCAGTGGATAGAGCGTCAGCCTGCAAAATGAAGGGCCCCAGGTTCAATTATAGTCAAGGGCACATGCCAGGGTTGCGGGCTCAATCCCCAGTAGGGGGTGTTCAGGAGGCAGCCAATCAATGATTCCCTCTCATCATTGATGTTTCTCTCTCTCTCCCCCTATTTCTTCCTCTCTGAAATCAATAAAAATATATTTAAAATAAAATAAAATGTACAAAAAACTCTTAACACCCAACAATAAAAATCAGCCTGATAACCAGGGATATGCAAATCAAAATGAGAAACCACTACACACCTATTAGATTGGACAAAGTCCAGAACGCTAACACCAATGCGAGGGAGCATGCAGAGCAAGAGGAGCTCCCACACATTGTTGGTGGGAATCAAAAAGGTACAGCCACTTTGGAAGACAGTTTAGTAGTTTCTTACAAAAGTAAACATATTCTTACCATATAATTCAGCAATTTTGCTCCTTGGTATTTACCCAAAGGTGTTGGAAACTTATGTTCGCATAAAAACCTACACAGGGGTCTTTATAGCAACTCTGTTCATAATTACCAAAACTTGGAAACAACCAAGAGGTCCCTTCAGTAGGTGAGTGGATAATGACTGTAGTACATCCAGACACTGGAATATTATTCAGCACTAAAAAAAAAGCTACCATGCAATGAAAAGTTGAGGAGGCTTATTACTAAGTAAAAGAAGCTAATTTAAAAAGCCTACATACTGTATGATTTCTACTATATGAAATTATGGAAAAGACAAATCTATGGAAACAATAAAAAGGTCATTTGTTGCCAGAGAGCGGGTGGGGTATGGATACATGAACAGGCAGAGTGCGTAAGATTTTTAGGGCACTAGTAATACTCTATATTTCAGTGATGGATATATCTCATTATACATTTGTCCAAATCCACAGAATGCACCCCTCACCCAAGAGTGAACCCTAAGATAAAAAAACCATGGGCTTTGGGTGATTATTATATGTCAATATAGAGTCATCTTCAGTAAAAATGTACCATTCTGGTGATGTTAATAATGGGGAAGGCTATGCATGTATGGAGATCGGGAGTATATGGGAAATCTCTGTATCTTCCTCTCAATTTTATTGTATCTTCCTCTATTTTGAGAACTGAAACTTTTGTTGCCTTGGCTGGTTTGCTCAGTGGATAGAGCATCAGCCTGCCAACTGAAGGGTCCCAGGTTCAATTCTGGTCAAGGGCACATGCCCAGGTTGTGGGCCCAAACCCCAGGGGACATACAGGAGGCAGCCAATCAATGATTGATTCTCTTTCATCATTGGTGTTTCTCTCTCTCCCTCTCCCTTCCTCTCGGAAATCAATAAAAATATATTTTTTAAAAACTGTTATTGCTGATGTAGACCAACAGGAACTCTCACTCCATGGGCAGGAATAAATGGGTGCAAACACTAAGAAAAATATTGCAATGTCTAGTGAAATTTAAGCTCTGAATCTCCAACCCAGGATTTCCATTTCTAGTTGCAAAATCCAGAGAAGCCCTCTTACATGTCACATGTCTGACCTAAGGAGACACATATGATAATCATCATTGCAGCCAAATATTATAATAGCAAAATATTGGGACCTTAATGTATATTAGTCTACCCCAGTAGGGTTAATAAGTTTTAGGGTATTTGTTAAATGTGATACTACTATTCAATACTTAAACAAGTATGAGGAATTTTTTAAAAACACAATGTTGAACAAAAAAAGGCAACCTGCAAATTGCCCCATAAGTATGACACATAAAGATTAACAAACAACAAACAGTACCTTTTACTGCCTAAAGATACACACATATAAATGACAAAGATCAACCATGAATTCTTGACAATGGTCACCTCTGGGAGGGAAGTAAAGGAATAAGATCAGGGAATTCACTGATGCCTCAGTTTTATCTACCAAGAGAGACAGAGATAGAGACAGATAGAGAGATACAGAGCAAATATGATTAAGATTTGATCAAATCAGGCATATGACAAGATAGAGTGGGCACCTGCATGTTAATTAGATTATGTTATTTGTATGATTGAAACAGTACGCAATTTTTTTAAATAGAAAAGAACAATAAGTCAAAATGTTTTATTTTGGAAACAAGATATTCAGTCTCAAAGATCATCCCACAGATTATTCATAACAATGGGAAAACCAGCTTTACAATGGAGAGATGTGTCAAACACTACCTAAACTAAGTGATCAAACAATATAAAGGGACAAACTGATATGTCCCCCCTGATATGATATGCAGAGGGAATGATATCACCTGTAGAATGATAGTATTCTTGCCAATTGAGTATTCTACTGGTTCAATCACTGAGCCACACTGGCCGGGCTAATGTGTGATTCTTGTTGAAATCCTGTAGAAGAAAAAAAAATTCAAAAACATTTTGGGGGCAATTGAAGATAATTAAATACGAACTGAGTATTAGAAAATTGTATTGTCAAATGTCTTGTGTGATAATGGTATTGTGATTAGGAAAGATATATCCTTGTTCTTATTTGCTGATATATTACAGAAAAAGTGCCATGACGTCTGTAACCGGCTTTCAAATAGTTAAGGAAGAAACCCAATGTATCTATATATATAAAAGCCTAAGCGACCGTTACGACCAGACAACAGCTATGATGCGCACTGACCACCAGGGGGCAGATGCTCAATGCAGGAGCTGCCCCCTGGTGGTCAGTGCCATCCCACAGCCAAACTCCTGCGGCCAACCAACCTCCCACAGTCCCTCCCCTGGTCGGCCTGCCCAATTGGCCCCTTGGCCCTGATCGCCAGCCAGGCTGAGGGATCCCACCCATGCATGAATTTGTGCACCGGGCCTCTAGTACACATATAAAAGAGCTAAAGCAGAGACTTAGGAAGAAACCAAGATGGCGGCATAGGTAAACACCTAAAATTGCTGCCTCGCACAACCACTTCAAAAATACAAAAGACAAAACGGACATCATCCAGAACAACAGGAAGGCTAACTGAGTGGAAATTCTACAATTAGAAGGAAAGAGAAAAGCACACTGAGACTTGGAGGAGGTGTGGAAGTAAAGTGCAGAGGTACAAAGGTGCGTGCAGAAAGGGCTGGAAACTGAGGACACGGTTGTCTTTTTCAATCGGGGGTGAGTCACAAGCTCCCGACTGCTCTGAACGCCAGTACTGGGCAAGTCTCTGGGGATCCAGACTCATATGGGTAGAAACTGGACTGTCTGGCATCAGTCGGAACTTGAGGGCAGCTTTCTTTCAGAGGTGCTTGCAGCGATTACCGGGACACTGAGACCCAGGGCCTTTAAGGGCAGGGCTGAGGATCAGCCATAGCTGTTTGCTCTGCCCTGTTGATTCCCTGAGACCCCGCCCCACCCAAGCAGTGCGCAGAGGCTTTTGCATATGAATGCCCTGGCCCTTTACAATCTAAAATTACCTAACTAACTGCAGCTGGGCCAGAGAGACCCAGAACATCCAAAAGAAGGCCCAAGGCCCCACAGCAGCTTGCATTGCTTTACAGCTGGCCTTCATCTGGGCACCTCCAAATCCCAAACAAAGAAGAGGAATCTGCAGATCTCTCCCTAACTCCTACTGGGTAGCCTCAGGCAGAGGCTAAATTAGCACCTCCTTAGAGATCCAAGAGCCAGTGTACCCAGTCGTCAGAGCGGGACCATCCAGATTACAGCTCCTCAGATCCATAAGGGACACACTCAGGGGGCAGACTCAGTGAGCACCAAAGCCCCACTGAAGCAAGTCTTGCCCCATAAGGGTGTCTCCAGCACAGAAGTTCTCCCACTATAGACACAGCTGATTCTCACAGCCAATTGGCCTGGAGGTCAATTCCTCCCAGTGACACCTACAACAATCAAGGCTTAACTACAACAAGGCTGTGCACAAAACTCACAAAGGGCTGCATCAAGAGTGTCCACCTAAGGTAATTGGGGAGGCTGAGCCACTGGGCCCTATAGGACACCTAGCACACAAAGCCACTCTACCAACACAGGGAAGCAGCCAAAATGCGGAGACAAAGAAACAGGTCACAAATGACAGAAATGGAGGAAAGCAAACTACTGGATATAGAGTTCAAAACCACACTTTTAAGGTTTTTCAAGAATTTTCTAGAAACTGCTGATAAATTTAGAGAGACCCTCCATAAATCTAGTGAGACCCTCGAGGATATGAAAAAGGACCAACTAGAAATTAAGCATACACTGACTAAAATAAAGAATATTATACAGAGATCCAACAGCAGACGAGAGGATCCCAAGAATCAAGTCAAAGATTTAAAATACAAAGAAGCAAAAAACACCCAACCAGGAAAAAAAAAAAAAGAAAAAGGATCCAAAAATATGAAGATAGTGTAAGGAGCCTCTGGGACAGCTTCAAGCTTACCAACATCCGAATTACAGGGGTGCCAGAAGAAGAGAGAGAGCAAGATATTGAAAACCTATTTGAAGAAATAATGACAGAAAACTTCCCCTACCTGGTGAAATAAATAGACTTAAAAGTCCAGGATGCTCAGAGAACCCCAAACAAAAGGAATCCAAAGAGGACCACACCGAGACACAACATAATTAAAATGCCAAGAGCAAAAGACAAAGAGAGAATCTTAAAAGCAGCAAGAGAAAAACAGTTAGTTACCTATAAGGGAGTACCCATACGACTGTCAGCTGATTTCTCAATAAAAATTATGCAGGCCAGAAGGGAGTGGCAAGAAATATTCAAAGTGATGAATAACAAGAACCTACAACCAAGATTACTTTACCCAGCAAAGCTATCATTCAGAATTGATGGTCAGATAAAGAGCTTCACAGATAAGGAAAAGCTAAAGGAGTTCATCACCACCAAACCAGTATTATATGAAATGCTGAAAGGTATCCTTTAAGAAGAGGAAGAAGAAAAAAGGTAAAGATACAAATTATGAACAAATACATATCTATCAACAAGTGAATCTAAAAATCAAGTGAATAAATAATGTGATGAACAGAATAAACTGGTGAATATAATAGAATCAGGGGCATAGAAAGGGAGTGGACTGACAATGCTCAGGGGGAAAGGGGTGTGGGGGGTGCGGGAAGAGACTGGACAAAAATCATACACCTATGGATGAGGACCGTGGCGGGGGCGGGGGGGGGGGGGGCGGGAGGTAATGGCAGAGGGTGGGGTGGGAACCGGGTGGAGAGGAGCTATTGGGGGGGGTAAAAAATGAACAACTGTAATAATCTGAACAATAAAGATTTAATTAAAAAAAATAAAACACAGACTTAACCAAGTCATTCTGGGAAAAAAAAAAAAAAAAAGAGCTAAAGCAATGTGCAAAATGTTAAGTGGTAAGCCTGCTGGCATGGCTCAGACCTATGGATCGGTAGCTCAGGGTTTGATTCCCAGTCAGGGCATATACTCAGGTTGCAAGCTCAATCCCCAGTAGGGGGCATCAGGAGGCAGCTGATCAATGATTCTCTCTCATCACTGATGTTTCTATATCTCTCTCCGTCTCCCTTCTTCTCTGAAATCAATATATATATATAGTTAACTGGTGAAGCCAGGTGAAAGGTGTATGGGTGCCCTGCCCTTTACTCTCAACATTGGTAAAGATTCAAAATTTTTCAAAATAAGTTGGGAAACCAATAGACAAATATTTAGAAAAGGCTAGGTTGTGTACAAACAGCATGTAGAGCTTAAAGTTCAGCCATATAGTTATGTATCACCATTTTATAAAAACTCTAAGAATGATAAGGTACTCACCTCTTTTTAATTTTCTAACCCCACGAAGCTGGTCAACTCAATAAAAACAATACATTAAGATCTTTTGCTTATTTGAAGGAATAGATGAACTTATCCCCTAAGAGCACACACTGCCCCAGCAGCCTCTCTCCAGATGGGAACAGAATGCAGTCAGTCACATGTCCCCGCTGGACTGATTATACAAACAGTGCTTCTGGCCAGACTTTTGAGCAGCACATGCAACAGCAATTCTTCCTGTTCCCCCACCCCACCCCATACTCCTCCCCACCACACACACACACGTGCACACACACACACACACACACACACACACACACACACACCTTCATGGTCCCAACTTCTCATCCACAGTCGGCTGCAATTTTGGAAGAAATGGGAAAACAAGTAATGAAGTCAGTAAATTAAAAATCTTAATTCCAAATTTAGCTAATATCTCTGTCCACCCAAGGTTTATAAAATGCTTTGATTCTGTGCCCCAGGTTCTTTTCTGATTATGTAGGTTCCTGCCTGTGTTCCAGATGATAAAGATGGCCATATTCCTGACGAGTGGAGTAACAGTCATTATTACTACATTTTGGATCCACTTACTTATTCATTCACTCCCCTCTAAGACTTCTCTTTATTAACAGCTAAAAATTAGTGCTATAAGTGCAGTAAATTAATTTCAAAATGTAACAATGACGAAGCCATTTTAAAAAGATGCTTAAAAGCCATGGAGCCCAGCCGGTGTGGCCTAGTGGTTGAGCATCAACCTATGAGCCAGGAGGTCACGGTTCGTTTATTGTCAGGGCACATGATGGGGTTTCGGGCTCGTAACCAGTGGTGGGCATGCAAGAAGCAGCCAGTCAATGATTCTCTCTCATCATTGATGTTTCTATGTCTCCCTCTCCCTTCCTCGCTGAAATTATTTATATATATATATCTCCTATCTAATAAAAGACAAAAAGGGTAATTAACCGTACCTCCGCTACGCTTCCCATTGGCTAATCAGGGCAATATGCAAATTAACTGCCAACAAAGATGGCGGCCGGCAGCCACGCAGCTGAAGCGAGCAGGAGGCTTGCTTGCTCCAGTGATGGAGGAAGCCAAGGTTTCCCACCTGCCGCAGCCCGGCTCTGAGCTCTGGAAGCAACAATGTTTCAGTTATAGAAGCTAAACAAACCCCAGATACCTGCTTTCAGCTGGCCCGGCCTCAGAGCTGGGAGTGCCAGTGACGGCAACAATGTTTCAATTATAGAAGGTAAATAAATCCCAGAATAAAAAAGAAAAAAAGGAGAGGCTGGGAGCGTCAGTCGCCCGCCAACCTGAAAACAGCCATCAGCCCCTCATCCAGGCTGGCCAGGCACCCCAGTGGGGACCCCCACCCTGAAGGGGGTGTGACCAATTGCAAACAGCCATCAGCCCCTCACCCAGGCTGGCCAGGCACCCAAGTGGGACCCCCACCCTGATCCGGGACACCCTTCAAGGCAAACCAGCCGGCCCCCACCCGTGCACCAGGCCTCTATCCTATATAGTAAAAGGGTAATATGCAAACTGACCCTAACAGCAAAAAGACTGGAAATGACTGGTCACTATGACACACACTGACCACCAGGGGGCAGATGCTCAATGCAGGAGCTGCCCTCTGGTGGTCAGTGCGCTCTCACATGGGGGAGCTCTGCTCAGCCACAAGCCAGGCTGATGGCTGCCAGTACAGCGGTGGTTGTGGGAGCCTCTCCTACCTCCTCAGCAGCGCTAAGGATGTCCGACTACAGCTTAGGTCTGCTCCCCACTGGCAAGTGGACATCCACCGAGGACTGCTGGGCTGCCAGAGGGATGTCTGATTGCCATCTTAGGCCCAATCCCCCCAGGGAGCAGGCCTAAGCCAGCAAGTGGTCATCCCCCGAGGGGTCCCAGACTGTGAGAGGGCACAGGCCGGGCTGAGGGACACCTCCCCCCACTCCCCCACCCCCAGTGCACAAATTTTTGTGCACCGGGCCTCTAGGATATATATATATAACAATGGAAATGTCATTATGAGATTAAAAGTAAAAGCAACACTTCGGAATTAAGAATTCATTTTCTGCTAGTACAAGGGAGTCAAGACTCTCCCCTCTCAGCAGTCTCTCCTGTATACAAGGCTGAAATAACTGGTAGCCAGAAAGGGAAAAATGGACTTTCAGATGATGTAGTCATTTGAACATAAATACAATTGAGCAAGAAATAGGGAGTTGATTATGCAATTCTTTTGCTATAATTATAATTATCATATTTTATGAGAAATATAGGCAGATGATTAATTACAGAAATTTCTCAATCATTTCTAAAGAAAAAATGAAAATTATTGTCATTTAACTGCAGAAAAGAAAAATTAATTTTAAGAAAGACATGACTTGACTTTTTGAGACATTTCTAACTATACTATTCTACTAAGGAGTGTGGCCATAGTTTATTATCCACTCTGCCCCATGGAGGAATCCTAAATATCATGGAAGTATAATGTAGGTACAAAGAGAGAAAAATACGAGAATTTCCATACTATGTCTTTAATTTAGCATTCAGAATTCTATCCCTAGGGAAAAACCACCACTGTGCAAAGTTTATACTTTACCAATGATGTTGATAATTTTCTAGCTAAAATTTCAAAAGATTAACCATACATTTGTTTTGTTTGTTTTTTTAAAAAGTGTTTATTTTTTACTAGTAAGGATGAAACCGGGCAAAGAGGTTTAGAGAAAAAAAAAAGTGCATATATAAAGAAAGAAATAGCAAAATATTTTTGGTCATAATTTAGAGAGAAATTAATCTATAAAAAGGAGAGAGTTTTCCCCAGTTCATCTCTTCCCTAGAAGAGTGTAATAAGAACGGCTCTCAGTTCCGTGATATCCTCAATAGGCCTCGGACACGTCTGACAAGAGCTTGTATGAAACTATAGCGAGATCGAACTTTTGAATATAATCCTTCAATGTCCAGAAGTTTCTTTTGTAGTGATTCTCCAAAAGCACTGATGGCGTCAGCCTGAAGCTAGAAGTAACACAGAGGACATTTCATTGTTAAAGCCGCATTCTCAAATATTTCTTTTATTCTGTCTTCCAATTTAAAATACCTTTGAATCTTTTAATGTTGTCCTTTCTCATGTACCAAATTTTTTTTAAAAATCACATTTTCCACCTTAGAATTTATTCATACTATTTCCGCCCTCTTTCTTATAAAAATGTGTAAAATTTAAAATCTCCTTTAAATAACAACTGTTGATGCTGCTGTTGACATGTAGACATATGTGCAAAAACACTTCCTGAAGGGCCAAACAAGAAGTTACTGAGTGGATGCCTCGGGAGAAAGAAACAAAGGATACATTGGAAAGAACTTTGAATTTTCCTTCATTATACAATTTAAAAGACAAAAATGTACATGCTTTTACTTTATAAGAGGGGGAAGGGAATCTGGTATACACTTTAGACCTCAGGTGTATTTTAGAATGCCTATATAGTTCCAGATGGATCTTTTTGGTATTACACTGAAAAGCTAAAATCAAATACTAAATTAGGTGAATCTACCTGCTTTTGATTTTACATTAAAATTAAAGCACAGAGTGAGGTTATTTATTAATCCTGCATGTCTTCTAACTTTATAACAGACCAGTCTAATGAAACAGTCAGGAAGTCAACATATAATTATTAGACATCTTCTGGAAGATCTATTCTTTAGCTAATTCTGCACATAGCCTCACTAACATTAGCTTCCCTACACAAACCACACCAAGAAATAAATTAGTTATAACGTCACTAGGAGGCAAATGCATTCAGGACTAGGCATGGTATCTACAAGGTCTGGCTAAGTGTGGGTCTGAAAAATGCTGTGACTCTGCCCCTTTTTCCTGGATAAGGCCAACCTTCAGCCACAGGTTTTACCAAATCATGGCCAATGACACAAATTTTAGCTGCCTAGGAGCAGATCAGGTTATAATTCATTTTCCTTAATATTACACATCCTGATAACTGCTTTGTTCCTAAGACTTTGTATTTGTTTCATATGAGGTTTTCATTTTAATTGTTTTTGAAATGTTCTTCATTCAATTTCAACACTGTCGATCAAGGGGTTACTAGGTACATAATGCCCTATACAGTCATGTGCCACATAAGGCCTTTCAGTCAATGTCAGACTGCATGTGTGACAGTGGACCTGTAAAACGGTAATGAAGCTGAAAAATTTCTATCACCAATTGTCTTCATTGCCATTGTTAACAGAAAAAGGAATGTTCATAGTATATTATCTGCTAACAATCAAATCTATGATGAAAAAAAGAAACCAAAAACCACCAGGGATGTATTTCTGAAAAGAATGACACCTCCTCAAGAAGAGCCTCAAGCAGGTCCTTCAGGAGGGATTGCAGAAGACACTGTTATCACAGGAGATGACAGCTCCATGCATGTACTGCCCCTGAAGACCGCCAGTGGGACTAGACGTGGAGGTGAGATACAGTGATAGTGGTGGTCCTGACCCTGTGTAGGTCTAGGCCCGTGGTCGGCAAACTGCGGCTCGCGAGCCACATGCGGCTTTGTGGCCCCTTGAGTGTAGCTCTTCCACAAAATACATGTGGGCGCACGTACAGTGCGACTGAAACTTCATGGCCCATGCACAGAAGTCGGTTTTCGGACTGGGCGAGTCTATTTTGAAGAAGTACTGTCGCTATTTGGCTCTGTTGACTAATGAGTTTGCCGACCACTGGCTAGGCCAGGGGTGGGCAACCTTTTTGTGAGTGCGTGCCAAAACCTGCAAAATCTCTGACTCAAAATTCTTCTGCGTGCCAACCCTAATTTTTTGAGAACATGTTACGCCTACTTGATATCTCTTAAGGTGTACGTATGTGAAGAACCTTGAAGAAATAATAAAATTCATTCGAGCGACAAAAACACAGTATATGATGATGAAAAATACATTTATTTTTTTAATATATACATGTTATGTAAAATTATTTATTTATCGCCGAAACCGGTTTGGCTCAATGGATAGAGCGTCGGCCTGCGGACTGAGAGGTCCCAGGTTCGATTCCGGCCAAGGGCATGTACCTGGGTTGCGGGCACATCCCCAGTAGGAGATGTGCAGGAGGCAGCTGATCGATGTTTCTCTCTCATCGATGTTTCTAACTCTCTATCTCTCTCCCTTCCTCTCTGTAAAAAATCAATAAAATATATATTAAAAAAAAAAATTATTTATTTATCTAAGATGCACCTACACTGAATTTATCTGAAAAATAAAAGTTGATATTTAGAAAAAAATTGTAAATGGAAGATTAAAAGAGAGGGTTTCGCATGCCAGCAAAAGTTACTGGTGTGCCATGTTTGGCACGTGTGCCAGGGGTTGCCCACCCCTGGGCTAGGCTAATGTGTATGCTTCTGTTTTAGTCTTTAACAAAAAAGTTTAACAGTAAATAAACAGAAAAATGCTTAAAGCTTATAGAATAAGGACATAGCCGAAACCGGTTTGGCTCAGTGGATAGAGCGTCGGCTTGCGGACTGAAAGGTCCCAGGTTCGATTCCGGTCAAGGGCATGTACCTGGGTTGCGGGCATATCCCCAGTAGGAGATGTGCAGGAGGCAGCTGATCGATGTTTCTCGCTCATCGATGTTTCTGACTCTCTATCTCTCTCTCCCTTCCTCTCTTTAAAAAATCAATAAAATATATTAAAAAAAAAAAAAAAAAAAAAGAATAAGGACATAAAAATATTTTTATACAGCTATACAGTTTGTGTTTTGAGCTGAGTGTTATTACAAAGGAGTAAAAAAGTTTTTAAAAATTTAGAAGTAAAAATGTCACAATAACTTATTGAACAAAAAAAAAACTTAAATAGTTTAGTGTAGCCTAAGTGTACAGTGTTTAGAGTCTGCAGGAATGTACAGTAATGCCCTAGTTCCGTGGTCGGCAAACTGTGGCTTGCAAACCACACGCGGCTCTTTGGCCCATTGAGTGTGGCTCTTCCTAAGCCTTAGGAGTACCCTAATTAAGTTAATAATGATGTACCTACCTATATAGTTTAAGTTTAAAAAATCTGGCTCTCAAAAGAAATTTCAATCATTGTACTGTTGATATTCGGCTCTGTTGACTAATGAGTTTGCTGATCACTGCTCTAGGCCTTCACATTCTCTTACCTCTCATTCACTAACTCACCCAGACCAACTTCCCATCCTGCAGGCTCCATTCCTGGTAAGTGCTCTATGCAGGCGTACCATTTTATCTTTTATAGCATATTTTTACTGTTGCTTTACTATATTTAGATATGTTTAGATACACAAATACCATTGGGTTAAAATTGCCTTCAGTATCCTGTACAGTAACATGCTATCTGTACAGGTTTGTAGCCCAGTAGCAACTGCCATGTAACAGTGCCATACAGCCTAGGTATCCAGTAGGCTATACCATCTAGGTTTGTGGGAGTGCATGCTATGATGTTCGCACAACCACAAAATTGCCTATCGACACACTTCTGAAAATGTATCCCTGCCGTTAAACGACACATGACTGTACAATATGATAGTCTACTGGAGTTAAATTTTTAATGGCTACTCACAATCTCTCCATTAAATTTTCTGAAATTTAAGTGTTGTTAATTTGTGCCTAAAAATTCTACAAAGTTAATAAAAAAAATTGGGAATTTCTAGATCTTAATGCCTACCAATTACTTAACTCTACTAGGTTCCAGGCACTATCCTAGGAGTCTCAAATATGAAACCTCAGTTAATTCTGAAAAAATTCTCTGAAGTTGCACTATCATTCCCATTTTTCTATGAGAAAATGGAGGCTCAGAAGTTAAGTAAGTTGTTCCACGTCAATAGCTGTTAGGTGGCCATGCCAGAATTCAAATCTGGCCTTTTTATACATCCTGAAAATTACAGTCTTACTAACATACTAGACTTCTCCTTTTTCCTTTCAGAAATTAAAAAGAGCATAGAATTGAACGTTACCTGGTCTATGTCATGTTGACTCACTACTGTCAGTCCACTTCTAAAATCCATATTGGCTTCTGAAGCAAAAGAATCTAGAAACAAAAGACATACTCAAACCTTCTCTGCAGTTTGTCTACAACACAGTGGAACAACCTGGAGACAATGAACCACAGTGCCATGGAAAACATGGGTCAAGATGAGAACCTGATTTCAATTTTCAGTTCATGGAAGCCCCCAGGAAGCATTTCGATGGTCTGGGCCAGGGCTCGAAAGCTTGTCTTCTGTTTTCCCCCAAGGGACCCAATACATTCTCATCAATGAGAGAGGCTCACTCCAGCAACGAGAACCCTGGCCTCGGCTGACCCACTTCCATTCTTTTGGACAGTTACTTGTGAGCAGGGGACGCTGGAGCTGGCTCACCTCTTAACTGAAAGAAGTTGAGGAGCAGCTGCTAAGATGCTTTTATGCTCTGCACAATTTCCCACGGCTAGAAGTAAACTATAAAGTCAAGCTGTGCCTAATACCTAAGTAGCTCTCGATTATCCAATCAACTCTTAATAACCTAGACACAGAAAATAAATTAAAATGTGACTAGTTTTTCAAGGCACTGAAATCCAAAGGCATTTATGGTTCATTAATTTGCAGAATAATGTTTACCTTGTAGCCTTCTGCTTTTTAACAATGTCCTGGAGGCAAACAAAGAATCTTGAGAATCCGTGGGTGTGCAATGTAACAAGTAGTACTCCAGGTGGCGCCAAAGAATAAATAGGCAGGTCTCTATGATAACTACAGAGAGCTCAAGTAAAGGAAAACAATCTCAACAAGTGCTTTTTACAAACCAGTTTCTGAGGAGGAGAAAAAAGGAGACTGCACCACCTAGTGATGTACCCACAGCCTCAGTAAACAGCCAGGGGTATGACTCCACGGAAGCCGGAAGACGTCTCCCCAGAAGCAGCAAGATGTGCTGAGAAGGAGGTGGGGACCGTGGGGCACTGTGCCAGCAGTCTCCGGTGTCCTTGTCTCCTGTCCAGACAGAAAGGTTCTGTACATTATCAAGGTCATTAGCTACTCTAAAGGAAAAATAACTCTATTTTGAAATACATCAGGCATTTACTGGGGAAAAAATGAACAGTAATTATGGCCCTTTCTATATGGTTTTGATGCCCAAATAACATGAGAATAAGTAAACAGTTCCTACATTGGCAGGTTCTCTGAAAGGTCAAGTCCCACTGTGATTTTGCTAAGGATACAAGAACAAAGGGAAAGCAGTTTAGCTCGATTGTTGATCAGCTTCACCAAACGCCGTCTTGCTAGAACATATTTCTGGGCAGTGGAGATTTTATCAACACCAGCAGGCATCACAGACTGACACAACTAAGAAAAAGAAACAAATGCAGTATTAAGAATGACACAACTGTAACAAAAATGTACTATAAGAGGGTTGCTTGTTATAAGCACTGTGAAAAACATTCAAATAAATCTAAACATCCTGGCAGGGAAAAGTCACTTTCTAATTAGGAAGCTAATAACAAAAAAATGAAGCAGTCGAATTACAAATGAATATTCATCTGTTACTTTTTGAAAAAGTCCTGTCCCTGAAACAGACATTTCTAATCAACCCTGAATTTCCTGTCAAATTAAGACAGAAGAGAACAGCAGGTTTTTTCAGCAGCAGGTGTAACAATGCCATGCAGCACTTCTTTAACAGCTGTCACATATCTTCTGAAGAAAATGTAAAGTAGACTTCTAGAGCATAAAAAACATGATCACCAACCGGAACCTCTGCGGTCACCACTCTGTTGGGCAGACCTATAAGCACATGGTTCAATTAAAATTCGGACACTGTCTCTGGCAGAGGGTGTACTGAAGGTCATGTACTTTATTATGATGCTACAGTTCCTCTTGCGAGTACTGGCATCGCCCATAAGCTGGCATGAGGGGGGAAGGGCTGCCTGACGTAAGTCACTCACTTTCAGGACTACCTGAACCCAGTCAGTAACTCCTGACTCAATGTGGACTTGCTAGCTAGGGCTTTGGGCATTCAAACTTCCAGTGCCTCAGTTTCCTCATCAAAGAAATGAGAACAACATTTGCCTCATATATTCATTCATAGAACTTGTAGCTAGGGCCTGGCACATTATAAACACTCAAGAAAGGTTCCCTGTGATTATCAGAAGAGTGGCAAGAGGGAGTAGGCATTGACTACTCTGAAGAGTTTTTTAGGAAAGCTGGTGAAAACCAGGAGTGGTAAAATGGCCCAGGCTGCCATAGAACAGAGGAAGCTGCAGCAATGCCAAGAGATCCCTGTGCCAAATGGGAAAGATGGCAGGCTACTTAGGGAGCAAGCCTGGCAATTCAGCATCTTTAGCTGCAATAAATGCCAGGGAATGATTCTGGGTATTTGAGAGCAGGCAGTCACATCTGTTACTCCATCTCCTTGTCTGAAAATTTTACTAAACAGGTACTGAAGATACTGAAGGTAGAGACATCTTACCTAAGGATATCACATTTACTGAATAAGCACCTGGAGTAGAAGCCTGTTTCTCAGCACAGACTTTAGAGTATAAATTATCTTACACAAAGGCCAGCTGCCATTCTGCTGGTGGCAGGTGGTTTTCTTGAACAGGTGTAACTTCACTGTCTTTCATTCAAGAGTCTATGCTTACAAGGCGTGGCGCTAAGGTGAGGGACTCTTCTTCAAGTCACACAGAGGAATAATTTCAATTCCCTTTGTCTCACTGCATACGTCATCTTTACTCACAAGTCTGACATCAGTACCCTGGTACTTATTAGTAAAGTCAGTGGCTTCACAGCCCATTATAAGATTCATACCTCTTTTATCTCATCTGGTGGAAGTTGCTCTACATTCTGTAACTTGTTGACACTCCGCCGATGACTGTCATAGTAGCTGAAGAAATCATTAGCACTCTGTTTCAGTAGGTAGACAATAATGCCCAAACCAGGCAGGCGCCAATATGGAACTACTGGAGCTTGGGTATCTAACAGAGTTGATGATAAAAAACAATGTTCCACGTGTAAGCATTTTATATGTATTTCAAATGACCTGTTTTAAACAAGGGATGCTCAGGAATTTAAGGGCATGTAAACTATTATTAAAACCAACCCAAGACTACTTTTAAATACCATTGACAGTTCAAAGGAGTGGCTAGGAGCTACTCTGAGTCCATAATCAGGGGTGAACATAAGGCTGAAGACCTTGAGAGAATAAGGAAATGTGGCAATTGACACAGATAGAGCTTACCCTTTCCTGACTAAAGATGTCTTTCAGAATTCTATGTTAGTTATAAACCTTTATTCCCATCTCCCCACCCCAAACCCCAACCCCCAGACCATATACACAAGTTTGGAGTTTCCTGACCCCAGGTGAGTAACTCCTGCCTCATCCTACTGCTCTAGTTACATGGGTTCATTGCCAGCCTGCATCTTTCTGGTTGCTGAATTCTCAGCTCAAAGTCATTCTTCCAAAGAAAGAAGGAAAATACCAACTAAAATATTCAAAAACTAGAGGCCCGGTGCACAACATTCATGCACTTGGGGGGAGGGAGGGCGGTCCCTCAGCTGGGCCTGAGCCCTCTCACAATCCAGGACCCCTCGGGGGATGTCGGCCTGCTGGTGGGGAGCGGGACTAAGACGGCAGTTGGACATCCCCTAAAGGGTCCTTAGTGCTGCCTCGGAATGCACTGACCACCAGGGGGCAGCTCCTGCGTTGAGTGTTTGCCCCCTGGTGGTCAGTGCACATCATAGCAACCGGTTGTTCCATTGTTCGGTTGATTTGTATATTAGGGTTTCATTATTATAGGACAGCATTGGATTTGAATTTTAATGAGTCTTTTACCACAGTAAATCCATTTGGGTAGCAAAACAAGATGATCTGCTTTTGACTTGATCACCTTCTGATGAAGGTACAGGAACGGCGAAATGTCAGAAAAGGTGCCTGCAGAGGGAAGAGCTAGAGAAAATACCACTGCTACTCTACAGACAGCCTGTGAGGGCAAACAGAGCACTTTCCTCTATGACTGAGGAATTTCTTCAGAAACACCTTAGCAACTTCAGGTTCAATTTGGAGACATCTTTGTTGAATGGCCCTAACTGCCATGTACAGTAAAGGAGAGATCAGCATTTGCTTCCTTCACTACAGCCTCCCTTAACTTTGCTCCAAAGTCAGATCTCATGGGTCTTCATGTGGAGGGGAAGAGAGAAAACAGCCCCTTATCAGTGGGTGCTGACAGCAACCAGGATATCCCAGACACATCTGATTTCAGGTTTCCATTCCAGTCTTCAGTGAAGATGATACAGGTCATCACATCTACACAGAGCCTCCTCCTGGTGAACTTACGTACCCTGGTCCCCAGTTAACATTTGTGTGGTATCTCCCCTGGTAGGAAGATATCTACGAAGAAGATAGTCTAATGCTAAGAATACTCCATAGCATTTTAGGAGTTCTCACACTGACATGCTCAAGTCTAGAAAAGACCAATGTTCATAGGCTATCAGACATAGACATCAGATGAAGATGGCTCCTAAGAAATTTGACTACAGAAACAGATTCCACAGGAAAGATCATGAGGTCTGGCAATAGAGGTGCTATAGGAAAGGGTCCCTGGATCACAAGTAATAGTAAATATACTAAATGATAACAACAACAATAATAAAAATAATAATAGCTAACATTTAGGTATTGCTAAGGGCCAGGCACTGTTCTCAAACACTTTACATATAGTAACACATTTAATCCTTACAGTCATTCATTGGAGCATTCATTTATTTGCTATTTCACAAATAAAGAAACTGAGGCACTAAGAGGGTAAGTGAATTTTCTGAAGTCATACAAACAGTCACTTATAGAACTGGGACACAAATCTAGGCAGTTCGTCACCTACTGTGCTCTTAACCAGTAGGTTCAAGTGCCTCTCTATAACTCAGTGTTCTCACACCTACCACACACCTGCCCACTCCCATGTCTAGAACTGGCAGAAGAAAATGTGCTTGTTAACTCTTTAAAAAGCCTGAGGGAAAATAAAGATCAATTTATATGGCTTCATAAAGTTCATCTTTAAGTATTAAAGATTAAAGAATGATAATTATTTGTGAAAGATTAAAATGAAGTCTTAATAATTACTACTGATACATTATTAGCATATGATTAATGTTTTTGAAGAATAAATGACAAAATTATTGGTTTGAAAATCTCGTGTTTTTTAAAAATTTAAGATTTAAGGGGGGAAGAAAGGGATTGCCTTCTTGATGTAATCAGGTCTTCATCAAGAACTACAATCACAAATTGCCAGACAGAGAGGGGATGGATGAGGTTAAATGTCACTGCTGGGTGATATGCAAACCACTGTTCTGAATGAGGGGTTTAGGGTAGGACCGCCAATCATTCCAAGGTGAAGATGATCTTTCACCTCTGCTGAACCACCCAGCGAGCACATGTGAGGATCCGTATCTCCCTAAAGTGGAACTCCTCCCAGGGCAACATCTTCTTATTCCAGTGATCTTCCTGGAAGCAAACTTACTGAATATAAGACAAAGCTAGAACTATGTAGAATTAATTTGCTTAATCATGTCAAAGCCATTGTTTTATATCTCCAATCTAAATGGTTTAATACCCATTTATCCCACAGAATATAACTATGAAGCTTTACAGCTACTTCTTCAATTTCATTAAGACATACTCTTACCTAAGTAAGACTACTCTCCAAATGAATCGCTGAATGAAAGGTATCTTTTAAGTAAAGGTAACTTGTTAGATATTAAGAACTTCTGCTTCCAAGTATGACAAACTAAAATCATACCAGACAACAAGTAGAAAACCTAGACACAATACAAAAACAACTACCTGACGGTACCAGAGTGAACAGAAGCAGGCACACTGGTAGGGAATGTAATATACAATTTAAAATTACCCCACATGCGACAACTAAGAAAGTGGAAGACATTCTCAAGAGACAAGAAAACCAATCAAATCTAATCTCAGATGAACGAGATGTTGGAAATTAGTGAATGAGGGTTTCAGAGTAGCTATTCTGACTATCCTAACCGAGAGAAAACAAAATAAGCTCACAATCAATAAAAACCACAGGATATCTCAGTAGAAAAAATATAAATGATATCACAAAACCAAATGGAAATTGTAGAACTGAAAAATACCATTTCTGAAATAAAAAATTCACTGGATATACTTAACAGCTAAATGGAACTGACTCAGGAAAGAATAAATGAATTTGAAGATAGATCAACTGAAAATATTTAAGGAAATGAATAAAAAGGAAAAAACAATTTTTAAATGAACAGACTCAGGGACCGATTACATGCTATCAATCAGTCTACTATATGTTTGGAGAGGATGGGGCTGTTACATTTCTGTATTTTCACCCAGCTAGCTTATTCCCCAAACCTAGGTCCTTCCTTTGGGATCTCAAGTACTATTGAAAACTATACTTTGGCCACAAGACTCTTCTAGATTTATCCTCAGAAAATCTAGAATTTCTCTATTCTCTCGAGCTCCCAGCCTATCCACAGGTCTGACAATAGTACCTCCTCACCACTCCTTCTTAAAAAGTTGGTTTAAAATTTTCCCATTGTTACACAAAGGAAAAAAAATCACATCTTACTAGAGCAGTGGTTCTCAACCTTCTGGCCCTTTAAATACAGTTAGTTCCTCATATTGTAACCCAACCATAAAATTATTTTTGTTACTACTTCATAACTGTAATGTTGCTACTGTTATGAATCGTAATGTAAATATCTGATATGCAGGATGGTCTTAGGCAACTGCTGTGAAAGGGTCGTTCGACCGCCAAAGGGGTCGCGACCCACAGGTTAAGAACCGCTATCCTAGAGCCAACTAGAGTTTGTCATAATCATAACAACTTACCATAATTCCTCAAATACAGAGAGAAAGAACAAGGCTCACCTTGCCGGGGTCCATCTCTGTTAATGGTTTCGGACAGGCTCGGGGTGAAGAGGCACACAGCATGCTGAAAGGTAGGGGAACTCTGCATCATGAGTGACTGGCAATATTCCATGACATTGGCACAAATCTACAACAAAGAAGAGCAGTAACAAAAACATGAGCTCCCAAATGTCCTAATACCATGGAAATCCAGATATGAAGAACAAAGTTATGATCAAATTGTAAAATGACAAAAAAGTTATAAATCAATTTATAAAATTACTCAAATGTTACTTTTATCAAATATTTCTAAAACATAAAAACCTTAAAGAACAGGTACACAGTTCTCACTCCCCTTACCTGTTGCATAGCGAGTTCGATTTCATCTTTCTTGTTCACTCTGTCTCCTTCCACATTATCATCTTGAAATTTAAACTGACGGAGTCTGTCAGAGCCACCAAAGCGACTTAGTAGTCCCAAGCACTGGCGCTAAGAAAGGAAAGATATTTTGTTAATATTTAGTTAAATGTTTAAAATTAGCAGCCTCCCTTTCTTGAGGGCTATAAAAAAGAAAAACTCAGGGGAGAGTGGAATCACTCTTTAACACATCTGATTTCTTATTCTAATGGAGCAAACTAAAGCTACCACTATTAAATTCACCTTTTTGCAAATGTTAATGCTTGGCAGTCAACTCATTACAAGAATATCAATTTTTTTAGCAGTGAGTGAATCCCAACTAGAATCTAAGTGTTTGCCAAAGAATTCTCTGTATCACACCAAATAATTCCTTGGTACACACTCATTAAAAAAACACAATAAACAATGAGAAGCAAGGTGAAATGGCAAACAGAAGACAATCTTCACAAGCACGGCCATGATAACTGTCCACTAAAGCTCAAATTTAAAGGCTGTTACTCCCATGACCACTTCTGGGGACTTCAAAAAGGGGCCACATTTCTAGAGTGATAGTAGCAATTTCTGCCTTCCATAATACCTTATTTAAACAGATATTTAAGCAGTAAGTTTGAATAAAGCAAAACAAACTATAATATACACTTATTTTGTCAAAACAGTTATGTCTATTTTTAACATTTATAACTAGCTGTTTGCTATTCTTACAGATGAAACAGATGCACTAAAACATGTCCAAGAGGTCAACTTATGGATAATTCATCAAAGATATGTTTTTCTCCCTACCAATGAAAAAAGTGAAACGACTGAGGGGGAAAAAAGGAGTATTTGGGTTTTGTCGGTGAGAGTGCAACCCATTTTGACAATAACTCAAAATGCACTATGTGTATATCCTTGGATATAGTGATACTGGCTATGTTATTTAATCTATAGTTTAAAATTTTGCATGCAAAAATGCTGAAGGCAGCATTTATTTCTGGAAACTTGAAAAACAGTTTATGAAAAGAGGATTGGTTAAAAAAATTACTGTATCAAAACCAATGGTATATAAATTCTAGTACATAAATTATTCTGCAGCCAATAAAAAGTGAAGATGATTAAAGCAGGCCAGGGGGCTCCCAGAAAGACTGTGATATCTAATTGATAAGCTATCTAATATGTTTGAATATATTGATAGGAAATTACACAACTGGAGAAGAGTTTGTGAATAAATTAGAAATAGGTACAGAAAAGTCAAGCAAATAAAAAAAGAAAAGTACTTATTCTAGGGAAAACGATGTTACACAGGAAAGTAATATATTGTCCATGACAATTACACAGTAATAACAATGTAACACCAAACATTGATCTAATCAAAATTATAGTATAGTTACGCTGAATTTGAGGGGAGGGAGAAGGTAATAAGAAATACACATACATTATGATGGAAGAAAAGGAGTAAAGAGATCTAGATTCTTAACTTCCTCAATGGGAAGTCAATGATGATTCCTAAAATTGGATAATCAATATAGTAGCAATATAAGCATGTTATTTAGAGATAACAAGAATCAATTAAAATAGTTGAAAGGGTTTGCCCAAATCCAGACAGCAGATTGGGGAGGATGAGTGAAGGGACTGTTGTATTTTGCTAAAAGTGTTACAACTCCTCTTTAAAGAAATAAGAATCAGTTACCTGGAATCTTCCAATATGTCCCTGTAGCTCCATTAGAGATCCTTCATTTACATCAACATCCAGTTCACTTAATATACCTAGAAAATTTGGAATGCCTTTAAATGTAGTTTTATAATCAAGAAAATAAAAACATTACGAAGCTAAAAGGAGCAGTTCTAGTATTTTATAGTCTTTATTTGCATAAATAGATACAGACTCTACCAAGAGGATTTTGGAGAAATTTAGATATGCAATCTAAATCTAGATCAATTAGTGATTTTAAAAGGCACTTTTTAAAGTTTTTGAGAAAAATCTACTTTTTACCTATAGCCATAAAAGTTAAAAATTTCTAAACTCAGCAATAAATTATTTTTTCATGAAAGAGTTTAGAATATAAAACACTAAGAATAAAATGCACCTCTTTTACCTTTTCTAGGTATTGCATCATTTGGTTTGTTCTTTTCCTTTAGTCAAACTAGTTTTGCACATATGCAAAATTTTCCATTCAACTTCTCAGTTTGGACCCATTTCAAAATTCCTAAATCAAGCTGATCAATTTCTTATAATACCACGGACTCTCTTTATTTCTATTTAGCCCTCCAAGCAAACCCACACACAGGTCATTCTCCCATTGGTTTCTTTCTTTCTTCCATGACTATGGACATGCTAAGGAGAACCCACCTCAACTTGTCTTAGCCACCCTAACTTTCTATGCATTTTCACAACCTCTTTAATTCATTTCTTATTTCCAAGCATATGCTCCATGGCCTATAATCTCAGCCTTTGCTCCTTATAATGACAGTCCTCTTTGTAGATTTTTTGGCCCATGACCTCAACACAAGCTTACAGGATATACTCATGAGCTAGCACATGCTGGCTTGTTATGCCTCACCTGAGCTTCATGACTCCACTAGATGCCAGCCCTGCCCACCTCCTCCTCTGGGAGTCTGCTCCCGATTCACTTTCTTCTCTAGCATACTAAAACCTCCCTGCCACAGAGGGTTTTTCCTCACTATTTGAAATGTGTCAGGTCTCCCTTACATTCCAAAATAAGACAAAAACCTGGTTCATGTCAAATTCTTGAAATATTTTCTGCTTGTAATTCTTATGCCCTTCTTTCCCATCTTAACCACCCTGAAAGCTGGATTTTGTACCCAACATATCATGGAACTGCGGCTTTTTCCTTTGTCCTCGAAATTTCTGTACTCTGCAACATGTGTTGCTATTCCCCATTCATTCACTTTTTTTGGCTTTGTTTTGTTTTTTACCCCTGCACATCAACTGCTGCTTCTACTTAAAAAGACCATCAATTCTCAGTTTCTATAGGACCCTTTTGTTAAATGTCACCTGACTACTCTGTGTACCGTAAGTATCACTTTCAACTTCAAAATCCTTTTCAGAATATCTGTGGGTCATAGAAAAATTAACCTGCCAATAAGTATTTGAGGAGGTGTGACATAACCAGTACTGGGCTAGGCAATATGGGGTACACAAAGTTATAAATGGACTTAAAATTTAATGGGAACATTTAAGACAAATTAATGATATTATAAAATACAAAACAGTATGTAATCGAGGACCAAACTGTACAGAGTAGGGTTGCCAGGAGTGAAATTGTTTTAAAATTTGGAAGGGTATCTGGTATTATCTTTAAAATATATATATATTTTATTTCTGACCAGGCAATGCCAGAAATGTATCAAGCCTACCAGCTCAAATCTGCAAAAATGCATACACACACACACACACACACACACACACACACACACACACACAGTATTAAATGCCACACAGTTGAATTTTTAAGACTGGAAACAGTCAACATATCATAGGGGTCTGGTTAATTATGTCACAACTGGAAAACTATGCAGCTAATTAAAAAGAATGAAGTAGGAGCTATATATGCTGATGAGAAAAGATAAAGACACAATGGAAAAAATGTTACAGAACAGTATGTATGGTATAATTTCACTTGTGTAAGGAGGGGAAATTTTTACACATACCTGGAGTGTAATTTCTAGAAAAATAAATTAAATTGACATCTGGTTCCTTTTAGATAGCAGGAATTGCTGGTCAGAATACCTTTACTCTGTTCTTTTATTTTGTTTGAATTTATCAAGAGCATGTTAAAATAAATTGTGCTTTTCTAAATAAAATCTTAATACTGACATAGTCAAATGATGCTATTAGCAAAATAGAGAATTTTTAGATGTTTAAAAAAAGTAATGAAAGGAAACTTCATCAATAAAACCACTTTGCCAGAAGATCTGCTAAAAGGTAAGTCTCTATACCTAACCTAGGACTTCTGGGTAAAGAAGGTAAAATAAAGTAGCATCATAGAAATGCACCTCCTGTCATCAACTTACAAAATGAACAAAATGAACCAAAAAAGGAAAGGCGCCAACTTATGCCATAAATAGTTAAGAATAGTGGTAGCTAAGAAAAAAAGAGAGAGAGAAAATTCTGGTGGAGTAAGCAGCATGAGTCTGATGATGGCCCTTATCGCCTCCTCACAAGCAGTATGGAGGAAAGCAAATAAACCAAGAAACTCTTACAATTTCTCATGGAACCCTGGTTCCATGATTCTCTCTAAAAATCAATGGAAATATATGCTCAGGTGAGGATTAACAACAACAATAAAAAAACAAAAAGAGAATGAGCTCAGGCTCCAAGTGCCTCTATAGGTACCATACTCTGCCCTGCTAAACACTCCCCGCTCAGGTACAGAGATAGCCCCAGAGAGGAAAAAAATATTGAGGGTGGTGGCGTGGAATCAGGGGTTGGTCTCAGACTTCTCCAACATAAAAAGGGGGTAGTAGTGCCTAGTAGGTTAAGTGCACAGGCTCAGAAGCCATACTGTCTGGGAAACTCTTTATTACCAGTATTTTCTATGTCACTTTGGAAAAGTTAACCTCTCTGTGCCTCAGTTTCCTCATTGTAAAATGTGGACAATAATAGTTATACCTCATAAGATGGTTGTGAGGATTAAAAAAACAATATTTGGCACATAAATGCTTAATAAATATAAACTATTATCATTAATATTACAAGTTCTGAGGGAAAGAAAATTCTAATCATCCACACTCTTATTCAAGAATAAAGGCAACCTTTAGCCATTCATAAATATTAGAGAATTAAGGGAAGTTTTCCTTGGGGGAGAGGACTCCAACACAAATTAAAAATACAAAGAGATATAGCAAAAGAGCAAACTCAGGAATGGTGAAACCATGAGAGGAAAATAAAGAATTGGTGTTTTTCAGTAACCCTGTGTAAATATACAAGTAAAACTAAATAGCTGAAGATATTATGGTTTTAGGACTGAATGTAAATGTTATAAAACCTGACAAAGTAAAAATAATATAAACAAACATAATCTGAAAGTGGAAAAGGAATTATAAAAGAACTCATCATTTTATCTTTCACATCAGGAGTTAACTGTCTAAAATTTACATGCATTTAAGAGATTAAGGAGACTCTTGCCCCCTCCCCATGTAGGAGTCTGTACTTGTTCTTCAACAAATACCCACCTCTGATTTTATATATATATATTTAAAAAGAGAGAGAGATTACATTTTTAAAAATGACCAAAGTATCTTAATTTTTCATAATCATTTTTAAGAACTATTATCTCTTGGACTCTTGTGGTAAAAAAACATCTGTCTGGAATTTAGCAATGTCTTCAGTTTCTCTTCAATTAGTTTTTTATCTGTTAAGTTTATGTAAAATTACTTATTTTCTAAAAACTGCACGTAAAAGGTAATACCATTCTTATAAATTACCTCTGTATATCTCTATTTCTCTCTGTCTCTTATGTGCATTGTTCAAACATAGAACAATGTTTGAAAAGCTACTTACCAAACGTTAACTTGTGGTAATTTCTGGGTAGTGGGATTTTAAGTGTTGATTATTTTCTTAGATTCTGAATTTTTTATAATAATTTGTATCATTTTTACAAAAATAAACTTAGTACTTCAAGGTAATAAAAACCTCATTCTATTAAGTGCACATGTAAGTTTGAAAAGAATTATTAAAGATCCGTTCAACACATTCAACTCACCTGGAAGTGCTGCTTTACTTATAATTCCTGTGAGCAGAGCCAGTTCCTGCAAAGACCCGGCACTGACGTCCTGGCAGCGCAGGATTGCTTGTATGGTATCAGAATGCGAAATGAGAAACTGCAACACCTAAGCCGAGAAAGAGGAGGAGAAATGAGGACACAGAAGTGAAAAAATAGCCCTAGCTGGTTTGGCTCAGTGGATAGAGCGTGGACTGAAGGGTCCCAGGTTCGATTCCAGTCAAGGGCACATGACCAGGTTGTGGGCTTGATCCCCAGTAGGGGGCGTGCAGGAGGCAGCCAATCAATGATTCTCTCTCATCATTGATATTTCTATTTCTCTCTCCCTCTCCCTTCCTCTCTGAAATCAATAAAAATATATTTTAAAAAATAAAAAAAGTGAAAGAATAGAAAATTATAAATGTATAACTCATCTTTCTTGTAAAACTGAAACAAGTAAGTCAATGTTTTGAAGAACATTAACCCTCTGAGTGCCAACCAATATCCTAGGAACTATGCTAAAATTGCCAAGGCATTTTTGCTGATTTTACAGCAGTGTAGGAAAAAAATTATGAATCGCAAGTAAATGAAGGAAACCTTTACTACATTTAGCAATATCATCATCACTAATAAAAGCAGACTTAGAACTGGACGCCATTTCTAAGCTTTGATAGCGCTCCCGGCACTTTTGGCGAAAGACAGGAGGAGCGCGATTGTGCTCCCCGACACTCAAGGGGTTAAACAAGCAATTGTCTTTTGCACTTACATAGTTTATTTCTTGAAGAAGCAAACACCTAAAATTCTTAAGAAAGCTAAGGGATTATTTCAAAGTTTAAAAATTAATATATTTAGCCCTGGCCAGGTAGCTCAGTTGGTTAGAGCATCTTTCCGATATGCCAAGGTTGTGGGTTCAAACCTCCCCAGTCAGAGCACATACAAGGAGTCAACCAATGAGTGAATAAATAAGTGGAAAAACAAATCAATGTCTCTCTCTCTCTCTCTAAAAATCAATCAATAAATTAAAAAAATTTGGAGGCTACTGTAGAAGAATATAACTTAGAAGTAGTGTATGAAAACTATGGTTTGAACCCTATTTTATTTCTTTTATTTTTGTCCAAATGGAATTAGAACATGAGTTTAAAATCCGTGGGTATTAAAACGAGTTACTGAAGGGGCTCTATGAAAGTCTGCCAATGTGACATGGGGAGAGTCACATAAAAGCTTTCGTTTAGTTCTCCTTTGGACGGGGTAAAATGAGATCGAAACCCTGACCTTCAGACTCTGCCTTTCCACCTGGAATTTACAGGGCACCAGCATAAAGAGCTCGATTTTCACATACAAGGTATCCTCAACTTGATCAGAAATGCTTTCACAGAGATGATGCCCAAATAAGCCGAACATGTGTCACTCGGGAACTGTGCCCCCTTTCATTTTTCCAATTCAGATTCCTGGTCTTAGCCCATAATCACTGGACATGGAGCTCGGTAATCTCTATTTTTTAAAGATGCTCCTTAGGAGATTCTGCTATAGTCAGTAAGACGGGTATCAGAGAACCGATGTCTTATATCACTACTAGGGGCCCGGTGCACGAAATTCGTGCACTGGGTGTGTGTGGGGGGGGTGGGGAGTGTCCCTCAGCCCAGCCTGCCCCCTCTCACATACTGGGAGCCCTCAGGTGTTGACCCCCATCACCCTCCGATCACCTGATCGGCCCCTTGCCTAGGCCTGACGCCTCTGCCAGAGGTGTCAGGCTTGGACAGGGGACCCCCATCTCCCCCCGATCACTGGCTCTGGCCCCCGCCCAGGCCTGAGGCCTCTGGCCCAGGAATCATGCCTGGGCAGGGGACCCCCATCTCCCTCTGATCGCTTGCTCCACCCCCCGCCCAAGCCTGACGCCTCTGACCCAGGCTTCAGGCCTGGGCAAGGGGACCATCATATCCCCCCAATCCCCTGCTCCGCCCCCCACCCAGGCCTGATGCCTCAGCCAGAGGAGTTGACCCTCATCACCCTCCGATCACCAATCACCAGATCGGCCCCTTGACCAGGCCTGAGGCCTCCGGCAGAGGTGTCAGGCCTGGGCAGGGGACCCCCAGCTCCCTGCGGTTGCAGGCTCCGCCCCTGCCCAGGCCTAACGCCTCTGGCCTAGGCGTCCGGCCCGGGCAGCAGGGACCTGCAGTGGCAGCGGGGGGTGCCGCGATCGTGGGCTTCGCTTTAGGCCCAGGCAAGGGACCCCTAGCTCCTGGGACTGCCAGCTTCGACCGTGCCCAGCTCCCATGGCTGGCTCCACCCCTACTTCCTGCTATCACTGGCCAGGGCGGCAAAGGCGCCTGATTCTCCGATCATGGCTGGGGGGCAGGGCAAAGGCGGCCCCCCAGCTCTTAGCTCCCCCCTGGGTTTCCGATCACTGTCAGTGGCAGGGGGCTTCTTCCTGCTTTCCCTTTTGCCTCCCTGCGTTGTGCCTACATATGCAAATTAGCCGCCATCTTGTTGGCAGTTAACTGACAATCTTAGTTGGCAGTTAATTTGCATATAGCCCTGATTAGCCAATGAAAATGGTATCGCCGTACGCCAATTACCATTTTTCTCTTTTATTAGTGTAGATGGCCAACTTCTACCAAAAAGTCTTAATCATAATACTGTAGAAGACAAGGGAAGTGTTTGAGCATTAAAGAATTGACTCAAAAGGCCCAGTATGACAGGGTAGAATGTCACTTAGACTAATTCAGTACAAATGAAGGTGGCACCTTAGAAACAGCGGCATTCTATCTTGATGAGATAAGCCTGAACTGATGGCAGGAAAAGCAGACAAAATTACCATAAATTATTAGGGACATAGTTCCTGAGGGTATCACAGAAATAGAGCAATACAATAAGACTGAAGATTCATAATGACAAGCCTAATTAATCAGTGAAAGGCTAAATTATATATTGTATTATCATTAGTTTAAAGAAATAATATATATACATATTTTTTGTAGGTTTCACTGAGAATCAATGAAAATAAAACTAATTTCTGGTATTCAAAAAAATTTTTATGAGTTTGAAAATTCACTTTAAAAAAAAATATTTTCTTTTTATTGATTTCAGGGAGAAAGGAGGAGGGAGAGAGAGCTAGAAACATCAATGATGAGATGCGCCCTTGACCAGAATCGAACCCAGGACCCTTCAGTTTGCAGGCAAACACTCTATCCACTGAGCCAAACCAGGTAGGATGAAAATTCATTTATTTAAATTACTTCATTCTCTAAATATCACAACTAAATGTGGTGTATCATTCTATATTTTGTATTTACTGCAAGGCCTAACATGGTGTATAGCCTCCTCTCAATAAATACCTTGTTAAATTACATTTTAGAAGCCAGCTTACTCCTATCACAATAACAGTTTCCTTTACTGAAGAACAGATTTAAATCTCTTACTTTCCATCTCACCATTCTATTAATTAGCTGTGGTGTTTCATTCAAACAAAGTATAAAAACAGGCCAATGATGTTCAGAGTAAGGTACAGGGCCCTGTTTTCAATATCCAGGTGGTCCACAAACAAGATGATTACTGTCAATTCACTCATGCTTTCTATCCTAGGGTTTCTGCATTTGTAACATGAGGATTTGGCATGAGACAATTTCTACATTAAGGTTCCCCTTACCTGCCCTGCTGCCTGCAAGTGCTGGGCCATGCTAGACGTGAGGATGACCTGGCACAAGCGGAGAGCTGGAAGGAGAATCTGACGGTACCGGTCCACTGGAGTCGGGATGAACACTGGGGGGTCCCTCATGCCAAACATGCTTCATTTATTTCCACCGAACAAGGAGAGAGCAACAGTGCAAGGGGTAAGGTACACTCAAACGTCCCTGACCATCTATCTCCATGGCAAACCACCACAAAAGTTATTTGAATTTTGAAAATCCTTAGTAAGAAAAATCTGCATAATTTGAAAAGGCAATGCTTGAAATTTCCTCAATATATTTATTCTACTCGAAATGTTCCCTTGGGCCATAGAGACTATGAGTAAGAAACATAAAAACAAGTCTTTCCCCAAATTTCCCTCTCCTGTACCCAAAGCCAAAAATGAATTGCATTTGTAGTCTATTATATTTTTTTTAAAAAATTTTAAGTTAAAATGAGGTTGTAAAAATCATTTGACTTTTAAAAATTCAGTCTCAGATCACTGTAGTAGTAAAATTATTATCTATTATAAATGTTTACATTTCAAGTTTTAGACTAAAGAAAATCATTCCCTGCTGAAGAGAAGGGAATAGACAGAGAATATGAAAATAAAGGAAATAAGAGAAAGGCTTTGCATAGACAAGTGCCATGATCTAAGAAACATAATTAACTCAATCCTTTTTGTGTAAGGTGAAAATAGTAACTCTCATGTTTAAAATTTTAAAAAGCAACATTAACCAATTTTTTTGGAGGCAAAATAGTTCTATCGTTAGTCCTGAAAAATTCAAATATTCAATTTGCCAATGGATCTTTAGAAGAAAAATATTAAAACTGAACTGTTATTTGCCACTAGGAGGGCAGACTATTTGACTAACAATGTTGCAGCCATATAGACAAAAAAAGGAAAAACAAAATCCGTATTCAAACTGAACTGGGATACTTGCTAAGAAGTCTGAAATTTAAAATAACATGACCTTTTGCTTTCAAATTAGCAAGCAGTTGGTAAAATGTTAAAAATGAGAAAAATATAAACTGCTATTCCAGTCTCAGGAATAGGAAATCCACAATGAACTGTAATTTCACGATGATACTGTCAAGGACGACCATCACTGAAAACATGTATTTCAACTACACAAAACAAAGTTGGGAAGAAAAACATTTACTAACAAAATACTCTCCAATTTCCCTCTTATATTCTGCTCTAAAATAGAAAGTTTTAGGTCCTTACCCACTTTTACACTTATTAGCAATTTCCATTTATTAGTAAGTGGCAGGTATGTATACCCCCCTCAACACCCCGCCACCCCGCAAAAAAAAATCATTCAGTTAAAAAAATACTGCTCAGACAGAATTATGAACCAGGGGCAAAATTATGTTGGAATCTCTTTTTCCCCTTAATAATTCTTCACAGGGAACTTCACAAACAATCTATATGGACACTTACCCCTGCGAGTCCATTTCTGGGCGCATGTCATAGACTTGGCATTGTGCCAGCCTCACAATCACCCCCGACCTCAGCAGTTCTAAAGCGCCCTGCTGTATCTTAGCCACTCTAGTGAGAAACGCCTAAGAAGTCACCAAAAGAAAACCATCACTGCAGAATAATATCAAGCATAATAATAATATCAAGCACTTCAGATAAATAGAAGACTCTTCTGGCACATTTCTGATCTTGAATCATCACTGGGCTATGAAAGGATACATTACACCACCTTTGTCACAGGATTTTCTGAGGATTGAATGGCATAGCATATCCAAAGTGCCGCATGCCATGTTTTACATGAATTAAGTATCCAACTAAACAGTACTTTCTGTTATCATCATGTGGCTCAGGGAGGGAAGATCGTTTACTCTGCTCACAGTTGTATCCTCACGTAGCTAGTGCCACACCTGGCATATAATCTGTATATTTAATAAATACTTGAATAAATGAACAGAGGAGTGAGAAAAAGTTAATAAAAAACCTAAAACTTTAGTGCTTCTATTATTGTGACCCTGTAATATTTTTAAGCAGTCAGAAACAGAGAAAACCGATTTGGAGTAAAGGAAATGATGAATTATAGACTGCACAGAGAATCCTGCATCTAAAGTAGAACCAGCACATCTACATTGGAATGAATGTTCAGGAGGCAACTGCTGTGCCAGAATCTTGTCCTGGAAGGACAACTTGGCCGCCCGCCCTCCTCACAGCACCGAGGGGCTGGCACATCTTTCGCCACCACCAGCCATGTGAGCAGGCAGCAGTCCCATTATCCAGCTAACCCTCTCAGGAACATTTCAAATCAACGTTGGCATGCTTAGGAGATACATTTCTAGCACATGTCACCAAATTTAAAACTCCTCAGAATGATTCTGGATTACATGATAGAAATATTCCAAATACGTAGTATACTATTCTACATTAATGTTCTTGACTACATCTATCCCCCCCAAGAGGAAACGAACGGAGTCTAACTTCAAACGAATATAAAGCCTTACCATTTTGGATTCGTAAGTATACAGAGCTTTTAAAAGGGGCGGTTGTGGTGTGAGTAAGCTCTGCAGAGTATGGTCATCTTCCACCAAGCTGTCCACAAGCACCTTCAAATAGCCACTGTTGGACAGGTACAGAAGCCACTGCTGCTGCTTGTCCACCGAGACGATCCGATCGAGCAGAGCCAGCGCCAGCATCTGAAGATAAATCCAAATGCAAGCCATGGAGGAGGCTACCAAACTTGAAGACAGAAATGGCCTTCATCTGGGAATATTCAGAACCTTTCTTACAAGGAGGATCACTGCTTGCAATAAAACTTCCTTTTTTTTTTTTTTTTTTTGAGAAATTGAAAGCTATATATCCAAAATCTCGATTGATTAATAAAAGGAAAATTTTCAGGATAAAGATTTTTTCTGAAACAAAACCTAATACATTAAAATAATGGCATTTAATATATTTCAGCATAATCTAAACATTACTTGTTAGAGCAAAGATTTTTTTTAAATAGCTTTTTTCCCCTAACGTAAAATTTTACACACTCATTATAGAAAAGTATACAGAAAATACATAGTTTGATAAATACAGTTAATCCATTTTGGTCTATCTCCTCCTCGTCTTTTTCCTATGCATAAGAACACAAGCATTTTTAAAAATATAACTGAGAATTTACTACAATCTATATTTTACGCACTTCTTGAAATCCTGTCTCCCGTGGTTTTCAACATGATTCATATACTAATTTTCCACTAGCAGAAAGCTGTCTGCACCATCTCTATTGTTTCTACTCGTATCAGGCCAACCTCAAAATCAGCAAAAAGATTAATCTGAGGGAAAATTCTGAACTAATTGAGATTCTAAACAGAATTAAACAAAACATATGACTAAAAAAATAGAAATTCCAAATTATAGCAAGTAAGCAAATTCACTAATACACTGTAGAAAATAATTCTCAATATATAACATACATTTAAAAAGTTGAATCAGTTTATTCATTAACAAGTAAAAATATGTATTCAATTATAATACTAAACGGAAGCTACTATACCCTTCCAATCTCATGACCGTCACAGGCATCTCGACAGACCACTTCCATGAGGGCAGCACCGTAGCTCTCAATGATGGCTATGTTTTCTCTCTGTAATTTACTAAACACGTCTTCAGGGGCTGTCAACCTTTCCCACATGGTTTTTTTGGCTAAAAGAGTTACAATAGAAAAAGTTAAAACACTCCAATTTGATCACTGAATCATTACACTTCATGCACAACATGCTGGTAGGTATTATCTGTTAAACTACAATAAGGAAAAATTAAAAGACAAAAATATGATGGTGTGAGGTGGTAAGGTCAACAGAAAAAACATTCGAGAGAAACAAATGGAGAAAACTTAAAACTGAATTCTGATTCTCATATCTGCCAGATAAGCAAGTTATTTCGTCTCTGTAAGTCAGATTCCTTTTACACAAAACAAGGTAAATGGCTGCCCAATATATGGTTACATTAAAAGCAGAGTAAAAGTGGTATGGAAAATAAGTATGTAAGCATTAAAATTCAGTTGTTGTTTTAAAACAAAACAGAAAGTAGGTACAGTGTCTGGCATAAAAGTATGTGCTCAATAAATACTTACTAAATTTTTTTTTTAAATATATTTTATTGATTTTTTACAAAGAGGAAGGGAGAGAGATAGAGAGCTAGAAACATCGATGAGAGAGAAACATCAATCAGCTGCCTCCTGCACATCCCCCACTGGGGAAGTGCCCGCAACCCAGGTACATGCCCTTGACCGGAATCGAACCTGGGACCTTTCAGTCTGCAGGCCGATGCTCTATCCACTAAGCCAAACCGGTTTCGGCTAATACTTACTAAATTTAATGTTTCTAATTTAAAACTTAAAAACACTACTACCTAGGGGGAAAAGGTACTTTGCTACTTAAAATAAGTCAAAATAACCAGTAATTATGGCTAAGAAAAAACTAAGTGATGAAATTATTCTAAATATTGATCACTTGAAAATTACAAACAAAAAATTTTCTTTCAGGTCACGCTTCTGTACTACAACTTGATAGTAATTTATCAAAATCATGATGTAGAGCTCCACCTAGCTGTTAAGTGTTGATTTTGCCAATTCAACTAAATACAATGTTAAAAGAGGAGGAAAATGGGGGAGTTATGTTGGGGGGTAGGGGAATGGGATCCCCATTCCTATCTCTCACTTAAAAAAAGTTCCTGTTTAAAAAGCTTCTCGGAACTATTCTTTTATTATTAATGACCTTAAAAATATTTGTGTGCATTATTTAAGTGGGTAGGACATTTCTATAAATACATCATTTGGCTATGATTACCTTCTAAGAAAGATAGTACATAAAAATATATAGCCAGTAAAGAATAATATGAGATAATCTGGGTCTTATACACAGAGTGGGGTTTTTTGTTTGTTTTTAATATTTTTATTGATTTCAGAAAGGAAGGGAGAGATAGAAACATCAATGATGAGAGAGAATCATCCGTTGGCTGCCTCCTGCACGCCCCCTACTGGAGATCGAGCCCGCAACCCAGGCATGTGCCCTTGATCGGAATCGAACCCAGGACTCTTCAGTCTGCAGGCCGACGCTCTATCCACTGAGCCAAACCAGACAGGGCCACAGAGTGGTTTTTAAGAATCTATGTACAGATCCCTGGCCGGTGTGGCTTGGTTGGTTGAATGTTGTTTGATTCACCAAAAGGTCACTGGTTGTATTTCCAGTCAGGGCACATACCCAGCTTGTGGGTTGGATTCCTAGTCAGGGTTGGATCCCCGACAGGAGGCAAGAGATCAGACTGATGTTTCTCACATAAATGTCTCTTCCTCTCTCTCTCTCTCTTTCCCCTTTCCTCTCTCTCTAAAAAATCAATGAAAATGTATTTAAAAAAAAAAAAAAAAAAAAAGAATGTATGTACAAAATGACAAACACTCCTAAGGATTCTTAGAAGGGCACAGGGAGCCCATTATTCAAAGGTGCTTATAATAAGTTCCTAAATAGCAGAATAACTCTGGCATAGAGTAAGTACTATACACTGACTGGTCTGTTGAACTGTCAAAAATATTTTTCATATCTAGAGACCAAAGAATCAGCTTATTACTATTAATTAAAAACACTACATTTTAGAAAGCAACATTTATCAATATTTTAAATATGCATATCTTCTAAACAAGAAATTCTACTTCTTGCAATTTGTCCAAGAAAAACCTCACATTAGTACAAAAAGACGTATATGCTATAGGTGAGCATGTAAATGGTAGAGGGCTATTCAAGAGAATCTATTAAAAGAAAAATGTGCACACACTTGTCATGAAATTCCACCATGAATTATTCTTCTTGAAAAATACATAAGCATTTAAAAGACTATTTGAGGCAACATTTTTTATAGTAAAATTAGAAATAATTCAAATACCTATGAATAAAGCAAATTGTAAAATAATGTTACTTCCATGTTTTGGAAAAACAGAGCCATTTTAAAAGGCTCACCTATATGTGTAGTGGGCTGCACAACAAAAGAGGAATGAGGGTGCACACACCACAGCACATTTTTCAGTGAACCAGGGGCAGGACAGCGAGTTAAAACATAAGCTAGGGTTGTGTTTGAGGGTTTGTTTTCACAGACTACCTTCAGAATTTTAGAAAACTAACCATTCTTCTCTATTTTAGAGTAAGCCTTTAAATGATCACGTACAGACTTATTACAGCTTTGCTTAAACAAAAGATGGAAAAGTGATTTTTAAAAATTTAACAAATCCTAAAACAGAATAGATTGGAGATCTATCTAATTATACCTGCTTCTAAGGTGTCCGGTTCATCAGGTCTCTGTGCAATCTGTAGGTAATAGAGCAGAGAGCCATACAAGTGTGTCCTCACTCGCTGGAACCCACCACCTAGGGAGACAGAGTAAAGTAAAAACGTTTTTTCAAACACAAGTTAAAACAAATACAAAAGCTATAATTTATAGAAAATTTCGATGAAAAAAACCTGTCTTCAAAATGAAGTCTAACAGTTTCTTCAAAATGATGTGAAGTGAAGAATCTCCAACAGCAGTGAAATCCACCACTGGGTTCTGTGCTGGAGGGGAGGCGAAACAGCTATCAAGCATGAAAGCGTAATGGGCTTCTCCGAGTCCCGAGGCTAATGGCTGCTTCTGCTCCGTGCGCACGGCTTGGCTTAGGTGGGCGGTCAGGGTGAACACAGCACCTGCTACCACTGGCATTAACTCCTGTGCTGCCTCATCATCCAGTATCTTAAAGCAGAAAGACAAATCAGAGTGAGGACCCTGCTTTCAGCTACAGTCATTAATATGGTTTATATATGCTTAGCTTTTCAACTACCATAAGAATATAAGAATAGCATTGCACTGTTCCAGGAAAATAAAAGCTAATAAACAGAGAGAAACACATGTTATTAACCAGAAGGGATTCCCTTTAGAATTCCCTGCGAGGTTTTTAATGGCAAATCACATAAATGGCCTCACCACTAGTGTCCTATTCAGTAGGTCTGGTGTAAAATTTGTCCATATGGATTTTTTAAAAACTCCCTAGATCAGTGGTCGGCAAACTCATTAGTCAACAGAGCCAAATATCAACAGTACAACGACTGAAATTTCTTTTGAGAGCCAAAGTTTTTAAACTTAAACTATATAGGTAGGTACATTGTTATTAACTTAATTAGGGTACTCCTAAGGCTTAGGAAGAGCCACACTCAAGGGGCCAAAGAGCGCATGTGACTCGCGAGCCGCAGTTTGCCGACTACAGCCCTAGATAATTCTGATACACACTGTGGTTCAGAGCAACTACTATACAGAATTAATACCTTTCTCAAAGAAAATCTTAACATTAGTTTTGCGCAATTCTACCAAATCCAAATCTAAAACTTAAAAAAAGGAGTTGCCAAACTATCTATAATAATAAAAGCATAATATGCTAATTAGACCAGATGTCCTTCCGGATGAAGCCAGGCCTGTGAGAGAAGCCCGGGTCCTGGGTGCCTGCTGGCGGCCAGAGGGAAGCAAGCCTGGGTCCCGGGTGCCAGAGGGAAGCCAATGCTGGCAGCCGGGGGAAGGAAGGCCTACTCTTGCACAAATTTCATGCATCAGGCCTCTAGTATGTATATAAACATTTGTTCAGCAGTCTGAAGTAATTTAGGAAGTATGTCACCTTATCATGCACATCTTGTAAAATATCACGAATGATCAGTTGTCGGTCCTCTGTCTGAATGAGGTCCTGGGGACAAGCTGTCAGTATAATTTCAACCAGCTGCCTCCATGACTCTAGCACATGCCGTTTTGCATGAAGACACTGCAACAACTTGTTTCTTGCTACCACGTACTGAAGTATGGTGCTGATTTCCTAAAGCCAGAGAAATTGAATTACAAGGTTAACACATGGCAAATATAATCTTTTACCAATAGGTTCCTATTTTCTTACAGTCAGGTAATCTGAAAACATTTATAGAATATTTTGCAAACTTTCTACATGTATGCCAGTCAGCAGACAACTTTCTATGTTATATTGGTGGCCAGTGCTATGAAAAACAATATATATGGTTGTGTGTGTGTATGCGGTTGTGTGTGTTTAAGTCAGGGAGCAGAGGTGGTAGAGGTGGAAATCAGCTTTTTTATAACCCCATCTTCTTTCTCCTTGTAACTATCTACTTAAACTAAATCTGGAGCACTAGAGTTACCTAAAACCCAAGTTCAGTGGCATGTTTCCTTGTCATGTCTTTTATTTCTTATTTCTTGCTTTTGCCTAGCCAACTGTTTCCATGTATGTGGTTCTTCCCATCTGACCTCTTACCTACAAATCCCCACTTGTAACAACAAATGACTCTCTCCTCCCTCACTGATAGGGAGCAAGTGGTCTAATATACAACAGGAACGAGCTGCAAATCCTTAACTGGCCTACCAGAAAAAATGTTACTTACTCTGGCATCCAGACATTAGCTTCAGTTCAGTTCATAAAAGTTATAAAGTAAAAAAAGGAAAGACTCCATTAAAGTTAAAATTTTAAGTAATTTATTAATTGATGAACTACAAGTCCATTTATTGGGTTGTCTTCTAACTGGCAATTTAAGAAGTTAAAAGTTTAAAGCGAACAGACTCAATAGGCTTACCTCCATTAGCAGAGGTCTCTGTCCTATGGCTGCCATACCCTGAAGGGCATTTACTTCAGCTACAAGAACTCTATGAAGAAGCTATGGAAGGAGGTAAAGAGAGAAAAATAAGACTGTTTCAGACACTGGTAGAACAGTAACCCCTAGCAATTCCTATAAGCTGCCCTAGGGGGGAAACTCGCAGACACCCTTATACAATCTAACTGGCACCATCCGGTCTCCAGTCAGAAACATCAGGTACCCCTCACATTTGAGAGTGGTACCAAAGAGCCTGCCCTGGTTATCCTCCTACTAGTGAGGTCAATACCATTTACCTGACAGAAAGTTAAATAGTTAAAACCACTCCATAGCAGGGGGCAGGGATGAGAAAGATAAAGATGATAAAGTTTATAAAATAATAACAATGCATGCTAACTATTATAAATAAGAATTTAACTGATAAATTAGTTTGTTTAATCCTCTATAGCTACATTGTAGATCTATTCCTCAACTTTAGACCTATATTCACAAAATGCAATTTGTGACAGATGAATATAAATATACTATAAATCCAGTAACATTTTAAATAAAGTTTTTAACATATATATTAAAAAACCACACACTCCATGTTATAACTGGACAGCATGACTACTAAGAGAAAGGTGATGAGGAACTTTTTAAACAGGTAAAGGTAGTGTGCTCTATTTAGTTTGATTTCCCAGCTATTTGAAAACTAAAAACCACAGTCCAATAAAACAGTATCTCTATCAGAAAACAATTGCATGATTGTATTTTTGTCTGATTAGTCAGTCTGCACACACTTGAAAGTCATCCTCACCTTGACATTGCAGACTGTCTGTCCCCGTAAATTCTTGTGTTCACAGTTTGCTATAACTTGTTCAATCTGGACCCGATCAAAGAAATCCAATTGCAAAGGCTCAGGAATCTCCTGACTGAAGTCAATTGAGTCAAGAATACTTAAAATTTTTCGACGTACTGGAAATAATAAAACGTAGTTCAAGTTTACTTGGGACACTGAGGAGAAGAGCAAACCACCATGCTCAAATCAAAGCTAGTGAGTGCTAAGTTCAAAAAGGACATCAGTCTAGAAAATGAAATCTAGAAAGTTAAATAAAACTTAATTTTATTTTTAATACATCCATTTGCAAAAATACTTTTTTCCCATCCTATCATCCTATTTATAACATATTTTGGATGACAATCCTTTATACAGCTTTTCTATACCAGTTAAGAATTTGAGGACATGGGCATAATAATCATTTCTAGAAATTTTAAGCAATTTAATATATACCTATAAATTTACCATGAATTCAAAAGACTTTACCTTTTGTAGTCGTGTCAAAATGAAGGAACCCAGAGACAGACCTATTTTCATCTTCTAGTCCTCCTTCACCATCTGTTGGAGCGTCAGTAACAACAGATCAGAAAAAGAACAACATACTTGTAAACTTTATTTGAAAATAACAAGCATAAAGTATTTTATTTCTAGGTCATTGTTTCTAGCTCAAAGAGCCCTTTGCAAACAGATAATTAAAATGGAAAGATGATGAGGACTTACCAATAACATTCCTCTAATTCTTTCTGTCCCTCTGGGATCCCCTTCACAATTGTAAAGAGGATACTCAGAACTCCACAAGAGTCAGGACCCAATATGCCCAAGAGATGATTAGAAAAGCTTATGCTTAATTTGCAAATATAATAGTTATTAAGATATGTTGGGTCTCCCAGACAGCATGGCTCAGTGGCTGAGCATTGACCTATGAACCAGGAGGTCACATGCCCAGGTTAGGGGCTCGAACCCCAAGGGGGGCATGTGGGAAGCAGCTGGTTAGTGATTCTCTCTCATCATTGATGTTTCTGTCTATCTCTCCCTTTCGTTTCCTCTTTGAAATCAATCTATACATATAAAAGCCTAAGAAACTGGATGACCAAATGACCAGTGGACCAGTCGCTATGACGCACACTGACCACTAGGGGACAGATGCTCAATGCACACAGGATAGGGCTCCCGCCTGTCTGGATCGGACCTGCGGGGATTGGGCCGAAACCCGCTATGCGACATCCCCCGAGGGGTCCCGGATTGCGAGAGTGCACAGGCCAAGCCGAGGGACCCCACTGGTGCACGGATGGGCCTCTAGTAAAAATATGCATTTTTTAAAATATCTTGGATCTTGCTGGCTCTGTGAACAAATTCCACTGAATATTTGTGTATGTGATTAGAGCAAAATTTGGATGCTTCAAACAATAATAAAATGACAATTACGGGATGATTTTCAAATTTTGTGTTTTAAGGGAAAAAATGGTGTTTTAAGCAAGGTGGAAAGGACTTGCTTGGCCTATAATCACATACTAAGCACAAGATTCAGATCTGTTGTCACATTCATTCAGACCAGTCAGCAGCACAATAAAGCAATGCCAACATTCACATGTTCACCTGAGTATGGTTTCACTGGCATGTCATCCAGCAAGAGGTGTAGGAGCCTCTGGGTATGTGACCGCTGACGATTCAGAGACGTTACCCTTAGTTCTATGCAGGCAGTCTTCATCAGCCATGACATTTGGTTCAACATAGATATTTCATATTCTGGAAATGAAATACATAAGTTTAGTTTCCCAGAAAAATAATACAAGATCAGAACAGACCTAAATTCCATAACTTCTCAGATATAGTCTCATGTAACATAGTTAATTTATGAAAGTTGGCAACACAATAATTTATCACTCTGTATCATTAAAAAAGAAAACACAGATGCCACGGGAGAAAAAAATAAGGTTGTACATATTTATAAAAGATGACCAAAAGCAAATGAAGAATAGGAGAATCAAGTTTCTATTACCAGGATAATTTCATACAAATCTACAGAATTCTGAGTCTGTCACATTTGGTATTAACATAGAATGTAATACTTTAAAAAAATTCTCAAACATATACAAATATTTCTTAAATGAAATATATTAAAAAACTATCATAGTTTGATTTTTATTTCACAAAAATACATTTTAAAACTTAAAACTAATTTAAATTGTATAACTTTATGAGATCTCTTAAGATAACCCAGGACATTTGGTTGAACATAAAATTAGACTTGTGCTTTCCACCGCAGCAGCCATTAAAGAACAGCAGCCACAGCTCTGGCTCTGCGATGCCCCATGGCATGGGCCTCAAAAAGGGCCACAAGGGGACCAAGAACATGAGCCAGCCGAGGCACAGCCGCCACTGCGGACGCCTCACCAAGCCACCAAGTTTGTGTGGGACATGATCCGAGAGGTGTGGGTTTCACTCCTTATGAGCAGAGTGCCATGGAGCACTTCATGGTCTCCAAAAACAAGTCGGTCCTCAAGTTCATCAAGAAAAGTGTGGGGGCCGTAACCAGTTTGGCTCAGTGGATAGAGCGTCGGCCTGCGGACTGAAGGGTCCCAGGTTCGACTCCGGTCAAGGGCATGTACTTTGGTTGCGGGCACATCCCTGGTGGGAGGTGTGCAGGAGGCAGCTGATCGATGTTTCTCTCTCATCGATGTTTCTAACTCTCTATCTCTCTCCCTTCCTCTCTGTAAAAAATCAATAAAATATATTAAAAAAAAAAAAGTGTGGGGACACACATCCAAAAAGCGGATGCCAATAAGGATTGAGCCTCCTCCCTGCTCTGTGCATAGTAAAACTTTTACCAAAAAAACCCATGTAAGTAGGGTTGATAATTATATAAGTTTTTGATTCCAGTATTATTTTAATATGCCTGGTTTTGAAGTCCTAAATTGTGGCAATATAAACATAAAACACACCAAACACTATTACTGCTGCTGCTGCTGCTGCTACTACTACTAATAATAATAATGGGCAACACGGATCAATTTTTTAAAAACAGATATCATAATAGGCAAGATAAAGTTTTCGTTCTAATTAAGCATAAAAGGTTTTTTAAAAGCTTCTTAAATAAACAAAATCTTAGAACTAAAAATAAGATAGATACACTTATGAAAATAAAGTGAAAAATATTTTGCCATTGGATAATTCGCAACAGTCTCTCACATCATCACTCTAAAAAGTGGTTTGGTTCAGTGAATAGAGTGCCGACCTGTGGACTAAAGGGTCCTGGGTTCGATTCCAGTCAAGGGCACATGCCCAGGTTGTGGGCTCGATTCCCAGTAGGGGGTGTGCAAAAGGCAGACGATCAATGATTCTCATCATTGATGTTTCTCTCTCTCTCCCTCTCCCTTCCTCTTTGAAATCAATAAAAATATATTTTAAAGAAAGGAAATTAGAAGCTTATAATTACTAATAATGAAAATCCTATCTAATAAAAGACAAATAGGGTAATTAACCGTACCTCCAATACGCTTCCCATTGGCTAATCAGGGCGATATGCAAATTAACTGCCAACCAAGATGGCGGCCAGCAGCCACACAGCTGAAGTGAACAGGAGGCTTGCTTGCTCCAGTGATGGAGGAAGCCAAGGTTCCCCACCTGCCGCGGCCCGGCTCTGAGCCTGAAAGCAACAGCTCCGAAAGCAACTATGTTTCAATTATAGAAGCTAAACAAACCCCAGATACCTGCTTTCAGCAGGTGAGGCCTCAAGCTGGAACCGGGCCTCAGAGCTGGAGCCGGGCCTCAGAGCTGGAGCCGGCTCTCAGCTCCAGTGGCAGCCATAGAAGGTAAATAAATCCCAGAATAAAAAAGAAAAAATGAAAAAAAGGAGATGTTGGGAGCTTCAGTCACCCACCAGCCTAAAAACAGCCCTCAGCCCCTCACCCAGACTGGCCAGGCACCCCAGTGGAGACCTCCACCCTGAAGGGGGTGTGACCAAATGCAAAAGCCATCAGGCCCTCATCCAGGCTGGCCAGGCACCCCAGCGGGACCACCACCCTGATACGGGACACCCTTCAGGACAAACCAGCCAGCCCCCACCCGTGCACCAGGCCTCTATCCTATACAGTAAAAGGGTAATAGGCAAACTGACCCTAACAGCAGAAAGACTGGGAATGACTGGTCACTATGACACACACTGACCTCCAGGGGGCAGACGCTCAATGCAGGAGCTGCCCTCTGGTGGTCAGGGCGCTCTCACATGCGGAGCTCTGCTCAGCAACAAGCCAGGCTGACAGCTGCCAGTACAGCCGTGGTTGTGGGAGCCTCTCCTGCCTCCTCAGCAGCGCTAAGGATGTCCGACAGCAGTTTAGGCCTGCTCCCCGCTGGCAAGTGGACACCCCCCGAGGGCTGCCGAGCTGCCAGAGGGATGTCTGATTGCCATCTTAGGCCCAATCCCCCAGGGAGCAGGCCTAAGCCAGCAAGTGGTCATCCCCCGAGGGGTCCCAGACTGCAAGAGGGCACAGGCCGGGCTGAGGGACAACACCCCCCCCACACCCAGTGCACAAATTTTTGTGCACTGGGCCTCTAGTTTATTATAAAATCAGTGATTGTGGATTTCCTAAAACACAAAGATGATACCTCATAAACTTTAAAACTAAACAGATCATCGCTGTGTGGCTATAATATAAATTCAAAAAATTGTTAAAAATTAATCAAAAAGAAAATTATGTAATATAGAATTCTATAAAGCATGGGTTAGCCTGGGATAACTGTGTTGGTCAGGTCAATAAACTAAGTTATAAATAGTTTCCATCATAATTAGTTTTCTATTTTTCATTTCAAGACCTAATTAGTTTCAATATATACACATGAAACAAAAACCAGATTTTTATAAAACAATTTTTACTAAAAAAAATCTAAATTTCCAGAATTTTCTCATATAAATATTTTCTTAGCCTTCAAATACAATTTTAAAATTTTATTTATTAGGAAAATGATCTGACAGGTTATTTTTTTCCAATATTAAATTTTTAAAAATGTTTTCATTGATTATTTCAGAGAGAGAGGAAGGGAGAGGCATAGAGAGATAGAAACATTGATGAGAGAGGAACATCATATATCGGCTGCCTCCTGCAATGCCCCCTACTAGTGACTGAGCCTGCAACCCGGGCATGTGCCCTGACCGGGAATCAAACTGTGACCTCCTGGTTCATAGGTCGATGCTCAACCACTGAACCACTCCAGCTGGGCTGACAGACTATTTTTTAAAATAATTTTGTGCTAGCAGTTAAAACATTGATCTTAGCACAAATTACAAAAGCAACCCAAAGTAACAAGCAAGTAGCAAAAAGAACACAGAATTCCACAACTGTAACTACAACCCCAAAACGTTACATAAGTAAAACCACTCAACATGGACTTCGCAGATTTAAGGAAAAATAATGTCCTACCTTTGTTAGAAAAAGGTAAATGTTGCAACTGAGAAAATAAGAAATCCTGGCTGGTTCTCAAGTATCTCATAGTAGGACCAGATGTATCAGAGCATGCACATAACTGATATATCACCTTAAAAATGAAAATAAGAGAATCCCCAAGTCAGTGTTTTGTTTTTGTTATACATCTTAAGATAAAATGTAAGCTTAGATCAAGTGGAAACTAAGATCCATCAACAACTCAAGCAAAATGGATAAACACAAGCATAAAACTTGGAAGCTCAGAGTTATAAGCAGTCTTTAGCACTTTAAGTAAAAATGATACATTAAAATACAATTGAGTGATGAAGACATTATACAGGACTAATCTTGAAATCACTCTAAATATATTTAATAATACAGATAGGTAATTAATAATTTTTAGTATTTTAACTATTAATAGTAGCAAATTACTTGGAAGTAACTTCTGAAAACCAGTTATTTTATCCCAACCTCCTAGGAAGATAATAAATTTACCAGAATTGAAGCAATGGAAGAATTACAAAGATCTACAGATTCAACTTAATAGCAAATATAAACTCTAAATAAAAATTTAACAGAAAATAATTGAATAAGGAATAAATGCTTTTATATCAAATATAAGAAAAAGTGAATAGCTATCTAATCTAATAAAAGAGAAGCATTGTAATTGGTGTACAACCACTACCCTTCCCATTGGCTAATCAGGGCGATATGCAAGTTAACTGTCAGCCAAGATGGTGGCCGGAAGCCAGGCAGCTTGAAACTAACATGAGGCTTGCTTGCTTCAGTGACGGAGGATTCCAACGTTCCCCGCCTGCCTTGCCAGCCTCTGAGCCTGCAGTTTGAAACATTTTAACAAATATAGAAGCTAAAAAAAACCCCAGAAACCAGCTTTCAGCGAGCTGGGATCTTGCCGGGAGCCAGTCCATCCTTGCTGTTTCAAAGGACCTGGCATATATGGCATACTGTTCTTAATATGTTTGCTCCCCTTAGCGCTGTGTGTTTTAACCAAGGTCACCTCTCCGAGAAAGGTTGTTTCCCCAGGTAGGAATTTTTCCCTGAAGTCAGGGAGGGGATGCCTCTCCTAGAAAGGTTGTTTCCCCAGGTAGGAATTTTTCCCTGAAGTCAGGGAGGGGATGAAACCTCTTAACTAGTGCCAGGTGTGTACATAATCACTTTAACTACGAACAATCATGCTTAAGCTACATAATCTTTACTCCCTGGAATGGAGATAAGAAACACCCTAACCTTTGTAATAGAGATTGATAGGATTGAATCAACTGGTATAAATACAGATGTAATAAGACAGCAAGATACAGAACTTAGAACTCAGAACCTAGACACAGAACCTACACAGAATCTAGAGACAGAAGAACTTCGCTGGAGAGAACATGGCAAAAGATCCTGGACTGAACCTGACTAGAACCTGGTGACTGAACCTGGCTGGAGAACCTGGACAGAACCTGGCTGGAGAACCTAGCGAGGGAACATGGCTACAGAACCTGGCTGGAGAACCTGGAGAGCCTAGCAAGAGAACATGGACACAGAACCTGGCTGGAGATCCTAACCAGAACTTCGCTGGAGATCCACAGCAGAACCTCTCTGGAGATCCAGACCAGAACTTGGCTAGAGATCCTGGCTAGGCTGCTGATCAACTGAACGCTGTCTCCGTGTCATTCCTTCTTCGCTGACTCCGTCCACACCTTTGGGGACCCCTGGACCTGCTGGGGTTGGACCCCAGCAGGATCTCAGAGCTGGAGTCAGAGCTGGAGTTATACATTGTTTCGATTACCTACTTTCAGCAGCGGAGGCCTAAGAGCTGGAGCCTCAGAGCTAAAGCTGGCCCAGAATTTAAAAAAAAAAGAAAAGAAAAAAAGGAGCGGTTGGGAGCTTCCGTCACGCACCAGCCTGAAAACAGCCCTCAGCCCCTCACCCAGACTGGCCAGGCACCCCAGTGGGGACCCCCACCCTGAAGGGTGTGTGACCAGCTGCAAACAGCCCTCAGCCCCTCACCCAGGCTGGCCAGGCACCCCAGTGGGGACCCCCACCCTGATCCAGAACACCCTTCAGGGCAAACCAGCCAGCCCCACCCATGCACCAGGCCTCTATCCTATATATAGTAAAAGGGTATTATGCCTCCCAGCACCGGGATCAGCGGAGCCGAGAGGCCTCCCGGCACCGGGATCAGCGTGACAGGGGGCAGCGCCCAAACCCCCTGATCGCCCTGCGGCTCTGTGTGTGACAGGGGGTGGGGCCACAACCTCCCTATCCGCCCTGCTCTGTTCGTGACAGGGGAAGGCGCCCCAACCTCCTTATCAGCCCTGCTCTGTGCCTGATACGGGGGAGCTCCCCAACCTCTGATCGCCCTGCGGCTCTGTGTGTGACAGGGTGCGGCGCCCCAACCCCCTGATCGGCCCTGCTCTGTGTGTGACACGGTGCGGTGCCCCAACCCGCCCCCCTCCCCCCCCCCCCCCGGGCCCTGCTCTGTGTGTGACGGGGTAGAGCCATAACCTCCCCATTGGCCCTGCCCTGAGTGTGACAGTGGCGGCGCCCCAACCCCCTGATCGGCCCTGCTCTGTGGGTGATAGAGGGTGGCGCCCCAACCCCCTGACCCGCCCTGCTCTGTGTGTGACAGGGGGCGGTGCCCCAACTCCCCTATAGGCCCTACTCTCTGAGTGACAGGGGGGAGCTCCTCAACCCCCTGATGGGCCCTGCTCTGTGCATGACAGGGTCAGCGCCCCAACCCCCGGATTGGCCCTGCTCTGTGCATGACAGGGGGTGGCGCCGCAACCTCCCCATTGACCCTGCCTTGCGTGTGACAGGGGGCGGTGCCCCAACCTCCCAATTGGCCCTACCCTGAGCATGACTGGGGGTGGCATCGCAACCTCCCGATCCGCCCTGCTCTGTGCATGACAGGGGGCGGTGCCCCAACTCCCCAATCAGCCCTGCTCTGAGCCTGACCAGGGGCTGCACCTAGGGATTGGGCCTGCCCTCTGCCACCCGGGAGCAGGCCTAAGCCAGCAGGTCGTTATCTCCCGAGGGGTCCCAGACTGCGAGAGGGCACAGGCCGGGCTGAGGGGCCTCCCTCCCCCCCGAGTGCACAAATTTTTGTGCACTGGGCCTCTAGTAATACATATAAAGATCTCCATTAAAAATATGAATATCATCAAGAGAACCAAATAGATAAAATGGGAAAAACATTTTGCATGAGAAAAAAATAAAAATAGCCAGTAACTGAAGAAAAATGTTCACCCTTTTCAGTAATTTGAAAACAGTAAGGCAATAATAAGATAGGCCTCTACTGAAAATCAGCAACATTTTTAAATGCAAAAAGCAAATCCCAGTATTTGGCAAAATGGTAGTGAAGACTTTCATTCATGAGTAATTCATTTTATAAATATTTATTAAATGCTTTCCGTATACCAGGCACAATTTAAGAACCCTACTTGTTATGATTACTTCAGAATTAAAATCTGAAGTCATAAAACTATTCATGTCCTTTGACCCAACACAGTCTATCCTCATTATTTGCACAGTCTGCACTTGCAAATTCATCTACATGCAAAAATTTATTTGTAACTCCAAAATCAATACTCGCATGCTTTTGCGGTCATTCATGGAAAGGCACCACAAGCAGCAAAAAACTTGAGTCGCCTAGTTTCCATGCTCTCAGCTGAGACTGAACAGAGCAATGCTCTGGCTTCTCATTTCAGTTCTCATGCTATAAAAAAGTGTCCTTCCCAGAGTACTCTGTTTTGTGTGTTTAGTTATTGATTTTCCTGGTTAGAATGGCCCCTAAGCATAGTGCTGGAGTGCTGTGTGGTGTTCCAAAGGGCAAAAAGGCTGTGCTGTGCCTTACAGAGAAGTTACAGGTGCTGGGTAAGCTTCCTTCAGGCATGAGTTGTAGTGCTGCTGGCCAGGAGTTCAATGTTAATGAGTTAACAGTAAGTGCATATGAAAGTGTACATGTAAACAGAAACACACATAAAACAAAGTTATTCATTGGTTGACAAAAATGTTGAGACCAGGGGCTTGCAAGATTCTGACCCTGTTTTCCCTAGGAGCAACAGTTCAGTATTAGCCAAATCAGTGTTCACTGTAAATACATAAAACAAATTGATAGTTGACTGTAAATCCATATCTAGAAATATATTCTTAATAATACAAAGCAGAGGAAAAAAACTGTAAACAACCAAAATGTGATTTACATCGTAGCTGCATAGTAAGTTTATACACAAAGAGAATAACCAAATAAACAGTATGTGTACACAAGGAAAAAGAAAGGAACACAAGGTAAAAAATAATCCTGTTGAACATGTATTCTTGTTTTTCAAACAGCCTTGACATTGTTTTAATGCCCTATAAACAAATGAAAATTTGATAAGCTAATTTGAACTTCTCACACAAAACAAAACAAAAACCAGTTATTTGTATTAAATGGCCAGTTAAGAAGATATAGGAACAGATCCTTAAAGATGTGGGAGAGGTAATACTGTTACAGGGAGAAGGACACGAAAAGTGAGTCCTCACAGCAAGGCCAGGTAGGAAAAATCTCCATCCTTAAAAAGAACAGAGCAGCCACCTGGGCTTTGCCAACAGCTGCTCCTGGGTTTCAGCTGCCCGCATCCCCAAGGTTCTCTGAACCAGCTTCCAAATGCACCAGCAAGTCAAAATGCCGTACCCGCCCCCCAAGCTAAGCCCTCCAACCCCTGTAACCACTAAGTATTCTTTGGGAGGCAAGTGAATTGTTTAAATTATCTTAGAATTGTTTGCAGATATTGCACCCAAAACTGCAGAAAATTCTCAGGCATTGTGCACAGAAGAAAAAGGCATTGGCCTCACCACTGGGAAACCTCTCTGTTTCAAAGGATGCCCATTTCATTGAATTATTAAGAAATTCATGATTCAGGGTGGAAACCTCTCAAATCAGAATGGGACAAGTGGAAAAAGTATTTAGGGTGAAAATTTTGTAGATAAAAATTTATATTATAAGCATGGCAAATGCAGGCTACAGCACAAATGGTTTTCAGCTCTTTATCACAACAGTTCCAACTCCTCATTTGGACAGGAAGCATGGTATTTAGCCAAGTAATTAAAGGAATGGGTGTGGCAACAATTCTGGAAAATGTAGAAATGAAAAGTGAAAAACCTGCCAAATTGTGCATTATTGCAGAATGCAGAAAATTGAAGGAAGGGGATGACTAGGGAACATTCCCAAAAGATGGCTCTGGTGACAGTCATTCAGATTTCCCCAAGGATGCAGGTATAGATATAAAAGACATAGATAAAATATCATTAATAACAGAAGACTTAAAAAAAACACTGGGACAATATACAGGTGATGTATTATAAAATTGTACACCTGAAACCTATCTACACTAATAAAAGACAAAGATGCTAATTGACCATACCTTCGCCACACCCACCAGCCAATCAGAAGAGTATGCAAATTAACCCAACAAAGATGGCCCTTAGATTTGCATACTGAAGGTGGGGCAGGCAGCGTGAGACACTGCCCCCGGGATCCGGGCCTCGGATCCCTGACCTGGCGAGGCGGGGCCGGCGGCGCCCAACGCTGCCCACAGGATCTGGGCCTCAGATCCTGACCCGGCGAGGCGGAGCAGGTGGCAGAGAAGGGAGAGAGCTGAGGGTGAAGTGGCGAAGGGAGGGAGCGAGGCAGCTCCCTTCTATGCTTCGCTCCGGTCTCAGGAAGCCCTATTCTTGCAGGAATGGGCCCGAGGAAGCCCTATTCTTGCAAGAATCTTCCTGCAACGGGCCTCTAGTGTAATTATATTAACCAATGTCATCCCAATAAAGTCAATAAAGAAAGGAAAACATTAGAAATATTTGATTCAATCCAGAAATGGGAGATAGCCATTAAAAAATACACAAAAGTTTTAAGATATGTGGAAGGTTCAAAGGCTGTTACTGAGAAAGCAGAGAGATCAAAGCTGCAACCTGTAGCTTTAAGCTGCATGCCGAACACTGGTGCTTGTAAACTGAAGATATCAAATTGACAGGGAGCAACTGACAGTTGTTTGGAGACTCTTGAAATAGACCCATCAAATAACAAAGCTCTGTACTATAGAGCTCAAGGATTAAAAGAATACAATCAAGCATTGGCTGCTCTTAAGAAAACTCAGGAGATAGCACCAAAAGATAAAGCTATGCAGGCAGAATTGCTGCAAGTCCAACAAAAGATAAAAGCACAGAAAGAAGGGAGCATATGCAAAAATGTTGGCTTAATAAGAAATTCAGTTTTGCTTAAATATTACATATTGATTGTATAAAAGCAGTAAGAAAATGTAAGGGGGTTGTCTAGTATATATGATCCCTAATGGATTGTCTTTGATAGTTCAGTTCCCCATTGCTTACAGTTTAAAAATACTAATATGGGTTCACTCTTAATAAAAGTATTACAAAGTAAAAAAATAAAAAAATAATAAGAGAGCATAGTCACAAGGCTCAGTCTCAACTTTTTCACCCAGAAAGCCTTGTATTGTTGGATGATGAAGGTATTGATAAGGCCCAAATATTTCACTTTGCTAGATTTATTTAAACAAACAAGCTCTCTTTAGATGTTTGACTTTTAAGCATAAACCTACGGGTAAAGGAAGCACCTTTCATTAAAAATGGACCAGTTAACATGCAAATCCTGCCTCAGCAGGTCTGGAGTGGGGCCTGAGCTTCTGCATGAACAAGCTCCCATGTGGTGATGCTGTCGATGCTGGACCACATTTTGAGTAGCAACGTCACAGGACACATGTAATACACTGGCAGGCTGAGGGTATAGACATGTTTTGTTTGGCCAGTACAGTGTTTTAAAATCTGAGGATCTGGCAAACCAGGGCCTGCATTCCAACATGAAAAAGACCAGGGGGCTCAGAGCAGGGCAAGTGCTCTCAGCCTATCAGCTTCTCCTCTTTCCTCCCCACCTTTATGTCTGATCTGGCTTCAGTCTCTCACTTCGCCTGGCTAACTCCCTCAGCTTACTCAGATAACTAAGCTTACCCATTGCTTCTACCTATGTATGCCAAATTCTACAACACTGTGCTAAACAAAATGCACATAAAGTGTATGCCCCTACTAAGGAAGAATTGATTTTGATTCAAAGTAAGACCTAGCTGTAGTACTTACAGTGATAGGCCGTTTGGACAGCCAGAGGATAGAAGAAAATAGTAAAGAATTACAAAATGAAAAACAAAAATATCTATGTCACTAGAAGTTAATGATGCTTTTCTTAGCATGAAAATGTGAATTGGGATGCCACTTAAATTAAGAAACTAGTTGCATCTTATAAAAACTAGCTCTTAAAATGCTTGTGAAATGAATAAATCAAAAATAAACACAAGTCTAAAATACAAGACAGAAGTTTTCACTATAGTTTAAACTTAACACTAGTTTGACTTCCTACCACCTTACATATAACTATAGGGCTGCATAAGTTACATGGTTCTTAAAAAGTGCTTTCAATTACATTCTTATTTAAGCCCTTTCCAAAGATCAAAAATCTTATAGAGAAGTTTCATGGCATGCCCACGGTGTCTTAGCTATTAGGGGCAGAGATGGGAACCAGAAGTCTTCTGACCCAAATCCACTGCTCTCTTCACTAGAAAGAAGCAAAGGGAAACGCAGCATCATTGGCAGTTTCTACATCACCTGGTCAAAATCCATCTCAAAAATCCAATTTCCCCCATTTTTCAAGTGATCAACACACAGTATTTGTAGATCCATAGGATCTTGGGATTTGTGTGTTATCGATTTTATCCATAAATGAAAGGCTGGTCAAACTACCAAATGAATTCATTTCAACTCAGTCTTACTGTTATACTTTCATTGCTGATATATTCAAGCATCTAGTTCAGTTTCTTCTATTAAGTGCTACCAAATGCAGCCTGCTGCTTACCTGGTAGCATAGCTCAGCAAGTTGAGGAGATTCTCTCACTGCCACCGGGCCTGTCCTCCCTTCAGTTCCTTTCTCCAAGATGTTTAAGATGGCATGAAGGCACGTCCGAGGGCAACCTAACACTCCTACGTGAAACCAAGAGAAAATTCAACTTGTCTTAAAATGTCTGCATTAAAGACCTGAAAATACCTCTACAAAAGTTAGGTTCCATATATATCTCCTCTACTATAAACAGCCTTACAAATACTGATACAAAAATTTATAAATACAAATTTTCTAAGGGTTATTAGTTTGTCCAGACTTTAAAGTCCTAAACATTGATCCATCTCTCTACATTACTATTTCTTTCAGTGAATTATCCCATGAGCCCGGCATTCAATAAGTGAGTAACTGCCCTAGCCAGTCTGGCTCAGCAGCTGGACTGCTGGCCCTTGGATTGAAGGGCTGCAGGCTAAGTAACGTTCAAACCTCAGTTTCAGGCTCAATCTTCAGCCCCATTTGGTGTGTATGTGGGAGGCAATCAATCGATGTGTCTCTTTCACATCAATGTTTCCCTCTCTCTCTGTCTCGCCCCCTCCCTTCCCCTCTCTTTAAAAATCAATGAAAATATCCTCAGGTGAGGATTAACAAAAATATAAAAATAAAAATGACTAAATTAGCTAAATAAATATGAAAAGCAATAAATGCCTATGTATCTTATAGCTCTACCTGGGTCTTGTAGGTTTGTGGTACTGACAGGTTTCTTCAATTCAAAGCCCAATAGGTAGAGAGCAAGACTGGGTGGATTGCGCTCCAGCGAGGTGATGAGAAGATTCAAGATATGGATTCTTGTTTCATGACGGATTCCAGCTAATTTCTTATCAAATTCTGACCCTTAATGTAAAAATCACAAAACAAAATTATAAAACAATAAAAAGTGAACATTAAGTCAAATTTAAAACCATAAAACTTTTTTCCAAACCTCTATGTTTTCTTTGGTTGCAGTTTACCTGGTTAGCCATCACACTGAGTTCAGATTTGTTAATAAGTTTCCCAAAAGCCTCATACATTTATGCTAGCAAATTCTCTCAGTTCTCTTATATCATCACTAGACAGATAACCAACAGTTTCCTTTATAGGAAGTGTTTATATAAAATAAGAAGTACACATTTTAATCTAGGGCTTACCATCGTCCAGCCGCATAAATTCGTCTGTATCTTCATTATCCAAACACTCCACAAATCCAGCCATCAGCTTCTGACTTATACTCTGAAGTCATATGAAGATAAAAGAAATTATAAAGTTTCTAAATATTAGAGAAACTATAATAAACATGATATATATTTATAAACATTTGTATATAAAGAAAGGCAAATCTGCACCAAGTATTGAGATTTTAGTTACATTTTTAATAGAAAACTCAGTTCCTTAAACTGCCATGAGTTAGCTCTCTATAAAAATAATTAAAGAAACAAAATTTTTAAGTTTACTGGGATTTTAAAAACCTTTATTATTGAAAGTATTACATATGCCCCCCTTTGTCCCCCATTGGCCTCTTCTAGCCCACCCCACCCCAACCCAGACCTTCACCACTCTACTGTCTGTGTCCATGGGTTATGCATATATGCATACAAGTTCATTGGTTGATCTCTTCCCACCCAGTGACTCTCCCCTGCCATCCCTAATTTTCTTTCTCAAAGAATCAAACTAGTTTTTAAAAAATATATCATTAAATTGTTATTTTATGACCTCTTCATCACATACTAAATTCTACAGAATTTAACTAAAGTATAAAATAAAATTCTCCGGGCGGCCGGTTAGCTCAGTTGATTAGAGCGTGGTGTTAATAAAATAAAATTCTCATCTTACATCTAAAATTCTCATCTTTAGAAATCTACTACTTTCACTAGCTTTATATTTCTGGGCTGAGAGATTAGATACTACTCAATCTCCACAGGAAATTTAGCAGGATGTTAAAAGTAATATCCAATGAAGTGACACAAATGCGGATCATCAGAAATCCATAGAAGTAGACAACTCACAACAGTGAGACACACTCAGCAGTGCAGAGGCTCACTCGGAATACAGTTGACAGAGGGTGAGACGATAGATGCAAGAAACAAACAGAAGTTGCACTTACAACCTAATTACTGTAAGGAGCTCAGAGTAGCAACAGTCTCATTAGACATTACAATCACATACTATGTATAGATAGTATAATCAATTCTACAGTCTATGTAATATCACTGTGGTATTTGTTAATTTCTCCAAATATAAAGCACAGCTCTTTATACAAGTAGGTTTTCACCCAGCATACATAAGTACACTTATTCCTGGAGAATTTTCTCACAAACAATACAATTCCTCCATAGACACTGTGACTTCCATATGAACTCAGATGCACCAAAAATTAACAACAACAAAATCTGTTACCTGGTCTTGTGTGAAATCTCCAACCAATTTTATCTGAATATTGGTGTTGCAAGAGATACAGCAGAGGATCTTGGCACTTTCAAAAGCCAATTCCGGATTAGTATTGCCATGATACAGGTATCTTTAAAGCAAGAAAACATTTGAGGAATAATGTAATGAGATTTGGCTTCTCATTTGTCTCAATAAAGAACATTTAGAACAAGGGCTTCTCCCACCCATATAGCACTTTGGGTTAAATTAGACAACGGTTTCCCCTTCTAACCACGTTCAGCTTCTTATGGGTTGAATTGTATTCCTCTAAAAGTCCTATGTTGATATTTAAACCCATAGTGACCTTGGAAAATAGGGTCTTTGGAGAAGTAGTCAATCAAATTAAGATGAAGTCATCAGGAAGGGCCCTAATGACTGGTGTCCTCATAGAAAGGAGACCTTTGAACATTGACACACATAGGAAAAAAGCAATGGAGAGCTGAAGGCTGAGATCAGGTGATGCTTCTACATGTTCAGGAATACCAAATAAGGCCACCAAACAACCAGAAGCTAGAATATATACAGTGAAAAGTTTGCTTCCCAGTCCTATCCTCCAAATACCCACTTCCCTTACAGGAGACATACAACATTAAGATTATATCATTTTATACTAGAATAGAACATAGAATAATTAGAAAGAAGAAAAATAAATTGTAAAGTAATTAAAATCACAGGAGACAGAGAAGGCAAGAACAAAACAAGGCGCAAAAAAAAAAAAAAAAAAAAAAAAGTACATTAGGGATCTGTCCAGATTTGGAAATCAAAGCTAGAATCCCATCTAATTCATTTCATCATTTTTTTACCTACAACTATAGCTTACCTGGCAATATTCACCACATTATCAGCCTTCTTAGTTCTGGGATTGATTCCCTGCAAAAGCTGTTCTAAAGGAGAGACTATCAGAGCCAGCTGACTCTCTCTTAGAAGGTCCATAAAGAGATTTTCCTTTTGCAAAGTAAGATTGAGAAGTGCAAGGCAATGCTGTACCGATTTCTCTAAGTGTTTCTTCCCTATAAACCAAAAATGGACGTTAGAAAGTTCCACATGAATAGTAGAAACTCATAGTCAAGTCTTAGGAAAACAGATAAGGCCTGGCCAGTGTGTCTCGGTTGGAGCACCGTCCATGCACCAAGGGGTCACTGGTTTAATTCACGGTCAGGGCACATACCCAGGCTGTGGATTCAATTTCCGATCGGGGCACATAGGAGAGGCAATTGAGAGATGTTTCTCTCTCACATAGATGTTTCTCTCTCTCTTCCTTCCTCTCTCTCAAGTCAATAAAAACATATCCTTGGGTGAGGATTAAAATATAAGCATACACACACACACACACACACACACACACACACACACACAAGTTCTAGATTCAAAAAGCTTTCAAGTTCTCAAACTTTCAGCAGCAACTTCACAAAACTGCTCACCCATGCAAGTTATGGTAATTTTTGTGACTCAGATTCCTTTTATGCAATGGCTTCTAGGTCATTTTGTTTTGTTTTGTATTTGTTGTTGATCCTCAGTCGAGGATATTTTCCATTGATTTTTGGAGAGAGTAGAAGGGAGAGGGAGACAGAAAGAGAGAAACATTGATGTGAGAAAGACACATTGATTGGTTGCCTCCCACATGTGCCCCGACCAGGGCCGGGGATCGAGCCTGCAACCAAGGTACGTACCCTTGACCTGAATGGAATCCGGGACTCTTTAGTCCTTGGGATGACGCTCTATCCACTGAGCAAAACTGGCTAGGGCTAGGTCATTTTTCCTGTACATTTTCCCTAACTATTTAGAGCAGTGATTTTCAACTAGTGTGCCACAAAAAAATCTTAAACCATGCAATATCTGACTATTTAGTCAGGGGCATCGACCTCTTTTCCCTTAGATTATCAAATAAAATGACAACAGCCAACGCAACAATAGCCATCCAGTGTGAATGAATCAAAATTACATCTTTTTTGTCAGATAGGCAAAAAATATATTTTTTGGTGTGACGATGAATTTTAGTCATTATGTGTGTGGTAAGATGAAAAAATTTGAAAATCGATGATTTAGAGCAACGGTTCTCAGGCATCTAGTGCAGCCGTGGGCAAACTACGGCCCGCAGGCCGGATCCAGCCCGTTTGAAATGAATAAAACTAAGAAAAAAAAAGACCGTACCCTTTTATGTAATGATGTTTACTTTGAATTTATATTAGTTCACACAAACACTCCATCCATGCTTTTGTTCCGGCCCTCCGGTCCAGTTTAAGAACCCATTGTGGCCCTCGAGTCAAAAAGTTTGCCCACCCCTGATCTAGTGGGTAGAGGCCTACAATCCACAGGACAGCTCCTACAACAAAGGATTATTCAGCCCAAAATGTCAATGATGCCAAGGCCGAAAAACTAATTTAGAGTAATACATGCTCATTGTGGAAAATCTGGGAAATAAAGAAGCCAGAAACAAAACAAGGATCACTTATAATCCCATCGTTCAAATTGAAAATACACAGGCTCTGAAGCCAAGCTGCTGAGGTTCAAATCACAGTCCTGGCACTTTCTGGGGGAGGATGTGAAACCTCTTTGTGCATCAGTTTCCTTAGTTGTTAACTGGAAATAATAGTATCTACCACACAGGGCTTGCATACAGATTAAATGCATTAATACATGAAATGTGCTTTTAAAAGCACAAAATGCATAGTAAGCAATCAATCAATAAAAACAATTATTTATTTAACATTATGTACCAGGCACTATAGCAAGTGCTTTTACAAATATTATATGGAAAAACAAACAAAAAGTACTTTAGATTTAAATGTACATATGTTAAACATGTTAAAGTGAAGGTCACTATAATTACCTCTAAAGAATCTGCAGTGAGACAGTTATAGTGAGTCTCTTGTCCTTTACTATCTATGCTTTCACTTTTAATATATTTTCATTGTATGACTCCCTGACAACACTACTGTAGATAGAGAATTTTACTGTGAAAAAGATCTTCAGAGGTCATTGGATTATTTCAAACCCTCAGTTTACAAAAGATAAAAATACCAAAACTGTTTTCGAGACATAAGACACGCAGGCACGTACCAGGGAAAGGGGCATAGGTGTCCAGCTGCTTAACGCCTTCTTCCAGTAAACTAAGCGCAAGCTCCAACATGGGTGACTCATTTAGAAGATGATACATCAGGCTAAATCCTGGGGGCTTGTAAGCTATGATTTCTTCTCCTAAATAGAACACGGTCCAAGAGATGGTGAATTAGTATTTTTCTCACACTCCTGAATGTGAGGAATGTATGAGACATAAATTAAATGGCATTTAAACAGACCAAGGCCAAGTTTCAATTTAGAGACAATGATACAAACTGTACACCATAGTAAATCCCCAAAATGCTGATCTGCATACAGCAATCAGTCACTTATAATGTTAACTCACTAAAGAATCTGTAAGGCAATGTTCTTCGGCTTCCATTCAGTAAAATTTTACTTTAATGGAAATAATATAAATGACATAAAATGTATAAATTATAAATAGTTTTATAAATAGCTGACATCTTGTTTGAAAGTGATGGAATTAACTACCTTGTATTTCCACAAACTGGTCTACAAAATCTTCAAGTTGAGGCTCATAATCTCTGAGCAATTTGTAGAACACCTCCAAAACAACTTCAGCAACTTCCCACTATAGAAAGATACAAACATTTCAGTAACAATAAAATAGTCCAAGGTGATAGCCAGGCCAGGCTTTTCCTTCTCCGACTTTCCTCCAGAAATGAGTGAAGTCCATGTCTACTTTATTAATTTATACAAAGCAATACAGAAATCCCAATTTATTTTGCTTTATTTTGCTAAATGATAATGAACTGGCTAATTTTTCAAGGTAAACATTTGTAAAAGTATTATTTTAAAAGAAATGTTTCTACACCTGATATTTGGGCTTCATTAGCAAATCTGAAGCACTTAATATCTAGTCACAGTCCATTTATAATTAACATCCAACTTGGACACATATTCTCTAAGAATCTCATAGGGAAAAGATCTGAGAAATCATCTCCTCTAATCACCCTTATTTCCCGGGTGAAGAGAGTGAATGGTTTTCCATGAGACCATAAAGCTTGGCAGCAAACATGTGGGAGGTCAAGCTCTGAACTTCTAATCCCAGACAGTGTGCTATCCTGTGGCTCTCACCAAAGATGTTAACAAGACATAATCACTGCTAGGCTTGCCCCAAAAGAACCCATCATCACCTTTTTGTTAAAAATAATTTAAAAACTATGCAACAGAAAGAAAAAATATTTATGCCAAAGGAAAAATACAATAGTACAGACAGTAAAATTAAAACTTTATTTTAAAAATTAATTGCATAGAATTTTTAAAAGGCTGAATTTGGTAATTATACACAGATTTGTTTTATAGATTATTATTTTCACTGCACATAATTTTATCAAGGCTGAGTTTGGGAATTGGGACTATATCATGATTTTTTTAAAACTACTATTTTAAAGTTATTCACTTTTTCTATATTTCCAAAAATTTTAAGATCATTTATTTAAATAAAAAAGGTTTATCACCACATAATAATGGATTTCAGGACTGAAAACATACACATTGCCTCTAACACTCTACACATTTATCAAGCTATCTCAATCCAAAGCACTGTTTTTGTGAGAAGCCAGTGTTCTAAAATATAGTGCTGCAGTTAAACCTGAAGAAGACATTCAAGTGAAATCAATTCACAAAACTGAGGGAAATTTTCTTGGGGTAAATATGTTGGGGAGGAACTGAAATTAATGATGGATAGGGAAAGCAGCAGCACCTGAAATGCAGACATGCGTGGGCGAAGAGTAGTAACACCCATAAGGGCATGGCTGACTAAAGCTCTGAACACTTAGGTCATAATGACCTTTTTAAGAAAAGAAAAATAAGATATTTAAAATAAATGCCCCAAAAAATATCAGGACACTTTGTTAAAGAGATTGCAATTATCAGCATCCATTAGCCATCAAAATAACTTTTATGAATGAGTCATAATTACTACTATTGTTTTATCCATTAAGGGAATATATGTTATCAAGGTAATTCTAGAGCCTAAATAAAATGTATACCCCTCTTGATGTTTATTTTTGCTACATGAGAAGCAAAAATTATGAAGCCATTGACCAAAAAAAACCCCCAAACTTCAGTTACCTGGGACTTAATTGGAAACAAACTATATTTAGTGATAAGGCAATGACTAAACTATGCTAGATAAAAGTAATAATTATGCAGTCATTAGAAAGACTGTTTTCAATTATTATTAACACATAAAAAAATCCTTTTATGGTTTAGTGGCCAAAACAATAAAACTAATGTAATTAATTATCTGACTTAAGTACATCTGCATAGGATAAAGACGAAGTAGTTATCTTTCCTTTGGCACCAGGATTACGAATGATGTAATGTCTTATATTTTTCTATATTTTTCCAAACTGTCCCAAATGAGCATAAACTTAAATTTTATAATCATTAATACAAAAAAAAAAAAAAACCCAATAGGTTCAAAAACAGCAAACTTTAAAAATAAGGTAGAAATATACCTACAAGATACATGTGAGGATATTCTGTGAGGCAATAAACAGTATTATATACTAAAGTGAATTACTATGCTTGATCTTAGCCAAAAGGCCAAGAAGCAATAAACTAAAGTGAATTATGTCAGAACCTGGAAAGGTCTCTTACATAGCTTACTGGGTAATGCCTAGATCTGGAAGCAGACTCCTAGGTTCAAATCCTGGTTCTGGACCATAGGCAAGTTCCTTAACCTTGCTAAGCCTCCATCTGTAAAATGGGAATATTAGTAGTACCTGCCTCACACTAAAATTGGAGTTACATAAGATGATAAAAACAATAAACTCAGCTGTGATTGTGCTGCAACCAGAGCTAATGTGCATAAATATCAATGCTCCCTCAGCTTCTATCCATGGCAGACACTTAAATGGATCATAGTTCACTTTCCCACTAAGCCAGAAGTGCTACTAATCAAAATAAATTGGTGCAAGTTTAAATTTATTTCGATCCCTAACCTAAATCATTGCTATAAAAAATAGTGTTTTCAACTGACAAAGGTGTAACATTTTTGGTTTCATTTTGGTCAAAGTTTGTTCAATTAAGGACATTAATGACTGTGAACTCATAGCAATTAAATTACTGATCACTACAAGTCAGTGCTTTGGTTTTAATGCCCAAGATTATTTTTAATGCATATACACTAATCAGACCATAGACATTTCAGTATTAAGACTGTGAAGCTTACTAACTTGCAAAAGCTAAAATGAATCTGTAGTATCTTATACCTTTAATAGAAAAAGTAGCAATATATGAATAAGGAGAAAAAAGTTTTTCTCTGAACGTAACCTTTTCAGCTGCTCTCCGGTAAGCTCTTGTGCGGAATCGGAGAAACACAGAATCTCTAAGGAACTGCAAATAAGGATCAAAGCCAGGGGGCCTCAGTCCGGCACCCAAATTAGAAGGAAATGAGCTCTCCACCAGAGTACTAATAAGCTGGCAAAAGGCCCGTGTCAACGGGTATTCTTCACACCGGGATTCTATTTCATTTAGTTCAACCTTCCAAAGAAAAATAAAGAAAAATTGATAACATAAAAATACGTTATAAGGTGCTATAAGGTGCCAAGCACTTTGCAGACATTAACTCAACATTGTTAAACTATCACACCAAAACACGCAAAACAGATTATTACCATTATTCATTTAAAGAAAGAAACACAAAAGTATTATATACTTAATTTTAGCCAAAACCCAGGAAGTGATACAAAGTATTAATAGTACATGAATCTAGTCAGGGGTGGGCAAACTTTTTGACTCGAGGGCCACAATGGTTTCTTAAACTGGACCGGAGGGCCGGAACAAAAGCATGGATGGAGTGTTTGTGTGAACTAATATAAATTCAAAGTAAACATCATTACATAAAAGGGTACGGTCTTTTTTTTTTTTAGTTTTATTCATTTCAAAAGGGCCGGATCCGGCCCGCGGGCCGTAGTTTGCCCACGGCTGATCTAGATCAATCACATGGAAGGATTTCAAATTCTCATATATTGTTTCCAACTTTGAAGTGAAAGTAGAAATCTTAAGTGTTTCTTTAAGAAAGAGAGAGGGAGCAAAGAGAGAGAAGAAAAGAAACAAAGTCCCACTTCAGGTTGACTCAAGTAACCTAATTATATTGAGGTCAAATCAAACTTTCAGTCTGGAAGGCTGCCATGTAACAACCTTTTCCAATGCTGAAACCTAAAGTACTTTAGTTCTTTTTATTAAAAGTTTCAACACTGACCAGCAAACCCTTTAAATGAAAATACATTAAATTGGAAAACAATAGAAACTTAATAGTGTAAGAATAAGTCCTAGTGAATCATGTGATTGTATAAATATAGCATTCAAACTAAAAGGAAAACTTTACCTCTATACCAACAGCTTGCCTCTGGCTTGGAACCCTTACGGTCTGCAATATCTTAAAATAATAAAAATGAGAGGTTAGGAGCAATCCTCATTCACCAATGAAAAGTAGTGGCTTTGCGATGTAATAGTCATATCCCCACCCACCACATCCACATATCTGACAATGTCAATCAGAACTGACAACTGAGAAGTCTCCATGGACTTCCATTAGCAACTGTGTCGTGGTCGGGCAGAACTTCCAGTTACCTGGGCTTCAGAAAACTGGTCATTTCTAAGTGCACACAAGATACATTTTCTGCAAATTTCCTCTCAGATATTCGAGGAATGAATTTTAAAAGGATTTATGGGATGAAATCTCACCAGTGTTCTAGAAAACTAAGTACACTTGTTCAGAATAGGTTTCTTATGTTGGCAGAGTTTTGAGTTAAGATGTTCTGTCCTGACCTTGCTAGAGGCAAACATAGCCTATGGTATAAGTAATTATATTTCATGTCAAGCTACTTAACTCTCTTGCAAGTTAAGAATATACTATTAGGTGGAGGCCTTTAAAAAAAGCCTTTCTCTGAGGACAGAACTGTCTCATTAACATCTTCAGGACACATGTTAGAACATAATTAGAATAGTTTACTGCTTCCAAACAGTTGCTTCTACGAATAATGTGTTAGATTCACAGGCCCTCCTTATGTTGTATTACTTCTAAGACAAACACAAAGTCCATCCAACCATTTTCCTAGCAATCACGCAAATGTACCTCTGCAGAGTCCATCCTTAATTTCTTTTACCACATATAGAATAACTATGGTATACCTTGACAGAAAAATTCCAATATGGCTTACATCTAAAGAAAAGAAAAATAGGCACTCCCCACATTTAATGAGTTTAGATGACTTCTGAAGGCTTATATCATCCTGGTCTCAAAGACAGGGTTGAGGAATTCTGTCCATTCATTAATCTCTTACACTGAAAAACTAAGTCTTAAGAGAAGAACCAGTCTCCAGTAACCTAGGAAAGTTGTCACAGATCCAAGAGGAAAAACCAAGCCTATTAGTTTCTAATGCTCAGGATGGAAATGGTAACTTTCTACTTGAGAAGTTCATGGTATATGATAAGTTTCAAGTTGGATGCTCTTGCTTCTATAATATTATCAAGCCTCACTTTCCAAACTAAACTAATGTAAATGAATACAGGAGCTCATAACACTACCTGAGTGTATTCCAACGACTGCCAGAGGAAAGCAGCGATCTCGGGTGACTTGCCAAAAGCTGCCAGTGTCCTCAGTAGTTCGGCTTTCAGAACAGGGGGAATACTGCATTGCAGGAGTCCCAGAATCACCACCACAGGGGTCCACTGAGGATGTTCACAGAGTGCCAGACGCGCATTTTCACTCTGAGCATTGGACACAAAAAGAATAAGAGACTTTCCATTTACAAAAGCTAAGAAAAATGACCAGCAATCACGCAAATGTCTAGCATCTGCATCACGGGCTTAATATGTCCTAAAATAAAGGTAAGCCAGTGGCTTAAGCTTGAAGTCTACCAATGGATCAACTCAGATCACTAGCTCAGTCAGTGTAAAGAATGGAAGAGAAACAGCCTCTGTAGAATTACTTTCACAGCCCTAAGCATGGAAAATAATGCATGCAGAGATAAATGGTCTGCCAGGTCACATAAATCTTACCTAGGCACTCTAAATCCTTTCTGAAACAATATAATATATTCTACTTGTAATACAATATGTAAATGGATAAATACTTGTCCTTTACTGACATATATGGCATCAAATATCACGCCATTTTAATTCAATGAGAAATAATTACCTTTTTAAAAAAAATCCTCACCCAAGGATGTTTTTATTGATTTCAGAAAGAGGAAAGTCAGGGGAAGGGAGAGAGAGAGATGAAGAAAGGGGGGTAGGGGAGAAAAACACTGATATGAGAAAGGAACATTGATAGGTTGCCTCCCACACACACCCCAACCTGGGCCAGGGATGGAACCCGAAACCTAGGTATATGTCCTGACCAGGAACCAAACTCACCACCTTTTTGGTGTATGGGACAACACTCCAATCAACAGAGCCACCTGGCCAGGGATAACATTATGTTTGATGTCTAATAATATTATGCATTATTGGGGGGCGGGGAGAAAAACTATTCCTATCCTTCAGTCAGAATGTCAGACTGAGCAACTTCTCTTTACTCTGGTGAATCATAGAAACACTAGAAGAGACTACTGAGCAGAAATATTATATAATGAAAATAATGTATTTTTACAAAGACTAATTTGGTAGTGGCGGGTAAGATGGCTTGATGTAAGGAGAAGAGGAGTAATTCCGTAAATAACTTTTCTTTTTAATTAAAAATATTCTTTTTTTAATATTTTTAAAATATATTTTTATTTCAGAGAAGAAGGGAGAGGGAGAGAGGAATAGAAACATCAATGATGACAGAGAATCACTGGTTGGCTGCCTCCTGCATGCCCCCTACGGGGGATCGAGCCTGCAACCGGGGCATGCGCCATGATCAGTGACCGGGAATCGAACTGTGACCTACTGGTTCATTGGTTGACGCTCAACCACTGTGCACCACCGGCTGGGCTAAAAATATTCTTTATGGGGCAAAGGGGGGAATGGAGACATCTGTAATAGTGTCAACAAGAAATTAATTATGGGACAACACTCCATAATTTTAAAAACATTCTTTATGTACACACACATCCACACCTATGCAGGGAAATTCTCTAGAAGGATGAGCACCCAACAATTGACTTTTATTTGCCCTTATGAATATTTTCTTTCAGGTTTAGGCTGTTATTTTCTTATAAGCTTAAGGCAATAAGCAGGACTACCATAACTATATCTTCTAAAGAACTGAAGAACAAAATTCTATAGGAGGCTTCCCATAAAGATGGCACAGTAGGTAAACACAGAGCTCACCTCCTCCAACAACCACATCAAAATTACAACTAAATTACAGAACCACCATCCTTGAGAGCCTGAAGACCAGCTGAACAGAATGCTTATAACTAAGGATAGAAAGAAGCCAAATTAAGACTGGGTTATAAAATGAAATAAGAAACAAAGCTAAATAAAACAAAACAACAGAACATAATTCTATATATGTGCTAAATTGATCACTAATAAATTTAGTGATATACAAGCTTAATACACAAAAATATGGGGGCTCCTTAAAATGCCCAGTACTAGAAAGCAATAAAATTACACTCTCATGCTGTGGATGGGTTACTTACCCAAGTAATGATGGTAGATGTGAGCTGTAAAAAAGCAATCAGTCCATCCTGCTCCTTCTGGGTGATGCCACGCGAAGGCAGGTGGCGGTAGTGGACACTGTCTGCACTAGGAAGATCCTTCCGGAGGTGTTCATGGTAAAGCATTAAGGAGTGAAAAAAATGTTCCCAGGAAACAGGACTGCCCCCTGTTCCCTGAATATTTTCAACTGTAAAGAAAGACAACACAGAATTTTCTTTGAAAAATGTCTAAGCACTTGCTTGGAAATGGAGGAAGAAAACAAATTTAAAATAATAAACGTGGTCTTTGTCCTAGATAAGTAGTGTGTTTAAAATGGGTTAGGCCCAACTGGCATGGCTCATTGGTTGAGCATCAAACTATGAACCAGGAGGTCACAGGTTCAATTCCCGTTCAGGGCACATGCCCAGGTTTTGGGCTCAATCGCCAGTAGGGGGCGTGCAAGCAGCAGCCAATCAATGATTCTCTCTCATCATTGATGTTTCTATCTCTCTTTCCCTCTTCCTTCCTCTCTGAAATCAATAAAAATATATTTTTTAAATGGGTAAAATCCACTTGTGAGCTAGAACTCTGGATTAATCTGTCAGGTCTAGGAATGGGTGGTGCCCATGTAAATGCAAAGATTAATTACTTTGGATGTCAGTTATCTACTTCGTATCTAGGAGAGCTCCTCTGTGTTGTCATGTAACTATACAGGGCTACTTCTCCCACCAAAAATTCCCCAATGTTGAGTTTAAATTCTCAGAGAAAGAGATAACTAACAGTCTAGATTTGTAATAACACTGCTCATTAAATACCAAGCACTGGAAGCAAAAGCACAGCATATAAGACAAGCAAGCCAGGCAGATCACACTTCCAAACATGGCTCCCCAATTACTTGTGACTTTGGGTAAATTACTTCTCTAAACCTCAATTTCCTCACATATAAAACGAAAGTAATATCTACCTAATAAAGCAGATGTTTAATAAATATTTCTTTCTCTTCCCTTTTGCAGTGTTTTTGGCTTAACCAGACTCAAGTCTGAAAATTAAATGAGGAAATTGGGAGAGGGTCGAAAGAAAAACTATTAAGCACAGAAATGTAGAAGGCACACACACATTAAAGACATCAAAATTAAGTGGCAGGGGGATATAGTTTGCTTTGAGCACCAGATGTGTTCTTTAAAATTGTTATATATTAATTTTTATTTCTTAAACTGAACTGTATTTTATAAAGCAAATGGTAAAATTCCCCAGCTTGTGAGAACATAATCAAGGCATCACTGTGCATAAAGCCACTGTGTATTACTTTCCATTATTATAAAAATAATTTATACACCTGGTAGAACCTATCACAAATAAACAATATTCTTTAATAGAAAGGGGAATACTGAACTCAAGAATTTTAGAACAAATTTAAACAACATCTAGATTTTTCTTACCATGACTACTACCATTGACTTTGAGCAGGCTAAAACAGTAGTGGGCACACTGGGGCCCATTGGCCAATCCCTGGAGCATTTTCAGATAAGGAATATAAATAGTTGGAGGCAACAGGTCACCCATTTGCCTAACAAACTTTGACAAGACAACCTGAAATAGGTAGAAACCATTAGTTTACATAAAGCATATCTTAAATTTAAGGCAAAAGGGACTACCTAATAAAGACTATATATTAACGAAAACTAATTAAGTGCTCTGATTTAACCCCCCAAAGCCAAAATAATCTGGTATTCTACTTATGAAAATTTGTTTTTTTAAGCTTGTCACTAGCAATTTAAATATCTCAATGTCTCAGAACATCAGATTATTCACATTCTAAATATGCAAAGCAACTGAAGAAACTTACCCATCTAAAATTAACCAGCAAATTCAAAGATATACCTAGAAATCAGAGTTACTAAATTCCAATCAAATTTAGTATAAAGACCTGCAACCTGAAAAAATATTTTATGGTAGCATAAACATATTTTGTTTTGTGTTCCAGCCAATACCTACACTCGTGCAAGTTCACTTACTAACTTTTCCTTATTCTTTAAATCTATTATCAACAGCTAAAAATATTATTCAGAATCATTAGTTGGAACTCAGAACTGAAAATGTAGAGATCTCTGGATATTACTGTTAAATCTGTTAGGTGTAACAATGGTTTTGTAAGTACGTACAAAAAACAGGCTGATTTTTAAGAGCTATTAACTTAACCAATGAGAAGTGAAATGTCATGCTGCCTATACTTTACTTTAAAATAATCCAGCGAAATAAAAATAGGAAAAAAATAACACTAATAAATAAACCAAACATGACAAGATGTTAGTAGCTATTAAATTAAGATGCTGGGTGTTCATTATAATTAATCTCTCTTCCATGTTCAAGAATTTTCACAATAAAGTTTTTTTTAATATCTAAGAATTTTAATAAATCCTTCTCTAAAACATTTTTAAAGGGGAGAAATATGAAACAATAAGTGTAAGAAATCAGTAAAAAGAAGTGGTATCTGATGTTAGACTCTACCATAAATGAAAATTAAACACATGAAAGCTGCTAGAACAGGAAATCCCAAAGACAGATGTGGCAATCTGTCTCATTTGCTACAGCATGTCATACTTTAGTTAATGTAGGGTAAAAAATGAACTTTTCCTACACTATCACTGACTCATATGCACTTTGTCATCAATTGTAACTTCTAAGCTTCTTCCTTTAGTACTTGTACTGCTCCTATCTTCCCCAACTTGTTAAGAATGTGTATTGATTAGTGTCATGCGTATGGAGGACAGACTAATACTAATAAAATTCAAGGAAGTTACACATAGAGACTAGATACCTTTCCCATCTCTAAGGATTTAACACCTACCTAGTATGTTCTAAAAGCCTGACTACATAAACTTCAAAATAATGAGAACTTAAATTTAAGAGTTTCAAATTTCCTTTAAAAGGAAAAAGTGTAAATTTCTAAAGATTATACATTGGTGGCCATTTGTGTTAACAGCAATAACATCAGGCAAAAACATTTTTCATGTTTTCAGGACTCCCAATTACCATCCCAGAGTAGAAAAAGGAAGAGCTCACCTGGCGTTGAGGGGGTCGCTGATGAGCCACCCCAAGGTAAGAACCTAGGATGGTGGTAGTCTGCAGAGGCTCTGAGGGACACCAATATTCCAAAGCAAGCTCCAAATTAAAAGGGTTCTTTCTATATAGCTCACCAATCTGCAAAGAGTAAACATGACTATGGAAAAATGTCTATAACTCAAAAATTACTTTTAAATAAAAATTTACATTTTTAATGAATTTACTTAAGAAATTCGATCAAAAATTTTCCAAAGTTAAAGAAAAAATAATGGAAGAAGGGAGATGACAATCCACCCAATAAAATGGCTTACCAAGAGCATTAAATGTTCCAGATCCCTTCTAAGTGAAATGGGGGGTTCATTACCCATCTGCATACTCATATGAATCATTCGAGCGTCTTCATCTGCCCGATTCCTCAACTGCTTCACCTAACAAATGTATTACATATGGTTTAAGAAGTAAATTTATTATACAAGTGAACAATACTGAAAGCAAGAAATCAGGCATTTGAAAGTGATTACATAAAAGAAAAACGGTTTAAATATCAATCCCACTTTAATGACATGAAGAAATATGGAAAACATTTTATTGTAAATAAATCCACAATTTATAGCATCTTAAAATTTCAGTGTATTTTCCACTACAGAAAAGTTGAGTCTATCTACAGTGTTTCTCAATGGAGACATTACTGACATTTTGGGCAGGACATTTCTTCACTGGTTTGGATTATCCTGAACAATGAAGGACGGTTTACTGGACTATCTACTAACTACCAAAAACACTGCGATAGTTAATGTAACAAGCAAAACTGGTCCCACTCATTTCCCAAACCAACTCTGAAGGACAGTACAGCCCCGGTTGAGAATTATTCCCTTACAACATTTGTGTGTACTAAATGCCAACTGAAATTAAGAAACTTTTTCTTCCTTAAAAAAAATATAGTTAGATATATCCAAAATTATAACTGGAGATTCCAACAATCCTCTCTCAATATTCAATAGAACAAGTACACGTACAATCAGTATGGATATGAAAGACTTGTACAGCACTATCAACCCACTGATCAAAGACGTCTCAAGGAAAAATAGAAAATATATTAAATAGAACAAAAAAGAAAATACAACATATCAAAATTTGTGACACAGCTAAAGCAGTAACTTGAGATAAATATATAACATTAAATGCTTATATTAGAAAAAAAGGTTTCAAATCAATAATCTTAGCTTCTACCTTAAAAAAATGAGGTTATATTAAACCCAAAGCAAAAGGAATAATATAATAAAGTGCAAAATTAAAAGCAGTGAAATAAAGTATAAAAATATCAATGAAGCCAAATCAATAAAATAGATAAACCTCTAGCTAGGTTAAATAAGAAACAAAGGGAGAAGACACAATTAGTAATATTAAGATTCAAAGAGAAAATATCACTATAGATCCTATACACATGAAAAACGTAATACAAGAATATTAGGGAAAACTTTATACCAAGCAATTTGAATGGACAAATTCACTGACAGACACAAACCACCAAAGCTCATTTAAGAATAGACAACCTAAATAGTCCTATGTCTATTTTTTAAAATTATAGTATCCCAGAATTGTGAATAAATTCATTATTTATCCTACCCAAGCCATTTGTGATTCTGTTTAATCAAATTACTCTCTCATCCTTCATTTCCAGATACCATTATTATTCCATAACCAAAGTCCCAGCTGTGCTACTAATTAGGGAAAAATTTAAGCCTTAACCTTTCTAAGGTTTCATTTCTGCAAATGTAAACTAAAAGGATTAGCAGGCTTCTTTCTATTCCAAATTCTGTGATTCTACCAAGTCCTTCAAGGTTGATGAAGTGTCAAGCTACCTGTTAAGTATTCCTTGACTATTCTAGTCTGAAATGAACTATACTTAGCTTAAATAAATCCATAGTAATTTAGTGCCTATACCTCTCATTTACTTACTATTAGTACTTGTGTTTTTCTGTGTATATGTATCTTATCTCTCCAACTAGGTTATAATTCTTTGCTGGCAGACAAATGAATCCCCTACTTATTTGACTTCTTCACAACGCCTAGCATAGTACCTGGCAACATGAGAAACTCAACAAACATGATTCACTAAATAATTAAGCACTGCTTGCCTTATGGATACTTTTTTAATTTGCCTTATGTTTTTCAAAAGGTATGATATCAGAACACACATGTCATTACAAGTGTAGATTCTTTAAGAGTGCTTTTTTTAAATAGACAAACACAAAAAGTGATTTTATAGAACTTTACTCCCTTTTATTGCCTGCCACCTCCTTAATGGCTTTCTTGGAACAAAACGGCACACGGAGCATATGCTATGAAGGACCTGTCTAAGATTGCTCTAAAAATCTTTTTTTGGATCAAGCCCTTTATTCAAAAATAGCTTTTGTATTGATTTCTTTAATCCATTAAGTTACCTGTATCCATGCAAAAGCTCATTTATATACTACTAGAGGCCCAATGCATGAAATTCATGCAAGGGGCTCAGCCCTCGCAGCCCCGCCTCATCCAGAAGGTTATCCAGACGGTCTTCCAGAAGTTTCTCTAGACTTTGCCCTGCTGTTCGGTCTAATTAGCATATTAGCTCTTTATTATATAGGATAATTGAGAATCTAGCCCTTGCTGGTTTGGCTCAGTGGATAGAGCGTTGACCTATGGACTGAAGGGTCCCAGGTTCAATTCTAGTTAAGGGCACATGCCAGGGTTTCAGGCTCAATCCCAAGTAGGTGGCATGCAGGAGGCCGCCGATCAATAATTCTCTCTCAACATTTATGTTTCTATCTCTCTCTCCTTCTCCCTTCCTCTCTGAAATCAATAAAAATACATATTTTTAAAAAAGAGTCTAAATAATTATCTATGAAATGAGATTTTCCTCTATGCCTTCCAAATCATGCATAAAAATATACATAAGACAACTTAGCATCAATCCCTAGGGTAGCAAGGTATTAATAATTTTCTACCCATACAAGCATTTTCATTTAACTATTACTTTCTCATTATAAACCATTCTCAATGTGAAATATTTTTTAGCTTATTCTCAGTTAACAGGTTTTATTATTTCACTGTCATGAATCACAAACTAATTCACAAGCTGTAACACAACTACTACAAATTTTAATCTATATTAAAAGTTTTATTAGTGTCTAAAACAGTGATGGCGAACCTTTTGAGCTCGCCGTGTCAGCATTTTGAAAAACCCTAACTTAACTCTGGTGCCGTGTCACATACAGAAATGTTTTGATATTTGCAACCATAGTAAAACAAAGACTTATATTTTTGATATTTATTTTATATATTTAAGTGCCATTTTACAAAGAAAAATTAACCAAAAAAATGAGTCCGCGTGTCACCTCTGACACGCATGTCATAGGTTCGCCATCACTGGTCTAAAACGTAAGATTAGTTCATTAATAAGTTTTAAATTATTTTATAAAATTCTTCTACTACTTTTTAGTCATCCTAAATTAATTCCACCTACCTTCATTGGCATAAGTGCAAGGAAATCTGTGATGAGATTGTGGATTCTACGAATATAAAATTCATCCTGATAGAAGTTTTCTGACACCACTACGGATTCAGTGAGGAACAGGAAAACATTGTCAGCAATTGCGAGCTCTGCCATTGCTTCATCTGCTTCTGTGAATTCAGCCACAGCTAAAAATGTATTTACACAAACAGCACACAAAATAAAAGTTATTTAAACTAGATTATAATATCTCATAATATTGTTGATGTTCCAAAATTGCTCAACCTCCTAGCATGCGCCATGCACAAAATAAAGACTCTGTAACTCTAATTCACAAACCCCAAAGAAGTACTGAAAAAATACAGAGAAAACCACATGCTTTCATAGTAACATTATCAGTGATAAAAAATTACATCAGAAATATACGATGTAACACTGATGTAGTCAGGGAGCTATTAATAAAGCATCAACATCTGAAAATGATGCTAAGGTTTTAATCTCAATAAAATTATCTGGATCATTCAGAAAAAGTCTTCACAGCCCACAAGTCAGACCAAAACCTGAATGACCACTTAAGTAGCCCCACTAATTGGTAATCAAGTAGCAAAAATTGAAAAACAAATCTTAACCTAAAGACTTTTTGTTAGCTTTCTATTTGGAAATTTCAAACAGATTATCTAAAAAAAAAAAAAGACCAAACTTCCACATACCCAGCACCTAGCTTCAATATTATCCATTATGGTCAATCTCATTTCATCTAGATCTCCAAGCATTCCCCCTCTCTACCAAAATTAGATACAAGCAAATTTCAGACAATTTAACATTTCACTCATATGTATTTCAAAAAGAAAATAAACCACATACACATAATACCATTATCATATCTTAAAAAATAATTCCTCAATATCAAATACCCAGACAGTAGTCAAATTTACAATTTCTCATAAATGTTATGAAAGATTGTTTTCCATTTTGCTTTTATAATTTGTGCAGTTTGCTTGAAGCTAGATTCAAATAAAAACTATACAATGCCATTAAATGATATATCTGTAGGCTCCTCCTACATCTTTTAAATTTTTCCCTTGTCCTCTCTTTGCTGAAAAACTGGAACTTTGATCCTGTAGAGTTTTCCATGTGGCATGTGGTGTGGCATGCACCCCATCCAATGGTGCAGTTAACATTTGCTGTCCTCTGATTATACTAAAAATTAGCAGTTTTATCTAGAGAGACTTGATCTGACTGACACTCAATTTTTTTGGTAATAGTATATCTTAGGTAAAGTTGTGTCCTTCCATCAAAAAATACATTGCTGATTACTTCTTTTAAATTTTACACATAAAACTGCTAGTTAACTTTGCTGTAATCTGGCTTTAGAAAAGAAGAGCTACATAGCTTATTCTGGTTGGCTCTCTTAGAGACCAAATACATAGTGTGCTACTGAAAGTATTTCCACTTCTTTGAAAAGGGTCAGGAATAGATATAAAGCAGGACAATCTCAAACCAAGGGCTTTTGTTTTGCATTTTGAAATAAAGCGTACATATCTACCTATTCCATGCAAACTCCTTGGGAACAAAATAGTTTCCTAATTCTTAGGATTAATGATTACTGAAATTATTAAGTAGATATTAATAATAATAACAATAACTTCAAAACTTCACGTGAACTCATAAATGTTGGAATTAAAACTGTATGATGATCAATTCAAGAACTATTTATGGGAGACTATTCAGGTAATAAGTGGCATTAATAGCTTAATGTAAACTGAGTTTTAATGTTAAAATCAATACATACAAATTTTGTATAGTTTGGTAAAATTCCAAACATACCTTTATAAAATAATATAATAAATATGTTTGATAAGATTTTTCAGAAGTCTATGAAGAGAGTAGAAACTAATTTTTCAAAATTGAGATTTTTGTTAAAACTTGTCTGTATAATTTCAAGAAATAACCATTTCTGCAATATAAGATAAACAATGTATTTTCTAGCAATTTTTAAAATTCAAACTTACAAAAATATTTTTATAGTTTAAAAATGTTAATATCCCTAATTATCAAAGCTTATAAAAGGGTATGTGCATGTAAAGTTAAAGAGATTAAGTAGCCAAAGATCTAGGACTTGAAATGGGGGTCTGGATTCCCCGCCTATTTTTATCTACTATTCTATAGCCAACTATAGCATATTGTATGGTACCTCTCCAGATCAGGGAATAGTACAGTAAAATTATAGCAGAAGAATCTGATTAACCATCACATAGCCACTTAAAAGATTAAAGGGTAATTTTATGCCAGAAAAGTACTGAAATAAGAATTGTAAATCAATAAAGGGCTATACTCCAGAAACAGAATTTGTACATACATATAAATGTCTAATTAGCCACCTATCAGCTTTAATATAAAAAACATTCGTCCCTAGCTGGTTTGGCTCAGTGAATATAGAGCATCGACCTAAACACTGAAGGGTCCGGGTTTGATTCCGGTCAAGGGCACATGCCTGGGTTACGGGCTCAATCCCCAGTAGGGGCGTGCAGGAGGCAGCTGATCAATGATTCTCTCATCATTGATGTTTCTATCTCTCTCTCCCTCTCTGAAATCAACAAAAATATATTTTTTTAAAAAACAAGAAAAAAACCACTTGGCCAAAGACAGACTCTTAATACAAAAAATGCTTTGTGCAGCCCCCTTGGGAATAGCATGTCAACTGTGAACAAAATGGTCTGGAATCATTTTATTACTAATAGTGCCTTGGATGTACGAATGCCTTTCAACACAATCTCAATAAAAATACTAAATGTAAAAAAAAAAGTTCTGGAATCATACAAATGATAAGACACTGGAATCTGTTGACACTCTAAAACTAGAAAACACTGACATGAATTATAAATTTTAATAAAAATCTTTCCAGATTTACCATAAAAACAAATGACAACTCTTGGACTTCAAATTACAATGAAAGTATAGTTCTCATCCAGTTAGAGTACACCACTACTTGAGTATGGTAATTACATGAATGTAAACAACACAACAGGATATGCTACAGTGAGTAACAAACTGTTAAGTCAGAATCCCACATCCATTCTTTTTATTTTAATGTTTTTATTGGTTTGAGGAAGAGAGAGAGAAACAGTGATCAGTTGCCTCCCAGTCAGGACAGGACCCGAAACCTGAGCATGTACCCTGACTAGGAATCAGAAATAAACCAGCGACCTTTTGGCACACGGTAGGAAGCTCAACCAACTGAGCCACACTGGCCAGAGCCACATGCATTCTTGATTGATCCAAAGATCTCTTTTCTAATATACTACTAGTATATATAAGGGAAATAGTATTTCATATCATTTCTTTTGGGAGACAAAGGGGAAAAAAAGTCTGTATTTTACCACCTTAACTAAGTTTCATTTAATACAACTCTGGATATTTTTCTATGCTCCTGCTTATATATGGCAAAAATAACACCCTTTCCAAAATACCATTAAAATTGTTATGTTCCTTCTCATAACAAAATTACCTACAATCAATTTACCTGTCACATCAGGTAACTGAGATATTCCCCTCAATGCCAGTGCCCAGGCAAGTCGAACAGTGGCTTGCAGCCCAGGCAGTTTCCAAGGCTGCGAGTCTTGAAGGCGAGAGTGAACCGATGCAATGTACTGTCTCTCAGTCAAAAGTGGAAGTTGCTGAATCATATCTGAAAACACAATAGACCACTATGTGAAAAAGTAGAAAAATTTTCACTCTGATATACAGAAATGTCTAAAAATCACAGAATTCTCATCAAATTATGATTAACACTAAGGTTTGACAAACCAAAAATCATACACAAACTAAAAACAAAAGAAATCAACAATAATCCTAAATTTTAATTCTATTATTTCCAGTGGTTTTTATGTGTACTATAAATAAATTCGAAAAATAAAGAGCTACTCATGTTTTCTGTTCATAAATTCTAAAATATAAATCAATGCTACTTAAATATCAAAACAGACTCTTACTAGATAAATAAGCCTGATTTTAAAATATTAAATAAAAGCTGACCAAAACAAAGAACGCAAATTGCAAACAAGTAGCTACTCTGATTGTAACATAAATGAAATAGCCAAATGATAATTAAAGAATTTTCAATTTAAGTTCAGTTGTGCTATGGTACCTCAAACAAGCACAGAATTCTGAATAAAATTAATAATAAATAAATAATGGGACACCACTGACTACCCAAGAATTCATTTATTTTACTTCATTATTTTCTTATATTCATTTTTTAAAATTTATTTTAATTTTATCAAAAGGAAGGGGGCTGAGAGAGAAATATCAATGTGAGAAACATCAATGGTTGCCTCTCACATACACCCTGACCAGGGTTTGAACCCACAACCTGGGTATGTGCCCTGGCTGAGAATCAAACCTGCCATCTTTTGGTGTATTGGACGACACTCCAACCGACTGAGCCACATCAGCCTGAGCTCTTACAAGTTCTTTTGATGTCATCTTGTGAATAATTAGTTCAGTGATTGCCAACCATTAAAAACACAGTCTTTAATTTCCTATACTTTCAAAGTTTCTGTCTACTATTGTACATGCACTAATAATTCACTTCTCCCATTTATTAATCAAAGATATACAGAACAGAAATTATGAGTTAATCAACCTAAACACCTGAAATTGATACAATTACAGCCTAATGCCAAAACCTTTGATTATTAGCTTATGAAACTTCCCAGGCATTTCATTAAGCTTTGAAAACTCCCAACTTACAAACTTCCATTAAGACAGCCTACTCCTACTTAATTCTGTGCTTCACTGCATTCACTACAGGAAATCTGACTAATGCGATAGTTGGCAGCATTCCTATAAGAGTACAGGTGCTGCTTATTCTATGACACACACAGTCTGTGTGACAACTTGATTGGAGGAAAGGGGCTACTGTGTTTTAAATAAGCCTTTCCTAGTGGCTAAGGATAGCCACCAAAGATGAGTGGGAAATGTCCATTCTCCTCACATACCTAATAAGAGGAGATGTGGATGATACCATCAAAAGTGAACAGGGATAATTGTTGGAATAATTATAAATATCTATGACATTAAATGGCAATAATCTTCCTTTGCGGGAATCATTTTTGAGTCCTCAGTTCTAAGGAGTAACTGGTTATGTATTACCAAGTAAAATTTTATCTACTTCAGAGAAAATGTAAGTCAAAGATGATATATTACTAAAAATGAGTTATCCTCCCTTAGAATGTTTTCATAAAAGGTTTGAAATATGAATAAATAGTAAAGAAACAATTAAGTAAATCAGGTATGTGTAACTCGTGAACATGTGTTACATAACCTCTAACACAGGGGTCCTCAAACTTTTTAAACAGGGGACCAGTTCACTGTCCCTCAGACCATTGGAGGGCCGGACTATAGTTAAAAAAAAAAACTATGAACAAATTCCTATGCACACTGCACATATCTTATTTTGAAGTAAAAAAACAAAACGGGAACAAATACAATATTTGTATTTGCATGTGGCAGCGGGCCGTAGTTTGAGGACCCCTGCTCTAACACATTCCCATTCCAAAATCCAAAAGAACAACAGAAACATCTAGTAGGATTATAATTATTTTTTAAATATAATCTTATATCTAAACAAATATGGCTGAATTGCACACAAAGGAATAAAAAGTACAATTTTTAACTTTAGTAGCTAAAATATCACCCTTCTTAAATGTTATCTCCACAATTTTATTAATAAGTATAAAATAGTGTATTAATAGGTATAAAACCCAATACCATCGCGCTCCTCTGTGCTTTGTTCTATAAAACTGATATCAAAGCAGTACAGAAGTGCCATGAGAAGAGCCAGATTCACCGCATCCAACAAGCCATTAGCCTCAACTGTCACTCTTTCCAAATGTCCAATAAGGAGCAGAGTGTCATCTTTGCCTAATGGTGACTGGCAAGCCCAGGAGAAAATGCTTTCTGCCAGAGACTGCCTGCACTCCTTGATGAGGTCAGAAACCTAGGAATAAGAATGTATGATTAAATATGTATATAGTAAACAAGTGTCAAATAAAAGTATATAAATAAATCACAGTGAAGCCTGGTCTTATTCCAAAATCTTAACTATCTTTTTTTATAAAGGATAACTAAATAAATGTATCTGACTCCTACAATCTCATCTCTGGAATTCTGAACAAACCATATTGTTAATTCCTCATTCTTAAGTTCCAACCTCCTGTGTGGGATAACCAATTTCTTGAAAAGTTCATTCCAGAAAGAAAACTAGAATGGCACATAAGGGGCTGGAACAGTGGTTCTCAACCTTCCTAATGCCGCGACCCTTTAATACAATTCCTCATGTTGTGGTGACTCCCAACCATAGAATTATTTTCGTTGCTACTTCATAACTGTAATGTTGCCACTGTTATGAATCCTAACGTAAATATCTGATATGCAGGATGTATTTTCATTGTTACAAATTGAACATAATTAAAGCATAGTGATTAATCACAAAAACAATATGTAATTATATATGTTTTCCGATGGTCTTAGGCAGCCCCTGTGAAAGGGTCGTTCGACCCCCAAAGGGGTCGCGACTCACAGGTTGAGAACCGCTGGACTAGAAAGAACCTAAAACCACCACAAGTCTATTTTTGCAGACACAGCTGCCTACACACTTAAATACATATTACTAATTTTCCTATGCCTGCACTAAAAGAATGTTCTAATTGTCATGATTTTTCTGCCTCTGAGATTTGACAACCCATGATCTGATCTTGTTGAAAACTTGCCTCTTTGCGATGCTTTTCACTGCCCAAACCTCTCTCACGCTGTAGTTTCTCAAACTCATTGTTCACATCAATCTGTGATACCAGAGTAAGAACTTTGTAAGTCAACCCTTGCTCCATTAGTTCATCTGTAAAGCGTGTTATCATGGAAACCAGTTCTGGACTGTAATGAAAAGAAATCAATAAACGAAGTTATAATGAATAGTAATGGTTATACTTCCTCATCAGATGGATCCGGCAAACACTTTTTTGACAATAATTGCTGCATTACTGGAAACAACCAGTATGAATTATATCCTAGATCTCTTCATCCTTTTTAGATCACTGGGTTTCAATAAACTTCTAACCATAAATAACTGAATTATTTTTTATTTGTAAAAAACATCAAGTACATTTAACCTGTTGTGTCACTCGTGGCAGAATAAGGGAGTATTTATAACTTATGTTACACACATTACTTAAATTACATATATGAAGGAGAAATTGTTATTGTTTCTATAATTATAATTCTTTAAGTAATTTCTGATTAACCCCTGAAATCCTAAGAAGCAAACAGACCTGAGTTCGAGGGTCCACGTCTTTCCTCGTCTAGACTGTATCAAGGCTTTCAGAGAGTTCGCAATGCACCGCTTTCCATCCCAATATAGAAGAACAGCTACTAATCCTCTGGTGAGGCCAGGAAAATGTGGCTGCTGGTGCTCTCCTAGAAAAGAAAGTTGAGAAATAATTTAGTAAATAAGCACCTGTATTCAGGATGAGACAAAAACCACTACACCAATGTTCAAAGAAGTCACAGATTCTCAGGGCTTAAGGGGCCTTAAGGCCCTCTACTTCAAACATCTATCCACTGTGTTATTCTCTTTCACCTCAAATCTTTCAAATATTTGGAAGTTTCTTCCCCTAGAGCCTTTTCTGAAACTTAAACAGCCTTTTCTTGTGTTTCATCTTCTTTACTCACCCTTTTAACAGCTCACCTTTGAGTAAATTCTACTTTGCCTTTTTTGAAGCACCCTGCCTATAATTTGTTTCATTTCCTATGGCTTTTTTCTTCCCTTAGCCCAATCACTCCTCCACTCCATTCCCTTATGTTCCCCAAATTCATCTCACTGCTTCATACCTGTAAAGGCGACTGTTTCTGTCTGGATGCCCTTGGTCCTCCTAAGTGCACACCTATTCCATTTGATATATGTCTTCTCGCTTTAACACCTACCTTAAGCCTCATGATATTTGTGAAGACTTCTCTGTTCAATCCAAGGTCAATTTAATCCTCTGCCCTCCAGACCATCACTAAATCATGCACAAACCTGCATTAATGCACTTAGTAGTGTCATAAATATCTGTATCCATATTTGTATCCATGTCTTTCTCAATTACTAGGTTATGGGCTCTTTTACACTGGTTGAGGTTTTCTTCATCTTTATATCCCTGGAATCTTAACATAGTGCCTGGCATACGGTATGCATAAAATAAATGTTTGTTAAGTAAAAGTTCTGAGTAAAGCTCAAGCATGTCCAGTTAACATCTCCATCACAGAATGGGAAAACTACCTTACCTATTCTCAATATCATACTTCTTTTAATGCAGCCTTAGTTCAAAAGGTCAAAAAGGTATTTTGGCAGCCACATGATATCTTTAGACATATTAAACTTTCTTTTAATTAAAATGCCTACATGGCTTCTTCACATGGCTCCTCTGTTATTACTTAAATCAATGGTTCTCAACCTGGGGGTCGAACGACGCTTTCACAGGGGCCACCTAAGACCATCGGAAAACACATATATAATTACATATTGTTTTTGTGATTAATCACTATGCTTTAATTATGTTCAATTTGTAACAATGAAAATACATCCTGCATATCAGATATTTACATTACGATTCATAACAGTGGCAAAATTACAGTTATGAAGTAGCAACAAAAATAATTTTATGGTTGGGGGTCACCACATGAGGAACTGTATTAAAGGGTCACGGCATTAGGAAGGTTGAGAACCACTGATTTAAATGAACTGCTTATTTTATGGAGATTTCCATCTTTTCTCTCTACAGCAGCCAGAGAAATAATTTCAAGGCTATTCCAGATCATGAAAATTTTCTGCTTAAAGCTCCTGCCTACAACTTCCCATTGCAATTAGAATAAAATCCAAATTAATTTTCATGGCTTGCAAGATTACATTTTTGCTCTATCCTAGTCTTCCTTCACTCTCCCCATCACCTAATGTTCCCACCACAGAGGTCTTTTTGTCCTTTCGCAAGCCTTTGTTCTCACCTCAAGCACTTGCAGTGGCTCTGCCTAGAACACCTTCCCCCACAACTCTGGCATTTGTCATCATGCAGGTCAAGTCAAATGTCCCAATCTCACAGAGGCCTTCTACCTCCTACTGCTTTGTTTTATTTTCTTCCGAGAACTCAGTGTTATTGAAATTATCTTATTTTGTCCTATTAGCAGAATCACCCCCTCAAAAAGAAACTCCAAAAAAGCAGTGGCCTTATCTTCTTACTTATTATATGACAATAAATGCTTTGTGCTATAAAATTTCTGAGATGTAGCCAATGATTCTTTGCCAGTGAACTACCATGTAAAAGCTTATCTTAAAAGTTAAATTACCTTTAACCCTTCCAGTGGCTAAACTAAAGCTTTCCATTAGCCAAAGAGAAACAAAAGGAAATTATTTGAATATAGTTTTTCATGTAAATGGCATCCTTAAAAACTATTCTGGAATCTGAATTATATTCTACTTTAAAGTTCGAGTGAATAATTTTATAATATTCTTACCACCTTACCACGGTTCAGTTAAACGTCAACCTACCAGCAAGGAGAAGCTCAACTGCTGCCAGTTCTCCAATGTCAAAAAGGTCACTGAGGATAAAGGCCTCTTTAATGAGCTGCTCAGGAAGAAGTCGGGTTCCCTGTTGACCCTGGATGGCGACTCCCTCTGTGCTGGCTTTCTGAACCTTCTCATGTTGTTGAACATTTTTTGGCTACAATGGTAAAAATAAGTAAGGTCATGTAATAAGAAGAGTACATTGAAGACAAGGTCTTAAAGTGTTACCTAAAGAAATTTATTCATAAGGCAGCCTGTAACATGACATAAGAAGTATTTCTTAACAGATAATCTACAATTAGACTTTTATGAGGTAACATTTCATATCACCTTCACCTTTTTATACTATTACTACCTTCTCAATAATGGCTCCTGCTGAACTCTGAACTATAAAAGTTTAAGAAAGCACACAAAATAGCAGACTATTTTTCAAGTTTCTAAGGAACTTTTCCAATTATATACTTAATAAATAAAAACATTAAGTTCATCAAGTGGGAAATAACAAATGGACATATAAATTGTTGAATTAGTTAGTGGGCTAATAGTAGGTTATTAATATAGTATTAAAAACATAGTCTTATCCCCCCAAAAGTCTTACAACTTAGTTCAAATATTTAATGAATGACATAACGAATTACTTGATGGATCGTACAATCTTAGAAATTTACACTTTACCAAAAAAGGCCATTTAATCTGACTTCTCTATTAACAGATGGGAAAACTGATGCCCAGAGAAGTCAGATGACTTGCCCTTGGGCATAAACCTTTAGTAGCAGAGCCAAGACTGGAACTCAACTCAACTGGCTCCCAGGCTAGGACTCTTTCCAATAAGAATATCTAAAAAAAACAAAGCTAAAAAGTAAAAGGCCATTCCTGGTAAGACAAATTCATAAACAGTTCTTATTTGATCTTGTTAGTCTATAAAAGAAAAGTGCTAAACAGCAAGAAAAGGAGTTTCCAAACATAATCCCCTCCACTTACGTACTCTATTCCTGGATGAAAAGGATTTCAAGATGCAGTAACTAATGATATGCAAGCACTGATTAGTTCAGCTAACACAACTCATAGAACATTATGAAGAGTTAAAATTTTGGCCGAAACCGGTTTGGCTCAGTGGATAGAGCGTCGGCCTGCGGACTGAAAGGTCCCAGGTTCAATTCCGGTCAAGGGCATGCACCTGGGTTGCGGGCATATCCCCAGTAGGAGATGTGCAGGAGGCAGCTGATCGATGTTTCTCTCTCATCGATGTTTCTAACTCTCTATCTCTCTCCCTTCCTCTCTGTAAAAAATCAATAAAGAATATATTAAAAAAAAAAAAAAGAGTTAAAATTTTGAAGTGTACCTGGAAACAAAAAAAATAATCAATCTTACTGAACTTAGATGTATTAACTTTAAGTCAGAAATTCCAAGGAGGCTGATTTTTCTAGAATATACTGAACTAAGTTGTATTCAAATATTTTTAAAATATCTCCTAGCTAGAGATACATCAATATTAACTTTATAGAAAACAAAAAGAAGACAACTGCTTCTAGAAAAAATTACATTTTTAGAGAAAACTTGAATCAATGGACCAGAACAAGTAACATATTCATTTATATGCATTAAGAGTTTACATGCACCTTCAATCTTAAAAAAAAAAAAAAAAAAAAGCAAATACAAATACAAGAAGCAAAAAAGAAAATTTCCTACTGGGTTTCTGAACAAGGAGATGAAGTCAGGTTTATGTTTCTTCAAAATCATGTCAAGAAGGTGGACAGCTTCAGGTTGTCTTCTCCAAAGGACATTTCCCACCGTTTGCCAAATGTCTTTATAAGGACCCCATAGACTAGCAGCTTAAAGAAAAATAAATAAATAAATCAGCATCAAATAAAACATATATTTGGAAAACAATGTAGGTGTTATCTATACATTTTAATCATGCTCACAGCTACTTTTAAATATGCTGAGCTATATATACAAACCACACACTAACATAAAAGTATACTTATTAAAATTCTAAAGCAAAAATTTATCATTTTGTAGAGTAAATCCTGACTTTAAATTGGAATATCCGCTGGACCTGGTTTTGCCACTTTAGTAGCTGTGTGACATGAAGCGTGGAAATAACCTCTTTACACTTCAGTTTCCTTATATATAAACTAGAGGCTCAGTGCACAGATTCGTGCACCGGTGGGGTCCCTCGTCCTGGCCTGTGGGAACCGGGCCAAAACTGGCTCTCTGACATCCCCCAAGGCGTCCCGGGTTGCGAGAGGGCAGTTCTCAGGTAACAAACCCCGGAATCGGGCTCCCTCCTCTCTGGTTCCGAGTGTATCACCTGAGAACCACAGCTGCCAAGCCATTGCATCTCCTGCATTGAGCATCTGCCCCTTGGTGGTCAGTGCGCATCATAGCTACAGTCAGACGGTCAAACGGTTGGACGGTCACTTAGGCTTTGATATACTAGTATATAGATAGGAACATCATCCGCTTCATATAAATGAGACACACTAGATAAAACACACGATACAGTGCCTGGCATTCCACAGGCATGCAATAAATGGGACTTTCCATTCAAATGAAAAGCAGGAGTGGGAGGGGGGTTGAAATCAGATTCTGTAAAAATTAGCAGCTGAAAAAAAAAGTAGTTTATAAAGACTCTGAAAGGGAAACTAGTCAAACCAAATCAATCACTGAACAGAGGACACTTGGGAATAACTATACTAACTGTATAACTAGCCTAAACTGTAAAGGATGGTCTGTAAACATGTTCCGTTGCTATCTGGGAAAACACAAAACCAAATAAAGTTACCAGGACAATATGAATGACATGAAAGTTAACTGTAACCTAATTAATGTATTATAATTCTATGAACAAAGTTGTCAGACAAACAATGTTGTCAATATGTTAGGGAATTTGTTGTTGTTGTTGTTGTTGTTGTTGTTAGGGAATTTTTTAAAAGGGGGGAATGTGCAGGAAGAGGACAGACTAAGTCAGTCAAGCAGGATCATTCATTCACTCGACAATTAATTTACGGAGGGCCTGGGACATAGACTGAGCAAGATAGGATCCCTCATGGAACTTCCAGATTGACAAGTGGGACAGGCATTAAACTATAGCCTTCAAAAAAACAATTACCAGTATAATAAAAGACGTGATGACATACAGAGTGCTGAGAATATATAAAAGGGAACACCTACCCTAATCTGAAGGGCAGAGTAGGATGTGATATATCAGGTCTTTGGCATGGGGATGAGGAGGAATGGGAATCAGAATGTCTAGACCATACATAGAGAGCAATCATCCAACTCCCTGCTTTGCTCTCATACTTGCCAATCGTCTGATAAAAAAATACAGTTTGTTATATAACTTTTTATGGTAAAGAATGAGGTGGCAAACCAGCATGAGTACCCATGCAGATATTCTTCCCATTAAAGATCAACAAACTGGCAGACTGGTATAGCATGTCTTTTACTGTGTTTGAATAGAGAAAATGCAATTGCTGTGATCTATTCAACTCTGGATACACTGACAAATAGTTCTGGACCTGCCAAAAGGAGGGCCTAACCCTGGATCCTGGTGACCTCCTGTGAGATGCTAGTTGGATGGTAAGTAGCTCATTTCCCTAGAAATCATTTTCTTGGCCCCCTCTAACTGCAAAGAATACAGTAATTTTGAGACTTCGATTCTAGAACAAGACAGCTTTTTTCCTATTAGTAAATGGGAAAGTTTCGAGTACTAGTAGAGACAAAATGAAATTGTAGGACAATGGTGTGATTGATGGACTAACTAGAATAGGAAGTGTCACCAACCAAGGATGACAAGTAGGTAAGCCACTTATGAGGTGAGGAGACCTAAACTAGGGGAGTAAATAGACGAGGCCTGTTAGTGGTTAGAACTGGTAATTGTTTGCCGCAGGATATAAAGAAAAGGTATCAAAAATGACTCCTAAGCAAATCTGAAACTTGCCTTACCAGGTATTTAAGAAATCTGACCAGGAATTGACAAAAGAAAGTAAACTCTCTGTCTGTAAAAAGTAACACTTAAAATATAATAGAACCTGTGAAGAACTAATGCTCAGTGAGTTCTAGAGAAAAATTCAATTTCCCCCCTTTAATGGGGAGGCATCCAATAACAGGTCAAAAATCTAAACCAAAAACCCCACGTACACTGGCCTCCTTAGTCCATCATTAACATCAACACATCATAGAAGTAACTGCAAGAAAGATATATCTTCAGTTTGATTTTGGTTTGACTAATTCTAGTAAATATCTTCTTGTTACTGGTTACAAGTAGAAGGAAGCTATAAATTTTACCAAGTTACTAAATATGTATTTTTAACCTAAGTGATTTGTTCACTTGAGAAATACTATACATTTGTTCTTAAAGTTTAATGCCCCCAGCAAGTCACATTTATTCACTCATTCACCATGTACTCAGTACGGGTGAGTTTACAGTGTAGTGAGGAAACACATTCATCATACAATCATACATAAGTGTAATATCCAATTTGGTGAGTCCAATGAAGGAAGGTACCCAGGGCAAAGATCAGAGGAATATGACCTAGTCAGGGAGGTTAGGGAAGGGAAGGATTCACTAAGGAAGTGATTTCGGGGCTAAAATTTGAAGGATAAAAGCGGGAGTTAACTTAGAAGTCAGAGGTGAGGACATGCATCCCAGGATGAAAGGACAGTATATGGGTTCCCAAAGCAACAGGGAACACTACACTTTCAAAGAACTGAGAAGCCAAGGAGAGCTGGAGTACAGAAATCAAGGGCTTGGCAAGGGAGGCAACTGCCACACCCTTCAGGGCTCACCAACCCGTGTTAAGGATTTCGATCTTTATCCTAAAAGATCAAGCAAGATAAAGACTAAAAGTGTCTGCTGGATTTTTACTGAGCTGTTTAGGAAGACAGGAAGAGAGTAGATGGGGTGGAGGAAGAGGAGATATGGAAATGAAGTCAGTGAAGACTGAGGAACCTGTTGAAAGGTTTGACTGTGAAGAGGGGCAAGAGGAGAGTAACTGGAGTGAAGCATGAGATCAAGATAAGGAGGGGAGGCTAGTGGAAAGAAAAGCAGCAAGAAGAGGGGTAAATATATGAGAGATGGGGTAATAGGGGAAAAGGCATAAAGGAGGGGATTTACCTTAGATAGAAAGGCACAAGTACATTGATTCAAAGGGTGAGGATATATATAAGTTTGTAGGTTTGAGGGTGAAAAAAGAGAGAGAGTTCACGCCTGTTGGCTTCTATTTGTTCTGTGACTAGAAGACTGAGGGGTCAGTTGGAAGTTACAGATGAAGGACTGTCAAGCAGTGTCAAAGGTTGCACTAACAACAAGCCATACCTTTACTCGGCCAGGATGATACAAGTTACAATACTAGTAAATCATACAGCTGTAAACCTTATAACTTCTCTGTTTTTCTCCCTCTGCAACTCTTTTTTTTTGAATTGTGGTTTTAAAAACACACACACATCTAACAGAATTGGCTACCTTAAACGTTTTTAGGTGCACAGTTCAGTAGTGTAAAATGCATTCATTGTTGCACATCAGATCTCCATAACTTTTTCATCTTGCAAAACTGAAACTTTGTACCCATTCAACAGCTCCTCATTTCCACCTTCCCCCAGCCACGGCAACCAACATTCTTTGTTTCTAGGGGGTTGACTACTTTAGATACCTCATCTAAGTGGGATCACAGTTTCTTTTTGTGACTAGCTTACTTCACTTCAATGTGAAGGTTCTTCCATATTGTAGCATGTGACAGGACTTCCTTTTCAAGGTTAATAATATTCTACTGTAGGTATAGACCACAGTGTTTATCCATTTATCCACCTATGGACACTTAAGTTGCTTCCCTAAGATTTAATTTAAAAAATATATATATATATATATATATATATGTATTCTCCTGACTCCTGGCTTTTCAAAATGTTTCCTATTTTGCCAATTAAGCACTCCCGCCACTAGACCTGATTATACAATGTATATACACTTTGGCTGTTGACAGAATTTACTATCCTTTTTCCTTCAATGATTTAGCTCTAATGGCATGAGTATGTACTAAAGAAATGTATATAGCCTGCAAGCCTTGCTTATAAGTTTGCATCAGGGTGGGATGACAGGATAGCAAAACCAAGGAAGTAACTTCATTAGTAACATTCAGCTATAAGGAAATTTGATGTAATAAAATCAATTAAGTTGTATTTAAGTAGTAGCATGTATTCATTTTGAGTATCAAAGACAGGCTTAGAATCATTAGCTGTATAACCACTCCAGGCCTCCACATCTGGAAAACGGGGTATTTAATAGCAGCTACCCACCGGTGCATGAAGGGAACCAAATGAGATGAAAGTACAACTCAGTCCAGTTCCTGAGAAACAAGAGGTGCTCAATAATCATAATCCTTCATTCTTTTTTTGTTCATCCTCACCTGAGGATTATTTTCCCCCCATTGATTTTCAGAGTGGACGGGAGGGGGAGAGACAGAGAGAGAAACAGCCATGTGAGAGAGACACATACCCGGGGCAGGGTATGGAGCCTGCCACCGAGGTCCGTGCCTTTGACGGAATCCAACCCTAACCACTGAGCCATTGACACTTTATTATTTTACATAATGTATCACGGTTGTTTCTGAAATGCTTTGATTTGAAAAACGCAGACATAGACAACTTTTTAACAGTATCAGTCCAGTGGAAGGCATACCAAACCAGAACCAAAAACACAAAAACAGTAAATAATGACTGCAGAGAGCCGGGAAGCAGAGGCGCCCAAGAAAGAGTCCTCTTGAGTGACATCCCCTGCAAGCATCTACCACACAGGTACACTCTTAACTGTGCCCATGAAGCTAAGTACGTTTCAACCCGGGCACTGACATTCTAAGCTGCAAATTCATTTTCAGGCATCCCTGCCCCGCCCCCTGGGCGCCAACAGTTAACTGTGACCATCAAAAGGCACCCACTCTTTCAAACGCCCCAGAGGGTGAGGGGTGGGTCGCCCCAGGCTGCGAACTGCCGAGAGAGAACCCACCCCAAATCCTCCAGGTTCCTCCGCCGCCTTCTAGATTCTATCGCGCCCCGAAGCTCTAGGGCTCCGAAGGTCCGGGCGCATCCAGGACTCGCCACCCCGCAGCCCCGGGAGGCATCTGCGGCGCGCGAGGCGCACCTTCCCGGCCACCTTCCGGGTGGCAGGCTTCACAATCGGGGGTCCGCGCTCCCTGCAGGACCCCCTGGCCTCCATGAGGGGTCCCGGCGCTACCGCGGGGCGCGCGTTTTCGCCGGCGCTCGAGGCTGAACAACCTCAGGTCCTCTGGCCTCACTGCCGAGACTTCCGGATCCCAGCAACATTCAGGCCGCAGAGCCGCGACGGGATGGGGAGTGCGGAGGCCCAGGCTTGGCCCTGGGCGGCGCGAGACCGCACGCCGGGCTGCGGGGGACCACGCCCCTCGCCTCCACCCGCCGCCCCCAGCGCCCAGGCTAGAGCCGCAGGGCCGAGCGCGCCATTCAAACTGGGGAGGGGCGGCACTCGGGCCCAGGGCCAGGGGAGCGCGGGCACCACGCACAAGGGGGGCCTGGACGCCCAGGAGACTCACGGCCCGGTGCGCCCCCGGAATGCCGATCACCGCCCAGCCCGGTTCTCTTCTGCCCACCGCGCTTACCCGAATTTACCGCCAACAGCGTCGCCATCTTGGAGGCGCGCTAACGGCGCCCCGTGCGCACGGAAGCCCCAGGAATGGGGGAGGCTGCCCAGGGCGGCACCTGAACAGAAAGGAACCGCGCGGGTCCCCCCCGAACTGCACTCTCAGCCGACCCAGGAGTACAAAGACTCAAAAAATCTGCTCTGGGTCACAGAGGTCAATTTCCCCCGGATTATTCCCATTCAAATAAGGCGAGGGAGACCAATTCCAAGACGCGAGGTCCCTAATTCCACGTCAGTCGTGCAGTGCATCCTGGGACTTGTAGTTTCCTTTTAATGATGACTAAAGTTGTTTAGGTGGAACGGAAAAAGATATTCTGGGACTAGTTATTGAAATGACTCCCATTTATGATATATGTAAGAGCTGTAAATTCAAATCATCTTCATTTCAAATTAAATATTCCTTGCATTATTGCCTTTCTTTAGGGAGTGGAGTGATGTGTAAGATGCCTAAACCCCTCAAGGAGGGGAAAAAAAAAAAAAAGGAAACATATGTAATACTGTTTGTAATACTTTAAGCAATAAAACAAAATTTGAAAAAAAATAAATAAAAGAAAAGAAAGGAAAAAAAGAAGAAAAAAGATGCCTAAACCCCAAAAAGTCATTTAAGCAGTTACAAACTAACTTTTCATTACATTTCAATATATCAACATTTCAATATATCAATTGTCAACATAGTTGCATAGAGTGAAACAAATCATAACATTTTATTATGAAATTTACAAGTGTATACAAAAATTAGAATGAACGCCCAGCTTCAATAGTGTGGCCAATTCCTGTACCAGACCCTCATCATCACTGGAGATTATTTTGAAGCAATTTCCAGACATTTCATAAACACCAAATATTTTCCTGCCTAAGCACTCCCAAATAACTGAATGTTCTTTTTTCACTCGCTAAATTTTAGTTTGCTAATTTTCAAACTAAAATAGTCATTACCATTTGCTATCACATGCCAGATATTTATTGAGAATTTCACATTATCCTATAATAATAGTAATAATAACAAATAGTATTATTACATATATTTATGTATTGTTTTATATATCACTAGGGGCCCAGTGCACGAATTCGTGCATCTTGAAAGGAACTGTAGTCCCTGAGGCTGCGGGGGTACAGGGGTGGGTCTCGGCCCATCCTCCACGCCCCTGCCCAGCCCTTCCTGCCGTGGCCTCCAACACCCCCCACCCCCCCATCCCCTGTCTGCCAGCAGCCCCACTCCTGCCACTGCCACTCCCACACGCTGACAGCACTGGCCCCCGCTCACACCCGCTGATGGTGCAGAGCGATTGGAGCCAGTGCCAGCAGCTGGTGCGAGCGGCTGCTGCTGCCCCAATTGCCCCTCAGGAGCAGGGGGAGGTGGAGAAGCCCTCAGGGGCAATCAGGGATGGCTGACAGCGCCAAGCAATCAGGGCCAGCGGCAGGTGCTGGCAGCGGGTGCAAGCAGCGGCTCCAGCGCCGGCAGTGGGTGCGAGCAGGGCTGGCACCGGCAGTAGGTGCGAGTGCCAGGCGGGACCGTGGTGTGCAGGAGCAAAGAATTTTCAGTAACCACCGGAGGTTCGCCCTGATGATAGCGACTGGTGCCCCGCCTTGGTCTGGTGCCCCAGCTCACCTGCTCCGCCATCCTGCCACAGCCAACTCCCGCCATGTTCCATGCACACACCTGGTGGTCAGCGCACATCTTAGCAACCAGTTCGGTTGTTCCACCGTTCAGTCTATTTGCATATTGGCCTTTTATTATATAGGATATATATTATTATTTCATTATCTCATTTAATCCCTGAAACAATCCTATTAGGCAAATGATATAATTATAGCTACTTAGATGTCCCTGTACCTTACAACTTCACTTTATCAATGCCTCCAACATTCCACTGAGGCTGGGAGAATTTCACTGTAGGAAATCAGAATTAAATAACTTAAACAAATTACAGAATTTGTTAAGAATATCAGGCATATTCATTCTCCTGAACAAATAATAGTAAATGACAGACACAGTGTATATTAGGCGAAACACAAAAGTGATTGGTGATTTTTTTAAGTCATTGTTATATAGAGAAAATTCTCAGACTACAATTTAAGGATTGAAGAGGAAGAGAGAATGCAAAAGCGAAGTTTAGTGTGAAAGTGAGAAAAATTGAACAGCAACTTGGCAGGAAGCAGCATTCAAAGATTTACTTTCTCAGCACTAATATTACAAGCCTTCCCTCCACATACTCTTTAAGCCCACACACACTTCTCAATGAGTAGATCGCTTCCGCTTTCTGTGAGGGAACTCTTTAACTTCCTGCAGCTCCCCCTCACCCATCATCACACAAGCATTCTGTCCTTGACTTGTGGGATACCACTGTTCCTAGTTTTCCTTCTGTCTTTCTAGTTCTTTTTACGTTTCCTACAGGAACTTCTATTCCTCTTCTCACCATTAAATATAGCTCTTCCTTTTCTGTCATCCCAGCCTCTCTTCTTTTCATTCTACATGCTTCCGGGAAATCTATGGCTTCTTACCACCACCTATTAGCTGATGGATTCTGTATTTGCCATTCTAGTCCAGTCCTCTCTCCTAGGCTTCAGATTTGTATCTCTAACTTGTCTACCCCACATCTCCATTGATTGTCACACTGGCATCTCAAAATCAACCAGTTAATCCATAACTCAAAGCAGCACTTTTCTCTTAAAAACCTGCCACCCTATCTACTTGGTTGCCAAAGTCAGGCACCTCGGAGTCTTTTTATGTTATTCCTTCAATTGCCAAACGCCATTGCCCATAAAAACAACAAAGAAGTGTGACTTTGCCTTAAAGTGACTGATGGGGAGAAAAGTCCTACCCACTCTACCTCATAAGTTTTTCTGGGTCCCTTTTTCTCTTCTCTGCTCCTTAGGCCATTGTTTTCATCAAGTGTCCAATGAATCACATGTCCCTGAATTCAAGCCACATTGTAATCACCTGCCGCATTGAATCTGAGGCTTATGACTTGCTTGGACGAAAAAAAAAAAAATGCAGTGGAAGTGACATTGGGCAAGTTCTGAGCCTAACAGAGGTTCTCAACCTGTGGGTCGCGACCCCTTTGGCGGTCGAACGACCCTTTCACAGGGGTCGCCTAAGATCATCCTGCATATGAGATGTTTACATGACGATTCATAACAGTAGCAACATTACAGTTACGGAGTAGCAACGAAATAATTTTATGGTTGGGTCACAACATGAGGAACTGTATTTAAAGGGCCAGAAGGTTGAGAACCACTGGCCTTGGATCTAAGAGGCCTTGCTTTTTCCACTTTTGCTTGTTTGCTACCCTGAGAAACCATGTAAGGAAACAAGATACATAGCGCTATGTATGTTTATTTGTTAACTAAATATAAACTATTTCTAAGGCGAAATAAGTGCTAAATGGAGATACAGTGGTCCACTGCCACCCACGGGGAATATGTTCCAAGACCTCCAGTGGATGCCTGAAACCGCAGATAGTATCAAACCTTATATATACCGTTTTTTCCTATGCATGCATACCTATGATAATGTTTATGAATTAGGCACAGTAGGGTTAACTAATTTGTAACTAATAATAAAATAGAACAATTATAACAATATACTGTAATAAAAGTTATGTGAATGTTTTCTCTCTCTCTGATAACTGATCTTGATAATCAAGTTGATTACTAAGTGACTAATGGGGGTGGATATGCTAACAAAGATTATGATTCAAGACCTAGGTGGGATGGAAGGAGATTTCATCATGCTACTCAGAACAGCTATTTTTTTAAAAGATATTTTTGTTAGTTTCAGAGAGGAAGGAGAGCGAGCGAGATAGAAACATCAATGATGAGAGAGAATCACCGATCGGCTGCTTCCTGCACGCCCGACACCAGGGACCAAGCCCGCAACCGGGGCATGTGCCCTGAATGGGAATCGACCTGTGACCTCCTGTTTCATAGGTCGATGCTCAACCACTGAGGCACACTGGCCAGGCAGAACGGCAGTTTAAAACTTGTAAATAATTTATTTCTGAAATTTTCCATTTAATATTTTCAGACTGAGGTTGTCTAGCCCTGGGTACCTGAAACTGTGGAAAGCAAAACCGCAGGTAAGTGGGGACTATTGTACTTAGGTACACATTCAGCCCCTCAGCTCCCCGATCCCTTCACTGTTGTAGCCCTTTGGCTGCTGTAATCACGTTGTCCTTCCCTCTGAATCTTCGTTGGCACTGTAGTCTCATTCTAGAATATCTTGAGCCCCTTCATCTGGTTGCTTTTCACAGGCATCACCTTTCCTCACCCTGATTTCCCCGCATCAGGCTGAATTAAATGCTACACTCTCCCATAATGTATCATCATTTTCCACAACTCTGTCTGCCCCTCTGGTTTGAAAACTCCACATAGAAGAGCAGAGGTACCCAATAGGTGGCCAATAAACATTGAATGAATACGGCCAAGGAAAGGTGGAGCTACTGTCTCCTAACCCATTGCCAGACTATATTGTGGGCTCCCTGGCGAGAGTTTCATAAAGTACCATCTCTCTTGCAAGTGCCTGAAAACTCTAGAATAAGAAGACTAGGTCCTTCTTTTCCTAATGCTTGGACTACCAATACCAACCTAAAGATGACAGGGTACTCCTTATTTCCTTTTATGAAAAACACCAAGGATCCAGCTAAGGAATTCGTTGGCTGAACCACCTTGAGAGGTTTTCCTACAGATACAGGTGGAAACTCTAGACTTGGGAGAAGGCTTGTGCCACAGAGGTGCATGAAATAAAACAAGAGAAGTGGGTTGGAGAAGAGTCATGTAAAAGTATCGTTGGCAAAGTCAGTTTATCCAATCAAAAAGAGTCTTGATTGTACCCTGGGAGTCCGCATGAATGCTTGGCTCTGATCTTGGGCTGGGAGTGTGAAGGAGAGTGGGGAATTATGAGGGAATCAAATTCTGTCTGAGTGTGATAAAAAGCAGAGTATTCATCCCATCAGAAGAATACTCAAAGTGAAACTATGTACCAGGAACAAGAAAGCATTAATTGAAATAAACTACGGCACTGTTCAGGACATGATGTAAACTCAGCAACAAAGGACAATAGGAAATGTTCCCAAGTGCAAAAAAAATGCAAAAATTAATAAATTAGAGATAGACAGTTTTAAGAAGATCGCAGATCAACATGAAGCTGTCCGGTGTGTCATTTCTCTGCTTCAATTTGGCTTACGGTCATTCTTCAGTGATGTGTATTGTGCATCTTCTCATATCATGGAAGAGTTGAGATTTTTAGGAAGATCCTGAAAATAAAGCATAGCATGCTGACAGAGTTGAGGAAAGACTTTTATTAAGACAGGTTGCTTTGAATCTAAATGTCTACTTTGCCAGTGATGTACTTTGTGATAGTGAGCAAGTTTTTCAACCTTTCCAAGTCTGAGTTTCCTCATCTATTAATATAGAAATAAGAGCCCTGGCCAGTGTGGTTCAGTGATGAGAGGGTCCGCTCCCACCAAAGGGTCTCAGGATCCATTCCTGGTCAAGGCATGTACCTGGATTGTAGATTCAGTTCCAGGCCCTAGTGGGAGCATGTGCGGGAGGCAACCAATCAATGACGTGTCCCTCTCACATTGATGTTCCTCTCTCTGTCTCTCTTCCTTCTCTCCCTTCCTCCCACCCTCTCTAAAAATCAATGGAAATAATATACTTGGGTGAGGATTAACAACAACAACAAAAAGCCCTGCCTGAGTAGCTCAGTTGGTTAGAGTGCTGTCCCCAGACACCAAGATCGAAAGTTGGTTCGATCCCTGGTTAAGGCACTTACAAGATTAAATTAATGACTGCATAAATAAGTGGAACAACAAATCAATATTTCTCTGTCTTGCCCTCTCTCTCCCTTCCTTTCTCTAAAATCAATCAATAAATAAAAAATTTTAAATAAAAACATAAAAATGAGAATACTTCCCTTGGTTTGCTGAAAATATTCAATGCAATAACATCAATTTACCATAAAAAAACTTAGAAGGTATTCTGCTGTAATAATAGGATAATCGGCTGAATAACAATGAAGATAAAGTATGAGGATTAAAGAAAGAAAAATAAACAATGAATAAGAGTGTCTGATAAAGATGGATTAATGCAGTGCTAATAATAGTATAGCAACAATGAATTTCATTAGTGAGGTTCCCATGGCAGTGTTAACTCAACCATGTTGCACAACCCTATACATTTTAAATTGTACTTATGTAGTAATGAGACTAATTTAAATGCTTTTAAAATTAGATAGAAAATGGATGTGGCCAAAGGAACTCAGAATTTACTGCGATTTTAAGATTTCAATCTCCACCCATGGTAAGCATGAAAATCCTAAAGCAAGATAATCATTCTTAAAATGTAATTTAAGAAAAAACCCCAACTATTTAGCCTTGAAACATTGTTGCTTCTTGGTTTCTAAAATTACCTCTGCAAAACACCTAGAGCAAGATTGGGTACTCATTTTATTGTGATAAAATATACAAAACCTAAAATTAACCATTTTTAAATATACCATTCTGAGGTGTGAAGTACATTCATACTGTACTGCAATCATCACCACCATCCATCTCCAAAACTTTTTCAATTTCCTCAACTAAACTCTGTACCCATTAAACACTAACTCCCTATTCTGCCCTCTCCCCAGCTGGTGGGCAACCACCATTCTTGTTCTCTGAATTTGACTAGTCTAAGTATCTCATGTAAGTGCAATCATACAATACGTGCCCTTTGTCATTTGGTGACTGACTTATTTTCACTTAGCATAATGTCCTCAGGTTCATCCACGGTAGCACAAGTCAAAATGTCCTTCCTTTTCCAGGCTGAATAACAGCCCATTGTATGTATACACCACATTTTGTTTATCCATTCACTCATCCGTGGACACTTGGGCTGCTTCCATATTGCTGCTTCCATAATGCTCATGAAGATGGGTGTACATAATCTCTTTGAGTTCGCACAATTAGTTATTCTGAGAATGTACCCAGAAGTGAAATTGCTGAATCATATGTGTTTACTTTTTGAGGCATCACCATACTGTTCCACAGCATCTGCACCATTTTACATTCTCACCAGAAGTGTACAAGGGTTCCAATTTCTACAAATCTTCAACAACACTTGCTATTTTCTTTTTTATTATACATACAACTAGAGGCCCAGTGCACGAAATTCATGAGGGGGTCCCTCAGCCTGGCCTGCGCCCTCTCACAGCCTGGGAGCCCTCAGGGGATGTCCAACTGATAGCATCACTTTGGCACATGCCCGGGTTGCAGGCTTGATCCCCAGTAGGGGGTGTGCAGTCAAACATCCTTAGGGCTGCTGAGGAGGCGGGAGAGGCTCCTGCCACCGCCACTGTGCTTGCCAGCCTCAGCCCGGCTTCTGGCTGAGCAGTGCTCCCCCTGTGGAAGCACACTGACCACCAGGCGGAAGCTCCTGTGTTGAGTGTCTGCCTCCTGGTGGTCAGTGCACGTCATAGTGACCAGTCATTTCACCATTCCGGCGATTTGCATATTACCCTTTTATTATATAGGATAGCCATCCAAATGGGGATAAAGTGGTATTTCATTGTGGTTTTGATTTGCATTCCTTAATGATGAGTGATGTTGAGCATCTTTTAATGTGCCCATTGTCCATTTGTATGTCTTCTTTGAAAAAATATCTATTGAGGTCCTTTGCCCATTTTAAAAAATACTATTGTGTTGTGTGTTTTCTGTTGAGGTGTAAGAGATATTTATATATTCTCAATGTTAATCCCTTACCAGGTATTCATTTTTTGTTTCATTTTATATTTATTTGTTTGTTTTAAAATGCATTATTTAAAAAAAATAGGATCACTCTGCAAGTGACCAGGAAAAAGTTTTCATTATGACCAAGCCTTTAGGTCATTTGAAGGGCTCCTTCATCTGTTCATTTTTCAAACAGTAAAAGTATAAAAGAGAAATTAAAATCACCCTAATCCCAGCACTCAGAGAGATAACTTTAGTAATTTTTTTGATTGGCAATGTTAGGAAACCTTGGTGCTGATTGAATCCTAAAACTAGAAGACGATTATAAAAATCCAGTCCGTCTTCCTGCCTTCAGACAGAAAAAGGCATAAATAAGACAGAGTCGAGAACAATTCCCCCAATAAACACTGTTTCTCTTTTAAAAATTATTATAAATTTAGGAAATATATGAAGACAGGTGGTTTGAATCAATTAAGGTATACATATTAGGTGTTAAGTATTTTTTAAATATGTATTTTTTTAAATATATTTTTATTGATTTCAGAGAGGAAGGGAGAGAGAGATAGAAACATCAATGATGAGAGAGAATCATTGATCGGCTGCCTCCTGCACACCCGCTGCTGGATATCAAGCCCTTGACTGGAATCCAACCTAGGACCCTTCAGTCCGCAGGCTGACACTTTATCCATTAAGCCTGCTGGGGCGTAGGTATGAACTATTTGTAAATATAAAAGTCATTGGTATTATTTCATAGTTGCAAATAAGTACTATAGCACCATAATGGATATATAGGAAGAAAGTAATATGTCAAGACTTCAAAAGGAAGGGACCCCTTTATTAGGAATATAAATACAGGCTAAATCATAAAATTGTAACCCGCATTAGAATGTATGCTCTGTGTGGGCAGGTACATATGTTTATTAAAGCTGGGGACAGTGAGACAAGGAAGCGCTTAGGACAGGAGAAACAACAGGAACAGGAGAGGGCGGGGTGGGGGGTGGGCGCTGCTTTGGCTCACTGAGAAATCAGAGAAGAGGGGACTTTGGGACCTGTACAGGCTCAGGGGGTTAGCCAGGGATGAAATGCTGCTGCCCATCGCACCACTGGTTGCAAGTCTCCTGGGGTCCTTTAGAGTTTCGGAGATGCACGCCTCGGGGAGGAAAAGGCGCAGACATGCTCCTGGAGGGACAGCACAGTGAGCAGGCATATTTACTTTTTTCAACCGTGTCTCTCAGGCACCTGGAACAGTACCTAATACACCAGAATAGGTGATCAATAAATATTTGTTGAATGAATAAATGTGCAGAAAAAGAAGTTCTATACAAGTCAGAGTAAGATGAAGAGAGAAAGAACTACTAAGACGGGTCCAAGAAGAAAACCACAAGCAAAATTAGAAAACATCTTAAACTGAATGAAAATTAAGCATCATGTAAAAAAAAATCAAAGCAAATTAAACGTATGTGGAAGAAGGAAACAATGAATGAAAATCAAGCAAAAAGGAAATGGGGGGGAAATAAAGTCAATGTAAACAACTGTTCTTTGGAAAAAAATTTGACAAATCCTTAGCTTGATTGGTCAAGAAAAAAAGAGAGAAAAACACAAATTGCCAACATTAAGAAAGAAAGAGAAACCACTGTTGCCAAGTTTGCATGTTTGGTGTAAAACTGGGCATTTCATTGAATTTCTTTCTTCATTATGATTTATTGAACAATGTAAATGTATTTATTAAGTCATATTTGTTATATCATCTATTTTTACATGCATGTTGGAAATAAAAATGATATTTCCATTGATGGGAAAAAAAGAAAGAAAAAAAGAGAAAACATTGCTTCAGATGCTGCAAACATTTAAAAGAGAGTAGGGGATAAAGTGCAGCATAGAACATCGAGTCAATAATATTGAGATGCAAGAGAAAAGTGTCCTTGCCCTTTCTGTCTGTCTGATTGTGGCAGAGAAGATTGAATGAGGGAATACAGGGGAGAAAAATAATACTGTAATAATCATGTATGGTGCCAGGTGGGTACTGGAAATATCAGGGGAACACTTTATAAATTACACTGTCTAACCATTATGCTGTACACCTGAGACTAATACAGAATAATATTAAATGTAAACTGTAATAGAAAAAATTAAAACGTTAAAATAAAATAAAAGAGAATAAGAAAATATTATGAACAACTTAATGCCAATATATTTGACAACTTAGATAAAATGATCAATTTCGCCCTAGCTGGTTTGTTTCAGTGGATAGAGCGTTGGCCTGTGGACTGAAGGGTCCCAGGTTCAATTCCGGTCAAGGGCACATGCCTGGGTTGCCATCTCAGTCTCCAGTAGAGGGCATGCAAGAGGCAGGCGATCAGAGATTCTCTCTCATCATTGATGTTTCCATCTCTCTCTCCCTTTCCCTTCCTCTCTCTGAAATCAATAAAAATGTATTTAAAGCATAAATTAAAAAAATAAAATGGTCAATTTCTGTAAAAGACAAAAATTTCCAAAACAGAAAACTCAGATAGCTTTACATCTGTTAATGCAATTGAATTTGTAATGAAGAACTATTCAAAAAGAAAATTCAAGGCCTCAGTGGCTTACTTGGTGAATGTTAACAAATGTTTAAGAAATGATACCAATCCTACACAAACTCTTTCAGAAAACAGAGGAATCAACACTTCCCAGTTAATTTTATGAGACCATTATTAATCTGATAAAGCCAAAGACAGTATAAGGAAAAGAAAACTACAGACCAGTATTACTAGTGAAGATAAGCTGTCAAAATCCTTAATGGGAACAACTGCTAAAAATAGCAAAACCACATCACCAATATAGAGAAAGGATATTACGTCATGACCCAATGAACTTCACAAATTCAATTCTAGCAATTTATTTTCAATCATAGAGGGACTGACTTTTATTAATTCTATTTTATAAGGACAGTAAATGGCAAAAGAGAATTCTAGTGTGATTACCCAGAGATATTACTAAGCCAGCTGAAATCTTCGGAGAGGCTGGTCCAGGCCCTTCTCTCCACGGGACACAGGCAATCACAGATCTAGGTCTGTTGCTCCACTTTTCCCAAGGAGACAGACCACTCTGTTTCTGTTAACAAATTTTGTTTTGTTTTTCTCCCCCATCCCCCCAAATTAATTCAATCAGCAACCTTTTGATGAGATGGGGACACACTCCTATATCTGGATTGGACTCGGTCTTCCAAACGTATAACACATTTGCAATCTGTCTCTTGGGATTTCTATGGTCTTAATATTTGTATCCCCCTAAATTAGGATATATTGAAATCCTATTCCCTAATGCAATGGTCGGCAAACTGCGGCTCGCGAGCCACATGCGGCTCTTTGGCCCCTTGAGTGTGGCTCTTCCACAAAATACCACGTGCGGTCACGCACGTACAGTGCGATTGAAACTTCGTGGCTCATGCGCAGAGGTTGGTATTTTATGGAAGAGCCACACTCAAGGGGCCAAAGAGCCGCACGTGGCTCTCAAGCCGCAGTTTGCCGACCACTGCGTGATGGCATTAGGAGGTGATGATTAGGTCAGGGCACAGGCCTGGGTTTCGGGTTCAATCCCCAGTAGGGGGCGTGCAGGAGGCAGCCAATTGATGATTCTCTTTCATCATTGATGTTCTATCTCTCTCTCCCTCTCCCTTCCTCTCTGAAATCAATAAAAAACAATATTTAAAAAATAAATAAATAAAAGAGGCTCCAGAGAGCTAGCTCACCCCTTCCACAAAATGAGACTATGAGAAGTGTGCAACCCCAAAGAGGGCCCTCACCTGACTATGCTGGCACCCCGATCTTGGACTTCCAGCTTCCGGACTGTGAGGAATAAATTGCAGCTGTTTATAAGCCACCCAGTCTATGGCATTTGGTTATAGCAGCCTGAATAGACGAAGAGAAGATTTCTTGCAAATGATCATTTCAAGCAGGAAGTATAATCACTACTTTAGCTTACAGTTCGTAAGCATTATTACTTTCACTCTCATATTAATCATTTGGCAAATTAATTGTTTCGTGGCTAAATCTTTCACTCAGGAGTGTGAGAGCAGAGACCATCTTGCTCTCACAGCTAATCTTCAGCAACTAGCTGAAGTCCTGACTGAATAGACAGACTGTTGAATCCCCGAATCTGTGAATCTCCAAGGATAACCTTTTCCTGACCTCATTCCCCAGTTCTAGGACATTGTATTATCTTGTTACTATTTTTAGAGGCACAATTGAATACAGTGTCTGTTTTTTGTAGTGTTTTGAGTACTTTGAGTAGGAATAAGGCTTTCTCAGAGACACGGGGCTGGGAAAAAGTACAAGAATCCTTTCAACAACCAGGATTAGTCCAGACTGGGTCACAGATGTGAGCGGTAGTACTGCTCTCAGTCATGCAGGACAACATTTCTACTCAGGGCTGACTAAAAGAGGTTGCAGTGACATCACCTGAATCTGGGCCTCATGAGGGCCATTCCCCCCGACAGGCTGCCTTGGCTTTCTTAAATTCTAACTCCTCTCAGCATCACCTCCTCCCCTGCTCATAGGTGGGTGGCCTAATGGAGCTGAGAAGCGTTTGTTTGCTGTTCAGGTAGGAAGCTTGAATCAGAGACTTTCCAGGATGAAACCTCGCTCTGCTGGTCTCTGGCTCCTGGTATTTTGAATCATGACTCCAATTGCAGGGTCCTCAGTTAGACTCGTCTCACCTGCAGCCCAAAGGGCCGGTCAGTCCTGGACTCCTGCGGGAGGTGAAAGCTGTATCCATCTGACCTCAATTTGCTGACTCTGAAATATGGAGCTGAGTAGCCCAGTTCACCTTTGGGGCACTGGCTGGCCAGCTGTGCGGGTGGCTCATTCTCTGCTTCTGTCCCATCCAGAGTGAGCAGGGCCATGTTGTTCAAAAGGGTGAAGGCTGACCAGGTTGAGAAAGAAGGCAGTTCAAGCAAGGTGCCGTTCATCACCTGGGAGCTGGGGAGAGACCCATGTCCCAATTCTGGGCTAACCAAGGGGAGGCCCCAGCAGGTTTTGGAGGTTAATAGGAGACAGAGACTGGGAAGATGGCTCAAGGTTTGAAACGTGAAAGCCAGGAGGTTGAGGCAGGGGGCAGCCTGCACCCTCACCCTGAGGGCTACTGTTAGGGCATCATCCCAACCTAGACTATCACTGTGTGATGGCAACTAGCATTAAGAAGAATCAACAGCGATTTTCAAAATGGGAACTGTGGCCCATTAGATCTTAAAATAATTCTATTGAGCCTATTCCTCAAAATTTTTAACTAAAAAAAACAAAACAAAACAGAAAATATCACTATCTCACATGTAATAAGGATATGTTCTGATTTATAAAAATTTTGTCTTAGCTATATTTTGTGTAGTGTAAACTAGGGCTCCATGAAAAATGTATTTCCAACCAGATTCATGCCAACAAATAGTGCCAGTAGCAGCTCTCACTAATTCTCCTTACTCTGATCTCTTGCAATGCCATCAAGCAACCTATTGATTTTAATTTAGCTACCCATGAAAAGAGATGGCATTAATCAGTAAACAGGAATTCAGTTGCTTGATAGTTTTATTTCTCATTGTGAACTAACAATTATCAATCTCTTGTGAATGTGTTTCGCATGAGGCAATTCCCTTCTGCCCAAACTCTGCCAGGTAATTAACAAAACAGATTCCCAAGCCAACCTTGAGGAGTCAGTATCAGAACAGGGCATTTCAAGCAACCACGTCCTTACCAATCTTTTCCCATGCCTCCCACCTGCCTCCCATCTATCATCCGTCCAGCATCCAGGGCAATCCTTTTACAACATAAATCCAGTCATGATACTGCCTTTAATGATGTTCCATTGTGTTAAGTGAAATCACTGGTCCAAAATGAAAGTCAACGATTATATTGATCGGTCTAACACTGAAAATAAAACAGAAACTCCTTGCCTATCAGGACTTGTCTGAGCTAGACCCCATCTCTTCCCGCTCTTTTCAGCCATGTTGAAATCTTCACCATGCAGTGGTTTTCAATGTTTTTTAATGGTAACCCACAATAAGAACTACATGTTGCAGCATCATCCAGGATTCACACATATACGCAAATGTAATGCTCTTCCGGTCCTGGTTGGAACATGACTTCCTGAGAGAGGCTTCTTCAGCCAACCTGTGCAAACGGCTTCTATCCCACCATTGATGCTCTGTCATTGCATCCTGTTCATTTTTTTTGCAGGACTTAGCATCATCTGAAGTTCTAGATTTACTTTTCTACTTGTGAGATAACCCAGGAGCTGGCCCGATATAGTCACTTAGGCCTGCTGTTGCCATGAGCCGGCCCGGCACTCACAGCTAGGCCTTAATGTATCCCACTGAGCACAGACAAGGTCACACAACATTAACCGGACAAGAGCACTCTGTGACCATGATGAATCTAAAAAAACAGGACCACTTGTAATCATATCTGAACAGAGAGAAAACATTAACATTGCCCAAGCTACAAATACCAATATCCTCCCTCCAACTGCCTCTTCTTTCCGTTACAGTTTTAGTCTTACTCTTGTGTGCCCGCCCTACGGGTAAGATACATTGATACGCCCAATCATAGATTTACCCCATTTCTTGAAAACACCCAATGCAGAGCAAACCTCTGTTTCTTTGGACCCTCCCCTAAGCTACCTAACTCAAACCCAAATCCGTTAAGGCCTTTCTAACACCCTTTTACTGAAATGCCCCACCGTTCCCCACAGTGTGTGTTCTCCTTAGCAGCAGTGAGTTAATAAACCCAAGTAGTTCAATTACAAGTATGTTCCTGGTGTATTATTTCTCAATATATTCCCTGGGCCTTTCTTGCACAGTGCCTGATACTTAGGAGGTACTTAATATCTTGGATAAATAAATAAATGAATGAGAATAATAAATTACTTAATTTCCACCTTCCTGGGCAGAGGTGGGGGACCTGTTTGGGTGGCAGGCTGATTTTTCCAGGAGACAATGTTCTGCCTGGCCATGTCACTTCATAGCTATCACCTTCATTAACACTCTCCCTCAACTCTTGGTGCTCGCTTCTCTGACCATCTCCCCTGCTACATAGAGAAGTTTTCAATTATTTAAGGCACATTCAAACCGAATTCTCCCATGATCTTGGCTTACTGAGTTCTCAGCACTTACATATTCTCTGGATTGGAACTGGCAAAGCTGAACGCTCACTCCTGGGTCTACAGAGTGATCCTCTGTGATGTTCTCTCCCAGCACGAATTTCTTTCCTTTTTTTTTTTTTTTTTTTTTCTCGATTGCATAGGTATGTGAGTTTAATCACTTTAAAACTTCTAACATTATCTTGTGTCCATCAAATAGAATCAACAATGCTGGGCCTGTTTAAATTACAAGGAAAAAAAACCCACTGTGTACAAACTCAGTATCTTACAAAACCAGCCCGGCTGGCCGCAAGGGGAGGGCGGGGAGAGGGCACCCCTGAGCTGGTGGCTGGGTGCCAGGAGGGGTGAGGGGTGAGAAGGAAGAAGGCTCCCAAACAGAAGAGGACTGATTGTCCTGGTGGGAGATGTGCAAAAGGCACGTCAGAATAGCGGGACTTGGGGGTGGAGGCAGCAGCACAACTTTCTTTGACAAACCTCTGTTGACTCCCTTATTCACCCACTTAGCTCCCTATATATATTTTATCTCTATGTTAAGGTTCACTGATAAGCCTCCAAAATATTTAGTTATTTTTTTTCCTGGTTATTACAATATTTTTTCCTGGTCATTACAGAGCATTTAAAAACACAGAATGGTGCAAAGAATGAAAACTGAAATTACCCATGACCCCATAGTCAGAGATCTTAATTCCAGATGGACATACTGACTTAATATACATTATTAATATTATATATTTACTTTGTTCCTTATGTTCTTCATAAGAACATTCTGAGCATCATTAATTATTCTTCAAAATTACCTTTGTAACTTTATTTCACTCAGAGAACACTTATTGTTGAAAGAACGCAAAAGCCAGCATATTAAATCCAGTACATAAAAATAAAGCCCTAAATTTATGTATCTGAACTCCTAATACTTAATATTTAGATTTTTTCCTCATTTTTCATTGTTATGAATACTTTGACAAACATCTTTATGTATGACTCTTTGCCCACATCCTTTAGAAAGGTTTCATAGAAGTAACAGTATTAGTTTAATATGCCTGAATTTTTTAGTACTCTCAATAGACACTGAAAAATTGTTTTAAAGACTTTACATTCCTATTAGACGATGTACCTGATTCTCCAACCTTTACCAGTACGACATATTATAATTTAAGAATATGTGTTATTGGGAAATTGTTGTTTGTTTGTTTTTTAATGGTATCTAGCCCTGGCTGGGTGGCTCAGTTGCTTGGGCATTGTCCCATGCACCAAAAGGTTGCCAGTTCTATTCCCAGTCAGGTTACATGGCTGGGTTGCTGGCTCCATACCCACACATGGGTTTCTCTCTCTTTCCCTCTCCCTCCCTCCTTCTCTAAAAATCAATAGAAAGCAAATTAAAAATTCTATATAAAATGATATCTAATTTTAACTTGCCCTCCCCTCCCCCCATTTGGATGTGTCTGGAGTCTTAACCACCCTGTGTTCTCCTACAAATGAGCCTTGAGAGCTTATTTGGAGGCTCTAGCAAGGGAGCATAGCTGCTCATATACCCTTGACGGAAGAATGGTCCTCTTCTCTATCGGGAAAGTCGTCCCCTTCCAAGGAGCACAAACGTGCAGCTTTGGGAGGGGCGCACACAGAGCAGGGAGGGAGGAAGGGAGCACCCGCCTAGCCAGCTGGATCAGCCGAATCAACCCTGGCGATCAGTGGGGAGCCATGTCATAGCCAGATCCCCTTCACATCCTAACTTGTATTTTCTATTGCTGGTGAAGTTCGAGAATTTGTTCAAATAAATTTCTTTATAGGTCCCAATACTCTCCTACTCTATATTTTAAAACGTAAGGAAATAAAGCATACCTTAAAGATGATATTATGTAGATCTTTTCTCACATAGATACACTATTTATTATAGCACCTCCATGAATATGAACGAAAAACAAGACAAGTCTGATATTGAAAGACAATATTTTAAATCAAAACTGAGGTAGAGTGGTGAGGGTCAGTGGGGGTGGGGGAACTGGATGGAGGTAGGCAAAGGGGGTGAAAATAGGGGACAGCTGCAATAGTGTCAACAATATAAAATTTAAGTTACAAAACTAACTAAAGCAGCCCGGCCCACGTGGCTCACTGATTGATTATCAACCTATGAACGAGGAGGTCACGGTTCCATTCCCGGTCAGGGCACATGCCTGGGTTTTAGGATCAGTCCCCAATGTGGGGTGTGCAGGAGGCAGCCAATCAGTGATTCTCTCTCATCATTGATGTTTCTATATCTCCCTCTCTGAAATTAAAAAAAAAAAATCTATTTAAAAAAAACTGTGGCAGATATGTGGGATATAAAACTGAAACTCATAGACAGACAACAGTATGGTGGTTACCAGAGGAAACAGGGAAAGAGGGGGTATAAAGGGTAAAAGGGGCCAAATATATGGTGACAGAAGATGATTTGACTTGGTGGTGGGCACACAATGCAATATGCATACAGATTATGTATCATAGAAATGTATACTTGAAATCTATATGACCCTATTAACCAATGTCACCCCAATAAATTTAATTTTAAAAAAATGAGGCAGAAAAGTCAGGACATGCAGTTGCCTTATTCATACATCATGTTAACTTCAGAATTATGGGTGGGGAAGAAACTGCCAGGTCATAATTTCAAGGGATCAGGATTTAAATTTTGCCTATTTATTATGTGTTACTGGGTTAAGCCGTGACTAAGCTTAGAAGACGTGAGCAAAGGGAAGGAAGTGTATTCCAGACAGAAATACAGCTCTGCCAAAGGTTCAAAAATAACCAGACATTTCCCTGGCAGTGCTGTGCAATTCTTCATATTTGCATTTTTCTCATAACAAAGACCTTAGCCTGCAGCCAGAGCTATTTCACCCCCTCAAAATTCTCTGAACAAAACTGCCAGGACCCAGATCTCTATTTTTAACCGCCTGGAAACTCCTTTTGAATAAATCACTTGATCTGAGTGTGTGAAATATGTTTTGAGATCTGAATAGCTTCAATTTTATTACGTTCTATTCAGGTAAATTCAATCCAACACACATTTATTGAGAGTCCACCATGAAAAACAAATTTTTAAAGAGAGGTATGTAGGAGTAACAGATATATCAACACATAACCACAATACACCATAATTCTTTGTGATGCAGGTGACTATAAAGGAGCACAGAAATACAGATAAGGAACAAAAATAACTCCTCTTAGCTCTTCTCCTTTTTTTTTATTAATTAAATCTTTATTGTTCAGATTATTACATTTGTTCCTCTTTTTTGCCCCCATAACTCCCCTCCACCCAATTCCCACCCCGCCCTCCTCCACTGTCACTCCCCTCCCACTGTCCTCATCCATAGGTGCACAATTTTTGTCCAGTCTCTTCCCACATCCCCCTCACCCCTTTCCCCCCCAAGAATAGTCAGTCCATTCCCTTTCTATGTCCCTGATTCTATTATAATCACCAGTTCATTCTGTTCATCAGATTATTTATTCACTTGATTCTTAGATTCACTTGTTGATAGATGTGTATTTGTTGTTCATAATTTGTATCTTTACCTTTTTCTTCTACTTCCTCTTCTTAAAGGATACCTTTAAGAATTTCAATAATACTGGTTTGGTGGTGATGAACTCCTTTAGCTTTTTCTTATCTGTGAAGCTCTTTATCTGACCTTCAATTCTGAATGATAGCTTTGCTGGATAAAGTAATCTTGGTTGTAGGTTCTTGGCATTCATCACTTCGAATATTTCTTGCCACTCTCTTCTGGCCTGCATGGTTTCTGTTAAGAAATCAGCTGACAGTTGTATGGGTACTCCCTGGTAGGTAACTAACTGTTTTTCTCTTGCTGCTTTTAAGATTCTCTCTTTGTCTTTTGCTCTTGGCATTTTAATTATGATGTGTCTTGGTGTGGTCCTCTTTGGATTCCTTTTGTTTGGGGTTCTCTGCACTTCCTGGACTTGTAAGTCTATTTCTTTCACCAGGTGGGGGAAGTTTTCTGTCATTATTTCTTCAAATAGGTTTTCAATATCTTGTGCTCTCTCTTCTTCTGGCACCCCTATAATTCGGATGTTGGTACGCTTGAAGCTGTCCCAGAGGCTCCTTACACTATCTTCGTATTTTTGGATTCTTTTTTCATTTTGCTTTTCCGGTTGGGTGTTTTTTGCTTCTTCGTATTTCAAATCGTTGACTTGATTCTTGCGATCCTCTAGTCTGCTGTTGGGAGTCTGTATAATATTCTTTATTTCAGTCAGTGTATGCTTAATTTCTAGTTGGTCCTTTATCACAACCTCGAGGGTCTCATTAGATTTCTTGTAGATTTCATTAAGTTTATCGGCAGTATCTAGAAAATTCTTGAAAAACCTTAAAAGTGTTGTTTTGAACTCTATATCCAGTCGTTTGCTTTCCTCCATTTCTGTCATTTGTGTCCTTTTTCTTTGTCTCCGCATTTTTTATGCTTCCCTGTGTTGATAAAGTGTTTTTCTGTGCTGAGTGTCCTCTCGGGCCCAGTGGTTCAGCCTCCCCAATTACCTGAGGTGGACACTCTCAGTGCACCCCCTTGTGGTCTTTGTGCACAGTCTTGTTGTAGTTAAGCCTTGATTGTTGTAGTTATCACTGGGAGGAATTGACCTCCAGGCCAATTGGCTGTGAGAATCAGCTGTGTCTGCAGTGGGAGAACTTCTGTGCTGGAGACACCCCTCTGGGGCAAGACTTGCTTCAATGGGGCTTTGGTGCTCACTGAGTCTGCCCCCTAAGTGTGTCCCTTATGGTTCCACGGAGCTGCAAACTGGATGGTCCCACTCTGACCTTTGGGTTTCCTGGCTCCTGGATCTCTAGGGAGGTGCTAATCTAGCCTTTGCCTCAGGCTATCCAGCAAAAGCCTCCCTGCAGGGCTTGGGCAGGGCGGGTCACTCGGGATCAACAGGGCGGGCTAGCAGTTATGGCTGCTCTCAGTCCAGCCCTCAGAGGCTCTGCTTCTCAGTGTCCTGGTAATCGCTGCAAGCCCCTTGGAGAGAAAGCTGCCCTCGAGTTCCGACCGATGCCAGACAGTCCCGCTTCTCCTGTACGAGTCTGGGTCCCTAGAGACTTGCCCGGAACTGGAGCTCAGAGCCTGAGACTCCCTCCCGATTGAAAATGACAACCGCGCCCTCAGCCGCCAGCCCTCTCCGCATGCACCTCCGCACCTTAGTATTTTACTTCTGTACTGCGCCTCCTCTGAGTCTCGGTATGCTTTTCTCTTTCCTTCTAGTTGTAGAATTTCCACTCAGCCAGCCTTCCTGTGGTTCTGGATGATGTCCGTTCCGTCTTTTAGTTGTATTTTTGTAAAATATATTTTATTGATTTTTTTACAGAGAGGAGGGGAGAGGGACAGAGAGTTAGAAACATGGATGAGAGAGAAACACAGATCAGCCGCCTCCTGCACACTCCCCAGTGAGGATGTGCCCGCAACCAAGATACATGCCCCTGACTGGAATCGAACCTGGGACCCTTGAGCCTGCAGGCCAACGCTCTATCCACTGAGCCAAACCGGTTACGGCTAGTTGTGTTTTTGAAGTGGTTGTTCGAGGCAGCAAACTCCAGTGTTTACCTATGCCGCCATCTTGGTTTCTCCTCTTCTCCTTTTGTTGATTGGACAAATCAAGGGTTTTTCAGGAAGTAGAGGAGAAAGAGAATAAAGAGAGAAAAACAAGAAAATGATTGCTATGACCAGTGTTGCACAATGGTTAGAGTGTCAGCCCACGTACCAAAGGTTTTTGGGTTTGATTCCAGGTCAAGGCCATGTACCTGGGTTGCAGGTTTGATTCTTGGCTCCAGTTGGAGCATGTTGGCAACCAATTGATAACAGCAATGTTCCTCCCTTTCTCTCCCTCTCCCTTTCACTCTCTCTAAAAATCAAAGAAAAAAATATCTTCTGGTGAGGATTAACAAAAAATAGAAGGAAAACAATTTTAGTTTTTTCCCATTCCCACAAACCTACCCCTCTTGCAATTTAAGCCCTCATTCACCTTCCTAGACCAGTGATGGCGAACCTATGACACACATGTCAGAGGTGACACGCGAACTCATTTTTTTGGTTGATTTTTCTTTGTTAAATGGCATTTAAATATATAAAATAAATATCAAAAATATAAGTCTTGCCCTAGCCGACTTGGCTCAGTGGATGGAGCGTCGGCCTGCGGACTGAGGAGTCCCAGGTTCAATTCTGGCCAAGGGCATGTGCCTGGGTTGCAGGCTTGGTCCCTGGTGGGGGGTGTACAGGAGGTAGCCGATCAATGATTCTCCCTCACCATTGATATTTCCATCTCTCTCTCCTCCCTTCCTCTCTGAAATCAATAAAGAAATATATTTTAAAAATATATATGTCTTTGTTTTACTATGGTTGCAAATATCAAAAAATTTCTGTATGTGACACGGCACCAGAATTAAGTTAGGGTTTTTCAAAATGCTGACACGCCGAGCTCAAAAGGTTCACCATCACTGTCCTAGACTGATCTAGAATTGAAGGAAGTAGCTAAAGATCTGGGGCAGATAGATGACTGAGGGGTTACTGGGCAACATGAATGGGCCATGCAAGTGGCTAGCTATAGAAAACTAGATCAGGTTTTATGACACAAATGCATGTGACTATATTTCTCAATGTTTTTTTAAACCATACTATTGAGGTATGATTGACATGTAGAAAGTTGTTAAGTTTGGGGATAAGTATATACTTGTGAAACCATCACAATCATCAAGGCCATAAGCATATCCATCTCCTCCCAATGTTTCTTTCCACCTCCTTTATAATTAACTAGAGACCCAGTGCACGAATTCGTGCACCAGTGGGGTCCCTCAGCCTGGCCTGCGGGATTGGGCCAAAACCAGCTCTCCGACATCCCCCAAGGGGTCCTGGATTGTGAGAGGGTGCAGGCCAGGCCTAGGGACCCCACCAGTGCATGATCAGGGCCAGGAAGGGACACGGGAGGTTGGCCAGCCAGGGAGGGACTGCGTTAGGGCTGCAGGGCATGTCCGGCCCATCTTGCTCAGTCCTGATTGGTCAGACCCCAACAGCAAGCTAATCTACTGGTCGGAGCATCTGCCCACGAATGTATGCACCAGGCCTCTAGTTAAGTAATAATACCTCATATTCAAGTAACACTTATTAAGACCCATTTAGCGCTTACCATATTCCAGGTACTGTTTAAGGATGTGTAAACTCATTTAATCATCACTACAACTCTAACAGGCAAGCACAATTGGATTATATATATGATTCGCATTTTATAAGTGAGGAATCTGATGTACAGAGAGATTAAGTTGCTTAAGGTCACATAAGTAGTGATGGAGCCTGCTACACTCAGAGAGCTGGGTTTCTGAGGGCCACTTAACCACTTCTTGTACTGACTTTTCTGGTGCCTGTAAAGATTCTTCCAAGAACAGCCAGACCTGACTTTGACCTGAGCTAGAAACGTCTCTCTAAACTGTGCTCCCATAATACCTTTTATGTCCCATCAAAATGTTCTTCACATTTCTGTAACCACTTGTTTGTCTTTATCCATAGTCTCAGAGAATGGAAGCAGATGCTGTGAGTCTCATTCACCATTGTAACCCAAGCACCTGGCTCAATGCCTGGAACATAGTAGTTGCTCAATGCATACTTGTTAAACTGATTAATAAAGTAATCTAACCAGCACTTCTTTAATGTTTACTATGTGTCAAGCCACTGTTCAAAAAGCAAATATTAAACAACCTTATGAGGTCCATACTATTTTACAGGTAAGGAAATTGAGGCACCCAGAAGTTGAGTAATTCGAACAGGGTAATAAGTAACAAAGTCAAAATTAAAACTCAGGCAGTTTGACTCCAGTCCATGTTCTTAACTTCTAAACGCAATGAATATGTGAATGAAGAATGACATATCTCTCTATACACTATATAGTCTGGGATTGCTGTTCCTTAGGCTTTTGTGGTCAATTTGTTTTCCTAGTGGCTTCTTGATGGCTTCCTTTATGGCTTAGGTTTGTTATTTTTCCAGGCCTCCTCCAGTGGAAAAATGATGAATATTACAATTGCAAGTCAGCTGAGTGAAGCACCAGATATTTCTGTCTCAGTTACCTTGCTTTTAGTCTCTACAGATGTGTTAAAAAAAAAAAAAAAAAAAAGGTGGAAACAGTTGTTTAAATCTTTGGAAAATAACTAAAAAACTGGATTCTCATAGCACTGCTAGATGTCTGTAGGTGCCAAATGGGAAAAAAAGGCTAAAAATTTATTTTATTTCTAAACCTGCAGTATTATTTGCTGAAATCCCTCAGATCCAAAGAAAATTGTGAAAAATACTGAAACAAAATTAAATACACGTATTTAAAATATAAACAGAAACTTCTGCTATGAATTTTCTCCAGTTTATTATTTGCTTGATTTGTTCTACTAAAGCTTGTGCCATGAAAACAGAATCTTGGTTTCTTCAAAATTATTTACACCTACTGGAATATTGAAAGAAAAATATGCAGAGCTGGGAAGTAAATGTGTCTGAATATTTACAGGGTTTAAAAAAATTATAAATCTCTTTTACTGTTATTTCAAGGACTTGAAATGAGAAAATCATGCAGAACTGTGCCCTCAATGATGAAGCAAGAGTTATCATGGTCAAGTTTATATTTCTTCCCACTTTATTCTCATCAGAGTATGACACCTGTTTGCAGCACATGGGCCACTCAATCTGTGGCCCCTGGCCTGGTGGCCCTGCAGGTGCTCAATACTAGTACTTACTTGTTGAAGAGGGGGTAACATAGAAGGAAAGATACAGTTAGATATCTGACTCCTGTGTCTTAGAATTACTCTTCAAAAATGGATGTCAGTCCCTCCAAATAGATAAAGTGAAATAAAAAAAATCCTGTTTTCCCCAAGGTTTTTGTGGCAATCAAACCCAGAGGAGAAATCAGAAATTATTTAAGCCACGAACCAAAAGTCTTTAAATGGAGTCATTTTCCAAGGCCTTCTGGATGAATAACACATTATTACAGCTCTTGCCTCTGTCCCTGTATTTTCCCCCTGTAGAAATAATTTATTTCATTTTGGCACTCTATTGAGTAAACAGTGAAAAGAATGTCTCCCTCCCACCCCTCCGCACTAGCTAAAGATTCTTTCCCCTGAGGGAATCACCATTGCTAATTTCTTGTGTACCCTTCCAGAGATATTCTTTGTATATACAATTTTTCCCCCCACAAATGATAATATACACATACTTCTGTCCCCTGCTTTTTTCATATCATGATATGTTGAATACGGCTCCATATCAATGTAGATACATCAGTATAATTCTTTTAAATGGCTATATGGAATTTCATTATATAAATATACAACAATATTTTAGCCAGTCTATTATCATTAGACTGTCTGACCTTATTTTTTGCTATTATAAGTGACACCGCAAAAAAAATATACCTAAATATACAGATAAGTATTTAAGAGGGAAAAAAACATTAGGTAAATACTGAAAAAGGAGGCTCTTTGAAACCTTTTGGTTTACATAAAAAAAAAAAAACAAAAAAAAAAAACACCAAAAAAAAGTAAAATCTCAAGGAATTTAGGAGAACAATGAAATATAGTAGAAATTAGAGGTTTGTAACATGCAAAAGAAAACTGGATTTTATGAGTAGGATTGTTCTAGAGCTAAGTGAATTGTTTCGATAGCAGAATGAGGTGGTTGAAGAAAAATAACTTTAGCTAGCCCTGGCTGGGTAGCTCTGTTGGTTAGAGAGTCATCTCAATACACCAATGCTGCAGATTTGATCTCTGGTCAGGGCACATACAAAAAGCAACCAATGAATGCATAAATAAATAGAACAACAAATAGATGTTTCTCTCTCTCTCTCTCTCAAATAAAAAATTATTTAAAGAAATAATTTTAGCCACATGGGCACAGATTTTTCCAGTGTAATGGCCTTAAAGCTGGAAAAGGTATAGAACACAGGACTACAGTTTGAAAGGACTAAGGCTGGGAGAAGGGTCTTAGTCATGAAAACACTAATGAACAGAATGAACAGGTTCAAATACTGTTGCAGAGAAACATGGCAAAGTAAGAGGTAGAGGACTAGGGCAAGGGAGTTACAACGAAACTAAAGACAACTCTCAATAAAAAGAAATAATAACAAAATCCAAAGGATGGTTATACAATGATGGGCCCAAATGGGGTCAGCATGAAACCCATGGAAGCCTCTTTGCAAATATGATTATGCATCTCAACCCATGACCAACTCTGGTCCTTCCAATTTGAGCGGGCGGCGGGCGGGGGGCAGGGGGGAGAGGAGGGGAGAGAAGTATCAGCCAGGGGAAGCTGGGGAAAACAAAGAGAGTAATCAGTTAATATGTCATCAAGTTTTGCTTGAGTTTCTAGACAGCTACAGCTCAGGCATGTAATCTAGGCTCTGCAACCAGGTGCTCACTGTAGGACTCAGTCAGTGATGCAAGCAGGAAGAGCTAGCAACAGATGCCACAGTGCCAGTCGAGCCATTCAGAGCAACCGTGATGAGTGTGATGTCTGTGGTGTTTGTCCTCTTAACCAGACTGCTGCAGCTGCCAGCCTCTGATTCCTGCCTGTTTTCCAAGACTGGTTCTCCATTTCCCAGCCAATTCTGTGAGTCATCCAATATTCTTCTAATAAATTTATTTTCCACTTATGTTCCATTGCTGTTCTTTGTGTTCAAGAAGCCTGGCTGATAAAGTGCACATGAAGTAAGCAAGCAACTTCAGCTGGAGTCAGCCTCTGACCGAAATAAGGACAGGGACAGAGATCCCCAGGACTGGGTCCTTAATGGGATCATCTTTAACACGGGGCTATTAACATGGTCTCTTCATGAAAGGCCAGAGAAGCAAAAAGCAGGGCAAAGGTACGTAAGGGCTGCACTGGTCTCAGGGAATTACAGCTCTCCTTTCTTCTGATGAGGTTACCAGGGCTGTTAGAGGATAAGGATCTGAATACTCTTCTCCCAGCAAAGAGGAACTGGTTGGGCGCAGGAGAGGAGAAGGGCAGAGACTCAAGAGGAAATTGATGAGATTATCCAGGGCAAAGCTGCAGACTTCAAATCCAAGTGTTTCAAGGGAGCTTGGTAGCAGGTAATAAAGGGTCTATAACTTGGAAATACTAAGACACCAGGATACCAGCACAGAAGGAGTTGAGCCTCTGTCTGTACTTCATCCATTAGCGAAAGGAACTCATTTGCTTTGCTCACTGCCATGTCCTCAACGGTGCCTGTTATACTTAGGTCCTCAATAAGTATTTGTTGAGGGAATGAAATAGTTGTTAACGATTGGACATGCACCATTAGTCAGCATTAGTCACAACAGGGCACCTCTAGTAGGCAGGGTGGAATGACATTTGGGGTTTCAATACAGACCTGTCTGACTCTGAGGTCCAAATTATTAATCACTGGGCTATATTGTCTACTTCCTGGACCCCAGTGGCTGTAATTGCTCAGGATTCTGCTGCCTGCCAAACCATGCAAAGATGCCCATCATGGCTGTTGGTGCTCACCAAGCTGTCACCTGCCCTGGTTGCCATCTCCCCCGTCTCTGTGCATCATTGTGGCAGATATACTGGATTTTTCAAGGTGCCAAAGCTCCTCGAATTCTGGGCAAATGTGCTTTGGGTGTCATGCTTCATGAGCGAGTATTAAAGACACGATGCTTGTATAGCAATGTCACACAGAGATTTTAGGGAAATTGCTTTTTCAGAGTTGACTCATGGCTCACATTTCCTCCTATCCCCAGTATACACGCTGCACTTGGCTGCCCATATTACTCAACCATGAGTTTATGGAGGAGGATGAACTGGGACAAAGGTCTAAGTAAAAAACATGACTCAGTATCATCCCCTGACCCTCCAATGACTAATCTTGTATGCTAGTTTCTTCCCTGGAGGTTCATCTCTCAGGATTTTGGATTCTTCTATAGGTAGACTTCAAGTGGCCATCCTGTGTCTCCCAGCAGTAGACACAAATGAGATTTTCACTAGGATCCTTTTTGGACAAAGTTAGCAGTTTCAAGCATCTATATACTAGCATATAAAAGGCTAATATGCTAAGTGTTCGACTGTCTGACAGGTCACTATGATGTGCACTGACCAGCAGGGGGCAGATGCTCAATGCAGGAGCTGCGAGCTGCAGTGACTTGACAGTGGCAGTTCTCAGGTGATGCACCCTGAAACCAGAGAGGAGGGAGCCTGATTCCTTGTAGGGCCACGTGATTCCACCTTCAGCCGTGGGTTATGTTGTTACTGGGACACTGTTGGCCCCGAATCTGGTTAATTGCACACTTGCATTTGTGTTCCACACCTTGTACGACAGCAACTTTGCAGAGTGCCCTCTCGCACTCTGGGACCCCTTGGGGGATGTTGGAGAGCTGGTTTCAGCCTGATTCCCGCAGGCCAGGCTGAGGAACCCCACCTGCCAGAGGGACCCCACTCTCTCTGCAGATGCCCTTTAAGCCCTGGCACTGCCCAATGTGCAACCAGCTGGGGAGGGCCGCGGGAGGTTGGCTCCAAGGCGTGTCTGGCCCATCTCGCCCAGCCCGCTCCGCTGACCACCTTCTAATTAATTTCCTTTCAATGTGCACGAATCCATGCACCAGGTCACTAGTATACAATAAATTCTCTTTAACTTCCATGCAATGAAATCAACAAGATGAAAAAAAAAATTAAATCAAGGTTTTACCTTATATGAAAACTAGAGGCCGGTGCATGAATTCATGCATGGGTGGGGTCTGGCCAGCCTGCCATGATGGGGGCCCATCAGGCTGGGCCGGTGGGGGGAAGGGGATGTGGGCAGGACTGGCCAGGGGAAGAGGCCGCAGGCAGTTGACCAGCCAGAGTCACCCCCCATCGGGGTGCTGGGGGCCATTTGGAGGTGGAGCCGGCTGGGGCGGGGGGGCCTTTCGGGGCCAGGATCAGGCTGTTTGGCTGCTGCAGTGTGCATCATAGCCACCGGTCGTTCTGGTCGTTCTGCTGTCCTCGTTGCTGGGCTTTTATATATATAGGTGGGTAAAAAGCAAAATGATCATAATAGAAAGAAGTTCAGTGGTTGCTTGAGGTTGAAGTTAGGGAGAGAGGATTGACTGCAAAGGGGTACGAGAAAACTTGTTAGGGTGTTCTATATCTGGATTGTGGTGGGGTTTATGTGACTGTATACCTGCTGTGCGAGGCTAGAGTCCTTCAGAAGCAGAACTAGAGGTAAGAAGTAGGGTGAGAGTAGTTATGTAGGAGTATAGGAAGTGAGAAAGTATGGAAAGTGAGGCAGGGAAGAGAAAGAAAGGGTACATTAATGATCAGTTTACTATGGCAGGCAATGGCATTTAATCCTGTATTGTCTTGACTTGAGGTGTATCCCATAATCTCTCATTGCTTTTTTAGACATTTTATTTTAAACATTACTTGTAGGAATAACTTAACTTAACGTTAGGATAATGTAGGCTTTCTCTTTAGAATTTATGTTTCCTTCTACCTGGCAGTCAAGGACAAAACTGGGTACTTAGGTGGCTCACTGGAAGGTATCTACTCTTACTTTCTAAAGTCAGACTAGACCTTCCAGTATGCTAAATAGTAACTGTAATACTAGTGAATGAATATCCTTGCCATGTTTTAAAGAAAATGCATTTATAACTTTAATATTAAGTGTAATTTTGCTGTAGGTTTTTAGTTGATTAAGAAATTTCCCTTTTATTCTTGGTTTGTTAAAATATATATTTTAATCACTGAATTGACTTTTTATTGAAAACTTTTTCTTTTTCTGCATCTTTTAGAATCATCATATGTATTTCCTTTCTTTTCTTTCTGGAGCATCAAATTTATTACCAAATTTGGAAGAACCAAATACTTGAATAAGAACCCCACAGCCCTAGCCAGTTTTCTCAGTGGTTAGAGCATCAGCCCATGGATTGAAGGGTCCCAGGTTTGATTCTGGTCAAGGGCACATACCTCAGTTGCAAGCTCGATCCCTGGCCCCGGTCAGGGCACATGTGGGAGGTAAACAATCAATGTGTCTCTCTCACATCAATGTTTCTCTCTGTCTCACCCCCTCCCTTCCTCTCTCTCTAAAAATCAATGGAAGTCCCGTCTGGTTTTACGCAGTGGATAGAGCGTTGGCCTGCAGACTGAAGGGTCCTGGGTTTGATTTTGGTCAAGGGCACATGCCTGGGTTGTGGGCTTGGTCCCCAGTAGGGGGTGTGTAGGAGGTAGCCAATCAATGGTTCTCTCTCATCATTGATGTTTCTCTCTCTCCCTCTCCTTCCTCTCTGAAATCAATAAAAACATATTTTAAAAAATCAGTGGAAAAATATCCTCAGGTGAGGATTAACAAAAAGAAAACAAAGAAAAGAGCCCCCACAAACATAAGCGAAAAGAAGAGCATCGTGGCCCCGCAGCGAGCGCGGCGTCTCCTCTCTACCCCAAGGGGCTCCAGGCTACCCTGTCTCCCCAAGCTCAGCAGGTATTTTGGATAAGATGCTTCTGAAGGCCACAAAGATGCCAGATACCCTCTTGATGTGAACCTCGTGCAGAGAATGCCGCAGCAATTTGAACACCTCCATCGTCTGCTGGACCAAGTCCTCTCACCTTGCACACACAGCCTATATTTCTGGCAAGCTCTCATGTGCAGGTGTTTGTGTTTAGCCTCTGGCACATCTCCTGCACCATGTGGCTGGCCTCACAGGAGCTCAGCACCTTCAAGTTGGGCATTGACAATGCAGGGAGTGTGGCTTCACTTCCCCCAGAGTCCTTGATTGTGGCCCTGCCTTGGTGTTCCACAATTTAAAAATTTAGCCCTAGCCAGTTTGGCTCAGTGGATAGAGCATTTCCCTACAGACTGAAGGGTCCCGGGTTCAATTCTGGTCCAGGACACATGCCTGGGTTGCAGGCTCAATCCCCAGTAAGGGGTGTGCAGGAGGCAGCCAATCAATGATTCTCTCTCATCATTGATATTTCTCTCTCTCTCTCCCTCTCCCTTCCTCTCTGAAATCAATAAAGATGTATATATTTTAAAAAATTATATTGGCTTGACTCTTGTCCTTTTGAATGCTGCTTCTTGGTAGATGGCCTACAGAACATGAGTCTTAATAGGAAACGAAAGACTCTTCTAGCCACCCTCTGCCGGTCTGGCTGTAGCAAGAGTGAGAGGTTGGGGTGCCACCATCAGGCTGCCCAGTTAGGAGGGAATTTGCCATGTCGGTTCCCTCTGGGTCTCCACTACTGCTGCTGCTGTGGGTAGGGGGGGAGCTCCCAGGGTCATGCTGGAGACCTGGGCTCGAGTGGTCATCCTTGACTCCAAGCAGGGTTGGGGAGTGGCAAGCTCTTTGGTCTTCTGTCTTGATGCCTGAACCTCGCAGGTTGGGAAGGACTGAAGCTGCTGGGTCAGGGGACGAGCAGGGCCTTACCCTGATGGTGCAGCCCGTTATCTTGGTTTTCCTGGTACTCAGGGTCAAAGTGCCCATCACTTTGTTGTACTTTCTTCCTGTTTTTGACTCCTGGATGTCATCTCGCTCAGGTTCTTCATTTTTCTCTTACCTGGGGGTCCACGTTGCCACAGGGCAGCTCACTGTAAGGCCTGAGTTCCTCCTCCTGGCCCATGTTGAGTCATGGGTCTCATTATATGTTCCGGGATTCTTCTTTTGCTGGGGTTGGGGGTCATTACTTTCATTTTATGCTTTTGACATTCTATAGATATGACATATGAGACATGGAAGTGTCTCTTAGTATCTGCTGCTTCAGTTCCCAAAAGCCCTCTCCCACAAATAGCAGGGGCCCCATCACCATCTTACACAAAACTACCCCCAGGTTCCATACATCAACCCCAGGGCCACCATAGGTTTGGCGCAGGAAGAGCTCTGGGGTGGCACAGAATGTGCTCAGCTTACGGCCTGTAAATTCACAACTGGGCCAAAGTCTGCAAGTTTTACATTCAGGTCAGCATCTAAAAGGATTTCTCTGGCTTCAGGTCCCTGTGGACGATGCCCCTCTGGTGGTAGTACTGAACGGCTGACACTAGCTGCCGAAATATGACTTGAGTCATGAGGCTGTGTTCCTCCAGAGAGTCAAACAAATCCCCTCTCTCACACGCTCCATAAAGAGGAATGATGTTTCCCTGGTGACAATCACCTCGAATAACTATAATATTTAGGAGATTCAAACCATTCCTACAGTGGACTTCTTGAAAAAGTCTAGAAAAGCCCCACTGATTAATGATTGACAGCCACCCCTGTCCTGGTCATGACGTGCCAGGCCAGCCTCACCCTGGCCAATGGTGATCAGGAGCTTGTAATGGCCAATTGGGGCAAAATGGCTGCAAGGCCATTAGACATGGTGATTTGCTAACTACACTAACTGACAATATTATCAATACTAACTAAGCTAACTATGCTAACAATCCTAACAAAACTAACTATGGTAACTAATACTAACAATGCTAACTAACGATACTAATAAACAATTCTAAGAATACTAATTATATCAATATTAACTATACTAACTATGCTAATATATAATACTAATAAACAATTGCTAACTATACTAACTATACCAATACTAACTATATGAACTTAAAAAATTCTAAAGAAAAAATGGGAAAAACAAAAACAGGAAAAATTTAAAAATGAGAAGAAAACAAGACAAGAAAAATTGAGAAAAATGAAAAATGAGAAAAGAGAAAAAAGAATAAATAAAAAACAAAAAGGGGGTGGGGTGGGGAGGAGAAAAGCTAACTCATTCAAGTCCAACAGGTTACCACAAATCAGCCTCCTGCACCATAAAGAACAAAATCATCAACCCAGCCAGGGCCTTATATAGGAGTTGTTTGTAATTCCTTATGCAATCAGAGCAAGAGATGACCAATCACAGCTAAGGATAAACCATAGTGGTTTATTCAGTTTTTGATCTCAAGACCCCTTTCCTCTGAGGGCTGGGGGGAGGAACCATAAAGAACTTTTTGTTAATATGGGATATTAAAGATTGATATATACTTTATTAAAAATAATAATCTGTAAGGTTCAAAGTAGAATATCAAATGTCATCTGCTTAGAGAGGGTTTCCCTGATCCCTCCATTCCAAACCTGCCTCACCCAGCTCATCATGTTTGTCATCTTCAGAGCACTAGCCACAGTGTATCTAAGTCTTGTTTACTGTGTGTCTTTCCCAGGCAGAGAGGAGCAGGACTGTAGTGTTCCCTGTGTCTAGCACAGTGAGTGGCAAACAAAATCAGTGTTTAATAAACATTTGTTGACTGGATTAATAAAAGAGCTTGAGGGAACAAAAGAAGATATGGCCAACTACTTATTTAATAAAAGTGATTCATAAAATATCACTGATATGGCTCAGTTGGTTGGAGCATTGCTGAAAGGTTGTGGGTTTGACCCCTGGTTAGGGCATGTAAGGAAGGCAACCAATCAATGTTCTCTTTCACATAGATGTTTCTCTCTCTCTCTCTCTCTCTCTCTCTCTCTCTCTCTCTCTCCATATATCTTGGATTAAAAAGAAATCTTAAAGATCATATTTCCTACTTTAATTTGTTGATGTAGTAAGTTATGGTGCATTTATTTCCATAAGTAAAGAAATTGATTAAGAAGAGTTGAATAAGCCCTAGCTGGTTTCGCTCAGTGGATAGAGTGTCGGCTTGCAGACTGAAGGGTCCTGGGTTCGATTCCGGTCAAGGGCACATGCCTGGGTTGCAGGCTTGATCCCTATAAGGGGTGTGCAGGAGGCAGCTGATCAATGATTCTCTCTCATCATTGATGTTTTTATCTCTCTCTCCCTCTCCCGTCCTCTCTGAAATGAATAAAAATATATTTTTTTTTAAAAAAAGAAGAGTTGAATAAGAGAAGCATTATCTATTTCTTGAATGATTGCCAAAACTGGCCTGCAAAAATATTGACTTAGTGTCTTTCAGCAGGGGAAACCTGACTACTAATCCAATTTTTCATGAGTATGTCCCTGAATAATATAATTGTTTTAATCGTGAAGCATATCACACAAAGGAGAGTACAAAATGTATCTGCATTTCTTAAAAATAATAGTAACATGAACACCCGTGAGTCTACAAGATAAAGAAATAGACCAGCACCAGTTCTTTAGCAGTTCCCTGTGTAACCTTCTGAGATCGTGTCCCTTTTTCTCCCCATAGAGATAACCATGTCCTGCATTTTGTATAAAACATTTCATTGTTTTTCTTTGTAATGTTAATCTATGTCTCTCTGGCAATATTATTTAGTTTTGCCTACTTGTGAACTTCATATAAAATGTATCATACTGTTATATATTCATCTGTGACTTTTTTCCTTCTTTTTTTTAAATTCCAATATTTTGTTTTGGAAATTCATTCTTGAAATTGAAATGTGTAGCTATAGTTAATTCATTTTTTTGCTGTGTAATATTACACTGTATTAAATTACTCAATTTATCCATTCTACTATTGATTGACATTTGGGTTGTTTCCAGTGCTTTTGCTATTACTACTAATGCTGCCATTAATTTTCCTGGCATACTTGTGTATTCCAGGAAAGGAACTATTTGGTTGTAGGGTACATATTAATGGGCCATTATTTATTTCCTCTTATATAAACACTTAAAAAACAAACAAATCAGCAAACTACAGCCTTAGAGCCAGCTACCTATTTGGTAAATAAAGTTTTATTAGAATCAGAGCCAGGATTAGGAGGAGGGAAGAAAGGCAGGGATTTGTAAATTCAGGGGCTCATTTTGTCTTTATTTTATATTTTGACACACAAAAATTTTTTTTATTGATTTCAGAGAGGAAGGGAAAGGGAGAGACTGAAACATCAATGATGAGAGAGAGTTATTGATCGGCTGCCTCCTGCACATCCCACACTGGGGATTGAGCCAGCAACCCAGGCATGTTCCCTGACAGGGAGGGAATCAAACAATGACCTCCTGGTTCATGGGTTGATGCCTACCCACTGGGCCACACTGGCCAGATGACATTTTGTTCATCAGATTTTTTTGGCATTAATTTTGATTTCTAAAAATGTTATCTCAAAATATCATCTACCTTTATACTGCATCTTTTTGTGCTTGCTTACATTTTGTGTCCAAAGCGAATGCCTCCCTCACATCACCCTAGTCCCAGCCTTGTCCCAGTCCCAGCCTTGCCCTAGTCTAAGCCATTTATTTATTCCAGGCTGCACAAAGGCTTCCTAACTTGTCTCTCCACCTTTCTTTGATTCATCTCCACATGGCAGCTACCCTGATCTTTTGGAAAGATAAATTGATTTATGTCACTCTTTTGCTTCAAATCTATTCAATCCTCTCTTAATCTACTTAGAATAAAATCCAAATCCCACATAAAACCCTTCATAATCTGAATTTTGTTTTCTTCCCCAGCCTCCTCTCCTACCACTCTGCCTTTATATGCTCCAGCTTCACTGGCTAACTTTCCATTCCTGGAATATGCTAAACTCATTCCTGTGTCAGGGTCTTGGCCCAGGCCATCCTTTAAATGGGTGATCCCTTCTAATCCTTTAAATTTCAGATTAAGTTATCTCTTTAGAGAAGCTTCCAATGGAAAGTAAATCCCACCCCCGATATTTCTATTACTCTGTTCCTTTTCCATCCTATTACTCTGACAACATATAGAGTTTTACTTGCTTAATATTTTGTTTACCTTTTTTCTGTTTTCCCTTTTAAACCTTAAGATCTTTAAGGGAGCTCACTACCATATTCCCAATATTTAGACTGAAATACTCATAGAATGATTAAAACTTAAAAAAATTATAATAATGGTAAAACTCAAAGTAAATGTTATTTTTTTGGGGGGTGGGGGTGGGGGAAGCTCCACAAATAAAGTGACATTAGTATTCATTAACATTAAATGAATATTAATCTGTCCATAACAAAGATCATAAAACTGATCGTTTCCTTCAGCCCAGCAGGTGTACATTTAAGACTATATCTCAAGAATAACTTGAAAATTTTATTAAAAGTATTTTTATATATATAATTTATGAAGATTTGAAAAAATGAGAAACAACCCATACTGTTGGTTGCCCATTAACCTTCCCCTTCTCTAGGCTAGCGAAGAAGGTCTTCTCCTTCGCTAGCCTAGATAAGCTCAAGAATATGTTGCTCCGATAGCAGAACCCAAGAAGATAAGCATTAGAGAAAAATCAGCTAGTGGGCAAAATACTATCTCCAGGATGTTTTAGTTCACCAATCTCAAATGGGCAATCATTATTTCTCTGATAGCTTGTTGTTTTTATGATGAAGCTGTCTTCCTACTCTCTATAGATCAGTGATTCTCAACCTTTTTTTTTTTTTTTTTTGCCATGCCCCACCTAAGCATCTCTAAAATCCTGATGCTTCCCCTGTGACATATAATTCTTATTGAAAAAGTGAACTCCTATTCATGTGGAGGAAGCCTAAAAGGCCATTAACTTTGTCTAAACAACTTCCAAAGAACATGGCATCCATGAAAGAGAAAAATAAAAGAATAAAAGGATAGTTGAACTACTGAGGAAGAAATAACCCGGAAATTGTTTTAAAAAATAATAATATGCAGTGATATGAAAAAATAGCCAATAAAGTTTCAAAATATATAATAGAGAACTGAAATGCATAAGTATGTCACTATATGTTTATATATGGTATATGAGGCCCCTAGAACCATAAGAAATGCAAAAAATTCACTGTTAATAACTCATTCTCAAATTGTCCCCCTTAAAAATCAAGTTGCCCCCATGTGGGGCATGTGCCCCACATTGGGAACCACTGCTATAGACATTATTTCAATATTCACCATTCTCCTTTTACCAAAGGAGCCACTGTCTACAAAGCCATTTAAGTCAGAAAATCTTAAAGCCATTCATGAGAACATCCCCATTATCCAGCTCATCAACAAGTCCTATTGTTTCAATCTCATAAAATATATCTGAATTTATTACCTCTTTTCTATCTTCACTGCTATCATAATCAGAACCAACATCGGAATAACTGAAATGTTCTCTTAATTGCTCCATTTCCCTTCTTTTTTAAAAAATATATTTTTATTGATTTCAGAGAGGAAGGGAGAGGGAGAGAGATAGAAACATCAATGATGAGAGGATCATTGATCGGCTGCCCTGCACACCCACTACTGGCCAGTCGACACTCAACCACTGATCCAGCCGGACCATTTTTATTCATTTTTTTTCTCCTATCCATTCTCCAAAGAGCAGAGTGATCCATTTTTTAAAATGTATAAAACTAATTTATACACACAATAAATCAATACAGCAACTTATAAAGAAAAAGTTATTTTCTCCCTCCATTGCTTTCCAAGTGCAATCCCCCAAGGTAACCAACCACATACTAAAATTTGATGTGTACATATCTTCCAATTCCTTTTACTGTGCTATGCAGAAATATATACAAATATTTTTATTGACTCTATTTCTAAAAATGGGTTACATTATATATAATGTATCATGTCATTTACATATATATATATATATATTGAACATTCTTTCAGGTCAATATGTAGTTCTTTGCCTTTCTCTTATTAATTGTTTGATTTTTCTTTTATCCCTATCCTTTTAAAAAATATATATATTTCTTTATTGATTCCAGAGAGGAAGGGAGAAGGAGAGAAAGATAGAAACATCAATGATGAGAGAGAATCATTGATCGGCTGCCTCCTGCATGCCCCCTACTGGGGATTGAGCCTGCAACCCAGGCATGTGCCCTTGACCGGAATTGAACCTGGGACCCTTCAGTCCACAGGCTGATGCTTTATCCACTGAGCCAAGCCGGGTAGGGCTATCCCTGTCTTTTTAAGATATTAGATGATTATATATATTATGTATACATAATATATATAATCATCTAATATTCTGAGAATGGAAGTAAAATAAATTAATAACTTCCCCAGTGATGGACATTCAGTAGCATAGTCTTTTATTATTTATTTATTTTGTTAATCCTCATCCAAGGATATTTTCCATTGATCTTTTAGGGAGAGTGGAAGAGAAAGGGAAAGATGAGAGAAACATCGATGTGAGAGAAACACATTAATTGGTTGACTCCTGCATGTGCCTTGACCAGGGCCTGGGTCTGGGAGGAGCCTGCAACTAAGGTATGTGTCCTTGACTGGAATCGAACCTGGGACCCTTTGGTCTGCAGGCTGATGCTCTATCCACTGAGCCAAACTGGCTAGGGCAAGCATAGTCTTTTTTTTTTTTTTTTTTTTTTTAATATATTTTATTGATTTTTTACAGAGAGGAAGGGAGAGGGATAGAGAGTCAGAAACATCGATGAGAGAGAAACATCGATCAGCTGCCTCCTGCACATCCCCCAATGGGGAAGTGCCCGCAACCCAGGTACATGCCCTTGACCAGAATCGAACCCGAGACCCTTCAGTCCGCAGGCCGAAGCTCTATCCACTGAGCCAAACCGGTTTCGGCAAGCATAGTCTTTTAAAATGTAAATTAGATTATGCTTCTCTTAAAATTCATCATATTCCTCTATTAAAATTCAAGACTAGTTGCTCACCATAGTCCACACTGGTCTTGTTTTTTTCTACTGCATGGTCCCTGCATATTTTCCATGATTAACCTGTAAAGATCTTCACTGACTATCCTCCTCTTTGCCACCAATCTAAATTAGGTTCCCTTATTAAATGTTCTCATAACATTTTGTAATCGCTTTCATAGTATTCATCACAGTTATAATCTTATATAATAAAAGCCTAACATGCTAAGTGTCTGACCATTTGTTCGACCTTTCGATGAGTTGCTATGATGCACACTGACCACCAGGGGGCAGACGCTCTGACCGGTAGGTTAGCTTGCTGCTGAGGACCAGCTGATTGGACTGGGTGAGATGGGCCGGACATGCCCTGAAGCCCTCTGCGGTCCCTCCCTGGCCCCGATTGTGGACTGGTGGGGTCCCTCAGCCGGGCCTGTGCCCTTTTCCCAATCCAGGACCCCTCGGGGGATGCCGAAGAGCCGGTTTCAGCCCGATCCCCACGGGTCAGGCTGAGGGACCCCACCGGTGTGCGAATCCATGTACCGGGCCTCTAATTACATATAAGCATTTATATTTACACTAGAGGCCTGGTGCACAAAATTCATGCACTCCAGGGGGGTGCTTCCTCAGCCCAGCCTGTGCTCTCTTGTAGTCCGGGAGCCCTCGGGGGATGTCCGACTGACAGCTTATGCCCGCTCCCTGTGGCCTTAGCCAGCAGTTGGACATCCTTAGCACTGTCACGGAGGCAGGAGAGGTTCCCACCACCGCCACTGCACTTGCCAGCCATGACCCAGCTTCTGGCTGAGTGGTGCTCTCCCTGTGGGAGCGCACTGACCACTAGCGGGAATCTCCTGTGTTGAGTGTCTGCCCCCTGGTAGTCAGTGCACATCATAGCGAGTGGTTGAGCGGCCTTAGCATATCATTAGCGTATTACTCTTTGATTGGTTGAAGGGCTGACCAGATGAGTGGACACTTAGCTTATTATATAGGACCAGAGGACTGTTGCACAAAAAGATTCGTGCAATAGGCCTTCCTTTCCCCTGGCTGCTGGCACCGGTTCGCCTCTGGCACCCGGGGTCCAGGCCTTCGCTCTGGCCGAGTTCTGGCCGGGGCCAGCCCCAGAAATGTCAGGCCTCGCTGCTCCGCCGGCCCCAGGGCTGTAAGGCCTCGCTGCTCCGCCATCCCTGGAAACGTCAGGCCTCGCTGCCCGACTGGCCCGGGCCATCAGGCTTCGCTCCACCACTTGGAGCCTACATATGCAAATTAACTGCCATCTTTGTTCGTGGCTAATTTGCATATCACGCTGATTAGCCAATGGGAGGCATAGTGAAGGTACAGTCAATTACCATGTTTGTCTATTATTAGATAGGATAGTTGTATTTATTTATATGTTTGATTATTTCTTTTCTACCTTCTTACCTAGGCACCATGCTTTATGAGGGCAATGTTTGCTGTACCACCAGCACCAAGCACATGCTTACATGTAAAAAGTATTTACTAAGTGAATAGATGTCCTACACTGAGGAATCACTAGGCAGCTAGGCAATAGAATTTAATGTTAATTAACTTTTAAATTATAGAGAATTTTTACATAAAATTAAACATATATACATATAATTACATATAATATATGAAAAATTAGTAATATAGTATAGTAAAAAGAACATTGGCATGAGAGGGTAGTGACTCTGTCCCTAACTGATTAGTGACCTAGGAAATGTTGATCTCCACCATTGATTTTTCAACTGGTGTGCCACAAGAATTTTTAAAATATGCAATACCTGACTATTTAGTCAGGGGCACTGACCTCTTTTCCCTTAGGTTGCAAATTAAAAAAATGACAACAGCCAACACAACAATAGCTGTCTGGTGTGAATGAACCAAAATTATACCTTTTTCTTTTCAGATCGGCAAAAATAGAATACATTTTTTGGTGTGCCAGAGAATTTCAGTACAGTACTTAGTTTATGTGTGCCATGAGATGGAAAAGGTTGAAAATCGCTGCTCTCCACCAATGAATGACTCTCAGTAAGCCTGGTATTGCCCCCTAGTGTTGGGTGGTCTGGGAGGTACTACTGGCCTTTAGAGAGCCGGGACCAGTAAGCAGGACTTGCTGCTTGTGTGCCTTCCTCACATGAAAAATTATTTTGTGTCCCTAACGAACTTTAAATGCCCCAGCATATGTGAAAAATTTATAATGTTTCTATTTATAATGATCTGTACCTAAAACCTAACCTATTTTATATATGAACCCAAAGCTGTTTTTTAAAAAATTTTTACATAATTCTAACAGTGAATGTTTTAGGAATGCATTTACAGTGGACACTGAGTACAGAATAGTGTTGTCCATCAGAGGTGGCCGAAATGCCATGCTTATGTCAGCTGACATTTGCAGCTTTCACATTCATGGGGATTTTATAATTGCCAGCAAATGATGACTTGATTACCTTTTATAGAACAGTCATGCCTGAGTATTTGTACATTGAAATATGAATTATTATATTATAAATTACTTTTTAAAAAATACATTTGATTGATTTTTTACAGAGAGGAAGGGAGAGGGATAGAGAGTCAGAAACATCGATGAGAAACATCGATTAGCTGCCTTCTGCACACCCCCTACTGGGGACGGGCCCACAACCAAGGTATATGCCCTTAACTGGAATCGAACTCAGGACCCTTCAGTCCCCAGGCCGATGCTCTATCCACTGAGCCAAACCAATCAGGGCTCTTTGTTCTTCTCATATTACAAAATCATATGTGTAGGTAGATAATACTATCTATGAATTTCATTTTAGGGTAATGAAGGAGATGTTATAGAAATATGTGTAATTAAAAAAAGGAATGTCGTGCCCCCGGCAGGGTAGCTCAGTTGGGTAGAGAGTCGTCCAGTATGCCAAGGTTGCAGATTTGTTCCCGGTTGGGGTACATACAAGAATCAACCAACGAATGCATAAATAAGTGGAACAACAAATCAATGTGTGTTTTTTTCTCTCTCTCTAAAATAAAATTTAAAAAAAGATGTGTTGGGTAAAATAAGGTTGAGAACTATTAATACTTAGATGATGATTAAAAACTACACTAGTTCTTTTTTTTTTTTAAATGCTTTTATTGATTTTAGAGAGAGGAAGGGAGGAAGGGAGAGAGAAACATTGATGTGAGAGAAAACACTGATTGGTTGCCTCCCATATGCACCCTGGCTGGGGATTGAACCCAAAACCTAGGTATGTGTCTGGATAGGAAATCGAACTGGTAACTCTTTTGTGCATAGGTGGACACTCAACCAACTGAGCTACGCTGACCAGGGCAAGAAAGGGCAAGAACTATCCTAGTTTTTAATGAAATGTTTCTAATCTTTAATAATGGGAAGGGGTCATATTTTATTGCTTTTATTACTTTGTTTATATTCCACCATAAGACTGATAATGTAAAAACCACACATTTTTAAAAAAAAAATACAGGGCTGGGCAAAAGTAGGTTTACAGTTGTTCATATGGAAAAAGACATACGTTATGATTATTACCAATAAATAAAAAAATAATGCAAGAATAAACTGTGTTTCCCAGGCTCACAAATGTAAACCTACTTTTCCCCACTCCTGTACATCTATGCTGTTTAGATCAGGGGTCCTCAAACTTTTTAAATAGGGGGCCAGTTCACTGTCCCTCAGACCATTGGAGGGCCGGACTATAGTTTTTTAAAAAAACTGTGAACAAATTCCTATGCACACTGCACATATCTTATTTTGAAGTAAAAAAACAAAACGGGAACAAATACAATATTTGTATTTGCATGTGGCCCGCGGGCCGTAGTTTGAGGACCCCTGGTTATCTAAAGGTGAATCCAAATGATTCTTCAAGTTTCCTTGCTAGATAATTTTATAATTCTACAATTAGAACTTTATGGTAAATTGTGAATTTATTACATATTTTAAGTTTTCACCACATAACTGTTGTCTTTAGGCTCCATAATGAAGAAACCGAAATACAAAGAACAAATGTATTTAAAAAAGAATGAAGGCTTCTTGCTATGAGATTAGGTGAACAGGTTTAAAACTGCAACCTCTTGCCCTGGTGGGGTAGCTCAGTTGGTTAGAGTGTGTCCTGATATGCCAAGGTTACAGGTTTGATCTCCGGTCACAGCACATACAAGAATCAACCAATGAATGCATAAGTAAGTGGAACAACAAATCGATGTTTCTAGCTCTCTCCCTTCCTCTGTCTCTAAAATTAATAAATAAAAAAATTAAAAAAATAAAATTGCAACCTCTTTACCTATTCCCCTTCCTTGTTTTAAAATGTTCATTAGCTGTGACATACTATTCATTTTAATAATATAACAAAATTGCCTCCTCTCCCTTTTCCCTCACCCCAACACACACTAGGATACAGGCATTCCTAGAAGGGGAAGAGGGAATTTTGTGTGTTGCTCACCAACATCTTCCCATGTATAGAACAGTGCAGGGACATAGGAGGAACTCAGTATTTGTTTTATGAATGGAAGAATACACGTAATAAACAGAAACGACTGCTTGGAGCGCCACTTTCACCAGAATTCTAGGAGGCAATCGGGAGGAACCAGTAAGTTGATTCCTGTGACTTGGCGCTCAAAGGAATTGCGGGTGTATTTTTATATTCTTTGGGATGTGTTGATGTGTGAGGACTCTCTAAACTGTGCGCAGGGCTGTGAGGGCTGTGCAGGCTGAAAACCGAACTAACAATAATTTGCACCGAAACCCGCAAAATGTTTTCAAGTTTATTGTAATCAGAAACAAATTTTTGTAAGTGCAAGGGTCTCCCATTCTCTTGTACACCTGTATTATCTCTTTACTGGAGATTAATGGTGAGGATGGGATCAAGACTAGTGGCTCCTAAGGATCTCTTTTCGGAAACAGACAATTTAGTATCCAGTTCTCACCCTAGATCAGATCCCGCGCTCCTTACCTTGCCAGTCTGCCTCTATCCCGCCCCTTCAGTATCTATGGTAGGCGGGGCAGGGGAGAGACGTTCTTGGCTCCCCCTAAATTGGTTAAGCTCACCCCGAGTTTTGGTATCCCATATTTGAGCAAACACCGAGAAAACCACAAACAAGATCGCCGACCAAATGACAGCGGAGCAGCACACGCGGGCAGTGAAGGAAGCAAAACACGAAGAAAGGCGGTAGTCTAGCAGCCACGTGAGGGAGTCTAGCAGCCCTGAGAACTTCAACTCCCAGCTTGCAACTGGGCGCTTACCGTCCGAAAACTACAACTCCCAGAGTGCCGTGGGAGAGGCCGCCCACCGCTCCTCCCGCCCCTCCCCCGCCCCTCCCTGCCGGATCGGCGTGCGCCTGCGCATGGGAAGCCAGAGGAGTCTTACCCTAATGTAAGATGGTTTCCCGTCTGGCTGTGGAACCCACCGAAAGCAGAGGGTGTCTCTCTCAGCCGTAAAGGTCGGACTCTCTGAAGCAATCAGGCCCGGTTCTGGAGAGTTTTTTCCTCGACACTCGTCCAGTGGTCTCTTGTGAGGACACGGCAGCTCGTGGAGTCGGCTAAGGGAAAAGCGAGGCAAGGCAGGCGGGTGAGTCTATGCGGGGCTGGGCTTAGGGGAAACCCGGCGCTGACCGGCTACGAGAGAGCGGAGGCTTCGCTGGAACTGTGCAGGCCGCACCCCCTCTTTCCCCACCCTCGCCTCATCCTCACCCTCCTCTTTCTTGGTCTTCCTCCTCCTCCTCCTCCTCCTCCTCTTCCTCCCTCTCCGCTCTACGCCACAGCAGTTACCACCAGGAAAAGGGAGCGGGCAGAAGGCGCCGTGGCGGCGAGCAGCGACTCCCCGGGAAATTTCTCCAATTGGGGAGTCGGGGCGGCTTTTCATCTTCTGCTCTCTCCCCTCTACATTTTTGTTGGGGCAGGAGCCTTAGAGCTCAGGACGCCTGGTTCCCCAGCCCCCTCTCCGCTCTCGGACGGCCTTTCGCCGGGGCCCCTGTCTCCCAACACCAAAGCCATCACTGCCACCCCGACCCGTGTTGCCGCCGCTGCTCACGGATCCCACGGCTGCCTGCCCACTCGCCCCGCGGCTTGTTTGTGCTCCGCTCCGGCTCCGGAGTTAGCCTTTGCCCCCTCCTTGCAACCAGCCCCCGGCCGGCCTGCCCGCCCGCCCGGGAGAGCGTCTTGCGACGTGTGGAGTCGGAGCTTGAGCCGCATCTGTCATTTCCAAGCTGCCCCTCCGCGGTGCCGCTGCTCGTCCTAACCCACCTGTTTCACCGCTTTCTTGGGAATTGCCCGTTCCTCCCCTCGCTCCCGTGCAGACGCGGTGCACGTTCACTTCCAGGAAAGCGGGGTGCCCCGTGTTGGCCCCGGGCGAGTGGAGGAAGTTGGGAGTGAAGGGAGCGAGGAAGGGTCCGAGTGCAGGTCCCGAGTGCAGGTCCCGAGTGCAGAGTCCCGAGTGCAGAGTCCCGAGTGCAGAGCGTCTGCTCAGGCTGCGCCGGAGAGGGACCTTCTCGGTTTGTGTTCAGTCATTTGTGGATTATTCGCTCTGCCGGGAGGGTTGGTTGTTTTTGGTTTTCCTCTTTTCATTTTGGACCGGTTTGTCCGTGCTGCTAAGCGTTCTTCTGAATTGCCTCTCCCCAGGACACTTAATGCTGGCGCTGATTATACTAACAAATGTTAGCCTTGACATTTCAAAATAAGGGAAATCTGGCGCACAGCCAAAGTCATCTGGGAACTCCTCAAGCAGATATGAGTGATACTTTGATTATGTGCAGGTCTGTGGGTTACAGATCCCTTCCATATCGATTATTGACTAAAAGAATGATAGGGATGTTCAGCTTAATTGATGGCATGTTTTATTTATGGTGTGAGTGGAAATTTCCTGTCCAGCTAATATCAGACTTAGTACTGTTGGGTTTTGGAAGTTCTCTCTTTGACATTCTTAGAATAGTAAGTATTTGAATACATTGTTTTCTTTTGAAAACCCATTAGATATTGTATTCAAAAGAAAAGTAAGTTGCCCCCCACGCCCTCCCGCCCCCCATATTAAATTCCTCATTTTTCCATAGAAGAGATGAAGGACTGGGGGAGAGAAATGACAAAGTGTGCACATACATGCATTTGATGGCAATCACTGTCATTATTACCTAAAACACAAAACTAGAAGCAAGAGGTGGCTTATGATGTCTATGTTTTGGCAAGAGCTAAATTGAAATACATTGACTAGTGGCAAAATGAGAAGAAGGAGCCTTTGCTTTAATCAGACCACTGTGAAAAAAAGGATTATCAGAAAAGCGAACAGGATTACAAAAATCAGATACATACATCTCACATTGAAATAAGACATTGTGTTCTTAAGATATATGTAAAAATGTTAAAAGTCATAATCGTGATCTCATGCAGCAATATATCTCTTACTTGCTAAAGTAATACTTCAAGTATAAATAGAGATACATAGTTAGCCTTTTTAATCACTTTTGCATGTTACTGTGTTGTGATCTTTACAAATTTTACCTGTAACCTTACTTTTGGCATTATGATCACTTGATTGTGATAAATGGTCTATTTTATCAACTGTAAACCGAGGTAGAAAAGCTGTTTATAAACTTTTTTCTTTTTAGCTACTTAAGCCCCACTCTGGGGAAACTAAATAGATCCCTACTCTGGGGAATTGGAAGCAATTTATATAGCAAACCTTGTTCTAAGTTATAATTTGAGGTTTTTAAAAAATATTACTTACATTTACTTTATTAGTAGGTTTTTAAAAAAAGATTCCTTACATTTAATTTATCAGTAGGAATGTGTTTAATACAATTGATCTTCACTCTTAAGTAAAAAATGTTATTTCATTTTTCTTTGTAATTTGCTGGTGGAGAAGCTTCCCACTTTGAACAAACCTAGCACACAGCCTTAGAAACTCTTGGCAGTCATATTTGGCTGAATTATAAGCAATGTGTTCTAGGAGAGGACTGTTTATCTGGCAGAAGAGGGTAAATGATTTTAATACATCTTTTCTTTTGTAAAGACACTTTGCCTCAGTAAATAAAATTATAATTTTCTCCACTGCACACTTCTTTTTTCTGCAATCATCAAATTCTTAGTTTTAGCACTCTAAATTCAAAATGAGTTTACTTTGGGATCTTTATCACATCTAAAGAATTCTAAAGTTGTTTGATATTTTGATAGGAAATAGGGAGCTGAGATTTCAAAATATTTTTGTATGGTTTAAATTTTTAGATGTAACATTATGAACATTTCAGCTTCATAATTTTGATGATTGGAATACTTTCTGCCAGGTTCAGTTGTTGAATTCTTCAGATGAATAGATTATTTCTATAGGAAGGTTTTTGAGCATGAATTACTTAAAATTAACTTATTATAACATTTGTTTTCATGAAGTTGAAGAGAAATCTTTCATTTTATCAGGATGAGTTATAATCAAATGGCAAAATGCAGGAAAATTGTTTTCTAATGCCCTCAACTTCATCGTAAATGGGAGCACTAGTAATAATTTGCAACTTATTACTGTGTAAAAGAAAGAGGGTACTGCTTAATGATGAACTCCTTGCAATCAGGGAGTTTTATTTTTAAAATTATTTTATGTGTCTTAAGAGAATGGAAAAATATCTTCTCGGTTTAAGTAATGTATTTTACAGGTCTTTCCTTCTCTCATGCTGTTTTTAAGGTGAAGCTATACACTATTTTAATGTGTTTTGGGGTGGAGGTACCTGCAAATAATACTCTGTAGAATCTATTTTAAGTCATTATGATTATTTTTATAGATCAGGGGAAATAGAAAGTTTTAGTTTGTGAAAACTTCAGCCTCTGTAAAAATTTAGTTAGCTTTGTGTTATTAAATATGGTACTGTCTTGACTTATTGTGAAAGAAGTTACATTCACCTCAGTTGGTTCCAAAGAAAAACAATAGGGAAATAGGTTATAGAGATTTTTAGTGTTCTAGAAATAGTGTAACTAGAATGTACTACATACTTTTCTCAAAGGATTTATTAATCTAAGTGGAATTTATAAATGGTTTTCATCCCATTGGAATAGTATGTATTTGATAAAACTTATGAACACATTCTGAGATTTAAATTTTTTTTCAACTACAGTTTGCATTCAACATTATTTTGTATTAGTCTTAGGTGTACAGCATAGCAATTATATATCATATACTTTACAAAGTGTTCCCTCAATATATTCTGAGATTTAAAAAACGTTACCACAGAAATAATAGGACCAATTTTCAAATGTCCATTATACAAAATGTGGTAATATCCCTGATATTTTAAAGATAGTAATGTATATGTATAAACGTATATATGTACACACACACACTAGAGGCCTGATGCACAAAGATTCGTGCAAGAATAGGCCTTCCTTCCCCTGGCTGCTGGCACCGGCTTCCCTCCTGTACCCGGGATCCGGGCCTTGGCTCCTGGGCCAGAGCCACCTCCCACCTTCGCTCTGGCCTGGCCGCTGCCATCTTTGTCACGTCAGTTTGCATATTCCCTCCTTATTGGCTGTGGGTGCTGCCATCTTTGTCTTGAAGTGATGGTCAATTTGCATATTCTGTCTTTATTAGACAGGATTTCAAAAGTTGAGAGTACACAGATTATAAAGATGAAGTAATTTACTGAATTAGTGATGCAAGAAAAGAAGATAAGTGGGACTTTTTTCTTTCTTTAAGTGGGACTTTTAAATCACCTATTTAGTGGTTTAATGAAAGAACTTTCTCCAGCATTGTTTTTAATCTTATTATTATGTGGTTTTTATTAGAAAAGATTGTGTGGTAAATGTCAACTTTTTCAAGTGTAGTAATAGTATAATCCGGGGGTTTTGTCACACTTCTTTTTCATAGTACGTTTCTTTTATTTTTTTAAATTATTTATTTATTTTAAAAATATATTTTATTGATTTTTTTACAGAGAGGAAGAGAGAGGGATAGAGAGTTAGAAACACCAGTGAGAGAGAAACATCGATCAGCTGCCTCTGCACACCTCCTACTGGGGATGTGCCCGCAACCAAGGTACATGCCCTTGACCAGAATCAAACCTGGGACCTTTCAGTCTGCAGGCTGATGCTCTATCCACTGAGCCAAACCGGTTAGGGCTGTTCCTTTTATTTTTTTATCGGAAAGCAGTTTATAGAAGAGAAAATTTCAATATTAGGCACTTCAGGTTAACTTTCCCATATCAGATATTTTCTTTTACCAGAAGAGAGAAATTACATGCTACTAAAAAGATGATTATTTTTACTTGCTAGGAAAACTTAACTTTAAAGATATTACAAGTCTCCTGGCCTGTGTGGCTCAGTTGGTGGGCATCAGCCCATGCACCAAGGGATTTCAGGTTTCATTCCAGGTCAGTGCACATGCTGGGGTTGGGAACTTCATCCCTGGTGGGGGGGTGCAGGAGGTAACTGATCAGTGTTTTGCTCTCACCTCAATATTTCTCTCTCCCTTTCCCTTCCTTTCTCTCTAAAAATCAATAAAAATATTAAAAAAATAAAGATAGTACAAGTAACAAGGCAATTTGAGTATGAATTTTTTATTTGTGAGGAGGATTTCATTCTTTCTAATCTCTTTTTATACAAGAGAGTTGCCCTGTTTTAAACTTTAATTGCATTGGGTAATGGGTGGATGATGTATCACTCTTAGGATGAACCTTGCTATTTGTATATGTGTTTATATCAGATATTTGTGCAAAATATATGTCAGATATTTTAGTTATGGTAACTAAAATCTCAATTCTTGAGCATTTAGAGAAAATTAGAGATGAGGAAATCAGAATAATCAGATTAATTTGTATATCTGCCTAAAACCAGTTTGGGGAAAAAAGGCAAAAGAACAGTATAATGAGAATAAAATGCTATCAATTTAAGATACTAGGTGTTATACTACTTTGTAGTCTTGCTTTTGAAAGAAATTAGTGATAATGTTGTAGAAAAAATTGTAGTGATTGAATTTTGAAAAGTAGCTACAGACTGAAATATAAAAGGGGTTGCATTCTTTAGCAGCAACAAGCAAATACATTGTTATTAAGCCAAATATGTGAAATGTCTTTTTTTAAAAAGAATTTTTTTTTATTGATTTCAGAGAGGAAGGGAGAGGGAGAGAGAAATGGAAACATCAATGATGAGAGAATCATTGATCCACCGCCTCCTGCACACCCCACACTAGGGATCAAGCCCGCAACCCAGGCATATGCCCTGACCGGGAATCGAACCATTACCTCCTGGTTCATAGGTCGACACTCAACTACTGACCCACACCGGGTAGGCATCTGACATTTCTTAAGCATTTTTTGCAGCCCTTGGACTAAAGAGGAAGTGCTAATTTTTCTGATTGTTTAAGAAACTAATTCATTCCTTGTTAAGAGCAATAGGTGTCTTCATGAAACAACATTGACTGATTTGTAGCAACTTTCCCCCCCCTGATTTTCTGCCTTTCATATTTTGCTTATGACTTTTTTCAGTGTTTTTGATTTTCAGCAGTTGTTTGGGTGGACCCTCTTGTGAACACTGTAATTTAAAAAAAATTTGAAATATAAATAGTATTGCTTTTGGTGTAAGGTCATTTTTTTCTTTTGATTAAGATTCCCTGCCATTTTGATTAGATGATTCCTCTAACTATTTTTGTTTAATGCTTAGGTAAGAATTAGGATCATTAAGGTTCCCTACCAAATTATATCTTTCCAGAAATTTTTTTCTTACTTTAAATGTGGACCTAGGTATTTGTTGGGTAAATAAAATGTTACAATGTGTTATGGTTTTGTCATTTAAAATGAAGTAAAGAGACTATTGGTACTTTTTAAAAATAAAATTATTAATGTGAAAAATTTTAAACAGGTATGAAAGTAAACCTCCACATAGCTGTCACTTCAAAGATAATCAATTTATTTTTATTTAATTTTAAAATATATTTTTATTGATTTCAGAGAGGAAGGGAGATGGAGAGCAAGATAGAAACATCATCAATGATGAGAATCATTGACCGACTGCCTCCTGCATGCCCCACACTGGGGATCAAGCCTGCAACCCAGGCATGTGCCTGACCGGGAATTGAACCCGGACCTACTTGGTCATAAGTTGATGCTCAACCACTGAGCCACGTGGCTGGGCCAAAGATGATCAATTTATAGAGTTTATCTGTATCCCCACTTTCTTACTCCTTTGTCCCCCTCACTTTGACCTGGATTGTTTTGAAGCAAATCCTAGTCATCACATTATTTAATTTGTGCTAGAACTCTTTTGACATAAAATGCCTTGATTTTTAAAAATCAGGACTATTCAGTTAGCTTGTCAAATAATCATTGAGTACTTATTATAGACCCAGTTTTTGGGAAATGATCCAACCTCTCCTAAGAGTTTATTATCTTATTTGGTATACTTCCATTACATAAGTAGCATTATCTAAAGCATTATACAAATAATGTATGGTACATATAGTCTGAATCATGTTAGTGTAGGCGTTTCTTCAGATTAATGTTCTAGATGTGGGGCTCTCTGGAGAAAGTTGGACTTGAACAAAGAATATGTACTATTTGTCCCTAGCCAGTTTTGCTCAGTGGATAGAGCCTGGGCCTGCGAACTGAAGGGGCCCCGGGTTTGATTCTGGTCAAAGGCACATGCTTGGGTTGCATGCCAATCCCCTGTAGGGGCGTGCAGGGGGCAGCCAATCAATGAATTTCTCCCATCATTGATGTTTCTCTCACTCTCCCTATCTGAAATGAGTAAAATAATATATTTTAAAAAAAGAATATGTACTATTTGCATTGGCAAAACATCTCCAGAAGGAGAATATTCCATACATTCCATGTGTGGGATGGAACCATGAACAAACCCGTAAATGGTGGGACCTGCATGATGTGAGAGGGATGTAACGAGTTTGGTCTCAATAGAATAAGGTGTTAATTTCCGTAAATGGTGTTGGAGAAGGTAGTATAGTAGGGTAGAGCTAGATTATGAAAGGTTAATTCAGTGTCAAATTGAATTTGATATGTTAAGCAGTAAGGAGCCATTAACAGCGGTTCTCAATCTGTGGGTCGCGACTCCTTTGGGGGTCAAACGACCCTTTCACAGGGGTCGCCTAAGACTATCGGAAAACAAATATATAATTACATATTGTTTTTGTGATTAATCACTATGCTTTAATTATGTGCAATTTGTAACAATGAAATTGGGGGTCACCACAACATGAGGAACTGTATGAAAGGGTCGCGGCATTAGGAAGGTTGAGAACCACTGCATTAGAAGTTGATAGGGGGCAGAAGATGACAATAAAAGTGCTTTTAGAAAGATTGCTCTTCAGTAGAGTGCAGCATATTTTGGGGTTGACAGTTGAGTGTGAAAAATTAACATCTAGCCACCGAGGTAAGGGGCCATCTAAGGGATGTTAGTGTGGAAATTCTACAGGATTTGGCAGCTAATTGATTCTATCTCCTTTTCAGTCATTTATATCCAGAAATGACACCAAGGTTTTGGAGAATAGAAAACTGAGGAAATGTAGTCTATTTGTCTTTGATAGTAAACTGCAATTTTAAGCCCAGCTTTTGGTAAGGAAATGATGCATGACTACTTAAATAATCTCAAAAAATTTCAGTAGATAAAAGCTACCAGTGTTTTCAAATAGTTTTAGATATTTATTCACTGAGGTATAAGCATTGGGAAGATAAAGAAAATTTTATTATATAATAGTAAGATATGGAACTCATTTGTAGAAGAGTTAATTTGTCCCTGATCTGCTTCCTATGAGTGTATGAGTTCAAAAGGTATTAGGAAACTTATACCCAGTATATATTACTGGGTATCATTAAAGTTTAATAATGACCTGGTTAGAACAGAAGAAATTCTGATGAAATAGGGCGCTAAATATTGTCAGCTCCAAGCTCCCTTAATAAGGTTAGGTCAGCAGACCAATGAAGAATGTAGAGACATTATTAAATGAAAGTTTATTCTTTAATTTATTTTGATATACTTTTCTTTGCAAAGGTATTATCAAAAACAGATCTAGTTCAACAGCAGCCATATTTGTTTTATTTGGAATTTTTAAAAGAACTGAGATCTTTGAAGTTATTCTTTTCTTTGTTTTGGTTTGTTGACTCTTTGTTAAGCCAACTTTCTTCATCTATTGTGTATTTCTGGATAGCATGCTTGCTTTGTTTTATGAAGGGAGATTTCACATTTTATCTTAAAGCAGGGGGGAAAGGTAGATCGATTACTTGCTTCTGGCTTTGTAAATAGTAAATGAATAGTACTATTTATTATAATTTATTCTCTTGCTGCTTTTTTCATATGATGCATTTTCTCTCCACGGTATTTAGCACGTGAGATCTCAAGGATTCTTACAATTGAGTCTGAAACCATCTCAAGCTTAGGTACTTACAGCTTCAAAATTAAATTTATCTTAATTTACCAATCATTTTCATTTTTGTTATTATAAAAGGTATGATCTACCATAATAGCATGCACTTTTTAGGTACTTGGGAGATATTAATAAGGATAATATCGATGATGCAATATAGTACATTATTGGGAAAAATCTGTTTTTTCATTGATATTTCTTTCTTCCATTCTAAGACCACCTTAATTCTGGAAATGTAACAGCTATTTTTGATATTTGGTATGTCTTTAGTTAGCTGTTCACGTGTGCTAATGTGGTCACTAGAATAGAAAGCTATTGTCCTCGGGAGTTTAACAGGGGCTTTAATGTGTTAATTTTGGATTTAAGATTGAATTGAGTTCCACTGTGTGTGGGACAATCTTGAGAAGGATTATGCATCTTTCTCATTGCATGTAGGAGGGAAGTAAATATCAAATATATAGTATAGTATTTGAGAATATCTTCAGTGGTAGCTGCCAATCCATTCTTTTCTCCCAAGAAATTTTTTTTTTTTAAATATATTTTATTGATTTTTTACAGAGAGGAAGGGAGAGAGATAGAGAGTTAGAAACATCGATGAGAGAGAAACATCGATCAGCTGCCTCCTGCACATCTCCCACTGGGGATGTGCCCGCAACCCAGGTACATGCCCTTGACCGGAATCGAACCTGGGACCCTTGAGTCTGCAGGCCGACGCTCTATCCACTGAGCCAATCCGGTTTCGGCCTCCCAAGAAATTTTAATTAATCTCTTGGAGTATGGAGCCACTTGTTAAGTGTCATGGTGGGCTTGTGGTGGGGAAAGGAGAACATAGGCTCCCTGCTCCAAGAATCTCTTCCAGATTTAATAACTTGAGTTAATCTCAAATTATTAACATTTTGCATCGTTTTCATTCATATAATTCTTAGGAGGGAGCTGATTTTGTGCCAGTGGCTTAGGAGGTGTCTTGGGTAGCCAGGAGGTAGGTGCATTGTAAACTCAGGAAAAGAGAGGAGAGGAAAAAATATTAAGTGGGAAGACTTAAAATTCTAATAATGGCTACTGTGTATTTTTGCCTGAGAGGCATTCTTTGCTGCCTTTGGCTACATACTTTAGATTTTCTAAGTTAGGTTATCAGTATGAATTGGAAAGCTACAAATTTTAGCCTTTTTTAAATCAAGCTATTATTCATATAGGCTTATGCAATTTAATCTCTCCAGTTTAAAACCTGATAATTTTTGTGTCTTTTCTCTGCCAGAAGGCAAGGAGAAAAAGGTAAGAGAAGAAAAAGATAGACATGATACTCCTCATCTGCTCATATGTTAGGATTATATTATTCTAAGATATTTTTTATGGAAAACCTCTGCGTCTTATTTTTAATTTTCTGTAATTAGTTATAAAATAGCTTCATGAATTTAATAGATGAATCCTCAGAAACCTCTTAAAAGGCCCTTTAACTATAGAGTTTGTGATAGGTTGAAGAGTATGTAAGTTAGATCCTTAATGGAACTTTTTTGGAATTTCTTGGTTTTACTAAAATCTTTTGTCATATTGGACCTTGTTCTAGATGTGAATTTTGCTTCCAAAAATAAAGTTAGTCTTTCTTTAAGGTAGTTATCTTCCCTGAATTGTATTCATATCTGTTTTGATTATGGTGAAAACAAGTATGACAGTAAAATACTTTAATACAGGCATTCTAATAAAAGAACATTTGTCATGTGTCACCATATATTCTTTAGCCATGCCTAGCAAATATTTTCAACAGCTATAAACAAACACATGAGTAACATATCATGTGTTTGTGTTTATAGATTGTACTTTTTATTATATAGTACTAAATTGTAGAATTTTAAAAATTTGGTATGATATTAAAGGAAATACTACTCCATATTTGGAGTAAAGGACTAATTTAAATGATTTTTCATAATTGAACATAGTTTTTCCTGCAAGCCCTTTGAACTTTCCCTGTTTTGCTTTTTAAATATGATTTTTAGAGAGAGGAGAGAGGGTTAGAGAGAGAAACACCAACGAGAGAGAAACATCATCTGTCAGCTGCCTCCTGCACACCCACTACTGGGGATCAAGCCTGCAACCCTAGCATGGCCCTGACTTGGAATCTAACCATGACCTCTTGTTTCCTGAGCCACACTGCAGGGCTCTCCTTGCTTTTTTTTTATTGCTCTTACTAGGATTATGCAGTATAGTATGGAGCCAAACTGCCTGAGTGTGAATCTTGGCTCTACCACTTTGTCAGACTTAGAGCAAGTTACTTTACTCTGTGTGAGCCTCAGCTTCCTCAGTTGTAGGATGGAGATAATAGGATTGTTGTGTGGAGTAAATGAATGAATGAATGTTCGCAAAGTGCTTTGAATAATGTTTGGCAAGCCTTGTATAAGTGTTTGCTATTTAATACATTTGAAAGAATTAAAAAACATCCAATTTTGAACACTTAGCTTTTTATTCACTATTAGAGACCCAGTGTACAAAATTTGTGTACTGGTAGGGTCCCTAGTGGCCAGGTACTCCCTCCCTTCCCCCGGCCACCTGCTGCCGCCAGGGCCTCCTTCCCTTCCTCTGGCTGGCCCCGCCCCATGGTCAAACTCCCAGTCAAAGGGACAATTTGCATACTATGCTTTTATTATATAGGATGCTTTTATTATATAGGATACTTCTTAATATCTAGGTACTGGACAAATGTTTTCAGAAATTATTTGATCAGTTGGAACACAAAATGTTTGAGGGAGTAATCAAAAGGACTAGTCTTTCTGGAATTTTTTTTGAATCAGTGAGTCGTGGAAAATAAATCTGGATAAGTATGATGGAAAATGGTGATGGAATGTTTTGAACAAAGGCAGAAACATTTAGATTTGGTTGATAAGAGGGGAATCATTGCAAGGTTTTATTTTTATTTTTTTGAAGTCAGGAGAGTGATGTGTTTAAAATAGTATCTAAGAGGAGATAGTTTTGAGTGTCCTTGGTAGCATAGGTTTTTGTGGGGTTTTTTGGTCTGTTTTGTTTGCTGATCTATCCTGAATGATCCATACAATTTGCCTGGTAGAGGGAATGTGCTATATGATTTTTTATAACCTTAAGGGAAACTGAGCTAACAGACATAGAAGCACAAAGGATTCTAATTAAACTTTTGGGATCTCTACCTTTAAAGGGGCAGAAGTGAAAAAGATACTAAAGGAACAATTGGAGAGATAGGAAGAAAATGGACAAGTATAAGTCCTAGAAAACAAAGGAAGAAATTTACCAGCAGAGAGAAATCACCGATAGGGATAGAAAGATCGAGCATGGTGTTACTTCTATTTCAGGTAGAAAAGGAGTTGACACAGTCTAACACAACATTCAAGGAGAATGAGAATGGATAAAGCCGTTTAGCTTGAGGTGTGATAATCACTAACTACATTAGAGTAATTTTAATAGAGTAGGACTATAATCAAATTTGGGGGGAGGTTAAGGAAGGTAGTAGGTGTAGATGCTATGTAAAGACTAGTCTAGAAAATGACTGGAAAAATGGCAAGGAGACATTATATTAGCAGCTTTCATAGTTATCAAATGTGTACTTGGAGAAATTCTACAAATTAGAGATGAGAAAACGAGGTATTTTGTGCTGAATGTTAAGTTTTCTAGTAGACAAGAAATTATACATACATACTTTGCAGGGCTCTGCCACTTGCTAACTTTCTAATTTTAGGGAAAGCTGCTTAATCTTTTTGCATCTCAGTTTTCTGCATGAAGGCAATGGTAGCACCTATTTCTTTTAAAAACATTTAGAACAATGCTTGGTATGTGGTAAACGTATGATAAATATTAGCTATTATAATCCACTGCTGAAGGAGAATAGAGAGTAGGATTAGAGGCTTGAAGAGAAGAAATACAGAAAAAAAAAGAATAAAATTATTGCTGCCCAGCCGGTGTGGCTCAGTTTGTTAAGCATTGCCCCCTTAACCAGGAGGTCACAGTTTGATTCTCAGTCAGAACACATACTTGGGTTGCCGGCTCGATCGTCAGAGGTGGGTGTGCAGGAGGCAGCCAATTTATGTTTCTCTCTCATTGATGTTTCTGTCTCTCCCTCTCCCTTCCTCTCTGAAATCAGTAAAAACATTTTAAAAAAAATATATTTTATTGATTTTTTACAGAGAGGAAGGGAGAGGAATAGAGAGTTAGAAACATTGATGAGAGAGAAACATCGATCAGCTGCCTCCTACACACCTCCCACTGGGGATGTGCCCGCAACCAAGGTACATGCCCATGACCGGAATTGAACCTGGGACCCTTGAGTCCGCAGGCTGATGCTCCATCCACTGAGCCAAACCAGTTAGGGCAGTAAAAACATTTAAAAAAATTATTGCCAAGTAGTGGCAAGAACTAAATGAAGAGGTCTTTGAATCTTTGCCCTGGCTGTTCTGTCTGCCTAGAGAGCACTTTTCCAAATATCTATCTCAACTTTTCAGACCTTTGTTCAGGTGATCTCCTCGTCACTAGGCCTACCCTGACTATTTAAATCCAGGCCCCTCACCCCATTATTTGTATTGTTTTATTTTTGTGTCTTCAAACATATAAACCACTTATTCGTTATACATACTGTTTGTTGTTAATTTCCATCTACTAGGAGAGGGACGTTTGTTTGTTTCCTGATGTATCCTAGGTTCTGTGAATAGTACTTGGTGCATAATAGGTGCTCAGTATATGGTTTTTGAATGAATATATAATTTTACCATTGAAGTTGGGTGGATAGAGAAATGAATTCAAGGGCCGGTGGTGGTGCTTTTTGGAAGAGAGCCAATTTTCTGAGATTGATGGACACTACATAAAAGTTGACCTCAAAGACTTATTCTTTTTCAAATGAGTTTTCTTGGTCCATTTTGATACTGTTTTTTCTGGGAATCAGTTGGGAAATCCATTTGCTGAGGAAAGTAAAATGTATGATGAATCTCTTTTTGTTACAATAATTATATTTTACATTTGATAGTAAAACTTATCTTTGAGTGCTCATTAGATGCAAGGCACTGTTCTAATCACTATATTATTAATTTTTAAAAATTCTACAACAGCCTTATAAGTACATTACAGTTTCCTTGCAAGTCATCTTTAGTGGTGAGGGAGAAGCCCTTTGCACTGAGGCTAAGAGCATGCTTCCCTGACTTTTGTTCTATTGACAGGGAGCTTCTCAGTCCTCATTCCTCCTGCCAACACTCACAGCCTTGACACTATTATTTGCCTGAAGTCCATCAGGACTAATCTTATTATATCATTTATCCCTTTTATGTCAGTCACCATCAGTTTCCTAGTTGACACTTCATGTTTCCCACTTTAATCCTGACAGTGTTGTGAATGATTTCTTTTCACTCCTCTCCATCATCAGCAAAATTTTTCCATGTCCTTGTTTTTTTCCCCTGAACATTTCCTCCACTTTCTACTTTTCTGAAGACACTCTTGCCCTGCAGCCCTCTTAGGTGTTTGCTGTTATGTTTTTCATTTTTTTCTTATATGTTGTCACCATGAAGGGTCAGCAGGAGGAGTCCAAAAGGAAGACTGGTTTCACTGAGCCTGGAAATGGGGCTAATGTCTTTCATTCTCCTCTTCTCCCTAAAACTCGTCTACTAACAGGTCATATTGTCTATAAACCATCATGTTTGCTGGCGTCTACTACACCCTGGGTTACTCCTTATCTTTTCTTGACTATTTTAGCTCCTAGCTCACTGTCATTCTTACCAACTCTATGCCTCTTTTAATTCTTAGTAATTTCAACATGTAGTATCTATGGTACTTCTAATACGATAGCTTATTAAGCTCTAAAATTCCTCTTCTCTAATGATCTTGCTCTCTACCTTACCTCAGCCATTCATTCTATGGTTATATTTTATGCTTTGTTATTACCAATACTAGTGGCCCAGTGCGCGAATTCAGGCACATTGAAAGGAAATTAATTAGAAGAAATATTTTAATATTGCTATTAACCCTTTCTCTATAATAGAAGTGTCAACCAAATTCATGATCGACAATGACAGATCGAAACACACACGTGCGATTGGCGCCAGTGAGAGCTTTATATGTATCGCGCATGCGCGAGTAAACTTAGCCTTTTATATATGTAGACTAAACTTGCTTAATTAGACCTGCTTTCTGATGTAGCTAAACTTTTTCCAGCCCAGTGAAGCACCCCAACTTCTCTTTCAGGTAATTGTCAGCAACGCAGCAGTAAGTATCAACAGGAAGCAGATTATTATTGTAAATCACGCTGGGAGAACAAAGGGTAAAATATTTAACTGCAGCAGTGTTTGACTATATTCTGTGCAGTGAGAAAACCTGAAGTCATTTTCAAGGCCCACGATTCTTTTTAGTTGGGTCAAGTTTCTAAGCTTTCTTAATCTCTGTTTTCTGGCTAATGAAAAGAAAATAGGATTCCACCGAATCTCCTATTTACCTACTCCAGGACTTCTGTGAGGATCAAATGAGATGAGGCACGGGAAAATGCTTCACAGACATTTGATTAAAGTGTAAAATGTTTCCATCTGGCTATAAAGCAAGTCATGTTCCTGGACTGAAGAAACTCCAAGAAGGCTAGTCGCTAGGGAGAGGAAGCCGGGCATTGCTGTGTGACATTATTACCTGGCGCCCGCAGCTACTGTTTCTGGGCTGGGCTGTGGGCCACATTTCTGGGCTGGGCTGGGCAGTGTTGGCTGCAATTTGGTGGGCTGTCGCTTTGGGGTGGTGGCGGGGCCTATGTCCTAGTTGGGGGAAGCCAAGTGTTGGTTTGTTGGTGCCAGGTTCACGGTGCCGTTTCTCTGTAAATGGCTGTGCACATCACGGCAGCTCTTGCGTTGAACTTCTGCCCCCTGGTGGTCAGTGTGCATCATAGTGACTGGTCGAATGGTCGGACACTTAGCATATTAGCCTTTTATATATATAGACTAGAGGCCCGATGCACGAAATTTGTGCAAGTGGCTCGGCCCTCGAAGCCACAGCCGCTTGCCACTTCCCGAGGCAAACCGGCCCTCACAGCCCCAGCTTTGTCCGGAAGGTCGTCTGGTCTAATTAGCATATTACGCTTTTATTATTATATTGAACCCCTCCATGGTTTTCAATTCATGCAGCCCTTTTTCTGACTACTATCTATATTTTCAGCTCATTCTACCTACTACCTCAACTCAATAATCATTTATTGTCATTAGGACCTCCAGTACACAGATTTTATTCCCCTTTCACTGTCCTTTGCCCCCTTGTTTACCTTTCTTCCCTCATTACTTAGTGTGTATTCATTACCTAGTGGTTAGTTACCGTATGCACTCCCTTCAATATACTTTCAACTCCCTTGCTCCTTTCTTCTTCATACGTATCAAAATCTCAATCCAATATAAGTCAGATTCTCTAAGCACTTCATGTTTGCACCAATGCAGCTGCAGGTGACTGAAGGAAAATACAACAGTATGACCATTCTCACTTTAAATTCGTGGTAAGAAACCTCAGGTGGCCCTTAATATTGTCTGGCAATCATAGTCCATTTCCTTAATTTATTCAGTTTTCCCACTCTTAGATGCCTTTTTCTTTAAATATTCAACTGTCCTCTTCTGGTTCACTTTCAGACCTGCTTTCTACTTCACTGAGAAAATAGAAGCAGTTTGAAGAACATTTACAGACTCCACCACCACATCTTGCAATCTGACTCACAGACCTTGCATGCTGTAAATTACTATAGATGAACTGTCTTTGCTTCTGTCTAATCCCAGTCCCTCTGGTTGATGCATTCCCACCCCTTTCATTTACTCTGGACATTGCTGTAGTAATTTTTTCCCTCTCTTGGTACATCATCAGTTCTTCTTTTGGATCATTCTCGTCAACATGCAAACATGCTATTATTTTTCTCATAGAAGTATCTTCCTTTGATCACTCTTCCTTCTTTTTCTCTATTTCCATTGCGGTAGAACCCCTTTAAAGTGTTGTCTAAATGCACTTGTTCTAGTTTTCTCTTGTTCTTTCTTCCACCTATTCCAATCATTTTGCTATGACCATTGTACTAAAATTACTTTTGTTTAAGTCTCCCAACAATGACATTGTTAAATCTCGTCAGTTTTTATCTTATGTGATTAATTTACATTTGACAAAGTTTGTCTCCGTTGATATATTTATTTCACTTGCCTTTTAGGATAACTCATCCCCTTGCTTTTCGTTAAAACTCATTGGCTGCTCTTCAGGCTTTCTTGGTAGATCTTCCTTTATGTCTATCTCTACCATTGGAATATTCCAGGGCTTAGTTAACTTTGATTATCTTCTCTATCTGTCCTCACTACCTTGGTGATCTCTGCTAGTTTCATGGCTTTGCATACATTCTAAATGTGGATGACTCTTAAATTTATTTCTGCACTTTAGACCACGCTTATGAACTTCAGATTTGTATATCTACTAGTTGTCTACTCAATATCTCCACTTGAATCACTCTTAAACATCTTAAACTCAACATGTTCAAAATAGAATCTTGCTTTTCCCTACCATTTCTGCCCTTTCATACCTGCTGCACCCATGTATGTAGTCTTCTTCATCTCAGTTGTTGGCAGCTTCAAGTTGGTCAGGCCAGAAATCTTGGAGTTACTTTTGATTCTACCGCACATCCCACATTCATTCTTTCCATCAGGAAATAGTTGGCTCTATCTTGAAAACATACCTAGAATTCAACCAGTTTTTACCATTCCATAGCCACCATCATCTCTTGCTGGATAATTGCAACAGCCTTCCTTCTAACAGATTTCCCTGCTTTTAACCTTTTTTTCTATAGTCTGTTACTAACAGAATGATCCTTTGAAAACAAGTTAGATGGCAAGAGATTTTGTTCTATGCTAAGAAAATTTTATGAGTTGAAAAGATCAGAGAATATTCTAGTCTAATTTTACTAAATCTGAAGGTTTGGGAGGCATCTTTAATGTAGGTTTAGATTATGCCAATTGTTATGGGTGGGGAAGGAGTTGTGAGGGGTAGTTTGTGGCCTTCCTCTTTTCTTCTCACTAACCCTCCACCCTATACACAGGAAGATGTGACATCTGTATCCCTGAGGAAATTGCAAATAGAGGGTATGAGTTGATTGCTATTCCAAAAAATGGCTTTTAGTGGAAGCCTGGACCACTCTTTCTTTTAAAAAAATTTTTTTGGTAAAAATTTACTTGTGCCAAACAAAGGATATGCCTGGAAGGAAGATCTCAACAGACTGAAAATAATGCTTCTGGACCACCCTTTCTTAATAGAGGTCTGTTATTTCACTGCTACCTATAACCTCCTTTAGCAACACTTGCTTTCCTCTTAACCCCTGCCAAATTTAGTGTCTTCCCTCTACTCATACCTTTCTCTTTTTTCCCCTACTTTTGGATGGAACTGTTGTATTTCTTAAGACTTTTGACTCTATTTAAATTAGTATTTTATACTCTAAACTTTCTTCAGATATCCTGAAACCCATTCTTAAAGTTTTGGTGTGAATTGCTTTTACTTTTGTTAATAAAGTTTCCAACAGAATGATACTGAACATGATAGTAAAAAGGAAATTGATACAAATAGGTGAAGAAGAAATCATATGTAGAATTATGGGAAATTTAAAGATATTTGGGTACTGTGCATTGAATATGCTTGTCATAATGCTAATGATTTCTAGAGGAGTTATATGATACTACATATAAAGAAGCTTGGAGATTGGTTGGCAAAAAAGAACTTATCTTTTTATATTTTTTGAAGGCAAGTGTTCTCTAATGAGTTTTTCTTTGATTATCTTTCAAAGAGTCCTCATATACTAGGAACAGCAATTATATCAAAAATTGTGATGTTGTGTATGCATTACTATTGATTTTAGATCCTTTCGGATATTTGTACTTAATCTCTTGGTCTGAAGGTAGATATATGCCTGTTTTCTCAAGCCATTTCTTAGACCTGTGTTATCTAGCATGGTAACCACAAGCTATATGTTGGTATTGAGAATTTGAAATGTGGCTAGTCTGAATTGTAATGTGTGCTAAGTACAAAATGCCCACTGAAGTTTGAATCCTCAGCACAAAAAAATTATAAAATATCTCATTAGTAATTTAAAAAAAAATACATCTTGAATTGATATTATAGATATACTAGAGGCCCAGTGCACAAATTCATGCATGGGTGGACTGCTGGCCCACCCCGATTGGGCTGGGGGAAGGGGACACAGGAGATTAGCCAGCTGGCCCCACCCCCGATCATGGTGGTGGGGACAAATAGGAGGCGGGGCAGGCTAGGGGGAGGGGCTGCAGGCAGTTGGTGGGCTGGCCCTGGCCTTCATCAGGGTGAGGGGATTGATTGGGGGTGGGGCCAGCTGGGGGGAGGGGCTGCGGGTAGTTGGTAGGTCAGCCCTGCCCCCGATCGAACTCCCTGGTTGAGGGGACAATTTGCATATTAGCCTTTTATTATATAGGATTGGGTTAAATAAAATTAATTACCTGTGGGTATTTAAAAAGTGTTTTTATTACATTTTTTTAGAGAGAGAGGAAGGGAGGGGGAAAGAGAGAAACATTGATGTGTGAGAGAAACAGCGATTGGCTGCCTCCTGCATGCTGCCTATTGGGAATCGAGCCTGCAACCCTGGCATGTGCCCTGACTGAGAATTGAATCAGTGACCTTTTGGTGCATACAACGATGCTCAACCAACTGATCCACACCTGCCAGGACCTGTTATTTTTTTTAAATGTGGCTAGTAGAAAATGTGAAATTATATATGAGGTTTGCATTATATTTTGCTTGGACATTGCCATCTTAAACTTATCTTTCTCTTTGTCTCTACACTTATAGAGCTATTTTAACTCAGTTATGATCTGTTATATAGTTACTAAAAACGATTTTAGTATTACTTATTATAAAGGGATTTTTACCCCTGAAGTTAAATACTCTTATGTTGTTGTTGTTCTTGTTATTAACTATCTCAGGCCCTGAGTTTTCTTTTTTTAACCATTTGACTTTTGCCATCTCTCTCTTCTTCTTTTTTAAAATATTTTTATTGATTTGTTTTACAGAGAGGAAGGGAGAGGGATAGAGAGTTAGAAACATAGATCAGCTGCCTCCTGCACACTCCCTACTGGGGGTATGCCTGCAACCAAGGTACATGCCCTTGACCGGAGTTGAACCTGGGACCCTTCAGTCTGTAGGCCGACGTTCTATCCACTGAGCCAAACCAGCCAGGGCTTTTGCCATATCTTGATCATGGTACCACATAAGCACAAGTTACTCTCTCTACATTGCCTGGAAGAATTTGAAGGAGAATTTAAAATAAAAGTATCAGAATTGATTTAATTCTTAATATTAGGACTATTAATAGTACATTTTACAATTCTTCCATTATTAATGTATATTTTTAAGACTTAAAGGCAATTTATATATGGTAAAAAATAAAATGGATAGAAAATTTTACATATGAGAAAGGAGATTTTGTCTGTTTGAATGTAAAATCCAGTAAACAAATAAGCAAAAGCACCTGCATTAACTCAGTCTGCTGTCATAGGTTTTATAAACTTGGATCTTAGCCATTATTACTGCTGTTTTTCCCTTCATGTTTAGTACTTTAAAGATTTAAGTTTATGGTTGTATTTTTATTACTTCTTTTGATGTGTTGGGTTCAATGAATGCTTTTTAAGGTTAAGCCTTGAGCTGTGTTTAAAACCAAGTGGCATATGCTCAGATCTAGGTAGTATTTAAGTGAACAACTGATTATGCAGTAGCTGTGGATTATTTAAGGGAGATGTTGACTTCTGGGCTCTAAAATATACTTCAGAATAATTCATGTTATGCTGTTACCATAAAGGCATTAACAAAAATGACTTTGTCAAGCATTTGAAAAGAATTTATTTACTGGAGAACTATCATTATTATTATTATTATTATTCTCACTCAAAGAGTCCACATACATACTTAGGTATTGAAAATTATATACAAACACATTCACAAGAAGAGTGTACACGAAGTGAAAAAGTTTGGGCCAACAAGCTTTAATCTTTTTGTGTGTTAATTAGATTTGATAAAAGGGTTTTTTAAGCAAGGACAATTAGGGGAAAAGAATACTAGGGAGAAAAGAATCATGATAATTTAAATAATAGGGATTGTGGGAATAAAGAAGAAAAGTGAACTCACTAAATTCATATTCTTATATGGATAACTTTTTATAGACTCTGATAGAAACAAAATTTTGCTACTTGTCTGTTTTCTAGATTTTAGCATATCCTTGTTACCTTTTTGGTTCTTCCTAAGCTTTAAGGATTTCTGTTGGCTGTGTAGATAGATTTAGATTTAGATTGATCCTACAAGAATAATTTCTGAATCTATGTTCTGTATATCAATTTTAAAAAAAATTGTTGAGTAGCATTTCATGGTGTGGATATAACACAATTTGTTTAACCATTTACCTGTTGGATATTTGTATTCTTTTCAGTTTGTTGGCTCTTCATAATGGAGCCGTTAGGAACATTTGTATGCAGATTTTTGTGCGAACATGTTTTATTTCTCTGTGATAAATGCCCAAGAGCACAATTGCTGGGTCATCTGGTAAGTGCATATTTAGTTTTTAAAAACTGCAAGATTATTTTCTAAAGTTGCTGTATGATTTTGCTTTCCCACAAGGATTTTATGAGTTTCTCTGTGTTCTAATTAGATTGGATGTTATCCCTGTTTTTTATTGTAGTCATTCAAAGGTGTGTAATGATATCTCATTGTAGTTTTATTTTGCACTTTCTAATGGCTAAAGATACAGAGCATTTTTTTCATGTGCTTATTTGCCATTTATATATCCTCTTTGGTGAAATGTCAGTTTATGTCTTTTGCTCAGTTTCTAATAGGATATTTTTTTGCTGTTAAGTTCTGAAGGTTCTTTATAGATATACATTCTTTATCAAATATGTCATTTGCAAATATTTTCTCCCAGTCTAGCTTTTTTCATCCTCTTTATAGGGCTATTCAGAGCAAAAGTTTTTAATTTTGGTAAGACCCAATATGTCAGTTCTTCCCTTTATGCATTGTGCCTTTTGTGTCAAGTCTAAGAACTCTTAAGAACTCTAGTACAAAGTCTTGAAGATTTTTTTTTCTTAAAATTTATAGTTTTACATTTTACATTTAAGTTTGTGATCCATTTTGAGGTAATATTTGCATAAGATAAAAGTTTAGGTTGAGGTTAGTTTTTTCTTTTTAAGTCCAGTTGCTCAAGCACCATTTGTTCGAAATAATACCTTTTCTCCATTGAATTGCTTGTGTACTGTTGTCAAAAATCAGTTGGGCATACTTGTGTGACCTGTTCCTGGATTTTCTGTTCAGTTCCATCCATTTGCACGTCTGTCTATCACTGCCACACTTTGTTTTTTTGTTTTGTTTTAAGATTTAAAAAAATATATATTTTTAATTGTTGATAGTATTACAGATATCTCCCATTTCCTCCTTCCTTTACCTCCCTCCTCTCAGCCCCTACCCACTCCCCCAGGTCTTCACTACCCTATTGGCCATGTCCATGGGCTATGCATACAAGTATGTAAGTTCTTTGGTTTATCCTTGTCCCCTCAACCCCACATCGAGGTATGTCAGTCTGTTCAATGCTAAGATTTTTTCAATTGAATTTTAGAGAGAGAGGAAGGAGAGGGAGAGAGAGCAAAAAAACATCAATGTGAGAGCAAAACATTGATTGGCTGCCTTCTGCACGCCCCCTACCATGGATTGAGCCAAGCATGTGTACTAACCGGGAATCCAGTTCATAGGACGATGCCCAATCAACTGAGCCACAGTGGCCAGGGCAGTACTATGCTGTTTTGTAGTGAGCCAAAACATCAGGAAGAGTGATTCTTCCCACTTGATTCATATTTTTTCAAAATTGCTTTGGGTCTTGTAGGACCTCTTCCTTCCTACACAAATTTTAGAATAAGCTTTTATCTATACCTATAAAAAATCTTTCTGGGATTTTACTAGGAATTGCATTACACCTATAGATCGGTTTGGGGAATATTAATATCATTACTATGTTGTGCCTTCCAATAAGTGAACAATTTTTTAGAACTTTGATTTTGTTCATCAACATTGTGTAATTTTCAATATATAGATCTGCACATGTTTTGTTTTGCTTTTTGGATTTATACGTATGTATTTCATTTTCTTTGGAGCAACTGTAAATGGCATTGTATTTGTAATTTAGGTTTTCACATGTTTATTGATAGTATATAGGAATGTGTTTGATTCTTATGCATTAACCTTGTATCCTGTGATCTTGCAGAACTCACTTATTAGTTCTAGGGAATTTGGGGGTAGATTTTTTGGCATTTTTGAGGTAATAATGTCATCTGCAATCAGGGACAGATTTTTTTTTCTTTTGTTCCAATCTGTTTGCCTTTTATTTACTTACTAGAGCCCCGGTTCACAAAATTCGTGTACTGGGGGAGGTCCCTCAGCCTGGCCTGCACCCTCTTGCAGTCTTGGACCCCTCGGGGGATGTCCGCCTTCTGGCTTAGGCCCTATCCCCCCCCAGGATCGCGGTGGGGATCAGGCCTAAGCTGGCAGTCAGACATCCCTCTCGCATTCTGGGGCTCTTGCAGTCCAGGACCCCTCACTCCTCATTGCCCGCCTGCAGCAGAGGCTTCTGGCTGAGTGGCGCTCCCACTGTGGGAGTCCACTGACCACCAGGGGGCAGCTCCTGCATTGAGCGTCTGCCCCCTGGTGGTCAGTGTACATCATAGCAACCAGTCGTTCCACTGTTCAGTCGATTTGCACATTAGAGTCTTATTATATAGGATCCTACTTTATTTGCTGGCTAGAGCTTCCATAACTGTGTTGAATAAGATTGATGAGAGCAGCCATCCATACTTTGTACTAGAGCTTAGGGGGGGAAAGCATATAGTTTTTACTATTAAATTGTGATGATAGCTGTGGGATTTTTATAGATGTTCTTTATCAAGTTGAGGAAGTTCCTTTTTATTCCTAATTTACTGAGAATTTTTATTGTGAATTTTGTCAAATGCTTTTTCTGTCATTGATATGATTATGTAATTTGTCTTCTTTAGTCCTTTGTTATGGTAGGTTACATTGATTTTCAAATGTTGAATTGGCATTGCTTACCTAGATTAAATCCCAATAATCTTTTTATATATTTCTGGGTATTATTTATTGATAATTTTTGTTTAGGATTTTGCATCTGAGTTCATGAGACATATTGGCTTGAAGTTTTTGTTTCTGTTCTTTGGTGTACAGTGTTTGTCTGGGTTTGGTGCCAGAGTAATATTGGCCTCATAAAATGACTTGGGAAGTATTCCCTCTTTTTAGAAGAGATAGTGTAATATTAGAATTAACGCTTTAAATTTTTGATAAATTTTCCAGTAAAGCCATCTGAGTCAGAGGGTTTCTTTTTCCTGAATTTTTAAAACTATGAATTCAATTTATTTAATGGTCATAGGACTCTTTAGATTATCTGTTTCATTTTGATTGAGTTTTAGAAAGTGTGGTTTCTGAAGACTTGGTCCATTTTTTTCCAAGTTATTGAATTTATGAGTATAAAATTCTTCTTAGTATTTCCTTGTTGTCCTTTTAATAGCTGTGGAATCTGTAGTGATAATCTTCTATTTCATTTTTATATTTGTGATTTCTGTTTTTTCCCTTTTTATCTTTGTCAATATTACTAAAGGTTTGTTAATTTTATTGTTTTTTATGAAGAGCCAGCTTTTTGTTTTCTTAATTTTTCTGTTTTTGTTTTCATTTTATTGAACTCTACCCTTTGTAATTATTTCCTCCCTCTGCTTGCTTTAAGTTTGTTTTTCTCTTTTTTTGTAGTTTTGTGATGTAGGAGCTAAGATTATTGATATAAGACCTTTTTTTCTAATGAAAGCATTTAATGCTATAAATTTTCCACTGGATACTGCTTTAGCTGCATTTGACAAATTTTGATATGTTGTTTTTCATCTTTCTTAACTCTATGTATTTTTGTTTTTCTTTGAGACTTCCTGTTGGCTCATGGATTATTCAGTAGTATGTTGGTAAATTTCCAAGTGTGTGGAATTTTATTGAATTCTAGTTGGATTCCATTATAGTCAGAGAATTATGATTTCAGTTCTTTCAAATATTTTAAGGATTGTTTTATGGCCCAAGATATTGTGTATTTGAATGAATGTTCCACAGGCACTTGAAAATAATGTATGTTCTGTTTATTTTTGACTCTACCTAATTTTATTGGAATACCACCTACCTCTCTCTATGCAACTTTCCCTCTACTCCCTGCCCCATCTATTCTATTTGGTTCCTGTTCCTTATTGTTGGTTTATATAAACAATTGTTTTTTTAATTCTTATTTCTTTCTCATAGAATTCTTTCCCATAATTTCTCTAATGTCTCATTTGACATTTTCTATAATTTTAAATAAAATTTAATATTTTTTGTTCTAAATAGTCACTAGTTTTTATCTTGGCAGTGTAATTTGTGCTTACAGTAGTGGCAGATTGACCTTGAAATATTAGGACTCCAAGGTGAAACATGGTGGTATGTTTTTGTTATTCTTCTAAATTGACCTTGAAATATTAGGATTCCAAGGTGAAACATGGTATGTTTTTGTTATTCTTTTAAAAGGCACCCGTACACTATGATTTTCTGCATAAACTTAGATAAAATTAGAAATTATATGCTAAGCATATTGCTAGGCATTAAATGGTAAGTAGATTGTGTCCTCAGAGCACATAATGAATCCTCTGTGATGGTTCTAATAGTATAGGGCAACATATGCCAGATATTTATTGGAGAAGTATTACAGGAATTTGGAAAAAGAGTAAAGAATGAGGGCAGGGTTAATTTGTGTGGTTTTTTAAAAAAGATAATACTTGAATGAGTGGTAGGTGGAGTGGGAAAGGAAGTTGAAAGGAAATTGAGGAACATTATCTTTATATGGGGACTACTAAACCAAAATGAGTATGGCCTGTGAAAAGGAGAATGGAGGATATTCTGTGAGGCTGTAGGGTTATGAAGTATAAATGTAGAGAGATAGGGTTCTTGAGCACTGAGAAAGATTTTAAATTTGAGCCCTAACCGGTTTGGCTCAGTGGATAGAGTGTTGGCCTGCGGACTGAAGGGTCCCAGGTTCGATTCCTGTCAAGGGCATGTACCTTGGTTGTGGGCACATACCCAGTAGGGGGTGTGCAGGAGGCAGCTGATGGATGTTTCTCTCTCATAGATGTTTCTTACTCTCTATCCCTCTCCCTTCCTCTCTGTAAAAAATCAATAAAATACTTAAAAGAAAAAGAATTTAAATTTGAGCAGGAGGTAGTAGTTGATTTAAAGCTTCTTAATCTAAAGAGTGTTTTGAAGGGTGAAGTTAAAAACATCAGGATAACCTGGGAGCTTGCTAGAAATGCAGAATCTAATACCCTATCTCAGAGTCCTCATTTTTAACAACATACTGATGATTTGTTTTTTATTTTTGTTTTTGTTTCATTGATTTCAGAGAGGAGGGGAGAGGGGGAGAGAGAGAGAAACATCAATGATGAGAGAATCATTGATTAGCTGCCTCCTGCACACCCCCCACTGGGGATCAAATCCGCAACCCTGGCATGTGCCCTTGACCGGAATCGAACCTGGGACCTTTCAGTCCACAGGCCGATGCTCTATCCACTGAACCAAACCGGCTAGGGCCATACTGATGATTTGTTATGTATGATCAGGTTTGATAAGCACTCGTGTGAAGGGAAGTTAATCAAACAGAACTGTGTGCAAATTGGATTCTAGAGGAGAGAGATTTCATTAAGATCCTTATATTAGTTATCCAGTAGAAATGGAGATGAGAGAGTTAATTAAAGAAATATAAGCAATAGAATTTAATGACCAAGGTTTGGAGAATGGAAGAGAGTGCTGAATTGAAGATTGTGATCAAATTTTGGCACTGGACAACTGAAAACTGGGTGGGCCATTGACAGGAAATAAAAAGCCTGGGTGGCATAAAAAGCTGTGATTATTTTTTACTCCCAGGCCACCAGAACATTTTGTTAACAGAAAATCAGCATGATAATAACTGTTAAAAATAAATGAAAAAGCTGGTAATTCCTAAATTCTGAAATAAACAGCATTTTCATTTTTTGCATGTTATCTTCATTTCTTATTAATATGTGAACTCATTTTACACTGTTCTTATTAGTGTAAAGCTGTTTTGTATAATTTAAAAATTTATTGTGTAAATACTTTCATGCTTTTTCATAATTTAATTAGTTTAAAGGAATTTATTTCATTATAAAGTACATACACGTTCAATTTTTAAAAGCGCAAATTTAAAATAACTGATTCCAGTATTTACATTTTATTTTTATTTTTTTGAAGTACAGTCTGCATTTATTTTCCCCCCGGAGAACTTTTCTTCACTCCTTAAAGACTTAGCTCCTTACATGGCTTTGGTGGAGGTCGTGGGGCAGCACCCACAGGTCTAAATCAGGGTGGGAGTGTTCGGTCCTTCTGGGCTTCATGAGAACGATTTCTGACTCCCTTGCTGTGAATGGCACAGCTCACACAGTAATGCAGCTTCACATACAGCTTGGGAAGCACATAGGCGTTGAAGACACTCGCTTCGGAGATGTCCCTAACAACTGTGGCCTCTACTATTTTTCGAATGACAAACTTCTTAATGGCCTTGTTTGGGCATGCACTGGGCGCAGTTGGTGCAACGAATAGGCTGCATATGGCCTCGGCCTTTTTTGGCACGATAATTATTTCTTCTTTTCTTGGTCATTTTGGGAACGAGGACCTGAGAGAGCCCAGTATTTACATTTTAGATTCATAAGGAATAAAATGTTTGATTCTAATAGATTTTAATGAGAATGTAGATTGGTGCAACTTTTTAAAGTACAATTTGGCAATGTTGTCAAAACTAAAAATTGCACATACGATGTTTGATCCAGCAATTTCATTTCTAGGAATTTGTTCTACAGATATACTGGCTCTAGGTCAATTAATCTATAGGCTAGTCAAATTTACCGATTCTTTCTATCAATATATTCAGGAAAATATTTCTCTAATGCACATGGACAAAATTGCATTATGTCATGGGATAATTTTTCAGTTTACTCTGATATCATTAGTCTTTCTAAAAATTGTTTTTTTCCAGCATTTTCTGATATCTACAATTTTTTCAAAAGGTTTTTTTCTAGCATTTTGGTATTTTTAGGGTTTTTTGGTCACTTTTAAAGTGTATCTGTCAACCTTTTTTTATGTTTTTGACTGAAATTTACAGCTATTTATGTTGGATGGAGTGATTTTAATGTTTTAAGAGTTTTCAATGAGATTTGCTGACAATTTTCCTTTTGTCATTTTAAAGAAGGTTCAACTTGTTCTACACTAAAGGTCATAGCTTGGTTGAGTTTTATAAATATATTTAATATTCAGAAAAACATTTCACAATTAGTAATCATTATTTCACAATAAATCTAACATATATTTAACACAAACATATTGTAGGGCCATGTGTTTGATTTGTTCAGTCCTTGAGATGAATATGTAAATAAGTGACTTCTGCAGAATGAATTTTTGAGAATTGGTTTGTTTCTGATGTACTAGCACACAGAAACACATGTTAAAGGGTGTGCATTGTAATATTGTGATATCAAAAGTCAGGAAAGCACAGAAATTTATGTCCGTAGTCTTGTTAAATTACGTGCACATCTGTATGATGGAAATATGCTGCAGCTCTGAAGAAGAATGAAGTAGTGATATAGGTGATAGGATAGAAAGGTTTCTAGCGTATATTAAGTAAAATAGGACAAGTTCAAAACAATGTGCAGAGTCCTTTTCATTTTCAATTTAAAAAGATATTCATAAGTATATGCTTATATATACATAGTCAATATATCTAAAGGAGTACATTAGAATTATTTACAGTGATTGTCATTAGGCTATGAAAGATGGAAACAAAGTTAATAGCTACTCTTATTGTGTTTTAATTTTGATCATTTTTAATGAGTAAAATAAAGAAATATCCTATATAATAAAGAGGTAATATGCAAATTAACAACACACCCTCATAAGATGGCTGCCTATGACCAGGCCAGCTGGGGGTTAGTGAGGGATGACCAAACGACTGAACAAGCAGGCTGCGTGGGGTGACCAGGCTGGCAGGGGGGTTAGTGAGGGACGACCAAATGACTGAACAGCTGTCTGCATGGGGAGACCAGGCCAGCAGGGGGTTAGTGAGGGATGACCAAACGACTGAACAGCAGGCTGTGTGGGGCGACCAGGCTGGCAGGGGGGGCAGTTAGGGGCAACCAGGCCAGCAGAGGGGTCCAGTTGGAGGCGACCAGGCCGGCGGGGGGCGGGGGGTGGTGGGGCAAGGGGTGATCAGGCTGGCGGGGGGGAAGTTAGGAGTGACTAGGCCGGTAGGGGGGGCAATTGGGCGATCAGGCCAGCACGCAGAGGCAGTGAGGGGCGATCCGGCCAGTAGGAGGGGGAGGCAGTTAGGGGCAACTAGGCAGGCAGGCAGGTGAGTGATTAGGAGCCAGTGGTCCAGGATTGTGAGAGGGATGTCCGACTGTCAGTCCTGGGGATCGGGCCTAAACTGGCATTCAGACATCCCCTCCTGAGGGGTCCTGGATTGGAGAGGGTGCAGGCTGGGCTGAATTTCGTGCACCGGGCCTCTAATATAGCATATATTCATTGTAGAACATGTGAAAATGACTTGTAGAATTCTCTCAAAGTTAACTACTGTTAAGAAGTTTGTTTTACTGTGTTTTCTTTTAATCTTATATTACACAATATTATACACACACACACACACACACACGCACACACACGGTGAGGGAAAAATAGGTTTATAGTTGTGAGTACAGAAACAGTTTATTCTTATATTATTCTTAATTATTGTATTTTTCATATGAACAACTGTAAACCTATTTTTGTTTCACCCTATATATACATGCAACATCATCTTTATTCATTCATCTATTGATGGACATCTAGGGTTGCTTTCATATCTTGCCTATGACTAGTAATGCTGCAATGAATATAGGGGTGCATATATCTTTTTGATATAGTGTTTTTGTTTTCTTTGGATAAATACTCAGAAGTGGAATTGCTGGATTTTATAGCAGCTCTATTTTTAGTTATTTGAGGAACCTTCATACTGGTTTCCATAGTGGCTGCACCAATTTACAATTCTAGCAACAGTGTATGAGCAACATTTGTTGTTTGTTGACTTATTGATGATAGCCATTCTGACAGGTGTGAGGTGTTATCTCATTTTGGTTTTGACTTGAATTTTCCTGATGATTAGTGATGTAGAGCATCTTTTCATATGCCTCTTGACCATCTTTATGTCCTCTGGAAAAATGTCTATTCAGGTTCTCTGCCCATTTTTTAAAAATATTTTTTTATTGATTTCAGAGAGGAAAGGAGGGGAAAGAGATAGAAACATCAGTGATGAGAGACAACCATTGATCGGCTGCCTCCTTCTTGCCCCATACTGAGAATAGAGCCCACAACCCAGGCATGTGCTCTGACCTGACCAGGAATCGAACTGTGACCTCTTGATTCATAGGTCGATGCTCAACCACTGAGCCACACTGGCTGGGCTCTTCCCATTTTTTAATTGAATTGTTTGTCTTTTTGGTGTTGTATGAGTTCTTTATGTATTTTGGATATTAACCCCTTATCAGATGTATCATTGGTGAATATCTTCTTCCATTCAGTAGGTTATCTTTTGTTTTGTTGATAGTTTTCTTTCCTGTGCAAATTTTTTTAGTCTGATGTAGTCCTATTTGTTTATTTTTCTTTTATTCTCCTTGTCCAAGGACAGACTATTAAAAAAATATTACTGAGAGCAATGTGAAAGAGTTTTTTGCTTATGTTTTCTTCTAGGAGTTTTATGGTTTAGGTCTTATATTTAAATCTTTAATCCATTTTGAATTTATTTTTGTATACTATGGTGGGAGAAAGTGTCCAACATCATTTTCTTTGCATGTATCTGTCCAGTTTTCCCAACACCATTTCTTCAAAGAGACTATATTTATCCCTATTGTATATCTCTGTCTTCTTCTATGTAGGTTAATTGATTACATAATTGTGGATTTATTTCTGGGTTCCCAATTCATTCTGTTGATCTATATATCTATTTTCATGTGAGTACCACAGTTTTATTTTAATTAAAAAATATATGTATTTTATTGATTTCAGAGAGGAAGAGAGATAGAACATCAATGATGAGAGAGAATCATTCATTGGCTGCCTCCTGCACCTGGGCATGTGCCCTTGACTGGAATCGAACCTGGGACCCTTCAGTTCACAGGCCGACGCTCTATCCACTGAGCCAGACCAGCCAGGGCTGAGTACCACAGTTTTGATTTTTGTAGCTTTATAGTATAGTTTGACATCGGGGAGCGTGATACTTCTCATTTTTTTCTTTTTCAAGATTTCTTTGACTATTTGGGGTCTTTTGTGGTACCATATAAATTTTAGGAATAGTTGTTTAATTCTGAGAAGAATGCCATTGGTATCTGAGTATATTTTGCATTGAATCTATATATTGCTTTAGGTAAGAAGGACGTTTTAACAATATTAATTCTTCCAATTCATGAGTAAGGTATATCTTTCTGTTGTATCTTGTTCAGTTTCTTTCTTCAGTGTCTTATAGTTTTCAGAATACAGGTGTTTCACATCTTTGGTTAAATTTATTTCAAGGTATTTTATGCTTTTTGATGTAATTGTAAGTGGGATTGTTTTCTTAATTTCTCCTTTCGATTTTTTTGTTATTGGTGTATAGAAATGCTACAGATTTTTGTATATTGATTCTGAATTCTGCAACTTTACTGACTTTGTTTATTCTAATAATTTTTTGGTGGTGTCTTAAGGTTTTATCTATATACTATCATGTTATTCTATACAATATGCAAATTGACTGAACAGCAGAACAACCGGTTGGCGGGGGGGTGGGGCTGTTGAGCAGGCAGCACCAGGCCAGCCAAGGTGCGTGCCAGAGGGCAGAGGGAGGGGATGGTGATGTGGGGAGGGGCGGCGGTGACCAGCAGTGGCAGAGGGGCAATGGGGTCGGTGGGGTCGGTGGGGCCGGCTGCTCGCTTGGTGGCGCTGTCCCCTGATCAGCTCGCCCCATTTGCTTCCCACAGAGGGAGGCCAGGCTGTGGCTTAGGACATCCCCTGAGGGCTCCTGGACTGTGAGAGGGTGTAGGCCGGGCTGAGGGACCCCCAAGTGCATGAAAATTCTAGTCTCTAATGAGAGTTTACTTCTTTCAGACTCAAGTGCCTTTTATTTCTTTTTCTTGTCAGATTGCTGTGTCTAGGACTTCCAATACTATCTTGAATAGAATTGGTGAATAGTGGATTCTTGTTTCTTTTTGTTTTTCACCATTGAGTATAGTAGCTGTCAGTTTGTCATAAATAGCAATGTTTTTTTAGATATGTTCCTTCTATGTCTAGTCTGTTGAGAGTTTTTATCATAGAAGGATGTTGAATTTTGTCAAATGTTTTTTTCTGCATCTTTTGAGATGATCATATGGTTTTATGCTTTATTTTGTTAGTGTAATGTATCAGATTGATTGATTTACAGATGTTGAACCATTCTTTCATCCCTGGGATTAATCCTACTTGGTCATAGTGTATAATCCTTTTGATATATTGTTGAATGGATTTTTGCATCTATGTTGAAGAATTATTGGCTGGTAATTTTTTTTTAATGTCTTTGTCTGGTTTTGGTATTAGAGTAATGCTGGTTTCATAAAATGAGTTTTTTTTTTCCTTTTTATGTATATTTTTGAAAAAAAGTTAAATTGATTTGAGAGAGAGAGAGAGAGAGAGAGAGAGAGAGAGAGAGAGAGATCAGTTTGTTGTCTCATTTATGCATTCATTGGTTGATTCCTGTGTGTCCTGACCAGGGGTGGAACTCCCAATCCTGGTGTATTGGGGTGACATTTTTAGAAATAGTTTAAGAAGGATAAATATTAATTATTTGTCTCAGTACTTGCTCTCTGTATATGTGTATACTTGAGTTTGGTCATGGGAGGGGGAGAATTCAGTGTCCTCCTATGCTGCTGTCATCTTGGACTTCCTCTTACATTTTTTTTTTTTTTGGTATTAGTTTACTTACAGTAACATTAGTGTTTTCTAGTTGTCATGTACTTTCTAAAATATGATAGTGACACAAAATAAACTTGAAGTATCATTTTTAGTGGTACTTAATATTTCATTATGTTTCTGGTGGGAATGTTTCTATGTTGATTGGGTTGATGGCTGATCTTGTGAGTTGCGTGTAAAGTCTCTTTTTTCTTCATGGGTTCATATCTGTCACTCTCAAAGCTTCCTAGTGGGTTGAAGGTGGTAAGGTGTTGGCCTCTTTGAGTAGGAAAACTTTCCCCCATTGGACATCTGAATATTTCTCAATTTTTGATGATCTACAGTTCTACATAGAGCAAGAGTTTACCTTTTGTTCTTGTTGATCTTCACTTGAGGACATATTTACCATTAATTTTTTATTTTTAAGGAGAGTGGAAGGGGTGGGGGAGAGAGAGAAAGACAGACATAGATGTGAGAGAGGCACATTGACTGTTGGCTCCCACACCCGGCAACGCAGGTTTGTGCCCTTGGCCAGGAATCGAACCTTTGAGCCTTTGGCATGCAGGTCGATATTCTAACCACTGAACACCACTGGCCAGGACAGTAGTTTACCCTTTTTTAAAAAAATTGATTTTAGAGAGGAAGGGAGAGGGAGAGATAGGAACATCAATGATGAGAGAGAATCATTGATTGGCTGCCTTCTGCACGTCTCCTACTGGGGATGGAGCCCACAACCTGGGCATGTGCCCTGACCGGGAATTGAACCATGACCTCCTGGTTCATAGGTTGAGGCTCAGCCACTGAGCCACAATGGCTGGGCTAGTTTGCCTTTATAACTGAGTGTGATTTTGATCCAGTAGAGATATTTATCCTCTAAGGCAGGGGTGGTGCAAGACTGTATGAGGCCCTCAAAATCATTTGGTCTGGCCCTGCTAAGGCATTAAGGGTGAGTTAATTAAATGTTTCACCAAATATAGCAGGCTAATTTTTAAGTTGATAATATTGTATGGCCCGAGAATGATGTTCTAAATATCCAAGTGACCCTATGACAGAAAGAAAGGCTCTCCACTCCTTCTCTAAGGGTATTAGGAATACAAGCATTTTAATTAGTCATGCCAACATTAATGAATTTTAATCAGATTATTGTCTGTGGAAAATTACATTAAATCATTTAAGTTTATTGGTTAGTTATCCACATCATAACATTAAACTTTTTCAGTCTTTCTTTTTCCAGTATTTTTTTACTCATTATTTTTACTAAGACCGATTCTTTTCCTTTTACATCTAGAATGAACATTTTTAATTTGATTAGATTTTGTTTTTAATTAAGTTAACAGATTATAGCTTTGGTATTTATTAGTTTTTATTTGAACTTCTACCAAATTCAGTTTGTCTACATATTGCACACTGAAATTTTGTTTAGAAAAGTTGACTCATCAGTTTTTAGACAGCAGCATATTTTTTGCAGTTTTAGTCATGGTCTGCCAATTTTGTTGATTAACTGTGCATTTATATTATAGTTTGGCAAAAAGACTGATGTTTCATTTTTTAGCTAATCTGTGAGAAAATGGTAAGCATTTCTCTTTGATATTATAAGACTGCAAACACTAATGTCACATTCAGTGAGTCTCAGAATTCTTCTTTCAATTCTTGTGCTTTTCAGTTGCCTTCACCCTAAAAGTACTGGTTGGCCTTCTTTATTTTGGAGGTTTCCTGTTCCAGTGATGAGATTTTAAAATGAAGTAGTCTGTTTGCAAGTGACTTATTCATATCTTTGGTAAAATTTTGTTCTGTAGTTGTCTTTGGTAATACCTGTGTAGTACAGCAAGGCGATTTGGGTGTCTTAATATAGATCTTCATATTGATTTAAACCAGACCTCAGCTTGTTTAAATTGACTGATAAATTGTATTAACTGTACTCTCAAGTGCTAGCCAGACAAGTTGAAATACCTTACATTGCTTTTAGTTAAATTATTTGCTTAAGCTGTGTTTCTAATCATGAAATTATTGGAGCAGAGGATAATGCCATCGTTATGAATTTTGCATAGTATAGATTTTCAAAAGACTTGAACCAATTTATAATGCCATCAGCACAGTATAAGCAACTCAGTTTTCAATTTTTTCTTTAGAGTTAGTTATTACTATTTTTAAATGTTTACTTAGGTAGCTAGGAGTAAAATTGTCTCTTGGAGTTGCTTTAATTTACATTTTCATTTTTTTGTATAGAAATTTAATAGGAACAACAAATCAGCAGCAGGATTGGAAAATATTAACTCTTAGCCAAAGCTTTTGATTATGCTACTTTCTATTCACTACATTAATGCTTTGAATCAAAACCTATTTAATAATTAAGATTGGTTATTAGCATGATGAAATAGAGTATTCCTGGAAGAAAAGTCATAGAGTACTATTGTACTCTTGGAACAGAGGAGTTCTTTTGTCTTATGTTCCCCTAGCCTGTGAATAGAATAATATGCTACTTTAATCCTGCAGTTTGACAGTCACTGTGCTTAAATCTCTCTGTATGTCTGCTCAGTTCAGTCAATTAAAAAACTCACTGTTTATTTCTTTGCCAAGTTAGTAATGCCACAATATATTTTGCAGGGGAGTTAAATTATTTGTCATGTTTTAATAGTTTCTCTTTATTTTTTAGTCAGCCAAAAATAATAGTGTAGCCCAACTTTTCCTTACTGTTTTTTTTTTTTTTTTTTAAATATATTTTATTGAGTTTTTACAGAGAGGAAAGGAGAGAGAGATAGAGAGTTAGAAACATCGATGAGAGAGAAACATCGACCAGCTGCCTCCTGCACACTCCCCACTGGGGATGCGCCCGCAACCCAGGCACATGCCCCTGACCGGAATCGAACCTGGGACCCTTCAGTCCGCAGGCCGACGCTCTATCCACTGAGCCAAACCAGTTTCGGCCTTACTGTTTTTTTTTTTAATTAAATATATTTTTATTGATTTCAGAGAGGAAGGTTGAGAGAGACAGAAACATCAATGGTGAGAGAGAATCATTGATTGGCTGCCTCCTGCACACCCCCTCCTGGGGGGCTGAGCCTTCAACCCTCACAACTGTGAATTGAACCATGACCTCCTGGTTCATAGGTCGATGCTCAACCACTGAGCCACGCCATGTGGCCTTACTGTTTTTAAATATAGTTTTAAAGCTGTAAGCAATTTAACTATGATAAATTTAGAAATCTTTTAAAATAATCTTTTAAATTAAGCATTTCACCAGTTCATTTGTTAGGAGACAAGGAACACTTTAATAGGTTAAGTGAATATTTTTATGTACTTTTCCACTTATGGCACTTTTATGACTCTTATTCAAACCTCCAAATCAACAATTTTATTAAAACATGGTTGTAAGGTAGGTTCATCACTCTTTTTTAAACATGTCAATAGGAAATTGTAATTGCATCTTTTAAAAGATTTTTTCCTTTTTCTTTATTGTCTAAAGTTTTACATAAATCTCCTTTCTCCCCAATTGACCACTCCCCCCCCAACCATTGCCACCCCAGGCAAGCCCCCACCGCCTGGTAGTGTCCATTGTAGTGTATGTGTCCATTGGTTATGCTAATATGCATGCATACAAGTCCTTGGGTTGCTCTTTACCCTCCCCCCCCCGTCATTTGTCTCTGGATCTATTCTTGTTCATCAAATTATGTTGATCATTATATCCCACATATGAGTGAGATCATGTGATATTTATCTTTCTCCAACTGGCTTATTTCACTTAGCATAATGCTCTCCAGTTCCATCAATGCTGTTGCAAATGGTAAAAGTTCCTTCTTTTTTATAGCAGCATACTATTCCATTGTGTAGATGTACCAAAGTTTTTTAATCCATTCATCTGCTGATGGGCACTTAGGCTGTTTCCAAATGTTAGCTATTGTAAATAGTGCTGCTATGAAAATAGGGATGCACATATCTTTTCTGATTGGTGTTTCTGGTTTCTTGGGATATAGTCCTGGAAGTGGGATCAAATGGGAGTTCCATTTTTAACTTTTTGAGGAAACTCCATACTGTCTTCCACAGTGGCTACACCAATCTGCATTCCCACCAGCAGTGCAGGAGGGTTCCTTTTTCTCCACATCCTCACTACCACTTGTCATTTGTTGATTTATTGATGATAGCCATTCTGACAGGTGTGAGATGGTATCTCATTGTTGTTTTGATTTGCATCTCTCGGGTGATTAGTGACTTTGAGCATATTTTCATATGTCTCTAAGCCTTCTGTATGTCCTCTTTCGAAAAGTGTCTATTTAGATCCTTTGCCCATTTTTTGATTGGATCGTTTATCTTCCTTTTGTTAAGTTGTATGAGTTCTCTGTAAATTTTGGAGATTAAAACCCTTATCGGAAATATCATTGGCAAATACGTTCTCCCATGCAGTGGGCTTTCTTGTTGTTTTGTTGATGGTTTCTTTTGCTGTGCAGAAGCTTTTTATTTTGATGTAGTCCCATTTGTTTATTTTCTCCTTAGTCTCCATTGCCCTAGGAGCTGTGTCTGTAAAAATATTGCTATGACATATGAAAAAAGATTTTTTTAAAAAGTATGTTTTTATTGATTTCAGGGAGAGGAAGGGAAAGGGAGAGGGAGAGGGAGAGAGAGATAGAAACATCAATGATGAGAGAGAATTGTTGATTGGCTGCCTCCTACTGGCAATCGAGCCTGAAATCTGGGCATGTGCTCTGACTGGCAATCAAATCGTGACCTCCTGGTTCATGGGTTGACACTCAACCTCTTAGCCACACCTACCAGGCTAAAAGATTTTTAACTCTTATTTTGTTTAGAATTTTTAAAAAAATATTTTTTATTGATTTTTTACAGAGAGGAAGAGAGAGGGATAGCGTTAGAAACATCGATGAAAGAGAAACATAGATCAGCTGCTTTCTGCACACCTCCTACTGGGGATGGTCCCACAACCAAGGTACATGCCTTTGACCGGAATCGAACCTGGGACCTTTCAGTCTGCAGGCCGACGTTCTATCCATTGAGCTGAACCGGTCAGGGCTGTTTAGAATTTTTTATAACATGCGAGGTGCATACTTAAAAGTTTTTTTTCTCTCTTTAATTTCTTTTGGTGCCAGTCTTATTTTAGGACTAGTTTGGAAAGGTTGCTTAAGTACCGTGAGATGCTTACTGCTATGACCTGCTTCTAGTGAGGAACATTTAATACAATATGTAGCAAGATCTTGTTTGGCTAGTTAACACATTTCGTACCGCTCAGGAGTTTTCTCGTGTTTCGCGCGCCATCTGTTAAGGACCGCTCACAAGTGTTCTCGCTTTCATGCCCATGGAAAAAGGAGCGAATCTAGATACTTATGTAAATTTTGTTTGGTCCCTCTTCATAGAGGGAAATGTTTTACGCAGTACCATACGTTAAAAAAGTACTAGGGCCGAACCGGTTTTGCTCAGTGGATAGAGCGTCGGCCTGCAGACTCAAGGATCCCGGGTTCGATTCCGGTCAAGGGCATGTACCGTGGTTGCAGGCACGTCCCCACTGGGGGGCGTGCAGGAGGCAGCTGATGGATCTCTCTCATCGATGTTTCTGACTTTCTATCCCTCTCCCTTCTTCTCTGTAAAAAATCAATAAAAATAAAAAAAAAGTAAAGTACTAGGAACTTTAATTGTTTAATTGTTTAATTGTTTTTGTAAATAAAAATGTTATAATTATTGAAAAACAACACCTAAAGTGCATTATGATGATTTAAATAACATGCAGTTTGCCCAAAAACGTGCGGTCCCTGGTGTATGTCTTAGAGAGATTTCTATGTGGTACGCAATGTGTTAAGTGTGCCTTCCAACTCTGCTAGGTATAGGGACACTGCCTTTAAGGCACTAACATATAGGCTAGCTGAGTGACAAAATGATCCTATATAATAAAGAGCTAATATGCAAATGGTTGTCACACCCTCACGCCACCATGCCATAATGGCTCAGACACTAAACACTGGGAAAAGAGGGATGGGGACCATCCAGGCACAAATGAGCTCACAAGAGAGGAATGGGGATCAACCAGACTGCGGCCCGGGAGAGGGCCGAGCCCCCTGCCCCGTGGTCCCGAGTGCCAGTGGCTTCGCCTCAGGAGAGGGACAAGCCGCACGCCCTGCAGTCCTGGGCACCAGCGGCTGTGCCTGCAGCCCGGGAGAGGGACAAGCCGCCCACCCCATGGTCCCGGGCGCCTGCGGGTGCGGCCCAGGCAAAGCCACCCACCCACGGTCTCCTGCGGCTACAGCCTGTGTGAAGCCGACCCAGGTCCCAGGTGCCTGCGACCGGCTGGAGGAGGGAATCTTCGGTCCCAGGTGTAGGGCAAGACAGAGCAGTTAGGGGTGATCAGGCCAGCAGGGGAGTAGTTAGGGGCTATCAGGCTGGTAGGGGAGCAGTTAGTGGTGATCAGGCAGGCAGGCAGAGGTGGTTAGGGGCGATCAGGCAGGCAAGCAGAGGAGTTAGGGGCAATTAGGCAGGCAGGCGGGCAAGCGGTTAGGAGCCAGTGATCCCGGATTGCGAGAGGCAGTCGGACATCCCCCGAGGGGTCCCTCATTGGAGAGGGTGCAGGCTGGGCTGAGGGACCCCCCCCCCCACCCCGTTCATGAATTTCGTTCAGTGGGCCTCTAGTATATAATAAAGTCATACAGTTATGAACAATACAAGTCAGTGTGCACTCAGGATTTGAATAAATGGAGTAAGAGAAGGAAAAGAACAATCAGTAATTTACTTTCAAGGCTATTTTCTACCTTTAAATTTGCTTAGTTCTTAATGATTTTGCTTCATCAAATACAATTTAATCAAATCTCTTTAAAATTAGTCTTTAACATGATCCTTTCATAGGTATTTATTTACAATTTTAGTACTAGTTTCCAAGTGCTGCTTCTGTGCACGTGTCACAACTCTCATAATGATAAATAATTATAAAAACATTCTGTAGTTTAACCATGGGTGTTTTTTTTGTTTGTTTGTTAATTTAGGAATCTTGAATTTTACAAGATAGGTGTCTTAAAAAAAGACACTTATACTAGTAAAACTTTCCTTAAAATATTAACTTTCTTCAGTAGTTTGAGTGGTCTCTGTTTGTTTTTGCATGCATGGTGACTTATTATCAGCCTGAATCCTCTCTATTCCCAGTCCACTAACTAAAGGTTAATTGTAATATAGGACAGTCATCTTGAGTATTTTAGGATTTAGACTTCCCTCCCTCCCCTCACCCTTCCACTGGTGCTTTGGTTCCCTCCAAGTTTTCACACCAGCTTAACAGTGGAACCAAATTTTAATAGAGTAGGCTTAACTATAAGGACTCTACAGATATGGTGAGCTGATATTTTATTTATGGATTTAAAAATGATATTTAAATAATTTGAGGTCTAATTTACAAACAATGACATATAAATCTTGAGTGAGTGTTCAATGAAGTTTTGAAAAACATATGCACTTGTGTATCTCACCTCTATTAATATATATAATATTCCAATTATTCCAGAAAATGCCTTCATTCCCCTTTCTACTCAATACCTGTCTTCCAGAGTCATTCTCTGTTCTTATTCTGTTACCACAGCTTAGTTTGGCTATTCGTGGAATCCTATATAATAAAAGCTTAATATGCTAAGTGCCTGGTTGTCTGGTCCACCAATCAAATCGTAATATGCTGATGATATGCTAAGGCTGCTCAACCGTTTGCTATGACGTGCACTGATCACCAGGGGCAGACAGTCGACCAGTTGACCAGTCGCTATGACGTGCACTGACCACCAGGGGGCAGATTCTTCGACCAGTAGTTTAGCTTGCTGCTGGGGTCCGGCCTATCGGGACTGAGCGAGACGGGCTGGACACACCCTGGAGTCCTCTTGCAGTCCCTCCCCGGCCCCAGTTGTGCACCGGTGGGGGTCCTTCGCCTGGTCTGTTTCCTCTCGCAATCTCAGACCCCTCGGGGGATGTCGAAGAGCCGGTTTTGGCCCGATCCCACAGGCCAGGCCGAGGGACCCCACTGGTGCATGAATTCGTGCACCAGGTCTCTAGTTTTACATAAATGGAATAATTTTGTGACTGGTTTCTTGTACTTAGCATAATGCTTCTGAGATTTGTCCATGTTATATCTATCAGCAGTTCCTTTTTATTGCTGAATAGTATTGAATGAATATACCATGGTTTATCCATTCACATGGTGATGGACATTTCGGTTGTTTTCATTTTGGCTATTATGAATAAAGCTGCTTATGATCATTCAACTTGACCCAAATTAGCTTTAACAAAAGGAGAATATTTTGGGTCACATAAGTGAGAAAGGCCAGGCAATATCCTGCAATCTCAAAGCTTTAAATACAAAATGTGTCTCAGTTAAAAATTGACATTTTGTCTCTGAACTCTGGATATGTTTATTCAACTGATCCCCATACCTAGAAAAATGGCTTGTACATATTAGATACTCAGGACATATTTTGATGAATGAATGAATGTTCTTAGGCATCCCTGGGAGTCATGTTGGGAGTCATTCTTGAAACCTCCTTCTCTTCCCTTTGCAAACATCCGGTTTATCCTTCTGCCAGAATACACTCTTTTTCTCCTATCTTTCAAGTGTCTTTTATGGTCTTATGTATCCTTTTCCTTCCCTGGTGTCTCTCTACAAGGTTGTAATTACTCAGGCCTTGGTCTGTGTTCTTATTTCTTTCTCATTGCCCTTCTCTGGGCGGAAGGTAAATTTTAAAAAGGTGAAAAAGGTGTGATATTAGGAATAAGGCATGGGGTTTTAAGTGATTGTGATATACAGTGAACTACATACTACTCAGCTACAAGGAGTAAGTAGAAAATACACCAATGTTTATTATAAACCAAAGTTCAGGGAAAGAAGAGATAAATAAAATTTAAGGAAAAATTTCTAGTAGAGTTCTTTCTGGTTTGCTTGAAAATGGGGAAAATATATTATTCCTTTGCTTTCAATCTATTAAATTAAGTATGCAAAATATAATCTTAATGTATACACATCAAGTAATCTGTAACAGTTTTATTTTTCCAAGCTAACAAATGATTTTAAAATATGTAAAGGAAATGAGAAAAAGTGTGGTGCATGATTCAGTTAAAGCACCAGAATTTATATATATATATTTGCCTTTGATGCTGTCCTTGCCTATATTTTTCTTTGACATTCAAACTTTCCAGCATTTTTACAACTTAAAAAAATGTTGACTCACATTGATGATGGGGAAAGTTGTGGCAGTATAGAGTAGGCAGAGTTGCACAGTAGTTTGCACAGCTATGTTTAGAACATAGCTGATGTATTTTTAAATCTGGAAGAACCTGAAATTTGCCTGTGTAAATAGAGCAAAGGTCATTGAGTCTATAAATTTATTAGTCATTAATTTTTCTCCCCCAAACATCAAACAGCAGCAGCAACAGCAGCAGCAGCATTATCATCAATGACTAGTCGTCATCATCATCATCAATATAATCAATGACTAGTACTATGCCTACTACTATATCTGACACATAGTAGGTGCCTAATAGGATTGTTTCAAAGTGATGAACTTCAGTTCCCTGGAAAATTCAAAGGTGGCGAAAATAAAATAAACTTTACGGCCTAGCTGATAGAGCTCAGTGGTCGAGCATCAACCCATGAACCAGGAGGTCAAGGTTCTATTTCGGTCAAGGCACATGCACAGGTTGTGGTCTTAATCCCCAGTAGCAGGTGTGCAGGAGGCAGCCAATCAGTGATTTTCTCTCATCATTGATGTTTCTGTCCTTCTCTCCCTTTCCCTTTCTCTCTCTGAAATCAACAAAAACGTATTTAAAAAAAAAAAATACTAAAAATTGAAAGGCTCAGTCCTAGAAATGGAACTGTGTTTAAGGGAGGAGTAAGAGTTTGGCCTAAATATCTAGTCTATTAGGTTGGTCCCCCCCCCCCCCCGCCCCCCCCAATGAAAAGCAAAAAGAGTCTTTATTCGAGCTAGCTCGAGCTCTCCGTCCACCATACTCGCTGTAGGTGTTTTTTTTATTGAATTTATTTCTTGTCATTAATTTCTTTTTCCAGATACTTAAATATAGTATATAAACCTGCCCCAACCAATGGTTTTTGTATTGCAGTAATAGGGCTTATTTTTATGTGTGTGTGTGTGTTTGTATAAATTTGTTCTTAAAATTTTTTAAATTTACCTTTACTTATACAAGTAATGCGTTTTTTGAAAAATTCAAACTGTATAATAAAGCAAAAGTTCCTCTTGCTTGAATCCCACAACCATTCGCTTTACTTAGTGAACTAACTGCTCTGGTCAGTATGGCATATATATAGAGTGCTTTGGAGGTTTTATGCATGCACACAAATATACACACTTTAAAAAATAATTTTTTAAAAATTGACTTTACAGAGAGAGGAAGGGAGAGAGAGAAACATCGATGGGCTGCATCCTTTACATGCCCTGACTGGGGATTAAACTCAAAACCTGGGTATGTGCCCTGACTGGGAATTGAACCTGTCACTCTTTCTGGTTCATGGGATGATGCTCCAATCAACTGAGCCACGCCCACCAGGGCCAAATATACACACTTTATAAAAAATATATTTTTATTGATTTCAGAGAGGGAGAGGGAGCGAGAGACAGAAACATCAATGATGAGAGAGAATCATTGATCGGCTGCCTCCCGCATGCCCCTGATTAGGTATAGAGCCCTCAACCCGGGCATGTGCCCTTGACCGGAATCGAACCCAGGTCCCCCCAGTCTGCAGGCTGATTCTCTATTTACTGAGCCAAACCGATCAGGGCACACACTTCTTAAAAATTGATATTTCTATCCTTCTTTCCCTTAGTTTTCCTCAGGTGGGTTTTAGGAAGCTTTTTGCATTTTTCATCTGGTTTTATTTACTTTCTAGAGGCCCAGTGCATGGATTTGTGCACATTGAAAGGAAATTAATTAGAAGGTGGCCAGTGGGGTGGGACTGGGCAAGATGGGCTGGACACGCCGTGGAGCCAACCTCCCGTGCTTCCTCCCTGGGGTAGCACCGGGGCTTGGAGGGCATCTGCAGAATGAGCGGGTCCCTCGGCCTGGCCTGTGGGGATTGGGCTGAAACCAGCAGTCTGACATTTTCTGAGGGGTCCTGGAGTGCGAGAGGGCACTCTGCAAAGTTGCTGTTGCTTGGCAGCTCCTGCGTTGAGCATCTGCCTCCTGATAGTCAGTGCGTGTCATACTTACCGGCCGGTTAGCCGGTTGCTTAGCCCTTTGTATATATAGAAAGTACACAGTACTCTTGGTTCACCTAACCAAGTCCTATTCTTTTATTTAAAATTTAGTTAATTGATTAAAACCAGAGATCATCAGCTTAGAAAATAAACCAGATTTATTAAAAACTTGCTTTGATAGCAAGTTTAATAGCTAAGCTCTTTCCAAATCATCTTTGATGACTTAGTGCTTCAATAATAATCTGATGTATGAGATATATTGATATATATGTATACAAAGAAGTATCTACTAATTCAGACTCTCTTCCAAACCAAATTAAGAAAGCTTCAAACTGTGTTATACCTTAAGAAAAACTTACTTATGCAATAATTTCTTTCTTTCTTTCCTTTTTTTTAAAATTTGAATACTTTATTGGAATTGCAATCACTGAAGCTTAGATATATAGTAAAACTCAGATGATGGGTTTTACCAGAGACAGCATGTTAAAGGGGTTGAGTGGAGGTGAACAGGGTAGCTATGTGATGGGCTGGGATAGAGGCAGAGTGACACTGGGTGTTCCATGCCTGCGGGGGGGGGGGGGGGGGGGAGGGGGCGGGACGACGACATGTCTTCAGGTAATGGCAATGGGAGGGACAACCTGAGGGAGGGCATCTTCCTAAAGATTGTTTAGGGGGTTACTCAGGAAAGAGAGGAGTTGAACAGCCACAACTAGCATGGGGAGATTAGTGGGGAGCCAGGGTTGGGATGGTTGATGACCCACAAAGATAGAATTTTGACTTAGATTTGCTTAAGATTTGCTCACTGGGGAACACAGGAGTGTTGGGCAGCCACCTTCAGAGTGCCCATCTTGATGAGGCAAATGTAGTTAGTACTAGGTGGGATGGCCGTCTGGCCAAATGGGCAGGCAGTTTGGGGTACCTCTAAGTCTTTTTTGGATTTCTGGCCAATCTGTCTGGGTTCTCCACTTATAATAGTTTGGCTCTTTTGGGCTTTTGTCCAATGTTTTGAATGGCCCATTCCCCAGGCATTTGCTGATGGATCCTCTGTTTCAAGGATCCATGCCAGCCCTGTCGCCAAGGGCCTGAAGTCTTGGGCCTCTAAATGCAGTAACTTTTCTTTAGATTTTTCTAGCTATCTATATAATAAAAGCGTAATATGCTAATTCGACCAGACATTTTTCCGGATGTCCTTCCTTCTAGACAAAGGCCACAGTGGGCGGGGGCCGAGGCAGAGATGGCAGAGGCCCCCAGCCATGGTGGTGGTGGTGGCGGGCGAGGTCCAGGGCCAAGGCCTTGCACGAATTTTATGCATTAGGCCTCTAGTTAATTTATAACACTAAAATTAAGAGCCATTTATTAACATTAGCTATCAAAACATTCAGCTTTATTAAATCTTAACAGTTTTCTTAAATTTTGGAATCAGAAAGTGTTACCATCACATGTTTCCTAAGTAACATTTTATTTTATTCCTATCTTGGCTCTCATATTTAATCTCTTTGAAATACTTTGTGCTTAACCAAAGAAGGTTTAATGTACTCACTTTGCATTTTTAGAATTTTCGAGTCAGGAAAGACATTAGAGATTTATCTAATAAAACCTTTTCATTTAACAAAGAAGCCTTAGGTTCATAGAAAGTCAATAACTTGTCCAACTTCTCAAAACTAGTAATTGTAAGAATTGGAGCTGTAACCTAAATTTTCTGCTATACATACCTTATTTTCTAACCCTTTCTAATATTGAGTCTAATTGAAATAGAGAATGCGCTCAATATTTGCATGTTTGAAGGTCTTTATTAGTAAGAAAATCTGCTAGAATCTGTTGGCCCAAAGGGTCCTCAAACTACGGCCCGTGGGCCACATGCGGCCCGCCGAAAACATTTATCCAGCCGGCCTGGTGTTTTTGCCGCCGCTGCCTGTCCTGCTTAGCAGCCGACTTGTCCCAGGCCCGCAGTGCGCATGTGTGGAATGTCTGAGGGACAGTGAACTGGCCCCCTGTTTAAAAAGTTTAAGGACCTCTGGCCCAAAGTATTTTGCAAAAGGGTCAGTGTGAAGTTTCTTGTGAGAAAGTTTTAAGTCTTTGTTTTAGTGACATGCAGTGGATAATTATCTAGTCTTTTCTTACTCTGTCTCTCTTTTCCTTCTCCCCCCCTTCTCCTTTTTCTGTGAGTGCAGATCTGAGGACTGTAAAGTAGACCTATTATACTAGACCTGCAGAATTTATTTTCAATTTTTAAAAAATTTTTTTCCTTTACCCCTTTCAAGCATTATTTGCTTAGTAATTTTTTTTTTTTTTTTTTACAAAGGAACATAAAATATAGAGTGAATGTACTGATAAGACAGATATTCTTTCTTTTAAAAATTCTTTGAAATATCACTGGTTTTATCCTTATTGTTTAAATCTTAAGATTTGCTGAAGCTCTTAAAAATCTTTTACTAAAATCCAAAATTGGTAAGAAAAGGCAGAGTTAGTGATGTCTTAGTGTAGTTTTAATTTGCTTTTCTCTAATGACCAGTGGTGTTGAACACATTAAGTGCTTATTGGCCATTTGTGTTAATTATATTATCTTTTATTATTGATATGTGGGAGTTCATTATGTAGTTTGGATATGAATTTTTTGTCAGATACATGGGTTGTGAATATTTTCTTGCAATGTTTAGCTTGCCATTTTACTTCATTATTGGTGTCTTTTAATGTGAAAAAGGCTTTAATTTTGATGAAGTCCATTTGACCAATTTTTAATTTTATGCTTGTATTTTGTCTGGTGAGAAATTTTTTCCTTATTCCAAAGTCATGAAGGTATTTTCCTAAGTATTCTTCTAAAAGCTTTGTGTATATTTTCATTTATTTTTCATTGAACTGTCTGTCCCTTTATTTTTTGCAGTTCTTTAGTATTTGAGATAGGAGTCTTTTTGTCAAATTATATAATTTAGCACTCATATTTAACTCTGTGATTCATCTGGAAATTAATTATTTATATGTGTTAGGTAGATGTTCACTTTTTTCCCCACATATATACTCAGTTTCTTCAATATCATGCATAGAAAAGATCTATCTTTCTTTTTTGAATTTTTTTGGTTTTTGACCAAAAATTAAATACCACAAATGCCAGCACTGTTTTAATTACTTTATAGTAAGTTTTGATATCTGATTGTATAAGTTCTCCAACTTTGTTTTTCAAGATTGTTATTCTAAATCCTTTGCATTGCCATATAAATTTGAGAATCAGCTTGCCAATTTCTGTTTTAAAAAGCCTATAAGATTTTGATTCAGATTGCATTGAATGTACAGTGGGGCCTTGACTTACGAGTTTAATTCGTTCCGAGACCGAGCTCCTTAAGGAGCTCGTTAACTCAAATTACTCTGTCAACTCAATGCAAAAAATCAGCGGAGAGACTCTCGTAAGTCAAGGCCCCACTGTATGTATTAATTTAAGGACAGTTGATATCTTAAAACTATCCTGTCTTTCCATTCATAACATTGTGTATCTCTCCATTTATTGAGGTCTTTTTAAATTTCTTTCTGCAATATTTTGTGATTTAATATAGATGTATTTCACATATCTTGTTAAGTTGATTTATAGGTATTTGATGTTTTATTTGATATTATTGTAAATGATATTATGGTTTTATTTTCTGTCTCCATTGTGTGTTATTAGTATTTAGAAAAACAATGGATTTTTATGTTATTTTTGTATCCAGTGATCTTGCTAAATTCACTTAGTAGTTCTAACAGTTTACTATTTCTTTAGATTTTCTATGTATGAAGTCATGTCTTATGCAAATAAAGACTAGTTTTAGTTCTTCTCCAATCTTTCTTTTCCTTCCTTTCCCCCCCTCCCTCTCCCCCTCCCCCTCCTCTCCTTGTCTTTCTGCACTGGTTAGGACTTCTAGTAAAAAGTTGAATAAATAACTTGAGGTCAGAGAATCTTGACTTGTTCATGATTTCAGGAAGAGAGTTCACCATCAGGTATGATGTTAAGTATAGGCTTTTTATAGAGACTCTATCAGATTGAGAAAGTTTCCTTTTATTTTTAATTTGCTGAGAGTTTTTTATCATGAATATATGTTAAATTTTGTCAAATTACTTTTCTGCATCTCTTTTTTGGTGACTACTGTTAGGAAAATGTGCCCTATTTATTTATTTATTGTTAAATCTTTATTGTTGAACGTATTCCAATATGTCCCCTTTTTTCTCCTATTGACCCTCTTATAGGCCTCCCCGCTCCCCTATTGTCTGTGTCCATCGGTATGCATACAAGTTCTTTGGTTGATCTCTTCCCACCTACCCACCCACCCCCACCTTCCCTCTGAGATTTGTCCATCTGTTCCATGCTTCTGTGCCTCTGAATCTATTTTGTTCATCAGTTAATTAATTTGTTAATTAGATTCCACATATGAGTGAGATCTCTGACTGGCTTATTTCGCCCCCTGGTGGTTAGCACACATCTTAGCAACCAGTTGTTCAGTTGTTCCAGTTGTTATGCCGTTTGGTCTATTTACATATTAGCCTTTTATTATATAGGATGGTATCTGTAATAACACCCCTTATTATTGTGATTTTGGTAATTTGTGTCTTCAAAGACAATGGTAATATTGTCTTTTGAATTGTCCTTTACATATAATATTGCTTAATTAAATTTTTTTTGTCATTGGCAACTTTGGGAATAATGCTAATAATGATGATAGCATTCTCTATCACTCTTAACTTTAGTGGGAATTTAATGTTTCATCATTAGAATGTATTGGGGTAGATATCCATTATCATGTTATAGGATAATCTTTTTATTCCTAGTTTATTAAGAGATTTTGTAAGGACAAGATATTTAGTTTTATTTAGTGACTTTTTAATTATTTCTTGAGATGGACAGTTTTTTCTTCTGACCTTTTAAGTTGATAAATAATTTTCTATTATGAAGACCGTGCACTTCTGGGAAAACTGTAGTTAGTTTAATATTGTTGATTTTGATAATATTGTATTTAGGATTTTTATATTTTCTTTTCCTTTTTTTTTTTTTTAAGAGAGAGAGAGAAAGGGAAAGAGAGGGAAACATCCACTTATTTATGCATCCATTGGTTGATTCTTGTATGTACCCTAACTGGGCATCGAACTCACAACCTTGGTATTTCAGGTCGATGCTTTAACCAACTGAGCTACCTGGCCAGGGCTATTTATATTTTTATGCAAATAATCTGTAGATTTGTTTTTTTTTTATTGGATTTTGGTATTAAACTTATGATCTAGTTCCCTCCTTTTATTTCCTCCCCTCCCTCTTTTTCTCTGTCATCCTGCTCTACAGTTATTAAGTTCAGAGCACTATATACTTATCCTTGTTACTTACTCTAAGGCTAATTTACTTGTTAGTCTTTATTTAGGAGGCATAATCTTATAAATCTAATTTTTCTACTTGAGTACATTTGTTTTTAACTAATAAGTTGTAGTCTGGGCTGTTACTCAGACATCTTAGGCTAGTTCTTCTGTGGTTTTGTTTGTTGTAGATTTCTGCTTCGTTAATGTATTCTTGTACACTCCTATTGCTTTAAAGAAGGATTTTCTCTTTTTAAAATTTTTATTTTGTACATTAAAGTTTCTAGAAGTATTACAATTATTATAATTTACTATAATTTGCCCAGTCCCAAAATATTGGTGAAATAAGTGCTGAATTTCTAGTCACGGTTAAAGCTTAGACACTTTTACATGTTATAAGTGTAGTAACATAGTTCACAGTTATCTAAACCATGTTACTATTATACAAACATATTATTAGTATCACTGGCCTGATTCTTAAAGCCCCCATTCCATACATAGATACACAGTAGTTTTTACAATGATTATATTAGAAGGTAATGGCTGCATATTTCTATATATGACTATAACTAGATCGCAGAAATGATGTGGGGATTGTAACTACTTAACTAAATGGTGGTTAGTGTTTTATTTGGTTACTTTCTTTTTTATTCCACTCTCCTTCCATCCCTCTCCTCCATTGTGTATATAAACTTTTTTTTCTTTAATCAAACCCAGTTATTTTCTTTGTTATACCAAACTCATTAGTCTGCCATTGGCTAGTTTTTCTTTTTTTGGTTTGTTCTCCTTTCTTGTGAAAACTTAACTTAGACTCTACTAATTGTCTTATCTCACTTTCTCTGCTTTTGTATTTTTCATTATTTAAAATTCTTTTTTATTATTATTCCTTTTGGCACTTCCAAATAATTTCTTTTTCTTTTGAAACTGTACCCAATTCTAAACTTGTAGGTAATTTTCTCACTGTTTTTATTAGAGTGATTATTTAGAAGTTTACTGAGGCCTCCAAATCAGGAACATTTTGTAAATGTTTAGTAAGTGTTGATTAACATCATTGGGGACAGTTTTACTTAATACTTTAACATGTATAATTCAGAATGGTGTTGGTTTTATTGTAGTGGTCATATAGTAGATAAGTATTTTATGTCAGTATTTCTGAGGTACTGCATTTATTTCCTAAATTTTGTCTCATTGGAAAACAAGCCTGTGTCTATAGTTTACTTCAAGTTTGTGAAATTAAAGACTTTTTTATGTCCTAAAATTGTGCTAGTAGTGTCTCATAGCATGCTAGGGCCAATTCAGCAGGGCCAGTAAAAGTAAATGCTTAAAGTGGAGAGAAATCATTTGCCTAATATACTACTACTAGAGGCCCAGTGCACAAAAATTTGTGCACTCAGGGGGGGAAGGGGTTCCTCAGCCCGGCCTGTGCCCTCTCGCAGTCTGGGACCCCTCGGGGGATGACCACCTGTTGGCTTAGGCCCGCTCCCCAGGGGGATTGGGCCTAAGCTGGCAGTCAGATGTCCCCCTGGCAGCCCGGGAGCCCTTGGGGGATTTCCACTTGCCAGCGGGGAGCAGGCCTAAGCTGCAGTCGGACATCCTTAGTGCTGCTGAGGAGGCAGGAGAGGCTCCCATCACCACCGCTGTACTGGCAGTCGTCAGCCTGGCTTGTGGCTGAGCAGAGCTCCCCCTGTGGGAGCGCACTGACCACCGGGGGCAGCTCCTGCATTGAGCATCTGCCCCCTGGTGGTCAGTGTGTGTCATAGTGACCAGTCATTCCCAGTTGTTCTGCTGTTAGGGTCAATTTGCATATTACCCTTTTATTATATAGGATAGAGGCCTGGTGCATGGGTGGGGGCTGGCTGGTTTGCCCTGAAGGGTGTCCCGGATCAGGGTGGGGGTCCCACTTGGGTGCCTGGCCAGCCTGGGTGAGGGGCTGATGGCTGTTTGCAGGCTGGTCAAACCCCCCCTACCCCCCCCAGTGGGGACTCTCACCCCATGGAGGTTTGGCCAGCCTGGGTGAGGGGCTGATTGCTTTTTTCAGGCTTGCCACACCCCCTTTAGGTTGGGCGGTCCCCATTGGGGTGCCTGGCCAGTCTGGGTGAGGGGCTGAGGGCCATTTTCAGGCTGGCCAAGCCCCCCCGGCGACGGAAGCTCCCAGCCTCTCCTTTCTATCTTTTTTTCTTTTTATTCTGGGATTTATTTACTTTCTATAATTGAAACTTTGTAGCCTTGAGAGGAGCTCAGAGCGGCCAGGGCTGGCGGGAGGGAAGCTTGGCTTCCTCCATCGCCAGGGGCAACCCAAGCCTCCTGCTCTCTCCAGCTCTGTGGCCACGGCCAGCTGAAAGCAGGTATCTGGGGTTTATTTACCTTCTATAATTGAAACTTTGTTGCTTTGAGTGGAGCTCAGAGCCAGCCGCGGCAGGTGGGAAGCTTGGCTTCTTCCATCATTGGGACAACCAAGCCTCCTGCTTGCTCCAGCTCCGTGGCTGCAGGCCGCCATCTTGGTTGGGTTAATTTGCTTATAGTCGCTCTGATTGGCTGGTGGGCATGGCTTAAGGCATAGCAAAGGTACGGTCAATTTGCATGTTTGTCTTTTATTAGTGTAGACAAAGATTTACTCAGGAAGAAGGTTAAAATAAATAGATTTGAAAGAAGTCTGATACTTAAGACTCATGCTCAAATTTGTGAGGTTTCTATGTTACTTTAGAAGTAGGGGTTCCTGCTACCTGCTTTTGTGAAGTCTAAGAGAATGGTATTTATATTTTAAAGTGATTGAAAAATAATAAAAAGAAGAGGAATACTTTGTGATATGAGAAAAAGGAAATTGAAATTTCAAAGTATTAAATAAAGTTTTATTGGAACACAGCCATATATTTACTTATGTATTGTCATAAGTGCTTTTGCATTTCAGCATCAGAGTTGAGTAATTACAAGTCTGTATGGCCCACAAAGTGTAAAACATTTAGTATATAACCCTTTACAAAAAATATTTGTTGATCCCTAGTTTAGAGCCTCTTATTTAGTTACCATATTTTCCATTCCACAATTAAGAATAAACAGAATATCCTTCACTTCCTCAGAATTTACATGTATATATTATTTCTTTCAACCTATAGGTTTAAATTCCATGAAACCGTTTGAAATATGTAATTATTTAAATGGGCCATTTTGGCTGCTAACAATGAGTATGTTTTTTCTAAATTGCTTCACTTGTAATTAATCATGGGCTTTTATTTAAAGTATGTACAGAGTATACTTATGTGCAATTTAAAGATTAATAATACAAGCATATTGGAGATACAACTTTTGAGTTGATCAAATAGGTTTGTATTGCTATATAGATTTAAAGCTTTTTTAAAACGAATTCTTTTTTTGGTAGGTGGGTGATGACATGTTTTACTGATGTAATTGAGCCAATGTCATGTAACAATGGTCTTTTGTTATAAAATGTTTTATTGTTTAAAACATTTGGACACATTCTTTTTTCTTGAGACTTTCCACAGAAATACAGTTAGCTTAACATTTTTTGCTTGAGACTAGTTCATGGGAATAAACTAGTTGTAAATGTAACAGGGAATTCTGACGTGTGTCCACTCAGCCAAAAAATTGGAAGGATGGCCTTCCTTATTTTGTCAGTGTTTGCTGTGTAGTGGAAAGACCAAAGCAGGATGAAAGAACTTAGGGATAGATTAATTGGAACTGATCTCTTGGTGGAAGAGGAGCATTTGATTGGCAGCAGGTGATCTGGGATCAGAATTTAGGGGGATTTAGAATCTAAATGACTGGGTGGCCTCTAAAGAAGAGGTCATGTGTAACCATGCTAATAACCATGTGTGTGTGTGTGTGTGTGTGTGTGTGTGTGTGTGTATATTTATTTATTTTTATTTATTTTAAATACTCAGAGGGTGAGACTGCCCTTGCACTTCAGTTTAGTATTTCTCTTTGGATTTTTTTTCTATCTTATCTGTCACTACTGGTGTATTGTAAATTAATGTACAGAAGCATCTCAATAAGGACTAATTTTTAAGTTCAGAGTGACTAGTAGGGTTTTAGCTTTTTAAAAAAAAAAGGTGTTTTGTTAATTTTTAGAGAGAGAGGAAGGGAGGGGAGAGATAGAAACACCAATGAGAAACATCAGCATTGATTGGCTATCTCCAGCATGCCCCCTGCTGGAGATCAAGCCCGCAACCCAGGCATGTGCCCTGACTGGGAATCAAACTGATGACTCCTCGGTACATTGGTTGACGTTCAACCACTGTGCCACACCGGCCAGGCAGAGTTTTAGCTTTTGATGCCTGGATGCATTTGTTTCAAATAGGTCTCTGAGTGAATCCCTAAAAACTTTAAAATAGGCATACCTTTCCGCCATGCACTTTCCGCCCAAATAGATGTGTGTTTTTTTGTTTTTTTGTTTTTTCCTGCATTAAAAACACCTAGGGCAATTCCTGTGACAACCTGTACAGGTATGGCAAAGAACTAATTAGCACACTAATTAGTCTCTTCTTTGATTTTGTACAATTTGATTTTATCTTATTAATAACAGTAAGAGGCTTAGCCTTTAATTTTTAAAACTCCTAGCCTCCTTCTGAGAGAGCACGAACTAATAGGAAACAGGTTGATGTGGATTCTCTAATTATAATTCAAAAGTTTTTTCATCTCATTTTATTCTTTCTATTTTTTGATTGTACTTTATTTTTAACTAATTTAAAATAGTTTTCCCCATTACAAATGTAAATGTTCATTTTCTAAAAATTGGAAAGTAGAGGAAAGTAAAAGGAAAAACTACTCATAGCTGTCCTACTAAGTGAAAAATTGCTATTTTGGTATATTTCCTTTGAATCAGTCTTCTATGTACTTCTACCCTCAGTTGCGAGACCCTATGATCTGCAATATACATTCACTTAATATAATAGGTGCAAAAGATGCAATGTTTGCACTGAGGGGATTCAAAATTTAATATCCTTAAAAAGGTATTTTTGAAAATTAATTTTCTATTATAGAAGAAAAGTATAGTATAATTATTGTCGAAGCTCAGGTTCCCAAGTCATCCAATTTCCTTCATTATTTTTATAGATATAACCACTATTACCAGCTTGTTTATAATTTTTTCTATGGAGGCAGGCAGCTGATTGATGTTTTTCTCTCATCGATGTTTCTAACTCTATCCCTCTCCCTTCCTCTCTGTAAAAAATCAATAAAATATATTAAAAAAAAAAAAAAGATATGCAACTGGCCCGGCCGGTGTGGTTCTGTGGTTGGGTGTCAACCTATGAACCAGGAGTTAGTTCACAGTTCAATTCCCTGTCAGGGCACATGCCTGGCTGTGGACTCAATCCCCAGTAGGGGGTGTGCAGGATGCAGTCGATCAATGATTCTCTTTCATCATTGATGGTTCTATATCTCTCTCTCCCTTCCCCTTCCTCTCTGAAATCAATAAAAATATATTTTAAAAATGTGCAACTAAGGCAGAAACTAAATGTTTCTCTAAGGCAGTTAAGGGAAGTGGAATTAGTAGATCATAGGGAATATATGGTTACTTAACCTTGAAATTGAATCATTCATATTGCTCTCAAAGTTGGACCTTATAGCAGTTTATTCAGTATCCCTCCTCTCCCACCTTATCTGTTGTTATTGTTTAACATTTTATTTTACCCTTGTTAAATCCATCAAATTTTATTATTTTACATAGAAATATGTGATTCAGTTTACATGCATTTTTACCATATTCTTTCCTCACTATCTCTTCTTTAATCTGACTGTCCTTCTGAGATCATTTTCCTTCTTCCTGAAGAACATTTTGACAGATTCCTTTAGTGGAGGTCTTTTACTGGTAAACAGGCTATATTTTTGTTTATTTGTTTTAATTTAGCCTTATGATTTTATCAATTATTTAAAAAATGTATTATAGACATTTTTAAGCATGCACAAAAATAGACCAAATAGTACAATAAAATCCAATTATTTCCATCCCTCAGTTTCTGTAGTTATGGACACTTGGGACACTTTGAAAGTTTCATCTCTTTCCCATTCTGTGCTTCCTTTCCTGCTGAAATATCACATCATGAAGTCTATAATTATTTATGAATATTTCTCCTGTAAAAGAGCTTTAAAGAAAATAAATGCAATACTTCTGTCATACTTAATAATAATTCTTTAATATCATCTAATATCCAGTCCATGTGAAAACCTGAGTTATCATAAAAAATGCTGTGTTTTTTTTTGTTTTTTGTTTTTTTAATTTTTTTTTTTTTAAAATATATTTTATTGATTTTTTACAGAGAGGAAGGGAGAGAGATAGAGAGTTAGAAACATCGATGAGAGAGAAACATCGATCAGCTGCCTCCTGCACATCTCCTACTGGGGATATGCCCGCAACCCAGGTACATGCCCTTGACCGGAATCGAACCTGGGACCTTTCAGTCCGCAGGCCGACGCTCTATCCACTGAGCCAAACCGGTTTTGGCATAAAAAATGCTGTTTTATTATTTTACTCTCATTAAGAGTTACTGCTTTTTTAGGAGCACAATTGTAGGTTGACAGTAATTTTCTCTCAGTATCTTGAATATATGTCATTCCCTTGTGGCTTCAGTTGTTGCCATTAAGAAGTCCACTCAAATTCTAATAATTATAATTCCATTGCGTGAAGGGTCCTTTTCATTATATCTGATTTTAAGATTCTTTAGTGTTTTGCGCTTTTACTCTCTTGTGTCTGGTAGGTTTGTTGATCTTGGGTATGTGTGCTTTCTGGGTCTGGGGGTTATTTGTAACCATTCTGGGAAATTTGCAGCTATTATCTCTTTCTATTAAGACTTTGAAAAAAGTAAGAAGTATATATTCAGAAAAAATATAAAACATGTACAGTTTTATTATGAAGCAAACATCTTTGTAACCACCCTCCAGGTTAAAATAGAACATTTCACTGCACATGGGAATCCCCTCTGAGGGTTTGTGGGGAGAGCATGGATCCCAACCTCACCTTTGTCAAGAGGGTGGGGGGAGGGGTCTCTCTATGGAGACTCTCTGTGGAGGCCCAGGCCCCTCTGGCTCCCCATGAGCAGCTGCCAGGCATGGTACAATCTGCATCTCTGTCTGGCCCACCACCCACCTCTGGTCTGTGCCACTCTGATCCTGCTGCTTCTTGGCCTTCCTGGCCTGGTCTTGAGGCTTCCTTCTCACTCACAGGACTGACTTTCAAAGCTGTGACATCTCTCAGGACTAGGTCTCTGTCTTGAGATCTTTTGGGCAGCTGACTGTGTGCCTGTGACTAGGACAGTCACAAGGAAGTGGTGTGGGTCTCATGTTGTTAGCTTGCTGACCACCTTGAACTTCGGAGATGGTCCAGACAGGATTAAGACCCAGACATTCCAAGTCTAGGTCCTGGGGAGTCAGATGGAATTGAAAGCATCTTCTGCAGGAGAGCTGGTCCTCATTACAGGAAGGATGACCACAGAAAGAACCCTAGGAATCCGCCTGTATTTTGGTGCTGCTCCAGGACTCCTGCCCTCCAGCAAGCCACCCATATCCTGCTTGGAAGAGGGAGCAGGAAATGCCACCCTAAGCCCTAGGACGGCTGAGGATTGTGTCAGGATCTGGAGCCAAAAAGGCTTTGGGCTCACCAAACTGCTCACCTTGGAGGAGCTGGCTCTGTGTAGCTCTAGGCTACTGGTTTGAGCGTTCTCCCTCCTCCTCTTCTATGGCCTTCTCTGCTTTTTTACTGCTGTGTGCTTCCACCCATGCCAGGAGTCCTACTGGTTTAGAACCCGGGCCTAAGGTACTGGCCTATGGCCTGCTTTAGTTCCTGTCGTGTTCTGACTGCTGCAGCCACTTGCTTGAGACAGAAAATGAGGCACCTCTATGCCAGGCTAAGATGCTATGACTTAACACTGTAGGCCATGGGGGCCACTAGTCCTGAGTAGAAGAGTGGAGAAGAGAGACCAGTTCTTTCTTAGATATGAGCAGACTGGGAAAGGAATACTTTCTGGCCCCAGGCAGATCCTGGGATCCTGAAGCCATCTCAGTTGGGATGAGTGCCTGTACCTATCTCTAGTTGTCACTTCCTCTGCTCTTTCCTCAATTTCTACAGTCATTCCAGAGCTTCCCCCAAGGGCTCTCTCACCTGCCCTGTTATTTTAATTTTATGTTTTCTCCAGGTATGAATCAACTTCTCAAGCCTTGGGTCTGAGTTGGATGGGATGTTATAGAAAGTGGAGAGCTAGAATGTGGGGGAAAATAAGAGGATTTTTTCTTTTTGCCCAATGCTGCCCAGTGTGTGTATTGGGAATTGGACTGAGGTAGGAATTTTAGAGTAGACTCGTTCTGGAGGTTTGGGGGACTTTTCCTTGTTGTCATAGAGCATGGGTTACTGTAGCTATTCCCACGGTTGGACCTTGGCTTTGGAAAACACCTGGTTTTGATCCCAGCTCTGCCACCATATACGTATGAAGCTAGTTGAGAGAGTGAGGTGGGTTTGGTGATGGCAGTGCTTTGAAAAAAAATTTAAAAAGGAAAAAATATAGAACATTTCAGGTACCTCAGAATACCCCTTTACCACCAATGCACTTTTGGTCCATAACCCTCTCCCTTTCACCATAAGGCATTCGCTGTTCTGATATTTGTCATTTTCCCTGCATCCCTAAAATATAGCTTTCTTTTATCTGTTAAAATTTATATGACCACATTATATTCTTCTTCTTGCTTCCTTTGTTCAACATTATGTTTGTGAGATTCATGTATTTTGTGTAGCTATAGTTGTTAATTTTTATACAGACATTATTTCTTTAAATATTTTTCTTTTAGTATTCCCATTATGTGTATGTTGATGTATTTAATGGTGTTTTACATTTCTGAAGCTTCGTTCATTTTTCTTTATTCTTTTTTCCTGTTTTTGGACTGTATAATCTATATTAATCTGCCACCATCTATTTTACCAGTTCGTTCTTTTGCCAGTTAAAACATACTGTTGAGCCTCTCTAGTGACTTTATTTCAGTTGTTATACTTCCCAACTCCACAATTTCCATTTGTTTTTTTTATTTAAAAAATATCTTTTTATTGAAATTCTCTATTTGATGTGACATTTTTATTGTATATTCCTTTACTACTTTAATCATGGTTTCTTTTAGTTCTTTGAACATACTTAAAATGGTTCCTTTGAAGTCTTTGTGTGTTAAATCCAACATATGGTGTCTCTCACAGGCAGTTTCTATTGCCTGCTTTCTTCTTGGTGTATATGGGTTATACTTTCCTGGTTTTTTTTGCATGGCTTGCAATTTCTGGTTGAAAACGACATTTTATTTTATGTAGCAACTGTGGGTACTGGTCTCCCATCCCTCCCAGGGCTTGTTACTGTCATTTGCTTATTTGTTTAGTGACTACTTAGATTAATTTAGTGACATCTATTCCCCTTTTGCAATGTTAAGCATCTGGTATTGATCCTGGAGGATGCAGACTTGGATATGCCCACATGCACCTTAGGATGACAGTGTTTTTGGCAGGGTTCTCTTCCGCTTCCACTGTCTCTTTCCTTGACCACACCCAGATGTTAATTGCCAGCTAACTGCTTCCTTGTTTTCAACTATGCCCTAGGACAGTGATGGCGAACCTATTAGACACACGTGTCAGAGGTGACACGTGAACTCATTTTTTTGGTTGATTTTTCTTTGTTAAATGGCATTCAAGTATATAAAATAAATATCAAAAATACACATCGTTGTTTTACTATGGTTGCAAATATCAAAAAATTTCTATATGTGACACGACACCAGAGTTAAGTTAGGGTTTTTCAAAATGCTGACATGCCGAGCTCAAAAGGTTCGCCATCACTGCCCTAGGACACAAATTGCTTCTCAACTTGATCCAAAAAAATTTGAGCTCACTTGCAGGGATAGTTCTTGAGGTCAGACTTTGAAATTTATTCTGACCCTAGGAGGACTCATACTAGCTGTGTTACTTATTCCCTGATTCTGCTTATTCGCTCCTGCAAACGAGCTGGTTTACAGTTTAGCCTGTGTCTGATTATCCTCCCAGTTGCCCTTCATCACAAGCTTCTTGGTTTTGAGATTGCCTTTAGGCCTGAACTTTACACTCTACTGCAGTGGTTCTCAGCCTTCCTAATGCCGTGACCCTTTAATACAGTTCCTCATGTTTTGGTGACCCCCAACCATAAAATTATTTTCGTTGCTACTTCATAACTGTAATTTTGCTACTGTTATGAATCGTAATGTAAATATCTGATATGCAGGATGTATTTTCATTGTTACAAATTGAACATAATTAAAGCATAGTGATTAATCACAAAAACAATATGTAATTATATATGTGTTTTCCGATGGTCTTAGGGGACCCCTGTGAAAGGGTCGTTCAACCCCGAAAGGGGTCGCGACCCACAGGTTGAGAACCGCTGCTCTATTGCATATGAAGTCTTCCTTTGGAAGAGATTCAGAGCTGTTTTAAGCCTACTTCACCTTCCTGGCAAAATTTCTTGCTCTGGCTGACTCTGGAGTTGGATAGTGGGGTAGTGGTGCACTTTCCACTGCATGTGACAGATACCCCCAGTTCTACTGAACACTTACTGGAGTGGTTAGTGTGCAGTAGCCTCAAGTCTTGTTTTGCCTTTCCTGGTATTGGAGCTCTGCTTTACAAAGTAGTTGGGTGAAAGGCAGTCTAGGTCTTGGTATTTTCAACATGCAGTAGCATCATAGGGCTTCTTTCCCGTGAGTGACAGTTGGGTGAAAGAAGGGAGCCCGCATCTATCGGCTGCACTTACCTGGAATTTAGCTTTAGTGTCAGGTAGCTTTGGGTAGGATGAGAAATACTGATGTCCTGCCATTACTGGCAACGTAGCTTTCTGACTGATAGCTATGGTGAAAGGGCACTCTAAATTTTGGCTGCACCAATCTGGAGTGGAGTTTCAGTTTCACTGAGCTGAGAAGAGGGAGGGAAGGAGAAAGGGAAAGAGCAGGTTTTAGTTCAAATACCGTATAATCTTGCTGTTTTTCTTGAATTTTAATAGAGTTTCTTGAATAAATGTTTCTTCATTTGCCTTAGGCCTTTAGGATCATTTCCAGATACTTTAAATGGTTGGTTTTAAGTAATTTTCACCCATTTCTCTGGGGAATGGGTTCTTAGAACTTCTTACTGTCAAGCTGCAAGTGGAATAAAGAGAGATTTTTTGAAAATATAAGTCAAACCTATGCCATTTCTCTGTTTAAAACTCTCTGGCCCTCTTCCTTTATTTCACAAAGGAAGGCAAACTTGTTCTAGTGGCCTATGATGAATCCTTACAAGATCCTGGACCCCTCACATCTCTGTCCTTATCTCAAACTGTTCTTTCCCTTACTTATTCTGTGCCAGCCACTCTGAATTCCCTGTTCTTTAAGCACTTCAGGCATGTCCCCTCCGTGGGGCCTCTTGACTGACTTCTTCATGCCTGGGTCTGTTCTTTTCTCAGATATTTGCACAGCTTACACAAGTACCTCCTTTAAATGTTAACTTTTCTTGAAACCTGCTCCAACTGGCCCATTTAAATTGGAATTGCCCAATTAAAAGTTAGGCAGCAGGGCTGAGATTTTTGTCTGTTATGGTTGACTAATGTATTCCAAAGACCTAGACTAGAATTTGAAACATAGTAAGAGTTTTATAACTATTTATTGAATCACTGAATGAAGATAAAAAAAAGAAAAAAGAACTGTTAGAGGGGCAAAAACCTTCATTGGCCAACTATCTAACTTTACTAATAAAATTAGAACCTGTTTATATAGATGGAATAATATGTGTTATTTACTAGATACGATTAGAACAACCAGTTAGCTTTCTTGATAAGAGAGCCTAAATGTGCGATAACACCCCCCCCCCCCCCCCCCGCTGTTTAACCCTGTCCGTCCTCCTTTAAAAGACTAATCATTGTTAAGTACCCATTAAATGATAACTCCTCATTCTCCTGACCTCAGCCCTTGGTAATGTCTTCTTTCTCTGTCAGTTAATTTGCCTACTTTAGATGACTCATTATCAGTAGAATCATGATATTTGTCTTTTTGTGACTAATTTTATTTAGCATTATGTTTTCAAGGCTCATCCATATTGTAGCTTGTATCTGAATTTCATTCTTTTTATGGCTGAATAATATTTTATTGTATATATATACTACGTTTTGTTTATCCATTCATCTGTTGACAGACACGGGTTGTTTCCGCTTTTGGCTATTGGAAATAATGCTGCTATACATATTGGTGTACAATATGCATAGCAGCATTATTAAATATCTGTTAAGAGACCCTTCTCTCAATTCCTTCTGTATATACCTGAAAGTGGAATTGCTGGATCTTATGCTAATTCTATATATAGCTTTTTGAGGAACCACCAAACTGTTTTGTACAGCGGCTGCAGTACTTTAAATTTTTTTACTATGTTTTTATACTTATCTTTTGAACAGTATCTTAAGCAAAAGTCATGTATACAGCAATTTATGAGTGATAAAGAATTTTTTAATATGATTTTGAGTATATGATTTTTACTTTTACTTACTACATGGTATGTGAGATTTTTGGTGATTCAGGAACATTATTATGTATGTCAGAATTTATTTATACTGTGTTACGGTATTAGTTGCAGGTGATATATTGCAGATAATGAGGTAGAAATTTCATGTAGAATTTAAGTTTTTGAAAAGTAATGTAATTTTTACTTTTTGAACATTTGTGCTTTATACACAAGGATAATGCAGTAATGACTTCAGTTATCATAATTTCTATCTTACCATATTGGAAAGGGCATGGGTTTTTAAGTTGACTATCTTACTTCCAATTTGTGTCTTTAACACTTACTTAAAGCCTGGGTCACCCTTTGGCCTCAGTTGTCTTTCTTAAGGGGGTAGTATGTTTTTACCAAGTCATTGTGAGGATTAATTGTATACATGAAAAGGAACTATTTTTTTGGGCAAAATCAATTACCAAATCAAAAATGGATCACTTCTGTGCTATCACCCTCATACCTCATCCAGAAAGTCATTGACTTTACTTATCTTTTTCCATTTAAAATCATCTTTTATTTCTGTGTCTTGTACCTTATTGTATTCTGTGTCTTACTGTTTCAACTCATTGTTTTATTTTAATATTAGTTAACTAGCTTTTGTAATAAAAATTATCCTTCCCTAAATGAAAATCTTGGCAAAGATATTTGGAAGGGAGAGAGTTGATTTCAAAGTTTATTTTAAAAGCTTAGTTCAATGGGGTTACATAAAGGAAATTTCTCTCTACTTGAAATTCCATTAAATTTTGTGTCTCTTAGTTTTTTTTCAGATGAATAAATTGAGTCTTAGAGCTTTTGAGTGTCTTCCAGAATCATACAGACACTTAGTGGAAGAGATGAGACAGAAGTCAGTTTTTTTCCTTGGTGTTCCAGTGTTTCTACCACATCAGACTCCTCTCCTATATTTGACCAGTTGTGTGATGGATGGCATTTGGCTACTGGCTTGCATGGCATCTCTCCATGGTGCTAGAAGTGTACAAAATGTATTTGGTTTTGTGTTAACCACCTTAAGGGACTTCTTGCTAGTTTGTCTTTATTATTTTTCCTTTTATCCCTCTAAACTGGAAGATTCATCCTCTTCCCAACTTTTTTAAAACTAAAAGAGCAATTAAAAAGCATAGCCTTAATATGTCATTTTTAATTTATAGTAATTTACTTTCTAGAAAGCTTTTCAATTCATAAACTTCGTATATTGTTTCCTTTCCAGCATCCCATAAATTACTTCACTTAAAACTCTAATAAGCTGTGGTTACATAAATAAAATGTTATAATCAAAAGTATATTAGAAGTGTAGACAGCACCCCTCAATTTATTTTAGTTTAGTTTCCTGTTGGTGGAACCAGTGTTTGAGTCTGTATTTTCTATAGGTAAGTTTTTGGATATTCAAGTTGGGGGAGCATTAGATTGGCTCTAGACCCCTCATTTTATATATGAGGAAACTGATAGTGGCAAAACTGGGTCTGTAAACCAAGACGCCTTAATTGTTTATAAATACATATGCCCGCCCTTCCTTTTTTCCTTCCTTCCTTCCTTCCTTCCTTCCTTCCTTCCTTCCTTCCTTCCTTCCTTCCTTCCTTCCTTCCTTCCTTCCAGTAATGGCAGGACATCAGTATTTCTCATCCTACCCAAAGCTACCTGACACTAAAGCTTCCTTCCTTCCTTCCTTCCTTCCTTCCTTCCTTCCTTCCTTCCTTCCTTCCTTCCTTCCTCTCTTTCAGTATAGTTTATTGATTATTTTTTAGAGAGAAGAAAGGAGAGAAAGAGAAACAGTGATGTGAGAGAACAACATCAACATCAGTCGGCTGCCTCCTGCATGCCTCCTACTCAGGGGATAGAGCCCGCAACCCTGGCATGTGCCCCTGACGGGGAATCAAACCGGCAACCTCCTTGTGCATGGGATGACACCCAACCAACTGAGCCACACTAGCCAGGGTCCATTTCTTTGTTTTTAAATATTTTTATTTTGAAATAATTATAGGAAGATATTTCATTTCATTTTCTGCTAATTATTAACAAAAGTCATATTTAATTTTCCTAAATGAGATGAAAGTAATTTCTCTTTTTTAAGTTGGCCATTTGAATGGCAAAAATGATGTTTGTTGTAACAATTCAGATAATACAGATTTTTCAAAAAATAACTTAGTAGTCTACTTTCCTCCATTTTATCTTTTGTGATATGGTAACAGTTTGGTGTATAACCTTTCAAGTGCTTTATTTTTTTAGAGAAATAAATCAAGTATGTTAGTCTCCAACTTACTTTTCAATAAAAAAAACACTGCATAATAGACAGCTTCTGATTCAACACACACATATCTACCTTATTATAGCTATATAATTATTTACATAATGATTTCCCAACTGATTGTTTGCAGTTTTCTACTTGGATGAACAATGCTGTAAAACATATCAGAATACTTGGTGCACATGTGTGAGTATGTAGGACAGATTCTTAGGTGGTATAAGAAAGTGGTTTGTAACACAGGTTCTGGGGTTGACTTCATGGAATGAATCCAGGTTGCACCACCAAATAGCTGTGCAATTTAAGGCAAGGTATTCATTGTGTTCCCATTTCTTCTTAACACCTTTCGTACCGCTCAGGAGTTTTCTCGTGTTTCTCGCCATCTGTTAAGGACCGCTCACGAGTGTTCTCGTTTTCACGCCCATAGAAAAAGGAGCGAATCTAGATACTTATGTAAATTTTGTTTGGTCCCTCTTCAGAGAGGAAAATGTTTTGCGCAGTACCATATGTTAAAAAAGTACTAGGAACTTTAATTGTTTAATTGTTTTTGTAAATAAAAATGTTATAATTACTGAAAAACAACACCTAAAGTGCATTATGATTATTTAAACAATGTGCAGTTTGCCCGAAAACATGCGGTCCCTGGCATATGTCTTAGAGATTTCTATGTGGTGCGAAAGGTGTTAAGGAAGAGGAACGTAGATCAGTGATAATTTCTACTTTGTGGGGAGAGTAACTTCTTTGGCAGGCTGGTGGGGAAAATGCTGTCTTACTGTTTATAAACTAAAAAGGTTGATCACCATTTCATATATTGTAATCATTTATAATTCTTGTGAACTACTCATATTCTGTTCTCATTTTATCTTTTGACTTATTTACCGTTTAAAAATTGCTTTACACAATATCTTTAATTATTTCAGATACTGGCCCTTTATTACATATAGTGTATATATCCTTTACTCTGTTACTTGCCTTTAATTTTATGTGTTTTTTGTTGTTTTTTTTCCCATGTTGCTAAGTTGATCATATATCTTTATTTTAGGGCAGGGGTGGGCAACCCCTGGCACGCGTGCCAAACATGGCATGCCAGTAACTTTTGCTGGCACACAAAACTCTCTCTTATAATCTTCCATTTACAAATGATTGTTAAAAAATACTATGGACAGCTCTACTCCAACAAACTAGACAACCTGGAGGAAATGGACAAATTCCTAGAAAAATACAATATTCCAAAACTCAATCAGGAAGAATCTAAAAATCTCAACAGGCCAATAACTATGGAAGAAATTGAAGCAGTCATCAAAAAGCTTCTAGCAAACAAAAGCCCAGGACCAGACGGCTTCACAGGGGAGTTTTACCAAACATTCAAGGAAGAACTAAAACCTATCCTCCTCAGACTACTACAAAAAATTCAAGAGGAAGGAACACTTCCAAGCTCATTCTATGAAGCCAGCATCACCCTAATACCAAAACCAGGTAAAGACAACACAATGAAAGAGAATTATAGGCCAATATCCCTCATGAACATAGATGCCAAAATCCTCAACAAAATCTTAGCAAATCGGATCCAGCAGTACATCAGAAAGATCATACACCATGACCAAGTAGGATTTATCCCAGGGATGCAAGGATGGTACAATATCCGCAAATCAATAAACGTGATACATCACATAAACAAATTGAAAGAAAAAAACCACATGGTCATATCAATTGATGCAGAAAAAGCATTTGACAAAATTCAACACCCATTTTTGATAAAAGCTCTCAGCAAGGTGGGAGTAGAAGGATCATACCTCAACATAATAAAAGCCATATATGACAGGCCCACAGCCAACATCATACTCAATGGACAAAAACTAACACCATTTCCCCAAGAACAGGAACAAGACAAGGATGCCCCCTCTCACCACTCCTGTTCAACATAGTACTGGAAGTGTTAGCCATTGCAATTTGGCAAGACGAAGAAATAAAAGGCATCCAAATTGGAAAAGAGGAAGTAAAACTGTCCTTATTTGCAGACGACATGATATTATACATACAAAACCCTAGAGACTCCATCAAAAAGCTACTGGACTTAATACATGAATTTGGCAATGTAGCAGGATACAAAATTAACCCCAAGAAATCCGAGGCATTTCTATACACCAATAGTGAACTTTCAGAAAGAGAGATTATAAAAACAATCCCGTTTACCATCGCACCAAAAAAATTAAGCTACCTAGGAATAAACTTAACTAAAGAGGTAAAAGACCTGTACTCAGAAAACTACAGGACGTTGAAAAAAGATATAGAGGAAGACATAAACAGATGGAAGAACATACCGTGTTCATGGATTGGTAGAATCAGCATCATTAAAATGTCCATACTACCCAAAGCAATCTATAAATTCAACGCACTTCCCATTAAAATACCAATGGCATACTTCAGAGATCTAGAACGAACTCTCCAAAAATTCATCTGGAATAAAAAAGGACCCCGAATAGCTGCAGCAATCCTGAAAAAGAACAAAGTAGGTGGGATCTCAATACCAGATATCAAGTTGTATTACAAAGCCACTGTTCTCAAAACTGCCTGGTACTGGCACAAGAATAGGCATATAGATCAATGGAATAGAATAGAGAGCCCAGAAATTGGCCCGAACCAATATGCTCAATTAATATTTGACAAAGGAGGCAAGAACATACAATGGAGCCAAGATAGTCTCTTCAATAAATGGTGTTGGGAAAATTGGACAGATATATGCAATAAAATGAAACTAGACCACCAACTTACACCATACACAAAAATAAACTCAAAATGGATAAAGGACTTAAATGTACGACAGGAAACCATAAAAATTCTAGAAGAATCCAAAGGCAACAAAATCTCAGACATATGCCAAAGCAATTTCTTCACTGATACAGCTCCTAGGGCACTTGAAACGAAAGAGAAATTGAACAAATGGGACTACATCAAAATAAAAAGCTTCTGCACAGCAAAAGAAACCATCAACAAAACAACGAGAAAACCCACTGTGTGGGAAAACATATTTGCCAATGTCATTTCTGATAAGGGCCTAATCTCCAAAATTTATAGGGAACTCATACAACTTAACAAAAGGAAGATAATCCAATCAAAAAATGGGCAAAGGACCTAAATAGACACCTTTCAAAAGAGGACATTCAGAAAGCCAAGAGACATATGAAAACATGCTCAAAGTCACTAATCATCCTAGAGATGCAAATCAAAACAACAATGAGGTACCATCTCACACCTGTCAGACTGGCTATCATCAACAAATCAACAAACGACAAGTGCTGGAGAGGATGTGGAGAAAAAGGAACACTTGTGCACTGCTGGTGGGAATGCAGACTGGTGCAGCCACTATGGAAGACAGTATGGAGTTTCCTTAAAAAACTGAAAATGGAACTCCCATTTGACCCTGTGATCCCACTTCTAGGAATATATCCCAGGAAACCAGAAACACCAATCAGAAAGGATATATGCACCCCTATGTTCATAGCAGCACAATTCACCATAGCTAAGATCTGGAAACAGCCTAAGTGCCCATCAGTAGATGAATGGATTAGAAAACTGTGGTACATCTACACGATGGAATACTATGCTGCTCTAAAAAGGAAGGAACTCTTACCATTTGCAAAGTCATGGATGGAACTGGAGAGCATTATGCTAAGTGAAATAAGCCAGTCAATGAAGGAAAAATACCACATGATCTCACTCATTCATGGATAATAGAGACCATTATAAACTTTTGAACAATAATAGATACAGGGGCAGAGCTGCCTCAAACAGATTGTCAAACTGCAGCAGGAAGGCCGGGGAGGGTTGGGGGGCAGGAGGTAGGGGGGTAAGAGATCAACTAAAGGACTTGTATGCATGCATATAAGCATAACCAGTGGACATAAGACATTGGGGGATAGGGGAGGCTAGGGGACTGTCTAGGGCGGGGGGATAAAATGGACACATATGTAATACCCTTTGTAATACTTTAAGCAATAAATTAAAAAAAAAAAGTAAAAAAAAAATATCAACTTTTTAATTTTTCAGATAAATTCAGTGTAGGTGCATCTTAGATAAATAAATAATTTTACATAACAAGTTATCTTAAAGACCATAGACATGGATTGACGAGAGAGGTGAAGAGCAATTTTTATGCCTCTGCCTTAACTCTCCCTGCCTTCCTAGATCCGACCAGTGTTTTGGTTTCATCCACATATGCTTGTGAATCTTTGTTCTCAGTGATGAATTTTGTTAAGTCTCGTAATAGGAGTAGGCTGACGGATGAAAGTAGTAGCTCATGCATATCTCTGAAGGTCACGAAATATAAACCTGATGTAAAATCTCTGTCATCAGTGATGCAGCAGCAAAAGTCCCACTGATAATATCAAACGGAGTCATAAAGTTTTCTGTCGGACTATCAGTGTACATGTATACATTAAAAAATAAATGTATTTTTCTCATCATATACTGTGTTTTTGTCGCTCAAATGAATTTTATTATTTCTTCAAGGTTCTTCACATATGTACACCTTAAGAGATATCAAGTAGGCGTAACATGTTCTCAAAAAATTAGGGGTGGCATGCAGAAGAATTTTGAGTCAGAGATTTTGCTGGTTTTGGCACGCACTCACAAAAAGGTTGCTCACCCCTGTTTTAGGGCTTCTGAATTTCTGTTTTTGCTTAGGAAGACCTTCTGTATCCCAATATTTGGAAAATTGTATGATTTTTTTCTTCTAACACTTTAATAGTTTATTTCAATGTATATTTCTTTAGGCAGATCATTTGGGATTTATTTTGATGGTAGTGTGACATATATACTGTTTTTTATTTTATTTTAAATATGTTTTTATTGACTTCAGGGAGAGGAGTGAGAGAAACATCAATGATGATAGAGAATCATTGATCAGCTGCCTCCTGCACACCCGCTACTGGAGGTCAGGGCATGTTCCCTGACCGAGAATCAAACCATGACCTCCTGGTTTATGGGTTGATGCTCAATCACTGGGCCACACTAGCCGGGCAGAACTGTCTTTTTTTTTCTTAAAGTACATCAACCAGTATCCTCTTACTGCTTATTTTTTAAAAAATATTTTTATTGACTTCAGGAGGAAGGGAGAGAGAGAGAGGGATAGAAACATCAATGATGAGAGAGAATCATTGATAGGCTGCCTCCTGCACGCCCCCTACTGGGTATCGAGCCTGCAACCCTGGCATATACCGTTGATCTGAATCAAACCCAGGCCCCTTCAGTCCACTGAGTCAAACCAGCTAGGACCTGTTACTGCTTATTAATTGGTCATCCTTGCCATATTGATTTGTAATGTCACTTTTATCAAATATTAAAATTTATAAATTTATGGTTTTTTTTCTAGATTTTAAAATTTATTTTCTTTGACCTATTGTTCATATTTGTACCAATATCAAATTATTTAAATTATTGTAGCTTTGTAGTACAGTTCAATATCTGATAGTTCAAATGCCCATATTTTTCCCACCACACCCCCAGAAGTTTCAAAGCAACTCTCATGCATTTTTATTCTTTCATGTCAACTTTAGAATCATTTTGTCAAATTATGTAAAGCAAAACCAAACCTTTGTTATTTTGATAGGGATTGCATTGTTATATTTTGGAGGTTATAATTTTTTAAACCTAAAATAGTGATTCTATCCTAATGTTTTGAGAGTGGCTTTAACCTAAATTTAAATTGTTACCTAAACTTTTCAACTCTGTATAATCTAAAAAGATACATTATTGCCCGGCTAGTGTGGCTTAGTGCTTGAGTGTCAACCCATGAAACAGGAGGTCACTGTTCGATTCCAGGTCAGGGCATATTCCCAGGTTGCGGGCTCGATCCCTAGTAGGGGGCATGCAGGAGCCAGCGATCAATGATTCTCTCATTATTGATATTTCTATGTCTCGCTCTCTCTCCCTCTCCCTTCCTCTCTGAAATCAATAAAAATATTTTTTTAACATACAATATTTAATTTTTATTGGGTTGTTTAATATGTGTCTATTCTCCCAGAAGTTTTCATTGACATATTATACATATTTAATTGTAAACAGTTAGATTGCATGGCATTTTTAAATTACTCTAGCCTTTTTTTTCTTTGGTAAGGATTTGATATTAACATGTGATTTTGGATGACTGAGCCTTTTTTTCCATTAGGCTTATTTTGTAAATTGTGATACATTTTAGATATCTTGCTCCTTTAGTTATGTGGCAGTATTATGTATTACTAATGTTTAGGACAAGGATAAGACAGTTTACTCTGTGTTTTAATGCCGAAGATGCTTCTATATATTACTTAATCCCCTAAAATGTGATATGATTACTATGAGGTTAGTAATAAATATTTTGTCTAGAAAAAAGAAAGTTATTTTGTTTTTTAGTTAAATTCAAAAAGTTGCCCAGCTGGGATGGCTCAGTGGTTGAGTGTCAACCTACCAATGAGGAGGTCACGGTTTGTTTCCTTGTTCAAGGCATGTGCCCTGATTGCAGGCTCAATCCCCAGTGGGGAAAGTGCAGGAGGAAGCCAATTAATGATTCTCTTTTATCATTGATGTTCCTATTTCTCTCTCCCTCTCCCTTCCTTTCTGAAATCAATAAAAATATATTTAAAACACAACAACACAAAAAAACCCCCAAAAAGTTAATAATGCCAGGTTTTTTCTCTTGCAAAAAATTTCAGGATTCCATTCTGAAATCTTTTCTGAGATGATAGCAAAGATTGATCTGATTAAGATTTTTAATAAATGATTATTGACTGTTGAAAATCCTATTTTTTCCAGTAGTAAACAGTATATTTTGTTTCTTCTCATGCAGGTCTTTGAAGTTCTACATTTTAATTATCAGTGCTGAACTTATTTCTCCCTTAAGTTATTATAAACTTTTGCTGCTGTTTAATAAACGTGAAGATGTCTCGCAGTCCTGATGCGAAGGAAGACCCTGTGGAATGTCCTCTTTGCATGGAGCCCTTGGAGATAGATGATATCAATTTTTTCCCTTGCACCTGTGGCTACCAGATTTGCCGATTTTGTTGGCATCGAATTCGCACTGATGAAAATGGGCTTTGTCCTGCATGTAGAAAGGTAAATACTTAAATAATTTTTGTACATGTATGAGTAAGTAAATTCTTGGCTTTGTTGTTTCCTAAGTATATGACTTTGGTTAAGTCATATAACCTCTTGGTTGACCTTCAGTTTGTCTGCTTAAGAGGATTAGGAGTAGAGAGACAAAGAATTTAGATAGGATGGTATAAAATTGGAAAAACACATTCAGTAGTACATCTGTGAGGGATATACTTTAATTTTCTAGTACAGAATAGGAGAGAAGTCTTGGTTCAGAAAGTAACTCATTTCTTGAGTCCTTATGATAATTCTAGGCTGATAATGCTATCCCCATTGTACATGTAAGGAAACTGTGCCTTTGAAGAAACTTTTCCATAGACATTAACTAGTGGTAATGGGTTTGTGATTCAAATACGTCTTTTGAGTCTCTTCTAACTCTTTAAAAAAAATCTGTGATTTGGCTGGCCAGTGTTGCTTAGTGGTTGAGTGTTGACTTATGAACCAGGAGGTCATGATTTGATTCTCGGTCAGGGCACATGCCCAGTTTGTGGGCTCAATCCCCAGTAGGGGGTGAGCAGGAGGCAGCCTATCAGTGATTATTTCTCATTATTGATGTTTCTATCTCTCCCTTTCCTTTCCTCTCTGAAATAAAATATATATATTAAAAAAATTTTAAATATGATTTTTAATATTTTCTGGGTTTTGTTGTTTTAATAAGCAGGTGGTGCGACAGAGTATAGTAAATGATCTATTAGGGTGAGTAGGATCACTGCATTTCTGTTTTGAAGGACTTTATTTGTGACCTTAGTGCTTCATGCAATTATTTATTTTTGCCTTCTCTTTAATGTCTGTATGATTTAAACCTTTATTTCTATGTTTCCATTTGAAAGAGCTCTTATGTTAATTACTACCAGATTTTGAGGAAACAGAAATGTGTTTTAGATACCTAGATTATTTTAAAAAAAACTTTTTAATTTCCTTACCAGAGGAATTTTATTTTAGAAGGCAGTACATTATCTAGCTTTTAAAAAAGTATAGTGGTTATGTAATATACATTACACGAATGTAAAACAAGTCTACTTAAGTGTTAATATAGTGTATATATATATACATACACACACACATATATATAGTATATATAACATGTAATAGATATTAATAATGTATATTTAATGTATATCATTTCATTTTTTAAAATAAAATCTTAACATTAGCTTTGGTTAAAATCTATAATAAATTTGTGGTAGTGGGTTTAAAATATTCAGTCATATTTTATAAATTGGTTCCTGGTCATTTCACAAAATGATGATCATATTGAACTATTTTGTTGAAAGTGGTAACTTTCAGGATAACCCAAGACTCTAGAGCTGTGAATGTGATTGACTTAATGACATTTCTTTATCTCTCTCTCTCTCTCTCTTTTCCTTTCTATGGTTATGATGTAGAGTCTTAATAAAAGACCAGTTGTTAAATTGTCATTAGACAAAAATCAGTTATTTGGGGGAAATGCAAAGAAATTCATTTCAATTTTAAGGGATTACCTAGAATTACCTCATATCCTTAGAAAGTGGAGAAAAAAATAGAATAAATTAAAGATTAAAATAAAACTAACTTTAGCAAAGCTGGTTATCAATAAAGTGTGTCTTCCTGGGAGAACGAGGGAGTGTGAGGAATATGAATGAAAGAAGGCCATTGGGATCAATTTTAATAAAGAAGCATTAGCTAAAAAACATATTCAGGAGAAACTGCTGGAAAACAAAAAGGTAAGAATAGTGGTGCTTCAATATCCTATGAAAAATATCGGTGTAGTTGTTTGAGGATGGGGTTTGAGCAGCATATGAGTCCAGCCCAACTTTTACACCACATGGGAGAGAAAATGCTCTCTAGCTGGAACATTAATTATAAATTTGGGATAGAAATACCCTAGAGGAACTTGGGTTGCCTATGGTCAGAAGATGAATTACTGACATACCCTGTCCAGGAATTTCTCCTCTGTACAGCCATGAAAGAGCATCCTGTAGTAAACAAATAGCATTTATAGACTGATTGACAGAATTCTCACATGTAAACATGTACAGCAAATAAGAGTCAGCAGACATTTCAGAAAAACCAACATTATGAAAGAGAAGCACAAAAATCAGTAAATAGAAGAACTTAATATAAGTAAAAAAAAAAAACCACACCTTTAAAAGTGTCATTGGTACTTCTCAAAGAGGTAAGAGAAAATGACATATTCATGTAGAAAGAACATTTTTTAAAAGTATATTTAGAGATCTTGAAAATGAATAATCTTATAGATGGGCTGAAGAACAGAATGTATATATTTCAAGATCAAATTAGTAAATTGGAAGATGGTGTTGAGTATTTTCTTGCAGGATATAGTACAAAAAATAAAAAAAGAGAAAGCATGAAAGAAAAGTGAAGCAACACAAAAGATCTATTGGTTCTAATCTGCTAACAGAAGTTTCAGAAGCAGTGAACTAAGAATGGATAGGGAGAAATAAAGAACTAAAGTAGAAAATTTCTCATGATAAAAAGTAGTTGTTTTTAAAAGGGCTCTGTGAGTATGAAGCAAGATGACTGAAAAAGATCAACAACTGTTTATATAATTGTGAAATTTTATTTTTATATATTTACTTATTTTAATTGTGAAATTTTAGAGTATCGAGAATAATGACAAATGTCTAAAGACTTGTGAGAGAGAGATACATGACTACAAAGGAAGAAGAATAAAATGATACCAGATTGTTTGTTATACAACCATAGAAAAGAAAATGACTGAGAAATTTGTGTTTCCAAATTTTTGAGTGACAGTAACTTTGAATAAAGAATTCTCAGTTTCAGATGTGAAAGTATAATAAAACATTTTTCAGACATACAAAGATTCATAAAGTTTAGTCTTCTTTTGCAGGACAAGTAGAAGAATTGAGGATGACTGCAAGGTTTAGAAGAATTGAGGATTGACTGCAAGGTTTGGACTGAGCAGCTAGAAGTAAAATATAGCCATTAACTGAGATGGGGAAGACTACAATAAGAATAGGTCTTTTGAGAAGATCAGGAACTCAGTTTGATATTTAAGTTTGAGATTCCTAGTAGAAATCTAATTGAATATGTTGAATAGATGGGAATATTCAAGTTTGTTTCTGATATAGAGATATAAATTTGGGAGTTATCAACAAATAGAATTTCATTTCTAAAACTAGAGGCCCAGTACATGGATTTGTGCACTGGTGGTGGTGGTGGGGACGCGTGGCCTGCTGTGGGTGCGCTGCTCATTTCAGCTGAGCAGCTGTGGACTTGCCCTCTGAGCAGCTGCTGGATGAGGAAATTAGTCTGAGCTGACATTTCGGGGTAATGTCTTGGGTAAAGGCATGTTCTGTGTCCTGGAGGAATCTGGCGGAGAGCTTTGCATCCCAAAGACACTGAGTGAATGCCCTTGATGTGTGATGCCAGGTTGGTGACACCATCGGGGATGTTCAGGGCAGCCGTGCTCCAGGATCCTCAGCCGTCAAGACAGCCTCCCCAGGGGGTCCACAGTCACGTCCCCTCTTGCCATCTGCTAATGCCAGCTCCCCGTGCTCTTTCTGGAACACATCTTAGAAGGCCTGCATCAGCTGGTGGGGTCAGGCCAGAGTCTGGATTGTCTCAGGTATTTGATAGGTGCAGAGACTCGGCCTCATCCTGGGCCTGCTAGCTCCTGCTCCTGCTGTCGGATCAGCTGCTCACCCCAGTCAGCCCAGCGGCACTCCCACTGTGGGAGTGCACTGACCACCAGGGGGCAGCTCCTGCATTGAGCTGTTGAATAGACAGGAATATTTGCGTCATAGCGACTGTTCGACCATTCGTTCTGCCGTTCGTTTGCTGGGCTTTTATATATATAGATAATGATTCTTGATGAGATCATAAGAAAGAGAGGGTCAGTAGAAAAGGTGAGAGATTTTCTAAGGATGAGTACCAAGGCTCTCCAACATTTATAGAAAAAATCCATATAGAAAAAATATTAGATGACCTCCTTTTGGGTCTCCAAGTTATAATCTTTAACTGAGTCATTCATTCATTCATTCATTTATTGGGGTGGGTAGTATTAAAAAGAACCCAGGAGTAAATTTTCAGAGTTTTTGTTGTTGTTGTAGGCTTAGTGGAACCACAGCTTCCAGACTCTCTCCTTCATCTCTTGACTACCAGACCTTGCTTGTATCTGTCTCATGGCTGGAGTGGGTCATGGAAAGCAGAAAATGTAGTCCACACACAGAGTCTGAGAGACTGAGACCTGGCTTAGCCTTGCCAGAGACTGTGCTGAGCACTAAGCACAATATTCGTGAAGCTGCCTGTCTTAGGGACCAGCAAGTATTTATTTCTCTTGAGACCAGCCTCAGTGCTTGTATTAAGACAGAGGAAAACCATCTGGGTTGATAGAAGCCTGGAGAGGACCACGAAGCTACCATTTACTTCAGTCCAACCCTGCAGGGAGAGAGCCTATAGAAGCCACTTTAGAATGCCAAATTGGCATGATTAAATAAACTTGGAGATGCAGGTAGGGGGCTCCTGATTTTGGCTCACAAGGTGAATCCTGCCTGTTTGCAGAAAGGGCCTCTCTGCTTTAATAGCTTTTAAAAACAGAGAGATGGCAGGTTTTAAAAACCAAGATTGTTTAGTGCTTCTGTTTGGTGCTAGTTGTTGAGCCTAATGGAATCAAAAGGACATTAGTGCTTTCTTAAATAATGGCATAGGCTACCTGATGTTTCTTTAGACTGTCTGTGTATACCATTTTAGTGCAGCATTTCTGAGAAAAATACCTGGTGGAGATAGCAGATGTGGGAACACAGGTGGTATACTGACATAGCATCATACAACATTGACTCACATGGAAACCAGAGACTGTCCAAATAAATGAAAACCTTAGTAAAGGTATTATTATTTTAATCTCAGAAATAGTAAAAGATATTGCATTCATGAAACAGCAGCAGGATAGTATTAAACATTTAATGAACAATAAGCATCATGATTGAAAGTTAAATATGATAGCAGAAATAACTCAAGTAAAGAGAAGATAAAGTTGAGAAGAGCTCTTAAAAAGTAGTGCAAAAATACAATGGGGATAGAATATTTGAGAGAAGATATAGCTTTATTTGATGACCAATCTAAGAGGTTAAATACCAAATAAGTTTGTGTTCTAGTATTACAGAAGGAAAATTGTTGTAAAAAATATGATTGAAGAATATTCCTAGGACCAGAGAAACATTTTCCCAGATTAAGAAGTCCCATCAAGTGCCGGGCACAAACTTTCTTATTTTTAAATATCAGAATACTGAAGATAAATTCGACAAGCTTCCAAAGTAAAAAAAAAAAAAAAAAAGTCATTCATAAAAGACCAGGAATCAGAATCATTTCAGACTTCTCAAAAGCAAGACAGACACTTCTGAAGGAAATTTATTTTCATCCTAGAACTCCATATATTGTCAAGTGTTAATGAAGTGTAAGGAAAAGGTGCACAAAAACATTTTCAGGCCTGAAAGGTCTCAATTTTTTTACCTTTCATACACACTCTCTGGGGACTCTGCTGTACTAGAGGATATGCCCCACCAACATGAGGGGATGAAGAAGAGAGAACATACATGGGACAAGGTATACAGTTCGGAGGAGCAATGGGATTCTTGGATAATGTGGAAGGATGACAGCTGTGCCCCAGATAAAGAATATTTGGTATTTTTCAAAAGAAATGTCTTGTGAGGCCATTTCAGCAATTGGAGGAGATTTGATGGTTGAATATACACACAGAAATATAATCAGACAAAACACAGTTAATAACTGTAGAGACACAACATATTTGTACAGAATTGGAAAAGTAGTCACATTATACTACAATGGTCCAAATATGGGGGAAGGGTTGAGATTATTTTTCCATACAGATATCCTATTGTTATAGCATTATTTCTAGAAAAAACTCTCTTCACTGTTGAATGGTTTTGGATCCTTTCTTGAAAATCAATTGCCCATAAATGTGTACATCTGTTTCTAGAGTCTGTATTCCATCCACTAATAATTACATCTATCCTTATGTCGATACCATACTTTCCTGATTACTCTAAGGCTTCAAATCTGGTATAATAAATCTTTCAAGTTTGTTACTCTTTTTGCTAGTGTCCTGGTGTACGGATTCGTGCACATTCAAAGGAAATAATTAGTCCCTCCGGTGCAGGGACTAATGCAGGTGGTCCCAGGTGGTGTTCAGCGGGGCAGGACTGGGCAAGACGGGCTGGACATGCCCTGGAGCCAACCTCCTGTGGTCCCTTCCCAGCCTGCTGCACCTGGGCCGGCACCGTGGCTCGAAGGGCATCTGCAGAGTGAGTGGGGTCCTTCCAGCAGGTGGGGTCCCTTGGACTGGCCTGTGGGGAGGGCCAAAACCAGCTCTCCGACATCCTCTGAGGCAGTGGTTCTCAACCTTCTGGCCCTTTTAAATACAGTTCCTCATGTTGTGACCCAACCATAAAATTATTTTTGTTGCTACTTCATAACTGTAAGGTTGCTACTGTTATGAATCGTAATGTAAATATCTGATATGCAGGATGGTTAGGCGACCCCCGTGAAAGGGTCATTCGACCGCCAAAGGGGTCGCGACCCACAGATTGAGAACTGCTGCCCTGAGGGGTCCTGAAGTGCGAGAGGAATCACAACGAATTAGGCTCCCTCCTCTCTAGTTCTGGGGTGTGTCACCCGAGAACCGCTGCTGCCAAGTGACTGCAGCTAGGCTGCTCCTGCATTGAGCGTCTGCCCCCTGGTAGCAGTGTGCACCATAGCTACCAGCCAGTCGAGGGACAGTCACTTAGCCTTTTATATATATAGACTAGAGGCCTGGTGCACAAAATTCGGGGTCCCCTCAGCCCAGCCTGCACCCTCTCCAATCCGAGATCCCTCTCACAATCCGGGACCGCTGGCTCCTAATTGCTCACCTGCCTGCCTGCCTGATCGCCCCTTACTGCCCTCCCTGCCGGCCTGGTCGCCCCACACAGCCTGCTGTTCAGTCATTTGGTCTTCCCTCACTAACCCCGCTGCTGGCCTGCGCACCCCAAGCAGCCTGCTGCTCAGTCATCTGTCCAGTTGTTTACGTTGTGACGGCCCCTGGCTTTTTATATATTAGGATAATTTATTTTGGGTATCTGCAGTAAGTCCTTAGCATTTCTATACAAGTTCTTAAAATAAGTTTGTCATTTTGTACAAAAAGTCTACTTGGTTTTAATTGAGATTGCATTGAATAAACAACAATTTGAGGGGAAAATTACATCTTAAAAATGTTGATTTATCTAGTTCATGAATAAGGTTTATCATTTTTATAAGTTTTAAAGATTTTTAAAACAATGTTTTGTGCCCAGCCACGGTGGCTCAGTGGTTGAGCATCAACCTATGAACCAGGAGGTCAGGGTTTGATTTGTTATATATTTATTTAAACGTTCTAAAATCTGTGTCCAATAATTCTAGTAGCTGGTCTGTGAGGAATTCTGCTGGTTGTCATTCATGTTAACTTTATTTCTTTACTAGAGGCCCGGTGCACAAAATTTGTGCATGGGGAGGGGGGTCCCTCAGCCCAGCCAACACCCTCTCTCAATCTGGGACCCCTCAGGAGATGTCAGACTGCCGGCAGTCGGACATCCCTCTTGCAATCCAGGACCGCTGGCTCCTTATTGCTTGACTGCCTGCCTGCCTGATTGCCCCAACTACCTCTGCCTGTCTGCCTGATCACCCCTAACCGCCTCTGCCTGCCTGCCTGATTGCCCCTAATCACTTGCTTGCCTGCCTGCCTGATCACTCCTAACCACCTCTGCCTGCCTGCCACATCACCCCTAACTGCTCTCTTGCCTGTCTCATTGCCTCTAACCGCTCTGCCTGCCTGTCTCATTGCCCCTAACCACTTTGCCTGCCTGCCTCATCACCCCTAACCACTTGCCTGCCTGCCTGAATGCCCCTTCCCGCCTCTGCCTAGGCCCCTGCAGCCGGGGCTTCGTCCAGAAGGACGTCTGAAAGGTCATTCGGCTGTCCGGTCTAATTAGCATATTATGCTTTTATTATTATAGATATGTGTGATTTCTTATGCCTGCTTCTTGGTTGTTGTCATTGAATTATTTCCTGGTTCTCCAAGGCCCAGAGTAGATTTGCTATCCTCTAGAGAGGCTTTGATTTGATTTCTGGGGGGTCCTATATTCATTGGCATCAGGGATGTTTCAGGCATTAAAGTCTTTGTTTAGGCCAAGCGTAAAGAAAGGACTTTTGGTTTCCGGGATGCACATCATTTCTAAGGTTGGTTGGTTTCGGCTTTGAATGCTGTCCTTTTCCCCCCATTTGTCCCTCTCTCCCTATTTGTTGTTACTCAGACTTTTCACTTTTCTCTTTGGATTTTTACTCTCATCCAAAAATTGGCTTGCAGCTTCTCTATTGCAGATCATTATTGTTTTTAAGATGTTGATTTAAAGTTTTTTATAGTGTTTTTCACTGTCGTTAGCAAGAGGAAAAGTTAGAGCTGTGACTGCATTTATTAGAAACAAAGAACAAAAGTAAATAAACTTATTTTCAGGTTAAGAAAGCATAAAAAGAATAAATGTGGGGATTTATTAAGATAGGGATTAAACAGAATTTAATGAAATATAGGGTGTCCAAAAAATGTATACACATACATTTTTTTATCACTCAATTGATGTTTGTTTCTTTTCAAATTTAACCCATTGGAATTGATAATTATTCAAAGTGTGTATACAATTTTGAGGGACACCCTGTAGAAGAAAAGCAGTATTTCAATAAAGTTTAGAGCTGGTTCTCTGAAAAGACCAATAAAATAATCGAACTTTTGGCAAGTCCGATTAGAAAGTAAAGAGAAGACATATGTAAATACATTAGGAATAAAAGTGGGAACATACTAGACATATGAAAGAAATTAAGTGATTACACTAGAGACTATAAATCATCTTAATTAGTAGTTTGTCAATTTACTGCCAAATTAACACTATTAAAATATTTTATACATTAATGCTTCTTCACAGGCACCCTGTTTAGCATTAGTTTGATATATAATACACAGTAGTATCTTTAAAGAAAAATTTCCTGCTTGTAATTTTTCATTTGATGCTATATTCCTAGAAAATAAAGTTTAATTTATGTGTTTCAGTCAAAAAGTAGACCAGATGTACTTTTCTTTATATTTATTTTTAGTATTATTGTTACTAGCTTCATGAGTCACACTCTTTTTCTGCCATTATTAAAATCATGCTTCATCTTTCATCTTTGGTCTACTTCCTTTCCTCACCTCATTGTATCAGCTTATTATTTTTCTATCATTGGATTCATAGAACAGATATTTATGGCGTGTGTGTGGAGGAGGACGCGTCATGGAATACATGCATTCCTAACTTTTTATGAAAACTTTAGGCAACCTAAAGCCAATAAGATTGTGTATATTTGCCTTTCTGTTGAGAGTAAATAAGCATATTTTATATTGTCTATCAACAGAAATGTAGTTTCACAGATACATTAAGATGAAAAAAGCTAGTATTATAACTTTCTGTAAGTTGCTGTAATAAGAGATATTATGGAAGGTAAATCATAGCAAACTAATTTGTCTTGTTGTTCTCCTATATTGTTTTTTACATTATAAGGCAGTTATTTTTCTACCAAAGTTTACTTTGAAGCCTAATGGAATTATATTTTCATTGACAAAAACTTGCAAAGACATAGAAGAAAGACTAGGATAACCAGTGTTGCATCAGTAATACACTTGATGAGAGTTGATATTGCAACTTAATTTTGGTACTTATCAGCCTCCTTTTTTGTGTGTGTTTATGCATTTTTTGTTTTTACATTACTTTGCATAATCTTTTATCAGGATTTTACAATATCAGAGAATGTTAGCAAAGGAAAAAAAAACTGAGTACTTGTCAAATTCTTCATATTTACAGAAGAATTTGAGTCTCAGAAAAGTTACATCTGTGTTTTTCAGACTATCTCTGATGAAGAATCAGAATTGAAACTGTAACAAATTCCCCCCCCCCCCACACACACACACTCTTCCCATGCTCCAAGTCTGTTGAGGACCAATACAAGGCCCTATTATGCATGCCTAGTTCCCAGCTTGTGTCCTGTGATTAACGACCTAAGTTCAATAATAACCACACTGATAAACATCTTATTCTGCATAGTTCACTGATGACGTCCATAAATTTGTGGCAATCTTAAATTGTTATAAATGCTTCCAAATGTTTATTCTCAACTTTTGTATTTTTCTTATCCTAGACTGGTAAAACACAGTGCATGGACCACACTTTGAAGTGGAACTAGGATAGGAGCAATGCACATGTTTGATCCACTCATGGAGAGGATTATCACTATAGATGTTAATGCAGAGCAACAGCTTTCAAATTAATTTAGTGATAAACACTCCAAAAAGACTAGCCAGAAACCCTGTGGTAGAAAACAACTTTTCCATGTGCAAATGAAAAATCTGAATAATCCTGTGGAAAGGTATTTTAATTGCTTTATATGTAGTTCATTTTTAATTTGTGCCTTTATAGCTCAAATAGTTTCATGGAATTAAAATCATTTGGGCAGATAAAGATTTGAAATGAGATTATTAGGCACAGAAAGGTGAGTGGAGAGAGGGAGAAAACTTAAATGGGGAAAGGTTACATCATTGATTACAATATTGAACTTACTGTAATCATTAATCATTTGTTTCCCTAAATAAAAATGAGAGACCATTTTGAAATAAGTTTTTGTTGTGTGTGTTTTTAAAGAAAGTTAGCAGCACTAAAATTTCAATTCTAGAGATTAACTTGGTGTTCATTTGGCACATATTTATTGAGGTCCTAAAATGTGTGGTACTAACATTATATTTGAAAGTTCTTAGCCCATGCAAAAGTCAGATAAAGTATGGAGTTGGCTGTTAAATATGCCTCTCACTCAAAAGTAAGTTGGAGTATGCCAAATAGATTCGGATTTTTAAAGTGGAAATTTAATGATATGGGTGCTTATATCTTGCAGGATTACCAGTTATACCTGAATATTTAAGAACAGGGTTTTTGGAGACCTTAAGATATTAGTATAAATTGAGGAGCATAGAGGGAAATCTCACTTTCCTTTTAATTTTATTTTATATTTTTATTTATTTCAGAGAGGAAGGGAGAGGGAGAGAGATAGGAACATCAGTGGTGAGAGAGAATCATTCACTGGCTGTCTCCTGCACGCCCCCTACAGAAGATCAAGCCCCCAGCCCGGGCATGTATGTGCCCTTGACTAGAATCAAACCCAGGATCCTTTAGTCTATAGGCCAAAGCTCTCTCTATCCACTGAACCAAACCTGCTAGGGCGAAATCTCACTTTCTTACTTGCCTTCATCATTAATGTGTGATCACAAATTGGAGCATTTTTTGTTTTCACTTATACATGAAAAGATGAAAGTGCTTTATGTTAAAGGCATAGCAGGGTTTTGGATATTTCTTCTGCTCTTTCTTGTTCCCACTGTTTTTCTTGATGGCATCCTTTCTGTTGGTCCCTACTCCTGTATTCTGATAGGCACAATTTCCCAACCAGTTGTGGTTCCCATTTTTGGTATCTCTTCATATCCAGTTTTAGATATTGTATTTAATGTGTCCCATCTTCTATTTATTATTAAATATTTTTATTATTAGTAGTAACTGACTTATGAATGCTGATGTGCAGAACACAGTCTTAATTGCTTTATAAATGTGTTTATCTGTTTTAACTCACAAAAACCCTCTGAATAAAGTACTATGACTCATTTTACAGAAGAGAAGACTAGGGCAGACAGGTCACATAATTTAGCTAAGGTTTCTGAGAGAGTAAAGATTGAGCCAAGATTCAAAGCCAGGCAGTGTGAGTTCACAGCTCTTATTCAGTAGTATTGGCATTAATAATAGGAATACTAGTAAAAGCAATACTGTAATGATTTAAAAGGAAAAGATTACAATAATGTAATTACTATTTATTGAGGATATCTATGTACCAGTCATCTACACTAATAAAAGAGAAACATGGTAATTGGCGTACAACTGCTACCCTTTTCATTGGCTAATCAGCGAGATATGCAAATTAACTATCAGCCAAGATGGCAGCCGGCAGCCAGGCAGCTTGAAACTAACATGAGGCTTGGTTGCCTCAGTGACAAAGGAAACCAACGTTCCCCGCCTGCAGCTGCAGGCCTTTGAGCCTGCAGTTTCAAACATTGTAACAAATACCACTGGACTTCAGCCAGCAGATTCGCAACATTGTATGCAAAGGCCAGAAACCTACTTTCAGGAGCGGAGGCCTAAGAGCTGGAGCCAAGCCTCAAGCTAAAGCTGGCCCAGAATAAAAAAAAAAAAGGAAAAAAGGAGCGTTTGGGAGTTCAGTCACCCCCAGCCTGAAAACAGCCCTCAGCCCCTCACCCAGACTGGCCAGGCACCCCAGTGGGGACCCCCACCCTGATGGGTGTGTGACCAGCTGCAAACAGCCATCATCCCCTCACCCAGGCTGGCCAGGCACCCCAGTGGGGACCCCCACCCTGATCCGGGACACCCTTCAGGGCAAACGAGCTGGCACCCACCCATGCACCAGGCCTCTACCCTATATAGTAAAAGGGTAATATGCCTCCCGGCACCGGGATCAGCGGAGCCGAGAGGCCTCCCGGCACCGGGATCAGCATGACGGGGCAGCGCCCAAACACCCTGATCGGCCCTGCTCTGTGTGTGACAGAGTGTGGCACCCCAACCCCCCCCCCCCCCCCCGGGCCCTGCTCTGTGTGTGACGGGGTAGAGCCATAACCTCCCCATCGGCCCTGCCCTGAGTGTGAGAGTGGCGGCACCCCAACTCCCTGATCGGCCCTGCTCTGTGGGTGATAGAGGGTGGCGCCCCAATCCCCCCCCCCCCACGGGCCCTGCTCTGTGTGTGATGGGGTAGAGCCATAACCTCCCCATCAGCCCTGCCCTGAGTGTGACAGTGGCTGTGCCCCAATCCCCTAATTGGCCCTGCTCTGTGGGTGATAGAGGGTGGCGCCCCAACCCACTGATCCACCCTGCTCTGTGTGTGACAGGGGACGGTGCCCCAACTCCCCTATCGGACCTACTCTGTGAGTGACAGGGGGGGAGCTCCTCAACCCCCGGATTGGCCCTGCTCTGTGCGTGACGGGGTCGCGCCACAACCTCCCCATCGACCCTGCCTTGAGTGTGACAGGGGGTGGTGCCCCAACCCCCCAATCGACCCTGCTCTGAGCCCGACCAGGGGCTGCACCTAGGGATTGGGCCTGCCCTCTGCCACCCGGGAGCAGGTGTAAGCCAGCAGGTCGTTATTTCCCGAGGGGTCCCAGACTGCTAGAGGGCACAGGCCGGGCTGAGTGACCCCCCTTCCCCCCGAGTGCACAAATATTTGTGCACCGGGCCTCTAGTTATAATAATAATTGCTTTATGAGTGTCATTTTATCTTTAGACCAGCCTTTAAGATTATATTCATTTTACTTGTGAGGATACTGAGGCATAGAGTTTGATTAACTTGCCTACAACCACATGGCTAGTAGGTATTGAAACTAAATTCAAACTCCTGAGCCAGAGTTTCTATGTATTATATTTATTTCCCCTTTTGTGTTTCTCTTTGATTAGGACTGTGTTGAAAAACAAGTACTTCATTGATCTTTTAGCATATAGTAGGTTTTCATTAAATATTTGTTGCTTGTAATACATAAACTAATACTTAGATGAGAAAACTTAATACTTTTGCCTCTTACACAGTACCTTAGAATTTTAATTTTTCTGTAAACTGTGTGCTCAGGGATCCCAAGATTGTTTTTTTGTGTGTGTTTTTTAATTTTAGAAATGGTTTAAGTTTTAGCACTAAAAGTAATGCTAAGGTAGAAAAAAGTATTTAAAATTGTTATTTAAGTTTTATTAAATAAAAATATTTTAAGCAATTAAAAAATTCAGAAAAGGGGAGATGTAACAAATAACCACTTATCCATCATCCAGAATTTGATAATTATTATTTGTATAATATTTATATTTATTTAATGCTAACTTCTTTGTTTTATGCTTAAAGCCATATCCAGAAGACCCAGCAGTTTATAAACCACTCTCCCAGGAAGAACTGCAAAGGATAAAGAATGAGAAAAAACAGAAGCAAAATGAGAGAAAACAGAAAATATCAGAAAATCGCAAACATTTGGCAAGTGTACGTGTTGTACAAAAAAACCTCGTCTTTGTCGTAGGTCTGTCTCAGCGCCTAGCAGACCCAGAGGTAAGTCCTCTTCTATTCTTCTATTTTTTCTCTCAACTTCCCTTTTTTTTTGCTTCTCTTATTGGGAAAGAAGAGCTGACCCTGCCCAACTGCAGAATTCCACAGAAAATATTGAAACTTAGGAGAAAATGGGAAATATGTTTAAATAATCACTAAGAAACCAATAACTAGTTGTGATCTTAAGTAGGTTTTAAAATCTTTTCTGCCTTCATTTTCTTCAGTTGTAAAACTAGGCAGTTGTACTAGATTTCTAAAGTCTCCTTTAGTGTTAATAATCTGAAACTTGGATAATAGTACTGTTTTGCTGTTAAGGCTAACATGTGACACAACTACTTTTTATAGCTTTATAAGGACCAACAGTGGAGATGCAGTTACATGAACCTGCTAGAGATCTGTATTCTTTTAAATCTTGTCCCAATAGTAGTTCTTATTTATAGAACAGTTGTAGAACTGTTGTTATACTGTATTATTATTATTCTTTACTCATTCATTTCAAGCCAATTTTCTGGAAAGAAGAATTTGATGAAAAGAAAATAATATAGTGGGCCAGGTTCTTTGTCATTTGTTTGTGGACAGGGGAGATCTTAACCCTTTTGTTTATTACATCTTTTCTCTCCTTCCACCACCAGCCTTATTAGGGTAGTGTTGAACTCATAACTTTAGTCCGATACCTTTGAATATACATCTACTAATTTTTAGTTTCTGATATACCAGATTAATGGGAAGGCAGATGGAAGCTGATTGATAGCCAGTGTTTACTTCAGTAGGAGAGAGCTGGATTTTGGGGATCTGCCTAAGTATCCATTGAAAAGATTTAGAACAGTGGTTCTCAACCTGTGGGTCGCGACCCCTTTGGGGGTCGAATGACCCTTTCACAGGGGTCACCTAAGACCATCGGAAAACACATATATAATTACATATTGTTTTTGTGATTAATCACTATGCTTTAATTATGTTCAATTTGTAACAATGAAATTGGGGGTCACCACAACATGAGGAATTGTATTAAAGGGTCACGGCATTAGGAAGGTTGAGAACCACTGATTTAGAAGTAATGCTCATCATGATACCAATCAAAGGGAGGATTGTAACGAGTATGCTAAGGAAGTTGGGAATCATCAGACTTGGCTAAGTAAGCTAATGACCCCAGAAAGAGGAAATTTAAAGAGTCTAAACTTTATAAATTGATTTTATAAAATTCAATTTAGAGAGAATAATAAATGTTTATTGATTATGAGTTTACTATGTATCGAGGAGAAAGTGAGGGAGATTTTACTAAGTAGGCTCTACCATTGACAATAAGTATAGTGGTAACTCAAGAATTACTAGGACCCTAGGTGCGGGGATGCTGGCATTAGTGGGCTACATGATCTTCAGGAGACCAGGTTCTTTCTAAAGCCAAAAGGATGGGTCTAGTATTCATATGAGAAAACACTTCTTCAGTAAGAGATATTCAGAAGAGAACTTGCCCAGCCAGAGTGGCTCAGTGGTGAGCATCAACCTATGAACCAGGAAGTCACAGTTCAATTCCCAGTCAGGGCACGTACCAGGGTTGTGGGCTTGATCCTCAGTGTCGGGTGTGCAGGAGGCAGCCAATCAGTGATTCTCATCATTGATGTTTCTCTCTCTCCCTCTATGAAATCAATAAAAATATATTAAAAAAAGAAGCGAGCTCATTTTAGACCTATGATTCATCCTTAGCAGCCAATTTTTCCTTTTTCTTTAAAAAATTTTTTTAAAATATATTTTTTATTGATTTCAGAGAGGAAGGGAGGGGGAGAGAGAGAGAGAGAGAGAGAGAAATAAACATCAATGATGAGAGAGAATCATTGATCGGCTGCCTCCTGCAGGCCCCCTACTGGGGATTGAGCCCACAACCCAGGCATGTGCCCTTGACTGGAATCGAACCTGGGACCTTCAGTCTGCAGGCTGATGCTCTATCCACTGAGCCAAACTGGCCAGGGCCAATTTTTCCTTTTTCTAAGCTAGTGCTTAAATCCCCTGGCAGGCATAGTGCCACTTCACCCTTGACCATTTCCTTGAATGCCACCACAACTTTTCATCAACCCTCTCTCTTTCAGCTCTGCCTTTTTTCCTAACCAGAGGGCACTCTTGCCACTGCACATTTTTTATTTACCTGCCTCTGTTTCACTCCTACTAATCTTATTGATTAGAAACTACTTTTGCATTTTCGGATCTGCTACTCCAGTAAACTAATGGAAATTTTATCTTGATTTGAGAACTCTTATTAGATGTCAGTGTACTTGATTTTGCTGTTGTTAATCCTCACCCGTGGATATTTTTCCCCATTAAATTTTAGAGAAAGTTGGGGGGAGAAGGGGGAGAGAAGGAGAGAGAGAGAAACTTCAATATGAGAGAGACACAATGATTGGTTTTCTCCTGCACCTGTCCTGACCAGATCTGGGGAATTGAACCTGCAACCCAGGTACTTGCCCAGGAATCAAACCCGACCCTTTGGTGTGCAAGCCAATGCTCAAACCCACTGAGCAGCACTGGCCAGGCTGTACTTGATTTTTTAAAGACATCCTGGATCTGGTCATCTATAGAACTGGAGGAGGTATATAGACCAGTACCTGAAGGTTGGGTAACATTAAGCCATAGTCTCAATTTGAAGTTTGGATTATAAGTTTTCTATCTCTTCTTTAGAATCTGTGATTTGTTTTTATTTACAGTATTCTCCCTTATCATCTGTGGGGGATTTTTTCTAAGACTCTCAATGGCTACTTGAAATTGAGATAGTGTCAAGCCCTGCATACAGGGCGGAACAAAAGTAGATTTACAGTTGTGAGTATGTGAAACAGTTTATTCTTGTATTATTATTTTCCGTACAAATAACTGTAAACCTAATTTTGCCCCACCCTGTATACTATGTTTTTTTTCTATACATACCTGTGATAAGCTTTAATTTATAAATTAGGCACAGTAAGAAATTAACAACAATATTGGAAATGTTATATTTTAAAAAACTGCTTGTGGCGATAGGCTGATCTGTACTTTCTCCAAATATGAGAGAGGCATACTTTATAGTAATGGAATTCTTTTAAAGCAAACTTATAAAACAATTAAAAAATTATTAATTTTATATTATATATCACTCACTTTATGCCTATGTAAGGATAGGCTATCTGCTTCATGCAAGTCTTGCACATGATGTTCTACACAATAATCACTTAGGCAATAATGACAATCATGACACAAAAATGTTTTATACTAACGTATTTGCTGTACACATTAGATTTTGCACACGAAGATGCACATCACAGCAGAGAAGTTTATTAACTGTAGGATATGAGGATTATTTACTATTCAAGCGGAAGTGGGTTATTATAAGATCTCCATCCTCATCACCTTCACACTGAATAGGCTGAGGAGGAGCAGGAGGAAGAGGAGGAGTTGGTCTTCCTTTCTCAGGGGCTGCAGAGGCAAAAAAAATGGAAGGGGAGGCAGGAGAGGTAGGCACATGCAGTGTAACTTTGTGGAGAAATACATCATAATTTCTATTTGGCTTTTTTGCTTTTGCATTTCTCTAAAAATGTTTCTGTACAGTACCAATCCTTCTTCCACTGTTTGGCTTGGTTTCAGCTGTGTCATAGAAGGGCCCATGTCATATAAGGAGTTAAAAGCATTCTTGAATAATTGGAACACTCTGCCAGATTATCTGATGTCACTTTGTTTTCTGGCACTGCTTCTACATCTTCTTCCTCAGTGTCTGGCTCTGGTTTGCAAGCACTTACCTCCAGCAAGTCGTCTTCTCTTAATTCTTTTAATGTGATGTCTATTAACTTTTTAATTTCTCCAAGATCCATATCTTGAAACCCTTCATCCCTCACCTATTTTTTTTTTTTTTTGCCATATTCACAACCTCTTTAGTGATTTCCTTTATTGGCTCTGTCATAAAATCTGTGAAATCATGTACAACATATGGACAGTTTTCTTGAGCAGGAATTTATTCTTTTGGGCTTGATGGCTTCCACAGCTTTCTTTATAACAACGATGCATCTTTAGTGGTGGAACCTTCCAGACTTCTATGATGTTCTCTCTACCAGGGTTCTCTTCCATAGCATTGGTAGTCCTTTCCAGAGAGTCCTGTGTGTAATGAGCTTTAAAGATCCTTGTGACCCTTGACCTAGAGGCTGAGTTAAGAGACATAGTGTTTGAGGCAAGTAGACCACTTCAACATCTACACTGTTTATCTGATGGGGTTCTGTGTGGCCAGGGGCATTGTCCAAAATCAAAAGAGCTTGAAAAAGGCAGTTCCTTACTGGCAAGGTACTTCCTGACTTTAGGGACAAAGCATCAATGGAGCCAATCCAGAAAAGGGTTCTCATTGTCCAGGCCTTCTCGTTGTACTACTAAATGACCGGCAGTTTCTGTTTTTTCCCTTCAAGGTGAGGGTTAGCAGTTTTATAGATAAGGGCATTCCTGATTGTAAACTTGAATGCATTTGTACAAAACAGTAGAGTTAGCCTATCACTTCCTGCCTTAAATCCTGGTGCTTGCTTCCCTGTTTACTAACACCTGTTGTGGCATTTCCCCCCTTAGCTATTGTAAATTTTGCTGCTATGAACATAGGGGTGCATATATCCTTTCTGATTGGTGTTTCTGGTTTCTTGGAATATATTCCTAGGAGTGGGATCACTGGGTGAAATGGGAGTTCCCATCCCCCAGAATAGGGCATTTTCATCTGTATTATAACCTCTTCAGGCAGATATACTTTCTCAATTATTTTCTTAATGGCATCTGGGAACTCGTCTGCTGCCTCTTGGTTGGCAGAAGCTGCTTCTCCTGTTATCTTGACTTCTTTTTTAAGCCAACCCTCTTTCTAAAATTATCAAACCATCCTTTGTTGGCATTAAATTCTTTAACTTCAGCCCTAGCTGGTTTGGCTCAGTGAATAGAGTGTTGGACTGCAGAGTAGAAGGTCCCAGGTTCGATTCTGGTCAAGAGCACATGCTCTGGTTGCAGGCTCTATCCCTAGTAGGGGGCATGCAGGAAACAGCTGATCAGTGATACTCTCTCATTATTGATGTTTCTATCTCTCTTCCTTTCTGAAATCAATAAAAATATTGATATAAAATCAATAAAAATATTTTAAAAAAATTTCTTAACTTTAGTTTCTTCACCTTTCTTTTGCTTTAAGTTGTCATATAATGACTTTGCTTTTTCTATAGGTATGCCTTTCTTACAGCAATCTTGTACCCACATAAAAGCTGCATTTTCAATACAAGATAAAAATTATTTTTCAGAAGTGCAAAGTTTTTTTGCAAGTGCTGATGGGCTTCATAAATCTCTTTTCCTTTTTTTTTTTTAAAAAAAAATATATACTTTATTGATTTTTCTACAGAGAGGAAGGGAGAGGGATAGAGAGTTAGAAACATCGATGAGAGAGAAACATCGATCAGCTGCCTCCTGCACACCCCCCACTGGGCATGTGCCTGCAACTAAGGCACATGTCCTTGACCGGAATCGAACCTGGGACCTTTCAGTCCGCAGGCTGATGGTCTATCCACTGAGCCAAACAGGTTAGGGCTCTTTTCCTTTTTTTTTTTTCACATGGTCCTTACTCTGGATTCATTTACCTCAAAATGGTGGGCTACCGCAGCTGCAGACCTCAGTCTATGCCACATGTCAAGCACTTCAGTGTTTTCTTGTAAAGACATGACTTTTCTCTGCTTCTTGGGAGCACTGCCAGCATCATTAGTGGCACTTCATATGGGTGCCATGGTGTTACTCATTGTTTATGGTATTGCACTATACACAATGGAAAATAAGCAAGAAGCTCAAGAGATCACTTTTTACTGATACCCAGTGTATTAGAGAGACAACTGCTAACACAGAGATGATTAGATTAGCAGCATCACATGGCATTTTAAATGGATACTTGTAATACTTAGCCTCACCACAGTAGCAACAGGAGGTGATTACGAAAGTATTACAGTAGTACAATATGTGCTGCAGTTAATTTTATGCAGTTATGATTTAACATTGCATCTTTCAACTGTGAATGGCACTATGTACGGTCTATGTTTGCATGTTTTGAAAAATTTAAGTTTTTATATTGGATTTGTGTATATTTTATGGTAGTAAATAATAAAATAGACTGGTATCTACATATATTTTATGCATTCATGATATACCTAACTCTTATTTTTATCTTTTATTAATTTCTTTTTTATTGTTTAAAGTATTACATATGTCTCCTTTTCTCCCCCATCGACCCCTCCCCGGCCACTCCCACCCCCAGGACAAGCCCCCACTGCCCCAGTGTCAGTGTCCATTGGTTATGCTAATATGCATGCATGCAAGTCCTTTGGTTGATCTCTTATATCCCTGCCCTCCCTTGCCTTCTCTCTGAGGTTTGCAAGTCCATTCAGTGCTTCTCTGTTTCTGGATCCATTTTTGTTCATCAGTGTATGTTGTTAATTATATTCCACAAATAAGTGAGGTCATGTGATACTTAATTTTTCTCTGACTGTCTTATTTCACTTAGCATGATGCTCTCCAGGTCCATCCATGCTGTTCCAAATGGTAAAAGTTCCTTCTTTTTTATAGCAGCATAGTATTCCAGTATGTAAATGTACCACAGTTTTCTAATCCACTCATCTGCTGATGGGCATTTAGGTTGTTTCTAAATCATAGCTATTGCTATGAACATAGGGGTGTATATATCTTTTCTGATTGGTGTTTCTGGTTTCTTGTGATACATTCCTGGAAGTGGGATCACTGGGTGAAATGGCAGTTCCATTTTTAATTTTTTGAGGAAACTCCATACTGTTTTCCACAGTGGTTGCACCGGTCTGCATTCCCACCAGCAGTACACCAGGGTTCCTTTTTCTTCACATCCTTGCCAGCACTTGCTTGTTGATTTGTTGATGATAGCCATTAACTCTTTTATATATATATATATTTCTAGGCTACATGGTTTATCTGTGAGATTTTTCACATTGCAAATCTCCAAAAAATTTTCCGATATATTTATTTAAAGAAATTAGTGTATAAGTAGACCAATACAGTTCAAATCGTGTTGTTCAAATTGTGTTTTTCAAAGGTCAACTGTATATTAATTTGGAAACTGTTAAGAATTAATGACACCCCAGTCATAGACTATTTCATAAAGCTTTGATTCTGTCTGATACAGAACATATATAAACTTGGCTAATTTGCCAGTATGTACCTTGATACAAAAACCTTTCCCATGATTTGCAATTATCTCGAAATTACATTCTGTTCTTTTTCTAAAATTTACCTATAGACCTACTGTTCCTACAATCTCTCCAAACAGCAAGCTCTCTTTCAATGAGAGCTTTCTGCGCATGCCTGTTCAAGTGTATGCAAAGCATTCTTTCCAAACACTTGAAAATACTCACACACAACTTAGCGAGTAAGTTTTTAAGAGAAGCTAAATGAGTATATGAGGTGATCACAAATATGAGGGGAAATAACCATGAAGTAATAGAGAAGAAATGTATAAATTTTTTGCCCCTATCTATCACCTTACACACATTATTTATCAGGAAAAGAGAGGGGAGGGGAAAAAATTGGAGAGTTGAGGAATGATAAAATTGGTTGACATAAGGAAGCTAAATACACACACACACACACACACACACACACACACAGTGATAAATCATAAAGTATTGACATTTGAGGAGCATTCTGTTACCATATTTGGAATTTGTAGCTCATAAATAATGCTTTAGTATGTCATATTATATACAATAGATTTATGAGTAGACTGTTTCTACTCAGGTCCCTGAATTCTTATTTCTTTGTTTAGTACATAATTTTGGTTATTGTTTTGAGAAATAATTTCTTACAGGGATCATCTATTAATGAAAATATGGTCAGGATATCTTACCTGTTTTGTGTTTAATAATATTGTAAAATATAAGTTCCCATAGAGTATAGGTACAAAAATTAGAACATAATAGAAAATATCAACCTTAATGAGTCTCATTTTCTTTTTAGTAGGTCCATAAAAAATAGCTTTGAGACTTTGTTGATGATTTCCTGTAGGTTAACCACACAAATTGTAATTAGGAAATAGTCACATTTATTAGAAAACATTAAAAGTTATTTTTCTTTCACTGAAGAATGTACGTACCCATTATAAGAATAAAGTTGATGAAAATGGGGACGGTTTATACCTTATTTCTTCTTCTTTTATAGGTTTTAAAACGACCAGAATATTTTGGGAAGTTTGGTAAAATACATAAAGTTGTCATCAATAATAGCACATCATATGCAGGTTCACAGGTAATTAACTAACTATAGGGATTTTTGCCTTTCCTATGGTTGGAGTTTGATCTGGGCTGTTCAGAAGGAAAATTTATTTTTTGTGTGACTAGAAAGCTTGAGGGACAAGGACTTAAACAGTATAGTGATCTCTGTTGATGGGGTGGGGTAGTTTTTGGTGCTCATTGACTGGACTCTTCCAGGACTTAACAGTGAATTGCTAGTAATAATAAGGAAATAGTAAAACAAAGATTTGGTGGTTTGAAGGGGAGGGGAAGTTGAGTCTATTGTTAGTCTAATAATTAGGTAGTGATTTCTAATTCATATTTTCAGATATTGAAAACTTTATAGAGCATCTTTCTTATGCTGCTATTAGCAGACAGATTGTTCTTGCAAAGTGCATTGATTTTGGGGAGAACATAATTTGACACAATGTCTTCAAATCTTAGTTTTTAAAATCTAACTTTCAAAGTTTGTCAAATGACCTTAAAAGAATAAGTGCCAACCCAAGGATTATTTAAAAAAAAAAAAAAAAGAGCAGAGAGGGCAAAGCACATAAGTTTTATTTTATTTTATTTTAAATATATTTTTACTGATTTCAGGGAGGCAAGGAGAGGGAGAGAGAGATAGAAACATCACTGAGAAAGAATCATTGATCAGCTGCCTCCAGCATGCCAGGGTTCAAGCCCACAACCTGGGCACATGCCCTGACCTAGCGATCAAGCCTGCAACCTTGGCATATAGGGACAACTCTCTAACCATTTGAGCTACCAAAGATATTTTATTCATACATATTTTAGTCTACTTAAAAACAGATAAAATTCATTAAGTATGATTGATTTACAATGAGCTAGTATATGGTTTAATTAAAGCTACTGCAACTTATAATTATTGTTAATGATAGTAAGTAGTAAAGGCTTTTAGAATTTCCTAGGAAAGCTGCAAGATAAATTTTTTATAATGTTTTTATTGAATTTGAAAGTAATAACAGCGGGTTTTCACTTTAGGGTCCAAGTGCCAGTGCTTATGTAACCTATATCCGGTCAGAAGATGCTCTCAGAGCCATACAGTGTGTCAACAATGTGGTGGTAGATGGCAGAACGCTTAAGGTAATATGGTCCTCTCGATTTGTTTTGTTTTAAAGAGGAAGGGATAAAATGTAGTAAGGAGAGAAGTACTTAGGATTTACATATTACATTTGAAGAGTGGCTATTTGAAGATTGCTCCTTAGGCATCTGTACCAACCTATGACAGCCAGTTTGTTTACTGCTGACTTATGTAAAGTCCTTTTTTGTCAGGTATGAACAAACATTTTCATTATTAGGGGGTAATCTTTTAAAATCTCCTATATTTACATATTTTGTTGTGTAAAAAATGAATCTATTATCAGAAATAAATAATAGTTCTGATTTGTTGTCATTAAATATTTGGACATTTATCAATGTATGTTTGAGTGAAGGGTCCCACCAAGCAATCCTTTATAATAAAACCCTAATATGCAAATTGACTGAGCTGTGGAATGACTGGTCGCTATGACGCGCACTGACCACCGGGGGCAGACGCTCAATGTAGGACAGTGATGGCGAACCTATGACAGGCGTGTCAGAGGTGACACGTGAACTCATTTTTTTGGTTGATTTTTCTTTGTTAAATCGCATTTAAATATATAAAATAAATATCAAAAATATAAATCTTTGTTTTACTATGGTTGCAAATATCAAAAAATTTCTATATGTGACATGCACCAGAGTTAGGGTTTTTCAAAATGCTGACACGCCGAGCTCAAAAGGTTCACCATCACTGATGTAGGAGCTGCCCTGTGGTGGTCGGTGCGCTCCCACAGGGGGAGCACTGTTCAGCCAGAAGCTAGGCTCACAGCTGGTGAGCGCAGTGGCAGTGGCGGGAACACTGCAGATGGGTGGTAAGGAGCGAGGGGTCCCAGACTGCGAGAGGGCACAGGCTGGGCTGTGGGACTCATACCCTTTCTCCCCCAAGTGCTTGAATTTCGTGCACCGGGCCTCTAGTGCTTTATATAAATGAAAGAAGAATAGCACAATTAGAAAAAGGAAGTTGCCTAACCACACATAACATGCAACAGATTTTGTCTCTCTTCTGATGGCTAGGGAAGAAGATTTGGATGCTCAAGTCCTAGAAACCATAGACAGAGATGTTTTCTTTAGTTCTTCCAAATGAGTATCATCTTTGCTAAATCCTATTAATAGTTTATTTCTCTAGTATTCATAACAATACTTCTTGTTTTGTTATGTCTGTGTCTCATTTTAGGTGAAGTGAAAACACAAAACATGGAAGTTCTCATTGTGATGTCATTTTACATTTTGGGTCCTTTTTTCTCCCTCCCCTCCTCTTCCTGCAGGCATCTCTAGGTACAACAAAATACTGCAGTTACTTCTTAAAAAATATGCAGTGTCCAAAGCCTGACTGCATGTATCTACATGAATTGGGGGATGAGGCGGCCAGCTTCACAAAAGAGGAAATGCAGGTAGTCACGTATTGTGAATTCTCAAATTTGCAGAAAAAGGGAGGATTCTTCTTTATAAGTTAAAATTGCTAAAGTGGGGGCTTTATTTTTTTAAACTGGCATTACTTTAAAGTAGCATTTTCTAAACTGTGTTCTATGGAATGTCAGTTATTGTATTGTTATAATAAAATAGGTTTTTGGTCCACTAAATTTGAAAATGCTAGATTAATGAAGATAAATAGGTTTTCTTTCCTACAGGACTTCTCAGAGCCTTTAATATGCTAAAACATACCCAAGATAGGAATGTGCACTGGAACTTTTATTGACCAAAGAAAGCATTTTGGGAAATGCTACTTCAAGGGGAATGTCAGCAAAATGACAGCTAAGTGTGATACTGTAATTATGAGTTGTGGTTTCCCCCCCTAACCTCTACTCTTTACAGAGCATGCTAGAAAAGAATATTCTAGCAAATGTTGCTGATAAGCTCACATTTTTATAAAATGATTCTCTCTCCCATGGAAGTCTTGTAAAGGGTAAATTGAAGGCTTATTATTTTATGTTCATTTTTACATTTCCTCTTCTCCTGTCTGTCTCCTTTCAGTTTTTAGTATAAACATGTCTTTACAAGTAAAAATGTTGACTATGCGGCATATTAAATGAGGATTATACCAAAGCACAATGCTGCACTTCCCTTTTATAGATGAGGACTTCAGATTGTTGCTGTGGACTTTTGCAGGAACACTTCTCATTTAGAAGGTGGGGGGCATTGATTGCTACCTTTCATTCTCCAGGTCAAACTAGAAAAGAGTCTAGTAGGGGTTCCTTTAAGAGCAGATTGTTAAATTAAATAAAATAATACCCCTTTTTTAACTTGGAATTATTGCAGATTAAATCCCATTATTTAAATATAAAAAATAAAATAAAATAAATAAATACATTGGACTTTCTTGACAGTGTTGTCTTTATGATCTTTGTGGAATGACTTATTTCTTATATCCAATAAGTGCATTTTGATCTTTTTTTTTTAAATGCAGCTTTCTTGGATAAAATCTAAGGTTTAGCTATTTCAAACTGAATTTTGACTAGTGGGAATATTCTTTACTCACAGGTACTATTACAGTGAAAATCTCTATCAGAGAATTTGTAAGCTCCATTTTATCTCATTTTTAAAGAGCGTTGAACAGAAGAAAATGGGTGGCACCCGAAACTAATATAATATTGTATGTCAATTGTAATAGAAAAATAAAGAAAAATTTTTTTTAAGAAATGGATGGATGATCCCTTAGAACTTAATTTGTAATGGGATTTAACCTGTTTTATGAACTGCCCCTGTAGAATCATTTGAATATCAGTTTGAATTCTTTGTGACCAGTGAACACCATAATGTCTGTTGAAGTATTGATTACAGAAAGAATTTTCAAAGCTCTTATGTGTTAAAGATGTAAAATCTACATCTAATTGTATTTTTTCTTAGTAACTACTTTAAAATTCATTTCATACTATTGTCCAGACTTCATTTTGCTCTTCTTTACCTGAGTTTAAATTTTCTTTATAAAAGGATTTTTCTGTTAAAATACTTTCTCAAAGTAGAAAGAAAAGTGGAACAACTATATCATGGCAAAAATCAGGAGATTTTCTTTTTATTACTGTATAATTCAAAATTCAGAGATCCTGTGAAATATATAGAGATCCAATTAAAACAGGCAAGAGCCCTCTCAGAACAGGGAACGATGCATTGTGCAGTATATGTATACAGTTGTGCACGATTAGATGATATTGCCCTGTCCTTGCTTGTTTTTATTGTTGCTTTTTATCTTTTCTGTTCTGGTTTCGGTTTTCTCATAACATTTAGACCACACTTTAAAGCAATTAACAATCCTGAAGGTAAGTAAACATGTCATTCCAGTCCTAATAAACATGCATATTGGAAAAAGTTATTCAAATTAATTTCATTGTAATGTATTTCCATATATGACTAGTTTCCAGTCAGTCTTTGCCTAATTTCTCCCATAATGTGACATTGCCTTCTGATATGTAACTACCAAACTACAGTAAATACAGAATTTTCTTTGTTTTGTATAGAGCAGGAATCGCCAAACTTTTTCTGTAAAGGGCCAGTTCATAAATATTGTAGGCTTTCTTAGCCACATGGTCTCTGTAGCAATTACTCAACTCTGCTATTATAGCACAAAAGCAGCCATAGACAACTCATAAATAATAGACAATTCATAAATGACAGCTCATAAATGAATGAGCATGACTGTTCCAATAAAACTTTATTTACAAAATCAAAGTGACTGGCTGTAAATTTAAAATACATGAAATGTTAGAAACATAAACATTAATCTAGAAAAAGAAATTGACTGATTTTCAATAATCTTTAGAAAATTTAATAATGGCCTATTATAATATTTAATTTTTATATGGAGATGGGGTTTAAAAGTAGGTTTCTTTGAGGTAGCAAAAATATTGTGTCTTAATACACTTTTTTACACAAGTTGTTGATGAAATGCCTTTATTAATGGAATATATTAGTTTGTTGTTTTGTTGGAAGAACTTTCATTGGTCTAGAAAAAGTTTTGTGCTACCCTCCTGACAGGTTTCTTTGACATGCAAAACCTTTACATATTTTATTTAGGATATCTTTGATAATTCAGAAAGTAATTCAATATTTTATACCAACCATTTTGTGAACCCCACTGCAGTTTTAATTTCTTCTTCCATTAGGCAGGTAAACATCAAGAATATGAACAGAAGCTACTACAAGAATTATATAAATTAAATCCCAATTTTCTTCAACTGTCTACGGGTTCAGTTGATAAGAATAAGAACAAAGTGACCCCACTGCAGAGGTATGATACGTAAGTACGGATATTGGTATAATCAGACACCTTATGTTCATGTCTATCGATCTCTTTTCCTTCTACATCATTTTCAGATTGAACCTTATTTCAATATCCATCATTTTTATGCAGAACTGTTGCACTATATAGGAAATGTTGAGTCAGAATTTCTGGGTTTGAATATTTGTTGCCTGCTGCTCACTGGTGATAATTTAGATGAGCCTCTTGATGGCTTCACATTTGTATTGATTTGAAGACTACCCTGAGCCTTAGGAACACTCTAATTGATAAAAAGAAAATTAAGGGATGTTGGTTATTAAAAATCTTTGTCACCTAATTGAGGTTTTCCCCCTGACATAATGAGGGGAACAAAATACCGTAAAAGGGAAGGGGAGTTATTGAAGTATTGTTTGTTGGGGATACAAATATTTATGGTTGTCTAGTCTCAGGAATCACTAAAGTCTTATATTCTCTGAGTGAGGAGGCTATCTGATATTCCGAATCTTACTCATCTTAGGCGACAACTTGTTTTTACACAGATCTGTATTGTGTCAGTGTTTAAACAAACTGATAGTCTTAAATACCAAGTCTCATTCTGAAATGGTACACTTTGCATCTTTTATTACATTTGGTATGGCCTGTCAGAAAATGGTCTGATTAGTAGAAACAATAATTTTGAGGTTGTACTCTATCCTGAATGTTCCTTCAGTTTCATGAGTTAGGATCTTTGTTTATTTTTTAATTTGGTCTAACTTATATAAAATGAATTCATTTAAAGTAAATAGCTATAATCAATTTAGATATGTTGATTTACTTTTTAAAAAATTTTATTCCAAAGTTAAATTTGCTTAAATGATGTTTTAAATGTCTGGGTATTACATGTATAGTCCAATGTCTATTTAGGACTCAAATAATGTAAGGGCCATTTTTCAATTATAGGCAATAACTACATGAATTATTGTCAAAGTCAGTTTCTTCAAAATTGTATTTAAATTCTTGAAGTCCTTGTTAAGTTTCTTTGCTTTGATAGTAAAGAGTATTTAAAAATAATTCTTTTTTATACACATACACACACATACAAGTTTACATAAATATATATAGAAGAAGCCACAGAGTAAAATATAAGGTTACTGTATAATAAACTATGTGAACTCTGTAAATATCAAAGTTAAGAATAAAAGCTAAGTCCAAAAGAATTCTCTCTGGGTTGATAATCTTTGACCCTTTCCATTGATTTTTTTTTTTATCTGTATGTTTAATATGAATCATATGCTATTATTTACCTCATTGGTTGCTGACTCTGTAGTTCTTCTTTGAAGAATGGGGTATTGTAGTAAAAATTTCAGATACTTTTAATCATTGTTCTCATTAAAAGTATCATTTGAACCCAGCCTGTGTGACCCAGTGGTTGAGCGTCAACCCATGAACCTGGAGGTCATGGTTTGATTCCCTGTCAGGGCATATGCCTGGGTTGTGGGCTCGATCCCCCATGTGGGATGTGCAGGAGGCAGCCGATCAATGATTCTCTCTCATCATTGTCCTTCCTTTCTTTCATTCTTTCTTCTTCTCTTCTCTTCTCTTCTCTTCTCTTCTCTTCTCTTCTCTTCTCTTCTCTTCTCTTCTCTCTCTCTCTCTCTCTCCTTTTCTTTTCTTTTCTTTTTTTTCTTTCTTTTTGTTAATCCTCACCCGAGGATATTTTTCCATTGATTTTTTGAGAGAGTGGAAAGGAGGAGGAGAGACAGAGAGAAACATCGATATGAGAGAGACATACTGATTGGTTGCCTCCTGCATGCACCCTGACCAGGGCCGAGGATCAAGCTGCCCCTGACTGAAATTGAACCAAAACCCTTCAGTGCACAGGCTGATGCTCTATTCACTGAGCCAAGCCAGCTAGGGCTCATCATTGATGTTTTTATCTCTCTCTCCCTGTCCCTTCCTTTCTCTGCAATCAATTTTTTTAAAAGTTATTTGAATTAAAATCATATTCTGGGCTTATAGTACCTAGAGAATTCAGAGCAGAAATTTAAATTTTAGATTATCTCTTTGAGATAACATTTGTTATTTCCTGAATATAATATATAAAAGTAATATATTTTTATTGAAGGAAATTTAAAATATATACAAAGAAGTAAATATTATATGTAATCTCAGTACTTGGACATTTTTCTGAAATTATTTGATGTGTTTTCTAGTAGTATTTTTTCTTCCTTTCAATGTACATAAACACACTCTATAAATTGTTGACCAATCTATTTATATTTCACAGTATTTGAATTCATAAATCTGATTTAGAAGACTATATATTAGACAATATAATACTGAATCATCTTAACCATTAGTATGTATATCTCTTTATTTAAGTGATTTATGTCCCTCAGGAAAGATTTTCTTTTTTGTCTTTTTCCTATTTTATTGTAGTGGACCTCCAACTGAGAATCCCTAGGCTAAAAATTAAGGAACAGTGTTAGAAAGTGGTACTAGCAGGTCCTTGTCCTTATCCTATTCTTTACTTTTATAAGGATATCTTCAATGTATTATGCACTCTTAACTATGATTTTGACCATTTGTTTGAGATATTTTTAATCATAATATGAAAATACCTTATTTCTAATTTATTGGACTTTTTTCTTTAGATGGAAGTGAAAATTGGAATTTACCAAATGTCTTTTCAGCATTTATAACAAGTGTTTAGCTTTTCTTTAATTTACTTTTTGTGATCAGTTATAAATAGATTTACTAATTATTTTATTGGCTTTGTCTTTATACAGAGTATGGTCAGAGTACGTTCATACCTGTTTTAGTAGCAGGAGAGTAGTTTACTAGGAGCCACAAGGTGTAGAAGGAAGACCAAAGAAGATTTATTTAATTGTATTATTTTTTATATATTTCTTAATTATTTCATAGAGGAAGGGAGAGGGAGAGAGAGATAGAAACATCAGTGATGAGAGAGAATCATTGGTTGGCTGCCTGCTGCATGCCCCCTTCTGGGGATGGAGCCCGAAACCCTTGGCATGTGCCCTGCCCTGGGAATCAAACTATGACCTCCTGGTTCATAGGTCGATGATCAACCCCTGAGCCAGGACCCAAGGAGGATTTAAAACAGTGTGCTCATTTAATAATTTTGCCCAAAGCTAATGCTACAGAATATCAGCTGGAACATGGTTTTATGCATTGCATAACTATATGATATAGGAATTTTTTTCCTAGGGGTAGAGGAGGAGTTGATTTTTGTTTGTTTAAGTAGGTCCCCAAAATTTATGAAGGGCGGTTGATGTCCTAAGTTAGAATTGTGGCTTGTTTGTTTGTTTTGGCATCTCCTATAGCTTTCTTTCTTTCCATGCTAACCCCTACAAGAGTGTAAGTTTGACTGTGAGTGATGCCAAAGGTCTGCTTTGGTCCCCAGTTCCACATGGGCCCCATACAGGGTACAGCAGTAGGGATAAATTTGTAGATACATTTTCTTCTTCCCAGAGGGAAGCAGCATAACTCTTTCTATGTCCTACCCAAGAGAATTTTTTATTGAAGATAAGGTGAGAATTAGACTTTATAGGGGAAAAAAAGGAAATTAATGGTTCCTTTCCCTCTTTCCTTGGCATTCCTGTATAGTGAGGAGCAGTTTTAGAAGAATTGTTAGAAAGCAAAACCTGGAACCTGGAACCTTACACACTGACACTAAACTTATAATGTTTTTTCTTATTTCTAATTAAGCCAGAGTACAAATATTAAGAGTACTATAGCTACTAATCCCAATTTGTCTTTAGTCCTGTCTTACTTACGTGAACAATAAATTCTAAAAGGGAATGTGGCGTTTTCTTTCTCCCCTCCATATTATGAATTTGAAAGTATATCTGTCAGATTGAGTATTGATTATAGATGTGCTGTTTTTCTATATTAAGTTACTTTGAAATGACAAATATAAACGATGAGATTGGGGAGTGATATCACTACTATACAGTAGTGATATTTAAGGACTGGGTATTTTGGTTTTTGCTTTGGTGCTTAAAATACCTTCATTTAGATTGAGATACTATTTGTTCACCAATTGAAGATTTGAGGGCAACTTAGAAGCCAGCCAAGTTGGCCAAGCATCTAAAGATTCAAATGGAGGCACAGTTGTGTCAGCCTGCCTGCTTGCAGATAGTTGTGAATTTTGGCTCCTTTACCTATAAAACAAAACATTTTAATTATATATTAATGATCTTTCTAGCTCTAAAATCTAATACATTCAGAGACTTTGAGGAAACTTGATTTGATAGATGTCTTTTCACTGTGTTCCTCTTCACTTCCTTTAGTACAGTGATCATTAGATATCAGGCATCTCAATTTAGACCAGTTGAATTAGAATCTCCAGGGACAGAACCTGGAAATATACTTTATATTTTAATTATATAAATATAAACATATGTATTTGTTTTTTGAAGAGCTTTATAGCACTGAATTTCAACTGCTGGATTAACTTAAAATTATTTTACTCCTGAGAAATCTGAATAATGTTCATCATTATTTCAGAACTATTTTAGGACTAGAACTTAAAAAAAAATTACTGAGATTGTTTGTATCAAAACATGTTTAGGAATTTTGATCTATAGGTATTTAAACACACATCATTACCTTCTGGAAATAAGGTCTTGATTATGTTATGAGACCAAACTATCTATTAAAACTTTTTAGTCCCACTTGAATTCAGTGATTTCAATCAACTGTGTCTTCAGGTGTCTTGATTTCACTTTCTCTCAGCACACAACTTGGCAGTATTTGAGAGAACTATAGGTATAGGTAGTCTTCCAGCTCATAGCCTTTTCGAAGTATCAACCTATTTTTGCCTCTTTCATTCTTGAATTTGGTTCAGTTTATATTATCTGTTTTTCTTTGCTTTTATCCAAGAGAACCAAATTAATATGCTTCAACTTTTCAATACCTTTTTTCCCCCTTACTAGGCAACCTCTGCCCCATTGCTTTGTGCAGATGGTTGTTAATCTTTCCTGTTAAAACTGGAATGAACAACAAAAACTTTTGCTTCAAACTGTAAACTATTTTTTCAGTGTGGCAAAAAGAGGTTGATTTAAGAAAGCTTGGACTGAGTGGCAGCCAGTGTTGGTGCATCCGGCTGGGAATGTCTAGCTCCGGCGTTCAGTTACCCTTTCAAGTTTGCTATGTGGGGTGGGTCAGAGGGTCTGAAGCCAAGACAGGGCTGGAGGCCCTGGTGCTGGAGCTCCCTCTGGAGACTAGAAGCTGTGACCAGAGCCTCTAAAGGGAGTGGGAATTGAGTCCCTAGCCAAACTCAGACCCCAAATGTACAGTGAGAGATTTTGCAGAATCTTGACAGCCCATTTTAGGATCAAAGAGCCTCCTGCTTGTGGACATTTGATAGTTATTTGGCAATCTGGATTGAAGACCAGAACTGGCCAGGAGACTACACTGCACAACGCTAACTCCAAAGCTAACATGCTATTCTTTCACTTCTAATACCAACTGAACTATGAGTATGGCTGCTGTAGCCAGCACCCCGAGTGCTTGCTGCTACAGCACAACTTGTGAAAATTTTATCAGGACATTCAAACCTTTTCCCAGGGTCCTGTCCAATTGGCTGAGATGATCTTTAATTTCTTTAATTCTGATCCAGGCTCAGAGAGCTCAGTCAAGCAAGGAGAACCAGGCCTTGAAGCACCTATGGAGAGCCGGCAGCATGGCATTGAATCCTGGATCCTGAAATTGAGGGCTTTAAGATGGAAAAGCTGCTGAAATCTATCAGCTAACTGAAAGACCAGCAGGATGTCTTCTGAAAGACGCAGACCCCAGTATGGATGCCCTCTGTCAACCCTTATGGACCAGAGAGCAGCAGCTTCTATGGGATACTGTCAGTGAACTGGACAAAAGGAGGAAGGAGGTTCTGGGTGCTTTTAAAGCACTGCTAGTGCAATTAACTACCCTAATTAAGGAAATGCTGCCTAAGTTGGAGGCATAGAAAGTCTATCTGCAAAATGCCTGCTTTGGAACTCCCTGGATCATGGTTGGAATACCTGGAAAAGTGACTCACAGCTTGAGCAAAGCTGTTGTTTCACCTGCATCAGCTGCTGAAGGAGCTAAAGGGATTAAATCACCTAGTTAGCTAGCAGGATGACCCTCTGACCAAAGGGATGGACCTACAAAAGGCCCAGATCACAGAATTGCTACAGTGCCTGCTTCACAAAGCCTTTGTGATAGAAACCCAGGTCTGTTTGACCTTCACTCCCCATTAATCCCTCAACCTCAAGACTTGGAGGAAGTTTACTGTATGAACAAGGCCGCTGCTGAGATTCAAAGAAGGCAGTGGAGTCACTGAGTACAGAAATCTCCATTGACAAGAGACTGTCATTACAAGGTTTCCAGAAGTTCAGCATTCTGACTTTAAACCAGAAAATTTTGAGAGTCAGGGCTTAATTTGGGACTTGGGCTGCCTGACTGATTGAGCAACATTCAGGTGATTGGGAAAGGGCAACAATGGGGCTAGTAGGTGTGACAAAGGAACTGCATATTATCAATTTCATGGTTGGATACACCTACCAGGGACTGAAGCAGGAGCTGAAAACAGACACCTTCCAGGTGGTTATTATTTCTATTTCTAAGATGAACTTACTCTCAATTGCCTGGGCCTCAGTTCTCTGGTTCAGTATGCTCAGCTCAACTCCCCAGAATCAGCACTTCTTTTTCAAGTCCGTCCCCCACCTAACGCGCCCCCCCCCAAAAAAAAAAAAAAGTCTTCCTAGACTTATCTGGGCCCTACTCTCAGTTGGCAATCTTACTATGTTGGGCAAGCCCTTGACCTGGAGCAGCTAAGTAAGCTGAGGGACAAGCTAATTGGGCAGAACTCTAGGATTGAGTGTACATTGTTGTCCTGCGGTGACTTCGTTAAAGCAAGAGAGTCCCCCATCGCCCAGGACATGGCTGGACAAAATTCTAAACCTGGTTACATGACCACCTGACAGATATCTGGGATGATGGACACAACATGGGCTTTGCAAACCAGAGCAAAGAACACCACCTGCTGAAGAGACCGTTTCTGGTGCCTACTGTGCTTCAGTGAATCATCAGAAAGGAGAACACCAGAATGATGATAAGGTTCTCATCTACTCTGTGCAGCTCTACACCAAAGAGATACTGCAGTCACTCACACCGACTGAAAGCATCCACCACTACCAACTGCTCACTGAGGAGAACATAGCTGAGAACCTGCTGTGCTTCCTCTACCTCCAAATCCCCTGGGATGAGGCTTTTGGGTGCTACTAACAGGAGATAGTTTTCTCTAAGAATAGAGGAAATACCCAAAATGCAGGCTCATCATGGTCTTGAACACACAGGTGGATGAGCTGCAACAACTACTGGAACTTAAGCTGGAGCCAGAACTGGAATCATTAGAGCTGGATCTGGGACTAGTACTGGGGCCAGAGCAGCCTGAATTTAGAACCACTGCTTGAGGCAGGGCTAGATCTGGGTCCAGGACTGGAGTCCACACAGTTGTGCATGGTATCACAGAGTGCCAGAACCAAACCTGAGACTAGAACTAAAGCTGGAGCCTATATCCTGGAGCCAGTACCAGGAAATACCAGGAAACAACTGCCATTACTCTTAAGACAAACATGTCAAACTCAAAGGCTAACACGGGCCGAATAAACAAGGTTTAAGTTTACTAGAGGCTCAGTGCACGAATTTATGCACCAGTGGAGTCCCTCAGCCTGGCCTGCAAGATCGAATTGAACCAAAATTAGCTCTCCCACATCTCCTGAGGGTTTCCGGATTGCAAGAGGGTGCAGGCCAGTCCGGAGACACCCCCCGACACCCCCCACCCGTCAGTGCATGATAGGGACCGCGGGAGGGCTCCAGGACTCTTGGGCCGATCAGGGCCAACCAGCCAGGGAGGGACATGGGAGGTTGGCTAGCCAGGGAGGGACCACTGGAGGGCTCCAGGATGTGTCCAGCCTGTCTCACTTAGTCCTGATTGGCCGGACCCCAGCAGCAAGCTAACCTCCCAGTCGGAGTGTCTGCTCCCTGGTGGTCAGTGCACATCATAGCGAGCGGTTAAGTGGCCTTAGCATATCATTAGCATATTACGCTTTGATTGGTTGAACGGTCGACGGGACACTTAGCACATTAGGCTTTCATTATATAGGATGAAGGCCGCAAAAAAACAAAAGCTTTAATTTTCATAGAAACGTAGGTTTATTTCGATAGAGACATGATGAATACAAAGGGCTGAAATAAATGAGTAATCATTAACATAGAATAATAGAACATTTTATTTTATTATTTTTAAAAAATATATATATATTTTATTGATTTTAGAGAGGAAGGGAGAGGGAGAGAGAGATAGAAACATCAATGATGAGAGAGAATCATTGATTGGCTGCCTCCTGCACGGTCCCCACTGGGGATCAAGCCCACAACCCGGGTATGTACCCTTGACTGGAATCAAACCTGGGACCCTTCAGTCTGCAGGCCGATGCTCTATCCACTGAGCCAAACCAGCTAGGGCTAATAGAACATTTTAATAAAAATTAATATTTTTTTCTTGAACATTAACTTGCCAGACACTGCATAACTGCACAAATTAATGAGCATAACGCAAATAAACCTATTTTTCTTGTTCTCTGAAAGTGAAATATTTCCTGTTGGACACACCAAACAAGTCAGTCCAAGGCTAATGATGTGGCAATTTGCTGCTAAAATATTTGCTGCTAGTATTAGTGGAGAGAAATGGTGCGCCTGCATGCAAAGCTCGTAAGGGAAATAAATGTAACACTACTGTAGTAATCAGTCATTAGTGAACATAATTCGTTATTAATAATTATGTATAGCAGGATATTGTAAAAATTAAGTTATGAAATTTTTATTAAATGTTTCTTACATACTATTATATTGGCTGGGCCGCAAAAGAGTTTGACATGCTTGCTCTAAGATGTGCTCCTAGTGTAACCTAAGGTGCAAATGAAAGGCCTGTACAGGCACACCTAATTTAATTGTGTTCCACTTTATTGTACTTCACAGGTGTTGTGCTTGTTTGTTTTAAGTTGAAGGCAAGGCCCTCCACTGGCAAACAGATTGACTTGCTTTATTGCAATACTTGCTTTATTATGGTGTTGTGGAACTGAACCTGCAATATCCTTGAGGTGTGCCTGAACAGGTGGCTGTTTCATGCCTGGTATGTTAGAGGAACATCCCTATTCAGAAAGAGGCCTTTATGAGCAGAAGTGGCTAATAAACTTTGTGCTGACCTGGGGAGTGGGGGCCAGGTTGGAAAGAAAAGGAAACTTATAGATTTTTTGTTTGTTTTAAATAAAAAAGCCATGTGCAATTTATCTTAGTGTGCCCAGTCTTCCTTCATCTGATATCAGTGGGACTTGGTAGTTTTTGACCAGTACATTTAATAAAGTAGGTCTCTTTCTTCATTAGTAAATAAATGTAGTGTTTATTAAAGTTTGTTTTCCTTTCTTAACCTTCTTGGCATGATAATGGATGACAGTGGGTAGGTAGATTTTGAATGTAAAACAACAAATTTGTTAATAGATCACAGTTTAAGCAGACACAGAGTTTTGTTGAGGAAGCAAGTTTGACATCTGATGTCAGGGTAATTGTAAGAACTTTGACCTGTTAGGCCTTGGGATATCTACATTCTGTCCAGCCATTACAGATCCAAGGAGTTCATATTTATTAGAATTGGAATTTGTAAATATACTTTTTCTTGGAGTTATATGTACATTTTCAGGGCCCCTCTTATCTTTATTTTCCACTTTTACAATGAGCTTCTTAATTATTCTTAAAATAAATTGAGGAATATACTAAAACTCAGTAGAACATAAGCTTATTGATATTTTGCCCCATCCTAATTTTTCAGCAGTTGTCTTTGGATTGATGACAGTTATCTATAAATTTTTAAGCATCTTTGACAAAACTTGCCCAGGTAAAGTATTAAAATCTGCTTATAAAACTGCAGCTGGCATGGTGGATAAGATGCTATAAGTTATTCTAATTAGCAGTAAATCATAAGCCTTCTTAGATTTATTCTGAATGCAATATTTTCATATATTGCCCTTGACATTAACAAGTTTGCCCTCAACCATATTGAAAATTATTTAGTGCTCTTTGTTAGTGATGGTTGGAAAGGTGAAGCAAGATTCTTTCTTTGTAATGTCTTGCTTTCATCTTTTCATGTCTATTACTGTTGCTTCCTCTCAACTTTAGCCCTTATTCCTATATTATAAGAATAGTACAAGTTGGGGAAGATGGCAGAGGAGGTAGCAACAAGAATCTGTCTGATGTAACTATTTTGGAACTTTGAAGTCTGTTAATGTTTTGCAACTTCAGGAAAAGACTTGGTAGTTAATTTTGGTTAATTTCAGCTCTTAGTACAGTAGCAGCCTGACAGGCAGCTGTGCACATTTTTCAGTAGCACTTTGAACATAGCTTGAGGGAACCAGGGTGGGCAAAAAGGACCCTGTTCCCCAAATTTTGAGGTGCTCTTCTCTGACTGCTGAATATTGCTTCTGATCACAGAGGTGTGGACAAAGAGTCAGGCAACCATTGTTGCTCCTCCCCCATTCTTATAACCTCCTCTCCCACTGGCTAAAGTGATTTCTCAGGGAATTTATGGGACTAATTGCCCCTCCCTCACCCCTCTTAAAATTTTCTTTTTTTTTCCCCTTTTGGGAGCCAGACATTAAAGACTAGGACATTAAAGAACAACTGCATATGAGGGAAATTAGAAAATGACTCTGTGTTCAGGGAAAGCTCAGAAAGGACCCGAGAAGATCTTATGTTTACACTTAAGGCTGATCCTCAGCACAGAGACAGCCTACAACAATAAAAAACAAACAAACAAAATCCAATAACCAGAAAGCAAACATTGGAGAAGGGGAAGAATCTGATTTCCAAAGGGGCCATATTACTAGATTTAAATTTCCAGTGTTCAACAACAGCAACAACGACAAATCACAAGTCATATAAAGAAACAGAAAAATATTGCCTATTCAAAAGAAAAAAAATCAACAGAAAGTGTTTCTGAAAAAGAATAACAGATACACTAGACCAAGACTTTAAAACACATCTCTTTAAAAATCTTAAAGAACTAAATGAAGATGTGAAGAAAGGCAAGAAAATGATGTATAAACAAAATGGAAATATCAGTAAAGAGGCAGGAAACCTAAAAAGAAATTCTAAAGCTGAAAAATACAATAATTGAAATGAAAAGTTCACTAAAAGAGCCAAAGGCAGACTAGAACAGGCAGGAAAAAGAATTAGCAAACTTGAAGATAGGAAAATGGATATTATCGAGTCTAAGGAACACAGAGATTGAAGAAAAGTGACGAGAGCCTAAGGGACCTGTGGGACATCCTCAAGCTGACCAGCATACACATTTTCAGAGTTTCAGAATGAGAAAAGAAAAAGGTGCTTTTTGAAGAAAAAGGTGCTGGAAACTTCCCAAATTTGATAAAAGGCATGTATATGAATATCCAAGATTCTTAATGAATTCTAAGATGAACTGAGAGAGATGCACACTGAGACACATAATAATCAAACTTTAAAAAGCCCATGACAAGGACAGAATCTTGAAAGCAGCAAGAGAAGCAAGTCATCACATAGATATGATCCTCAATAAGATTATTAGCAGATTTCTTATCAAAAACTTTGGAGGCCAGAAAACAATGGGCCAATATATTTAAAGTGCTAAAAGAGAAAAAAATAAACCCTATCAACCTCAAGAATTCTATATCCAACAAAACTGTCCCCATAGAATGAGGGAGAAATTAATACCTTCTCAGCTAAACAAAAGCTGAGAGGATTTATAACCTATAGACTTTGCAAGAAATGCTTAAGGGAGTCCTACAAGGTGAAATGAAAAGACACTAGACCTGTGGTCGGCAAACCGCAGCTCGTGAGCCACATGTGGCTCTTTGGCCCCTTCAGTGTGGCTCTTCCACAAAATACCATGTGCGGGCGCGCACGTACAGTGCGATTGAAACTTTGTGGCCCCTGCACAGAAGTTGGTATTTTGTGGAAGAGCCACACTGAAAGGGCCAAAGAGCCCCATGTGGCTTGCGAGCCGTGGTTTGCCGACCACTGCACTAGACAATAACTCAAAGCCTTAAGGAGGAAGAAAGATCTCAATAAAGGTAAATAAGTGGGCAGTTATAAAAGCTAGTATTATTGTAACAATGATTTGTAACTATACTTTTTATTTCTTACATGATTTAAGGGATCAATACATTTAAGGTCCAATACATTAATGTAAAAGCTAGTATTACTGTAACTTTGGTTTGAAGCTCCAAATTTGTTTTCTACATAATTTAAAGAAACTGCATTTAAAAGAATTACTAGTTTGTTTTTTGGCGCACAATGTATAAAGAGGTAATTTTGTGAAATCAACTGAAAAGGGTAAAGATAGAGCTGTAAAGGAGCAGAGTTTTTGTATGTGTTGAAGTTAAGTTAGTGTAACTATAGTGTTATAGCTTTAGGATGTTAAATGTAATCCCCATGGTAACAATAAAGAGAATTGTTCTAGAATATACACAAGAGGAAATCAGAAAGAAATTTAAACATTTCATTCCAAAAAAGTCAACTAAACACAAAAGAAGTCAATGCAGGAAATGAGGGAGTAGGGGCAGTTATAAATAAAGAGTGTGATGACATAAGTAAATCCATCCTTATCAGTAATTACTCTAAATATAAATGGATTCAACTCTCCAATCTAAAGACAAAGATTGGCAGACTGGATAAAACACATGATCCAACTATATGCTATATACAAGAGATTCACAAGAGAAACACATGATCCAACTTCATGCTATATACAAGAGACACAAACAAGTTGAAATTAAAAGGATGGAAAAAGAGAGTAAGTGTGGCTATACTAATTTCAGACAAACTTTTTAAGTAAAACAGGAGACAAAGAAGGACATTATATATTAACTAGAGGCCCGGTGCACGAAATTCGTGCACTCGGGGGGGGGGGGGTCCCTCAGCCCAGTCTGCACCCTCTTGCAGTCCGGAAACCCTCAGGGGACATCCAACTGACAGCAATCAGACATCCTTAGCGCTGCTGCAGAGGTGGGTGAGGCTCCCACCACCACTGCTGCGTGAGCCCAGCTTCTGGCTGAGCAGCGTTCCCCCTGTAGGAGTGCACTGGCCACCAGGGGGCAGCTCCTATGTTGAGCATCTGCTTCCTGGTGGTCAGTGCACATCATTGCAACTGGTCGTTCTGCTGTCTGGCCAAAACTGGCTCTCTGATATCCCCCCAAGGGGTCCCAGATTGTGAGGGGGCACAAGCCAGGCTGAGGGACCCCACTGGTGCACAATCGGGGCCAGGGAAGGACACGGGAGGGCTCCAGGGTGTGTCTGGCCCATCTTACTCAGTCCTGATCAGCCAGATCCCAGCAGCAAGCTAACCTACTGGTCAGAGCGTCTGCCCCCTGGTGGTCAATGCACATCATAGCTGTTGAGCGGCCTTAGCATATCATTAACATATTATGCTTTGATTGGTTGAATAGCCAACTGGATGACCAGACACAGCTTATTAGGCTTCTATTATATAGGATAAAAGTTTCAAAATAGCAAGAAGAAAAAACATTAAGCACCTAATACCAGGAAAACAGAATTAAAGGGATAAATAGTTCAACAGTAATAGTTGGAGACTTCAGTATCCCACTCACAATAATGGATAGAACAGCCAAACACAAGATAGATAAAGTTAGCTATATCTAATAGACATATACATAACATTGTACCCAAATAATAGAGTACACATTCTTCTCAAGTGGACCGGGATATTTCCCAGGTTAGAGCATATGTTAGGTCACAATTAAGTCTCAGTAGATTTTTAAAAATAGGTATCAATCATACCAGGTATTTTTTCTGACCATACCAAATAAAGTTAGAAACCATTAACAAAAGGGAATCTGGAAAATTGAAAAAATTAGAAATTAAACAACACTTTAAAACAACTAATGTATCAAAGAAATCACAAGGGAAATTAGAAAATACTTAGAGACAAATGAAAAAGAAATACAACAAATCAAAGCTTATGGGAAACAGCAAAAGTGGTACTGAGGAGGAAATTTATGGCTATACCGTAGTCCTTTCATATATACAGTGGATAAGTTTCAAGACCCCCAGTGGATGCCTGGAACTGGCGATAGTACTTAACCCTATATATACAATGTTTTTTCCTGTACATACATACCTATGGTAAAGTTTAATTTATAAATTAGGTACAGTAAGATATTAACAGCAATAACTAACAATAAAATAGGACATTTATAACAACATCTATAATAATAAAAGCATAATATCCTTTCAGACAAAGCCGGGGCTGTGAGGGAAGCCCGGGTCCTGGGTGCCAGAGGGAAGCTGGTGCTGGCAGCTGGGGGAAGGAAGGCCTACTCTTGCACGAATTTTGTGCACTGGGCCTCTAGTACGGTAATAAAAGTTATGTAAATGTGGCATTTTTTTTTCTGTTTTAGCAGCTTTATTGCTATGTTTTTTAATGCAATAAAGTAAACATTCCAATCTCATAAAAGTCTCAATTTTTAGCAAAGCTATTTTTCTTTATAAGCAAGAGGCCTAGATTTTTAAATAAGCAGCAAGTTCCATACTACAGCAGCACACAGATAACTCCCAGAGCAATTCATTGACCTGACAGTAGGAAATAATGACATATCATCAGAATCCACGTGGACGATATCACTTTGTCAAGAAGCATTAGGCTTCCTTTTTTTTTTTTTTTTTTTTTTTTTTTTTTTAATTAAATCTTTATTGTTTAGATTATTACATTTGTTCCTCTTTTTTTCCCCCCATATCTCCCCTCCTCCCAGTTCCCACCCCACCCTCCACCCTCACTCCCCACCCACTGTCCTCATCCATAGGTGCACGATTTTTGTCCAGTCTCTTCCCGCATCTCCCACACCCCTTTCCCCCCCAGGAATAGTCAGTCCATTCCCTTTCTATGTCCCTGATTCTATTATAATCAACAGTTCATTCTGTTCATCAGATTATTTATTCACTTGATTCTTAGATTCACTTGTTGATAGATGCATATTTGTTGTTCATAATTTGTATCTTTACCTTTTTCTTCCTCTTCCTCTTCTTAAAGGATACCTTTCAGCATTTCATATAATCCTGGTTTGGTGGTGATGAACTCCTTTAGCTTTTCCTTATCTGTGAAGCTCTTTATCTGACCTTCAATTCTGAATGATAGCTTTGCTGGATAAAGTAATCTTGGTTGTAGGTTCTTGGTATTCATCACTTTGAATATTTCTTGCCACTCCCTTCTGGCCTGCAAAGTTTCTGTTGAGAAATCAGCTGACAGTCGTATGGGTATTCCCTTGTAGGTAACTGAGTTTCTTTCTCTTGCTGTTTTTAAGATTCTCTCTTTATCTTTTGCTCTTGGCATTTTAATTATGATGTGTCTTGGTGTGGTCCTCTTTGGATTCCTTTTGTTTGGGGTTCTCCGGGCTTCTTGGACCTGTAAGTCCATTTCTTTCACCAGGTGGGGGAAGTTTTCTGTCATTATTTCTTCAAATAGGTTTTCAATATCTTGCTCTCTCTCATCTTCTGGCACCCCTATAATTCTGATGTTGGTACGCTTGAAGCTGTCCCAGAGGCTCCTTACACTATCCTCACATTTTTGGATTCTTTTTTCATTTTGCTTTTCCGGTTGGGTGTTTTTTGCTTCCTCGCATTTCAAATCATTGACTTGATTCTTGCGCTCCTCTGGTCTGCTGTCGGGAGTCTGTATATTCGTTATTTCAGTCCGTGTATGCTTAATTTCTAGTTGGTTCCCCAATATAAGATCGAGGGTCTCATTAGTTTTCTTGTAGATCTCATTAAGTTTATCGACGGCTTCTAAACAGTTCTTGAGAGACCTTAAAAGTGTGGTTCTGAACTCTATATCTTCCATTGACAATTTTGTCCTGTTTCTTTGTCTCCGCATTTTGTTATGCTTCCTTGGTGCACCCCCTAGTGGTCTTTGTGCGCAGTCTTATAGTTAAATCTTGATTGTTGTAGCTAATTCCAGGGAGGGTTTGACCTCCAGGCCAAGTGGCTATGAGAATCAGCTGTGTCAGCAGTGAGAGAACTTCTGTCCTCTAGGGAGGTGCTAATCTAGCCTTTGCCTGAGGCTATCCGGCAAATGCCTGTGTGCAGGGCTTGGGTGGGGCGGGTCGCACAGGATCAACAGGGTGGGCCGGAGAGAGCAGTTATGGCGGCTCTCAGTCCCGTCCCCAGGGGCTCTGCCTCTCTGAGTCCCAGCACCCGCTGCAAAGCTCAGAGAGAAAGCTGCACTCGCTCTGACCGAAGCCAGACAGCCCTGCTTCTCCCGTTTGAGTCTGGGTCCCTAAAGACTCGCCCGGATCTGGAGCTCAGAGTCTGCGACTCCCTCCCGATTGAAAACGCCAACCGCGCCCTCCGCCGCCAGCCCGCTCGCGCACTCCGCACCTCAGAATTTGACTTCAGCACTGCGCCTCCTCTGAGTGTCCGTATGCGTTTCTCTTTCCTCCTAGTTGTAGGACTTCCACTCAGCCAGCGTTCCTGTGGTTCTGGGTGATGTCCCTTCCGTTTTTTGGTTTCACTTTTGAAGTAGTTGTTCAAAGCAGCAAACTCCGGCGTTAACCTATGCCGCCATCTTGGTTCTCCCGGCTTCCTTTTTAAGTAAGATTTTACTTTGCTATTTCTAGAGAGATTGAGAGCATTCTATATCAATAAAATGCAAACATGCTTTTTTATTCATTTGACATGATCACACCTACATGCTGAAAAGAAAGCAAAGAGATTGGGGGCAGGGCTCAGATTCATAAGTTTTTTTTATATTCATGATTCTACTTTAAGGCAATATGTGGCATTATTAAATAAAGTAGGAGTTACTTGAACACAAGCACTGTGACACTATGACAGTCAATCTGATAACTGAGAAGCCTACTAAGTGAATAATGGGCAGGTGATGTGTACAGCATGATGCACTGGAGAAAGGGCTGACTTATGTCCCGTGTGGGGTGGAGCAAGATTTCATTAAGCTACTCAGAATGGTGCACAATTTAAAACTTATGAAATGTTTATTTCAGGAACTTTTCATTTAATATTTTCAGACCTTAGTTGACCTCAGGTAACTGAAGCCACAGAAAACAAAATTGTGGATAAGGGGGGACTATTGTAAATGTTTACATAAAAAAACAAGAAAGGTTCCAAGTCTGCAATCTAACTTTATAACACCAATAACAAAAAAACAGACTAAACCCAAAGCTAGGAGAGGAAGGAAATAATAAAGATTGGAGCAGAGATAAAATAGAGAAAATCAATGAAACTAAAAGTTGATTCTTTGAGATCAACAGAATTGACAAACTGTTAGGTATATTGTCATAAAAAAAGAGAAAAGGTTCAAATTACTAAAATCAGAAATAGAAGTAGGGACATTACTACAGATTCTACAGAAATAAAAAAGGCATTGTAAGAGTACTGTGAACAATTGTATTCCAACAAATTGAATAACATAGATGAAATGGACATACCTAGAAACAAAATCTACCAAGATAAAAAAAAAAGGGGAAGAAATAGAAAATATTAATAGATACATAACTATTACTAAGGAGATTGAATTAGTAATTAAAAAAGCTGTCTACAGATTCAGTACAGTCCATATCAAAATTCCAAATAGAAGAACCCATTCTAAAATCCATATGGAATCTCAAAATATCCCAAATAGCCAAATAATCTTAAAAAAAGAAGAAAACTGGTGAACCCAGTTTTTTATTTCAAAACTTACTTCAAAGCTACAGTAATCAAAGCAATGTTATTGACTAAAGCAGACATATAGACCAGTGGAATAGAGAGTCCAGAAATTAACTCACATATAGGGTCAGATGATTTTTGACAAGGATACCAAGATCATTCATTGGGGCAAGGACAGTCTTTTCAAGAAATGGTGCTGGGAAAACTGGATATCCACAAGCAAAAGAATGAAATTGAACACTTACTTAACACCTTATTCAAAAATTGCTTCAAAATGGGTCAGTGACCTAAACATAAGAACTAAAACAATAATAGGACTTCACGACATTTATTTAGCTTCATGACTTTGGATTTGGAAATGATTTCTTGGGTCTGGCATCAAAGGCAGATAAAAGAAAAAAAATAGACAAATTGGACTTCATTGAAATTTTAAAATTTTGTGAATCAAATGACACTATCCACAGTAAAGGACAACCCCCAAAATAGAAGAAAATATTAGTAAATTATATATCTAAGTCACTAATAACAAGAATATATAGAGGACTCCTAAAACTCAACAACAAAAATTAGAAAACCTGATTCAAAAATGGGCAAAGGACATGAATAGACATCTCTCCAAAGAAGATAAACAAATGGTCAATTAGTCATGAAAAAAAGCAGAAAATGGGTGTTTGAAAGGATATGGGGAAATTGGAACCCTGGTGCTCTATTGGTAGGAATATAAAATGGTACTGCTATTGTGGAAAACTATATGGAAGTTCTTAAAAAAATTAAACAGAATTACGGTATGGTTCATCAATTTCACTTTTGGGTGTATTCCTAAAAGAATTGGAAGCAGCATCTCAAAGAGATATTCATACACTTATGTCATAACAGCATTACTCCCAATGGTTTAAATGTGGAAGCAACAAGTGTCCATGGACAGATCAATGGACAAGCAGAATATGGTATATACATACAATGTATTATTCAGCCTTAAGAAGGAAGGACATTCTTCAATGTATTACAACGTGGATGAACTTTGAGCACATTATTGTCATAAAAAGACAAATCCTCTATGGTTCCACTTATACATGGTATTTAGAGTAGTCAGAATCATACAGAAAGAATATGGTGGATGCTGTGGGGATAGGAAAATTGGTGAGTTATTGTTTAGTGGGTACAGAATTTCAAGTTTTACAAGATGAAGAGTTATGGGGATGGTTGGTAGTATTAACAACAGTGTGAATGTATTTAGTAACACTGAACTGTGCACTTAAAAATATTTAACATGGTTTTATGTTGTGTATGTTACCACATAAAATTTAATAAACATATTGCAGGTTTATCTCAGTTTATGTGTATTACGTTCATCTGTTCTTCATGTTACCACCAAATTTATCTTTCTAAAACACTGCTTTATTTTTATCATTTCTGTGCTCAAATTTCCATTGGCCTCTAGTGTCTGGCCTCTGTCCATCTTTCTATCCTTACCTCCCATTGTTAAAATCATCCTACATTAACTAAACTAATTACTTAACTTTCTCCCAGCTCTATCTGCAACCTTTTGATTCTGGACAGACTTGTAATTCCTACCTTTTATACTATTCTTTCCCCTTTTCAATGACTTACTTAAATTTGAACTCCCCTAGGAAATGTTCTCTGAATGTCCCACTTGCAGTGGGTTCACTTCTAAAAACCTATAGCATCTATTGATGAAACAATTCATTTAACAGTTGGCACTGGCGGATATTTGTTTTTGTGCACTTGTCTTATTGCCACAAATATCTCTAACTTAATGGATTCAGAACTATATCTTACAATTATTTGTAACTACCCACTTGACTTAATAACAGGAATTGATTTATTGACATTTTATGGATAATAAGAAGTAAAGATGCTCTTCACATAAATTTCAGACCTCTGTCAAATTCTAGAGCATTGGGCAGTGTTTCTTCAGAAGGTACTCTTGGTATTCAGGTTGAGTACTAGCCCTTGTTAAATTTTTAGAGTAATTAAATGTGGTACTAGTAAGTTGTCTGTAAGGTAACTTTGTATGTATTTTCAGGCAATAAAATAATTTTGAGAAATGTGGAATCTTAATTTTTTTTTTTACTCTAGTATGTCAGAAATAAGTTTTTGTATTTGAACAAAATAATCTTTTGTTCTTATGCTGGGGTTAAATAAAGTTAGTTGTAGAAATGGCTTGCTAGTTCTGTGTCAAACTGGGTCAGTGTTGTAATGCTTATACCAGTTTTGGTTTTAAGTCAGAGGAGTTCAAATGGACTTGAAGTTAGCAGTTCTAAATTACTTTACTGTGATACTGAATTTTCTCTGTATGGAAGTCAAGTTTTAATGTGTTGTTGTTTTTTTTCTTTTAACAGTTGATTGTTAGCACAAAGGTTTATTTCTATTAGTGTCGTGTGTGTGTGTGTGTGTGTGTGTGTGTGTGTGTGTGTACGTATACATGCATATGCCTTCTGTAGGGTTATGATTAGAATACTGAAGTGTTAAATTTTTTCTTCTGAACCCAAAAAAGATAAATGCTCATATATATTACTAGAGGCCCAATGCACAAAATTTGTGCAAGGGGCTCGGCCCTCGCAGCCCCAGCTTTGTAAGGTTGTCCGGACAGTCGTTCCACTGTTCAGCTGATTTGCATATTACACTTTTATTATTATAGATTAGCTACAACTGTGCCAGGCCCCATTTTAAGTGCTTCTCATGTTTTATTTTTTTCAACAGCTCATATGTACTCATTAAGACTCACTTTTCAGGCAAGAAACAGGCAGGTTAAATGCACCTAAGACCACACTGACAGTTAAGTGGCAGAGACAGGATTTGAACACATTCTGGCTCCTGAGCATACATGATTCACAGTAACTGTCCTCTGAAACAATTTCAATATTACCATACTAGACCACCACCCAGCTTTCTGAAAGTCAGTAGTGACCCACTTATTATACTCGATCTCATAGCATCCAGTTTTATGTGCAGAATGACATATATCCATGTCCTATTGCAAAACTGCCACATAAACTGTTAGGTGACATGTTTACTCTACTTACTGTTATCTAGAAGTTACTAGAGTAATCACAACATCTCCAAAAACATTTTATTTATTTATTTATTTATTTAAAATATATTTTATTGATTTTTTACAGAGAGGAAGGGAGAGAGATAGAGAGTTAGAAACATCGATGAGAGAGAAACATCGATCAGCTGCCTCCTGCACATCTCCTACTGGGGATATGCCCGCAACCAAGGCACATGCCCTTGACCGGAATCGAACCTGGGACCTTTCAGTCTGCAGGCCGATGCTCTATCCACTGAGCCAAACCGGTTTCGGCTCCAAAAACATTTTAAAACTATATCCCCTCCCAAGCCTCAGTTAATAATCTTCTTATTATGAGACCAATGTTTCTGACCTTTTCCTCCTCTAAGACCTAGGAATTATAATTTTATGTTCCTCAGGCATGAAACAGCTCGGGCCACTAACACAGGCATCAAACGAGGATGAACTAAGGACTATATATCTGCTTTGCCCTGATTGATACAAGAGCAACACCACCAATCAGGTGTCTCCTTGCCCACTGCCAAGGGGTTGAAGTATTAAATCCACTTCTCTTAAGCACCTATAGAGAACATTCTAATAACTTTTATGCCCCCTGTCAAAAACACTTAGCCAAAACCGGTTTGGCTCAGTGGATGGAGTGTCGGCCTGCGGACTGAAAGGTCCCAGGTTCAATTCTGGTCAAGGGCATGTACTTGGGTTGCGGGCACATCCCCAGTAGGAGATGTGCAGGAGGCAGCTGATCGATGTTTCTCTCTCATTGATGTTTCTAACTCTCTATCCTTCTCCCTTCCTCTCTGTAAAAAATCAATAAAATATATTTAAAAAAAAAAAAAACCTAGAAAAATGGGTATTATTTCAAGAAATTTAATTGGGAATGTGTTAATTACATGCACAAAACTAAATAGTTTATTAGACTTTTAACCTATTACTTGGAGTAGTATTCATTTTAAGTAGTACTTTTTAAAATAAGCTATTGTTTTTGGAGAATCTTATTAGAATGTAAGTTGCTCAGTGGTAGGAATTTTATCTTATACCGTGTATTGTTAATATCAAATTAATATCTTACATTATGCTTCAGTAAGTATTACTGGAGGGTAAGATGCCTATTTTTCTGGCTTTTAGAAAGTCTGTTTTTATGGTGAGAGAATGATTTTACTTTGATTTGATTTGATTTGATTTGATTTGTTTTCTTTTTACAGCCCCATTGACAAACCTTCAGATTCTCTCAGTATAGGGAATGGTGATAATTCCCAGCAGGTAAGATTTTGATATTGTATCCTTTCATTTATCTGTTCTCCCCCCTAAAACAGGGCATTCTGTGTAAGTGAATTTCTAGATAGTGAAAAATACTTTAAATTTTAAACAATTTAAAAACACTTTTAGTGGACAGCCTTGCTAAATGTATTATAATTAGCCTTCTTTTTTCTCTACAGAATCTATAGAGCATAATTTAACCCTTTCATAATGTGTTCAGAATTATCATTATGAACACATGTTATTATACTATGTCCTTAGAGTCTGCTGTTATTGGTCTTCTTGACTCTACATGAAATGGTCCCAGACTATGCCTTCTACATTCTTGATTTTAAGCATTGTTTCTATGACATATGCTCCCTTGTCCCTTGCTGTCAACTTTATTTTCTATTTCTCTCATGTACTTGCTCCCAAAAGTTTTTCCCTTCCTCCAAATGACTGAGATTTGAAATGATAAACCAAATAAATTCAGAGTTGCCTCATAGTGAAACTGAATGAGATCCTGATCTTTAGAGCATGCTTTGTATCATCTTGTCTAGTTGCTAGCATTTCACTGGTTAGGTTTCTTTTCTTTTCTTTCTTTTTTTTTTTTTTATTGCTTTCAGAGATGACGGGAGAGGGAGAGATAGAAACATCAGTGATGAGAGAGAATCATTGATCAGCTGCCTCCTGCACACCCCACACTGGGGATCGAACCCACAACCTGGGCATGTGCCCTGACCAGGAATCAAACCGTGACCTCCAGTTTCATAGGTCAATGCTCAACCACTGAGCCACACCAGCTGGGCACTGGTTAAGTTTCTGTACACTTTCTTACATTGGTAAAAATAAAATGTAGTTCTAATCTCTTCCATAGTGTTTGTGAGAAATGTAGCGATCTGAAATACACTGCTTTTCCAAAATTTTTGCCTACAAATTCCATAAAAGAATTTGAATATCTGTATGTCCTCTTGTGTATTTTAGGTTAACATTTAAGATTTGTTTAATAATAAGTTAAGAATTACAAAGGAAATATTGATACTTTAATTTGATCAAAGCAACTTATGTAAGTATAGATTTTGATAAAAATTAGTTATAAAACAAACAATAAAATTATATTGGAAATTCATCTCTTACTGAGATAGATAGGGACATTTTAAAATTAGTTTTATGTACCTGTCATGCATATTACCTTTCGGTTTAAGTTTCAGCAGCAATCCAGTCATGTTTTCATTTTTCTAAATGTAAGTGCTACGATATCTTGTTCGTATAAATGAGAGATGGAACAAACAGTATTATATCAGTATCACTCAATTTTTTTTAACTCCTGAGTTGAATACCTAAAAATCATAAAAAGATTTATCATAAAAATTATTTGAAAATAACTTGATTAGATCTTCTAATCTTTGTTCAAGACTTAGTGCATTGGGAATCACCTAGTTTGCAAAAGAATCCAGTCATTAGAGTCCGTCACTTTCTCATCACCAACCTGAATATTTCTAATAAATTTTGGTTTGATTCCCAGAAAGTTTTTACTATTGGACAAAATATTTAGTTAGGTCCCAGAGAGTGAAAAATATTCTTTTCTATGTAAAGTGAGAGAAGTTAGGTTGTAAAACAAGAGGAGACTGGTTTAGTCTTTTCAAGAGGGTCAGTTTTAGAGAAGACTGTTTATATAAGTTGATGGATTTTTTTGAAAATATGTGCTCTCATAAAAGAAGTTAAGTACCCCAATTTGAAGATGACTATGCTAATACCTTTTGTTGCAAGTCATTTTAATCGTGGCTTATTAAAATGTATAAACTTATATTAATTATTCTTTTCTTTTCCTATTTCATTCAGATATCTAACAGTGATACACCTTCACCGCCACCTGGTTTATCAAAATCTAACCCAGTCATCCCCATCAGTTCATCCAATCACAGTGCACGCTCTCCTTTTGAAGGGGCAGTAACTGAGTCACAGTCGTTATTCTCAGATAACTTTCGCCATCCCAACCCTATTCCAAGTGGGCTTCCTCCTTTCCCCAGCTCCCCACAGACATCTAGTGACTGGCCTACAGCACCAGAGCCACAGAGCCTCTTCACATCAGGTATATAACACCTCCACTGCATGTTAATAATTATACTCAGACTGCAATGAGACCCTGGTTTGATGGGTTTTTATCCTTTTTCTCTTCATTTCCTTTTTCATAAAAATGTACACATTTAAAAATATAAACTGCATGGAATTGGATGGTTAGATAAGTTGTTTTATGACCTGGAACTTAGTTCTATGTTAACAGAGAGATTTCTCCAGAAATCAAAGGTTAGATCATTTTTCCCAATTGTAAAACACGTATTCCTCTAGACCAGCAGTTCTCAACCGGTGGGTCGCGACCCCTTTGGGGGTCAAATGACCCTTTCACAGGGGTCGCCTAAGACCATCGGAAAACATATATAATTACATATTGTTTTTGTGATTAATCACTCTGCTTTAATTATGTTCAATTTGTAACAATGAAATTGGGGGTCACCACAACATGAGGAACTGTATTAAAGGGTCACGACATTAGGAAGGTTGAGAACCACTGATCTAGACAGTATTAAGGGCTTACATTTTATTTTATTTTAATTCTTTTCTTTTTTATTAATCCTCACCCAAAAATACTTTTCTGTTGAGAGAGAGAGAAACATCGATGTGAGAGAGACACGTTGATTGGTTGCCTCCTACATGCACCGCGACCAGGGTGGGGATCAAACCTGCAACTGAGGTATGTGCCCTTGACCAGAATTGAACCACAGACCCTTAAGTCCACCGGCTGACGCTCTGTCCACTGAACCAGATCGGCTAGAACAGGGCTTAAATTTTAAACCAGATTTGTGTTTGTATAGTTAAATTTAAGATTTCTCCCCCCTCCAGCTGACAAGACATATGTTGATTTATATTAAAATTTACATATTTTTTGAAAAAAATAAAATTTATATTTTGGCATTTTTGAGCCATTTTCATTTTCATTTATTATAAGTTCTCTTATTGTGAATAGCATCTATTCTCAATGGAACAGACAAATTATACTTTGTCTTTAATAAAAACATTTTAAAATGTAAACTTTACTAATAAATTCTGTTATATTTGTTATTACTTTATTTCATTTAAATGACTTATTTTGTTTTTTTGTTGTGTGTGTATTTTAAAATATATTTTTATTGATTTCAGAGAGAGGAAGGGAGAGGGAGAGAGTGATAGAAACATCAGTGATGAGAATCTTCGATTGGCCATATCCTGCATGCCCCCCCACTACTGGGGACCGATCCGCAACTGCAACCCGGGAATGTGCCCTGACCAGGAATCAAACTGTGACCTCCTGGTTCATGGGTCGATGCTCAACCACTGAGCAACACCAGCCATGCTGGGTTTTGATTATGAATGTCTGAATATAATTTGGGTTTCAAGTACTTTTTCTTTCTTTAGCACAATCAGTCTATCATTCAGAGGTTTTTTTAATTGTTGTTTTGAGTTTATTTGGTTAGTCCTCACCTGAGAATTTTTTTTTCCCGTTGATTCTTTTTAAGAGAGTGGAAGGGAGCAGGAGAGACACAGAGAAACAACAGAGTGAGAGACACATTGACTGGTTGCCTCCTGCACATACCACTACCAGAGCCAGAGATCGAGCCTGTAACCCAGGTGCCCTTGACCAGAATCGAACCCGCAACCCCTCAATCTACAGGCCAACACTCTAACCACTGAGCCAAACCAGCTAGGACAATTCTGAATTGTTGATGTTAGTAACTTAAGAATTAAATTATTGCACGGTCAGTGTAGGTCAGTGGTTGAGCATTGAGCTATGAATTGAGCTTACAGTTCGATTCCCAGTCAGGACACATGCCCGGGTTGCAGGCTTGATCCTCAGTGTGGGTATGCAGGAGACAGCTGATCAATGATTCTTTCTCATTGTTGATGTTTCTATCTCTCTCCTTTCCTCTCTGAAATCAATAATATACATATTGTATGTGTATATGTGTGTGTGTGTGTGTGTGTGTATATATATATATATAGAATGAAATTAGTATATGAGGACTTGTAATTTTACAAAAATCTTATTAATGTGCTAAGAAATTATACTTTATGTATATTTGCCTTTACCTTGTAATACGATGTTTAACTTTCCCTAGTATGGATATTTATTAAGTGTGAAAGTGAGCTATGTATTTTAAATTCATCACTCATTTTGTCCCCACAGAAACAATCCCAGTATCGTCCTCTACAGACTGGCAAGCAGCATTTGGCTTTGGTTCTTCTAAACAACCAGAGGATGACTTGGGTTTTGATCCCTTTGATGTCACTCGAAAAGCCTTAGCAGACCTGATTGAAAAGGAACTATCAGTCCAAGACCAGCCTTCCCTTTCACCCACATCTCTTCAGAACTCCTCTTCACACACTACAACCGCCAAAGGTCCAGGCTCTGGATTCCTGCATCCTGCTGCACCTACAAATGCCAACTCTCTCAATAGTACCTTTTCAGTCTTGCCACAGAGGTTCCCTCAATTTCAGCAGCACCGAGCAGTTTATAATTCATTCAATTTTCCAGGCCAGGCAGCCCGCTATCCTTGGATGGCCTTTCCACGCAATAGCATCATGCACTTGAACCACACAGCAAACCCCACCTCAAATAGTAATTTCTTGGACTTGAATCTCCCGCCACAGCACAACACAGGTCTGGGAGGGATCCCTATAGCAGGTAGGTTCATTTATAGTCCTTGAGAATTTGTGAATAACTCATGCCTTTGGGTTATTGGGTGGGTAGGGAGGGAACTTTTGAATAACAGAGTATTTATTTAGTCTTGGAAATTTCTTTGGAAAAAAATTAAAGTCCTTGTAATCTAAATTTTTTTTAATTGGGTAGATGCCTTGTAATATTGAGCTTTATAAGGATGGTGGAGTATTATACCTAGTTACTGCTTAGAATAATTTCACTTAATAAGGTAGTTACCAAATTTTCACATGCCATAAAAATACAAAAAGAAAAATATGGCCTCTGAAATTATGGTGCCAACACCATGGTCAGAATTCTGATTATGCATTCTAAAAGTAAACTGGTTAAAAGAATTTTTTAAAGATGGTAATACGTGAGAGCATGAAGAATAAAGCCACTCTCTAATTCTTTTGGCAGTTAACTTATTTTGACTAATATACACATACACACACATCAAAACTGTGCTTAATGTTAATAAAGTACTTAATATTTGAGAACTCTGATTATTAATATTTCACAAACATTACGTGCATAAGTATATTTTCTGTAAAAAAGGAATTGTTCAAGGAGATATATTTTCCCTTTTGGTATGTCATTTTTATTTGTTAGGGGGGCGGTATTAAGTTTCTATAAGTGATGCCAGAATAATTCAGGTTTCAGAATTTGGGGGTTTTAAGGTCCCATATAGTCTTAGATCAAGTGACTTCTATATCTAAAGGAATCATTCTTATTAATAGTTTTTTAAAGTTTAATTTGGGCTTTAGAAGTGACTAGTAAAAGAGTTTGTTCTTCTTCTGATTCTCTCAAGTAGAATAGAATAGTCCCTCACTCAAATGTAATTCATGAAATTTATTTTTATCGTTTGTCATAGCCTTTAAGATATGGCATGGCACAGCGTTATTGTCGTAACGTTACCAGCAAGGTGTTCATTGTCTTGGTTTTAGCGAGATTGATACATGAATTTACAGAGACCCATCAAAATTCTTTGGCTCTAATCTCTTTATGACCAACAATATTTCATTTTTAAGGCAAGTAGGGGGATTGAGAGTATTGTTTGTAGCTGTTGATATAGTGAATATAACAGTTGATACAGAAAGTTATTTTGCATAATCTTGATAGCACTTACTATAGTAGTTTGCATAACAGTGGGACTCATGATATTGTTAATCTGATATGATAGTAGGTGACTCAGTGACAATTTTTAATTATCTTCTATATGATATTCACAGAAGCACTAAGTGCTAATTTTTTGGTACTCATTTTATTGTTCCTTTCAAGACAGCATATTAGGGTGTAAATTTGTTTTGTTTTAATCATATAGAAATGTGGGATTTCAGTTACTACTAGTGTATCTTATAGCTGATTATTATATTAAAATTAAAGTTATGTTCCTCTAAAAAAATAAATAAAATAAAGTTATGTTCCTCTAAACATTGTAAACATTTAAAAATAAAATATTAAACCAATTACAGTGAATATTTGGGCTCCTATTTGCCCAACAATGAAGGAAGCCATGTGGGTAATACAAAAGAAATATAAAATATGAATACTGTTTCCAGGTACTTTACAGTGTAGAAGAGATAAGATGATTATGTATGAAAGTGGTAACTATATGATACTGGAATCCCAGAGACATTAATAGAGCTTATATTGCTGGGGAGGCTTCATTGAAGAAGTAGAAATTGATCTGTGCTATGGAATCTTGGATTTGGGTTAGCCGGAGGGAAAGAGAAAGACCTTTTATGTTGATGGGAATGCCTGAATAAAGGTCTAGAGACAGGATTTTATTACTATGTCATGATGTGAAGAAGCAGTTGAACTGCCTTGTATAGCAGGAGGTGCTTCATGTATTGTAGAGGGAACAGATAAGAAGATGGGAGCTTGGTCAGCAAGGCAAACAGCATGACTTGATCTGTCAGGAAGGAGGATGGATGCCTTTGTGGAACTTTAGTTCTTAGCTATTTTCATTGTGTACTTTTATTTGACTTATTACATGACCGTTGTCTGTTCTTCCAGTTTTATTATTATCATATTGTCCATTAGCATAAAAAGAGCAGTTTTATCCAAATATTTTAAGCCAGTAGGTGTTCTGGAAATGCCTCAGTGGTAATGAGTAATCACTGATTTGTGAGTATAGTTATCCTTATGTTAGTCAAATGAAAAAAAAGATCTTGTGGGAGGTGGAGAGAATTTGTTATTTCAGATTTTGACTATGCATACTTGTTTGGCATTTAAATGGTGACTTATTATTAAGCTTATTATTAGATTATTTTTAAGGCTTTGATGACTAGAGAAATTTTAGTTTAATGTACCAAAATATTTTAAATTGTTACCAAGAGTTATACAGAATCCTCTTACGGCCTACACATATTTGGCAGATACCTCAGAAAGCTGAGTGTGGTAAGCCACAAAACAGAATAGTTGTATAATTGTAGTGGGATGATTTGGAGTTTTTAGTAATAATTAGAAATGACAGAAACTAAAAGTCTAAAAAACTATGTCATCTTAATTGTGTCTAATTTGAAGCAATTTAATAGCTAGGCAATATCTGCCTCTCACAGTCCTAGTTGTAACTCAGTTGTACTTGAGTTGAACTAGTTAAATAGGCTCAACTTTGTATCCTGTGATGAATAAATATCATGGTATTTTACATAAGGGTAGCTTTTTCTTGGTGCTGGATAATGGAGGATACATACTGTTTCAGTGAGACTAGCCACTTTAAGATATGCTTAGAAAATATCCTATGCTGAAAAGGGCCTGCATATTTATTCTCTAGATATGTGGAGCAAAAAAGGGTCTCTGACCTTCAGGAACAAATAAATACTCAGAGGTGTCAGTCACCTACATATCATATAGATACCGTATCTATATTTATTACATATTTGTATTTAAATTTTTAGTTTTGTTTCAGTTAATTATTAAAAATTGATATATCTGAAACCTGTCATTGGAAGGACAGTTGCCAGAGGTTTGACAGAAATGTGGCTTCCATTTCCTTTGCCTAATTGAAAACATTTTTGTGTTTAAAATTAGTTATTTCCTTAATTAGAAGAAAAAAATGTTAGCATTTCTTGGCAGCACATTTGCTTAAGGAATTTGGAAATAAATATTCTTGGGGAAACTTTTATTAGTGGGAGTTACAGTAAGTCCATTCAGATATTTTTTATTATTGGAACTATGTGCTTTTGTTTTTAAAAAAATGACTTTTCTGGTCCTAAAAAGTGACTTATCCAATTCCTCGTTTTAGGAATGGCAAAACTGTGTTCCAGAAAGGTTAAATAATTAGTTAAAAGTCACACATTCAATTAGTAAGAGAATTAGGATAAGAACCCCCAGATCCCAAATTCAAAAACTGAAATGTTTTCCACTACAACATTGATGCTTTCCTTCATAAGTGAAGATCACTGGCATATACTTTAGCTTGGCTTTCTTCCTGTCATAATTGATTTTTGCTCTCACATGCTTGCAGGTCTCTTTTTATCAACAGTATCTATTCATGAGATAATTGGCCCACCTCAGGAATGTGGCCTATTGTTGCAAAACAGAGTGAAGTTTATTGACCTGATGAAAATTAATCATTTGTTTATTGCTCATTAGCACCATATTCTTACGAAGAACTCTAGAATAAAATTTCCCTTGCATATCCTCCATGGGGTTTATAGAGTCCTTGTCAACTTACCGGGGGGAAAAAAAAAACTACCTGTGAAATAACCTATTCTAGAGACTGAAAGTCCTTTCTTTCATTAAATTTTACTTATGAGAGGGCATTTTTCTTTAAATTTTCTTTGTTAACAGTGACTTGATTGAATTTTGAGTCATGTGTGAAACAAGTCACTTGTAGCCAAATAATTATCAATTATAATTAGGAGAACTGATCTCATTTCATGTATAGTTCTTTGACCTAGAAGTAGTCATCTCGCTTTCAGTCAATTGAATCATTGTATTGTTGTTGGCATTTTACTATTTTCTAATTACTTCAAAAGTACACATTAAATTTTCAGGTGCTAAATGGTAATTCGCTGAATTAATATATCTTTTTATTTCTCTTTTCTAAGCATAATTTCTGCTTTTAAACCTTAATTTATCATTTTTCCCTTTAAAAATCACATTTTTCACTTCTGTGAATTTGTTTTTAATTGTTTCATAAAATAGTACTGTTAGCAGTTTCTAAATTTATAAGGGGTCCAATTGGCTTGGCAAAGAATGGCTTTCCTGGTCTCTTTTTTTTCCTTTTTGTATATTTATAATCCTAAATCTATTATATTTGTTGTCATATCTGACATAGTATTAAATTTAAGGGTGTGTTTAGAGTGTAACTACTTTCTAGGTACTTGATACATTTATATTTTAAAATTCATGTCTTGTTTCACACCCGGATTCCAATCATTAAGCATGTATTTTATATATGTATCAGTATTCCAAATATTGAAATCATTTTTAAAGGGACTGTTAACAAATCTAGTCACCCGTAACTAGACCATGACTGACTTTTCCACAGGGGAAGAAGAGGTGAAGGTTTCGACCATGCCACTGTCAGCCTCTTCCCATTCATTACAACAAGGACAGCAGCCTACAAGTCTCCACACTACTGTGGCCTGACAACAGAACTGAAAGGAGAGGATTAGACTCTGGGGTGCTTGCATGGGCAACCGGATTTTTGCATGATTTCTTTCTGATTTTGCATTTAATGTATACACCCAAAAGAGCCAATATAAACGTTCCTCATGCCTACAACTAGTGTGTTACCTCATAGTTGCTGAAGTATGTCTTCATTAGGCCTTTAACACAATTTATTAGTATAATAATTTTGGCATTGTTTCTCATGAGTGATACGATTTTTAACTCAAAAATAAACTTGTAGTACTAATTAAGATTCCAAATGAGATTAGCTAGAATTGTTCTTATTTTGGCTCTATTATTGAAAATATGCAAAGATAATGGTAGTTCCTTGTTTTTTGATTTGTGAAAAAATGGTAATATCCTAATATACTCATGAAAAATTTAAAAATTAAGAAGATAATGTCTATTGCATTCTTTGAATACTTAAGAAAGAATACATATAAAACAAAATTGGTGGTGTCATTTAATGCTCAGAAGGATGTTGTCAGCAATTGTTTTTAGTTGTATAGATTTATGTCCTAAATTATGCATTACATGTTTAGAAACTGTTTTTGTTGTCTCTCATTTGCACATTTGCACTTTCTTTTTGAATGGTTGTTAATTATTTATAGATGGTTAAAATAATCAATATAGACTAAATGCAATATAATCTCTCTTCTAATGCACTGCCTAGTATACCAGGAAGTGCCTCAGAAACAGAATTGCAACTTACAGTTGATTCTTATCAGAAACTTGAATATGGGTAGACATTGTATGTGAGAAGCAACCATAGTAGTGTAACTTTTTTCTTTGAACAAACGGTACTTCTGTGGGATATCTGTTTGGGAATTTCATTGTTTAAACTAATTGAAATGTGATAATAAAACTATATTACAAGTACTTGACCAGAATGGGACTAAGGTGGAAGAGAAGAGATTGGGGATCCTCTAAAATTAGGCCACGTAAATTGTCATAGATCATTTTAGTTAACCACAGAGTAGTGGAGTACTTTATTAGGACATAATGTGAAGTGATATTTTTGGATAATACATAATTTCTTGAAGTAGTTTTACAATTTATAATGAAAGAAAATAAGTTGAATTCAGTTGTAAGCAGTGGACAAAAGCTGATTCAGAAATCATGTTGTAAATGAAGCAGCTGGCAAGAAGGGAAAGCCAGAGCACCTCTTGAAGTTTTCAGAAAACAATTGTGACTTAAAAGATTTGCCTTCATTTGTTAAAAATATTAAAAGAGTAAGGTGAATGCCAAAAAAAGGAAGCATAGATATTTAAAATAATAATAAAACACCTTATGAGGAGACACTTAATATGTTGGAGTTGGAGTTTTGAAGGTTACCTCTCTATACAAAGTCTGGTTACTTTCCATTAGTTTTATAAGTTAAATGGCTTTGTCCTGAGATATAGTGGGGTAAACTAAAATCTATTCTTAGGTATCCTTTGATTTGGTTAACTGAGGTTGTAGAAACAGCTACTTACCTAGCCATTTAATTTATTTTTGTAAAATTCTTCATCAATGACAACCTCTAATTTTTTGAAAGTGATTTTAGGACAGCATTATAAGAAATTTAGAAAATACAAATGAAATATTGTAGATTTATTAGAAGTCTTTCATCATGGGCTAATTATGGCTTCATTTTTGCTGTAAGAGGCAAAGACATCTTTAATGTCTCTTGTGGTGCTAAGGCTCTGGGCTTTGTTAACAGACTTGAGCTCCCTTAAATGAGGCTTAGTAGAGCATAGCTTTCTCCAGCCTTCAAGGCAAGCCTTTCATCTCCTAGATCAGCTCCTCTTTACTTCTCCGTGTTGAGAGGTAGACCTGTTAAACAAGGCTTCTTTCCTGTGGTAACTTTCTCTCTCCTTTCTCATTCCTAGCCAGTGCCAAAAAACTGTCAGGTAGTTTGCCCAGATTCGCTAGAACCCTGAACTGTTTCCCTGCCTCCTCCTCCTCCCCGCCTCCCCACTTCCGCAGACATCATATGTCAGGACAGCGCTTCTAAAGCAATTAGGCTTCAATTTATATATTTTCACATAGAAAGTTAAAGATTATCCTTTAACTATCTTTGTAATTCTGAGGTCTTGGAAGCCAAAGAATAACAAGCCTCACTGTTTTGCTTACTTAGTATTTCATATAATATGATATTTAAATAAAGTGAAGTCTTATAATCACAGTCATGATTAAGTATACTAAAGCACAGAAGAAAGTATACAACACATAGAAGAAAGCATCACCTCACATAGCAAGCAAATTGATGAAACCAAATGATGGTAAAGAATGAGAAATTTTAAAAATCTTCAAATTATTTTTGATAAATTCCTGCATCATTAATTTATCATGCATAGGGGAGATTTTGTATGCTCTTACCTACTTAACCTTTAAAAGGTGACTAATATATTCCTTAGATTGGGAATTATACCTGGAGTCCAGAACTCTTTAGTTGTACTTATGAGTTTGTGTGTATGTACATCTGTCCATTTTTTTCTGGGTAGAAGACCCATAGTTATTAGGTTTGTGAAGGGTTTGGTGACACCTCCAAGAAAAAAAGTTAGGAACTTCTATTTTTTTTTTTTTTAATCCTCACCTAAGGATATTTTTTCATTGATTTTTAGAGAGAATGGAAGAGAGAGGGAAAGACAGAGAGAAATATCAATATCGATGTGAGTGAAACATCGATTGGTTGCCTCCTGCACGAAGCCCAGGCCCGGGAGGAGCCTGCAACCGAGGTATGTGCTGTTGACTGGAATCAAACCCAGGACCCTTTAGTTCGCAGGCCAACGCTCTATCCACTGAGCCAAACCAGCTAGGGCAGGAACTTCTATCTTGAAATGTTTTTAGTGCCACTGTAGGAAAAAGACATCTAGACTGATTTTAGTCATATGATGAATGTCAAATGCCTCTTTATTTTCTTAACGATTCCATTAGAAAATGTTTTCTGATTAATAATTCTTTTCATTCTGCTGTTGCATTTTATTTTTCTAGGTGGTGCTTTTGTATACTCTCCCCTTATTTCAACGACACATTAATTATTTAAGTGCCTATTCTGTGTAGTGACCTGAACTAGATCTTGAGGGATACAAAGTTGTGTAAAGTGCAGACCCTGTTGTCAAGGATAACAATATAGTAACAGTTTTATTGCAAATTATTCTTATGAGGTCAGCTCTTGATATTTTTAGCCACAAGGACAGCCATAACAGTTCAGACTCATTTCATTATCGCTCTGACAGTGGCAACAGAGGGTATTGAATACTGATCCTAAACATATAATTTGCCAGGAGTGAAAAAAATCTTAACAGGAAAGCATATATTTGTATTCTAATTTAAGTATTTCTCAGTCATGTGCGTGTATTGCTCATGTCTTTTACTTTTTATTTGGTATCCTTCAGCTTAAGTAGAGCTCTTATAAATGCATCCTTTTAAAGAAAACAACTTTAAAGCATTGTGTCTGTGCACATTTTTACTGATATGGCTCCTATTTGTACAATATTCCAAGCACCTTCAAACTGCCAGAGCTCTCTTCTGTGACACTGGTTTATAGGGAGCTATTCCTACTTACTCCCACAGAGGCATTGCCTCAAAAAGCCAAGAGAAAGGAATGAATTGCAGGTGCATTGAAATCTTACAAAATGAAGACTACCATGTTATGTGTACATGAAAACTGGGGACATTTTTTCCTATGTTGAGTTTGGATTTTTGTTTATTTGTTTATTTGATTATGAAGTTTCTCCAAATCTGCTTAATTGACTCTAAGAGATAAATACCATATAATTGAAAACAGTATTTTTTAAATATCTTATAGAGAGGTGATAACCCCAGACATGACATGTATGTCTTTTTCTACAAAATATGACCAAAGTCAGTTATCTGGTGTCAAGCTAGTCCTTCTGCTCTTTGTGCTGCCTCTCTCATCTCAGCCTTTTGATCTGAATGAGTCCCTACTGTGTTGTTTCCTTGTGCTGAATATATGGCAGTAATATATGCAGGTATCACACATTAAATGTTTAGTGAACTAATCAGACACTATGCTGATACAAAAATAAAAGTAGGAGTTAGAAGTTATGAGCTTGTTCAAGGACAGGCTTTGTAAGTCTGGGCTCTTATTTTGAAGGATGGCTGAAAATTAGTTGATGAAGGAGGGGAAATACAGTAAAGGGAATAGATTGAACAAAGAATTAGAGATAGCCATTAGCATGGTCTGTAGGGTTTGGGAGGGAAAGACAGTGAGGAGGAGTTGGACTGGTGTGAGGTATACAGGTCATATAGAAAGGTGGGGCAAGAATGAATAAACCTTGAACGCCAGGAAGAGTTTTGTGATTGTGGTCAATAGTAGAGAACAGTAGTTTCTTTGGTAAAGATGTAACTTGATTGTAGCATTTTAAGAAGATTAACTTGGTAATATCTTTGCTTGAAATTAAGACCAGTTAGCAGTTCTAGTATGTCATTGCTGGCTAACATGGCCTGGATTAGAACAGTAATAGGAAGTGAGAAGAAATTATGAGTTAGAAGTCAGAAAGAACCTAAGAAAAAAACTTTTTGGTTTGGTTTGGTTTCCAGTGACCTTTAGAAGTGTAACTTTAATAAAAAGGTTCAGATAAAAACCAGATCTCTAGGATGCATGAAATGTAAAGCTATAGATGCAACAGTCATTGAGTACTTAACACATTTGACAACAAAGGGGAAGAGACAAACAAGATGCTAATTAGATGTGTGGTAGATCTTAGAAGGTGTTGCTTGAAGATAAGTGAGATACCTAAGTATTTAAAGGCAGACTATATAGAACCAATTGAGAGGAAAAGATGGACAATGCTGAAGAGAAGAGAAGCTGATCCTGTAAGGTACAGATTTCTATAGGTACTTTGAGGAAGTAAGCCTCTGAGATGAGGTTAAGTTGTGGGTTTAGCTTTAGAGAGGTGGGATATATCTTCCTTATTAGGTGTAGGAACAATCAGAAAATTTAGGAGAGAGAATAGAATTTAGAGAAAATAGGAATAGTAAAGGGGCTCATATCAGTAATTATTGAATGCATATTGTGTGAGAATGGGGGCAAAAGAGTGAAGTTGGGAGCCTTAAAGAAAGGAGATTAACTTAATCTGTGAGAATAAGCCTAGAAGGGCATTGGAAAGAAATGAAAGAATTGCTGAGTAAAGATAAGGACCAAAATTTAAAAATTTGAGCCTAAATGTGTATGATTTTGTATTTGTTCTGCTTCAGCACAAAGCATCAGGAGAGGACAAAGCAAATATTAAGAGTTTGGCGTGAAGGTGAAGACAATTTTGAAATACCTAATCTTGTTAAGAAGATTTCACTGAGGCAAGAAAGATCCAGTGGTGTCAATATGTTGAAGAGAGTTCAGTGATTTTAGGTTTCATAGCGACAAAGAGCAGGTATAGTCCTGTTAAGAGAATGTCAGATTAGGAGATTGTGGTTAGTGCGATATCCACTCTGCTGAATGATGAATGAGAACAAAGAAAGGATGGCAGATGTATCAACTTTAGGGGTAGAGGTTGGAAAGAAGTCTAGCTTTCATAACCCCCATGATCTCTACCTGCTTTCTCTCCAGTCCTTTCTTAAGAGTAGGAAGTTAGCCTATATGAAAGAATTGTTGAAAGTATGGTATTGCCTGGGGAATCCTGGGTCAGGTTTCCTGTAAGTTGATCATGCAAAGCAAAACTTTGCACAAGGGAATAAATATTCCTTTCTCAAAGTATGGTAGGAGGTTGTGGAAGCAGAGTGAAGGGGAAGGCCAGGGAAGAGCCAGAGATGAGATTGGACAGGTGGAGGTAAGCCCAGTGAGCGAGGGATTGGTAGACAGACATGTTACATATGACGTGAAGCAGCGGTCACCAACTTTTTGGGCCTCACGGACCACCAGTGGTCCGTGGACCACCAGTTGGTGACTGCTGATGTGAAGGATGGAGACCGAGGGAGTAGGTATGGCATATGAGTGTGGTAATTATATATTACAGGTATGAACTAGTTTCTGACAGGCTCACATTCAAACTGGAAAGAAACAGCTTTCTATCTACATAGGGAAAGTGTCTCTTCTTAGTTGGGCTAGGTCAGTGATGGCGAACCTTTTGAGCTCGGCGTGTCAGCATTTTGAAAAACCCTAACTTAACTCTGGTGCCATGTCACATAGAAATTTTTTTGATATTTGCAACCATAGTAAAACAAAGACGTATATTTTTGATATTTATTTTATATATTTAAATGTCATTTAACAAAGAAAAAGCAACCAAAAAAATGAGTTCGCGTGTCACCTCTGACACTCGTGTTATAGGTTCGCCATCATTGGACTAGGTAATTCTGCTTCATTTATATAACAAATTGGCATTAAAAGCAGTAGATTGGTGAAGAGTAGAGAAGAGAGAAATTAAGAAATTTCTTATAACTGACTATGAAAGAAAACACTGTAACAGTTTTCTCCAAAAGAGAATGTGCCCTGTGAATAGGTGCATACCTTCAAGTTGTTAAACTAATCTACTCTTGGTCCTTATATTTTGTATTCTTAGATGTGACCTTTAGGAAAAACTGCTGCAGATGTAGTGGAATAGGGATGGAGATAAAAGAGATACAGAACACATTTTTCCTCCTTACTTGATTAATAGCAAATATGCCTAATTTGGAAGCACCCTTAATTTTCTGACACTAAAATATTTTAAACTCCCTGAACTTATTTCATATATGTCAGCTGAGATGTCAAGTATGACACTTAAAAATGATAATGCTTCAAAGTATAAGTCGTTGTTCAAGAATACTGTGTTTGTGAAACCATGCTGATAGAGCAAGAAGCCACTGCTCCTTGGACCTCCTTACTGCCCTATGATTTGCTGCCAACAGTATTATATTGCTGGGCATGCTAGCCTACGGCTTCTTTAATCAGAAGCTTTTTCTAAAGAATTACTCTTGAGAATTCAGGATTCGTTAAGGAGAATGAAACTGTTCCACAGAGTTTTAGAGTGTCTTCCCTTGAGTTATACAGAAATCTGGTTTGTAATTATTAGGTTCCTAGAAGTGAGGGCAAGCCTCAGCAATCTAAGCTGCTTGACAATATGACTGAAGTACCTAGAAGTTCCATGAAACCACTGGAAATTACTGAACCAACCCATTTTCCTTAGACCAAACTTCCTATGGTAGCTATTGATTTGACTTTCTTCTTGGCCCAATTCACATGTTACAGTTATTCTAAAGGTTCCTGGAAGCTCCAAACTAGCCCTGGAATATACTGAACCTAGAATAGTTTTGTTCCAGCTTCTTTTTGGTACTGAGACCCACTGTTATGCTCTGCTACAAAGGATACCCCCAAAGTACCCCTCTCGCTATAATTTCTAAAGCCTTTACAGCACCCAGTACTTTAAAAAAAATGAAGTGAAAGTCACATACTATACAATTAATTACTTTAAAGTATACAATTCAGTGGCCCAGCACTGTTCTTTAGCTCTCAGTGTTAAAATAGAATAAATAACCCACTCCAAATCCTGAGAATTTTGGCCTATTCCTTGTTGTGGCTTTGTGGTGGTAGCTGCATCTAAACTCGGTGTCTCATCTGGTAGGCTGAAAGGCAGATAGTACACCTTAATGTATCTCACACTTCTTCACTGGAGTACTTAAACTGGATCAAGCAACTTTTATACCCCACTCTCCTAAAAAGGAGGTGTGTGGGGCGGGGAGGCTAAAGAGCTGTAGACAAGAGACCTCAAGATACTTCCTTGGGTAAAATGTTTGAAACAACCATTTGAATAATTTTGAAATGACAATAATGGTATTTCTGTCTTCATGACATTTGATTAGTGTTATGTAAAAGAAAAGGTTTGCTTAGCAAAGTTAAAGTGTAAGCCTAGTGTTGTATGAGTATGTGTGTGTTGGGTTATATATAGTAATTTTCAATTAAATCCTCCAGTTGGTGGATGGAGCAGAGGAAAAAGTGTCAGGCCATCTCTGTGGCTTTTCATGTTTTTATTCCTGCTGTATTCTGATTAAATTATATGTTCCAGATAATGCTATATTTATATTCTGTCTTTCTCTAAGTAATTTTTGAAAGAAATAAAGACCCTATTTAAATGCAATAAGGTTATAATACTGGTGTCACCTTATCCCTGGTCATGTTTTTTCTGAACAAATATTTTCATAGCTTTTTCTCATCAAATTTCACTCTCACTACTAAGAATAGGCATGTCACACTCTTTGGGAAACCCAAAGGAAAGGTTAATAAGAAAAAAAGATTTTTGTTAGAATCATGAAATTTCATAGTATACAATTCAGTGGCCCAGCACTGTTCTTTAGCTCTCAGTGTTAAAATAGAATAAATAACCCACTCCAAATCCTGAGAATTTTGGCCTGTTCCTTGTTGTGCAACATAATTTTCAATAATCCTCCTTTGAAAGACCAAGTAATTATAATAAACAAGGCTCAGAAGGATTGTGACTTGCCCATAATCACATTATAATAACAATGTAAAGTTCTTTTAGCCTTAACCATCTGAATTTGCTTTCATATGTGTAACTCAAGGAGAAAAAATACTTCCAACAGAACATATCCTTTCTCTAAACTTTGTTGTGTCTTACAGTTGGATTATTATAGTAGTTCTTGCAGGTCAAGGGCTTTCAACTGTGAATAACAGTGCAAATAGTGAATTGTAGGCTTTCAAAGTGTCCCATCTGTTGGCAACTATTATCACAGATCCTGTAAGTTGTCAAAACAGCCTTGTGTGAAATGAGGCCCAGTGATTTTGGAGTGACTTTAGTGGGTGGCAAATGTAAACTTGCAGTACTCTTAATGTAGACTTAAAATAATTAGCAATGTCAGAGCTAAAAGAGAAAAATGGATGGAATTAAATTTACCCAGTATTTTTCTACAGTGCCAAAGAGTGTTTAAAGACTAAAATGCATGACCTAATAAAAAAGCTTGTATTAATGGCACCAAGACGTACTGTACCCACACTAAAGGTGTGATCTCAGATTCATATTTGAAGAGCTTCTATATGCTACACCATGTAGAATGATAGCATAACTGCTGATTTTTTTTAAATCAAGAAAGTCATTTTCAGCATAATGAAACAAAAGGAAAGCTCCACAAGGATTTTAATGATAATATCATCACCATGTCCAAGAAGAAATGCAAGAAAGCCGACTGCCATCAACTTATATAGCCTAGTGCTGTTACCTAATATGGCGAGATCTTATCCCAAGGACTGGACTAGTATTTACGCTCTGCCAACAGTCTTGCATACTGAAGTCATGTGTCGACGAGCAGAACTTAGTGACCTGGAACATTACTGGGATGTTTTTAAACATTGTCATTTTACATGTTGACATTTGCAAGAAGACTGACACCCTGAAGCTGTTTCTTTTCTTTATTACATCTACAGATTGAGTATCCAGCTAAAGGTAAAGGAGGTCCTGGGTTATGACTTCAACTAAGTAGGAAAGTTTCTTATTGGCTTTAAGCTAAGTGTTGGGCTACATATTTTATTCCACTTATGTTTTTATTATATGATAATGGATTACTGTTATATGCCCTATCCCCTCACTCCCATTTAGGGTAAGATTTGATACCAGTTATGTTTCTTTTTACTCCTAAACTGTTGACATTCACTATTGACTAATGGTAGTCTTCCCTAAACATATCTTGCTTGAATTTTAGTGTAGTCAATGTTGCTAGATGTAAACTCCCAAGACCTCACCTGTATTTTAAATGGTAAGTGACTAGAATGAAGCCTGTTATCAAAATAAGCAAAGATCTTATACAATCTCTAAATAAATACACACAGCTATGCATCCTTTGTTTTATAACATGCTTTCAGGTTTTGATTCTTGACCATCCTGAGTCCATTCTGTGTGCTCACCTCTCTATCCAGTTATATTTTTCCCCTTTGAACAAAGAAGAAATGGTTTCTTTCTCCATGTAACTTACCACAATTAGGAAGAGTGGTCTTGACTAGATCTTTTTCATAGATTTTTTTTAATCCTCACCCAAGGATATGTTTATTGAATTTTTAGAGAGAGAGGAAGGGAGAGAGAGAGAGAGAAACATTGATTAGTTGCCTCATGTATGCTCTCCAACCAGAGATCAAACCCCACAACCCTTTGTGTCCTGACTAGGAATCAGACCCACAACCCTTTTGGTGTATGGGCTATCACTCCAACTTAGCCACCCAGCTGGGCTCAACTAGACCTTAAGGTACACCACCTGTATGATTCCCTGACAGGCCCAAATTTCCCTTTTCAAAGGAGAAAACTCTGTCCCTATCAGGTGGCTTAGTCTCTATGATCAGTTATCTTCCCACTAACCAGTCTACTACCTTTTAACTATTTCCAGACTGGCTTTTATTTTATATGATCTTATTATTTTCTCTCCCTTTTTAAAAAAAATCAAAACAACAACAGAAAGCATAGGCTGGGTTTTAGAGTAGATTGAGTAAGAACCATGTACTGTTAAATGTCAAATTGATAGATTTTTGATACTGTAAAACTATCATTCACTTTCCTCACCTAAGTTATTCTAGCTCTTTGAAAAATCACTTAATGCTTCTAGCAATATGACTAAAATTCCATGTTTTACAAATATGTGTAATTTTTCTAATGTAATTTTTTTTCACAAAAATGTTCTAGTTCAGTACTAAGCTCTGGCATATAGTGCACTAAGAATTGTAGTTCCTAATTTTTTTAAAAAATATATTTTATTGATTTTTTACAGAGAGGAAGGGAGAGGGATAGAGAGTTAGAAACATCGATGAGAGAGAAGCATCGATCAGCTGCCTCCTGCACACCCCCTACTAGGGATGTGCCTGCAATCAAGGTACATGCCCTTGACCGGAATCGAACCTGGGACCCTTCAGTCTGCAGGCCGATGCTCTCTCCAGTGAGCCAAACCGGCCAGGGCTGTAGTTCCTAATTTACATTTGAGAATGTATTAATCTGACCTTCCGTCTTTTCCTCCTGCACAGTAAGATTCAACACTGATAATTGATTCTGTTAAAAATCTTTTTCAAATTCAACTGTAATAAATCACAGCTAAGAATGAACACTTAAATAAATGTAAATGATTTTTAAACTGAGGCTCCTGGTAGACTGGTGGTGAACATATAAGTCTTTGAGTTCATCAGAGTCTTGAAAGGACGAATTCTTATTAATACAAATTCTTTTAAAATCAATACATCATTTGAAAATTGGAAGCAAAAAGTTTTTATTTTGCCTAGTATGTGAATAAATTGTAAGGAGGAGAAAAAATAAAATAGTCTTTTTAAAAAAATTATACATAGATAAAATAGTTAAATGTCAAATCATAAATGCTTGTTTTGAAAGTTAAATCTACACAAAACAGTCTCAAAACTAACAACTATCTCTTGGTTTGGGTAAATAGTACAGTGAAAAAGAACTCTTAAAGATACATGGTTGGTCTGCTAAGTTGGAAATGTCCCTCACCATGACTATACCCATATCTGTTTCATTTGGTTTAGTATAAAATAATGAGGAAGTTACTTCATTTCCTGAAATAATTTTTTTTCTGAAATTAAGAAATAAAGCAAATTAATTGTTTTAATGCCCAAAAGATACTTTATAAAAACGAAGCTCATAGCTGGATTATGAAGAATTTGTCAATTAAAATCATGTTTTAGAGCATGGATAATTTTAGTTTTCTTTCGGGGGGATTTTGTGACTTTGATAGGAGCTATCTTTCAGAAAAAGATAAGACTGACTGATCTTCACTGTTGAAATAAAAGTGAGCTGTGTGGTCAAATGGAATAAAAAACTGGGTTTGGTGTTTCTAATAACTGAGAAAATTTGGGAAATTGTGAACATCAGAAATCTTGGGAATTTCACTAGACACATAACCACAGAGGATTTGCTGTATAGGAAGAAAAATTCTTTAGTCTGAATGCAAGCCTAAAGAGGAACTCACCCCCATAAAAATATTTTATTGGCGCTAAATAATCAAAAGCTATCACTGACTTGTTCAAAATGGCCAACTTTCAGTGATCCACTAAAGAAATATGAAAACAAAGAACAGCATGATACTGCTGTATAATATAATGGCATCAGGCTCCAGAGAATATGATGGAGTAGACATTCAATAAATGTCCATGGAATGAACACTAATGGTTGAGAGAGTGATGTTAGTGTATGATTGTTTCTGGAGGCCTCGATCTGCTTTGTATTACATCTGGACTTTTGGAAACAATCAGATTCATTTGGACATGAGTTATAACTTGTACTGTGGCATTCAGTGTGAGGATTCCCCTCACTACTCCATGATCATTTTATTCTGTCTTCATTAACTTTGAACTCTGGAAACCTCAAGAAAACTCTTGATCTTTCCTTATTTCCCCAAAACCAGCCCAACACTCACCCTGCACAAACTTTAAAAAAAAAAATTTACTAACAGTTTTCTTAACCTCAGTTTCTCATTTATGATATTCACAAACTCTCGGTATATTCACAAACTCTCTCTCTATATATGTGTGTGTGTGTATGTTTATATGGAAAAAGTAATATAAGAATAAACGCTTTCACATACAACTGCAAAACTACTTTTCCCATACTCCGTGTATCTGTATACACATGTGTACAGATAGATAAATATATATACATCTTCCCCTTAGACATATACCCACAATTCAGAAAGTCTCTATAAAATACCTTTTCTTTCAGAACTCTTTATGGGTAGTAATGAGCTGTTTTGGGAGCTTAATACTTTTCTAAGTAGGGCTAGTCTTTTTTTTTTCCTTAATTACAATTTATATTCTATATTATTTTGTATCACTTTCAGGTGTATAGCATAATGATTAGATAAGCATACATTACAAAGTATTTCTCCCGATATTCCAGTACCCATCTGGCACCATACAAAGTTATTACAATATTATTATTATTAATATATGTTTATTGATTTCAGAGAGGAAGGGAGGGGGAGAGAGAAACATCAATGATTAGAGAGAATCATTGATCCGCTGCCTCCTGCACGCCCCCTACTGGGGATTGAGCCCACAGCCTGGGCATGCACCCTTGATCAGAATCGAACCTAGGCCCCTTCAGTCCGAAGACCAACCCTCTGTCCATTGAGCCAAACCGGCTAAGGCACAATATTATTGATTATATTCCCTATGTTGTACTTTACATCCCCGGGACTATTTTGTAAGTACCAATCTATACTTCTTAATAACAGGCAGTTCTTTAGGGTAACTTGTAATTGTTAAATAATTTTTTTTCTCTTGATTAAAACAATCTTTTTTTCCATTTATACTTCTGATTAAATATGTGAAAGCAGTTCCAACTTGTAACTTCTAGATGTAGATGAAACATTCTTAGTTCTTTCAACCATTAGACACTTAACATGTTTCTAGTTCTCTCTGAAGTTCATTTCTCTACACACGTTTTCACTTGATAATGAATACTTTTCATAAAATATGAAGCTCACATTTCAGTAATCCAAATGAGATCAGATAATAAGTAGATCTACTTTTTAAGTAAAATCATTATTACTAACTTATATATTCCTTTCAATTTACAGAGTTCTTCTATAAAAATATTTTGTGGGGTAGGTATTATCCCCATTTTGTAAGTGAGAAATGGAGGCCCCTGGTGTTTATCATTTGTGATTTGCCCAATGTCTAACAAATTGCTAATTTAGACATTGTACATCTATTTATATGGTCTTAACATTACCTTTTTAAAAGTTCCATTACCCAGTTGTATTAAATATTATAAGCCTATTAAAGTCTTACAGGCTAGACCTTTTTTCATACACATGACTAGTTGGATTCTTCCATCCTGTGCTTTCCTAATGCATTTTTAAAAATCTGAATGTATATCTTAATTTTTATGTGTTTGGGTTTGGTGTTGTTAAGGGTGTATCCTGTTTGTATATCCTCATCTTACAAATTTGTCTTGTGAAAGAACTATGTGATTATAAATGATACTAATGATAATTAAAAGCATGGAGTCAAAAGATATGCCAAGCAGTAGTTCAGAAACTTTTAGGCTGATATTGTGTGCAAAACCATTTAAACACTGTTATCCATGCTACACTTTACCATCTTATCCCAAAGGTTACCATCACAAAACTTACCAAAAACTGTTGAATTCAAGATATATTTGTGACATCCTAGGAAATCTACCCAAAGAATAAATTACTTTGATAAGATTGGTTCTTCATGGAATTGCATTTGGGCTCTCATTGATCACTCTGTTCTTTGCTTTATGGAATTTACGTGTCAGTGGGATGGGAATGGAGCTTGCTGCAAAGCCTTTGGGTTTGGGCATGCAACAGAAGAGGAGAGGAAATGGACCCTGGGATATAGAAGGAGGACATTTCCAATGGGAAACTATTGTCAATAGAACCTGTCTCCGTGACTACTTATTCCACTTCAAAATTAAAGTTTAACTTCCTCTGTATTTCCGTTAGAAGGGAACTGAGATTCTAGCCAGAATGCTACATATTTCCCATGGAAAATGCCTCCAAATACAAGCCATAGAGCAGTGCTTGCTTAAACCTATTATTTCATTATTAATTTCTAAAGAAATCATCCAGCTCCTAATCTGCTTCAGAATTCCCCAAGAACTAATTACAAGCATGCAGCTTCTGGAGTCTGCCATTCCCTCCTTTTCTGGCACTTCTCAACAATGGTTTTGTGGTCACATCTGAGGATTAATTAATACCTTGGGGTAGAATTCACTTTGCACCTAGAGAGTTTAAACTCATTTCAATTGAGGTTTGTTTTTTTTTTTAGTATTTTGCATCTCTACTGACAGTTCTCTTCTGTACATTGCTTAATCAGTCCTTTCTGGTTTGAGGATTGTGTGCTCTTTTATAAAGAAGATGGAGGGAAGCAAAATGAAGATGGAACCAAATAGCTGGGTCTTCTCTTGGGGCTTAACATTGTGATATCAGGCTGAGTGTCGACTTTCTCTAATTTTCTGCTACTCAAATTTAGCTTTTTCTTGCCTTTAGCATTTTCCACAAGCTTCAGTCATTATGGATTCTGATTTTAATCCTCAAGGATTATGATACTCTTATACAGGTAGGTTATATACCTCCATCCATCTTTTCTAAGCTTTTCAAATCTAATCCCATGAGATTCTCCCTGTTCAAAAACTGCTTGCTTTATGTTTCTCCCCAGCTAGTTTTCTTTACTAGAATTAATTATTGCATAGTCAGACTGTCATATTTTAGCACTTTCTGTGCTCTGAAGCACTGCTCTCTATAACTGTGGGGCCACCCTGGCCCATTTCTTTTTCTTTTTTCTTTTTTTTTTTTTTTTTTTTTTTTTTTACCATTTTTGGAAAGCTGTTGTCTTAAAAAAAAAAATCTAGAAGCAAATGTTTAGGGCTATTTATTTAGGAAACATAAATACCTTTTTAGGTTCTGCTCAGGAACTGTTCACTATATACAAAGAGAATTAAATCAAAGAGAATTAAACCAAGGTCCCTTTCCTGGAGGAGCTCACAGTCTACTCTAGCCGAAAAAACTATGTTGCCCTGGCTGGGTGGCTCGATTGATTGGAGCATCGTCCCATGCACCAAAAGGTTGTGGTTTCGATCCCGGTCTGGGCACTTTGGGAAGCAACCGAGTGATGTTTCTTTCTCCCTCCCTCTCTCCCCCCAACCCCCCTCCCCTCTTCCCTAACTTGTTAACAGGTGATTGCAATTCACTGTGGCAATTTCAAAAGTAGCCAGCATGCCTGCCATCCAAGAACTCAAGTCTAGTTATTCAGTCTTTGCTTCTGTAAATCCTAAAATTATCTCATATACTTTTAGGGCTTCTGTTTACAATAGGCAACCAGTTCTTCATTGGTCACAAGCCCAGAATAAAAGTTTCCCTCCTTGTTTTCACTTTGGGAAAATGAGGTGATTAGGAAGTCAATTTTACCAGGTTTTATTCTAGCACATTTAGATCTCAGAGATGTCGGGTGGTTGGCACCCTTTGTGTGTCTGCAGTTTTGTAATTTGATTTGGTGAAGTCATATCCTGGCGACCTGTGTATCCGCTCCTGGACAGTGAGCTCCCGGTCATCCTGGATGTGCTCACCAGGCTGTGCTTATAGGCAGTGCTCAGTTTTGTGCTCACTCAAATGCACTCCATGCTTCCACCTTCAGATTGTATACGTTCCCATCCTTGAGCTCTGTTGCTTGTATATTCTGTCCGGCTCAGGTTCCATCTTAGCCACATTATAATGCTTCTAAGAATGTATTTATCTTTTCATTGAATTTTAAATTTACTCTCGGCCAGCGTGGTTCAGTGGCTGAGTGTCGACCTATGAACCAGGAGGTCGTGGTTCAATTCCCAGTCAGGGCACATGCCCGGGTTGCAGGCTTAATCCCCAGTGTGGGGCGTGCAGGAGGCAGCCCATCGATGGTTCCCTCTCATCATTGATGTTTCTATCTCTCTGTTCCTCTCACTTCCTCTCTGAAATCAATCAAAAATATTTTTTAAAATTTTTTTATATTTCCCTTTCCCTCATTCTTTATATAGCTTTATATAGGGATATTTTTCATAAGTCTCCCCTCTCCCTTTAAAAAAAAAAAAAAAAGATTCTGCTTCCTTAGATCCTTCATAAGCAAACATCTAGATGTTTTCCTGGTTCCCAGTAGTTGATCTGATTCTCCGCCCCAAACAGAACTCTGGATCCCTGTAGGAACATTCTAGAAAAGTACACAATGTGCAAAACACATCTACTTATATTTTGAAATGTTCCTATTATATTTTGTGATTAGCATCTTCTGCTGCCCTCTGTTCTGTGTGGAATCACCTTTCCCTCATCCATTTCAGCTTCCCTTCCTCTGAGCTTCTGCAGTCACCATTTATCCTGCATGTAAGGTGGCAGAATTGTTCACCTTTTCTTTATGCCCCTTCATACCAGAATAGCATTTATCATCACGTAGTGTAGTTAGTTAAACATGTCTGTCCTCCCCTCCTCTGGGAGTCCTGCCAGCACAAGGACTGGTTGGTAATGTGCTTGGTGGTGAGAACTTCCAACTTGTAACTTCTAGATGTAGATGAATATTAATATATATGTTTATTGTAACTTCAGAGAGGAAGGGAGTGGGAGAGAGAAGAAAAGCTTTGGAGTCAGACTGGGTTTAGTTACTGACTTTGACACTTTTAAACTGTATAACTTAGGGCAAATTCTTTAAACTACCAGAGCCACTTGGTCTCCTCATTTGTAAAATGAAGCTGATACTTGGCTTATGGGATTGTGGGTACTAAAATAATCCAGTTCATTAAGTGCATGGTGAGTCAATGAACAGTGTCTAGAGTAGGAAAATGATAGAATGTAGTTTGTAGATTTACTTACTATCCTGTATACATAATATTAGAATATATTTTTTAGCCCAGCTGGTGTGGCTCAGTGGTTGAGCATCGACCTATGACCCAGGAGGTCACAATTTGATTCCTGGTCAAGGCACATGCCCGATTGCAGGCTCGATCCCCAGTGTGGGGTGTGCTAGAGGCAGCTGATAAATGATTCTGTCATCAGTGATGTTTCTGTGTCTCTTTCCCTCTCCCTTCCTGTCTGAAATCAATAAAAAATATGTATATATTTAAAGGGTACCTTTTTAAAAAAAACAAACAAAAAACATTTAAATAATCTTGGTGTGTTAGATTTTTAATTGCTTGTGTTTTGACATCTCAAGCATATTGGAAAACATACTTATTAGTTATTTTCCTTCGGTTTACATGCAGAGAAGCTTTTTGGTTCCTAAAATTTAACTGATTGCTGCTTTCAAAAAGATTTGCATCTCTTTGGAGACACCCCCATTTGATTTGTAGCATTATAGAGATGTGAGTTAAACAGGCTTTTTGGGCAAAGTGATTTTCCAGCTCCTCAAGTTGGACGTTTGCTTCAGCAGATTTAGCAGATGTCTTGAAGCATGTCAATTTCTGAGATGCTGAGTGGCATGCTGAAGAATGTACAGAATGTCTCCTCGCAGAGCTTTCAGTTGCGAGGGAGAAGAGATGAGTTCCATGTCCGCATAAACCATACTATAGCTGTCAAAGCACAGTTAGCTGCCAAATGAGTGTGGTTCAGGATCTGAGTGGAAGAGAAAAGACTTAGACTTTTGGAAGGTTGAGTAAAAATTCGTTGAAGAGATTGGGAAAGCATTTTAGACAAGGAAAAAGGCAGAAAGTAGAGACAGTAAAGTACAGATCATATGTAGCTGATCCGTACAGTCTCTTTTTTCTTGTTTATATCTTTTCTGCTTCCTTCTAGTGAGAATAAATTTTACTGTTCTTTTTATTACTTTGTTCAGTTCTTCTGTTCTCAGAACTTACTTTTATTTGAGTTCTAAGAATTTTTCACTTAGTATAATAATCACTATTTTCAGATCTGTTAAACTCTTAAAGCAAATTTGCTCTGCACGAGTAGTCTACTTGCTTTATAATCCTAGGTTATATGCACTTGCAACATAATCCTAGAAATTTGAGTGGAGAAATGTTAAGTAAAATAACATTTTTTTCATAATCTGATTTTATAAGCCTGTTTTAAAGAATTCATTCACATAGTATTCACTTTCCCTGCAAATTTTAGTTAAATTGAACTAATTTTTTGTGTACAACATGTCTGTGTCATAAAGACTTTTAAGTTCTCCGATAGAGGTTTTGTGTGCTCTATAAAGTTTAGTTTGACATATAGGACAAGCGTAATTTGTTTATATTTGAGTTGCTAGAGATATGTTGTTGAAGTTTGAGAAAGTAGCTTATGCTTTCTTAAAATCATTTACTGGTGAAGATGTCTCTAACCCAAAATTGATAGGAAATAGTATATAGCAGGAAGAGGTGAGGGGGTGTGTTAGAGAAGGGCACAGTGGCTGACACAGGCTGTGCCCTGGATCCTTCTGAAAATGCAACCACTATGCCTCCTAGTAAGTAGTTGAACTAGTCTAGTGTTGAATAAAAATACCAAAGGTAATTTCAACTTACGGGTTTTTCAGGCGTAGGGGTATATGTAGTAACTAAACAACTCCATGAATGAATGATGGCTACTGTTCTTCACCCACCAGCACATTCTCATGCGAGTGCCTAAGTGGCCTCTCTTTTTACTAAAGTTTTAATAGTATTCATTAAAAATGTACAGCCCTAGACATTTTCTCGGATGCTTTTTCAGATTGTAATTGTTGAACTTTTCTGGTATTTGCATTGTCTCACTGTCAAGATGTTAAGCACCATGAGAAAAGGATTCATGATTTAAGTGCTTTGTCCTTGCGCACTTTTAGAAAATAGTTGCTTTATCTTGGCAGTCTTAACTTATTCATGTTATAATAAGTTTTGTTGTTGCTAAAAACTAGATTTGTCATCTTGGTGTGTGACAATTTGTTATAGACTTACCATAGTTTTTTCTTTAATAAAAGGTGTGCTAAGCCGAGTAAACTGAAAGTACACTGACACTTCTTACACACTTATAGGTGAGAGAGTGGTATGTAGCATCTTGAAAGTACTTTAAGCTCTATGCAGAAAAATAAAACTACAAAAACTGGACCCGCTCTCGTGCCCTCACATGATTTAGAACCAAAACCAGTGTGTTGTTGTACATATTTGAAAATGATAAATTAAAATTAGTTTTTGACATCACAAAACATTTAAACATATTAGCAGCCCTTTTAAAATATGCAGTCCTTCCCTAATGTATTATACTACTACTAATTACTTTAAAAATGAAATCAATCGTTTTAATATAAAGTATGCTTAGTAACTTGATTTTCATCAAGTTGCTTGGTCTTGTCTAGTCTTTCTTGTAGAAAGTTTCAAGTGCTTTCTCATATCTTATTTGTCTTTGCAATGCTCTGGTGACGAGAAGCCTTATTACATAGACTGACTACACAGTACTTCTGTGGTGTGCTGGGTGTCATCCCTTTCAGGGAGGAGACTGTTGTGCCTTGGCTTTTTGGAAAATTTACTATCTGTTCAGTATTGAGCACTAGAGAAAAAATTGTTAGACATTGATCAGATAATAAATGGGCTTCACGTTATTTTCCCTTCTCTTTATCTTTCTGAGAGAGTAAGGCAGATGTTATTTCTGCTTATGCAGTAGGGTCCTCAGACATTAACAGAATGACTTACATGCCCAAAGTGATATTAATAATTCGTGTGGAGCGGCCTTATACAATACCTCTGCAGTTTTCAGCCCAGAGTCTCTCCATTAGACCCACTGACTTGTACATATTGAATTGTACCTCAGTGTGAAGTCCTATACAAATAATGGGAGATGAAGTTGCATCAAGTTGAGTCTAGTGGTCAAAGTCCTGGTACTGTTTGAAAGAGAAATTGTATTTGAGTGGGATTACTTAGAGCCCCAGAAACAAAGGAATCTTTCTTTGTGTCAGCAGTTCTCAACCAGTAACGATTTTGCCCCCCAGGAGTCATTAGCAATCTGTGGAGACATTTGGTGTTGTCAAAGCACGGGTGTGGATGTGGGGGTGTGTGCCTGTGCCTGTGTGCTACTGGCATCTAGTGGGTAGAGACCAGGAATGCTGCTAAACATCCTACAATGCCTGGAACGGCCCCTACAACAAAGTTAATTATATAGTCCAAAATGTCAGTAGTGCCATGGTTGATAAATCCTGATGTTTGTGTTTTAAGGAATGGAATTAACTGAAGTCCTAGAAGCTAAAATGAACTTGGGTCAGAGGCAGGGAGCAGGTAAAGGAGGTGATTTCAAGTGCACTGGACCGAGAGGAGCTATTTTGATGGTGTTAAGAGTTAGTTGATTTCCTTTCTCTCGCCCTTTCTTTGTGCCAAGACTTGGCACAGCAATAGTGGAGAAAACAGTGAAGAAAATTCTTTTTCTTCTTCTAAAGTACTTGGAACAGCGGTCCTATTCCAAGAGCTGAACATGACCGTCACTTTCCCGTGACACTTGCAGCTTCTCTGTAAACCACGCACCCATGCTGTAGGCTCCCAAGCAGTTTAGGGCATGTGACTGTCATTTTTTGGCAAGATTGTACAAGTGATAGACTAGCTAATTTATTTTCCAAAGTCTTATAATCATAGTTCACCTGAGAGGATCTAAGTTTCTCACTGTTCCTATATCATGTGCCATATGTGAATTTTTTTGACTGACATACTCCTGCTTGATTTTATTAACAGCAGAGAAACAATGATCTTTTTTAAAAATAGACTTGAAATTTTAGAGCAGTTTTAAGTTCACAATAAAATTTAGGGGAAATTTACAGTTCCAAATATCCCCTAACAAATGCCTTTTGACTTCATTGTAATACTAATATTCAAATAAAGTTTATATAAATGCAGTGTTATTCTGTTAATGCAAAATGAAAGGTTTCTTATCCTTGGTTCCAGTTCTCACTAAATGTAAAGCAAAAGTAAGGAGAAAATACATCTTGGGGCGTTATGGATATTTACTTTTTTCCCTACTTAGTGGAAGAGAAAGGCTCAAATCATCTTGCGTAGCTTCTTATTGACTCTGCCTACCTAGTCAAGACCACTCATCTTCTTCAAAAATTTCCCACAGAGTTATACATCATCTTTCTTTACCAGGGGGATTTATTTCCCTCCTAGGAGGTTTTCCTAATTTTCTAAAGTTCAGTTTCTGGATCATTGAAACTCTTAACTTACTCAGTGTGATGATATGACTGCTTTAGAGGTTGACTATACCATAGCCACCAAGCCTTCCTGTAATTGAGGGTATTCTAGGACCTTATCAGTGTGATCTTGTTAGTGTCTCATGCAGTGAGAGCTTAGGGCATATTGATGTCTGTGTTGTTGAGTAGAATTTCCCCCAACCTCCTGCGAAGTCCAGTTGGTTCTTTCAGCCAAAATATTGCTCTATCCTGTTTATCATGGCTAATGGACATATTATAACGCTGCTATATTTCTTTTTGCTCCCTTTAAATTATGGGTTTCATAGGTCACTGGGTTTTACCCTTAAATAGTTGACCCATTAAAAAGTCAATTAATGGTCTATACAAGAGAGAGAGTTGGTGTTATTTAAAACACAACTCAGGTACAGTCTGGATTCAAGGCCTCTTGTAACCTTGGGCAAATTATTCTGAAGTTTATTCCTTTACCCATTAAATGAAAAGTATTCCTCTTGCTCTGCCTACTTCACAACAAGAGGACCAAATGAAATGACTGACTATGAGAGTGCCTTATAGTTATAAACACAATGCAAATGTGTAGTAGGATGTAAATAGAAGGGTGAGCTTTAGGAAATTGCATTGATTGTGAAATGGCTGTAGGTTGAAAGAATTTATTTTCCCTTCTATTGACATGTCTACATGGTGTAGATTGCCTTTTCTTCACCTTAGTAAATTCAGAGATGACTTTTGTTGGGTTTGGTTATAGGTTTTTGTCTTTTTAAAATAAGATTAAATTATTCACTTGCTAAAATATGATATTTGGCATAGATCAGTGATTGGTGCAAAACAAAATTCCGAATTCACCAAATAGCATAGACTGAGCCTGTTACATAATCGTCGTCATCATCATCATCATCCATGGGAGTTGCTAATCAATTATATAGGACCAGAAATAATTTTGTAGGCTCTTATCAAAACCCCCAGATGGTAGTTTGACCTAACTCCTATTTTCAAACAGTTATTCTAAGCAATAGTTTACCCTTTCCCCCCAACCAGTTAGTTATACTGTGTGGATTCTGGATGGTGGTAGATCATTGGGTACAATTTATAAAAAGCCTTTTACATTGACAGTGTCTTAACATACTTGATTCTGTGAGAATTATAGAACTTCAGGACTGGTGTTTTAAATGATTGGTAGAACTCTTGGAGCGGGGTAGGCAGACTGTGCTGAAAATTACTCCATTGGAAAGGTAGCTTAGCCCCTGCCTCTTTGGTCTTTGTGACTAATGGAAAAACACTCTCAAATTCAAAAGCCTAATCATTACTGCCTTTCTCCTCTGAGACGCATTACCAGTTTTATAATCAGGAAGAACTTAATTACTTTTTCTTTTTCTGTTGCCTTATGTTTATTTGTCATAAAATTATTTTTATTCCTTGTAACGGGCTCAGAAATAAGCTCATATATTGAACTTTGCAGGCTTCCTTTTTTTAATAGAATAGATCAGCTCAGCTGGCTAAAGCCTCGATAACAAACTTCAGAGCATAGCTGGAACTAAATTGTGCTATGGCGCACAAAGACTTTAAACTGGATTATTGATTTACAAGCGCAGAATGGGGACGCTGCTGTAAGGACAGAAAGCTCCCTCTCCTGATCCTTGGGCAAGTTTTTCCTAACGTGTTTTAGGGGCTGTGAGCTCACGAGCAAAATCCTAACCAAGTTTATCTTGCTAGGACAACCTATTTTATTTTATTTTACTTTATATTAAATTTATTTGGGTGGCATTGGTCAACATGATCATATAGGTTTTAGGCATGGGTTTCTATGTTGCAAGATCTATATATTGCACTGTGTGCCCACCACCCAAGTCAAATCTTCTCCTGCCACCATATATTAAGGACCCCCTTCTCATCCACCCCCTTTCCTCTAGCAACCACCACGCTACTGTTCATGAGTTTCAGTTTTATATCCCACATATGAGTGAAATCATACGGTTCTTAGCTTTTTCTCATGGACTTATTTCTTTTAGAATAATATTCTCAAAGTCCGTCCATGTTGTTGCAAATGGCAGTATTACATCCTTTCTTATGGCTGAGTAGTATTCCATTGCGCATATGTACTACATCTTCTTTATCCAGTCCCGTATTGCAGGGCACTTTGGTTATTTCTATGTCTTGGCCACGATGAATAATGCTGCCATGAACATAGGGGTGCATATATCTTTGTGAATACATGTTTTCGAGTTTTTCAGGTATATACCCAGGAGAGGGGTTACTGGGTCATATTGAAACTCTATTCTTAATTTTTTGAGGAATCACCAGACTGCTTTCCATAGTGGTTAGGTCAACCCATTTGAAATGCTCCATAGAGAAAGAATAATTCTTCTCCCGCTTAACCACTAAAGAACCACATCTGTTTCTAACGTCAGCTTTTTATTTTTTTTTTTTATCTTTCATTTTTTGTTGGTAAATCTCCCAGAAAACAGCAGTTCTGTAGAGAGTTTAAATATGAAGGAATGGCAGGACGGGCTCAGGGCACTTCTACCCAACATTAACATCAACTTTGGTGGACTGCCCAATTCCTCCTCCCCCTCCAGCGCCAACCACAGTGCACCACCGTCCACCACTGCCACCACCGACAGCCTGAGTTGGGACAGCCCGGGCAGCTGGACAGACCCAGCCATCATCACAGGTAACTTTCTCGCTCCTTCAGCTCCACTGACTGCCATCGGTTTGGCTTTTCGCCCAGACCAAACTGAAGTCCCTTCACCAGCAGCTGCTCTCCACAAAGCCACGCGCGTGGTGTCTCGTTCTCGGGTGCAGTCTCGCTCACTCTGTTGGCCTAGTTGTGTAATAGGGCGCTTGGTGCCTAGGTGGCTTCCTCGGGTGTAAGTAGGTGCTAAGGTCTGCCGCATGTGCGTGTGTTCTAGGCCTCCGAGTACAATAAGGATCTGACTTACCCTCTTAAAGGAACATACTCCACTCTTTAAAAATAAAGCTCTTTATTATAAGGCTATCTTCTTTACGGATTCCGAATAGAGGAGAAGCACAATTGGGAAATAACGTCATGCGATTTGGGGGACTCGTTTCTGCAGCCCTGCCTCTAACAGTGGGGGACAGTGTGTAGTGGAAGAGGAGGCCCGGGTTTCCCTGACAATAAATCATGGTCGTTGTGGGTGGAGGATAAAAGGAATGTAAGCTTTAAAAGATTTACTTGGAAGGAGTTAAAAATTGTAATTTTTTCCTTTTTTGGGGGGGTGGGGGGTGGGGGGGTAGGAATGGAACTAACCACCTTAAACATTTTTGTTGTTGTGTGACGAATTTCCTATTCTTTCTGCGCAGACTCACCGTTTTCCCTCTTGTTTTCTCTTCTCTCCTTAGGTATTCCAGCCTCTTCAGGAAACAGTTTAGACTCTCTTCAAGACGACAATCCTCCACACTGGCTAAAGTCCCTTCAGGCCCTCACAGAGATGGACGGCCCCAGCGCCGCTCCGTCACAAGCCCACCACAGCGCCCCCTTCAGCACACAGATCCCCCTGCACAGAGCCAGTTGGAACCCCTACCCTCCTTCAAATCCTTCCAGCTTCCACTCCCCACCCCCAGGCTTTCAGACAGCCTTCAGACCCCCTAGCAAAACCCCCACAGATTTACTACAGAGTTCAACACTGGACCGCCACTAGGGAAAGAGGAGACACCATTAGAAAATGCAGGATTTGTCCCACCCTGTTTTCTCCCTCGGCTCACCCACAGCTCCCTTCTCATCTCTTAAGTTCTGAAGAATCCAGTTCCCGATCAGTTTTTTTTCTTCCTATCCCCAGATGCAATGCGATCACAGGGTCATGACCATCTTTTGTTTTAATTGTAAAAGTTTCTGTTGATCCAGCATTTGAATGACACTGTTGAATGTTTCCTAAAAATGCCTTTCTACGGAAGAAAAAAAAAATCAAAGGGCAGTCTCAATACTTAGAAAATTACTGTTTGTCTGTTTCGCATAATAATGACATAATCTGCTTAGCAGAAAATGACGATTAATCTATAGAAAAGGTCAAGTAAATGCACTGTCAACCGCAGAAGTTTGAAAACCTGGTTAATAGAAATGAGATTGCTAAACGCATGATGGAAAGCGTGGTCCTGGCAGCCATCTTGTATTCAGCTTATCACTATTGCAGGGAAATGCTTTTTAAAATTTTATTTTATTTTGAATTCTTTTGGCAAATTGATGGAATGGACTTGATTGTGTTGTTAAGCAAAAGAATTTATTGGAAGTTGATGGAAAGACAAATTGATCTGTAGTAGTAACTGGACAGTTGCTAAGAGTTTATAAGGAGGGGAGAAATGATTTTTTTTAAGGAGAAAAAAAATTTTGGGCTTTATATTTAAATTCAAATGTTTTAAAGAAAAAGAGTATTCACAGATTTAATACCTATGTATAACGTAAGAGCTGAAATATAAGTGATTTCTTTGGTCTTTCTCATCTGTCGGAATCTTTTTTTCTTTGACCTTGAATTCACCTGACTAGGGCACTGAGATAGCACTGCTCTGGGGCCATCTGATCACCACAGGAGCAAATCTCCAACCTCCCTGCCTGCAGCTTTTACTTAACCCTGTAGTTTTGGACATGTGTGCAGTATTGAAAAGACAGGAGAAAAGAAAACAGAAATCTGGTTATAACCTGACGCTAAAACTAAAACCAAGAAAATGTACCTCTTTCTTCAGAATTAAAACTAAAATCTTAAATAAAACAGAAAACTTGATGATGACCCTTGGGCTGTGCTTGTTTTTTTGTTTTGCTTTGTTTTTCCATTTTATTGCATGTGAGTTTCAAACATTTTATGATAGCAGTCACCAGATGTTTCCATTGGTTGCACATCTTCAACAATAGGGAGGATGGTATAGCAGAAGAAATTAGGGGGGAAATCGTTTTATTGTCAGTCTCTGCCATTTTTGAAGTTCAGCTCACCTTACACTCCAGAAGTCCTTTTTCAGGGGCTTCCTGTAGATGAAACCCCCCTTTGCTATTGTATTATGCAGACCAACCATCCCTCACGTTCCAGGAAGGAGCAGGTGGGCTATTGATGTGCAGAGAGGTTGGCTGTCTTGGGGAGACCTGGCGGGAGCAGCCAGGGTGCCAGACAAGTAGCAGCAGCTACGTGAGTGCCGTGATGGCAGAGAGATCAGAAAACACTGATGTAGCGATCCACTGCTAAATCTATGACCAGCCTTGCTGGGGAGCACCTAACGCCGATGGAGAGACGGTCACACCACTGACCGAAAGAGGGTAGAGAACAGAAATGGAATGTTCCCTACCAGGTTCCTAGGATTTTGTATGGCTTGTATGTTCTGACTTGGATTCCGTTCAGAAGTCCAAAGCTGGAGTTCCGTATTTTCAGCCACATCCATTAAGGTTATCTTTGTAGGGTGAATTAAATAGATCTTCTCAATCTTGCATTCTGTATTTCTGGGTTGATTTTCTCCTTCTTACCTTTACTTTGTATTTCGATTTGCTACCAGCCCCCATACTCTCCCCACCCAAAATAAGCAATTTCAACACTGTTTTGGAAAAATGTAAACAGGATAGTCTCAAATGTCACCACAAATAGATATTGGCTGGGTAAATAGTGAATTGTTTTTTTCTTTTCTAATTTACCAAAATGTTACTGTGATACACAGAAGAGGACTAAAAACTTCAGAGTCTCTTGTCCTATGAACTTTGCCTTGGTCTCCTGAATATTCACATTGCACTGCAAAGTGATGGGTCAACACATCCTATTTAATAAAAGCCTAATATGCTAAGTGTCTGACCGTTCATTCGACTGTCCGACCAGTCTCTATGACATGCACTGACCACCAGAGGGCAGACACTCCAGTAGGTTAGCTTGTTGCTGGGTTCCAGCAGATTGGGACTGGGCTAGATGGGTGGACACATCCTGGAACCCTGCAGTCCCTCCCCGGCTGGCCAACTCCTTCGGTCCCTCCCTGGCCCCAATCATGCACCGGTGGGCCCCCCTCCCCCCAGCCTGGCCCACGCCCTCTTGTAATCCAGAACCCCTTAGGGGATGTCTGAGAGCTGGTTTCAGCCCGATCCCCACCGGCCAGGCCGAGGGACCCCACCGGTGCACGAATCTGTACACCAGGCCTCTAGTATATAATAATCAGGTAGCAGTGAGTTGTAATCAAGGCTTTGGGGGTGGCGGTTGGATATTGTTTAGATACAGGTATATCAATAAAGAAACGTTGCTTTGTCTGAAAAGGAAGGAAATTCTTGCAAGGCTATGCTGTGAATGTATGTTTAATAAATCATACATAAGACTTTATAAAATGTATAAACATCATTTAAATAATAATAAAACAATACAAGTCTGTGTGCTTAGCACCCAAGTTAAAAATAGGAACTGCCAGCTCTAGCTGGTTTGGCTCAGTGGATAGTTGGGTTCGATTCCGGTCAAGGGCACGTACTTCAGTTGCAGGCTCCATTCCCAGCCCCAGTTGGGGCATGTGTAGGAGGCAACCAATCGATGTCTCTCTCACATGGATGTTTTTCTCTCTCTCTGTCTCTTCCCCTCCACTCTCCCTAAAAATCAATGGAAAAATATCCTCAGGTGAGGATTAACAACAAAACACCAAAAAAAAAAAAAGGAACCTGCCATATCTAGAAAAGCCCCTATCTGCTCTTCTCCAATGTACTTTCTTTTCTTTCTTCATCATCTACAAATAACCAATATCTTGGTTTCTATGTTAATCTTTCTTTTTCTTCCCCGCCCCCCTCTTAATCTGTCTTTTCTTTAGCTTTGCCATATATATCTCTGAATAAAACATTGTTTAGTTTTAGAAAGGTGAGTAGTAAACCGAAGCCTCACTGTGTAAGAAAAGGGCCACATCGTCACATCTAGATCAAGGCTTTCAGAAGATAAACAGTCTCCTGGTCATAGTTTGGTTTTAGCTTCTTGGATAATTTATAGATGGCAGTTTGGGGGGAGTGACTCCTAGCACAGTTGGGACATCTGACGGGGCACCTGATGTCTGCCAGAGAGAGGGTCTGTGTTTGGTGTATAAGCTCACAGTGGCTTCCCTCCAGGTCTCTGAAATAGATCACAGCACAGCTCGTGGGAGTGGGCTGGTTTAAAATAAGTGTGAGCTGATCAGTTCACCAGGGCATGGAGAGGAGAACAGATATACCAGGTGTACCGGTTAGTAATGTGAATTTTTTTCAATTAATGGAGTTACACATATGTTGATATATATGCGATTTGATATGTATGCTATTTTGTTGTATTGACAACAAGCTTCAAAACTTCATGTCAAATTTGCTGAAGGTGTTAACATCATAAATATTTTTACACTTAAAAATGTCGAGCCCTTGCCCTAGCTGGTTTGGCTCACTGGATAGAGCGTCAGCCTGGGGACTCAAGGGTCCCAGGTTCAATTCCGGTCAAGGGCATGTGCCTTGGTTGTGGGCACATCCCCAGTATGGGGTGTGCAGGAGGCAGCTGATCAATGTTTCTCTCTCATCAATGTTTCTAACTATCCTTCTCCCTTTCTCTCTGTAAAAAATCAATAAAATATATATTTAAAAAAAAAATGTTGAGCCCTGGCTGGTTTGGCGCAGTGGATAGAGCATCAGCCTGTGGACCAAAGGGTCCCAAGTTCGATTTCAGTCAAGGGCACATGCAAAGGTTGTGGGCTTGACCCCCAGTAGGGGCATGCAGGAGGCAGCCAATCAATGATTCTCTCTCACCAGTGATGTTTCTATCCCTTCCTCCTCTCTGAAATCAATAAAAATATATTTTTAAAAAATGTTGAATTTTGTGCCAAAAAAAGCATTTGTGGGAAGTTATAATTTATTACTTTATTTTGAAGAAAAGTGCTGCTGGATACTTTGGAAAAGCTTATGGTAAACATGCTCCATCTCAAGATACTTGTGTAAGCTGGTTTAAACACTTTAAAAGTGATGATTTCTGTGAAAGACAAAAAACATCCAGGTCAACTGAAAAAGTTTGAAGACCAACAATTACAAGCATTATTGGATGAAGATGTGTGTCAAACTCAAAAACAACTCGCAGAAAGATTAAACATTGCTCAGCAAATAATTTCTGATTGTTTAACAAGCAATGGGAAAGATGTTAAAGGAAGGAAAATGGGTGCCACATCAACTGAACGAAAGAAAATGAAAAACCAAAAAGTCATCAGTAAAATGACGCTTCAACGGCACAAAAGACAGTCTTTTGCATCTAATTGTGACTAGTGATGAAAGTGGATTTATTTTGAGAATCCTAAATGCACAAAAATCATGGGTTGATCCAGGTCAACCATCAACATCGACTGCAAGGCCAATTCGCTTCGGAAAGAAGACAATGCTCTGCGTTTGGTGGGTCAGGAAGGTGTGGTGTATTATGTGCTTCTAAAACCAGGTAAAACCGTTAATACTGATCGCTACCGACAACAAATACAGTGGGGCCTTGACTTACGAGTGTCCCGACTCACGAGTTATTTGAGATACCACACGACTAACGAGTTATTTGAGATACCAGCTGTCTCTCGGCCAATTTTTTGCATTGAGTAATTTGAGTTAACAAGCTCCTTAACGAGCTCGATCTCGGAATGAATTAAACTCGTAAGTCAAGGCCCCACTGTAATCAATTTGAACGATGCTTTGATCGTGAAACGACCAGAATGTGCCAGAAGACACGGCAAAGTAGTTTTGCTTCATGATGACGCACCATCACACACTTCAAAACCAGTTAAAGACACGTTAAAAGATTTTCCCTGGGAAGTATTAACCCACTCACCATATTCACCAGACCTCGCTCCTTCAGATTACCACCTGTTCCGATCGATGGCACACGCACTGAGCAGCACTTCAAAACGTACGAAGATGTGGAAAATTGGGTCTCTGAATGGTTTGCCTCAAAACAAGAAAAGTTCTATTGGGATAGTAGCCACAAATTACCTGAAAGATGGGGGAAATGTGTAGCTAGCAATGGACATTACTTTGAATAAAGCACTTTTGATGTTTCTCTTGAAATTATTGTGTTTTCTTTGATTACAAAATCCGACATTATTAACCAGTACACCTGATGCTTCATTAGGTTTAGTCAGATCAGAAAAGTGCAGAAAAGACCCTGGGCTGAGGCAGTCTGTTGATGTAATTGCAGTGAGACTTGGCACTGATAGGCCTCTATGTCTGCCTCCTGGGTCACAATGCTCACAGCTGACATTCCTAGTATTTCTTTCACTGCTCTCCTTTCTTGCGTCTTTTCTCCCTATATTCTTATAAGTCTATTTTTTAAAAAATATATTTTATTGATTTTTTACAGAGAGGAAGGGAGAGGGATAGAAAGTTAGAAACATGGATGAGAGAGAAACATCGATCAGCTGCCTCCTGCACACTCCCCAATGGGGATGTGCCCACAACCAAAGTACGTGCCCTTGACCGGAATCGAACCTGGGACCCGTAAGTCCGCAGGCTGATGCTCTATCCACTGAGCCAAACCGGTTAGGGCCCTATAAGTCTATTTTTAAAAAATATGTTTTTATTGAATTTAGAGAGAGAGGAAAGGAGAGGGATAGAGAGAGAGAAACATCAATTGGCTCCCTTCTGCACGCCCCCTACTGGGGAGGAAGCCCACAACCCGGGCATGTGCCCTGACTGGGAATCCAACCAGTGACCTGGTTCATGGGTTGACACTTAACCACTGAGCCACACTGGTCGAGCCCTATGAGTCTTTCTAAAAAAAATTTATTTTTTAATTTTGTTGGAGTGACATCAGAAAGTTGAGAAAAGTGTATGGGAGATAAATATTTAGTAATTGGCACATCTGAAAATTATCTCAGTTGACAGTTTGGTGGATACAGGATTCTAAATTGCAGATATTTTTTCCTTAAAATTTTGAAGACATTACCTGTACTCTGTTGTCTTCTTCCAGTGTTGCTGTTAAGAAAAAAATTCAAAGCCAGCCTTAGCCAGTTTGGCTCAGAGGATAGAGCATTGGCCCATTGACTGAAAGATCCTGGGTTCGATTCTGGTCAAGGTCACATACCTCAGTTGCAGGGCTCAATCCCCGGTCTGGTCAGGGCATGTGTGAGAGGCAACCAATCAATGTGTCTCTCACCTCAATGTTTCTCTCTCTGTCTCTCCCCCTCCCTTCCACTCTCTCTAAAAATCAGTGGGAAAATTTCCTCAGGTGAGGATTAATACACACACACACACACACACACACACACAAATCCAGAGCCTGATGCTTTATATGTAATCTTTTTTTTCTTCTCCCTCTCTAAGGCTTATAGAAATTGTGTCTTATGCTCTGAAATTTCAGTGATGTTCCTTGGTGTGGGTCTATTTTAATTTATTGTGCCAGACACACAGTAGGCTCTTAAAATCTGGCGACTCATGTCCTTCAGTTCTGGGAAATTCTTGACTTACTTCATTAGTGAATTTTTTGCAATTATTTTCTTTCTTCTCCCTCTCTAAAAATTCCATTATCCAAATATCAGACCTTCTGAACATTCCTGTTTACACCCTTCACCCCCCATTTTCCATCTGTCTTTTTATCTCCTTTCTAAGAAGTTTTATCTCAACTTTATTGCTTATATTTATAGTTATTTTTCTCCTTGTGTTGTTTTTGTTTCTCCAAGTTGGTTTTAGCTATTTGTTTGCTTTTATCGCTATCTTTATTATTAGAAACTTCTCAGATTCTGGCTCATGAATAAAACTAAAAAGCTGATAAGAAGTTTTGGAAACATGAAGGCTTGCCGTGCTTGAACTCCTCTGCTGGAAGAACTGGGTGGGCTCCGTGTTGGGGAACCCCTACTGTCAATGTCTTTAGTCCTTTTCTTTGGGGCTGGTCAAATGGGTTAGGGTCTGACTGCTAGTGCTGTATTGGTGGTTTCTGGATTCATTATGCATATATTTATTTATTTCCTGTTTTGACTTCTTTCCTCTCTAGAGATTAAGTCTCCAAATATCTGCCCACTTAAGATACAGCATGGTTGCACTATGGTGTGGAATTGGGGGATGCATCTAGGGAACTAGCGTCTTAACACGTCTTTCTCACTAACCTTTATTTTAGCCCTACCCTGCACATCTTATCCTTGGTTCTAGGGGCACCTGGCACTGTCAGCTAGTGTGCCAGTGAGGAGTGTGTGGTGTAAAACGGTTGGGCCTCAGCTTTCCCCATTGCTACCTTGAGGCCAAGGGAGTTCTCTCGGCGGTCTGCTTCCGAGGTCACCATGTTTTCTTCTGTCGTCTCCTTTCATGGTCTCCCTATTGTTTTTCTTCTTTATTCTAAAGGAGTAAGTAGACCTATAGGGAGAAATGAAATGAAGTATGTAGGTTTAATCTGCCACCCTAGTCCTGATATGAGCTCTGACTTTATAAGCTAACAGGCATAGTTTGTCAGACCATAGGTAGATGGAGCTTCTTGCTATTGGCCAATAAACACTAGCCACATGTTGTATATTTCTTGGTTTGAATGGCACCTGCCCATTTGTTTACATTGAAGTGGTTTCTCTCTTTTTAACATTCTTTTTTTCCAATGAAGCTCTTTTGATTTACAGTCGGTAGTTTGTTTTCCGAAGGCTCATCATACAGGAGAGTATTTTAGGGGTTAAAATTTTAGCCTGGATGTTATAGGCACATTTTACTTGCCTTTTATTGCAATTTGGTGGGAGGGTTACAAGTCAGAGGGTTGCATTTTCTATGCTACATTGCATTAGAACTATTTTAGAAATTGCAGAGTAGGAAAAAGCAGTCTGTCTTTATATATGAATTGTATTTTGCGAGTAGGTAATATGTGTCAACAATGTATTTCCACAAGGTTTCCAGGGGTGGGGAACCTTTTTTTTTTTTTGCCAAGGGCCATTTGGATATTTATAACCTCATTCTCAGGCCATAAAAAATGATCAACTTAAAAATTAGCCTGCTATATTTGGTCAAACATTTAATTAATTTACCCCTAATGCCTTGGCAGGGCCAGACCAAATGATTTCTCAGGCTGGACACTCCCCACCCCTGGTTTTTATGATGATGACCAATATAGAGCTGTATACAGTCAGTCCTGTCCAACACCATTTCCCTGAACTCAAAGACGTGGCACACACTGCTCATTATTTGAGTTTTCTATCAAATTCTTTACCAACATCATTTATTCCAGGTCCTTATTGTCTTTAAGGTATGTAAACTTTTAAAAGTCAGACAGCTTATATACCTTAAACATAATCATGAGATATATCCATCATCAGAGGTAGCTATTTCTGCCCAAGTGGTCTATCCAGGTGAAAGATGACTGAGGTCATGAGCATGAACTCTTCTTAAAAAACAAATTAATAATAATAAAATCAGTCCTCATTCTTTGTGCTTAACACACTGTTCATTTAGCCCAGACGTAGCCTTCAGACACTCAGGCAGTTTCCTCCCAGGAAGAGCTGCCTTCGAAAATACATTTCTGAACAAACTGATTTTAAGAAATGAGTACATTGTTAGAAAAAAAATCCCTTTAAAGGGTAAAGTACTTCTGTTGGTGGTAACCCAAATACATTGGGAAAGAGCATAAACATTGGCCCAAATGTTCAGGGGCCATCTAATAAGAATTGGCCATCCTGGAGAATATATTTTGCATGTGATTAATCTCCGAGGGAAACTGAGTGTAATAGGCAGGTGTTTGTGTCATCACACTTCCTTCCATAGTTGAAGGAAGTAGGTATATAAGACCAATAGAAATTAATAGGCTAAATAAAATTTGTGTGTGTGGGGGGGGGAGGGGCTGAGTGATTTAAAAACTCTGAGGCTCATAAATAACTGAATTAAAAGCATTTAAGGATAAATAAATGACCCGTGGCTTCCTTATTTTCAGCTTTAGTGTTTGCAAAACTAAAATAATGTTTATAAACTGCCTGGTATTTTGCATACAGTCCAGATGGCTTCCTTTTTATTGTTGTTTAAGGAGCATGAATTCCTTGGCTTTTATCCGTCTCCATAATATGAAAAGTAGACAAATAGGCCCAAAGAAGTTGGGTTTTTGTCCTGGTCCCAGATCTTACGGCAGAGATAGAGCTGAGTGTTAGCCGTCCTCAACCACATGTATTCATGACGGCGGTCATACTCCCTTTCTGTTCTAAGTTCCCCGTGCTTTGTCAGCCTTCTTGCTTATATTTATAAAATGCCTAAGATAACCGCAATATTTTCTCTTCCCCCCTGATGTTAGCTAAGTGGGTGTGGAAGAAGAGGTATGAAGAGAGATGTATTTATCAAGAATCAAAGTGAGTCAAAGGATGGTTGGGAAATAGAATCCTTAAGGATTTCTTGACTGTTTCTGCTTATATTGAGTGTTGTTGGCATTGACTTAGACTATCAAGTTAGCCGGTACCTTCTGGATTTTGTTCAGATAAGGGATAAAGACAAAGTAATTGTCTTAAAATATTTAAGGGCAGTTATGTAGGAGAGGAAACAGGATGAAGAATGTAACTGGTGCTGCGATGTGAGAGATTGGGTTTCAACTTAGTCTCACGTTTCAAACATCCACTAGGGGCTGGGCATTATGGCAGGTGCTAAGATGATCCCTGTTCTCATGCTCTGAAAAAGTTTGGATAGTTGACTCTCAAACAAGACTGACTGTGGGTCTCGTCAGTACAAAATTTCAAAGTAGTGGAAGCTTTGGATTAGCGGAGACTTGGTGGGGGACAACCTGAGCAATGAAAACCTTGGCGACTGCACAGAGCATGGGTAGGACTTGCATCTCAGTGTGGAGAGAGCCTGGGCTTGTGTAGTCGGCTTGTGAGAAAGAAGGCCTGTGGGTGAACTGGGTGTTGCTTTGGTTGGAATGAGCCACTGATCATTTGTAAGCGGAGTAGAGACATGGTAGGATTGTGCTTTATAAATATGCAGCCGAGGCGGAAGTGGTGAGGGTCGGAACAACACTGAGGCAGAGTTCTGTGGGTTAATGAGAGACCCCAAGGGATCTAAGGTTTGGCCTCAGAAGTGCCGTCAGTGACCCCCTAAAATCGTCTGTAAAATGTGGTATGTGCACGTATGCTTTATCAACGCATAAAAAATGTCCATGATTTAATGAAAGTCTAGCTCCCAAACTAGAGAACTAGTCCATGTGAAGGTTGTTGGCTGATAAGAGGATGGAGAAAGGGAGGAGGGGGAACAAATTCAAGAAAGATTCCAATCTTGAATTTTTGAAAGGTTTTGGAAATAGTTAAAGGTTAAGGAAAACAATTTCAGAGCTTTCTTAGGTTTCTCCTAGTTCCTCCACTAGACTGGAAGCTCTTTGAGAGCAGGGAACACTTCTGTTTATTAACCCATGTGCTCCCAGCACTTAGCGAAGGGCCTGGCACGTAGTAGCCTTTCAAGAAATATTTTACCCGAACGGGAGTGAAATACATATTATGTGGTTTTGAGCCAGATAACTGCAATAAATAATTGTATGATAAATAATTGTATGGTGCTTAAAAGAGATGTGGGCTCATGAAGAGGAACTGGTTTAAAAGGAAGATGATTCACCCGGCCCGTGTGGCTCAGTGGTTGGCCGTTGACCTATGAACTAGGAGGTCATGGCTTGATTCCAGGTCGGGGCACGTGCCTAGGTTGCAGGCTCAATCCCCAGTCAGGGGTGTGCAGGAGGCAGCCAATCAATATTCTCTCTCATCACTGATATTTCTCTCTCTCCCTCTCCCTTCCTTTCTGAAATCAATAAAAATATATTTTAAACATATTTTTCAAGATACATTTCTATTTATTTCAGAGAGGAAGAGAGAGGGAGAGATAGAAACATCAGTGATGAGAGAGAATCATCTATTGGCTGCCTCCGGCACCCTCCCTACTGGGGACTGAGCCCGCAACCCTGGCATGTGCCCTTGACCAAAATCGAACCTGGGACCCTTTAGTCCACAGGCCAACGCTTTATCCACTGAGCCAAACTGATTAGGGCTAAAAATATATTTTAAAAAATAAAAGGAAGATGATTCTTATTTTTGGATTTGTTGAGTTCAGTGGATCATCCAGGTGGCAGTGTCCAGGAAATTTGGGTGTGGAACTTAGGAGAAAGGCCAGAGGTAGAAATATAGTTTTGGAGTCATCTTTAGAGGGGAGAGGGGAGAGATGATAACCTTGGGACACATAGCGATGCGTGATCTGAAATGAAGGTGTCAACGTCGGACCGTTTCGGGACAAGAAGTATTCAAGATGGACTCCTGGGCTAGCTGGCATTTCATCAGGAAACCGAGGCTTTCACAGCCACTGGAAGGGTGAGGAGATGTGGAGTGCAGGAGTCACAGAGTCCGCTCCCCACAGCACCAACGTGGTGATTCTGAGGACTCAGGGAGCAGCTATCAAAACCCCACACTTGCCAATGGCCAGCCACCTGCCCAGAGCTGCCATCTTCAACGTATGGCTTCTCATCCATATTTCAAATGTCACCTCTGTGCCTCTTATCAGCAGGATCTAACCCGGGATCCAGTTGGAAGAAACCTGTGCTGTGATGCAGGGGAGCGGGGAGCAGGGAGTGGGGCTCATGGCGAATTGTCAGCAGACAAGCTCGCACCTGGGGTTTAGAGCCTCTGAATTGGATCATGTCGCTTCCCTGTCAAAACTCTCCCGTTCCCAACATTTTCACCATGAAATTTAACGTTTGCTGGTGTGGCTGCAGCGCCCTCTCGCCTAACAGGATCTTCTCTATTGCAGTGACTGGGCCTCTCTGTCCTCTCACCCTGGAATGTGCACCTCCCCCCCCCCCCCCCCCTCGCTGGCACTCTGCTCCCTGGAGCTTCCTCTCAGCTCAGGCAGGTCGGGGTGTCCTGCCTCCCCTTGTACCTTATATGTGCTTCAGTGACGAAGGGATGTTTCTTTTTGTCTACACATACCCAGGGCCTCGCACGCTGCTTGGCATTCGGATTGAATGAATGAAACAAGGAAGGAAGGAAGCTGTGGGTGGCGGGATGCTATCACATTTTATTGGCAGATCAGTAATGATCCTCAAGGGACTGCTTTTAATCCAGCGCTGGTACTGGAAGCCAATTGCAGACGGCTGCAGAATGAAGACTACTAGGAATGAGAAGAATCAGAGATAATGTCCTGCAAACAAGTTGGATACAAGGACAGTGACAGCACAGTTTGAAAGGCAAAGCAAAGTCAAGAATGCCTTTTCCCCACAAAGGAAGTCATAAGCCTGTTAGAAGGTGGAGGAGACAAAACTGTTTGGTGAAAAAGTAAATTTGAATGAGAAGCCAAATTCAACAGAATCAGGAGCACATGTGGAGGTTTACTTGTAGCAACAGGGATACTTTTCCCTCCAAGACAGGAGCAAATAAAAGAGAGAGTTTTGAGGTGAAGACAGGAAATGTTGAGGGAACCCATAAGCTCAGTATACTGAGGGGGCCAGAGATAGAATCGAGATTTAGAGCTTGAGAACACACAAAAGGTGTCCCTACCACTTTGGGGAATGTAGCAGGAAGATAGGAGAATGGGTAAAAGGAGCAGGCTCCAGCCGGTGTGGCTCAGTGATTGAGCATCGACCTATGAACCAGGAGGTCGTGATTCGATTCCCGATCAGGGCACATGCTGGGGTTGCGGGCTCGAGCCCCAATATGGGGCGCGCAGGAGGCAGCCAATCAATGATTCTCTCTCATCATTTATATTTCTCTCCCTCTCTGAACCCAATTTAAAAAGATTAAAAAAAAAAAAAAAAAAGGAGCAGGAAGCAAGAAGCAAGGGCCTCACTGAGGTTAGCAGATGTTTGAAATGGGCCCAATAAGAACAATCTGATGTTGCTCAGAGATGCTCATCAGTCTTAGAGCAAAAGAAAGGAACGGAGGTGATGACCTGGAGCTTTTCTAGACCTGGTAGAAAATCATGGCTTGAGGCTTTGGGTGGGTGAAGATTTCAAATTGCTCACCTTGAGGTTTGGGCCGCAGAGGCCAACGGTAGGGGGCGCGCTTAAACCATGCTTCCGTCTCCCGGGAGCGGTCTTGGTGCCCATGAACTTGTGCACACGAACTACACAGCCTACTGTCAGGGACAGAGCCCTTCAGAGCAGTGCCACACCAGCTAAAAGGTTGGACCCCCTCAGTGGTCCCTGAAGTTTCTTCTGGAAGTCAAGGTTTTACGGTTATCTTAGGATTGCTGCAGTTGTCAATAGGCAGGACTTTTAGGTGTAAAATTTAATAGAATGTACACAGAATTCTTTTCTGAAATTCACAATAGTCAAATTCTATATATTGATTTTCTCCAAGGGATATCTGTATGTTCTTGTTAATAATACCCACATCATCGTGGGTTTTGTTTGTTTGTTTTGTTGTGGTGGTTTGTTTATTTATTTGTTTGTTTGTTTGTTTACTTATTTTAAACATTTATTGAGCACAGTGGTATTAGTGATTTGCTTTAGGGATACAGTTGAGAATAAAACAGACATGACCTCTTCTTCGCTAGACCTCATCTTCGGGTATGAGATGCCCATTAAGCAGCCCAGCAGTGAATACACAGTCATATCAGAAAGGCAGAAGAACACATGAACAACCTTGGGATAAGGAAGGCATTTGTAAGCAAAACACAAAATACAGACCCAACAGGAAAAATATTGGTCAGTGTACTAAAGTTAAATTTAAAGCTTTTTAAAAACAAAACACCATGGACAAAATTAGGTCAAGGAAATTGGCAGAAAATACTTGCAACTTACGTATTAATAACCTTAAATAACCGCAAGCTCCCCAGGCTCTCGCTGCGCAACAGGGAAGAGTGCCCGGCTTACGCTCTGGCCCTGGGAAGACCACAACACCACTGTGGGCCCTGAGTTCCTCATCGCCACCGACCATTGTACTCACATGGCCGTGGCCATAGGCTCAAGTGAGGTATGATAAATGAGAGTGCTTTGAAAACTAGAGCACAGTACAAATGCAAAGAATGATTGCATAATAATTTACTGCAAAATAGTTCCTCCCCCTTAACCCTTTGAGTGCCAACCAATATCCTAGGAACTATGCTAAAATTGCCAAGGCATTTTTGCTGATTTTACAGCAGTTTAGGAAAAAAATTATGAATTGCAAGTAAATGAAAAGTTACATATTCAAAAACTTAAGGAAACCTTTACTACATTGACATATTTAGCAATATCATCATCACTAATAAAAGCAGACTTAGAACTGGACGCCATTTCGAAGCTTTGATAGCGCTCCCGGCACTTTTGGCGAAAGACAGGAGGAGTGCAATCGCACTCCCCGGCACTCAAGGGGTAAATACAGCTTCAGGCTGGTGACTGGGAAGATGGGAAGAAGCTGCTTTGTCCACATGGATTTCTTCAGTGTGAAAGAGCCCTCAGGAATTCCCACAGGCCGCACTGCACTCTGCACGCTCCTCCCGGGAGTGGCATCACGGTTTCCCTTCAAGAAGACCTTCCGTTCAAGTGCTTCCAGGTCTGAATTCTGCTCCCCGCCCTCCTGGGGGAAAGGACCTGCTTTGGGTTTCATTGCCTCAGACTATCAAGATGACAACTTGAGTAATTACCCTGATTACATTTGACACTTAAAGAGCTACTAATCATAGCCAGATGTTGGGATGACAGCTTTTCATTCCGAGACGTCCCATACGGTATGTGGAGGGCACCTAAAGTATATTTCAGAGTCCTGTATTTAAGAAGCCTTCTAGGGAACACCTAATGTGTCCTTTTATATCAGAAAAGGCTGAATTTTAACCCTGTGGTAGATGGGTGAGTATTTTATTTATTCCTTGAACATACATTTATTGGGTACCCAACCAGCTACAGTGCCAAGGGTGAAAGATGTGTTCCTGACCACCTAAGAAGTCACGGTAAAGGGGAAACTGACATCAATACTCAAATTATCAGAGAAACAAAGCAGAATAGGTGTTCCCAGGGGCTGGGGTGGAGGGGAGAACAGGGAGCTTCTGTGTAATGGGTACAGAGTTTCAGTGTGGGATGATAGGCTACTGCCGGAGACGGATAGCACAACAACGTGAGCCTACTTAACGCCACTGAACGGTACACTCAAAAAGGAATAAAATGGTAGATGTGAAGCGGTGTATATTTTACCACAATAAAAAACAAAGCTAAGAATGTGTGTGAGTCTGAATGAAGATAATGAGAATAAAGAGGCAAATAGGAATTAATCCTCCCCCATAAGAGGAATGTACATTTAAGAGATTTCTGAGAGATGATTGGCAGGATTTATCTCTGGATGAAAAGCTCAATGGACGAGGACAGAGATGATAGGCCTTTGAATTGGGTGGCTGTGTACATGTTGGTTCAGGGGGAAGAGAAGTATGAGTTTGTGGAATCTGATCTATAGTGAAAAAATATACACACACACACACACAAAATACTAGAGCTCATGGTGCCAACGTTCAAGTCACACACAGAGATGCCCATTTAGGAGTTGTCAGTATGTGGGTAGTATGGAACTGAAGTCATTTAGGGAGGAGTCGGGGCGGGGGTGGGGGGAAGGGGAGAACACCAAAACAGTGAGACTGAGAGGAAATAGAAAAGAACCAGGAAAAAAATGGTTTCGTGGAAGCTAAGAGAGAAGAGAGTGTCATGGTCAGTTATGCCAAATGCTGTGGAGGCCAGTTAGGATGAAGACTGAGCACAATGGGTAGATTTGGGAATTTGGAGGTCATTGGTGGCCTTTTCCAGAGGGAAGGTAGAAGCGGATTATAGTGGGTTAAGAAATGAATGGGAAGTGAAGAAATGGAAGTAGTCCATGGAGACTAATTTCTTTAAAATACAAGGTTCTTGGCCCTGGCTGGGTAGCTCAGCTGGTTAGAGCATTGTCCCCATATGCCAAGGTTGTGGGTTTGATCCCTGGTCTGGGCACGTACGAGAATCAACCAATGAATGCATAAATAAGTGGAACAACAAATCAATGTCTCTCTCTCTCGCTCTCTCAAATCCATAAATAAAAATTACAAATAAATAAAACATGAGATTCTTCATCTCCTTTGAAAATTGCACTCACTTTAACCTCTATGTGCCCACTCTTCTATTTTTAATCGAAGCCCAATCTTATGTAGCAGTGGTGGTCATTGTCTCCATTGAAACCTCCCGTCTCTGTTGCACCCTCAGCCCCTCTTTTTCGGTCTAAATGTGAGGTTCTTGAACGAAAAGAAGATGGAAAACACCAAATTGAATCTTCCCTTGTTTATAAATGAGTCTGTGAAGATGGCTCCTGTGTCAGTAGGAGGCACTCTTTTCGGCCCCCGGGAACCTCTTCAATAACGTAATGATTTCCTCCTCGTCCAGCAGATGAGGATGATTTTCTTGACTCTCAGTTGGGACTTAAACTTCATGTACCCAGTGGTCATAGTACATTTTGTTGACATGATAAACTGGGTGTTAGGAAATCTCGATCCCAGCTCGTTTAGCCTCTGACCTCCTGTGTGATGCTGAGTAAGTTATAAGTCATTTTATTTTTTCTGGATCGCAAGGTCCTCGCCTATCAAATGAGGGGGTTGGATGAAGTGATCTTGAAAATTCTTTTCTGCTCTAATACATTCCCACTCAGTTACCTTTGTGATGGTGGCACCCGTTTGCCAGATGATTGGCCAGGACCAGGATACTGCATATGAATGACTACGGAATAGGACTGGACTATTGGCCCACGCTGGGATTTGTTTTTGTAATTCACTATCACCGAGGGTCACATAGTCCTCTTGCCTGCGGGGCTCCAAGGCCTCATGGCTTATCTGGCTTCTAGTGTCTTTGGGCCAATCTCCCAATTCTTTGCTGAGGTTGGCTTCTTAGGGTCATGATATTGGTTGGCGGATTTGTGAAGGCTAGGAGCTGATCTGGAAACTCTGGGGCAGAGGAGGTGGCAGGAGGATGTGGCACCAAAGCGCCCTAAAGAAGTGAGGTGAGGGTCTCTTGGTGAAGCCTTCCTTTGCTGGGTGATCCATGGTGCCAACATTCAAGTCACACACGGAGACAGACCGGCTGAGGGACAGGTGTGCTCCTAGTGCCAGCCCCTAAAAATAGTGCAGGCAGCACTGCACTCAAAGCAGGGCCAGCAGCAGCACGTTAATTAGGAAGCCTGCTGGGAATGACAAGAAGCCTGGCACATCCCCATTCAGATCAACGCTGCTCAAGTTGAGCCTGGCGCCATCTGCTGATGGGGCTGAGCGAAGCCACAGACAGGGAGGGCAGCTCCCTATCAGAGACTCAGGAAAACCCACTTCTCGCCTTCTGAACAGATGACATTTCAGGAGCAACCATGGAGGGTTTCCATCTTAGTATCCAACATCGCAGCCATTTTGCATCATGCCTTTAATTTTCTTCTAATTTTTGTATTAGTGTGGTCCACCCGATGTTTCAGTTTGAATCTGGTCCTTGTAGGCATATACTGCTCGTCGTTAGGTTTTAGATGAACTAAGTCCAGGGCCGTAGCCTTGAAATGGGCTGATGGGAGGAGGAAGGCATAGGGTCTGTGAGGCTGTGGCCAGGGAGTTGAGCTAGTGGGTGGAAAAGGAAGAAAGTCGATAAGGAAATGGGAGGCAATGGTGACGTGCTGACTGGCCTTCGTGTGGACATCTGGTTGCTAAGCCGGCTTCTGTGGAGAGGAGGTGCAGACCGCTCCCACCCTGGCTCCGGCGCTCAAGCACAGAGAGCAGGTCAGCAGTCCTTTTCTCTGGGCTGGAGTCCAGCATGTCCAGCTGCTGGCTGGCTACTTCCATGCAGATGTCCACTGTTCCTTCACACCCAACATGCAGGAAGCCTGGCTCCATTTCCCCAGCCTATTCTCTCTCCCTCTCCTGTTTGTAGACTTCATTTGTAAGCGCTGGGCCGGGATGTGGGAGAAGCCGTGGCTGGGCGGTGGACCTGGGTCCTAATCTCAGTCTGTCACTTAGCTGACAGACTCTGGACCCCTTGGAGCTGGGACACTGGGGCAGCATTGTCTGGGTGAGCTGCGTGCCAGTCATTTCCAATCACCACATAGCACAGGACTGAGCATGCACATTCTTATCAAGACTTCAGTTTTAATTGATCACTGGAGCAAACTGTTCACAAATGCCCACCTTTCATCTCCTGTTTCTGATCACTTCTATCTGAGTCACTATTTAGTGTCTGCCCCAGATATTGTCTGTCTTTCCAGGTCCACCTTTCAGCTTTCTTCATCCCGTGTTTAGTCCTGGGAGACCTAATTGAGCCACATCAACAGCCTATGCCCCCTGGCTTTGGTTGAGTTTGGCTCATGGAGAGCACCAGTAGGAAATTAGAGGGAGGATGGAGAGTGGGCCATGATCTAACTCACCTGGCTCCCCCCCTGTAAGGCTCCTTGATAGGTTGTATCCTTCAAACAAAGGTCCCTGTATTTCTCAAATCATCCTTCTCAACAGGACTCTCTCCTCCTGGGTTCCAGAACCTCTTCCCTCTCTTCGTCCGCTGTTCCTACCCCTGGGTGAGTACATACCCATGGTGGTTGCCTTATAGTCCATCTCCACCTGTGTACATGGTCTAATACAATTGTGCCCTCTGTCTCCTGGTGGGGTCTGATGGAGCAATGGAGACCAGGATGAGGGGGAAGACTTAGGAGAACAGAGGGCACCATTTCCAAGTCTCACCTGCTGATCACTTGTTGGTAGAGAAGAAAGTGAGTGGCTGAGCTGCCCTGCCCCTGAGCACTCTTAGGCCTGGCTGGAGGGCCCACTCTGCCCCTCCTCTGAGTATGCCCTCTCCCCATGGGGCAAAGAGTCTGTGGGGCCAGGAAGGCATGCCAGTGTGGAGCCACAGCCCCCTTCCGGACCACACAGTCATTCCAGGATCCTGGCCTTCCTGCCCAATGGCCACTGGCACAGCAGGTGCAGGCCTCTTCCCCAGGCGTGCTGCCCAGGCCCAGCCGTGGAGTGGCCGAGGGGGGCTGCTCATGGGGGAGGGAGGGCAGAGCTTGGATGTGTGAGTAGGTGTCCACTTGCAGGGCTCTCCCGATGTGGGACAGAGCCAAGAGTGAGGAAAGCAGGGGTCAGGCTGAGCCAAGGGAGTCAGAGAATTCTAAATGCAAACCTGCGGCTACCGGGTGCTTAGGTAGGTGCACTCACCAGGGCAGGAGGTAGGACGTGTGCATTCAGTTTATTAGCTTGATTTGTCACTTTTCAGTAAGAAGACACGGGACATAGGCCTCTGTTGGTACTTGTGCCCTGGACCCTGCAAATAGGGTGAGTGGTCCTCAGGGTCACGCTGCCCCCAATTGCCATCCAATGGCAGGCAGCCCATCTTCTTTCTAACGATTTATAGGGACAGAGAGTCATCCAGTTCCTCAGGAGTCCTTGCCCTGAACTCCTCGGCCTTCTTATGACATTCTCTTCCTGTTTACTTCCCTGAAGAAACAAGATACGGAGAGTTAGTAAATCCCGAGTGATTGGCAGCTGTGTGAGCCGTGGCCGGCGGCTCCTGAAGCAGCAGCTCTCAGCTCTCCGGCCCTCCCATCCCCCTCGGTCCAGCTGGTCTTTCCTCCCGGCCTCGGGCGTCAGTACCATGGACAGGACTCAACGCCCAGTCCTGGGAAGACGAGTCTAGCTGGACTCTCCCGTGCCCAGAGGGCAGGACAATTTCTGTCTCTAGGGAGAAGAGAGCTGCGGTATGTGTCCACTGGGTGTCACTATCACACCAGCTGGCAGGCTGCAAGGCGATAAAGCAAAGGAGCCCCCCCCCCCCCACCTTCTCGCTCCCCCGAGGGGGTAACAGGGAAGGGATTACCTGGTCAGTCCAGGGAACACTGGCTGGGAGCCCAAGCCTGTGCATTAGTCTTACTGTGCTACTCACCGCAGCCATCTGGCTTGACCTGAGTGGTAAGATTAGGGGGGCGGGAAACTCTCAGATGGAGCTCCCTGCTGGCAGCTGTTTCCTGCAGCCAGGCCTCCCCCCGGCACCTCTGCAAACATCCGAGCAGGGCGGTGAGCTAGAGCTCCTCCCAAGGTGCCGGGGGCTCGGTTCCCTGCCCCCCCTGGGCCCATCCACCTCAGGGCCAGTGTGTGCTCGGTGCACCCAGTCTTCCAGGCTTCCAGCCTCACAGGCCCGGGGCACTCACACAGAACGGCTCCTGGCACCCTCTCCTGCGGAAGCTCACATTGCAGAAGGCAGAGGCACTGGTGATGATGGGGGCTCACCCTGCAGGTGGAAGCCATCCTCGGAGGACTCAGGACTTCCTGGGCCCAGAACGTGAGAGAACTGAGAAGCAAAGCCCCTGTGGGGCTCTCTTACCTTGAGGGTCTCATAATGTGTGGCCGCTCACCCTAGGGGACTCCAGGCTGCATGCAGTACTGACCCCCAGGGACAGGCCAGTGCTGGGCTGCCTGTGAGCTGACATCCCACTCAAAACGTAACCGAATCATATCGCCTGTGGCCTGAGCCTGTTAGAGTTGTAGGAGCCGAGCCGGCAGGACCACGGTCTGGCCACTGGGCTCTTTAGAGTGACTCAGAGGGCTGTGGGAGCTAAGAGAGCGAGTGCCCAAAAGAACGACCCTCCGGGACTGCAGAAACCCTATTTCTGGGCAGAAAACCCCAGGAGGGGTCTATTCTGTTCCAGACCATCCCCAGTGATCTCCATGAAGTCCTTCGTGCAGGCCCCACTGTCCCCCAACTTGGAAGACAGATGTTTGTTCTTCCCCTGGCCAGGCCCGAGTCGGGGGGAGCAACTCGCCTAACTCTGTGCCAGGAAACAGTGGTGGACACACCAGCACCAGTTCATACACCCTCCTCCTGCTAATCTCTCATCTGGGTTTTGGTTTTGTTTCCCAGGATCGTGAAAGCTACAGGGTCTGGACCGTTATCTGCCCTGTGTCTGACGTCCTGAGACTTCTGCAGGGGTGTCTCCCTGGACCAACCCGTTAAGAATGGCTCAGAACTCCTCCTCAGGTGGGGTCAGAGAGCCTTGGGCTGCCAGCGGAACATACTTCTTCTAAGACAGTCTGATAAAGTGAGTGCACCGGCCAGAGGGCCTTGGGTGGGTGCTGTGGGTGTGTGTTTGGAGGGTGGGAGTGGGGGGAGAAGGATGAACTTGAAATGGTGGCCCACTTAGAAATCAAAAGGCCAGATAGAAATCTAAAGGCATCGTAATCCTAGGCTCAGCTGCAGGTGTTTGGGGCAGGCATGTTCAATTTCAGGCTCAAGCCACACACTCTGTGAGTGGACGTGGAGCCTCAGAAGCCTTGGGAATCGGAAGTAATTGTCTCGCATTCAATGACCAAGTCACACACAGAAGCGTGGGATTAAGCCCGGACCCAGGCCAGGCTCTTTGCAGTAAGAGCCTCTTAACAGAGCTGCAGCTCAGGTCTCTCCTCCCTCCTGTCTCAGAAGTGGCAGCCACATGCTTCACTAGCCATCCCTCCCTCAGGGAAGCCCAGACCCCATCCTCTCCTGAACCCTATGCCCGTTGTTGGAATGCAGCAAAGCATTAAACGGTGGCTATCCCCACACTCAGAACTGTCACGAAGCCTCCAGGAGTTAGCTTGAAATGTGGTCCCAGACCAACGACCGCTCTGGGAACCCTTGACAGGAATCGAACCCGGGACCCTTCAGTCCATGCTCTTATTTTCTTTTTTTTTTTTTTCCCTTCGGTTGATCTCTTAACCTCCCCTCCTGCCCCCAACCCTCCCCGGCCTTCCCGCTGTAGTTTGACAGTCTGTTCGAGGTTGCTCTGCCTCTGTATCATTTTTGTTCATAAGTTTATAATGGTCTTTATTATCCATGAGTGAGTGAGATCATGTGGTATTTTTCCTTCATTGACTGGCTTATTTCACTTAGCATAATGCTCTCCAGTTCCATCCATGCCATTGCAAATGGTAAGAGTTCCTTCTTTTTTACAGCAGCATAGTATTCCATCGTGTGGATGTACCACAGTTTTCTAATCCATTCATCTGCTGATGGGCACTTAGGCTGTTTCCAGATCTTAGCTATGGTGAATTGTGCTGCTATGAACACAGGGGTGCATATATCCTTTCTGATTGGTGTTTCTGTTTTCTTGGGATATATTCCTAGAAGTGGTGTCAAATGGGAGTTCCATTTTTAGTTTTTTGAGGAAACTCCATACTGTCTTCCATAGTGGCTGCACCAGTCTGCATTCCCACCAGCAGTGCACAAGTGTTCCTTTTTCTCCACATCCTCTCCTGCAATTGTTGTTTGTTGATTTGTTGATGATAGCCATTCTGACAGGTGAGAGATGGTACCTCATTGTTGTTTTGATTTGCATCTCTCCGATGATTAGTGACTTTGAGCATGTTTTCATATGTCTCTTGGCTTTCTGAATGTCCTCTTTTGAAAAGTGTCTATTTAGGTCCTTTGCCCATTTTTGATTGGATTGTTTATCTTCCTTTTGTTAAGTTGTATGAGTTCCCTATAAATGTTGGAGATTAAACCCTTATCGGTGATAACATTGGCAAATATGTTCTCCCATGCAGTGGGCTTTCTTGTTGTTTTGTTGATGGTTTCTTTTGCTGTGCAGAAGCTTTTTATTTTGATGTAGTCCCATTTGTTTATTTTCTCTTTAGTTTCCAATGCCCTAGGAGCTGTATCGGTGAAGAAATTGCTTCGGCATATATCTGAGATTTTGTTGCCTTTGGATTCTTCTAGTATTTTTATGGTTTCCCGTCGTACATTTAAGTCCTTTATCCATTTTGAGTTTATTTTTGTGTATGGTGTAAGTTGGTGGTCTAGTTTCATTTTCTTGCATGTATCTGTCCAATTTTCCCAACACCATTTATTGAAGAGACTATCTTGGCTCCATTGTATGTTCTTGCCTCCTTTGTCAAACATTAATTGAGCATATTGGTTCGGGTCGATTTCTGGGCTCTCTGTTCTATTCCATTGATCTATATGTCTATTCTTGTGCCAGTACCAGGCAGTTTTGAGAACAGCGGCTTTGTAATACAGTTTGATATCTGGTATTGAGATCCCACCTACTTTGTTCTTTCTCAGGATTGCTGCAGCTATTCGGGGTCTTTTTTTATTCCAGATGAATTTTTGGAGAGTTCGTTCTAGGCCTGTGAGATATGCCGTTGGTATTTTGATGCTCTTATTTTCTTGATGCTCTGGCATTTGGGGCTCCAGGACCAGGGACAACCTGCCGCTCCCAGGGCAGCAGAGGTAGCAAAGGGCTCCCCTGTGAGCGTGGCTTTCATATGCAAACCAACCAATCCAGAGCCTCCCCTCACCCCCCTCGCACACCCCCAATCTGGCCAAACCAGTAGTTCCCTGCCCCAGTCATCCCAGGGCCAGGCACCAGACAAATCAGGACAGCCCTGTGCCCCAGAGCCTGCCAACTCTTCCAGCCAGCCAGTGCTAACCCTGTCCAGCCACTTACCCTGCCTCGCCATCCTCCCTGCAGACGTCACAATGAAAGCTTTTGTGCGGACTTTCCCCTCACCCCTTCCTCCCGGCTGATCTGGCTGATCCGTGCTTCCCTGTGTGGCCCTGCCCTGCGTGGCCAGCTGTGCTGCCTCCTCCTGGAAACTCTTACAAACTATCTTTTTCTTGTTTTTCCTTTGAAATGAACCTTGATTGATCCCATATTAAATGGGACACAGTTAAGAAATGGGCCTCCTCCGTCTGTGGACAATGGTCTCCATTGCGTTGCTCCTCAGCCGGTACATCCTGCGGCTCACTGGCCCTTTACAATTATTCACACGCCCAGCATGTCACTGAGGCTTGGGCAGAAGCTCAGAGTCTTCTGAGAAAGTTGTGTAAGCAGAGTAACGGTCACAGCCAGTGGAGACTGCCTCCTTTTACACAAGCGTTGAGATGCATTCGTCACTCCCCGGGAGGTGCTGGCGCGCCAGTCACAGGCTCTTCCGAATAGCCACCAGTGACACTTGCTGTGGCTGCCCCCCCAAAGCTGGGGGTGGGAAGGGCGGGCAGTTGACTCCACATCAGCAGACAAGTCCAAAGCCTGTGCATCCTCCTATTAAACGTCAGTGGCCGACCCTCCACCGCCAGTGAGGCAGAGCTCAGTGGCTGGCTCTGAGTCAGTGGTTGGCTTCAGTTCAGCCTGGAATGTGAGTTATTGACAATGTCTGTGTCTGGGTCAACGTTGATGTCTGGGAGTCATGAGGGGAGAGTCCCAGCCAGGAGGAGCCAGGTAGAGAGGATGAGGGCCTTCCCGACGCTGGTGCGGGCTGGGAGCGCGGGAGGCTGGAGAAGGCGAGGAGGAAGTGGCTGTCCTCAGTGTGGTCCACACACAAGCTTCTCGGAGGCAGCCAGGTCCTGCGGTGTTGGCCTCGCCAGGCCTGAATGAAAGCAAAACCCCGGGCACATGGAGGCCAAAGACCTCAGCTAAGTTATGCCCCTTTCTAAGGGATTGTGCCACCCTCTGGAATGGAGATGGCATTTCTAATGTTTTAGAGAAAAGCCAGCCCTGTGCCTCCCCCTGCGGCGTCCCGGCCTTGGGGTCTGCCCAGTGAAGGACTGCCATCCTGGGCTCCTGGAGGAAATCGGACCTGCCCCTGCCTCCAGACACCTGCCGTTTTATAGCCAGAGTCTCAGACAGAGGAAGGGGGGTTTGAAGTCCACCTCTTTTTGCATAAAGACCTGGCCCAAGAGTTCAGAGTCACAAGGTAATGACTGAGATGAGCTGAATAAACGTAGATAATCTGAGTCCAGCTGCTATTCAGGGAAGGCCTCTTTCGTGCCAGGCCCTGAGCAATGGGGAGTGGTGAGCAAGGGGCTCCGAAGAGCCAGTGCTGAAGGTCGTCGTAGGCCTTGCTAAGGACCGGTTTTACTGTCTCCTCAAGGTGCAGGTGAGTGAGGCAAGTTCTTAAAGGGGAATGACACAACTAGATGTATGTTTCAAGAGTTTATCCAGCCCTGGCTGGTGTGGCTCCGTGGTTGGAGTGTTAGCCCTCACCCCAAAGGGTCACGGGTTTGATTCCTGTTAAGAGCATGTACCTGGGTTACAGGTTCAATCCCCCATCCCTGTCAGGGCACTTATGGGAAGCAACCAATCGGTGTCTCTCTCATATAGATGTTTCTCTCTCTCCTCTCTCTCTTTCTCTTCCTCTCCCTCCCTTCTACTCTCTCTAAAAAAATAATCAATGGAAAAAATATCCTTGGGTGAGAATTAGCAACAACAAAAAAGAATGTCAATACAAAACAGAATAGTGTATTATAGCCTTTAAGGATATTTCATTGAATTGAGTACTGAAAAATTTACATCCTATATAATAAATAGGTAATATGCAAGTTGGCCACCACGCCCTCACACAAAGATAGCCGCCCCTATGTGGTCACAAGATGGCCACCACAAGATGGCCAGCAGGGGAGGGCAGTTGGGAGTGACCAGGCCTGCAGGGGAGGGCAGTTGGGGGCAACCGAGCCGGCAAGGGAGGGCAGTTCAGGGAGATTGGGCTGGCAGAGGAGCAGTTAGGCATCAATCAGGCTGACAGGGGAGTGGGGAGTGGTTAGGGGGTGATCAGGCTGGCAGGCAGAAGTGGTTAGGGCAATCAGGCAGGCAGGCAGGTGAGCGGTTGGGAGCCAGCAGTCCCAGATTGTGAGAGGGATGTTTGGATGTTCGAACCGGCAGTCGGACATCCCCTGAGGGGTCCCAGATTGGAGAGGGTTCAGGCTGGGCTGAGAACACCGCCCCCCCCAGTGCACGAATTTCATGCACCAGGCCTCTAGTTTATGAAATAAAAGTTAAAAAAAAAAAGTTTATTGCCCAGCCAGCGTGGCTCAGTGGTTGAGTGTCAACCTATAAACCAGGAAGTCATGGTTTGATTCCGGGTCAGGGCAAATGCCCGAGTTGCAGGCTCGATCCCTAGTGTGGGGCATACAGGAGGCAGCTGATCAATGATTCTCTCTTATCATTGATGTTTCTCTCTCTCTCTCTCTCTCTCTCTCTCTCTCTCTCTGAAATCAATAAAAGTATATTAAAAAGAAAAGAGCCATTTCCCTTTAACCTTTGAACTTTTGGTAGCACTGTAAATGAACAGGTTGTAATCTAAACTATTAGGTTGTAAAGTAACAAGTTGTTACTGAAAAATCATCTCATATTTGTTTTTTTAAAAAAAGAGTTTATCCAGACTGCTGTGCATAAATTCATAAGGAAGCTGATGTCAGATTAAAAGAGAAGCAAAGAAGGTGGCTTAGATGAAGTTATTGTATTTGTCACCACGAGAGAGAATTGGGCATGCATGTGATATACTTAGGAGGTGATGTTAGCGGGACTTGGGAAGAACTGCGTATGGTGAACCACGCTCTGGCCTGAGTGTCTGGGGATGTTGGTGTCATTCACTGAGATGAGGCACATGAACCAACAGGTTCCCTTCTTCTCTGGACATTAGTTTCTTCTGTAGTTCCTCCCAGCTCTCCAAATCTAAAATTCTACTTGCTAGTCAGAAGACTTCTCTGCAAGAAAGTAGAGGCAAAAAAAGGGGGGAGGCTTGGTGGTCGAACATCCACCCATAAACCCAGAGGCCACGGTGCGATTCCCCAAGTCACCTGCCCGGGTTGCAGGCTGTATTCCCAGTAGGGGCTGTGCAGGAGGCAGCTGGTCAATGATTCGCTCTCATCATTGATGTTTCTCTCCCTTCCCTTCCTCTCTCTGAAATCAATAAAGACATATTTAAGAAAAAAGAAAATGGGTGGGGGGGTCGGGGGAGGAAGGGATGGTGACATGAATGGGCCCTGAAGTTGGCTTGAACACCTTGCCAGCCTGGCATGCAGCACATGACTGAGGACACGTGGGCGATGGGCAGAGCTGGGCAGCACCACCCATGAGGGTCCCCTGTGTGCTCCTCAGGGGAAGCATCTTCAATGTGTCGCACAAGCCCCAATGCTACTCACCCTCCCGGAGCTCCTGGAGAGAGGACAGACACTGCTTGCCAAAAGTATTTAGGTCAAACTCCTACTGAGAGGCATTGAGCAGAGGAAAGGCCGGAGGCCAAAACCACCACTCTCTTCTTATAACGCCAGTCACAAGGGGATTCCGCACATGCCAGACTGCCTTAGTCTGTTTGGGCTGTTAAATTAAAAATGCCATCGGCCGGGTGGCAGGGACTGGCAAGGACCTGCTTCCTGGTTCGTAGACAGCCGCCTTTTTGCCGGGTCCTCACATGGCAGAAAGGGCGAGGGAGCTCTGTGGGGCCTATTTGATAAGGGCATTCATTCCATTAAGAGGGCTCCACCTTTATTACTCCCCAAGGCCCCACCTCCAAATACCATCACACTGGCTTTAGGATTTACCGTATGAATGAATCCTGGGGGACACGAACATTCAGTCTATGGCCCAGATCTAAAAGGTCTCTGGCCCAGGCTCCCCCCCCTCTCGGCCGATTCACAGAGGAGTCAGTGCCCGCACTGCAGTGAGGAGGACACGCAGGAGCAGGGAGCGTCCGGCCTGCGGAAGGGCCACCCTCCACGGAGTGCCACGAGGAAGAGCCAGAATCTCGAAGACACCCAGCGGGCCGCAGGGCACCACGCTCGGAGCAGCTGTGAAATGATGGCAACTTGTTTTCCAAATTTGGAGCCTGCCCGATTGTGTTAGAGAAGTGGTTTTCAACCCTACTCTCCACACGCTGGTTTCAGGCCTTGGTTCCGCCCTCCTCCCCAGCCCTCAGGTCAGTTTCATCCCACCCAGGTGCCCAGCCCTGGCTCCTGGCACCACCCTGGGTACTCTTCCTTGGTCCCTGCTTGTCCCACAGAAGGGCTTGAGCACCAAGACTCGGAGACAAGCTGAAGGGTTAGCAGAAGCAGTTGGTTACACAAGAGCAGAGAAACAAGATGATTAATGGCAAATTCCCGTTCAACAGCCCCGGAAGCATGCCTGTGCACGCCAGCCGAACCCAGAGGCTTGTACTATGTGGAGCTCTGTAAGAGGAAAGCACAGACTGGGAGCAACTGGAGAGGAGAAACTTGGGTAAAAAAAAAAAAAAGTTTAGTTATACTTTGTTTTTATTTAAAATCATTCCTACGTTGTGCAATGAAAAAATGAAAAGTGATACGTTTTTCTTAAGCATGAGTTTCCGGACTGGCATTCTAGAACAGGAGTGAGCAAACTCCTTCTGTAAAACGGCCAGTAATAAATTATTTTACGCTCTGTGGGCCTGTCACAGCTATTCAACCGGGTGACACAAATGCAGCTCTGGAGACCATGTGGACCAGTGGGCGTGGGTCTATTCCCGTAAAACTCTATTCACACAAATAGGCAGTGGGCCAGGTTGAGTCTATGAGCTGGCCAACCTCTCTTTTATCAACTGAAATTCAATTAAGCGTGAATATGGAGGCTGTTTAGACCGTGAAGTCATAAATCAGGAGCCACAGTCCACTTGAGGCAGCTTTCCGAAGCTGCACTTATCAAAATTGGAAGTAAACAATTTTGCAGAACCAAACCTACAATCCTACAACTCCAGCTTGTGATGAAATAGGTCAGGGCTCAATAAAGATGTAGAAAAGCCCGCCCTCCGTGGCTAATGTTGGTTTCTCGCCCCTCCAGATATGAAATCAGGTTTTTATTTGAGTGAAGCCTCTTAGGAACAAGTGGCCTTTAAATCGATTCCCAGGGCCTCTCTTGGGTTGTTTTTGCCACATTTTAGACAAATCCATATATCATGGAAAATTAGATTGAGGTCGTTAGCATTAGAATTGATGTTTAAGTTATGTGAATGCTTTTGGAATTTAACAGTCATTGTTAGTGAAGGGTAAAAAATCAGCAAATATTATGTAAATCATTCTATACTGGTCTGGGATTGTAGATAAAAGTGTAAGTTTGTGGATTGGTATATTTTGGTTGCAAATGATAGAAAACCCAAATCAAATTGGGTTAAGCCCAAAAGAGCACTTACTAGCAAAGGTGGATGGCATGATATATGGATTCGAACACCACTGGGACCCAGCTTCTCTCCCTCTCGGCTCTGTGTTCCAGGCTGGCTTCCTTCTCAGGCTCTAGGTAGTCATGAGTGGCTGCCAGCAGCTGCAGAGCAACAACCTCCAGGTTCAAGGTCAGTGAAAAAGAGGGAGTACCTCACTCCCAAGTCCCAGGAGAAGTCTCCTTGCATCTCATGGCTCTAGCTGGGCTCCATGCCCACCGCTAACCCAAGGCCATGGCCAGGGGTTTGCAGTACTCCAGCTGTGCCCCCAGCCCCATGCAGGGCAGCCACAGGACAGTGGAAACCTTGCCTGAAGGACATGCCTGGTTGCTGTAGATCAGGATGGTTTTCAAGAGGAAAATGAGGGGCCCGGTTGGTATGGCTCAGTGGTAGAGCGTCGACTTCTGAACCAGGAGATCACGGTTCAATTCCTGGCCAGGGCACATGCCTGGGTTGCAGGCTCAGTCCCCAGTGGGGGGCGTGCAGGAGGCAGCAGCTCAATGATTCTCTCTCATCACTGATGTTTCTGTCTCTCTCCCTTCTCCCTTCCTCTCTGAAATCAATAAAAATATATTTAAAAAATAAAAAAGAGGAAAATGAGAGAAGGCTAAATGGATTTGAAAGGCAATACCAAGAGCAGCACCTACAGTTTCATTGGACCTGCTCTTTGGAAACCCTGTTGGCCTCGTTTGCTCTTGTCAATTGTGATTTGCCCCATGACTGTCTCTTGGCATGTTCCCTCCTACAATAGCCAACTGCCAATTTATCCGACCTCAATGCCCAAAGGCCCAGGCCCGAGCCTTCCTGCTTAGCCTACTTCGCATGCAAAGATGGTGTCTCCAGTGGGGCCATCAGCATTGTAAACTAAGAGTCCGGGTGCCTTTTTTCTCCCAAAGCGTCGTGACGGGAAGGCGGGGGGGGGGGGGGGGGGGGGGCGGGCGGGCTGAGCAACTGCCTCAAATTTGGGGTTGGGAGCTTTTGTGAGGAAATGTAATGGAAGAGTTTTAGCTCCTTTGTGTATTTGAGGAAAGATCATGAATTCCCAGAGAGAACCCATATTCTTAAAACAAATTCCTCCCATTGCTAATTAGTAGAACTAGATTTCCGTAACTCATTCCGTAGCACAAGGGTCATAAATAATCACCTGTGAATGTGCTGGGGGCGTGCGGTGAACCTCAAGCTGCTGTGTGTATGGGGATTATTCAGACCATGAAGTTGTAAATCAAGGATGACTCCAGCTGGGGAGGGAAGTCAAGGCCACCAGCTGGGCGGCTGAAGCTGTGGGAGAGTTGTGGGGTACCACAGTGGCTTTAGGATGAGAGATGTTGACAGGAGGCAAGCCAGGCCAATGAGTGGAGGAAGCAAAGACTGCAGCAGTGACTTCTGAGGGAAGGAAAGCTTAGCTCCTCGCCTGAGCAGCTGAGGAAGGTAGGGACTCCACAGATAGTAGCAGTGACCACAAGCCAAAGGTTGGATGCAGACAGGACTTGTACAAGGAACCACGTGCCAGGCCCTGAAGAGAGCGAGGACTTGAAGATGAAGAATGAAGAAAGTTCTGGAAGGATCTCATTAACTCGAAAAACTAAGATGGCGGCATAGGTAAACACCGGGAAATTGCCGCCTCACACAACAATTGAAAATTACCGCAAAGGACAGAGCAAACATCATCCAGAACAACAGGAAGGCTGGCTGAGTGTAAATTCTACAACTAGAAGGAAAGAAAAGCACGCTGAGAGCCAGAGGAGCTGCAGAGGTGAAGTGCAGAGGTACAAGTGCAGAGGTACGGCCGGCTCGCGTGCGCGCGCGAGGACAGGGGGTGGCACCTGAGGACACGGCTGTCTTTTTGAATCACAAGCTCCCGACTGCTCTGAACTCCGGTTCCGGGAAGTCTCTGGGGACCCAGGACTCATACGGGGAGAAGCTGGTCTGTCCGGCAGCGGGTGAACTTGAAGGCGGCTTTCCCTCAGAGGTGCTTGCAGCAATTAGCAGGTCACTGAGACCCGCGACTCCGGGCGGAGAATCAGCCATAGCTCCTTGATCCGCCCTTTGATTCCCTGAGACCCCGCCCCACCCAGGCTGCGGCAGAGGCTTTTGCATGTGAATGTACCTAACTGCAGCCTAGCCAGGCAGACCCGGAACTTCCAAGAGAAGGCCCAAGGCCCCGCAGCGGCTTGCATTGCTTCACAGCTGAGCCTCTTCGTGGCTCCTGCTGTGTGGCCTCAGGCAGAGGCTGAATTAGCACCTCCTTAGATCCAGGAGCCACTGTACCCAGTGGTCAGAGGGGGACCATCCAGATTGCAACTCCTCAGATCCATAAGGGACACACTCAGGGAGCAGACTCAGTGAGCACCAAAGCCCCACGGAAGCAAGTCTTGCCCCAGAAGGGTGTCTTCAGCACAGAAGTTCTCCCACTTTAGACACAGCTGATTCTCACAGCCAATTGGCCTGGAGGTCAATTCCTCCCAGTGATCCTACAACAACCAAGGCACCAAGAGTGCACCAAGAGTGTCCACCCCAGGTAACTGGGGAGGCTGAGCTACTGGGCCCTACAGGACACCTGGCGCGCAGGGCCACTCTATCAACACAGGGAAGCTGCCAAAATGCGGAGACAAAGAAACAGGTCACAAATGGCAGAAATGGAGGAAACCAAACGATTGGATATAGAGTTCAAGGCCACGTTTATAAGGTTTTTCAAGAATTTTATGGAAACCGCCGATAAATTTAATGAATCCCTCAATAAGTATAGTGAGACCATGGAGGACATGAAAAAGGACCAACTAGAAATTAAGCATACACTGACTGAAATAAAGAATAATTTACAGAGATCCAACAGCAGACAAGAGGATCCCAAGAATCAAGTCAAAGATTTGAAATACAAAGAAACAAAAAATACCCAACCGAAAAGGAAAAAAGAAAAGAGATTCCAAAAATATGAAGATAGTGTAAGGAACCTCTGGGACAACTTCAAGCGTACCAACATCAGAATTATAGGGGTACCAGAAGGAGAGAGAGGGCAAGATATTGAAAACCTTTTTGAAGAAATAATGACAGAAAACTTCCCCTACCTGGTGAAAGAAATGGACTTACAAGTCCAGGAAGCGCAGAGAACCCCAAACAAAAGGAATCCAAGGAGGACCACACCAAGACACATCATAATTAAAATGCCAAGAGCAAAAGATAAAGAGAGAATCTTAAAAGCAGCAAGAGAAAAACAGTTAGTTACCTACAAGGGAGTACCCATACGACTGTCAGCTGATTTCTCAACAGAAACCATGCAGGCCAGAAGAGAGTGGCAAGAAATATTCAAAGTGATGAATAGCAAGAACCTGCAACCAAGATTACTTTATCCAGCAAAGCTATCATTCAGAATAGAAGGTCAGATAAAGAGCTTCACGGATAAGAAAAAGCTAAAGGAGTTCATCACCACCAAACCAGCATTATATGAAATGCTGAAAGGTATTCTTTAAGAAGAGGAAGAAGAAAAAAGGAACTCTTACCATTTGCCACAGCATGGATGGAACTGGAGAGCGGATAAATACCACATGATCTCACTCATTTGTGGAATATAATGAACAACATAAACTGATGAACAAGGACTGATCCAGAGACGGAGAGGCATTGATTGGACTGTCGGGACTTGGAGGGAAGGTAGGGGAGGGTGGGGGTAAGGGGGAAAGATCAACCAAAGGACTTATATGCAAGCATATAGGCCTAACCAATGGACATGGACAACGGGGGGGTGAGGGCATGAGCGGGGGGGGGGGGGAGGGGGGGATAGAGGGTAACGTGGGGACAAGGACACATATGTAATATCTTAATCAATAAAAAATATATATTAAAAAAAAAAGAAAGTTCTGAAACAGTGTACAGGCAATCAAATGAAGTGGTAACAGGAGACCATCTTTCTGCTTTGCCTCCGTTGGGCTGCTAACCCACACCATTTTACCTCCCGCTCAGAGGAGTTGAACTGTGTGCCTAGACAAGCAGCAGGGAGGGCAAAGCCAGGCAAGGCAGGACTTGCAGTGCGGGCAGGGCAGAGTCTCTGTAAAGTCCCTTCTTCCATGTTGCCCCAAAGGTATAACATGGAGAAGAGATGTCCAGTGTGAACCCAACTCTGCCCGTGCCCGAAGGTCTGCGAGGGTGGGGCTGCGGTGGGCAGTGGAGGCGGCTCCCCTCCGGCCCACACCAGCCAGGCCTCCTGTGGGTGACAAAGCCTGGGCCGCTCCATTGAACATGGGTACCTGCTCTCTGTCCTCACCGCATAACTGTCCAGCTCAGGGAACTGCCCATTTAGTGTGTTTGGGGAGCCCAACAGATGCAGAGCCGTGCCCCCCCCCCCCCCCACGAAGCTCAGTCTGACCTTCACTTCTGAGGCGAACTTGAGGCCCCTGGGTGCCATTTGTAGAGGATCAGTGTTTTCATCCAGGGACAGGGTGGGGGACCTCCTCCGTGGCCAACATCTTCCCTGAGCCTCAGCCTGCCCATTTTCAGACCCGCACGGCCTGCACATTGCCATCTGGCATCTCCTTGACCCCCGAGGGCTGTGGAACCTGATAGTCTGGATTTGAATTTCAGTTCCAGTGTTTGCTATAACCTTGGGCAAACACTCAACCCATCCAGCCTGAATTTCTCAATCCGTGAAAGAAGGATGTGAATGCTGGTCTGTGGTGAACATAAAACACGATCATATAAAACAGAGTGTAGTGTCGGTGGCAATGTGTTCCGTGGAGGTCAGCTACTTTGTGACCTTTGACTCTCTTATGACCTTTGCTTTCTGTCACAGCCCAGATCAGGCCTGTCTCCTCCCGCATGATACATCTAGTCTCATTGTTGTGTTTTTCAGGGCTTGCTCTTGGACCAGCTCCCACTGACGGCCGTGTGCATACTGCTATGTGCTTCCAGAATCTTGAGACTCAGTGCCGCCCATTCCAGAACATTCCATCATCCTGAGTAACTATGAACTTCACAGAGTGGGCTTTATCAAGAGTTTTTTTTATAGAGCCTTCCAAATACCCTGTCCGGAATAAGAGCAATGACACCCTCCTGAATTTCTCTTCCCAGAAGGTGGGTCATTAGACATTTCCTGGCTGTTACAGAGACAGTCACCCAAGGACTGAAGTCATTTCTTCTCAGGCTCTCTCTTGAAGCTTTGCCCCAACAAGGAGCATTGGCAGCTGCTCCCAGGTCAACGGTAATTCTCTTTTCCTCATTAATGACTTCATGAATGCATCTCAGGAGCCAGGCCCACGGGGCGATGTTTGCAATGTTTGCATTCCAGCTCAACTAGTCACTAGAACCAGCTTTAGAAAACTGAAGTCTCTGGCTTCAGCCCAGAGCCTCACCCTCACTCACCCGCTCACCTCCCATCCCGGCTTCTGGAAAGTGCGCTCCTGCCACACCCCGAGGGGCTGTGCCCTGACTTGTTTCCTTGTGTTAAGGGGGTCATTAACTTCTCTGTAATTGCCCTAACCTGTCAAAGTGTGAACGCTGGCTACAGCAGAATGCACCTTGGTCCCCTGCAGTGACCAGAGAGGGAGAGGACTGGGGGCGGGATGAGGTGGGGTTGGGGAGTCCGTTGTCCATCAGCGGGCGGGGCTTGGAGGCCCCACCCTCCCCAGAGCCAGCCGGGATGCCTGTCTTTCTCCTTGTTATTTCAGCAGGCTTTGAGAAGTTAACCTTTCTCTACTAGAGAGGCTTCAGTTCTTCTCTATCCTGAGAGGACACCCACAGGAAAAGACCCCGATTGCCATGAACCCTGCCATCACCAGCCGTGAGCACCCGGACCCCTCGGTGAGTTCTGGGGAGAGAGAGAGAGGGGGGCGGAGAGTGGGCTGCAAGGACAGAGGAGCCCTGGTGGGGCCCAGCATGGAGCCCCAATGCCTGATTCATCATCAGTGCGAAGGACTGAGCGATGGCTTAGGAGCTAAAGATCTGCGACTGTTAGACAAGGGTGGCAGCTGTGCTGGCACCTCACCATCCCCAGGAGCAAAGATAGCGCTGACCTCTGTGAATGAGTCACAAAGGGACAAAGACAGTGCTGGCCTCTGTGAATAAATTACAAAGGGAGGAAGACAGTGCTGGCCTCTGTGAATAAATTACAAAGGGAGGAAGAGGTGGGAAATTCTCAGCTTTACCTTTACTCACAGGTCAACTCTGTTGGATCTAAATGTTTGTTCTCCAGGTTTCTCAGGTTATGATTCCTTTTATCAGAAATCCTTTCTGAAGCAAAGCTAAAGGAAAGGGAAGGAGAGAGAGAGAGAGAGAGAGAGAGAGAGAGAGAGAGAGAGAGAGAGAGAGAGAGAGAGAGAGAGAGAGAGAAAGAGAAAGAGAAAGAGAAAGAGAAAGAGAAAGAGAGAACTGATATTTCCTGAACCGCCAAAATGCCCCAGGCACTTTATATACTTTATTTCGTTCCTTTGGAGCCCATGGAGCAAGCTCTCTGCCCCCATTTTACAAACGGGGAACCCGAGGCCCAGAGAAGTGAAGTCAGGGTAACCTCTGAGCCCTGTCCCTACCACCTCTGCAACCTATTTTGGCCCCCGGAACCTATCGGGGGGGACTGGGCTCTGGCCACTGCCCACCGCGCAGGAGCCCCTCCCTGCATGCCGGGCCAGGGCTGCAGCCCTAGTGAGGCCCAGCCAAGTGTCTGCAGGACTCGGATCTGGGCTGGGCTCTCGGCGCTGTCTCCTGGAGCCCGTCTGCCAGGGCCTGCTCATGCTGGGCAGCCTCTGGTCAAGAGGCCCTGGCCCCCCTTCTAGAAAATCGTGGGGGCACCTGAGAGAACGCTCCTTTCTTCTCCCCAGAATAATTTCTACCACTATGTCACGGAAGCCCCCCCACCCCTCCACAAAGAAACCGGAAACAAAACAAACCTTAAGTCAGAGAAGACTCCCTTTTCTGAAGGCTGTGATGTTGGCCACATTTTGGGCTTACCTGGGCCAGTGGGCGTGTGGAGGGGCCTGGGCACGTATCCGTCTCCTTTGAGTGGCCTGTCTTCTCTTCATTTTCCTCAAAGCCTCAACTTCAGCACCCACATGAGAGAAGGCGCTGTTCTGGGATGCGTGTGGTTTTCACTTGTACTAGTATGTTGCTCTGCTAGAAACTTCTAGGGCTATACACACGGGAAGATAGCTTCTCGACCTTGCAAGCTTATGGCCTAACTAGGGGAAAGCAGGGTACACAGAACTATTTCTACTTTAGGGGAGAAAACGGTTAATTACAGGACAGGGAGACAAAACGCGCCAGGAGTCCGAGGCAGGAAACTCACACAGGGTGGGGCATGGGGAGAGGTGATGGAGGAGGAGACATTGGGCCCTTGGGTGCAGGATAAGGGAGGCCTCATTTGGAGAGACCTGGGCAGTCCCATGGGCTACAGCCAGGTGAATGGGAGTGGTAGGAAATGAGCCTGGAGGGTGGAGTGCGGGATGGGAGGCTGTGTGTATGGATGGAGTCAGAGAAAGTTACCCGTCTTCCCCCGAGACCACCCCCTTTCCACGGCAGCTGCCCCTGCACCCGGCTCCTCTGGCTCTGCCCCAGAGAGCTGGAGGGCTGTCCCTCCCTCTCTGCACAAGGGAGACGCCAAGAGGAGGGTGCCCTTCTCCCATTCACAGTGGGGTCTCGGACCAGCCTCCCTGAGCCTCTGTTTCCTCACCTGTGAACCGGGGAGTGGTAAGATGAGGGTGAGAATCAAACGAGAGGCTGCTCGGAAGCTCCCTGTGCTCTGGGAAGCACCACACAATGGCAAGCCGCACCAGAATGCTTCTTTCTGCTTCTTTCGGTGAAATGACAGCCCATGTGCTGAGTTGGAAAACTCAGCTCCACCCCAAAGAGGTGTGGCCCCTCTTCTCATACCAGTGCTCACCAGCAGGGGTCGCTCCATTAAGAATCCATTCTCCGTCCGAAAAGGGGTTCCCAAGCTTTTTCCTGCGGTTGTGTGAGTCACATGCACAGCCTTCTCCCCGGCAGGGGGTTCTCCAGGGATAAAGGTACTCCCCATATTGGGATCTTCCACCTCCATTGGAGAAGCCCTGCTCTCCAATGTCTCTGGAATATCACTGGTTTCTGTGTGGGTCTTCAGTGTGCTAATGATCCCTCTCGGATGCACAGGAATCTTCAGGCACACCGTGTGTTTGTCTTGTTGCTTGTTTGCCCCATCTCTTCCATAAGTGACGTGAGGTAGTTAACAACAAAAGTCATATTTTGACTGGGCTCTGTGCTTTCCAGCCACGACTCATGGGCTTCAGAGAGTCACATACTCTTCTTAGACAGAAAGAACCAGCTGCTCTCAAGGGAGACGCATTCCTCCCCTTCCCTCCCCCCAGCCCCCACCCCCCACCCCAGCTCCATGTTCTAAAAGTTTTTCTTATTTGGAACCTCATGCAAGGTCAGTTTCCCAGGCATCGTTTTAAAGCACATGTAGAAGTGGTTGCCATAACCTTTAGAGCAGTGGTTCTCAACCTTCCTAATGTCGTGACCCTTTAATACAGCTCCTCATGTTGTGGTGACCCCCAACCATAAAATTATTTTCGTTGCTACTTCATAACTGTAATTTTGCTACCGTTATGAATCGTAATGTAATTATATAAGTGTTTTCCGATGGTCTTAGGCAACCCCTGTGAAAGGGTCATTCGACCCCCAAAGGGGTCGCGACCCACAGGTTGAGAACCTCTGCTTTAGATGGTCCTAGTTGATATGGAGACATATCAACTCTATTCAGAGGTCATCATGCTGAGAACAGTCTTTGAGGCATTGTCTCTCAATAGGAAAAAAGACAAGAAGGTCCAGAACCAACAGTTTCCCCTCCCATGTTTCCTTCTCCATCACCTTGAGAATTCTGAGAGGTCCTGGGAGAGGGTGTGAGGTGAGCTCGCTGGTGGAACACACACGACTGCACCCGCCGCAGCCCTGTCAGCTCAATCACAGGCGCACATGGGAGGCCAAGGGCACAATCGATGCATTCTAGGACCTCACAGCCCAGCAGAAGAGATGCACGAGGAAACCGCTCATTATAATAAACGTGCTGTGATGAGGGCTTTGGCAGACGTCAACACATGGCCTGGGGCAGCTACACCATTCCGGGACCAGGATCCCCACTTTCCTGACTGGTTGGGAGAAAAACATGCCCACGTTCTGACCTTGGCATTGACCCCACCCCTTCCTGCACAAAGCTGCTTCTCTGCCAGGGCTTTGGCTCGGCATCCACTCCTTTTGCATGGCCCCAGACTTCGCATGGAGGCCCTGCTGCGAGGTGCAATACAGAAAACCCTTGGCCTTTTGAGTTTGCACCTAGAAATCCCCAGCTGGCCAACAGTTACCCCTGTCTCGTGCCTCTGGCCTCTGGAAGCCATCCATCTGTATGGTTGAAATCAGGAAGTCCACTTGATTCCTCTGGAAAGACCCAAGTGTGTCCTTATCTTATTCCCAGCAGAAGGGTGATGGCATGCTCACCTTCTATGATGATGGCCAAGGCAGGAAGAAGGATGGCCAGCACCGGAGTCCCAGCAGCAGCGACCTGGCCTATGGCATCCTGGACATCCCACCGTGGTATCTCTGCATCATCTTGGGGATCCAGGTAATGCCACCCAGCGAGCACTGGGTCCGAAGAGGCTCTGCCTCCAAAGCCACAGCAGTAGGCACCCAGGTCCAATTAGTCAAGATCCGCACTTGAGTTGTGGATATGCTTGTCTTCCTTGTAGTTGACCTCCCAGGGAACTCGGGCTTCTTGGGCCCCTCTTTCTCTCCAGGAGTTTCGGGGTTGGGGAGGGAACTAAGGAGGAGTCTCTTTCTCTAAAGACAATGACTAGGACGTTGTGGTGTGTTTTGTTGTTGTTTGTAAAGATACTACTTTTAATTTATTTGATTGGCAACAACTAAAAAGCGTGATAACCAATACCTGGGAAATTTTGAAAAGCAAGCGCTTTTGTTCGAATGTTCTTTGGTACAACCTTTCTAGATGACAATTTGGTGATTTCTATTAAAACGTAATACACATATACCCTTTAACCCAGCCCCCGAGACATCAGAATTTCTCTGAGGATATGCTTATTAGACTCGTTAAGATAAACACAAAGATGTACTTATAGCATTATTGGTAATAGTAAGACCCAAATCACACAATAATCACACAAAATGTCCATCATAGGAAACCGGTTAAATAATTTGTGACATAATCTAACAAATGACGTTTTTATGCAGCTGTTAACAAGAGAAATATGTATTTACCGTGAGGTTAGGGAATGTCCTCCTAGATATATTAAGTGAAAAGAGCAAAGTAAATAACTGCGCATAGTGTGATAAAGAGGATGTTAGAAATAAGTATATGTAGTAATTTTGTATGCTTTGAAGGATTCATAAGAAACTAACAGAGATATTTAACTGTAGCTTTCAACTGTCACTTTTTATTTTGTAACTTTTGATTGCATGGATTTTCTAATCTCATATATGTGTTTCTTTTAATTTTTACAAACTCCATGTGGCATATTGGGGATGGGATATACATTTTTGTTTGCTTCTTTGTGCTTTTCTATAAAATAAGAAGAGTAAATGTCATACTGTTTTGCTTTTTAATCCTCGCCTGAGGACATTTTTTCCATTGATTTTTAGAGAGAGTGGAAGGAAGAGGGAGAGACAGAAAGAAATACCATGTGAGAGACACATCGATAGGTTGCCTCCCGCACACCCCGACCATGGTGGGGAGCCTGCAACCGAGGTGGGTGCCCTTGACCAGAATTAAACCTGGGACCATGCAGTCCACAGGCCAATGCTCTATCCAATGAGCCAAACAGGCTAGGGCTATCATACTGTTTTTAAAATATCATAAGCCAACAAAATGGTTAATTTAGGTATATTATCATGAAAGGATGTTGAATTTTGTAAAATGCTTTTATTGCATCTATTGAAATGATCATATGACTTTAGCCTTTATTTTATTAATATAGTGTATCATATTTATTGATTTGTGTATGTTGAACCATCCTTGCATCCCAGGAATAAATCCTACTTGGTCATGGTGTATAATCTTTATAATCTACTGTTAAATTCCATTTGCTAGTATTTTGTTGAAAATTTTTGCATCTATATTCATAAGGACATTGGCCTATGGTTTTCTTTCCTTATAGTATCTTTATCTGGCTTTGGTATCAGGTTATATATATGCTGGCCTCATAAAATGAGTTTGGGAGTGTTCCCTCTTCAATTTTTTGGGAGAGAAGGATTGGTGTTAATTCTTCTTTAAATGTTTGGTAGAATTCACTAGTAAAACCATCTGGTTCTGGGCTTTTCTTTGTTGGAAGTTTACTGATTCAAACTTCTCATTTGTTAGCAGTCTGTTCAGGTTTTCTATTTCTTCATGACTCAGTCTTGGTAAGTTGTATGTTTCTATGAATTTATCCAATTTGTGTCTTACAGTACTTTATGTCTCTATTTTATCAGTTGTAATGGCTCCTCTTTCATTTCTGATTTTATTTCTTTGTATTGTCTCTTTTTTTCTTAGTCTAGCTAATGGTTTGTTTTCTTTTAAAAAATACACCTCTTGCCAAAACTGGTTTGGCTTGGTGGATAGAGCGTCGGTCTGTGGACTCAAGGGTCGCTGGTTCGATTCCGGTCAAAGGCATATACCTTGATTGCGGGCACATCCCCAGTGGGAGGTGTGCAGGAGGCAGCTGGTCGATGTTTCTCTCTCTTTGATGTTTCCAACCCTCTATCCCTCTCCCTTCTTCTCTGTAAAAAATCAATAAAAATATATTTTTTAAAAATACACCTCTTAGTTTTGTTGATCTTTACTATTGCTCTTTTGGCCTCTTTATTTTTGCTCTGTTTTTTGTTATTCCCTTCCTTCTGCTAATTTTGAGATGAGGTTTTTCTTTTTCTAGTTCCTTTGAGGTATGATTTCAATCTTCTTCTTTTAAAAATATTTTTTAATTTATTTCAGATAGAGGAAAGAAGAGGGAGAGAGGGATAGAAACATCAATGATAAGAGAGAATCATTGATCACCTGCCTTTTACACACCCGCTCTGAGGATCGAACCTGAAATCCGGGCATGTGCCCTAAACAGGAATCAAACCCTGACCATGGGTTGATTCATGGGTTGACACTCAACCACTGAGCCACACTGGCCGGGCATGATTTCAATCTTCTTAAATTTGATATGGCTGTTTTTTGACTCAACATAGGATCTATTCTGGAGAATGTGTTCAGGTCTTCCTGGTCAATTGTCTTGCCCCTACCTTGTGCCTTGTTTTCATAATGAGCCTCTCACCTTGTTCTTGTTCTTTTTTTTAGAGGAAATATATTTTATTTTTATTTCTTTTAAATCTTTATTGTTGAGAGTATTACATATGTCCCTCTTTTTTCCGCCATTGCCCTCCTCCACCCAGTTCCCGTCCTGCCACAACCTTCACCCCCTATTGTCTGTGTCCATAAGTAATGCATATATGCATATAAATTCTTTGGTTAATCTCTCCCTGCCTCCCTCCCCCTTCCCTCTGAGAATCGTCAGTCGGTTCCATGTTTCCATGCCTCTAATTCTATTTTATCCACCAGTTTATTTTGTTCATTCGAATTCTTGTTTGTTTATTTTGATTTTTAGATTCTAATTGTTGATAGATATGTATTTATTTACATTTTATTGTCTCCTCCTCCTCCTCCTCCTCTACCTCTTCCTTCTGCAAAATTAGCTGACAGTCGTATGGGTGCTCCCTTATAGGTAACTAACGGCTTTTCTCTTGTTGTTTTTAAGATTCTCTCTTTGTCTTTAACCCTTGGCATTTTAATTATGATGTGTCTTGGTGTGGGCCTCTTTGGGTTCCTCTTGTTTGGGACTCTCTGTGCTTCCTGGACTTATAAGCCTATTTCTTTCACCAGGTAGGGGACATTTTCTGTCACTATTTATTCAAATAGGTTTTTAATTTCTTGCTCTCTCTCTTCTCCTTCTGGCACCCCCATAATGCAAATGTTGTCTCAGAGGCTCCTTACACTATCTTCATATTTTTGGATTATTTTTTCTTTTTGCTCTTCTGATTGGGTGTTTTTTCTTCCTCATAGTCCAAATTGTTGATTTGATTCTCAGAATCCTCTATTCTACTAAAGACTCCCTATAAATTATTCTTTATTTCAGTTAGTGTATGCTTAATTTCTGACTGGTCCTTTTTCATGTCTTTGACATTCTCACTAAGATCCTTGAAAGTCTCACTAACTCCCTTGAAGCTCTCATTAAGATCCTTGAGCAACCTTGTAACCATTGTTTTGAACTCTGTATCTAGTAGTTAGCTTGCTTCCATTTCTTTCATTTCGACATGTTTCTTTGTCTCTGCATTTTGGCTGCTTCCCTGTATTTGTTTATATGTGTTAGGTAGAACTGCTATGTCTCCTGGAATTGGTAGAGTGTAGTAGGTGTCCTGTAGAGCCCAGTGGCTCAGCCTCTTCAATCACCTGAGCTGGGTACTCTAGATGTGCCCCTATGTGGGCTATATGTACTGTCGTGTTGTAGTTGAGCCTTGATTGCTGTTAGCATCACTGGGAGGAATTGACCTCCAGGCCAATTGGCAGTGAGGACCAGTTGTGATTACAGTGGAAGAACTGCTGTGCCGGAGACACCCCTATGGAGCAGGACTTGCTTCAGTGGGGCTTTAGTGCTCACTGAGTTTGCCCCTTGAGTGTGTCACTTGTGGATGTGTAGAGTTGTAATCTGGTGTGGTATGATGCTGACCACTGGGTGCACTGGCTCTAGGGCCTCTGAGGAGGTGCAAAGTCAGCCACTGCCTGGGGCTACCTGGTGGGAGCTACAGAGAGGTCTGCAGGTGGCTGCTACTTGTATTGGGCTTGAAAGTGCCCATGAAGTGCATGAAGCAAGGCAGGCTGGTGCTAGTGCCAGGTCTTGTGCCTTTTATTGATAGGTTGGGGGCACACTGCTGCCAGCTGCTGCTTGTTTGAGAGATTTTAGGAAAGCCTGAAGCCTGAGCTAGGACAGGCCTTTCAAATGGAAAAGCCTCTGCAAACAGTGTGGGTGGGGCTGCAAATTGGATGGGGCAAGTCTCAGGGAATCACCAGGTGGAGTGAACAGTACCAGGCTAATGGGGACTCAGATATGGCTGTAAGGCAGCTTGGGATGGGAGAGGTTCTAGCACCAGAACAATGACCCCCACAAGCACCTCTGTCTGGGAGAAAGCCGCCCCCAAGTTCCTGCCCTGATGCCAGACAATCCAGTTCCTCCCCATATGTCCCTGGGTCCCCCAAAGCCACCTGGCACTAGAGCTCAAAGGGATGGAGTCTGAGTAAGTTCATGTGCTAGCCCTTTAAGAGAAACACCTGGTCAGCAGCCTCTGTGTCACTCAGCCACAATCCCCACTGGTTTTTAGTCCGAAGTTACGGGAACTTCTCTACTCAGCTCTGAAACCCTGGGCTGAGGGTCTGCTGTGGGGCTGGGACCCCTTGCTCCTCACAGGAGGCCTCTGCAGCCGATATGCCTCCCGGTTGATAAAAACAGCACATGTGGGTGTCAGACCAGCCCATCTGCACCTCCGCCCCTCCGACCAGTCTCAGTGTGCTTTCTTCTTTACTCCTCTAAGTGTAGGACTCCCATTCAGCCAGCTTTCAGGCGGCTCTGACTGATGGTTGTTCAGTATTTTAATTGCAATTTTGATGTGGTTGTGGGAGGCAGTGGGTACCGGCGTTTACCTATCTTGGTTCTCCTGCCTTGTTCTTAAAGCTCCCTCCTTGGTTCCTGGTATGTCCTCCTGTGCTGTGTTCCTGCCTTGATTTCTTACACAGGGTATCAGTGTCTGGCACCAGGGTCCTGCCCTTCAACTCTAGATCTTTGGACTCGTTTCCTGCTTCTTGCTGCCAGGCCTTCTCTGGGTCCCACTGCTCGCCCGGATCTCTGCCTGTCTGTCACTCAGGACCAGATTCCTCTGAGACTAGAGGTGGAGCTCTCGCCTCTGGCCTAGAAGTCAGAACGAAGGTGGAGCAGGCATCCACCTCATGCAGTGCCTGTCTATTCTCTCTGCTCTGCCCACAGCACTTCATCACTGCCCTGGGGGGACTCGTGGCAGTGCCGCTCATCCTGGCCAAGGGCCTGTGTCTGCAGCATGACCCCCTCACCCAGAGCTACCTCATCAGCACCATGTTCTTCATCTCCGGCATCTGCACTCTCCTGCAAGTGTTTTTTGGAGTCAGGTAGGTACATCTTCTCCCTGTGGATTCTGACTTTCACCTGCCAAGGTATTGGCAACATGTGCCTGGATTGCAGCCAGAAAGGTGGTTAGGAAGCTGGTGGGGCGTGACAGAGGGAGCACAGGGCTAGCAGTCAGAGCCTGGGTTCATTCAGGTCCTAGCTCCAACACATGAGTTCAGATTAGCTCAGGCAAAAAATTATTTGTTATTAACTTATAAGATCAAGCAAAGAGAAAGTCAGAGTACATCACGCATCAGGAATGTATTGAACCAGGGACTCAAATGCCACCAGGACTTTTTAGCTATCACTTGTTTCTGCCCCTAATACTGGCAAGACCCACACACTCCCTGTTTAAACACCACAGGGTTATAAACCAAGCTTACAGACTCTTAAATAACGTAGGTGCCAATCCTCTTATCTGGATGTTTCTCTTAAAGAACCAGCACACGAACTGGAAGGCCAGGCTTGAACGTAGAATTCTCTGACTCCTTAAAGTTCTACTTTGGATTCGGGCAGCAAGCAGGGAAGGCAGCCCCCCACCGTGGCCTTCCTCCTTCTCTTTATTTTATCAGAGAGGACACTGAGGCTTGCAGCAGCTGGGCAACAGGCTATGTCATGCCACTGATAAGGTGGAACCAGGTTCACACTCGCCTTTGGTCTACTCCAGTGATGGCGAACCTATGACATGCGTGTCAGAGGTGACACGCGAACTCATTTTTTTGGTTGATTTTTCTTTGTTAAATGGCATTTAAATACATAAAATAAATATCAAAAATATAAGTCTTTGTTTTACTATGGTTGCAGATATCAAAAAATGTCTATATGTGACACGGCACCAGAGTTAAGTTAGGGTTTTTCAAAATGCTGACACGCCAAGCTCAGAAGGCTCGCCATCCCTGGTCTACTCCGTGCTCCTGATTACAGTGTCATAGGGCAGTGATGATGGGTGAGGAGGCTCGAGAGCTCCTGGTTAAGTCCGTGGCCTTGGGCCCTTTCCCCATCTGTAACATGACAAGGCCACGTGGGTATGTTCCAAGGGGCTCTCCTTGCTCTGAAATGTTGTTAAAGCAGCAGTGTATAGTTTCCAAGACAGGCATTAAAATCAGAAAATGCGTGTAGAAGAGTAGTGAATCATACTCACAGGCAAATTTTAAAAACAGGGGTTGCCATTATGGTAGAAATGAAATTAATTATGAAAATTTACTTAGATTCATGGTTGTTAAATTTTAAAAAGTTATTCACAGATACCCCTACCACCACCTGCATGTTCCTGCCCTGTGTTCAATGTATTCCATTCTCCTCTGGAGCCTTATGGGTCTAGTTTATAAATCTAGATCAGTTGCACATTAAGATGACCCAGGGCTTCTGCCCTCCCCATGCCTGGGCCCACTCCTAGACAGCCCACTGCCTCGTCTGAACCGGGCCTTGCTGATTCGAGCGCGCAACCAGGATACAAAGGCCACTTAAACAGCGAAGATCTTTCATAAACTACATTTTCATTTCATAAAATGTGTCCAGTCATTCTCCAGAATAATTCTTCAAGATATCCTAGTAAAATCCTGAATTCAAAATTACCTCTCTAGCCCAGCTGGTGTAGCTCGGTGGTTGAACGTCGACCTATGAACCAGGAGGTCATGGGTTCGATTCCCGGACAGGGCACATGCCTGGGTTGCAGGCTCGATCACCAGTAAGGAGCATGCAGGAGGCAGCTGATCAATGATCGATGACTCTCATTGATGTTTCTATCTCTCCCTCTCCTTTCCTCTCTGAAATCAATGAAAAATATATTTTTAAAAAAAACAACAAAAAAACCCCACCCCTCTCATGTTAAACAAAAGCATCTGGACTGGGTGTGCCACAGTGTTGAATGTGATCAAGTACTGGGGTTCCTTGCTCCAGTCCCCACCCCCGAATTCGATTGTCCAGGGTGGGCAGACTAGGTTAGCCTTGATAGGCTGTGACCTGGTGAGAGGATTGTTGGAGGTTGACCCTCAGACTGTGTGCTCCTCGAAGCGCAGTCCGAGAGGCACTGCTGGAAGTCCTCACAGCAGCCAGAGTGACAGGCCAACCAGGAGGGAGAAGGGTCTGGGCAGGGAGCACACCCTGATTATTGACCTCAAACCCATTCTGTCCACGTGATGAAAGGAGCCTGAAGGTAGAGAGGTCTGGGATTGAGGTTCATTTTTGAAGACACGAGGGAATCTTGCGACAGAGATGTTAGGCTGTGCCTCTGTTGTTGGTGGGAGAGGTCGTGGTGTGAGCTGTGCTTTGGTCCTGGGGTCTGGGGAAGATCTGCTGGGACCGGGTAGACAATGGCACCCACCAAGCATGTGTGCTGAGCTCTGTGCTGTCTCCAGATTATTTCCCAGAGCCTGACTCTCTGCTCCCGGCATAAGATGGGGGTTAGGTCTGCTTGTCCTTCCCCTCCCCACCTCTCCTACCTGCCCGAAGTTTGGCAGGGTTCATGGGTCTGAGTGAGGCTTGGCAGGAACTCCCTGTAGAGGGAGGACAGCAGGCGTATGTTGCCTCTAACCCTGCTTAGGACTTGGGATTAAAAGGCCCCCATTGGGCAGTGACAGACCAGTGCTAAAGAACTGTGGGGTGACTGTGTTCTCCCCTCCTCCAGGCTGCCCATTCTCCAAGGAGGGACGTTTGCTTTTGTGGCTCCCTCCCTGGCCATGTTCTCCCTTCCCACCTGGAAGTGTCCCGAGTGGACACTCAATGCGAGCCAGGTGAACACCAGCTCTCCCGAATTCACCGAGGAGTGGCAGAAGAGGATCCGAGAGGTAACGGGACCCGAGGGAGGGGGTGGGGTCGGTGTGTGGAGTGGAGGGGTCCTCAGGGGTACTCAGTGGGGGTCACTGTGTTGATTCATTTGTTCAACATTCATTGTTTAGTTCACCTCTAGGCAAAGTCCTGGGCGTTAAGATGCTGCTGTAGATAAGATAGACAAGGAGGGCCTAATGTCCTAGTCCCATGGTCGGCAAACAGTGTCTCGCGAGCCACATGCGGCTCTTTGGCCCCTTGAGTGTGGCTCTTCCTAAGCCTTAGGAGTACCCTAATTAAGTTAATAACAATGTACCTACCTATATAGTTTAAGTTTAAAAACTTTGGCTCTCAAAAGAAATTTCAGTCGTTGTACTGTTGATATTTGGCTCTGTTGACTAATGAGTTTGCCGACCACTGTCCTAGTCACAGTGAGTGGATGCGCAGGCCAGGGAGGGAGGGAGAGACAAAAATATCCCAATAAGTAAATAAAAAGGGGGAATTTTAGGGAGTCATATGTGTAATAAAGAAAATCAAGCAGGGTGATGAGCAAGAGAGGGATTGGGGCTGCCAGGCGGAAAAGAGGAAGAGGGACTGAAGATGTATCTAGAAATATTGCTAAGGAATAGGTTTATTTGGAAACACATATTTCAAGGAGGAAGAGGGCAAGCCTTTGCCTCGCCAGTCCCAGGAGGCAGAGAGGGCAGCGGGTAGTACTCTCATCTTCTATTAAAAGTCATCAACCTGGGCCCCATGGTGTAATGGTTAGCACTCTGGACTCTAAAAGTCATCAAATGCCATTGTTGATGCCAAGGGTTGTGCTAAGTGCGAGGACAGCAAAGAGGAGAGAGACACATCACAGTGATGATGATGAGGAGGAGAATGGTGATGATGATGATGATGGTAGTGATGATGATGATAATGGTGATGATGGTGATGATAGTAGCAGCAGGTCACAGTTACTAAGCACTTAGAGTTTTCCCAACTTTCTGCTGCAAGTTTTTTTTTTAAATATATTTTATTAATTTTTTACAGAGAAGAAGGGAGAGGGATAGAGAGCTAGAAACATCGATGAGAAACATCAATCAGCTGCCTCCTGCACGCCTCCTACTGGGGATGTGCCCGCAACCAAGGTACATGCCCTTGACCGGAATCGAACCCGGGACCCCTCAGTCCGCAGGCTGACGCTCTATCTACTGAGCCAAACTGGTTTGGCTGCTGCAAGTTTTTCATAGATGCACAAGCGCCATATTGCCCATATCCACAGTAGATTGCTCAGATTAAGGGGAAAACCAATGTGCAGGACCAGGCATCTGCTAGTGGGGGCTGTCCGCTCAGTCTGCCCACCGTGGACAGGTGTGCCCGTGTGCTTCTCCACTGTAAAACCTGACACCTGCTTGATTCAGGTGTATCGTCAGGGGAAAGGAGCTGCTGGCCTAACGTGCACTCAAGCTCGGCCAGGCTCCAGGTGGGTGTATCTAAGCAATCGATACTCAGGATTCTTGGCAGAGAGTTCAGCCACACCCCCAGGGACAGTAAACCAGGTAGTTTCCAGATCTCAACATCCTCACCTGATGGCTGGTGGGTGGGGTACTATCTGAGAGAATGAAGCTCACTTCAGATTTCCGGGAAGCTGCCCGCTGACCTGAAACACCTCGGTCTGGAGCTGGGCCCGGGGTCACCCGCGGCAGAGCAGGAGCAGGCTTACCCAAGCACCCCACGGTGATGGGGCTCCAGTACAAAGTCTGTTCAGGCCCGAACGTGACCCCACGGATTGCCCCACTTATCGCAGGCTCACTAGAACTGAACCAGGGACATTCCTGAGCTGAGCAGTCTGTTCCCTAGATATCCCTGGGAGCCAGGCCAGGAAGCCTGACACCAGCGGGTGCATCTTGCAGCCCACCCCCATCCATGTTCAGTACACCCCCCCCCCCCCGAGCCTCATGGCTGCATCCGGGGTCACATCCCCGGAACCCGAAGCATAAAGGAAGAGGGACCTCAGAGGAGGGATATGGTACAAGATCCCTATTCCTACCCATATTTGACCTATGAGAAGGAATCCAGTGGTTCTCAACCTTCCTAATGCCGCGACCCTTTAACACAGCTCCTCATGTTGTGGTGACCCCCAATTTCATTGTTACAAATTGCGCATTATTAAAGCATAGTGATCAATCACAAAAACAATATGTAATTATATATGTGTTTTCCGATGGTCTTAGGCGACCCCTGTGAAAGGGTCGTTTGACCCCCAAAGGGGCCGCGACCCACAGGTTGAGAACCGCTGGAATAGACGCTATCGCTTATTCCCACATCGCCTCCCAGTGTTCAGTACAATGAGCCCCAACCCGGAGTCCCAGCTCCGGTACTTGAGCTCCATCTGCTGGTCCCACGCTTTCATCAGTGCTATAAACCGGAGAATGTCACAGGTTTCGACCTCCTTTTATTAATTGTTTGATAGATTGGTTTTACTCGCTAGGCCAGCCTGTTGGAATTTAAGGCAGCTTCTCCGTGTTTCACTGAGTTATTCTTGTCCACACACGTCTCAAGTCTTGAAATCGCTGAGGGCCGGCCGACCACCTGTGCATCACAATCCCAGCCACAAGAGCGAGGCGCGTATAGGGCCAATAGGGATGTCTTTACCTGCCGGGACCCGAGAAGTACGGAGAGGTGAAACTGAGCGGAGATTCTGTTTTAAGGACATGGTGGTAGCAGGAAAAGTAGAAAACAGGGAAGAGATGGCAAGGTCAGCTTTTAAAATCAGACCCGTTTTAGCCTCACCTTCCAGGGTCATGGTAGTTTCTATGTAGTCTTAGGCTGCTAAGTGAAATGAATGACAGCAATGGACAGGTGGGGTACATTAGGATTACTGTGCTATTGTAAGGTGCTCACACTCCCCATAAAGTATTTTAAAGTTATTTGAAACTGAACTTGGATTAGCCGTAAATGTATATTACATACTCTAGGGCTGTGGTTGGCAAACTGCGGCTCACGGGCCACATGCGGCTCTCTGGCCCCTTGAGTGTGGCTCTTCCTAAGCCTTAGGAGTACCCTAATTAAGTTAATAACAATGTACCTACCTATCTAGTTTAAGTTTAAAAAATTTGGCTCTCAAAAGAAATGTCAATCGTTGTACTGTTGATATTTGGCTCTGTTGACTAATGAGTTTGCTGGCCACTGCTCTAGGGCAACCACCAAAAAGGAAAGTTTAAAAAGAAGAGAAAATGCTAAGAAAGGAGATAAAATGGAATCAAATAGATGCTCAGTTAAAACCACAAAAGGCAGGCCAAGCTGGTGTGGCTCAGTGGTTGAGTGTCGACCTATGACCCAGGAAGTCACAGTTCGATTCCCGGTCAGGACACATGCCCAGATTGCAGACTGGATCCCCAATGTGGGGTGGGCAGGAGGCAGCCAATCAGTGATTCTCTCTCATCATTTATGTTTCTAGCTGTCTCTCCCTCTCCCTTCCTCTCTGAAATCAATAAAAATATATATTTTAAAAAGAGTCATTATCATCATCACTATGATCAATAAATACTTTTGTTTTTTTAATCCTCACCTGAGGATATTTTTCCATTGATTTTTAGAGAGAGTGGAAGGGATGGAGGAGAGAGAGAGAGAGAAACATTGATGTGAGATACATCACTTGGTTGCCTCCCACATGCTCCCTGACCTGGGCTGGGTGATAGAGCCTGCAACTGAGGTACATGCCCTTGACCGGGAATTGAACCCGTGACCCTTCAGGTCCTCAGGCCGACACTCTAACCACTGAGAAAACTGGCTAGGGCAATAAATGCTTTCGAAGGCTACTTCCTGAGAAGGTTCGTATTAAGTGAAAATGTCCAACAGCTAGTCCAGACTAGAGAGAGGAGTGAGCTCAGAGTTCTCCTTCCCTCGGTGCCTCTGGGGTCCCGCTTTGCCCCTGCACTGCCTCTGACTACAGCACCCAGGGGTGACCAGCCGAAGCAGTGGCCTGGCTGGGCTGGGGCCCGCCCTCTGCTGCAGGCTCCCAGATGCCTGAGCTGCCCGCTCTTCAGTTGCAGGGCGTCATCATGGCCGCTTCCTGCTTCCAGATGCTCCTGGGCTTCTCAGGACTGGTTGGCTATCTCATGCGCTTCATTGGCCCCTTGACCATTGCTCCGACCATCTCCCTGGTGGCCCTGCCTCTCTTCGACTCTGCGGGCAATGATGCCGGGGCCCACTGGGGGATCGCCGCCATGTAAGTCCTCTCTGGGGAAGGAGAGCCCCCTGAGATCTCTTTGGTGGAAGATGACTCAGCAAGAATACCAAGAGTCCTGGATATTGGCCAACTCTGTGCTTTTCAAATACTTCCAAGAACATTATGATGCCTTGAAAAGCAGTGAGATTGCTGCTTCTAATTTGCTAGTGGCTGGGTGCATGGATTCGTGCACATTGAAAGGAAATTAATTAGAAGGTGGCCGGCAGGGTGGGACTGGATGAGATGGGCTGGCCACGCCCGGGAGCCGACCTCCCGTGGTCCCACCTGGGCCGGTGCTGCAGCTCGAAGAGCGTCTGCGGAGTGAGCAGAGTCCCTCCTACAGGTGGGGTCCCTCAGCCTGGCCTGTGGGGATAGGGCCAAAACCTGCTCTCCAACATCCCTGAGGGGTCCTGGAGTGTGAGAGGGCACTCTGCAAAGTTGCTGTTGTACAGGGTTTGGGACGCAAACACGTGTGCAGTAAACCAGATTTGGAGCCGACTGTGCCCCAGCAACAACATAACCCACAGCCGAAGGTGGAATCACACAGCCCCTTCAGGAATCAGGCTCCCTCCTCTCTGGTTTCAGGGTGCGTCACCCGAGAACCACCACTGTCAAGTCACTGCAGCTCGGCAGCTCCTGCGTTGAGCATCTGGCCCCTGGTGGTCAGTGCGCATCATACCTACCGGATAGTCAGACTATTGGACGGTTGCTTAGCCTTTTATATATATAGATTATTACTGCTATTTACTATGTCGTTAGTACATACAGACTATGGGGTACCATGGGCAGTGAAGAATACTTCGTGTGGGGTTCACAGTAAGTGGATACCACCAGTTCCCTGCCTACTAGGCTTTCATTGAGCAACTGTTTGTAAACCTCTGGCACTTGGGAAGGGAGCAAAGCATGGCCTCATAGTACAGTGTGGGTGAGAGAAGGCTGACGCCAGGAGACAGTGATGAGAGGGAGAATGCCGGGCGTGTTCAGGGACGGGTGGTGACATCAGATCGGGGCATCAGGACAGCTTCCTGGACAGAGGCCCCCACAAGCAAACAGAGCTCTGAAGGGCTTGAGGATGATGCTGGACATTACCGTTCCCTCTGCCCACTGTGGTCTGACCACAGCCCCTGCAGAATGACCTGGGAGAGAAGGTGATCTCAGACCCTGGCCTCGTGGGCTCCAACTGCTGGGTCCATTCAGCTGCCACCCACAGGGAATGCCACCCCCGCCCCCCACTTCCCACTATTTCTCTGGGAACAGCCCTCCTTCCCAGAGCCGGCAGGATGCTGCCTGGGCTGCAGAGGAGGGCCTGGCTGGGACCCTCCCCCGGGGACTCAGCATCCTGGACCCTTGCTCAGGGCAGCCCCAGCTTCCAGGTGGGGTGTGGCATGTTTCTGTTTCAGGACCATCTTCCTCATCATGCTGTTTTCTCAATACCTGAAGCACATCCCAGTGCCTGTGCCCCTTTATGGACGACAGGAGAAGTGTCACACGTCTAGCATCCACCTGTTTCAGCTCTTCCCTGTAAGAAGTACTCCCCACCCTCTTCCATTCTGAGTTGACTCACCTGGAGAGTGAGGGGCAGTGTCTTGTACTCCCGGATGGCCCCCAATCAAATGGTCCCCCATCTGCAGTGGCCTCCCCTCCGTGACCTTCCTTAGTCCACCTGTGGTCTGTGGGAACGCTTCCTGGCCGTTGGGGTAATGCCATTCCAGGGGTCCCTTCAGTGCTTCTCTCCCAGGAGCAGAGAATCCTGCCCTGGGTGCTGCTCTGGGCACCGGGTGGGACAGCCTCCTCCTGTTCTGAGGCCATTCACAGCGAGATACTGGGGAGACAGCCAGGCTCATGGCTAATTATATAAAACTAAGGGACAAGATGCTTAGATCAGGTCCTTTCTCAGTGACTCATGGGTAATTAACGTGCCCCGTGACGACGATGGCATCTCCCTTTGCAGAGCCTTCTCTGTGGAATGTGCACCACACTGCAGCTGTCCATCACGCAGGTGTTTTCAGGTTCACCTGACTATGAACTGCACTTCACATTGTGAGACGATACCTCCATGTAGTGATCTCATTGATCCTTCAACGCCCCTGTAGGCCAGTGGTTCCAAAATGTAGTGTGCATATGAGTCACTTGAAATGAAAAATTCAGCCCCCAGGAATGAAAAGTCGTATATCTGAGGACCTGCTGTAAAACGCCTGCTTCAGGCTCCACAGTACAGTGACTGTAACTCCATTGCACAGATGAGCACACTGAGGCTCAGAGGATTTGATCCCAGGTCATGTGACCATCAAACAGCAGAAAGGGAGACGGACTACGTAATAAGTGCCCACATTGGTAGACATTCTGCCTGTTTGACACAAGGGCTCCCCGTTGTTTATTTTCTCCGCTCCCCTCTGTTAATGTGCTGATTGTCCGCAGCACAGCTGATTCCCGTTGTCCCTGGAAGGGCCTTCGGGGAGGGGTGGCAAGGGCGGGGGCGGGGGGCAGCTAGTGGTGAAGGCGCTTCCTTCCTCTGGCAGGTGCTGCTGGCGCTCTGCATCTCCTGGCTCCTGTGCTTCGTGCTCACGGAGACCAACACCCTCCCCGCGGCCCCCACCGCCTACGGGTACCTGGCCCGCACAGACACCAAAGGCGATGTCCTGAACCAAGCCCCTTGGTTCCGCTTCCCTTACCCAGGTAATGAGAAGAGGGGACCCTTCTGGCCTGGGGCACGTTTCCCGGGGCTGCCCGTGGGACCCAGGGCACGGGATGGAGAGTTGAATAGGGCTGGGGGTGGGTTTTCCTCCAAGGAATCTGATGGTGAGGGACAGGCCTTGGGGAGTCCATGTCAGACCCCAAAGAGAAGGAGACCCCTGGGCTGTCCTAAGAATCCTATGGGGAAGAGAATAGTACCCCTTCCAATGGCGAGAATGTCGGGCACTGGGTATCACCAGGCTAAGGCTGCTGACGGTGGCAGGTGGGGGACCTAAATCTGTCACGCAATTAATTAGCCTCCTATTTCTACTGTGACAAATTAGCACTAACTTAGTGGCTTCAAACAACCCATATTTATTACTGTACTGCTGGACAAGACGCTCCCCCTCTCGGCCTCCCCCTGAGCTGGCTTACATCTCATCCCCCTCCACACTGCTCAGAGCTGTGAGCCTGGGAGAGGGGAGAGGACAGAGAGGTCCCCACCTCCCAGCCAGATCTGGGGTCTCCTCTCGGATTCGCTAGATCCCACACAAGGGAGGCCTGGGACTGAATGAGAACATGTTGGGGGAGACAAGTTCAAGGCCATCCCTTAGCCACTTCTGGCCTGCTTTCCCCGCAGTTCTTGGCTCAGGGCCTGTGAATAATCAGGTTCCACGGGCTGCCCTGGCCTGAGTAAGACTCTCACCTTCCAAATGCGTCAAGGCCTTTCTGGGGAGACACCCCACTGCTGGCTCTTTTTGTGCACAGTGACCTCAAGGTCGGCATGTCTGCCCCGCCCCGAGGAGAAAGGATAGGGCAGGAGTCAGCCAAAGCTGCTGGGCTGTTGTGGGGCTGAAGACATGCTGCCGGTCTTCAAAGCCTTCCAGGGACGCCTCCAGCAAAGACATTATTGGGGTTCAGCACCCTGTTATCTTCTGGATTAACATTCCCTCTGCATTGCCTTTTCAGGACAGTGGGGTCTCCCCACCATCAGCCTGGCTGGGGTCTTTGGGTTCATCGCCGGGGTGATCGCCTCCATGGTGGAATCAGTGGGCGATTATTATGCCTGTGCCCGGCTGGTGGGGGCCCCGCCCCCTCCAAAGCATGCCATCAACCGCGGCATTGGCATTGAGGGCCTCGGCTGTATGCTGGCAGGGTCCTGGGGCACAGGGAACGGCACCACCTCCTACAGCGAGAACGTCGGGGCACTGGGTATCACCAAGGTAAGGCTGCTGACGGTGGCTCCTGGGGGCAGGTGGGGGACCTAAATCTGTCACTCAATGTATTAGTCACCTATTTCTGCTATAACAAATGAACACAAACTTGGTGATTACAAACAACCCAAATTTACTTTACTGATCCGGAGGCCGAAAGGCTGGCATGGTCTCATGGGGGTGAGATAGAGGTGTTGGCAGCGCGGTGTTCCTTCCTGGAGGCTCCAGAGGAGAAGCCGCCGCCTGGCTTTTCCCACCAGCTAGAGGCCCCTCACATGCCTGGGCTACGGTTCCCCATCCCCCACCGTCCAGGCCAGCAATGCTGCCTCTCTCCGGCCTCTCTTCCGAGTCACATCTCCCTGCAATCACAGCCAGGAAAGGTGCTCTGCTTATCAGGACCCGTGTGATTATCAGGCCTCCCTGCATCGCTCAGCATACTCTCCATCTCAAAACCTTCGACGTCATCACATCTGCAAAGTCCCTTTTGCCCGGCAAGGTGACATATGCACAGGTTTGGGGACTAGGACGTGATTCTTCAAAGGACCATCCTTCCGCTTACCACACTTGCCCTTCTTGGCTGTGGCCATTCCACAGGCAGAAAGCCTATCCTGGCACCCGGAGGAGTCAGTGGCTTTGTGAACCCTGGAGAAGTGCCTTACTTTCTGAAATTTGGGTGGGAGGCCACTTACCTCTGGCCCAGCCTGGGTTAGGCCTCCAGACCTGAGTCTTCAGCTGCCACCTGGCTACACCCCCATCATTCCATGTGAGAGCAGAGGGGGGCCACTTTGGGGTTAGGTGCTGCTGCTGCTGCTGTGAGTCCCCGGGAGCAGGGTGGAGGCCCCGGTGGCATGAGGCCCGGCTGGTGCTGAGCCCCTCCTCCATCTCCCGGATGCCTCAGGTGGGGAGCAGGATGGTGATTGTCGCCTCGGGCTTCGTGCTGCTCCTGATGGGTGTCTTTGGGAAGATCGGGGCTGCGTTTGCCACCATCCCGACCCCCGTGATCGGAGGCATGTTCATCGTGATGTTCGGGATCATCGTGGCCGTGGGGATTTCCAATCTGCAGGTGAGCCGGGCGCCCGTGGGAATGCAGCAGCACTTCCCACCCTGGAAGGAGCCCACAGGACTGAGATGAGTGGAACAGGGCCAGGGAAGGGGAAGAGGGGGGATCCTTGGTCCCAGTAACCACACTGGCCCCCAATGGAAGAAAGAAATAGAAGCACCCCAGCTGAAACCGGTTTGGCTCAGTGGATAGAGCGTCGGCCTGCGAACTGAAAGGTCCCAGGTTCGATTCCGGTCAAGGGCATGTACCTGGGTTGCAGGCACATCCCCGGTGGGAGATGTGCAGGAGACGGCTGATCGATGTTTCTCTCTCATCGATGTTTCTGACTCTCTATCTCTCTCCCTCTGTAAAAAATCAATAAAATATATTTAAAAAAAAAAAAAGAAGCACCCCAAACCAGAAATTGTATCAGTTTGAATTGGATTACCCAAACCACTCAGCTCCCAAGGTCAAGTGGGAATTGGAGCTTGACTTGTCCACTGAGAGCATGTGTTGCTGAGTTCAGCCTCCTGCCCCCACACCTATGGTGGCGGCGGGAGGAAGGGGCATTTGGAGGGGTGTCAGCTGGGGGTGCAGCCACAGCACTGGCATCTCCGGGCGGCCGGGGCCTCTCTCCCCGCAGCACGTGGACATGAACTCGTCCAGGAACCTCTTTGTCTTTGGCTTCTCCATCTACTGTGGGCTCACCATTCCCAACTGGGTGAGCAAGAACTCGGACCTGCTCCAGACAGGTGACTTGCCAGCCTCAGGACCATGACCACCCCAGGGGCTGGGCCAATGGGGCCCTCGCGCCCTGGGAATCCTCATCACTTTATCTCCACTCCAGGGATTCTCCAGCTGGACCAGGTCATCCAGGTGCTACTGACCACAGGCATGTTTGTCGGTGGATTTCTGGCCTTCCTACTGGACAACACCATCCCAGGTAGGGCTCCCTTCGCGCTGTAAGCTAGCTGTTCTGGTAGGTGGCCAGCATGTGGGCCACTCGCCTTGTTTCTCCAGCACTGATTACCAGGTCAGGCTGGCCACAGTCTGCATGGGCCATGGGTCTGGGTGGGGCATATGGGTCTGTATTAGCTTTCTTGGGGGCTTAAACAATCACAATGTATTTCCTCACAGTCTGGAGCCTAGAAATCTGAGATCCAGGTGTTGGCAGGGTTGGTTTCTCCTGAGGCCTCTCTCCTAGGCTTGCAAACGGCTGCCTTCTCACTGTGTCCTCACTTGGCCTTTCCTCTGTGGGTGTGCATCCCTGGGATCTCTCTATGTGTTCTAGTCTCCTCTTCTTATAAAGACACCCATCAGATTAAACTAGGGCCCACCCCAAAGCCCCCCTCCTTAACTTAGTCATCTCTTAAAAGCTCCTATCGCCAAATACAATCACTAGGGCTTCAACATAGTTTTTTGGGGGACACAATTTAGCCCATCATGGGGCTCTAAGGTGATAAATACACCAGAAGCAAAAAGAAAAAGACATAGGCCTGGCTCTCTTAGAGCCTGCAGTCTAATTGATGAGGGAGAGAATGCAGGTATCCATTCATTCATTCACTCATTCACTAGTATCTAATCTAATAAAAGACAAACATGCAAATTGACCATACCTTCGCTATGCCTTAAGCCATGCCCACCAGCCAATCAGAGTGACTATATGCAAATTAACCCAACCAAGATGGTGGCCGGCAGCCATGGAGCTGAAGCAAGCAGGAGGCTTGGTTGCTCCAGTGATGGAGGAAGCCAAGCTTCCTGGCCAGCTCTGAGCTCCACTGAAGGCAACAAAGTTTCAATTATAGAAGGTAAATAAATCCCAGAATTAAAAAAGAAAAGAAAAAAAGGAGAAGCTGGGAGCTTCCGTCACTGGGGGGCTTGGCCAGCCTGAAAATGGCCCTCAGCCCCTCACCCAGACTGGCCAGGCACCCCAGTGAGGACCCCCACCCTGAAGGGGGTGTGACCAGCCTGCAAACACCCATCAGCCCCTCACCCAGGCTGGTCAGGCACCCCAGTGGGGACCCCCACCCTGAAGGGGGTGTGACCAGCCTGCAAACACCCATCAGCCCCTCACCCAGGCTGGCCAGGCACCCCAGCAGGACCCCCACCCTGATCTGGCACACCCTTCAGGGCAAAACAGCTGGCCCCCACCCGTGCACCAGGCCTCTATCCTATATAATAAAAGGGTAATATGCAAACTGACCCTAACAGCTGAAAGACTGGGAATGACTTGTCACTATGACACACACTGACCATCAGGGGGCAGATGCTCAATGCAGGAGCTGCCCCCTGGTGGTCAGTGAGCTCCCACAGAGGGAGCTCTGCTCAGCCACAAGCCAGGCTGATGGCTACCAGTACAGCGGTAGTGGTAGGAGCCTCTCCCGCCTCCTCAGCAGCGCTAAGGATGTCCGACTGTAGCTTAGGCTTGCTCCCCGCTGGCAAGTGGACATCCCCCAAGGGCTGCCGGGCTGCCAGAAGGATGTCTGACTGCCATCTTAGGCCCAATTCCCCAGGGAGCGGTCCTAAACCAGCAAGTGGTCATCCCCCGAGGGGTCCCAGACTGTGAGAGGGCACAGGCCAGGCTGAGGGACCACCCCAAGTGCACAAATTTTTGTGCACCGGGCCTCTAGTCTATATATATAAAAGCCTAAGTGACCAGGTGGGCTAACCGCCTGGTAGCTATGATGCACATGACCACCAGGCGGCAGATGCTCAATGCAGGAGCTGCTGAGCGACAGCAACTTTGCAGAGTGCCCTCTCCCACTCCGGGACCCCTCAGGGAATATTGGACTGCCGGTTTCAGCCTGATCCCTGCAGGCCAGGCCAAGGGACACCACCAATGCACAAATCCATGCACCAGACCTCTAGTTTTTAATAGAAACCCCTTGAGCACTTGTATTCCTGGTGCTATGTACAGGCATACCCTGTTTTATTGCACTTCACTTTATTGTGCTTCACAGATATTATGTTGTGTGTGTTTTTATATTTTTTATTTTTTAAAAAATATATTTTATTGATTTTGATTTTTTTTACAGAGAGGAAGGGAGAGGGATAGAGAGTTAGAAACATTGATGAGAGAGAAACATCGATCAGCTGCCTCCTGCACACTCCCTACTGGGGATGTGCCCGCAACCAAGGTACATGCCCTTGACTGGAATCAAACCTGCAACCCTTCAGTTTGCAGGCTGACGCTCTGTCCACTGAGCCAAACCGGTTAGGGCTGTTGTGTGTTTTTTTAAACAAACTTCACCAGCACAAAGATTATGACTCACTTTATCACAATACTTCAGTGATGGCAAACCTATGACATTTTTTTGGTTGCTTTTTCTTAGTTAAATGGCATTTAAATATATAAAATAAATATCAAAAATATAAATCTTTGTTTTACTATGGTTGCAAATATCAAAAAATTTCTATATGTGACACGGCACCAGAGTTAAGTTAGGGTTTTTCAAAATGCTGACATGCCGAGCTCAAAGGTTCGCCATCACTGCAATACTTGCTTCTTTCCGGTGGCCCGGAACTGAGAATATGAAGAGCAGAAAGACATGCCCCCTGCCTCCCAGAAACCCACAGGCTACTGTGGGAGAGAGTCCAGAAAGCAAGCAATTGCCATCCGAGGTGATAAGTATGATGACGAGCCAACTGGGTCTCTACGTGCTGAGGGTGTGGAAGGTGGAGAGCGCAGAGCTACCATCATCGATGGCTTCCCATGCTCCCTTCTTTTCTTAAAAAAAAATATTTTTTTTCATTGATTTCAGAGAGAGAGAGAGAGAGAGAGAGAGAGAAACATCAATGATGAGAGAGAATCATTGATCGGCTGCCTCCTGCACACCCGACCCTAGGGATCAAGCTGCAACCCAGGCATGTGCCCTGACTGGGAATCGAACCGTGATCTCCTGGTTCATAGGTTGACGACACTCAACCACTTAGCCACTCCGGCTGAGCCCCCATGCTCCCTTCTTGACCCTCCCACAGCCTCTTGCAAGGACCTCTATGATAGCATCTGCTTCTCTTCTCTTTTCCACATTCCTGTACCCTCCACGTGTAAAATGTGTCTGCATTCCAGAAACATTAACATGTGGAAAAGCCAGCCCCAATGACAGGACAGTGGTTCATAGAAGGTCCTGCCCGAGTTCTGCACGGACAGCCCCACCTGGGGCTCAGGGATGCCTGAGGAGCCGGGTGGAGCTGAGCTGTGATTCCTGCCATGGGCTTGGCGGCTCTGTTGGCAGGTGGAGGGCGCTGAGAGGAGACCTCACGAGTGCCTGCAGGGGGCACCAGAGGCGCCTTCCAGCTCACCTTCGCCCACTCTCCCTGCGCCCAGTCTTGACTGCTCCCTGTCTCCTCTCAGGAAGTCTGGAGGAGCGAGGCTTCCTGGCATGGAATCAAGCCCAGGGGTCGGAGGACACTACGAGGGTCTTGGAGATCTACGGCCTCCCCTGTGGGATTGGCACCAAGTGCTGCACTTCCTCCTGCACCCGGTTCCTCCCCTTCTGGCCCAGGCTGGAACCTGGTGGGAAAGGGGAGATGGGAGTGAGTCAGCTCACACTCTGCTCCCAGGATTTCTCAGGAGTGCGCCCAGAGGGTGCCATAGAGACCCGGATGTGAGGCTGTCTCTCTGATGCACGTCCCCAAGCCCTCTCCACCCCACCCCAACCCAGAATGTGCTGGTCTCCCCGTGCAGCCATGGGATCACACCCTCCTGAGCACCCCCAGCGTCCCATACACTGTGGCAGCCGAGTACGCAGTCGGTGAAGACCATGACAAGCATGCTGTGACCTGGCACTCCGTCCGCGGCCTGGCCTCAGGCTGCATCCTTCCCTGGCTCCAGCCCTGCTGTCTGTCATGGAAACCAGTGTAGCCTGATGTCCATCCCCATCAAAACTCCCGCAGTCTGCATGTTCTTAGGACATTTTGATGCCTTGGGAGAAGAAGCCTCGGGTGGAGCAGGGGACGAAGATGGGGCTGTTGGCTGAAAGAACAGGTCTCTTCCCAACGAGGCAGGTGGCCCTGCTGGCCCCTCCAGGCCCTCCCCTCTGTGCCCCTGCAGTTTGCAAACAGTCAGGTGCCAACAAAGCTGCAGCCCTGCACCCCCCAGTGGGCGTCCTTGGGGCTGCCTCCTGCATCACAGGACGGTGAGCGGTGAGAGCTGGGCTGTGGGGCAGACAGATGAAACAGCCTTCGGTGGAGGGGAGCTACTGTTGCTAAGATGTGTAAACTGTAAAGAGCCACGCAAACCCATCCCCATTCTCTCAGTACATTCAGTGGATTCGTCAGGGTTCTCTAGAGATAACAAGTCAATAGCATATGTGTGTATGTTCACATACATATATTCACATGCCTACATACATATATGTTCCCACACATATATACATGTTATCTATGTACTATATATGTACATGTGTGCTGTACACACACACACGCGCGAGAGAGAGAGAGAGAGACGGAGCCTTTAAGCCATGGGCTCCTGGATTGTGGAGGCTGGCAAGTCCAAAATCTGCAGGGTAGACCCTAGTAGGCTGGGAGAGTTGCAGCCTGAGTCTCTGAGGGCTGTCATTGGCAGAATTCCTTCTTCCTTAAGTCTTTTCTTTTGGTCTAGTTGGTCCTTCAACTGATTAGACAAGGCCCACCACATTAGGGTGAGTAACCTGCTTTACTCAAAGTCTACTGATTTACATGTTCATTTCATCCAAAATACCATCATAGAAACATCTAGAATAATGTTTGACCGAACATCACTCCCAGGGTACATGCCCAGGGACATGATACACTCTCTGTCCAGGAGCCTCGCTGGAAAGCGCTGGGACCTGGCGTGGGCTCCCTTCAGGGGTCTTTATCACCAGAAGAAGCAGGTGTCGCTGGTCCCACCCTGACTGGTGTCCTGTAGCACTCGTTTGGGGTCAGCACCATTCCGGGCTCCCAGAGCATGCAGGATGGACAGGTGGTCCCCAGGACTCTCCAGAACCCCGCAGAACAACAACCTGACCCCAGAGTGCACGGAAAGTACCCAGGATCCTGGCACCTCCACAGACAGGTGCTGCCTGTCCTTCTCTGGGAAGGCCCAGGGCCTGCACCTCAGCGGCGCCCGGCACCACCCGCCCAAAGGAGCAGAGGGGGAGCAGGTGTGTGCCCTGCAGGACAGCCCCTTCACCAAACACCTGAGAGACCAACACAGCCACGCTGCTCTTAATGCTTTATAATAATCAAAACGAAAACCATCGACATGCTTCTGGGAGAGCCCATCCAAAATATCCCAGAAGGCCGAGGCGGGTGCAGCGGGCATTCAGACTTGGAAACTGTCCACGTCATTCATTGCCTCCCCTCCCAGCCCTTCTGCACTACAGATCTTCATCATCAAAGGTCTCCAAGCACTGCAACATCAACAGCTCGTCGTCTATGGGAAGGTCTGCTTCCTGCAACATACAGGGTGGAAGAGGATTGATATTTTTTAAGGATTCCTGGCCCTGGGCGACAGCCAGGTTGGGGGGTGAGGAGGCTCCTCCACCGCAGGCGTGCCCTGCTCCCCCAGTCTCTACCCACATCTTTTCAGCTGCATCTTCACCCACAGCTTACGGCCAGGAAGTAAGGGCAGTGGGGGGAAGGTCCCATGTCCATTTTACTCATTGACTACAAAAAAGGCTTTTCCTGGATACTGCAGACTGGCTTCTTTCCTATCCTGGGGAATTCCAGGAGCCCAGAAGGGAGACAGGCGAAGTCTTAAAGCTTTATTCAAATGCTTATCAATAGAGGGCTTTGAATTACACCGTGACGCATCTACCAGTGGAACACCATGTTTCAAAAAAAAGAATGTAATCGCTCTCTCTCTGTGGGACATACTAATTTAAAAGGGCAAGAGCCCTGGCTGGTGTAGCTCAATTGGTTGAGCATCGTCCCATGAACCAAAAAGTTGCTGGTTCCATTCCTGGGTCTCAGACTCCATTTCCGGTGCGGGGCATGCAGGAGGCAGCCAATTAGTGTTTGATGTTCCTCTCACATCGCTGTTTCTCTCTCTTCCTCCCTCTCCCTTCCTCTCTCTCTAAAAAAATAAATAAATAAAAGTCAAAAATGTTTTTTTAAAAAAGGACAAGATGCAAAGCAAGGTGCACAGTAGACCGCCATTTGTGTTTGAAAGAATACATAAACATTGGGTGGCTGTTCAAGAAACTGGTTGTGGCGGTGGCCTTTGAGGTAGGGCTGGGTCGTAACCAAGGGGCGCTGGTAGGAAAGACACTGTTTTCCTTGTGTGCCTTTTGGTAACTGGAAGTTGAACATGGGTGCGCTGTTAGGAGATTGTTTTTTTCAAGAAGCAGCACCATGTCTGTTTAGCAAGAGTTCCTCATTCCCTTTACAAGGACCCCAGCCAACCTCTGCGAATCCCCCGTCACCTCTCCCTCTGAAAGTACGTCCCCAGGTTTTTGCACGTGCTGCCTCTCCCCACCCCAGCAGGAAATGACCCCTGTCCTCTGGTAGCCCTGCTGGTCTGGGGTTGATCCCCTGGGGCCCTAGGAGGCATTCCCGGGTAACCATCTCATGAATGGGGAACCTGGTCCCAGGGTGACAGCCAGATTGGGGGATGAGCCTGCAGATGAAGCCTTTCCAGCTCAGGAGAAAGGTCCTCATTCTCGTGCTCTCCTGAGGGGCGGGTGCACGGGGAGCCAGCGTATCCGAGGGGGGTCCGGTGGTCAGAGGACGATCACCCAGGCCCCTTATTCAGGGTGAAGGCAACGGCAAAGGTTGAGAAAAGAGAGAGTCGGAGTACAGGGGATGCAAGGGGTCCAGACACTCAAGTCTGTCACACAAAGTGCTCGAATAATGTTCAAAATGTTCTAGTTCCTTAAGCCCCTGAAAATGGCGTCTGAGGCATGTGAAGCTGCAGGTTTGCAAGAGCAACAGCTGTGAGCGGTGTTTTCAGGAATTGGGGTGCTGCAGTGTGTGGACTAGTGTTCCCCCAAGTTCTTGTCCACCTTATTTGGAAAGGGGGTCTTTGCAATTATGATGAGTTAAGGTTCTTGAGATGAAATCCTGGACTCGGGGTGGCCCTCAATCCCAATGACTGGCATCCTTATAAGAAGATGAGAGGGACCGAGAGGCACAGAAGAAGGGCTCGTGAAGGCAGAGGCAGCGGCTGAAGGGATGCTGCTGCCCGCCAGGAGCGCGAGGGCTGCGGGCCGCCAGAAGCGAGGACCAGGCGTGGCGGGATTCCTCCCTCCAGCTTCCAGAGACGATGGCATGCCCTGCCTACACTTTCATTTGCCTTCTGGCCTCCAGAATGAGGAGTTGTGCACCTCCGAGCTGGTGCTGGTGTGTGGCACCAACAATGAAGTGTCACTCGGCCACCTCCCACGGAGCCAACAGGGGGATGGATGGGGAGAGAACGGAAGTTCCCTCTTCACACCAGCAGCTCTGAAGGCCCCAGGCCTCCTGCACCAGAACCTCCAGGGCAAGCAGGTCAAACTCACGGCCCGTGGGCCGCATGCCTTGTTTATTTGGCCCGTGTTAGCCTTTGAGTTTGACATGCTTGCTCTGGAGTAACCTGTTCAAAATACAGATTCCTGGGGTCCCACCTCGAAACACTGAGTGAGCACCTTGGGGGTTGGGGCCCCGGGAACCCGCATTTCCAAGACGCTCTCAAGGTGACCCCAGTTTGAGCGCCTCTGCTTTGTGTGGCTACTCCCACCCCTGCTTGTTCTTCCTTTTCTGCCCCGAGTGCAGCGAGGAGGCAGGGAGAGCAACGACTGTCCCACTAATGCGTTCTCACCAGGGCTCCATGGGAAAAGGGCCACGCGACTCCCCAGCCAGTTGAAAAGCTGTCCTGGTTATTTTTACACAGACACTCTCATTATTACTGCTTACCTTTTAAGACAAACAATTGCAGTTTTTCTAAATTAGTACAGCAAAGCTATGGCTATGAAGCTTCATGGCTCTGGCATAAGCTCCTCCCCCCAAGAAAGCTTCCAGAATATACCTCCTAACCAAGACCCGTGCTACTTATGTCATTACAAGTTCCACCGCCAGAAATTAACATCTTCCCAAAGCTGAGAGCAAATATTGCCCGGGGTCTGGATGGGGAAACAGCCCTGCCTCTTGGCAAGGAGTCAAGGAGTCACAGGACATTTAGGAATTCCTGGTACGAGCCAGGCCCTGGGACCTGGTCGCTACATCAAGGTCTGCCCTAAAGGGCATCCCTCTCTCTCCCCTCAGTTTCCCCGAAGTCTTCCATCCCACAGGCTGCCTTAGGTTGAAGTCGAGCATCCATGGGCAGGCCACAGAGAATGAGAGAGCGCCCCCACCTGGCCTTGTGGTGTGATCCGGGTGAGATCTAGCTCCCCCCAAGGGACCTGGACCCTGCGGATGGAGGGGAGGGGGCGGAGGTCTCCCACTCCGCTCCGTCCTACCTGCTTCTCTTGAGTGTGGACACAGCAGAGGTCTTTAAAGAAGTCGACGATCTGCGTGTAGAGCTGAAACTTTTCTTCTGGGTTCTCTGGGTTGCAGCTGGCGAACAGAGAACTGACGGCAGAGAAGGAGAGAAACAGCTAATGTTTTGAATCCTACTCTTTGACCTCTGCTTGTACCCCCTAAAAACTCGGATGATGGTGTGAACCAAGCACTTTCAAACACCCAGCTGAGTCCCCGGAGAGCCAGGAGTCCTTCTTGGAAGGTTTGCATCACCTCAGCTCAATGTCACGTCTGGCACCCGCTGGGAAAGTGAGACAATGGGGGGACTGGCTCCTGGGTCCTAATGTAGGGCCCTGAGCTATGGCCTCGGGAACAAAGGGACAAGATGTCCTCTGTCCCTAGGAGTCAACCTCTACAGCGAAGCCCCACGGCTCTGGCCCACCTGCGGGCACATCGCACACTTGAGTTCAGTCCCTTCAGATGCCTCCACCCAGGTCTCAAGGGGAACACGGATGCAGAGAAAAGGCCTGTTTTGCAGAGTCCTTTCCCCCGGCCTTCCTGGGACAAGGAGAGAGGCCAACACCCAGGGACCCAGGGACCCAGAGCAAAGAAGCCGGGAGTCATGCCAGGACAGCTGGCATTTTGACCTCACATTCCAGCCAGCTGGGAACCTTCTGGCAGCAGCCCCCACCTTTCCCGGGCAAAGCAGAAAAAAGATTTTTTATTGATTTCAGAGAGGAAGGGAGAGGGACATGGGGCCTGTTTCCATGTTGACTCAGTTTCTCGGGGCCAGGCCCCCCGCCGCCTCTCAGTCAGACCGAGGCTGTAACCTGCCCGTGGCCACCTTACCCCGGGAAAACAGGGCAACACGGACAATCTGGAGTTGATGACCTGTGTGTCAGCCCTGGGCCAGGATGGAAGACTTTTCTGTGCAGAAGAACCCCAGACAATACTGTCCCCAGGGCAATGGCACAGTCCTAGGACCAGCCCACTTCGAATCACAGGAAAAAATGGATCCCCAAGAATTCCCACTGAATTATGCACCCCTCTGAAGGGCTGCAGGGGAGGCTCCGAAACATCCCAGCAGGGGTACCCCCCACACACACACATGCACACACTCACACATGTACGTACACACATGCACACACAAGACATACATGTGTACACACACACCATCTCATACCCTGTCCTCACCTGGAGCTAGATGCCTCACTTTTATCCAGGAAACATGCCACATCGTAGGCATCTTCAAAAAGGAGCTGAAAGAAAGCACAGAACAGTTTGACCTTTGCCCTGGGCTGATGCAGGATGAGGAGCAAGACTGTCTCTCTTTCCCCCTCAGCTCCGAAGGGCGTGCCCATGAATGCTGGGCCCAATCAGACTCTCAGGGTCTCTGCTTGGTGACCTTCCCAGGAGGGGAATATGAAGCTCTTGCCCACCCAGAACAAACTGCCGACCCCAGAGGGAGGTGCTGGGGACGGTGGTTTCCTCTTTCTAAAGAAGACAGTGTGAGATGCAGCAGCCAGAGCTGAGCCTCAGTTTACCTGGAGGAGGGCTCGTCTACACCTCTGCAGATGCAGAGCCCATTTGAGCCATAACTCGGCTCTGGAGTTAGGCTGCAGGAGAGCCAACACCCAGCCCTGCCACTCAGTAAGCTGGGTGACCTCAGACAAGTGACCTCATCTCTCGAATCCTCCTCTATAAGCAGCAATCACAACAGTGCCTACTCATAGGGTTTTGCAAGGATTAAATAAGAGCTGTGTGAGGCACCAGGCACATCATGGCTCAAACATATTAGCTATTTTTTTTAAAATATATTTTTATTGATTTCAGAGAAGAAGGGAGAGGGAGAGAGAGATAGAAACATCAGTGGTGAGAGAGAATCATTGATTGGCTGCCTCCTGCATGGCCCCCTACTGGTGATTGAACCCACAACCCAGGCATGTGCCCTTGACCGGAATTGAACCTGGGACCCTTCAGTCCACAGGCTCTATCCACTGAGCCAAACTGGCTAGGGCCATATTAGCTATTATTGAATATTGTCTGCTTTATAAAAGAAATACATGTTTATCGTGAAAATAGAAACCGATAGAAAAAATAAAAATCACCAAGAAACAATCCCACCTGGAGAGGCCCATTGTTAGCATATAATGATTTCTTTCCCTCCATCCTTCCCCTAGGCATATTATGGCATATATCCCCAACTTGGGAATCTTGCTTTTTAGACAGTTTTTGGTCCCGCTTCTCCTTAACTTGCTGAAGAATATTAAATATTCCACAGGAATGTGAGATACACTTAAGATTGCCAGATTTAGCAAATAAACATACAGGATACTTTGTTAAATTTGAATTTTAGATGAACGATTGCACGGAACCTTCTCACACGAACAATTTCGCTGCTGGGCTGTTTTATCCGGCACCGGTCACACAGGCAGCCCCCAGGGAGGAGCGGGGGTTCTCCGCCCGGAGTTGTGTCTGCCCTTCAAGTCCTTAGACAATGTGGTTCCCCTGAACCGAACCCCTTGGGACTCTGGCCTTGTGCATGGCCCCCTCCTGGTTTTCTAGACATTTCCTGTGCCCTCTTTTAGCTATCCCTTTGGTCATCTCCAACAGGATCTGGGGAGGGTCAGTGAGCTCCCAGAGGCCCTTCACCTCTGTGTGCCTCCCCCCGGGCCAGGGGCAGGGGCCCAGGACCTAAATCCCTGCCCTCAGCCAGTTTGCCCACTGAAGTTGCAGGCCACACGCTGCCCCCACCAGGCAACCCTCTCACAAGCCAGCCCGGGAGGGGCACAGGCAGGCCCCACCGCCCTTCTGGAGCACCCAGCACCCCCTGACCCAGAGTCCAGGCCTGGCTCCGAACACAGCTGTTCCACAGCAGAACCACGCCAGATGGACCAGGAGCTGCAACTACTTCAGAAGCCACAGGAACAGTGGCTCTGTCTCTACGTGGGACATAACTGCTCCTTGTTCTGCTGGCCTTGTCACCCAGCCCTGGGTTGGCCAAAGCCAACTTCACTGAACGGTAGCAATGCTCTTCGGGATGAGAACTGACACTCCTCTCAGAGACTGGGCCTGACTGGTCTAAATGCAATCTGACCTTGATTATGCAGGTCATTGGCTCAGTAATCTGTCAATCTGGCCAAATCTGGCCAATGAGAGAAAAGACGTTTGATGGGCATTTCTGGAAAAGTTCTTCCTGATCCTTGAGAATCAGCCACAGGACATCTTTCTCTCTCTAACCTGATAGAGAGGAATGACAGCTCGATTGCTGTGGGAGTCAGAGAGGCAGGGAAACTGGGGAGGACAGGGAAGGTGAGAAACCAGCCTTAAGCTGAAGCAGAGCAGAGAGACAAACGGAGTCCATGGTCACATCACTGAGATGCTGACCAGACCCCGCCCTGCCCTGGGACCTCCCTGGGTGTGAGCAGTCCATTTCTTCAGGGTTTAATGAGCCAGGAACTTGCAGATAAAAAGCCCAGCTGATACAACCATCTAAGACAGTGGTTCTCAACCTTCCTAATGCCGCGACCCTTTAATACAGTTCCTCATGTTGTGGTGACCCCCAATTTCATTGTTACAAATTGAACATAATTAAAGCATAGTGATTAATCACAAAAACAATATGTAATTATATATGTGTTTTCCGATGGTCTTAGGCGACCCCTGTGAAAGGGTCGTCCGACCCCCAAAGGGGTCGCGACCTACAGGTTGAGAACCGCTGATCTAAGGCATCTCTTCTTTTTAAAAACTTATTCTCTTTAATTATTATTGTGTTTGAATATATATTTTTATTGATATCAAAGAGGGAAAGAGAGACAGAAACATCAATGATGAGAGAGAATCATTGGTCAGCCGTCTCCATCACGCCCCATACTGGGCTAGGAATCGAGCCCACAACCCAGGCATGTGCCCTGACCGGGAATTGAACTATGACCTCCTAGTTCAGTGATGGCGAACCTATGACATGCGTGTCAGAGGTGACACGCGAACTCATTTTTTTGGTTGATTTTTTCTTTGTTAAATGGCATTTAAATATATAAAATAAATATCAAAAATATAAGTCTTTGTTTTACTATGGTTGCAGATATCAAAAAATTTCTATATGTGACACGGCACCAGAGTTAAGTTAGGGTTTTTCAAAATGCTGACACGCCGAGCTCAAAAGGTTCGCCATCACGGTCCTAGTTCGTAGGTTGATGCTCAACCACTGAGCCACTCGGGCCAGGCTGAGGCTTCTCTTCTATAACCTCCAGGGAAAGGCCGGGAAACAAACCGAAGACTAAGAAATGCTCTCCTGTGGTTGTGGAGATGGTGTCAGGAAAATCAGACACTGAGCACGTGGGCCAGGACCCGAACAGCTCCTCAGACTTGCTGGAGTGACCCCCTCCACTCCACCCCCAGGGACCGCTCACCTCCTCCGGGGTGGACTCGAGCGAGCAGCTGGCCCCTTGGCTGTCGACTCCACTGTCCTTCATGCTGTCCTCGGCATAGGCTGGCTCCTGGGGGGCCCCCTCGAGGCCCGCCAGGCCGCTGTGCTTCTGCTCCAAGGCCTGCAGGAGGCCGGCCTTCTTCTCCTCGGAGAGGGTCTGCCACAGGTGGGAGATGGCCGCGGAGACCACGGGCAGGGTCACGTCCTGGGAGGAGACAATCCCGTTCCTGGTCAGGAGGTCCATTGTCTGCTTGTAAAAGCTGAGGTACCTGGAGCAGAAAAGACAGCAGCTCCCAGACCTGAAGGGCCCCCACCCCAGGCCGTCTCCTCGGGACCCCGTGTGGCCCCCTCTCTGTGCTGTGCCAGGGGCTTGGCACTGCTAGTCTCTGGGGGCCCTGAGCCTTGGAGAGCAGATGCCATCTCCAGGGCCATGGAGACAGATTTCTGCTTCCCAGCCCTTCCTCACATCCTCCCAGATCCTGTGCCTTATAAACCAGACGGTGAGAGGCGTGGCTGGCGCAGCTCTCACCCCACAGGAAAACTGCTTAAAATTCTGAGCCCATGGATGTGCAGACGTGATGTGACACCGCTTAGACTTGAGGCCTGAGAGTCAGGCTCAGTTGTGGACAGAGCCTCCCATCTATTGAGCCAACGCCCCGGAAGCTGATGTGGCTGTCAAGGGGCTCAGTCTATGGAGGGCGGGGAGTGGCAGTGGGAGTCTGAGCCAGCCATTCTCATCTTTCTTACTATAATGCTGCCCCAAACAGACTTTTGGGGTGTGTGTGTGAGAGGGGGCTCTAGCCCTTATAATCACCATCAACCCCCCTTCCAAAGGCACCCCCAAACACAGTCTAAGTAAACACAGTTATGTGCTATGCAAATGTAACTTCAAGACTATTTCTTTAGCTTTTCTGCCAACCCATCCCCCAGCCCCTCCTGTATGGAAATTCTGAGCATCCACGGCTCAGGGCCTGGCCTGAGCGCTCGCTGAGGCCGCAGTGTTGCCCAGCTGAGCCTCGCCCCTTCCCCAACAGGAGCTCCAGCTGTGCACAGAGCCACCTCGCTCAGCTGTTCACACCGTTCAAATTCCATGAGGTCGTGTGGCAAAGTGACTGGGGAGTGTAAGAGCTCCACTTTTTCCTCCTCCTCCTCCTCCTCTTCCTCCTCTTCTTGGTCTTCCTCCTCCTCCTCCTCTTCCTCTTCCTCCTCATCGTCTTCCTCCTCAGCATCCTTTCCGACTTCCTCAAATGGGTACAAGTTGTCAAAGTCTTCTGGATGAACCTTATTTGGGAGCAGGCTGGTGAGAAAACAGAAACAAGATAACTACAGATTAATGTCCCTCATGAACATTGACATCAAAATTCTTAACAGTCTTAGCAGATATATATGATATGTTATATATGATATACATCATACAGGTCATATATTATAACACACGCGCGTGTGTGCTAATATATTATGGCCAAGTGGGGTTTATTCTATGAATGTGAGACAGTTGTTTTAAACTTTGAAAATCTATCCATGTAACTCACCATATCAACAGACTAAAAATCTTATCAATATTTGATTTTAAAATAGTATGATTTTTACAATCTCACTAGATGCAGAAAAAGCACTTGGCAAAAGTCAACATCCATTCATGATCCAAACTCTCAGAAGTCCACACTGGCTTTTCTTGGCTCCTGTGGAGCTTGGGAATCAGGCTGAGCTTTGGATTTTCCTTGTTTTCATCTGCACCCGCCAATAAGGCCACTACTGAGTTTGTAAAAGCTATAATACAAAATAAATACTTGATCTCATCTTTCCATAAAATAATGTGCAAAAAAACTTTTTTAATGGAAGGCTATGCTTTGAAATTAACATTGGTTTTTCTTGAGGTGAGACAATATGTATTTTAATTTCCTTTTTAGGGCTTTTCTGTACTCTTGATATTTTCTGTAATAAGCAGAGATTTTTATCATCAGAAAACAAAATCCAAGGTATGTTATAAGGTAAAATAGGAAAGAATTCTCCCCAGCACCAGAGGGTTCTAACCGGTGAGCAGCCCTCCTCCGCTCTTCCCATGCTGCAGCGGAAAGCAGTTTCCGTGACAGCGGACGGCGACACCAGCAGGCCCCGGTGCTCCCAGGGCCGGGTCTTACCTGTGATTTCTGGAGAACATGCTGGCATAGTTTTCCTTGACCTCCTCTAAGCTGTTTGCATTTCCATCCTGCAGTTTGAAGGATTCTGTTGGGGAGTTGAAGGCAAGGGGGAAAGCTGGGCCTTTGTTGAGTCTCTCCTGTCTTTCCAAGGGGAGCATGGGGGTCCCTGAGCCCAACCGGGGTTGGTGGTAGGGGGTCAAGAGCCCAGCTGCACCCCTCCTTCCAGATGTGAAGAGAAAGGGCTTTTTGGACTGGCCCGTTTCACTCAAGGCATCGAAAGTATCCCTTTCAGAGTTCAGCTTCCACTAGCTCATAAAACTCAAGTTCCCAGCAGCCATCTCTCTTGGTTCCAAACCAAGTGCCAAGGAAGGGAGCCAGGTTCCGACAAACACTGGCCCACGTCTTCTCTGGCCTCTCAAGGTGAGGTCAGGTGCCTTCAACAGCTGACAACCCTGAGGTCAGTCAGGCTGTGAATCTCATCGTGCCCCTGGCCCAAGCCCAGTGCCTACCTAGCACACAGCAGGTACTCAGTAAATATTCATTCACTTCACTTAACCCAATGTCTCTGTTTTTAATAGAAAAACCAACCAGCCTTTCTTCCCCTGGGAGGGCGATGGGGGTGGCCGGTAGGACCTGTTACCTTTCACCTTCAGCAGATTATCCAAGACTTGTTCCTGTTCCTGAATGTGACTCTTCGCCCTGTTCAGAACCTGCCACTGAGGACAGAGACAGACAACGCTGACAGGCCGGTCTCCCACTGCACAGCCTGGTTTTGCAGACTCAGGAGCCCCTTCCCGGGTCTGAGGCCCCGGGATGCAAAATCACCATCCTTCACGTTGTTGATAAAAAGCGCAGGAAGTTTGTTCTGATGCGCAGAAGGCATGACGTTTATTTATTTATTTATTTATGAAGTTTAATGTTTCTCACCAAAATATTCAGAAACAATTAAGCTGTGTTCAGCAAACTACTAGGGCTGCCAAAAAGGCAAACGACTGCATGTGCTACTCGACGGTGGGATAAATGGTGACTTAGAGGCGGCCTGAGTGGATGTCAGCCCCAGGCGGGCAGCAGGCTCCCCGTGAACTTCCGCTCACTGGTCACAATGTGCACCCGGCTGGTTAATAGTAAATGTGCGAGTCTAACAATAGTTTTATTTGTTAAATGCATGCACGCCAGTTGATATGAAGACTTAAGTGCTCTATCAACTTGAACTCTGAATGTCCTGTTCTGCAAGACTAGAATCACAAGCGTTCTTCCCACACTCCCATCCTCCTTCCCTCCCTCCCTCCACTCCTTCCTTCTTCCCTCCCTCCTTCCTATCTTCCTTCCTTCCTTCCTTACTCCCTCCCTCCCTCCACTCCTTCCTTCTTCCCTCCCTCCCTCCCTTGCTCTCTTCCTTCCTTTACTTTCTTCCTGCTTCAATCTGCCTTCCTTTTTCTTTAATATTGTATCTTTATTATCTAGGGCCCCCAAATTATTACTAAAGTCAAAATGATAACTGTGAGATTACTAAAAAACAAGAACTGCTAAATACTGTTTATTACTCTGACCACTGATGGCTGTCTGGAGCGACATACTCATCAGGTATGTATGCTAAGGGGACACAGCTGTGCTGGGCCTGGGGCGAACAGGTGACCAGCCCTGCTTTCAGGGGCTGACATTCTATCAGGGGAGGCAGGCACGGAAACAACTACTGGTAACACAAACCAGCATTCAGTTAGTGCCAACAGGGGTAGAAACAAAGGGCCGTGGGACCACACGGGAGGAAGGACTGATTCCACCTGCAGGGACGGACGGGCCTCGTGGAGCAGGGCACGGAGCACAGCCAGGCAGCAGCAGGCGCAGCACAATGCGGTGTCCACAGCTGACCGCTGACCCACCCAGGCAGGCCCCAGCCCTCAGGGGTAGGAATGGGGGGAGGAGCATCTCCAGGCCCGTCCCCACCGGGCTCCACAGCCCCTCCACCTATAGGACCTTCCCTCCCCACGCTCAGGTCCTCCTACCTTCGAGGCTGTGAGGTCAGACTGCTGGTAGACGATTCTCCGGAGGTTACCGAAGAGCTTTGTCAGGGTGGCTCGGTGGCGAGCCTGGGACAGGCGTCGGCGGGCCACCCGAGGCTCCAGCTCCTGTGCCAGGGGCCAGGGCGCCGCTTCGTGACTGGGGTCGCTGCCTTCTCCATCGGCCGCCATTAAAAGCTACAATGTAATATTATGCTTTTGGGGGCCCTAGATAATAAAGATACAATATCGAAGAAAAAGGGAGGCAGATTGAAGCAGGAAGAAAGTAAAGGGTCCCAAACCCATGAATAGAATCAATAGTAGATACGTAGTGAACAATGGATGACACAAAATGTGTTACTGAAGTTCAATCCTAAAGACAAACCCGCTCATATTGAACTTACAGGTGAAGGGCACTGCTGCCTTATACCAGGAAGCTTCCAGAACATTGCAGGTACTCACCAGACCCTTGTGCAGGACTGCTGTGTCCAAGGAGAGCAAGCTGTACCCTGAGAGCGTATTCTTTACTTTCTGTTAAAAGCTGAACCGGTAGGCGGCCCACCCTCTGTGGTATTTCCTATGCCAGAACACACCCCACCGCCACCTGGGCAGTGGTCACACAGGTGTACAGATATGAACACATAACCCATCAAGCTGTATTCTTTAGGTGCTCCTCAAAGAGAAGAGAATGCACTCTTCTACCTGTGAAAGCAAAAAGTCACATGACGACAGAGAAGCGGGTTTAGCTCGTCCGGCTTCCAGTGGGTTCTGAAGGTGATCATTACGCCGCCCTTTGTGACCTAGACTTAGAGAATGGTTCTGGGACCGACACCTGACAGGTCTAAGAGTCAGGGACCCGGTCTCTTACCTGAGGCATGGACCCCTCCATCAGGCACTCACCCCACCACTGCTCTGCCAGCTCTTTGAACAGAGAGGCTCCGTCTTCCACACCTCTGGACCCCAATAGGTGCTCGGTGCTGGGGTTTTGAGTGAATTAGAATGGGAGGTCCTCGCTGGGCCCATTCTCCCCCGAGCTCAGTCCTGCTGCGCAGGGACAATGCATGGCCGCAGCCAGTTTTTATGTACAGTATTTCAGTCACTTGGGGAGAGTGTTGAAAACAGACTGTCCCCTAGGGGGCAGCTTTCACTGCCACCGCTGGGGGAGAAGGTGGCGCTAGAGTATCCTGCCCAGCAACTGGGAGCTGTGACCTCCACCTCACCCCGCCTGCCCAGGCCTCAAAAACACTGGATCTGAAGCTACCGGGGTGCGGCCCGGCATCTGGTGGGCAACATGCTCCCCAGGCCCTTCTGAGACTTGGGAACGGAATCTCCTCGGTGGAGGGAGTATCGGGGAAGCGGGGGGGGGGGGGGGGGGGGGGGGGGGGGGGAAGCTTTGCCACTAAGTTCTAGGGGTGAAACCGGCCAGAGGTCAGGAACCCAATGGGGGCAGCGTGGGATTGGAAAACGCCTTTTAGGTCGGAAGGCAAGTCTCCCACCAACAGTGTGGTCTTCACCAGGGTATCGCTTTCCCTCGGGTTGCTGCCCAGACCACGGCTGGAAGCTCCTGTACGATCCATTACCAGGAGTCACACCAGCGGCAGGCACATAGGGACAGCGCAGAACCCGCAGCGGCCCCTCCAGCCCGCGGGCGGGGTTATATCAAGGCCACGCCTTCATAGTCTCCAATTTCCAGAAGCCAGTACATCTTTCATACGAAGCACCCTGAAACCATGAGGGTTTGGAACTGCCTAGGGCAGTGGTTCTCAACCTTCCTAATGCCGCGACCCTTTAATAGAGTTCCTCATGTTGTGGTGACCCCCAATTTCATTGTTACAAATTGAACATAATGAAAGCATAGTGATTAATCACAAAAACAATATGTAATTATATATGTGTTTTCCGATGGTCTTAGGTGACCCCCAAAGGGGTCGCGACCCACAGGTTGAGAACCGCTGGAAAAATGAGACCCTTCTGACCTAAGGACATAGCTTCTTTTTACTTATTTAAATGTAAGGGAGATGAATGCACCGGGACACCAGGGACCTTAAGTCAATGAACGGAGGTGAAAATACCGGGGACCTCCCAGAATCCCGGATTCTCTAAGTCTAGACATTCTATTACCAAAGGCCTCCGGGCTGTGGGACATCTGGAACTCTGCCAGTGCCGATGCCGATAACTTGGGTTTCTCCCAGGCTTCTACCCAAAGACATTCCTAAAATATCTAGATGGCTGTGTGGTCAGTTTCAGGCACGGGATAAGGGTGCAGCCCTCGGCCTCTCCCATAGGGGGCAGACCATCCCATTACTTGCTCCCCCTGGGGGCAGCTTTCACAGCCACGGCTAGGGGAGAAGGTGGCGCTAGAGCATCCTGCCCAGCAACTGGGACCTGTGACCTCCACCTCACCCCGCCTCCCCCAGACTCTTGGTGTCCGGAGCTGGCAGACGCCGGGGTTGGGGTCGGGGAGGGGGTGGGGCCCGCCACAAGGAAGATGGAAGAAGGTCCTTCCACTCTGCTTTAAGGGAGAATCAAGCCAAGGACGTGTTGAGCGTGACTAGACCTTGTGCAGTTTTAAATATTCTGCTCCTAAATGCTGCCTCCTGCTCTCCACGAGGAATGATTTGCTATGAATTCCCCATAAGACATTCTTTTCAAGTTATCTTTATTAACGTGCACTGTGGACCTGACTGGCGCTTAAGTAGCTATTTTTTGGAGAGCTCTCCGTTGCAGTAATACAGTTGGATCTGTCCCTTCTGTGTGAAGGGATGGGTCTGCCGGGACAAGTGCCACAGGAGTCACAGTCTAGGATGGGGAGGGGAGGGCAGGACCTTTTTGCCTTATTCCAAGGCTGGCTTTTTGCTAGCACTGGGGGAACTAGCTCTAAAAACGAAATCAGGAAGTCATCTTTTATTTAAAAATAAGAGAAAGCACAAACAAACCTTTTCCCCAAAAAAGCTCTGTACAGATGCAAAGAGTGTTCAGGACACCGCTCCCAACAGTATAAGGAATTAGAAAAGCTAAAGGGTATTGTCTGAGACTGCATCCCCAGGGCCTGGAAATCTGCATTGTAATAGTCTGGGAAACTCAGAATCTCCCTTTTCCCTTCCCCTCACTACCGACAAAAGAAACATCTGCTCTCCAGCCCAACGACCTCTGTTCCTCCCACCTAGAATGCCCCCACCCCAGTATCAGTAAGGTCTTAGGATCCGTGTATCCAGCAGGCAAGGTGTCCCTCCCAGGGTGCGCACCATGTGTACCATATGGCGATCCATACGTGATTAATGCGAACACTCCCTTCCCCAGCTCCTTCTCCCACACTAAAACCACGAAGAGTTCTGTTGCCTGGACAGCCAAGACCACACCACCCAGGCCTGGGGATAAGCAGAGGCCCTGGGTTGAGAGAGCTAAAGGAAACTGAAGATCAAGAGACAACCATGGGGACAGGGAATAACAGCTAGTTCCACCCTAACCCCGAAGGCCTCTCTGGATCTTAACAATTTAGTCTCATTAATTCAGTTCTTGGCACTGTTCACAATAAGAGGCACACACCTCTGAAAAGCTTAAAGAGCCTTTGAAAGCGATGCTGCCCAATTGCCACATAAGAGGGGTGGGGCGGAATTAGACAAGGGGATGAACCTGGATATTCTGTTATGACTCAGAAAACTGAGCAGGTTTGGGCATCTAAAAGGTGTGCGAATTGAGGGAACTCAGTATAGATATAGTATATACCTACTACATGCCATATTCCTGTTAATTCTCATCTATAAACCAAAGCATAATTTCATTACCAAATGCATTCCTATTAAAACACCTGCTTAGAACTGACTTACACACACACACACACACACACACACACACACACACAATCCCTAGACTAAATTTAAGAAAATAAGGTTCAGAGAAACTTTCCACCACTTTTAAGCATTCAAGTGTAATCCATTCAAACCCTAGGCACACCTGTCAGATCACGTAAAAAAAAAAGTCCAGTCATTGTCAGAAATATATATAGGTTGTCAAAATGACATATACAAACATTTGCATTGAAGTCTGGCCCCAGACCTAAATGTTCACCTGTTTAGATAGATGCACCGGCTTGACACAAGGCAAAGTGCACCTTTCTGGAGGTGGGTGGGTGTGATTACCTCAGCACGTAATCGATACTCACTCTTGGAACGATGGGCACCTGTGCACACGACGTCCCCACTCTCTGGACAGGCAGGAGGCCACGGGAAGCCCTGATGGCAGTGACAGCGATGACAGCGACCGCGGGCCTTGTGCCAGCCAGAGTGGGGACCATGGCTTCTGCCCTGGCCAAAAAGCAGACCCAGCATCTAGGCACGGACCAATCAGGGCATGTCCCCAGCACCCGCAGCCAATGGGGATGCGCTGTGGCGAGCCAATGAGGTGCGGGCAGCGGAAGAAACAATGTAACTTGGGGGGTCCCAAGGCACACAAGAAGGCGGGCTGGATTGACCTTCTCACCTTGCCAGGTGGCGACTTCTTTTCGAGAGGAGCAAATGGGACAGGAAGCGAAACCCATGTCACCTCAGTAACCTCATAGGCTCTGCATGCGCCCGCAGAGGACTCCATGGATGTCCCCCAATGGATGTTCCCCTCACCTGCCGCTGAGCCCAGTTGCAGCATCCCTCAAACGGGGCTATGCCACCTACCTTATAGGGTTATCCAGAAGCTTAGAGAAGGCACCTTGAATTAAAGGCTTGGACACAGGCTTTGGCTCTCAGGAGAAAAGAGGAAAACATGTGGATGTCATGGAAACTGAGAGATGCATAAACAACGATGGGACAGGGGAAGTGTAAAAGTATAAAAGGTGAGCCCTAGCCGGTTTGGCTCAGTGGATAGAGTGTCGGCCTGCGGACTGAAGGGTCCCAGGTTCGATTCTGGCCAAGGGCTCATGCCTGGGTTGCGGGCTCAATCCCCAGTGGGGGGCCTGCAGGAGGCAGCCAATCAATGATTCTCTCTCATCATTGATGTTTCTATCTCTCATTCCCTCTTCCTTCCCCTCTGAAATCAATAAAGAAATATATTTAAAATAAATAAATAAATAAAAGGTGAAAGATTATGTGATCTGAAGAGAAATCAGAGTATACTGATGTTTTAAGTATGGGAAGAAGAAAAGGGAATGACTAGTAAAAGGAGTTGCATGAACGAGACCTTTAAAAGCTGTCAGCCTTTCGGACAGTAGGAAGCAGGTATTCTTCCAGTTTAGGGGGGGAAAAATCATTTCCCCTTCACTGTAGAATATACTCTTGCATATAGGTGTCTTTTTGCTTGAAGCCCAGCACCCCTAAGTATGTCATGATGGTGACGATCCCACTACATTTCACACGAGGAGTAGCAGCCAGGCCAGGCGCCCCCTTGCTGCTCTCTGACCTGGGGCAAGCTGCTTCTCCCCAGAGCAGGGGTTAAGAAAAGGTCACAAGGTCTAGTCCAAGCAGTGTGCACTTGGGGCGGGGGGGAGGGGGGGGCATGCATTTGGATTCTTATCCAGGATCCACCACGCAGTGACTTTAAGAACCATAAATGAGGCCACCTTACAGCATGCACATCGGGTACTTGGGATATGGGGGCACTCTTGACATTCAGCTTCGGATTTTGGTGGAACATTAAATTGTGTTATGTATAAACTAGAGGCCTGATGCACGAAATTCGTGCAAGCTGCTTGGCCCTCGCAGCCGTGGCGGCTTGCCTCGGCCCTCGCAGCCCCAGCTTCTTCTGGAAGGTTACTGGGCTGTCAGGTCTAATTAGCATATTATGCTTTTATTATGTATAAATAAACTGTCACCTAGAAAGCATGTGGTAAGAGTCAGTTCTCCTCTCTTTTCAAGATAAATATAAAATTATTTCACTCCAAAATTCTGCTTAGGTCAAGGCTCTGTCCATTCTGGCTCTCAGGCACCTTTGACCCAGGGTCTCTGAGGACCCCCGAGGAACTGTTCTTGCCCCTCTCCCCACTCCCTGGTTTTTCTCTCCTGGCCCTGCTCCTCACCTCCCTCCACCAGTCCCCATCACAGCATTGCTGGGACCCCATGGGAACAGGGGGCATTCAGGAGTCTGTGCAGCCGTCTTGGAGAGCCTTATCTTTGTAACGAGAGGACACACAGAAGTTCAGAAACAGGCCTGCCAGCTTTCATGAGGTCACCCCCCACCCCACTTCTCCACTGCCACCACCCCATACACCTGGAGAGCAGATCTGCAGCTAGAAGAAATGTAGCCTTGGAGTGGGGTGTTGCTAAGAGGCTTCCTCACCTGCAGCAGCCTGGTTTCTTTATTGAAAATGCGGATCTTTGCCCTAGCTGGTTTGGCTCAGTGGATAGAGTGTTGGCCTGTGGACTGAAAGGTCCCGGGTTCAATTCTGGTCAAGGGCACATGCCTGGGTTGTGGGCTCAGTTCCCAGTGGGGGCATGCAGGAGGCAGCTGATCAATGATTCTCTCTCATCATTAATGTTTCTCTCTCTCTCTCTCTCTCTCTCTCCCTTCCTCTCTGAAATCAACAAAAATATATTTAAAAATAAATAAATAAAACAAATAATAGAAAAAAGAAAATGCAGATCTTTTGTCTAGTTCAGTCAACCTTCCCCACAACTAGGGGGCAGAAGGCTCTGCTCATGAACTTCCTGGTGACCTTGAGACTTCCTGATGACCTCTCACCAGCTTTGGATACAATCAGAGTTCTCCCCGGCAACATCCACACACATGCCATCACCTTCTGACCCTGACTTCTCCCCACGGTAACATAGATCCTGCTCTGAAATACTTCCCACAGTAACATAGACCCGGTCCTAAAATACCCACCTACAGTAGCATAGATCATATCTGAAATACTCCCACACAACCCACAGTAACATGACCATGGGGCAGGTGAGTTCAGTTCTTATAAATCAAATAATTGGTCAATTCCTTGATTAATGTTGTTTATAAGATTAATTTTAATTTCTCAAATTACACATTCCCTTGTAAAAATGAAAACATTTTGACCCCACACCTTTATAGAATTAACAACTGTCATTAGTTTGGTATGACTGGCTCCAGATTCTTTGCAAGACGTTTGCATTCCAATAGGTGTTTTCCCTTGGAGTATAAGTTTTGTTTTGTGAGGTTTTTGGAGGGAAGAAATTTAAGTAAGAGTATTACCCTGCAACTTTCTATTTTCACTCAATAGTATGAGTTGGAGATGCATTTTATTCGTACATAGAAATCTAGCCTGTTTCCACTGCTTCACAATATTCCCTGTATTAGACAACTGTAAGGGAATAGGGAGTTCATTTGAAAGTGGAGAAACCTTTTGCAAAGTATGTTAGTCAGGGTTCTCCAGAGAATCATATATATATATGCATATATGTATCATATATATACATATATATGTATCACATATATGTACATATATCATATATATATATGTATATATATGTATATGTATATATATATACTAGAGGCCTGTTGCATGAAGAGATTCATGCAATAGACCTTCCCTTCTCCTGGCTGCTGGCACCGGTTTTCCTCCAGCACCTGGGACTCAGGCCTTCGCTCCGGCTGGAGCCACCTTCAGTCTTCCGTCTTTGCTGCTCTGGCTCGCCTTCAGTCTTCGCTCCGCCACTTGGAGCCTACGTATGCAAATTAACCGCCAACTTTGTTGGGTTAATTTGCATACTCTCCTGATAGGCTGGTTGGCATAGCGAAGGTACAGTCAATTTACATGTTTGTCTATTATTAGGTAAGATATATATCTCTTATCTAATAAAGAGGGAATATGCTAATTGACCCTCATGCTGTTGCAAAGATGGCAGTACCCACAGCCAATAAGGAGGGAATATGCTAATTGATTGTCATGTCCTCAAAGATGGTGGCGCCCACAGCCAATAAGGAGGGAATATACTAATTGACAAGATGGCGGCACCCAGTCCCCTCAGCCCCCCAGCCACCAAGGGCTGGCCCAAGGCACAGGCAATCCTTGGATGTTGGCTGCCCAGCCACCCAGGGCCACCCGAGGCTCAGGTCACCAAGGCCAGCCGAGGCTTTTGCTGCCGACAGTGGCAGCAGCAGAGGTGTGATGGGGGCGTTGCCTTCCCCTGATCACCGGGTCACCTCCCACCCCTGAGGGCTCCCAGACTGTGAGAGGGGGCAGGCTGGGCTGAGGGACGCCCCCTCCAGTGCATGAATTTTCATGCACCGGGCCTCTAGTGTTTATATCCTATATAATAAAAGGGTAATATGCAAACTGACCCTAATAGCAGAAAGACTGGGAATGACTGGTCACTATGACACACACTGACCACCAGGGGGCAGACGCTCAATGCAGGAGCTGTCCCCTGGTGGTCAGTGTGCTCCCACAGGGGGAGCTCTGCTCAGCCACAAGCCAGGCTGACGGCTGCCAGTACAGCGGTAGTGGTAGGAGCCTCTCCCGCCTCCTCAGCAGCACTAAGGATGTCCAACTGCAGCTTAGGCCTGCTCCCCGCTGGCAAGTGGACATCCCCCGAGGGCTGCTGGGCTGCCAGAGGGATGTCTGACTGCCAGCTTAGGCCCAATTCCCCAGGGAGCGGTCCTAAACCAGCAGGTGGTCATCCCCCGAGGGGTCCCAGACTGCGAGAGGGCACAGGCCAGGCTAAGGGACTCCCTGAGTGCACAAATTTTTGTGCACTGGGCCTCTAGTATATATATATATATATATATGTATATATATATATATATATATATAGAGAGAGAGAGAGAGAGAGAGAGAGAGAGAGAGAGATTGAGAGATTGATTGAAGCTAGGCCAGCTAGGCAGCTATTGCAGAAGGTGGAAGCGTGATTGCCCGGCGCAAGGAGTTGTTTTTTAGGAAGTGTGTCAACAGAGATGGAATTCCCCCATGCTGTCCTCCACTTGATGCTTTCAGAGGCATGTTACTTATTAACCCAGGAGACTTGAATTGCTCCAGCAGTGAAAGTGAATGATTCTATAGACTCATCCACTGATGGATTCCTTCTGCTGGAGTCTAAGCCCATTCTTGGCGGTTTTCTGCCCTGTACAAGTGGGGACTTTGCTGACTCTAACCCTGGGGTGGGCAAACTTTTTGACTCGAGGGCCACAATGGGTTCTTAAACTGGACCAGAGGGCCGGAACAAAAGCATGGATGGAGTGTTTGTGTGAACTAATATAAATTCAAAGTAAACATCATTACATAAAAGGGTACGGTCAAATAGGCCAGATCCGGCCCGCGGGCCATAGTTTGCCCACGGCTGCTCTAACCTGAGCTACTCCTTAAGGGATGTGGTCGCAGTGGTCAGAAAGAAGGTGGTTCACTTTCAATCTTTGAGACCATGATCTCTAAACAGCCAGACCAAGGTTCCCAGTAGGTGTCTTACACCAGCATGAGGCCTGTGGACTGACTGTAAGAGCTGGAGGGACCTCAGGATTCTTCTGACCCAAGGCCTTTCCCTTGCAGATGAGGAGGCTGTGAAACAGAGAAATGATGCAACTTGACAATCGGAGTTCAGGTGTGAGGTCCTGCATTTGGTTTCCAAAACTGAATTGTATTAAGCTCATGATTGGGAATTCCTAGTTTAGCAGTAGTCCTTATTTAAAAGTTTTGGGGTTAGTTGACAAAATCTTTGTGTGAGTTGGCACTAACATATGGTTGTTATGACAAATGACTATGCTATGTTTAAAGATATTCATTATATTTATAAAATAAAATGAATATGTGTTCATACTACAAATTTGGAAACTATTAAAAAACATAAAGACAAAGTCAGAAATCACCCATAAAATCCAACACGACTACCTAAAGGCAATAATTGTAAATATTTTCTGTGTATGTATATTTCAAAAATATTATATGAAGCTATCATATTGCATCTACAATTCTGTATCAGACTTCTTAAAATTAAACTTTATATTTCGAGATAATCGTAGATTCACATGCAGCTGTAAGAAATAACACAGAGATCCCATGTACACTTTACCAAGTTTCCCGCAATGTTAACATCTTGCAAAATGATACGATCATTTGTACAATATTACAATCAGAATATTGACACTTATAATCGGCCAATATATTTAAATTTCCCTGTTTTACTTTTACACACTTGTGTGTGTGTTTAGTTCTCTACAATTTTTTTTAATATATTTTATTGATTTTTTACAGAGAGGAAGGGAGAGAGATAGAGAGTCAGAAACATCGATGAGAGAGAAACATCGATCAGCCGCCTCCTGCACATCTCCTACTGGGGATATGCCCGCAACCAAGGTACATGCCCTTGACCGGAATTGAACCCGGGACCCTTCAGTCCGCAGGCCGACGCTCTATCCACTGAGCCAAGCCGGTTTCAGCAGTTCTCTACAATTTTATCACATGTTGTAGGTTCACCCATCCACACCGCAGTCAAGTTGCTAAACAGTTCTGTTACCGCAAAGAGCCCTCTCTTTGCCTTTTTATAATCACACTCTCTCCCTCTCTTATGCCCCTCACCTATTCTTATCCTTGATCCCTGATAATCACTAATCTGGTCTCCACTTTATCTGAATTTTATCATTTCAAAATGTAATATAAATGGAATCACACCTTTTGTTCTGTATGTAACCTTTGGGATTGGCTTTTTTTTTTTCCACTCAGCATAATTTTCTTGAGATTTATGTGTATGTCTCACTAATTCATTTCTCCTTATTGCTGGGTAGTATTTCATGGTATGGATGGACCAGTTTGTTTAGCCGGAGGAGGTGAGGTAGGATGGCCATGCTCTGGGTCACAGTATTGCCTGTTGGCCCTGTTTATTTCAGTTTCTACCAAAATGACTTGAAGGACATTTGAGTGGTTTCCAGCTTTTTACTATTAGGAATTAAGCTGCTTTGAACATTTGCGCACAACGTTTTAGGTGAAGATAAGTTTTCATTTATCTGGGATAAGTGCCCAAGAGTATAATTACTGAATCACATAGTAATCACATGTTTAATTTATAAGAAACTGCCAGATTTTTTTTCCCCTGGAGTGTTAATCTTACATTTTTAACCCATAGTGTGACTATTTCTCTGAGTAGTTAAATAGTTTTTGAAAAAACATAATTTTAAACCACTACATAAGATTGCATGGGATGGATGTAGCATAATTTATTCAAGCTTTTCCCTAATGTTGAACATTTTGGTTGTTTCAGATTTCTTTTTCCCTGTAGATACTTTAGGGTCCCTCAGGGAAATCTAACTCACAACATTCCTGTAGGGGGAGGTTTGGTGTTTGCTACCTATTGGGATCTCCCCAGTTCATTTTTGATGGCCTGACATTCCAGTCAAAGTAGAATATGTTTGGTCATTCCAGTTGTCAGAAGCAACTCTGCTTTCCTGCTCTGGCAGACAAGGAAGGGTGTCTGGGTGGAGAGAAGTAAAGCAGAGAGGGAGGAACAAGTCTCTACCTCACCTTGCTGTGGCTTGCTTGATGCTATCTATTCTGGTTTCTCTAATGCAGATCAGAGCCCCCTTGGAGCTAAATTTCCATGTAGTTGGGTTGGAGGGTCTGGGAAGAATGATAGCAATGATTCTGAGTTGTGCTTTGACAAATACAGAAAGCTACACCATTAGAGGGGAGGAGAAGGTAACAAGCATTGAGTTTTACTGGTGGGCTATTCACCATGCTAAGCATTTTACATTATCTTATTGAATTTTCATTACTATTCTGCAAGGTAGATATCGACACTATTTTATAGATGAGGAAAGTAAGAGTCAAAGATTGGCTATTTCCCTGGTTACAAATATATATATATTTTGTAAAAATTTCAAACAAATAAACAAAAAAAGGAAGTGATAATTCCTTTTAATCCCATCTTTTAGAGAAAAAAGGGTTACTGTATAATCTTCCTTAACTTTAAAAATGTACACACAAACACATACACACACTATGTGTTTTATTTTTTACAAGAAACTGGAACCATATTATATATACTGGCCTGAAACTTCACTTTTTTCTCCTAACAGTGTATCCTGGTTATCCTGTTTTGTAATTGATTAGTCTGATTCATGAAAGCAGGGCTTTTGGGGGAGTTAGAACTCTCTAATGACACACTTGGTTGTGTGACTTCATACAAGTCACTTTACCTCTTGGGACTCCAGATTCCCCCATTTGAAAAATGGGAGCAGGCAAAGAGGATTCCGTGATATAATGCCAATGAGCGGGGCACCTCAGGCCCCTGCCCTCCTCGCGACTATCTGGGAAGTTCTCTAAGGTCCAGCCCTTAGACTTGGATGGCAGCAGCCACTTTCAGTAACTCAGATGACAAAGCCGCCGCCAGCGGTGCCAGGCAACTCAGCAGAGCACCGCGTACTCCAGCTGCTCCTCGGGGAGGGTGGTGATGACGAACAGCTGGGCGGGGCGGGGGGCGGGGCGGGGGCGGGGCCACAGCCGTGCGGCGCGCAGTGCGTGCGGACTGGTAGGCGGCCGCGGCGTGACTGGCACCCGCGCCGGGCCCCGCCCCGTGCTGCCGAGGCCCCGCCCCTTCGTCCCTCGGGTTCCGCGGCCCCTAACGGCGCTCGCGCAGCGATGGCGGAGGCCGTGGAGCGCACAGACGAGCTGGTCCGCGAGTACCTGCTCTTCCGCGGTTTCACGTACACACTGCGGCAGCTGGAGGCCGAGATCAAGGCGGACAAGGAGAAGGGGTTCCGGGTGAGAGGCCGGCGGGCGCGGGCCGAGGCGGGCGGAGGCGGCCCTGAGGGAGCCGGGAGCCCGCTCTTCCCTAGCCCTGCCCCCTGAGGCGGGAGCGGCGCTGTGGCCCTAGCTTGTGCGCGTGTGGCCCTCGCTTGACAGATGAGGAACTGGGCCCTGAGCGGGGACGTGACTTGCCTGAAGTTGCCGGGCGAGCCCGGAGCCTCGCGGAGGCTGCAGCCCAGGTGCCCTCGCTCCGGGCCAGGGCTCCGTGCTGCACCCCAGCCTCTCAGCAGGTGCTGGCAGACCTTGGCCGGGGGAGGGGGTCGTGCACGAGCTTTCGGAGCGAAGGCGGGGTGGATGCTTGGATCTGGGCAACACGAGGCTCTGTAGTTGGCTCCCGAGGGCCCTGGGAGCCACGGGGTCTGCAGCCCACCGTGTGAGCTGGTTCCAGCACGGGCGGTGTTTGCTGAAGATGGCCTTGCCAGCGACTCCTCGGCAGAGTTGCTTTAGCAGTTGAGGAAGACCTCGCTGCACAGTTTCATACGTTAAATGTCCGCTGCTAAGGCACGAGTTTCCGTTGAGAAGCTCTCGGAATTTATACGTGTCTGTTGGCCGACTTCAGTGAATGTTGACAGGTGAATTGAGAGAGGCAGTGAGCGAGCAGCAGGAGTGGGAGGGGAGCTGGGAGGCCGGGGTTCTTGTCTTGCCAGAATTACCAGCTCCTTGGTGGCCAAAGCAAAGCATCTCAGTTCTCCAGGCCTCGGTGTCCTGATCTGTAAAATGGGGGTGTTGGGTTGGTACTGGTTGCCATAAACCTTTCCCGGTTGTATGCTCTAGTGCAGTGGTTCTCAACCTTCTGGCCCTTTAAATACAGTTCCTCATGCTGGGACCCAACCATAAAATTATTTTCGTTGCTACCTCATAACTGTCATGTTGCTACTGTTATGAATCATAATGTAAATATCTGATATGCAGGATGGTCTTAGGCGACCCCTGTGAAAGGGTCGTTCGACCGCCAAAGGGGTCGCGACCCACAGGTTGAGAACCGCTCCTCTGGTGTGATTGCTCCCCCCAAGGAGGTGACTTCTTTAGCTGACACTGAGCAGCTGCAAGGGCTCTGGGATGCCTGGATGACTTGAAGGAGTCAGCCAGTGCCCCCCACCATGAGCCCTGAAATCCTGGATGGTGGCGCTGGGAGGAGGACCATGGAGGTTCTCTTGCTCTCTCTTGTCCAAGACCCGGACCCAGTATCTCCTGCTTCCTGCGTCAGCGTTTTTAACACCCGACATTTCCACACTTGCTGGAAGGTCAAACCAGATATCTAATATCAGACAAGAACTTAAGCGCTATTACAGTAATATGTTTTTAAAGTTCTCTAGATGGCTAACTTGAATTTTTATTTAACACCCAGAAGCCACAGCAAGAGGAAAAGGCTGTATTAACTCTGTGGAATGAGGGGAGGATTGCCTTCCGTCCTTCACCACCTTCTCTCCCTAGGTGGACAAGATTGTGGACCAGTTGCAGCAGTTAATGCAGGTGTATGACTTGGCTGCCCTGCGGGATTATTGGAGCTACCTGGAGCGGCGACTCTTCAGCCGCTTGGAGGATATATACAGACCCACCATCAACAAACTGAAAACCAGCCTGTTCCGCTTTTATCTTGTCTACACAATTCAGGTGCTTGTTGATTCAGGGATTCCTTGGTGGAAAGAGTTATTTGATCCAGAAATAGATTTTCTTTTCACTTCTAGAGAGGACTCTTTGTGTTACTCTGGGAAAGGGTGAAACAGTCGCAGTGCAAGTTATTTTTGACTGTTTTCCTCATCCCCTCCTCTCCTTTCTCATCTGCAGATCACATGACTTGTCTTCCTCATTTCAATTTCTCCTCTTGTTTTAAGCATGCAAGTCTGGCTGGTAGTTTTTAAAATATGTTTTTATTGATTTCAGAGAGGAAAGGAGAGAGAGAGATAGAAACATCAATGATGAGAGAGAATCATTGATCGGCTGCCTCCTGCCCACCCCTTACTGGGGATCCAGTCTGCAACCCGGGCATGTGCCCTGACTGGGAATTGAACCATGACCTCCTGGTTCATAGGTTGACACTCAACCATTGAGCCACACTGGCCGGGCCTGGCTGGTGTTTTAAAGAGTATCAGTAGCTGGGTTAAAATTTGCATCATAAAGATTATAGCTGACCTTGGGGAATAGTTAATTAGATTGTTTGAAAATCAACTAGGAATTAATTTTTAGGATGGCAGTTATCATCAGGACTTCAGTTTAAACCAGGGGTTCTCAACCTGTGGGTCGCGACCCCTTTGGAGGTCGAGCGACCCTTTCACAGGGGTCGCCTAAGACCATCCTGCATATCAGATATTTACATTACGATTCATAACAGTAGCAACATTACAGTTATGAAGTAGCAACGAAAATAATTTTATGGTTGGCTTACAACATGAGGAACTGTATTTAAAGGGCCAGAAGGTTGAGAACCACTGGTTTAAACCAACTTCTTTGAAATTACAAGGAACTTGAGAAATGAGTGATGATTTCCTTTATTTTATGGAGTGTGTAGATTATGTTTGGCCACTTACCTAGCAAGCTGATATTCAAAGGCAATGATGACGAATCTTACCTCTGGACTTCTGTCTCTTCCCCCTCCTTGCCGTCTCCTGTGTCTTGGCAGACAAACAGAAATGACAAGGCTCAGGAGTTCTTTGCGAAGCAGGCCACGGAGCTCCAGAACCAGGCCGAGTGGAAGGATTGGTTTGTCCTGCCCTTCCTGCCATCTCCAGACACCAACCCCACCTTTGCTACCTACTTTTCTCGTCAGTGGGCCGACACCTTCATTGTGTCCCTGCACAACTTCCTGAGCGTCCTGTTTCAGTGCATGCATATCCTTTCAGCTGCCTGGGGCTGTGGGCCTACCCTGATGCATCCAGACAATGTGATCAGTGGCTGCTGCTCCTGATGCAATCAGTTCTTCCACCAAATGCCCAAGGATCATTGTCATGTGTCATGTGAGGCGGCTGGACAGATTGTGGTTATTTTTGTCAGGAGGCCAGGGAATCATAAGTCTTAGTTCTGACACTCTGCTGAAGTAATAGTTGCCATGGGGGACTGTAGCAGCGGTGGGGTGCCAGTGTGGGGCTCAGAGAGGAGCCCTCAAGCAGGTCTGAGGGCCTCTCTTCGCAGATACAGGGGTTGGTATGCACTGCTGCTTAGTGACACCAGCCATCCTCGAGAGCACCATCTCTGTGCCTCCCCTCCCCCCAGGATATCTATCACTTGCCTTTGTTGGGATTAGGTAGCAGATGAGAACACTTCTTGGGCTGGAACTTCCTCCCTAGATTAGTGTTTGGGTCGCTTTCTCTGACAGTGACTTCAGTGTTCCTCAAGTTGCCGGAAAACAGCAGCTCTAAGAATATGTGTGTGGTTATTTGAGAGAGAATGTAAATGATTTACGGCTACCATATTTCCCATTTTGTCAGGAAATGCTTTGATCCCAGGCCTGGGACCATTATCCATTGCTTGTGCTCTGTAGGCTGGGACTCTGGGGGCGGAGAAGAGTCTGGGTTGAATGGGGCTGCCTGGTGAGTCACTGATAACGGGGGCATTGTGGAGGCCCACCCAGCAGCCGGTTGGGAGGAACATCTGCTGGTGGAGGTAGGGAGGGTGCCCTTTCCTTTTGCGTTGTGGCTGCTGGGAGTTCTGGTCTTGCCAGCTTTGCCTTCCTCTGGCCCTGCTGCTGCTCTGCATCCTGAGGGCTTTCAAATGAAACCAGCAGCGGCTCAGGCCAGAGGTGGTTATGGCACAGCCACGCGGGCCCTCTACGGAAATGGGAACTGTCACTAGGTCTTTTCAGTGCAAGACAGTGCCCATTCGAACCTCCGTTCACTTCCTCAGTGCCGAGGCCCTGCCTGCTTTGCGCTCCTCCTGGCTGCCGCTGTTGAGGTGGTTGGGGAAGACGGGCACGCTGACCTACACTGTGGGTGCTCACATGGTGACATGTGGCCGCACAAACTGCAGAAAGCTTGCTCCTCAGCCTAAGCCTTTGCCAGGGAGAAAAGCCGAGTGGCGGACCCTTCTGCCCAGCTGGTGGAGCGGCCAGCAGCGTGCCCGCAGAGCCTGGCCTCTGGGCTCGCTCTTAGCTGCCTGTTGCCGATGCTTAGACTGGCTCTGAAGCCCACTGGATATGGCTCTTTATTGCTGGCATTGGGAGAGAACTCTCTGTGGGCTAGCCAGCAGATTGTCACGTGTCTGTATGTCTGTCTGAACGAAGTCAGGCCAGGCCTGGCCTCGGGGAGAGAGACTACTTCATAAAACTGAGAAGACCCCATAGCACTGAGTCTGTACTCCATTCCCCCATCTTGTGTTCAGGGGTGATGCTGCTGTGTCAAGAGTTTGGGAAGGGAAAAAAAAGAGTTTGGGAAGGTCTCTCAGTCCTTTCCCAGGCAGGCTTATTCTTTAACTGTGTGCACCAGTGCCTGTGATCCTGAACTTTGATGCCGAGTGCCAGAGGACCAGCCAGGTTCAAGAAGAAAATGAAGTTCTACGTCAGAAGGTTGGTTCTGAGCACACTTGCTTCTTGGAAAATACTTTTGCTTTTCGTGTTTGAAATCAGGTCGGGGCGGTGGAGGGCTGGTCATGGAGAGGAGAGCACTGATCTCAGAGGAAAGTGAGTCGCCAGAAAATCAGTTGGAGACTCGGGGGCAGTAATAGCCTCTGAAAACCAGAGGCAGGGTTCATATTTTAAGTCATTTAAGGATGAACAACATGGTAACGGTAATGTACTTTTGAGAGGGAAAAGACTATATGTGCACTCATGCCACCTGGCAGCTGACCTGTTTTCGTATGTCTATTTTGTGATCCCGGTCCTTTTCCACATATATTTATATCTGTGCTGTTTATGACCCAGATATTATTTAATTGTCTGCTCCGCTCTCCATTTCTCTAGTTTGGTAAAGTGACAGGGCTTAGAAACCTACATTTGCCTTTATATTTTGCCTGTTGAGCATTTATCTGTCCTTGAAATTAAGATCTCTTTAGAAACAGGAAGATTTTCAGAACAAGGAAGATTATAAACTGTTAGGTTTGGGGGTTTAAGATTCTTGGTTTTTTTGCCCTAGCTGGTTTAACTCAATGGATAGAGGGTCCCGGCTTCGATTCCAGTCAAGGGCATGTACCTCAGTTGCAGGCTCCTCCCTGGCCTGGGCCCTGGTCAGGGTGTGTGCAGGAGGCAACCAATTGATGTGTTTCACTCACATCGATATTTCTGTCTTTCCCTCTTTCTTCCACTCTCTCTAAAAATTAATGGAAAAATATCCTTGGGTGAGGATTAAAAAAAAAAAGATTCTTGGATTTTGGGTGTGTGTGTGTGTGTGTGTGTGTGTATAATTTTCTTCAGGCAAGCAGTAAAAAATGCTGAACCTTATTTAATTAAACTTTTCCATGAGAGTTCCAGAGTCTGATTTGTAGATTCCCAAGAGCAAAGCAGGATTGGGTGGAGCTGTTTTTCTTAGTGAATTCAGGAGGAAGCAAGTAAAATGATAAAAGGGAAGCGAGTCAAATGATAAAAAGAAAAAAAAGGGTTTTGTATATCTAACGGTTTTCAGTTTCTCACCTCACTGTAGTCAGGTAACCGCTGCCCTCGCCCATTTTTCCCGACCACAGTGGGCAGAGAGCGGGACTGGCATCCTGAGAGCCAGTGGCCTTTTGAACCAGTGAGGTTGGGTGTTGGATGTGATGTGGCTAATCTTCCCAGCAGGGTGATGTCATTGATGAACTCTCCCATCTCTATGCAGCTTTTTGCATTGCAAGCCGAAATCCACCGACTAAAGAAAGAGGAGCAACAGCCAGAAGAAGAAAAGGCCTTGGTCCAACACAAGTTGCCGCCTTACGTCTCCAACATGGACCGCCTGGGGGACTCGGAATTGTGAGTGTGTGCCCTGCCCCGTGGTTGGAGGGCCTAGCCCCCTCCTCCCCTCTTCCCCCTGTGCTCTTACCTGGGCCCCCTGCTCCCGGAGATGCAGAATTTCCCAAGAGCCTCCTGCACTCATGGTTAATGCTTCCTCACTGAGTAAGCTCCCCTGGCCTCTGAGGTCCTCAGCCTGCAGAGCTCTTCTAGGGACCTGCACATCCGGGTGTGTGCCACCTGGATAAAAAATACAACCACTGTCTAAAGCAGCGGTTCTCAACCTGTGGGTCGCGACCCCTTTGGGAGTTGAATGACCCTTTCACAGGGGTCGCTTAAGACCATTAGAAAACACATATATAATTACATATTGTTTTTGTGATTAATCAATTATGTTCAATTTGTAACAATGAAATTGGGGGTCACCACAACATGAGGAACTGTATTAAAGGGTCGCTGCATTAGAAAGGTTGGGAACCACTGGTCTAAAGCCTTGTGAAGTTTTGTGCATTGGAAGCAGTACCTCATGGTTGAAAAGATTGGCAGCCACAGTTGGATGCGTTCCACAGTAGAAGCATCATCCTGTGTGAGGGTTTGAAGAGGTAGGCAGATTGAGGGAGAGGTATTTGAGTGACATTAAAAAACAGCCCGCTAAACAGAAGACCCAGTTGATAATAATAACAGCAGTAGCAGTTGAAGAGATGTAGGCACGGAGAGGTCACAGTGACTGAGTGAGTGGTGAGTCAGGACACAAACCCAGACAATCAGATTCCCCACCTGCATGTGGCCAAGCACTGCACCCAGTGAACCTGCTCTCGTTTCTGAGCTAGCACCATCTGATGGTAATAGAATGCACGCCAAGAAATATAATTTAAAGAAGTTTAGCTATGTTTAAAAAAAGTAAAAAGAAATAGGTGAAGTTCATTTTAATGATGTATTTTATTCAGCCCAGTATATCCAGGTCATCGTTTCAAACCTGTGATGAATATAAACAGAGCATCTGAGCTTTCCCAGAGCCCTCAGAGGAGAGCCTCAGACTTCCCGTGTGCCGGACAGGCTGCCGGCTCTCTTTGGTCTAAGCAAGAGAACTGAGGATAACGCCACCTTAAAGCCCAGGCGTGTGAGCCCAGCTAAGGCCCTGGCCCCTGGCGCTGTCCACAGCCCAGCAGGCCTGTGCTCCGGCTTCTCCCAGGTCCCCCTCCAGCCCTGTGACCTTGTGTGTGTGTGCCTGTCCAGAGCCATGGTGTGCAGCCAGAGGAACACATCCCTCTCCCAGTCGCCTCGTGTGGGTTTCCTGTCCTCACTGCTGCCTCAGAGTAAGAAGAGCCCCTCACGGTTGTCACCTGCCCAGGGCCCGCCTCAAGCTCAGAGCTCGGCCAAGAAAGAGTCCATCAGCAGTCAAGTAAGCACAAGTCCCATCTTTGCTAATTTGCCAAAAGGCCTCTGACATCTGACTGCACCTACTTGTCACGTGGAGATGTGTTTGCCTTTCACTTAGGACTGAATTCTTGGGTATGCTGGGGAGATCAGAAATTCACATCTCATTCCCTTTCTTCCTCCTCCCTGCCTTTCCCTCTTAGACAAGTGACAGCTCTGCTGGAGGAGAATAGAGATAAGAGCATGGTGCAGGGAAATCCACTCAATGCACTCTCCGCCTGCCCCACCCCCCCTCCCCTCCCGTGTTGTGGGCAGAAGGTGACAGGAGGCAGATGTGTGCAGCTGACCAAAGGTAGTGCCAGATCTCAGGCCCAGGTCTAACCCACAGGGACTTCTCTCCTCCCCCAGTATGCTGCCATTCTGGCCACTGCCTGAGCTTCTGTGCCAGCTCTCAAAAGGCCCCAGCACTGGGCACTCAGCAGGTGAAGGGTGGATGGCAGCGAGAGGAAGTATGCTTTGAAGGGTCCCTCCCCTTTTCTGAGAGATTTCCTTTGCACTCATGAGGGCTTTGTGACTGTGATTTGGCGACTCAAGCTCCTGGAATTTTGAATTTTGGGCGATATAAAGTAGTATGTAGATAAAGAGTAAATTAGAGTTACTTCTGAATCAATGAATTTCTTGTACAGTTAGGATTTACTGATTCTGTGAAGGATTTTCACTATTTTTTTCACATATATAGAAGCTTGCAGGATGTCTTTTATGCTAGCATGTATTCCAAATAGCTAAGGGTCGCATTGAGTAGTTCTCCTTGCAGAGATGGTCAAAATTCATTGCTCTCAGAAATGCCTGCCAGAGTGGAAGTTTTACAGACCCACTGTTGTGCTATATTGCTTGGGTAGGAACCCTTTCTGTCTTACTATACATGTATTAGCTACAGGTGAAGTGAGCCGTCATAGCCCTGCCAGCCTGGGCTTGATAACAGTTGCAAGTGGCACAGCAGATTGGGGCTGCTGACTGCCTCCGGGAGTCAGGGGCCTGCCCCAGGCTGCTCCCAGGGTGGCGGGGCTCTCAGCACAGCCCTGGGGTGCAGTCGTGTTGAAGTGCCGCCGCTGAGCAGAACACTGGATAAGAAAGAGCAGGGGCTTCGGAGTCAGACAGCTGCGCTTCCAGCTCAGCCCTGGTTTATCGTCCTTGCTCAGATTGCTTAAACCCCAGTTTGCTGGAGGGTGTTAATATTAGTGTTTACTCTCTCGGGGCCAGGGACTCGGTTTATTAAGGGCCCTTGGTAATACAGTACTGGGCAGATTACAAGGACTCAATACATTTTACTAGTAGTTGTATCTGTGAAGATACTGGCCTACATGGGTTCCCAAGTCAGCTCTGAGACCTAAAGTGCCAGCAATGCATATGACTATAAACTTAGTACCAGGAGTCAGACATCAGTCACAGTTCCTACTATGACTATTTTTCTAAAGTTCAAACTTAATTAGAATTCCAGTTCTGTGGAGTGTGTTTGAGTAAGTTTTACTGTTTGCTTTGCAGAGCTCTTCACTGTGCAATATTTTATAGGTGTAATAGATGACATAGGAAGTGTAAGGTCCCTTGGAATGTGCATGAAATTACACAATTCAATTGTATTTTTAAAAATGAAAGAGAACACAGAGATAGGTTCTTTGGGTGAAGCCAGTGGCCTTGCTCTTTATGTCTTTAGGACTAAGTGTCAGATGGTGAGATTGAAATGGAACTGGGATACACTCAAGAGATGAGGGTAAGACTGTGTAGTTTGAAGCAAACATTCCTTACCTTACCTCTAATATATATTCCAACAAAGCTTGGTTCACCACATGGTATGTCACAGCAAAGGTAGCCCTCTTTCCATTTCCTGAATGGAAGCCACAGATGTCTACACTCTGAAACACTCAGTGGCTGGGTCACTTTTTAAAAAAATATTTTTATTGATTTCAGAGAGGAAGGGAGAGGCAGAAACATCAATGATGAGAAAGAATCATTGATCAGCCGCCTCCTGCATGTCCCAAGTGGGGATGGAGCCCGAAATCTGGGCATGTGCCCTGACTGGGAATCAAACCGAGACCTCTTGGTTCATAGGGTGATGCTCAACCACTGAGCCACACAGGCTGGCAGGTGACATATTTTTTATTGATTTATTAATTATACTCAGCATTGCTGTTTCAATTCTAACAATAACGAGTAGATTTGAGGTTAAAGATAATAAAATAATTTTAAAGTCAAAGGAAGTTTGAAGGTCATCTGGCCCACCCTCCTACTTAGTAGAGGGGTGTGTTCTATACATTGCCTCCTGTGATGAGAAGCTCACTGCTTGTCAACATGGGAAAGTTGTCCGTTGCAGAGCTGTTAGTAGAAACCTCCCTATAATTAAACTCACTGATCTTAGCTCTGCTTTCTGATGCTGAGTACACTAAGGCTTCTCTTAGGACAACCCTTCCTGTCTTTCCCACAGTAAGCACTCTGTTCATGCCTCCCTCTCTCCGTAACTGTACCTATGGCTTGATTTCTAGACCCCTCACCATGCTGGTCCCCCTCCTCTAGGGAAGGGCATTCTAATTTTTTTAATTCCTCTATTACAGTTAATGGCCAAATTTGAGTGTATAATTTGAAGTGCTCTCTTACCAATACTAAGTAGAGTTGTATAATCAATTCCTATGATTTTAATGATATATTGCTTTTAACTCAATAGTAAGTGACATTGTTTTTTTAAAGCCATATTGCTTTGTTAGCACATGTTAAGTGTATAGCCTTTCTCACTATTACCACACCACAACTGCCTCTTTTTTTTTTTTTACTAGTAACAAATAAGCAAATAAAAAACCATGTGCTGTGTTATTAAATTAACAACAGATAAAATGATTAGGCTTTCCTATTTTAAATAGTATTTGTATATACCAGTATACATTTCCATTATATCAGCATTTTGCCCACTTGTAATTCGTTGTTTGCTCTAACTGTTGTCATTATTACTGAAATGTTCATAGCATTGTAGATGGCAAAGTAGATGGTGATACACTCTCAGTGCTTTCAGTCTGGATCTGGAGGCAAAATTTAAAACAACAAATGGAAGTAGCTATAAAACCCTGGTTTCCAGGCTCCCGCGGCATCTCTGGGACAGCAGCAGCCCCTCAGGGCACCTCAGCCCTAATTCCACTCCTTCCACACCCACTCAGTAAGCTGTGGGACTGCAAGAGGTTATTATAGAGAGAACCTCTAATTGCCATCATGTAAAGAAAACAAAGCGGGCACAGACTTCGGTATTCTCAAATCACCTCATAGCTACTGAGAAATCAGTGGTAAGTACAGGTACTGTGGGGGCTGTTTCCATGGCTCTAAGCTGGATGGGGAGAAGGGAGCCTTCTTGCCATCCTTCATTCTGTAATTCCTGTGTTCCAAGGGCCTGTCCTCTGGGTGGCTTTATTTTGCTTTAGGGGAGATCAAATTACTGGAACTCGTTTCCTGCCCCATTTGGATAACTGCCTGGTAAGCTGTATTCGGGCCACCGAAAATTAATTTATAGCCTTCTTCAGAGTGAGGAGCGAGGAGGCCAAGTGATAAACAGTTAAAAATCTCTCTCCTGGACTGTAGGAGACAGGTAGATTATGATTTTTCTTAATTTTAGATATTTATTGGTTTATTAATTTTAGAGAGCGAGAAAGGGAGAACATTGACTTATTGTTCCACCCATCTGTGCATTCATGGGTTGATTCCTGTATGTGCCCTGACTGGGGATCGAATCTGAAAGCTTGGCATAATCCGGTTGGGGAACGTCCGGCCCACAGCCCGTGAAATCATTTGGTCTGGCCCTGCCAAAGCATTAGGGGTCAGTTAATTAAATGTTTAACCAAACATAGCAGGCTAATTTTTAAGGTGATAATTTTGTTTGGCCCAAGAATAATGTTACAAATATCCAATGGCTCTTGGCCAAAAAAAGGTTGCCTACCCCTGGTATTAGGACAATGCTCTACCCAACTGAGCTACCTGGCCAGGGCCAGAGACAGATAGATTATGATAGAATATGACTGGATATAATTTGGGCCACTGCAATGTTCTATTAATCCAGTAGTTGAGATTTTTATGAAGTTTGTTCTTAAAATTTTGAATTGCTGCTTATGTCACAGTGAACTTTTAAGTACATTTGTAGCTAGACATGGGTTTACCTTAGCCTACTTATTTGAGTGTTTTGTGGACAACTGCATTCATCAGCTTTTAGCACATTTTTTGTTGTTGTTTGTGCTTGTGCTTGTTTAATAAATAACTTTAGTACATACAGTTTAAGGAAAAGGTCTCTTTTAAGCAGGACGTGATAGCTCACACTTAGGTTCACGGTTCTCATTGTATAAACTGCCCTGTCATTATAAAGGCAGTTCTTAATTTGTTGTAGAGCCTTTTGTTAATGCCTGTTTGAATTTTCATTTTGGAGTACTGTCCAGCCTGATAATATGCTGGACAGCTTCCATTCCATCTTCACTTGTGAGGAAAGCTCTGCCTTGCACTTCTTAACATGGTATTTTCTGTCTATGCTGGGGAAGCTGTGTCAGCTAGGGGAATCTGACGTCCATCCTAAACCTCCCTATCCCATCAGTGTGGGCCAATTGAATTGAGCACTCTTTTATCTATCTATCTCTCTAATCTGTCTTTCTATATATATATACATATATATGTATATATTTTATTGATTTCAGAGAGGAAGGAAGAGGGAGAAGGAGATAGAAACATCAATGATCAGCTGCCTCCTGCAAGCCCCCCACTGGGGATCAAGCCCACAACCTGAGCATGTGCCCTTGACCGGAATCGAACCTTGGGACCTTTCAGTTCACAGGCCGACGCTCTATCCCCTGAACCAAACCTGCTAGGGCTGAGCACTCTTAACACCAAGCATTGAAAAAGGAAAAGACACCATTTATCAGGTGCGGTGGGTAATTAAGGAGAGAAAATAGCGTCTGGTCTTCCCTCTGTAGCCTTTCCCACCTCTGGTTCCAAGGGAGGATCCCTCTGTGGTCTGGATGCAGTTTTACATGGGTTCTTTCCCTTTTCTTCTTAAATATCCAGTTTAAAGTTCTCTTGGTTGGGCTGATCAATCTGTCAAACCTGCAGGTCCCAGGCTTTTTGAGACTTCCTCACTTTCCAGGATCCCACTATTGTAGAAAACAACAGCCAGCCCCAGACACTGATCTTCCTGCCACTCAGCACTGTTTATGCAGCTGGATTCCCGTGGCCACCTTTGGATTCAGAAAACGTGGCTTCTGCTGCCAGTTCTTCCATTAAAATGTTCAGCTTTTAGAGACATGTTTGGGAATTCATTTCTAATTTTATTTATTTGAGACCTCTTTTTTTCTTGGTAAATCTAGTTAAAGGTTTGTCTATTTTGTTCATCTTAAAAAAACAAACAATAGCTCTTAGTTTCATTGATCCTTTCTATTGCCTTTTTAATGTCTATTTTATTTATTTTCTTTCTTGTCTTCATCATTTCCTTCCTTTGACTAACTTTGAGATTTGTTCGTCCTTTTTCTAGTTCCTTGAGGTGTAAAGTTGTTTGAGATCTTTCTTTTTTTTAATATAAGTGTTTATTGTTAATGTAGGTATTCATTCTGTTAGTTTCAGTGTGTCATATTTCCACTTTCATTTGTCTCAAGATATTTTTTTTATTTCTTTTCTGGTTTCTTTGACCCATTGGTGGTTCAGTCTCCCATTGATGTGAGTGACCCATTGATATTGCTTAGTCTCCACATGTTTGTGAATGTTTTAGGTATCCTGTAAATTGATTTCTACTTTCATATTATTGTGATCCTTGATATGATTTCAGTCTTCTTAAATTTATTAAGACTTATTTTGTGGGCTAATATATGACCTCTTCTGGAGAATGTTCCATGTACACGTGAGAAGAATGTGCATTTTGTTGCTTTTGGATGGAATGTTCTGTAAATGTCCATTAAGTCCTTCTGATCTAATGTGTAGTTTAAGTACAATGTTTTCTTATTGCTTTTCTGTTTGGATGATCTATCCATTGTTGAAAGTAGGGTATTAAAGTTTCCTACTCTTTGTATTACTGCGTGTTTCTCCTGTTACGTCTGTTAATTGCTTTATATAGGGTGCCCCCAAAAATGTATACACACTTTAACAGCTGATAACTCACTTAATTTTCACTCCTTTTCAGGTTTAACTGATTTGAAATAATGGGTGAAGCCACACTAAGCTTTGAACAAAGAAAATTTACCCTAACGTGCCACTAGACTTTTTTTATGGGGATACATAAAAGATAAAGTTTATGGTACAAAATGGGCCACAGTTGATGAATTGAGGGTGAACAAATACCGAATGAAATGATTCTTGATGTTTGTGATTCCATTGCTTCGCGTTATCAGCAGTGCCTGGACCAGAACGGTCATCAGTTTGAAAACAGGCATTGGCAAAAAAATTTATTCATTTCTGTAGATGCTTTTAACTTTTTTTAATGAACTGTATGTTAATAAACACTGACTTTATAATCATTCAAAGTGTGTATACATTTTTTGGGGGGACACCCTGTAAGTAGGTACTCTGATGTTGGGTGTGTTTATATTTATGGTTATTATGTCTTCTTGATAAATTCACCCCTTTATCATTATGTAATCACTTTCTTTGTCTCTTACTATACTCATTGGCTTAAAGTCTGTTTTGCCTGAAGTAGGTGTAGCTTCCCATGTGTTCTTCAGTCTGAGCAATCGGCCCTCTGGATCAATAGGTATGGGCAGAAATCAATGGAGGGCTGGTACCCTTGGATCACATTCCAGGAAGTGGGCACACACAGCTGGGGACCATTTGAGGGACACCATGTTTATCTCAGGACCTCTCTGTTATCAATTATCTTGACACCCTTTGCTTCTAGAAAGGTAAGAGAAGCCTCCCACCTTCTAAAGCTGTGGGTCCTGCCCATGGTTCCGTGGACCACGGGGTACTTCTCAGCAATGGCCAGAGTGCCGAGAGAAGGGCCTTGTCTTGGGTATGTTATTTAGCTTCAGGATTATGACATTTCTTTTCTATTCAGTGTCACCTTCTTCCACATGTTCCCTTCATGGTATTGCTTCCTTCAGGTTTCTCAGAGCATGGAGTTGCTGTCATATCTGGATATGAAGTTCAGCTCTTTCAAGTTGTGCCTGTGTAGAGCAAGTTACCTTACCCTCTCCAAGCCTCAGCTCCTCAGAAGGAATGTCCTCACCTTTAAGGGAATGTTTGTAAAGTTCTTAGCATGGGGCCTTGCATTTGGTAAACATTCAGTGAACAATATACACTAGGGCTGTTATTGTTATTGGTTTCCTTCTTAGATCACTTCTTGTATCTTGTCTAAGAACCCTACTTCTCCCCAAACAAGCCAGAATTTGGAGAATCAAGTACTTCTTCTAGAAGAAACATCTGTTACAAGCATCAGTAGATAACATTGGAGGTCGCTTCAGTCATAAAAACAAAACTAACAAATACCCTGCAGGCCAGATACAGTAAGGCTCAGTCCTTTAAAATTTTGTTTCTTATCTATGCACGTGGCTCCAGGGTCCCAAGGGATCTATGCTAATCATCTTAAGTTGTTTTAACATAAGACATAGACTTAATAAGAAATAGCAAGTAGCAGAACTAGAGAGGACAGTAGACTTTGGGGGAATCTCTCTCTTTTTTAAAAAATATATTTTTATTGATTTCAGAGAGGAAGGGAGAGGGAGAGACAGATAGAAACATCAATGATGAGAGAGAATCATCAATCTGCTGCCTCCTGCACTTCCCCTACTGGGTATCAAGCCTGCAACCCAGGCATGTGCCCTGACTGGGAATCGAATCATGACCTCCTGTTCATAGGTTGTCACTAACTACTGAGCCACGTGGCTGGGCAGGGAGTCTCTTCTCTTGACTTAGGCCTTGTGTATAGGTGGCTTGCAAGGAGGTTGGTTTGTATCCATATCTGTGTAAAAAGGCAAGGGGGCTATTTTGACCATCACAATTTGTGGGAATAAGGTTGGAAAAAGAGACCCCGGCCCGGTAATCCGGAAAAGGAATGAGGTGTCAGCTCTTTTTAAAAAGACTCTTAAGAAACTTCTCTCCATGGGAGTGGGATGGGGATTATTGAATTTATCTGCTCTAACCTTGATTGACTTTATCACTCACGTTATGAAAAGGAGCATGACGATGCCAGTTTCTTTTCTGTGCAATTCCTCTTGTTCAAAGGTCCTTGAGTTTCCAATAGTTTCTATTAAGAATTTCTGGTTACCTGAGTCATTTCCAAATACCTGAGTATTTGTTAACATTAGCTGGCTTAGTCATACACTTGACCCAAAGGTTTTGTGTTCCTTTTTCCCCCTCCAGCGAAGTGATTGTATATTGCATAATTTTTTTATGTTGCCCAAACATATTGTTGCTTATAAATGTTTAGAACACCTAGCGTGGGGCCTAACATGATCTCATCCTTCTTGACTAAAAGTAATTGTTCTGATCAGATCAAGGAGACATATGGATACCTCCCTCCAGGTGATAGAGATAGGCAGGCTGAGGCGTGCTGGCCACCTGTCCTCTCATGACGGGAGTGAGAACAGAAAGGAGGCGGTCCAGACAGCCTATGTTTCACTCTTGACTTTACCCACCAATGAGATGGTAACATTTTACCTACCTGCTTAGCATGGCCAGGGAGGAAACTTACCCAGGACCTGGTGGGTAGAGAAGCCACTCCCTGGCTTCTGCCCTGCTCCTGGCCCAGGGCTCTTGGCGTGGGCACAGACAGGAAGAGACTTTCACAGCCTGGTGTCTCGCCCTCCAGACCACTAAGGCAAAGGACCCCGCGTGCGGACCCAGGGATGGGAAGAGCCTCTTCAGCGGGCTGGCCCCGGGGGAGTCCAGCTGGTCACAGCACCGGCAGCGGCGCCTGCAGGACCACGGCAAGGAGAGGAAGGAGCTTCTGTCTCTGACTTTGCAGGTATGGCTTGTCCTCAGCGGTCCAAGCACGCCCACGGGAGGGCCGGAAAATGACAGGGTGGTGCAGGGCCCACTCTTACCTCCCTTGGTTTCTGCCGTCGTGTAGAGTGTGGTCTTGCTGAACTGGGCTTAATTGCTTGCAGTTCGGTTGTTTTGTTCACAGTGTGCCTAACTCTGCAGTGGTCCCTCTTTCTGCTGTAGCATTTTTCTAAACAGAAGCCATAAAATGCCAACTACAAATGTCCCCACAGATGGGGGCTGTGATTACATTGGCTTGGGACCCCTTGCATGCTGCGTTTTCCCCTTAGGTTAATTGTGCATGTTACTATTAGCATGTCACAGGCTCAGATTTGGCAGGACAGAGACTGGTTTCCCTTGCTTTAACCCAGAATCCCCCAGACTTGCTTGATCTCAAGATCCTTTTCTCCTGCACCCCCAGAGGCCCACCTGCTGGAGTTGCTGCCTGAGGGCCACGGGCCCACACAGTGTCATTCTGCAACCTAGGCCCTTGCCACGCTGAGCCCTGGGTCTCCCCTCACTGCTGAACGTGGGTCAGGTCTGCTCTTCTGGCAGCATAAGCTGCCTCCACTCTGTCAAACACTCGGGAAGCCCTGGGGATTTGCTGCCTGAGTCCCTTGCCTGTCACCTAGTTGACCATTTATTTCCTAATTGGAGCTACTTACCTATTTTTAAAAAATATATGCTTTATTGATTTTTAGAGAGAGAGGAAGGGAGAGGAAGAAGGAAGAGAGAGAAAAACATCGATGATGAGAGAAACATCAATCAGCTGCCTCCTGCACGTCTCCTACTGGGGATCGAGCCTGCAACCCAGGCATGTGCCCTGACCAGGAATTGAACCAGCGACCTCTTGGTGCATGGTTGATGCTCAACCATTGAGCCACACGGGCCAGGCGCTACTTGCCTATTTAAAAGCATCAGAGGCCTGGTCTGTCAAGGTGGCGTGTGTCCTGACAGAGAAGGGCACCCTTGACCCTCTCTCCCTCAGCAGGGCCCATGAGAGGAGCAAGGTCTCTAGGAAAGGGATGGTGGGAGAGCTGGCACCTGCCCTTCCTGGACAAACTGGGCCTGTTCTTGCAGTTCGAGCTCTTTCTTCTAGATCAGTGGTCAGCAAACTCATTAGTCAACAGAGCCAAATATCAACAGTACAACGATTGAAATTTCTTTTCTTTTTTTTAAATATATTTTATTGATTTTTTACAGAGAGGAAGGGAGAGGGATAGAGAGCTAGAAACATCGATGAGAGAGAACCATCCATCAGCTGCCTCATGCACACCCCCCACTGAGGATATGCCCGCAACCAAGGTACATGCCCTTGACCGAAATCGAACCCGGGACCCTTCAGTCCGCAGGCCGATGCTCTATCCACTGAGCCAAACTGGTTAGGGCTGAAATTTCTTTTGAGAGCCAAATTTTTTAAACTTAAACTATATAGGTAGGTACATTGTTATTAACTTAATTAGGGTACTCCTAAGGCTTAGGAAGAGCCACACTCAAGGGCCAAAGAGTTGCATGTGGCTCGCGAGCCGCAGTTTGCCGACCACTGTTCTAGATCAAGCATGTCAGACTCAAAGGCTAAAATGGGCCAAATAAACAAGGTTTAAGTTTCTGTGGGCCGCAAAAAAACAAAAGCTTCAAATTTCATAGAAACGTAGGTTTAGTTCGATAGAGACATGCTGAATACAAAGGGCTGAAATAAATGAGTGATCGTTAAAATAAATTAGTAGAACATTTTAATAAAAATTAATATTTTTTCTTGAACATTAATTTACCAGACACTGCATAACTGCACAAATTAATAAGCGTTATGCAAATAAACCTATTTTTCTTGTTCTCTGAAAGCGAAATATTTCCTGTTGCACACACCAAACAAGTCAGTACAAGACTAATGATGTGGCAATCGGCTGCTAAAATATTCGCTGTTGGTATTAGTGGAGAGAAATGGTGTGCCTGCACATAAGGCATGTAAGGAAAATGAATGCAACACGATTATAGTAATCAGTCATTAGTGAATGTTGTAGTTCATTATTAATAATTATGTATAGCCCTGACTGGTTTGGCTCGGTGGATAAAGCGTCGGCCTGCGGACTGAAGGGCCCACGTTCGATTCCGGTCAAGGGCATGTACTTTGGTTGCAGGCACATCCCCAGTGTGGGGGTGCAGGAGGCAGCTGATCGATGTTTTCCTCTTATTGATGTTTCTAACTCTCTATCCTTCTCCCTTCCTCTCTGTAAAAAAATCAATAAAATATGTTTTAAAAATTATGTATAACAGGATATTATAGAAATTAAGTTATGAAATTTTTATTAAAATATTTCTTATATACTTTTATATTGGCTGGGCCACAAAAATATTCATTGTGGGCCACATGTGGCCCGTGGGCCTCGAGTTTGACATGCTTATTCTAGACACACGATCACCAAGAGCCTCCTGCAGTGTGCTGCAACCACAGATGTCCTGCAGCGCGTCCCCGGATGTGGTGGGTAGCTAGGCCCAGCACAGACCTGTCACAGCTGCCTTTTCCCTACTTTGCTTGGCAGTGTGCAGAGAAGAAACCTGAAGCTTGCGGCCCTGAACCAGAGCCCTGTGCAGAGCTCCACGTGGAGGCGCTGGAGACGCTGACGCGGGCTGCCTCAGCAGGCCCTGAGGGTGGAGGTGTCCGCCCCGAACAGCCGTTCATTGTGCTGGGGCAGGAGGAGTACGGGGAGCACCACTCCTCCATCATGCACTGCAGGTGGGTTCAGGTGGAGGCGAGGCCCAGCTAGAGAAAGCTCTAGCCAGGTGGGACTGGTCTCCCTGGGAAGCTGTGCATGAAGGTGTAGCTGGCAGGAGGTATGGAAAGTGGGATTCCTGAAGGACCATTGTCACTCTCAACGAGTCAGAGGAGGTGGGGCAGCTGCCATCTGGGTGTGGGGTGTCCTGCTCAGAGCTGCTGTAGCCCTCGTCAGCCTCTCTGAACTTTCTAACCATGGGACTCCGAGTCTTAGGAACAGCTGCCTTTTATTTGAACTCCCTAAAGCTCACTCAATTTTAATTTGCTTTATGTTGGTAATTTTATTTATTTATTTAAAAATTTTTTTATTGATTTCAGAAAGGACGGGAGAGGGAGAGAGAATCATTGATCAGCTGCCTCCTGCACGTCCCACACTGGGGATAGAGCCCGAAACCCGGGCATGTGCCCTGACCAGGAGTCGAACTGTGCATGGCCTCCTGCTTCATAGGTGGACGCTCAACCATGAGCCACACCTGCCAGCCTGTGTTGGTAATTTTAGATAAATACAGGGCAGGGTAAAAGTAGGTTTATAATTTGTGAGCACTTGGGAACACAGAGTTTACTCCCCTGTTATTACTTATTAATTATTGTATTATTTTCCAACTGTAAGCCCACTTTTGCCCCGCTGTGTACTTACCATTTATAAGTTTTTACTTGCACTTGGTAAGAACATGACCTTTCATGAAGGGACCCTCACAGATGTAATGTTCAGAGGGGAGGTGGGTCCCTTGTTTTGATGGGCCCCAGAGCCGAGTGCAGGAGGCTCTCAATCTCCATACACTGAGCACCGAGGTCGAGGCCCAGTGCATCCTGCCCACTGTTCTGTGCCCAGTGTTTACCCCAGGGCTCAGCACATAATGGGTGCTTCATAAGAAATTCTTGGACAAATGAATGAATGAATATTTCTAGCAATAGTCCACTGGTCATTGGAGTGTAGGCATTTCAGGATTGTTTTTTAAAGCAGTTAGAACGTCAGAAAAGCAGCCATCTGAACTAGCTGAAGAGGAGGATGGACTACGGCAAGGATGTTAACAGCTCCCCTCTCTCTTTTGTCTCAGAGTGGATTGCTCAGGGAGGAGGGTTGCCAGCTTAGACGTAGACGGGGTCATCAAAGTGTGGTCCTTCAACCCCATCATGCAGACCAAAGCGTCCTCCATTTCCAAGTCACCACTGCTGTCTTTGGAGTGGGCCACCAAGCGGGACCGGCTGGTGAGTGAGGTGCCTCATTGCTTGCTCTGCAGTCTGTGAAGAATTCCCCAGGGCTGTCCACCGGTGGTCAGGCACCACCCCCCATGGGGACCACACAGCCAGGATTGACCCTATAGACTCCTGTTTGGGGTGGGCAAGGAGGTGACAGGATGAATGAGAACTGAAATGAGACTGCAGTGCAACCTGGAGAACACTCCCCAGTCAGACGGCCAGGGTGCCTCCCTCTCTGTGGTGGTCTGGCTCGCTGCTCTGTCTGGGGAGAGACTGGCTCACTTCCTGTTCTTCCCCATCAGTCCCTCAGCTGTCCAGATTCTAACAGCCCTCACAAACATTCTCAGCTGCTCCCTGTGTCGGGCCCAAAGGAAGCAGCTGAAGCTGGTGGGGGATGGTGCCCTACTTGGCGGTTCCCATGGGTCTGATTGCCTCCAGGAATAGTACAGTGTTATTTTTTCCTTCTGGACTTTAATGTTTGAGATAGACTTTGTAGTTTAGGAGGTAAAGTTGATTTGTAATTTTTTCTTTTCTTTTATTCCATTTTGAGGGGATCATAGCAGGCAACCTGAGGAGCAAGCCTCGTTTTTTAATAATGTTGACAACTGCAGGCATTTTGGTTATGGTACGAAGGCATCAGGGCATACCCAGTGATAATTTGCCAAGTGATGTAGGTGATATTCCTGGGGATACCCTCAGACCTGCTTCTGGTGCTTTCTTCTGGTGATACTCATTGTCTTCGAAGCTTTTCATCAAATAAAATGCAGGTTCCTGAAGGCAAGGATAGCTTCTCCTATTTTTTCTGGAGGCCTTCACTGGCTCAGAGCCAGAGCTGTCCCCAGACAAGCAAAGGGGGCCCAGGCCCCATGATCAGCCAGGATGGCACCCACGGAGGTGAAGAGAGATTAGGAGGGAGAAGGAAGGGCTGGAAAGCTGGGATTTAAAATGGAAAGAAAAGGAGGAAAGAACAGAGGGTCTCATTTAATCAGCCAGAACCTTTCCAGGTATGTCTGGGGTGATACATCTCTCCCATCCACAGATTCCTTCTGTGGTTTTACTTCTGTTGGAGGTCAGCTCTGATGTCTTTATTTAATTTTAATTTATGTATTTTAAATATATTTTTATTCATTTCAGAGATGAAGGAGAGGGAGAGAGATAGAAACATTAATGATGAGAAAGAATCATTGATCGGCTGCCTCCTGCAAACCCCCTACTGGGGATTGAGCCTGAAACCCGGGCATGTGCCCTGACTGGGAATCAAACCATGATCTCCTGGATCATAGATTGATGCTCAACCACGGAGCCACGCCGGCCAGGCTCTTTATTTAATTTTTAAATGAGATCCATTTTACCCAGATATCACCTAAATTACCTGAATAAGTAGAAGGGACCCCACCCCTACAGCCTGCCCAGACCTCAGAGGAGAGGGCCTGGGCCCCCACCACCACACCCATGGTCCTGCCTGACCTGCCTGACCTCCTGTTCTTCACACCTCCCGCCCCTTCTCATTCCAGCTCTTGCTGGGCAGTGGTGTGGGGACAGTGCGCCTTTATGACACGGAAGCCAAGAAGAATCTCTGTGAAATCAACATCAATGACGACATGCCCAGGTGAGCTGTGCTCTGCAGCCTGGTCCTTTGCTGGGCCTTTTCCCCATCTCATCCTTCCGGTGGCCGCGGAGTGCTGACCCCGCCCCACGTGTGTTGCAGAATCCTGTCTCTCGCGTGCAGCCCCAACGGGGCCTCTTTCGTCTGTTCGGCTGCAGCTCCGAGCCTTGCTTCCCAGGTGGACTTCTCAGCACTAGACATCGGCAGCAAGGGCACGAACCATGTTCCTGGCAAGCTGCTGCTGTGGGACACGAAAACCATGAAGCAGCAGGTGCGGGCCTGCCCCCGGGGGCCTCGGGCTGGCCACGCTCCGGGAGGGCACAGGGCCCGCGCTCCCTCCCTTCTGAGCCTCTCCCTCTCTTTGCTTTGGTCTTCTCAAACTTTGATTTGTGAGGAAACATCGACGTGTAAGTGTTGAAGGGAGTAATGCTCCAGTGGGTAGGTTGCCAGCTGAAGTCACTCAGAATTGTGCCACACGTTCCCAAGTCACACCGCCTCCTAGAGGGCCCCTGTGGCTTCGTTTAAGTTTGTTTTATATTTAAAGACTTTATTTTTGAGCAGTTTAAGGTTCATGGCAAAATTGAGAGGAAGGCACAGATTTCCGTCCACCCGCTGCCCCTCCTGTCTGCATCCCCACCACAGCGTGCACTTGTTACACTCTCTGAGCCCACATTGGCCGCCATCACCCAGAGTCCCCCGCTTACTGCAGGGTTTGGTGTTAGTCCGCTACATTCTGTGGGTTTGACAAATAGGGAATGACATGCATCCACCATCACACGGGGTATTTTCACTGCTCGAAATCCTCTGTGTTCCACCTGCCTTCCCCTACTCCCCCCCCCAACGTGGCCCTAGAGAGAGTAAATGATGCGTAAACTCTCCTGTTTAAAGGGCAGCGATGCTTCTTATTAGAATTAGTTTTGGTGCTCAGAGGTGCTGTGGCCTTTCTGTTGAAGTTTCCTGATGTTACTGGACCCTTGAAGGGCCCCTGTCTTATAGGTGGCTGTGTTCCAGGTGTTCAGTTTGTGTCTTACTGCATCGTCTGTGAGGGAGTATATATTCCCACGTGGAGGTCTCCAGGTGTCAGTGCCACACATGAATTCTTGAACATGAGGCCCTGCCTGTCTCCTCCTCCTCCAGTTTCCTCATCTAGGCACATGCGTCTCACTTAGAAATGGGGTGCCTTTCTGGGCCCGTCCTCCCTCACCCTACACCAGGGGAGGGGGCCGTCTGGCCTGCGGGCCATATCAGGCCCTCGGAATCATTTGGTCTGGCTCTATCTACCATCACAGCGTAAGGATGGAACATCACCAGTACTTTTTATGTTCTCGTGTGCCTCTCCCTAATCTCGGTCTCCTGTCCCCTTTCAGACAGAACTTGTCTTGAATTTTGTTTATTCTCTGACATTTTAAAATTTAGTTTGTTTTCTCCAGCTCCAGTTCTCCCTGGATCCGGGGCCCATTGCTATCAACTGCACAGCCTTCAATCACAACGGGAACCTGCTGGTCACAGGGGCGGCGGATGGTGTCATCCGGCTGTTTGGTAAGCAGTCATGCTCGTGGCAGCCCCGGGTCCCTCCGTAAATGTCCTGGGGAGAGAGCTGGATTTTTGCCAGCTTGACCAAAGCAAAACCCCAGTTCAGCATGCTCATAACAGAACTTAGCTGTGGTCAGAATCTGCTGTCTTCAGAACCTCTGTAGTCACCTTGCACATGGTCCGTGTCATGGACGCAGGAGGGAGGGGGGGAGCTTAGCAGGCCTTCCGTTGTGAGGTGTTCTGTCTGAGTCCTCGTGGCCTGAGTGAGACCCAAGAGGACCCTTGAGAGTAATGCCGCCCTGTCCTCTCGGTGTGGCTAGTTCCCCGTCCCCGTTAAGCGTTGGAACAGGGTGCATCAGAACCACCGGCAGCTGCTTAAAGATCCCCAGCCAGCCTGTCCCAGGAGGCCCGGAGTCAGAGGGCCGGGATGGGACAGGGACTGGGACTGTGTCCGCAGCAGATCCCCTGGGGTGAAGTTCCAGAGGCCTCCTAGGAAGGATGTGTGTCCGCCCAGACTTACAGATGAGCTCGGGCTCCTCCCAGGGATTCCTGAACCTCACTCTAGCCCCCACGGAAGAAGCTCCTATCTGAGGGTTAAATAGAAGATTAGATGCAGCGGAGGAGAGAGTTAGCAAACTGAAGCGGCCCTCGACCCGTCCTCGGCAGGGCTCAGCTCTGGGAGGCCTTCTGCCTCAGAGCAGCTCCCCCAGCTGGGCAGAAGGTGGGAGGTGCCTCCTGCCGTGGGCCAGTGCCTCCCCGGGGCCTGGGCAGGAATCTTAGCCTCGTCTCCGTCTCTTTGCCTCAGACATGCAGCAGCACGAGTGCGCCATGAGCTGGAAGGCCCACTGCGGGGAGGTGTGCTCCGTGGAGTTCAGCTACGACGAGAACACCGTGTACAGCATCGGCGAGGACGGGAAGGTAGGCGGGTACAGGAACTTCCCTTCCCTGGCTCAGGCCTCTGGGAGCCTAGAGAGCACCAGAATAGCATGGTGGGCTGGGTTTAGGTTCTGACCACACCTTTCACTCGCTGGGCCTCTCCCTGCCTCAGTGTTGTCATCTGTAGATTAGGGATGATAATAGTAACCAGTCTCACCACATCTTTGTGAGGCTTCGAGTTCAGTGGGAGCTGCCATTCTTACGAAAGGGGGACCCATATCCTCCCTCCTGGTTGTAGCAGGTGAGGATGAACTGGATGAACTGCATCCCACTGTACATGGAGCAGTGGGGTCCGGATTTGGGGCGGGATGTGCCCCGTGAGCATGGACCGGTAGAGTTTGCCGGGGGTCAGAGCAGCTTCCCAGAAGCAGTGAGCAGAATCAAGAAATGTAAAAGGCAAGTGGGAAAAAAGTAAAAACAGGTGCCCTTTGTGGATTCTCTCTGGAAAGATAGGTGAGGACCCGTGGAAAGGGAGCTGGGGTGGGGTAAGCATACATGCTCTTCATGTGTGCCCTCCTGTACCTTTTGGATTTTATCCTATCGACCTGTATTACCCATTTGAAAGTAGTAATTACAAAATGAATTCTTCATTTGAAAACTGCAGGAAGGGGGCTTTTAAAGTCAAGCCTGGCTTCCTAGTTTTTTGGGTGGGATTCTCAATTAAGAGGTGAGTGTATTTATGTATTTGGTGCTACACATGCAGGTAGCTGCCCCAGGGCCAGGTAAAGACTTATAAACGCTGCAATACACGAAGCTAAATTCATAACTACACTGTGTTGTCCCGAACAACAATAGTGACAGTTACTTGAAACATTCCTCCTAGGCCAGTGATGGCGAACCTATGACAACAGGTTCATTTTTTTTGTTGATTTTTCTTTGTTAAATGGCATTTAAATATATAAAATAAATATCAAAAATATAAATCTTTGTTTTACTATGGTTGCAAATATCAAAAAATTTCTATATGTGACATGGCACCAGAGTTAAGTTAGGGTTTTTCAAAATGCTGACACGCCGAGCTCAAAAGGTTCGCCATCACTGTCCTAGGCTCAGGCCAGAGAGAAAGTCTGGACTTTGATGTGAGGGTGCTGACCCTTTTTCTAGAATTCCTTCACTAAAAAGATGCTTAAATTGTGTTGGGAAGAGATGGGACTGGGGGGAGGGGGTGTCATCCCACTACCTCTCCTGGTGGCCTGCGGACCCAGGGCCTCTGCTCTGGGGCCGTCCCCCTCCTCTTAGGCCGTCCCGCTGCTGAGAGACTCTGCTGTGCTTGTGGTTGCAGTTCATCCAGTGGAACATCCACAAGAGTGGCCTGAAGGTGTCCGAGTTCGGGCTCCCCGCGGACGCCACGGGCCCCTTCGTGCTTTCCGGTTACAGCGGCTACAAGCAGGTTCAGGTTCCCCGGGGCCGGCTCTTCGCTTTTGACTCCGAGGGAAATTACATGCTGACGTGTTCTGCCACTGGAGGCATCATCTACAAGGTACCTGGGGTGTGGTAGTGGGGAGGGAGCTTCCTCCCGGAGGGCTGGGTGTGGGCCTCTTCCCCGCCCCTGCCCCATGTGGCCAGTGCCGAAGGCCCCTTGCTGCAGGACTGAGTCAGCAGAGCGTGGGCAGAGGCAACACCCTCCTCCTCTGCTGGCCCATCCGCTGTGCTTTGACGAGACCCTGCCCCTTCTCTGCCTCCCTTCCTTTTCTATAATAATACCTTTTATAAAAACTGTTAAGAAATGGGAGAAGGGTTGGGAAGCGTGTTGGTTTGGAGCAACACGCCCCCAACAGGTAAGTGCTTACGTGGTCTGTCTGAGTTACTCTAACCGGCACAGACTTACTGTTGTATTGGAAGTTCCATGAGTCAAGGACATGACAACCCATGGCTCAGACAGACCTGGCTGGGATTTGTCAAACCATGAGGGAAGTTGTCCACTTTGTTTTGTGGTCAGTTTACCTCTTTAATTTTCATGTCCGAGCTTCTCCGGTTCATGTACCTCTTTCTGTATAATTGTCTGAAGTTACAAATGTCCCCTGTTTTACTGGTGTTATCAAATAGACAAGCGGTGAGGATTTGTGTTGTAGCCTAAGCGCATGTTTCTGGAGCCAGGTGCATCCCGTTCACAGCCTCCGTGTTAAGCTTTGCCTGATGGCGGTGCTCACTCTGCAGGTGTGAAGGGCCCCAAGGTGGACTGTCCGCTGCTTGGGGGCTGTCTATGCCCTCGTTGCCAGGGCTCACCAGTCAGCAGACAGCATGATTTGGACAGTAGCTGTGTGGGGCCGCTGGCCGAGGCCTGACCTGCACACAGGGCACAGAAGGTCTGGTCCTGCTCCCCTCGCCCTCACACGCACTTTAGAAAGAGCACGCGCCCCAGCAGGGGGCAGTTCAGTGTTAGGGTTCTGAGAGGGGCGGGGAATCTGGGTCCTCAGGGAAGATCCTAGGAGGCAGCAGTCTGTGGATCTGAGGCTGTGGAGGAGGAGGAGAAGGAGGAGGAGGAGGAGGAGGAGGAGGAGGAGGAGGAGGAGGAGGAGGAGGAGTTGGGAGGACGGGGATGCAGGCCTTGGTGAAGTGAGAGGAAGGATTAGCTTGGCTCCTCTTTTCCAAATTGTGATACGTTGGGTGGCCTTGGCCTTCATTAGTGCCATAATTTCTGCTACTTGCTATTGGGAAATACTGTAAGGCTTTCTGTTTACAAGCCTAATTTTACTTTATTTTTTTAAAATTGAGTTTCAGGTAGGCCATTCTCTGCTCTCTCTATGATTTTTATTTGTTGTATGTATGCTATGTGTATGTATATGTATTTTATTTTAAATCATGTGCCTTTGTCATTTGTCCTGATCAGTTTATATGCTTTGCAGTCAGATTTGCTCTATAACCAATTGATGAGTTAAAAGATTTTCCTCTATATAATTTTTAAAATACCAATGGGGTCTAATTACTTAAGGAATATAATGAACTTCAGATCCCATTTTTACAATCTGTAAGCAATTCGTGACCTTTTTTTTAAAATATATATTTGTTTGAGTTTTTACAGAGAGGAAGGGAGAGAAATAGAGAGCTAGAAACATCAATGAGAGAGAAACATCGATCAGCTGCCTCCTGCACACCTCCTACTGGGGATGTGCCCGCAACCCAGGTACATGCCCTTGACCGGAATCAAACCCGGGACCCTTCAGTCCGCAGGCTGACGCTCTATCCACTGAGCCAAACCGGCCACGGCAATTCGTGACTTTTAAAGATGTTTTCTCTCCCTAGCTGGTTTGGCTCAGTAGATAGAGTGTCGGCCTGTGGATTGAAGGATCCCAGGTTCGATTCTGGTCAAGGGCACATGCCCAGGTGCGGGCTCCATCCCCAGTAGGGGACGTGCAGGAGGCAGCCGATCAATGATTCTCTCTCATCATTGACGTTTTTATCTCTCTTCCTCTTCCTTCTTCTCTGAAATCAATAAAAAAAAATGTTTTCTCCACGAAGGTCGTATACTTCTTGCTCACGGGTGGTATCTGTGGCCGCACTGATCATTATTCAGCTGGCCCTGGTTTCCCTTCCTTACTGCCTCTAACTCCTCACACCTGCACTCGTCCTGGCTGGTGCTGTGGGGTCAGGGGGAGCCGAGCTTGTACATTGATGAGGGCCCGATGGTGCCAGCTCGATCGGGTACTGCAGGAGCTGACCACGACCCACCCTCCTACAGCGGGATCCCTGGGGGAGCAGGGATGATGCTGGGAGAGAGCAGCCTGGGCGGTGCAGGGGCACTGGCCCCCAGCAAGTTAAAGGCAGCAGAGAAAATTCCCTGCCTTTTCGAGTGCTTCAGGGACTTGTTTTTCACTTCAGATGAAGGAATAACTGTAGTCAGAACAATGAAGGTATTTTCTTGTCTAACAAATTAAACAGGAAGGGTGGGCGTGGCAGCCCCAGGCTCGAGGTGGTTGGTAGAGAACATGGATGTATTTGTGCACAGCGTCCGCTCACACCTCCTCTTCTCCCCTGTCCTCTTACAGCTGGGCGGGGACGAGAAGGTTCTGGAGAGCTGCTTGAGCCTGGGTGGCCACCGAGCGCCCGTGGTCACAGTGGACTGGAGCACGGCGATGGACTGCGGGACCTGCCTCACTGCCTCCATGGATGGCAAGATCAAGCTGACCACCCTCCTGGCCCATAAAGCCTGAGGGCACCCGCCCGAGGAACTTCCACGGAAGCCGTATCATCCCCGGGGGAGGGGAGACAGGAGACAGGAAGACGGGACGCTCCATTTCCGGCTCCCTGCCAGGGCAGGGAATCTTCAGGGAAAGGTTCTCTGGGGGCTCGGACGGACACTGTGCAGCCTGGTGACTGGAGCAGGAGCCACATGGAGGAGTGGCACGTGTGCCCCGGAGACCGGCTTGCCGGGTGGGGCCAGAAGCACCCAGACGGCAGGAGAAGGCTCAGGCATTCAAAACACTGCAGGTGAAGCATTGCGATGGCGGCCCTGTTGCCCAGGAGAGATCGACAGTATTTTGTATACATTTGCTCAGTTTCTTTTTTAAAAAAGAATGCTCTTGGGTTACCTGGTGTCCGTTTCTGGAGTGTGTGTGTGCAGCAGGGCGCCTCCCTTCACCTTTGCCCCGCAACAGGTCTCCCACCCCAGCTCTGCCTCCCGGCTGTGGAGCTGAGCCTGTGTGATGTTTGCTTGTTGCTTCGCTGTAGGAAGATGTCCTCTCTTCTGTTCCACTAGCTAAGGTTTGTGCTGTTCCTATTTCTTTGGGCCACAGACAAGGAATCCACAGTATTCCTGTCTCCCTGAGAGTTGGCGGCTTCTGTTCCAGCAGCGTCTATGGACAATGGCAGAGTCTGAGGCTTCCGCTCCTGATGGCTGTGGTTTCCCAGCACCTGTCATTAGTCCTCATTTAGCTTCATATCCTTGAGGTTGACTGGAGCCAGCCGCCGGCGCCCCCTGCTGGCGAGAGGACTGGATCAAGTTGGCCAGGTTCATCCCCACTGTGTCCACAGCCCCGCCTGTGTCCTGCCTTCTGCTCCCTGCTCAAGGGTGGGACCTTGAAGAGTCCAGAGTTCTCACAGGTGAGGAAGAACGAGAGAAGGGCTCCCTTCTCCCACTTCCATTTCTATCTGCAGGGAGGCATGGTCAGCTGATCAGCCTCGTGGTGGGATTTCTTGACGGGCAGCCTTGTTGCCAAGCTGCTAGGAGTGGTCACTGTAGAGCCACTTTGGGCTCCAACCCAGTCATGGGGTGCTGGTCTGGAGTAGGGGTACTCCCAGTTTCCTGCTTTTGGAAAACCATGAGTAAATTGGTATGAAAGCCTTGGCTCCATTCTGCTGGGAGTTTGGGGGAAAGTAGGGAGGTATGTGGCTCAATTCTGAGAAAACACCAGAGACTTGGTAATAAGTAGTTACACCTTTTTACTGATTTCTGTCCTAGTAAGCCTTCCTTCAAATGAAGAAAACCAAAACTTTTCCATGTGTAATTTTTCCCATCTTCTGCATTGAAACAGCAATCTTATTTATCTCCCACAGTGATTCTTCAGGTCAAGCATGTCAAACTCTCGGCCCGAGGGCCGCATGCCTCATTTATTTGGTCCGTGTTAGCCTTTGAGTTTGACATGCTTGCTTTTTAGGTCAGTGGTCGGCAAACTGCGGCTCTCGAGCCACATGCGGCTCTTTGGCCCCTTGAGTGTGGCTCTTCCTAAGCCTTAGGAGTACCCTAATTAAGTTAATAACAGTGTACCTACCTATATAGTTTAAGTTTAAAAAATTTGGCTCTCAAAAGAAATTTCAATTGTTGTACTGTTGATATTTGGCTCTGTTGACTAATGAGTTTGCCGACCACTGCTTTAGGTCATTTAAAAAGTCGTGTTTCATTTGAGTGAGAGTGCATTGTTTAACTTTTCTTCAAACGTTTTTCTGTCTTATTACCCATTCTCCCTTCTCAATACGGACTCCACAGCTCGCTGAAACGTGTTTAAGGATTTTGGAGAAACAAGGGACACTTAAACGTTGTCTCTTCTCTCATTTCCTTTCTGTGGGCTGGACACCCACCTCCCCCTTTACTTTGAGCTTGAGGCCTCACAGGAGGGATGTTAGAGGGTTCCACCAAAACCAGACCACAACCTTGCCTAACAACAGAACCCAAACACCACTAACCTCTGACCTGTAGAAATTAGTAAATGCAGTACTGTGTGTTGTGGGCAACCCTGCCCCTCCTGGCCTGTTTCTCCGGACGTCACTCCATCCTGAGTGCTTATTAGCCTGATTGTCTCATCCTGGGGTGCTCCTTGTCTCACCCACTCCCCTCCAGGATTCAAAGGTAGACTTCCCTTTCCTTCACAATACCTGCTCAGCATCTACCCAAGACCCCAGCAAGACTTCCATTATCTTGGGCGCAGGCAGCTAGAAGAAACCAGCAAGCTAGTCCCGCCTCGGCCCCCGAGGCTGCATGCCTGACGCAGGTGTAGGGCCTGACACTGGTGAGAGCCGTCTAGGTTCATTTCCCTCTGTGTTCTGGGACCTGCCCACTGCTGCTGCCAGGCCATGGGCTCCCTGAGCGGGGCATTCAGAACACGGCAGGAATTGACTCCAAAGCATCCAGTCCCCCAGCTCAGGTTTCTCCTACTTGAGCTTCTCACCTTTCAAACAGGAAGCTTTTTGTGCAGACACACAGGTTTCCTGCTCCTCAGACCTCATTTTTCAGCTGGCTGTGGGAAGAGGTTTTAAGGAGATAAATATGGAAGGAGTAGTTCTAATAGCGAAACAAAACAAGACGTCTCCTCCACCAATTAGAGTTGGGTTTGTCCTGGCTCACAGCTTGTGAGCGCAGAAGAGGGGAGAGGTCAGTGGCTCTCGGCGCACCTTCCTGGGAACTGGAAAAGCAGTCCCTGCCCCTGTGGGATGCTCTCCAGAGGCGGGAGGCGGAGCCCAGGTTTAGCCAATGCTCCACAGGTGGTTCTTGTGACCTGATTTATCTCCTTAAGCCTTGATTGATTTAAATGTTCCCAGCCTACTTCCCCAGGATTGAAATGAATATTCAGGAGGTGAAAGTGCGTTGGAGAAAAGCACAGGTGGAGGGGAGCACTCCTAGCTCCAGAGTCCCGTCTCCAAACTTTGGATCAAGCTCCCCTATCGTGCATCTCTAGTATATGGAGAGTGTTATTCTATTACTAGTGTTCCAGTGCACAGATTCATGCACATTGAAAGGAAATTAATTAGAAGGAATATTTTAATATCGCTATTTGTGTCTTGCTAATGAAAAGAAAATAGGATTCTACCGAGTCTCCTACCTACCTACCTACTCCAGGACTTCTGTGAGGATCAAATGAGATGAGGCACGGAAAAACGCTTCACAGACATTTGGTTAAACTGTAAAATGTTTGCACCTGGCTATAAAGCAAGTCGTGTTCCTGGGCTGAAGAAACTCCAAGGAGGCTAGTCGCTAGGGAGAGGAAGCCGGGTGTTGCTACGTGACATCATTACCCGGCGCCCACAGCGACCATTTCCGGGCTGGGCTGGGGGCTGCATTTTGCGCCATGGGGTCTTGGAAGCATTGGCTGTGATTTGGTGGGGTGTCACTCCGGGGTGGTGGCAGGGCCTGTGTCCCACTTGGAGGAAGTCGAGTGTTGGTTTGTGGGCGCCAGGTCTGCGGTGCTGTTTCTTTGTAAATGGCCAGTGCGTGCCATGGCAGCTCCTGTGTTGAGCATCTGCCCCCTGGTGGTCAGCGTGCATCATAGCTACCGGTTGGACAAACACTGAGCCTTTTATATATATAGATTAGCTGATTTGTGGTAAATCACATTTCCCTCCCCCTAATTTCTGATTCAGGGGGCTTGGGAATCCACACTTGAACAAAGACCAACCAGCAAAACTCAAATGGAGCCACATTTGGGGACTGTTAAAACATTCTGTTAAACAAAAAAAAAATTGACACTTGTTAAGGAACAGTAAGGCAAACTTTTCAAGGGGGGCTACTACAGTGGGGTTCTGTAGTGGGGGAGAGATTGGGCTCAACTCCCAATGCCATAGGGAAAAGTGGGAATTTGTAGCCAAGGAGCAGGTCGGGGGTCAGTGGATGGGAAGTTTCTAGGAGAAGGTAAGGGTGGATTCTGGCTCAACCGACCTAAACTGACCTAACAGGACTCTTGCCCAGGGCAATCCGGGTGATCAGACACCACCCAGGGTGGGTCGTGCAGGATCAGGAACCTCATCGGAGTCTAGGCCCTGGTGATCAGATATCGAGGGTAGGGGCCTCTGGCTAAACCAACTTCGCAGGATTCTTGCTAAACCGGACAATGTGGAGATGAACACAGAAGCCCCAAGTCGGGGCCTAGCGGAGAAGAGTTCAGAGGAGCCGGATTGGGTTTGGGCAGGGAGGCGCTGTCAGGACCCAGGACAGCGGGGTCGGCTTCACACACCCGCCGGCCGGGGGCGCGGACACCGCGAGCTGCCTGCAGGGGGCGCGCCCGAGCTTCAGCGCGGGCCGCGGGAAACCGGAAGTGCGGAGAGCGCGCGGGCGCTGCGGCAGCCGGGGACGGGAGGTGCGTGCGGCCGGGGGCCGGGGGCCGGGGGCCGGGGGCCGGGGGCCGGGGGCCGGGGGCCGGGGGCGGGCCCCACGAGCAACCGAATCCGCCTGCCGAGCCCGCCCCGGAAGCCGAGAAGGGGGCACGAGCCCGGGAGGCGGGACCCCGCGCGGGAGCCGCGCGCCGTCGGGACTGGCTCGGCCTGGCCGCTGGCGGAGACCCGGCCGGCAGCTCTGGGGCCGCAGGGGCGGCTCCCGTCGCCAGCGAGGCCCGCGTGGATGCCCCTGTGTCCCCGGCCTCTGCCCCTCCAGGTTGGCGCGTCTGGTCGCCGCCAGGGCAGCGCAGTGTCCCCGGGAGCGGGGCGGGGAGCGGGGCCGGCTGGAGTGGGTGCTCGCGGGGCGCCCGGCCTTCCCCGCGGAGCGCGGCCTCTGTGCGCGGGGCCCGGAGCCGCAGGACTCGGCTGTGAATCCCGGTGCGGTTTCCAGGTTCCGTGTGACTTTGCGGAACCTGCTGGGCTCAGTTCCCGTCTGAGAAACGGGCTCACCGACCTCTGCCGCGGGCGGACCAGTGCCTGGCGCTGGCGGCGCCTACGGCGGGGAGTGACCCATCCCGGCCCGAATTTTGACAGAAATGAGTCCTTGGCAAAGGGCTGCCCTCCCGGCACCGCACCGGTTAGGACAGTGGTTCCCAACCGTGGCTGCACATTAGAATCACCTGGGAATCTTTTTGAAATCCTGATTTCTGGGCCTCATCCTCCGGAAATTCTGTTTCTTTGTTACTAATGTGACCTCACCCCATCACAAAGAGACAATTTCCGGAGGATGAGGCCCAGAAATCAGGATTTCAAAAAGATTCCCAGGTGGTTCGGATGTGCAGCCACGGTTGGGAACCGCCGGGTTAGGACGATGTCCTGCCTTTGCATTAAGTTGTGAACAGCCCTTCCAATTGAGCAGTAAACGAAGGAATCTCCTCTCTGGGCGCCGACTGCCCTCCTCAGCCGCCCCCCTTCCTGGGTGGGGGGCGCCCCTCCCTGGCGGAGCCGAGCTGCTTCAGAGCCCACTGCGCAGGGGAAGGCAGCCGCCTGCGCCTGCGGGTCACGGGAGTTGGGGGGGGTGCGATGGGGGGCCTTGGGGCTGCGGTGGAATCGAGTCTCGGAGGCCGAGTGAGCGGAGGGCTGGTGGCCCTTCGGGACCCCCGTCCGAGGCCGGCCTGTCGTCCCTGAGCCCCGCTGGTCACACGGTCAGAAGAACCTTTGGATGGAGGGAGGGGTTGTTGGCCGAGGAAACCTTATTGTGAGTCAAATGGCCTCAGGGTTTCTTGTAAGCACCCCAAGACGGAGGGAGTGAGAAGCCCAGAGAGGTCATTGGGAGATACTTTAGGGGGAGGATAGACGGGGCACCTGGGGCGGCATGGAGGGGGGCACCTCCTGTCTTCCTTCCTCCTGGGCGGGTGTTCATCCCTCTTCGTGTTCATCGGCTCAGAGCCGAGGCTGCCGGGGCATTTCTGTTGGGCCTGCTGGTGTGGGGTGTGGGGTGTGGGGTGTGGGGACGGGGCGGAGGCCGCACGCACCTCCCCTCCCAGCAGCCTGCCCACCACACCTACCTGGCTGCCCGTGAGCGGCCTGAGTCGCGGGCCCTGCTCACCATCCGCCGCCTGTGAGCGTATTAGGATTCACTGGGCTTTGTTCTTTGTAGGAATCAAAGCTGGACTCCCATTGGAGGACCAACAGGCCTACAGTTAATTCCTGGTGTGGTGAGAAGGCGGGGTTTGCTGTCCTGGATCAGAAAAGCGAGTCCGTCAGGGAGGGCCCTGACTCTTCATCAGCGACGGGAGGGATGGCAGCCTTACATTCGGGGGCTAAGAAGAGGGTCCTTCCCTCCTGGATGGCAGCCCCGGGGCCTGAGAAGAGAATGTGGCCGGTGAAGACCCCGAAGAGGAAGAGGAGGAGGACGGCCGCGGTGCCGGCGGCTGCAGCCAGGTGGGACACCTTGGAGCCAGGGTCATCGCAGTGTCGGCAGATCCGTGAGGCGGGCGGGGTTTCAGTCCGTCTCCAGCTCTTAGGACGTGCACGGGCTGCGTGCAGGAGGCTGAGTGAGCTGTGTCCGCCCAGGCAGACGCCTCTGCCTCTTGGTGAATCTGCAACTCCCGGATAGTGGCCCCCCTTCTCCGGTCGCACACATCAGCCAAGCTGTCAAACACCAGGTGGCTAAAACGCCCTTCTCTTCATTTGCAACAATAAGTGTGACCATCAGGTGAGCAAGATGAGAGGGCCAGGTCATCAGCCTTCCGGTGGGCAGACCTCCTGGGACAGGAGCATCAAGCCCCTGTGTCAGCCCGGATCAGAGGCTGTGGGGGAGCCAGTGGGATGATGCCAACTGTGGGGTCTCGAGGCCGCCAGGGAGCAGAGGTCCCTGAATTCTCTTGACGGGGTCCCGGGTGCTCAGTGCTGCCCCTCTGCCCTTCCTTTTATAAGGTTTCTTGCCTGACCAGCCTCCTCTCTGACTGGCACAGCCTTTCTGTACTGTGTTCATGTGTTCAGTTAGGTGTCAGGTGGGTCTTGGCCTGGTGGTCCGTGTGACCAGCTCACAGGTATGTGTGTGTCTGTTCGGCTCTCAGGAGTAGCCATCAAGCCTTATTTGTAAATCCCTGGGGGCGTTGGCAGAGTTGGGAAGCCCCCACTGTTGCCTCCAAGAACCCCCTCTGCCAGTCACTGGTCCCAAGAATGAAGAAGCCGGTTGATGCCCTGAGGAAGCTGGTGCTCTCATCCCCGGCGGAAGGCCCAGTGATGCAGCTCTCCTTCCTCCCTGAGATTGGGGAGCCGTCTGCCCCATCTGTAGCATCGTGCCTTTCTTTCAGACTCCCCGCAGTGAAGACTGTGTACTGCATGAGTGAAGCCGAACTTGTCGATGTTGCTCTGGGGGTCCTGATTGAGGTAAAGTCAGCTGTGTCTTTTTAAAAAAATATGTTTTTATTTCAGAGGAGGGAAGAGGGAGAGATAGAAACATTGATGAGAAACATTAATCGGCTGCCTCCTGTACACCCCCTACTGGGAACTGAGCCTGCAACCCGGGCATGTCCCCTGGCGGGGAATCAAACCAGCCACCTTTCAGTGCATGGGATGAAACTCAACCAACTGAGCCACAACCGTTGGCTGTTCTTGCTCTTTTAACCACAGACTCTTTACCGACTGAAACAGCCATGGGGAGCCCTCTTGCGTGTCCGCCCTCCTTCCACTTGCCCCTTGTCTCATGAATCTCTCAGGCCATGCTCCATCGCTGTGAGCTGTGCACCAGCCACGTGCTTGGGGCCGGATGCCTGGGGAGGGGTGGCTGGGCAGGGAGAGCAGCCCTGTGTGGGTGACTGTGTGGGGTGAGGCAGAGGGAACAGGAAGTCTTGACCTGCTAGTTTTCTCAGGTGGGCAAGTTGACTCCTGGCCTCTGCACCTGGCAGAACAGCACTGAGGTCTCCTGTCTTCCTGAAGCTAATAATCATACCACCGTAGAGCTGGGTGGTTCTGTATGATAGACCAGGCATTTTTATTTTTTTGTTAATCCTCACTCGAGGATATTTCCCCCCATTGATTTTAGAGAGAGTGGAAGAGGGGGAGAGACAGAGAAACATCAATGTGAGAGAGACACAGTGATTGGTTGCCTCTTCCATATGCCCTGACCAGGGCCAGAGTCAAGCCTGCAACCTCAGTACGTGCCCTTGACTGGACTCAAATCCGAGACCCTTCAGTCTGTGGGCCAGTGGTCTGACCATTGAGCAACCAGCTAGGGCTGACCAGGTATTTTTATATATCACTATCTCATTTAATCTTTGCAGTAATCTAGTGATATGTTATTTCAGACACTGTTATTCCCGTTTGACAGATGAAGAAATTGAGAGGCAGGGACTTAGTCCCTAAGTTGCATAGCCTGTAAGTGACCGAGTGTAGGCCCACACTCGTTTTGTATCCCGTGCTCCTTCCATTGTCACCTGCCTTCCCAGACAAGTTTTTTCGATGTATTTATTTTCTTTTCTACTTGGGTGTTCCTCAGGCCTCTGCCCACTTCTCTCCGAGTTGGTCTTGGTTTCTCCCAGAGCTCCGAGAGGTGGAGGGTGGGCAGCAGTGGGGTGAAGGAGGTGGAGCGGCCACTGATTTGGGAGCGGTGCCCGACCCGGTCAGTGCTGGCTTCCCAGTTGCTTCTGGACATGGTCTCCACCACTGACAGGTTTCGTCTGGTCTTTCTTCACAGAACCGACAACAGGAAAAGGCCTTGGGGCAGCGGCCCCTGGCAGGCACCGCTGAGCCAGAGCTGTCCCCCAGCTGCTCGGAGCGGCCGGCTTCTCCCGAGAGAAGTGAGGGTGAGGACAGTGGGGAAGCCGCCCTCCCCCCAGGCCTGGGGCGGCCGCAGGGGTCTGCAGGCTTGGAGCCTGCCTGCAGCAGCAGCCCTGAGGAAGATGAGGATGCGTTCAAGTACGTCAGGGAGATATTCTTCAGCTAAGGGACAGGTTCCCAGGACGCTACGGCCGGAACAGCTACCGGACGCTGGGCTTTGGCTCTGCCTGGGGACTGCGCCCAGCTCCATGCCGTTGGGTGGAGCCAGAAGCCCTGACACTCGGCCTTGGGAAGTGAGGGATCCGAATGAGCTGCCGTCAGAATTCCTCTCTGCATCGTCCTCCCCGGCACAGGGGTCTGCAGTCCCCATGTCTGTGTATTCAGTGACCAGGCTCCAGGGAAATGAGGTCACAGTGTCAGACTTATTGGCACCAAGGAATCAATTTAATAACTTTCAAACAGAAAAAAGTATGGCTGCTAAATACACCAGAATTGTCCAGTTTAGGCAGCACCCTCACAGGCAGCCAGGCAATCCCTGAGCCGCCCTCTTAGCCCTGAAGACGTTTTGCCCACAGTGCTCTGCTCTGTCTGGGAGCTTAGCGCTCCCGGGGTACCTTTGGTCCAAGCCTTCTACCCATCAGACAGGCGGCCTCTCCTGAGCTGCCCCCTTCCTTCTACTTGGCGGCCTTGGCCTTGATCCCTGGCCACTCTGAAAGTGCGAGTGGGACAGGCTCCCAAAGTGGACGCTAAGGACAGGAGGTCAGGGCCGAGTCCACATTGCCTCTGTAGTCAGTGTGGCTTTTGGCAGGCAGAGTCAGGCAACCATTGTTACACAGTTTTTCAATATACAGTGCTTGAAAAGTACAATTCCCCCTGCACAAGTGGTGCTTGTATCCTTTCTAGGTCTAGCTTGAGCAGTGAAGGGACGCAGAGTTTGTGGAACCATTCAGTCCTGTTCACCCTCCCCGCCCCCCCAGGATTCGGCATGCTGTGCTCCCGGACTCCCAGGTCCCATGTTAGGAATGGCGTGCCAACTCACTCCCCTGCTGTCCGGCTTGGAGTCCAGCAGCCCAGGGGAACTTGAGGGACTCCCTCTGAGATCTCCCCTGTGCCTTTGGGAGTGGTGTCATGGGGAGGGGTGAGAACGGGGGAAGCTTGCTAACCAGGGCCCCCAGGTGCTCTCAGTGTTCCCCATTTGTCGCCATGAACCTTCCCTGGGTCTCAGTTTGGCCTTTGGCCAATCATCCTGGAAATCTGGCCCTGGGACAGGAACCCTTCTCTGGCCACCATCCTGAGAATGAAGTAAGATGGTTTGCTCAGATCGGTCAGTTAAAGCAGGAATTCTCATGACAAGGAGCTACGTGGTGGTAGCAGTCCCAGAGGACAGACAAGCCAACACTAAGAAGCCCAGGGCCCAGTCACCCTCACAGCCCCGGCCTCCTTTATGCCGGGTGCCCCTTCCTCAGTGGGGCCCATCTGCTCAAGCTTGAGATCAGTATTAGCTATGAAACAGGGTGGCTGTGAAAACAGCCCACGGGGCCTCTGGCGCCTGTCTGAGCCTCCTTCAAGCAGCCTGGGAGCCTCTGGACAGGGCTAGCAGCTCTCCAGCTTGCTCTTGTCATCTGCCCTTTGGGGGAACATGACTGTGGCCATCAGCAAGAGGACGAGCAAGGCCTGGGCAGTGGCCAGAGCTAGGAATCCAGGCCCCAGGAGGGAGGGCGTGACCCACTTCCAGGTGTAGGTGAGGAAGAGGCCCAGGCCCCCGGCCAGCAGCATGGAGGCCATCGCCAGGAAGCACACGGCCAGATGCCACTCGCCCTCGCTCCTGTTGCAGCGGGCCAGGAGCAGAGGCATTGGTACAAAGAGGGTGAGCACCAGGGCCCCGTATACGCCGAGCCTGGCCAGGGCCAGGGCGCCCTGAGGCAGCCCCAGGGCCTCCAGCTCAGGGAACTGGTGGCACTGCAGGGAGCCCGCGCTCTCGTTCCACAGGCAGAAGTTGTAGAAGCCGATTCTCAGGTTGGGCAGGTTGATGAGGTCACCCGCCTTCCAGAGGAGCGCGTAGAACAGCAGGAAGACGGCCAGGACCACGAGGACCATGATGCCCAGGAACAGCAGCTGGTCGCCCCGCCTGGGTCTGGGGAGGCTCATCTTCTCTTGTTCTCAGCAGGGCCACCCTCCTGGGAACCTGAGGGAAGTCACATCAGTGAGTGTCCAGCTCTCCCCTCTCCCTCCCAGTTTCTTCACAAGCTCATGCTCTCCCTTCTGGAATTCCATAGAAACCTGCGGCAAACTCCCACCCTCTCCCACCCCACCACCTCCAAGAAATGTGAGGGGACTCGTCGCCAGGACAGGCTCTCCAGGCAGCTCTGAGTGCCTCAGACATCAGCGTGCACCACAAGCCCCTGAAGTCACAGGTTTCTCAGACCCCTTGCCTGGGGCGAGGGGCAAGGCTGTTATTGGGGCTTGAAGGAAGAGGCAGAAGCTGAGGGTCCTGGCGACCCCTAGGACCAGAAGGGAGCTGTAAGGATGACCATCACTGGGCCGCAAGCCAGTTACCTCAGAACTGGAGTTGGGGCAGGCGCTGGTGTTCTGGCAGCTCTGCTGCTCCTGGCTGAGCGGGCGAGGACACCAGAGTCCCTGCCTGCTCCGGGAGCACGTTCCTGGGCTAAGACGAGATGCCACCTGGTGATGAAATCACATCATTTTAGAACAACTACAGTATTTTTTTTTCCTGACAACACTAATACACGTTGATTTTTTTTGAAACTTTGAAAAATATTTAAAAGGAAAATATATAAAAACAACCTTTTTCCCATCACATACGGTAGAACCACTTTTAACCAACCAATATTCAGTATTTGTAAATAATACCATTAAGCACAATGCTTTTCTTACTGAATATTAGACACATTTTTCAAAGCTGTTTAATATTCTTCAAAAACATAGTCAATGGCTGTATGGTAGGTCACGTCACAGATTTACCCATTACACTATTATTGGACAAATAGTTTTCATTTTTCACAATTATAATCGATAGTCAAGGTAAGTGCTAACTATGTAACAGTGCAATTATTATGTCAAGGGGAGAATCCCTTTTAGTGATTTTATTGCATTTTGCCAAACTGACCTACAAAAAACTTGCCTTACCCTCCCCACCATTTTTGAAAAAATCCTTTCACTACATTTTAAATCAGTAGAACTTTTCCCAATCGGCATCTAAAATAGTCTGCCCTCTGTATATAATTGTTCCAATACGGGACAAAACAGCCCTTCACACAGTGAAGTGCCCAGGAACCAGTGCTGGAAGCCAGACGAGACAGGATGCTGAAGCTAGAATCCTGTCGGTCCCCCAGCCAGGAGAGCCAGGTGGCATTCAGCAGTGAAGTGAGTGGTGGCCATTGAGGGCCCTGGGGAGAGGCCCCGAGACACAGGCCTGGAGATAAGCTTCTGAAGGGACCCTCAGGGAGTAGTCCCTCTGCTAGAGTGGACTGGAGGTCCTGCCCACACCCCACATCTGCTGTGCAAGAGCTGAAGGAGCAAATGGAAAAGAACAGTCTGAAGGGACAGGATGTGGGACAGGCAGGAGAGGCGGCGTCTTGGTCCCTACAGCCGCTGTAACAGAAATGCCATAGAAGCTTATTCCTCACAGTTCTGGAGGCTGGTGTCCCAGCACAGGTGCCTGCAGACTCCGAGTCTGGTGCAGTCCACTTCCTGGTTCAGCGATGACACCTCTGTGTCCTCGTGGTGAAGGGCAAGGGAGCTAGCTTTCTGGGGCCTTTTTATAACAAGCCCGTTCCTGAGGGCTCCACCCTCATGACCTAATCATCTCCTAAGACTCCACCCAATATCACGATGGAGATCAGGTTTCAACATGTGGGGGCGGGGAGGGGGCGGGCACAAACATTCAGTCTGGCAGGTGGCTCCATTCAAAGGACCGGAGTGAATGCAAATAATGAGAATAAAGATTTATCAGCGACGCCCAGGGATGTTGCCTGGGGGTGAAGCAGGTGCCTGTTAGGACGGGAACTTAAACCTAATCACACAGGGAAGGCTCGACTCCATGGTGCCACCACCTGACCACGGTCTACTGCCCATGGCATCTGCGAGCTGGGCCGGGAGCTCTGAGCTGGGGGTGAGGGCCAGCTCAGCGGAGCCCGGGGAGCTGCCCCTGCAGCCACTGATCCTCCGTCTCTGGAGGCCTGAATTGGTGAAACCGAGAAGCTGGAGGCCCCGTTTGAAGGTGGTTGGGAGAGTCCTGCAGCTATGGCGCCTGCTACAGATTTATCAAGAATGAAAATGGTGCCCCCGAAGAGGAGGGCGGCCGCTGAAGGCCAGTGTCCCCAGGCTCGTCCCGAGCAGTAAGAACAGTGTGACCGCTGAGTGAGAAGTGGGTGGGACAGAGCAGCCATCGGGGGTGTAAAGAAACGGGGGGGGGGGGGGCTGCCGCCCAGGGGGCCAGGAGCCGCCCCCCCGCAGGAAGCTGAGTCACCCCGAGCTCCGAGCGAGAAGAGCCTGGGACCTGTGCGCCCTCCCGCCCGGTGAGCAGGCTCGGCTGCGATCCAGGTGCCCTGGGCTGGTCACAGCTGTCAAGCGACGGAGCTCAAACGCGCCCAGGATTCCCATGTTCTTTTTTTAAAAAGGGGACAGAAACAGGCACGTACTTTCACGTCTGCATCACCGTGCGGGCGGGACGGCGAGGGGTGGCTGGACCGCGGGCTGTTCCCCGAGCTTCTGATGACAAGTGCCATCCCCACGCCCGCGGGCAGGGCGAGCCGGACCCGGAGGCCCCACCTGGCGCACGTCGGCCGGAGCGCGCGCGCGGGCGTGGCTGCACCTGCCACAGAAGAATGTGCGCTGTGTGGTTTAATCCTGGGAACGACACACGGGGCCCCGCCGGGAGGGGCGCAGCGGGCAGGCGCCCCACCAACAGGAGAGGCGCTGCTCCGAGCGGCTCCTGGGTCCGAGTCTCTAGGGCAGCGGTTCTCAACCTGTGGGGCGCGACCCTTTGGGGGTCGAATGACCCTTTCACACGGGTCGCCTAAGACCATCGGAAAACATATATAATGACATATTTTTGTGATTAATCACAAAAAAAAGAATGAAAATGGTGCCTTTAGTCCATACTTTATCAGATTGAGATAATAGTTTTAGCCAGTTAGGGCCCATGGGGAGAAATTCCCAGCGGGACATATTTTGCATATTTCACACATGCTTGCATAAGCCTCTGTCTGCATGTTTAGTGACGATAGGCATTTCATGGTGGAAAGTAGATTTCTAGGCCTGGAACCCCGACTTCTGTCATTGTGCTGCAGGAAATAAGGTTTGACTTGCCTCCCTTGTCCAGAAACCAACAGGCTGGGACTTGCCTTTGTATAAATGCTCCTTCTTATTTCTCCTATATCAAGCCTGTCATATTTGGGTTCCCAAGAAGTCACTGTTAAACTTCTTGAAAACAGCTCCCTCGAGAAAGATCATGGGACTTCTCAGCCGCCTTCCAGCAGCTCCTCCAGCCCTTTGTTTCTGACTTCCTGTTTTTCTCGCATCTGACCTTTTGGAGTTTTCAATAGAGTGAAACAAAATAAAAGAGCTAAGAAGCCCCAGATCGTGTGGAGAAGGTGCAGGGTCTCTGGTTTCCTTCATTCTTCTCGCCTCTCCATGTGTGAGGAGTTGAGTCCCAGCTCGGCGCCCTGGGTCTCCACCGGCAGGCCTGATTTAGAACTTGAACTTGGAATTCTCTAGTGAGGCCCTGCTCCCTTGGGTCTTCCAGTCTTGCTTTGCTTAATCCAGCGTCTCTCAGACTGTCCTCGTTCCCGTCTGCCCCACCCCTAAAGTTCCGCCCTGTTTTCTGTTCCTCTAAACCAGTGGTTCTCAACCTTCCTAATGCCGCGACCCTTTAATACAGTTCCTCATGTTGTGGAGACCCCCAATTTCATTGTTACAAATTGAACATAATTAACGCATAGTGATTAATCACAAAAAACAATATGTAATTATATATGTGCTTTCCGATGGTCTTAGGCGACCCCTGTGAAAGGGTCGTTCGACCCCCAAAGGGGTCGCGACCCACAGGTTGAGAACCGCTGCTCTAAACCCTACAAATCCCCCCCCCCCCCCCCCCACTTCCCGGGACTCCCCTCGCCACTCTGAGCCAGCCCAGAGCTAGAATGTCTGCTGTGATCTCTCCCAGGGACGACTTTCCTCTGTCTTCCATGTTCTTGCCAGCATGGTGCTGACACGCAGGAGGAACTCTCTCTGTCCTTTCACGTACGCATCTTAACATGCACTGATCTTAACACCTTTCGTACCGCTCACGAGTGTTCTCGTTTCACGCCCATGGAAAAAGGAGCGAATGTAGATACTTATGTAAATTTTGTTTGGTCCCTCTTCAGAGAGGAAAATGTTTTACGCAGTACCATACGTTAAAAAAGTACTAGGAACTTTAATTGTTTGTTTTTGTAAATAAAAATGTTATAATTATTGAAAAACAACACCCAAAGTGCATGATGGTGATTTAAATAACGTGCAGTTTGCCCAAAAACGTGCAGTCCCTGGCGTATGTCTTAGAGATTTCTATGCGGTACACAATGTGTTAACAAGACACCTTGAGGGGAGGGGCCGTGTTCTATGTCACACACACACAACACCGTGCTGGGATGGCCCTACACGGTTCCTCCTGGAATACGGACCGACTTTGGGAGCCCGTGGACAGAGAGGTTGGAGGCTCATCCTGGCTTCCTTTTCTAAACCTTTCACAGTCGACGGACATTTGGTTGGGAAACCCCATGGCACCCTTCTCCTCGGCTGTCCTAGGAGCCTAGCCGGTTGTTTGTTTGTTTTGGCTTTTAAGAATCATGTAATCGTAGTTATCACGCTCTCACAATTATGAGCCTTCTAATTCCCTTTAATGATAAGCGGGTGCTTCCTTCAGAGGGCAAAGGGGAGGCTGCTGAATCATTGTTGCCATTTTTAGGTGAATTGTTTTCCGTTTTAAATAAAGTACATACTTGCTGATGGTAGATGACTGGAAATGTGGAAGTCTGATCCATAACCTCCGCGTGTAGAAATGACCACTTTTAACAACACATTTCCTTCTGGAACTTGTTTTGCAGAGTTGAGTTTACATTAACTGCATCTGTTTATGTCTCCCTTTGTAAATATCTCTATAGCATGAATATTTCCTTACATCACTAGAAATGTCCCCTACATGATATTTTGAATGACTGCATAGCAGTTGCACAGTTTAAAGTTTTTATAGACTTCTTTGTAATATTATAAATGTGATGGTGAATATATTTGTGGATCAATTTATTTATCCTTTGTGAACAAAAACTGGACTATGCAATACACCTGACAAGCTTGGGCTGGAGGCACCTGGCAGGCCTGACAAGCTCTGTGACCCAAAGTAGCCACACAGGATGGCCTGGTCACAAATTCCTAGCGCGGCAGGTCATGCAGCCAATCACTTCCAGGCCTACAGCTTCCTTAGCGAGTCAATCTTTACCTCAGGTGAATTCTGTTCTTATGCATCTAGGATGACATGCCTTCCCAATGTCAGAGGGATTCCCTTTTCCAGGCCCCTCGAAGGCACAACGCCCACACCAGAGCACAAGGCCACAGCATCCCCTCTTAGCTTGCTCCTTGCATGCCAGCTCTGTGTGCGGTAAATGTTAATTATTAGCTATCCTGTACCCGCCAATGGAAAAGAAATGTGTTTCTCCATTTTGTCTTTTATCCAAACCCAGAGATTTTCCTGCTTTGCTCTCTCCCACCTGCCTCCTTAATCTACCACCAATGGATTCCATGTAACTTCTTACGTCTCCTCCTTTGATTCTATTGTATAAAGTACACTGCAAAACTGCCGTTCTCTGGAGCATTTGAGATCTTGTTTTCTGGCATATGTAGTCACTTTGGCTCAAATAACCTGATAAAAATTCCCTACAGATTTGAACACTTCTTCCGAGGACACTTCCACCAGCAGCTGAGAGGATGCTGATCTCTCATCGCCCCCAGTGCTGGGCATTCTCCAGTCTTCATCTTTGATAATGACCAGTGACAGCATCGTCACCGTTTCTCTTTCATGAGTCAAGCTCCACATTTTCCAAGTGTCTTTTGACGACCTTTAGTGTTTCTCTCATGCCATGCTCTCAGTTCCTCTGTGTGTCTTTTTCTTATCATTTCGAGTTTTGGTTTTGCTTCTCAGCCCGTATGAGCCCCTTTATAAATAAAGGCTGCTAGCCCTTTGCCGTCATAATTGTTACAATAAAGCACAACCCTTTTGCTGCATGCACCAGGGCCCCTGGGCCAAGACACAGATTGAGACTCCAAATCAGTGTGTTCCGACTTGACCATTGTTACTTGCGAGTCCCAGTTTGGGAAGCAGAAGGCAAAGATTCTCAGCCTATTCAGCTGAGGCAGGTTGTTTTTCGTTTAAGCATTTCTAAAATGTTCACTCTGACGGGATGGTGACTGAGACACACACTTCACATTCTATTCTTGGCAGTTTCATATTAAAAGAGTGAGATGTTCATGAGGCTGTGTCTGAGGGAGGATTACAATTCTGGCAGAAATGGCACTGAGAACCCCTCTTGCTGTCCGTTGCGCCAAGTAACAACCCCAGGCTGCCCAGGCCAGGGTGCAGGCCCGGCCTGTATGAGCAGGAACTGCCATGGCGGCGCCCGGGGCTGGGAGGAGCACTCGCAGGGCTGGGAGCAGGAAGGCCCAGTCCACGGGAACCCTTGCTGATTTATTTAAGATTCCTCGTGCCGCTTGCTCTCTCCAGTCACAGAATCAAAATGAACTTTACAAACGAGCCATTGTGTCTGCCTTTTCATAGCGGGTTTCTAGGGCCAATGTCTGCCTCCCGAGCATACGCTGTGCCCTTTTCTTACACGCGGCTATTGCATAATAAACAGCGGCCATGCACTCAGTTATCATTTCTAACTTGTCACTGCTCTAAAGGCTTTCAGATTACCTTTTCATCTTACGCCAATATTTGAGTTTCCTAGTAAACTCCCTTCTCCTCTACTTTATCTTAGACCAGCGGTTCTCAACCTGTGGGTCGCAACCCCTTTGGGGTCGAACGACCCTTTCACAGGGGTCGCCTAAGACCATCGGAAAACACATATATAATTACATATTGTTTTTGTGATTAATCACTATGCTTTAATTATGTTCAATTTGTAACAATGAAAATACATCCTGCATATCAGATATTTACATGACGATTCATAACAGTAGCAAAATTACAGTTATGAAGTAGCAACGAAAATAATTTTATGGTTGGGGGTCACCACAACATGAGGAACTGTATTAAAGGGTCGCGGCATTAGGAAGGTTGAGAACCACTGTCTTATACAAAAGGAACCCCCCCCCCCAACCAAAAAAATAAAAAGATTCTTCCGTGTGGATTTTTAAAAAATTCATTCTTCCTGCCAGAATGGGTGAGGCTATTGAGTAATCAGGCTTGATTTAGAGCTTGGGTTATTTCATGTCCCACCATTTACCTGCCTCCTCACCTGCACGTCTTGGCCACAGGTAGTGCCTGGGGCCAGCCTCACAGCATGCCTACGCAGCGACCCAGAGGGCCGTCCCCACCAGCAGGGCCAGCTGTTGTGCTCCTCACAGCTCAGGGAAGCCTCGCAGTGTGCCCAGCAGAGGACCGCGGGTCCCCCTAGAATGGCCCCTCCCGTCAGCGCGCCCTCTCCCCGGGGTGGGGACTGGGCGCCGGCACACTCGAGTTCCTCCTCCAGAACAGCACGCTCCACCTGGCAGGCATGTATATGCCTGGACCTTCCTACCAAGGGGGACTCGGCTTACCAGGGGTGCCCTCTGTTCATGGGCAACATGGGCAGGAACGGGACACCTCGTGCTGTTACTGCCAGGTCAGCTCTCTGACCTCGTCTCATCTTCTGACCCCCCCCCCCCCCCAGCTTCTGCTACAACCCCTTCTTCCGTATTTTCCAAAAATTTGGGCCAAGCTCAGAGTTTTTGTGTTTGCCATTCCCCCTGCCTGAATGCTCTTCCATTAAATATACCTCCCTCCCTCGCCTCCCTCAGTCAGGACATCCTGGTTGGCTTTTTAAACCGCACCAGCCCCTCCGAAGCCGCCACACTCCCCCGCCCCTTCCTGCTCTTCATAGCATAGCACCACCGAACGTTCTAAATGTTGTACTTACGGTCTTTCCCACCCCAGTAGAATGGGAGCTCTATAAGGACAAGGAATCTTGCCTGTTACTCATTTTTACGTATCTATGGTTGGCTGGATATCTCTTGACCTATTATCTATCATCTATCAAAATTCTATCTTTTACCCTGGCCCGCGTGATTCCAGGTCTGGGCATATACTTAGGTTTTGGGTTCGATACCCTATAGGGTGAGTATGGGAGGCAACCAATCAATGTCTCTCACTCTCTCTTCCTCTCTAAACATCCTTGACTGAGGATTAAGAAGGAAGGAAGGAAGGAAGGAAGGAAGGAAGGAAGGAAGGAAGGAAGGAAGGAAGGAAGGAAGGGAGGGAGGGAACTGTTTGGTCGCATGAGTCCCAGGAAGGCAACTGTCACATAGGGACCTGGCGGCTAAGACCTGGACCTTGGAGCCAGACCATCTGGGTTCCCGTGTCGCTGTCCTGTTGCTCGCTGGTCCTGTGGTCTTGGGCACATCACCAGCATCCATTCCCCCTCCCGTCTCTCAATGCTCCGTGAGACTCAGGTGAGTCCATTTTACCCCTAGAACCACCACACCTGTGGCTGCTCTAACTCCACCGAAGACGAAGCCGTGACGCCGAGAGAGAAAAGGGAATGGAGGGAAGAGCGAGGGAGAGGTGGAGGCTGGGGGACTGTAACATGAGCCCAGAGAAGCAAAGTTCAGGAGGGAAGTGTTAACAGAAGAAAGCCGGGAAAGGGAGCCTGCCGGGGAGAGGCAGCTGTCACTTCTCCCTCCCCCTCCCTCTCCTTCCCCTCCTCCCCCTCCTCCCCCTCCTGTTCTTCCTCCTCCTCCTCCCCCTCCTCCTTCTCCTCCTCCTCCTCAGAGGCCACCGGCCTGCCTGTCTCTGGCTGAACTTTTGTGTTCATGGTCTGGGTGTGGCTCCCACACATGAAAAGGGAAAAAGCAAGACATTTGTGTCTTATTTCCTTTGGTGAAGTATAAGCCCAGGTTCTCTTTGTTTCAAAATGGGGCCTCAGCAGTTTCCTGAAGGTATGTGGGGGGAAGCCTCCTGGGTTCCCCAGAATGGGCCGAGGGAGGCCAGGCCTGCCCGCGGCTCTTTAGGAAATGCTGTGACATCTGACCGACTTAATTCTCCCCCATAAATAAAAACAGCTTTACCAGCAGAAATACAACACCACGTGACTGCAATAGTGAGCTGACAGCTTGGGTCCCACCACCTTCACACACAGCAGGCTGCTGCAACAGGCTGTTTCAAAGCTTCCATTAATATTAACTTGCTAACTGTTCACTTGCTTTGTTATTTATTAGCCCTTTGCTAGAGATGATCCAGCTAGGAACAAAGGTCAAAAAAAATGTTTAGAGGGAGGAAAAAAATCCTTAAAAAAATGAGAAAATGCTTGTACCTTGGAACCCTTCCGCACTTGTTTTTATTGGTGGGACTCCACAGTCAAGTTCACAGGAGGCTAAGGTTCATGGACCCAAAGCCGAGTGGAAGACAAACAGCACTAGACGCCAGGGATGCCTCCGGCCGTGGCCTCGGTCCTGCGCCACTTCTGCTGCGGTCATGACGGAGGCTCCCAGGCCCTCTTCTCCTGAACACCCACCATCCCACCTGGTGGCCCCATTAGCCATGCATTTTTGGATGATTTCCAGAGTCACATGCCAGGGAACCAGTTACAAGAGGGCAAACCAGGGGCCTGCTTTCATTGGGCTTGTGCTCTCGCTGGGGTGAAAAATACCCAACGCATATTAAAACTCACACACACACACATTTAATTTCAGACAGGAGGGGAGAGGGAGACAGAAACATCAATGATGAGAGAGAATCATTGATTGGCTGCCTCCTGCACGCTCCCCACTGAGAATCGAGCCCGCAACCCGGGCATATGCCCTGACAGGGAATTGAACGGTGACCTCCAGGTTCATAGGTCAGCGCTCAACCGCTGAGCCAAGCCAGTTGGGCACAAACACATATTTAAAAAAAATAATAATTATAACTTCTGAAAACTTTGGGAAGTCATAAACAGGATGAAGTGGAGACACTGGCAGGAGGAAGTGGTGAGTCTAGATCAGGGGTCAGGGAAGGCCTGGGGGTATGAAAGGCCATCCATGCGCCAAGGGAAGAGCCTCCTGGGAGGAGAGAGCAATTGTGATAAACATGCTGTTGGGAGAGGAACAGGCTGCAGACCAGGGGGGCTGCAGCCCAACTAAGAAGGGACCAGATGAAACTGGACAGGTGAGTGGGGCCCATATCCCCAAGGGCCTTGTAGGCCAAGGTGGGAGGTTTGGATTGTGTCCTCTGACTCATAGGCCCCCAGGGGGTGGGGCTGAAAACGCAGACACAGGTGAAAAGGGAAGAAGCTAGACAGACGCTGAGGGGGAGGCGAGGAGCAATGCCGGGGGTTACTCGGGACCCTGCTGCCACCAGCCTTGCTGGGAAGACCAAGGCCTGTCCATGCACTTTGTACCTAACAGTCAAAGAAAAGTGGAGACAAAGGCAAAGAATAATAGTCACGTAGACCTTGACCTTATTTTTTGCAAAGATATTTGAGAGGGGGCGGGAAGGGAGGCTAAGGTTTTCATGAACTTCACCTCCATCCCACACAAGAGGATGTTGCTCTTTCCTGTGAGATTCAGATGCACGTGAAATGGCTTCTGAACAAGTGCAGAACAGCTCAGAGAGAGCAGTGCTGGGGCCACTCTGCACCCCTCAGGTCAGCGTTTGGGAACCCCAGAAAGTGACTTCCCCGCTCACTGCGTCTCTGCTTCCGGAGGAAGGGATGCCCGAGGCATGGCCGGCCGGCGGTTCCTTCTTCTCTGGCCAGGACCTCGCTGTTAGAACGCCCCTCCCTCCTGCTGCCAAGTGGACAAAAGCGCTGGGATCTGGGGGTCACCTCCCAAAGTCTCCTGAGGCCTAGGGGTGGGCTGAGAAAGTGAATTCATCTATCGGGACCCACACCACGGAGGCTGCCCCAGTGGCGGGGCCTGTCACAAATCCAAATCTAGGTCAACACTTGGGGGAAACACCTGTCACAGAGACCTAGCAGGCCCCAGCCACAGTCCTGCCCCTCAGCACTGGCTCCGTCCTCTAGCTCGGTGAGGAGATTCCCCCCACCCAGCCCTGCCGGTCTCCGTGGCCTCCTCCAACGCCATACAACTCGCTCTTGCCAGCATCCCGCAGGAAGAGGCTCGGCTGCTGCGGGGTGCTGGGCGGGTGAACGTGGAGGCGCTGGGGGGGTGGGGGTGGCGTGGTACCCCCTGTCCCCCATACTTTCCCTAGGCGCCTCTTCCAGCCGCTGGCCCTGAGTCGTATCCTTTTGTACTAAATGGATTGTTTTGCTTTGACTAAGGGAATGCGCACGCTGGTTACTAACTGCCTTCGTTTCCTCATCCACAGGCGGTCTGAGCTGAGGCGGCGCGGGCCGCGGCACACGCTCTGCAGAATCTCAGGTGCGGATGAGAACGTACTCTCCGCGGATTTGAAGACTCAGCTTCCAAAATATTCGTCATGTTTATTAATTAACGTTAAGAGGAATCACTGGGAGGCCTGCGGCAGGCTGGTCGCAGGAGCAATCCCTGTCTCCGGTTCCCAGGTAGATTTCTAGAATAACTGGAGGGGAAGCTGGGCCGGATAAAACGCAGTGGCAGGTCCCGAGGGCAGCTCCGGAGCGGACTGACTCTGAAAAGCTTTGCATACGAAGTGACACAGGATGGAAATGGCGCTGTAATTTAGTGGAAGAATGGGTTTTTTATTACTGCGGAAGCCATTTGTTAACTGAAAACAAAACTATTTTACGTCCTCATGTCATTCACTCCGAGTACCCAAATAAATTGCACGTGGATCCAGTGGTAAAATGCAGTGAACAGAAACATAGAAGCATGTATATATTTGATTTATAAGAGCGCTCTGAGCTTAAAAGCAAATTGAAACCACAAAGAAAAATTGTACAGATTTAACTATTTAAAATACACAACAAAACAACATGAATTTTAAAAAGTCAATGAGCACGCCCTGGCTGGTGCCCGTGGTTAGAGCGTCGGCTGCACACTGAAGGGTCTCAGGTTGGATTCCTGGTCAAGGGCACATGCCTGGGTTGCGGGTTGGATCCCCGGCCCCGTTGGGGCACCTTCAGGAGGCAACCAATCAATGTGTCTCTCTCACATCCATGTTTCTCTCCCTTTCTCCCCCTCTCTCTCTTTCTCCCTCCCTTCCACGCTCTCTAAAAATCAGTGGGAAAAATATCCTCGGGTGAGGATTAACAAACAAATGAAACAGGTAAATGTGCATGAAAACTATCTGCAACAAAAATGAAATGATTACTGTACCTAATGTATAAAATGTTCGTGCAAACAGATACAAGGAAACATTAACCCCCTAAAACAGGGGTCCTCAAACTACGGCCCGCGGGCCACATGCGGCCCGCCGAAAACATTTATCCGGCCCGCCAGTTGTTTTTGCCGCCGCTGTGTGCATAGGAATTTGTTCATAGTTTTATTTTAAACTATAGTTTGGCCCTCCAACGGTCTGAGGGATAGTGAACTGGCCCCGTTTAAAAAAGTTGAGGATCCCTGCCCTAAAAGTAGACAAGAAATATAAAGGGGTATTTGAGATATTTGACAAAAGAAGGAATGCTAAACAGTAGAGCACTGTAAAAAAACTTCTCTGTCCTCTCCACCAAGTGTGTGTGTGGGGGTGGGGGGTGGGAGGGGTTCTCCACCAAGCAGTTCTCTGGATGCCCTACAATTTAACTTAATTCTGACATCAACCTGGAGATGGCCTCAGATCCCACAGTTAAGGGCTTGCTTCCACAAGGAACACCCTCCACTTTAGATGCTAACCTCAGGTCTAGATCGTCACCTGTGCTTCTGACTGACTGGTTATAATTGGGAGGTTACTAGGTTACTGGTTTATTATAAAAGGATACAACTCAGGACCAGCCAGTGGAAGAGACACCTAGGGAAGGTATGGGGGCGGCGGGTGAGCAGGGGGGTGGAGGTAGCAGGCCACTCTCCCAGCACCTCTCCAACCCTGTGCTGCAGGGATGATGAAGGTTTCATAACACAGGCAGGACTGATTAGATCATCGCCCTTAGTGAGACTCGTCTCCAGCCACTCACCTCCCTGAGGTCAGGGTGGGGCTGAAAGCTCCAGCTCTCTAATCACATGCTTGCTTTCTCCTGCAACCTGGGGCTTTCCAGAAGTCACCCCGTTAACGGAAATGCAGATGTGTTTTGAAGGGCTTGCTATGGATAAATAAGACACTGTTATATTATGATCACTTAAGAAATCCCAAAAGTTTTTAGGAGCTCTGAGCCAGGAATGGGGACAAAGAACAAATATGTATTTATTAGAAATCACTGTATCACATTAACTAACATAAAAAGGTCTATACTTTAGGCCATGTAGTCAAAGATATGCCCAGGAAAACAACCTATGTACTTCATCAAAACAGCCAATAAAAACACTTGATCCCAAGATGCAGTAAAACGGCATTCTCATACAATGACTGTGGAGGTGAAATTCTTACAAACTTTCTGGAAGCAATTTGGCAATATGCATTAAAAATCCTAAAAACAGTCACATCTTTTGGCCAAGTAATTCCACTTACAAGTCTACCTTAAGGCAGCAATCACAAATGCAATCAATGATTCCGATCCAGGAATGCTCATCAGAATGTTATTTGGACAAAAGATGGAAAGCAATGTGGAAGCCCAACATCAGAATTAAATGACACATCAAGATGATGAAACTCTATGCAACCTTTAGAAAAACCAGATATATCTAGATAGTGGCATTATAGGCAGTTGTTCTTTTTGCATTAAAGCTATTTCCAGAACTATGTTATATTTATAAAAAAATGAAGCAATAAAACAAGCAACTAACTCAGTGTTCAGATCAGGGAGGAAGCTGGAAAGAACGGTGAGAAGAGGGAACACTTGCTGAGTGAACCGAGACCACCACGCGAACTGACTCAGAGGCCCAGGACTTCAGGAGGGAGGGGCACAGGGAGCAAATACGAAAAATGGACTTGTCATGAGGGAGGAAGGAAAGAAGGGGTCTCACATATGCATGCATTTTCCTTCCTTTTTTCAAAGAATTTTTTCATCTTACAGGTGAAGAAGATAATGAAAGTTATTAGAGAAAGAGCCCATATTAAAAAACAAAAATCTTTGAGGATGTGCGCCAACACTTCTAAAACCCCACATGAATTTCCATCAAGGAATGAGAAGCCATGGCATCCAATCACACAGGCACTGAAAATCTCTTAGGCCCTATGATATCCTTTCTGAGTCAGGAACACAGGTTGACAAGCTTAATCCACAGCATGTATGTTTAGGCTCCACGAACAATCCACCTCACCAGCCACGGGCGTTAGTGCAGACTTTGTGCAGGCCCCTGCTGCCCGCGGTCATCCCCGCGTTTCTACCCAGTGCTACTGGCGCTGCCCTCACCATGTCCTAGGCCAGAGATACCCAGGGTGATGCTGCAGGGAGGACGGAGAGCAGAGAGCACAGAGCACGGGGTAAGCAGACCTGGGGGAGGAAGGTGGCAGACACTGACAGCCGATGCTTTCGCATGCCCACGGCTAGAATGTGAAAGGTCTCAGGGGTAAGAAAACAAACTCATCTTGCACGGAGAGGCCGGCTGGGCAATCGAGGGTACTCACCGAAAGGAGATGCAGAGCCCACAGAAACGCTCTAAACCGGAGGAGCAGGAGCTCAGGTGCGGGTTGTTCTTTCTCCCTGACTTGCTCGTGTCAGGCCCTGGGCCCCAGGACAGGACGTGTCAGGCCCCAGGAGCGGGACGAGGTGCCGGACAGGCAGACCAGGCAGAGCTGCCTGCATTTGTACTGGTACCTCGCAGAGTAAACAGCTCTCTGAACTTCGGCCCACTCCTGAGGTCACCAGCTTTCACTTTCGTTTCTTAACTGGCTCTTGTTGGCCCCTGACTTCTCGGAAAGAAGGCTGTGAACAATGCTGTCCTGCTCTCTACCCAAACTGGAGCCGGTCAGCCCACTGGCTTCAAGACCAGATAAGTGTCTTGATTGTATCACACAACAATTCCAGGAAAGACGCGGGCCAACACACTCTCCCACCTCTGAGTGATTTAAGCTGCAAGGTAAACACAACCAGGAATCATTTGGAAGGGACGTCTGAGCCAGGTCCAAGCCACCGGACCCACTGGGAAGCAGCTGTGCCATCTGGGCCCCTGCTTGTCAGAAATCAGCCTTGTGATGCCTGGCTTCTCCGGGCGCAGCATTCTCACCGGTTGTTTAGGTCTATGCTGGGCAGCTGGGCAGCTCTTTTAAAATAAGAGAACGAGACTTTCATGTTTGAAATCATGGGGACTCCGAGCCAGAGTTTTACAAAATGCTTGCTTTGCTCACGTGACCATTTGGAAATTCCAAGTGGGGTTAAGCTTAGTTATTATCTAGTAATAGTGCTGAATCCTTCAGGGTTTCTCTGCCCCTCCCCCTCCCAAAATGAGTTCTTTGATCTGCTACATTTTCCCCTCTTTGAAGTTCTTTTAAGCTCAAAAACTAGAAAGAGGTGATGTGACCCAACAGAAAGCAAGAATAGAGGCCTTGGCGTCAGGGAGCTCTGTGAGAAATTAGCAAATTCTTTAATCTCTCTGGGTTAAAGGACATTGAAAACGAAAGCAGGACTACTTTGCACAGCTGTTGTGGAAATGGGAGATAATGTATGCGCACAGTACGGGACTGGGCACGTAGTAACCGTAGCTGCTATTATTAAAAGCAACATTTCTAAATATCTCTTAGCCTTCGTGGTAATGTCTTCAAACCAGAGGCAGAATTAACATTTTGATACTAATATAAACTATTACTCTGCAAACAGATCACTGGTGAGTGAAGGGACACAATATAGAAGAGAGAGGAACATATATTTTAAAAATTTATTCAAAGTTATAATGCATATTAGTTTAAGGGTCAAATATTCTCCAAAGTTTATTATGAAAAACAGCCACCCCACACTGCATTTTTTTTTGTCTCAGAGATAAGTACTTTCACCTATTTTAACTGATTCCTTAGGTAGAGACCTCAATTCTCTAAATAACATGCTTTTATTGGTACTTCTTGATTTTTCCCTTTCAGGTGTAATCTACTGACTCTCACCTGTAGAAGATCAAGATTTAGCGTTCCTCTCCCCGACTCCATGTTCCGCACGTATAAGTCCTTTTCCCCTCCTGCTTTCAAACTGGTTATAATTTCGTGTAAATCAATACTCAGTGTCTACAACACTGTGACTATGTAAATACTATATGCAGCAGCTGAGCCATGTGGAAAACGATGAGTTCTTTTTCTTTCCTGTATAACTTTCTGTCTGCCTTGGAGATAATTACCTTACTTTTTTTGTTTGTTTGATTTTCAATGTACTTTACACTAACCCAACCTTCAAATCTTCATCAGATCTTTTTTGAGAAAGATCTGATGCATCGTTTTTGATCTCTTCCTGGGACACGCTGCCCGGTGCCTCCTAGCCTGCTCCAGGCCGGGCCGGGGCCGTGCCACCTGACACAGCCGCCACCTGGCACCTCACTCACGCCTGGGCTTCCCTTTGCCCCTGTTGGACCACCTATTTCCAGCATCAAAGGCTTTTCTTGACTTATTTTTTTCTACCTTTAAACACTATTTATCAAAACTAGATGAGAGTATAGAATTTCAGGCTAAATAGTTTGCCTTATCATTTTGAAAGCCTTGTTCCACTCCATCTAGCTTTCACGTTCTCGGTAAGAAGCTTAAAGCCATTTTGCTTTCTACTTTCCAAAATAGCCTCCCCTCCTATTTTCATCCTTGCAGCTTTTTCTTAAAAAATAAAAACGATTGTTATTTCAGTGGATTTTAGAGAAGGAGCCAAATTAAGTGTGTGTCCTTTGCCATTTTTAAATGGAAATTTAAAAACTATATTTTTTAACTGTAGGGGGGCTATTTCTGTCTAACAAGTTCCCTCTGGCAACATAGCTGGCCTCTGGTTAAGCCGGTGGCTCTCATCAAGCTGTTAGCCTCCTCTGAGTTGTGTAACCAAAATCTCCACTGCTTTTGACAACACCCTCAGCTAAGGCCGTTTACCCAGGGAGCTCTGTTTTTGGAGCCTCCTTGGTGTTTGCCTCTCCTCCTGGGCAAATACCTGAGCCTGGTGTGCAGCTGCGGGCGAGAAAGTGAGCTGCTGCTCCCAGGGACACTTCTGCTTTTGGAGCCTGGTGCTGAGCCGCAGCGGCCTCCGGCCTTCCAGCTGCCTCCGGCCTTCCAGCTGCCTCTCCCTCCATGGAGCCTCCACCCTGTGACCACGCTCGGACAAAGACCAGGGCCAGTGCCCATGGCGATGACTCTGGGAAGAGCCCTTGCCTTGGGGCTGGGGGGAAGGAGGGCGGGAGGCCCTGGCTTCTTGGCTGTGCTTGCCTGGCATTTAGCCTCTGCAGCGCAGAGTAGGGGCTGAGAAATGCTAGCAGCTGCCCCTCCCGGGGAGACACTGCAGCCCTTGACTGGGGAAGGATGGGGCTTGTGATCCCTGTGTCCTTGGCCACATGCTATAGACTCTCTCTGCTCTCACTGACTTAGTAGATTTTCTTGAATGAAAGTTTCTTCATATGTTGTATGTCCTTAGGACAATTTTTTTTTTTAACCAGCTATGGTATTTGCTGGGCAGTGGGTGGGCAGTGCCTCAAGCTGCCTTCCTGGGATTGACCTCTGCCCCTTTATTATTTTTCACAGGGAAAAGTTTTGACTGCATAACATCGAAAGACTTGCAAAGCAAAGGCTATCATGAACAGGTCTAAAACGACAAACTTCATAAAATTGTAAAATAAGAAACAATGGTTGTAAATTTCCAGTCCCTTACATTAATCTATGAATTTCTAATTTAACTAAGAAAAATGCTGACAGATTCAACCAGGGATGTCTTTATTGAGATAAACTGAGGTAAAGGTTTATTGAGGTAAATATTAAGCTACTTTTATAGATTTCTAATAATATATATATTAAAGGTATTTTGTTTTTTTGCTTCAAATATCTCCTTTTAGTTTCAGGTTTTATGAAATGTCGATGGTGGTTAAAAATAATAGTAAAAGTACAATACTTATGTCATCTAATTCTGGGTGCCTGATGAAACAGAAATAATGCACCACAATTAGATTAAAATCATCTCTATTTAAAAACACTCTTAGGAATTAAAATTCTATCAAACATCAATGAGCAAACAAAGAATACAATTAAGTAACAGCAGTTGAGGGAAATCTAAATTACTTTTAAAGAGAAAAAACACAGATGTCTGACCTGAACCTGCAGGTGACCCTGACCGCTGTGGCCTCAAATATCACTCACCTGCCTTCCAGGCAGGCTGCCACCCCTGCCTGCTCCTCTCTAGCGAGCGGGCAAATCGATGCCTGCCGCAGGGCTTCCGTCAGAGATCTCAGGGGCCCCTTCATCATTACCGCCTGTTTCATTCCTGTGTATTACCTTTCAAGAATCTCCCCCGCCCCATTCAGATCCCACACTTCCTATCCCCCATCTGCTGGGGAAAGCAGGCTTGGGCTCCCCCATAGATGAGTGTTTTCATCCAAACCACCCATTATTTCCCTCTAAAGTTCCGCTTTTCTTTCAGAGATGCCTTTGGCATTAGTCAGTGGGATTGGGATTTCGACCCACCTTTGACCGATGTCTGTCCTTGACGATGAGCCACGATGGCCTTTATGACAGGTGACTCGAGGGCGTTATAGGCTGTGTAAACTCGTTAATCTTTCACCAACGTAACCATATTCTTCAACCTGGGCAGAAAAGCATTTGGCTGGTTCTTTATTCCTCCTTAAAGCCATGCTGGCCGGCTAACATCCAGTGGCCGGCTACCACCACAGAGCACCGCCCCAGCGCAAGCCGGACAGGTGCCTTTGTGGCGGGTGAAGGCCTACAAGGGACTGCGCTTGGCCACTGGCTGTTAGTACCCAGGGCCATGCTGCCCGCTTGGAACCCCGTGGACTGCTGGGCTTCCAACGCAAACAATGCCTGGCAACCAGGCCAGCCATCAGTGGGCAGGGCCAGGGAGGCCTGGCTGAAGGAAACAGTCCCCTCTGTGCTGTTCCCTGCTGCACACTAGGAAGTGGTATTATCTGTGCATTGGGGGCAACATAAAAGGCCAATTGCAGGCAGAGACTGGTCCACGAGCTCTGGCTACTCTAGGCCCCAGCTGCCCCTATACAACACTGGAGACCGACAGGAGTGCCAGTCCCTCCCATAATGGTGAGTCAGGCTGCAGTCGAGGACTCGCATGCCCCTGCTCCTGGGTGAGGCTCCTCCTCTGGTCTGGAGTTTTCCTCGGGAGCACGGGAGGGCGGGTTCTGCTCACAGTTACAGGGAGTCCCGTCCTGTCAGAGCCTGTGCTTGGTCAGCGCAGACAAGCTGAGTCAGAGACATGGGCCTCACCAAGGCATTTATTACCTCACTGATAGGGACTCAGTGATAAGAGACATCAAGAGGGACTGTCGCTGTCTTACCATTTCACGTCTTTCCAGTGGAGCGTGATCAGTCCGGCGTTCTCTGAGGGCGTGGCTTCGAGGCCTGGCTCCTGTCCCAGGGTGTGGCCCTGCCATCCTCGGCACACAGCTATCTTCAGAACAGTGGTTACCGTCGAGACGGGACTGTAGCATTCTACCAGTTGGATTTGCCATCTGTTGTTTCTTTGAAAAAAACCCCTCACTCTCCTAGTGTCTCTCCAGGAGACTCGGGCCCAGGCCCACACCCATGAACAACCCCCCCCCCCCCCCCCACACACACACACACAGCCTCCAGGAGAAGGGATGGTGTCAGCAGAGGCTGGTCTGGGGACCACGGTTTGGGTCAATGGTCTGCCTATGAATGTGGAGAACAGAGGCTCTTATCAGGCTTGGTGGTGAGGAGTGAAGATGGCCAAACTATTAACAAAGGGATCATTGTTCCTTTGTTTATAATTTATTTCAAAGAGAAATTGCCAATTAAGAGTTTATAACATGTTTCTGAAAATAATGAATTCAGCCATAGTAAAGATCTACGTTTTTTTGGGGAAAAAACGACTTAAGCAGCAGACTCCTTTTGTGTGTAGAAAGGGTGCTCACCCCTCTGCTTTAAGATGAAACAACTTTTATTGGTGGTGGTGGCAGATCATTATTTTAAAGCCTAGTTAGAAGAGACCAATTTAATGACCTCAGGATAACAGCCAATAAGTTAGTGTATGTCTTTCATTTCACCTTACAAACGCCCTTCTGCCCTTGTCAGTAGCATCAATGCCAACGCCAGAACCCAGGCTGCGCCAGGCATCGCGGTTGCCATGTGTGGGGAGCCAAAGACAATGCAGAAGCTGGGTCACGGCTGCCAGAGGATGGGGTCGTAGCAGATACTCAGTCCTCCTTTCACAGACGCCTCAATCTTTGCTTTTTTCTTCTGCTGGACATAGAATTTAAGGTTGCCAACACCATATTGTGTGTGTGTGTTTTTTTAAAATATTTTATTGATTTTCTTACAGAGAGGAAGGAGAGGGATAGAGTTAGAAACATCGATGAGAGAGGAACATCAGCTGCCTCCTGCACACTCCCTACTGGGGATGTGCCCGAAACCAAGGAACATGCCCTTGACCAGAATCGAACCTGGGACCCTTGAGTACGCAGGCCGACACTCTATCCACTGAGCCAAACTGGCCAGGGCCATACGGTCTTGATTACTATAGCTTTATAGTCCGTCTTTTTTAAGTCGTATAGTCGGATGACGTCAGTCCTCTGACTTGGTTCTTTCCTTTAACATTGCATTGGATATTCTGAATCTTTTGCCTTTCTACACAAATTTTAGAATCAAATCAATCAATATTAACTTGCTAGAATTTTGATTGGGATTTCACTGCATCTATAGATCTAATTGGTAAGTTCTGACCTCTTGACAATGTTGAGCCTTCCTATGCATGTACATGGAATAACTTTCCATTTCTTGAGGTTTTTTTCTTCCATTAGAGTTTTATGGTATTTCCTCATATAGATCTTGAGTAAATTAGATTAACATCTAAGTATTTCTTTTTTTGGTGCTCAGGTAAACGGTATTGTTTTTAATTTCAATATTCATTGCTTGGTATCTAAGATACTGATTGACTTTTGTATATTAACTTTGTATCTTGCAACCTTGCCGTAATTGCTTATTACTTCCAGCAGGGATTTTCTACATTTACAGTCTTCTTCTCTGTGAATAAATACAGTTTTACTTCATCCTTTTCCAGGTTGTATACCTTTTATTTCCTTTTAATTAGCATCTTTTAATATAGTATTTTTAAAATTGTTCAGATCTTAGCACTTTACTATGCACTATCTCATTCTGCATTATTTTAGTCATGTATGTTTTATATGTACAATTATACAGTAATCTTGCAGTGGAGAGAAATGTCTTTTTAAAAATATATATATTTTTATTGATTTCAGAGAGGAGTGGAGAGGGTGAGACAGAAACATCAATGATGAGAGAGAATCATGGATTGGCTGCCTTCTTTATGTCCCCTACTGGGGATCGAGCCCACAACCTGGACATGTGCCCTGACCAGGAATTGAACTATGACCTCCTGATTCATAGGTCCACGACACTGAGCCACACCAACTGGGAGGGAGAAATGTCTTTTTAAAAAATCACCAATTGTTTCTAGCACACTATAGATATAACAAAAATTCAGGAAATGTTTTTGGTTGACTGATTCATTCAAGGGCCTAGTAGGGACATTAAAGTCAGTGATAGTACAGGTTATTCCTTCCTGAGTACTTAGTTTTTTTGGTGGTGTATAAATAAATCATTTCGGAAGAAATCAGAAATTCAGAGATTTTTTTTCCCATCTTGACAAAAATTAAATACTAGTATAATACCTAAGAAAATTTAAAAAATCTGCTGTTTTCTCTTTTGTTTGTTAATCCTCACCTGAGAATATTTTTTTCCATATTTTTAGGGAATGGAAAGGAGGGAGTAAGGAAAGGAGAGAAGGAGAGAGAGGGAGGGAGGGAGGGAGGAAGAGTGGGAGGGAGAGAGAGAGAAACATCGATGTGAGACACATCGATTGGTTGCCGCCCCACACACCCCGTACCTGCAACTCAGGTACGTGCCCTTGACTAGGAATCAAACTCATGACCCTTCAGTGCATGGGATGGTGCTCTAGCCCAGTGATGGCGAACCTATGACACGCATGTCAGAGGTGACATGCGAACTCATTTTTTTGGTTGATTTTTCTTTGTTAAATGGCATTTAAATATATAAAATATAAAATATATAAGTCTTTGTTTTACTATGGTTGCAAATATCAAAAAATTTCTATATGTGACACGGCACCAGAGTCAAGTTAGTGTTTTTCAAAATGCTGACACGCCGAGCTCAAAAGGTTTGCCATCACTGCTCTAGCCACTGCACCACACTGACCAGGGCTCCAGATTCCCTTTTATATTTCTGAAAGATGTTCTCACTACAGAAGATGGAGTATGTAGGGTTTGTAGTTTAGTATATGCATATGCATGTGTAGGGAGAGAAAAGGTGATAAGAGGGATGGAGAGGGCTTCTCTTTCTCTTTTCTTTTTAATAGGTAAGCATATGTTATCTTTCACCCACAGTCTTCAGAGTATCATAAAGCTAGATTATTTCTGCCTTTGGAACTTCAAATGGAAGATGGGTTGTCCCTCATTCTTATTTGGCTGCTCATCGTTAGTTTGAGTTGGATTGGGGGCTATCCGCATGGAGGTTTGCTGGTTGAATTCTTCAGCGTGAGGACTCCGGCCTTTGGTAACATTCACGTCCTTCTCAAAACCCGAGGAAGGAATCTCCCATTTGCTGCTGACAGGTTTCATGTCTTTAGTCTTTATGGCACTGACCGCAGAACATGCTTTCCTTTTCTTGTGCCCTCTGAGAAGTGACAGGCTTTCACACGACTTCTGGGACACGGATTGGAGCCATCCTGAAGAGCTTGCCAGAAGGTTCCTTTGGCCTATAAAAGGGAGATGACTGGATGGTGCCCAAGATGCGCCGCCCAAGTTTACATAAGTAGCTGGATTTACTCTAGAAAAGAAATAAAGTGCGTGAGTTTTTGCTCAGCACGTATCCTAGGAACTTGTAATAGTATAAGTCTATTTTTTCTCCTTTGACTCCCTTAAGACTTTATCACTATATCCCTGGTCATGATTTTTCAGCAGGCCTCCAATTCTGCATTTCTAAATGCCTAGAGGCTAGGTTTATTTGGAAACGTACCCTGACCCTAGGCTTCCTGGTATATTCATGGGCACTCTGGGCCTCAGCTCCTTACTTACACATCTAGAGCAGGGGTCCTCAAACTGTGGCCCGTGGGCCACATGCAAATACAAATATTGTATTTGTTCCCGTTTTGTTTTTTTACTTCAAAATAAGATATGTGCAGTGTGCATAGGAATTTATTCATAGTTTTTTTTTTAAACTATAGTCCGGCCCTCCAACGGTCTGAGGGACAGTGAACTGGCCCCCTGTTTAAAAAGTTTGAGGACCCCTGATCTAGTGGAAGGACATGTCCTCCAAATTTTCACAAATCAAATCTGTTTATCCTCTTAGAATGAGCTCAGTATACATACTCTAATTTTTTTCTATGGTCAGTAAAAAGATCACTGTACATCCAAGAAAAGGGAGTTTTCCTTGAGAGAGGGAGGTTTTATATATTACAAGTTGCAGTTGCTTAAAGTACCTCAGCTTTCTTTAGAATCCCATTTTTTACCACAAAATTCTCAACTATTTTTTTAGTTAAAACATTAATTTTGAGCCCGGCCGGCATGGCTCAGTGGTTGAGTGTTGACCTATGAACCAGGAGGTCACTGTTTTTTTTTTTTTTAAATATATATTTTATTGATTTTTTACAGAGAGGAAGGGAGAGAGAGATAGAGAGTTAGAAACATCGATGGGAGAGAAGCATCGATCAGCCGCTTCCTGCACACCTCCTACTGGGGATGTGCCCGCAACCCAGGTACATGCCCTTGACCGGAATCGAACCCGGGACCTTTCAGTCCGCAGGCCGATGCTCTATCCACTGAGCCAAACCGGTTTCGGCGAGGAGGTCACTGTTTGATTTCCGGCCAGGACACATGCCTGGGTTGTAGGCTCAATCCCCAGCGTGGGGCGGGCAGAAAGTAGCTGATCAATGATTCTCTCTCATCACTGATGTTTCTATCTCTTTCTCCCTCTCCCTTCCTCTCTGAAATCAATAAAAAACGAAACAAGAAACCAGAAAACGTTTTGAGATGATTGTAGACTCATCTACAGTTGGAAGAAATAATACAGAGAGGTCCCATGTACCCTGCCCCCAGTTTCCTCCAGATGTAGTATCTTACAAAACAATAGTACAATATAATCAGGATATACTAGTAGCCATTGACATTGTCGAGGTCCAGAACAATTCCCCCTTGCTCCCCTTTGATAGACATACCCACTTTCCTCCTTGGCCAGCTCCTCCTTACCTCCTGGCAGTCATCAACCCGTTGTCTGAATTATATTAACTTTATCTCAAGAATGTTATATAAGCAGAATCCTACCGTGTGTAACCTCTGGGACTGGCTGTTTTCACCCAGCACCACCCTCTGAAGATTGATCCAGGTTGTTCTGTGTATCAGCCATTCTTGCTGAATGGACTGGATGTACCACAGAGTGCTTAATAATTCCTCCATTGGAGGACATGCAGATTGCTCCCAGTTTGTGGCTACTGACAGATTAAGCTGCTATAAACATCCGTGTACAGGTTTTTGTGTGAATATGTTTTCATTTCTCTGGGATGAATGCCCAGGAGAGCAATTTCTGGGTCATATGGTAGTTACAGTTACATATGTATTTTTAAAGAAACTGTAAACTTGTTTTACACTTTACATTCCCACAAGCAATGTCTGAGTGACCCAATTTCTTTGCGCCCTCCTCAGCATTCAGTGCTGCCCCTATTTTTTTAATTTTAGCCATTCTGATAGCATGCAGCTCTCTCATTGCGATTTTAATTTGCATTTCCTTAATGGTTCATGATGTGGAACATGTTTTTGTGTGGTTATGTGCCATCTGTATGTTCTGTTTGGTAAAATGTGTTCCTCCTACATTTTGCTCATTTTCTGAATGAAATATTTATACTGTTACATTTTGAGACTACTTTAATTTAGATACCAGTCTCTTTTTTTAAAAAAATATATTTTTATTGATTTCAGAGAGGAAGGGAGAGGGAGAGAGATAAAAACATCAATGATGATAATCACTGACTGACTGCCTCCTGCACACACCATGCTTGGGATTGAGCCCACAACCTGGGCATGTGCCCTGACTTCGAATTGAACTGTGACCTCCTGGTACATAGGTCGCCACTCAATCACTCATGCTGGCCGGGCTAGATACCAGTCTCTTTTTTAAGCGGTTTGCAAATATTTCCTCCTATTTTATAGGTTTTTATCTTTTTAACTGTGTCTTTTGAAGGGCAAACACTGTTATTTCGATTAAGTCTAACATCTACTTTTCTTTATGGATTATGCTTTTGGTGTAAAGTATAACTTTTTGCCCAATTTCTATAAAGAGTTCCTATTTTTTTCCAAAAGTTTTATAGATTTATGTTGTGCAGTTAAATCCATGATCCATTTTCAATTATTATTATTACTTTTTGTATAAGAAATGAATTTAGGTCAAATTTCTTTTTGCCAATGAATATCTAATTGTTCTAGCAACATTGGTTGAAAATTCTATCTCTCATTCATTGAATTGCTTTTGTACTTTTGTTAAAATTCATCAAGCATTTGTATGGGTCTATTTCTAGGCCCTCTGTTTCGTTCCATTGATATATACACTGAGTGGCCAGATTATTATGACCGGCCAGATTATTATGACCACCCCATCAGTACTTCATTGACACTTCCAAAAATACTGAATACTGAAAACTTCCTAAGCAAATACTCTCAAGGTTTTATTATTATTTGCATAACTAATTCACTTCATTGTACTGATGGGGTGGTCATAATAATCTGGCCACTCAGTGTATGTCTGTTCCTCCTCCATACTATACTCTCTTGATTGCAGTAGCTATATATCACAGGGTGTTGAAATCAGATAGATTGGTGCTTTCTACTTTATTATACTTTTTCAAAATTGTTTCTTTTTTTCTTTAGTTCTTATAAACAATACTGAAATGAACATCACTACAGAAATCCTGTTGCCTTTACCAATTTTTTTTTTTGTCCTTAGGATCAATTTCTAAAGTAACACTTCTTATTAAAATGAATATAAATATTAAGGATTTTTCATTTATATTGTTGGATGTCTTCAAGGAACTCTGTGAGTTTACATTCCAACAATTAGTGAATGAATTCTTCCAGTGAGAGGCAAAAATGAACAGCATTTCACTATTGTTTTAATTTGCCTTCTTTGGATTTAAGTGAAATTAAACAATTAAAAATTGTTTAATTTTTAACAATTGTTTAATTAAAAAGGCCACGTCCTTTATTTTTTTTGGGTGAATTTCTGGCTCATAGAAATTGCCCATTTTCCTATTGAAATGTTCATAATTTTGTCATTGATTTGTAGGCTAGCTTTGAATATGAAGTATATTGGTCCTCTGTTTTTCACTTATAAGAAGAAATGTCAAAGCATTGTGATAAAAGACTCTGGACTCAGAATGTCTAGTTGGGTTGACTCTAATTCTGCTCCCTACTCGCTGTGTGACCTTGAACAAGTAACTGCTTTGTGCCTCAGTTTCCTCATGTGTAGAAGGTAAAATGTATGTGTAAACACAGAACTGTGTCTAGCACATAGAAAGCAGTTTTTCAAAATTTGTTGATAATATTAGTATTATGTTTCTTATTATCAGCTTGTCATTGTCTTACTTTAATTTATATAGGTTTCCTTTTGGCCTTAGTGTTGGTCCTATTTTTTTATCTTTAAAAAAAATCTGAGTATTTCTCTGAGTATCAATAAGCTGAAGTAACTTGAGTTGCCCCCTAGGATTATTAAGTTTAAACCCATCTGAGAAATTTCAAGTCAGTCTATGGTCATACTTTATTAATGCATACTTTAGTCACAGATTTGAATTAATGAGTGTTTTCATGTGAATAAACAATCAAACAAGGCCAGATAATTTACTTCTTCACATAGACAGTATTTTCATATGGCTTTGGGTCTTTGTCCCTGTGTCCAATGTGGTGTAGCTGCCACTATTCTATTTACATGTTTATTTACTCATTTATTTTTTATTAAAAATTTTTAATGTTAACATAATTGCGGGTGTCTCCCATTCCCCCGCTTTTGCCCACGCATGTATTAAATAGTTAATAATACCAAAACTGGTTTGGCTCAGTGGATAGAGTGTCGGCCTGCGGACTGAAAGGTCCCAGGTTCGATTCCGGTCAAGGGCATGTACCTGGGTTGCGGGCACATCCCCAGTAGGAGATGTGCAGGAGGTAGCTGATCGATGTTTCTCTCTCATTGATGTTTCTAACTCTCTCTCTCTCTCCCTTCTTCTCTGTAAAAAATCAATAAAATATATTTTTAAAAAAGTTAATAATGACAAAATTGTATTGACTTACAATTGATGTTGGATTTGGAAGTTGGTGCGAGGTTTGAATATCTGTTTTATCTGATTGGTTCTCACATTTGTCGTGCTTTTCATGATAGGGATCAAATATTGCAATATTTCTTCGGTTTGAGCTATTCTTTTATCCCTGTAGATTCTTTTTTCATCATCTGTCCAATTTACATGAGTCTTCTTGCATTGGAAAGATGTAGATTGTCTCATTTTGCTTTTCAGGTTGCTATGCAGATCTGGGGGACAACCACAACAATATGCATAGATGTAGAAATTGAATTGAGTGAATTGACTCAATAAGTATTTATTGAGCCGTATGTGCCAAGAATTCTATCTGAAACTTATTCTTTAATTACAGGGCAGAAAATAAATAAACAAGTGAATATATGTTAGATAATGATAAAGTTTATGGGGTAGAGTGAAGCTGGGGAAGGGAACAGAGAATTCTTGGGGAAAAGGTTGATTCCAATTTTTAAAAAGGTGTTCAGAGACGGCCTCCCTGTGATGCCGATGTGCCAAAGGAGTAAGCGAGTCAAACAGCTTTTAGAGGAAAGAGCATTCTTGACAAGGGGAACAGGAAGTGCAAAGGCCCTGAGCTGGGAGCATGGCAGTGTGTACAAGGAATACCAAGTGATGGCACAATGGCTAAAGGAGAATGAACGAAGGGAAAAAGATGAGAGCTCAGGTAGGTACATAGGTGTAACTGGGCTCCGTTTACATAGGGCCTCAAGGCCATTGTAAGGACTTTAACTTTTATTGTGTGTGAAATGGGGAGTAACCTCAGGCTTTGAGCAGAGGAGTATCACATCTTAGATTTGTCTTAAAAGGATGATGCTGGTGGCTGAGGTAAGAATATATTAAACAGAGACAAGGTTGGACAAGCAGGGAGCAACCTTATCTCTTAGATGGTTAGTGAACTAAGCCAGGAGAGAAGGTGATAGTTTGGACCAGGGTGGTGGCCATGGCCAGAAGGGTGAGAAGTGTGTGTGAGGGGATCCTAGATAGATGTTGGGCTTTTCTAATGAATTCGATATGGGGTGAGAGTAGAAGAATCAGTGTTGGCTCCACAGCTTCTGATCTGAGAAAATGGAAGAGTAGAGACATGAAGAAAATGATGGGAAAAGCAGGTTAGAAATCCCTTCTTTGTTAGATGATGTGAAGGAAATAATTATTTTTTTAATTGTAATAATAAAAGTATAACACTTTAAAAAAGTGTTTGTCAAACTGCTCTAAAAAATAAAGTCTAGTTAAAAATTACTTATTCTACTCCACACCCATTAAGATGGCTGCTATCCAAAAAACCAGGAAATAACCCAGCATTGGCAAGGCTGTGGAGAAATTAGAACCCTTGTGCACTGCTGGCAGGAATGTAAAACAGTACATCTGCTGTGGAAAACAGTACGGCAGTGCCTCAACATTAAACATAGAACTACCTTATGATCCAGCAATTCCTATTCTGGGTAAATGACCCCCCAAAATTGAAAGCAGAGTCTCAAAAAGCTATTTGTACATGCATGTTCTTAGCAGCATTACTCACAGCAGCGAAAAGGTGGAAGCAACCCATGTGCCCATTGAATAAATGGATAAACAAAATGTGGTTTCTGCACATAATGGAATATTATTCAGCCTTAAAAAACAACGGAAACCGACACCCGCATTAAGGTAGTAACAAAAAGACAAAGCCTGGCTGGGGTGTGGCTCCGTGGCTGAGCACTGATTCATGAACCAGATCACTGGTTCAATTCCAGGTTGGTAGGGGCACATGCCAGGCTGGATCCTCAGTGGGTGGGGGGAGCGTGTAGGAGGCCACCGATGGATATTTATCATTGATGTTTCTATCTCTCTATCCCTCCCCCTTCCTCTCTCTAAAAACAATAAAAACATATTTTTAAAAAAGACAAAGACTGTACTCATCTTCCAAATCACTGGTGCCATTAATATGAGCTACCTAGAATATCCAAAGTCATAGAGTTAAAAGCAGAATAGCTGGGGGAGGGAAGAATGGGGATGGAATTTCAGTTTTGCAAGATGAAAAGAATTCTAGAGATTGTGCGCATGACAATGTGAAATGTATGTAACATTGTTGAACTTTATACTTAAGAATAGTTAAGATGATACAGTTTATGTTAGGTGTATTTTAATGCAATTAAACATTTCAATATATAGGGAGAGGGGGAAAAAGAACCCCAAGTAGAGCATGAAGGAGGACTAGTAGACATTTTAAAGAACATGGCAGCAGTACTTACAATTATAATGGCTAAATTGTCATGTAGACAGCATAAGAAAAGTAGAACATGCTTAGAATAAAAGCAAGAAATACATTAAGCTTTGAAAAAAATGTTTACTTAGAGATACACACTGAACTATTTATGGGCAAATGATATTTGTTGAATTTGCTTTAAATACTTTAGCAAAAAAAAAAGTGGTGGGAATATAGATGAAACAAGAATAGCAGGATGCTGATAACTACTAATGGTGGGTGATGGACATCTGTGGGTTCACTACGCCAGTCTCTCTACTTTTATGTTTGAAATTTCCACAATAAAGCTTTTTTAAAAAAGGTAAAAAGAAAGGAAACGAGTGGCGTGAGTACTCCTTGAGGCAGCAGGACTTGGATAATGAATGAGGGAATGGATGACACGGCATCTGGCAATGCTGGCAACTGAAATGAACTCATCTACAGTTTCTTGAAAAGTCATTCCTTGGCCATTCACTGAATGCGTATCCTGAATCTGACATTATGCTTGATTTGGTAAATAGGAATGAAAAATATAGTCCGTGTCTTTAATATGCTAACAGGACTAGAGAGAGAAAAGTAAAGCGTCAGTCAGAGTATCTTTCTATAGAGATAAGGCAGGGTATATAACACAGGATTCCAGAAGAGGGACTTTGAATCATACTTAGAGATGGATAAGGAAAGCTTCCTAATTAATCTGTTTTGATGAATGAGCACACATCATGTAATATTTACTTTTCTGTGTCTGCCTCTGTCACTTAGCACAATGATTCTGAGAATCACCTGTGCTGTACCAGCAGCTCATTCCTTTTTTTATTCTATCTACTGAAAGGCATCAATAACAAGGAGGTGTTGCTATAACTAATAAAATTGAAGCAGTAATAAAAAAAATCCTCAAGGATATTGGGAATAAGTCAATTAAATAGATCTCTTTTTCAAGGCTATATTAAACTGAAATGATTTTCTTCTGTACTCAACTCCTGTAGAAATTAAGTAAGGCAAATATTTTTCAGAGACAGGAATAAAATGGCTATTAATCATCCCTGTTTACAAAAGCAGTTCCCCTAAATCCCAATTTCATAGGATTTATTAATGATGATACAGTGAAAGCTATACTTGTATTTATTAAAATCCTAAAAATAAAAATAAAAAGACCTTCTGTTGGTATCCTTGGCCTTTCTGTCCAACTGGGAGTTGGCGTGCCCACAGTACAATTCAAGGATGTCACTCTGAAGCAGTTTCTATACAAACCAGTGCTCCTGGGCTGAATTGCTTCCTGGATTGGTCTCTTACCGGTTTCTGAAAAGTGTCTTTGTTGGTATTTGCTAAGCCTCTGCATCATACTTTGGGAGCTGAAAGAAATTGGGTACTCTGATTTCAATGCCAACAGTGAACCATCTAATCAAGAGGAATGTCATCCTTATTGTATTTGTATATTACAATGTACATACAGTATGTAAAGTATTCTTACAGATGTTATCCTATGGGGGCTCTCATCCTGGGGTAGGATGGTCTATTTTATCTTTCACTTTATATGGGAGAGGGACTGTAAAAGAATGTCAGGAATTCCAGAGATTAAGCGACTTGTTTTAAGATTACATGGCCAGTTTGAGGGAGAATCCACATCTCACTTCAGTACTTTTTCTATTACTTTCTCTTCTCTTGATATATAATTGAATTTCTTTCCATAGATATGACAAATAATATATTTAAAAAATTTATGTCTTAGTTTAAATCCATCAATTCTAGATCAAAGTACAGGTATGCCCAAGATGGTTTCTTACCTGATTTTTTACATTTTTGGGGTAGGAAACTACATATTTCAACAGAACCCAGTTTTTCTTTTTTTAAAAAAAGAAACCAAGTTCTTAGAAGAGGCACCACGAAAGGAAGAAAGGGCATACCATGTGCCTTTCTTGTATTTGGCCGTCTGTTCTCAAATACTTACCTGTTCAGATGGTTGTTCACATTCCTAAGATTCCTAAGATTCAGTGGTTCTCAACCTTCTGGCCCTTTAAATACAGTTCCTCATGTTGTGACCCAACCATAAAATTATTTTCATTGCTACTTCATAACTGTAATGTTGCTACTGTTATGAATTGTAATGTAAACATCTGATATGCAGGATGGTCTTAGGCGTCCCCTGTGAAAGGGTCGTTCGACCACCAAAGGGGTCGCTACCCACAGATTGAGAACCGCTGCCTAAGACTCAGGAAACTTGCCAAGGGAGCTAATGCTATAATTACTGGTTTAGACAAAACTACCAAGTTTATCTCTGTTATCCCTGATTTCTCTTTCTGTCATTCCTTTTTCAGTTTTTAGGTAGTAGTAGTAGTAGTAGTATCCCTACATGACCAGTGCTCCAATGGCTAGTACAGATAGTAAATGAACGAGTTATTCATTCTAAAGTAATTACCTTATGCCAGAAATATTTCTTTTTAAAAAGAGAAACTCAGATAATGTGATGACAGATGCATAGAAATAAATGTCTAAGTGTAGATTTTAAGGCATCCACTGAGGATAGTTTGGGGATATTGAAATCTCAGAACCCTTAAAAAAATGCATCATATGGGCATTCCATAAACTGGCCTAGTCACAGATACTATCTCTATATATAAAAGGCTAATATGCTAATTGTCCAGTTGCTATGATGTGCACTGACCACCAGGGGGCAGACACTCAACACAGGAGCTGCCATGACACACACTGGCCATTTACACAGAAACAGCACTGCGGACCTGGCGCCCACAAAGCAACACTTGGCTTCCTCCAAGCGGGACACAGGCCCCGCCACCACCCCAGAGTGACACCCCACCAAATCACAGCCAATGCTGCCAAGACCCCATGGCACTAAATGCAGCCCCCAGCCCAGCCTGGAAACGGTCGCTGTAGACGCCGGGTAATGATGTCATGTAGCAACGCCTGGCTTTCTCTCCCTAGCGACTAGCCTCCTTGGAGTTTCTTCAGCCCAGGAACACAACTTGCTTTATAGCCAGGTGGAAACATTTTACACTTTAACCAAATGTCTATGAAGCGTTTTTCCGTGCCTCATCTCATTTGATTCTCACAGAAGTCCTGGAGTAGGTAGATAGGAGACTTGGTAGAATCCCATTTTCTTTTCATTAGCCGGAAAACGGAGATTTAGAAAGCTTAGAAACTTGACCCGATTGAAAAGCAGTAAGAAATGGTGGACCTTGAAAATGACTTCTTTCTCACTGCGCAGAATATAGTCAAATACTGCTGCAGTTAAATATTTTACCCTTTGTTCTCCCTGCGTGATCTACAATAATAATCTGCTTCGTGTTGATATTTACTGCTGTGTTGCTGACAATTGCCTGAAAGAGAAGTGGGATGTTTCACTGGGCTGGAAAAAGTTTAGCTAAATCAGAAAGCGGGTCTAATTAAGCAAGTTTATTCTCTCTATATAAAAGGCTAAGTTGACTCGTGCACGTGCAATACATATAAAGCTCTTGCTGGCGCCATTGCACATGTTTCATTGTTGATCATGAATTTGGTTGACACTTCTATTATAGAGAAAGGGTGAATAGCGATATTAAAATATATTCTAATTAATTTCCTTTCAATGTGCATGAATCCATGTACTGGGCCACTATAAGGAGACATCTGATTAGCAATTGTTATCAAAAAGTGACTTTTACCTATTGCTTTAATTCAATATCTTTATAAACAGAGGAAAAGGAAGGAGTAAGGTAGTAATTCTGCTACCTCAAATATCCTTTTAGAAGCCAGGAAGGGGCCTGTCCAGGCATTTTCACTAAAAAAGAAAATCTACTGTAAGATTTATGAACTCAGATTTTTCAGATTAACAAAACTTAAGAATTTACTTTCTTGCCAATTATTTTATTCATATATTTAATAGTTAACTTAATTGAGCTTATCTTCAATTAATCTGCTATTGTCTCATTCAGAAATATGAAATAAGTTAGTACATATTTCATTTGGAAGCCTTTTAATTAAAGTGTTTCAACAGAATAGCAAACAGTAGAAATATCTATCCAATAACTGTCAAAAATTGAGAACTGAATCTGTGAATGTTAGGATCTACGAAGGACATCTACATGTGTAGTAGGGTAACTAACTTTTTAGAGAGCCAACCCAGGACACAGCCATACCAGACCAAAAAAACAGTAAAATATGTAATAAATCATCATATACACATCTATTATGATTATAACATAAAATATAAAATATGCTTTTATTTAAACTATTATTTGGTTTAATGCTTCTAAACACTTTTAAACAAAACAATAGGGCTAGTTAACAGTGGTAATTATAGCAATTAATAGAACAAATTAAACAAATAGTGTGCATGAGAATAGTATAACAATATATTTTTGTCTCCTTTGATACAGATGTTAACTCTGTACTAAATATTTAAATTTATAAGCCATATTATTCTGTTATCTTAAGACCTAAATATAAGACCTTTTACTTTACTTTTAAAAATATTATTTTTATTGATTTCAGAGAGGAAGTGAGAGGGAGAGATAGAAACATCAATTATGAAAGAGAATCATTGATTGGCTACCTCCTGTATGCCCCACACTGGGAATCGAGCCCGGAACCTGGGCATATACCCTGACTGGGAATCAAACTGGTGACCTCTTGGTTCCTGGGCTCAACCGCTGAGTCACACCCGGCTGGGCTGAGTCAGTCTTATTTACTTCCAAATGTAATTTTTTTTACTGTATGAGTTTTAGTCATAATCTACACATAATGTCAAACAACCCAGGTGCAGTTAGTCCATCCTTTTCTATACTCTTTATGAACTCTTCAGAGATTATCAGTTTTAGAGAAACAGCATAGAGTAGTCAATACCCTCTTATCCATGGGGGTATGTTCCCAGACACCCAGTAGATGCCTGAAACTGCAGATAGTACCGAACCCCATATATATATATTGTTTGTTTATATTTTTAATCCTCACCCGAGGATATTTTTCCATTAATCTTTTAGAGATAGTGCAAGAGAGAGGGAAAGACAGAGAGAAACATCAATGTGAGAGAAACACATAGATTGGTTGCCTCTTGCATGGCCCGGACCAAGGTCCATGCCCTTGGCTAGAATAGAACCTGGGACCCTTAGGTCCATTGAGCCAAACCAGCTAGGGTGCCGGGAGCCGGTCCATGCTTGCTGTTTCAAGGGACCTGGCATATATGACATACCGTTCTTAATATGTTTGCTCACCTTCTTGGCACTATGTGTTTTAACCAAGGTCTCTGAGAAAGGTTGTTTCCCCAGGTAGGGATTTTCCCCTGAAGTTAGGGAGGGAATAAAACCTCTTAACTAAGTGCCAGGTGGGTAATTAATCACTTTAACTACGAACAATCATGCTTAAGCTACATAATCTTTACTCCCTGGAATGGAGATAAGAAACGCCCTAACCTTTGAAATAGAGATTGATAGGATTGGAATCAACTGGTATAAATACAGATGTAAGAAGACAGAACACACAGAACTAGAGACAGAAGAACTTCGCTGGAGAGAACATGGCAAAAGATCCTGGACTGAACCTGACTACAGAAATGGGCAAGAGAACCTGACTAGAACCTGGTGACTGAACCTGGCTGGAGAACCTAGCGAGGGAACATGGCTACAGAACCTGGCTGGAGAGCCTAGAGAACCTAGCAAGAGAGCATGGACTCAGAACTTGGCTGGAGATCCTGAACCAGAACTTCGCTGGAGATCCAGACCAGAACTTGGCTGGAGATCCTGGCTAGAGATCCTGGCTAGGCTGCTGATCAAGTGAACACTGTCTCCATGTCATTCCTTCTTCGCCGACTCCGTCCACACCTTTGGGGACCCCTGGACCTTCTGGGGTTGGACCCCGGCACTAGGGCTATAATATTTTTCCCTATACATACATACTTATGATAACGTTTAATTTATAAATTAGGCACAGTAAGAGATGAACAACTATTAATGAAAAAGAACAATTATAAGAATGTATTGTAATCAGTACGTAAATATGATCTCTTTCTCTCTCAAAATATCTAATTGTACTGTACTCACCTTTTCACTTAAAAGAAACACTTTATGTCTTCTCTTTGGCATTCAAATAGTCAGCACCACTACTCTTGCACTTTGGGGTGATTATTAAATAAAATAAGGTGATTGAACACTAGCACTGCAATACCACAGAGTTGATCTGATAACGAAGGTGGCTACTAAGTGACTAATGTGTGGGGAACATGTACAGCAAGGGGATGCTGGACCAAGGGTAATTCACATCCCAGGTGTGATGGAGCAGGACGGTGCCAGATTTCATCACACAACTCAGAATAGCGTGGGATTTAAAACTAATGAAGGGCGGAAACCGGTTTGGCTCAATGGATAGAGAGTCAGACTGCAGACTGAAGGGTCCTGGGTTCGATTCCAGTCGGGGGTGTGTACCTGGGTTGCGGGCACATCCCCAGTGGAAGATGTGCAGGAGGCAGCTGATCGATGTTTCTCTCTCATCGATGTTTCTAACTCTCTCTCTCCCTTCCTCTCTGTAAAAAATCAATAAAATATATTTTAAAAAAAATAAAAAAAAATAAAAAAATAAAACTTATGAAGGGTTTATTTCTGGAATTTCCATTTAATATTTTAGGACTGTGGTTGACCCCGACTACCACATTACATTGTTTAATTTTCAAATGTTAAACCAACCTTTCATTTCTGGAATAAGTACTACTTGTCCATTGTGCATAATCTTTTTATATGTTGTTAGATTTAGTTTGCTAGTATTTTGTTTGTCTTATTCTTTTAATTATTTGTGATTCAGAACATAGTAAAGATACATACCATTTATTAAGCCCCTGTAAATCCTAACAATTTTGAGAAACCTTCTCTGATTCTCCCCTATCCTCAAACAACTCCTACATAATCCCATAGCACAGTAAGTTGCATTTATCTAATTTTTTTTATGTTTACTTGTTTTCATTCTCTCTGCTTCTTGAGAACAGACTATATTTTATTTCTCATTGTACCCCAGTATCTAGCACAATCTTTGCATAGTATGACATGAGACCTCTGGGAAGCAGATAAACACACATCTTCTATTTGTGTGGTTTTTAGAAGAACATGAAGAGAGATGAAAGGAGATTATGTAACAAAAACTAAATATAAGAGAATGGCTTAGACATAGAAGAATAGTGTCAGGAAGGTTAAAATATCAAATGAACTAAGATATGAAGAAATATTAAAAACAAGAAATAAATTTTACTTAGCTGTTTTCAGAATGAAAATATACCAAAGAATGTTTTAGATTTGTCCTGCTGGAATTATTTTAAAATGTGAATGGATAACAAAGAGCAGAATCCCTCAGCTCTTAAACTGTTTCTATCTTTTCTATCAAAAAGTTTTCTTCTGAGTAGAATAAATATTGGCAAGAGATGACCGAAGTCAAAGGGCTCTGAATGAGTTACCTCTAGTCCCAGGCACACTGCATGCCAAGTAAGAAAAGAATCCTATATAATAAAAGGCTAATATGCAAATCGACTGAACAATGGAACAACTGGTTGCTATGTTGCACACTGGCCACCAGGGGGAAGACGCTCAAAGCAAAAGCACTCCCCCAGTGTGGTCCCACAGGGGGAGCGCCGCTCAGTTGGGAGCCTCTCCCACCTCCGTGGCAGCACTAAGGATGTTCGACTGCCAGCTTAGGCCTACTAGGGAGCAGGCCTAAGCTGTCAGTCAGACATCCCCCAAGGGCTCCGGACTGCAAGAGGGCGCAGGCTGGGCTGAGGGACCACCCCCCCACCCCCCAGTGCACGAATTTTGTGCACTGGGCCTCTAGTTTGCATATAAGATCACAAAACTATTGACAACAATCTTTTAAGAATTCAAGGAAGTGATTCTTTTCTCCCCTGTTAAATGCCTAACTTGTCAGTTAAGACTCATTATAATTTAAGGATCAATTTCTTCAAGAAAACATTACCTGAGGTTTCCAGGCTGGATCAGGACCCCCTCTGAACAACCAGAGCAGTGTGTGTGCAATTCACTATCACTCAGTCCATCTCACTCTCCCTGTAATGAACTGCATATGAGTCTTAGTAAACTTTGATGCCTACTCCTTAAATGAGTAGCTACTCTGGTTGAAGAGACAGCGAGGTACGTTTCAGGCAGAGAAGACAGCATGAGCAAAGGCAAGGAGGTGAGGAGACGCATGTATTTTGAAACTACAGGAAGATCATCTTTGCTAAGGTGTTAAGTGAAAGCAGAGAATCACAAGAGATAAAACTAGAGAGGTAGTAAGGGGCCAGTTCATTGGAATTCAATATGTCACATTTGAAAACTTGGTTTCTATGTTGCAGCTAATGGTCTGTCAAAAATTTTTCTCGGTTTTGTTTAAGTAACAGAACATTATTGAAAGGAAACTTGTACAAGAAAGCTACTCAGGATGAATGAGGGTTGGATGGGCTGTGTCCCTACAACTCTCACTGTAACTCCCAAAGGGGTGAGTTGCAAAGTGTGTCTGCAGATGACTCACCAACCCCAGAATGATCTGAGGTTGACAACAAAGACCAACTCTGAATAAGAAGCTGTTTTCGTACGCTCCTCAGGTAACTGTTGTGTATTCTAAAATTTTAAAACTAGACATTCTACAAGACAACTGGCTCATAATCTTCAAACAGGCCAGTGCTGTGAATAATAAAGTTCAAGCAGCTGTTCCAAATGAGAAGAGAACAAAGGGATATGACAATTAAATGCAAATTATGATCTTGAATCAGAGAAGTTTTGCTCTAAAAGACATTGTTGGTGCATTTGGCAAAATTTGACTATAGGATGATAGAAAATTGTATCAAAGTTGAATAGGTAGGGAATATAGGTCTTTGTACTAAGTTATTTAAAAAGTAAAAGTTTAAAATATTTAAAAGAGAAAGCTTAAAAAATATTTAAGACTTAGGGCTGTGCCAACTTCAATCAGTGTTAGAAAATTGGGAATTACTGAAAGGCTTTAGGTAGGTGGTTTACATAAGCAGATTTGTGTTATTAAGAGGTGGCCATTATGGTCCCGTGAAAGGTGCAATTCAGATGACAATATTAGAGATCTGTAGCACTCCTGGGAAATAGGTCATATGAGTCTGAAAAGAATGAGGGTAGTGGAGCCCGGCTGGCGTGTCTCAGTGGCACATCAACCTATGAGCTGGTCAGGGCACATGCCCAGCTTGCAGGCTCAATCCCTCAAATCATTGATGTTTCTATCTCTCTTCCTCTTCCATCCTCTCTGAAATCAATAAAAATATATATTAAAAAAAAAAGAATGAGGGAGTGGAGATTGAGACAAAGGGATTATGGGATAAATTCAGGTAGATTCAGTGGCTAACTGGATACGAGGGATGGAAGCGAAATGAGGAAAAAGGATAGCTATGAGGGTTTAGTTTGGGTGGTTATGGAGATAGTACTGCTACCAAAGTTACAGAGAATACAAAATACGGAGGAACAGCATTTAGAGCAGAATCAGGTGAATTTGAATTTGGATACGTGGGGCATCTATATGTATAGCAGAAAAATATAAGAGTTTGAAGCTTTGACAAGAGATAAAATGTATGTATAGAGATGCATACATACACATGTGTATGTATACACATAAATATATATATGTATACACATATGTATATAGTACAATAATATGACATAATAAAAATCAAGATCATGAAAGGCTGAATCTAAGAAGACTTAGTTTAGCAGGAATAAATTTAAGAACCAGTACACTGGACCAAAATATCAAACCAAAACTGAAGAAAAAGAGAATGAAGGAGACATAAATTAGCTGTCACACTTTGAAAATAATATTTGATAGGTGTGAGTATATGTAAATCCAGTATGTAGGTATTCAAAGAACAAATGCAATCTTAGCACTCATATAAATCTCTTATCATACAAAGAAGCAAATGAAAATGATGATTTATTGTACAGGGTGGGGAAAAAGTAGGTTTACAGTTGTTCATATGGAAAATAATACAATAATTAATAGATAGTAATACAAGAATAAATGTGTTTTGGATACTCACAACTGTAAATGTGCCTTTGCCCCACCTAGTATACTCATTAGATGACATTCACAATACTGTGTTTAGCTTCATTTATGCTTGAATAGTGATAGAAAAGAATAAAATGAGATGGTAGAGGGATTTGAATTAGGCCTATCATAATATGGATGGTTGTAAAACAATGAAACAAAAGTTACATGGAAATAAATAATAGTTTTTAAAAATATTTATGATCTATCATGTGGAAGAGGCATTACATCTCATTATTTCAAGGAGAATCAGGGAAAATGAGTCAAATCAGAAATGTTTACCTTTAAGATTCCTTTAGTCAATATTTTGTGTTATTAAAGAGTGGATGAAATATACAGGGACACATGTTTTTTGTTGTTGTTGTTAATCCTCACCCAGGGATATTTTTCCATTGATTTTTAGAGAGAGTGGAAGGGAGGGGGAGAGACAGACACACATCGATTGGTTGCTTCCTGCATGTGCCCCATCCAGGGCCAGGGATTGTGCCTATACTTGCCCTTGACTGGAATTGAACCCAGGACCCTTCAGTACCTGGGCTGACGCTCTATCCACTGAGCCAAACTGGTTAGGGTGGGACATGCTTTTTAACTCAACATGTGAAGAATGTTTTCTTAATGCTACTGCTATCTAGCAATGGAATGAACTCTATTTTAATTTGGTAAACTACCTATCACTAAAATTAGTCTATCAAAGGTTGCACGAGCCTGGATCCTGTAATTAGTAGAAGGTAAGACTACTCTCAAGACTTCTTTCTGCTTTAAGATTCAGTGAAATGAGAATGAAAAAAATTAGATGATGTAATACTTTTTTTTTTTTTGACTGGGTAAGATTACAAGAAAGCAAACTGACATATAATAAATATCTACTGACTTCTATATATTTCTAGAGCTATAAAGAAAAGATTTGAGATTCAAAATTTCTGGGAAGGTGAATTATTCCTTGTCTATCCAATGTGAAGATACTTTTCTAATTGCTTATAAATAGATCTTTATCAAACATAAATTATTAACTCTTTACTTGTTATACTACTCTCACTTTACTCACCCAAATCTTGATTAGGAAACGGTCTTCTGAAATAATCAAATATACGATCATCTGATACATTTGGCTTTGCATCTAGATGGTAAAAAGATCATTAGTAGCATGAAAACAATTCATTGACTCTTTTACATTTCATATTTTTATCTTTTTCTACATGAAAATGTTAGCAGATAATATGTCAATAGTAGTTTAGTTCAGTTAAATTAACACAGTTGTCAAATCTTACGATTTTTTGGTTGCATTTTTGCTATTTATAGCAGAAATTTTAAAAATATTCATACCCTTTGGGGCAGCAATTCCTTTCTAAGAATCTATTATAAATAAATAATTGATACTATACACAGACAGGAAGTTATAAGGTCAAAGTTAATGATATACTCCAATTTTAAATAAAAACAGGTTACAAAACAAGCAGAACTGAACTTGTTTGTCTCCCCCTATAAAAATGAGCTCCTGGGAGGAAGAAATGGTAGAGTATACTTTTCGATATCTGTAAGCACCAAGCACAGTGGAAACCTCAAAGCTGTGGCACAAATACAGTGTTTGTTAAGTGAATTTATCATTTATGAGAGGGTAGAAGCAGAACATTACCTTTCACATCAGAGTTTGATTCTTTGTGTCTTGGTATTAAATATCCTCTACCACAAACCTAGTGGAACACAGAACCAGAAGGAAAGCAATATGGTTACGCACATGAAAATGAGATGTATTTCCTATGTGACTTAAGGAAGAGTTCTTTTCAACATTTCTTGTTTTAACCTCATAGATTCAGAATGGATAAAATAATCTCTTATCAGAACCTAATACCTATCCCAACACTACTTTCATCCTAGAGCTATGAGTAGAAGAAAATACTGATATATTTTGGCACTAAAGGGAGTTTAAAATTTATTCACTGCATATGGAACCTATTTATGATAAGAGGCCAAACAATGTAGTTTATAATCTCAGTGAAATGAGAAGAGTAAAGGTACAGGAAGATAAAACTATGTAACGGGTGAAATATATAAAATTATATGAAAATGTATAAGCAATTACAAAACTATGCTTATATAGAAAAGATGAAAATTATTTTCTCATTGCTTGCAAAGAAATCCGGTAAGGAAGAGCATATATAACATTGTGTTCTATCTTGAAAGGAATTGCCAATATGACCTGGATGGACTAAAAAAGACAAAACACGCCCTCACCGGTTTGGCTCAGTGGATAGAGCGCCGGCCTGCAAACTGAAAGGTCCCAGGTTCGATTCCGGTCAAGGGCATGTACCTTGGTTGCAGGCACATCCCCAGTAGGGGGTGTGCAGGAGGCAGCTGATCAATGTTTCTCTCTCATTGATGTTTATAACTCTCTATCCCTCTCCCTTCCTCTCTGTAAAAAATCAATAAAATATATTTTTTAAAAAAAGAGAGACAAAACACTATAGAATTGTGACTGTAAATATTGAGTAGTCTACATACAGATCATTATGTAACCATGACAACATTTTTAATGTGATAAAACTTTTGCTTTTGTGTTTGTGTTATGTGGATATTATAAAGAATTTTCCAAAAGGGCCTGAGAAAGGAAAAGAGAATTGAAAACATTTTTGCCAAGATGAAATGCTTATCAACTTATGATAAAAAGTGGAGTACGGCCTGTCTGTGTGGCTCAGTGGTTGAGCCATGAACCAAGAGGTCATGGTTCGATTCCCAGTCAGGACATATGCCTGGGTTGCGGGCTCCATCCCCAGTAGGGGCCGTGTGGGAGGCAGCTGATCAATGATTCTCATAATTTATGTTTCTATCTCTTTCTCCCTCTCTTTTCCTCTCTCTGAAATCAGTAATTTTTTTTTAAGTGGATAAAATAGAATTAAAAACTAAAATAAAATCCCTTTGTACATAAAATAGATTGGCAGCAAAAACAAAAAAACCACCTGATATAATGAGTATGAAAATGGGAGAAAATGTAACAACTGAAAGATTATTGAAGGGAGAAAAAAGGGAACTATTCTATAAAAAAATAAAGTTGAAAGTAGCAATATTATCCTGTCTAATAAAAGAGAAACATGGTAATTAGCCATAACTTCGCTACTCTTCCCATTGGCGAATCAGCAAGATATGCAAATTAACTGCCAACCAAGATGGCGGTCAGCAGCCAGGCAGCTGACGCGAACATGGAGGCTTGCTTGCTCCAGTGACAGAGGAAGCCAGGTTCCCCGTCTGCCTGCTGGGCTCTGAGCTGCTCTCTAAGAAACACTGTTACAAATATAGAAGCTAAACAAAACCCCAGAAATCTGCTTTCAGTCAGCCGGGATCTCAGAGCTGGAGTCGCAACAAAGTTTCAAATACAGAAGGTAAACAAAGTCCAGAAACCTGCTTTCAGCAGCCGAGGTCTCAGAGCTGGAGCCAAGCCTCAGAGCTAAAGACAGCTCTCAGCTCCAGTGACAGCCATAGAAGGTAAATAAAATCCCAGAATAAAAAAGAAAAAAGAAATAAAAGAGAGGTTGGGAGCTTCAGTCATCCGCCAGCCTGAAAACGGCCCTCAGCCCCTCACCCAGACTGGCCAGGCACCCAATCGGGACCCCCACCCTGATCCAGGACACCCCTCAGGGCAAACCAGCCAGCCCCTACCCGTGCACCAGGCCTCTATCCTATATAGTAAAAGGGTAATATGCCTCCCAGCACCGGGATGAGCAGAGCCGTGAGGCCTCCCAGCACCAGGATCAGCGGAGCAGCGAGGCCCCCCAGCACCGGGATCAGCAGAGCCGCAAGGCCTCCTTGCCTGGGATCAGTGGAGCCACAAGGCCTCCTGAACCCGGGATCAGCAGAGCCATGAGGCCTCCTGGCACCGGGATCAGCGGAGCCGTGAGGCCTCCTGGTCTGTGATCAGCAGAGCCACAAGGCCTCCCGAACCCGGGATCAGAGGAGCCGCGAGGCCTCCCGGCCTGGGATCAGCGGAGCCATGAGGCCTCCCGAACCCGGGATCAGCGGAGCTGTGAGGCCTCCTGGCACTGGAATCAGCTGAGCAGCGAGGCCTCACTGCCCGTGTCAAGTGGAGCCGAGAGGCCTCCCAGCACCGGGATCAGTGGAGCCGCAAGGCCTCCCAGCATCGGGATCAGCGGAGCCACGATGCCGGAGTCCATTCATTGTCTTCACTAGCTGAGTTTAGACAGAGACCCCCCCAAAAGCTAGTAGCCCTTGAGAGTCCTAGTAAAGGTCAGGGCTTGAAAGTCCTAGCAAAGGTCAGGGCTGTGCACCACCCAGTTAATCTAGGAACCACCCAGTTAATTTAAGTAATAATAGTTGAAGCATCCCCACCTTAGTTCACTTAATTCCTTAGATACTTATGTAGATCCTTGTTGATTATTGTTAATCAGATACTCCCGGAAATCTATTGATGAGCTAATCAGATACTTTGTCTATTCCTGGAAATTGTCTGCTGATCTGTGTGTCATTGAAACCTCCTTACCCTAAGGGCTACTCCAGATCAATAAAAGATTGGAGCGGCCTGAGCACAGAGGAAGTCCTTCGGGACTTGCCCGCCTGGTCCCCCAATATTGCAAAATTATCTCTTGTCTTTTTCTCTCATTTGTTGTGCGGCTCCTCTTTCAGATACCGAACCCTACTCTACACAGAATGTGGAGGGAGTCATACTCGACACCACGAGGCCTCCTGGCCCCTGGAGCATCATGACAGGGGGCAGCACCCAAACCCCCTGATCGCCCTGTGGCTCTGTGTGTGACCGAGGGCGGGGTCACAACCTCCCTTTCCACCCTGCTCTGTTCGTGACAGGGGAAGGCGCCCCAACCCCCTGATCCGCCCTGCTCTGTGCATGACAGGGGGCGGTGCCCCAACTCCCCAATTGGCCCTGCTCTGAGCCCGACCAGGGGCTTCGGGGCAGGCACCTAAGGATTGGGCCTGCCCTCTGCCACCCGGGAGTGGGCCTAAGCCAGCAGGTCATTATCTCCTGAGAGGTCCCAGACTGTGAGGGGGCACAAGTGGGACTGAGGGATACCGCCCCCCCCGCCCCGCCAGTGCACAAATTTTTGTGCACTGGGCCTCTAGTATATGTAATAAAAGTGTAATATGCAAATTGACTGAATGGCTGAACATCCAGACGAGCAAGCTATGACACCTAATAGTGCCAGGCCAGCCAAGGCAGGTGTGATGCGATTGGTCTGGGGGCCCAGCCATTGCCGCACAATCGCCCCGCAGAGGGAGGCCCAGGCCACTGGCCAGCGGGGCAATCAATCGGGGGGCTCCGTGACTGCCCCAAAGAGGGAAGCCCAGGCCACCGACTGGCGGGCTACGGTGGGTGGGCGGGGCATCCCTTTGCGGGGGGCAATCCATCACAGAGCCCCGGACGGGTGGGCAGGGCCTACCTCTTTGGGGCAACTGACCACAGGGCTCCAGGACTGCGAGAGGGTGCAGGCCAGGCTGAGGGACCCCTCCTCCCTGAGTGCACGAATTTCGTGCACTGGGCCTCTAATATTATATAATCACTAGAATTTGGAGAAATAGGGTTAAAATTAGGTTGAAGAAAATCACTGATAGGACTTGATTTGATGATCTCTTAAATGTCTGCATTTTTAGCCCTCTTCCCGGGATTAAAATGATGCTGTGAACCATAACAAACTATTACATTTATCCCATAGAAAACCACCAGGCCAATATCCTTATGAATGTGATCTACAAATTTTAATCATAGGAATCTGTAATTATTTGTGCTGAAAGTCTTCAAAATTCATTATTAAATGTGTCCTAGTACAAGATGAAGTTAAAGTATTTTAAAAATAATTTACTACTATTATTTTGGGATGTATTGATGTCTTATAAGCAAAACATTAAAATAATCAAGAGCATAAATTTGAGCCATCCTCAGATGTTCACTTCAGTTAAGATGACATTTTTCAGCCTTTTGTCAAAGATTACTAGAAAATAAATTTCAGGATCAACGAACTCCCATTCGTTTTTGGGCAACATTCTGAAATGACCAAATGAGGAGATTGCTTTCCATATGGAAAAGCCAACATTAAATGTAGATTATGATTTCATAACAATTTTAAAAGCTCCAATCAAGAAAGGTGAAAAAGCCACATAGATATTTCTGAGAAAAACCACCATGTGGATATGTTTATGAGAACTAAATAAATGTGTCTCACAATATCTACATACAAAAATAAATAAATAAAAATAAAAAACAAGCTCCCAAACACATCTACCTTGGTTTGGGTTCTATAAATGATTTAATACATTAAGACCAATTAGAGAGCTTGTTTCTTTGGTGACAGGCTGCATTATTTTAGTGAAGCCCCTTAGCCATCTGCAGTGTTAAGCTCCTAATTTTGCTCCTTAGGGGTGCAGACTTGGGTATGCCCACATTCACCCTGGGATGACAGTGGTTTTGACAGGGTGTCTCGGTCTCTTTCCCTGACCACAGCCAGCAATTAAGTTCCACTCATTTCTGGCCATTAGCTTTACAGTTTTCAACAATGCCCTAGGGCAGTGGTCGGCAAACTGCGGCTTGCGAGCCACACGTGGCTCTTTGGCCCCTTGAGTGTGGCTCTTCCACAAAATACCGACTTCTGCACATGGGCCACGAAGTTTCAATTGCATTGAACGTACGCGCCCGCACGTGGTATTTTGTGGAAGAGCCACACTCAAGGGGCCAAAGAGCCTCATGTGGCTCCTGAGCCGCAGTTTGCCGACCACTGCCCTAGAGTATACACTAGGGCATATATTATTGTACAGGCCAATCCAATCAAATTTGTGTTCCTTTGAAGGCATAGTTCCTGAGGTCAGCGTTTGAGATTTGTTCTGATCTCAGGTGGGCTCCTCCCAGCTGCCTCTTTGCCCATTTCTCTCTGGAAAATCAGCTGCCTTACTGTTTCGCTTAGCCTGTATTTCCAATGTACCTACCAATCCCCTCCCAATGCCTTTTACCATACTTGTATTGATTTTGAAAATGCCATGAAACTTGAATTTCTCCAGGACCTGTTGCAAATTAAGTCACTTGTTTGGGGGAGAGATTAGGACCTGTTTCATCTGGTTCTCCCCCAAGTCAAAGGTTCTGACCCGAGTGTCTCTGGAGCTGGGGGTGGAGACCATGACCTTCACCCCACTTTAGGAGCTGAGCTGTAGGTGGGAAGAGGGCAGTAGTTTCTGGTCTTCTCTAAATTCGCCTTTCCAGTGTGGAACGACCACTTGATGAGCCAAAGCAAGGGCGATTAGGGCCAAAAATATTCTCAGTGATGTGGCACCCAAGACAGAGCCTCTTTTTCATGAATGGGGCCTGGGTAGAAGGAGGAACCCCCATTTCTAAATGGGCTGCACTCACCTGGAATGTAGCTTCAGCATTGGAGACAGAATAACTTTCCTGCGGAGACAACTCTCTGACTTTTATCTGTGGGGAGAGGAGGCCCTGTGTCTGGGCTGAATTCCTCTACAGTCTCAGTCTCATTGTGGGGGGAGGGGGGAGGGGAGGGAAGGGGGGAGGAGGGGGAGGGGAGCAGGGAGTGTTGATTCAAACACCACAGACTTTCACTGTTTTTTAATCAAGTTGTAGATTTTCATAAATATATGTTTTTTTCATTTGCTGTATGTTCTTAGGGCCATTTCTAGAGATGTTATTTTTGTTGTTGTTATTTTAATTTTAGAAATCCATATTGAATCATTTCTGCCAACAGTAACATAGCATATCAGTGTGTGAATGTTCGTTGTGATGGGGAAAGGAATGTTGGGATGACAGAGAGGCAGGGTGTTTATAACAAATAAAGACTTATTATAAAATGCTCAGTGTGTTTAAAATGCCCCATTATTGAGCGTGTTTTCCCTATCTGTGTGTGCTTGATTTTAGTCTTTAGCTCAACCTCATAACACCCAGTGTAAATTCACTGTTTAAATCATCCCTTAATCTTTTGTGTGTGTGTGATAAAATACACCACACATATAATTTACCATCTTAATCATTTTTAAGTGTAGAGTTCAATGTCCTTAGGTACATTTATACTGCTGTGCAACCAATACCACCACCCATCTCCAGAACTCTTTCATCTTCCCAAACTGAAACACTGTCCCCATGAAATACTCACTCCCCAGTTCTCCCTTAATCTTGACCAAAAGGCTCAACTTTTTCATTGATAAGTAGCTGAATCCATTAGAAAGAATATTCTTTTTTGGGGTATCTTCTTACAAATTATAAGAAAATTACAATAACATATTGTGTAATTCAAACAACAGAGGTGCAAGCAGTGAAAAGTGAATGTGTTTCCATATTCTGGAGCTGATCAATGGTAAGTATGGCGTGTAGTCTTCCAAACATGGGAAAGTATAAAAACTATAAAAGTATAAAAGATTTCAGAGTTGGGAATAAAGATGACCTCATCAGTGTAACTAAAAAGTACAACAGAACTCAGGGGCTGCACCCTGAGAACTAGGGAATGCCACACTCTTTAGCTTTCACTTACTTTCTCTCGGGGGCAACACTGGCCTCCTGCTTTTTGACTTCTTTGTGGAAGAAATCTTTGAACCTCATTGTTTAAATGGTTGCTCTTTGTCTTGTTTTTAATAGTTCTCACCTACTTTTGCTAGTGAATGGGTCTGCAGAGCTCCCCTTCTGCCATGGTGGAAACTAACCTCCCCGCACCATCTATACTTTTGTATTCCAATTTAATTTTTCTTAATTTTAATTTATTTTTTGCTATCCTGGATGCATCTTTCTCAGATGACTCAAATACTTTTCTGAGTAAGGTAAATATAAGTGAAATTTAAATATCACACCTAATAAGACCCACCTCTCATCTGTCAAGGTTCTTTTGTGCTTTTATAAACAGTAAATAAGATGAGAAAATATTTAATCATTAACTTTTCCTGAGGAATAATTAGGGAATGGGAAGTGTAAGAGGAAATAACTTGCCATTCTCTTGCAAACATTTTTTTCAGAAGCTGCTAACAACCAGATCAATGGATACTTATTTACCTCTCGCTCTTCTCTGGCATTTTTATGTCTTGCTAGGGTAGAATTTCTTTCCTTCTTTGTTCTCAGATGTTTTTTCTTGGCTTTTATCTAGGTAAAAGAATAATATTTAAAATCAACATTCCCAAGTTTTGGGCTCAATCCCCAGTGGGGAGCGTGCAGGAAGCAGCTAGCTGATCTATATTTCTCACCTCAACGTTTCTCTCTTTCTAAAATCAATAAAAACATTAAAAAAGAATAAACATGAATTAAAAAACTCAACATTTAACCAACACACTAAGGACAGTATATATGCAGACATAAAACATCCTAAGGCTACCATTTGTAAGAAGATTAAGTACTTTTCCTATTCCTCTATCTAAGCACAACTAAAAACACTGGGTATTATATACAAAATAAATATAAGAGGCTCTAAAAGGTGTAAAAAAGAAGGCAAACTGGCGAGTGATCTGAGGAGCAGAGGAGCAACATGACCTTGAATAGTTTCCTGGGTTTTGTTTTTTGCCTCATACACTCAGCCTGAGAACTGGAGGAGCCAGCAACCCAGAAATGTCAATGATTTAAGAAATAATGGCTGAAAACTTCCCAAATTTGATGGAAGACATTAATGTAAACACCCAAGAAACTTAATGAACTCCAAGTAAGATGAAATAAAAAACTCCACACCAATTCCCTATAAATTTTAGGATTATTGGTGCTAGTTCTGAGAAGAATGCCATTGGTATTTTAATAAGGATCACACTGAATCTGTAGATTAGTTTGGGTAGTATGATCATTTTAATGATGTTAATCAGACAGTTAATCATAAGGTTTAACACATATGGGATCTAAAAAAACAAATAAAACAAATAACATGGGGGTTGAGGACACATTTGTAATACCTTAACCAATAAGAAATTTAAAAAAAAAATAAAACAAATAACAAACTGAAAGGGTTAAAGAGAATAAAACGAGGCAGAGAAAACTTATTGTGCTTAGCAGATATCTTGCAGAAAGCTTGCAGCCTTGAGCATGGCATAGCCCAGATAACCAGAAGACACCTGGCATAGGAGGAACTAAGGACGGACTGGACCCTTACGTCAGCAGAATGGCTTGCAGCCAGCAAGGAGTAATAAAAATCTGCCTCTCCCTTCATTCTCCACTGACTCCTTTTTTGTCTGACTCAGCCCATCTGCACCCAGACGCCTGAAATAAAAGCCTTTTGATACATTACAGCCTCATGTCATAGGTGCGTGACCCGGCCCACTCCAAACCTTTTACAAATAAAACAAAACAGATTCATAGCAACAGAGCTCAAATTGAAAATTGTCAGATGGAAGGGGGCTGGAAGGATAGGTAAAAAGGTCCAGGGGAGCCCTGACCGGTTTGGCTCAGTGGATAGAGCGTCGGCCTAGGGACAGAAGAGTCCCAGGTTCGATTCCGGTCAAGGGCATGTATCTTGGTTGCGGGCATATCCCCGGTCTGGGGTGTGCAGGAGGCAGCTGATGGATGTTTCTCTCTCATTGATGTTTCTAACTCTCTATCCCTCTCCCTTCCTCTCTGTAAAAAATCAATAAAATTTATAAAAAAAAAAAAAAAAAAAGGTCAAGGGGAATATAATCAACTAGAGGCCCAATGCACGAAATTCGTGCAAGGGGCTTGGCCCCTGGCGCTGCGACTTCATCTGGAAGGTTGTCCAGAAGGATGTCTGGTCTAATTAGCATATTATGCTTTTATTATTATAGATAATACTGTGATGGGTTTGCACGGTGACATTGTAAGGAATATAAATGTCAAATCATTGTGTTGTTCACCTGAAACTAATATAATATTGTATACCAACTATACTTAAATTTAAAAGACTTTAAAAACATATCTGCAATAAAAAAGCCCACATCAAGACACATTATAACCAAACTTTCAAAGTCAAAGAGAACAATAAAAGAGAATCTTGAAAGTAGCAAGAGGGATTACATGCAAGGGATTCTCAATAAGATCATTAGCAAATTTCTCATCAGAAACTTTGGAGGCCAGAAGACAGTGTGCCAATATATTTACAGTGCTTAAAGGGCGAAAAAAATGGGCAGAATAGTCCTTCAAAAAATAGGGAGAAATGAACACATTCTCAGAAATACAAAAGCTGAGGGTGTTCGTGACCTCTAGACCTGCCTTGCAAGAAATTTTCAAGGGAGTTGTGCAAGGTGAAATGAAAGGACACTAGTCAGTGTAACCTTGCAGAAAATTCATTTCTTTACTATGACTTTTTCTGCTTTCTTTTGAGTCAAACTTGTCTCACCCAGCACCCTGACTTACCTGCCCCCCTCTCCCTTGCAGGTGCACTCCCATAATCATTAAGCCCTGAGGACACTGAGGTTCTGACCAGCATCAAATAATCTTAGGAACAAAGCCTCAGGTCTGTTAACCCCGGAGACAGAGTTTCTGCCAAACTAAAGATAACATCTAGAGCACAACTGTGTTTCAGCTCCAGGCCCATAAAATTGGTGAAACCAGACAAAGCAACAGCCATGGATGACAACAGGGCCAGATGCACTGATCAACTATCTCTTCCCCTACCACTGACTAATCAGTAGAGACCACAATCCTGACCACAGCCCTAACTCCCTTAATCGTCATGATTAATGATTTCCCTCTCCTCTATAACCGATCCCTTGGAAGCCATCAGGGAGCCAGGTCTTTGAGCATTAGCTCACCTGTCTCCAGGCAAGGGCCACTTCCTGAAATAAACTCTTATTTTCTTTGCTGCAAACTCAGGTTTGTGTCTTGTTGGGCTTTCGGGAAAACGGACCCTTTTAGTCTGGTAACAGCAGTAACTTGAAGGTATATGGAGAATTAAGGATCTTAATACAGTAAATAAAATTATAAAAGCTAGTGTTATTGCAACAATAGTTTGAAACAGCACTTTGTTTTCTACATGGTAAGTGACTAACATTTAAAGAAAAACCCCCACTATTATTAGTGTAAAAGCTAGTACTACTGTAACTTTGGTTTGTAAGTCCAAATATTGTTTTTTAAGTATATTTTTATTGATTTCAGAGAGGAAGGGAGAGGGAGAGAGAGATAGAAACATCAATGATGAGAGAGAACCATTCATAGGCTGCTTCTGCACACCCCCTATTGGGCATGGAGCCTACAACCTGGGCATGTGCCCTGACTGGGAATCAAACCATAATCTCCTAAAGGTTCATAGATCGACACTCAACCATTCAACCACTGAGCCACCCCTTGAATTTTGTTTTCTACATAATTTAAGAGACTAATACATTTAAAGAAAGTATTAGTGTATGTTTTGGGGCACACAGTATATAAATATGTGATTTTTGACATTGACAACCGAAGTGGTGGGATTGCAGCTGTAGAGCAGACTTTTTGTACACTATTGATGGTAAGCCAGACTAAGTTACAATTAGAGTGTTATAAGTTTAGGATATTAAACATAATCCCCACAGTGAGCACAAAGAAAATACCTATAGAATAGACACAAAAGGAAATGAGAAAGGAATTTAAACACTTCACTACAAAAAAATCAGCTAAACACAAATGAAGACAGTGATGTGATCTGAGTGACAAAAATGCTGTAAGACACATGGAAAACAAACAGCAGAGTGAGAGAAGTAATTCCTTTGTATCAGTAAGTATTTTCATTATAAATGGATTAAACTTTCCAGTCAAAAGACAGATATTCGCAGAATGGATAAAAACACATGATCCAATTATATGCTGTCTATAAAAGACTCAAAAGAACCAAAATACAAACAAGTTGAAAGTGAGAGAATGGAAAAGATATTTCATGCAAATAGGAACCAAAAGAGAAGAGGGATGGTGGTACTAATATCAGACAAAATGGACTTTAAATTTAAAAATATTATGAGAAAAAGGACACTAAATATTAATAAAAGGTTCAATATGGCAAGAAGATATAACAATTATAAACATTTACATATCTACTGCCAGACCATTAAAATATATGAAGCAAAATGGACAGAAGTGAAGAGAGAAGTAGACAGTTCTACAATGGTTGGAGCCTTCCATACTCACTCATGATGATAAAACAGACAGAAGATATATAAGGAAGTAGAGGATTTAATGCAGTAGCATATGAATAATATAGAAATTGATATCTAGAAGTATGATACTGTCCTAATAAAAACCTAAACCCTGTGACAAACATTGGCTGGCTAACAACAGGTGGTGTAGAAACTGTTACAGGAAGCTAGACAAATAGTGGCGCAGTTATGTAGAGGTGATGCATTTAGTAAAACTGTCTCCTGGGATGTGAAAGACAGAAAATGTACCTAACAGACCTGGGTCATTGGACACAGAGATTTTGAGGCAGAATGTTTACAATATGAGTTGGTTGTTGCTCGCTTCATTTGATAAGTTGCTACTTTTTGTCCAAAAATATTTGGACAAAAGAACTGAATTGAGAGGGAAAACGGAGCCCCCAATTTGAGAATTTGAAGGCTGGTTTCAACATAGCCTTAAGGCAAAAAATCAAAGTTATGGCTTTGATGTTTGTGGTAGACAATTGCTAGGATGGCCTCTAATGATCTCCATCTCATAGCATCCATGCCCTTCTATAATCCTCTCCCTTTGAGGGTGGGCTCAACCTAGTGACTCACTTCTAATGAATGGAATAAGGCAATAGTAATGGGATTCTGCTTCTGAGATTAGGCTGCAAAGATACTGTTGCTTCTCTCTTGTGTGCCCTCTCTTGCTCTTTTGCTTGCTCAGTCTGATGGAAGCCGGTTAGGCGTTGTGAGCCGCCCTATGGAGACGCACACATGGAAAGAACCAAGGGAGACTTTCAGCCAACAGCCAGCAAGAAACTGAGGCCCTTACATTCTATAAGGGACTGAATCTTATCAATAACCATGTGAGTGAACTTGAAAACTGATCCTCAGTCAAGCCTTCATGTGAGACCACAGCCTGATCAGCACCTTCACTTTAGCCTTTGAGAGACCTCAGAAGCACCCAGCTAAGCCACTCATGCATTTCTGACCTACATAAAGTATATGATACATGTTTGTTGTTTTAAGTGCTAATGTTGGGGTAATTTTTTACTCAGCGATAGAACACCAATACAAAATCTGTCTAAGTCCGTTTGGCTGCTATAATAAACTACCACAGACTGAGTGACTTATAAATAACAGAAATGTATTTCTCATAGTTCTAGAGGCTGGAAGGTTGAGATCAGGGTGCCAGTATGGTCAGGTGAGAGCTTTCTTTTGAGTTGTAGACTTCTTGTTGCATCGTCAAGAAGGGGCTAGGGAACTCTCTGGGTTTGTCTTATAGGGCACTATTCCACCCGTGAAGGATCTGCCTTTATGACCTAGTCACCTTCCAAAGGCCCCTCCTATCCCCACCTTCTAGCACCATCATATTGGGCATTGTAATTCCAATATGTGCATTTGGGGGCGGGGACAAAAATATTTAGACCACAGCAGTCAACCTCTGTTCCCCCAAATTCATGTCCTTCTCTCATTCAACATACATTCTTTTCATCTCAACAATCCCAAAAGTCTTGACTCATGCCACCATCGACTCTAAAGTCCAAAGTCTCCTCTCAATATCATCTAAATCAGATATGGCTGAGACTCAAGGTATCATTCCTTCTGAGGTAAAGTTCTTCTCCAGCTGTGAACCTCTGAAACCAAATGAGTTATGCACTTCCAAAACACAATGGTGAGAAGGGCCTAGGACAGGGGTGGGCAAACTTTTTGACTCGAGGGCCACAATGGGTTCTTAAACTGGACCGGAGGGCCGGAACAAAAGCATGGATGGAGTGTTTGTGTGAACTAATATAAATTCAAAGTAAACATCATTACATAAAAGGGTACGGTCTTTTTTTTTTTTTTTAGTTTTATTCATTTCAAACGGGCCAGATCCGGCCCGAGGGCCGTAGTTTGCCCACGGCTGGCCTAGGACATACATTCCCATTCCAAAAGGAAGAAACAGGAAAGAAGAATGAGGTGACAGGTCCCAAGCAAGCTCAAAACCTATAAAATTCAATGAGATCTTAGGCTCAAGAACACTCCTCTCTGGCTTCATGTTCTGGACCCACTGGCGTGGCAACATCACTCCTACAGCTTGGCAGAGTGCTGCTCATGCCTGGCTCTCTGTTGGGGCCCTGCCCACACCACAGCTCATAGCTCTAGGTGGTTTACCTCCACGGCCTCTGTTGGAGGCTGTCTGCCCTAAAACCTCGGTGGTGGTGGCCCTGATAAGCTCTTAGTTACCTCCAGGCCTTTTTTTTTTTTTTAAATCTTGTTATGAAGAACAGCACACATTCACATGAAAAAGCTCTATGGCAGTGGTTCTCAACTTTCCTAATGCCACGACCCTTTAATACAGTTCCTCATGTTGTGGTGACCCCCAACCATAAAATTATTTTTGTTGCTACTTCATAACTAATTTTGCTACTGTTATGAATCGTAATGTAAATATCTGATATGCAGGATGTATTTTCAGGGTTCCAACCCACAGGTTGAGAACCGCTGCTCTATAGTATCCTACTGACAGCCTTCCTTTACGCTGTCCTGTCCCTATCCCCTTCAGTTCAAACAGGCCATATCCTGCCGAGATGGCTGATTAGTCCTATGGTTCACACCCACACTAATCTATCTATCTATCTATCTATCTATCTATCTATCTATCTATCTATCTATCTATCCTCTCTAATAAAAGAGAAACATGGTAATTAGCGTACGACTGCTACCCTTCCCATTGGCTAATCAGGGTGATATGCAAATTAACTGCCAGCCAAGATGGCGGCCGGCAGCCAGGCAGCTTGAAACTAACATGAGGCTTGCTTGCTTCAGTGATGGAGGAAACCAACATTCCCCGCCTGCCTTGCCGGCCTCTGAGCCTGCAGTTTGAAACATTGTAATAAATATAGAAGCTAAACAAACCCCCAGAAACCTGCTTTTAGCTAGCCGGGATCTCAGAGCTGGAGTTATACATTGTTTTGATTATAGAACCCAAACAAACCAGATACCTGTTTTCAGCAGCAGAGGCCTCAGAGCTGGAGCCAGAGCTAAAGCTGGCCCAGAATTAAAAAAAAAAAGAAAAAAAGGAGCGGTTGGGAGCTTCAGTCACCTGCGAGCCTGAAAACAGCCCCTCACCCAGACTGGCCAGGCACCCCAGTGGGGACCCCCACCCTGAAGGGTGTGTGACCAGCTGCAAACAGCCATCATCCCCTCACCCAGGCTGGCCAGGCACCCCAGTGGGGACCCCCACCCTGGTCCAGGACACCCTTCAGGGCAAACCAGCCAGCCCCACCCATGCACCAGGCCTCTATCCTATATAGTAAAAGGGTAATATGCCTCCCAGCACCGGGATCAGCGTGACAGGGGGAAGCGCCCAAACCCCCTGATCGCCCTGCGGCTCTGTGTGTGACAGGGGGCGGGGTCACAACCTCCCTATCCGCCCTGCTCTGTTCGTGACAGGGTGTGGCGCCCCAACCCCCTGATCGGCCCTGTTCTGTGTGTGACAGGGTAGAGCCATAACCTCCCCATCGGCCCTGCCCTGAGTGTGAGAGTGGCGGCGCCCCAACCCCCTGATCGGCCCTGCTCTGTGGGTGATAGAGGGCGGCACCCCAACCCCCCCCCCCCCCCCCCCCCGCGGGCCCTGCTCTGTGTGTGATGGGGTAGAGCCATAACCTGCCCATCGGCCCTGCCCTGAGTGTGACAGTGGTGGCGCCCCAACCCCCTGATCGGCCCTGCTCTGTGGGTGATAGAGGGCGGTGCCCCAACCCCCTGATCCGCCCTGCTCTGTGAGTGACAGGGGGAGCTCCTCAACCCTCTGATGGGCCCTGCTCTGTGAGTGACAGGGGGGAGCTCCCCAACCCCCTGATGGGCCCTGCTCTGTGCATGACAGGGGGGAGCTCCCCAACCCCCTGATCAACCCTGCTCTGTGCGTGACAGGGTAAGGAGCCCCAACCCCCCTGATGGGCCCTGCTCTGTGCATGACAGGGGGCAGCGCCCCAACCCTGATTGGCCCTGCTCTGTGCGTGACAGGGGTTGGCGCCGCAACCTCCCCATTGACCCTGCCTTGAGTGTGACAGGGGGCGGTGCCCCAACCCCCCAATCGGCCCTACCCTGAGCATGACTGAGGGTGGCATTTTAACCTCCCAATCCGCCCTGCTCTGTGAATGACTGGGGGCGGCGCCCCAACTCCCCAATCGCTCTGAGCCCGACCAGGGGCTGCACCTAGGGATTGGGCCTGCCCTCTGCCAACCGGGAGCAGGCCTAAGCCAGCAGGTTGTTATCTCCTGAGGGGTCCCAGACTGCGAGAGGGCACAGGCCAGGCTGAGGGGGCCCCCCCTCCCCCCCCGAGTGCACAAATTTTTGTGCACCGGGCCTCTAGTTTATTTATATAAAAGGCTAATATGCTAAGTGTCCATCTGACTGGTCGCTATGATGTGCACTGACCACCAGGGGGCAGACGCTCAATGCAGGAGCTGCCGTGACAAGTTCTGGCCATTTACAAAGAAACAGCACTGTGGACCTGGCGCCCACAAAGCAACACTCAGCTTCCCCCAAGTGGGACACAGGCCCCACCACCACCTCAGAGCAACAGCCCACCAAGTCACAGCCAACGCTGCCAAGACCCCATGGCACTAAATGTGCTCACTGCCCAGCCCAGCCCAGAAACAGTCACTGTGGGCACCAGGTAATGATGTCAGGCAGCAACGCCTGGTTTCCTCTCCCTAGCAACTAGCCTCCTTGGAGTTTCTTCAGCCCAAGAACACAACTTGCTTTATAGCCAGGTGGAAACATTTTACACTTTAACCAAATGTTTGTGAAGCGTTTTCCCGTGCCTCATCTCATTTGATCCTCACAGAAGTCCTGGAGTAGGTATATAGGAGATTCGGTGGAATCCTATTTTCTTTTCATTAGCCAGAAAACGGAGATTTAGAAAGTTTAGAAACTTGACCCAAATGAAAAGCAGTAAGAAATGGTGGACCTTGAAAACTACTTCATGTTTTCTCACTGCACAGAATATAGTCAAACACTGCTGCAATTAAATATTTTACCCTTTGTTCTCCCTGTGGGATCTACAATAATGATCTGCTTCGTGTTGATAATTACTGTTGTGTTGTTGACAACTGCCTGAAAGAGAAGTTGGGGTGCTTCATTGGGCTGGAAAAAGTTTAGCTAAATCAGAAAGCAGGTCTAATTAAGCAAGTTTATTCTATATATATATAAAAGGCTAAGTTAACTCGCACATGCATGATACAAACAAAGCTCTCACTGTGGCCAATCGCACATGTGTGTTTCAATCTGTCATTGTTAATCATGAGTTTGGTTGACACTTCTATTATAGAGAAAGGGTGATTAGTGATATTAAAATATTTCTTCTAATTAATTTCCTTTCAATGTGCAAGAATTTGTGCACCGGGACACTAGTCTCCTTATAAAAAGGTTGGCCCTCTACTCCAAACATGTCAAACTTGTGGCCCACGGGCCATATGCGGCCCAGCCAATATAATGGTATGTAAGAAACATTTTAATAAAAATGTTCTAACTTAATTTTTATAATATCCTGTTATACATAATTATTAATAATGAACTATTATTAATTAACAACGTTCGCTAATGACTGATTACTATATTTGTATTGCATTCAATTCCCTTATGTGCCTTATGCACAGGTGCACCATTTTTCTCCACTAATACTAGCAGCGAATATTTTAGCAGCGGATTGCCATGTCATTAGTCTTGGACTGACTTTTTTGGTGTACGCAATAGGAAGTATTTTCCTTTTGGAGAACAAGAAAAATAGGTTTATTTGCGTTACACTTATTAATTTGTGCAGTTATGCAGTGTCTGGTAAGTTAATGTTCAAGAAAAATATTAATTTTTATTAAAATAGTCTATTATTTTATGTTAACAATTACTCATTTATTTCAGCCCTTTGTATTCAGCATGTCTCTACTGAAATAAACCTATGTTTCTATGAAAATTGAAGCTTTTGTTTTTTTGCAGCCCATATAAACTTAAACCTTGTTTATTTGGCCCGCCCTATCCTTTGAGTTTGACATGCTTGCTCTACACCCTACTATCTCTTCTGAAGACTTACCTCTTCCCTCCCTCCCTCCCACACACTCTTCCTCTCCCTTCCTTCCTTCCTTCCTTCCTTCCTCCCTTCCTCCCTTCCTCCCTCCCTTCCTTCCTTTCTTCCTTCCTTCCTTCCTTCCTTCCTTCTTTCTTTCTTTTTCTTTCTGTAATATGGACAGGCTGAGAATTTTCTAAATCTTTATGTTCTGGTTCCTTTTTGCTTAGCAATTCCTTGCTCAATTCATTTCTCTCTTCTTACATTTTACTATAAGCAGTCAGGAGGAGCCAAGCTGCTCCTCCAACCTTCTCAGTTAAATATCCACTCTTATCAGTCACAAGTTCTACTTTCCACAAAACACTAGAGCATAAATACAGTCTGGCCAAGCTCTCTGCCAGCTGATAGCAAGGACTGCATTTTCTCCACTGTCCAGTAACATGTTCCTCATTTCTGCTTGAGACGCCCCCATCAGAATCACCCTTAGCAGCCACATTTCTACCAACATTCTGCATACGATCCTTTATGTATTCTCTACAATTCCCCTCTTTTCTTTCTGAACTCTCACCACAATCTTCTTTAAAATCCCTTCATGGCGCCAAAGCCGGTTTGGCTCAGCGGATAGAGCGTCGGCCTGCGGACTGAGGGGTCCCGGGTTCGATTCCGGTCAAGGGCATGTACCTGGGTTGCGGGCACATCCCCAGTGGGGGATGTGCAGGAGGCAGCTGATCGATGTTTCTCTCTCATCGATGTTTCTAACTCTCTATCTCTCTCCCTTCCTCTCTGTAAAAAATCAATAAAATATATTAAAAAAAATAAAATAAAATAAAATCCCTTCATGGCAACATCAGCATTTTCTAACATGCCCTTCAAAACTCTTCCAGCCTCTACCCATCAGCCAGTTTCAAAGCTACCACCACATTTGTAGGCATTTGTTATAGCAGTGCCCCACTCTCAGTACCAAGAGAGTGCTGTCTTAGTCACCTCCTAATAGCATTACACTGGGATCAGGGTCTAAACATGCATACTTGGTAGGGGACATATACATTCAGTACGTAACACCACCTAAAGTCTCTTCCACTCTAATCTCCATAAACACTTGTCTCTTATGTCATATATCTTACTTACTTGAAAGGGAAGGATTTTTGTCTTATTTTATTCACTGTATTATCCCTAGAGCATACAGCTGAAGTCAACATATGGTTGTTAAGAAATGAATAAGCGAATATTGGACTAGTAGTCAGGTGATGTATGCTATGCTACCAACTCCCATTAACAAGTGGTGGGTTTTTGAGAATGAATTTAATCTCTCTGGATATTAACTGTTTTCATCTATAAAGTAAGAGTGCTAAGAAATCATAAGGTTAGAGAATTCTACGATTAAAGATATGGTACATAATCAGAGAATCACAATTACGGCTACACAATAATCATACAACTGTAACCTCCCCCCCGATTGTTAGTCAAATAAGAGTACCTATTTAGCATATACATACCAAATGCAGAAATTTTCAATCATACCTGAGAAGTTAACTTGAGAATGTAACTCTGAGACTCATTCGATTCTGAACTGTCAGAGCCTCGGCTACTACAAAAAAATAATAATAAATTATTATTTTAATTTACAGAATGTTTTGGTGCCATTTTAAAATTGCAACAGTTACTTTTGCTTTATTACTTTACTGGAATGGTTGAAATAGTTCTAATTCTGAGAAGAATGTTTACAAAGGTGGTGTATATGTTTGGTAGTTCTAGGCATCTTAGGGTATTAGAAGAATAATGACTGAAATTGATTGGAACAAAACAAATATAAACAAATCCCTGAATTCAAAATGATACTCTACACCTGCAAATAAACTTATTAGTCACCACTGGAGGTTACAGGGGCACTAACTCAAAGTCTGAAAATTTATAAAAAAAGGGGAAGAATCAAATATTTATTCTGACTTTTCTATAGGACCTATACTAAAATTAGTACCTCTTTTCTTACAAAAACTTTCCCTTAGCACTAAATTTTGTACTTATTGTTCACTAATGTGAGTATTTATGTGACATCTTTTTAAATGTGTCAGTTCTCTGTGGGTAATTACAGCATTAAAAAATTTGAGTATGTCTTTTATGTATAGTACATAGTAGGCGCTCATTTAACATTACTTGACTAAATGAATAAGTAAAGTCTTGATGAGATCTGGCCAAAGTAATGTGCACGGGAAAATTTTTTTTCCACCTTTAATCAGTATTTTCAGTTGAGACCGACAATTATATCCTAGAAATATTATAAGTAACACAGTAAAACAGCACACCAAATTACATTACTTCCACCATCTTGACTTACCTAGATTCCACTGTAATTTCTTTCAAAGAAGTATCTGAATCATCAAGGACTTTTTCCAAGTTTATATGTTTTTGCATTTCTTCTAATTCTTTTAGGCACTGATAATACTAAGGGAAAATAATAAGTGAGTTAATAATAAAATAACTTTATTTCCTAATTAAATTAATTGAATATTTATAGACTCCTAGAACAAAAGCTACTGGAACATCAACTATCAAAACACCCTGAACACTGTTGTTAGGAAATTAAAAGGAATAAACTGTCATAGTCTCATAGGCAGGTTATGTTAGCTGGTAGACTGGAGTGTTACCAAATGGACTTTACTTACCTTAGTTCGGTCTGGATCACAATAGTCCAAGAGAGAATCACAAAAATGATACCCCATTGACTCCAAATCTTTTGTGTTGAAATGAGTGCCTCGTTTATCACCTAAAACATCAATAAGTTAATCTACCCTTGAGGATGACTTAATTTTTCCTTAGCAGGTAGGCCTAAGTTATAAAACAAAGCATAAACAGAACATCTGATATGAAAGTTATGGAATACTTGGTTACCAGTGATAAACAACCTAATAATCATGTAAAGAAAAAGTTGGGTAATGATTTCAATGTTTTCATCATCAATATTTTATCAGATTCAAGATGCTTTAAAAACTAGTAAAAAATTATGTGTAGATGTCCAGCTTTCTTTTGAATTGATACATTTTCTAAAAATGTGACAATTATATTAATATGAAGTATTGTAAGGACATGATAGATGTGACTAAAAGATTTCTTAAATGAAACTACATTTATTTTTAATTCAAGGAACCAAGTGCTTCCATTAAAATATAAATTGACCAAAAAAACAACAAACAAACCAATTAAAAAAACATCAGTCTATTTGCCTTACAAATAGTAAATCCACTAGAAACAGTTCTATCCTGATATTTTAAGTATGAGCATTGCTTTTTCTGAAATCATTAGTCACCTATAAAAACAACCACCACCACCAAGCAATTAAGAATTAATTCATGAAACAACCAATTAGGTATTCTATCTGCAAGCTAAAACTTCCTATTCTTACAAAGGGAAATGAGAAATAGACGTACATATATAGTGGTAATTTGTTTATTCCTCCCATTAATAGAATTGATTAGATATCAGTAGGCATTAAGTGGGAAGAAAGTGCTCACTATTAAACTATCTACATTATTAATCTTACATTAAAAATGTCTCTGGTTTAAAACTCCAAGAGCCATGAATGAGAACACTTGGTCTTACCCAGAGTAGATCCACAAAAAGTGGCCTCCATGGTAAAGCTGTTCCTGATTCCCATTTTCCACATCACCACCCTGCCTGTTCCTTCTTTGCTCCTCTGAACATTAAACTTGCAAGCTGAGAATGAAAACTGGAAAGAAGCAAATGAACAAGACCCATCTTTTTTTATGACAACAATGTCTTTCTTAGGAAGTAGAGTTGAAAATGGAAAAGCAGTTGTGCAAAAGCAGTAATTCTATCTAATACTTCAGGAGCTGCTTTTATTTCCTGACCAATGGAAATAAATCATATGTAATTCAAATATAGAAATGACATGTTTACATTTCTAAGGACTACAGATTTAAATTCTAGCAATAAATTTTACTTTTTAGCTATACATAGCATATACATTCAAAACCAGTTGAATAATTCTTGATACTGATGGGTAAGATCTTATACGATTAAAAATTATAGAAGGGGCTTAAACATATTTAGGAATGAAGATTAATGTTATAGATTTTCAGAATAGAATAAAGATGCTTTATTTTCATGTGGAAGATCATTTGAAAGCTGACTGAAAAACTGTTATATCTACAAAGTTTTTGTCATTTTATTTTTAAATTAACATATAATAAATGACTTTCTTGTGTTCCATTCTATTAATTTTTAACATATGTGTAGATGATAAGCATAGAAAAAATGCCATCACTTCTAAAAAACTCCTTTATGCTATCCCTTTGCAGTTACAAGTATTTCATTTCTTTTGGAGTTACAGTAAATGGTATTGTTTTTAATTTTAGTTTCTAATTGTGAGTATATAGAAATTAAATTGTTTTTTGTGGGTTGACTGTGTATCCTATGACATTACTAAAGTCACTTGTTTTTTATGGATTGCTTTGGATTTTCTATGAAGACAACTTCTTTATTACTTCTTTCTTCCCAACCTATCTGCCTTTTATTTCTTTTTCTTGCTTTATTACACTTGTTAGAACCTCCAAGAAAAGGCAAACTGAAGGGGTAAGAGTGGATATCCTGCCTATTCTTGACTTTAGGAGGAAAACAATCAGGTGTATTTTTTGTTGTTGTTTTTTTACCATTAAGTACAGTGGCAGGATAATGGGTATTTTCTTCTTCATATTTCAAATTACCGGCTACTAAACATTCTACATAGTTGCTTTCTTATGGTCAACTGTAAAACCAGGCCAAATTAATAAAAAATAAATTTACTGAATAAGATTTTCCATTTTGCTGTCTCACATGGACATTTGTTTAGTGAAAGTAGTTAAAATCTTAAAAAGTGCTTACTTTATCTGGACAGTTTTTGCTCATCATAAGTGGGAAGATTCGCTGCTGTAAATACAATGCTTTATTACACTTATCACTTCCGCCACAGCCATACATGAAGATGTTCTCTTTCCTGCTATGGCCATGAAGGTCACAGTATAAAATAACCTCTCGTTTCTCCATCAATCTACCGAGAAGAAAAAGGTAAGTTACTAAATATTACCTCTGCATTTCTCTTTCATGGGTGTAACTATGGATTTATAAGTCTAACATCCAAATAAACAGAATTACCTATATACTAGCTTTCAATTTATCTTAGCTATACTGCATATTACTATTAATATACAATTTTAAATGTCTGAAATAATTTTCCATTAACCATATATAAAATACAAATGCCTTCCATTACAAAAGGACAAAATTTACCTTATTCCCAACCCTTTTTCCAACAGGATTTGGTATGTAATTCTGACTTTTTGTTGTACACAGGAAACAGTTCTCTGCCATCTTTCTCCATTAACTCTCACATAGATATTTCTGACAGGAATACCTTCTTTCTTCATCTTTGTAAATGCAAACACTACCCCTCATCCCCAAGACTGACCTCATGTCTCATTTCCTCTCTACCTAATCAAGACTATAGAGCTGTCCTTTTTCTGAACTCCTGTAGCACTTAATATTGGTACTATTTACTTGGCACCTGCAAAGGAAAGTTTTCATATTTTTGATATTTAATCTTGTTAAGGGCAGGGAATGCTTTAAGTCATCCAGAACAGTGCTATGCACACAAATACCCAAAATATTTGTTAAAAGTTGAGTGCCTTATGACTTGGTGCTGAAGCCAATGAATTAATCCTTGATTAATGTGCTAAATATCATTCTGAGAAAAATGGTTCTAAAGTTTGAATTGACTTTTTTTCTGGTAAATTTAAATAAATAATTTAAGAAAATTATTAGATATTATTAAGAGCATAATCCTTAACTTGTATAATTTAGGCATTCAATAAATATTAAAGTAATAAAATATAAGCCCGCTCACCCCCCCTCCCCCAATTGATGGCTTTCAAAAGGGAAAAAAGTGGTGGTTGTGAGGTGGTAGAATTATGGGCATTTTGGCCTTTTCTTTCTTTTTTAAAAAATATTTTTATTGATTTCAGAGAGGAAGGGAGAGGGAGAGAGAAAGAGAAACATCAATGATGAGAATCACTGATCAGCGTCTCCTGCACACCTCACACTGGGGATTGAGCCTGCAACCGGGTATGTGCCCTGACCGAGAATCCGAGCTGTGACCTGCTTCATAGGTCAACGCTCAACCACTGAGCCATTCGCTGGGCTGCCTTCTTTCCATAACTCTAAACTTTATACAACATTATTACATTACTTAAGTAATACAAATTTCATATATTATTTGTTATATCTTGAAGGATAAATACCAAAATGTTAGTAATGGTCTTTATAGTAGTATGAAATGTTTTACAGTAGTCTCCTCCTTAACTTCAGGGGGTATATTCCAAGACCCCAGTGGATGCCTGAAACCTCGGATAGTACCACCTCTATATGTACTATGTTTTCCCCTCTATATGCATATACTTTAGGGCATCTCTTTGGCATATTCAAATCGCCAGCATCACTACTCTTGTGCTTTGGAGCCACTATTAAAATAAGAGTGACGTGAACACAAGCACTAGATACCACCACAGTCAATGTGATAGTGAGATGGCTACTAAGTGAATAACAGGAGGGTAACATATACAGCATGGATACGCTGGACAAAGGGGTCATTCATGTCCCAGATGGTACAAGGCGAGATTTCATCATGCTACGCAGAATGGTGTGCAATTTAAGACTTACGAATTATTTATTTCTGAAACTTTCCCATTTAATACTTTCAGACTGCAGTTGACTATGGGAAACAAACTATGTAAGTGAAATTGCAGATGGTAGACTACTGTACTTTTATAACAAAAATATTAAAAACCTAAAGCCAAAACTTTCAAAGCATAGCTTGAATTAGAAATAATATCCTTTAAACTATAGTGAAATTTCGTATTGAAGTCAGTTACAGGTATTAACCTATTGCCCCTTTCTCATTTGGTGCCCAACAAATTCAAATTAATAACAGATCAACATAAAGTCACTGAACAACATTTCAAGTTTTTAGAGAACTAGATTATAAAACAAGACTATCATGTGAGATCCTTAAATATGAAATATACTGTACATTTTTAAACCAACATTTTCTCAATTTTAGTGGTCTGTTTCTTGTGAGTCAAAAGAAACCTTTACTTCTAAATAATTAATTCCCAAAGAAATGTTATTACTTCTGAAGTAAAACAAGATTTTAGGGTCTCTTATATTTGTTTAAATCATTTTAGAAACAGTTTGACTATTTCTTACTCACAGGTATTTTAATACCCTATACTAAAACCTACTCTCTCTAATTCTCATATTTTTTTTTAACAGCTTTTTTCTTTTTTTTTTTTATATTTAGGAAACACTGAATACTTTTAAAGCTTTCGATGTTCCAGATTTTATCTGGGTACTTTAGTAACAATAACTTCATTTAATCCTCCCATCTATGAGGTAAGTATTATTGTTCACATTGTACAGATGATAAAATTGAGGTGTAGGTTTGTTTTTAAATCCTCACCTGAGGATATTTTTCCATTGATTTTTTAGAGAGAGTGAAAGAGAAGGGAAAGACAGAGAGAAATAGTGATGATAGAAAAACACATCTATTAGTTGCCTCCTACATACACTCTGACCACGGCTCAAGCTGGGGAGGAGCCTGCAACTGAGCTACATGCCCTTGATAGGAATCGAACCCAGGACCCTTTGGTCTGCAGGCCGATGCTCTATCCACTGAGCCAAACTTGCTAGGCCTAGATTTGTTTTTAAATTGCTCAAGGTCACACAGTTAGCAAATGATATAATGGGGATTCCAATCTGATATGTTTATCTCCAGTTCCATACACTTAATCTATTATGTGCATTTTACTGTTCTGAATTCTTTGGAAAATTTAAAGTTGTTCAATTTTTCTAGGGACAAATAAGGATATTATTTATGAAAATTTTAAATAACTATGTAAACCTGTTAATCAAAAGACTCATCATAGAGCAATATATGATCAACATTAGTGCCAGAAGGCTCTATGAGATGTAAATAACTTTCACATATAAGGGATTCAAGGATCCCAAGGTAAACATCAGTGCTACCATCAGCTTTACCAAGAAATCAAATTCGGGATATGCAAACTATTAGTTTCACGAAGCCATTATAATGTCTTAGAGTCGGTATCATTATTTAATGAAAGGTTAGTGAATCCAGTGGCACAATGCCAGAAAGCTATAGGAGCAGAGTTAGGAAGAATGGGGGAAAAATTAAGTAGGTATAGTCAAACTATCTTAAGAAAATGGAGAGTAACATGAGTGGGATTGTAGGACCAAAATTCTTACTCCCATGTTTACTAAATAAGCAGAGCGGTGATTTGAGGCTTATTTTACCTGTGGATCATGTTCCGGGTATACCAAACAGAAGGGAACAATTCCTTCAGGAGAGAGGTGTAGTTACGGTTTAAATCCCGTCCAGCTAAGGAACACCGGTAATTTCCTACAATCACACCATCGGGATTCAGCATGGGTATCACCTTGAAGATGAAAGTGTCCCGAAGCAACTGTGCATCACGTGAGTCTCCTAAAATAAAATCTAGGAAGCCTTTCATGATCCATGAGCTGTTGGTTTCTCCTGGATGTACCCTTGCAGTCAAAATCACCGCCTTTCGTTTTCTTGAGTCAGCATTCTTCAAGGGGGTAGTGATCGTTAAAATGTACACCATATTCCTAGCAATTGTGTGGCACAAGACACGTACTTTACAAAACTTCGACCGTACTGGGTCATTATTGATGCTAGAAAGGTATTCTTGCAGGTTGGTATAAGTGTACGGATAGCAGTGAGCAAAGTAGCAGGTATCGTTGCTGTGTGGAAATTGAAATGTCCACGTAAGAGAGAAATAATGGCGCCCATCTTGCCCGGGGTTATTCCTGTAATACTTGATTTGCTCTCCTATTCTCTGCCAGCCAATATTATGAGTCTTGGCCTCTTTTTCAGAATAAAACAGTGGGCGCATACCCCGGTTGTAAAGACTAGCAGGCTTGGTAAAATTGATAATAGTGAATCTGTAGACTATTCCTGCTTGGGTATTAGTGACTTGGAAATAGTACCACTGGGTGTGTTTATTTGTGAAGAGGTCAGGGCGCACAGTCAACTGGTATTCATATTCTGCCCTAATACATAAAAAAGGAAGGGGAAAAGCATATAAAAATGTAAAAATGACATTTGGTTTTAAATAAATAAGGAAAATTATTTTTACCTATTCACAGAAAGGTTTTTTGGGGGGTCGGGGGGGGGGGGGGGGGGCGGTTGGACAATGTTTATTTAGGCAGTATCCTAAATAGCAAGTAATTGCAAAAGATAAAAGTTTTGAAATTTCCTTTTATTGGATGTGAAACTGTTTCTATGCTTTATTTTAAAGCCTTTTTATTATTACTGAAGAGAGCACATAAAAATGAGATTTGATAAAAATTATATTTTCACTCCAATTATGTTTCCTATAAAAATGATTAAAGAGTTCTTAAACTGAGTTAAAGTCCAATATTTCTTTTTTACTTCATATATGTATTTCTGTTTTCTATTAGATTCTAATTCTAGGGATCTGATATAACTATTACTGAGAACATTTAAAAATAAATAGACATTAATACGACCACACAGATTATAAAATTGTAAATACTTTGAGGATGATATATGATCACTATTTGTATCTCCCATACTGAGTCATTGAGAATACTTATATAAAGGCTAAAATAACTTTACTGTGTATTATTTATAATATGTACATACATCAAACTTACTTGGTTAGTTGTGACTTTTTTCTTTACCAAGTAATTTCTGTTCCTCAGCACCATGCACTGTGTGTGTGTGTGTGTGTGTGTGTGTGTGTGTGTGTGTGTGTGTAAGAAAGACAATTCATACTGGCATACTGAAAACGCAGAAATATGCTTACTTTAAGCATAAATATCAAAATTATTTGAACCTTTCATATCTCTAATTACCATCTATACTTCAAGGAGTTAAGTTCAGTGATGGATACTAAGATTTTAACGTACCAAATACAAAAACTAATAAATAGTTGATGGTCTAGTTCCTCAAATAAACATAATTAAAACCTACACTTTGACTACCTTCTGTAGATTACCACTCTCAAACCTTGCTTCAAACATCAAAGTGTTGTCACAATTATCCACAGGCTGCTTCAGGGCTGTTCGGTTGCCCCCAACTCGAGAATATACAAAGCACGGCTCTTTGTAAGCTGATGAGAGAAATAGGCCATAAAGACATCAAACCATGTCTAAAGTATATGCTATTCTGCATAGAGCTTGCAGCCACAGTATAAGTGAAGTGGCACTAAGAATTTTAATTTGTAAAGTAATTTGATACCAGTAATAGATTTATGTTGAAGCAAGAAAATCTAAGAGTCCTTGACAAGAAAAGCAATGCCTAAAATAGATTCATGCGCTACTCACATTAAGAATACTCATTCCACTTCTGGTTATATGAAACTAGAGGCCCGGTGCATGAAATTTGTGCACGGGGTGGGAGGGGCAGGGAGTTGTCCCTCAGCCCGGCCTGCACCCTCTCCAATCTGGGACCCACAGGGATTGGGCCTAAACCGGCAGTTGGACATCCCTCTCACAATCCAGGACTGCTGGCTCTTAACTGCTTGCCTGCCTGCCTGATTGCCCCTAACTGCTTCTGCCTGCCAGCCTGATCGCCCCCTAACTGCTCTCCTGCCAGCCTGATTGATGCCTAACTGCTCCCCTGCCGGCCTGATCACCCCCAACTGCCCTCCCCTATCAGCCCGATGGCTCCCAACTGCCCTCCGATCCTGGTCTGATCACCCCCAATTGCCCTGCCCTGCAGGCCTGGTCGCCCCCAACTGCCCTCCCCTGCCAGCCACCTTGTGGTGACTATCTTGTGGCGGCCATCTTGTGACATCACAGCGGCCATCTTGTGATGATGTCACACAAGGGCATCGTGCGACGCCACCTAGGCTTTTATTATATAGGATAATTGATTCTGAACTTGACCTTTCACCTAAATGACTATAAAACTGGATAAGAAATATAAGCTAACTTCTTTTCATATTTTTGATAATACATAGACCAGAACTATATAGGATTCTTGAAAAGAAGATAAATACACCAAATAAGCCCATGCTTAACCCTGGTTTTCTTCCTGTGAGTACTTTCTAACCATACCTCAGGAAGGAGGCACTTATGAATAGTGTAACAGTCTTGCTGGGCTGAGGAGGCAAGATGTTGCTCGGGGCTGCTGGAATTTGTGAGGCAGGGCACGAGAGAGAAGACAGCTACATAGAGAGAGGGTCTCAACAGTCTACATGGTTTTTCCCCAGTCCTTTGCTGAGGGCTTGGCTGTGTAAGCAGAGGATGGGAGTAAGTAAGGTAGGAAAGAGTGCTAATAGGGGGTGAGATAATAGAGGATATACAATTATAGAATATACTGGAATTACAACATATCCACAGTGGAAAGATTGCACTAAGCTCCTCAGACATTTCATCATGACTCTAGAAAGGCTGCACATCAGGCATAAGAACCGCATCTAAGAGTAAAGGCCATGACCTAGTACTAAGGACAAAATGAAAATAAATCAGCCCAAATAAATAAATAAATAAAACCAGCCTGAAAGATATATAATCACCTACCAGCAATTTAGCTGCCTACCAGAACAAAATTCAACATAAGTTTTAAAAACAATATTGACTCCTACAACATATCTTTCACAATGTCTTGCATATGATAAAAAAATTATGAAGCATGCAGAGAAGCAGGAAAATATGATCCATCATGAAACACACACACACACACACACACACACACACACACACATCCCTCAAGATAACTTAGATGGGATTTACAAAGGACTCAGAAAACATGTTTAAAGGCTTAAAGGAAAAGATAAGAGATAATAAAGAAGCAGATTAATATAAATGGAAACTATTAAAAAAATCAAATGGAAATTCTAGAAGTAAAAAGTGCAATAACTGAAATGAAAGATTTACTGGAATCCTTGACTGGAATCCTTCAGTGTGCGGGCTGGTGCTCTATAGAGTAAGCTTAAAAGACATACTGAAGACTGTGGACGAAAGACTGTGAACTTAAAAACAAAAACTCAAGGACAGAGGAGGACAAAAATATCAACAAAGATCCAGGGACATGTAGGACACAGCTAGAAATCCAAAATATATGTAACTGGAATTCCAAAGGGCAGAAAAGAAAGAATAGTATAGAAAAATATATGAAGAAATAATGGTTGAACATTTCTCAAATGGGGTAGGGGAAAGCACTCTATTAATCAATGGATCCAATAAGATCAGGAAACTCCAAGCAGAATAAATATAAAGATAACCAAATATAGGCCAAGCTTAGATTTGCTGAAAACAGCCAGAGACAAAAAGACACACCATAAATAGGGAACAATGATATAAATTATGGCTGACTTTTATTAAAGACAACAGATGTCACAAGACATTGGAACATATATTTAAAGAAATAAATCTATGAAAGAAAAGTTGTCCACCAGAATTCTATATAGCCAGTTGTTTGGGGACTTCCCCATCCAACAGCTACATGTCTAAAAACCATCTATCAGTCTATCCTTTCAGGCCAAGGAAATATAATGGTTCTGCTCTGTTGATAGTCTTATGTTGCTTCACCATCCCTTGCTCGTTTCTCTTACCTCTGTCCATTCTAAGTTATACTTATACTGAACTAATAAAAATTACTCCAAGTATGCCATCCAATTCCCAACAAGACCCTGACTATTTCAATTTTTTATCAGATCTCATTTAAGTTATGTGTAGAAGTTCTACTACTAGCCATGCAAATATTTGAAAATTTAGCCATAAGAATATTTAAAATCAAATTAGAAAAATCAGAGGTGCTTCTCTCACTCCAGCTGTTAAAAAAGATGTGAGTAAATGATTTCTAGAATTGCTTACTCTACAGGAAACAATCCCTGTGAATTTATCTGTTTTGCCAGCCCTTTAAATAAAATACGTATGTTCCCTGGAAGGTATCTAACATCTACTGTAAGACATAGAACTCTGATGGTGACATTGTGCAGGAGTCCCATACTTCCTCATGTTGGTGTATCAGGAGTAGCACCGTTTAGGATATAGGCTGAGATGTCTATGTTTGATTATCAGCATATCCTATCATAAACCAGATATAAGATTTTGATTACTAGAGCTCTCAAAATACAAATATAGATCACCCTTCTGAGATATATCTTAGATGTTATTTGCAATGTGGGTGTGTTCCTCTTTTAAAGATAGGATTCCCACCAAACTGGCATGAAATGGAAAAAAAGCAAACCCCACACATCTGATAGATTGCATGAAAATAACCTGTCAACAGAGAGGCAACAATAGTTGCAGAGCACCCCACTGGATTTACCTTTGAAAATTGATGTGAAGCCTAATTCCTTCTAAATATGACCCCATTCTAATGGCCAATATGATCTTTTATTTTAAAGTAACTTTACATGAACTGAAATACACCTTCAAGAATATAATTAGCACTAAATCAACATTTGGATCAATATTAACCAAATATATATTTTTGTTTGTTAATCCTCACCCGAGGCTATTTTCCCATTGATTTTTAGAGACAGTGGAGGGGGAGAGACAGAGAGAGAAAAACATTGATGAGAGACATACTGATTGGTTGCCTCCTGGTCAGAATCGAGCCTGCAATCAAGGTACGTGCCCTTGACTGGAATCCTTCAGTGTGCGGGCTGGTGCTCTATCCACTGAGCAAAACCGGCTAGGGCTTTACCAACATTTTTATGGGGACAGGGATTTCCTGGTAATCTGCAATTTTCACTATAATCAGCAAAACAAATATAACTAAGAGGTTAGCCCAGGTACCAAATTACATTTGTATAGCAACATATTTCATTATGTACCCACCATCTTCAGCTAGATAGACTACCGTATCTTCCTTGGAGTTTGAATAAATGGGTTCGATCTCTAGGCCTGTTGGGATGTACACTGGCTCAGAATAAGGAGGAGTCGTATCTATACATATATATAAAAGAGAGAACATTATTTAAATGTGACAAAAATAAAACGGGAAATTTTTATTATACATTTTAAAGTTGTTTATTGATAGGTCTAGGCTAAAATTTAGTTTTGTAAGGGGCTAGAATAGATTTTACTAAGGATTCATTGGCAGTAATGAACATTGTCACACTGTAACATTTCACTGGCACCTTGATCTAAATCATTATAGTGAATAGTTCATGAGTATTTAGTGTCATAGATTTTATACTAAAGTTCTATTTTCTCCTGGGCACTTGATATCTTTCTGATCCACCTCTGGGAATCTTGCTCCATCTTTTATTCTCCCTTCCCCTTCATCTTCAGCATCTTGCCTGATAATGGTTGTCTCCTAAGCTTATAAACATGTTCCAATGTTGTAGGGAGCGGCTATAGGGTTAAGCCTCTGACTGACCTGTTAGCAAATCCACAAACAAGTCCCAGTTTAGAGGGCACAGCCCTCTTAGCATAATTAAGCTTGACCTTATGAGTCTTCCTAGATCCTATCTGGGTAGCTAATGGGCTGTGGGAGGTGCAGCAAGTGCTGCCAAAACAAGTGAAACTCACAAGAACATTGCAACTATGGTGACCACTCCCTTGTTTACCTCTGGCTATAAAATAAAGGTTCAGCTTGCCCTCTGGATCCCTCTCTGTGGCCACAGCCAGGCACAGGAGATCCACCCAGACCAGTGATGGCGAACCTTTTGAGCTTGGTGTGTCAGCATTTTGAAAAACCCTAACTTAACTCTGGTGCCGTGTCACATATAAAAATTTTTTGATATTTGCAACCATAGTAAAACAAAGATGTATATTTTTGATATTTATTTTATATATTTAAATGCCATTTAACAAAGAAAAATCAACCAAAAAAATGAGTTCGCGTGTCACCTCTGCCATGAGTGTCATAGGTTCACCATCACTGACCCAGCTTATTCTCTTTCGATCGTTTCTACATCCTTTCGCCACCCCCCCCCCCCCCCCCCCCCCCGGGTTGTGCTGGCCTGGCACAAAGTATATTCTGTCTCCCCAAAGAAAGGCTATCCTTGGACCCCCAACTTCTTCTTTAGCTATACCAGCTTTCCTTTTCTTCATTATTTTTAGGGCCAAGTTTCTTAAAAGTTGTCTGAGCCATGCTCAAATGCATGATTTATTTTTGTCTAGGATCTATTTGATTGGAGAAAATGACTTCACAGTCCAACTACCCAAATTGTTCTCACTTTTTAGTAGAACAAGAATTTGATGATGACTCACTATTCTATTCTTTTATTATTGGCTTGTGTGTGTCAGACTATGCTTGGTTCTGGTACTAAATATATTCCTTTGGAGGGAGTCAGCCTCTATGATCCCGAATATAGTCATTGAAACAGTAAGAAGAAAAAAACAATTTGGTGGTAATACAGAAGTATTCCTGGACAAACATTTTGGGGATTATGTATACAACTGCTTTAGCAACGTAAGTATATCTGACATAATTAATCAGAGTCAAGTCTAGCTACAGAGAAAGCATAGATTGAAATATTGATGTCAATGTGCGTCAGTACACTTTGTCAGTAACTGAATACACAACCAAATAAATTGATAATAAACAATAAAGAAAATTATAACTAAAACTGATCCTCTTATCAGTTGAAAACCTTAATGCACTCAAACCAAAATTAATCATGAACTGATAACATAGCATTGCTTCTGAAAACTTTGGGAATTTCTGCTACTTGCCTTGGTGTATGCTTACCATCAAAAGATACATGACAGCCTGACATCTCAGTTAAAAAAGGAGACTTTTTAATTAATGTTTATGTTCTTAATTATTTAAGAATGAGTAGTCTTTATAGTAAGAAATATGAAACTCTAACACTAAAACTGGAGAATCTACAATAGGGTCAAGTTTGCAGCTTATCAAAGTACTTTTATGATAATTCTATGTTTAGCTTTCTGAAGAAGTGCCAAACTTTTCCAAAAAGGCTGAATGATTTTATATTCCCATCATCAAAGGAGGATTTTGATTTCTCTACATTCTTATCAACACCTGTTATCTGATTTTCATTCCAGTCATCATAGTGTGTGTTACTGTGTTATTAATTTGTATTTCCCTGATAACTAAAGGTGCTGAATATCTTTTCATGTGTTCACTGGCCATGTTTATCTTCTTTGGAGAAATGTCTAGTCAGATCATTTGAACTTTTTAAATTGAGTTGTCTTTTTTAGTGTGAGTTGTAAGAGGTCTATATAAGCCCTTCATCAGATACTTGCAATTATTTTCTCCCATTCTGCCGGTTCTATTTTCATTTTCTTGATAGATTTATTTGAAGCACAAAAGTTTTCATGAAATCCAAATTGACCCATTTTTGTTGATACTTGTGCTTTTGATGTTATAGCTATGAATCCATTGTCAGATTCAATGAAAGATTTACTTCTGTTTTCTTCTAAGAGTTTGACCCATTTTTAAGTTAATTTTTCATATGGTGTGTTATTTATCTAGTTGTCCCAGCACCATTTGCTTAAAAGATTATTTTTTCTATTGAACAGAAAAAATACCCTTGTTGAAAATACGTTGCCCACAAACATGGTTTATTTCTAGACTTTTGATTAGATTCATTCATCTATATTCCTATCTTCATGATAGTACAACACCGTCTTGATTATTGTTAATTTATAGTTTTGAAATTGAAAATTGTGAATCTCAAATCATTCTTTTTCACTATTTTTTTTTTCTATTCTAAATTCCCTGAGTTTCCATATCAATTTTAGAATCAGTTTGTCAGTTTCTACAAAGCAGGTAGTATTCTGATGGAAATTGTATTGGACTGACAGATTAATTTGGGGAGAATTGCCATCATAACAATCATAAATTTTCTGATCCACAAACATGGGAGTCTTTTCATTTATTTAGATTTTAAAAATTTTCTTTCAACGATGTTTTGTAGTTTTCAAAGTTTTACACTTTTCTTAAATTTATTCCTATATTATTCTTTTGATGTTATTGTGAATGAAACTGTTTAAGTTCATTATAGTATTATTCATTATAAATGTATAGAAATATAATTAATTTTAAAAATATTTATCTTATCTTTCAACCTTGCCAAACTCATTTACTAGTTCTTATAATTGTTTTTCAGTGGGTTGCTGAGGGTTTCTATATACAAGATTATGTCATTGGTAAACAGAAATAGTTTCACTTCTTCCTCTCTAACTAGTATGCTTTTTATTTCTTTTTCTTGCTTAATCACTGTGACTAGAAGCTCCATTACCATGTTGTATAGAAGTGGCAAAAGTGGATATCTTTGTCTTGTTTTTTACCTTATGGGGAAAGCATCCATTCTTTCAGCCTTAAGTATAATATTAGCTGTGAGGTTTCATAGGTGCTCTTTATCATAGCAAGGATTTTGCATTCTCTTCCTAATTTTTTTGACATGAAAGGGTACTGGATTTTATTTTGTATATATTTTTATTGTCTGATTGTATAATTGAAAATGTCCAGAATAGAAAAATCTACAGAGACAAAAAGCAGATTAGTAATTTTACTGTGGGAGGAAAGAATGAGGAATGATTGCTTAATAGGTATAGGGTCTTTTTTGGGGGGGGCATGAAAATGTTCTGGATTTAGAGAGAGGTGATAAGTTACACAACACAAAAATAGTACTAAATGCTGCTGAATTGTTCACTTTAAAATGGTTAATTTTATGTGATGTAAATTTTACCTCAATTAAAAAAGTTGTAAGCACCTTATTGAACAATAACTTTATCAAGAACCACATCCACACTTACAATTATGACTTCTGAAAAAAATTTATGAACAGTGAAATGCTCTACAGATGTTAGCCACATACATGTCAACTGCGATGTATGTCACCAATAATACGTAAGCCATTACAACACATAAGTCACTTATGACATCCATGCTACTATTGACATGTCACTTATAACACATATCAATTTTCAAATGTTGATTGTGACACATCAGTTTCACATGTCCATTGTGACAAAATGTGTCAATTCTGACACATATGCCAAACCTGACACATCAGTTTCAACATATTGCTTTTGACAGGTGTGTTGATCCTGACAGACATGTGTCAAATTTGAGGCATGTGTTTATTCTGACACATTGACCACTCTGACATGCACATCAATTCTGACATGTGCGCCGAGTATGACACACATGTTCACTGACACATACCAATTCTGATACATGTTAATCATGACACATCTGTTCATTCTGACACAGGTCAATTCTGACACATATGCCACTCTGACACACGTCAACTGATACACAATAACCAATTGACACGTTTATTCTGACACATGTTGGCATGTTCCTATTCTGGCATATACAGATTTTGACAGGTTGATTCTGACACACATGCTGATTTGACAAGTATGTTGATTCTGACATACATGTTGCTTATGAAGTGTATATCAATATGACAATGCAGCTTTGTTGGCAGATGTCCATGATCTCTCAGCTGCAGCAGTTTCCAGAAGTTAGCAGTGTTCCAGCTATTAATTTCACAAGGCTGGCTCATCAAAACTAGCGGAGAGTAGGGATCCTGTTACATCAGCATTGGATCAATATGTGGTTAGCATATCTTTGGTCCTTAGGATTCAGAAGATTGTTTCCTTTGGTAACAAAAACCAAGGCCAGATTATTTAGTCTCCAGAAATTATCAAAGCTTCAAAGTCAGCAGTTTTCACCAGAGGAGGGTGCTGGATTTTATATAATGCTTTTTCTGTAGCTATTGAGAAGATATACTTTTTGTTTTTTATTCTATTGATATGCTATATTACATTAGTTTATTTCATTACATCAATTACGTTATTTGATTTTTGAATGCTAAACTAACCTTGAATTTCTGAATAAATTCTACTTGGTCACGTTGAATAATTATTTTTATATGTTGCTAGATTCAATTGAATAGTATTTTTTTGAGAAAATTTGCATCTATATCCATAATACATATTGGTCTGTAGTTTTCTTGTGATATCTTGTTTTGGCTTTGTATACAGGGTAATACTAGTCTCCTAAAGTTTTCCCTCCTCTCCTATTTTTGGAAAAGTTTGTGAAGAACTGGTAGAAACTTTTGATAGACTGTTCCAAACATTAAGTGTTTGGTAGAATTCAGCAATGAAGCTATCTGAGTTTGGGCTTTTCTTTGTGGGTAGTTATTCTATTACTAATTCAATCTCTCTACTTACTATATACCTATTTATGTTTTCTATTTCCTCTTGAGTCAGTTTTAGCAGTCTTGTCTTTCCAGGCATTTATCTGTTACAGCTAAATTATCTAACTCATTGACATCCTTTATTAGTCTATATCTAGTTCTCATTTAATTTGATAAGTACATACTCTTAGATTTCTGGCACAGGCTTCTCAGGACAGTTACATATATCCTCAAATTTTAGAATATTCAAACCTTCAAGTGTTCTCAATCATGGTGATATTTGTTCTGCATTTGAGTTATCTGCCAGAAAGCTTTGCATACTTACCAAGGATATACAAAATGTAGATATTCCTCCAAAAGGCTTCTCAGCACATTGAAAAGTGCAGTAGTGCCAAGGAGCCACTTAATTTTCTCTTAAGTGGTTGATATCAAAGATAAATATTTGCCACGGGGCAGACTGTTTGACTTTAATTACCAGGATGAGCCATTTCCACATGCAGCATCAAGTACTAGTTCAAATTAATTCACTGTTACATGAACAAAAAATGTTTAGGAATAGAAGGGACTGCAAAATTGCAGTTGTTACATACACTGCTAGTTGCCCTCCCAATATCCAGTCTTTCTTCTTGTTTGCTTTTATGACAAAAAACCTGTGTGAGGGTGGCATGAGATCCACTAAAGACCCCAATTTTCCAGGCTTCCCTGTGGCCAGGAGTAGCCACATAATATAAAGGGATGTAAAAAGATTACTGGTGAATTTTTTTGGGAAAGCTGTTTTCCTCAAAAAAAGGAACAGAATCAGTTGGCATGTACATGTTACCCTTTGTTTTTCTTCTTCCTCTTGTATGTTCTTCCTCTTAACAAGGTCTCTTATAAAACAAAAGCTTTTAATTTTGATAAAGTCCAACTTATCAATTTTTCATTTTATTAATTATGTTTTTGGTGTCAATTCTAAGAACTTGATTAGCTTTCGATTGAAAATATTTTCTATTTTAAAGTTTTATAATTTTATGCTACATTTCAGTCCATGATCCAGTTTGAATTAATTTTTCTTATAAAGCACTAGACTTAAATTGAAGTTCATTGTTTCCTTTTCTTTTTTTTTCTTTTTTTAATCTATGGATGTCTAACATTTGATGAAAATGCTAACTTTTCTCCATTGAATTGTTTTTTTAAAAAAATATATTTTATTGATTTTTTACAGAGAGGAAGAGAGAGGAATAGAGAGTTAGAAACATTGATGGGAGAGAAACATTGATCAGCTGCCTCCTACACACCTCCCACTGAGGATGTGCCCGCAACCCAGGTACATGCCCTTGACCGGAATCGAACCTGGGACCTTTCAGTCTGCAGGCCAACACTCTATCCACTGAGCCAAACTGGTTAGGGCTCCATTGAATTGCTTTTGCATCTTTGTAAAAAGTCAGTTGGGCATATTTGTTCCTGAGTTCTCTTCTTCCACTGATATATGCATATCTCTCCACCAATACGACAGGGCTTTGACAATACTATCTATATATATAAAAGCCTAATATGCAAATTGTCCCCTCAGGAGTTTGACCAGGAGATCAGGAGTTCGATTGCTCACTATGATGTGTGCTGACCACCAGGGGGCAGTGAGGAATGAAGGAAGGCCATGGCTGGCAGCCAGAAAGCCCCAATCGGCCCTGATCACTGGCCAGGCCTAGGGGCCCTACCCAAGCACGAATTTCGTGAAAAGGGCCTCTAGTAGCTATATAAAAAGACCTTGATATCACATAGGCTGATTCCTCCCATTTTATGCTTCTTTTCAAAATTGTTTTAGTTACTCTCAGTTCCTTCACTTTTCCATATAAATTTCAGAACAATCTTTTCTACCTTTACAAAACAAATCTTGATAGAAATTGCCTAGAACCTACCCATTTGGGGAGAACTGACACCTTTACTAGATTGAGTTTTTCAATCCATGAACATGGTACATTTCTTGATTTATTCAAATATTCTTTGATTTCTTTTATTAGCATTATATAGTTTTAAGCATACAAATATTATTTAAAATGTTTAAGTGATTGTAATGGTAATGTTCTATATTGTAGTAGGGGTTTGGACTACACAGATATATGCATTTGCTAAAATTCATGGACTGATACACTTAGATTCTTGCATTTCATTGCATGTAAAATTTACGTCAAAAATATAATAAAACAAGATTAAATTCTAGCTAATAATATGCATGCTAAAACATTTAAAGTTGGACTATAAGGATGTCTTCAACTTACTTTGAAATAAATAAAAATTAAGATGGTCTGATGGAGAGGGATAGATAGTTGGCTACATCTGTGATCAAGAAATATGGCAAATAATCTATAATAATAAAAGCATAATATGCTAACTAGACTGGACATCCTTCTGGACGTTCTTCCAGACAACTTTCCAGACGAAACCAGGACTGCAAGGGAAGCCCAGGTCCCGGGTGCCTGCCAGTGGCCAGAGGGAAGCCCAGGTCCTGGAGCCAGAGGGAAGCCAGTACCAGCAGCTGCAGGAAGGCAGGCCTACTCTTGCACGAATTTTGTGCATGGGCCTCTAGTTAATAATAAGAATCTAGTTGGTGAGTGTGGGTGTTCCTGTACAATCCTTTCAAATTCTTTCTGTATTTAAATTATTCCATAATAAAATATTGGGAAACGAGAAGTTAAATATAGAATAAGGTTAAAAAAAAACTAAATGAATCAGATATATATAAAAAAATAATGAATAAGAAAACAGCAGAGGAGAAACCAAGATGGCTGCATAGGTAAACACCAGAAATTGCTGCCTCGCACAACCACTTCAAAAATACAACTAGAAGACAAAACAGACATCATCCAGAACCACAGGAAGGCTGGCTGAGTGGAAATTCTACAACTAGAAGGAAAGAGAAAAGCACACTGAGACTCAGAGGAGGTGCGGAAGTAAAGTGCAGAGGTACGGAGGTGCACGCCGAAAGGGCTGGCAGCTGAGGACACAGTGCACGTGGAGAGGGCTGGAAACTGAGGACACAGTTGTCTTTTTCAATCGGGAAGGAGTCTCAAGCTCCCGACTGCTCTTAACTCCAGTTCCGGGTGAGTCTCTGGGGACCCAGACTCATACGGGGAGAAATGGACTATCTGGCATCAGGCAGAACTCGAGGGCGGCTTTCTCTCAGAGGTGCTTGCAGCGATTACTGGGACACTGAGATGCGGGGCCTCTTAGGGTAGGACTGGGGAAGAGCAACAGCTGCTTGCTCCGCCCTGTTGATCCCCTGATACCCCGCCCCACCCAAGCTTTGCACAGAAGCTTTTGCATATGACAGGCCTTGCCCTTTGCAACCTGAAAATTACCTAACAAACTGCAGCTGAATCAGAGAGACCCAGAACTTCCAAAAGAAGGTCCAAGGCCCCACATTGCTTCACAGCTGGGCCTCATCTGGGCACCTCCAAACCCCAAACAAAGAAGAGTAATCTCTCCATAGCTCCTGCTGGGTAGCCTCAGGCAGAGGCTAGATTAGCACTTCCTTAGAGATCCAAGAGCCAGTGTACCCAGTGGTCAGAGTGGGACCATCCAGATTACAACTCCTCAGATCCATAAGGGACACACTCAGGGGGCAGACTCAGTGAGCACCAAAGCCCCAATGAAGCAAGTCTTGCCCCAGAAGGGTGTCTCCAGCTCAGAAGTTCTCCCACTGCAGACACAGCTGATTCTCACAGCCAATAGGCCTGGAGGTCAATTCCTCCCAGTGATACCTACAACAATCAAGGCTTAACTACAACAAGACTGTGCACAAAGCCCACAAAGGGGTGCACCAAGAGTGTCCACCTCAGGTAATTGGGGAGGCTGAGCCACTGGGCCCTATAGGACACCTAACACAGAAAGCCACTCTATCAACACAGGGGAGCAGAAAAAATGCGGAGACAAAGAAACAGGTCACAAATTACAGAAATGGAGGAAAGCAAACTACTGGATATAGAGTTCAAAACCACACTTTTAAGGTTTTTCAAGAATTTTCTAGAAACTGCTGATAAATTTAGTGAGACCCTCAAGAAATCTGGTGAGACCGCCGATAAATTTAGTGAGACCCTCAAGAAATCTAGTGAGACCCGCGAGGTTATGAAAAAGGACCAACTAGAAATTAAGCACACACTGACTGAAATAAAGGATATTATGCAGAGTTCCAACAGCAGACTAGAGGATCACAAGAATCAAGTCAAAGATTTTAAATACGAAGAAGCAAAACTCACCCAACTGGAAAAGCAAAACGAAAAAAGAATCCAAAAATATGAAGATAGTGTAAGGAGCCTCTGGGACAGCTTCAAGCGTACCAACATCCGAATTATAGGGGTGCCAGAAGATGAGAGAGAGCAAGATATTGAAAACCTATTTGAAGAAATAATGACAGAAAACTTCCCCCACCTGGTGAAAGAAATGGACTTACTAGTCCAAGAAGCGCGGAGAACCCCAAACAAAAGGAATCCAAAGAGGACCACACCAAGACACATCATAATTAAAATGCCAAGAGCAAAAGACAAAGAGAGAATCTTAAAAGCAGCAAGAGAAAAAAAGTCAGTTACCTACAAGGGAGTACCCATACGACTGTCAGCTGATTTCTCAACAGAAACTATGCAGGCCAGAAGGGAGTGGCAAGAAATATTCAAAGTGATGAATAGCAAGAACCTACAACCTAGATTACTTTACCCAGCAAAGCTATCATTCAGAATTCAAGGTCAGATAAAGAGCTTCACAGATAAGAAAAAGCTAAAGGAGTTCATCACCACCAAACCAGTATTATATGAAATGCTGAAAGGTATCCTTTAAGAGGAGGAAGAAGAAGAAAAAGGTAAAAATACAAATTATGAACAACAAATACACATCAACAAGCGAATCTAAAAATCAAGTGAATAAATAATCTGATGAACAGAATAAACTGGTGAATATAATAGAATCAGGGGCATAGAAAGGGAGTGGACTGACTATTCTCGGGGGGAAAAGGAGTGTGGGGGGTGTTGGAAGAGACTGGACAATAATTGTACACCTATGGATAAGAACATTGGGTGGCGGGGGTAAGGGCAGAGGGTGGGGTGGGAACTGGGTGGAAGGGAGCTATGGGGGGAAAAAAGAGGAACAACTGTAATAATCTGAACAATAAAGATTTAATTTAAAAAAAAAATTAAAAAAAAAAGAAAACAGCACAACAGAACTAATATATTTAAACATTGATTCTTTGGAAAAACTAACAAGATAATTATATCCCACCAACATATTCAGGGGAGAGGGAAATAAGAATGTATAAATACTTAACAAAAATATGACAAGAGAGGGGAAAAATCCCCCAAAGTCAAAGGATATTATAATAATTACAAAAGAATACTTTGACCAAATCTTTGTAAACAAATGAAAAGTTCTCCATAGAAGCATTATGTTTCTAGGAGAATACAAATAATCAAAACTGTCCCTGAAATAGAACATCTAAACAGAACTAACAAAGAAGTTTTACAATAAAAATATTCTCTGTATATCTAAAATAACAATAACAAATATGTCCAGACTGTTTTAGGTGAATTCTATCCAACAGTTAATTACAGTATTATTCAAACTGTCCTAGAAGAGGAGAAATTCTTCTACAAGGAAGAATTTTGAATAATATTTATACTAAAACCTAAAAAAGTACAAAAGCTAGAAAAATATAAATTCTTACTTATGAATATTAAAGCAAAAATCCTATATAAAATATTAGCAAATAGGCTTTAGCAACACACAAAATAATACACAATGACTAATAGCAGTTCATTCCATGGCCAGATGGCTCAGTTGGTTGGAGCATTGTCCAATGCCTCAAAGAAATGGTCAGGGCACATGGCAACATACCTAGGTTACAGGCTCGATCTCTGGTTGGGACACATAAGGGAGGCAGCCAAATGATGTTTCTCTTCCTCTCTCTCTCTCTCTCTCTCTCTCTCTCTCTCTCTGCTCCCTCCCTCTCCCTTTTCCTCTCCCTTCCTCTCTCTCTAAAATTAATAAAAACATCCTCCAGTGAGGGATAAAATACATATATTGTAATGTGTCATAATGAGAAACTTAAGATACTTTCTCTCTGTAAATATTGAAAGGCATTTAATAAAATTTAGTAATTATTTCTGGGTAAATTTTCTTAGTAATAAAGAATAAATGGATACTTCCTTAATAAAATCAAATTTAATTCAAACCATGAACCAATATTTTGCTTAGAGAGAAAACACTAAAAGCATTCCCATTAAAATGAGGAACAAGATGAATATAAAACTTTAAATGTTTTTTGAAAATACCAGTCAATGCATTCAGTCAAGAAAAAGAAGTATGATATACACAAACTGGAAACGAGGAGATTTAATTACATTTTTCCTTGATGATATAATTGTATAAAAACACATATGCAATAACTTAAAAACTAGAAATAAGAGTTGGGTGGTTTCAAAATTAATACACAAAACTTTCCTCTACAAAACAAGTTAGAAAATAATATGCAATAAAGATTTTATGTAAAGCAACAAGATAAAATACCTAACAATAAAACTTAGAAAAAGTGCAAGAAAAAAATTTAAAATTGTACTAAGGAAGATAAAGAAAAACTAGGGTAAATCATGAAACATACCTTGTTCTTGGTTAGGAAGATGCAATATTGTAAAGATGTCGCTCTTGCTTAATCTATAAATGTAATGTGATCACAATAAAGTTACCAGGATTAATTTTGGGACAACTAGGAAAGCTTATTTTAAATTTCATATAGAAATACGCACAATAAGGCCAACTATAATAAGCCAAGAAGTTGGAAAACTTTTTAAAAGAATAAAAGGAACGATGGGGAACTAAGTTTGCCACCTAACAAAATTTATAGTTTAAAAAATATAGCATTAAAGGTTTTGAGTCACCATGAGTAGACAGGTTAGTGGAATAGAATATAATTCAAAATTAGGCCTAGGAATTGAATATATAATTGTGGCATTTCCAACCAGTAGAGAAAAAATTATTTAATAATTTTGTTGGAATAACAGGTTAGTTAATAGAATTGGATTGGGAGCTCACTTCTTTCATCCAAATGGTTCCTGATGCTAAAATATTTTAATCACAAAAAATACAACTTGAAATGTGCTAAGAGAAACATAAGATTTTCAAAATCCAGAAGACAGAAAAATGATTACATAAAAATTAAAATTTTCTGCATGAGAAAGATAAAAGGCAAATGACAAACTGAGAAAAAGTATGCAACATACATAACATTAAGCTAATCTCATGAATATATAGAGAGCATTTAGAGATCAAGAAAACAAAAAGTTCAACAACAAAATGGCAAAGAATTTTATCAGATTACATAAAAAGTCAATAAATGTATCTGTTGGCTATTTGTGTCTTCTTTGGAAAGACATCCATTCAAGTCCTTAGTCCATCTTTTAAATCTGGTTGAGTTTGTTATTGAGTTGTAGAAATTCCTTATATATTTGAGAGATTAACTCATCAGAAATATAGCTTGCAAATAATTTTCCTAATCCACAGGTTGCCTTTTCACTGTATTCTTTCCTTTACTGTGCAGAAGCTTTTTGTTGTCCCACTTGTTTAGTTTTGCTTTTGTTACCCGAGCTTTTGATGTCATATCCATGATATCATTGCCAAGAACAATGTCATGAAGCTTTCCCCCTATGTTTTCTTGTAGGAGTTTTACAGTTTCAGGTCTTATGTTTAAGTCTTTAATACACTTGAGTTGACTTTTTGTATGGTGTAAGACAAAGGTCCAATTTCATCTTTTGCATGTGGATATTAAATTTTCTCATTTGTTGAAGAGACTATCCTTTCTCCATTGTGTATCCTTGACAGTCTTGTCAAAGATCAGTTGAACGTATATATGTGGATTTACTTCTGGGCTCTCTATTCTGTTGATTGGTCTGTATGTCTGTCTTTATATCAGTACCATACTGTTTTGATTACTGTGGTTCTGTAATATATTTTGAAATCAGGAAGTGTGATGACTCCAGCTTTGCTCTTCTTTCTCAAGACTGATTTGGCTATTTGTAGGCTTTTATGGTTCCATATAAATTTTACAGTTGTTTTTCTATTCCTATGAAAAAATGCCATTGATATTTTGATAGGGATTGCACTGTCAAAGTCACTGATACTCAGGGAAATGTAAATCAGCACCACAGTGAGATATCTCACACATGTTTAGGCTATTTATTTATTTATTAAACATTTTATTTTATTTTATTTTTTTAATCCTCACCTGAGGATATCTTTCCATTGATTTTTTAGAGTGGAAGAGAGAGGGAAAGACAGAAATATCAGATGTGAGAGAAACACATCCATTGGTTGCCTCCTGCACACGCTTGACCAGGGCCTGGGCCAGGGAGGAGCCTGCAACCAGGTACGTGTCCTTGATCGGAATCAAACCCAGGACCCTTTGGTCCACAGGTTGACACTGTATCCATTGAGCCAAACCGGCTAGGGCTAGAATGGCTATTTAAAAATACAACAACAAAATAAGTGTGGCAAGGATGTGAACAAAAATTGGATTGAATTGAAATGTAAGTATAAATGCACACCAGTTTTCAAAGACTCCATATAAAAAAAGAACATAAAATATTTAAGATATATTTGGGTTAAATAAAAAATAGTTTTGAAATCAATTCCACTTGTTTCTTTTTAATCTTTTTAAATGTGGCTACTAGAAAATTAAAAATTACATATAAGTGGCAAAAGTAGGTTTACAATTTATTATTTATTAATTACTAGAGGCCTGGTGCATGAATTTGTGCATGGGTGGAGTCCCTAGGCCTGGCCAGCAATCGAGGCCTATTGGGGGGCTGGCTGGCCAGTGGGAGGGGCTGCGGGTGGTTGGCCAGCTGGCCCTCCCCCCAATTGGGGTGGGATGGCCCAATCGGGGGTGGGGCTGGCTGGGGGTTGGGGGGAGCCAATTGGGGCCCAGATCGGGCCAGTTGGCAGCTGCAGTGCGGTCATAGCAACCGGTCGAGCTCCCAGTTGGTTGAACTCCCACCTGGGGGGACAATTTGCATATTAGCCTTTTATTATATAGGATTGTATTATATTCCATACAACCTACTTTTCCTACCCCTGTATGGCTCATGTTATACTTCTGTTGGAATGACTATTCTAATACTGGGAGTTTCCTCATTAAAATTAAGGTTGGCAAAGTAAATTTACTAGTATGTTTAAATCCCCAAAACTGCTAAGAACCTACCAATATGCTGGACTTTTTCATCAATGACCTCACAGTGGTACGGCCACCGTGTTGGGCTCAGTTCACCAGAAGAAGAGACACCATATAAATCTCGTGGCTCACGAAGACGTGGCACCCATCTCCCTAGCTGGTATTCCAACAGTATCTGTGTAGTCCGGGGGAAAAATGGGTCAGTGATGGAGTCAGCTGGAAAAAGATTCAAACACAATCATGAGTGTTAAGAAGCAAAACTCCAATTGCTATAATTTTCAAAATTGATTCTAGAAAGAGAGAGAAGGGAGAGAGGGAGAGAGGAAAAGAGGAAGAGGAAAGGAGAGGGAGAGGGAGAGGGAGAGAAAGTAACATCGATTTGTTGTTCCACTTATTGTTGCGTTCATCGATTGATTTTTGATTGTGCTCTGACTGGGGATTGAACCCAGAACCTTAGTGTATCAGGATGGTGCTCTAACAAACTGAGCTACTCAGCCAGGGCAAATCCCTATAACTTTTTTATATGTTCTTTTTTTTCCCCTTCAACACCATTAATTTGTGAATATCTGTAGATATAATTATAAATATCTTATAATTTATGGCATTTAAAAAATAAAAGTACTAATGAAATTTTTTAATAACTTATCTTCACGATAGCTAAAGAAAAGTTGTATGCCGAAACCAGTTTGGCTCAGTGGATAGAGCGTCGGCCTGCGGACTGAAGGGTCCCGGGTTCGATTCCGGTCAAGGGCATGTACCTGGGTTGCGGGCACATCCCCAGCATCTAGTATTCCATTATGTGCAGGAGGCAGCTGATCGATGTTTCTAACTCTCTATCTCTCTCCCTTCCTCTCTGTAAAACATCAATAAAATATATTAAAAAAAAAAAAGTTGTTATTAAATACTATAAATTATACCAAATTGTCACTGCTACTCCAAAAACATTTTAGATTTTGAAAGGGATTGCATTTGTTTCTTGCAGCTTTTTTAGCCAACTGTTTACTGTTCAATCTTCTTAACCTTAATCACACTGAGGCAACTATTTGTCTAATAGGTTAAGTACACCCACCAACCATATTTTCTCACCACCTACTGGAACTATGTTCTCTAAGGTTGTTATAGTGAACTTTCAGTCAAAACTTTTTCAGTTCTCATTCTAGGGCTACTGTGTGACACAACCCCAGGAGCATAATTCACACAGAATAAGATGGAGTCGTCCCAAGTAGACAGCGCGGAGGCTCTCTCTCCGTTTCTATTGGGTAACTGGGGCCTCAACCTGATGTTGATAATCACCTTTCCTTAAGATCATGTCCCTTGTCTTTTATGATGGTACACTTCCTGGTTTTCTCTCTACCTTTTACATACTTGGTTCCATTTGTCCCACTGACTCCTCTTGCTTTTCCACCTCTGAAACATGGCTTTTAACCTAAATTTAGTTCTGGGTTATTTTTGTATAACAGCAGATAATTGGACTAGGAGTCAGTCAAACTGAGTTCTGTTCTACCACTTTGTTTCTACATGATTTTGGTTGGCCAATGAAGCCTCTTTGAACATAAATCTTATTTACTACTTGTAAATAAGAAATACTACCTTCCATTGCTACTTCTCAAGATTGTTATATAGATCCATTTATTCAATAGACAGTTATTAAGCATCTAGTATTCCATTATGTGAGTAGATCATACTTTTGTCTAATTTACAGTATGATTCAAAAATGGCAAGGCAACTATTTATGAATTAGTAAATAAAATTAGATTCATACCTCATATGATTTGTAAATGTAAATTTTAGAGAAATGAAATACCAAAATTCAAACAAGTACAAAAAAGTACTTGAAGAAAACTTTGATAATTATATTGATGATCTTAGAGTAGGGGCCTTTGTAGCTTAAACAGATACATAAAAAAAAGAGCCACAAACGAATAATGATAAATAACATTAAAATAATTCCAAACAATGAAAGCAATGTAAACAAAGTTAACAAGGATTTCTATGAAAGAGCGATTCATAACACAAGGGAATATAAATAGACAAGCATATGAAACAATTCTCAATTTCTTTAGCAACCAAGGAAATGTTAGTTAAAACAGTGAATTTCCTCCTTTTTATCAACAGACGTTTTAAAATTTTAAAAAGAAAAAAAAGGGCGGCAGGAAGTCCACAAAACAGTACTACAATTTTTTTAGCAAACTATTTACTGTTGAATGTTCTTAAACTTCTTAAACTTAGTCACACATTTTCTATGACTATGGGTATAGATATGTGTACAAATACAAGAAAAAATTCTAGAAGGGTAAACACCAAACTGAGAATAGTGGTTATCTCAAAAGTGAAGATTTGTTTTAGGATGGCAGTGAAAAAGACAATAATAAAAAATAATGAAGGTCTTATCTTCAATTTCAAAATATCTGTGATAGATATATGAATATTTGGAAAAAATATTTTAATGTATTTGAAAGCACAATTCTAAATGTATAAATTCTAAACAATCAAGCATTCATCAAGATGCCCACATGCACATGTAAATTTGCTAATGAATGACTTTAAGGAAACTCTACATAGGCATACTTAAAGATGCAGTGCCAAAACACTGTGCCCATTATAAGTCCAGTTATACTGTAAATGCATTTAAAGAATTGGTTATTTAAAGAAATGCCAAGGCAAATTCTTGTATTAAGTTCTTTATAAACTACTGACCATTTTCATTAAAATCAGGTTTATCTAAAACAAATCTTAAAAGTTTTAACTCCAAAAGATTCTTACAAAAGTGAATACATTTCTTTCCTTATCCAATTAACAGAATAATAATTCCCTATATTATCCAAGCTGACTTTTTTCTAGTTTCCTTATCTTAGTACTTTTCCTCCACTCATATCCTATCATAAAGAGAAGGGAGAATATATGGATAAATTCAAACCTGTTAAAAGTGCACATTGGCGGAGATCTTCAAATTTCACGTAGGTATCCTCATCCTAAAACAAGAGAGTTTAAAAACATTTCTCTTTTAAAAACCAACAGCTTACAAAGCTAGAAATTTTTTACAACTAACAATTAAGTGTATGTGTTTAATCTTTAATGGAAAAAATTAAAGGATTATTATAGCTACTGGTCTCAAAGCACACACTTCAACTATCCTGAAACCTTAAAGTTTTCACCTTTCATTCCTCTTCTTCCACAGGGTAAGGTCTACTAATAACTGTAGGGAAGAAATAAAGTTTAAAGATTCTTGGTAAGCTTAGCAAAACAATCTAAATCAGTGGTTCTCAACCTTCCTAATGCCGCGAACCTTTAATACAGTTCCTCATGTTGTGGTGACCCCCAATTTCATTTTTACAAATTGATCATAATTAAAGCATAGTGGTTAATCACAAAAACAATATGTAATTATATATGTGTTTTCCGATGGTCTTAGGCGACCCCGGTGAAAGGGTCGTTCGACCCCCAAAGGGGTCTCGACCCACAGGTTGGGAACCGCTGATCTAAATTAAGAAAAAGAAACAAAAGAAGAAAAGAAACATAGCCCTGGCCTGTGTGGCTTAGTTCGTTGGGCATCATCCCATGCATCAAAAGGATGTGGGTTCAATTCCAGGTCAGGGCACATGACTGGGTTGTAGGATCAATTCTCCTGTAGGGGGCGTGCAGGAGGGAGCAGATCCATGTTCCACTCTCACATGGATGCTTCTCTTTCTCTCTCCCTCTCCCTTGCTCTAGCTCTAAAAATTAATGAGTATATTTTTTAAAAAGAACATAAATGCAGAAGGCCATAGACTTAAAGGGTTATACATCATTTTGGGGAGCTTATTTGGGGACCTTAACTTAAATATATGATAATTTATACTTTACTAAAAATAAAATGTGATGAAAACATCTCACAAATATTACTAGAACCAGACAAAATATTTTTAAATACTGCATTTTGTTTTTTCCTCCTTTTTCTTCTTCCATGTCCTGGCCTTTGTTACATCAGAGCCACACTAAACCTATTATGGAGCTACACAGTAGATTTAAAACATAGAAGGTTCCAGTATATGATACATATTATGATGAATACAGTACACTCAGTACATATAAGAAAGTGGACAGGGAGTATAAAAACCCCTAATAATGATTTAATACACATATTTTAGTAAAAGTCAGAAGAATCTTATCCAAACTTTTTTCTCAGAAAAAGACAACCAATATAGGTTCTTTCTAGATGGGGCATACTGTACACAGTAATATCTCGGCTTTCAATCAAATTACTTCCCAACTTCAATGACAGGTGATTTAAACATCCAATTGATTCTTACATTCAATTGGTTTTATAATACTTTTACTGGGAATCTATATAACACAAGTTTTATCTCAAAGTAAATTAAGATAAAGTTGAGGAAAACATACTGATTCATCTTCATCACTGATTGTTCTATCTGAATAGTCTTCTTCTGAATCTTCTGACATCTCTTCAGTATTGGGCTCGATATTTCTCCTTTTGAGTAGGTGGGCTGTAAATGGAAAACAATTTCTAAGGTCTTTACTGACAGTTTTTAAATTAAAAGTGTTTATTACATTGTATGAGTATCCAAAATACATTCTATTGTATTTAATTAAGTGACAACAGGTTTCTTTTAAAAACTAATTTATTAGGACACGGTTAAATAAACCTTCAGTTTCAAAGATTTGAAGAAATTTTTCATTTCTATGAGAAAGAGACCACATCACAATAAAAGACAAATCAAGTAAATAATTTAAAAAGAATTTATAGGGTACACGACAAATCATTTACACCCTGTATTTACAATTAAATACCAGAGAGCAATAGCAAGTTCAGAATAATCCTGAGACATTAAAAAGATCACAAATCTTTTAAATTACAGTTACTTATTCAGGCAATGAAATGTAGCAATAAATTTTGTTTTCTACTTAATTTTCAATTGACCAGCAGTTCAGAGGCCGACAACAGACTCTTTATATTTTGGCTACTATTCCGTAGATACTGTCTCCGTTCTAATATTCAATTGTATGTGTCTTAACTGACATCTCAATAGCTATCAGAAGGTTGTACTGGCGACGGCCATTATCCCTGCGATGCAACTATCCTCCCATTACTGAGACAATGAAATAATGCAAGTTCCTTGTCAAAGATTCTTTGTTGTTGTTGTTTTTTAGATCAAAGGAATTTACCAATTCCCAGTCTATTTGTTTAAGCTCCGCTCTACACAAAGTGTGTTTTGGAACAAGACTACATATAGAAGAAAGTCCAAGCTCCACAGCAAATTACTACAGATGCAACAGAGGAGTCTGCTTATTAGGACCTGCAACACGAAGAGACTGAAGTTTCAGCCCCGGGGTCACCACGATTCCCAATATGGGAAACTGGATTGGCATAAATCTGATTCTATTTCCTCCCGTGAGCATAGGAGGCAAACCAATGTAAGGCAGGGCCAGGGTCTTACTGTCTGGGTGGTTCCTACTAAATGCGATTCTTGCTAAATGTTAAAATCCAGGTACACTACTCTGCACATGTAACCTCATGAGCCTGACTGGAGCCCAGCCAGGTAAGCTGACCCAACAGCGAAGAAGAAATGAACACGTAATTAACTCAACAATGTATCTAAACCAGAGCTGAGCCTGCCTCCAGGGGGACGGAGCGTTGGAAGCGCTACAAATAAAACCAGCGACACCACCTCCTCTCTTTCTTGAACAGAACACCCACGCAGCCAACTCCCTGAGCAGGGTCACAGTTGCCATTGTGCTCACCTGCGACAGGGGAAGACCTGGGCTTCAGGAGAGCCGCGCTGATTGCCTAATGGGCACTCCGCGCGCGTTTCTTCCACGGCCGAAGCGGACGAGGCAACACCCGCGCCCCCACGCCCAGCCAGCCAGCCAGGCCTGCGGGCGGGCTCGACGACGGACTTCCTCGGGAAAGGACGGTGAAGCACAATTCCGGAGGTCAACGAGGCCCTCTCACGCTCACGCTCACGCCTGGAAGCCGCGGTGTGGGTAGGAGCTCATTTCCCCCGGCGCGTGTGTCCACGTGTGCTCGCTTCCCGCAGGGGGCGCCGCGCCGCTGATCTCCTTTCCTTCGGAACCGCGCGTCACTGTCCCGCCTCCGTCGGCTCCTCCTCCCCGCCCCCGCGGGTAACAGCCCAATGTAATCCCGGTCCAGTTTAGCGGCTCTAGCCACGCCCTTCACCCGGAGGCAAGGCCACTCGTTACCAGGGCAACGGGACCACCCTCGCGAGACTTCAGAAAGCCCTGGGGAATTACCTAGCGAGTATTGGCGAGAGAAGGACCCTGGGTGGGATTTGGGCCAAGAGGAAGGGAGACCCCGAAGGATGATGGGAACTAGGGGCAGAGGGAATCCCGTTATGGGTGGAAAGTAGTGCGGTTGGTGGGGTGGGGTTGGCAGGAAATTTAGGAGAGGAGAAGGCGGAACTGTGATTTGTTCCTAGGTTCTATACCACCGGGAGGCTGTAGAGCAGTGATTCTCAACCTTCCCAATGCCGAGACCCTTTAATACAGTTCCTCATGTTGTGGTGACCCCCAGCCATAAAATTATTTTCGTTGCTACTTCATAACTGTAATTTTGCTACTGTTATGAATCGTAATGTAAATATCTGATATGCAGGATGTATTTTCATTGTTACAAATTGAACATAATTAAAGCATAGTGATTAATCACAAAAACAATATGTAATTATATATGTGTTTTCCGGTGGTCTTAGGCGACCCCTGTGAAAGGGTCGTTCGACCCCCAAAGGGGTCGCGACCCACAGGTTGAGAACCTTGTTGTAGAGCTTACTGGTCAAGACTAGTGCTTTGTTGGTCTTTATTTGTACCCCACACTGAGTTGTGTTCTGCACAATTGTGTGACTAATGATCTTTATTTGATTCAGAAATGAAAAAATGTTCTCATTAAATACTTGATAGAGGAGTCATAGATACACTAGGGTGAGCTCTCAAGGTTCTTATCAGCTCAGAGATTCTTTAAATATAAAAATCGTTAGGTAACATATTGAACACATTATCTGGCAGGGCACTATGCATATCACTTCACATGTATTGCCTCATCTAATTAAATACGAGCTTCCCATTACAGGCTTGGACATGATTCCTGTATATCCCAACTTGATTTTCTCCTGATCTTTAGCTCTGGTGGATAATTGAATGTATTTGGAACAGTTTTCAAAGTAGTATGGCTAGGAAAAAAAAGTCTTTAGATGTTTGGTTCCTACCTGGGTTATTATATGTCATGAGATTTGTAATATTGTAGAAATGGAGATAATGGATTATAGCAAGTTTGAAAGTAGAATAAAGGTCGAAGCATTTTGGCTTAAGCATGGAAATGGTCCATATCTTTAGATTTTGTAAGTTTCTGAAAAATAATTGGATTTTTTTGAGGTCAGCAATTTAGAAGTTTGGACCTTCCAGAAAAAGAAATAGATTAGATAAAGCTCTCTTGAAAAATAGTTACCAGTTATAATTGTACCTTGTTTTATGCCATACATGTTACTAAAAATGACATGCACAGATAATTTTTATATGGAATCTATTTTTCTGTTGATTTTAGAGTCATGGTTGTGAGCCATAAGATGTCAGATGTACAAGGGTGAAGCTCCAAGAAATTATCTAACCAAATTACACAAGAAATTAATAGCTGAGCTGGGACTTAAGTCTCATGATTTTTAGTCCAAATACTTACATGGTCATATTTCAAGTAATCCTACAGAGAAAAAATATTTTAGTGCCTAAAAATACTTGGGAATTTAACAAACTTTGAAAAATCATAATTCTTACATTAATTCAACAAGTATTTATTGAATGCCTACTACTTGTCAGGGACTGTTCCCAGGGTAAGGTGATTGCACGAGGTTATATTCTATTAGGAGAAGACAGACAAACCGATTGAAAACAAACTCCCAGGTGATGATAACTGATATGGAGAGAAATAAAGCAGGGAAAAATTGAGCATGGGGAGTGAGCTGAGTGGGTGGGCCTTGGTGCAGGAGTAGTTCTTCTGATGGGGTGTGCAGAGAAGCTTCTCTGACCAGGGGACATTTGAGCAGACACCTGAAGCAAGTAAAGGCATGAGCCATGTGGATGTCTAGGGGAAGACCTAGGGAGGCAGGGGAAGCAGAAAATACAAAGGCTCTAAGAGAAGACCAGTGTTATGAATTATACCAGGCAGTACTGTTTAGTCAAAGCTTGGCTAAAGTCAGTATCATTTTATTTTTTTTAATGTATTTTTATTGATTTCAGAGAGGAAGAGAGAGATAGAAACATCAATGATGAGAGAGAATCATTGATGGGCTGCCTCCTGCATGCCCCCTACTGGGGATCAAGCCCAAAAACTGGGCATGTGTCCCTGACTGGAATCAAACTCAAGACCCTTTAGTCCGCAGGCTGACACTCTATCCACTGAGCCAAACCAGCTAGGGCAGTATCATTTTAAGGAGGGAGATTTCTTTAGGACATTTTTTCTGCCCCAAATAAATTAAACATGGTTTTCTTAAGCACCTGCTTCTTCTTCTTCTTTTTTTTTTAATTTAAAAAGAAATTTACTCTCCTGCCCAGCCGGCCGGCATGGCTCAATGGTTGAGCGTCCACCTATGAACCAGGTCACGGTTCAGTTCTAGGTCAGCGCACTTGCCTGGGTTGTGGGCTCAATCCCCAGTGTGGGGCGTGCAGGAGGAAGCTGATCAATGATTCTTTCTCATCATGGATGTTTTCTCTCTCCCTCTCTGAAATCAATAAAAATTTATTTTAAAAAATTACTCTCCTATTACAGATAGTAGTATATAGTAGAGATGGAATTATTTGCATTTAGGTTAAAGTGGAGGTGAGGCCCGGAGTGAATTTCCAAGGACTTTCTGTTAGTCTAAATTTTTGTTTCCCTTCCCCATAATCTTATCAGAGAAGATTACTGGACAGGCTCACCCCTAGAGCAACGTTTCCTCTAAGTTTTGGTGAATTTATCGACTCAAGCCTGCAGAATAAAAGAAATATAATAAAAGTAGAGTAAGAAAGAAGGAAAAGAAAATCCAAAACAAGACTCCAAAAGGCACAATTATTAGTGTGGGAATCAGGAGGAAACTTCACTTTGGCAACATGGCCAAATGTAAGTTGAGTTAGGACTATATTTTATGTAATTATATTATTTTGAATTAATTGAGCAGAGACTTAAATGAGAATGTGAAGTGACTAGGACAGAGTTATTTATGACATCACAGAAGTTAGTGGCTATGTGGCTGTACAGGTCTGGTCCCATTTTGGTTGAGGAAGACATACTAGGTTAGTGATGGTGAACCTTTTGAGCTCGGCGTGTCAGCATTTTGAAAAACCCTAACTTAACTCTGGTGCCAGGTCACATATAGAAATTTTTTGATATTTGCAACCATAGTAAAACAAAGACTTATATTTTTGATATTTATTTTATATATTTAAATGCCATTTAACAAAGAAAAATCAACCAAAAAATGAGTTTGCGTGTCACCTCTGACACGCGTGTCATAGGTTCGCCATCACTGTACTAGGTCCTGGGAACCCTGGGGTCCCCCATCTATTACCCATTTTGGCCTTCCTCAGACTATCTGGGTCTAGGATGGCCTAGTATAAGGCCAAACCTCTCAAAATGTTTCCAAGCTCAAATTGAGAAATCTGTCCCAGCTAGTCAACTAACCAAGACTCAGTTCAAGGCTCATCCCCACAGTGAAGTCTTTCCTAATCCCTCTATCATTGGTAGAATTAGTTTGTAGAATATGTCTAAATTTGGGGACCACAGGGAGGCATCATTCTCCTAAACACTTGGAAATGGGATAGTAACAATGCCCCCTGCCTACTCTACAAAAAAATGGATGGAATAAATCACCTCAAAGGAGAAAGTATAGTTCCCAGGGTCAGTGCGAAGTCTCATGACAAAAAACATGGTCTCTCCCTCCTCCCCCAATAACTGTCCCAGAACTGCAATGGTGAAGTCCCCCCCCCCCCTTTTTTTTTTTTTACAGAGGACATGGTAAGATTCCATAACTTTTCAGCTACTAAAAGTTTCATTTTGGCACTTAAGATTTCATTCAGTGATTTGGTATTAAGTACATTTTAAACTTCAATTTCAAAGTCAATCAACCTCCCTCTTTCTCCTCACCCCTCAGGCAACCTAGATGTGTCCCCAGCTCTGGTGGTTTGGGAAGTGGGAGGGAATTGGTGTTTTGCTATTTACACCTATCTCCTCTTTTTTGTAGGTACCAGTTCCTGTTGTCTTAGGATGAGCAGGGGCTGGAGAGGAAAAGGGCCGAGTTGAAGTCTACAGTATTGGTCTCGAGTGCTGTTCTTGCTCCGTGTCTGTGGGCTTCATGAGGAGAGTGTTGGCTCCAACCTGCCCAACAAGGGGCTTTCTTCTAGGCATGCTCCTACACAATAACAATCTCTTGTGAGAGATTGTGGGGACCAGAGGTTAGGAGTGTGGGCTCAGGAACCAATTACCTGGGGTCAAATATTCTGCCACTTAATTCTATATAATAAAAGGCTAATATGCAAATTGACTGAATGGCAGAACGACTGCCCTAGCAGCAGTGGCAGGAGCCTCTCCTGCCTTTACAGCAGCACTAAGGATGTCCCACTGCCGGCTTAGGCCCGCTCCCGGGCAGCAGGCCTAAGCCGTCAATCGGACATCCCCCGAGGGCTCCAGGACTGTGAGAGGGTGCAGGCCAGGCTGAGGGACCCCCCCAAGTGCACATATTTCATGCACCAGGCCTCTAGTAGCTATATAACCTTGAGCAACCTTTTTAACTTCTTGGTGCTTCCATTTATTTACATGTAAAGTGGGAATAACACAGTAGTATCTATCACGTAAGGATCGCATGAGTGAATAACATACGCCTGGGACTTTGTAAGGACCCAATTAATGTTAGCTGTCATTACCATTGACTAGCTGACCTCCAAATTGATGACAATGACACCCTCTAGTACGTGGGCATCTACTTACGTTTGCTGCACTGATCCCTGCATAACTATGGTGCCACCATTGATCAGGTTGAAAACCAGCTAAGGAACTAATCTTGTGCTCTATATGATTGTAGCTCTTTTACATAATTTTTATATTAGTACCTTCAGTAAGAGATTATTTTATAAAAGTATTTTTTTTTTATCTTGGTAGAAATGATCAGTTGGGACTTCTAAAACCCAATTTAATGAAACTTTTTTGGGGAACAACTTCAAGATAACAAAAGCTGACATCACTAAGAGCATGCTTTGGCAAAATTCTGCTGTGAAATCTGTATTAAAGTGAGAGGCCAACATTCTTTATGGAGCTGAGATGCAGGGCTGAGTGGATACAAGAATTATAAATCTGAGAATAAAAATGTCGAAAAACAAATTAACCCTCAGATCTCTAAGAACAGTATAAAAATTGGTAGCAGTACATCTAGCAGTTTATAAATTGAGGTGCTTTGGAAAACATCATCTTAGCACTTAACAAACACCTCTGTGTGTAGAGCACTGGATATACATCTGAGGGCACAAAAGAATTAAGGCAACTACTTTTTTTATCTGATTATCCCAGGTTAAAGTATTCTCTCCTTCCTCTAAACACTGAATTATGTATTACATAATTCTTTGAAAATTATGTACTAACATTGTGATATTTTATCTCTTAAATTCTTGAATTGTTACTCAATATTTCGTAACTTTTTATGTCTGTTATGTATAATTTACTTCCCCACTAGAGTACTGTAATTGTTCCCCAGAGTGAAGGCAGGCAGCAATCTTTATGAAGACCAGATTCCTTCAAGCTCATCCTTACATTCAGGAGCAGCTCTTTGGAAACTCATAATCTGGAATTAGTTTAACAAACCCTCATCCTTGACAGATGATGATTCTTTTGCCCTCTAGCCCCATCGGGTTGCCAAAAGTCTAGCCCAGTTTCAGCTGACTCTTGTAGATCAGCACACGCTTGGAAGCAGAAGAAATCCAGGCACAAAGGCAAGAGAGAGAAAGCAACAGATGGCACATAACTAGGATGCTATTTAAATGCAAAAATATCAGTAATTACATTAAATATAAAAGGGCTAAATACTCCAGTTAAAGCTCAAAGATGATCAGACTGGATTAAAACCCAAACTCAAACCATATAATTTTCAAAGACATACATCTGAAACTAAAGGATATTCAATGGTTGAAAGTAAAGGGGTGGAAAAGTTATATTGTGCAAGTGCTAACCAAAAGAAAGCCACTGTAGCAATATTAAGAATAGGAAAAATAAAGAGGCAGAAATCTTTGCTAACCATAAATTCATTTCACAAGGATAAAATATTTTATTCACTAGGAATATATGTATAATAATCCTAGATTTGTATATGTACCTAAAACATGATCTTAAAATATGGAAAACAATATTAACAAAATTATAAGGAGAAATAGGTAAATCCATAATCATAATGGGATATTTTTATATTTTTTCTCAGTAATAGACCAAAGGAACAAAAAAAAAAAATCAGTAAGAATATAGAATGTTTGGACATGAATAAGAAGCTTGACACAAATAGACACATCATTCAAATTAAGATCTGATTCAGTCATCTTTCTTTTGTGGAAGAATACATATTTAGGGTCATGAGATCTTTTTTTCCTATCCATTCTTCCATGCAAGCAAAGATATGAAAAAGCCTCCAATACACCTGTTTCTACATCACACAAGAGACTATATTATACTCTGAATATGCACATTGTAAAATTAATTTTAATCCATCTATTTCCATCATCTTGGTATTAGTATTACAGATTGTATTCTTTGCGTTGCTTAATTTTGTGAATGAACTTTGATGACAACTATCTTATTGTCTAAACTTATTTCCATCACCTGGGTTGTTAGGACATAGAAGTAAAAAAGTGCTAAATATTTTTTAAGTTACAGTAACTTAGTTAATTCTGTCACTCTAATGGACAGGATTTAGGGACTGCTCAGGAGCTCTGGACTCACCATTTAAAACCTTTATGAGAAAAGCCTCAGATTTCAGACCAAGTAGTGCTATATAAATATGCAAAATTACTAGGTAGAAACACCTTTGGATTTAAATGTAATTGCCATTGTCTTGCTAATAGTAATATTCTGCAAACAAAGGGCATGTATTTAAAGGGTATTTCTACTATAAAAGAAACTGCTTTTGGGGAAACAGTACTGCTATCTTCGGAGCAAGAAAGGTGGTGTGTGACAATACTGGGATTGACAAGGAGGATGGAGGAACATTTGATAATTTCTTTTAAAGAAGAATTTTTAAAATCTCTCTTTTCAACCTTTCCCATACATATTTGGTGAGTTGTTAGAAAAATGCCCATAATAAGTTTTTACAAAATATGAAATGGCTTTTCTTCTTTAAAGGGCGAAACCAAGGTTCAACCTGAAGAATACATTTTGCTCTGCGGTCATCTTTATTACAACCAATATAACTCCTATAACCAATATAGCACATAAAAAAAAAACAAGTGAGGCAATGGCATTTGGAGGAATTCCATTTATTGTGGATGCATTTTCACAATATATACTTATTGCAGCGATCAGTTATCAGTGAAAAACATCAAGTGTTTATAAAATTTTTAGGAATGGCAGATTCACAGAACATGCTAGTCACCTTGCAGTTTTACCTCTTAAAGATAACACAGAGAATCGTAATCAGACAAGTAAACAATGGAATTTAGTTTTTTCAAAAGATTAAATCCAAACTGAACAAAATTCTACCCTAAAACTTATTCCATCCAAATATCGGAATAAAAGTCAGGATCGATATATTCTCTTCTCAACTTTAGACTTTCTAGAAACAAATATATATACTAGTGATCAGGAGAAGCTCTTGTTCAAAAGTACAACAAAGCAATGTTATATCGCCATGGGCCTTAATTCAAACTTCGATCCATTTCACTCCAGTGATGGGAGTCAATGCTAAATGAGGCACTACATGTGGGTTCTAGGTTATCTTATCATAGACTCATATCTATTCTGTCACGGGTGGATGACGTGTGTGATCTTGGTGGTTTTCCTTCCTTTGGCCCAGGTGTGCTAAAAGCTAGAGAATTCAGCTACTCTTTACTGATTTTTGAGAAAAACAGACTCTGCAAGGCAGTCGTCACTGCTCATGTCAGCCCTGCCCTGGCTGGCTCCTCCAGGGAAATACTGTAGGTTAGAAAATAGTCATTTGGGAGGCTCCCTCATTGTGGTAGAAATTGAGAGTAGGACACTTTTGGTTAAGTCAAATGAGGTATAAGTTTATAGAACTATCCTATATATCTCTATGCTAAAACATATTGCCAAGACAGAGGAGTACTCTTTTATCATCTATTGTGAAGAATAGATGAACACTTATAAGCTAAAGTAAGATCTGATGTCTAGATTACGTGTATAGAAAGGATGATTTGATAAAGACTCTTGGGGAAAATAGTAAAACTACTAAAAGTTACATATATTTTCTGAAAGTTCAATACATTATCAACTTATGACAAGTACCAATGACTAATAAAAGTAGAAACTTTTAATTTAAAAAATGGTTTCGTATAATAAAGATGAAGGACTATCATGACTCTTAAATATTGGAATTTGCTTACTTCTCTTCTCTGCTTCCAGACATTAGCCAAAGCTGATCTTTGCATACCCACACGTGGAATTTTAATCTGGACAATCTTGTCACTAAAATCCTCGTCTTTAAATTTTAGACAAAGAAGAGACCTCAGATATCCTCGAAGCCAACCGATTGTGAAGTTGATTGCTAACAAAATAAAGTTCTCAGCAAGCTTTGAGTTTGATCCAGATGGTAGTAAAATTCACATTGGACTTCAAGATTGCTTTTCAGTATAAGCTAAATACTATGCTTTATAGAAAATGTCAATTCATTTTGACATTTCGAATCTCTCTTTTTTTTCTTACAGTTTATCTATTGGGCATTGAAGATATATTGATACCTATTCTGCCATGTCTCTATTGGCAAATATGAATATTAATATAATGTGATTTTTAATTTTTGAAAAGCTGTGATATTGGCTAGTTACAAGGACATACTGCTAAATATAATAGTCTAGCACATAAAAGAAGCTTTCTACCATTAGTGTGTTTGTATACGTGTATGCACATACATACATGATCAGGTCATCTAAAATGTGGTTCACTATCACTACCAAAGAAATCCACAAAGCAACCAACCTAAAGAAATCAGTACCACTGTCTTCTAACATCATCATCCAATTTAGATAATCATCAGCATGAAAAAAGTAATACCTTAACAGTACGTTTTTTAAAAAAGACAATCATCATTGCAGAATCTCAAATCTGAAATGCGTTACTTTCAGAAAGTGTTACAATTGCCTACTGAGATCATTTCTTCCATGCTTTATTCTAAAGTGCAGAAACAACATGACTTCTGTATGTAAAACAAAAAACAAAAAAAACCCCAAACCCCACTATGGTTTGTTTTTCTGGACACTGCACACATTCCTCAGGCAAATTTTCAGCTTGAACCTCCTCCTGCTCGACTTCCGACGTGGTTGGTGTCACCGTTCAGAGTCAGGATGATCAGTAGAAAGTCTCTATTTCACAGCATGGGTTTCTTTAGAAACAGGCTCCTGTGCAAAGGCAGTACTTTTACCATGAACTTCTCTAGACTGTGATTATTAAATATAGTGATAATATACATGGGTTTACTGGGATAATGAAAAATAAAACAAAAGGAAATTAACCCAATTTAGTAAATCAACATAAATATAGAACAGAGCACATAGCCCTCTTCGGCTGAGCTGGTCCAGCATCTTGAGTGGCTACTCTGGCTTCTTTCTTGAACTGTCTCACACCTGTTAAGAGAAGAGAGCTTTAAATCGGCAGGCCACAGTGTTTCAGCCAGATGTTTATGTCAGAAGAAAAAGAAAAAAGGAATTATAATATGGCAGGAATAAATATTCATGAAAGGGAGGATTATTGTTGGCATTCTATTCAAATATGCTCCTCTTGGTCTTTCTCCTGTTGATTTTTTTCTCCCTCCCCTCCCCTCCCTTCCCCTCTTGCCTCCCTTTCCCTTCCCTTCCCTTTTCCCTTTTTCCCTTCCTTCCTCACTTTCTTCTTTGTATTACCTTTTCTCTATCTTGATCTTTAGCCTTGCTCAGGGCATTCGGAGGCAGGTTTTTTTTTTTTTTAATATATTTTATTGATTTTTTACAGAGAGGAAGGGAGAGAGACAGAGAGTTAGAAACATCGATGAGAGAGAAACATTGGTCAGCTGCCTCCTGCACACCCCCTACTGGGGATATGCCCGCAACCAAGGTACATGCCCTTGACTGGAATCGAACCTGGGACCCCTTGAGTCTGCAGTCCGACGCTCTATCCACTGAGCCAAACCAGTTAGGGCGGCAGTTTTATTTTTAACACCACCCTAAGGGCCAGGAATCTATAGTGTGCATCCAGAACAGGCACACATGATGGAATGACAGTCTTGGCCACGACAAGGCAGGAGGGTGAAGTGGACTATGCTTACCTTTAGTTTTTTCCTGTCCTTTATTTCCTCCCCCCTGTACTTCTCTATCCCTACCCTTGAAACTTATCTGTCATTTGTATATCGTTTCTTTTCCCCAGCTAGCTGCTAAAAATCCTTGCTGAGGTGCTCACAAATATTAAATATACAGTTGTCCCCCAGTATCCTAGAGGGATTGGTCCCAGGCCTCCGTGGACACCAAAATCTGTGGACACTCAAGTGTTTTATAGAAAATGACATATTATTTGCGTATAAGCCGTATACTTTCGATCATCTCTCGATTACTTATGGTAACCAGCACAATGTAAATGCTATATAAATAGTTGTTATACTGTATTATTCAGGGTATAATGATAAGAAAAAAGTCTGTACATGTTCAAAACAGAAGCGACCATCATAGGCCTAACTGCATAGTACACATTAGCAACAATGTAGTTTTTTTCAAATATTTTTGATCCGGGGTTGGTTGAATCTGTGGTTGGTTGAATCCGCGGATGCGGAACCTGAGGACACCGAAGGCCGAGTGTGGTATTATGAATCTGCACGTTCACATGTGTTGTGTGTGTTTTCATTTCACATGAATCACTACATGACGTGTAGTGAGTCTGACATTTTGGAACAAAGGAGCTACCTACTCTGCTACCTCATAACCTCAGCTGTGGGCCTGGTGGTTATAGAATTACTAGAGGCCCGGTGCACAAAAATTTGTGCACTTGGGGGGTCCCTCAGCCCACCCTGTACCCTCTCGCAGTCTGGGACCCCTAAGGGGATGTCCACCTGCTGGCTTAGGCCTGCTCCCTGGGGGATTGGGTCTAAGCTGGCAGTAAGACATCACTCTGGCAGCCCAGGAGCCCTCGGGAGATGTCCACTTGCCAGCGGGGAGCAGGCCTAAGCTGCAGTCGGACATCCTTAGCGATGCCACCACCGCTGTGCTGGCAGCCGTCAGCCTGGCTTGTGGCTGAGCAGAGCTCCCCCTGTGGGAGCTCACTGACCACCAGGGGGCAGCTCCTGCATTAAGCATCTGCCCCCTGGTGGTCAGTGTGTGTCATAGTGACCAGTCATTCCCAGTCTTTCTGCTGTTAGGGAAAATTTGCATATTACCCTTTTATTATATAGGATTACTGTAGTTTGTGGGCTAGATCAAGGAGGGGGCAGAGCCTGTGAAGACTCACCCTGACCTCCTCCCACCTTGTGCCACCATGCTGCACAATTCCAGGGAGAGCCACCATTCCTGCTGTGTCGTATGTGAGTGGCAGTCTCTGGGTCCTACCATTCCAGATCATATCTTTACTCCACGTCCCGGAACCCTGGTTCAGGGGAATGTTACCTATGATGATGGACATTATACCTATGACAATGGACAATGGGCAGCTGACATTTTCTTCTCCAAAAGGGGACTATAGAAACATTTAGACTGACATTACCTTGGCAGGGGTTGTGACCTTATCCACGGATTGCTTTTCCCAGAGGTTCCGCTTGCCAGATACGTCTCCTGGCCTCAAATCCTAATGAAGAGAAAGCAGAATAAAATTAATATGTGACCCTATAGATTTTCTGCCAGGTCTAAATAAGTCACCACATCTGTGTTTGTTGGTTTGAATCGATTTCTTGTTAATACACTTTACCCTAGCGATCAGAAATGGATGGCATTGAAAGGACCATGAACCATTGTTTTTATAATAGACCTGGACCAGGTTATGACATGAGAATGGGCTGGAACTATCCAGCCTTTAGGGCCTGTTCTTCATCAAGGACTTATTGCTTATGGAACAGTCAAATTGGAACACAAGCATATTTAAAATAATATAGCCTATTTTTAACTTTCTGTGCTCTTAGAAGTGAATACAGTATAGGCTGGTTTTAAATACAATTGACTCTTGAACAACGTGGTGGTTAGGGGCGCCCACCCCTCCTCCCCACACCTCTATGCAGTAGGAAATCTGCATCAAACTTCTAATGGCACTTCCCTCAGGCTGAAGTCATTTTGTGTTTCCTGCAGAGTGAGTGGATAACTCAGAAGTGCATCGGTAGAACCTAGCCCCATCAGCGTAAACACTGACCACAAATTGCACCCGTAAGAGAAACTGACAATAACATCTGTGAGAACATGTGGAAATCTCGGGGAGAGAACAGTTACATAGCTTTGATTCTTTATTTGCTACCTCAAAATTAATTTGGTTTGGACAAGGAGTCACATTTCTGTTTCCATTTACTTTTCTTCCAGCATGTGCTTGGCAAAAGGTAGTTTGTAGAATATAAATGTGTTTTAACTGAAATAGTCACGTTTATTTTGGCACATCCTTTTCTCGTTAGGAAGGCAAAGCGAACAGCAATTGCATCTATCCATGGACACCAGTCTAAAGGGGCATGCTTTGACGGACAGTAGGGAGGGCTCAACACTGAAAGTGCCCTGGTTAAATGGTACCATGTGAAGCATTGCAGATTTTTTATTTTAATTAATTTATTTTTTTTTGGCATTTCAGATTTGCCTTAATCCTACTGAGTTTCTGGAGTTCCACTGTGGCAGGAATTCCTGATAGCCTATTAGAGAGCTACACCTATTTAACTTGGAACCAGTAAGCAACAAATCAGGCTGTTTTTGAAGGGTTCCACTACTTTTGCCAAAGTAGGGAGAAGCTGCCAAATTGTCTGGAAGACTGTTTTAAAGTTTTGGAAACTATAATTAGGCACATGCTGATGGAAGCTCTGGAAAGTGGCTATTATTACTTTATTTATTTGATTCATAGAAGACAAATATTTTTCTTTCACATGAATGTTCTACAGAAGAAAACGGACTGTATTTCCCTTCAATCTTCCCTATGAATCTTTTTAGATCAATTAAAGAGCCTATTTTAAGAAAATATGAACATCCAAGTGGTGAGTTGGCATTTTAAATCAAAGGGGAAAATAGAAACGCAATTACCTGACCAGACTACATTTTAGACAAAGACCCAGTCCGGGAGAAGAGGGAGAAATGAAGGCAGGAGAGGCAGGTTTCCAGCCACCCAGAGATCAAAGAATGAAGAAGAGAATTCAGCTGAGAAAGACATGGTGGTTGTTTTTTAAACAAAAAGAAAGACAAATTAGCATTTTAATTTAGCTGCATGTAACATGTAGTTTAGACAACAAAGAACAGACAAACCAGCTAGAACAGGCATACTCAGAATTGAATTCTGGTTACAAAATTACACCGAAATCCCGTAAATTCTGCTCACAAATAGCAAAGCGATGTCTCAGGAAGGGATCAGATGCGGATCAATGTTTGTTCTTAAATAAGTTAATTTTCAGGGACCCCCTCCAAATAATATTGGTTTGACAAACTATTTTGAGCACGTTTACTTCCTAGCGTGTTTGGAAATTATACAACTTGGTAAAGGATGGTTGTTCTGTCCAATGAGTTTTGGAACTAAACACTCATCTCAAAGGAAACACTAATTTCCTTCCTCTTGAGGTTTCACTGGGTGAGGACCATTTCGGTGAAAGAATCTCCCTGTTTTTCTTCAATGGCCGCATGCCACACATCTGCAAACACAAGCCCAGGCTTTCCTCTCCAGCCACATACACCAAGGAATCTAAGCAAGGGACAGGGAATAAATCCCCTCGGGTCCAGACTTGGATGGCACCTTCGGGGGCCTACTGTTGCCATTGTCTTAAGGTAACTCTAACATCCTGGGCTCAGAGCTCAGAGTCAGTATGGCTGGGGACCCAAAGGTGTCAAACTCAGAGGCCTGCCATGAAGGGCCAGGCTGGAAACTCAAAGGCCTGAAAAGGCTTGTTGTAAACAAATAAGGAAAAGAGGGAATCAACAAATTCTGGCGTACATGCTTCCACACTTCAAAAATGTGTTCAAATTACAATTTTTAAAAGGAAAATAAAGCACAATGGTGTGGGTCAAACTACACAAATCTTAGCTTCGGGCCACTCCTGTGAGGCCCCTGATAAGACCCAGGCAAGATCTTCGCTTGACCTGCCTATTTATTTATTTATTTATTTATTTATTTATTTATTTATTTATTTTTGGACCTGCCTTTTAATTAAATTAAATTAAATTAATTAATTAATTAATTTGACCTGGCTTTTTAAGTTGCATTGCTGGACTTAACCTTTGGCCAGCCAAGTTTTATGCATCTGTAGGACCCTTCTAGGCCTTTCTGCAGCTCAGAAATGTCATCTTGTTCTGCTGGATCCATAGTGTCTGCGAGTTACCGTCCTGCCTTCCTGGGTCCAGGTCACATCTTTCCCAGAGAGACTGCCATGCTGCTATTCAGATCTTGACAAGAGCTGGCTCTGTCACCCATGAACTGGGCACCAAGCTGAACGTTGCTGGTTAAGTCTACTCACACTGGCTTTTCATGTACAACAGCAACTACCTACTGCTCTCTTCCAATCTGGCTTTCACTCAGGAGGTTGCCCTCGTCTGCAAAATCCAGGGGGTCATAGGAAGAGATCACTACAAGCTGTGTGAGTCGCCACTCTTCTTTCCTTTGCCTTCTGTCCTCTCGGAGAGGGTCTAGCGACTCACTAACTAGTAGGTAAGGCAGGCAATGCTTTTGTAATTTCCCTGTCACAACTTTTTGTCCTGTCGTTTTTATGATGCTATTGAAGCAACCATCTTATATAAAAACTGCTGTTTGAAATTTTAACCCTGCTATTTTGGCTTCTGTAAACACTTGCCTGAATAAATAATAGGGAAAATAAGATGACTCCCATTCCAGAGAGGCCGTCAACTATGCCCCAGACAGAGTTGTCAGTGCTGGCTCTAGGCCAGGCCTTGAGATACGGTCTCATGGCCCCTTCCTAGCACACAGGCCTTCTTTCTCAGAAGGCCCGGAAGTCTCCTTCCAAATTTGGGAGACAAAGGACTGGAAAAAATATAAATAGAGAGAGTTTCCTCCATGTTGGGGGCCCCAGAATTTGAAAGACACATTTTTCTCTGGGCCTGCGCATAATTAAAATGTAACTCCCCTTTCTCTAAGTGTTGCTTGTTTTTGTTCTCCAGTCTTCTGTAAGACTATCAGTTACCAGGGAATGGGGCTTTTTGTGGAAGCCTTGACATTATAACTGAATTGAATTTTTTTTTAACTCTCCCATTAGGATGACATAGATGGTGATAGGCTTGGTAAAATCCGGTACAGAAATGAAATATGTCACAAATAAAATAAACACAAAAAAGTGACCAGGTTCTCTAGCAATGTGCCAAATTCATCAACGAGGAAGACACACCTTCCTCTCTTTCTCGTTGCTATTTTGAGAGTTCTTCAGTGGGTCCATGAACTTCCGGAACTCAAGTGATATACATGTATTAGGGGAGAAGGCCCTCTGATTCATAGGTTTTCAAAAGGCTCCATAATTCAAAAAGGTTAATAATCACTGGTCTGGGGCCACAAAATTTACATAAGTTTCCATAAAAAATAACTCCTACTCTATATGTCACCTTGGGTTGGGGGCAATAAAGAGCAAACACCTTGCAGGTGTGACCCCTCCCTCCTCGACTCTCTCCTTCTATAGCTTCCCTCCCCTCTATTTACCGGGAGAGGGGAAAATATATATTTTTCAATATATAAAGACTTTCTCATTGTAAATTGGGTTTACATTAGTTTTATACCTCATGTGAGCCCTTATGCAAAAAATCCTGACTATTAATTAGGTGACTATACGGGGTTGCACTCAAGAAGTGTAGACAATATTTCCATTTTTTTCTTCTTTAATTGGAATTGATAACCTCTAGTGACTTTGGAGCTTAAATATGGAGCCACTGGATACAATGAAATGGCTGTGTCGTATGTGAGTGTGCTCAGTGGCACAGAGGTCTAGGATTTGGAAAGCGTTACTCTACAGCTGCGATGGGATAGTTAGGACAGTTGAGTCTCTGCTCCTTTGGGCCCCGAGGCATATATAAAAGCCAACTTAATAGAGAAAGCTCACCAATGTACAGTAGGAGCTTAATAAGGCTCTTTATCATAATGATAAATGCAAGGCAATTATCGTATACATTCAATGAAAAGGTTAAAAGAATATTTTTATAGTAAAATAGTCACACTTAATAAATAAGTAAAATTTAGATTTCCACAAATAACAAGCTCTTATAGTTTCCAGTTTTACTGTGTTTTTCAAAATGGCTTTTCTTTGGAGGTGTTGACAAAAAAAAAAAATTATGGCAATTACTTCAACAACTACCTAAAAATGGTATTTTCTTGTATTAAGTTACATAAATTAGGCAAATTAGAAACCCATGGGTTCAAAATAGCCAACATACACTTCCTTTGGGGAATAAGTTTAGAGGTGCTTTCCACAGAGAAGTGGCCAAGATAATTTGACATTTTCATTTTCAAATTCCCAGCTGTAATTTATAGAATAGGAGCTAAACACACAGACCAGTAAAGAGTGTAAATTTGAGCGGCCTCAGCATTCTGGTTAATTACGGCCTGTGGGCGATTGTGGGGCAGCTGCTTGGGGCTGTTCTCTCTAAATCTGAACCCCCTCCTTGTTTGTTACTCAGCATGGGCAGCAGAGAACAGGAGCACTGCCTTTCTCAGGCAAACAGACCAACAGCCTGGTTTCTCCTGCTGCTGGGAGCTGAGAGATCAAGGAAATCCAGAAAACCCGGAGCTACTTACCGAAGGTTTGGGAGCAGGTGATCTGTTCCCGTCTGGGGTTTTAGTTAGCCATTCATTGATGCGGCTGGAAACCCCCACCTTCAAGCCAGCAGTTTCCTGCAAGGAGTCAACCATCCAATATTAAAGACAAAGACAAACTTTACCTGGAAAGAAATCTTCAAAGAAACCTCAAATAATACTATTGCTTGTTATTTCATGTCACCATCCCGAACAATGAATGATGGCTCGTTATAATCAATATTTTTTTTAAAAAATATATTTTATTGATTTTTTACAGAGAGGAAGGGAGAGAGATAGAGAGTTAGAAACATCGATGAGAGAGAAACATCGACCAGCTGCCTCCTGCACATCTCCTACTGGGGATGTGCCTGCAACCCAGGTACATGCCCTTGACCGGAATCGAACCTGGGACCTTTCAGTCCGCAGGCCGATGCTCTATCCACTGAGCCAAACCGGTTTCGGCTAATCAATATTTTGAGTAAAATGAACCTTAAAGTTGATATTTAAAGAATGTTATCTGGTTTGCTTGCCCCCGCACCTCACCCCAACCCAACCCCAAGGTTGATGATTAATTTCAAGAACTCAATTTAGGAGAGTGGCCAGAGCTAGGAGTACACACTGTCTAGCATCTGTGCACTTGCTTTTATGGTTGTTGCAAAAGAAAGTAAGAATTACACCTTCTCCGCTGCTTTATAATGAGCTAACGTGGTTTGCTAAAAAGAAAAAAGAAAAGGAAAAGAAACCCACCCTCCCAAATTAAAAGACGGAACTCCGGAGCTCACCTTGTTGGGCGCGCCCGCCGCGGTGGGGGATGAAAACACATTCCCTTTCTCCCACATGCTCTTGATACTGCGGACACCCTCAGCAGGCACAGGAAGATCTGAGGCTGCTGGCTTCGTGGGTTTCGCAGCTTTCGTCCCCTGAAGTGCGAGAATTATCTTTAGGATTGGTGCTAAGTTTGTTCTTGCCAAGTACTCTCTTCCTCGACAGTATCATTTAAAAGAGTCATTGTCTAAATGCCTTCACCAAAACAGGACAGTCATTTCTGTTGTAAAACTGCATTCTAATCACATTTGTACCAAAAAATCCTGAGATCTAGATCAGAGGGTCTTTCAAAAATGAAATACGCTTTTTTATTGGGATGCTATTTATTGTGTAAGTGATATTCTACTTCATTTCTTCAACAGGTACCTCAGTGCCGAGGCGCTGGTGTTATAGGGGTACCCAAAACAAGACAGTCTGCTCCGTAAGCTGCAGTGGACTTACATTTTAATAGGACAGGAAGATAGTAATTGATGACATAAGTATTTATTTCACATTTCGGTGTGTTATGAAAGATAAATGTAGTGTCACAAAGCATGCCAAGAGAGCACACAGTAGGGGAATAATGATAATATAATAGGGAGCAAAGAAGGCTGCTCTGAGGAAGTGACATTTAAACCCAGATTGATGGAAGATGTGGAAGTGGCTAGGTAAAAGGAGGCACACACACCATTCCATGCAGAGAGAACAGCATATGCAAAGGACTGGAGACAGGGACTCGATAAAGGATTGAAAGAGTGAGAGGCCACTTTATGGAGAATATCTTGGGAGGAGGAAAGAATGGATGTAAGGAAGAAAAGTGTGCATTTGAGATACTTTTCTGCAGTAGCGATTAGCATGCCCAGAATCATGCAATTTCCTGCCTGGTCCTGCTTTGTAACCGGTGGCCTGTGTGGTCGAGGTGGTCAGCCATGGTGAGTGGGACCATCACTGGACCATGTAAAGGCCGAAGCCACAGTCTTGGCTTCATCAACCCTCTTAGAGCTATAATACATGTAACCACAGAAAATAACTGTCTGCAATTTGTCTGATATTTCAGTGGACATTTAATCTTGTGGAAATCACCTCTTGAGTATTAGGACTTGGTTATTCATTTGATAAATCATTCAGATCTCATTTTTATTCCCTCATAATTTATTTGGTTGTGAATTATTTTATACTTATGTCCACTCTGCAGTATAAAGGAGAGGAGGAAATCAAATCAAGCTTATCCAATTCCTTCATAGCAGATGTTCTGACATAGAAGCTGGCTAAAATCAGTGCCTAAAGTCTACACAAAGGAGAAAAAACTAGGATCACACATTGATGAATGGTATCCTACCTTCTTAGAGCTTTGGTACTTGGCAATATACATTATTTCTAAATGTGGTAGAACCCCTGGGTCAACTTTGTGGGAAAAAGTTGGAATAGACAGAAGCATATAACTATGATCCTATAAGCATAAAATAATCAATTTGAAATTCATGGTGATTAAACTCTAGCTGGCAATCATCTTTATATTAACTCATACTATCACTATTACTGTTTGAACATAAAAGTTTTTATAGAGAAATAAGGATTAACCAAGGTTACATGGGACCTGTTTAACTACATATAGGAACATATTTTATAAGGAATTAAAATTAGAAGATACACATACCAACATATAAATAACATAGTTGAATATCAATAAGCCTATTCATTAAAAGAATAACACCTCCATTAAAGAATACTCAGGCTGAAGGTAGTAAACAATAATTTATTTAAAACCCTTCTATAATTTACCTTTATTACTGTTCTTCTCTCTAACTAGTTTCAAGTATAATAAAGCATTATTAATGTTCTAACACTAATGTGGTTATTAGACTTGCTTATTGTCCTACACATTTCTATGATCATTGACACAATCAGAGCTGATTTCTGTTTGAGCATAACCCTGCAGACATCACTCACCTCAATGGCACTGGTGTATTGCTCCAGCCTGCTGTCAATCTTGGAAACAACAGCCGCTTGATGAGTTGATTTGACACCACTGGTAAGTAAATAAACACACACATAAAGATAAGAGAGAAAATCTTTCCATACATATGATGGCTGGTGATTCTCCAGTGAACAATCAACCATATTTACCTTTTCTGCACAGACTTATTCAAAAATTCTGCTCGCTCTTCTATCTAGGAATTAAAAAACAACAACAGTTAATATTTTCAGCTCATAAACAGTGTCCCTGACCCTGGTGAAGGAGAGCACCAAGGAGTGTCAAAGAGTTTTAATTAGGGTGCTGTGCCAGCGAGGAAAATGCATATAAGGTGTTTGGTCATGAGAGCTGAGAGGTGAAGGGAAGATTGGCAGAGGATCGAGAAAGTGTGGAGAGAAATATGAAGTTCTGGAGGCAAACTGAAGGCCAGACAGAAATGGAGTAAAAATGCCTCTGAGATCATTTAAATCAGTGGTCAAGTAATTGCATTTCAAGACCATAGCAATAATTTCTTTTTTGCCTCCTGGCATACTTTAAAATTTGTTCTACTTATTTCTTTATTAAGGTATAATTGACATGTAACATTATATTACTAGAGGTTTCAGGTGTACAACATAATGATTTAATATTTGAATATATTGCAAAATGATCACCACAATAAGTCTAGTTAATATCCATCACCTGACAACATTGTTTTTTTTTCTTTTTGTGATGAGAACTTTTAAGATCTACTTTCTTAGCAACAATTTAAAAAACAATACATGCTGTTACCCTTTAGGACATGTTTTTATGAGTATAGATATACCATGCTCTTTGATTAAGAAAAACTTCCACAATGTTCTGACCATATATTTGGTTATCTTTCTTATTTGACCCTATTAATAAGAAAGACAACCAGCGACTGGGAACTATTCACTCAGGGCCTAGCCTGGTTTCCTGATTTGATAGCTGTCAAGCCTATTGCTGAACTTAATTTGCCCTGAAAGTAGAAGAGGGGGTGGGGGTGGAGTGAGACTGGGGCATAGCTCATCAGTGATGGCTGAGGCCTTCCACAAAGCCCCCATTAGCCCAAATGGGAAACAAGAAAATAAACCCAGAGAAATTGTGATGGATATACACTAGATGGGCAGTTCATTAGTCTTTAATATATTCTTTTTTTTTTTTTAAAGCTAGGAACTTCTTTTTGCTAAAACTAAAGCTACTAAATCAAACATTATATTTTACTGAAACAGCACTACCTAAATCCAGATGTTCTTTATAGTCAGCAAATATTGTTGACTCCTTATGATACCCAACTCCAGGCTGGAAATAATCTCTGCCACAAATCACCTGTCAGTATTAGCAAACAGTTGTGACCAGGAAAGTGCTATAGGTGTCCCTGAGATTATGGGATGTAGAGAATCTTAAATCTAATTTTTTAAAAAATTTTAATATAAACTTAGAACTTTAAACTAATATAAACTTCTAGAGAAAAAGTTCCCAGCTGAATAAGCTGGAATACACACAATGCACTGGAACTTTTAATATTATCCATCCATCCATCCATCCATCCATCCATCCATCCATCCATCCATCCATCCTACCTTTAACCTTGTCAGCCTTGCAGTCAAACAACCAACCAATAAATTATGTTGAAAACCTACTACATGAAGTTCAACACCCAATGATGTATTAGATTCTTTAAAGAGAACACATTTTAGTAAGAGAGACTAGTAGAACCTAGAAATAAAATATTTAAAATTCAATGCTGGTACCATATTAAGGATATGACAATGCTGTAGCTATGGGAGAAGTGACTACCTGGGGGTGGTGGTGGTGGTGGTGGTGTGTGTGTGAGGGGTTGGAGAAGGTTTTTGAGATATTTTGATACCTGAGCTGAGATTTGTAGTTTATTGTTTACATAGCTTTATAAATGAGTTTATGAAAGTGAGGGTGAGAGTGCATGAGTTAAAGGGCAGAGGACATTTCTAGCAGACAGAAGCACAGTGGAGGGTGGTACCAGAGGTGAGACTTATTCTTGGTAGCACTTCCAGCATCATTCTGAGTCAGGGATCATTTTGTTAACCTTGGCCATCACAAATACTCAAACTACAGAGGTTCTCAGATTCCACCTTCTCCTTTCCTATCTACAATATTTAATACAGCTTGACTTCATTATCACATTTTGTCCGGCCTCACCATCTATTTCCTGATGCACTCTTGTTGGGAAATTCCTGAGCTTGATGACTCTAGGTAATATAACAATATGTAAATTAAACGTTCTGTATAATTTTAACGAGGAACATTGCTTCTTCTAAGGCCAATGGTAGCAGTGTTGTCTGGATAAAACTCGGAGAAAAAGCATACTATTATTTTCTCCTTACTCCATACTCCCTCCACCACCACCATATGAAAACAATAACAATAAAAACAAAATTTTAAATTTATTTTACTTAAAATTTATTCTTTGCATGTATTATGTAAAAAAAAAATCAAACCATCACTGCTAACATCATTGAACTACGAGCGACCAGGTTCAGGGTTTTCCAGACAATGAATAGAAGTCATGAGACTTAACAAAATACATTAGTTGATACTATTTTGAGATCAAATATAATATGAAATGTTTTTCCTCCCACTGGCCTTCTAGAATGTTAACTTGTGACCAGTTATAAAAGTTGCAGGGCCAAGAGTGTCAACAATTGCAAAAATTCAATTGTAGTATATGAAACTGTTACTGTTGTAATTAGCCAGTTATCAATATTAAAATGGGAAAGGAGCAAAGGGAAGGCCAGACATTATAAGCATGGTCATCTGGGCAGCTTCACCAGGAAGCTGCAACTTTACACTCCCCAGGGAACCATTGGTCCATTCCCTGCAGTTCACTGCGGAAAGGGATCGAACAAAGGGGAAGATGGATGCATACGCAGTGAAGTCGGGGGTGACATAGGGAAGATGTTTGCCTGTCAGTCTAACCTGGAAACAAAGATAATTGGCTAGAGGGGGTGGAGCCACTGTAAGCATACGAAATCATGAAGAATTAATTGGATAAGGCCGTGCTTAAAATCCCCAAACAGAAATGCTCTCTCTCTTGTTCCACTTGCTTCTCTCTTGCTTCCTGACACTTGCTTTTTCCATGATGTGGGCTAGCCTGCCATGTGGCCTGAAGCAGTCGCATGGCTCATGGCCATGCGGACCCCACCTGCAATAGACTGCAGCTGGAACACAAGCTAAGCTAGCCAGATGCTGGACTGGACAGGGCTTCAACATGGAGCAGAGGCTCTGGGCAGTGGCGTTAATCCTAGCTCTGCTGAAGACAAAATGGGACTTTTTCACGGTGGGACTTAGGGAGATGGGATCCTGAAGGTGAACTCCCTTAATGGTACCTCATCATTAAAGCGTTCCATAATACCTCATCCTCCCGTGGGGGCCTCAGGAAATTCTTATTCCTGTGGCATCCCAAGAAGGCCACTTCTACCAGCAACAGGCTAGGAAATTAGAGGACACCCACCCATAACAAAACCAGAGCCACATAAGCTCTTCAAAGCACACACTATGGTGCAAGGCAAGAAACTGTCCGTTTCTGAAAGCATGTCTCTGTTGTATAGAAGTTTAAAGTGTTTTGCTTTTGCAAATGCATCTACTTTGACTGCTCACACATGCCTCTCTCCTAGAGGAAGTAGCTAAATGGCCCCCTGGGGGCCCAGGAGTCTGGTTGATGGAAAGACTAGAGAAGTAAGTTGAAAAACCTGGTTGAGAGGAGATATTTGAAGGAGGAGGATGGATTGTAGTTTCTCCTGAACAAAGAGAGTAGAAATGAGAAGTCTAGGCCACTACCATTTTCCTTGTGTTACCAAGACTGTCCCAGGATTGTTCAGCTTGGGTGGGATTTAGAGGGAGACAGAAAGAGAAAGTGTGGCCCTAGCTGTCATGCCTCAGGGGATAGAGCGTTGGCCTGTGAACTGAAGGGTCCCAGGTTCGATTCCGGTCAAGGGCACATGCCCGGGTTGCGGGCTCGATCCCCAGTAGGGGGTGTGCAGGAGGGAGCCGATCAATGATTCTCTCTCATCATTGATGTTCTGTATCTCTCTCCCTCTTCCTTCCCTCTGAAATCAATAAAAATCTATTTTTTTAAAAAAATGTGGTTTTCTTTCAATATTGATAAGTCAGGAACCAAAGGGCCTGGACCAGGAACAGAAAGGACACCAGTGGCTGCACGGAGGTAGCCTGAATCGAGCGCGGTTTTGACTTGCAGGCCTTGCTTTTCACATAGCCCTCAAACTAAGAATGTTTCATATTGTCAAATGGTTGACAAAAATCAAAAGAAGGGCAATATTTTGTGACACAAAAAAAAATTCTGTGAAATTCAAATTTTGGCGTCCATCAATGAAGCTCACTTACTCTACAAAGCCGGCCGCTCCTCACTCTGTCAGCTCTGAGATCTCACTTCTGTGGTAGTCTGTATTAAATAATAACATTCCCCGTGGCTTAGTTTGGATTCCCCCTCAAAAAGACCTTGCCCATAAGTAGTTTCTTTGAGATGTATCAGAACTATGAAGGGGCCCAAAAGTACATGAAGCGTAAGTGAGGTTATTTAGGGATAAAATATGCTGATTTTCATGTGAAACAGGTAATAACTGTAAAATGTAACTGTTTTTTTGGTCATTTTCGTGTGCCAAGTGATAAAACCTCACACACATTTATAGACAGACAGACAGACACACACACACACACACACACACACACACACACACACACACACACACACACTCTGACCGGCTGGAGCCTGGCTGTGATTCTGTACTGGCTTTGCGCATTGTCAATGCTTTGTGACCTAACAAGGTTGATGGAAAATGAAGGTGAAATAAAAAGGTTAAGAGTTCCTATCTCTGAAGAGTCATTCATTCATATATCCATTCATTCATATATCCACATACTTACTGAGTATATTAACTGTGCCGGGAGCTCAATGCATGTTAACTCTCATGAACAGAAAATGTATTTAAAAGCAATGGCAGATTGAATGTAGATCACAGTACTTTCTTGAGTCTGTGCTCTTTTCCCATCTCAACCCATTATTCCCTTAAGTCAGTTTTTCCCGCTCGTTCTCGTCTGTCAGCACTTCTGTCTGACGTCGATTAGGAGCTATGCTCCCTGAAGGCAGTAGTAGGACCAAACTCATCCTGGCAAAGGACCCTTCCAAGTCGCATTTCATCTCCTCCCCTATAATAGCTTTCAAATTTGAACGGTACCGTTTCTAGCTGCCCTGCTTTAATAATGATAAAGAAAAAATGATTGGCGAGTGTGAAAAACAGCATAACCTTTACAATGTATTTGCCATTTTATAAATGTTTCCCTTTCCAACTGCTCAAAGCAACGAGGCAGCTGGGGAGCATGGGTCAGTGAGATCCAGAGATAATCGCTGATGGCCTTTTTAATGTGTACCAAAGCATCTAATAACAACAGATACACATTTCCCCACTTTATTTCTCTCTTTTGCATATGTTGAAAACAAAGAAAAACTGTGAAATGGCTGAATGAAGGAGCAAAAAGATGCATGGAGCAAAGGCTTGGGATAATCAATAACTTAGAGGCTAAAATCAAGTTTCTAAGATACTATAGTAGCGGTATTATAAGGGGGATTTTCTGGGGGAAAAATACCTTGAGAGATGAACCTTTGGGAGTGAAACATTTGAAAGGTTTCTTGTCCTCTGCTAAGCCATCTTCGGGCATCTTCTGCCGTTTCTCAGCAGCTTCTGCCCTTCGCCTTTCAATCTCCTCCTTTAGCCTCCTCTTCTCTTCCTTAAGAGGGAAAGAGCAAGTAACAAGGACATCAACATCAGGTTCAAGCCCAGGGGAATGGGTGCTGTAGAAGAAAGGGCACAAGTCCCAGAGAAAAAAGACCCAGGTTCTAGAGTGAATGCACTGGGTCCTCAAGGGTGGTCACTAGAGGTTAAAGCTGGTGCTGCCACTCCCCAGCTGCGACCTTGACCACATTTACTTATCTGCTCTGTGCCTCAGTCTCTTCATCTGTAAAATGGGGATAATAATAGAACCCACTGAACAGGGCTTTAATGAGCCCATGTAAAATGCTTAGGCTAGTGCTCAGTATGGTGATCACCATTATCATCATCCTGTCACGTCATTTAACATTGACCTTTCACTTCTGAATTATGTGAAATTCATATAAATATCTCACCTTCCTAGTTCCTAGGAGAGTGTGAAGACAAGTGAGACAACTTATGTGCAAAGTTATATAAATCTGTGGTACCACATTTGTCAAACTGTACGAGAGATGATTTTATGGTTGTGCCCACCTCAACAGAGTAGATTATTTTAGATGGTTTGACAAACCTGAAATGAGGTAGGTATTGCACCACAGTGGTGAAATCACAGATATTCACAACCTGTCTCAATACCCCTCTGTGCCTTCATTCCTGGCCTAAAATAGTGTCCCCTGCTTCTCTCTCAGGCCAAAACTCCAGATCTCTGATTAAGTCACACATCCTCTGTGAACGACTTTGAGAGATTTAGGTTGTCTTTTGTAATTTTCAAATTGTGAGATCTGTTTCACTGGATGTTCTCAAGAAGAGAATTTATGTCCACCTGTCAGAGGATGTTGCAGAAGGATCCTGAGTGTTATAGACTATATGTTCGTGTCTCCCCAAAATTCATAGGTTGAAATCCTAACCCCCAGTGTGACAACATTAACAGGTGACTAGGTCTTGCTGGTGAAGCTTTCATGAGTGGGATTAATGTCTTAAAAAAAGACCCCAGAGAGCTCCCTGGCTCCTTCCACCACGCAAGGACACAGCGAGATAATGGCCGTCTATGACCAGAAGCTTCCCCTGACCAGGCACAGAATCTGCAGGCCTTGTTCTTGGACTTCTCAGCCTCCAGAACTGTGAGAAATAATTTCTGTTGCCTTTAAGCCATGCAGTCTACATTTTATTGGCAAGAGGTGAGAAAAAAATAATCTCCAACTCAATCCAATCCTAAGAATTCATTGTGCCTTCACTGGTAATCTCCTCTAACGAATAATAACAATGATAACAATGACTATAACTGCCACTTCCTCGGGGCCTATGATGTGCCAGGCACTGTGAATACAATGACCTATTTCAGGGGTCCTCAAACTACGGCCCGCGGGCCACATGCAAATACAAATATTGTATTTGTTCCCGTTTTGTTTTTTTACTTCAAAATAAGATATGTGCAGTGTGCATAGGAATTTGTTCATAGTTTTTTTTAAAACTATAGTCCAGCCCTCCAACGGTCTGAGGGACAGTGAACTGGCCCCCTGTTTAAAAAGTCTGAGGACCCCTGACCTATTTAGTCATCACAACGATCCTGAAAGTAGGTGTTTCACAGATAAGGGAGAGAAGGCTCAGAGTCGTCCAGTAACTCTCCCAAGGTCCCAGCTTGCAAGCGGCTGTCAGGATACGAGCCCAGGTATGTCTGGTTCTAACGCTCTGGTTCTAACGCTCTTCCATCCCCATTACTTCCCAACCAGAGATCACTGGCGCATGGACAGCTGGACTTGGGAGAGATTTTGGAACCATTTATCCAAACTTTCCACACAGTTTGGGGAATGTTTACATAGGACCCAAGTCAGAAAGAAACGAAGTCTTTCTGCATCTTTTGGGTGATGGGAGATCAGTGTTCCCAAAGATCAGTGAGAAGAGTTCCAGGCTAATGTGCAGAAGCTGGGTCCGACCACGTCTTAGTCAAGTAACTTCACACAAGCCACTCAAACCATTTTCACTGTAATTAGCTAATCATTAATATTAATACTAGGAAAGGAGCAAAGGGGAGGCCAGGCATTATAAGCATGGTCATCTGGGCAGCTTCACCAGGAAGCTGCACATTCATGCTCCACAGTGAACCACCGGTCTGTTCCCTGCAAATCACTGGGGGACAAAGGAGAAGGAGGATGCATGTGCAGTAAAGTCGGGGTGACGTGGGGAAGGTGCTTGCCTGGCAGTCTAACCTGGAAACAAAGATGGCTGGAGGGCTGCAGACACTTTAAGTGCGAAATTTTAGGTTAAAACCCCGAGACAAAAGGATTCTCTCTTTCTTGTTTCTCTTGCTTTGCTCCTGCTTCTTGCACTCGCCCATGTTCCCTCCATATTTATGTGGCCCTAGAAGCCACATGCATGGCCCACAAACATGCGAACCGCACATGCCATGGACTGCAGCTGGGAACACAAGCTGAGCTAGCCTGATGCTGGCCTGGACTGGGCAAACGGAACGGAAACTCTGGACACTGGCCTCAATCCTCGCTCTGCTGAGGATGAAATGGGACTCTTTCCTTGGCGGATGGAGGAAGATGGGACCTTGGAAACTCAGGCGTTTAATTCCACAGAAATAAAACTTTCCACGATACCTCATCCTCCCATGGGGCCTCCGGAAATTCTTATTCCAGCTGCACCCCAAGCAGCCCACTTCCTTTGGCAACCAGTGGGGACACAGAGAGCACCCCACTGATAACAAAACTATTGGATTTCCATTTCTTTGCTCATAAAATGAGAATAATAATGTACCTCAGGTTGAAAGAAAAATGGGCACCTTGTAAAAAAATAGCAATGTAAGTTGTAGGTGGTTAAGCACTTTTTCAGTTTTCAAAATAGCCTTTTGGTAACTTTATTTGTCGTTTTCAATTCTGTCTTAAAATATGGAACAAATTCACGGGCTCATAATTACTGGGTTCCTGCTACATGCCTGGCACTGTGTTTGTGTCCTGGGTATACAGCGATGAACAGAGCACATACTGTCCCCTGACTGTGAACATCTAGACTCTTTCACTAAAAAAGCCCAAAACCTATTTTTAAAAACTTCTCTATAAAAATTCTTTAAATGTCCAAAAAAACAACCATCATGTGACTCTTGATTCCTGTAACTAACCTGCAGACCCTTTTCATCCTTCTCCGCTCTCTGTAGTTCTTTATGGAGGGCACATAGGGTAATGGAGTAAGACAAGTGGGGCCTTGGGAAAATTACAAAACGAACAAACAGGAAAACATGGCTCTGTGCCTCACTTTACCCATCTGTAAAATGGGGACAAGACTACCTGTTCTGATGAGAACTGGATAAATTAATATGTATAAAGGTTTTGGGACCATGCTTAGCACACAGTTAAGTTTACTATCCTTAAAATGTATTCGTAGAGTCCATGCTCAAAAGAGTAGCAGCATTTCATTTCACCAGGGAAGAAATTGTCCTCTGGGCCAGAAGGGTCACCAGAGATAGGCATTCAGGGGCTTGAGTGAGTCGGGGTGCCGATGGCTGGGCGGGCTGCGCTCTCCTTACCTCCTCTCTGACTTTCCGCTCTGCTTCCTCCTGCTTCCTCCTCTGCTCTTCCTCCTCCAGGACCTTCCTTCGCTCCTCCCTCTTTTTCTTCAGCTCCTCCAGCTCCAGGGCTGCCTCTTGCTGCTTCTGTTTGAGCTTCTCAAACTCTTCGCTCTCAGTTTCCCCACGACGGCGGCGCAGCTCCTCCAGGCGCTTGCCAGCTTCCACTTGGGGAGCCCCTTCCACCTCCTTGGCCTCGCTGGCCCTCCCTCCAGAGCGGCTGGTGGGGGGAGAGAAAGGGATGCAAAGGGGTTTGACACATGTCCGCCTGCAGCCTTCCCTGGAGGGAGGGGATGTGGGCCTGCAGGCTTGGCCTCCCACATAGAAATCTCCACTGTCCGTCATTGGGCAGGAGATCCTCACACCGACCCAAGGGGCAGGCCGGGGCCCAGAGGGCATCTCCAGGTCTGAATCTGAGTCCCTGCTCTGCCACTTACCCTGGGTTTTCTCAGCTATACATTGGGGGCAAGTGGGATTGGAAAGTGGTGCAACCACGATGAACAGCAGTGGGGAGACTCCTCACAACATTAAAAACAGAACTCCCATATGATCCCACAATTAAGGAAAACACTGATTCCAAACGATATCTGCACCCCCATGTTCACTGCAGCATTATTTACAACAGCCGAGATATGGAAACAACCTAAGTGTTCACTGATGGATGAATGGGTAAAAAAAAGTGGTACATATTTACAGTGGAATATTATTTAGCCATAAAAAATCTTATTTAAATACTAATGAACAAGTAGTGAGGGCATTCTTAACTAGATCTGAACATAGGTACCCCGTGTCCAACACTTTTGTCTGAGTAACAGATGAATTACCACTGTCTAGCACCATTTATTATATGTGGAGAATGGCACAGTGTTTCTAGCTATGGAGCAAGAGGAAGAATAAAACAGAAAAATAGTTCAAGATGACACAATTACTAATATTGATCTTATGTGTACATCACATGCTTTTAAAACACTGAGGATCTGAATATACTGTGCCCTTTAGAACGACGCTTTTCAAGCTGCAGGTCAGGAAATCAATTCAGTGGAATGTAATCAGCATTTACAAAACATGAACTAAGAGCTGAGGTTAAAACGTTTCAAAATTGTATTCTAGCCCTGGCTGGTGTGGCTCAGTTGGTTGGGCATTGTCCCATGTATGCAAAGGTCTCTGGTTTGATACCTGGTCAGGGCACATGCCAGTTGCTGACTCAGTCCCTAGTGGGGAATGTGCAGGAGGCAGCCAATCGATGTTTCACTCTTACATCGATGTTTCTCCCTCTCTTCCCTCTCCCTTCCTCGCTCTCTAAAATTCAATAATAAAAAAAATCTTATTCTAGGGCACTTGATGGTTAAAAAAAAGTGAATTCTTTTATTTTGGACTCAATCAAAGTTACACGGCCCCTTAAAACTTGATGTTGTTCTTTCAGGTCTTCTAGGTTTATAGGCTTGTGACTTCAGAGAGGAAATCTGCTCTCTCAGTTAATCTAAGGTCTTTCTATCTTCAGAGACATTTGCTCTGTTGTGTTCATTATGTTAGCGCTCAATTGGACGAGCATAACACATGCCTTGTATAAACTTCTCTAGATTCCACTAGATGTCGCTCAGTCTTCATTTTGGACATGCAGAATGCCACCATTAGGGACTGGTTAAATAAATCACCATATTTCCATCCAGTGCAACAGGCTACCATCATTCGCTGTAGACTTATGTTTGTTGGTATAGAAGGCTAGCTAAGGTGCATTGCTATGCTAATGCAAGAATCAATTTAAAATGTAGATTTATAATTACACTCACATATACATGTTGCCTATATATGAGTGTCTATTTTGAATGTATATACATAAAAAATATCTGCAAAAATGTTACTAATGTTATCTTTGGGTGGTGGGTACTTATTTTTGTACTTCTATTTTCTGAATGTTTTATAATGAGTACAATTTTTCTGATAATCAGAAAAAACTTTAATTCCCACATAAAAAACAAAAAGAAAGCAAAACAAACGCTTGTTCTGTACTCTCTGTAAAACCTTGGTATAATCTAGCTCTATAAACTTGTTCCTTGAATTGAGATTTTTATGTTATCTCTTCGAGAAAATGATCTAGTTATAAGAAAACAGAAATATCAAAGGGGATAGTAATTAAATGAAACACGGGAATTATGCTCAAAACAGGAACAAGAGTTTTGTCCATATTACCTCTGCTCACATGTGCTGGCATGCCCTCAGCATTAGGGTGTCATGAGTAATATGAAAATTTCTTCTAGAAGGCTCTCTCTGCTATCCTTGGCTTCATTGGGTTTTAAGTCAAGAAGAACATCAGACCTTTCACCAATAAAAACACAGCTGTGTCCTGGCCGGTGTGGCACAGTGGTAGAGCCTCGGACTGCACACTGAAAGGGTTGTAAGTTTGATTCCCGGTCAAGGGCACATACCTGGGTTGCAGGTTTGCTCCCCAGCCTGCCGGAGGCAACCACATAGATGTTTCTCTCTCTCTTTCCCCACTCCCTCCCTTCCACTCTTTCTAAAAATCAATGGAAATAATATCCTCAGGTGAGGATTAACAAAAATAAATAAATAGCCCTAACCAGTTTGGCTCAGTGGATAGAGCATTGGCCTGTGGACTGAAGGATCCCGGGTTTGATTCCAGTCAAGGGCATGTACCTTGGTTGTGGGTGCATCCCCAGTGGGGGGTGTGCAGGAGGCAGCTGATGGATGTGTCTCTCTCATCGATGTTTCTAACTCTCTTTCCCTCTCCCTTCCTCTCTGTAAAAAATCAATAAAATATATTTTAAAAAAATACATTTTCTAAAAACACACAGCTTGTTTTCAGTTAGGCTGGTAGACACTCTGCCAATTTAAATAGAGGCTCTTCCTCCCCAGCTCCTCACTTTATGGAACAAAACCAGGCATTTCCGCTTCTATCATCACGGATTTCTATTGAAACTAACACTAACACACGTTGGCAGCTAAACAAAAACTTTATGTTTCTGTCATTTTTGTCTGCCCAAAGATGAAAATCAAAGAGTCACATTTCAGAGTCCTCAGTGTGCAACCTGTTGGCATCCCTGCTGACTTTCCTCTTGGTGGTGTTACCCAACTCCCTGGATTTCCACACAACGGACATGTTAATTATTAATTTGAATTTGGTTAAAGCTGGTTGGCAAGCTTGCTAATTGTTAACCAAACTTTCTACTGACAGATTTTTTTAAAGCATTATTTCTCTTAACAAAAAATGTATTCATACTCACAAAACAGGTTTTAAACTATCAAACAACAAAACGCTAACACTGTTAGGTAATGTTCATTGAACACGTCTCATGAACTTGACGCTGTTCTAGGGCTTAAAAACATTAACCTGCTGACACTTAGCAAGCTTTGGGCTCGGCTTACCTGCCCGAATCAACTTGCTTTCTAGATTTTCCATAAATTCCTGATAAACTCTTAAGTTTTCATATCTTTCTTTTTTTAAAAAATATATTTTATTGATTTTTTACAGAGAGGAAAGGAGAGGGATAGAGAGTTAGAAACATCGATGAGAGAGAAACACCTATCAGCTGCCTCCTGCACACCCCCGACTGGAGATGTGCCCGCAACCAAGGTACATGCCCCTGACTGGAATCGAACCTGGGACCCTTGAGTCTGCAGGCCGACGCTCTATCCACTGAGCCAAACCAGTTTGGGCTCATATCTACTTTCCTGTCAATTTAGGCTTTCTATTGGTTAAATGTAATGCGGTTTCTGCTCAAAGTTTTGAGTAGAAAAATTGTTTGGGGGCAATTATGTTGACCCATCTCAGCTTCTTAGAGGGGCTGGACACATCCCTCCCCAGTAGCTGTGCTTGCTTCTGTATGTGACAAAGGCTTCATTGTGAGGCCCATGTCTGACTTCTACACCATACCTGCTTGGGACTTTGTTATTTGAAGTGTTCAGAAACACAGGGTCTACAGGCAAGGCTGCATGGAAATCCACGTTATAGGGACCCAGACTCTTCCAGAACATGGGGCACAGCAGGAATGGGGCCCAGAGGTAGGAATGGGGCCCGGAGAATGATCTGTAGTGGGCATCTGCAACTTGAGTCCTACAAAATTGGTTGGGAACTCTAAGTGTTCATTTACTTGTCCTAAAATCAGTTGCCCAGATTTTCAACATAATAGGATGCGGAGGAGAAGCTGAGGCTATGCAAGAGGGGTTCTAACTGGAGTATTAGTCGGATGCCTTCTTCTTCCCTCTCAGAGGCTCCCAATGCAAACTAACACCAAGTGCTTTCCAAGCCCTGTGGCAAAGAGAAATGATTGACTCAGTTTAACTGAATGTTTCCCAAATATTTGGCCACAGAACAATCCTCGTTGAATGCAGTACTTATCCACAACCTTTAGAAAATACAATTTTGAAAATGGTATTGAGAAGGTCTCTTATGAAGTTGCCTGGACCATATAGAGCAGGGGTCCTCAAACTTTTTAAACAGGGGGCCCGTTCACTGTCCCTCAGACTGTTGGAGGGCCAGACTATAGTTAAAAAAAAAAAAACTATGAACAAATTCCTATGCACACTGCACATATCTTATTTTGAAGTAAAAAAACAAAACGGAACAAATACAATATTTGTATTTGCATGTGGCCCGCGGGCTGTAGTTTGAGGACCCCTGATATAGAGAATGAATCAAATATATGAATTCCAGGCATACTGTTTTCTACTACACTCATCTTCCATGAGCATATCAGGTCAGGGACAAAAGCTTGGATGCCAGGCCTAACCTACGTTGCTAAGTTATGGGAAAGGTGGATTACACTTTGCCTGAGCAATGACCGTGGTCTTCTGTTAGCGATTGATAGCCCGGCCTGCTGACTGAGTATCCCTGAGACAATGGCCAATGACCTCACAACAAAAGCATGTTGCCTGTTCAGCACTTTCTGTCCAGAGGCACAGGATAGGAGGCTGATTTGTTTTTCACATGTGAACACAGTCACTGTGAGCTACTACGTCTTACCTGAAGGTATTCTCGGTGTGTTTAAGCTTGTGGGTCATGAATTCTCCATTCTGCGACTTCACTTCTGTAAACCCCTTCTTTCCATCCAGGAAGCTCTTCACTTCTTCTCTGGGCTCTTTGTCCTTTTTGATCTTCTCATCTTTGATCTAACCAACGGTACACATCAGGAAGAAACATAACAATAAAAACCGTATTAGGTTTTGGTTGGTATCACCAAATAAGATCCCAGATTGCTAGGAAGCCAGAAACCTCAGAAGTTAAAAAAAAAACACCGTCGAACGATGTGGTAGAGATGGGGTCAGAGGAAATTCTTGGGGCATGAGCGACGGTTCTCCAGCCTCTGAGCAAAGACCTTGACCACAGTTTTAGGAAGTCAAGATCATTCCTGATTTCACTGGGGGCTTTATTTTAGAAAGCATTGGAGGTGCTACCATTGAAAACTATTACATTCTTGGAACTCCATCGACATGAGTGGTTTGCAGTTCCCAGTGAAAGAACGATGATTGGGGTGGCTTTGATGGGAAAATGCCCAGGTTGCTTGGACAGGTTTCTTCTGGGGTGAAGAACACAAATGAGCTGAGGAGGAAAGAAGAGGAAACCTGACAGGTTAAGATCTGCCAAGCCAGTTTTAGCTGATTTCAGAGGAGGATGACCCTAGTATCCTAATAAAAAAAGTAATTAGGGCCCCTGGCTGGTTTGGTTCAGTGGATAGAGCATCGGCCTATGGACTGAAGGATCCTGGTTCGATTCCAGTCAAGGGCACATGCCTGGGTTGCGGGCTCGTACCCCAATAGGGGCATGTAGGAGGCGGCCGATCAATGATTCTCTTTCATCATTGATGTTTGTATCTCTCTCTCTCTCTCTCTGAAATCAATAAAAATATATTTTTAAAAAAGTAACTAGGATCTTCAGGACAGAGGACACAAGGGGATGACTCAGAGGTCTGTGGGACCATGTTTGTAATCTCTCAAGCACTAAGTTAGAGTGGGATGGGAGACACTCCAGGGCTTACCTTGACTTCCAGTGCGGGCAGTAATTTAGTCTCCAGGAGTGGTTTTGTGATTCTTGTGGGTCACAAAATGTCATACATGAAGAACAGGTATTAACTGTAATATTTTCTGGGTTTCACATTACAAGTGCCTCATGGTAAATAAGAGATTATTTCAAAGTAAACTGAATTTACATAGCTTTTTTTTGGGGGGGGGGGGTAAAGGAGTACAGGTTACTTTACCTATATCATCTCACCCATTCCTAAAAGATGAGTGTGAAAACGGGGGAGGTTCCACATTGCTCTTTCCAAGAAAACAGAGAAAGCACTAATGTTCTAAAGGAGCCTACGGAGCAAGGGTGGGGCATAAGAGCTTAGGATTTTAGGTGCTGCCTAGATGGTCTCCCCTTCCCTGAGAACTCACTTATGTCCAGTTATTCTTCAGATACCCTCTGAACAGTTATTATTAATGTGCACGTTTTACTAAGTAGAGCACTTAATTTATTTTTTTTAAAATATAGTTTTTATTGATTTTTTACAGAGAGGAAGGGAGAGAGAGAGTTAGAAACATCAATGAGAGGGAAACATTGATTAGCTGCCTCTTGCACACCCCCTACTGGGGTTGTGCCTGCAACCAAGGTACATGTCCTTGACCAGAATTGAACCTGCAACCCTTCAGTCCGCAGGCCGACGCTCTATCCACTGAGCCAAACCGGTTAGGGGTAAGTAAAGCACTTTAAAAAAATCTTTACTGATGAGCCTTCAATAGTCCTTTCCCTGACTTCCTTCTTTGGGTATTATTTGATTAAATTACTATGGATGGACTATTCTGCAGTAATTCAATGGGCAATTATCGTGTTGTCCTAATTAGTTAAAACTTTAACCTTCCTCCAAGGGGTATGATATGATATCCCTTGGACATGCTCAAGAAGGGCGCTATTGCTTTGCCATGCTCTCTGAGCGTTTTGTCTGGAAGTCAGGAAACCTGAATTTTGGTTCCAGTGCTATTGACAAACTAGCTGTGTTACTTTGATTACGTCACCTAACTTCTCTGAGATATTGACTCCACGTACATAAAAAGTGGAGATTAGGCTAGATGATCCCTTCCTAATCCTTCATCCTTTCATTTCCCTCCTATCCTCTCATTTGTCATGAGAGGCTACAGAGAAGAGAAGGAAGCTCCTGGCTTGTTCTACAGCTTGGTGGCTGTCCTGGCCCAACCATAAATCAGTACCCATGGACAGGCAGGAGCTGGCAACAATGGTACAACAATGGCTGTACCATTGTTGGATACAGCCCAGAAACCATGGACTGGATTATATATCTTGGTTAAGAAGTATCTGGGGATATAAATTTGGGGATGAGAGGGGTCCCATTTTAGAAAACTCATGAAACAAATCCGGAGTCAAATCTCATGGTTTGTGAAATAGATGAAATACCCTTTAACTAACTTTTCCTATTTTGGAGTCAGAGACATTTCCATTCTTCCCAAATGCATTATCTAATTTACTGACCAAAAATGTATGTAAAATAGATTTGTAAAACAATACATGTTTCCTTCAAGCTCTGTCTTTATTGGCAAAGGCTACGGTGGATGTTATGTTTATGTTCTCTTTGGAAGACTTCCTTAGGAAAATTCCCAGTGAAAGCATGATAATTTGAGTTTGCAAATTATTTTATCTTTTTGGGAAATGAATAAGTAAAGCAATTCCACAATGCATTTACATATTACTTTAAGGAGCACAGTGGATTGGATTGGATAGCAGATTTAACCCGAGCTCATGGGATTCTGAGTCATTTGGGACAAGCATTAGATCTAGGTCAGAATGTTATCATTCAGGAAATCTGTGCTGATGGATTAATGGGTAGCCAAGTATTCTGAAAAAGTTAATGTGCTTCATGGACAGATAACATTAGCAAATGAAAGGCCGGCCAAATATGATCATTTGGCTAAAACTGGGTATTTAGGATATCCAATGGGATAACATGGGTGTGTGTGGGGCGGGAATTCCAGCGACATGACCCTGTGCCAGAGACATTCAAAGTGTCAAGTGAGCAGGTCCTAAAGGACTGCTATGTCAGTCTTTGTAGTTTATTGTTTTGCATTATTTGATTCCAGAATAGTGACAAGAACGGGTGCAAGTTACCGTTCTTTTCAGATTAGGTTTTAATGCACGTTTGTTAGACTCAGAAGCCTCAGTTCCTTCTTTGGGTCCAACATATAACTCATAAATGTCCTTGCTACTGAAAGTCCGGTCCACGGACAACACAGACCTCACCAGAAGCTCAGACTCTACCCAGAGCCAGTGGGTCAGGTTCTGCGTTCCTAGGATCTCCTGGTGACTCGCATGGACACCAACGTTGGGGAGATTTGGACTGGATGCATGAATGTCAGTTTCAACCACTGTAGGAACAACTCCCCCGGAAGTTGTTTTTCTGTTAGAGGTGGGCGAAGGCTGTGTGTGTGGGGAGGTTGGGGGATGGGGGAGGGAGAGAGCTTTAGGGTGAAGAACTAAAAAGAACTTTAATCAATAAAGAAAAGAAAAGAAAGAATAATAATAATAATAATAATAAAAGAACTAAAATGAGACATTTTATGATTGGAGAGGAGAACAAAAAAGCTACATTAAATTTCAAGGTTGGCGATCATCTGCCACCCATTGCCACAAGCAATAAAATGTTTCTTCACTTAAAAAAAAAAAGAGTTAAAGCGCAGTGGGAGAAAGAAGATGCTCTGTAAGGTGTTGGAGCGACTTCTGGAAGTGTTTTCTCTAAGAAGGCTTACATGGTGTTTGTGTTTATCGTGGTTGACCGATCCTGCATTGCTCCTTGAAAGAAAAGGCTTAATTTTTTTTTTTTTTTTTTTAACAAAAAGGAAATTAAAAAAAGGAGGAGGGTGTTTGAAATGGCTAAGTCACGTAAAATAGGATTTAAAGTCGTCTATATACAGCAAGCAGCCACACAGCTAGCTGGAGAGGGGAAAACCTAGTCATTCAACTAGTAGTTTATGTCTGCCACGTTAAAATAGGAATGGCAGCTTAACAAAAAAAATTTTTAATCCTGTGCAGAGGAGCTTATCTGGCCTCGTATAAAAAAGGGGCCACGGGTTTTGGGACAGTGGAATGTGCTGTAGAGCAAACTGGGAAAGAGGCAGCTCTGAAGGCACTGTACCCAGGACAGTGTTGAATTGGGGCGGGGGGGAGGGGGGGGAGGGGGGGAGGTGCTTATCCGAAGGAGGCAAAGGGAGGATCTGGATGGCCGCGTGAGCTCTTCCCAGCTCCCACACAGCACACAGCCCAGAAGGCTCTGGTCACTGAAAGCCAATCAGAGCCTCATGAAACGAGTTACATTTAGAGTACAGAGTCCGAACGTGCTTTTCCAGCTCCCATCCCCAACATAAACTTAATCACTGAGCTATGGTTTCATGCCCTCTCCTTCCTGTAAAGATTTCCTCACCAGACGCTAGCTCTAGAGAAGAACCCTGTGGGACGCTGCTGCTTGAGTTTAGTGCCAAGGTAGCTTGCGTTTTTTTGTAGTGTTCTTCTGTTACAAAATGAGAACACTGCTTTCCCACATGTTCAACCATTTCCTTAGCTGCCTCATTTGAGCCAAATTCGGTTTTCCAGTTATTAGCATTTACGCTTTCTCCTTCCTTTAAATGGACAGAGTTCACATTCAGTGTTCACTCCCAAACCACCATGCATTCTTTTAGAAGCACGGAGGAACAGGCATCTTAAACAAAATAAATATAACAGGAACGAGGGGTTTTTACTTTTTACATGCGTTTTAGAAAAAATGCTTAAAAAAACAATCACCCACTATTTAGTCTGGTTATCTATTTTCCCATTATGGATTTTTTTTTCCTGTTTCTTTTTTTAAAAAATTTTTTAATTTATTTTTTATTGATTTTTTTTTACAGAGAGAAAGGGAGAGGGATAGAGAGTTAGAAACATTGATGAGAGAGAAACATCGATCAGCTGCCTCCTGCACACCCCCCACTGGGGATGTGCCTGCAACCAAGGTACATGCCCTTGACCGGAATCGAACCTGGGACTCTTCAGTCCCCAGGCCGACGCTCTATCCAGTGAGCCAAACCGGCTAGGACTTCCTGTTTCTTAACATATGCCACAATGGGTAGAGAAATGTAGCAAGACCACATTTGAGTTGGCGCCCAATAGCTTCAGGTCAGCTCAGCCGGTGTGGCTCAGTGGTTGAGCATTGACCCAGGAACTAAGAGGTTGCCAGTTCAATTCCCAGTCAGGGCACATGCCCAGGTTTTGGGCTTGATCCCTGGAGAGGGCCATGCAGAAGACAGCTGATCAATGACGTTCCTCTCTCATTGATGTTTCTATCTCTCTATCCCTCTCCCTTCCTCTCTCTCTAAAAAAAAAAAAAAAAAAAAAAAAAAAAAAAAAAAAAAAAATCATTAAAAACAATAACTACAGGTCAGTCCACGGGCAAAGTGCTTAAACTCTTTCATTTTTGATCATTTAGTTTTACCATGTTCACATATGTTGACCTGATTAGATGCTGTCACAACTTTTAGGATTCCTTGGGGCTAACATAAACACAATGGATAAAGCAAAACCGGGCTTTCCGATGTGGCACTTCGAGGACATCAGGTCATGACCTTCTCTTTGCAGCAGCCTCTGGTCCGCTTATCAGTTACTTACCCATAGTCCAACACCCTGGCACCAGTGCCTGTGTGTGCCTCAGAAATGCAATGCAGAACATTTTGCCCAAGTTTTCTTTCGGAAACCAAATATCATCTTCCGTGCATCAAATTTTCTACTGAGATATGGGGGTGTTTTTCTTTTGAGAAGTTAAATCATTAATCAAAGCCAGTTGGAAATATGTCCTGATGGGAATGAAAGCAGGATGGCTCAAGGGGCGGGGGGTGGGGAGATAGCACTTAGAAGAATAGAAAGCGGGGAAGATTGAGCAGAGAAGCGTTTTCAAGCTTTTGACTATGACCCACAGTAAGAATGAAAATTTATGTCACTACGCAGTGCCTACCGCCTACAATGCTCTCTGACAGCTTCTATTTCTTTTTTTAAATGCCGATGGACACATTGAACTACTTTTGAAATGCTCTAAGCGGATTTCGCCATCAATGAATCGCTAAGTCACGGCTTGAAAAACATCAGCGGTGACCCGACCTGAAAGGCCATGCATGGCACACTCTCTCTGCTGCTTTATCAGTAATGAGGTCATTTCCCAATAATATTTACCTCTTCCTTTTTGAAGGCAGGCTTGTCTTCTTGGGGCTTTTCTCTTTTAAGCTGCACTTTAGCCCCCTTGTCTTCTTCCTTTTCATTTTCAGGGATGGTAAGATCACTCATGTAAAAGCAGCCTTTCTAGCTCTAACTCGAGTGAGAAGGTGCTCAGGTCACTCGGCATGTGGCGCAGGCTCACTGCTCTTTTGCCGTGCCAGTGCTCACGTTGCCCCCGTGGTTACACACAGCAGCCGGGGGCATCTTCCTCCCGCCCCCGATGGTTTTCCCGTGTGCCTGCCCTTGTGCTCACTGATATCTAGCGGGACATGATGCTCCCTGGGCGTGTTTACAAACCTCGCGTGTGGTTGGGTGCATTTGGTTCCTAATCCTCTCAGTAGTGGCCGTGTTCACGAGTCCCTCATAACAAGCAGGAGTGAAAGACCACTTCAGTGCAAAGCATACTTAGTGACAGAGCGTTCTTCTGGGAGGTGAGCATGCGAGCAGGTGGCGGTTAAGCGCAGTGCTTTGAATGCAGACTTGCAGACAGAAAAACAAATCTCTTGTAGCTCACACCGCTCCCCTCAATTTCCACCCTTCCTCAGGCTATGCCCGTTTATATGTCACTCAGGTGGTAAAAGAAGCAACACCTATGCTCTTAATTACCCGTCAATTATGGACTGATGCCACCCCAGGTGACTGACTGGCTTTCTGCAAGTTTACATTAAGCTCAGGTCTACATGATGCCAATCATGGTTTTGACATTTTTTTTAAAAAAGATCCTCAAACTGACTTCTTTCCCTCCTTTATTACCAGTTGATTGCGAGGGTTTTATATTTGCCTTCTTAAGATGCTATTTCTGGTCATGATTCTCTTTTTGTCAGTTTCCCACCCCAACATGTGTAATTTTTTATTAAATGCCAAACCCATGGGTAAGGCTGAGGAGTTAAGATGCCTTTGCCTCATGTAGACCTATGGGTAGAAGTAAAGGTGTGAAAAGGAATGCATTTAGATGATGGCGCAGAACCACAAGTCCACACAGCACCGCCACAGTGACTACCACCTTTGGGTTCATTCATTTTTCTGGTGTTCATAACAAGCAAGCCCCGAGCAACAGTAAATTTGGTTGACCGACTATTCGGCCAGCGATCGATTGCCTCATGCTTGCAGAGTGCGATGGCCTAAAAAAACGAACAGCTCGCCAAATGATCCAGCACGTGGCTTACAGGAATGTGGCCTCAGCCCCAAATTGGATGTGCATTACATTTCTCACACGTCGCAGGCATCACACACACACGGTGCAAAATGTGTACTGTACCTGTTTCTTCTGGACAGCTGTCTGATGTTTATCTTCTCGTCCTTTCTTTTCATTGACCCATTTCCCGTCTATTTTCTCTTCTACCTTTTCCCCTTTGATCTTTTTCTCTCCCGGCTGATCTGCACGGTTTGGCTCTTCTACCTTAGCCTTCTCGGCTTCCTCTGCCTCCGCTCTCTGCCTCTCGGCCGCTGCCCTTCTCTCCTCCTCCTCAGCCCGCTCCCTCTCCTCTGCCTCCCTCCTCTCTCTCTCTTGTGCAGCGGCCCGTTCTTCCGCTTCCCTTCTTGCTTTCTCCTCCGCTATCTTTTGCGCTTGCTCAGTTTTCATTCTTTCTCTTTCTTCTGCTTCCAACCTGACCCTCTCTGCCTGGGCCCTTTCCCGTTCCTCCTCCTCCATCTTTTCCTGAAGGGCAATCTCATCCGAGCCTTGTTCCCTCTCAGCCTCTATTTTAGGCTCATCTGCACCGAGCTGCCCATTTTTCAAAGGCATCCCCACTGCTTCTTCTCGAGTTTCTACGGTTCTCTCTTCCACCGTCACCTCTACCTGATTTTCTTTGATGCTCCCTCGCTTTGGCCTCTCCTCTTCCTCCTTTTCTTGGTCTTCTTTCTTTTTCTCGTCTGCCTCCCTCCAGTCGTTCTTCTGGTAGGACTTGGTGACTATGTCTGTTTCCTCCATCTCGTATCTTTCTCGGCGACTTTCGCTTTTTTCTTCCTTCTCGGCCGAGTCATCTTCTGTCGTGTCGTTCCGCATTCTTCCGCCGGACAGAGACAAGCTGGCGTCGGTGATCGTGGGGTCCAGCTCCTTCTGCCGCTCCAGCGCCTCCTGCAGGCGTTTCTGGCGCCTCTCCTCCCGCCGAGCCAGGCGCTCCAGTAACGCGGCCTCGTCATCGCCCTCCACCTGCGTGTTGGCGGTGGTGGCGGCCTTGACCTCGTCCGGCACACTGCGCGGCAGAAACAACACGAGACAGCGTGCTGCTGGTTAATCCGTCAGCGGATCCCCGACCCACACTGGCCCTATGGCAGAGGCTGGCAGTGCCATGCCCATATGCCCCCTCCCCTCCCCTCCCCTCCCCTCCCCCCTCCCCTCCCCTCCCCCCTTCCCCAACTGATAGCATGTGCAAGTCTGTGCCCACCGTCTTTCTCTGGCCACTGCAGTCTATTCTACATGCCAGACGTGCTTTGGATATTAACGTTTCCTGGGAGCAGACGTCAAACAAACATTGATGAGCACTGGTGTATACAGACCTCTGCTCCCCACACCTTTTGGGTTGGATCGTTCTGAGTGCCTGTGCTGCCTGGATCTTAGAGCTCCCCGGGGAGAGAAGCTCCAGGTGCCCACAGCGGTCCCTTGCTTGGCAATGAAAGCTTTCTTTGGTTGCCGTTCCTTCCCTGTGTCACTTCCCCACACCGCTCCCAGTGTTTTCTGGGGTCATGTTACAAGTAAACGACTTGTGGTCAAATCCTTGTTTCAGGATCTGCGGCGTGGGGAACTCAAACTGAGACAAGGACCAAACTGAAATACTAAGTGGATTCCTCTAGTATCATACAGGATTTTCACATGTCACCAAGTCATCTAGAGTCCTTGAACTGGATTTGTGGAACACAAAGTACTTGGAGAGGGAGGGAGTGTACTGTACATGATGGCGTGGACATGTTATACTCACCCCGAAGACCCCCGTGGTAGAGGCATGTAACTGTCCACCACAATTCATGCTCTTCCTTCCATAGTCACAGGAAGAGGTTGTCGGTCAAATATTATATTCTCTACCCTCCCTTCTTCCTCGCACCTAGGTAGAGCCATGTGACCAATAATTTCCAGCTGAATGTGAGCAAAAGTGATGTGTCCAGACCAAGATAATTAGGAAGCAAGGGTACATTCTCTACCCTCTCTTTCTCTCTGCCGGCTAGATCAGAGGACTCCAAAGCCCCAGGAATTGATAGAGTCACAAGGGAAAAGAAAGTAGGTGACCAGTTCTACCTACTCGTCAGAAGCAACCACACCGTACTGGTATATATTATTGAATTAAACAACTAAAATGTGGGGGCTCATTGTTTTAGCAGCTGACATTCCCCTCACTTATATACACACCATCTATGTCCTTTGTTAAGATTTTCATGAATCTGGGATCTTTTGCTCTTCTTTCCACAGTAGACAAAGAACAGTGAAATGTGATGTTTATTTAAAAAGAAAAGAAAATCTCTAAAAATCACATTGTGCCATGTCCATCACCTCACTCCCTATTGCAGGACGCTGGACACTGCCTGAGCCAGGGGTGTTGGTCTCTGCTGGCAGGAAACAGCCAGCCATGTGACACCAGGAACTGTGGCCAGAGTTGGAAGAATATGTCTTGCAATGTTTAGGAACTCCATCAAATGTCATGGTTCATACTGAACTTGGCCCCTTTGAAGTTCAAGTTCACTTAATTTTGGAAAAACATGTTTCACATTTAACAACAAGAAATGGCAGAGCAAAGGCTAGATTTTAAACTTTCTTGGCCTTAGCTTGTTGCTACAGGACACTGTCTCCATGAATTGGATATGTAAGGATTACATGTCCCTGGAAATACAAATGGTTTAGAATTTAAGGGGAAAAGTCTATATACATAGGCATTTGGATCAACTGAATTTAAATAATTTTTAAAAGGTACCCCAAATTGTAAAGTGCTAGCCAGATGAAAGTACTCTGGAGTTAAGAAACCAACAGATTCTGCTGATCCTTTCTTCGTCTGTTTATAAATCATGACAGCAATCACCAGTAGTTAAGTACCAGTTAGGGTTGTTTATATTTTAGAGGTAAATCACACATGCTTTACTGAAAAAAGAAAAGAATTTTTTTGTGTTCAACCAATAGCATGAAATAACTGTTATTAATAAAATGTGAAAAAGGAGAGAAACTCAAGTAGAAGCAAGATTTGAAAAGCAAGAAAAACTATAGACCACGAGTAACTTTTTCAGCCATTGTTGATCATTCACTGATAACCAGATTCAGGCAAGAGCTATTTTAAAGCTCTTTTCCCCCTTCCATCCTCAGCTCAAAAGTCAGAAAGGCAGTGAATGACTATGCAGCCCTCTTCTGTTAAGACTCTGATACCATCTTCCTAATAATAATTAAAACCAGGTGCTTACTCTGTGCAAAGCACTGTTCATTTTACATGTTCTATTATCTCATTTAAATTCAGCAATGTTCTTAAGAGAAAGGTATCATGTTCATTTCCATTCATTTAACTGAAGAAATACATTTAGTGAAAGGTCAAGTTCAGATTCAAAGCCAAGTAGTGAACCTCAGAGAATATACCTACAACCCCTTTGCTATATTCTCTCCTATTTAGGATCTACTTCTCAAGAGACATGGTCTCTATTTCTCTACCTAATCATTAAGTTTTCTTACTGAATTCATTCTGCCTACCAGCATATTCAAGACTGCCTTCAGAAACCTCCTGTGAGCCCACTCAAATTTGGGCTAAAGAGGCCAGAACTCTTCCCATTCAGAATTTTCTAGATAGACTGAATTAAAGAAACTGTCAACAGTGCCTTTAAACACACAAAATAAAACAAACTAAAACCAAAACCACATACAAGATCTTATATGGTGGTTTCATTATATTTAATCAGTCCATAATTATACATTAATATTAACGTTTTCCCCTCCCTTTTCCCCTCCTCATCTTTTCTACACCTTATGGCATATAAATGGCATACACTAATCATTGGCATAATGGTCTGTGTGACCTTGTATGTGTGAACTTGAAAAAGCCCTTTTAGAAGAGGTTGAATCTCTTAGGTGCTCTCAACTTTCTTCATTTCTACCAGGGCATGTATAGAAAAAATGTAGAAGTAAACTCATAAGCTTGTTGGAATAATTACATTAAATTAAACAGGATTTTTGCACCTTGCTGAATATTGTAGTGATCACAGAATATTGATTCAGGCTGTATATCAGGAAAACCAAGACATTTGCAATTCATGCCTATTTTTAAAATTAAAGTATTATTTGCTGTTGATAGGCACAGAAAACTACTGAGTTAATAAATCTTTAGCTCAAAACAGATAGCAATAGCTTAAAGAATGAATGTAAATAGTTCCCCTTATTTAAAGCTATAACCCACCATATTGAGTAAATAAAAATGATTAGATTATAAAATAAAATCATTCCATTGGGGTATGTTTGGGCCGGGGGGAGAGAAAGGAATAGTGGTGTACTATAGCTGAAATCAGTTTACTGTTCAATCTGATTCATTGCCTAAAATGGCCATGAAATAATTAAACAAATTAGACTGAAAAGAGTTGAGTTGGGCCGAGAAGGGAATGCTTTGCCCAACACATTCCATTCATCAGACAGGCTAAGAAGCAACTTAGACATTTTCCATTCTGAAGAGGACAGTACCTGTTCTGGGCGTGAACCTCCACCTGGTCGGTCACCTGCCCCAAGGATTCTTCCTCTTGCTTCTGCCGCAGCCTTTCCTGTCGGGCTCGCCGGCGCCGTTCCCGGGCAGCCTCTTCCTCATCATCATCATTCCTCTGGTAGGCGATTCTGCAACATCACAGAAACAACCTGTTGAGCATGCCAACTGCCAACCATCCTTACCATCTTCTTGGCAGGATCCGCCCCGAGTCGTTTTCTAAACTGGACTCCTATTGAACCACAGAGTTCTAAAAGGAAGGTTCCGTTCCTTACGTTTAGAGACCCAATCTCTAGTTTTCAAACTTTTACGGATCTGAAAAGCACTAACCCAATATCTACAGAAGATAATTTGCAATGATCAAATAAACAGCTTAAATTTAAAAACCTACACAAAAGCAAGTTGCCTTCAGAGACTACATTAGCATATGTAGTCTTTACTAAGCCCAGGACCGGCTTGTAAACTGGAGACAGAAACCCAAAGCATCAAAACACATTTGAAAATAATTTGAAAATAATCAAAACACTTATTAAAAAGATTCAAAGCATGTTGTACTCATTATCTGTATAGACATTGTCACAAGGTCAGAAAAGAATCAAGTTGAGTAACCAAACCAGGACTTTGACATTAAAAAGCCCAAACCCCTAATTAAAATCGAGAGCAGAAAAGCCTCTTTGCTTGGGTTTTATATTTTCCTTTTAGTTCCTTTTCATAGGAGAGAGGTGACAACTGAAAGGAGGCTTCCAAGTCAGTGCAGTTCCCCCTAAGGCTCCTCTTTTGTTCTAAAAACACATGCTGGGCACATGATGGTAGCCCACACGTGTGCATTTACATAGACACTTAAGGGATAGGGCAGGTAGAAGAGGCACAGAGGGCTACACATGCATCTATTTTATTTAGCTTTCATAGTTTCAGCTGAAGCAAATGCCTACTTAGGGAAATGATACAATCAATATCATTCTTGTTAGATGTGTTTTCCTTATTCCCCAACAAAGAACCGGAACTGGGAACGACAGATGCCCAGACTCAGGAGGAAATGACCTGAATGGTTGACTTGGGTACATTTGAGAGATTAATGTGTATGGAGATACACAGTGCAGAGAAGGATGGACGTGCTGGCCCAGGGACACGCTGGCCTGATGGACCCATGGGTTGGGATGGAGATGCGCTGTGCAGAAGGCTGCTTTTTACATTAGTTAAAGTGCTTTTATTACAATACTAGGGACCTGATGCATGAAATTTGTGCAAGGACCTTGGCCCCCACCCGCCTCGGCTTTGTCCGGAAGGACATCTGGAAGGACGTCTGGTCTAATTAGCATATTACGCTTTTATTATTATAGATTGTTACATATCTACAAATAGATATCCTGATATGCAAAAGTTTCATGCTTGTACTTCTTATATAACAACAAAGCTAAAATGTACAAATGAAAGAAAACAAAAATATAAACTGTATGTGGAACCATACAATTTATACCAACAACATGAACCTAATAACTGGGAGTGGTTTGCTGTGGTCAGTTTTACAAACCAGGCATGTTTAGGCATAGATACGAAGCGATTTGACTTCAGTAATGCAAACACTATGAATTTTTTTTTCACCTAGATAGCTTATGAAACACAAAATGAACAAAACCTAAGGTTGGTTGGTTGGTTCTTTGCTACTTCAGAAAAATCTGACTTTATACTTACTAAAATCTGCTAGTGTGTAATACTCAAATTCCAATATAAATAAAATGTCATCAGCTGGTTTATTTCTGTAAATGTGGTGACAAGAGCAGTGTGATATAGTTGAAAGATAACTAGGTTAGTACTCAGAAAACCTGGTTTCTAGAACTGGCTTCTCACTCGCTGGTCGCCCTTGATTAACCGGAGTTAAATTGCCTTGTCTGAAAGTGTGTGCGAGTCTAATGAAATCATGGGTGTTGTGGTAAGGCATTCTCCAGCAGAGTATGTTATTGCTCTCAGGAAAGTGCAGTTGAGGAGCTGCTTTATGAGGAAAGATGAGTTCAATTTTAGACTCGTTGAACTTGAGGTGACAACATGACACAATTTGAATGTTCCCTTCTAATTCAATCACGTTGTAGTTTGCAGTCAAAAGACCTTCCCAGTGGTTTGGCTTCAATCTTCAGATTCTTGGCCTAATATTCCTTTGGCTTATTTCTCAGTAGACAGCTTTAACCACAGCAGGGTCCTTAATGACTGCTTCCCAAGCCAATCAAACACAAAGTCTTAATTTGTTCTTCTACATCTCTGGATCAGCCACGAGGTCTTGGCTATTACTGGGACCTTCCTTTTCCAAGATAAGCAAGAGACATAAAAGCTCCATATGGGACATCCTATGCTACAAACAGAACTACCCCCTTTCCTGAATGGAATTTCATTTTTAGCCCTTAATTTCCCACTATGCTTGAACAATGAGAGATGTTAGTGTCTTCCTCCCACCTACCCATATGCTTCGCAGCTGGATGCTGTTGGCTTTTAGTTCTGACACAAACTTGATTTGCCACTGAGGCTAAATCACACTCGACCTGTCTTCATCTTAGAGATCTCATTGGAGGAGTGGCCTGAACAACCAGATTATACCCAGTCTCCTTTAACTCTTTTCACTTGGTAGAGCCTGAAATTTACAGTCAATCACTCTCCATGGGTAGCCCCTTGCCTAGGATACACAGTTACCGGAACTAGATTTTTAAGGATCTTTTATTACTACTGATGAATATGCAAATTAAAATTGTTTTCAAAGAACAAAAAAGAGGCAAAAGGACTGCATGGTATTTTGAATCATAACATGCCCAGTTGCTGGCTCGATAACATATCAGTTGACTTTGTAAGTAAAGTTGTGTCCACACCAAACGACTTGACATGCGTGGAAATTCTTTAAATGTGAGGCTCCCTGCATTAGGCCTTGGCTGCAAAGACAGGTAGTTTCTTGCTTTTAGGTCTGTCCCACAGCAACCTGCCTTTCACATAACTACACAGGTTTATATTTTTTCCTTCAAAATGGAAAAGAACTTAATTGTTCATTTCTTCTGATTCTAAAAGTAACATACACTTATTTTCTTAAATCAGACAATACAAAATATATAAAAGAGAAAGTGAAAATGTGTTCCTTAATCACACAACTCAGACATAAAAATGATTAATACTTGATGCATCCTACCAGACATTTTCCCATGTATCACAGATTTTTTAACAAAGTAGAATTATGTTTCATATATATATATATATATATATATATACACACACTTTATAAACAGTTTTAAATTTACCTCATTTATGGTTATTTTTAACATACTAATAAAATATAATTTTCACAGCAACACAGTATTCTATGTACAGATGTATACAGTAATTATATAAATGTATTATAATCTATTTAACCCATTTTTCCCTGGTAGTTAAGATTTTTCCAAATTTATGTTCTTATAAACAATGCTGGAAAGGACATCATTATAGCTATACTTTTAGCACTTGTTCAATTACTCACCCAGGAAGAATTCTCTGAAGTTAGCATGTCTGTGTTTAAAAGTATGCTCACTTTAAAGGCTTTTGATACACACTGACAACTTGCCCTCCAGAAAGGCATGCAACACCAGCAATGTATGTGAGTGCTAATTTCATCCTAAGCAGAATTTATTAAAAAAGACATCCAAAGGCTAGCTCAACATCTAGTTTATGCTCCTGCTCAAGACAAAATGTTAACATTTCTAACCTCCCACACACCAGATGAAATGTATTTGAAAGGCTGCTGACTGGTAAACATCATACCTAACCACCCACTGGATTGTAATAAAAGCACAACAATCCATTCGTTCCTCCTGAGAAACGTCAGCAGACGCGGCATTAACCAGGTTCTGGTGCTCTCCACTACAGAGAGCCGATGCGCCCAGATGATTCAGAGGCGGTGTGGGGCCCGACCTTCCTCTGACTCATCTGGGGAAGACGAAACCGTGTGGATTAGAGTTTTAATCGAAGGCATTTTATTTGAAAAAAGGTAGCCCCAACTGATGTGTAAAGTACCTCTCTATTAAAAAAAGTTTGACGAGAAGAATCCATGGCTTCGCCCGCCCATGCTGGGTGTTAGCAGGTTTAGTGTGGAGTCCCGTGCCCTGCTTTTTGGTAGCTGCCTTTGCTTGTCTGTGGAGGCATGAACACTTGGAGAAAGGTATGATCGAGCTTCCTGCAGGGGCCAATGCTGCATCTTATAAACCATTGCAATTATACATACGGTATTGGGTCTTACTGCAGAGCAAAATGGCTCAGCAAATATTCAGTGGGAAAGAAAGAGAAATGGTGTGTGTGTGTGTGTGTGTGTGTGTGTGTGCATGAATAAGTGTTAAACAACCTCAAAAGTCCCTAATAATTACGTGATGTTATTTGACTGTCAGTGGTATGAACAAAGTAGAGAGAACTGGCTTTTCTTCCATTCCCAGAACCACTGCTAGAAGGCTCTGGTGTTAAATTATAAGAAAAAACAGACCTATGCGATGGGAAAACTCTCTTGGAATGCTGTGGCTTTCACACCAAAGAGGTACTCTACCACCAGGGTGCTACAGCCTCAGTATATTCAAGTAATAAGACAATCATGTTACATGCTGCACCTTTTAGATAGAAAGTTCAAATAAATAAAAGTATTGCAGATATGGGGGGGAAAAGGTATTGCAGATATGGCAAAGAAGGGGCTCTCTGAGGAATTGGTGTCTTTATGTTTGGACGGGCCAGGATCTAAAGGTACACTGATGAGAGGAAGAGGAAGTAACAGGAGCTCCCACAGTTAAGACATTGGCGCGGGCACTCCTTGTCATCTTGCCTTGTGTCCTCACCCCCCCGCCCTCCTTCCCCATCACAGGTTTCTTAAGACTTGTACAACATTGGCAGCTTGTCATCTACAATAAAGGTGGTTTTATTTTGGTTTCACCTCATGTTCCCCAGGGTTTGAAGAATGTTGTTCTTATTTCCCTTCATTTTGTCTTCTTTCCATTTTGCTGTTTCCTGATTTGAGACGATAGTACATGATCCTTGAACTTTCCAAGTAAAAATGCTGGCAATCGTATTTTATTAATAAAACAAGATCTCTTATCAGGAAACCATGTTTAAAAATAGAATAAAAAAAGTAATAGCCATTTTTAAATGTCTTTATTGATTTTTAGAGCGAGAGGAAGGGGGAGGAATAGAGTGATAGAAACATCAAGCCCATAACCCGGGCATGCGCCCTGACCAGGAATCGAACCAGTGACCTCTTGATTCATGGGTTGACACTCAACCACTGAGCCACACTGGCTGGGCAGTAATAGCCATTTTTATGAGGAAGATTGATTTTATTGCATGTTAAGAGCATTAAAGACCCAGAGAGAATGGGGAGAAAGTGGTTGTCTATACTGAGTACAAATTTACTCACTTTATGTTGACATTCACAGTACTACTCTGAGTAATTAATTGGATAGCCAAATAGTTCATCAAGTTTGGATTTGTAATCTTGCTATTCTATTTTTTTTACATACATATATGACATAATTATTTTACAATTAAAAAATTTAATAACATGTTTGATGATTTTTCAAATTCACTCCACCAAGACATCACTTCTTTCTGTCACTTTCTGTAGAGGATCCCACAGTTATGTTACCATCCTCCTATTGATAGGCATTTGGTTCCCCAACTTTTCTCTACCATAGACAGTGCTATGACACCTTGTGCACACGTGTTTCTTAGGGTAGATGGTGTGAAGTGGAATAGTATATGTTCATTTAAATGTAAAAGATCCTGTCAGACTGCCCAACACAATAGTTGTTTCAACTTACATCCCTATGCTGTCACTTCAAATAACCTGGTTGGATTAACATATAGTGATACAGTCCTCTGCTAACTGACAAGAGTCAGAGAAAAATTTAATCGTTTACATCTTATACAGCAGTAATTTCTAACATTTGAAGGATGAGGATTCTTTTAAAATATCAAGAAAAAAATTAAGGTAACATGACAATTGCTTATACTTTTGTTATTTATTAATAAAATGTTTTGTAAAGTGCCTGTAACATCCATAATGCATAAAAAGGAATCTGTAGCGTATAAACCATTGCATTTATATTTAGACACATCTGAAGAACAGCCCTTCACTCCTGAAACAGTTGTTTGCCAGACTACAGAAAATACTTGGTATGGATATAAATTTGGGGATCTCTTTCAATGACTTCACCACTAGAGATCTACTGTGGATAGGAAGATTTCCAGAGCCACTGAACAGACTTTGAATTGCCACCTTCAAATCCTTTAGTGTTCTTTGACATCCCTCGTGTTTGGTAAGCACACATACATGTACAGACACACATGCAGATTCACAGGTTACGTGAGAAAATCTGGGAGAAAGAAAAGGCTCAATCCTAAAATGAGGCCAATTTATGAAAGACTCATGGAAGTCCCATTCGGATAGAGGTTCCCAAGTCTCCTTTCCTTTCATTGTTTTTGCAATGTCCTATATTTTAAAAAGAGAATGTTGCACCCCAAATTCCAACATTAAATAGTTAGCTGCACCCTAAGACCAGCTCCCATCTCTCTGCCTCCCACTGTACCTCCACTTTCATGTAAGGAGTCGTTTGAAGAAGGTGGCATTTGTTGAAGGAGTGATCACAGGATGTAAGTGAGCCACTCAACCCCAAACATGATCCTGTCCCAGCTTTCTGCAGCGGGACACTCCCCACGCAGGCCTCACCCAGGAGGAAGACAGCCTGGGGTTCACGGACACTCAGGACAACTTCTTAGTCAATTACTTTTCTTTGATTTCCATCATTCTTGGTTCTGCCACTATCATTGTCTTAACCTGGGTCTTAAGATGGGATCCAACTTAAAGAGTTAACATATCATGTGGGTTGAAAATGTGCTGGTCCACCGTTAGGAGGCAAAGTGACTCATGTCCTTTCATTATTCCTTGTCATGTACCCAAACCCCCCAGTAATCTTCTCTCAAAACATGAAATGCAAGCAGATTCTCCAAACGTATTCAGCCAAATCTGTGAATTGCTCACATGCTCTCAGCAAAATCTCAGGCCATGCCGTGATCAGGAGGGAAAATTCTGAGCTACTGAAATGAGTCATAGTCGCCCCATAGATTTACTGTATGTTTGAAAGTTAAAAGAGGTTTATAGAAACATTCAAGGTTCTTAACTATGATTTTGCTTATGTGTGGTGCCTGCAAAATGTTGTGGCTTCATTTAATGCACATGAGGCCTAATTCTGAATTTTTTCCCCTTGGATTCCTTGAAAAAAAGGCATTAAAAATTATAATGGAGAAAAAAAAATCCAGAAAATAAAAATAATTTTCAGGTCAGAATATGTTTAGAAATGGATTGGCAGCCAATCAACAATTGGTCTGTTATTAATATAAAATAGAATGAAAGAAAACCCTCCTGATTTTATACACACACACACACACACACACACACACACACACACACACACACATATATTTAATGGGGGAAGGAAGGTCAAAATATGCTGAATTTCACTGTAGAATGTGTTGCTGTATGTGTTCCTGTATCAAAGCTGTGCCTTTTACCTGGAAGGCATGTGAGGTGATACGTTATTATGAAGAAATTTACCTAGGCAGAGAGGCATGCCTCACTTCATCTATTTCCCCTTCCGCCACCCCCTCTCCGCATACATACACATCTGAGAATTACTAAAGTTGCAAACCAACCATACATTTATGGTTCTCTATAGTAAGAGGTTGTGTGCTTGCACATGTTGGTATTCTCGTATATGCTGTCACCACAAGTTTTCACCGCCGGCCTACCATATGCTTTATACAATGGTGTCATCCCATAATCACATGAGTTTCTGTAACCACAGACCATGGTGGGTAAACATGTGCTCACAGCAGAGGAGAAAGAAACATCAGACAGTGGAAGAAAAACCTCTTTGCTCGCCTCTGTACACTATCGCAGCAGGCCAGTTCTTAGTGTCTTTATGATTGCAATGCCCTGTCAAACGAATAGATCAGGTCTGACTGATCATGGGAGGTGAGAAGAGTTCTGTGAGTTCTGATTCTGACTCAAGGCTTAATAAGTGTGGCTTACTAAGGTTTACTGGAACATAGTTCTCAGAATGGTCCTGCTCTAGGGCAGGCAGAGCCCTAAACTTAGTGACTCATTTCCAAATCAGTAGTAAAGCAAATATATATATATTTACTTACTTACTAGAGGCCTGGTGCACGAATTCGTGCACCAGTGGGGTCGCTCAGCCTGGCCTGCAGGATTGGGCTGAAACTGGCTCTCCAACATCCCCCAAGGGGTCCCAGATTGTGAGAGGGTGCAGGCCAGGCTATGGGACCCCACCTGTGCATGATCAGGGCCGGGGAGGGATGTGGAAGGTTGGCCAGCTGGGGAGGGAGCACGGGAGGGCTCCAGGATGTGTCTGGCCCGTCTCGCTCAGTCCTGATCAGCCAGACCCCAGCAGCAAGCTAACCTACTGGTTGGAGTGTCTGCACCCTGGTGGTCAGTGCACGTCATAGCGACTGGTCAACCAGTTGACTGTCTGCCCCCTGGTGGTCAGTGCACATCATAGCCAGCGGTTGAGTGGCCTTAGCATATCATTAGCATATTATGCTTTGATTGGTTGAATGGATGACTAGACACTTAGAATATTAGGCTTTTATTATATAGGATTTATTTATTTATTTTAAATATATTTTTTATTGATTTCAGAGAGGAAGGGAGAGAGATAGAGAGATAGAAACATCAATGAGAGAGAATCACTGACTGGCTGCCTCCTGCATGCCCCCTACTAGGGGGGATTGAGCCCACAACCTGGGCATATGCCCCTGGCAGGAATCAAACCTGGGACCCTTTAGTCCACAGGCCGATGCTCTACCCCCTGAGCCAAACCAGCTAGGGCCACAGGAAATACCCATGTGCCTACTACCCAACTCCCATCCCTATTTCTTTTTATGCCACTAAATAACCTCTAGCCTGAATTTGGTATTATTTTAATTATTCTCTTGATTTTCTTTGTAGTTTTACCCCCAAGGTATGAATCCTTAAATGATTCAATTTTTAGATTTTCCTTCTCAGAAGTTTACATAATCATACTGTATGCATTATATTTCTGAGATTCTCCATGTTTAAATAAATAGCTGTAGTTTATAATAATAGATGAGGCACAGGGTTTCCAAGCATTTCTTTAAAAAAAACCCCACAATTCTCTAGTTTCATTTCTATTTTTTAATTGAATTTATTGGGGTGACATTGGTTAATAAATATATAGGTTTCAGGTGTTTAATTCTATAATACATCATTTGCATACTGTATTGTGTATTCACCACCCCAAGTCAAGTCTCCTTCCATTTCCACTTATCCTCCCTGTGTCCTTTACTCTCTCCCACATTTCTTGAGATCATAGTTTGGATAAGATAAATGTCTAACTTTTTACTTAACTGGTCTCATTTTCTTTTTAAAAGTCCATAGACAGTTTGTGATATTTGGTAGACATAAAATGAATAGACTCTGGATTTACTTTCTTATTGAATTGCTACATTTCCCCAATTTATTTTTAAAAAGAACAGTGCATCTGCCAAACCTATTAAATACAGATTTTGGAGGGTAAGTTCATGACCGATCCCTGAGATAAACTAAAATCTATTCATTTTGCCACAGATAGGACTGGATTTGTATCACTCCCGCTATTCTACCCCATAAAAGCAATAAGTGTGACCTGATAGAAACAGTTCACTTTTTAAAAAAAAATATATTTTATTGATTTTTTACAGAGAGGAAGGGAGAGAGATAGAGAGTCAGAAACATCGATGAGAGAGAAACATCGATCAGCCGCCTCCTGCACACCCCCCAGTGGGGATGTGCCCACAACCCAGGTACGTGCCCTTGACCGGAATCGAACCTGGGACCTTTCAGTCCGCAGGCTGATGCTCTATCCACTGAGCCAAACCGGTCTCAGCGCACTTTTTAATTTATAAATGTTTAGAAAGGGGAGGTATGGAAAGAGAAGGTTGATGTTGGAGAAGACATATCTTCCCTTTCACTTGGTTATTCACGTTAAACTTTGGTTGAAATGAATGAAAAGAAGTGAGAAATGTTTAAGTGGCCAGTAAGATAATTAAAATAAAGCAATCGAACTCTCTTCTCTTTCAACCCTTATTTAAGATTCAACTGGTAAAAAGATGTGACTAATAGAGATAAACTCAATTACTACCCGAGTTTTCATAAACATTACTTTTCTTCATCTCCAATCTAGGATTTTTTTCTTTTGTCTAATAAGAACCAAATAAATATTATCATCAGTAAACTTAGACTTTAAAAAATGCTGTGAATCAAAAGGAAAATCTGAATTGGGGTTATTTTCTGACTGTTGTAGCTACTAAAGGACAATCTTGCTTTAATGCACGTTGTAGATGTGGACAATAAACCTTGGGCTTTTTTATTAAAAAAGTAAAACATGATAAAACAATTCGGACCCAGGTGTCAATGACTTGGGAATACAGTGGGGCCTTGACTTACGAGTTTAATTCGTTCTGAGACCGAGCTCGTTAATTCAAATTACTCTATTAACTCAAAGCAAAAAATCGGCCGAGAGACAGCTGGTGTCTCAAAAAACTCGTTAGTCGGGACACTCGTAAGTCAAGGCCCCACTGTTCTCTCTCTCTCTCTCTCTCTCTCTCTCTCTCTCTCTCTCTCTCTCTCTCTCATATAGGTCTGGACCTGGATATACAACCAGCTTAGCAACTGTCCCAGAATAGGGTGTAGGGTAACCCCCACATTCCTACTGGCTCATTTAGATGCAACTGCCTCTGACCACAGATATATAAACAGATTCTTTTCATAGTCCAAGACAGTCTCCTAGAAGCAGAAATTTCCCCTTCTCTCTTCAAATCTAAAAAACGTAAACTCATTTTAGATGAGCCTTACAGCTTGATCTAGAAATTCAAGTCTTGCCACCATATCTGAAATATTTTTGCAATGCAGTACAATGGTCCACAATATCATGTGGTGGAGCTTCAAATTAGGGGACCCTATGGCACTGGTAAACATTTAGAGAAAGAAATGAAGTGATTGGAAAAATGAAAACAAGATGTCCGTGAGTGGGGCGATTACGAACCTGTGACTAATTAAAGGATCCTTGTGAGGGGAGAGTGGTATTGCAGACAAGCCGGTGGGAAAGTACACGGCATGTGGAGACATTAACTAAAGTCGCATGTCCCGTGTCAGCCGAGAGGATTCTCCGCAGCCTCTGTAGACAAGCAGTGCCTAATGCAAGGAAATTTATGTGTAATGGATTTTCATAACAGGCTTTTTATGATCCTCCCGCCCCCCGCCAAAGTGCCCTCTGGAGCTTTCCTGCTTCCACTCTCATTTTTCTTAATTGGAAAAAGATTTACTATTCATTTCCTCTTCCTCGGTACTCTCTTTTGGCTCCATTTCTTGCTATTCGGGTGGCATAGCTTTCTATCTTTCCCTCTTTTTTTTTTTTTTTTGCCTCTTTTCTATTTTATTTTATTTTACTTATTATTTTATTTTATTATTTTATATTATTTTATTTTCATGGGCCAAGTCTAGCAGCCTGTGCTTTTTTTTAAGTTTATTTTTTGTTGTTGATAGTTATTACAGATGGCCCCTATTCCCCCCACCCCAATCCCCTCCAACACACACTTCCCTCCTCTACCCAACCTCGCCCCAGTGCAGGCCTTCACCTCTTCTTTAGAAACACAAAGCCCAAATTACTGATAGGATGACACTGGAGTTTTGTTTACAGCACCTCTGGTAATAGAAGTGACTGTCATTCTAACAGGAAAGCACATTTTGGGGTGATTGCTACCTCCCCGGCTTGAGAGGTATTGCGGCAAACTTCCCTCGCATCCAGCTGGCTCCCAGCTCCCCCGCGCGCTAGAACTGCATGCAGAGTTTGTTTACAAGCAGTAGCAAATAGAAAGACAAACCTTGAGTGGAGACAGGAAATGAATGTTGAAGGGCCAAATCCTGGACATTTGGCTCTTTGGAAACAACATTTATTCTTGCAGGGGACCTGGGAGCCAACCACCGCGAATGGGTCCAACCTCCCTACTGTTGGGAAAGGAAGTCACAGAGTCTTCCCAAGTCCATGGAAACCTTAAGACGGGGCCTGCTCCATGCGAGGGGAACAAGCAGACACCACTGGCGGTGATTTGGTAGAAAGCCAGCCTGCCCAAACCAAACCAAATAATAACCTTCCACACTAAGACTCCCTTTGAATTAACAGGAGACCCCCATAGAAATGGGGATATTTTAGCAGGTAGAGTAATATGAAATAGCTGAGCACTTAGATTTGGGTGTGTTAATTGAATTAGAATCCTCAACAGATTAAGAGCCAGACACCAAGGCTCTGAGAGGGAGGACCTGGCCTGTCTACACCTGCAGATTTCTATCCCAACATTAGATTATTAACCAGCGAGGCTCATGTGTCTCCTGACTAGATATCAGTGCAATCACTAGTTCCTTAAAATTGTCACCTAGACAGGAGACACTGTTTCAGTAGAGGAGGTAACCTACTTTATTCTAAAATATGTCCTATCTTCTAATTACAAATTACAAAGTTACAGCACTGGCATTGGCTTAAGGCAGCGGTTCTCAACCTGTGGGTCACAACCCCTTTGGGGGTCGAATGACCCTTTCACAGGGGTCGCCTAAGACCATCAGAAAACACATATATAATTACATATTGTTATTTTGATTAATCACTATGCTTTAATTATGTTCAATTTGTAACAATGCAAACACATCCTGCATATCAGATATTTACATTACGATTCATAACAGTAGCAAAATTATAGTTATGAAGTAGCAACGAAAATAATTTTATGGTTGGGGGTCACCACAACATGAGGAACTGTATTAAAGGGTCGCGGCATAAGGAAGGTTGAGAACCACTGGCTTAAGGGCTTCTAATCTTAAGTACCTTCCTCTCCCAACCAACCCACCAAAGGTTCTAGTCTTTGAGGGGAGGTCAGGTCGGTTCAAGTGGGACATCAGAGCGGATAACTCTGGGCAGCACTGGGGGCTGCATCAGTGGCGTAGGTTCTGAGGATGAGATGGTGGGCAATGCCGCTCCAACATGCAAACTGACACCCAGGTGGCCGGAATTAGCACATCCATTCAACAGCTATTTGTCAAGCATTTACAATATCCAACCACTGCGGGTGAAAATCAAGATGCATTCGACTCCTGAAAGGCATTTATAACCTGGTAGGGAAGCTAAGACACGTGGTAAATGCCATAGGAGACTTATTGGTAAAGTGATTTAAAGTTTAGAGGAGGAAGAAGACAATTCCAGCTAAGGGATCAGAGAAGACTTCATGGAGAAAGTAGTATTTGAGCTGGGTCTTTGAGGATTCTGGGCTAGGAGAGGGGATGGGGGTGGGGGGTGGGGAGGAGAGAAGAGGACTTTTCCACACACAGAGAGCTCAAATAGCAAGGCTGCAGAGTCAGGAAGTATGGACATGGAAAAGCAAACAGTTCGGTCTGGCCGGGGCGTGGAGTGCATGGAGGGCATCAGGAAAGCTGCAGTTGTGCTTGGCACACAGGCGGCCAGCCTCTAACAGATGGAGAGTAAACCAACCGTTTCACTCGGCGGAAGAGAGGCTCCTTCCGAGGCGGGGCCCTAGCAAGTCCACAGGCAGGATTTTCTAGTTCCAGCCTCCACTCCAGGTGTTTCATGTCACTCTGCAGCTTTCCCCATGAAATAAAGGGCCAGCTACCCAATATCAAGGGCTCCATCAATCCTAGCTGCAAGAGGAGACTTCAGTTCAGCACATCCTACCATCATTTAGAACAGAAGCCCTGTAGAGGATCCTTCACGAGCAGTGACTGTGACTTCCCCCTTTTCAGAATGGCGTGTATAGCCTTTCCTGTTCTTACCATCTTCTCCGCTTTCTTGTACTCACTGTGCCCACAAAGAATTAAACCAGATTTTCACTTATTCTGCCTATCAATCAGATCCCAGGTGAAATCTGCACTGGGGTGATATTAGAACTACAGAATAATTAAACTAGAAGGGATTGTGGAGGTGATTTTCAATCCAAGCGCCACATTCATACATGGTAACCCGGGGTCTGAGAGGCGAAGTGAGTCACACAGTCAGGACCAGACCCAGGTCTTTAGTTCCCATACCTGTCTGCTTTCTAAACTATGTCACTGCATGAGCTTTCTTAGGGTGCTCTGTAGATTAACAAAGAGCTTCAGTCATCTGGGCCAGGGATCTGGCTCAAGGGCCAAATCCAGCCCACATCCTGTTTGTGTAAATAAACTTTTATTGGGACACAGCCATGCCCAGATCGTCTATGGCTGCTTTCACTCTCCAATGCCACATTCCAGTAGCTATGACCGTAGGTAAAAAAAAGTTTGCAGATGCCTGATCTAAGCCAATGTCTCACATTTTTTATATCGTACCACTATCAGTCAAAAAAATTAGGCATGCTCTTCTCTCCATTTTTACCTAGAGCGATCTTCTGTCTCCACACGGCCAGCTCAAATGCGACACTCTTCTGTGATGTCTTACAAGATCCGATGAAGGTCAACTGGAAGGAACTCTTTTCCTGTGTCCCACATATTTGACATACATCGCCTTAATCTTGTTATGTGTGTTATCATTTTGGCTCCCATATTATGTCATGTTTGTTGAAAGCAACGTGACCACTACTGGTTAGCTACGGTGCATTAAAACACGCCCATGCTGAAGCCCGGAATACTACCATGGCACGCTTAAAGGAATACCTTTTAAGAGTATCCTGACTCCCTTCACTCCAGTTCTCTGTTTATCAAAGATTGATGATAACCTATTACTGGGTCTTTTTCTTTGACCGAACCTGTCTCTCTTCCTCCACCCCCATTCTCTCAATAGGGAGGACCCTATATAAATTATGAAGCTGGTGATTTTGCCAGTTATATTTACTGTTAATTAATAAATTACCTTTCTAGTTTGAAAGAAAATTCTCAGTCATATCATCCTATCCTTGCAACAGATAGCAATTTCACATTTTAGGATGCGAACGTGGCTTAATATTAAAAGAAAAGTCAAAATATTGGCACACAAACTCGCAGTCACAGGCACTTACCTTGGGCTCTGGCAAAGTAGAGGCTCGAGGGGTGCCAGGGACATACAGAGAAAAACCGACTTGTGTGGCTTAGAGGTAAGAGCTGGAGGAACAGCCGCCATGGTCCCTGTGTTGAGTCTTCCTCCCCTGCTGCGGATGGATGCCATCTTTCCAGTGTTGAGCTCTCCCAACACAGAGCAAATCCGAACTCCTCTAGCTCCACCCTGATGACTACCCGAGACCCTGCCCTATCAAACACGAACACGGCCCTAGGCTCCTCCAGCAGCAACCAGCCTAGGCCTGCGTTGCAGGCTTTCTTAGAAAACTCTCGAGGAATTCCATCAAGACCAAGGGATGCCAGAGACCAAGAGGGAAAAACTGAGGGAGGGATGTATACCATTGCCCCTGTGTTGAGCTCCCCTCCCACACTGGCCAAATTTGATTCTGCATTAGGCTACTGAACACCCTGAAGACTGCCTGAGACCCTGCCCCACCCAAATTGCACAAGACCTAACGCTCTTTGGGCAGCAACCAGCCTGGGCTTGCATTGCAGTCTTTCTTAAAAAACTCTCGAGGAATTCTGTCATGTTCAGGGATGACAGAGACAGGGAAAAACTGAGTTGTGTGGCTTCAGGGCGAGGGTTGGAGGGACACATACCATTGTCCCTATGTTGAACCCTCCCCCCATATGACCAAGTCTGAATCTGCATTAGCCTGGTGAACTCCACTAGCTCCACCCTGACCATTCCCCGAGACCCTTTTCAGGCGGTGGCAGCTGGCCTTGGTATACTCTGAGACTTTTTTGCTGAGTGTCTCTGCTTACACTGGCACCAAATCTGAATCTGTATTACTCTGGTGAACAATATTCATCCCATGCTGGTGACTCCCTGAGACCCTGTCTCACCCAATTCATATACCACGTGAGGCTCTTTCATCGACTGAGCTTTTTAGGCAGCTGGCAGGGGTTGGTAGGTCTTGTGGTGCCTTGGTCCTTTTGCTGACTGACCCTAGGCCCGTACTGTAGGCAGTCAGCCTTGGTTCTCACCATGGCCCTTCCCAAGTGCATCCAGATCCTGCACAGGCAGCTACCAACTGTAGATTACTTTGCTTCTACTAACAGGTAGCCCTGGGCTGCTCACAGACAATGTCTGACATTGACCTGCAAGGGAGTCCTTCTCAAGTGGCACCAGAATCAATACACCTGCTGGCAGGCTTCAGACCACAACAGCATACCACCTAATTAATTCCATAGTGGCGCTCCCAAAGAGAGATCTTGGTAGACATCAGAACAAAATGGGACAAATCCCACTGCATGTCAGGCCCTGCACAGAAGCTCATATGCTGTGGTTGTGGCTAATTCTCACAGCCAGCCAGCCTGAGGGTCAATCACATTAACTGATGTAGCAATAGTAATTAAGGTTCAGCTACAACAAGAAGGCACATACAATCCACACAAGAGACACCTCTGAAGCATCCAACTAAGGTGATCAGGGAGGCTCTGCCACTGGGTCTCATAGGACACCTATTATATAAGACCACACTGCTAAGACTGGGAACCATAGCAGATATACATCTAGTTTGTTTCTAAAACATAGAAACAGACACAGAGAAGTAACCAAAATGAAGAGTCAAAGAAACATGTCCAAATGAAAAAACAGAAGACATATCCAGAAAACAAAATAAATGAAATGGAAGCAAGAAATCTACCAGAAACTGAATTAAAACCACAGGTTTTAAGGATGCTGTAGAAACTCTAGGGGAAGAATAGAAAAACTCACTGAGGACTTCAACAAAGAGATGGTAAACATAAAAAAGGACATAGAAATGAAGAATACAATAAAAAAATGAAGAATACACTAGAATAAATCAATAGCAGATTAGTTAAAGCAGAGGACTGAAACAACAATTTGGAAGACAAGGTAGCAGAAAACACCCAATCAGAACAGCAAAAAGAAAAAAAAGAATTTTCAAAAAAGAGGATAGTTTAAGGGACCATTGAGACAATACTGAGCATAACAATATTTGCATCATAAGGGTACCAGAAGAGAGAAGCTAGGGATTGAGAATCTATTCAAAGAAATAATGACTGAAAACTTCCTTAACCTGGTAAAGGAAAAGACATACTCATCCAGGTAGCACAGAGAGTCCCAAACAAAAGGAACCCAAAGCAGCCTACACCAAGGCACATCATAATTAAAATGGCAAAGTTAAAAGACAAAGAGAGAATCTTAAAAGCAGCAAGAGAAAAACTGTTAGTTACCCACAAGGGAGCTCACATAAGACTGTCAGCTGATTTTTAAACAGAAACATGTGGAACAAAATATTCAAAATGATGAAAAGCAAGGACCTATAACCAAGATTACTCTACCCAGCAAAGCTATCATTTAGAATTGAAGGACAGATAAAGAGCTTCCTAGACAAGAAAAACCTAAAGAATTTCATCACTACCAAACCAGTATTACAAGAAATGTTAAAGACTCTTTAAGAAGAGAGAGAAAAAAAGATCAAATATATGAATAATAGAATGGAAATAAATACATATCTATCAACAATTAATTTAAATGCAAATAGATTAAATATGCCAGTCAAAAGACATAGGGTAGCTGAATGGATTAGAAAACAGACCCAAGCCCTGGCCAGGGTGACTCATTTGGATGGAGCATTGTCCTATGGACTGAAGGGTCATGGGTTCGATTCCTGGTCAGGATACATACCCAGGTTGTGGGTTTGATCCCCAATCAGGGCGTGTATGAGAGGAGGCCGATTGTTCTCTACCCTCCTTTTTCCTCTCCTTTTCTCTCTAAAAAAGAATTAATGCAATAAAAAGAAAACAAGACTCCTATATATCTTGTCTAGAAGAGACCCACTTCAGATAGAAAGACACACAGACTAAAAGTAAACAAATGGAAAAGGATATTTCATACAAATGGAAAGAGAAAAACACTGGGGGAGCAATACTTACATCAGACAAAATAGCCTTTAAAACAAAGGTTATAATAAGAGATAAAGGACATTACTTAATGATAAAGGGGTCAATCCAACAAGAGGATATAACCCTTGTAAACGTTTATGCATTCAACATAGGAGGACCTAAATATACAAAGCAAATATTAATATACATAAGGGGAGAGAGCTATAGTATTAGGCATAGCAGAGGACTTATACACACCATTGACATCAATGGATAGATTTGCCAGACAGACAATCAAGAAGGAAACAGCAGCCTTATATAACACCTTAGACTGGATGGATTTATTTGATATTTTTAGAGCATTTCACCCCAAAGCAAAAAAACTGAAAAACACAAAAATATATGGAAGCCAAATAACATATTACTAAATAATGAATGGGTTAACAATGAGATCAAATCGGAAAGAAAGATACCTTGAGACAAATGAAAATGAAAATACAATAACCCAAAATCTATGGGAAACAGCAAAAGCAGTTATAAGATGGAAATTCATAACAATACAGGCCTACCTCAAGGAACAAGAAACAAGAAAATTCTCAAATAAACAATCTAACCTTACATCTAAAAAAGACTAGTAAAATATCAATTAACAAAGCCCAAAGAGAGTAGAAGAAAGGACATAAATAAAAAAAATACTCTAAAGAAATACACAAGATCAATGAAACCAAAAGCGAGTTCTTTGAAAAGATAAACACAGTTAATAAACTATTAACCAGACTCATCAAGAAAAAAAGAGAGAAGACCCAAATAAATAAAATCAGAATTAAAGAGAAGTAACAACTGATACCACAGAAATACAAAGGATTGTAATAAAATACTACTAATAATTATATGCCAATAAATTGGACAATCTGGAAGAAATGGATAAATTGCTAGAAACACACCTTTCAAGATTGAATCAAGAAGAAACAGAAACCTGAACAGACCGATTTCTATCTACAAAATTGAATCAGAAATAAAAACAACTCTTAACAAAACCTGAAGATTCTATCAAAAAACTACTAGAACAGATAAATGAATTCAGTAAAGTAGCAGGATACAAAATTAATATTCAGAAATTAGCTGCATTTTTATCCAACGGTATGTCATAGCATCTATAGATGCAAGCAGCGGACCTTTTTCATTAAACTCAAAATATCGTGGCAGTTAACTGGTTACACATCAATAATGAGCTATCAGAAAGATAAATTAAGAAAACAATCCCATTTACAATTGCATCAAAAAATAAAATATATAGGAATAAATTTAACTAAAGAGGTAAAAGACCTGTACTTGAAAAATTAGAAAGAAACTGAAGAAGATACAAATAAATGAAAGCATATACTAAATTCATGAATAGGAAGAATGAATATCATTAAAATGTCCATACTACCCAAAGCAATCTATGGATTCAATGCAATCCCTATCAAAATACAAATGGCATTCTTCACAGAACTAGGACAAATAATCCTAAAATTTTTATGGAACCATAAAAGACCCCAAATGGCCACAGCTATCTTGAGAAAGAAGAACAAATTTGGAGGTATCACACTGTTTGATATCAAAGTATACAACAAGGTTACAGTATGGACTGGCATAAAAACAGACACCTCGACCAATGGCACAGAATAGGGAGCTCGGAAATAATTCCAAGCCTACATGGTAAATTAATATATGACAAAGGACATGAAGCCATAAAACTCATAGAAGAAAATATAGGCAGTAAACTCTCGAACATTTCTCTCAGTAATATGTTTCCTGATATACCTCCTCAGGCAAGGGAAACAAAAGAAAAAATAAACAAATGGGACTATATTGAGCTAAAAATTTTGCACAGCAAAGGAAGCCATCAACAAAATGAAAAGACAATCGACTGAATGGGACAACATATTTGCCAATGACACATCTGATAAGGGGTTAATATCCAAAATTTATAAAGAACTCATACAATTCAACACTCAACAAACAAACAATCCAATTAAAAAATGGGCCCAGGACCTGAATAGACATTTCTCCAAAGAGGACATTCAGATTGACAATAGATATATGAAAAGATGCTAATGTCACTAATCATCAGAGAAATGTAAATTAAAATCACAATGAGATACTGCCTCACACTTGTCAGAATATCTATCTTCAATAAATGACAAATGCTGGCGTGGGTGTGGAGAAAAGGGAACCCTGGTGCACTGTTGGTGGGATTGAAAATTGCTGCATCCCCTATGGAAAACAGTATGAAGTTTCCTCAAAAAATTAAAAATTGGCCCTGGCTGGTGTGGTTCAGTAGGGTAGTGTTGGCCTGCACACCACACAATCCTTGGGTGAAGTTTAAAAATAAATGTAAAAAATTGAACTACCATACAATCCAACAATTCCACTTCTGGGTATATATCCAAAGAAATCCAAAACACTAATTCGAAAATATATATATACACCCTTATTTTCATTGCAGCATTATTTACAATAGTCAAGATATGGAAGTAACCCAAGTGCCCATCAATAGATGAATGGATAAAGAAGTGGTACATATATACAATGGAATATTACTCGGCCATAAAAAGGAATTAAATCTTACTATTTGCAACTACACGGGGAGACCTAGAGGATATTATATTAAGTGAAATAAGTCAGACAGAGAAAGAGAAATACCATATGATTTAATTTATATGTGGAATCTAAAGAACAAAACAAACAAAATAGAAACAGGCTCATAGACACAGAGAACAAATTGAGGGCTGCCAGATGGGAGGGAGTTGGGAATGATGAGTGAAAAAGGTGAAGGAACTAAGAAGTACTAATTGGTAGTTACAAAACAGTCCCGGGGATGTAGACCACAGAATAGGGAATAAAGTGAAATGATACTGTAATAACTATGTATGATGCTAGGTGGGGACTAGAATTATCCGGGGATCATTTTGTAAATTATAGAGTTATCTAACCACTATGCTATACACCTGAAATTAATATAAAATAATATTGAATGTTAACTGTAATCCTATCTAATAAAGACAGAATATGCAAATTGACCATCACTTTGCGACAAAGATGGCGGTGCCCATAGCCACAAGATGTCGGCGCCCAATCCCCTCAGCACCACCAGAGTGCCCCAGTCCGTTAAGCCCTCACTGCGGGAGCGAGGGGAAAGCAGCGCCCCAGTCCGTCGCGGCGAGCAAACAGCACGTTTGCCCCTTGCTGTGGCGCCAAAGGACAAGCAGGTCCCCACATAGAGCAGACAGCAGGGCCTGTGGTGGTGTTGAGCAGGCAGATCCACAGAGAGCAGAGAACTATGGGGAGCGGGCCTAAGCCATCAGTAGGACACCCCCTGAGAGTTCCCAGATTGAAGAGGGTGTAGGTCGGGCTGAGGGACGCCCCCCCCCCCCCCCGTGCATGAATTTCGTGCACTAGGCCTCTAGTTGAAAAATAAAATTTAAAAAAGAAAGACTGGCACAAAATAAAACAGTTGGCCACAGACATGACCAACCATGACATGATCTGTAAATGTTTTACCTATAGAACAAAGTCTGGTTAAGAACACTGTAATGTAACCAAGAAAACCATCAAATAATAACTTGTCTGAGGTAACAAGGGTTCTTTATTGTTCTACATACATTCTAGACAAAGAAGAATACACAAAGTGAGCATTTGTTACTTTGCCTTTCCCGTAGGATGGTTCTCATGCTATAATTCTCATGACCACTACTGGTTAGCTACTGTACATTAAAACACGCCCATGCTGAAGCCTGGAATGCTACCATGGCATTCATAAAGGAATACCTTTTAAGAGTATCCCGACTCCCTTCACTCCAGTTCTCTGTTTATCAAAGATTGATGATAACCTATAACTGGGTCTTTTTCTTTGACCGAACCTGTCTCTCTTCCTCCACCCCCATTCTCTCAATAGGGAGGACCCTATATAAATTATGAAGATGGTAATTTTGCAAGTTATATTTGCTGTTAATTACTAAATTACCTTTCTAGTTTGAAAGAAAATTCTCAGTCATATCATCCTATCCTTGCAACAGATAGCAATTTCACATTTTAGGATGTGAACGTGGTTTAATATTAAAAGAAAAGCAAAAATATTGGGGGAACACTTTGTAAAGCATGTGATTGTCTATGCTGTATATCTGAAAACAATACAAAATAATATTGAAAGTAAACTGTAATTAAAAAAATAAAAAAGCAAAAATAAAGAAGTATTTATTAACTAAATACTGAGGGATGAATAACTTGCATAAACACAGAGAAAATATTAAAAATATATCTTCATTATTTCTGAATTTGAAACGGATACACTGTTTTTCAATTATTTGGCTGAGAATTTTACCCCTTACATGCATGGGAAATAAAGTTTAAACAATTCCAATGTGGCTAGGAGTTGATTTTGAAAGCACAATTCTCTACTGTTAGGTTTTAAAAAACTGGATTGAACCTATGACCTGAGAAGAAACCCGTCTAACTCGTTTTATATATATATTGTATGTTCTTTAAAGGTTTCAAAAACTCAGGCAGAAAAGGAGCCTGGAAGCTGGGGGATATAATAGAAGATGCATTCAGAGCAGTGGCTGTCAGCCTTGGCTACGCATCAGAATCACCTGGGGGAGCCTTTAAAAGTCCCTCTGCCCGGGCTGTGTCCCAGACCAATTAAATCAGACCCACTGGGGGTATGAGCCAGGCAGTTAGGCTCCCCACGTGATTCCGGTCTGCAGCCAGGATGACACACACTGATTCATAATGCGTGAACCGGCCCAGCCAGAGGCAGTTATGGCAAAGGCAGTGCAGAGTCATTCAGAACATAGGGTGCAGAGAGCAGTCATGGGCAAGTAAAGGTAGATGAAGACACTCACCCTTATGATCCTAAATGCTGGGCTCTTTTTGCTTGCTTTATTTATTTTTTAATTGGGGAATATCAATATTTACCAGCAGAAAGTAATATTGTTATACAGATCAAAATTTTAAACTTATTAGACATTGGTTACATACACTGTGTGGTATTTCCCTTGTTCTCTCCATGACCAAATCTGACTGAGTCTGACACCACCTTCATTCGCTGGTGGCAGCCCCTGGAGTGGCAGGCCTGGTGCCTGGGAGGGTTTAACCTATAACCTTAACCTCCTTTTGTGATGAAAACATCCTATAACCCCCAGTTCCTATCTTTCCCCCGTCAGGGGTAATTTGCGTCAGGATGCTATTCTCAAAGCTCAGCGAAGGATCCATGAGAAAACAACTGTTAAGAGTCTGTTTCATGGAATTTGAACTGTAAAAAAGAGAAGAAACGAGGTCAGGACCCAGCCAAACCAACAAGGTACCTGCCAAACCACACCTTATCCTCCTCAATCAGCAAAAATATCATCCACCGCCTGACTCCTCTTACCTCACCAGTAGGAGCTCATTCATTCCCTTATTAGGACACTGGCAGTGGGGAGAGGGACTGCTCGTGTCTGAGGCCCAGGAGTGGCCTCCACAACATGTGCAGCTCATCAAAGACGAGAAGAGGGTAACAGCCACCGAGGGAGGAGACTGGAAAAATTACATCCTCGCTGCATGGAGGACAATCCATCTTGGTAGGCCATAATTATGGTTTTGGATTAAAAAAAAGTTTTTGAAGGCCAAACCAAAAAAAAAAAATCAAAAAAAAAAATCAATCCTAATATATTTTTTTAAAATGCATTTTTTTTTTTTTTTTTTTTTTCCCCCAGAAGGGGTTTCGCCTTAGAAATGCAGTCAAGGAATTTCAAGTTGAATGCTTCCGGGGAGTTGACTATGTAGCCAATGAGTACCTGGTCTTACCCTTCTAGAAGGACTGGGCTTGGATGGCCTCTCCAGTTCTAGAGCACACACCTGAACCTAGCAGTGTCATTTGCTTTTTTTTTTTTTTTTTTTAATATATTTTATTGATTTTTTACAGAGAGGAAGGGAGAGAGATAGAGAGTTAGAAACATCGATGAGAGAGAAACATCGATCAGCTGCCTCCTGCACATCTCCTACCGGGGATATGCCCGCAACCCAGGTACATGCCCTTGACCGGAATCGAACCTGGGACCTTTCAGTCCGCAGGCCGACGCTCTATCCACTGAGCCAAACCGGTTTCGGCGTCATTTGCTTTTTTATTTTATTTTTTTAAACCCTGTAACAATAAAAGCCCTGTCCCCCTTCTGTATTTCTGCTTCTCATATGTCTAAGGGGTCCTCTCTCCATGTTCTGACCCTTGTCTTAGCTTACCACTTCTTTTTTTTTTTCTCACAATATAGCACCATTCACACCAGGCTTTTTTCCATGATATTGGAGTAGCTTCCAAATCAAAATAAGAAGTCTCCCTGTTATGATCTGTGTCAGCAGGGCTGTCCTGTTAATCCCATCCTGTTTAGTGGCTAAGCTGTTTTCAGAGCCAACTCATGAACTCACATCCATTCAAGCAATAACAGATGACAATTCTAACTTTCTAGAATTTACAAAACACGTCTATCATGGGCATGCTCTGATATGATTGCTAGAACACCAGTGAGAGAGACACTATTATTCCTACTTCGCAGCTGAAGAAGTAGGCTTGGCAGAGCTGGGCGATTTGCAGTCAGCCAGGACATCAGTAGAATTTGGGGCTTTTCTGACTGGTGCTCTCACCCACCTCAAGGATGTCATAACCATGTGGTTCTGCTCAGACAAGGAGCTCTGAAACTACCAGAGAGAATTTACGTCTTCAAGTTCCCCAGGCTCCTCTACTAGTAAATGAAGGGTCTTCAGGTCCCTGGGAGATTGTGGGAGGCCCCAGGACTCACGTCACTCCTCTGGGGTTGGGCTGCTTGCTGCTAAAATTGACTCCTTGTTCAAGTTGTAGTTATATTTCTAAAGCTCAAAAGTTGAACACAACAGCCACTGTCTATTTAAAAACAAACAGTAACATTGGTGATTAAAAACTAAGTAAATAAAAGAGGAACATATTAGACCAGCCAACCTTGACTTTGAATGAGTGAAGCAAATGAACAAATTGTTTAAAAGGACGAGGACGCTTATTTAATGGTGATGAATTCCCATGTGTGCAGTACGTCTTACCTGCCAGGCAATCGACCGGATTTCATCTAATCCTTACAATAGCATTGAATAGACATGATTATTCTTTTTCTCCTCCCCCACAAACAGGATTTTTTATTTGTCACCATTAAAAGTCTGAATTTTAAACAGATGCTTGGACTGAGGACGCATATCCATCAACTCGTTCAACTTGAGCACCTGTCTCATCCCCAGGAACTTTTCCAGAACTGCTACCTTCACCATGAAGCGCCATGAGTTTTCCTAGTTCAAACTTGGGCTTCTTCAGCCTTCTGACTTTTCTAACAAAGACATCATAGAGCTGACAGTAGATTGGCAAGCTTTTCTGTGTCTTTTCCACTGCTATCTGGATTTCAAGTCATTTGTCTACAACTCTCGGGTCACGATGTCCATCATCCTCTTCCAGATTTGGCAGACATGTTGACGCTGAGCATCAGAGGTCATCTGAATCTGATGGTTGTGTTTTTTTAGTAAAACCAACATAGGATAGATGAAGCAAATAACCATCAGTAGTCTTGACATTAATGCGAGCTTCAATCGTGGTCTGCCATTTTTGACCATGGAGCACAGTTTGTCTCCACTGGAAAGATCCATGCCATGGAAATTACTCAGGCAGTTTTTGCCCTGAACATCCTCAGTATTTAGCTTGAATTTTCCAAGTGCAACTTAATCATCCTGCAGATCAGCTAGGCCCACTTCAAAAACATGACCCTTGATACCATCAGATGTAATTTTGGTTCCTAGAATCCCCCTGACTGGTGCTTTTCCAGTGTTTCTTAGACTGAACGTAGCCAGTGCTTTCACATCTGCCAATCTTCCTTAGAAAATGGACCAACCACTTTCTTCTTGGTTCCCTTTTTAGACATGATTATTCTTATTTTAAGTCTAGATGAGCAAACCTGGCACAAATCACTTGCCCAGGATTACACATAGGATTTTAGCTACCATGTGGCTGACTCACAAGTGTAGGCTGTTTGTACCGCTACAAAATAGCACATCTATTTTTTCCTCAGGTCTCAGTTTTTTGACTTTGACAGGACAAGGCTTAAAAGTTAAGATCTGGAGAAGTTTAAAGTTATTTGAAGAATTTATTTAATTTTAATTGACATAAGAAAATCATGCAATATTAATAACAATGACATGAGAGGAGTTGCTAGTGGTTTGGAAGTCCAGCTCTCCCACTGGGGGAAGAGGTACACTCATTGCCTCTTCATAGGACCCGTGAGGCAGTATGTCGTCCTCTGGACTGGTTATTTAAGGGAATGTGTCATGAAAGTCAAAGACCCTCTCCAGACCCTCCTCTCACCCTCTCTCAGCCTGTTCTGCCAGGAGGAGAAGCTTGCTCATCAAGCAGGATCTGATGTCATATTATAATTGCTGCCAGATTCTCCCACTCACAGACCAGAGGTGAGAGCTGTGAAAGCACAGGCAGGGCATAACATCCGCTAAGTGTTAAGCTGGAGACAGTGAGGGAGCTACCAGAAGCGGCGGCAGGCCTGGAGCCAGGAGCCAGTCCACACACACACCCGGGCAGGGAGGAGGTGGGCCAGTCAACCAACCTCTCTGGCCTCATTTTCCTCATCTGTAAAATGGAGCCGGTGATACTTGTAATGTTGTTGGAGGGTTAAGTGAACTAATATTTGCAACAAACTTAGAACTGCATTTGGCCATAGTAAGTAATACGAGTGTTAACCGTTTTTATTGTTTTGTTTATTGTTATGATCCCCCTTCTCTCCCTCCTCCTCATTATATGGAAATAGGTCTTCCAAGGTATGCTATCTTTCCAAACATGAAGGGGAGAACTGGGCACTAAAAATACTTTTGACTCGGGATTATAAATTCCTCCTCATTGAAAATATTAACACCAGAGAATACTGAGAAATGCAGAATAAATGTAGGGGAAATTCTTATCTTTTTTTGGTACTCCCTTGTTCTTCCTTTCTCTCCTTCCTTCCTTCCTTCCTTCCTTCCTTCCTTCCTTCCTTCCTTCCTCCCTCCCTCCCTCCCTCCCTCCCTCCCTCCCTCCCTTCCTTCCTTCCTTCCTTCTCCTCACCCAATTGATTTTTAGAGAGAGGGAGGAAGAAAGAGAGAGGAGAGAGAGAAAAATAGAGAGAGAGAGAGAGAGAGAGAGAGAGACATCGATGTGAGAGGAACATTAATCGGTTGCCCCCTGTACGTGCCTCTAACCCGGGATCGAACTAGCAACCTTGGTATGTGCCCTGTCTGGGAATGGAACCCGCACCCTTTTGGTGCATGGGATGACGCTCCAACCACCTGAGCCATCCAGCCAGGGGTATCTGTCTTTCTTTTTTGAGCAGTGTGTGTATGTGTGTGTGTGTGTGTGTGTGTGTGTGTGTGTGTGTGGCGGGGGGGGGGGGGGAGGTGTTGTAGCTAAAACGTCCAAAAATGCCTTTTATCTCTCACTTTCTCTGTCTCTCTCTCACTCCATGTCACCTCTCATTAAAATGTAAAGGGAAATTTATCATCGGACAGCCTTACCTTCCCATGCCGGAAATGCACGTCTCCTGGTGGAAGAGGATACTCCCCTATTCTATTCTTCTTTGGGGCTGGCTTAACACCCAAACTTAGTGGAGAGTTGGTGGATCAGAGCTCTAGGCAGGGGGGTTGGTCTGACTCTCACTGGAGCGGCTTTAGGCAGATTGCCTGGCAGCAGAGCATCCACATGTCCCCACCGTCCCACTACCTTTCAGCCAGCAGGCATTCTAATCGTACTCGAAAATTATTCTACTTACTACTTGTGAATTCAACTACAAAATGTGATGTTAAGGTACTTGAACTCTTTCCATACTTGTTATGGGTTGAGTTGTGCAATTAAAAATGCTATGTTGACACCCTAACTCCCAGGACCTCTGAATGTGATCTTATTTGGAAATAAGGCCTTTAAGGAGGTAATGAAGTTATGATGAGGTTGTAAGGGTAGGCCCTCTTCCAATGTGACTCGTGTCCTTATAGAACGGGGGAACTTTGGACATAGACAGACATACATGGAAGGTAGACTATGTGAAGAAACACAGAGAAAATGCTTTGTGAAGGCTGAGGATTGGAGTGATGAATCTACATGCAAAACCACTAAAGACCGCTAGCAAACCACTGGCAGCTAGGAGAGAGGCATGGAACAGCCTTAAGAAAGGAACAACACTGCCTGTTACTTTAAGATACCTAGTACGTAGGTCTTCATTACCGCAACCTTAGGAAACGAATACAGTTCTCAGTTTAAGGATTGAATGGTTCTACTTTATTAATACATTTTTCCCCAACAATTTCTAGCACCTTCTACTGCCTATTTAGGTGGGTGGTTCACCACATTGAACCAGCAGCCCATCTGATTCATGAAGATGCCTTCCGTTGTAACTTGTACCTTATTCTCCCCTATGATCAGTGATCACCTTTGTTGTTTTCCTTTGCTTCTCTGGTATCTGGGGATCTTGGTTGGAGATTTACCCGTAGCTCTGAGGTGGGCCCATAAAACTCTAGCCTTCTCAGGCTCCCAGGGGCAGCCGGTGACAGAGCCTCCGTTCTCTGGGTGGCGGAATATTTCATAGGATCTCCCTCCCAGCCCATAAATCGTTGGGAGAGGCAGACTCATAATACTTCCCTACGTCAAGTAACATCAGAAAATTTAAAACGTATGTTGGGGAGGGAGAGTACAGTAAGTGGGAAACAAATCTTTCGCAGGATACTAATTCCTTACAGACCTGGGGCGGTTCAGTCTCTGAGTTCAAGGCTGTTCCTCTTGGGATGTGTAGAGATTGTACGTACTTCCTGGGTACCCTTCACTCAGTGAGGTTACAGAATAGTCCCTGTCTATGCTTGAGTCTAAGGAGCTTTTGTCCTTTTGTAGCTAAGAAGTGTTCACTACTTACCTGACTGATATCAGAATAACATTCATTTTGCATCAGGCCTCCCTGGGATGTATAGGGTTTGCCCAACTTGTGGAGACCTCAGCAAACGAAAATGTAGAGGTGAGGGCCAGGTTTGTTACACTGAATTCTAGGAAGTCTGTATGCTCATATTATGGGTCGAACTGTACCCTCTCCAAAAATATGTCGAGGTTCTAATAACCTCTAGTACCTCAGGATGTGACCTTATTTGGAAACAAGATCTTTACAGATGTAATGGAGTTAAAATGAGTTCATTAGGGTGGAGCCTAAACCAATGTGAGTGGTGTTCTTATAAAAAGGAGAAATTTGGACACAGAGCAGGACACACAAGGGCAGATGCTGGGAAAAGAAGCAGGGAGAATGTCACGTGGTAATGGAAGCATAGGAGCCATCTGCCACAAACCCAGGGGCACTTAGGACGCCTAGGATCTGGAAGTGGCAAGGAGGGCTCCTCTCCTTACAGGACTCAGAGGGACCATGGCCCTGGTGACACCTTGACTTCAGTCTTGTGGCATCTAGAATCTCGAGACAATAAGTTTCTGTTGTTCTAAGCCTCCCAGTTTGTGGCAGTTTGTTATGGCAGCCCCAGGAAATTAACACGACTCTCCACAGTCCTTCATGCTTTTGTGATTACCAGAAAGCTACCTCGGATTCATGCCCCAGGCACCCAGTTCATGCCAGTAGTTACCATTGTTAATCAACACCCCCCCAACACACCCTTTTGAGTGCTGACTCAGTGCCAGGCACTGTGCTAACCACTTTACATATGTTTTCCTCTTTTTGTAGAGAAATAAACTAAGAAACCCAGTGAGAATTAGTAATTTGCTCAAGGTTGTATGATTAATAAGATGATGCAAATCTGAATCTGAGTTTACCTGGAGTTCGAATTCTGAATTTATACTCTCCTCACCTATGAAGATTCCTTCAAGATTGGTGGCATCCAAATCTCTGGCAAACAAACTCTTACTTCTTACTACACCCTCCTTCACAATGGATGTGGTTTAGGCCAACTACGAAAAACAGTATTTCTATGTTTTGCTCCCAAAGTCCATTTTCAGTAAGTTTCAGTCAACGTCAGAGTTAGCCCAAGTGTAGCAGTGGGTTATCCTTTCTAAGCAGTAAGTAAATGCAACAACTAACATCGAGATGGTGAGCTCCTCTGATTTTTCTAAAGTAGATGGATGTTTTCATGAACACATGTCAATCCCAAACTGAATTGAGCTGCCTTTCTCCCCAGCATCAGTCGTTGTGTTGGCATAAGCCATGTCTCCTCTGGGGGCCTTAGGAAGGGGAGTGAAGAAGGAAGGAAAGGATAGCAAATGTGCCACTGACTAAGCACCCACTGTGGTTTACACACATCCACGTAGCTCGTTCCTTCAATTTTCACTAAACCTGCAAGGCAGGTATTACACTTGTGTTTTACAGATGAAGAAACTCAGGCACAGAGAAGTCAAACGACCTGCTCAAGGTTTCACACTTGGTAATGTGGTAGTCAGGGATCTGGCTCTGGTTTCTCATCTGGGAGGAATGTGCCTGTTCTGTGCTCTGAAGGGTGGGTCTGGCCCTAGGAGTACTGAGCCCCTTTTCCAACCAGCAGGGCCACCGCACTCCAGAAAGGCTGCCTGCGAGATGGCAGAGGGGAGCGCCGGGCTCCTCGCTAAAGCCATTCCTTCCGCTCCTAAGGTTCCGTGTACCCGAGACCCGGGCCTCACTCGCTCATTCAAAAGTTGCATGAACACAGTCTTTTTCAATTAAGTTCTTAGGCATATCATAACAATGTATTAAATAGCTGTGAAAATTATCTACGCAAAAGCTACAAATGTCATGAAATCACATTAAAACTAGGTGTTAAAAAACTACTTAAATTTTACACATTTTATGTATTTTTCTTTGGAAACTATGCAGGGTAGTTATGAGCTGTGGCCTTTGGTGGGTATTGCTGATCTGTGTAAAGAATGCTTTCGCTCTTTAAAGAGTAAAAGTGGCAAATTTATTTCCTTCTCTTTGGGGTGAATATAGTCTTTCTTTTATTCTATTATTATTTTATATGACCTCTGTTACACTCAAAGGGAGTGATTTGGAGAATCGAGTTCTAGGAAAGGTGAGTGTAGACATTCCTTGCAAAGATCAGAAAGTCAGGGAAAGGTAAAGAAAAGACACGGAGAGCAGGCAGAGCTAGCCTCAAAGAGACAAATGCCCAGTGTGGGTTAGGTCCTAAAAGGAGTTCATCGGCATAAAAAATAGCAGACAAAAATACCAGTTTCACCCTGGCTGGTGTGGCTCAGTTGGTTGAGCATCATCCTGTGCCCCATAAGGTCACCGGTTTGATCCTGGTCAGGGCACATGCCCAGGTTGCGGGCTCGATCCCTGGTCAGAGTGCGTGCGGGAGGCAATTGATCCATGTTTCTTTCTCTCCCCCCCCCCTTTCCCCTCTCTCTAAATTAAATAAATAAAGAAAGAAAAATACCAGGCCCTATATAGGAAATTCAGGACTTGAATGAAATATTCTAATCAATGTCAGTGTGACATGAAGTTTATAATACATTTCTTAAAAAAAGTGAAACATGAATGAGAAAAGTACCATAATTTCTCTAGCAATTTATACATCTTAATAAAAGTATCTCCTTTACTGGTTACTTTTGTCAGTTGTTTTTAATAAAAAGTCATCTTAAAACAGTGGGAATTAGTGTTTATAAACCCAGTGGGCAAGAGCAGATACCAGGCAAAGCATAGTCCTTCCAACCTGGCTCATGCGTGAAAAACCCACCGACCACCTAGCTGCTTCCTTGAGTGTATAACCAGGAAAAGTATTTATGCGCAGAGGAGTGAGGGTGACCTGACTGAGCTTCTAGTTACGACATCATGAACAAATGCCACTCGGAGATTTCTATTTATGAAGTTGCATAATGTTATAGCCTGTGCAAGAATCTTTTCCCAACTCGACAAAAACAAATGGTTTCTCTAATTTGTTCCTCTGATCTTAAATTTTATTTGGGAAAAATAAGGCTCTTTAATAATGACGTGCATTTGTCTTATACTTAATGTCTTCCTGTATCCTTGAATGCATGTCATTTTTTTTAAAAAATATTTTTTATTGATTTCAGAGAGGGAGAGAGATAGAAACATCCATGATGAGAGAGAATCATGGATGGGCTGCCTCCTGCACACCCCACACTGGGGATCGAGCCTGCAACCCAGGCATGTGCCCCGACCGGAATCGAACCCTGACCTCCTGGTTCCTAGGTCGACGCTCAAGCACTGAGCCACGCCGGCCGGGCTGCATGTCATTTTAATGGCGGCCTTGACACGCCGCACGTTACACAAGCAGGATGAGCCTGTCCATTTTGCAGCTGTGCCGCAGGGAGATGAAGTGACTTCGCAGAGCTGATTATTAAAGGAGCCAGAACAGAATCCAGACCCTCTGATTCCCACACGCAAAGCCTCTCCTTGCAGCTCCGGGCTGACCCCTGAGCGGGCTGACCAGGAGCAGGCAGCCAGGGGCTCACCGGCCAGCGGAGCTTCCTAAGCTGCTCTGAAGGCAGGGACCAGGATAACCAAGATTACGCAATAAGCTCAGTGGCTTTCAAACTTCAGTCTGCAGTTCCTGAAATCTCTTTAGTAGGTTGTGACCACCATTTTTAAATGAAATAAAAACACACACACACACATATAGAGAAAATATCAGACGGCAGGAAACTAAATAAAAAAGATATCTGTATTCCCACATTTTTGTAGCATGATTCACAATAGCCAAGGTATGGAAACAACTTACATGTCTGTCAACATATGAATGAATTAAAAAAATGTGTATACACACACACACACACACACACACACACATAGTATAAACACACACATATACATGGTGGGGCATAAGTGGGTTTACAGTACATGAAACACAGTTTATTTTTGTATTATTATTTATTATTGTATTATTTTCCAGACGACCAACTGTAAACCTACTTTTGCCCTACCCTGTATATACATATTTATAATACATATGATGGAATATTATTCAGCCTTATAAGAGGATGAAATCCTCATATTTGCAATGTGGATAAATCTAGAGGACATTATGCTAAGTGATAAAAGCTGGACAGAGTGAAACAACAACTGTATGGTATCACTTTTATGTAGAACTAAAAAGAAAAATGTCAAACTAGAATGGTGTTTACCAGGGGTTGGAGTTTTGGGGAAATAGAGAAAGGCTGGTAAAATGTTACAAACTTTCAGTTATAAGATGAATAAAGTCTGAGGATCTACTGATAATGTACAGCATGGTGATGATAGCTGATAATACTTTATTATATAACTGGGATGTGCTAAGAGACTAAACTTACGTGTTCTCACCAAAAAAAGAAAGAGAAAACAAGGTAAATATGGAAAGTGATGAATGTGTGAATTAACTTGATGGTGGGAATCCTTTCACAAGGTATAGATATATCAAACCATCACATTGTACACTTTACCGATAAAGCTAAGATAAAATCTGTAGTACAACATAAAAAATATCAGGGGCATTGCACATAGCAAGAGTGAGCACTGTTTGTGAAATATTTATTTCAAATACATATGTGTGTATGTGTGTGTATATACACTGAGTGGCCAGATTATTATGACCACCCCATCAGTATTTCATTGACACTTCCAAAAATACTGAATATTGAAAACTTCCTAAGCAAATACTCTCAAGGTTTTATTATTAGTTGCATAACTAATTCACTTCATTGTACTGATGGGGTGGTCATAATAATCTGGCCACTCAGTGTATATAGTACTGAGTCACACACAAAAAAATTAAGTTTAGCCCTAACCGGTTTGGCTCAGTGGCTAGAGCGTCGGCCTGCGGACTGAAGGATCCCAGGTTCTATTCCGGTCAAGGGCATGTACCTTGGTTGCGGGCACATCCCCAGTAGGGGGTGTACAGGAGGCAGCCGATCGGTGTTTCTAACTCTCTATTCCTCTCCCTTCCTCTCTGTAAAAAATCAATAAAATATATTTAAAAAAAAAACACAAAAAACTTAAGTTTATTACATTTAAGGTTACTTTAATTTAAGTATAAGTTAGAAGAAACTTGCATTTCCTTCAGAGGATCAGAGGAAAAAAGAAAACCGGAAAAGGCTGATGTAGCTAGTGCCTGATCGGAGGCTGTGCTGGGCCTGAGAGCAGCCACGGTTCCAAAGGGAGTAAGGAGCTCTGGGTGGTGAGTGTGGGGAGAGGACAGAAGAAAGATGCCTGCAGTGGGTGGGACGTGAAAATATTAGATAATCTTAAATCTTGAGCCTGTGTTTTATCTTTTTTGTGTCCTTAGTGCCTAGTCCAGCAGCACCAACGGGCACAGGAAAAGCCTTCATGAATATTTGTTGAGTAAATGCATAGAAATGAGTGAGGTTTACAGATTTTTTTCAGGCTTCTCTTAAGAATTCAGTTAGGCTTGGAAATGAATCCAGGCAGTCCTGCATTTATGAAAAGTTTGTTTCAAGAACCTTAATTTGCAAATTAGTTTTTGGAACTTCAAACATCATTACACATGGCAGCTGGGATCTCAGGCCAGCCCACAACCACCTTTTTAGACCCAAGTTATAGCTCAGGCTGGTATGAGAACCGAAGCTACGCTTTTTAATGGGAAAAACACATCCTCGCGGGTCCAGTCAGGGAGGCCAGGAGCAAATCAGCCTCCAGATGGCAGAGGAGCACCTCTCCAGCCCCCAGTCCTCTTGCTGTGGTTAGACCTGCAGCTGCAAAGCCATTTCTGATGGGCTGGGAGAGATGTGAGCAGCAGCAGGAAGTGAGGGCTCATTTCAAGGACAGGCAGAGGTCAAAGGTAAGGAGAGGGAAAGAGAAAGGAGCAGTGCAATAGCATCAACAAGGACGGAAAAGACTGGGGCCACCGACCCCCTAGCCCAGTGATGGCGGACCTGTGACACGCGGGTCAGAGGTGACACACCAACTCATTGTTTTGGTTGATTTTTCTTTGTTAAATGGCATTTAAATATATAAAGTAAATATCAAAAATATAAATCTTTGTTTCACTATGGTTGCAAATATCAAAAAATTTCTATATGTGACACGGCACCAGAGTGAAGTTAGGGTTTTTCAAAATGCTGACACGCCGAGCTCAAAAGGCTCGCCATCACTGACCTAGCCAAGTGTGATTGTGGCCTGGTGGCCAGGAAGACACATGGAGAAAGGTGAGGCCGCCTCCATACGGAGTTGGTGTTGCCATTGCACAAGCAATTCAGTGATACTATGTACAGAGTGCCCAGTATGTGGATAACAAAATCACCTGTTTCTCTGACCGTCTTTCTTAGTTTTTCATCCATAAACAGCAAGTATTAATTTCACTCTTCACCAGGTCAGAGACCCAGAAAAGTCGATCACTTAAAACCAATCACTGAACCTCAAGATGAGCAAACATGGCCTGTTTGGTAAGTGCACCAAGAGTCACAAAACTCACTTGCCCTTTACTTTGTAGGAGAGAAGGCCCCTCACTGCTCCTACATCTAGACCAGTGGTTCTCAACCTTCTGGCCCTTTAAATACAGCTCCTCATGTTGTGACTCAACCATAAAATTATTTTCGTTGCTACTTCGTAACTGTAATGTTGCTACTGTTATGAATCGTAATGTAAATATCTGATATGCAGGATGGTCTTAGGCGACCCCTGTGAAAGGGTCGTTCGACCGCCAAAGGGGTCACGACCCACAGGTTGAGAACCGCTGATCTAGACTATTGACTTATACTTTGAACATAATTCTAACAAACGGGGTTTACTGATTCCTTGACTACAGCAGAACAGAGAGTGGGGTCCTAGAGGTGGGCGCTTTACCAGCAATTAGAAGAAATAAAAGGCATAATGAGAAGAGGGAGGATATTCCTTAATAACTGCATCCACTTTGGGATGGGAGTCTTGTTATCCAAGGAGGTATCACTGTTTCATAGCATGATTAAAAAAGACATATTCATAATGACAATCCTCACCAATTGGAGAGCGTTTCAAATGTGCTGTAATATCTAATTTAAAGAAGGGAAAGGGGGAGTTTCTATTAAACATTGCCTTTTTTTTTTTTTCTAACAGCACAGAAGTCTTTTTTATTCTCCCCCATGAATTCTTAGGGAATTGGTTCCAGCGGCTCAGGCTCCTTCCCATTGGTTCTCACAAAGTGTGCTTCTCGGGGTGGAGCAGGCTGACGCTTCAGCTGAACCCAGGTACCTTTCTCTTTGGCTTCCTTCTTTTTGTGATCATTTTCCTTCACACATTTCAGGAAGTTATCTCAGCGCTCTGTGTGCTTAATATGCTCAGTACATACATTCATTCTCTTGGCAAGACTCTTGCCCTTAACTTGCTTGCTCACAATAATGCCCACTGCATGCTGGGTGACACTGGAGACTCTTCCAGTTTTGCCGTGGTAACATTGTAGGGCATTCCTTTTGAGCAGCGCCCATTCCCTTGATGTCCACAATGTCACCTTTCTTGTAGATTCGCATGTATGTGGCCAAAGGAACAACTCCCATGTTTTCTACGAGGCCTAGAGAACATATAGCGGGTACCTCTCCTCTTTCCCTTTGTGTCAGTCATTTTGGTGAATTACTGCAAGATGGCGGTTCCAGTCAAAAGGAAGCAAACGTTGCTTTTTTGTTATAAAATTTAGCAGGCTGGAAAACTGCCATCTACATTCCCCAATAAGATGGGATAATCTAGGTATTCCTATACTTTTTATAAATCTGGACAATTTTATGTACATTTCTTCTATCATTTCTGCTGAATCTCATATAATTATGTCAATCACTTAGTTCCCTGCCATGTTTTTATCTTAGTTTCCTTAGAAAACAGTGGGACAAATTCCCTATGTTTCTTTGATTCCATGGTTTTAAAATTTACACACCCTTTCACATTTGTTTCAAAGTGTTTCACAAAAACAAAACTTTTTCATTCTCAGGATACATCAGAGCATACTTGTTTATGTGTTTAACTGTTAATGGACTATAAAGCATGACTATTAACAAGAAACCCAAAATTTTGACTCAAGAAGACTTACTTAGGGCTTTGAGAAAATGAGAAAGGTAGTGGTGAAAATATTAAGACTACAAATGACAGAACCTCTCAATAATCTTACAAGAAACAAATTAAGCATCATCTTGAATTCTAAAGAACTGAAGAGCCATTCACACCTGCTCTCAAAGATAACATGGCTCTGTGTAGGTTTTGACATACAGGAATTTTAATGTGTTTCATTAAAAAAACCCCACAAAAAACACTGCCAATCTTGCAGTTGTAGGTGATGACACTGATAATTATCTGATGCAAATGCAAAGGGAATGAGAATTCATTTTGTTGGGCACCTGCTTTGGCATTTAACCTACTAATGTTTTCAAAGCAAAAGGTGCAGAGGCTTTGTGTGTTCAAATGACTCAAATGAAAAGTGTGAACTTAGATGAGCTGCTTTGTTTATCTAATAACAGGAAACTTAACGAAGGTATTTTGAGCATCAGCATCATGCTGGAAACTGAAGGTTTAAAGATTCAAAATAGTTCCTGCCCGCAAATGAATTACCATCTATTAGGGAGAGAACAGGCATGCTCACCACTGACTTTAGTGCAAGGCTAATAATAGGAGGATGGACAAGGGCTGTTAGCATGGAGAAAAAAGAGGAACTGAAGAAGGCTTGTGGAGGAAAGTAGCATTTGATCAGGGCCTTGAAGGACAGGAAGGAAGTCAGAAGCAGAAGAGGTAGATAGAGTTTTTTCATCACCCCCTTCACACACACACACACACACACACATAGTCCCCATCTCTTCACTCCCATAGACCCTACCCACTCCACCAAAAGTTCCTTAGAATCCAAGTTCTGCACTGAACAGAACCTAATCTTGTTCAGAAACCTAATCTTGTTTAATGTCTCTATTTCCAATGACGAAACCGAGGCACATGGGGTGTTCCTCATGTAGGGAATTGAGGGGGCCAAGGAATGGAATTGGTTTGTACATGATGAGTTTGGGGAGCAATGAGTGGTCCCATTTGGCCAGAGGATGGGGCGGTCAGAATGGGAAGAAACATTAAAGGCAGATTGTGGAGAACTTTGAATACCATATTAAGAAGAGTGGGCTCTATGCTCAAAGGTAGGAGGAGGAGGGGGCAGCAGGGACAGGATCTGAAAAGGGAGAGAGACTGACGCTGGGACCAGATGAGAGGCAACTGCAATTGTCCAGATGGGAGGCAATGACTGTTGAAATTCAGGAAATGACAGAGTGAGCTGAGATGAGTGAAAGAGACACAGAGAAAGTACAGTGATAGAACCACGGATCCACAGGCATGATGGGGTGGAGAAAAAGTTGGCGGGGGGCGGGGGGAGGGAGGGAGGGAGAGAGAGAGAGAGAGAGAGAGAGAGAGAGAGAGAGAGAGAGAAAAGAAAGAAAGAAGAGATCTTTTCCTAGAATTCCAGGCTCTGTTGCTGACCAGCTGTGTAGCACTGGGAAAGCCTTTCATGCACCATGTGCCCCCGTTTCCTCATTGGAAATGGAGGCATTAAACAAGATCAGTGATTTCTGAACTGTTCCATGAAGACCTAGGATTCCCAGAAAGCTTTGATGCCGTGGGTAGGGTGGGTGGATAGAGAAGGGGTCCCCAGGGAGTGTGGGGGGTGAGCTATGGGGCGTGATTGGGGAGTGTAGTGGGAATGAGGAACTCTAGATCCACCTATTTAGCAGAACATCTCCTTTTTAGAACAGAAGTCCTCGTAACATTAAATTTCTAACAGAAACCCCCAAACAAACAAAAAAGCCCAACTAGTTTGATAACCACTGAATGACACTGATAACCTCTCAAATCCCTTTGAGCTGACCACAGAACTGGTTATCCAAGAGATCTGCTAATATAGTAGACGTGGGTCTCGTTGTTAAGACCCCGTGTGTTGCTCTGTTTATTTGATTAACTGCTGCACAAATGCTGGAAACAACTGGAACAGCAATTGTCATGCTGAATCAGTGCCAAAACTCTCAAAAAATGGGAAAGATTTACTGAAAGGCCACTTGGTGCTCTTACTCTTGTGCGCGGTACCTTTTTCCAGGACTCAGTAAGGTTCCCAAACCTCACAAGCGCCAGTGTGAAGAGGTACCTGGCCTACGAGTACAAAAACACGGCTTCACTGCTGACTCCTGGCTGTCAGGCTCTGGGTAAGTTGAGTTACTGCTCTGGGTTCCGTTTCCTTGTCTGTAGAATGAGAGCCTTGCAGCAAACAATCCTAGCGGCCCCTTCCAGCTTCAACATTCCAGGATTTCATGATCCTAAACCTTGGAGCCTCTTATCTCAGCAATTCCCGGATCAAGAGCATGTGCTCTCAATCTCTCTCTGTCACAGTCAGATGGTCAGTATATTAAGGGCTTTGGGCTGTTGACTTTAAGGATTGGGCAATGTGTGCGTTAGCCAAATCTGAGTCCTGCAAATGGATCATTCTGAGCAGAGGGCTCAGGTCTAAATTAACAGCAGATCTTCAGACACACAATGCTTTGTGGGCCAGTATTTGGAGTAGAGAAGCCCTGTGCCTAGGGAAAAACCCCCATAAAAATGGAAACCAATCAGAACAGCTGCAAAGTTTAGACCAGAAAGTCTCACACAGGTCTGAAACTTACATACTCGCTGCCTCCCTTTGCCTGCTGATTTCTCTTTTTTCCCTCCCACTCCCACAATTAAACACAATTTTTTCTTTTACAACAACAATTCCTTTGTAAAAAAAAAAAAAGAGAGAGAGAGAGAGAAAGAGGGAGAAAGTTAAACCAAAGAAGCAAGTGAACACTCACTGGGAGAGCGCGGCCAGGCTGCGTCTTCCCTTCGAACCGGATCCCCTGAGCATGTCTGCAGCTGGAAGGGGCGGAGGTGCTGGAGGTGGTGAGACCCTCTGGGCGGTCAGGGTGGGGGCCGGGCCCCATGAGGTGCCATGTTATCTGTGGCTGAAGTGCCGTGTGCAGGATGCGCCCGTGTTTTCCCTTTGTGTTAACACTTTTTGGTCTGTCCCTGTGACGAAAGTCTGGGCTTGTCCTCTGCCAAATCTACTCCTCCCCACCCTTCCCTCAGCATAGGATCATCAGAGAGCTGATTGTTATTTTTTACTGTAATGTCTCTAATAGAAGCCCATCACGTTTAGTTGGTAAAGGGCACCGATTGCTTGGAGATTTCCAGAATGTTATTACTGGGTAGTAGGGGCCAGGATCCCCAGAAGCTTTCATGATGAAGACTTTATATGATTAATGACAATGAATTATTGCAAGGTAGAGAACTGCTTAAAGGAAAAGATGCTGATCCATGTGGAAAACAGGGATCATGGTATCACTTGCGTACACGATCCAATTCTGAAGAGATCAACGGAAGTCAGCCCACCGAAAAGTTCACGGGGTGCAGTTCTCAGGCCCTCATTCTGAGCTCTGTTCTCAATTAGCATCGGTGTAGGTGGCGTCCAAAGCAAACAGTTCCCACTGAGAAATCAAATCTGAGAAACTCCTCTCATCCCTTTTTTTCCAGGGAAAGATGCAGGATATAAAAATGCGAGGCAAAGGCAAAGGGAAGAAGAGAGACTGCCAATCAGCGATACACTGGGTTATACAGGACATTGGGTGCTCATGCCCCTCCGTGAAATGAGGGCGGCAGCCTGCCTAGCATATGTTGCAACAACGGCCCAGTCTGCACCCATGGCACTCTGCTGGTGATCTCATCAGCCACGCTGGGCAAGGGAGCCGGGTCAGCAACAGCTTGGAAAGCAACCAAATTTGAGCCCCTGAGGATGGGGAGGATGGGGTGGTGTTGGCTCTACCTGGAGATGACGCTCATCTCGGCCTGAGTTATGGATACATTTCTTTATCTCTAATAAGCAATGAACAGGTTGGTGCTGGGGCACTGAGCTGCTTATGGGACTGGCTTTCTGTCAAATGAGAACAACCCAGATCTTCACCACGGAAGGTTAAGATGGTCCTTTCGGGAAGTAGCAGGAGAAGCAATCAGCTTCACACACCGAGGGCCCCTTTACAGAATGAAAAACATCTTCGAGGGCTGCAGCTTTGTCACAAACAAGGGCACAGAAGCACAGAACATTAAACAATTTGCTTCATGTTACGGAAAACTTCAGTAGCTCCTCTTGTGCTCAACGTAAAGATGTTTAATTTCATTAAGTGAAATGCTCTCTTCACTTCAACGGCCTAGAAAATTTTGGTTGTTTTCCTACTTAAATACTAGGCTGTCATCACAGTCATAATTTATAGAGCAAATATAGTTTAATGAACTTCAGAGTTAACTATTTCAATATATCATGATGCACATACACATTTACATATCTTTTTGATCATGTATATTGTCATTCAACGTACACTGACTATGTAACGTAAAGGAAGACACTCACTCACTGACTTGACATGAGTTTATCGCTCCAGAGCTGAGATAGAAACATGTGTCAAGGCATTTTGCTACTCTCCTTTCTACCGAATTTTGCCCATTTCATTTTTTCCCCTTCAAAAACTTCAGGGGCTTGCTGTGGCAGGCAGAATAATGTTCTCCCAAAGACATTCATGTCCTAATCCTCAGGGTTTGTGAATATGTTACTTTACATGGCCAGAGACTTTAGATGAGATTAAGTCAAAGGCTTCGAGATAGAGAGATTATCCTGGATTAATCCAGATGTGCTCAATCTAATCACATGAGTCTTCAAAGTCAGAGAACGCTCGGGCCGTGGTCTGAGGGGGATAGGACTACCCGGATAGGAGAATGGCCAGAGAGATACACCCCTCGCTGGTGCTGAAGGCAGAGGAAGGGGGCCAAGAGTCCAGGAGTGTGGCAGGATCTAGAAGCTGGAAAGGCAAGGGAGTGGATTCTCCCCTAGAGCCAGAGCCTCCGGAGAGGAATGCAGCCCTGCCCACACCTTGATTACAGCCCAGCAGGCCTGTGCTGGACTTGTAACCTTTACAACAGTGGATAACAAGTTTGTGCTGTTTGAAGTCACCAAGGTTGCGGTTACTTGTTCCAGCAGCGATAGAAAATGAATATATATGCTTATGGGGGCTCATTTGAGCTTGGGGATACACTTCATCTCCCGATCCCCCACCCCTTTCCAATTCTGAGATGACAAATGTAGTTTTGGCACATTCAAAAGAAGCCCATAAGATCGTGTGACAAATCCTGTGGTTCTTTCAGGGCAGTCAGATTGCCAACTCCCAACCTCCACCACCATCACACACATACACACTTCTTAACTCTCCACAGAGGAGGGCAAGAATTTAGTAACTTCTGCTACTATGCAGGCATTCAGGTACTAAAAGTATGCTGATGGCCAGCTGTATAAAGCCACCCACCAAGCTATTGTCCAAGTCGTAAGGACAGGGAGAGGGAAGTCCCAGGCACCCTTAGTTAGCCCCTTGTCATTAAGGGAATGAATTCATCTGGGAAGTAGCTGTCTGCCTTTAGTTTGAGATAGCAAAACTCATGGGTGTCCAAACTCATGCTAGCTGGCAGGGAACTGAAATAACAAGAGTGAAGAGAGAAGCTCTAGCTGGTTTGGCTCAGTGGATAGAGAGTCAGCCTATGGACTGAGGGTTCCTGGGTTTGATTTTGGTCAAGGACACATGCCCGGGGTGTGGGCTCCATCCCCAGTGTGGGGCGAGCAGGGGGCAGCTATACTGTAGAGGCAGGGGATGAGAGCAGGCTGGAGTGGGCCACAGCTTCTAAGGAGCCCCTGAGGTCGGCTGGCTGGGGCAGAGAGGCAAGGTGAGAGAAATTAGGAAGGACATACCAGAAGGTAATTTGTGAACAGGGTTCAGATCCTGCAGAGACCGACAGGCGTATGTGCTTTCATTGTGTAGCACAAACGGGTGGGTGCTCGAGTCCCGCTTCCAGAACTGTCTCTGAGAACTGAATTAATGATCATGTATTGGCACCATGCACAACTGGGCCCATCATCCTTCAGCAAGAGAGTAGGTGTCACACATATGCCATTTCAGGGCTGACTAAAGGGGAAACGGGCGTCTGGGCCACTCTCACAGCACCCTTTATTTCTGGATATTTTTGTCCAATTTTTCATGAAAGAGATTCTGAACTAGGAATGTTTGAGGGAGGTCAGTGAAATAGAAAGGAATAGCTCCCACCACGGGGTGGTCCTTCATTAATAAAATATGATGAAAAAATAACTTTCCTTCATGGAGGTAGGAGACTGGGCCACATGATCTGTTCCAGACTTTACGGTCTGCAGTGGTGGAGAACAGCTTCCACCTTGGAGCAACTCCCCAGGGAGAGGAGAGGTATGTGGGAAGTGCCCTCATGCACTTAACACACACACACACACACACACACACACACACACACACACACACACTCACTCACACAGCTGCTTACCTCCTACAGAAACTTAACTTACACCCAAAGAAAATTTACACAGCAGTTCAAGTAATATAAAGGCATTTTGTAAAAAGGTTCTTAAAGAAAATTTTTCTTAGAAAGAAATTCATAGACTTTATACTCTTAGCATGAGGCTAAAGACCTTGCCCCAGACAGCTGCTCACCATGGGCTAAATAGAGATGGAGGTGAGGGACTAACTACATAATGGCAGGCAGAACCTCTTTCATCCTTTCCTTGGCCCTTAATAGTCTTTCTTCCCCAGCTGATGACGTCTCCCCCTCGCCCCAATCCCTACCTCAGGCACTGGACATATTCTTTGAAACTATATTGCTTCGTGGTGTCCTGTGATGTTGCTTTTCTAATGGGTCCTCCTAACAAGTCTTCTCATGAAATACTCTTCCCTTTATCCATCTTCCTGTGCAGAAAGACAGACTCGTCTCTTTCTTCTTTCCTTCCTCTCCTTCCCCATCTTCTCTGCTATTGTCTTCGTGGTTTCACTGTATGTTCCTTTAGGAATATGTGGTGGGCTGGGAGGGGTGGAGGAATGAATGCATGGAAAGTCATTGCTTATCCCTCATCTTAGTCTTCCTGCGTCACCCCCTGTCCTTGGCTAGAGTCCTTAAGGCGTCTGCTGACAAATTCTCTGAATCATTCTTTGCCTGGCCTTTGTCTAGGCCCGTAACATGTCTCCAGTTGCTACACTGTCCTATCTCCCCTACAATGGTGTCCATGGTTTTGTCCCAGCATGCTCCCCCAGCATGTCGTCTAGTTAAGTGCTGTGGAGGATCCAAAGATAAGAAGGTCAGACCTAAACGGAGATATGCATACAAACATTTTAATACAAGATAGCAAGTGGCCTACTCTGAAAGCAGGAGAACCAAAGTACTACACGTCAAAGGTGACAGCCTATTTCCCAGGTGCCAGTGTTTAACCACCTGTACACTAATTTATTCTGCTGTTGAACTAGACTTCCCATTGCTGAAATAGAAGTCCACTTATCTCTATGATGGCCACAGGAATGAAGTCATCCTTTAGTCTCATCTTTTCTAGGCTAGATGCCAATGCCGATTTTCCATTCTTTTAATATCAGCCTGAAATATAACAACCCTTCCAACGAGAAACCAAAATTGGACACAACAAAGGCTGACCAAGGTTGCATGTGCCTGGATGAAGTCCCAGTGCTGCCCGCCACGTTCCTGTTAACACATCCTAACAGTGTTTCGTACTGACAACAGAGATCATTCATTTATTTTTGTGCTAAATCCAGGTTTCTCCTACTTAATTAGTCTATTTCCAGTATTTATCTTAAAGCATTTTTTGTTATTATTTGCCTTTAATAATAGAGAACGCCCTACTGTTTAGAGGTCCATTTTCCCACTCTTCCACGATACTCTGTATTGCATTTGTCAGGTCTGACTAAGCTCTTGGTAACATAAATAGAAAACTGAGGAGCACATAACCTGATTTCAAAAAGGGAGGACAAACCTTTCAAAGAGCCCCTCCCTGAATTTCAATTCGTGGGAAGTCCAATGATCTATTTGAGGCAACATAGAGTTCAAGTTTCTAGATTGCACTAATACTGTGCTTATATATTTTTGTCTCCCTAGAGCAGCGGTTCTCAACCTGTGGGTCGCATGACCCTTTCACAGGGGTCGCCTAAGACCATCGGAAAACACATATATAATTACATATTGTTTTTGTGATTAATTACTATGCTTTAATTATGTTCAATTTGTAACAATGAAAACACATCCTGCATATCAAGTATTTGCATTACGATTCATAACAGTAGCAAAATTATAGTTATGAAGTAGCAACGAAAATAATTTTATGGTTGGGGGTCACTACAACATGAGGAACTGTATTAAAGGGTCGAGGCATTAGGAAGGTTGAGAACCACTGCCCTACAGGCTGGAGCTCTTACTCATCTGTGTGAACCTCTCTCACCCCTGTTAGCACAATACCTGGTACAGAATAGGCTTTCTGTAATAGATGTGCTGCATAAAGGAATTAATGCACATGGCTTCATGCAAATAATGGCCTTGACCAAGTTAACTTATTTTCTTCTGTGATTGAGGTTAAGTGATGTGAATGGTGGCCTCGCCTCAAGTTTAGCTGTGCCCTCCATTGGCGCTGTATGTCTGAGTGGTGGGTAGGCCTAGGGAGGCAACTTGCAGGGGGGCCTGGGAGCTATCTGCCCTGGCATTGGTCCCTCACCCAGCCCCATTGCCCTATGTCTGTGAAACATAGGCTGCAGAGAAGCGGAGGCCGTTTCACAGTGTTTTCTGAGCCAAGACCAAGCCTTGATGTGCAGTTGACCAAGAGTCACAGAGCAGAGGAGAGAGTCACTAGTCCTGCTTCAGTACACAGCAAGCATAGCATGGTTTCGGAATTCTGCAGGACTCGAAGGAATGCACGGCCGCTGTGGAATCTTGAAAGATTGTATCTATCACAAGGGCATGAGACAGAGTGACTCAGAGGCCCAGGGTCAGGTGGGCCCCAGGGCAGTGGCACCGGAGGGTCCTGCGCAAATGACTTCATGACAGAGGGGGGCGGGGCCTCACTGACGCAGGGGCCCAGCAGCAGGAAGCCATGGAGATGACACATGGTGGTGAAGCGTAGCATTCGTGAGCTTGTGCGAGACAGACTCCCAGAAGCAATCAGAGGGGACGTCTTCAAAAGCATTTTTCTCGGGGCTGTGGTGGTAGTCCTGCAGGAGCAGGTAGCACTCAGAATTATGTTATTTATGGAATTATGTGTGGTTCTACTGATAGCCAGGGGCAGATTCTAATGGAAGGCACATGGGCGACAGCTATAAGATTTCTGTACCTTTTTAAAATGAGATTTTATTTTGAAATCTTTTAAACAAACTGAAAGGAATAAGGAAACTATAATGAACATCTGGGTGCTCACCATGCAGCCTAAGAAAAAACCGTTCACAGTAACTGAGCCCTGTGTTCTCTTCTAGGCCAGAATTTCCTGCTGCCCACCTGGGGGTAGCTGTTCTCCTGAATCTGCTTTCTGCCTAATCCACTTTCTTCCCCTCCGCTGTCCCTCCCATCTCTGTCTCACCCCAGGGGGACCACCATCAAGGCCACCAGAGTGTGGATTTGGCTCTAGGATGAGACAGGATGGGAGTGTGGGAGTGAGATGTCCTTTTACCCTGTCTGGATGCTTTTGTATTTTTCATGGTGAAATGCAGGTTCCCTGATTGTGATACTACCGTTCAGCTAAAAAAAAAAAAAAAAAAAAAAAAAAAAGGCATTTTTTTCCCTTTCCCAGGCCAAACTTTGAGTCCCAGCATTCCTTTGCTAATTCTCCCCCTGAGCCATACCCTGACCTCCGGTTAGATCCCCACTGGCCATCGAGCACACATCTTCAATCAGTGCAATACACCCAAACATCTACCTAAAGGGAACATTTGTTCAGGGAAAAGTTTATTGGCATTTGCCACCATTGCCTGATATTTCCTGAAGCTTTATGCCCTATGCGACAAAGGTAGTCCTTCTGTTTCTGCCAAGACCCTTTGCTTCTCTGAACTGTAGTAATTCTAAAAGAACCAGTATCTGGCCGCACCTCTATGAAGTCTTTCTAGGTTTGATGGTATTTCTTTGTAATTTATCCTCTTAGGAGGATAGAGGAGAAGGTTTGAGCCACTCGTGTTTGCATGCACTTGGTGAGCAGTTATGTTGTCACGTATGAATCGGCCCCTCCAACTAACTTGCAGGGAGGACACACATTTCTGTTTAAACTCTTGTAACAATGACGTGGGTCCACTGTCTAAGCCCTTTGAAAATCTGGGTTTTTGTTGTTGTTTTTTACCAGCTGAATTATTTCCTTTTTCTGGAGAGAGAAGTTCCTCTGTTGAAGGAGTGTGCCTCCACCTCCCCTCTGCCCTCCAGCTGGAAGCACATCTTCAATACAATGAAACAGAAGTAGATTCTGAGTTCCAGTCAAGACCGTGGAGTAAGTGGACGCTGCACTCACCTCCTCCCATGACACACTGAAAATGACAGCTAAGTTATAAAAAATCAACCTGGATAAGCATCTGAACAGAAGATCCATGACCAAGGATATAAAGAGAAAGTCACATCAAGACTGGTACGGAGGCCTGGCCCGTGTGGCTCAGGGGTTGAGCGACGACCAAGAGCTCACTGTTTCAATTCCAGGTCAGAGCACATGCCCAGGTTGTGGGCTCGATCCCCAGTAGGGGTGTGCAGGAGGCAGACGATCGATGTTTCTCTCTCATCGATGTTTCTATCTCTCTATCCCTTTCCCTTCCCCTCTGTCTAGAATCAATAAAAACAGAAGCTGCTGGAACCCCAGGTGTCCTCTGAAAACACCAGCACACAAACTGTGGCTCCCAGGCACTCACTCACCTTAGGCTCCTGCGGAGGCGGAGGGGCAGTGGCTCCAGGGGCGCCAGAGACACACAGGGAGAACCTGCGTTGTGTGCCTTCGGGGTGAGGGCTGGAGGGACAGCTGCCATTGTCGCCGGACTGAGCCTCTCTCCTGGGTGGCCAAATCTGAGACTGCATTAAGCTTGTGAATTCCACTAGCTCCACCCTGAGGACTACCTGAGACCCAGCCCTACCCAACTTGCACATGGCCCCAGGTTCTTTCGGCAATAACAGGCCTGGGCCCGCATTGCAGTCTTTCTTCAAAAACACTCAAGGAATTCTGACAAGTATAGGGGGTGTCAGGCACATACAGGGAGAAACTCAGTTGTGTGGCTTCAGGGTGAGGGCTGGCGGGACAGCTGCCAGTGTCCCTGTGTTGAGCTCTCCTCCCATGTGACCAAATATAAATCTGCACCAGCCTGATCAACTCCACTAGCTCCACCCTGAAGACTCCTTGAGACACCACCCCACCACAAGGGCGGCAGGCCCCAGGCAAGTGGCAGCTGGCATCAATGTGGCCTGCAACATTTTTTTTAGTTTTTTAAAATTTATTTCTATTATTTCATTATTTTTTAAATTTATCTTTATTGTTGAAAGTATTTCAGGTGTCTCTTTTCCCCCCACTGAGAGAGAGGAAGGGAGAGGGAGAAACATTGATGTGAGAGAGAAACATCGTCACGTGCCTCCTGCACGCACTTTGACTAGGGATTGAACCCACCAACTGGGTATGTGCCCTGACTGGGAATCGGACCTGCTGCCTTTGGTGTACGGGACAATACTCCAACCAACGGAGTCACACTGGCCAGGGCTATCCTGAAACTTCTGATGAGTGGCCTCAGGCCCAGAACCGGTTTCAAATCTGAATCTGTATTAACTTGGTGAACACCACTCACCCAACCCTGGTGACTCCACGAGACCCTGACTCACCCAACTCACGTTCTGCCCAAGGCTCTGTTCAGCAGCTGAGCTATGGAGTGCCGGCAGGCAGTGGCAGATCTCAAGGTGCCTTTGGCTTTTGCTGACCTATCCCAGGTGCAGTACTCCAGTAATTGGCCTCTCCAACGTGCATCCAGGCCCAGCAAAAGCAGCTACCAACTACAGATTGCTTTGTAGCTCCTAACAGATAACCTCAGGCCAGTCATAGGCAGCATCTGACATAATCTGCACTGGAGTCCCTCCCAACAGACCTAAAATGCCTGGTGGCTGGCTTCCAACTCCAACAGAGCATCACTCAACTGGCTCCATAAGGGACAGACCCAAAGGGAGGTCCTTGCAGGCACCAAATCCAGTTGGGGCAAATTACACTCTGTGGTGGCAGCCCCCACACAGCAGATCCTATGCTATGATTGTGGCCAATCCTCACAGCCAGCCAACCTGAGTGTCAGTCCTACCCACTGAAGTGCCAACAGCAATCAAGGTTCACCTATAACAGGAAGGCACACATAGGGACACTCTTTAACCAGACTTATCAAGAAAAAAGAGAGAGGACTCAAATAATAAAATCAGGAATGAAAGAGGAGAAGTAAAAATGACACCACAGAAATATGAAAGATTATAAAAAGAAATACTAGCAACAATTCTATGTCAACAAACTGGACAATCTGGAAGAAATGAATAAATTCCTAGAAACACAATATTCTAAGACCGGATCAGGAAGAAACAGAAAATCTGAACAGACTGATTATTACCAACAAAATAGAATCTGTATAAAAAAAACTCATAATAATCAAAAGTTTTGGACTAGAATGGTTTCGCAGGTGAATTTTACCAAACATCCAAAGAAGAATTAACATTTATCCTTCTCAAACTATTCCAAAAAAAAAAAAAAAAAAATTCAAGAGAAGGGAAAGCTCCCAAGCTCATTTTATGAGGCCACCATCATCCTGATTCCAAAAAATATACAAACACACTATAAAAAAACAAAAGTTATACGCCAATATCCCAATGATCATTGTTGCAAAAATCCTCAACAAAACATTATCATACCAAATACATTAAAAAGATCATACACCATGATCAAGTGGGTTTTGTTTCTGGGATGCAAGGCTGGTTCAATATCTGCAATCAGTTAACATGATATACCACATAAGCAAAATGAAGGATAAAAATCATATGATCATATCAAGAGAGGCAGAAGCATTTGACAAAATCCAGCACCCATCCTATACAAGAAAAGCCGATATGCTAAGTGTCTGGTGGACCAGTTGGCCATTCAACCAATGAAAGCATAATATGCTAATGATATGCTAAGGTCATTCAACCACTCGCTATGACATGCACTGACCACCAGGGGGCAGATAGTTGACCAGTCAACCAGTGGCTATGACATGCACTGACCACCAGGGGGCAGATGCTCTGACTGGTATGTTAGCTTGCTGCTGGGGTCCAGCCGATTAGGACTGAGCGAGATGGGCTGGAGTCCTCCTGCGGTCCCTCCCTGGCTGGCCAACCTCCTGTGTCCCTCCCCGGCCCTGACCGTGCACCAGTGGGGTACCTCAGCCTGGCCTGTGCCCTCTCGCAATCTGGGACCCCTTGGGGGATGTCGGAGAGTTGGTTTCAGCCCGATTCCACAGGCCAGGCTGAGGCACCCCACTGGTGCACGAATTTGTGCACCAGGCTTCTAGTTTATGATAAAAACTCTAAGTAAAGCGGGAATAGAGCAAACATACCCCAACATAATAAAGGCCATACATGACAAATACACAGCTAACATTATACTCAATAGGGAAAAACTAAAAGCACTTTTCTTAAGATCAGGAACAAAAAGGGTTGTCTACTTTCACCACTTTTATTCAACATACTGTTGGAAGTCCTAGCCACTGCAATCAGACAAGAAAAAGAAATAAAAGGCATCCAAATTAGAAAAGAAGTAAAACTGTCATTATTTGCAAAGGGCATAATACGATATAGAGAAAACACTAAAGATTTATCCAAAAAACTATTAGAATTGACAAATGAATTCAGTAAAGTAGCAGAATACTAAATTAATATTCAGAAATTGGTTGCATTTTTATACACCAATAATTAACTACCAGAAAGAGAACTTTAAAAACAATCCCATTTATAATTACATCAAAGAATACCTAGGAGATAAAAGACCTATACTCAGAAAATTATAAAACATTGAAAAAAGAAACTGAAGAAGATACAATTAAATGGAAGCATATACCATGCTCATGAATAGGAAGAAAGAAATAACATTGTTAAAATGTCTATACTGCCCAGAGCAATCTTTAGATTCAATGCAATCCTTACCAAAATACCAATGACACTTTTCACACAAGTAGAACAAATATTCCTAAAATTTATGTAGAACCACAAAAGACCCCAAATGGCCACAGTAATCTTGAGGTAGGAGAACAAAGTTGGAGGTATCATGCTATCTGATATTAAACTATACTACAGGGTTATAATAATCAAAACAGCATCATATTGGCATAAAAACATTCATAGATCAATGGAACAGAATAGAGAGCCCAGAAATAAACCAACACCAATACGGTCAATTTATCTATGACAAAGGAGGCAAGAATATACAATGGGGTAAAGACAGAAGCATCGAACAGACTGTCAAACTACAGCGGGAAGTGGGAAGGTGGCGGGGGGGGGGGGGCTGTGTGTGGGGGGGTAAGAGATCAACCAAAGAACTTATATGCATGCATATAAAAGCACAACCAACAGACACAAGATGCTGGGGGCGGGGAGTGAAGGCAAGTGCCGGGGGGGGGGGGGCAGTGGGGGTCAATGAGGGGGGGGAAGGGAGGCATATGTACTACTATTTGTAATACCTTAAATAATAAAATAAAATTTAAAAAGAGATGCTAAGAAAAAAGAGAGATGCTAAGAAAAAAAGATGGTCTACTCAATAAATGGTGTTAAGAAAATTGGATATATGCAAAAAAATGAAACTAGGTCACCTTCTTATACCATCTATACCATATATAAGAATAAACTAAAAATGGATTAAAGACTTAGATGTAAGACCCAAAACCATAAAACTCCTAGAAAAAAACATAGGCAGTAAACTTTCAGACATTTCTCTGATATATCTTCTGGAGCAGGGTTGGGGGGCATTAAGCCCGGGGACATATAAAGCCTGCAAAATCATTTGGTCTGGCCCTGTCAAGGCATTAGGGTGAGTTAATTAAATGTTTGACCAAATATAGCAGGCTAATTTTTTTAAAAAAATATTTTTATTGATTTCAGAGAGGAATGGAGAGGGAGAGAGAGATGGAAACATCAATGATGAGGGGGAATCATCAATCGGCTGCCTCCTGCACGACCCCTCCTGGGGATCGAGCCTGCAACCAGGGAAGGGGCCCTGACCAGAACTGAACCTGGGACCCTTCAGTCCACAGGCCAACGCTCCATCCACCGAGCCAAACCAGCTAGGGCTAATTTTTAAGTTGATAATTTTGTATGGCCCGTGAATGATGTCATTAATATCCAAATGGCCCTTGGCAGTAAAAAGGTTCCCCACTCCTGTTCTAGGGTGAGGCAAACAAAAGAAAAAGAAACAAATGGAACTGTATCAAACTAAAAAATTTTGCACAGCACAGGAAACCATTAACAAAACAAAAAGCCAACCTACTCAATGATGCATCTGATAAGCGGTTAATATCCAACATTTATAAAGAATTCATACGGCCGAAACCAGTTTGGCTCAGTGGATAGAGCGTCAGCCTGCGGACTGAAAGGTTCCAGGTTCGATTCCGGTCAAGGGCATGTGCCTTGGTTGTGGGCACATCCCTAGTAGGAGGTGTGCAGGAGGCAGCTGATCGATGTTTCTCTCTCATCGATGTTTCTAACTATCTCTCTCCCTTCCTCTCTGTAAAATATCAATAAAATATATTAAAAAAAAAGAATTCATACGATTCAACACCCCAAAATCAAACAATCCAATTAAAAAATAAGCAGAGGACCTGAAAAACACTTCTTCAAACAGGACATACACATGGCCAACAGACATATAAAAAGATCCTGAATTTCAGTAATTATCAGAGAAATATAGATTAAAACAATGAGAAATCACCTCACACTTGTCAGAATGGCTATCAGCAATAAATCAACAAACAGCAAGTATTGGCCACGATGTGAAGAAAAGAGAGCTCTCGTACACTGTTTGTGGGATTGTAAATTGGTGGAGTCACTATGGAAAACAGTGTGGAGGTTCCTCAAAAAATTAAAGAAAACTAACTACCTTATGACTCAGCAGTTCCACTTTTGGGTATATATCCGAAGAAATCCAAAACACTAATTTGAAAAGATATATGCTCCGCTGTGTTTATTGCAGCATCATTTATAATAGCCAAGATATGGAAGTAACCCATGTGCCCATCAATAGATGAGTGGATAAGAAAGATGTATATTAGCCGAAACCGGTTTGGCTCAGTGGATAGAGCGTCGGCCTGCGGACTGAAAGGTCCCAGGTTCGATTCCGGTCAAGGGCATGTACCTGGGTTTCGGGCATATCCCCAGTAGGAGATGTGCAGGAGGCAGCTGATCGATGTTTCTCTCTCATCGATGTTTCTAACTCTCTATCTCTCTCCCTTCCTCTCTGTAAAAATCAATAAAATATATTTAAAAAAAAAAAAAAAAGAAAGATGTATATTACTAGGGCATAAAAAAGAATGAAATCTTACCATTTGTAACAACACAGATGGAACTATAGGGTATTATACTAAGTGAAATAAGACACATACGTTCCTTATGATTTCACTTATATGGGGAATCTAAAGAACAAAATAAATGAACAAACAAAACTGAAACAGCCTCATAGATGCAGAGAACAAACTGAGGGTTGCCAGATATGGCTGGGTGAAAAAGGTGAAGGGATTGAGAACTGTAAATTAGTTACAAAACAGTCCTGGTGATGTAAAGCTCAGCATAGAGAATATAGTCAATAATATTGTAATAACTACGTATGGTGTCAGGTGGGTACTAGAATGATCGGGGATGACTTCATAAATTTTATAATTTTTTAATCACTATGCTTAACACCTGAAACTAATATAAAATAATATCAAATGTCAACTATAATTGAAAAATATTTTTCTATATTTTTTATTGATTTCAGAGGGGAAAGGAGAGGGAGAGAGAGATAGAAATATCAATGATGAAAGAGAATCATTGATTGGCTGCCTCCTGCACACCCCCCACTGGGGGGCCGAGCCAGCAACCCAGGCATGTGCCCTGATTGGGAATCGAACTGTGACCTTCTGGGTCATAGGTTGAGGCTCAACCACTGAGGCATGCTGGCTGGGGGAAAAATATTTTTTTTAAAGAAGTCAATACTCTCTATCGCCCCCCCGCCCCCCCAAATCAAACAGTAAAACAGTGCTTCAAAATAATACTGCTCTGACATCAGTTTCTTGAATGAATGGTTGCTGGTGTATGTCCATATAACCCTGAGTCTGTCTCAGTGAAAACAATAATTCTAGGGAAGGAGTTTATATATGAAGGATATAAGTTCTATCCATAGGAAACTGAATCTAGGCCTTTGTGACATACTTTAGAATGTAGATTTAATTATAGATACAATTAAACTGTGAAGGAAAATAATAAAGTTATCATGGGGACTCTAAGAATATGTTTTTAGTGCAGAGGAAAGGCCAGATCTTCAAGGGAGTGGAATCATTCACAAGCCACAGAAACCTCAGCGTGTACTGCCCTTGTTAAAAGTATCTAAATATTTCTATTCCATAAGCTTATTTTCTGCTGTTCACTTTATGCATCTGGATAATAAATTTACACATGACTTTCATAGCTGGAATCAAATCCTGGTTTTTTTCCTGTTATACCATAAAATGTCTAAATAAATATTGGTTTCTTTTCTGGGAAGGTCAGGCCTGGATGAAAGCATATATTTATTCTTATTGCTAGAGAAATAGTCCATTATGTGCTTTGGCTATTTTGAGTATAGTGTTTATTATTTATCTTATACTAGAAGCCTGGTGCACAAAAATTTGTGCTCTCGGGGGGAAGGGGGGGGGTCCCTCAGCCCGGCCTGTGCCCTCTCGCAGTCTGGGACCCCTCGGGAGATAACGACCTGCTGGCTTAGGCCTGCTCCTGGGTGGCAGAGGGCGGGCCCAATCCCTAGGTGCAGCCCCTGGTTGGGCTCAGAGCAGGGCCGATTGGGGAGTTGGGGCGCCGCCCCCTGTCATGCACAGAGCAGGGCGGATTGGGAGGTTGTGATGCCATCCTCAGTCACGCTCAGGGTAGGGCTGATTGGGGGGTTGTGCCACCACCCCCTGTCACTCACAGAGCAGGGCCCATCAGGGGGGTTGGGGCTCAGTACCCTGTCACACACAGAGCAGGGCTGATGGGGAGGTTATGGGTCTACCCCGTCACACACAGAGCAGGGCCCATGGGGGGGCGGGGGTTGGGGCGCCGCACCCTGTCACACACAGAGCCGCAGGGCAATCAGGGGGTTGGGGAGCTCCCCCCTATCAGGCACAGAGCAGGGCTGATCAGGGGGTTGGGGCACCTTCCCCTGTCACGAACAGGGCGGATTGGGAGGTTGTGGCCCCGCCCCCTGTCACACTCAGAGCCGCAGGGTGATCAGGGGGTTTGGGCGCTGCCCCCTCTTGGCTCCGCTGATCCCGGTGCTGGGAGGCATATTACCCTTTTACTATATAGGATAGAGGCCTGGTGCACAGGTGTGGGCCGGCTGGTTTGCCCTGAAGGGTGTCCTGGATCAGTGTGGGGGTCCCCACTGGGGTGCCTGGCCAGCCTGGATGAGGGGATGATGGCTGTTTGCAGCTGGTCACAAACCCTTCAGGTTGGGGGTCCCCACTGGGGTGCCTGGCCAGTCTGGGTGAGGGGGTGAGGGCTGTTTTCAGGCTGGTGGGTGACTGAACCTCCCAACTGCTCCTTTTTTTCTTTTTTCTTTTTATTCTGGGCCAGCTTTAGCTCTGTCTCCAGCTCTGAGGCCTCTACTACTGAAAGCAGATATCTGGTTTGTTTGGGTTCTATAATCGAAACAATGTATAACTCCAGCTCTGAGATCCCGGCTGGCTGAAAGCAGGTTTCTGGGGTTTTGTTTAGCTTCTATATTTGTTACAATGTTTCAAACTGCAAGCTCAGAGGCCGGCAAGGCAGGCGGGGAACGTTGGAGTCCTCTGTCACTGAAGCAAGCAAGCCTCATGTTTGCTTTAAGCTGCCTGGCTGCCGGCCGCCATCTTGGCTGGCAGTTAATTTGCATATCGCCCTGATTAGCCAATGGGAAGGGTAGCGGTTGTACGCTAATTACCATGTTTCTCTTTTATTAGATAGGATATATGACACTTTGTTAGGCGCTGTCCTATTTGTAATGAATAGATCACACAGATCAGTATATGATTATGATTTCTATATATAGGTACAAAAAGAGAATGGATTCACCATCTTATGTATCCATTGTCCGTGTGTATATATCTTTTCTCACTTAAGTAAATTACAATCTTTTTGCATGCAGGGATATTTTCTAACACCTCTTTTGCATCTGATACAGCCTGAAATAGTGTTCATTCAGCATGTAGCAGATGCTCAATAAATACTTGTCATTTGTTGTCTAGGTTCAAAAGGGACAATAATGGATAGAGGTGCCCAAGAAGGCCAGTTGGCTGGTGCTCCCAGAGGCTCCCATGGAGTGGCCTTTTTTGGAATATTTATCATGGTAAGGATCTAGAAGCTCTGCTGTACCAGCAACTGGAATTTGGGAGTTCTTAAAGTTGACACTGATTGGCTCACAGACTCATAAGAGACTGATGTATACATCAGAATGACAAATAATGTCCATAAATGCCAGTTAATTAAGATAGATCACTCTTCAGTGCTCAGAGAGCTTTCATTTGCCAACCAGGCACCACCGTTCCCCAAGTCAGAGTGAGGAAGACTCACAGTCATCAGAGACTGCCACAGGAGTGTGGAGTCAGAGGAAAGGGAGGTGACATCTCACCTAAGCTAAGGAGGTGAGGAAACGCCTCCCTTTGTGGAGAGCATACTTATCATGTCACAAGACTGAACAAGCCCTGAGGTGCAAGGTCTAGCTATCTAATCTGGATATTCCTGGATGCCCAGTGCCAACCCTGGTCTTAGACTTGGCATTGATACAGACCTCTTCGACTGGCCCATTCATCCTTCAGACTTACTAATGACATAGATGATTTGGGCTGAATGTTTTGAGTCCCCCCAAATTCATATGTTGAAATCCTAACCCCCAATGTGTTAATAATAGGAAGTGGGGCCTTGGGATGCAATTAGGTCATGAGGGTGAAATCCTCCAGAATGGGATTAATGTCCCTCTAATAAGAGACATGTGGAATCTTGCTTTTTCTCTCTCCACCATGAGAGGTTACAACAAAACAGCCAACTGCAAATGAGGAAGTCGGCCCTCATCAGACACAGGGTTCTGCCAGGACCTCGATCCTCAATTTCCCAGCCTCAATGACTGTAGGAAATAAAAGTTTCTTTTTTAAGCCACCCTGTCTATGGTATTCTGTTTAGCAGCCCAAACTGACTAAGACAACAGATTTCAGTTATACTCCACTTGCTAACATCTGGGAGACCTACCACGCTAGGACACTTATGTGTTGAATTTATTTGAAATGTTTTTTGGTAGAATTCTTGGGTGCTTTTATGGTGGCAGCTTAAGAAGAGAATAGAAATAGACTAGGAGAAAGCTTTTCCGCTTTAGGATACTGTTTCAGTTTGAAGTTACTGAGCAATGAAACCAACCTATTATTAGGATCAAGGAAGGAAAAGCAAATGGAGCTCTTCTCTGTTCATTAATTGATAGGATAGAACCAGGCAGGTTTTCTAGTGAAGACATTTAATAAGAAAAATCAGTTTCGTTTTTCTTATTTAAAGGCCAAAAGCCATCTGGAAAGCTTTTTAATTTTAAGACCTCATGAAGACAGCAAAGAAAGTAAAATAGATGACACTTATACAAAAAGTAGCAGACAGTCACTTCTAATTTGAAAGCCAGTGACCTGAAATATGCATTCAGCTTTCTAAAACATGTTGCAAAGTAGCGAGGGCTGATGTAATTCGAGATTCTCTTAGGTATTTTAGAATTCCGAGTCTTCCTAGGATAACTTCAAATTATCTTTCCTTCTGACTCTTTCCCAGTGGGCAAAAGAATTAAAAATGAAAAGCTTGAATTCTAAGGCTATTTTATAGTGTTTCTAGGTGTTTCGGTTCACTAAATTTATTTTAATCACAAAATTTTAGGGTAACAAATTAACCAAAGGGTATACCTGTATAATTAAGAAACTCAATGCCTCGTATAGAACATATATATCATACATAGTCAATGTTAGCTGAATTAATCTGAATTATAATTTAGAGATTTGACTAAATAGTTACTTAGAAATACTCCTTTTTCTTCTAAACCGTACTTTTTGAGGTTTATAAACTCTATGAAAGCAAAAAAAAAAATTGTTCCATTTTATATATATATATAAAAAAAATCAACCCCCCATATCTTGGTTAAAAAATCTTGGGTTCTGCCCTGGCCAGGTGGCTCAGTTGGTTGGAGCATAGTCCCACACACCAAAAGGTTGCAGGTTCAATTCCAGGTCAGAGCACATACGTAGGTGGGGGGTTCCATTGCTGGTCAGGGAGTGGATGGGAGGCAACCAATTGATGTTTCTCTCTCTCTCTCTCTCTCTCTCTCTCTCTCTCTCTCTCTCTCTCTCTCTCTCTCCTTTCTTCCCTCCCTAAAATCAATAAAAACATATCCTCAGGTGAGGATTTAAAAAAAATCTTGGGTCCTAATACTTTTCGTTATTCCATTAAAAAAAATTGATGTATTACTGCATCCCAATACTAGAAAACAATCCACTAGGTAGAGTTTAAACTTGAGACCCAGCTTGTATGTTAAGCATTCTCTATTTCAGGAAAAAAAAAAAAATACTGGTCTCAGGTTGACTATCCTGGGATTAACTGAAGAAGTTTACTCCTCCAGACCACAAACTTGGTCTTTCATTAGAGAGGTTTTCTATTATACAGTTTGTTCACTGTTGGACTTCTGAGAGTTTGGTATAAACCCTGTAATTTGGTGATTACCTGGTCTTACAATGCCCATGTTAATTGCAGATAACACTAGGGACTTTAGTATTAGAGCAAATGGGCCAACTAAAGGGAACTGACTCACCATATGAACATCATTTGCCTTCATGATGCAACTAAATAAGCATAATGGTCCAAATTATCTGATGTAGAGGTCCAATGATTTATAATAATAAAAGTGTAATATGCAAATTGACCGAACAGCCGAATAGCAGAATGACCATCCAGACATCCTGGATGACCTTCTGGACGAAGCCGGGACTGTGAGGGCCGAGGCAGCCAGGGCTGCGAGGTGGCAGGGGCTGTGAGGCATCCGGGGCTGCGAGGTGGCAGGGGCTGTGAGGCAGCCGGGGCTGCGAAGGTCTACCCTTGCACGAATTTTGTGCATTGGGCCTCTAGTCCTTAATAAAAAGATAAATACATGAGATGAGTTTCTTCATATCTAGAGAAAGAGATATGAAGTCAAAATTCCAGTGGCTCAGCAGGGGAAGGATGGAGTTCCAAGGAAGGGGTGGGTAGTGTTAGTGCATGGGGAATTCCACAAAGGTCGATAACATTTCCGCCTCCCCGTAACCAGCTTAGCAAATAGAGCAAAGCTCTGCCTGGGTACACAGATAGGGTTTGAAGTATCTGTTCATTTCTTCATCCAACACTGCATACTGGGAAATAAAAGTGAATAAAATGTAGTGTTGTTGTTTGTTTTAAATCTAGAGTTGCCTTCAATTTGTCAGGGAAAACAGACCTGTGAACAAATAAATATACCAAGTAAGTGATAATAATTAACATAGATAAAAGGTGCTATGGGAAATCCAAGGTGAGAAATCAGTTGCTTTGACGGGGGACCTCTGGGAAGGTATTTTCCAGAGGATGACTATTGAGCTGGACTTTTGGGGTGAGTAAAGAAGCCGTCATTTAAAATCTTTTGAATTTTCTCCTCAATTTATGACTACAGAGAAAGAAAAGATAAAATGGCTTTGCTTCTTCTAATCTGCAGTTGGCATCTTAAGTCTTCTCTAGAGGCGATAGGCTCTAGGGAGAGTGACAGGTAACATTTTACAGCATGTTTTCTGTCTGACTTTTGAAAGCCTGGAGTGCCTGAGCATAGGATAGAGTGAGAGGTGTGAAAGCACAGGATATGGCTGGGATGGAATTTGCGACTCCATATAGAGTTAAATAGAAGTGAACCTGATTTAAATGAATCACACAGGAACCCCTACATGATTCCTGTGCACCATCCTTTACCCTTTGGATGGCATTTGTCCATATCTCATTTAATTTTCTCAACTACCCTGAGAAGTGTTAGTTCTGTTTTACAGATGAGGAAGCCCAGATCTGCTCAACCTTTATCCAAAGTCAGAGTAAAAGACAAGGTTTCCAGATTTAACCCTGCTACTGTGCATTCCTGGATGTGTTACTTTACAAGGCTGGGCCCAATGACGGATGTCCAAACCCTTTTCAGAGAAGTGGGAGAGAGAGCCTTCATTTTGACCACATAACCCAACAGGATACCAGAGTTTGTCTCCTAGCAGTAATTCCGCAGTTCAAGCAGAGTTCCCACGGTAAACTAACTCCTTTCTGAAGGGTATGCCTCCCCAGTTCAGCTCTACCATAGCGCTGACAAATGCCTTAATGAGATAGAATTTATGTTCGTGAAAGAATCAGGAATTTCCATCCTGCCTCAGACCTGAGTTTTACAAACACTTCATCCTGGTCTGTTTACAAACTATGGAACTTCTGTATCAATGATGCTTCTGAGGATGCTGACTCAGAAGACATACATTTGGAATGTTTAGCTTTCATGGTTAGGTGGGAAGAATTAAGGACTCTTAAAAGGGCAGTAGCAGGAAGAGCATCAGACAGCAACACGTTCTGTATCACAATGTTTGTCCAAACGAGGCCCCTAAACGGTAGTTTCCCATCTTCTTCATAAAGGAAAGAGAAATGGTGAGGGAGTATTAGATCCTCCCTAGAGGGTCCCCACTTATAAAACAAAACAAAACAGGAACTACACAACAGTACTGATTAGAGAAACAGCAGGGCTGTTCAAGGAAGGAGTGGGCAGAGGTGCACATCTACTGCAGTTGCAAGGGTGCCTTGGGAAGGAGGCGGTGGAATTATAGTTGCTGAGGTTGCTTGTCTCCGAACCAGCACGATAGCCCATCCTGCTCGTCTGTTTGTTCGCTTCCTGTTTAGTTATTTCCCATATTAGTCCCTGGAGTTGCCCAGAAAGACCTGCCAACAAAGCAAGGTTTTCTGTGGGAATCGAACATGGGCGGGCTGCTGTTATTCTAAGTAAGCACAGGGGAGCAACCGGCTCCGGAAATAAAGGACTCTTTCATTACCTAGTGGCTGGTGCCGGCTCTGGGAGTCATCAAGCTTTCGTTTGGAGAGCCCTGAAATGTGCAAAATTCCCACTGCATAGCAAGGCCGGCGAGCCTTCGGAAAATAAGAGCACAATACTGAGCCATCTTCGGCATCTCTCGGCTGGATTCCTGAGCGGCCCAGGAAGGTGGAAGCCGGAGCGGTGAAGATGTGACACGGGATAGCGCATGTCACCCACAGTGGAAAATATGAACATCGAAAGAATTTCCCATTCTAAACAATGTGCAGTTTATAATACACTCTCCGGAGACACTCCTGAATGTACAGGCGGACGGCTGCTATTTATAGTGGCTGATGTGTACTTTACCGAGATTTTTATTCCAACAAAGGAACTGTATGTGATGCAGGGAGTTATTAACATGGAAAATAAACCCTCATATTTTTAACTCAGTCAATTGGGACTAATCTCAAATACAACGTCACTGTTCACTGACCTAAACTAGCTGGAAGGAAGGCCAGGGCTAATTATGAAATATGTTAAAAGAGATTCAGTTTTGAAAATATGTTCAGTCTACCTGGTGACTTCTGCCAGGCTAGCAAAACATTAAAAACTTGTTTAAAAACTGCATAGGTAAAACTGATTTATAATGAGCAAATTAGGCTTTTAAATGTAAATGTGAATGTTTCCAAAGTTTTAAAAAAAGTTTTAAAAACTAAGTGTTTTTAAAATTCAAGTGTTTAAAAACTACGCCATGGAATGTAGCTTACATATTTAACATGCTAATCAAATGCTTTACTTATAAATAGTGTGAAGTTATACTTTTCTACGATCCCAGAATAAATGATAAAAATAAAAAAATGGAGGAATCTGAATTACTGAAGACTTACAATAGACTGAAACTGGTTTTCCAGCTGCTGATGAGCGCTGCTATAGATAGCAAACTAGTGAAAAGCACTGATTTTAGTCACAAATTATGCACACGATTCCTCTTTAACCTCATTCACAGATGAAGGAGAATCTATTTACATAGCCAAACCATTCCAACATGCTCATGTGTTATGCCCAGTGGTACTTTTTTTTTTTTTTAATAAATTTTTATTAATTTCAGAGAGGAAGGGAGAGGGAGAGGGAGAGAGACAGAAACATCAATGATGAGAGATCAATCATTGATTGGCTGCCTCCTGCATGCTCCCTCCTGGGGATCAAGCCTGCAACCCAGGCATGTGCCCTTGACCAGAAACGAACCCAGGATCCTTCAGTCTGCAGGCCGATGCTTTATCCACTGAACCAAACCAGCTAGGGCATCAGTGATACTTTCTTGTAACACTGTTAAGGACCTTTGGAATAATAAAGATCAAGAACTTCCTCAGAAGACTTCAAGTCAATTGAGGTAGATTTCCCTTGACTAAGAATTTGAAATAGTCTAATCATTCCTGTCTGCCATTCCCACCTGGCCACATGATGGCTACAAATGCAGACCTCCTCTTCCTGGTTTATCAGTGAGAAAACCAACAGGCAGGGTAGATACAGTCAGCACACATATTTGATAGTCTGCGTTCCATTTTTATTTGATTTTGATAAGAATTCTTTGCTCGTCAGACTTCTTCTAATACTTCTCCAAATTTCCCAGCTTGAGACGGCAGAAGGACCCGTTTGGTCTGGTGTGTTTAGAAAGGCAGGCTTCTTCTTCTCTCTAAAGCAGTAACGAAAGTCTCTCAGCAATATATATAAACTTGTACTAATAATATAGAGAAAGTTGTGTGCCTGGTTCCCGCTGCAGGGAGTTCCACTGGTGTTGGAAATGCTCTAGTCCTTAAGCTAAGTGATAAGTTTACAATGTATGCATTTTAATGATTTATAACTTCCCTGTACATTACATATTATATGTATTGGCTTTTTCATTAAGAGAATGAATAAAATCAGTAATGTAGACTAAAATGGCTAAAAGTCATTTTGCAAAAACTAGGCACATCTTTCCTTATTAGGACAGTACTTAAATATAAATTGTTGAGAGGCTTTTGGTTACTGCTTTTGTGGTACTGAAACCATAATTATGTAATATGGAAAAAGAAATAATTCCACAAGGCAAATAAACTATTTTAATATATGATTAATTGAATAATAGATGTATAGATGATTGAGAAAAAGGCCTGATGTGTTAGATACCAAACTATCCTGCATTTTTATCTTGATTTTAAACCAGGAGGGGAAATGAGGGAAGAGTTTTAAAAGTAAGGAGCAGATTTTCTTTTTAGTATAGAGACTTTATATCCACAATTCTCCCATCATGTTCAAGGTGGCTGCCAAAACAGGTTTGAAACAAAGCAGAGATCAGACACCAGATTGTCTGAAGATATGGGGACTGGGCCCATGTTCAGTGACTCAGAAACCCCAGAAGGAAGCTGCCGAGGAGCTGAGTTTCTTAGGAGATGACACTGGAGAGTACTTTTCTGATAGCACCTCCCTTACCGTGTCCTCTACTCAGCTGAAAATAGCGACAACAGGTAACACTAATGAGCACTAATCATATATTCATATATAGCTATAATAATAAAAGCATAATATGCACATCGACCAAACGGCCGAACAGTGGAACGACCGTCCGGACGACTTTCCGGATGAAACCCGGGCTGTGAGGGCTGCTGAGGCAGTTGGAGCTGCGAAGGCCTACTCTTGCATGAATTTTGTGCATCAGGCCTCTAGTATCATATATTACCTAATCATCCATCCATACATCCATCCATCCATTTATTTCCATCTATCATCTATCTATCTAGTGCTTTATAGTCTACATGAAACTTTATGAGGGAGAACTGTTATAATGGCCATTTTCCTGATGAGGAAATGGGCTTAGAAAGACTAAGTAGAGTTATCCTTGGTGACCCAGCTGGGAGTCAAACCCAGGTCTGAATGATCCTGCTTTCTGGGAGACAACATGTCTGTGTCCGTTCCCATCTGCCCTATCCTCCCAAAGACAGTAGCGGTAAAGGTAAAACACCAATCCTCTTAGGAGTCAAGTCAGTTTTTATTTCTTTCATATTTAGAGAGAAATACCCTTTGAATTGCTAAAATGAAACTGGTAAGGATGAAGAAATCCTACATAATAACTAAGTATCACAATTAAGCTTTGTTTAAAGAAATCTTGCCAAGACCACATAGATCAAATTAAAGACTTCTAAAATTGATGGCAAATCAGGTTCTATTAGCAAAATGATCACAGTTTTTTTCCCCTTCTTGACTCAGATGGCAAAGTCTAATTCCCAGTTTCCTACCAGTTAACTGTTTTCACTCTGCCTACCCACTTACTTTTCTTTGCTTTTCATTTTATTCACCATGAAGTAATCTGAACTAACCTCCTTTTATTTAGAAATATCCATAAACGTTTTAAATAAAAAAATTCTACATGCAAAACACTGTAGTACGCACTATTTATCCTAAAAACATGCTCTATTTTCCTAATCAATAGCCATGGCATTTCTTTCTTTTCTTTTCTTTTTTTTACAGACAGATCCATTCATTCAGGGTCTGCTCTGTGCAGGCAGGCTCTGCCTCAGCTTAGCTGCCTCTGCTTATCTTGAACAGGTCATCATCCCTAGACTTAAGTTTCTTCAGATGTAAAATGAAACTTTTAAAATTCATTAGATCAAGGATTTTTGGCCCAGAGTTCATGGGCCCCCAGAAGGTCTGTGGATGGAGGTCCATGACACCACGGAAAATAAGTGCCAAGTTTTGTGGGTGCGTGTGTGCGTGTTTCTTGGAGGAGAGTCTATGGCTTTCATCACAGACTCAAAGTAGTGTGTGGTCCCAAAATGAAAAAGCAGCCTTCCACTGCAGAAGATTATCTATCAGGTCATTGACAGCCTTAAGCCTTTATGAATGATGATGTGACTAAGTCCCTGTCCTAATGGCGAATCCAGTCTTGCTGAGAGAAATCTAGAGGAAAGCCAAGAACAGTTATGCCAACAGCCTTCTTCGGCTTGAGGGGGAAAACTTGATCTTCTCTGTTTTTGTTTTTCTGTGAAATGGGAATATCATGGGAGATTTTTTGAGGGTAGAGAAAACAATGACTGTGTCTACACATGCAAGCAATTTACCTGAATGAGCACAAAGAACAGTGCAATTAGGCCCAATAGCTTCATTTAATCTGTGGCCACAAAATTGCTTTAAGTGATTTTTCCCCCCCATCTTAGGGAGTTACTTGGAACCTTCAACCAAGACAACCACGGAAAAATTCTATTGATCAATTTATTATAGTGGAAAGGTTTTGAGATTTGGGATAGGCAAACCAGATTGCACTCCCTAGTGATACGAAGGTAGATATGTTAGTTAATCTTTCAGACCTGTAGATTCCTCAACTGTAAAATAGGGCTAAAAACAGCCATGTCTGCTGTGGACTGAATGTTTGTGTCCCCCCAAGTTCATATGTTAAAACCAGACCCCCAATGTGATGACCTTTTGGGAGGTGATTAGGCGGAATAAGTGCCCTTATAAAAGCGACTCCAGAGAGCTCCCTTGAGTTTTGGCCAAGAAAGGACACCGTGAAAAAGATAGCTGTCCATGCACCAGTGAGTGGACCCTCACCAGACACTGAGTCTGTCAGCACCTTGGACTTGGACTTCCCAGCCTCCAGAACCATGAGGAATACATTTCTGTTATTTATAAGTCACTTGGTCTATGCTATTCTGTTAGAGGAGCCTGAGGAGACTAAGATAAAGTCATAGGGTTGTTTTGACAATTAAATGATATAAAGTGCATCACCTCTCCCATCACTTGGTTGATGCCAAACAAATAATGGTTCCTTTACTGTCCAACACTAGGTGAAAAATCTGTCTGATACTTTTTTCCACTTAAGAACTAACTATTTTTGCTGAACTGCACTCTTCAGGTGAAATTCTGATTTATGTTTATACACTATATTTAAAGTAAATGATATATCATTGATGACTTAGAAATTAAGCACATGGTTACAATATGTGATTTTAAAATCCTCATATGCCAATTATATTTGTGTGATCCACTTCGATGTGACCAAAAGATTGAACTCTTTCCCAACCTTAATAGAAACATCTTAGTATGTATCAAGATCGATGTAGGAAAGAAGCTTTGTAGTGAGGATGCAGCAAATTATAATGACTGCATTGGCAAATTAATACAAAATCTGTAAAATGTTATTTTGCACCAAATATGGTTTTAATAACAACATTAAACATTTGTTGAGCATGTACTACATGCCAGCCATTGGGTTAATTTCTCTGTGTGGGTTAACTATCTTAACCTTTACAATGACTTTGTGAGGCAGAATAATTATTTGCATTGTTGTACTTAAAGAAATAGAAGCAAGAGATGTTTAAGTAATTTGACACAAGGTCACCCAACTAGTAGGTTGCCAAATTCAGGATTCGAATCCAGGTCTGTTAGACTGCGTCATCCACACACGACACATCATCCTGCCTTTCCTTAGGTGACGGAAGATTGATAATTATAAATGTCACATATACAGACTATAAAAAAAAATTCACTGCTGCTTTAAACTGTAAGTGTATTAATCCATAGGTATGCCACATTTTTTCCAGCTAGGAATGAAGCTATGGGCCAGCATGTGAGGTACTTAATCTAGATTTTCAATTTTTATTAAATGAATGTCACCTTGGGTGGGTCTTAGATTCCTGGTGCTCCACTGATCACCATACAGTGGGTGCTTTTAGGCCCAGAGGAGTTGTTAGGTCAGTGAAAGCTGGTCTGAAGGGAAGTTTTGGACAAATTTAGCTACTCTAATAATTCAGACAGTTTTAAAGGAATATGTTATTAACTTCCTAATGGAAAATAATTTTCTGATTACAGAATAACAAAACATTGCATGTGAAAAGATTTTGATTTACAGTTTCAAGGTCACAGTGCTAAGCATTGTGACTAAAATGTTTGTGTGTGCGCACGCATGCTGCATAATCATTGATTGGCCCATGCTATTAAATCATGTAAAAGATTTTGGTGATAGCATTCTGGGAAAGGACAACCTAGACCCAATGGATTTTTGAAAATCGTTGTTGTTTTTCTGGTGTAGTATAAATGTTTACTTTTGCATGTCTTACCATCAGTATTTCAGAGGCCCATAAAAATGTATGAATGATGACAACAGCGAGTGTGTTTTCATTCCTCTGATTTATGTCTGTGAGCCTCTGACTCTGATAACCCAATTCTACAATAGAGCCCTTTCTTCTGGTCAGAAAGAGGAACTCACATTGGGTGTGGAGAGCATGAGCTGGGAATGTAATGAGTTCACGTCTTGAAAAGTGAGAGAGCTGCTTGTTGTGAAACCAATCCAGCACTGGGAGCAGTGGCATATGTGACTCCAGATCTCTTCATGGATAAAACGGCACTGTAGGTTCCCGGCAGACGTGCCAGAGCTCAAACATCTCTTTGGCCAAAAGTAAAAGAAGGGCTCAACTTGAAATGGTGTGAACTCTTCTAGCTGAGACAATGCAATCCTTCCTCAGAATGGTTACCAGTCACACCCACTCAAAACATCACTCAATAGCAAATTCCTGCTCTCCATCTTCTTAAACTCTTGTATCTCTGATAAGTATAGAAAGAAAAGCTTCATGTTTTGTTTTTGTTCTTTGTTTTTTAATCCTCACAGGAGGATATTTTTTCCATTGATCATTAGAGAGTAAAAAGGAGCTAGGAAAGGGGGAGAGAGAGAGAAACATCAATGTGAGAGAGACACACCTATTGGTTGCCTCCTGTGTGTGTTCTGACCAGGGCCAGGGATCAAACCTGCAGCAGAGGTATGTGCCCTTGACCAGGAATCTAACCCAAAACCCCTTGGTCAGAGGGCCGACGCTCTAACCACTGAGCAACCAGTCAGGATGAAAACTTTCATGTTTTGTTTTGTTTTATAGTAAATAGAAAAATATATCTTTAATTCTTTGTGTGTTGCAGGGAATTAAAATAGGTCATAGTAATAACTAATAGTGATGTTTATTGAATCCCATATAATAAAACCCTAATATGCAAATTGGCTGAATGACCAGTCACTATGACGTGCACTGACCACCAGGGGGCAGATGCTCAATGCAGGAGCTGCCCCCAGCCCGCAGACTCCTACCGGCAGCGGCAGCAGCAGGGGCCGGGGCTGGCGAGCGGGCTGCACCAGGCCAGCCAAGGCAGGTGCCAGTGGTCCCCCCCAATCACACCACGGGTCACCCCGCAGATTGGCCTTGATCGCCGGCCTGGCCTAGGAACCCTACCCATGCACGAATTTCGTGCACCGGGCCTCTAGTAAATAATAACAGTAATAATTCAATAATAAGTATATACTATATTATATAATATATGTAATATATAATATAATACATAATGTATTACATATAATAATTATCTAATAAACACTAGATGATTAGCATTGTTACTACTTTCACGTATTATCTCTTTTTATTCTCATACAACTCCTATGAGATGGGTACTATTATTTTTCCCCATTTTATAGATGAGGAAAACGGCAGACCTGGTATATGAGGAGAACACAGCTGCCTAATGCAACAGTCCATGCTCTTAATGGTAAGCTTTTTACTACTTCCCACCATTATGATTCTCTGTGTTCCTTCAATGATACAGAACATATATGTTCTATTCAGACATACATATTGTTAGTGCTGTAATCAGTTCATCTTTGCAGATACACATCAAAGGCCTAGCATGCTTTTGTACTTGTTGCCTAGGAAGAAAGGTGAATTTGAGCCCTTTGAAATTGTTCCTCCTTCCCCTACCAAAAGTATCCCTTGAGGATACAAAAGCAGGTGCCTACATAATCCAGAGCAGACAGATTAGGTGCATGGATGGGAGGACATATGAAAACAAGTCAATAAGTGTTGAAGATGCATATGGACCAGAGCAACATACATTAAGACGCACTGAGGAATACAGAGACAATGGCGGAGAGGGATTTAGATAAAACACAGTAACAGAAAGAGAAGCAGAATATACCTATTAATTTTTTCTTCCCATGAGACAGGTGCAGAATAATAAACAGCAAAACTAGTTAGTTCTTTGTATCTTCAAATACGTAACTGATTAAAAGATATAGTTCAATTTGAGATGTGTACAAATAGCGTCTTTTTGCCAATTTTTTTCTATCTCTTTTGGTAAAGATTGCTCTAAAGCAGTGATTTCCAACTGGTGTGCCACAAGAATTTTTAAAAAATGTAATACCTGGCTACTTAGGCAGGGGTACTAAATTCTTTTCCCTTAGATAGTCTATTAATAAAAAAATGACAAAAAAAATGACAACAGCTAACACAACAATACCTTTTTTTGGGTCAGATTGGCAAAAAATATATATTTTTTTGGTGTGCCACAGAATTTTAGCAATTAGTTAATGTGTGCCATGAGATTAAAAAGGTTGAAAATCATTGCTCCAAAGTTCTCATCCACCTAGAATATGAGCTTGGTGACTACTGGGACATTGCCTGGACTGTCCACTCATCGCTATGGGTCAGTACAGTATCTTGTACTTTGTAGGTATTCACATATATATTTTTGATGACCGAATGAAGTACGTTCTACCAATCTAAAGACCTCATCTGAAGGACTCAGTGGGAGAGCCAAATGAAGGACAGGAAAAGACGAATAGCAAAAAGATGCACAGGCTAAGGCTCAGGACAAAGAAAGGAAGATGGTTTTATTAACCAGGTTTGCAGTCTAGATTATGGAAAGCTGGATGATTTGAAATGGACTGGGCTGTAACCCTCAGAATGAGGTGTGTGTGCACCAGTTTTAGGGCAGCCATGATGCGGTGAGTAATTGCCAAGCACATGAAAACCAGCATGGCATGAAGATCTGTTTCTGAGGAATAACATATATGAGAGTCTGGCTTATTTTAATTTGTGGTTATAACATCTGGTGAGAGTATAAGTTTTAAATTATTTATCATTGCAAAGTAGAACTGCACCTGCTAGTCAAACTCAATAACAACTAATTAAAACAACAGGGCATTTTTATTTGGAAAGCCTTTGTGGGTAACAGATGGAAAATCACAGCCTCTCTTCCCCCACACAGCCTACAGGGGTAAAGCACATATATATGTTTTTGTTGATTTTAGAGGAAGGGTGAGGGGGAGAGAGGAACATCCATCACCACCTCCTGCACACCCCCTACAGGAGACCAAGCCCACAACTCAGGTGTGTGCCCTAACTGGGAATGGAACATGCAACCTCTCAATATATAGGATGACACTCAACCAACTGAGCCACACTGGCCAGGACCATATTATATTTGAAGATATGAAAATGTAGTTTCTTGATCACCACTTGGTTTTATAAAGGTTGAAAAGCATTATGCACACTCTTCCCAATTCTGTCATTCTGTTGCTCTGTCCTCAGTGCTCAAAATAGAACTTGGAGCTGAGTAGATGCCCAATAAAAATTTGTTGAATTGAGTGTGTGAATAAATGAACCTGCAGTTCCGAGCCTTGGGGCCACTCTACTTCTGCTAATTTACTCCACCACCACTCCAGATTGGGGTTGAGTTCTTTATTTCCCTAAATCCAAAGGAAAGTTAAGTTTTCTTAAGCATAATGTGTAGGACCATAGAATCACATTTTCCAAAATATAAAATTGCCTTATTGTTTTGTTTTTAACTTGAGTAATATATGATCATTGTAAGAGAAACTTAGATAATACCAAAAGTAAAAGGAAAGTAAAAATTACCACCAATCCCCCAAAGAAAACGCCGACTCCTACTACAGATGAGAAAGCCAAAGTCTAAAGTGAAAGGAAAAGGGACTTGCCCAAGGTCTTACATGCCCTTTATCTTCAGATCAAAACCACGATTTTAGGCAGCCCTTGACTTCTGGTTCTGGCCATCTGTTTCCTGTACACACCCTCAACTTTCCCCTCAAAGTTGGCTGGACCACAAAGCCTGACCTTCACTATTCCCATAAATGATCAGATTTTACAAAATCCCAAAAGGTAAACATGGGCTTACATACCAGAACCCAGTATATTAGAATGAGAAGGTTCACCTTGAAACATTAAATAATGAACTTAATACCAATATAAGAACTTACTTAAGTACTTCTCTAAAAAAAGAAAGAAATCAGATGGAATATAATACCTCAAAGAATTAATATAGACAGTTAAACAAGGTTAGGATACATTTGTATAAATTTATTTTAGGTTATTAAGGGTACCTACCTACCTAAGATTCCCTGAGTACATTCCTTTTAAGATTGACATGAAAGAAAGACAGGAAGACATATCCTTCCACATAAAACTAAAAAACTGGAAGGAATGAACTATGCAGCTGTGTGGAAAATTCTTAGGCAAACTGCTAGTTCTAAAGAGCCCTGGCTTATTCACTCTAATCACAGTATGGCTCTAACCACAGCAAGTTAGTTCTAACATTCCTCTCACATGGATTCCCTGTCTCCTTATTCACATACGAAGCAAAGAAACTGATGACACTGATCTAGCCTGATGCCCAATTTCCTGCCCTCATTCCTGAGCCCCTCTCACCCCCATTCTGGCCTGGCCTGATTTCTGACCCTGCTGTGCTTTGGTTTCCTAGCTTACCATGAGGGACTTAAGGGCAGAAACCGTATCTATTTATACCTCACCATTATTTTCCCTGTCCCTAACACAGACACTGAAACTTGGTTGGTGCTTAATAAATCTTTTTGGGTAAAGATATTTTGTGGACTTGCAGGAGAACCAGAGGCCAAATGCCACCTTGTTGGAGAGAATAAGAGGTGTGCTCCACTGGGTCTGGATGCTGCCTACATGGCCTCAATGCCCACTCAAAACTGGCGCCCCCATACTCTCCCTGGTTCTCCCTACTTCATTGATTGTGTTGGGTCTTCTTGGATGGCTTCCATGATGTCTTTATAGCCTCTTGCTCTCTCTACACTTGTTTTCTCATCAGTATCACTGCCATCCATCTTCACCTTTTGTACTACTACTGGCATACTAAGTGTGCCCAAACTTATTTCTCTAACTAGAGGCGTGGCGCATGAGATTCGTGCATGGGGAGGGGGGTCCCCTCAGCCCAGCCTGCACCCTCTCCAATCCTTAGGGGATGCCCGGCTCCTGAGGATCGGGCCTAAACCGGCAGTCGGACATCCCTCTCACAATCCAGGACCACTGGCTCCTATCTGCTTACCTGCCTGCCTGCCTAATCGCCCCTAACTGGCCCCCTGCCACCCTGATCACCCCTAACCACCTCTGCCTGCCAACCTGATCGCCCCCTAACTGCCCCTCCCCTGCCGGCCTGGTCGCCCCATGCAGCCTGCTGCTTGGTCATTTGGTCGCCCCTCACTAACCCCCCTGCCGGCCTGGTCGCCCCACACAGCCTGCTGCTCAGTTGTTTGGTCGCCCCTCCCTAACCCCCCTGCCGGCCTGGTCGCCCCACGCACCCTGTTTGGCCTTCCGTTCAGTTGTTTCGGTTGCGACGGTCACTTAGGCTTTTATATAGATAGATAGTAATCTCTCTCCTTTCTGAACAAACATTGAAACTTTCTATTGCCAAAGGCCTGTAGGAAATCCCCACTTGTATGTAGTTTCTAGAGGAAATTAAACACTCCCTCCCATGCTTATCCAAGAATGGAACCCATCCCAGTTTCCCAGCTGGGACAATGCAGAGACCTTTCCAGCTCCTCAGACTTATATTCCTTGGAATTGTCTTTGAGTTTCTCCCTCTCCTGATTGGTTAGCTAATTCTCCTGCTATAAAGACTATCATATTTGATCTTTGTTTTCATATTCGCTGCCCTGAGTCAGACTCTCATTACTGTATGTTTAATACTAGCTCTTCAGTGCTGGTATCGCCATACTCTAGTCCATTGTAGATAACGTTTTCTAACATCTTCATCACACACCGCTCCCCTGCCGAGTCTGTCTATTGCTCTTTGTGTGAAATAGAAACATCCAATAGGTGCAAGTCCCACTTACTCTGCCCCAAGTACTCAACGATTTCTTGCACCAGGAGTCTTAGTTCCACCTCTGGGCTTTTGCTGGTGTGATTCCCTCACCGACATGGTTCCCTTCTCACTCTGTCTACATCGTGGCTTTCTCCATGGCTTACCACTTTCCAGGAGCGTTGCCTGGCTAGTTTCATCACAGGATGAGGACTGCTTTTCCTTCTCCTGGAGTTCATGTTTAGTTCTGGCTATACTGATATTTTGTTTCTTACGTATTTAGCTAATGCTACTGGTTAAAAAAGAATAATAACTACCATTTATAGAAGCCTCCTATGTGCCAGGGACTGAGCTAGGTCATTTATGAAGTTCCATAATCTTCACAAGCACACAAACTATGTAGATATTATGCCTATTTTACAAATAAGGTAACTGTGACTGAGAGACAAGTCACTTGCTCATTCATGCTCACACAGCTCAGAAGTGGCAGAGCTGGGATTTGAACCCACAGAGCCCAGGTACCACGCATGTATGTGCATAAACATTTCATGAATGGCAGCCTACTCTGACCAAGTTAATCAAAGGCAGTAATTTCACCTTCTTCTTTTGCATTCTCCAGACAAATAAGTAGAGCCTATGGACCCCCAAATGTTTTGTTATAGGTGTAAGTTCCAGTTTTCTCCTGCAGAATCCCTAAGGGATCACCTTATTACCACCTTTTCATTTGTGCACTGGAATTACTGTGAGGCAACATTGATTTGATTTTAAGATCACTGTTTAACATTTTCTTCCTGCGAATGCCAACTCCGCTTTCTCTGAAGACCCTCTGGTTTAAGCCACTTTTAATGCCACTGTCCTTAGCTCTGAGGTCAAAAATTTAAAATATGCATTTATATTCCATACTTCACATGGCATTGTTTCATTTCCCCAACCTGCCCTTAAAGTCATCACAACAGAGGCCTCACACAAGGTAGCAGCTTCCAACTAGACTCAAAATCTGCACAGTAACATACCCACCGGCTACGAGCCCATAATACGCAGTTTCCTGCATCTACATGCTTTTCTAATAAGAATAATAATGTGCCACAAGATCCAGCTGGTATTTACTGCCTTTACTTTTTTAAACCAAAGACTCCCATTTCCTAAATGCTTTCAATATTCAATATTTGTCATTTTTATGTCATTTTACCAGTATACCTGCTTCTGAAACTTTTCTCCACACATTGCCTCTGTCATTTAAAAATTCCACTCTGAAAGGCACTGAGCAAATGCAACTATTTGGTTCTTCTCCAGTCTCTCTTTTTCTTGATGTTTGTTTGTTTTTAAAGGCAGAATTTGGAGGACTAACGGGAAAACTTTCCATAACTACTGCTGCAAGCATTTTAGTGTGCCACATACTTGGCCCTTCAGCGTGATGATCTGTGAGGCCTGAAACCAGCATTGTCAATAACACAATACAAAAATATTTTTTAATCTAGAGATCCTTACCTTTCTGCTTCCAGGCGCATCTCTTCCCGCTTTTGCCTCCTCAGTTCCCTGCGACGTTCAAAATCATCCATGGTGTGGTTTCAGGTTTAGGGAGACCAGATGATGTCTGGATCTACAGAGGAGGAGGTAGAATCAATATCATCGATGAGTTGGAGTTATTATCTCCCATGAATTGCTTTAGCCACCCCCTTTCCCTCATTTTTTCTTTACTCTTAAGAAAAACACCTTAGAAGACGGATCCTGTAGCCACGGATCAATTTCTGACTCCCGAGCTGAGTCCTTTCTGTGTTAAATTCAGTCTCATTCATGAAACTATTTGAGGCAAATAAGTAAGATTCCAGGTTTACAGTTAAGAAAAAAAAAAAAAAAAGACCTCAGGAGTCAGAGAGGTTTTGAAGACTAGAAATATTGATGGGACCACTTAAGAGGTACTGAAAGGTTTTGTTCTTTGTGACTTGCTGAGCCACACACAGACAAAAGTTATGAAATAGTGAACAAAGAGGAAAAGAAAGCTAGAGGGAAAACAGAAAAGTGGCAAGAAAGGGAACATGTAGGAACTAAGAGAAAAATAAAAGACAAATAAAATCATACGTCTACCCAGGCATAATTTGCATATCCTAAAAGAATATTAGCATCAGAATGATGATAAAGACCGCAGCAATAGTACCACGAATAAACATAATGCAGCAGCATTTTTTAAAAGCGGTTACGTTAGGATCAAGCTGTTTCCAGAGCTTAAAAGTCCCGGCTCCTGGTAACGCACCGTTTTATCCTCTCCTACCTCCTCTGTGATGGTTTTAATCCCAGAAAGATCCTCCCTTTCCAGCTCTTCAGCTGCGGAGCCCGCTTCCCCTGCGTTTCTGTGCCATGGAGTCAAGTATTCCAGAATTCCCCTGCAGCCCCCGAACCCAAAATGACTACCAGAAAAGGGGAAGCGGGCTCTTTTTGTCCTTGCTTTGTTTACAGAGCTGTCAGTGGTTAGTTAAACTCGGCCTGGAATCTGGCATTTAAGGCCTGCTTGAAGATTGTTTCCTGTGTGGAGCGGGAGGCCTCCACTTCCTCTGGAATCCTAGACTCTGGTGCACTCAGATCACAAAAAATATTTTCCAGCCTTTCTGTGCACATGAGACGAGCCATTTGCTCTGCGCAGGAAAATAAGGAGCCTCGCCCAGCCTAGAGCCATCCCCGAGTGCAACTTGGTTGGAGGCAGCGAAACTTAGATTTTGAAGCCAAGTCGGTGCCCTTCTTAAATAAATTGTCAGGTTTTCTTTTTTCTTTTCAAGCATTCCTCTCCCCACCCCCACCCCCTTCAAAAACCCCACGCAAACAAAAACAAAACCTCAGCCAACAAAAACAAAACGATCCAATGTTTGGATGTTTCCCTTTTCTCCTCCCCCAGGGTATTGCTTATACTGCTTATAAACCTTTTAGAAATTTGAATTCTGGTGTTTATTTGGAGCTTTTCCTTTGGAAGGTGTTTTTCTATCTTACTCCTACCAAAGGTACATTTCTAAAATGTTGTTAGTTATGAAGGATCAATTTTCCTTTTTATAAAAAAAAAAATATTTCATTAACCATAAAGAAATTTCGCTACATTTTCCAGCCTGGTCTCATCATAGGAATCAGAATGAAAAAAAAAAAAAAAGTGAGTTGCGGGTCCCTGGGATGGGCTCCTGTTCTGAGTGCAGTGCAGTGAGAGAGTCAACTCTGCTCTTTCCTCTCTTCAATAAAGCCTTTTGTTGTCTACAAGCCACTTCTCAATAACTATAGCAACAGCAAACAGAAATGGGGAAAGAGGCCAGTCCGGAGGCAAACAATTTAACTTTTCTTAATTTATCCAAGTAGCTTGAAGAGCATCCTCTGAGCCTCCGCTCCTCCCTTATCCGAGCTAAGCAGTCGGCCAGCCCTTGGGGAGCCACAGGGGTTCCGCTTCTCTGCCGGTACCTCCAGGGGAGGTGCTAATGGGCAGGGGAAGACGGAGGCCCAGCCGGGAAGAGGCACGGTGGCGGTGGCGGTGGCGTCTTGGAGCACTCCAAGGGGAGGGAGACTGACCAACCTCCTGTGGGCACTTTGGCTGGGTAGCTCCCTGGCTTTCTACTCGCACAAATTCTCTTTCTCCTCCCCATTCTTTTCTTCCTACTCCTCACCTTTCATTACTTACTTATCATTTTTCTTTTCCAATCAGAGAAAAATTCTATTCTTATCTAATTATTTACTCATTTAAATGCTGCTGATTATATATGTGGCGCACTTCAGGGGTAGGGAGAGAGAGAGAGAGAGAGAGAGAGAGAGAGAGAGAGAGAGAGAGAGAGAGAGAGACTACATAGACAAGTGCCTTTCTGTGTTACCCTTTGTAGACATGTGGTGAGTCTATCTGAGGGAGAGGAGGCAGCACATCTGTGTACCATGTGATGTGACTCTCCATTGGAGTGTGTGTGTGTGTGTATGTGTGTGTGTAAGTGTGTGTGTGTGTGCATGCGCAGGTGAAAACGGTTCTTGGTTGGTCTCACACCAGCGTGGAGTTGAAGATCTTTCTTAATCCTCACACCCTATATCGCAGAACTTCTGAACTTCGCTGGCATGTTCTTATATGAGGCGAGCCACGTCTGGATAGAACTGTGAGTGACTTCCCCACCCCTCCCTCTTCTGAGAGCAGTAGCTTCCATGTCCCCAGCTAGTAATCTCTCATTTCCTCCCCCAACCCTAGTCAAGGCCGAATTCCTTCCAGCAACATTGATTAGGAAACAGATTCTCAACCAATGAAGTGATGAAATGTTAAGGCAGAGAGATTCTTTAAACTGTGGAGCTCCTGAGTGTCACGAATGGACAGAGCAGCCTGAAAGAGACATGCCAATGTATGGGACAGATGGGTTCTTGAAAAGTTTTATGAAAAGCTAGATTTTTGTGCTGGGGGACTGTAGTCATGCTACTGCAAGAACTCTGATGTGACTTCTTTGTAAAGGGGAAAAAGCACTTTACAAAGGCAAATGAACCATTACCTATTGATATATCTGTCTTTTCAATATGGGTTCTCAAATATAGGATTCTCAGGGCACACCAGCCCTGGCCAGTTTGGCTCAGTGGATAGAACGTTGGCCTGTGGACTGAAGGGTCCTGGGTTCAATTCTAGTCAAGGGCATGTGTGGGAGGCAACCAATTGACAGCAATGTTTTTCTCTCCCTGTCTCTCCCACTCCCTTCCACTCTCTCTAAAAAGCAATGGAAAAATATCCTCAGGTGAAGATTAACAACAACAACAACAAAAACAACCAGGGCACACCAGGCTGCCATAATCTATACTAATAATAGCCTAGGGCCGTCAAGACCTAAATAACCAGATGGCTGACTGGTCACCAGGAAGTGCATGGAGCACCTCTCAGTCCCTCCCCCGCTGTCCACAGGCTTCTATCACAGCAAGGCTGGCGGCAGGTGGGTGGGTGGGGCGGTGGGGGGTGAGTGGGGCGAGCTGGGGATCAGGCCTGAATATAGGCCTGGAGAGAGAGGCAGGTCCTGATCAGCAACTGCTGCGGAGGCTATGGATCAGGCCCAGAGATAGGCCTGGAGAGAAAGGCAGGGCCTGATCCGCAGCCATTGAGGAGGCTGTAGATCAGGCCTGGAGATAGGTCCAGAGAGAGAGAGAGACAGGTGGAATTCCCAGAAGAGTCAATGGCTGCCTAGGAGGCGGAGCTTTTGATGCTGACAGGCATAGAAACTGACCAATCAGAACCAAATCTGGGTGAACTGCGAGGAGCCAATGGCTGCCTAGGAGGCGGAGCTTTTGATGCTGACTGGCATAGAAACTGACTAATCAGAACCTAATCTGGGTGAACTGCAAAGGCAGGACCTAAGGTGGGGGCTGAGGAGGGGTTTTAAGGACAACAGCTATTTGGTGTAAGGTGTAAGAAAGTGGTTCAATTTTTTAATAACTGGTTTGGCAGTATAGTGCATATGGTTGGCTATCAGTCCAGATATAGGGATTATGTATTTTTGTCTGCAAAGAGCATCTCCTCCTGCTGAAAAAGCTCCCCCCCCCCCTCATTTAAGCAATCCTATCCTATATAGTGTATCTATACTAATAAAAGGGTAATATGCTAATTAGACTGGGTCAACTGGCCATCTTCCAGATGTCCGACTTCCTTCCGGACAAAGCCATGGTGGTGAGGGCCAAGGCAGAGGCAGATAGGGGGGATCAGGCCGGCAGGGAAGGGCAGTTGGGAGCGAGATCAGGCTGGCAGGGGGTTAGAGGCAATCAGTCCAGCAGGGGAGGGCAGTTGGGGGTGAGATCAGGCCAGCAGGGGAGGGCAGTTGGGATTGAGGTCAGGCCGGCAGGGGGTTAGGGGCAATCAGGCCAGCAGGGGAGGGCAGTTGGGGGTGAGATCAGGCCGGCAAGGGAGGGCAGTTAGGGGTGATCAGGCAGGCAGAGGCAGTTAGGGGCGATCAGGCCAGCAGGGGAGAGCAGTTAGGGGCGATCAGGCCAGCAGGGGAGAGCAGTTAGGGGCGACCAGGCTGGTGGGGGGGCAGTTAGGGGCAACCAGGCAGGAAGACAGAGAGGTTAGGGGCGATCAGGCAGGCAGGCAGAAGGGTTAGGGGCAATCAGGCAGGCAGAGTGGTTAGGAATGATCAGGCAGGCAGGCAGGTGAGCGGTTCAGAGCCAGTGGTTCCAGATTGTGAGAGGAATGTCCGATTGGAGGGGGTGCAGGCTGGACTGAGGGACCCCCACCCTCACCCCCGTGCATGAATTTCATGCACCGGGCCTCTAGTTAATAAGTCAGTGTTACAGTTTTCAAATCACTTAAACACACTGTTCTTCCTTTTGGTAATGACACTGTAAGTACTCAGTTATTAGGGGGAGAATCATGTGGTGAAAACTAAGTCTTATCTACCCTCAAATTATCATAAACTGAATGGTGAGTGGGTGGGGGAAAAGTCTTTGGGGACAGTATCACTATTGGTCTTGAAATACATCAAGAATAAAACCTGTAGTCACAGGGACTTTGAATAAGTTAATTGAGTTCTAAAATAACTAACATTTATTGAACATGTACTATGTGCTGAGACTTTTTAAAAACTTCTATTTAAATCAATTAATTTTATTTCTTAGAGTAGATTTAGGCTTTAAAAAATATAAACAGAAAGTACCAAGTTCCCGTATATTCCCTTTCCTTCACCTCTGCCCACAATTTCTTCCATATTTGCATTGAATTGTGTACCCCCAGTTAGGGTTGAAATCCTGACTCCCAGTATCTCCAAATGTGACCTTATTTGGAAATAGAGTCTTTGCACATGTAGTCAAGTTAAGATGAGGTATGGGCTCTAATCCCATATGACTGGGATAGCCCCTCCATTTATTCATCCTTCCCTTCCTCCCCCACCCCAACCTGTGGCAACCATTGATCTTGTCATTGTTTCTTTATCTTTGCCTTTTCCAGAATGCCATATACTGATAGTTGGAATCATACAGCATATAGCCGTTTCAGACTTTTTTTTTCACTCAGCAATATGCATTTACGTTTCCTCCATTTTTTTTTTGTGTGTGTGTGGCTTGATAGCTTGCTGAGACATTTTAAAATATGTAATCTTATTTTATCTATATAATAAACCTGTGAGGTAGCTATTATAATCCCTATTTTACAGTATGTGCTCTTAACCATGATAATATTCTTGGACTAAGCCACTATTTCCTTTTGGGAATTGTTTTTCCTTTCAAGGAATAAGTAAGAGCACTACAGGGAATTCCTGAGAATATTATTGCCAGTGATCTCTGGATTAATTCATTCAATCATATAAACTCGGGTATGAAGTGATCTTTAAAATTACCCATGCCTCTTTAATTTCAAACCCATATGGAAATCATAAAATTATCATGTCTCAGAGGCATTAATTAAATTAAACCTTGCAGATATGTATTAAGCCCTTATAATTTTATTGTTACTTCTTTTTTTCTTTATTGATTAAGGCATTATATATGTGTCCTTTACCCCATCCCCCACCCCCACCCATTGCTCGCCCCCATTATTACTTTTTTGTAAGATTCATAAATTAGGATGGCCATATCCTGGAGAGCATCCTTGCATACTTTTTTTTGAGATGTTAAGAGTTTTTCCTCTTGGATTGCACCTCCTCAATACATGCCTTTCTCCTCTGACCCACTATACCCTCATTCACAACATAACGATTTCTCTGTTATTGCAAGGAACTCTAGTCTTTCAACACTCCTAACCATTATTAGATAGATCCTTTCTGACTATTCATTGTACTGTGTCTACTATAAATTGCATGGTCCAACTACCTCAATGAAACCTCATGACAATATTTACACCTTCAATATTCAATCACTATTTACTGAACATTTATTATGTACTGGTTTCTGCTCTAGACACTGGGGATTCAACAGTGAACAAGACTGAAAAGGTCCCTGCCTTTCTGGAACTTATAGTTCAGACTTTCTTGCTTCTTTAAGCTTCTACCAAGCCTATCAGACACATCTCCCACCTTGGGCCACACCCATCACTGGCTTTTTGTGTTTTGTTCATGAGATTTGGGGGCTTGGGAAGGAAAGTCAGGGACCATGTTTTGTCTCTCCTAAAGGTCTGAGCTAGTTTTAGTTGGGTCATTACTGTAACTCAGTGATGATTCTCTTCATACTACACATACTGAGTAATTTCTGGGTGTAACATACTCCATCAGATTCCCCAACCTCTGCTCTTCAAATTATCTTCACTCACCCCAAATACTTCCATTGTCCTCCTCTACAAATCCCTGGCAATCAATGACCTGGACTTAGAGTTAGGAGACCTACTGACCCTCTTTAAGCTTTTCTTCTCTGGAAAATGAGATGATTGGACCAGATGATGCCCAAGGTTTCATTCGACCCCATGTAATAGTATGGGTCTATACCAGGGGTGGGCAAACTTTTTGACTTGAGGGCCACAATGGGTTCTTAAACTGGACCGAAGGGCCGGAACAAAAGCATGGATGGAGTGTTTGTGTGAACTAATATAAATTCAAAGTAAACATCATTACATAAAAGGGTACGGTCTTTTTTTTTTTTTTTTTTTTTTAGTTTTATTCATTTCAAATGGGCCGGATCCGGCCCGCGGGCCGTAGTTTGCCCACGGCTGGTCTATACCTACTCTCTAATCCAGCAAAGATGGTTGCATCAAACAGGGCATGCCCATGTTTCTTCCTTTTCAGGCCTAAATGCTTTGATATCTAAGTGCATTCTTTTCTAATTTGCTGATTTAGAAAGCATTAACCTTCTTTCAAGCAGATCATCCCATGGCATTCCAGGTAAAAATATTTTATTGCCTCTCAAATGTGTCATATAATTTTTCACCTCTGCGCTTTCATTATTAACTAGAGGCCCGATGCATGAAAATTCATGCAAGAGTAGGTCTTCCTTCCCCCAGCTGCCAGCACCAGCTTCCCTCCAACACCCGGGACCCAGGCTTCCCTCCTCTGGCCGCCAGCAGGCACTCAGGACTTGGACTGGCTTCCCTCCGGCCCTGGCTTTGTTAGGAAGGACGTCTGGTCTAATTAGCATTTTACCCTTTTATTATCATAGATACTATTCCAGCCATGGGAATGGGCTCCCTATTGTCTTCACTGTTCATATTCAGCCATGAATTTTTGGCTCAGATTCACTTCCTTCATGATGCCTTTTCTGAGGACTCTAGCTTGGAAGTGATAGCTCCCTCCTTGAACATCTATCATTCATTTTGTTAATTAATAAGATACCACCTTGCCATAGCTCCTCAATTACTCTAGCTGGTACTTAAGTATTTTATTGATATTTTACTTTCTACATGCTTTGTTCTTAAGTCCATTTATGAATAGATACAGTCTTTAAAAAATCTTTTCACTATTGAAACATGATAGGCACTCAGGAATTATAGCTGATTTGAACCATTAGACTTTTATTATAGATTTTATCATTCTGAGTATAAAAAATGTAACTCAAGCTGATTCATCTCGGTATTTTATTGATTGATCAGTGTTTACAAAAAGAATTAAAGACCTTGGTAATAGATTAAATATGACTCTCAAAGTTGAATAAACCCACATTTGCAGTAGTTACACAGTAAATCTGGCAGTGTTTTCTTTCTGACTGTAGAAAATGAACTTTTGTCCTTTAAAAAAAATTCAATTTATCAACCTGCTTTGCTCTTTTCTGAACCAAATGGTTCATTTGGGACTCAAAAACCAAATAAACACATGGATTCTAACATATAGTTTGGACTTAACTTGAGCTCAACCTTCACCATCTTGTTCCAAAAATCTGTGCTACTTTAAAAAAATACATGAAATCACCAAGGCACATCTGTGAAGTCCAGCAACACAGAAATAAGAGTGAATGAGATCAACCTGAGGAACTCTGCCTTCTCCAGTTGTTTCTTTTCTCTAATCGATGGAATCTAGAACACAAAGCCCTACTAAAAACTAAAGGTGATGTCCTGTTTCTTCTTTCTTTCCCTACTCAGCCTTTTATCATTACCTTTTCTCTATTTATATTTTCCATTTGTAAAACATCAGAACTGACAGGCTTATGTTACTAAAACCAATGTCTGTGTGCCTTCTTTGTCCTACTTAGTGAACATTCCAGGCATTTTAATTTTTTAATATGTATTTAATTGATTTCAAAAAGAGGAAGGAAGAGGGAGAGAGATAGAAACATCAGTGATGAGAATCATTGATCTGCTGCCTCCCATACACCCCCTATTGGGCATCAAGCCTGCAATCCAGGCATGTGCCCATACCAGGAATCAAACCGTGACTTCCTGGTTCATGGGTTAATGCTCAACCACTGAGCAACACTGGGCAGGCAATACTTCAGGCATTTTGGATTTGTAAAATGATGGTGTTTATATATATTGACTTCAACACTTGGGAAGACAACACATTTAGAAATTGCAGTTGCATCTTAAAATTTTATCACAAATACTACAACCTTATTCAGAGCACTTTTTATTATTCAAAACACCATGGCTATCATTGTTTGGGCCTCCCAAGTAAGAAAAATAGATATATCTCCATTTAAAGAAAGGCAACTAAGACATACAGAACTTTGGCATCAGCTCCTTAACTACACAGCCAATCGGTGGAAAACCAGGATTGCTATTTGGACTGGTCTCTAAATCGACTGAAGGGTTTTTCTAGACGAGGGAGGAGAAATGACAATTTGGAACACAGTTCCTTCTGTGCCCTTTTAAAGAGTTAAAAATACTTTTCCCTGGCAAAGTCAAGGAGAATTAGAGTGAAAGACACGGGTTAATACCAAATCAGAATAGACATGTGGCCACTGCTGCTCTCTTGGACCCTAGAGAAGAGCAAAAGGCATAGAGGTAAACCTTTAGGCAAAAATGGAGATTTCCCAACCTGTGTCTGTGTGAGAAAAAACCACACACGTAGCTTTGCTAAAAATAAATAAATAAAAGGTATAAATGTGCTTCTAAAGGTATGCCTGATAACAGAGGCTAGTTCTGATGTGGTGAGGCTGGTTGTTCTGGCCCCACCAGAATTCTCTGACAATGGGTAGGGCTGCTGAGAAAGTGTGAACCCTTATTACTGGAAATAGGTAGAGGTGAAATGACCGTCTGTTTAGGACTGTAATGAAAGATATTTTTAAGATTCTATTGATGTGCTGTCCAATCAGTAGCCTCTAGTCACATGAAGCAATTAAAATTAAAATTAATTAAAATAAAATAAAATTAGAAATTCAGTTCCTCAGCTTCATTAGTCCATTTCAAGTGCTCTATGGTCATGTGTGTGTAGTGGCTTCCATAGAAGACAGTACAGAGAACACTTATGTCATTACAAAGAGTTCGGTTGGATAGTCCTGCTATAAGGCTTGATTGTACTGTGTGAAGTAATGTTATGTAGTTCAGAGGCATGAAGGTCTGTAAGTCGTGGTGTCTGTTTTCAAAGATCTTATAATCTCCTCGAAAAGCTGGAATAAAATGTGTGGTGTGGCACAGGTCAGCACTCACAGCATGGGCGTGATCATCTAATACCATCATTAGTCACCTATCTCTTTTCCTGTTGAGGGTCAATCTCGCTGTGACTGGGCACTGGCTACGAAGACAGTGAAATGCCTGGCAAATGCAAAAGAAGTTCAGAGCCTGTCTGAAGAGAGATCACACTTCAAGTTGCATAGTAAGGCCTAAGAGTGGTTTATTTGGAACAAAAAATCAGTGGTCAGAGGTCTTTATCAATCATAAACATGGTACAGGGATTGTCATATTTTACATAATAGCAATTATGCTTGTGCATGACCCTTGGGCCTTTCTGGTCTACTCAGCTGTAAGTACCTATGAGTCTGCTTTTTGTGACTGGTTTTTTAACTAACCCTTCCAATTGTGATTAAAAATAAGATCCAGAGCCTTAGTCAGCTGTCTTGTTAATACAAGATTACGGCAAGGTGAGGGAGCTTAGATGGCCGAATGCAAATCCATTTACACTGTTGGAAACAACTCAAAGGTATGTCCTGAAGGTACTTTGTCAAAGGCAACATTTTGGACATGAAGGATATGTTATTATTGATCAGGGACTAATTACTCCCTAGTGAAATTTTTTCAACATCTATTCATCATGGTCATCAAATGCATTTATTGTGCATTTATTGGTATCATGAAGCAAGTTAGAGACAATCTTCTAGGACTTTATAATTTAAGATGAAAAGCTTTGAAACAAAACCAAGAGACATTATCCATTATGTTCCTTGGACATAATCTACACTAATAAAAGAGAAAAATGGTAATTGGTGTACGACGCTACCCTTTTCATTGGCTAATCAGGGCTATATGCAAATTAACTGCCAACTAAGATTGGCAGTTAACTGCCAACAAGATGGCGGTTAACTTGCATATGTAGGCACAATGCAGGGAGGCGAAAGGGAAAGCAGGAAGAAGCCCCCTGCCACTGACAGTGATCGGAAACCCAGGGGGGAGCTAAGAGCTGGGGGGCAGGGCAAAGGCGGCCCTAGGGCCGCCTTTGCCCTGCCCCCCAGCCATGATCAGAGAATCAGGCGCCTTTTCCGCCCTGGCCAGTGATAGCAGGAAGTAGGGGAGGAGCCAGCGATGGGAGCTGGGCACGGTCGAAGCTGGCAGTCCCAGGAGCTAGGGGTCCCTTGCCTGGGCCTAAAGCGAAGCCCACGATTGCGGGGCCGCTGCAGCTGCGGGTCCCCGCTGTCCGGGCCGGTCGCCTCAGCCAGAGGCGTTAGGCCTGGGCAGGGGTGGAGCCTGCAACCGCGGGGAGCTGGGGGGTCCCCTGCCCAGGCCTGACACCTCTGCCGGAGGTCTCAGGCCTGGTCAAGGGGCCGATCCGGTGACTGGTGATCGGAGGGTGATGAGGATCAACTCCTCTGGCCGAGGCATCAGGCCTGGGTGTGGGGCGGAGCCGGGGATTGGGGGGATATGATGGTCCCCTTGCCCAGGCCTGAAGCCTGGGTCAGAGGCATCAGGCTTGGGCGGGGGGTGGAGCAAGCGATCAGAGGGAGATGGGGGTCCCCTGCCCAGGCATGATTCCTGGGCCAGAGGCCTCAGGCCTGGGCGGGGGTCAGAGCCAGTGATTGGGGGGAGATGGGGGTCCCCTGTCCAAGCCTGACACCTCTGGCGGAGGCGTCAGGCCTGGGCAAGGGGCCGATCAGGCGATCGGAGGGTGATGGGGGTCTACGCCTCTGGCCGAGGCATCAGGCCTGGGCAAGGGGCACAGCCAGCAATCGGAGGGGTCTGGGGGTCCCCTGCCCAGGCCTGACACCTGGGCCAGAGGCATCAGGCCTGGGCTGGGGGCAGAACCAGTGATGGGGGGAAATGAGGGTCCCCTGCCCAGGCCTGACGCCTCTGTGAGAGGCGTCAGGCCTGGGCAAGGGGCCGATCCTGAGATTGGAGGGTGATGGGGGTCAACGCCTAAGGGCTCCCAGTATGTGAGAGGGGGCAGGCTGGGCTGAGGGACACTCCCCCCACACACACACCCAGTGCACGAATTTCGTGCACTGGGCCCCTAGTAGATACATAATTTAAACATATATATTTACACAGCAGTCAAATAATAAATTGAAAAGCACCTAGACTGCTTCCTTTTTGTTTTCACATGAATCATTTAGGTGGTCATTTCAGCAGTTTGTTAGTTTGGGGATTCCTGGACTATTCTTCATGTAAGGAATGGCTCACAGTATAGGCTTAAGGCTATCTGACATGAGTTTGCCCTGATACACACATTATACTTCTACTGCAATACTTAATCTGTGGCTTGTATTTTAATTACTAAGGACAGAGCTGTCTTTCCTAGAAGATTGTAATCCTTCAAAGATCTGACTGTTATATCTTATAGTCAGCATTTGGTTCACATTTATCGAATGGAAATGGATTCCAGGGCAGTCCTTATTCAATGCACTTAACCGGTAAACAGACAAACTCTGCTATCACATGATCAAAATGCCACATCCCCATTTGAGCTCTTTGTAAGCTTGGGGATGGTGGCAGTTCGCTATGGAGCTCCATTTTATGTAGTGATTTGGGATTGCTATTTTCCTCTAGTGCAGTAGTCGGCAAACTCATTAGTCAACAGAGCCAAATATCAACAGTACAATGACTGAAATTTCTTTTGAGAGCCAAATTTTTTAAACTTAAACTATATAGGTAGGTACATTGTTATTAACTTAATTAGGGTACTCCTAAGGCTTAGGAAGAGCCACACTCAAGGGGCCAAAAAGCCGCATGTGGCTCGTGAGCCGTAGTTTGCAGACCACGGCTCTAGTGGGAAAGAGCCTTCTCCTAGAGAGACATTCTGGTTTCAGGAAGAGGGGTATTAGGCATTACTGACAGGGGGAATATGTTTGTTCTGGGACATTCAAAGAGAAAGAAGGACAAAGCAGACATATGATGAATAAGAAACTGAAAGAATCAGGGTTGATCTGAAACACCCCAAATTTCCCAGGCCTTTGGAGATTCCTTGCCACTCCTCCATCATAATTAGAAAATACTGACATTCAGAGCTGATTTAAATGCTTCCATCAGTCTCTAAAGAAGTGTTGCCTGATTTGGCTCCCTAACCATGCTCTGTAATTAGAAACAGAAGGCCCTGTTCTGGATGTTTGCTTGGGAACCTACCCTTCCCAGGCCGTGTCACTACCCATTGGCTATAGGACTTTTATCTTTTCTCACCATCTCTCTCAGGAGCCCAAGCCCAGGTCACAGGAAGAGTATGGGGCCATGGGCATTCCTGGAAAAACTGGAGACCTTCGGCGCCACTTCAGACTTGAAAATACGAGAAAGAAACTCATTCTGCCTGCCCACTGCTTGCTGAAGCTCTATGAATCTGTATTTTATTTGAAAGGCAGATAGTTCAAGTATGGTAAGATACATAATCAAATCAAAAGAGACAAAAAGGGGGATCTTTGTGACAACCGGCTTGACATGGCATCCTTGTTTGTTTCTGAGAACAAGAAAGCTGTTCTGACGGCTGAGCTAGAGCTCCTCACACTCTTGCTGGAAAACCATGACCTTGAAAAATCTAGGATTAGAGTACAATCTAAGAAGCAGCAGCAGCAACCGCGGCAGCGTTTTACTTCTGACAAAATCCACAACGAAAACAGAAAAATACTGTAATCAAGGACTTCAGCAGTCACCTAGCCTGTCAAATTAAAACATGTGGCAACCACCTGTTAAGCATCTTGAGAAAAATGTCACCTTCTTGTTTTTCTACCTGACCTAAAATCTCTTTGGAGCACATTTGCATTTCCCAATTTTTCACACTTAAACAATGCTGTCCACACTATGTATAAAGATGACTAAGCAATTTTGCATTAAGTAACCAGAGTGAGTTCTGCCAATTTTAGAATAATTAAGTTTCTGCAGTCTAATATAAACAGTTCCAAGAACTAAATGTGGCCTACCAAAAGTATATATTACAAGTAGTCAACGCGGTGGCCAGCTGGCAGGCAGATCAATCTATTAAAGTAGAATTGTTCAGAATTCAGAGTATTATTTTTCTTTTCTCTCATTATTTTTTCTGCATCCAACTTTGTTTCTTTGGGAATGTTTTCAAGTATACAAAGCAAGAAACTATTGTGGAATAGCACCTCTTGTAAACTAATGAGCATTTCTCTAGAGAGCCTTTGGAACTCACAAATCATTCCCATTTCAACCCTGTCTACACAGGCAGCCAGAGCAAAAATGGAGCAAGTGAATTCAGTTTGTTCCCACTCAAGATGAAATGTTTGTATTTTGTGTGACCTCTAGAAAGGTGTACAGGGACCTCTAGACAAATGAATGTACATATTAAGCCATTTGCCCTCCCCGCTGGCACCCCAAACATCTTTCTGACCGGAGATCCTTCACTGCCTTTACTGGCTGGTTTGGTGGGCCAAAATTTAGCTAATATGGCTGAAGCTATAGGTTTAATTCCACTAGCAATTAGTTAACTATTTGAGAGAAAATAAATCCTAAATTGCCACGCCTTATGGCATTAATCTGGGCCGGCTATAATGGCAGATATGGCCTGACAACTTTGAGAACATAGAGATGGTTAGACCAACCCACCCCACCATGACCTTTGGTAGAGTGTATGGTCAAATGAATGTATGTCATCACACAAAAGGCCCCTGTATCTTCAAGTACATTATAAGCCCTGTTGTTCTCATTGTGTTTAAACTCATATATAGTTAAGAGTGGTTAAGGCTCAACCATGAAAACTTGGTTGTTTCATAATGAAAACTTCATTAAAAACATTCAACAAGTGTTTTGAAGTACCACTCACGTAGCAGCCACATTGTTTGGTGGGGCACATAAGTTGTGACTACGACTACCCTGCCCTTATCATGCTGGTAGTCTGATGGTGGAGACAGGTGACAAACAGAATACACATTGGGATAAGGGTTACATAAGGAAAAACATAAACTGCGATGAGAGAGAATGACAGGAATGACCTAGTAGCTTTGGGGGGGCTAGAATAAGACATACGTAGTAATAGCTTTCAGGAATGATATGAACACACGTACAGATGTGCATTCACATAGGGAGCATGAAGACCAGAGTTTGTACTCATTAAGCAAATACATATCGACTCTGTTATGTGCCAGACACTCACTCTTCTAGGTGCTGATAAATCAAACTCCTCTCCACTTTTCTCTCCTAAAGAAGAGGGTGAGGAGTGAAGTAGTCAGACAGGTTTGCGGGATGGCGAACTATTCTCACCCCTTCTTTCCCACCTCAGGTCCCATGTGAGTAATATAAAAGTAATGATTTATCAGTTGCTGTCGGCTGGAATTTATACTGACAGCGAATTCACGTTAGGCATTATCTTCACGTAGCTCAAGTAGGAGGCAGAGTGGGGCATCTTTCTAGAAGCCATCCAGCGCAGGGACCTTCTGACAGTACAAGCATGCTTCTCACCCACCATCAAGCAGAAATTTGCTGATTTAAGCGAAGCTGGCCCACTTATTTTTTCAAACTTTGGTTCATGATTCCAAGAAACAAATAGTCCACAATAAATCTCCCCCAGTGGCAGAACATCTCACAACCAGCTCTTCCACTTTGAATGCCGCAAACAGACCTTTTATTTGTTGACACACAGCCTCTGGACATTCATGAAAACAAGATGTTCCCTTGCTGCTTTTTAAGTTAAACAGATTTAAGTCAGGGTCTCAGCTCAATTTCAAAAACAGATGTTAAACAGTAGAAGGGCTGAATTGACCCCAGCAATGAGAGGCTATTTCACTTGAACTTGAATATTCTTTCTTAGTAGCAGAAGCGATCAAAGAAGCTTTAAACTGGAATCAGGAGCAACCCAAGGTTTACTACTGTGTCCATTCAGTGACTGCCTTGTGGGTCTGGGAAGCTATTGGGCATCTGGGACTCTTGGTTTGGTTTTAGAGAAGAAGGATGATCTTTCTTCCACATGCCACCATCCTGTTTCTCAGTAGACCTCAGAGGTCCTCCATGGACTAGCTCCACCACTGTATCCATCACCTGGTTCCTCTCCTTACCCCACCCTCACATGCTAACACAAGCCAGGACAATTCCTCCATCCTGCAATAATCTAGCCCTCATTTCTGCCTCTGGGCCTTTGTTCCTGCTTCCTCTCTTCTGTAACCCAAAGTGCCCTCCACTCCTGCAAATCCCATCTATTTTTCTAAAGTCTAATTCAGTCCTACCTTTATTCTAGACCCATCCTCTCTTTCAACTGCAACATTGCTATTGCTGTTCTTTTTGGTGATACATACTATACGGCTTTGTTATTCAAATGTTCAGAACATCTCCTCCAGAGCAAATCTGAAGCTACTCTGTGTCAGGGCCTACATCTCCTTTGCTACCCCCTCACAGTGCTGGGTTATTTGCTGCGCCTCTATAGATACTTGGACATATTGACTGAGTTGAACTTACTGAAAAGCTTCTGGCATGAGAATCCAAGTTCCAAATAATGCCACAGCTGTGACATCAGTGCTGGTTGTCCTATGTTTCTGTTTTGTTCTGGGCACATTATTGCATGGCACTTGCTGGCCTCCTTGTGGTCAGCTGGGGCCAAGTGACTAGTCCTGGCCAATGAACTGTGAACAGAAGTGTCATATCACTTCTGGGACAGACCATTAATTGTTGGTGTGAGACCCTTCAGAGATTTCTTCTCCCTACTGCAGTGAGCAGCAATATCCCCAGACAGCAGCTTTCAGCTGAGATGCCCAAGTAAAGATGACAACAATATGGACTCGAGACCCTCGCCTATCCATGTTAGAGAGAAAGCATGAGTGACAAACCTTTTTTGTTTAAGTCACTGAGCTTTTGAGTTGCTCCTGACCCCAGCATGGTCTTGCTTGTCATGACCGATACAGCCTCCGTCAACTCGGTCCATGATGAAAATGATCTTCTGACATTAGGAAGCACACATCTCTGTTTCAAACAGGTTCTAATTCAAGTTATCCACTTTTTATTTCTCTTTTGTGACTTTCAGTATAGATACAGGGGTGGCTAGGTCAATTGGAACACTGCAGGCAGGGCCTCAGGGGTGAAAGTGGCTCACATGGCACCCCCTTGTTGGCACCATCTCCCTGCTCCCGATATAGGGGCCATAACTGTAGGCATCTTCACACGTGTTCATTCCTTTACACCAGTGATGACAAATTCAAATGCTTTCAAGGACCAAAGTGGTCAATATTTGGGGAGTGGTGGCCTATGGGGAAATGAAGAATGTGTGCATCCCTAAGAGCATTCAACGACAACTTTAAAAAATCTATGCTGGGCAAAGGAAGCAGATTTGCAGGTCAATGTGGGCCTTAGGCTGCAGGTCTGTGACCCCTGGTCTAGGGAGTCCTTCATTAATGGCTGATCATGGGGCGGGCCAGGCACTGTGCAGGGTTGCTAGGGTGAACTCACGGTGAACACTTAGCGGGTTACAGTCCAGATGGAGAAGTTTACTTATTCATGCAATGGTAATGTAGCATTTACTATTTACTAAGCCCACTCCTAACAACTTTATGAATATTGTTTTAAATCTTTGTAACAATCTTTTTAAAAAATATCTTTTTTTATTGATTTAAGAGAGGAAGGGAGAGGGAGAAATGATGAAAGAGAATCATTGATTGGCTGCCTTCTGCTCGGCCCCTACTGAGGATCAAGCCCGCAACCCAGGCATGTGCCCTTGGCCGGAATCGAACCCAGGACCTTTCAGTCCGCAGGCCAATGCTCTATCTACTGAGCCCAAATGGCTAGGGCTATAACAATCTTATTGTTTCCATTTTATAGATAAAAAGACTGAGGCCCTGAGAAGGCGAGTCTTTGCTCAGGATTGCAGATCTAGTAAATGGTAGAGCTAGAATTTACATCCAGGCAGCCTGGCCCCCAGAGTCTGTGCTTCTAATCACAGTCCTATGCTCCATCTCACAAGACCTGCAAATGCATAATACAGGGCAGATTGTGGCTAGAAGCGCAAGGATGAAGTGATCATGGTCGCCTGGAAGGATTTCTGCTCCTCTACTAATGCCCCTTCCTAAGAAGGTTTGGCCTGCTCCATGTTAGGGTGTGTTCATATCTGATGCTTAGAAATGAAGTAAAAATTAGTGTTCTGTTTATGTCCACTTGTGCTTTGGCAAACTGAGTTATTATTTCATTTAAGTGGGTTTTGCTTTAGAAAACCAGTTGAATTCATTCTAAAACCGTAAAAAATCAATTTACACGTCACAGTGTTAACCAAGTATTTGTTTTACTTATTTAATTACCTATAGACATTATGCTGAATCATCTAAGTTTATCTGTTTGTGTCCGTCTCAGGGCAGACCCAGCTTTTGTGGGACCTGAAGATGACGTGGGAGGCCTTCTTTAAGAAAGAGAACACACTATGAAATGTAAAAAGTTAGGCAGCAGGAATCTGACCAAGGGAAAGGCCCTACAGCTCAAGCTCCGTTGGATTCGTTGCAAATCCACTTTGAGTCTCTCACCTTTGATTCTTACGAGCATTCCATAAAACTATCACAGCACCCTTACTTTGACTTTAATTTTCAATTACTTCAAAACTACAGTTATATCTCCCCTTTGAAAAAATGTTTCATGAAAACCAGAATTTAGAAAACCTAGCATCAGGGGCAATTATGCATCATTCTTCAAAGCTATTTTCAGAAAAGTAGAATTACAGATATAGCCAGTGCATTGCAGTATTTTGCCTACAAACCACATAATTAAGTATGATAGGTAGATGAGGGGGCAGAGAAATTTAAAATATTATGACTCTTTGCCAAGATGAGGCCAATGAAAAACAAATAAAAGTATCAAAAATCACAATTTACGTCAATGAATGCATTATTGGATTCACCAAATTTTCCATTGCATTGAACAAAACAAGAGTCCATTTGATAGGAGAGGACGAAGGAATACTAGAATTGCTAATGCAGCCCAGACCTAATATAGCACCTGGGTTGGAGAAGGTCCAATTCAATACAGGGTGAATAAATTAATGAGTGGCTGAATATATGTTTGAAGAACAAGAAAAAAGACAGATGGTGCTAATAGTGGTTCCAAGTCTCCCCGACAACCCTAACTTACAACTGCATCTTTTATTTCTAAACCATTAGCAAGCAATCTGGGGGAGGCAGTTAGATGTGTCCCCAGAGTCTCTCATTGTAACAAATGTCTTTATGTTTATAAAGTTTGTAAGTCTGTGATGGAATCAGATTCACAGTCATGGGCCTAACATTCATATGAGTGGAATTCTTTGAAGAACTGGGAGAAAATGCTTTTAGAAGCACTCCTTCCTTCCGCCCCCCACCCCTCACCCTACCCCACCCCTGCATCTCTGGATATGATCAACACACTTTTTCCTAAACTCAGGATGCTCCACTTCATGGTATATCATTTTGGGTCATTAAATAACAGGACTCAATATTAATGTTGGCCTTTTCCATCCCTCTTGAACAAAGTGTGTTCAGCCAAAAATATTAAACTAGTCAACCGCTCTTTTCCCCTGTCAGAGAAACAGCCAGCATCCTGAAATCACAGTTCATTTGTACCACAAGGGCGTGAATATTCAGACTCCATTTGTCTCCAGCTCTTAAAGGCTGGTGTTAGAGTGAATGATAGACGTTTTGTTTTGAATTAGCAAAAAGGAGGAGGAAAAAAAAAACCCTACGAAATAAGTTTGGCCTAAAATATCTATTTCAGGGAATGCAGCTCTGCCATCTCCTCTAGTAAATGTTCATTTAAAAAATCTAGATTTAATGTGACATTAAGTTGGACCTGGGATAGAGAGAATAGTGGGGAGGGAAATGTCTCAGATTTTTCTCCTACCCGGATTGAGTGCTTGTTCTACTTCATCCCACCGGAGGTCTGTTGCACGGAATAGTGCAAGATGTTCACAGCTCTGTTTTGTTGAACATCCCAAAGCAGAGCTTGGAAGCAGTTGAGTCTGTGTCTTTTAACTGTACAAACTTTTCACGGTGGGAATCTTGGATAAGACTTGATAGTTTGGGTTGAAAACTATACAGCACAGCCATTCTATCTCTCTGTACGGCACACTCACTCGTGCTTATTGGAACTAAAGGCTGGAAGTTCTAGAAGCACTCCGCCTGTTTTCCTCCCTGCTATCTTTGACTCCCACCTCGGCGTGTCCACCCTGGCACAGACTCTCTCCATCAGTAGCCATGCTAGGCAGGGGTGTGTGCTTTCATGGAGGTGCCTCTTAAGGCCAGGTGTAATTCCCTGGCCAGAAAATGCCATCATTTGGCCAAAGTTTAAAAATCAGTATGTGGTGACGCTGGAATGTCCTCTTACCCTCTTTGTTATGAAGGTCTCCGGAATGGCAGGAAACCTTGGGAATCCGCCGTGTTCCTCAGGTCCTCTCAGTCCCTCACATGAGCCCATTGTATATTTTCCTCCTTTTGCCTCATGACAAAGATCTGAAAGCAGTCCCCTTGGGGTAAGACTCTTAAGGAAGTAGTGCAGTGGTTCTCAACCTTCCTAATGCCGCAACCCTTTGATACAGTTCCTCATGTTGTGGTGACCCCCAACCATAAAATTATTTTCGTTGCTACTTCATAACTGTAATTTTGCTACTGTAAACAATATGTAATTATATATGTGTTTTCCGATGGTCTTGGGCAACCCTGTGAAAGGGCCGTTCAACCCCCAAAGGAGTCGGGACACACAGGTTGAGAACCGCTGAAGTAGTGGATTCAAGGCTTTCTCACCTATGAGCTTTGTTCTACAACCACAATCAGAAACTCATAGAAAAGACTCTTAGTGTGAGAAAGACCCCTTTCTATCTTATTCTAACAAGGGTTGGCCCACTTGCACTAAACAGAAGACCCAACACTTTGTCAAGGGTGTCCAGGAAGGCTTGTTCAGCAAAACTCAAGGAAAAGGGAAGAAAAAAACCTTCTCTTTCCACTCCATCTGGAGTTTCGAGGGACTCCAAAAATATTGGCCCATAGTGACAATAAAAATCTCCCATTTATGCTGTTCTAAAACAAGGGCAAAGCCTCACACAACTCAAAACACTTCTTTTAAATGTTCATAGGAAAATGACCTTTCTCTCCAAGTCCTTTAGCTGGCTGAAATTAATGAAACACAGTCGGAGGCACCTATGCTGGCCACTGGCCACCATTCATTTGGAACACCCCACCTCGGCCATTCATAGATTGCAGAACTGTTTTCTCTTGACTTCAAAATTTCTCTTTTCTCCTTATACTAGTAGGTAAATAACAACTTGCATGAAAATCACTGATGCAGGTGTCACTGACATTTTGGGTAGCTATGAGAAAACCGGCATCTTTTCCCTGGCTACTCAAAGAACACCAAGAGGAAAGTAGAGAAGAAGGTACCTGAAAGAGCTGATATCTCCAAGTTCATTATTTAAAAAATGGGTGGGGTTATGCCAACAAGGAGGAGGAAGCTTCCAGACCTCTGATAGCCTCTTTTGCTAACAATCAGATAATCCAAAGGAAGATCAAGGGTTTCTGCTAACAAAAGAGAACTAAAGGAGAGAGAAAAAGAAAAAGAAAAAAAAAAGAAAGGAGAGAACTTAAAGGAAAAGAGATAAAACTTTAGAAAATAAAAGAGAAACAATTATCATTTCCCTTTTTACTTGCATCACTGGAAGGAGAAAAAATTAGGGAAATTCAGTGCTGGGGTAAACATGACCCCAATAGATGGTGGAGCCCAGAGAGAAGTTTGTTATGGCTGTCATGACCCATGGCCCATCTATACTCACTAGCCCCCATTCTGGCCATGCTGTGAACCCTAAAATATTTCCAGTGCTTCTTCTAAAGCACATGTGGTGCAGAGAGACTAGCAGGCGCCAATGAGCTAAGGAGGAAGTTCAGGGAGCAAAAGAGGTACATTTCCCCCAACTTGCCTCTTTACTGTCTGGACAAGACAATATTCCATGGCACCTGACCCTGAGAAGGACCTGCCTTCTGTCTTTTGGACATTAAAGGGCTAGTCCTGGGCCTCTCCCACAGTCCAGTCTGATCAGTTCTCATTGGCTGATGAAGAAAATGGTCCCAAAGGAAGGTACTGATGTGTGAAACTCCTGGAGAGGAAGCTGGGGAGCCAAACACATGCTCATGAGTGGAGTTAGCTAGAAGGGTAGGGTAAGCCCCCCAGAATGGTTTGAGGCATATCCCACAGAAGTGAGGAAAGGAGAAGGAATAAAACAGGACCAAGACATTAGAGGAGAGAGAAATAGATAGACATATACATTAGAAGTAGCCTGAAGATTTCTTTCTCCTGCCCTAGCTGGTTTGGCTCAGTGGATAGTGTGTCAGCCTGCAGACTGAAGAATCCTGAGTTTGATTCCAGTCAAGGGCACATGCCTGGGTTTCAGGCTCGATCCCCAGTGGGGGACATGCAGGAGGCAGCCGATCAATGACTCTCTTGTCATTGATGTTTCTATCTCTCTCTCCCTCTCCCTTCCTCTCTGAAATCAATAAAAAAGTAAAAATAAAAAAAAAAAAATGAGATTTCTTTCTTCTGTCATTTATCAGTGAAACTTCCTCCGTACAGTTTTTGGTGGCATTTTCTAAACCACAGCTCTTCTCCCTTCACATATTCTCTCTGGGTAGCCTCACCCACTGTCATGATTTTAATTCCTAAGTGTAGGTTCTGACTGTGAACATCTCTGTCTCTAGTTCTCACCTGAACTTCAGACTTGCATATCTCTTATGTTCTATACATATGTCCTTGGATGTCCCTTCAAATTCAATGAGTCTCAGTGAAAACTCACTGCTCTTCCTTCTTGGTTCCCAAACAGTCTCCTCAAGGAAAATGACCTTATCTGGGCAAATTCCTGCTATTTTCTGTCTCTTGCCTACCTCTCTGAGGAGAGCAGTAACTCTCCTGCCATCAGTTAATCAAGTTTCTTTCGGCCCTCTCCAGCCTTGACCTTGACTATTTCTACCTGTTGTGCGGACAGAAGGGTGGCAAGTGAAGGGAAAGCACCACTAATAATCACTTAGAGATAGTCTTAAAGCAAATAAATTGTAGTTCAAAGGCTTCATCTAATCCATTCATTTATTCATTCAGTTAGTCAGTCGTTTCATAAATATTATTAAATGTCTATTGTATACCACCTTCTTCTGGTGCTCTGAGAAATGTAAAAGGCACACTCTTCAATTTCAAAAATTATGAAATGTCGATGGGAAATGACAGCTTTACATACAAAGGGCTATAACAAACTGCAGAAAAGACAAATGCTCTGAGAGTGATATAAATGCTAAGGGAGTTCAGATGAGGAGAATTAGAGAGAGGTCCATGTGCAATATACTAAACATCAGCATACTCGTGAAAGAATGATGATGGGGTGTTATGGACTGAACTGTGTTCCTCCCAGATCCACATGTTGAAGTCTTAATCCCCAGCAGCTGAAAACAGGACTGTATTTGGAGATCAGGTCTTCAAAGAAGTGATTATGTTAAAATTAGGCAATTGGGGTGGGCCCTAACCTGATATGACTGGTGTCTTTTAAGAAGAGGAAATTTGGAGAGAGAGACGTCTGACATATACATGCAGTGGGATGGTCATGTGAAGGCACAGGGAGGAGATGGCCCCCTGTAAGTCAAGGACAGAGCTCTCACAAGAAAACAAACCTGCTTGACTTTTTTTTTAAATCCTCACTGGAGGATATATTTATGTTGATTTTGAGAGAGATAGGAAGGGAGAGAGAAACACTGATGTGAGAAACATCGATCAGTTGCCTCCCATACACATGCTGAGTATCGAATCCACAGACTAGGTATGTGACCTGACTGGGAATGAAACCCACGTTATTTTGGTGTACGGGGCGACTCTCCAACCAACTGAACCACCCAGCCAGGGCTGCTGACATCTTTATCTTGGACTTCTAGCCTCCAGAACTCTGAGAAAATAAATCTCTGTTGTTTCAGCCACCCAGTCTGTGGTATTTTGCTATGGTAGCCATAGCAAACTAATACAGGGTGTAACTGATATAATCCTGAAACAATATTTGCCTGAGAACCATGCTAAATTCCTTAAAAAACTTTCATCCTACTGATGCCCACTTTGGTAAAATTGTGAACAAGTGAATTTTCCTTTAGTTTCTCCATCCCTTGTCTTTTAAAATCCCCTCTTCCTGCTCCCCAGGTAGACTTTCTGCTGGTAGAAGTTCTCCCCCAGCTGAGAAGAATTTGTCGAAAGTGAGGGGTACTTAATACTCCTGACATCATCAGTGTTTGTGCAAAGGGAGCTAACCCCCTGAAAAACTGACTCATCTTCTCTTCATTACCTCAAGTCATCAGCATTCTTTGCAGGAAGTAAGGACTTCATTGTTGAAGGGGGACTGTTTTGCTTAAGATATTATATATGCAAGAAAAAATAAAAAATAAAGCAAAAAAACATATTACAAAACAATTCCTTCCGAACTTGATAGATTGCCTGGTAAATAAATGATGAGGGGCATTGCAGAAAGCTTGGCTTCTCTCAATGCATCCTTAGGTGCAAGAATCAGGCAGAGAGGCTATATAATTGCTAAGAGCAGAGTACCAACCCTGCCCCCAGTCACATAAACTCTACTCACGGTTAAGCAATCAGATATCCACGTCTGAGCCTTCTTGTTGATTACCAATCCCTGTGGAATTGGATTGGGTGAACTTGGAATGTTTTAATGATACCTGGAATAAAAGGAAAATGGAAACATAATTAAGAGAATGAACTTCTGTTAATATAGACAATATAAAATATCACTTTTACTCATGTGCTAGTGTTAGAACTTAAAGGGGAAATGAGGCATAGCTATAAATATATATTGTGCATTTTAAAGAAAATAATACAATTGTTACAGAATCAATCGCTAAATTATTCTAAATAATAGGGCAGAGAAGGTGGTATAGTTAATACAAAACAGAGAGTACTACACATGCCAATAGTCCAAGGTAAATGCCTTAGAACAAGGTCAAGGACACCCCCTCTCTAAGCTCAACCTTCAAGCCTTCTAAGCTTCAGACTTCAAAGACCCTATGCTTTGCCAGAAGTGCTGTTGATGGTTAGGGACTCGACCAGTTGGTAGAAGAGGAGGTACTGGAGGGTTAAACATAACTATAGAAATATGCTAGTAGAAAATCTAGAGTTAACTCTCTTGCAATTTGAAACACAGCAATAAATATTTAACATTAGACCAAAGAAATAATAACTGTGACAGTAAGTCACAATCACACTGCTAAACCTGCCCCAACATGATACTACAAGGGATGCAAATGAGTATGGGTGTGGGAACTGCAGCTTTGGCTTTTTAATGCTTGCCTTTCATTCAGTAGAATAATGTGAGTCTCAACTGGATCTTAAGATCATACCTTGTTTTCCCCCACCCCTACCCCCACCTCTGTCATTTTGCACGGGAAGAAAATCGAAGTTCACAGAGATCAAGGGATTGGCTCGAAATAGTACTGCTAGAGATTGGTCCTGGAGTCCTAGATTCTCATTTCAGGTTTCACAGGTAAACAAACAAATAACAAATCAAACAAAAACCTGCCTGGTGTGTTACCTATGGTTTGTATGTATCTGAGGAAGGCTGGTTTGCAAACTAGGAATCGGGGCTCCTAAATTTGTCAGCAAATCCAGGTGCCACCCTTTCCTTACTCTGAGGAGTCACTCGGGCTACCTTCAGCTCCCTTCCCTGAATACCTACCATCTCCTCCTACTCATCCCAAACGCCTGCGCCAATTATTGTATTGCCGACGCAGCTAATGTACCTTGCTTAGCATACAGGGATATGGGCCCTGCCTTAACAGAGCCAGAAATCTAGTTAGAGTGATAAAACATATCATTATACTTCTAAGTTACAAAGCCAGAAAGCAGTAAGAACTCCAAATCCCATTTAAATTCCTTTCCTTCTACCGTGGGCCAAATTTTGGAGGCCTTTTCTATAAATCTGAGAAGGGGACAGGAAAACCCGTGAGCCATCCCCAACTGGAAAGCTTGCCTAAACCTGGTTCATAATCTGGTTCCTTTCAGCTCTGAGTCCCCCTGCCAGCGCCCAGTAGGGCATTACAAAATGAATATTGAGCGAATGAATAAACAGAAACCATGAACGAGTTTCAGGGAAGATTGTGAATTCCCCGAAACTGTAGGCCAAATTTTGTGTGTTTAAGCTTTCACTAGCTTTTGCTGATTTCCCAAAGCCATCTCGGCTCCTTCCCTGCCCCCTCCCCCAACTAAGAACCACTTGCTCAGTGATTTGAAGAGTAGTAGAGGATGGAATTTAGATGAGACAAATTACAAAGTGTGTTCCTATGAGTAAATGTATAAACAAATATAGATTTAGTGCCCCCTATGTGCCAAGAACAGGGTATACAACAAGGAGCAATTAGCCGTTGTACTTGGCCTGGTGGCACTTATGCTGTGCTGTCACCCTAAATGGGGATTCTCAGACTGGCTGCATATCAGCATCTTCCAGGGATGTTTCTTTAAAAAAACATACACACACCAAAATATATGGGACACACCTCAGAGGTGCCCAGGAATTTGCACCTTAAAAAATTCCCATTGGAATGCTGGTGCAGATGATAGCACCCACCCCATGACGCCTCCCACCCTTGACCCTCAGACTGCAGTGAAGGCTAGGAGATCAGAAGAGAGCAAGGAGTGACCCGTCTGGATTGTAAAGGAACACACAGAAAGACACTGAAGTTTGTAAAGAAAAAATTCACAGTACCTTTGAGGGGGAACTCAAGAGGTTAAAAATTTTTAGCTTTGGTTATACAGTTAATAGGCTTGGTGATTAATGCACTAGAAAGCCATTGTTCCAGCAACCTTTGTGCCCCAGGAGGACTGCAAGCAACCAAGATGGTATCTAACTCAGTGTGCTCCAGGGAGAGAACGTCTAGTCAGCAGCCCAGGACACAGATAAAGAATCACCAGTCAGCAGATGAAGGGATGCTAGCAGAAGCGCCAGACTGCAGCTTTTATCTGATTCACCCTTTTCCCCGAATTCCAACCCCCTTACCTACTTTTCTTCTGAATTCCAAACCCTTTACCTACACTTTCCTTCTCCCTATAGAAAAGGTTGGCTTGAAATGAGATATAAGACGGTCTTTAGGACACATATTCCTCCATCTTCTCAGATCTCCAGCCATCTGAATAAAGCGCCCATGAACAGCACGTCTAGGAATGTATCCCAAGAAACTAGAAACACCCATCAGAAAGGATATATGCACCCCTATGTTCATAGCAGCACAATTCACCATAGCTAAGATTTGGAAACAGCCTAAGTGCCCATCAGCACATGAGTGGATTAAAAACCTGTGGTACATCTACACAATGGAATACTACGCTGCAGTAAAAAAGAAGGAATTCTTACCATTTGCAACAGCATGGATGGAACTGGAGAGCATTATGCTAAGCAAAATAAGCCAGTCAGAGAAAGATAAATACCACATGATCTCACTCATTTGTGGAATATAATGAACAACATAAACTGATGAACAAAAACAGATCCAGAGACAGAGAAGCATCGATCAGACTGTCAAACCTCAGAGGGAAGGTAGGGGAGGATGGGGGTAAGGGGGAGAGATCAACCAAAGGACTTGTATGCATGCATATAAGCCTAACCAATGGACACAGACACCAGGGGGGTTAGGGCATGAGTGGAGGGGTGGGGTGTGGGGGCAATGGGGGGGGGGCGGATAAGGACACATACGTAATACCTTAATCAATAAAGAAAAAAACAAAACAAAATGAAAAGATTCAATCCTTTTCTCTACTTATTGGTTCTGGTAGTGACAGGTAGCACAAATGCCAACTTTTCCACCTTCCCCAAACACTGAAAGGGTCAGTATTTATTTGCCTAATTTCCCTTTCCCTGCTTTCTATTTCCTCAAAATTTTTATTTTAAAACTTGGGGATGAATACAGAAAAAATAGAGGAAGAAAATGGTATCAGTAGAAAAACATTTTTTTGGTCTATAGCGTCTGTATATATGCTTAGGAACTATCTTGTTAGTGAGACAAATCTTGAAAGGCTTTTAAGAGAAACTATAAAGTGAATGGCAAAGTGGCTAAGAGTGGAGTTGGTCTTCAGATATACTTTCCTTTCTATTTTCAGATTTAGGATCAAAGGGCCAGGAAGTTAATAAAACTCTCACCCCTTGCTGTAAGATCTTTCTCTCCCGCCAGTTAGCTTACAACTTCAAATAGATGCCTTGGTGAACCATTACTCACTGATCTGTTAGTCCACAGGGTTTAATTCACTGGCCAACACACAGATTGTGGCTGACCTGGCTCAGAGGTAGTCGCTAAAATTCTCTACAGGCAAGGCCTGGTTGAGACTGGACATGGTAAGGAAGGAAAGACCTCGATTTTCGATGAAAGAAGAGAGGAGGGAGAGAGAGAGAGAGAGAGAGAGAGAGAGAGAGAGAGAGCGAGCGAGCTGGGCTGAATTAGGCAAATGAGTGGGTCTTCCTTCCCAGCCAGCGACAAACAGCCAGGGGCTAGTCGCTGCTCCTTTGCTTGAGCCAGCAGTATGTGGGGGAGTTTGGGTTTTGTATGAACATTTATTCACTGCGGGAGAATCGAGGTGTGATAAAGGAAAGGAGGCCTCTCTCTCCTCCCAGTGAGATTCCTAGTCCTCCAAGAGCTGTGATTTTCTGAAAACCCTCAGGGTGCCTCCAGCCAAAGCCACTCAGTAGCCCAAGAAACAGAAAGTAGCACTTTCCTGGATGACTCAAATGGAAAACGTTGCCACTACCTACGTAGTTGTAAAACGTGTTTAAAATTCTACTTTGAAATTCTGATCACAAGTGTTCACAGAAAGATAGCATTTTCCAAATGGATACCAAGGGGTTGGGTGAAGGAGGCCATCTTGAAGGATCATTTATTATAACAGGGAGTTATCACACAGGTTGAATTAGGGATCCTTTATAAAAATGAATAACTTTGTATAGCCAACAGGAAGAACCCGATTTTCATTCATTTAAAAATTTACCTTATGTGATTGAATTAGGACCCTTTGATTTCAACTTTAATATTTATATACCTTCATGACTCTTTTTTAAATAATATGGTCTATGGACATAGTGATAGCTACTGTGCGTTAAGGTCCTGTTCTAAGCCCATTGCACACATCTATCTCATTTGACCACTATAACAACCTAGTGAGACACACACTTTTATCTTAGGATAAGCACTGAGGAGTTCCTTGTATTTAAGTCATTTGTTTAATTCACCCAGCAAGTAAGTAGCGAAGCCACTATTGAAACCCAGCCTGATGATTGTATTGGAAGGATACATGCCCACATGCGGTTATCCTAAACCAGACTAGGACACTGTGATGAGCAAGGACTCTGCCTTCACAGAGTGTACATTCTGGTGGGGTACAGATGACACACATGTTTCCTATAGTGAGTAAATACCTCGGCGTTCTGTGATAGAGGGCCACTGGAGGTTGGATGGTGAGGGATGGTCTGTACGAAGAGGAGACATCTAGGGTGAAAATACATTTCTAGGAAAGAGTAACCCATGGGAAGATCTGGGGAAAGAGTGTCCCATGAGGAGCCCTTGGGAATCCTGGTGTGAGGTAGAGGCTTTTATAAAACGACTGTATGCTCTGTGATCATGAAACTCTTCCAAGTTATTTGGTCCACATGGAATTCAGGCTTATTCGTCCTTGAGTAGAATACACGCTGCTAAAATGTGTGCTAAACGAAGGGGCTTACCAAAAAATGATTCTCAAAGTGTTGCTTTTGCTGGAAAGCATGAGGGTGATGGCGATGCTGGTCACCTGCCCTTCCCATAGAGGAGAGGCCAGGGATGCACGTGGCCACCTGTGCAACCAGTGCCCAGACGGTAGAGGTCCTGAGCCCCCTTTCAGTTGGTAAACTTGAAAAGAGCTGCTTTCTGTGGGTTTTTGTGAGCTCTTCTCCGTCTTATGCATTGGAGGGGAAAGCAGGCTATCTCTTAATGATAGGGAGAGAAAGAAAAGCTACAGGACACATCCCTGGAATGGGAAAGGAATGGTAAGTAGCTATTTCAGTCTTAGTTGGCGGGAAGTCACATAATTTGTGTGGATAGAAATTAAAATAAAATATTAAAAAATAAATCTATGGGTTTTAGAATGAGCCAGTAACAATAAAACATTAATAATTGTCTCTTGAGAATTGTCTCTGTTTTACATTTACAGTTGACTATGGGAGCAAAGAGTATTTTAGAAGGGAAGAAATATGTGATCTTAGGGGAATTTGGGTCACTTAAATAAATACTAACGAATGAATTGACCTTGACAAAGTCATTTAATGACTCTTGGCCCCTCAATTCTTTCATCTGTAACATGAAGCATTTGGAATAGATTTTTCAAGATCGCGCCAACTCAGATGGTTTGTGTATAATTCTATGATCTTTTAAGGAAAAAAAGTATTGTGTATGTCTTGTTACAGTTGTGAATAAAGAAAGTTCAATCAAGTTCACTGTTCACAACATCTAACAGGGTGCTCAGAGAAGGGTATTGCTTTCCCACCCCTTCCCCATCATTTCTAAGAGATGAGTGTAAGCCCCAAGAGAAATAACATATTACATAATAATATCTATAAGTTATTGAATACCTACTATGTGCAGGGTACTTGATCTATTATCTCATTAATCTTCAAAAGAAAACTGTAAAGCCAGTTGCTTTTATCATCTCCATTTGAAAGAAAGGAAACAGATTCAGAGTCCCTGTCATATAAGTAATAAGTAGCAGAGTTGGAATTGGGAGTCCGTTGTTTGACTACAAAGCTCTTTCTGTGATTGAGCACTTGGAGTAATAATAGCTGCCAACAATGACATTTCTTTTACCCTCTGAGACCTATACCAGTGAAAAAAATTTGGAAGAGAGTCCTACTGAGCCTGTTTAATGTAGCTAGGCTGACTCAGGTATTTGCCTATAATGCAATAGCTTGTGGCAGTCCAATGCTCTCATTTTGAGAAAATCTAGAAAGTCTGGATAAAATTCCAAAAACCCAACTCTGAAGGCACCAGAGAGCTGCTGCAGTAACTAGAGTTTCAGGGGATGACATCTGGAGAGAAAAAAATTCCTGGAAAAGTGACCTCACATTCAGTGACTTCTCCCTCAAGGCGTTGGCTGAGTCCTTAAGATACAAAGGACAAGTGGATGAGAAAGAAGAAAGTTCATGAAACGCACAGCAGAGTTTTCAACATCTCTTGCAGCTGAGTAGGAAAAACTTAAAGTTCAGGAAGGAAGAACTATTTTGAAGTTGGAAGAGCTGTTTTATATATAATTGTGGCTGTAGTTACACAGTTGTATGCATTTGTCAAAACTTGAAGAAATGTACACTAAAAAGAGTAAGTTTTATTCTATGTAAATTATACTTTGATTTTTAAAAAATGGAAACAAGAAAGAGGAAAAAAAAGAATGTATTTTGGGATATAATCTCAGGTAGCGGACCTTTGGAGAGCTCATCCACAGAAAGGGAGCAAACGAAAGGTTCATAGCTTCATATAAAAAAAATGATGTTTTGTAGGGCAATTTAGAAGTGCTTGGTAACATTGAATATGTATTTTTTTTTAAATATATATTTTATTGATTTTTTACAGAGAGGAAGGGAGAGGGATAGAGAGTTAGAAACATCGATGAGAGAGAAACATCGATCAGCCGCCTCCTGCACACCTCCTACTGGGGATGTGCCCGCAACCAAGGTACATGCCCTTGACCGGAATCAAACCTGGGACCTTGCAGTCCACAGGCCGACGCTCTATCCACTGAGCCAAACCGGTCACGGCCATTGAATACGTATTATAGTCCATAATCCAGTTCCACTTTTAGGAATACATTACAAAAATAATCCTGCAAAGGATACATAAAATGACACATTGAAGGACACTCACTGCAGCAAAGAATTGGGGGCAAATCTTATGATAAAGAGATGGTGAAATGAACATAGGGTACATGTAGATAAAACTGAACTCGTTCACCAAATACTGTGTTTTAAATTCAATCTCACATATTAAAGCAGAGTAGAATCTTAAATCACAATGCTTAGTAAGAAGAAAAAAGAATAGAAAAAGGAAAGAAACAGAATAAGATGTACATTACAATATTGTCCTGAAATGTAAAACACACAAAATAATATAATATACTGATCCTGGATACAAATGTGTGTAAATAAAGAAATTAAGGGGAAGAACTGGCAGAGTTTCAAATCATCTCAGCCCGAATATAACTAAAGTGGCTTCCCCAACTCTATTAATAAACTACCAAAAGAATAGGTAACCTTATTGGAGGAAGTAATGTAATCCAGCACATCAATTAAATATCCATATAGAAAAAAAGAAAAGAAAACCCTGACTTCTATTTAACACCATCCCTCCCGAACCCCCCACATCCCAACTTGATTATAGATGTAAATGTGAAAACTTATATACTAGAAATTTTAGAATAAAGTAAAAGATTTTGGGATAGGCAAAGATTTTGCAAACAGGACATAAAAACCACTAACTATAAAGGACAACAATTGAGAAATTGTACTGCATTAAAATTAAGAACAATAAAGTGAAACGGCAAGCCACAGATTGAGAAAAATATATTAGTAATACATACAGTATATCTGACAAAGGACTTGTATCCAGAATATATAAAGAATTTCCACAAATCAATAATGAAAAGAGAGTTGACTCTAAAAGAGAATGGGTAGACTTCAATAAGCACATCACAGAAGAGGATATTAAAGTGGCTGATAAGGATATGAAAAGTGTTCACTCTCATTACTCATTAGAAAAATTCAAATTTAAACTACACACTACTAGAACAGCTAAAATGTAAAAAACTGACAATTCAAAGTGTAGGCGTGCAACTAGAACTCTCATGCACTGCTGTGAAAATGTAAATTAGTACAATCACTGTCTTAGGAGATATGTTTGGCAGTATTTGCTAAAGCTGAATATTTGTATATCCTGTGCCCCAGAAACCTTACTTCTAGGTAAATACACAACAAAAATCATATATGCATTTATCAAATAACATGAGCTACAATGCTCAAAGCCAGCACTATTCATAATAGCCACAAACTGGAAATCACTTCAATGTTTATCAATAGTAAAATGCATAAATCATGGAAGGCAAACAATGAAATACTATGTAGCAATTAGAATGATCGAAATACTGCTCAGGCAGCGAATGTCAGAAACATAATCCTATCTAATAAAAGGGCAATATGCAAATTAACCATCACTCCATCACAAAGATGGTGGTGCCCATAGCCACAAGATGGCGGCGCCCAGTCCTCTCAGCCCCGCCAAAGTCCCCCAGTCCTAGGGGGGCGGCTGCTGAGAGCAGGCAGTGTGAGCAGCCTGGCAAATGCTTGCTTCATCACTGCGGTGACTAGACAAGTGTTCTACACCTAGCCGTGGATGGGTCTCTGGCCAGTCCGGGCGCAGAACGCTTGCGTCAATGCCCCGGCGACGAGGCAAGCGTTCCGCACCCAGCCATGGATGAGCCTCTGGCCAGGCCGGGGTGTGGATGGGCCTCTGGGCTGTGGAGAGCCTTTGGGCATTGGGCGTGGAATGGCCAGGCCCCGCAGAGAGCTACTGGTGCATGGATTTGTGCGCAAGGCTACTAGTGTTAAATAACAGAGGTCTCACTCACACACACACACACACACACACACACACACACATTATAAGATTCCATTAATATGAAATTCAAAAACAAGACAAAACTAATGCTTGGTATTAGAAATAAGAATAATGACTATCCTGGGGCAGTGGTGGGGAGGGAAGAGATATGACTGAGAGCGGTGGAGTTTCGGGGTACTAATAATGTTCTATTTCTAATCTGGGTGCTGACTACCCCATGGTATTCATTTTTGAACATTCATCATGCTGTAGAATTATGATTTGTATACTCTTCTGTATGTTCTACATCAATAAAAGCATTGGTTTTTTTTTATAACATCCTATATAATAAAAGCATAGTATGCAAACTGTTCCCTCAACTGGAGTTCTTCTGGGAGTTCTACCAGGGGGCGGGCCAGCTGGGGGAAGGGAGGGAGGCCCCGACCAGTGGTAGCAGCTTCTAGGGACCCTACCAGTGCACGAATTTCATGCACTGGGCCTCTAGTATGAATAGAAAAAGATAAAGTCCCAGTCTGTAAAGGGAATTTATGAGCTCAAAATACATAAAATCATAAAAGTTCAATATCCCTGGTCATATATTATACCAGCATGAAAATAAAATAACAACAAAAAAAAGAAAGACAAACAATGAGAGAAAGCAATAAGGTGATACAATCAATGTACTCTGCAGGGGAAAATTATAGTCTGAAAGGCTGGGATCAATTTGGCCAGTCATTTCTAGATTAAAAGTCAACACTGGATTATTTACCAATGACTTAGTGAACTTTCCATATATATATTTTGGCTTACTATATCTTAAAAGGGAAATATTGAATGTTTTTGCAAGTGGCCCATACTAAAACAATTCAAATACAGGACTACTTATCATTTTAAGATGCTGGGAAACTTTGCAATGCATTCATCCCCTTGCTTGCTAACCACACTTTCTCCTCCTCACTTTCCACCACACACCTTCCAAAATATGTCTTCAGTGGTTCATCTGGGCATCAAGCCCGTGTACAGGTTTCCTCTTTACATTTTTAAATTGTATATTTCCATTTAAGTCTTTGCCTGTGTATCCTGAGTAATATTGTCCATAGTATGCTTATATTTTAGGGTATATTTTTATGCTGTGGGAGAATTTATTGATATTCATGGCATGCATTTTTCATGTTATTATAGAATTATGCATATGGATATATACACAGATGAATAAATTGGAGAGATCTACTACACAGCATAACTTTAGGCATCCTATCTAATAATAGACAAACATGGTAATTAACCATACCTCCACTAGGTTTCCCATTGGCTAATAAGCAGGATATGCAAATTAACTGCCAACAAAAATGGTGGCCGGCAGCCACGCAGCTGAAGTGAACATGAGGCTTGGTTGCCCTGGTGATGGAGGAAGCCAAGGTTCCCCGCCTGCTGCAGCCCAGCTCTGAGCTCTGGATGCAACAATGTTTCAATTATAGAAGTTAAACAAACCCAGATACCTGCTTTCAGCCGGCAAGAAAAAAAAGAGGCTGGGAGTTTCAGTTGCCCGCCAGCCTGAAAACAGCCCTCAGCCCCTCACTCAGGCTGGCCAGGCACCCCAGTGGGGACCCCACCCTGAAGGGGGTGTGACCAGCTGCAAACAGCCATCAGCCCATCATCCAGGCTGGCCAGGCACCCAAGTGAGACCCCCACCCTGATCCGGGACACCCTTCAGGGCAAACCAGCCGGCCCCCTCCAGTGCACCAGGCCTCTATCCTATATAGTAAAAGGGTAATATGCAAACTGACCCTAACAGCAGAAAGACTGGGAATGACTGGTCACTATGACACACACTGACCACCAGGGGGCAGATGCTCAATGCAGGAGCTGCCCTCTGGTGATCAGTGCGCTCTCACAGGGGGGATTTCTGTTCAGCCACAGACCAGGCTGATGGCTGCCAGTACAGCGGTGGTGGTGGGAGCCTCTCCTGCCTCCTCAGCAGCGCTAAGGATGTCTGACTGCAGCTTAGGTCTGCTCCCTGCTGGCAAGTGGACATCCCCTGAGGGCTGCCGGGCTGCCAGAGAGATGTCTGATTGCCATTTTAGGCCCAATCCCCCGGGGAGTAGGCCTAAGCCAGCAAGTGGTCACCCCCGAGGGGTCCCAGACTGCGAAAGGGCACAGGCTGGGCTGAGGGATCCCCTACCCGCAAGTGCACAAATTTTTGTGCACTGGGCCTCTAGTCCTATATAATAAAAACATAACATGCAAATTGACCGAATGGTGGAATGACCTGTCGCTATGATGCACACTGGCCATCAGGTGGCAGACGCTCAATGCAGGAGCTGCTCCCTGGTGGTCAGTGCGCTCCCACGGGGGAGCGCACCTCAGCCAGAAGCTGGGCTGATGGCTGGCGAGTGCAGCGGTGGTGGTGGGAGCCTCTCTTGCCTCCGCTGCAGGCAGGCAGTAAGGAGCGAGGGGTCTGGGACTGCGAGAGCCCTGGACTGTGAGAGGGATGTCCACCTGCCAGCTAGGCTCAATCCTGAGGGGAGGGGAGGGAGAAAAGATTGGGCCTAAGCCGGCAAGCGGACATCCCCTGAGGGGTCCCACACTGCAAGAGGGCACAGGCCGAGCTGAGGGGACCCCACCCCCACCTCCCAGTGCACGAATCTCATGTACCGGGCCTATAGTATAAAATAAGTTTAATAATTATTAGTTTAACTCAATTGAATTCCTTTATTTCAGTATTCTCTCAATTTATTTACAATCTCATCGATGGAACTGGGACTCAGGAATTCTGCATAGTCACAAAAAGCAATGTCCTAATTCAGTACTTTCTGGTTGAGACTACAGGTCAACAAAGCAAACTGAATTTTTTTTTTTTTTCAATTCAATCAACCCAGTGGAAAATTTAAGTACACGTTATTGATTTAGTGAACTTGTTTTCATATTCTTGTTACCTGATAGGTACTTGTTTGTTTAAAGTATTCTCAAAACTTTTTCCAGTGTTAGTTTCGACTACCGATTAAAATTTAACTACCCAAGGACAGAGCGGTATATTATATTTCTTTTATGGCCAGTTGCTTAATATGAGCAAAAACACAAAGCAAAATAACACCCGAAGTGGAATGGTCCCGTTCCTCTTCTGCCCACCTCTCCACCCAGAGCTGTGAGCCAAGACCTAACCCAGAGCCTCAAGCTTGGCCCCTGTGAAGCACAAAACTCTGATGCAGGGAATTTGGGCAGTGGTAGGGCTCAGGGCTCAGGGCTCAGGATCTAGAATCACCTTGTCCTGCCCATGTAACACAAAGCAAAACCATCAGTGTGTGTGCTGCTCTGAAAAAATTCACTGGGTGGTATCATTCCTCAGCTCTGGAAAGAAAGGCCGCCTCTGAGTTTCTCTATTTACACTTCCAACGGAAAGAGGAGCCAGGGACGGCAGCAATCCCAGGGACGAGAGACAGAGGCCTTTGCTCCAGAAAACTGGTATATCCTCACACTCACTGTCTGTTTATCATCACCCAGTTATCGGTCTGTTATTGTCTTGGAAACTGTGGACATCAGCAAACACAGCAAAATAACAATGCACAGGGGACCATTTTGTGCACAGGGCCCTGGGAAGGGCCAGTGGAATTCCTCTGATCAGTCTCCTTTTGACTTTTTCCCATAGATGCTGGTCCCGCAATAAAATGCCTGGAATGCTTGGTAGGGACAAAGTGGGTTGGTCACAGGGCAATTATGCTTCTGTCGTCAATGAGATCGGCCGTTTTGTGGACTGATTTCCAAGTGACTCGTGGTATCACGAATGGGTTAAGAATACAAACACACGGGATTTTTACAGTAAACGGAGCTTTCACATCCCTTTTCTCAAGTAGTTTTCATGGCAACCCCTGGAGGTCAGTAAGACAAATATTATTGGCAACATTTTACAAGTGGGACCTAGAGAAGCCTAGAGAGGTTAAATGGTTTACCCAAGGCCTCTCAGCGAGGGGTGGGTAGATCTGGGTCCCCAAATCTGTTCTCTCTGCAGAACACCATTCTGTCTCTACCTGGTTACTTAACAACCAAGTTCGTTTAGCGGGAGTTGGTTTTTTTATTTTAAGACAAATCAATCACTACATTTGTTTTTGAAAATCAGGTCAATCCACTGCTTGATCCCCAACTGCTATCAATAGCTAAACATTTTCAAAATAAGCATCTTGAGATTTGATTCTTTGTGGCCCTTGGAATTTGGACCGTCTTTGCAGTAATCACAGAGGGGAGAGTCTAACAAGTAATAAATCCTTCAAGCACTTGAACATCAAAATACATCTGTCAGGAAACGGTGGCCCACCGCTGTGGCTTTCCACAGTCTCAGTCCCAGCACTATTACTAGTGATATGTGTCATCAGAAATTAGAGTTTCCACATGGTTTTCTATTATTTTTTTCAATATTAGGAAGGATTCGAGATTATTCCTATAAACTTGACTCTCATTCAACGGCAATCTAGGACTATTTCTTGAGTAAGGCCTACCTACGTGTGTTCCTGTGAGCGGGTCTTTCCTGTGAATATCATTCCTCACATATATCACATTAAGAAAAAAAAATTTAGATTCGCTTTTCTACTATTCCAATCTCTTGAGACAAAATGTCAGTTCCATTTGGGATTCTATTTCCAGTTATTGAATGGAAGTTGCTAAGGATACAACAGAGATGAAGAGAGACAAGCTGTCTGCCCTCACATAGCTAACTCCCTGAGGGGAAATAAATATTAAACTATTTATGTCTTATTTACTAGTACTTATTTTTTATTTTTATTTTTATTGCGGTAAGAACACTTGTGATGTTTTATTCACTTCTTTATCCCCAGTGCCTCACATAGTTCTGAGCACATTTGCTTCTCAATAAATGCATGCTAAGTGAAGAAATAAATGAGGTCCCCAGGTGTTCAAACTTTTTATTTCTAAATCTTGATTCCTTGTCCAGTGTCTTTCTCTCCAGGACCAGGCTGGAAACGGACACCAGGTGGATAATCAGAATCGCACTAAAGCCTGCTACTGACATTTTAACTAGCAATTATAATAGAAGGTTGATGGTAATGTGGACAATATCTTGTCTTCAATCTGTTGTAGCGACAAACTTACACCCAGGCTGCTATCTTTAAAAAAATTAAGTGTGTTATTAACCAAATGGAGGATGGAGTAAAGATACAGATGGGTCGATGAAACCCATGGCCACATTAATTCAATATTTCAAATTGGACACCCCATAATAAATAAGGATAGCATTTTTAAAACATAGCAATGCCTCTATTCATATGCCAACAAAAATATCAACAGAAGCCTCACCATGGCCAACATTTATAGTTGAGTTGATTGAATTAAATGAAAAGGATAAATTAGTTTAATAAAACCTTTTGGGCAATTGTCTCCACATAATTATTGGGAAGCTCTCTGTCCTTTTTGAAATGACAATTCTGGCATGATGAAGGCACAATTATAGGCTGAGCAGAACTTATACACATAACCGTAAAACAGATTTTGCAGCTTCATAAGGAAAAATTCCAAAATAACCTTTTCAGAGATGACAACAATTTTGTATGTTTGAAACATTGAAATGTGATTGTGACATATTACTGGGAAAGAATGAAAAACAAATGACTGTGAATAACTTGAACCATCTAAGCTTACATACAAATGCCATCCCAGAACCTTGACCAGAATGACAAATACATGATGTGAAATATACTGGAAGAGTGAGAGAGGAAAACATGACATTTAGCCAGAATTAAATGGTATCCAGGCTACACAGATACTAAGATTGTTTGAGGAGTTTTCTTTCTTTCTCTTTCTCTCTCTCTCCTCTCTCTCTCTCTCTCTCTCTCTCTCTCTCTCTCTCTCTCCCTCCCTCCCTCCCTCCCTCCCTCCCTCTCATGATTTTGGGCTGTTTGAACCCCAAGGAGGCCAATCCAGGAGTGTGGGCACTCGACCATGAGATCCCTGAGTAAGCAACCACATTTTATACAGCTTTATATCCCCAGAGCAACTCACAACAATTATTGATTGGCCGAGTGAAATACTGATGGTTTTCATGACTACTTTTGTTTCTTTTACTTTCTTGCAAAACGTCCCAAATCATCACATCTGTGAAGTCAGGCCTATCTCTGAATGCTATATGACATACCTCTTTATAATTGTATATTATAAGCAATATACCATTATGCATTTCTCTATAAAAATACAGAAATATTTGTTAAAACATTTTTTAGTCAAAGTTGAAATAGTATTTGCACTGATTTTTATGTTACAGCATAACACATATGCTAAAGGCTTCAAGCATCCTATCCATTTATTGCCAAGGTATAGTACATTAAAAATTGTTCTGTTAGATATACAGATCTTTAATATATTAACCTTCATGTTATTTGTTTCTTTAGCTCTGTTATTTATCTTCATGTACCACTACAATGTGTAATGACATTTATGTTCGGGTGCCTCTTTATTTAATGTTTGTGTCTTTCCTACAGACTGAAAGCTTCATAATGGCATGTATGGTTTTGGGTTGTTTTTGCCATTGATTCCTTAAAGCAGAGGTGGGGAACCTTTTTCTTCCAAGGGCCATTTGCATATTTATAACATCATTCATGGGCCATGCAAAATTATCAACTTAAAAATTAGCCTGTTAGCATTATTTACAATAGCTAAGGTCTGAAAACAGCCCAAGTGCTCATCAGTATATGAATGGATTAAAAAACTGTGGTGCATTTACACAATGGAATACTAAGCAGCTGTGAAAAAGAAGGATCTCTTACCCTTTGAGACAGCATGGAGGGACTTGGAAAGTATTATGCTAAGCGAAATAAGCCAGTCAGAGAAAGACAAGTATCACATGATCTCACTCATACGGGGGATCTAATGAACAAAATAAACTGATGAACAAAACAGATCCAGAGACATTGAAACATGCAACAGACTGATGTATTTCAGAAGGGGGGAGAGGACGGGAAGAGATTAAACAAAGAACTTATATACATATATGCATAGCCCACAAACAAACAATAGTGTGAGAAGGCCTGGGGGGCAGACAGGAGCAAGGTGGAGGAGGTCAGTGGGGGAAGGGGGTGGACATTTGTGATACTTTCAACAATAAAGTTTAAAAAAATTAGCCTGCAATATTAGGTCAAACATTTAATTAACTCACCCCTAATGCCTTGGCAGCGCCAGACCAAATGATTTCACAGGCCTTATATGGCCCAAGGGCCAAATATTCCCCATCCCTGCCTTAGAGCTTTGCAGTTACCTAAAATAGAGCAGTCACTCAACAAATATGTACGGAATAAATTAAGTGGCCAACAAACAGCCAAAATATTTCAAAAACTCTAAGGATAAGACAGCCAGGGAAACTCTACAGGTTTATCATCTATTTGCAGAGAGGATACTTATTAAGAGTTTGGCATTTGCTGAGTGATAGATAAACTAAATAAATGAATGGGTATATGGATGTTTGTAGCTGTCAGGGCAAAATATGGTAAGTTCTGAATGAAGGACAGACAAGTACACCAAAGCAACCAGTTACATGGCCTAAATGCTATTTTCTCTGCCGCTGCAACTGTTCTCCACAAGTTGTGCTTTGAAAGAGAAAGTATGGGAAGCACACAAATATGCTTTGCGTTGTAATAACTGAATCGTGCACTATCTCGTTTGACTCTCCACAGAACCCTGGGAGGTAGATAGTCCATCATCTCCATGTGACAAAGAAATTAAGTTCAGTGTCTACAATTACCCAGCGTGTAGTGGACTCAGAACTCAAATGCTGGCCTCCTAACCCCAGAGACCAAGCAAGAAGAGCAAGAGAGGAAAACCATGGCAGAGCTGATGTGCTTTCGTTCTGACTTCCTCCCCTGCGAGAAAGATTTTAATAAATGGATACAGCCTTCCAATAAGAAACAAATACCCAAGTCTTTCCAAGCCTCCCAGCTCAAAAATCTGATTTTGGTTTCCGCTGCTATTCCTAATACTTGGGGGATCAGTGAGATTTTATTTTTCCTTCCAGCCATATCTCAAAATATACTCTGAGCCACACTTGTCTCTATTCCTTTTAAAACAGGGAGAAAAGGCCCACGAGAAAATTGCCTCGGGACAGAGTACCTACTCATCCACCAGCCTTGAGATTGGCTTATATCCCTATAACCTAATATGGCTAAGAAAATGTTTGACTGGAACTGAGTAAGGATTGCCAAACTTAACAACTTTTTTTTTGTAAGAAAAGTGCCACTGAGTCCATTGTTTAGACATAACTTCAGTTCAGATACAGTGCTGATCCGTTCACATCAACGAAACCGTAACTGCAGTTCTGCGCAGTAACGAAAACCAGACACCTGCCCCCTTTGCCCACTCACAGGCAAGATGAATAAATAAAAGTTGCCCAAGAAGGCTCCTGGGGATAGTCTATTGAACATGCTGCCCTTCTTGGGTTATGAAAGCTGAGTGACTGGGGAGACCCAGTTCAGATGCCCAGGTCCTCAGAGCTTGTGTAAAATTAAAGAGCTTTCAGCAGACGCAGGGCTGAAAGGAAATTCACCTCCTCTATCTCCCATCTCAGGCCCATCATGGATTTCCCATCATCTTCCTCAAATAGCACCTCTGACTGACATTCCTATTTCTTCTGACTCCCAGGACTCTGATGTATTTGAAATGCCACTATGATCTTAAATATCACCCTTTCTCTCATCACAAATACAATCGACAGTAATCAAATCTGAGGGTTCTACTTGGGCTGTTTGGGTTATGGGGGCTTTCTTGCTTCCATTCCCACTATTATTCCCATCATTCGTACACTTTCTTTCTTTTTTTTAAAAAATATATATTTTATTGATTCTCTACAGAGAGGAAGGGAGAGAGATAGAGAGTTAGAAACATCGATCAGCCGCCTCCTGCACATCTCCTACTGGGGATGTGCCCGCAACCAAGGTACATGCCCTTGACCGGAATCGAACTTGGGACCTTTCAGTCCGCAGGCCGATGCTCTATCCACTGAGCCAAACCGGTTTCGGCTCGTACACTTTCTTGCACCTAGACCATTACAGTTGTCAGCTGGTAAGTGGCACTGCAATTTCTTTAGTTGTTTGGAGGCATGGCAAAGATTTTAAAGTCAGACAGATCTGACTTTTAATTCTGGATCTGCCACTTATTCGATGAGTTTTGCAAATTGTTTAGTTTCTCTGTTAAAGGGTAAACTGTACCTTGCACCATTATTGAGAGAATTAAATGAGGAAACATGCAGTAGAATGGTACCAGACATGAAGACAGCGCTCAGTTAACAGCACCAAACTCCCTGTCCTGCCCCTATCCTCTTCCTAACCCTGATACATTCCGCACAACACTGCTCGATTTTTTCTTTCAACCACGTACGGAGAAATTGAAAGGGAAAAACACCCATTGACTCCTGAGATGAGACGGTCAGTGAGGACGGGAGTGCTGCCTAAGATTCCATCTGGCCCAAGTTAAAGAAAAATGAATGTCAAAAATGTGTTGCTTCTTAGAGTTACTAAGGGCATAAGCTCAGGGTAGAGGACGATTTTGTTTTGTAAACATTTCAGCCTTCCTTTGTGGTTGTAAAAGGTGAACCTTACCCCTAAAATGCTTGGGAGAAAATGAAGCCAAAGAGCTAAAATGCAGCTTTTCCCCTCAGCTTTTCCTCTGTAGGCCCCACTGACCACCTTGCCTAATAGTTAATTTTTTACTGTGATCCAGTGAAACCGTTCATCAAAGTCTGTTAAACACAGCTCTTTGTGGGAACAAGGGGAAAAGGAACCTTTCCATGCTCAGGATGAAACCCAGAGAGATTGGAAGAGATGGGCAACTGTAAGAGGTGGCAGGGATTTGGAGCAGGATGTGACAAAAAAACATGAGCATTCCCACCATTTTGTCTCTGGCTCAGGGATTCCCAGAAATATTGAGATGGTGGCCCCAATAATTTTATCCTAATATATAAAGAGACAGGGTCCATAACGTCCAAAATGATCGGACGACCAAATGCCAGGCTGTGCACACAGCAGGCTCGGGTGGGCGGGGACTGGCAAGCGGGCTGAACTGCTGACCTCTCGGTCCCTCCTGGGTTGCGGGCACCACGGCGACCCAGCACTGACTGCTGCCGCTAAGGTGGGTGTGATGTGATGGTTGGGGGGCCCTGCCATCTCCCCATGATTGCCCCATAGAGGGAGGCCCAGGCCACCAGCCGGGGGGCTCCATGATCGCCCCAAAGAGGGAGGCCCAGGCTACCCAGCGGGCGGCAGTGGATGGGGCCTCCCTCTGTGGGGCGATCAATTGCGGGGCTTCTGGACTGCAAGAAGGACACAGGCCAGGCTGAAGGACCCCTCCCCCACGAGTGCACAAATTTCGTGCACCGGGCCTTTAGTTTGGATATAAAAGGAAAGAGTAACCCAGGAAGAACTTGGTTATTTCCAGGTTACATACTTATGAACAATTATCCAACAATACAAAAACAACATTACAAGTAAAATGCCGGTTGTCAGGATTAGTTTAAGGAATTCGGACAACAGTTATGTGCTAAAAAGTACAGACTGGTGTTAAAAGTCTTTGATTTTAAGTTCTGGTGACCCTCCTGAACTAGCTATATGACTGTGGGCAAGTCACAGACTCTGTAGGCCTCAGTCTCTTCAACTGAAAAAAGATGAAGAATGGACTAGAAAAACTGTGATTTGTTGATTCGATGGGTTGCAATACTTGGGAGAGGTTTCAAAAAGAAGATTGGCTCTTAGAGAAACATTAATATTCTGATCATTGGAAAGGAAGAGTGAGGATATTTCATTCTTGCTCAGGAAAAGAGCAAAGTCATTTGAGCAGAAAGGCACAGTGTGTACTCGTGGGTGACATTTAATAGCCTGTCTGGGAGGACTTCAGGAAGTGGATTATATTAATTATATACTTGGATGTCAATTTTGCACTTAATCTTTGGAGTAGACAGTAGGGACTAGGATTTTTTCATATAAATGGTAGTTTGGGAAGATTCAAAATGTATATAATGAGATAGAGCAAGAAGAGGACTAAACTAGAGGTATGTAAATAAGTTTGGAGATTTGAAACCTGAATTAAGATGGTGACAATAAAACCTCAGAGGAAAACATAGTCAATGAAGAATCTAGAAATGTGCATTTCTTTCTCCCCAACTTATCCCAGTCTCCTCTGATTAGTCTGTGGAGGGATCACCTCCCAGATGCAACACTGAACTGTGACCCTTGTTCTAAGAATTGTGCTATTATTGATTAATAAATCATTTGGAGGATTAATGTAGATTAATCCTGTAGAGGAAAGACCAAGATCATTTTTTATTGTAACTATAGAAAGACCTTGGGATATTTTGTAATTAGAGGTCTTTAAATTAATTGCATAATTGAATATAATTTTGTAAATTGTACAAACAATCAATTCCAAATGACTTCACTGAAGGAGAAATCTCTGTTATTTTGAAAGAATATACATATTATAAGTCTTCTACAAATCTCAAAGTTAGGCTATGAAATTATCCTTAAACAGGGAAAAATATACTCATTTCTCTCCCTCTTTAATTCTTAGATGTTTTAGAGCAATTTAAAGTCCTTGAACTACCCTACTTACTCATTAAAATAAATGCTTTGAAAGAGGAAATCCAAAATTAACTTTTTGGTAGCATAAAAAAGTTAACAAAGCAAACAAAGCAAATTTGCTTCAACTGGGTATTTAACATCCTTTTAATAACTCTAAGCACTAGAATGAGACAGAACTGGAACTGAAGTTCAAGTCTTCCTGAATGTATCAGCCCTTTCATTTTCTATTAAACTTGGCTTTCATTTGCAGATGTTAGTTAATTTGTCCTTTTCCCATCCTGCATTTCCTGCTTTATCTTAATTTTAATGTTTTGAAATTATATTTTCAGGTCAAATACTAGAATAACCTCTTTATATTATAGGTAGGAAACAATGGAGTACATTAAGTATTGGATCAGGCTAAAAATGTATATAGGTTCAAAAGTTTAGAGACATTATGGGATGATAGATATAAAAGGGCCTCTGAAGGAAAGGAAAAGATGATTGTAAGATAACATTAAGTTCTGGAGCTTTTGAAAATCTCAGGGAATAACAGAAATTCCAACAACAGTCACTTCTTGCCATCATCAGAGACACTGGACTCTAGAACTTAGATTTGACCAAGTGGGATATATCTTACATTATAATATTATATTTATAATAGTTGAATAGATCAAGTGTCAAATATTCTCTTCTTTTTTGTTTTGTTTTGTTGAGAAGTTACCATCACAATGGAAAATGGAAAAGCATAGACTCCATATGTGCAACTGAGAGAGAACTGGGAAGAAATTTATATTTATTGTGTACCAAGTGTGTATCAAATGCCACATTATTTAATATTTCCAACAAACCCATGAGGTGAGTGTTCTTTTTCTCCATTACAGATGAAAAAATGGAGGCTTGAGTAGTTACGAAATTTGTAAGCATCATTTAGAGGTGAAAGAATTGGAATCAGTATCCAGATCTTAATCTATTCTCTTTCTACCATTCCAAAGGGCAACTGTTGAGAGAGAGAGAGAGAGAGAGAGAGAGAGAGAGAGAGAGAGAGAGAGAGAGAGAGAGAGAGAGAAGGAAGAAGAAGAAGAAGAAGAAGGAGGAGGAGGAGGAGGAGGAGGAGGAGGAGGAGGAGGAGGAGGAGGAGGAGGAAGAGGAGGAAGAGAAGAGAGAAAATCCAGAGATCCAGTTATTTCATTCACTATTGTTTGAACAGAAGCAACTGATATTTTTAATCAATCTGATCAACTGAACAAAAGCTGGTTGTTTGGATTTTTAAAACAGATTTGACTGAAAACCAGTTGTTTCAGTGGCCACATGTAGACCTGGACTTACTAAATGACCACCTTTGAGTCCCTCAGCTGGAAGAGTACAAAAGAACCCGGAGGCAAGTCAATGGCAAATTGCCACCCCAAACAAATTGCAGTATGTAGACTCTGAAACTTGAATTACCCTTCAAGGATTAAGGTTCAAGACTGTGAAAAATTAAAAAGGCTGCTTAGCCTAGGAAATGGCATATGAATCAAAAATATCATTACTAAGCTTAACTGCACTCCTAATCTTCCACTTTCATGACATCTAAACTGTTTTGTTATTCTTAATGGACCAAATCCCCTTCTGGTAAGGTTCTGGAAATTCTATTTTTGTGGTAATTTAAAAAATTATATGGCATGTTCTTTATATTTGGTTTATGTAGGAGTTCAGACCACTTCAAACATACTTTTCTTTCTTAGTCTGATGGCTATTTAATATTGTGTCATTCACTGGTTGAAATAAAATCAGGTTATCTGCAAAAATACATGAACACCCAAAAAGGATTGAATTGTATCTTTGAAAAATGGATTTTTTTTTCAAAGTCAGACATCAAAGTCTGCATATTGCCGAAAGTTTATTTTGAGAAGCTTTAGTCAAAACAGTTCGGAAACTATGACATGAGTCATTTTTTTTTTTCTTAAAGAAATGTAACTTTGTCTATTCCCACTGCATTTTTGGGTTGGTAGGAGACATCTTTATTCCACAGGATTTTAAAAGCAAGTTTAAGATTCCATAGGTTTAGTATTACATCACTAATGGTTTCTAATGAGATCCAGGCAATAGCAAGAAGGGGAAAAGAACAGCACAAATGCTGACTTCTACAACACCAAGTACCATGTAAAATGTGAAAAAGTCTCCATGCTTTATCTATGGCTGAAGCCATCTGGTGAAAAAAGGGGGAATTCACATTCTATCAACCAGATGTGGATGACATGATATCTAATGTTTGGCTATTTGGAATCAGTCATGAAAGAGGCTGAATTTTTTAGTTTTCATGCAGATATTTGCTGCCCTATGGTTATGGTCAAAATGAATCAGTGAAACATGAAAATATCTAGATATTGTGTTTATTCTATTGCATGCTTAAGGCCTCAGCTACTTGCCTGATTATGTTCCCATAAACACCTTTTGGAGAAAAATTACACAAATTTTACTTTTGAGGTGATGTCTATGTACATATAGAAGGAGAATGCTAAAAATAAATCTTCCCCAAACCTTCAGAAACTCCGGCATTTCAAGGAAGGTAGATGAGGGGACCGTTGGGTGGGCAGGATGATCCATGGAGGTTGTACTATTCCAGAGAAGATCAGTTTATTTGGTGAATGATAATGGGTAAATGGGATGAGTAGAGACTTTCTAGAATTTTTGCTTAAGGGCTCTGAAGTTAAACTTTCCAACCTAGGGATGGGTGTGATAATAATCACTAACACCAGTTTAGAACTTTACAGTATCAATACTTCTTTCACCTTTATGATCACATTTGATCCTTAGCAAAGGCCTACTATATAGGTTAAAGTTTTCTGTAGACCCATCCGTCAATTTCATTTCAAGTCAACTCAACAATTATTGACTTAAGTACAGACCTTTCATATGTAAAGTACTACACTAGTCACAATGCAGAGGGAGGGAAACAAAAGTAAATTAAGGCATAGTTTTGGCCTTCAAAGAACTTACAATCTATCTAGTCAGGGAGATAGACACAACTAATAAAAGAGAAATTGGGTATTAAAAAGGCAATAAAATGAAGTAGGACAAGTTTTAGGATTTGGGGAGAAAGTCTGAAAAAGAGATGGTAAGAGGAGATATTTTAGAAATTTGAAATACTTTGGAAGTATCAAAGTCATAAATTATTTATAGTGTCAACATTTATTCAACAACAATTATCAAATACCTACAACATCGAAGAGTATGCTAGGTAAGTTAGTATTTTTTTTTAAAAAAATTTTGTACCATCAAATTTTGTCAAGTTTCTTATGAAAATCAGTATATTATGACATTCGACTGAAGAATAAAACCTTGGTCAGTCTACTAAATGTCTTGTTTATTCCCTGTTGGGTAATAAGTTTGACAGTGGAACTGGTCAAATTTATGCCTTGTTCAGACACATGATTCTAGAAATTCTAACAAGTCTCCCTTCATCCCATTTACCCATTATCATTCACCAAATAAATTGTCAGTAGAAAGCAAGGGAATATAATATTTTCCTATATATCTGGCAAACTTTATTTTGAGCCCAGACATTGGCATAGTAAAAGACAGTTATTGGCACCTTACCAAACAGGCAATTCTAAAAGTGAACATTTCTGATTTCCCTTCAACGTATAACTTCAACTTAGCAAGCAGTTCTGTGCCCAGAATAATATAGAGTTGCCCAAGGACTGGCACTGCCTTGAGCAAGAATTTGGTGAAAAGCCACAAAGTTGTCAGTTGTTTCATGAATATAGTCTCAACAGTTTTATTAATAGTTTCAGACTTTCCCCTATAAGTGTCTGGCCAACAGAATTCAGTGTGTTGCAGTGTACTCATTTTTATAAGAATTAATTGCTAAGTCTTTGATAGAAACAAGGAAATGATACATAGATAGATAGTTGATTCATAGATAGATTAGATAGATAGACAGATATATAAGTAATCAATAGACAGACAGATAGACAGATAAATAGGTAGGCTGGAGTTATAATTGTTGTTATTTGAGCTATAGATGCCATCTTTAGACATTATTTGACTTTACTATAAAACATAAGAAAATTTGTATACTTACATTTTTTCTTACAGTTGCTCCCTCCCCCATTTTAAGTGATATCATTATTTTTTACACTGTTAAAGTATATAACATTTACATTTTATAATAATACCAGCAGTTGCATAGCTTTTGTTTTATATTTAAACAAATTAAGTAGAATAATCGAAAACAATTGCATTCTAGTGACTAAAGGCAAATAAATAGTTTGCAGCACTTTTCTTTTCCCCTCCTGTCTAATGGTCATTGTGGTTTTATGTAACCATTTAAAATTTTCTAGGAATGAATCCCATTGTCCACATGTTTAAATAATAAAAATGCTAATATATATTTTAAAGTCAAAACTTCCACAGTTCTTCACCACCCCTGCTTCTTCCCACTCCACCTCCCAGAAGAAAATATTTGGTCAATATTGCAGAATTTATGAGGGAGCTATGGACATCTAGTGTTTACAGAGAATCTCAGTTACATTAATTAAGGTGCAAGGTAGATCTTCAGATCATCTAAACATTTTTAGTGGATAATATGGTCAAAAAGCCATCTTCCAGGAGCAGCAAAAATTATTTTTCCCCTTGTACTATAACCTTTCTGCCAATAATTTGTATATCCCAATGTAGTATCCAGATAAAACTGTAAATATGAGAGACATTGTCTGAGTCCTATTAAGTTTGCAGTCTAGTAGGGATATGAATATTAAATATCACAACACAGTGTGATAATCTTGCTCTAGAGAAAGTATGGGGCATTGTCAGAGCACAGAGAAAGAGAATTAGCTGAACTTGAGTCTGTTAAGCTTTCCCAAGCAAGTGATATCTGGGCTGAGACTTCAGGTAGCTGAGTGAGAGGGTATGGAATGGAGTGGAGAATCCTTAATTTCTCAGAGAGTGTCATTCATGTCTCAAGTGTGTTCTCTACTCTAGGCCTTGATTTTTTTTCTCCTGGGCCTCATCTGGGGTCACTACGCCTTCTGGTCAGATTCCTTGTTCTCTGTCCCTCCTGCTTTGTGCAAAATCCGAAGAGCTCACAGAGGAGACAGGAGGAGAAGACATTCATCTGGATTTGAGATCTGAATTACTGTCTTTTCTTCCAAAAAAAGGCCCTCTGTGGAGTGGCCAGTTTGGATTTTCCTCACTGACCAAACACGATTGAAAACTCTACCACATACCCCTGGCACCCAGTCTCCTGTTTTTACCTCCGAACGTTTTCCATTACAAATAAACAAAAATGTTGGCATGTGGACTCCTGCCACGGGTTGACTGCTTGGTTTCGATCTTGGAGGGTGTCATAGATGCCAACTTCACATTGTGTCCAGCTGCCTCTCGGAGCACGGCTGCCATCTGACCTGCTTCTGTGGTGACCCACAGAAGCTCTGGCACAGTGGTGGCTCGCTGAGTTACATTTTCCAGAGTGGAGTGACACGTGCAAGACTTACTGAGCACAGGAATATGACCCATTACATTCAGTCTAAAAATAATTTTCCCCCCGAAAAAAGAAAATCTAATTACTTTGTTCTCCACTATGAAACATTGGGTTCATCTGGGGAAGGGGACATGGAACCTTCCTTTGAAGTAGGCCATACACTCCAAAATATCTCTGGCAGAGGCTGGGTCTGCTTCTGATTAGATAATTGACATAAACCCTCCTCAAATAAACACTGACCCCCTCAAAAAGAGAAGCACATTAATAAAATGCATCCATGTTTTAAGTAGAAGGCCCTCTGTAATAATTAGTTATCAGAAAGCAGCTTACTTTTCCTTTTATCAACCAGTGTTAAGAACTAAGATGCAAAAAGTGTCAGATGAAATTCTAGTTGAAACTTCAAATCAATCTTCAATCTGGTCTAGAATCTACAACATTTGTGTTGTAGCCTTGCTCGGCAAAACTAAATTCATTACTAATTCAAAACTAAATTCATGATCTTGAAAATGGAAATATTGTGTTCCCCTCAGAATATTTTTGCTGTTTGCACTCAGAATAGTGTAAGTATATGGTGGTAAACAAAATAAAACAACTCAACTCTGTGAATGTATGTGTGTGTGTGTGTGTGTATATGTGTGTGTTGCCTCCTTTTACAAGGACCGTGATCTTTGCATATACAACTCAAAAACAGTTAAAAGGAAAAGGGTAAACTCTGGTGGCTTCATTACAGATGAAATTATAGCTAAATGGTTGAAAGTTACTGTGAGGAACACTATTGTTTGAAATTTCCAATCTGGCTGCCACATACCTGTGACTTTTCAGGCAAATCCTAGATGAGGAAAATAAAAAATGGTATCTTCTATCTTGAAAGACTTCTTGAATAGTAAATTAGTGAGTAAGAGAATTCCTGCTCCCCTTAAATTCCTAAATACTTTGTGCCAACTGATTTCTGCCTTCCCATGTGGTTTGGCCATTTAGCTTTTGTATACATTGTGAAATGAAACAATGACTGTGCTTTGCCCTTAACAGGTTGGACTTCATGAGGACAATCTTTTAGAAAAAACGTATTTTTTAAAAAGAGCTGAGTTGAGCCCTGGCCAATGTTGCTCAGTTGGCTGAGCATCATCCCGTGCACTGAGAGCTTGCCGGTTAGATTCCCGGTAGGGCACATGCCTGGGTTGCAGGCTCAATTCCTAGTAGTTGTGCAGGAGGCAGTTGATCAATGTTTCTCTCCCATTGATGCTTTTATCTCTCTCCCTCTGCCTTCCTCTCTCTTAAAAAATCAATAATAAAAACATTTTTTTTTTTTTAAAAAGAGCTCAGTTGAAGGTGAGTTTGTCTCTTCAAAGTGTGGAAAATGCCCAATAAACAAAACCCAGGTACTTCCCTGTAAAGGGAAGGCTGTGGTTGTTCTGAATTACCTCTTGTTTGAAGAGGCGGGTTGTACCAATGTCAGTTTCTCGGGTTTTAATAATGTACTGTAGTTATGTAAGATATGAGCACTGGGGAGAACTGGGTGAAGGGTCCTTGGGACTGCTCTGTACTATTTTTGTAACTTCCTGCTACTCTATAATTATTTTAAAATAGAAAGCTAAAAAATGAAAAATATTAAAATTAATGTCAGCGGTCAAAATGAGCAAATACAGAAAAAAGTCGTTTTTAACCAGCTCAAGCCAGCACATGTCTGTCTGTTGAGACTGTAACTATTTGTATAGAACCCTTCTTTAACACAGTCTTATGGAAACACCCTCCACCCCCACCCCCAACCCAACCCCCAGCAAACTTGCCCGCCTTGTACTACTCCAGAGGCGCGTTCTTGGCAAGTTTGACCCCACATAAAAATGCTAGAGATAAAAAACAATAAGATAAAAAGAAAACGGAAGCAATCACAAGTTCCTAGTAATGTAAACAGCACTTCATTGCTCTGGTGTCAACACTAACGTTCTCTACAACAGGTAATCCAGCTCCATGAATCCTGCCTCTTCCTATAACAGCCACTTTTCCAAAACAAAAGGTAAATGACTATTTATAAAGCCAGAAAGAAAACAGATTCCATTAGAAAAGTTCAAAGAAACTTAAGTTCATTGTCCTACCTTCTGACTTAGCCACGGAACTGTCAGTCAAATGTAACCAGCGTCGGAAGCACCGGCGTTGTCTTCTCCAGTTTTTGGCTGAAGATGTTGATCATATGCCAGCATAGTTCACTTCAAAGTGTCCTTACTCTCTAAATTTTACCCATTCATTTGAAGACTATAAATCCTCCAAAATGCCAGTTCAGTCAAAGCAGCAACATAAACATGAATCTTCCAAACTAATTGATGTTGTACATACAAAATAGCCAACTGTTAGCTTAAATGAGCTGAACAGGAAGAGACCGTTCAGGAATGGTTTTGTTTCTGAGAATGTACACACGATCTAAGCATGGTATCATAAGTTCTTTCAAATATTTTGGAGTAGCTTTTAATAGAATTAGTCAAGTTCCCACCTTCTCCAGTATGTGAAAATTAATAAATGGAATATGCAGGAATTCCAGCCATTTCCGGCAATAAATGGTTGTTAATTGATAAACTGTGAGAGTCCTGGGCTGATGGCCATGGCAAGGGTTCCTGTGCTCCTCAGCCTTACTTAGCACAGAGCTAGGAACACATCTGCTCATTTGAAATACTACACATATGACCATATACTGAGATCAACTCTATTTGGGTGTAAATTTGGTTTTATTTTAAAACACTATAGTTCATATTTGTGCACACAGGCATTATATCTTTTCAGAAAAATATAATATTAGGGCTGAAGGATGACTGCCACTGGAAGGAAGTTATCTAACTGAACTAAATTAGCAAACCCTTAGCGACACTGAGAGAAAATAGAACCAGCACCGAGCAAACTAATAGTCTAGATCTGATCAAGAAGACATTAGACAAATTCTCAAATGAATGAGCCTGGATAGTAATTAAAGAAAAGATTCTTGAGGAATTAATAATTTTCAAAAGGAATACATATGACAACTAGAGGATACACTTTAAAAATACTTTGTCTTCTTTGAGAATTAATTTAAAAATGTCTTATTTGATAACAAGTTCCTTTGAGACTATCCTACATTTATAAATCATGGTAAGTATTCTATCTCCACTTCCATTCTTTCTATGCATTTGATTCAAACACCAGATTTCTTAGTTTAACTACTTCACTAGATTGGCTCAGTCTACTTAAAACCCTAGGACCAGCCAGCTTCTGGAAGCTAAAGTAAAACTCTGGACTGGGATCTCATAAGCCTAGACATTCCCTCAACTTCAGAAACCATAAGAAATGATGAGGGTCAGCCCTCTAAACCAATGATAAGAATTTAACATTGATGTCTCAGCAGGAGCAGGTGAGGCTATCACAGCGGCTCATTGGAGGGACACTGCTGGTCATGAAGACCCAGGAGAGGCTGGGAGGACCCCCAGCATGGGACGCAGCCTGACCTTTGTGAAGGAGGAAAGAAGGCAGGTGGGGTGGGAGTGTCTGAGACTAGTCAGGCAAGGCCCAGGGGAGTCCTCAAAACAAAGTTGCCCCATCAGAGGAATCCCACATCTCCCAGGAATGAGGCTGCTTCTTATCCCCACCGAGCTCCATTGGAGGTGTGGTTTCATGAAAGTGGGGCTTCAGCAGGAACATGGATTTTAATTGCAGCTGCTGAGGCATCTGTCAGCTACACTCCCAACAGTAGACCCAAGAGGCCATTTTCATAACCGCTACTGTTGGCTCACCTTACCTTGCATTACTCCCAAATATCCATTCACCTTCCACTGTCATCAGGTCAGTACATTCTCCATATAGTCTCACAATAATGTCTGTGTTGTTGTATTGTAATATAAATACTTTCATCCAACATATTTTATTTTACTTTCTAAACCAATGATAAGAATTTAACACTGATGTCTTAATCCTACTTAACAAGTAGCAAGTATTTAACAAGTACTTGATAAGTACTTTAACAAGTAAGTCTTAATCCTACTTAAGCTTTAAGGCCCAGTTGAAACCCATCTCCTCCAGGATGTCTTACTGGATCATAATGGTTCTCATTTAACCTCCCATTTTCTGTCTAGGGTCTAAAGCAGGGGTGGGCAAACTTTTTGACTCGAGGGCCACAATGGGTTCTTAAACTGGACCGGAGGGCCGGAACAAAAGCATGGATGGAGTGTTTGTGTGAACTAATATAAATTCAAAGTAAACATCATTACATAAAAGGGTACGGTTTTTTTTTTTTTTTTTTAGTTTTATTCATTTTAAACTGGCCGCGGGCAGTAGTTTGCCCACGGCTGGTCTAAAGTCTACCTTCTATCATTAATTACATACCATTTGACCCCACTATTTATGGTTTTATGCGTGATCATCAGCTTTACCCACATTCTAACAATCTCAAAACCCCTGCCTTTGCTCCTCTTTTTCATTTTCTCAGAGCTCATTACAGTGTGACAACATATATGGTTAATCGAAAATAAATATCATTCTTAGAAAGACAGATGATTCTAAATGTAGAATGTAAACCTTTTAAGTAGATCTTAATTAGTACAAGACACATCAAATTCCCTAAGCCACCCATCATATTCCCTCCAAGAGTTCTCAAGTTGAAGCCTCCTGAAGCTAACTAGAATTACTATTCCCATACAAAACAAGATAGCACCATTGAACTGAGTATACACTGAAGAACAGCAGTCATGGACAATGCTTGTTTCAGGTAGAAAGCAGGAGCTTGCTTTTGTGGGCCACTGAAGTCAGCCCAGGTAGTTCATCAGGAGCTCGTCCTAAATACATCGGTGAATGGGCCAATCTTGTGCTCAGTCAAGATGCCCTCTCAGAGTTTGTTTTGGTAAGCAGTGAGGCGAGCCAGGATGAGGGGAGTTGGGGCTTGGTAATTGGACTCATCTATTGGGGTTACACCTAGTAATAGATGATAATGAAGCCCAGTCAGAAAGACAGAGGGCAAGGGGCTGGGCTGAGACTGCAAGTGGGAGTCAAGAGTCTAGTGAGTTCAAAATTCAGGAGGGAGACGTCTTTTGAGGAGACATCTAGGATGGGAGCAGAAGCTGCTTCTCACTTTGTTTGATATTTTGCTTTCCCCCCTCCCCACATTGCTAAGTCATTAGAGATTTACCATTCATTCAGATCTTGTTCATTCATTCATTCATTTACATTCCTGAGCTTATTACAGTAGAATTCCAGGGTTAGGGATACAGACATAAGGCAGATAAAGTTCAAGTTGTGAGGAAGACTGTCAAGTAAACAAGTTATTACACCATGGTGAGATAAGTGCTGAAAAGAGGGAATGATTGCTATGTAGGAGTGAAGGTGGTCTCTACAGCCCTGTGTGCTCCAGTAAACAACCACTCCCCAAACGCTCACTGAGCTCTCAGCAGGAGTGAAAAAACACACACCCAGAATTCTCCATGTTCCTGACAGGAAATCCCTCCCTCTTCATAACAGTCTCACTCTCATGATCACAGCCTGCACGTGAGACGTCAGGACTGAGTGTATCATGCCCTACATTCTGCAGACTCCCAAGACTTCCAGATCCTCCTGCATCACCCATATTCCCATGCTCAACTGGCTCTATGCATCTCCTGGTTTGATCTCACATCATACACCTTCCTGATGTTTCTAGAACTCAGGGTCAGTCATCAACCAAGACCCTGTATCTTAAACTCTTCTTTGAATGTTTTGTCCAACTCCATGTTTCTTATATCTCCTTTCAATTTACAGTCCTTCTGACATCCGTACCCTTGTACCATAGAGCCTGGAGGTGGAGGAGATGTCCTCCTTACTCCTCTTTGCCATTTTTCATCCCTTATTTTTTCTCTAAAATACTACCCACTACCCCTCCTTGTTTCAGTCAGTTACTGATCCATGCATTACTCCCCTTTATTTCTAGAAGGTTTTAGCTGCTGGTTGTAACTTTTTTCAATACAATGTCTGCCATGATTCTCAGTAATTTCAAATAGTCATGTACGTGATCCTTCTAATACCTTGGCTTCTTACTTTCTTGAGCTCCTTTCCTCTAATGATCTTGTCCTTCAATATACCTCAGCTATCCGCCTCCTTTCCCAGTAACATCAGATGATTCATCACTAAACACTACTGGGTATAGCAGCTGGCAGCTGAACCCAACTGCAGGAAAACTCACAGCAAACTGACTGGTTTTACTTAAAATTCATTACCTTTAATGTCACATGGGTCCTTAGTGCTATCTGGCAAGTCTATGTTTCCCAAGTTCAAATATCCCCTCTTCTAGAATCTCCTCTTCTCCTATGCTCAGCTGATAAACTTCATTAAAGAAAATATGGAGGCAATTAGATGAAAACTTCACAGGCTCCCACCACCATCTTTTCCAATTGATCTAGAGCTGAATCCAGATAATTTAAACTTCTTTCCTGCTGCAATGAAGCCTTCTTTGTCCAGGCTCCTACCCAAGGCCAACCTTTCCACTTAAATCTGGCTTCCATCCTGACACCTTACCCAAAGGTTATTGTTCTAGCAATTGTCCCATCTGCATCATCAGTGTCTCTCTCTCCACTGGATTATTCCCATCATCATACAAGCACACCTACATATATCTCATCTTATATTAAGAAAAGAAAAAAGAACTGAAGGTGCATGACTCACCAGCAACTATTCCAACCCTCTCCTCCTCTTTCAGCAAAAAATCTGGGAAGAGTTGTCTCTACTGATCAGGATTCCCCCCCCCCCCCCCCCCCCCCCCCCCGCCCACCACCTTTTTTTCCCCAAGATCATTAATATTTCTACTTTGCTAAATCCAATGATCAATTCTCAGTTATTATCTTATATAACCTATTCGCATCTGACATAGTCTATCACTTCTTCTTTTTGGAAGTCCTTCCTTCATTAGGCTTCTAGCACATCGTACCCTCCCACTTCTCCTTCTATTATTGGCTGTTTTTCTTGGTCTCCTCTGCTGGTTCCTGGTCCTCACTCTGATCTTTAAAAGTTGGAGGACTCCAGAAATTGTCCTGGACTGTGTTTCTCTATCTAACAAATTGCCCTGATCTCATCTCGTCTCTTGGCATTAAATATCATGCAAATGCTGATGACTCTCAAATATACGTATATCTTCACCCAGGACCTCTCCCCGAACTCCAGAATTGTACATCCAACTGCCTATTTAACAGTTCCAATCAGGTGTATAATTGTCATATCTGATCTGAAATATATCAAACTGAACTACTGATTTCCACCCCCACATCTCCTCCTTCTCTTTTTTTCCTGAACTTGGTAAATGAAAACTCCATTTTCCAGTTTCTTAAACCAAAAAACTTTGAGCTCATTTTTAACTCCTCTTCCAAGTGGTGTGCTGGTAAATGTGCAACAGCAGGCTCTCAGCTCTGAAGGGTGGGTCATAGGGGAAGACCCAACTTCCTTGTGTAAATATTCCCACCATTATCCATCTCTAGCTACACATGTCACACCGTTGAACACTGAGTTGGAAAGAAATGCACAGTGGCACACCGTTATATAATGTTTCCACGATACAGAAACAAAGGATATAAATAATTTCAAGGGCACAAATAATTGTAAATGTAGTAAATAATTAGGGAGTGATAAATTTTTAGTATGTATTACCTTTTGTTTTAATATAATATTTAACTAGAAGTTTACATAATTTAATTTGTGATACGGCTTATGTTTAACAACTGGCTTACCAAATTCCTAAAGATTTAACTATCAGTTCCCACAAGTTCCAATGAGCTGGCTCCAGAACACCACTGCCTCTTTCTCTTTCACTCCAATTCGTTAGCAAATCCTGATGACCCATGTTCAAAATGCATATCTAGACTATGATTGTTTTTCACTACTTCCACCAGTGCCACCCTAGCCTGAGCCATCATTATCTTTCAGTTACATCAGCTCCCCCACTGCCCCTTCACCCCGCCATTTTGTTCTCAACATAGAAGCCAGAGGTAAACTCTAAGTCACAACTTTCCAATTGCTTCCTGATTCTTCTATCTACACTAATAAAAGAGAAACATGGTAATTGGCGTATGACCGCTACCCTTTTCATTGGCTAATCAACGAGATATGCAAATTAACTGTCAGCCAAGATGGCGGCCGGCAGCCAGGCAGCTTGAAACTAACATGAGGCTTGGTTGCCTCAGTGACGGAGGACTCCAACGTTCCCTGCCTGCGGCTGCAGGCCTCTGAGCAGGCAGTTTAAGAAACTCTGTAACAAATACCGCCGGACTTCAGCCAGCAGATTCGCAACATTGTAAACAAAGGCCAGAAACCTACTTTCAGCCGCGGAGGCCTAAGAGCTGGAGCCAAGCCTCAAAGCTAAAGCTGGCCCAGAATAAAAAAGAAAAAAAGGAGCAGTTGGGAGCTTCAGTCACCCCCAGCCTGAAAACAGCCCTCAGTGGGGACCCCCACCCTGAAGGGTGTGTGACCAGCTGCAAACAGCCATCATCCCCTCACCCAGGCTGGCCAGGCACCCCAGTGGGGACCCCCACCCTGAAGGATGTGTGACCAGCTGCAAACAGCCATCATCCCCTCACCCAGGCTGGCCAGGCACCCCAGTGGGGACCCCCACCCTGAAGGATGTGTGACCAGCTGCAAACAGCCATCATCCCCTCACCCAGACTGGCCAGGCACCCCAGTGGGGACCCCCACCCTGATCCAGGACACCCTTCAGGGCAAACCAGCCAGCCCCACCCTTGCACCAGGCCTCTACCCTATATAGTAAAAGGGTAATATGCCTCCCAGCACCGGGATCAGCGGAGCCATGAGGCCTCCCGGAACCGGGATCAGCGTGACAGGGGGCAGCGCCCAAACCCCCTGATCGCCCTGCGGCTCTGTGTGTGACAGGGTGCAGCACCCTAACCCCCTGATCGCCCTGCGGCTCTGTGTGTGACAGGGGGTGGGGCCACAACCTCCCTATCCACCCTGCTCTGTTCGTGACAGGGGAAGGCGCCCCAACCCCCTGATCAGCCCTGCTCTGTGCCTAATAGGGGGGAGCTCTGTGTGTGACGGGGTAGAGCCATAACCTCCTCATCAGCCCTGCCCTGAGTGTGAGAGTGGTGGCGCCCCTACCCCCTGATCGGCCCTGCTCTGTGGGTGATAGAGGGCGGTGCCCCAACCCCCTGATGGGCCCTGCTCTGTGTGTGACGGGGGCAGCGCCCCAACCCCCTGATTGGCCCTGCTCTGTGCGTGACAGGGTACAGAGCCCCAACCCCCCTGATGGGCCCTGCTCTGTGAGTGACAGGGGGCAGTGCCCCAACCCCCTGATTGGCCCTGCTCTGTGCGTGACGGGGTGGCGCCGCAACCTCCCCATCGACCCTGCCTTGAGTGTGAGAGGGGATGGTGCCCCAACCCCCCAATCAGCCCTACCCTGAGCGTGACTGAGGGTGGCATCACAACCTCCCAATCTCCCTGCTCTGTGCATGACAGGTGGTGGCGCCCCAACTCCCTAATCGGCCCTGCTCTGAGCCCGACCAGGGGCTGCACCTAGGGACTGGGCCTGCCCTCTGCCACCCGGGAGCAGGCCTAAGCCAGCAGGGCGTTATCTCCCGAGGGGTCCCAGACTGCGAGAGGGCACAGGTCCCGGGCTGAGGGACCCCCCCTCCCCCCCGAGTGCACAAATTTTTGTGCACTGGGCCTCTAGTCTATATATAAAAGGCTAATATGCAAAGTATCCACTTGGGAGTTCGACCAGGAGACTGGGAGTTCGATTGCTCTCTACCATATGCGCTGACCACCAGGGGGCAGCACAGAACAAAGGAAGGTCCAGGCTGGCAGCTGGCAGTTGGGGAAGGAAGGCCCCACCAGCAGCCAGAAGGCCCCAATCAGCCCTGATCGCCAGCCAGCCCCAGGGATCCTACCCATGCACGAATTCTGTGCACCGGACCTCTAGTATAGAATAAAATCCAAAGTTCAGCAAGTGGCCTACAAGCTACTACCTGAAAGAATGAAAAAAGGAGGGAGAGGAAAGAAGAAAAATGGAAGGAAAGGGAGAAGGAAAAAAAGAAAGTAAAGAAAAGACAAGAAATGATGGTGGCATGGACATGCGCTCTTGTGAGAACACAAGAGGCATGTAACTCGGACAGGAGTGAGGGGAAATTTCCTGGAGGATGGGCCCTTAAGTGGTCCTTAGGAACAGCATATACACAATTAAATAAACTCCAAGTTTGCATTCTGCTTGTTCTGTCATTCTGTGTAGTTCCAACTTTGGGAGAAGTAGTTAAAAGAATTGGGGGCTGCAGTCTTCTTTTTTTCTTTATAGAAAATAAAACAACATTCCACCATACCGAGCTAAAATGATAACCAAAAGAAGCAGCAGAGTAATAAAGCATATGCCAGGAACACTGTCCTTTGACATCCCCAGTTACAGTCTGGTCTCAGAAAAATGGCTAATGGCAAATATTAATAAGTGCTTAAAAGTTTTCCCCAAAGCTCCAAACCCTAGGGGAAGATAGAGTGTTCCCAGGCCAGACTAAAACCTTTTAACCTTAAGTCCCTTAAACATAAATATGTTGCCAAGATGCCGAGTGGATATTTAAATCATCCACTTCCTGTTTCAGTGCTATCTCTCTGTTTTGGAGAGGGACCAAAAATATTTCATTCCTTTTGGCACTGCTTTCTTCATTTAAAAAGAATTTATACTTCAGGGGTTTTGACTCCAGGGGAAAAAATAAGCACATATTTTGGATGTCAGATTTTGAACGTTTTGACCCTTTCAAACAAAAACGCACTACTCTGTAGTCAGTGGGGCGAGAGACCAGATCAGGGAGAGAACATGTCCAAATGGGCTTCTGAAGTGACAGGCGAAGAGGAAACATTGGCCCATTACAGTTTTAGTGTTTAGGAAACATTAAAAATAGCCCGTCTAAGGAGCCCATTTTTAATAGACCGCTCGTGAATGATTTTGTTTAAATGCAATTTAAGATAACATAAGTATTTCCATCATGTCTGAGCTCTCAGTCGATTAAACTTCACGCGTGATGAAAATGCATCTATGGCTAGTTTGATGCAGTTTCATAAAATGAATAGAAGGTTCTTAATGATGTCTCTTGGATGGAGAGGCTTCTTTGAAAGTCCTCAACCAGGACGAGGTTTGGTGAGGAGTGAGCAGGGACAGTTTCAGAGCATCCGGAGTAACCTTTTCGAACAATCCACACTATCAGCCGGTGTGTTTACAAAACTCTGATTGTACTTGGCAACCTCTCTCCCCAGGTAAAACTTCCAGGCAGGTAGGATAATATTAGAAAAATTAATACGGTATCAATGAATATTCCTATCTTCAATTAGTTGAATCCAGTTCAGCATCTGTTGACCTTGTGCTTGAGGTTGTGCTTGGCAGTGAAGACAGGATATACAGAGGTTAATGAAGCTTGCCCCTGCCCGATGGTGAAGTATAGGGAACAGTAATAGTACACCCCGATGGTCAGAGATAATACACAGACATCAAGCTGTGGGAACTCAGGAGGAGAAGCATTCATTCTGACTGGAGCAATGAGGAGGTGGTGGTGAGTTGAATCTGGAATGATGGATTGACTTTCAATCAGTGGAGAGTGAATGGAAAAGCACCTAAGACCAAAGAAACAGGCTTCTTAGCTGGACAGCTCATGTTGACAGACATGCCCTTGGGGAAATATGTATGCAACCTTGGTGGTAAGTCATTCCTGCGTGGGCCAGGAGCTGCCCAGGAAGCTTGCCCACACACACGGACCGGCTGCATTGTCAGCTAAAAGAGAATGGGGAGGCCCTCACAGGCTGAGAATGCAAAGGCTGAGAACAGAATGAAGGCCATGGCAGACTTCACAGGTAAACTGTGGGTTTCATTACTGTCATTGTTTCAAAAATTGGCACACACTTGGGTGCAGGAAAAGAGAAAGCCTTCTTCCACCACAAGGGGGAGCACTCAGGAAGAAGTCAATGGTTTGATCCTCTCATTCCTCTCATTAGCCTGTTCAATGGTTGCAGACTAGCTTCTCATCCCGGTTAAACTTCTCAGAAGACACACTGTTGTCCTAAGGTGCTGGGCAAGAGTATATTAACTACTGGAAAAAACAATATGCATCAATCCTACTGATAGTGAGTTCATAGCACGTATTCTTGTAAATAAATCATGCTATAATTATAACCAACTGGGGAAAGAAAGAATAGATCCCTCACCAGGCATAATCTGGCAGTTTAAAGGTGTGGTGTGTCAGAAACTGAGAGTATTTAGAAAACACCGATTAAGACAGCTGAGAGTAAACCATTGGACCACTGGCCATCTCCAACCATTTGATTTATTTCATATGGACAGGATGTAAGTTTATGTGCTGAAAATGCAGGATTAGGCCAATTGGGCCGATTAGACAGCAATTGACAACTAGTCGTAATATGTTTACTTTTAGTAAGCATTTATGATTCTTAAGTTTATGCTACTTCTGAGAATAATATTCATCAATTTAAAACCTTTATAAAAATGCTATATCTACTAAGTATTTGGGTGACCTTACTATATCTGTAAGCCATCCAAGATTCCTTTTAAAACTTTATAGTCTTTGGTTTTATAAATATTGTCAAAAGATGGGGGAGAAGGCCTTAAACTCGAGGGTGTTCTTGTGGAATTTGGCTCCCATGTCCCATTTCTGTCTGTATAACTTAATTTTTTTTTAGCAATGAAGATATGTTCTCATCACCTCCGCAATACAAAGCAAAACGTTGGCTCCCAGCCCTTTGCAATTGTGACTAAGCTGTCAAGGCATTAATATTTGAGTGGCTCCAAAGCTGAGTTGAGGGAATTTTAATCTTATTTTCTTTGTTTTCCAATGTGACTACTCTAAACCTCTCTTTTCATGTTGGAAAATAAAAAACGACAGACATGACTAAAACTGACAGTCAAAACAGAGACAACTGTACCCTGCTGAATGTACATTTTGTTCTAGATGAAGGTGTTCACCTGGAAAAGACATGAGCTAAAAGTAACATATATCAACTCGGCGGTGTGTGTGTTGGGGCGGGGGTGGGGATGGGATTACAGCTATGAGAGGAGAGAACTAACATTTATTGAATCTCTATGAGCTCTGTGCTGAGTTATTTATATTATTTCACTTAGTTCTTATACCACCCATCCCCACCTCTTTATAGGGGAGGAAATGGAAGCTCAAAAGGGTTCAGTATTTTACGTAAGCCTGACAGACAGTAGAGATTCCATGCGTTTTGCCCTGCACCCAGTTCTCCCTTGTCTATCGATTCTAATCTACCAGCTTTAGCTGCTTGGAGTACTGAGTTGAAAAGAATTCTGAAGCTATTTAATTAGCAATGTCAGTCAAAGGCCAGGAGCAAGATTAGTAGCAGATATATTATTTGTGTCCCCAATATTATACATGAACTTGCATTGGTGATTTTAGCTTGAAAGTAGGAGGCTTGGAGGAATATAAAATCCTCACTGATTCTAGCTTTCATATTACTTCTTTAGTAAAAATAATAGATTTTCTATGAGTTAGTTTTTCCTCCTGGTTGTACTATTTTCTTCTTATTTTATTTTCATCTAAAATCTGTAACTACTTTTTTTTTATCCCTTGGGAATGAGTTCCTCATCACCTATATTCAAAGACTTAGCTCAGTGTTATATCATTGGAAATGCATTTTTAAGTACTCCAGTGTGGACAGTGTATGCATGTGTGTGTAAATTAACTCTAATCTGGAACCTAGATACTATTGTTAGTCACTATATGAAGGACTCTAGTCAGGGGTACACACTCCAGAAAGCATAAGATTGGTGTTTTAAATACCACTATCTAAATTCATACCTGAAGGCCTGCTAAAGAGCAATAACGGATGTAGAAATAGTTTTTCACTTGGCAAAGGGATGAATGTTCAATATCTGTGATTGGTTGGCTAGAAATGCTTGTACAGGCATCTCCATCCTTGTGTGTAATAAGGATTAAGAATCTGGCAAGCCCTGATCTGGAAGAGTGCCCTAAATCGAGAGTTATATTCCAGACTATGCCCATTTGAATGACCTATTTGCACCTGGCTGGAAGGGAAGCGGATCCTGCTGCCATCAGATTATCGTAACATTTTCAGGGGTGAAACTTTTGCATAAGGTGCTTGTCACAGCAATAAAAAGGACAGAGAGAACTTTCCCAAGTGTACAGAACAAGTTCTTAAATTGTCTTTGTGCCACTGGGTAATGAATGACTGCCTGTGTGCAGAGCTTAATTTCTGAGACTTGTTCCCATTTAACTCACCAATCATGTAGCATTGAGCTCATTTGGAAGGAAGCAAGACCTATATCTAATAATTGGAAACTATCGACATTCATCATAAAGAGGCAGGCAATTGGCTTAGGTCATTTTCCAACAATCAATTACTGTGGGAAGTCCAGGAGAGACCTTGGCTTCCTCCTCTTCTTCCTCCAGGTTATTCACTGGAATGAAGAAGGGGAAGTTGTACAAGAGCCACAGCCCTACAACTGTGAGCCACTAGACTCTGTTCCCAGGGACAGCGGGGTAGAGGTGGAAGAAGAGCTTTGAATCAGATATGAGATGAGATTTCAATTTTAAAGTCAAGAGACTCCTGTACCTACTGATAAAAGGAAGTTTAACATAGAACAGTTAAGGGTACTAATAGGAAAATATATAAAATCATTTATCTCTATATTCCCAAGGAATTGAGACTTCTTAATAACCAACAATATATATATATATATATATATATATATATATATATATATATATATATATATGGCTAATATGCAAAGTGTCCCCTTGGGAGTTCAACTGGGAGACCAGGAGTTTGATCACTTGCTATGATGTGCACTGACCACCAGGGGTTGGCACAGAACGAAGGGAGGCCCTGGCTCGCAGCAGGAAGGAAGGCCCCAATCAACCCTGATCGCCAGCCAGGCCTAGGGACCCTACCCGTGCACAAATTTCATGCACTGGGCTTCTAGTGTTATTATAAAAAGAATTTGGTATGGTTAAGCTAATACTTTAATATATATACAATCTCCAGATCGCATATTCCTCATAATCCTCAAGGAGTAAGATTTCCATTTCTCCCATTAGAAAAGTCACTCCTATTTAAGAGGTTGAGCATGAAAAAATAGAAGGGCCAGGGCTAGCTCTTCTGACCATCATGATGGTTCTCTACTTGAACACAAATACAGATCATTGTCTTTCTCAGTATCTTCCTCCCACCATACTCATCATCTCAGGAGGCAACAGATTATCTTTCAAACTATATTCAAGGCTAAATCTGCACTAGGCTATTACCATTTTCTTCAATTGCTAATGCAAACTGAATGAAGAGAGAGGTGAAAATTTAAAAGCTAAAAAAAAAAAAAAAAAAAAAAAAAAAAAAAGGAGGCAGTGGCTACTGGGATATTCCAGAGCATTCAGTTGTATCTGTTTTATCTATCAGATTTATTGTTTAGGATCCAGGTTATGATAAGAAAAACTATCTGAAAAAATATATCCCATTTGGCCAACATCCCAAAATTACCAGTTTATCTAGAGATTTAAACTAATTGATATACAATACATAGAAAGATAAATACTATAAGAATTCTAATAGGAAAGCCTTTTAATACATAAAATTCAATGGCTAAGGATTGATAACACATACAACCTCAGAGATTGTCATTTCCTCTAAGAGACAAGAATTTAGATTCAATTACTTAGTCTGCCATGTTGCATTTTTGTTCAACGTGGTGGACTAAGCACATCCCAGAAGTGTTCCTACTCTGCTTCAAACACATACATGTTGCAGAAACAAAGTAAGAAAAACATATAAAAAACATTTAAATCAGCTTGAAAGCAAGAGAAAAACATCTTTAGGTTACTGAATATAGAGAGAATTCAAAGACCAAAAGGTTAGCCTGAGTTAAAGGTGTGGTAGTATTCATTGATAACATGGCAGAACACTACAACTGGGCTCCTTCATAGAGCCAAGGGCTAGGAAGGTCGTGTTCCTTCTATGAGCCGAAATAGGAATATTCTAACCATGATAACCTACCAATGGGAAGCAAACTATTATCAAGAAATAAACTAAGGGCTGAGGGGGAGAAAACCTCTTTCCGTGTGAGGGAATGAGATTCAAATCCAAGCTGCCTGCTTAGAAATTCTAGCCAAGAAACTAATGTGAAACACAATCTAAAAATGGTGAAATTGACAGGGACCAGGGAAGGCGAATAGGAAACTAGCCCAGGGGGCTGCCTTCACAACCTAGGCAATGCCCTAAGACTTCTCAGAATGCTGGGACTTAGCCTTCTACCACTAGGAAGAGATTGTGAAAGTCATCTTTGGATAAACTTGTTAAAAAAAAAAAGATCTAGAGATACAGATATTTGATGATTGTTCTTTAAAAAACAAACAAAAAACTGACCCATTTTCTGCCAGTTAGCCCATTAGTGCCCTTGTGTCCAAAGCTTCTAATCAGCTTTATTGTTTTACACCTATATATGGACAGCCAGCCAGGGATCACCAGGATTCTGAGGAAAGAATGAAACATAGAGACCAGCACAAAGAACAGAAAAATAGGAACACCAGAGAAAATACAGGTGAGGCAGGAACAGAAAAGCACTTAAAAATATAAATGTTATTTCCAAGGAGATAGGAGAATTATTGTATCTCTGGAAAAAAATATTGTCTTTTGAAAAAAAAATCAGTATATTATAAAAGGAACATCTTAAACAAAAACAATAAAAGAACTAATGAAAATTAAAAATACTAAGGTCAAAAACAATCAATGCAAAGCCAAAATTAAGGAAACCTCCCAGATATTATCATAAGATACAGAAAAGTAAAAGTAATTATTTAAGAAAATATAAAACCAAAAGATCAGTTTAGGAGATCCAGAAGAGAGAGGGAAAACACAGAATATAGTAGAAAAAAATTATCTCCAAAATGATACAAGAAAATTTCCTATAACTAAAAGATGTATTTTTCTAGATTGACCAGGCCCACTAAGTATTCAACAGAATGCATAAAAATCTAAATGATACCAGGAAGCATGGTCATAAAAATTTCAGAATATTAAAAATAGAAGATTTTATATACTTCCAGAGAGGAAAAAACTAGGGAATATACAAATATTCAGGAATCCAAATGGCATCAGACTTTTTAAGATCAACGTTGAAATCTAGAAGATAATGCAGCTACATTTTTTAAATAAATCTTTATTGTTCAGATTATTACAGTTGTCCCCCCCCCCAATAGCTCCCCTCCACCCAGTTCCCACCCCACCCTCTGCCCTTACCCCCCAACTGTCCTCATCTATAGGTGTACGATTTTTGTCGTCGGGTCAAAGGTCAAACACATGGAAACTGTAGCTATTTCCATCCGCAACATGTCCCTGTGCTCGGAAAGGTCTCTCACGACTTGTTCACACTCTACTCAGAAAGGGTGCGGAGCCACGTTACGGCTTTTTAAAATAATGTGTCCTCTTATGTTTAAAATGAGGATTTCGCTACCAAAACTGAGGAGAAAGCAACATTACAGCTGCTCTCGCCCCTCTAGCCCTTTGGGTGATAGTTGTACGTGGGGCTGCGAGCTGGTTCGAGGGCCATCAATGAAGCCGTCTGGGTGGCTCGCACTCCGCCAGCTTCCCAGGGGCCATCACAGCCTCGCAGGGGCCGTTGCAGCCTCACAGGGGCAATGCAGGTACATTTTGAGAAGTTTTAGAGAAAATAATTCCCTGCCTAGAATTCTATGCCCAGTCAAATAATTAATCAAAGTATGAGCTAAATAAAAAACATTAAAAACTTTTGTCTCCTCTGTACCCATGTTCAGGAAGTTACTAGATAATTTTTTTTCCATCAAAATAGGGGTATAAAGAAATAGGAATAATGGGTCAAGGAAACAGAAGATTCAGATTTCAGTCCACATGCAAAAGATATTCCTCTCAATCTTAGGAAGGAAATGCCTAAGATGATTGTAAAGTAAAGATTTTGAACAGCTAGATGTGCAACAAACCTAGAAAATCCTAAGAAGTTTCCAAGAAGAATATATTTTTTAAAAAATCACCTAATTTGTTTGACCATATTGAAAAGGGTTGATGTCACTTTAATGACAGGAACTGTCATTAAAGAGGAGGAAGGTAGTAGTATAAAACATAATGTGTAATCATAGTATACTATGTAGTCAGTTAACAGCAATATTTATACAGTTATAATGATGTTGGAAAGATGAGAAGATAGTGTGTATTTCTGCAGTTTCTTTTCTGTCTCACAGGTCTGTTTGTCTATTCTTACACCAATATCAAATGGTCTTGACTATGTGGCTTTACTAATGTTAGACATTAACTTTCTATTATTGGAGATAAAAATGTAGCACTTTTATATTGTAGGTTGTACATCAAATAATATAAATCTCTCTTACTATATGTAGAAATTTATCTACATATTATTTATGAGAGATCCATTTTAAATAATTCACAGAAGTATTAAAAAATAAAAGGTTTAAAGTTATATAATAAGTAAATAACAATAGAAAGATGTTGTAGGAACATTGCTAGCAGACAAAATAGAATTTAAGATGAATGAATGATAAAAGAAATTCCCCATCAGGAAGATTTAAAAATCATGAACATATGTGTATTAAACAACATAGCCTTGAAACATATGACTAATTTTAACAACAATGATGGCTAATTTTAAAGTAGAAATGACAAATTCACAATTTTTGTAGTAGGTAATTGACACAGCTCTCTTGGAAATTAATAGATTAAGAAATTTTACTATACAGATTTGAACAATAAAGTTAAAATAAATCAAAAAGGCTTTAAGCAAATGAGAAGTCAAGTAGCAGTGTTCAAACCAGGTTCTGATCAAAATGGCAGAGCAGGAGGACATTGTATCCACTTCCTCCCATGACCACACCAAAATTACAACAAACTCCAGAACAACCAACCTGGATAACCATTTGAAGATAAGCTGAAAAGAAGTCCTGTGACTAAGGCTATAAAGAAGAACCCATGTCAAGACTGGTAAGAGGGGTGAAGATGTAAAATGAGCTGGCCCCAGACCCACATGTAGGGATACCTCAGCTGTAGAGGTCTTCTCTAAAAAGCAAGGGGAATCAACCCAGCCTAGACACCAGGTCTGGGAAGAGGAGCTGACATAACATCTGCCTGTGAAAATCAGTCGGGATTCCATTCATCCAGGTGAGACAGGAGGCTGCTAGAAACCCAGTCATGCTCCTAAAGGCCCAGATAAAAACTCGCTTGAAGACACTCACCTTGGATCCGGCGAAGGAACAGCAGTTCGAGGCATGCCAGAGCCATACAAGGAGAAGCTGAGTTGTGTGGCTTCAAGATGATGGCTGGAAGGACAACAGCCATCCAATGGCCCCTCCAATGTGCATCCAGACCCAGCATAGGCAGCTACAAGCCACAGATCATTTTGTAACTCTTAACAGGTATCCCTGAGCTAGTCACAGGCAGCAACTGACATTGACCTGCATCAGAGTCCCTCCAGAACCAACATACCTGATGGCCAGCTTCAGATCACAACAGAGCACCATCTGATTAGCTCTAAATGTGGCTCACCCAAAGGGAGGTTTTGGCAGGGACCAGACCCTGCTGAGGCAAACTCTGATCTGTGGAGTCAGTCCTCACATAGCCGCTATTAAGCTGTGGTCATGGCCAATCCTCACAGTTAGTCATCCCACCCACTGACATGCCAACAGCAATCAAGGCTCAACTGCAACAGGAGGGCACACACACAACATACACAACAGATACTCTTAGACACTCCCAGCTCAAGTGATTATGGAAACTGAGCCAATGGGTTGCACAGGATTCCTAATATAAAAGGACATCCTAAAACCATTTTCCCTCAGAACAGAAACAAGATAGGGATGTCCGCTTTCACCACTCTTGTTCAACATAATACTGGAAATCCTAGCCATAGCAATCAGATAAGGAGAAAATATAAAAGGCATCTAAATTGGAAAGGAGGAAGTAAAACTGTCATTATTTGCAGATGACATGTTATTGTACATAGAAAACCCTAAAGACTCCAGCAAAAAAACCTACTAGATTTAATAAGTGAATTTGGCAATGTAGGAGGATACAAAATGAACACCAAGAAATTGATGGCATTTTTTATACACCAATAATGAACTCTCAGAAAGAGAAACTAAAAAAATCAATCCCATTTACCATAGCAACAAAAATATTAAGATACCTAAGATAAACATAACAAAGGAGATAAAAGACCTGCACTCAGAAAACTACAGGACATTGAAAAAAGAAATAGAGGAAGATATAAACAAGTGGAAGAAAATACCGTGTTCATGGATCAAAAGAAATAACATCAATAAAACATCCATGCTACCCAAAGCAATCTATAGATTCAACACAATCCTTATTAAAATACCAATGGCATAGTTCACAGATCTAGAATAAATACTCTAAAAATTTATATGGAACCACAAAAAGATCCCTAAATAGTCACAGCAATTTTGAGAAAGAAAAACAAAGTAGGAGGAATCACCGTACCAGATATCCAAGTATATTACAAAGCCACTGTGATCAAACCTGCCTCCTATTGGCACAAAACAGACATATAGACCAATGGAACAGAACAGAAAACCCAGAAGTCGAACCAAGCCATACACTTAATTAATATTTGACAAAGGAGGCAAGAGCATACAATGGAGTAAAGACAGTCTCTTCAATAAATGGTGTTGGGAAAATTGGACAGGTACATGTAAAACAAATGAATCTAGGCTATCATCTTATACCATACATAAGAATAATCTCAAAATGGATAAAAGATTTAAATGTAAGTCCTGAAACCATAAAAGTCTTAGAAGAAACCAGAGGCAGCAAAGTCTCAGACATCTCTTATAGCAATATGTTTGTGGATACATCTCCTAGGGCAAAGGAAACTAAGGAGAAAATAAACAAATGGGACTACAAACAAAATAAAAAGCTTCTGCACTGCAAAAGAAAGCACCATTAAAATCAAAAGGGGATCCTTGGTATGGGAGAACATATTTGCCAATGGTACATCAGTTAATTTCCAAAATATATAAAGAATTCATACAACTTAACAAAAGGAAGACAATTCAATTTATAAAATGGGCAAAGGACCTACTAAGTAGACACTTCTCCAGAGAGGACATGCAGATGGCCAAGAGCTATATGAAAAAATGCTCAGTCATTAATCATCAGAGAGAGGCAAATTAAAATGACCTTACACCTGCCAGAATGGCTACCATCAACAAATCTACAAACAAGTGCTGGCAAGGATGTGGAGAAAAGGGAACCCTAGTACACTGCTAGTGGGAATGCAGACAGGTGCAGCCACTATAGAAAACAGTATAGAGTTTCTTCAAAAAATTAAAAATGGAATTGCCATTTGATCTAGTGATTCTACTTCTAGGAATATATCCTAAGAATCCTGAAATGCCAATCAGAAAGAATGTAAGCAGCGCTATTTACAATAGCTAAAATCTGGAAACAGCTCAAGTGTCCATCAGTAGGTGAGTGGATAAAAAAGCTGTGGTAGTCCTAGTTGGTTTGACTCAGTGGATAGAGTGTTGGCCTGCGGACTGATGGTCCTGGGTTCAATTCCGGTCAGGGCACATGCCCAGAATGTGGGTTCTAACCTCAGTAGGGGGTATGCAGGAGGCAGCCAATCAATGATTCTCTCTCATCATTGATGTTTCTATCTCTCTGACCCTTCCCCTCTGAAATACATAAAAATATATTTTTTTATAAAAGCTGTGGTACATTTACATAATGGAATACTATGCAGCAGCAAAAAAAGGTGGGGGGGGGATCTCTTACCCTTTGAGACAGCATGGAGAAACCTGAAGAGTATTATGCTAAGCAAAATAAGCCACTCAGAGAAAGACAAGTATCACATGATCTCACTTATATGTAGAATCTAATGAACAAAATACAATGATGAACAAAATAGAAACAGAAACATGGAAGGATGGAAACAGACTGACGAATTTCAGTGCGAAGGGGGAATGGTGTGTTGGGGGCACTGGAGGAGCTTAGCTAAAAAAGTGTACTAGTACATGCATGTATGCATAACCCACGGACAATAGCTTGATGAAGGCATGGGGGGAGGAGGGAGTGAGGCTGAGGGGGTCAAAAGGAGGACATCTGTAATATTTCCAACAATAAAGATAATTTTTTTTAAAAAAGCAGTACAAATTGGTAATTCCAAAATAGTCATGTGGATATAGAGTACATCATAGGGAATATAGTCACTAATATTGCCAATAACTATGTATGGTGCCGGGTTGTAACTAGAATTGTCAAAGGGACCACTTCATAAATTATATAATTGTCTAACCACAATGCTGTTCACCTGAAACAAAAATATAATAATATTGAATGTCAGCTGTAATTGAAAGATAAAATCATGAACATTTTTTTAAATAAGATGAAACCATTTATGTAACTTATTGACACAAAGTTAATCAACATTTTAACTCTTTTTGTAAATGCTCTGCAATTTACCAAGTTAATCTTTTTTTAGTTTATTGGTTTTGAGAGAGAAAGAGAGAGAGAGAGAGAGAGAGAGAGAGAGAGAGAGAGAGAGAGAGAGAAACATTGATTTGTTGCTCCACTTATTCATGCATTTATTAGTTGATTATTGTATGTGCCCTGACCAGGGATCAAACCCACAACCTTGAAGTATTGGTCGACACTCTAAGCAACTGAGCTACTCACCCTGGGCCCAAGTTAATCTTTTTTATAGGCCTGACTTTCGACCTGGCTGTCTGTGCCATTTTAAGAGATATTTGCCTCTTTAGTTCAACCAATTCTACTCTTTTTCATCTTTTCTCTTGTGTGTGTGTGTTTTTTTTCCACCAGCCTTCTAATCATTTTCATCCTTTTGGCCCTCTCCTATCTGATGCTGAGAGACTTTATAAATATTTATGAATTGTTCCTTGTCTTTCTTGATGAAGGAAAACACATAAACACTACTTCCATCTATTCACCAGCTATTTCCTCTGCGTGCAAACTGGAACTGCTTTGCCTGATCACTCTGATGGTATTGGCTACCAACTCTTTTATAAAAATACTAAATAGTGCATTTTTTCACGTTGTGCCCCAAGTGAAGCAAGTTTCTTTTATATACCAGGGGCCAATCCAAATGACACGTGTTTGCTTTATCAACCTCTGTGAAAGTCTAGTGGTAATTTATATTGATTACATAATGAGAAACTCCATCCCTAGTACAACATGTTCTTTCAGCTGCAGAGCCACACCTGTAGAAATGCTAACTCACATCTGGTTCCATAAATCTGTTCTTTCTGATCCTCTGGAGAGATACTTTATGTAAACTATATAGCTACATGTGGAACGGGGAAGACTGAAGCAGATGGCTAACCCTAGTAACCATTTGTACCCCAAGTCCTGAGCTTCTTACTCTCTTCCTTGACTTTGATGTCTTCCTATGTGAGAGTCAATTCAATCACCCCTTTTATGAAAGGTATCTCTTACCTGCTTTGCATATACTTAGATAACCAGTGCAAAGTGCTGATTTTGTTGCTATTAGGAGGTTTTAAGGACTACCTCTGAGTCAAAAATATTAGTTTCACTCATTGATTAGTAGATTCCTCCAATTAATGTTTTTGATACGAAGATACCAAGGATGATAGCTACATTTCCTCGTCATTATATATTTTCATCTTTATTGATTCCATTGCATGTGTTATATTGTGCCTCTACACAAAAAGTAAACTTTAAAAACAAACCAACTGTTATAAATCAAATAACTAGTTACCCTGAAGACAACTCATTGGTACTTACTATTTAAACTAAAATTAATTGTTCTCCTCTTTAAAGTGATTGTCAGTAAAATCACAACAACGTTAAGAAAGCAACCTAGATACAAAGACAGCAATAAGCTTATGCAGGACAGTTTTAAAGCCACAAATCCAAACGAGGTTAGTGTAAGGAGAGATCACATCCGATCCAACCCCTTCATCACAAGAATTGAGGCTCCAGAAGATTGAGTCACCTGCCTGACACCATCAAGTTGCTCAAAAGCAGCAGCTGAATTAAACAGATTTTTTTCTATCGTCTGCTGCTCACCCATATTTCAAAGAACAGTTGGAAGCTCAGTATCCGGGAGGATTCTGTTCAGATGATTTCTATAAAGCAAGCCCTCCATCATTGACCTGTCAGTAACAGATATTTTTCATTAATAGTGGTGTTTGAAAACAAATCCTATAGGTTTCAAGATTTGCGAAAACATGGACCAGGCCTTCTTTTTACCTTCATTAATGTCAAAGCTGTTGCAAGTCACTGTGGTGCCGTGCAACCTAAGGGCAGAGTTTCAGCAGCTCACTGGCCAGGTGAACACTTACTAATGCATTTGCCTTAACCTGTAGAATGGGAGTGAGTGCAAGGTGCTGCTGACCTTACCATCTGCCTGGAGTGACCAGCCTCAGACAGCAGCTGGAGGGCTCCAGCACCTGGCAGCAGGGGAGCAGGCTGAGGAATCTGCTAATGCCCTCACGGGGAACAAACCAGAGACCAGAGAAAAGAGTTCAAGAAAAGAGTCTGCTTATGCAATTTTCACTCAAGGTCACTTTCTTAACATTGTTGTCATTTTACTGACAATCACTTTATCCATTAATTTATCCATAAGGTACAAATGTTTACCATATAAAACATGATTCTGTTTTAAGGACTTAAACATAAAGGACTTTAGGCAAAACCTAAGGTGATCCAAATAAAGTAAGGAGCTTTGTTAATAATAGTGTATCAATCGTGTTCCATTAGTTGCTACAGATGTGCACAGTAATGTTAACAATGAAGAAAATCGGGTGTGGATATAGAGAGCTCTGTAATATTCCTGCACCTCTCCTATAAATCTAAAACTTATTCTAAAATAAAAGTATTTTTAAAATAATACAAATAAACAGTCCGTCTGATTGCTTGTTCAACTTGCTAGGAGCAAACACGCTTGTCTTCTACTCTCCCTCTTAAGTTCTTAGAGCATTTTAAAATTTTAATATATGCAGCTCCAGATATCAAAATCAACGACATTACAAAGTATACAATTTACCTATGTGATCTCACGTATTAGAAATTTAAATGCCAGTGAAAGACAAGTTGAGTGAATCTGAAGGTAACATAATTCTAAGTAAGATCCGCAGGTGTTTGCTGTGTGCTTCCATTTTAGATAAAACTTTAAAAACCTTCCCTGACTACATCCCAGAAAAGGCTAACAGTGGATGTTGATCTGTCCTAGGCATCCTTTTGCAGCACTTTGACGTTTCAGATTGTCTCCACACAAGATGATTGTCAATATTGCTTTTAAAGGCGAGGTTGGAGAAGAAATATAATTGCCCCAGAAGCAAAAAAAGAAAAAGAAAGAAAGAAAAAGGAAAGTCTGAAACGGGGGTTGGGCAGCCCCAGAAGGAGTCCACTGAAGCACTCGCGCATGGGATCATTTCTGAAAATCTCAAATTCTAAACTTTGAACCTAGAGTTTCCTTTATGAATACATACATGGCTTGCATGTCCCCCCAAAATCCAACCAGCAAAAGTCTTCATATTTCAAATGAAAAAGAAAGGAAAATAGTGTCTTAAAGACATAACACCATCAAAAGTGTCCTTATATTCAAGATTTCATCACTCCTCACGTGGGTGTTCCAGGGAAGGGACAGGTTACCAGTTGTGGACATGAGGGAGGAACTGGGCACTTTTCGGTTAGGAAATCTGAGGACCTTGCAAAATAGAAAAGCCAAGATATCAAGTACTTTAAACTTCATTGCAAACACTCTCAGGAAAAAGAATTAGCAAACTAGAAAGTATTCCCAATGGAAAGAGTAATTGTTTTATTTTCTCAACATATCTAAGAGCAGAAAGAGGGAAAGGCACAAACATTTTAAAAGATTCTCCTACACTCCTCATTTCCTATTTACTCAAACACAGGTGTGTCAGCAATTCTGGGCTGGCCGACTTAATCTCTCTACACAGTTTGGGGGCAAGAGAGCGTTCCTTGGTAGATATTCCCATTCCACAACTGCCAACTATATTCCTTCCCTGCAGAGTGTGGTTGAAGTATTTTGATTTTTCCTTTTTTTTTAAAAAAAAAAATTAGCAATCTTAAAAAAAAGATATATCTAAGCAAGAGAGACATAAAGCCATCATGGTCAAAGCATAAAAGACCCACAGCAACAGAACATTTCCAACTGCATAAATCTCAAGAGAGAAGAAACCAAAAATAGAAAGAGGAGGAAAAGTGGGAGGGAGAGAGGGAGGAGGGAGAGAAGGGGTAGAAGGAAGGAAGGGGGGAGAAAGGGAGGGAAGGACGGAGGGAGGGAGGGACATAACTTCCACAGAACCCTACTTCCTTTCATAAAGTATCTTCTTCCACTGTTTTGCTTCCATTCATTAATTGTTAGGGTACTTGCAAAAAAGGAGAGAAAACAAATTATTACAGTAAGTAAACAACTCAATAAAAGGATGAGAACAGCCTTTTCCAGCTGACACAGGGCCACCCTGTCAGTGTGTCAGACATCTGGGGACCGTGTTCAGTGAACTGCGGGAGGAACACGCTCGCCTTGCTCGCGCTGGAGCCCCTTCACATGACCCCGACGGATGATGGAAGTGATTCTTCAGAATGAACCCGAAGTTGCAGATGATCGACTCATAACAGAACTACACTTGAAAGGGACTTAAGTCGATGTTTATTCTTTCTTTTGGCCTCAAAGTTTATTTCTACTTATGCTAAACCTATAGCAGCCATGGCTAGGCCTTTGCTATGTATTACTGAAAAGAATAAAATAACCCAGATTGCTGAAGTCATATTGAAGGCAATGCTCAGTTAGCTTTAACTACCATTTTCTTTTTCAAGCATTAGGTTTTCAACTCTAAGTGTATACATGCACACATGTCAGACACATGGCCTGCAAGATCCCAGACACATGCCCGGAACATGTCTGCGTGGTAGTTTTAGGCAAGGCTGCTTACACAGGGCAGGGATTGTTCTAGTCTCTGGAAGGGGTGCTGGAGTGGTGGGTCTCCCAATAAGGGCTCATCTGAGACCCACAGCAGGTTGTAACATTTGATGGAGGTATTGCGCGCATGCGCGTGTGTGCGTGTGCGTGTGTGTGTGTGTGTGTGTGTGCATGTGTGTGCAGCTGTCTCAGAAGCGCAGGGAATCTGTCCTGCATGTAGTATGGCAGACAGCTGTGGCCTCCTGGAGATGCAGGAAGCGAAGGGGAAGAGGAATTCAAGTGGTGAGACAAGACCCAGAATAAAGTAGGAGAGAAGTGAGGAGGGGATAAGGGAAAATAGTAACGCACATTGACAAAAATATATAAAGGTTATTGGGGTGGAAAAAATAAAATCAGGACCTAAAAGTTTGTTGTTGTTGTTGCTTAAGGTACAGGAACAGAGGGTTACTCGGTGAAGTGAGATGGATGGAGGCAGAAAGCGCATCCGTCCCAGGTTACTGGGGACTGGTCCCCGTTAGAACTGTTATCTTAGGGAAATTCTCACTAGCTCCCTCTTTCCCTCTCAAGTGCCCTAATATGGATAATAATGATACAGTCACCCTCTCCATAGACCACCTCTGGCCCAGGACAGCAAGAAGTGGCCATATCACGACTAAGGCTGGGAAACAGACACCAAGAAGAGCTTTCAGGAAGGGAGGAAAGGGAGACAGTGGTGGAAGGAAAAAGGGGAAAAGGAGACAAGGTACAATGCCTGGGCTGTTTGTAACCAACCACGCCAAACACGCATAACGATAGAAGGGCCATTGACAGGAAAAGTGTATAAAAATGTAAGGCTGGATGGAGAAGAGCTAGAAGGAAACAGAGACAAGAGGCAAATGACTCACAGCACAACTATGTGTAGGCTTCTAGTATGTCCCCCTGCATTTGGAGATCAGTGGTTATGATCACCATGTATAAAAATGACTGGAAACCACCATCCTCGCCTTCCACCCTGCGCAGGCACAGGCGGCCTCGTCTGTTGTTGCCTCCTGGGCCAGCCAGCTGCTCCGAAGTTGCTCACCTCCTCCTAGTGCTGGGCCGGCCTCCCAGACTGGCAGGCAGCCTGGGCTGAGCGCCCCCCCCTCCAAGCCCCTCCCCCACCTCTGATGGCTGCATACCAGACTGTCTGCCCCCGTGGTTTCTCAGGCTTCCACAGATAGGCCACAGCACATGAAGCTGCCCTGCAGTGCGTCATTTCAGAGACCTCTTTTGACTCTTTTGCTGGACCAGGATTTTGTGTTGCGAAAAGCAGAGAGTAAATGTCAAGGGCAAGTGCAAAAGGAGAAGTGATTTTTAGCTAAGCATTCCCCAGACCTAGAGGGAAGAGGGAATGCCACCAGCAATAGGGTCTTTGGTACTTAGGGCTTCAGAAAGTATGCCATATGGGTTTCTGCTATCATTTTGAATTGGGGCATCGTACGCGTTGAATTGTGTCTCCCTCAAAATTCTTATGCTGAAGTCCTAATCCCTGTACCTCAGAATGTGACCGTATTTGGAGATGGGGCCTTTACAGAGGTAAGTGGGTTAAAAATGAGGTCATTAGGGTGGGCGCTAATCTAATGTGACTAATTTATAAGAGGAGGAAATTTGGGCACAGACACACATACAGGGAGAATGCTACCTGAACAGGAAGACAGCCATCTACACGCCAAGAAGAGAGTCGGGGCAGCCTTCCCTCTGAGCACTTAGAAGAAACCCACCCTGCTGACACCCTGATATTGGACTTTGAGCTTCCAGAACTGTAAGACAATATGTTTGCGTTGTTTAAGCCATCCACTTTGTGGTCTTTTGTTCCGGCAGCCCCAGTAAAACTAACACCCCAAATGCAGTCTGTGTAAGGATGGGAGATAAGAGAAGTGGACCAGAATTTTTACAGATTTGTCTCTTTCCCTGGGAAGACTAAGCAATTCTTCGTTGAGCTACCCAAAAGATCAGGCACCTCTATGGCAAGATTGTATTGGCTGATCCTGAGTAAGTAATTTCAACTGCTCATGCCTGAGTTTCTCCCTCCTCCATGAAGTCAGGTATGCAGCCATGTTCTGAAGTCCCCACTGCGCCTGATTATTAAGGCAAAGGTCAAACTTAAATAGGAAGCCAGATTGAGAAATGCTGTGTTTGAGACTGGCTGGCCAAGCGAGGGGACTCTCATTACACAGAGAGGTCTAGTCCTCGATTTCCCACCTCCTCCTCACAGAATCAGCTCTGACCTGGCCTTCTGAATAGCTAAGTTTGACACAATCAAACACTAAAACAGCCTAATGTATCTGGACAAAGAGTCTAACCCTTCAGAACATCTCTCCTTGAGTTGGGGAAAAGTTGTAAAACCTGCTTGTTAAAGGACCTCTGCTACCAGGGAAAACCCCACAAAAGTATTTCTACTGCTTTCTTTCTCTTCTTCTTTTTTAAAAACTGCTCTAGGCCTAGCCTTTTGTCCTGTCTAACTGCCCTGAGTAAGCCCTGGAGTCAGTAGTGGGAGAAATGGAGTTTAGCCCGCTTCCTTATATGGCAGCGAATGACAGCGTGCTTGTCCATTTGAGCTGCAGCGTGGCTCTCTGACAAGTTATAATGATTGGTTATGGAAAGCTCCCGCTCTGGTTTCCATCACCTTCCTCGGGAAAGACACCGAACAGACAGCTGTAGGGACATGGAGAGGGTTGAAGTCAGGGAGCCGGGTGGAATCCAGCTCTGCCATTTGCCAGCGTGTGACTTGGGCAAGTTATTTACTTTACTGCCCTGAGGGACCAGGTAGTCATCTTCCACTCAACAGTGCCTGTGACACAGCTGTGTGCCCTCGAGGCAGCTGGATGAACTGGCTAATCTTCTCCACCACCTGCCAGGGTTCAGGATAACTATTCCATTTCTACTCCCTCTTCCTCCCAAGTTCAGTCCTTTTCCTCCAGTTAAAGTCTCAATCTTCTCTCTCCCTCTCTCATTCCAGGTCTGAAACACTAAAAACTGACATAACAATCCAGCCTCAGGTGTAATAAAACCCCTTTGCCATACTAGATAAAGGTTATTTAGAATGGTTAAGGCAGCGTAGATCCAATGATAAGGGTTGGGGAGAAAACTCTGTGGTTGAAGGGATGAGGGAGGTTGCCTGCTTCTGCAGAGTAGACTGTTTAGTTAGAAAATGCTTATGCTGACTGGAAACAGGGTTTCCTATAGCTGGTATCCATTGTCCAAGGTGGCTCCTTTTATCTCATCTGTTATGACCATGGACAAGGCAACTTGGGAGAGTGTGTGGCCAAGGGCATAGGGACTAAGGGAGCCTCGAGCCTACAGAGAGCCTCCATAGGAAGTCAGGGATGATAGCTACTCATGTGCATGCATAGTTTAGCGATATTATTGCTGATCCTTATAACACCCACAAAAGGAAGGAATAATAATACCCTTTCTGTAGGTGAAGAAACAGGCTAGAAAATGGTAAATTTTTCAAATCAAGTCTTCTTGATTCCAGTTTGTTCTCAAATGAGTCGCACCTCCAGAGTCACACACAAAACAGGAGTTTCCATCAATTGGAGTCGTTAGCAATAGATAGCACAGCGTGGTGGTTGAGCACAGGGATGATGGAGCCAGGTTTGAATCTTGGCTCTGCCACTTAGGAGCTGTGTGGCCTTAGATGTGTTATTTAACCTAACTGTAATTCAGTTTCTTCATCTGTAAATTGGGTTGTAATGAAGAATATCTATTTGATTTTTATCTAATAAATATGTATATGCTACTTAGCATGGGCCAGGTACAGTTCCAAGCACTCAGTAATGATATAATTAGAGAGGAATCAATGAGTTCAAACATGAACATCAGCTTCAGCTTTCTTATCAAGAAGAAATCAAGAACATTTATTCCTTTACTCATTTAACTTACATAATAAGCACCTACTAAGTGTGGGGCAAGGCACTTTTTTAGACTCAAGTCACAGCCCAGAAAAACCCTCACAAGGTTCCTGATTTCATGATGTTTACTAGTATGTTCTAGAAGCTTAACAAATAACAGATGAGTAAAAAAATAAGTATTCAATCATAAAAATTCATTATGAATGCAATTAAACAATAGAGATTATTCTGATTGGCTCTCCTGTGTAGAAGCTAATTTTACCAACTCAAAGTCGTAGGGTCAGTGGTCTGCTAGTAAATATTTGACAACTAGCTCTGGGGGGTTGACGGGATGGGGGGAAGGGGAGTCTGATTTGTGGCATTTGCAAATTTCCATAGTATAAATGGTTGATCTCAAGCTCCCAAGGTACCATCAATGAACAAAGAATTGGGAAGAAGTTTATTTGCACAGCATCCTATAATATTTCCATCATACAGATACCATAAATGTAACTAACCTCCAGAGAGCATAGGTAATAGTAAAACATAGTAAAATAATTAGGAAGGGATGAGTTTGGGGAATTTATTACCTTGGTTTTTTAAAAAATATATATATTTTTTTATTGATTTCAGAAAGAAAGGGCGAGAGAGAGAGAGAGAGAGAGAGAGAGAGAGAGAGAAACAACAATGATGAGAATCATTGATCGGCTGCCTCCTGCACGCCCCCTACTGGGGATTGAGCCTGCAACCCTGGCATATGCCCTTGACCAGAATCGAACCTGGGACCCTTCAGTCTGCAGGCTGACGCTCTATCCACTGAGCCAATCCAGCTAGGGCTTACCTTGGTTTTTAATATTTGATTTAATTTTAAATAATTTATTTTTTTTAAAATGACGGTTCAACAACTGGTTCTCAAAAACTTGAAAATTTAACAGCTGGCTTTTGGGAGCTGGTCTGAGCTGGCTCCACACACCACTATTTAGGATGCGTGGACGGGGCCGGTGTCAGAGGGAAAGGAGACTGAGTCACTATGGTGTCATTATGCAGACGGGGATCCTAATCTCATGCCTTTTTAGCTGCTCCTCTCCAGCAAGCCTGCTTTCATGTACACAGTGGGAGCGCAGCTTTGTAAACCAAATAGCACCGGTACAAATATAGTAGCGATCTGGCATTTTCATTGTGCCGGGTTGCTCATGCAGAGAGGCTTGTAGCTGCACAATCCTGAGTGACTATGACTTATGTACTCGGCGCTCTGAATATGGTAGGTTCTGCTGCTGCGCCACACAGAGGATGTAACTCCTGGCCGCTGAATAAAGGAAGACCCTAGCCAGGGACTCGCTGTCCGCCCCTTCCCTTGTCTCTTAGGGCTCACATGCTTCCGAAAGGGCCGCCAAGGAAGCAGCTACGCCGGAGGAGATGTGGGGTGAAGGTGGAGGAATTTCTCCCCTGTTCCCACCCAGGACTGGTACACTCCTTACCACAAAGTGGAAAACGGGGGGGGGGGTGGGGGGGTGGGTGGAATCTTCTGTTTTTCTCAGTAAGTTACATTTCTAGAGTAACATCTTAAGGACAGAGCTACTTAAAGAGAAAATCTGTCCTCATTCACCCTTCCCCCGAAGCCTAAATTTCACTTAGTAATGGTGCCTGGAACAGGAAGTGGAAATACCATGAGAAATTTTATTCTTGCCACATTTCCAGTGCTTTACAAAAGCAGACACTGGAAATCTCATCAGAGAGCTTGACCTTACAGGGTTGAGCTTCGTGCCCAAACCAGAGGAGTATGGGAAGCCGGGGGATGTTCACATACGTGATCTAGCCCTTCTGGGGAGACCTCACAAAACTGATGATTTGGATTACACAGCTGTGACTTTTAGAAAGAAATTATTCAAAACTAAACAACTGGGCTTCTGAGGAATAAGTTACCCCATAATCTACGATAAATGAAGCAGACGGGCACAGAGGTAACGTTAGCCTCTCTGCAGGAGAGCCAATCAGAATGCCTCTGTTGTTTAATTGCATTCATAATGTATGCTTATGATTGCATATTTATTTGTTTACTCATCGGTGGTTTCTGAGTCAGGGTGTTTTAGCAGCATCCCCAGGGAGTTTTCACACCTACAGATGCTGGACCCCCAGACCTACTGAGTCAGAGTCTTCAGGGAGTGGGTCTCAGGGATGCATGTTTTCAAAAAGCCCTACACTTGATTCTGATTAAGACACTGGTTAAAACCGACTGGATGATAGGCAAACGGGGCTGCATCGTATAATCGCAATCCATGAAATGTTAAAATGGAACCCTCCATTGCTAGCAGAAGAAATAAACTGGTTGGTGTGCTGAAAAGGTGAACAGCCTGGGACTTAGGAATCGTGTGTTCTGGAACCACCTGTGCCACAAATGAACTGGGAGACCTTGGTCAAGTCACTTGCTTTGTTCTTTCATTTAAGAGATATTTATTGGGCTTCTGGGATGTGCCAGGCAGTGGGTGCATATTAATGGGGGAAAAAATAGATGTTTTCTGCCTTTAGAATCTTACTGATATTTTATCGAAGAAACCTACAAATACACGTATAATTTTACTTGCTGTGGCTAGAAAGATGAAAAATAAATCACTGGCTCATTTTTTTTTTTTAAAGAATTTCTTGTTAAGATCCCAAATGTCTTGCACAACCTTCCCACACACAATATAATTATTTGTTTTAGGCCCCGTGGGTGAGAAAACGCAATACCAAAAGCTACTATGAACTCAATAACTATGTAAAATAAACAAACATTTCATATCATAATGTAGGTATAACCTTAGAAAAGCAGTAGCACAATATTATGTAAGATGTGCGATTTACTTAGTTTGTCAAAAATATTTGCTGCATGTATCTGGGTTCGTTGACCTCTTGCAATGACTTTGTGGTCTCTCAGGGAGCCGAGGGCCAGAGGTTAGACACCTACCTATGGATCACATCAGTAACAAAACGCCTGGCACTTGAGTAGCAATGGCCCTTTTCTTCCACAAGACATCACTATCCGTGAGAGCACATTCCAACCCTGGGAAGCTTAAACTCAGCCTCAGAATCCTTCTCAACACAGTGTTCCAGATGGCCACTGCCAATTGTCTGGAGGTGGCGAACAGATGAAAAATTATTTGTACTCTCTGGGCTAAATGACTCCTAAGGCCCTGTCCATCCTTTTTTCCCCCCTAAAAAACATCTATGAACCTGTGTGGATTCAGTCCTACTGTTCTGAGAAACACAAATGCCTTCTCCCCTTTTTACATAAAAGTTCTCCCAATTTTTGAAGACATCCACGTGGCCCCTACATTTTCTTTCCTTTGGGATAAACAGCTCCAGATCCCTTATCTGGTCCTCATATTCTGTTCTCCTGCCCTTGGACGTTCAGCCCTGGCTTCACATTTGTCAGTGCGTCTGCGAAGAATGAGCCCAGAACAGGGTGCGTTCTTTTTTTCATTCTTCTTAACAATGAGACAGGTGTTCAGTGAATGAAAGATTACATTGGGAACATTGCCAAGAACTGAAGTTTTCAGTGATAAAGAGAACACTACCTTTGATGCAGTAATCTTACTAAGTATTGTGATTTACATTGAAATGTAGTAGGCTTTATTTATTAACGTTAAGTCATTATGTATTGAATTTTAAAGATTGCCTTAGTTTGGGGGGGAGCATTATCATATCTTTGACTCACATGGAGCTTCTTGCCAACCCGAGTGTTTTTCTTTAGAATCTCTCTAACATGATTATCCATAATTCTTATCTTTTCAATTATCAGTGGTGTAAGCTTCCAGGCTAACTTCCCTCAAGGCTGGTCTATCAGGCCATGCCAAAGTGGTCATTAAATGCTATACTCCATGACCCTGACATTGGGTGATTGCCTCTCTAGAAATTCAGTCACACACACACACACACACACACACACACACACAAATTAAACGATATTCATTGACAGCTGTTGGACATTTTAGCTAATTTGCCTTCCATGCCTAACTTTCTCTTCTAACTAGATTTGCCCACTAGGCTTTCCCCCTACTGCTGCCAGAGCCACTGGTAATTTATCCATAGGTATGCCAGTAAACTCTGATGGCCCCTAAAAATTTTGCCAAAGACAATAGCTATTAGCCGAACCAATCAGATCGCTTCTTTCAGAATTTGACCAGGAAGCACAGAAGGAATTTTCCAGTCTGTAGAACAGCAGAGAGAATCAGCCACATGTGCTACAGCTGAGACACATTAATGGGAGCTCACAGACGTCTGCTGTGATCCTCGACCCACCTTGATTCCAACCCCACTCTCGGCGGACCTGCTCCTAGCTTGGCTTCTGTTCGTGGATTTCCTTGTGATTCCATCCCTTTATTCATCCACATGTATCTTGTACTCCTGTCCCTTTACTGGAGCTACTGAAGCTGTTTAACAGAAGGGTCTCTTTGTTCTGAGCACGGTGCCAGGTGCCAAGTGCTCTCACATACGTCGCTCTACCTGTCCATCGCCTGCCTTGCTCACCAAACTCTTGGTTTCTAAACCTCTGCCTGGCGTCTGATTTTTGCTGTTTCTCTTTCACTCAGTCTAGTCCATTGTTGTATTTTATATCCATCTGGCTTAGACCCTTCCCTGACTCCAATGGAACTAATGTCCTTAATGCTCCAGGACCTGGGACCCCTTGGGCACTCGGCCCTAGGCCTGCCCATCTTTAGCACATAGGTGAAATCTGCCTAGTTGCACAGTTTGGGAATGTTACATGTGGGTGTAAAAGGAACTAATTACATACTCGTACTCAATCTGTCTCTCTCCAAGTGAGACATATCCTTAAAGTCAAGTGTTTTCATCCGCATTTTCACAGAACAACGCCAAAAGCCTCAGGAAATGATTAAAAGGGAATTTATCTTCATGTGATCCCTCACTGATCTCTATATACATTTTAAAGAAAAGCCATGTACTAAAATGATTATTTACTAAGAACACCCAATTCACTTACAATATTGAAAAAAAATATTCTCCTTCAACTATCCCTTCATTGCTGCTTAGCCATCCTTTCCTTAAGCTCTCGGTATCCTCTCAGCAACACTCACCAGCAGCCACTCCTGATTTCTCCAGCCCCTAAATCAGTGGTTCTCAACCTTCTGACCCTTTAAATACAGTTCCTCATGTTGTGACCCAACCATACAATTATTTTCGTTGCTACTTCATAACTGTCATGTTGCTACTGTTATGAATTGTAATGTAAATATCTGATATGCAGGATGGTCTTAGGCGACCCCTGTGAAAGGGTCATTCGACCGCCAAAGGGGTCGCGACCCACAGGTTGGGAACCGCTGCCCTAAATCTTTAGAAATGATCTCCTTTTCTTTGAAATGGAGGCCATTTGAGGTCACCTCCTTCTATACATCTGTGTATTTCTGCCATCCTGCCTTCCTTCCAAAGAACCAGGGAAACAAGAAAGAACGCCTCCACTCATGTTCTGGTCCATCCACCCTTTGACTCCAGTGGAATTACAAGACTTTCTACCGCTCCCATCCAAACCTTCCGCAGCTCATGGGTTTCTCCCTGGTCAGTTACAAAGAGTGGGTTCACAAAGGACCTTCGGGATTTAGGGATTTTACAGATTCCCAAAGATATTCATAACAACAACCAGAAAGAACACCTGGCAAGGCCAACCTCATCACCTCTCCTTCATGGCCATTCCCTCCTCTTACAACACACACCCTCCTCCTGCCAATTGTGAGTTTGGGGGTGAGAAGCGAAATGGCTCTTTTCCACAAAAATTGCTCTAACACAGTGATGGCGAACCTTTTGAGCTCGGCGTTGTCAGCATTTTGAAAAACCCTAACTTAACTCTGGTGCCGTGTCACATATAGAAATGTTTTGATATTTGCAACCATAGTAAAACAAAGACTTATATTTTTGATATTTATGTTATATATTTAAATGCCATTTAACAAAGAAAAATCAACCAAAAAAATGAGTTCGCCTCTGACACACATGTCATAGGTTCGCCATCACTGCTCTAACATCAACTCGGGCTGTTCTAACTTTTCTCCTTCTGTCTTAAAGGGTGAAGAGGTTTTCCCCTATCTCGAACCCATCTGGGCTTGACCCTGTGCTGTTCTCTGAGCCTCATCCTAGAGCTGGGCCATTGCAAATTGTCAGTGTTGGTTCAGGAAAGCCCCCTTTTGACCTGAGGATGGAGGAGCTAGGGAAGGTGGGAGAGGTGGAGGACTGGGGGTTGGGAAGTTAAGGATGCCACCGGCAGTCAGTTACAGGAGAGCCAGCTGGGGATACTAAAGACCGAAGCAAACAGAGGTGAGAGGCCAGATCCACCGAGCAGCCTGGGCTCAATAGCAACAGGAACCACAGCCAGGTGCTCCTGATTAGCTCACCCTCCCTGCAAGGCCCGGGCTTGACATGCTGGGATTAGTTCCATGCTTTTGGCTGGAGGCAGAGAAGCTGCCTCATTTACTAAGGCCTTTCCGTTGTCAGCACCTTGTCATCGGTCGTCAACTCAACTGAATCTTCAGATTTCCTGATTCCTGGATATGGCCTTGCACCATGGATGACCCACCGTGTTCTACCTCCTGATACTTGTGTCTTTTTGTCTTTGAGTATCAAAGCCAAAATCAAGACAACATTGGGGGTGGACCAGCATTCCCTAGTTCTAGAAAGAGCTAGGACCCATAAAGTACCAGGCAAGGATCCTCAAGTATGAGGAAGGAGCAGATAATTAGGTACACTAGGTAAGAAGTGGGGATGAGACCAGCCAAGGTGAGCATAATGTTCAGAAGACTCACATTGCTGACAGTTTGGAGGAAATAGCCTTTTCAGAGGATGGGGTCTCATCTCATCGGACACCTTAGCCACTGTGGGAGGTAGGAGAAGCATAAAAATGCCCAGGAGATAGATGAGGTCGAAAAGTGGGTGGCTTCCTCCTCGAAGGCCAGGCTATTTAAGAAGAAGAACCAGAGCGGAGACGAAGCTCTCACAGCGGTGCTCATGAGTTGAGCCTGAACTACAAGCATCTCTTTAAATTACCCAATTACTCAGAACCCGTGGGCTTCTCTCCAATAACAAACTTGGATTAGCCCAGCGCTTCTCAACCTGTGGGTCGAGACCCCTTTGGCGGTCGAACGACCCTTTCACAGGGGTCGCCTAAGACCATCCTGCATATCAGATATTTACATTACGATTCATAACAGTAGCAACATTACAGTTACGAAGTAGCAACGAAAATAATTGTATGGTTGGGTCACAACATGAGGAACTGTATTTAAAGGGCCAGAAGGTTGAGAACCACTGGATTAGCCTGACAAATGAGGGACTTTCAGTGAGGAGCTAATGATTCTATTCCCAGGCTCTGAGAGAATTTACCCAGAAAACTCTGTTTTAAAATCTGAAAATTCTTTGGCAGCATCTTTCTAACCTCCTCCTTAGTCCTACCATGTTATTTGCATACCACTTGGTCAGCGTTTTCCCCTGTCCCCCGACCATGGCCTCACCCCACCACATTTCTGAGACATGGGATCGATTGCAGGCAGATGGGGACCGAGCTAATCCCTTTTCATGCCCATCTATAAGTCAGTTTTTGTCTTGCTGAAGAATGACCGACTAGTGAATATGCTACTGTGAAAATGACAAATGGAGACAACTATATGTGTTTCTAAGAAAAGACTTACTGAGATGCCTTTTACTTAACAGAACAGAGAATACCCAGGCTGGATTCTGGAACTTTCCATGGCTGGACAAAGGACCAACCTATTGCCCCAGAGTAGAAGATCCCCAGGCTAGTCATAGGAGCCAACTAGAATTATTAATAGCCCCACTGTGGGAGAATGCTTATATGTATCTCATTTAAATCATTTAAGCTGCAATCCAAACCTGGTTCTCCTCTTTAATGAAAGGATTGTATCTGTTTAAAGCAATCTTTTTATCTGAATTATTTAAGTTGCACATTTCTATTTGCTTTGAACAATGGAAACAACCCAGTGTGTTACCTATGGTTTAATCCATTGTATATTCCTGGTGTGTATGTCAATGTATTTCTCTTTATTAAATGATTTTAATAAAATGAAAATCCTTGCACTGTGGTTCCACTGAGTCCTGTTTACCTCCCTGCTTGGGGAGATGTGTTCTAGCTACTATTTAACAGGAAGAAAGTAGTGCAAAGAGCTGCCTAAAGTTCAACATCAAGTAAAATATCAAATCCCTTTGCTCCATCACTATATACAGTAGAACACTTAAAGCATTATATTTTTAAATAATGTTTTTTGGGGAGGTGGGGAGCACACGAGAGGAGAGAGTGGTGGTAGGAAATTCTGAACTGTCGGGGACTTGGAGATGTTGGTCTCGAAGTGGAATCTATCCTCAGATACCAAGATTATAGATTCCCTTCCAAACTGCATTCCCTACATGGTTTCGAGAACAGTTGAAAAAGAAATTGCTCTCCATATTTTGATTGACATGAAAAACACTGTGGAAATAGTTTGGAACTTGATCTCTTCAAGGGAAGGATGATAATCAAACTACAGCTCTCGCCTGCAGCCTTTCTCTCACACTTACTCAGAACAGTTCCAGGAAAAGAAACTCACAGGGAATTCTGTTATCATATATCACTTCTGGGAGGAGAGAGAGGCATTCTCAAGAAAACTAACCCCCAACTTCTCAATACAAAGAGAAGAGACGATTTCACGAATCTCAACACAAGAACCACCTCACTCCATGGAATAAAATCAAATGGGGCCAGTCGTTCGGAGCTGGAAACCTTGAATGTCCAAGATTTTCTTTAAAAATGATCAGGTTCACCCTTTTTGCCACTAGTCTTCACTTAAGTTCCAGTCCTGCGTGTCTGGTTTTGCCAAGCACAGTAGAAAGACTTTACTATTTCGGTTTACAAGTCCATCTGCATAGCCCTGTTAACAGAAGAATACCAAGCACTTTGTTCTCCTCCAGTTTTTTTGACCATGTATTGCCACAGCACTAAAATCCCCTCCAGCCCTCACAATCAGCTCTTTCTAAAAGGAGTCTCAGGCTACTACCAACCAGCTGCCTCGTACTTTTGCTGGAGATGCCCAAATATGTCTGACTCTCCTGAAATGAAAGACTGTGTCCTCCCTTTCTACCGGCAGCTTCTCAAACAATCCAGTCACACGCAGGCACACTTTCCAACAGAAAGTAAAATTTCTCAAGAAATAGTTTGGTGGGATGTTGAAAGCGAGTTCTTAAAAACACACCCACCAGCGCCTGCATTCTCTCACTATTAGGTTTTATAGGAAACAGATCGCGGTAGGCATCTTCTGTCTTAGCAAATATCAGATCAGTTACATTAGCCCCCCGCCCCCCCGGACCCCCCCCCCCCCGCCCCCAACCAGCGTTCGATGCCCGTGCTCTTTCTACCTCTGACCTTATCGCTTGGCAGCTCTAGAAGTCTAGTCTCCAGCACGGGTAGCAGAATAAAATGCAAATGCCTTTGGTTAAAAAGCATCACTTTCTTGGCTTCTCAGCCACCTAAAAAGTTGTGGTTAAAAGCAAAACCTCCTGAAATCTCTGATAACAGAGGATGCAGGAGAGACCGCTGGTGTGAGCAGAGAGCACCGCGCGCCCGTGTCAGTAGGCGACCAGGTACAACCCCCCTCGCCCTCCTAAACAAAAGGCTCCTCTCCTCAAAGTTACCGCTGGTCCCTGCACAGGCGCCTCTATGGATCGCCCCTCGCGTCCCAACTCGAAGAACAGAACTTGAAACCCCATCCTTGTTTGTCTTCCGGGAACATCTGCAGGGCAGCGAGGCAGGGTCCGGCTCTGAGCATTTGCATGGTTTACGGGCTTTCACAGCCTCGCGCCCCCCGGCTACCTGGGCCAGGAATGGTGAATGGAACCGGGAGGGAGAACGTCCCCAGCCGTCCGGGGAAGAGACGAAAAGAAAGTCCTCTGTGCCTTACCTCCTAGGCTGCAGCTTCTTCCCGGGGACCGAGCGGCAGAGGAAGGACCGACTTCTTTCCGCGGGAGCACAGCGAGAGGGCAGGCAGGCCGGCAGCGCGGCACACACTGCTCTATTCAATAAAACTGCAGACCGCCCTTCCCCGGCCCCGCCCCGAAGTCCGCGCGCCGGGAACACACATCCCCTGTGTTTACAGTCGGCAGCCGGTGGTATGCATTGTCCTGTAGGGTTTTCTAATAGGCAGCCAATGACGACACCGCGGCCGAGGTGGATGCAGCCTGCCCGTGGAGATGCCTGTCATTCCCTAGGCATGCTCAGGAAATCACTCATCAGAAAAACCAAGACCTAAAAGGCTCAGAAACTGCGCGCAGGCTGCCAAAACCAGCCTGCTCCATGCCCTTTTTTGGTTATCCTTCGCGGGGCTTCTGGAAGTGAATCCATTGTCAGGAACAATCATAAGAAATGTTAATCTTGGAGCAAGAGGCTGTCTTGTGGAACACCAAAGGAACTTTCAAAAAAGAAGGCACAGTCTATGGAACGAAAAGTTCACAGTCCATAAGTTGGGTGGGGGTGGGGGTGGGGTGGCGAAGGGGTTTTAATTGAGGAGCCTTAATAGTGTATTTCTTGTAAAAGTGGCTGTAAATGCGAAATGAAATACAATCATTATGTAATTTTAAAGCCTGAAATGACTGGGACCCAGGACTGGTGTACAGGCTAAATTCTAACCCGAGAAAGGCACAGCCCCCTAAAATGTGTCTACACTTGTTATAAAAACAACGGACCAAAAAAAGCTGGGGTCTTTTACAGCAGGTAATGTTTGCCAGAATAAGTGTGGCACCAGAAACTCCGCGAGGTGGGGTCCTTCTGGCTTGGCTATCCTCATTGGTTTCCCACACCCCCTCCCTCTCCCTTGCCCCTTTGTTTCCTCAGGTTTGTCCATGGGGAGCTATTGCAAGAAACTATGCACAAAGAGAGGGCATGGAAACCCAGCACCTACTCTGGGGCTGGTGTAGGCGAATGCATATGCCCACAGAGGTGGCACTAATGTTCTAGTGCAGTGGTTCTCAACCTTGGCTGCACATTAGACTCACCTGGGAATCTTTTTAAAATCCTGATTTCTGGGCCTCATCCTCCGGAGATTCTGTTTCTTTGTTATGGGGTGGGGCCACAACATTAGTAACAAAGAAACAGAATCTCCGGAGGATGAGGCCCAGAAATCAGGATTTTAAAAAGATTCCCAGGTGATTCTAATGTGCAGCCAAGGTTGAGAACCACTGTTTTAGTGACTTCTTGAAAGTACTCCTTCCAACTCTTCATTGGTAGACTGTGTGCTATGGGAGGGTCAGAATTAGGAGATGCTGAATTAGAATCAAGTAGGCTGGCACACATGTGCATTCAATCTGCGGTCTTGTGCTTTTAAATATCAAATTCACTCATTTAGAACTTGATTCAACAATGACGAGAAATCATGAGCACCTACTATTTGTCAGGTCTGGGGCCAGGTGCTAGATGTATGCCTTTTTATTGCCATGTGTTTGGAGACTATTTCATCACTGACAAAGAAGAGTTAACATATTTTCCTTGGCTACTTGCAAGTCCAGAAGCTCGGTCTTAAAAAAAATCTGAGGTTTTACTGTGTAGGGCTTTCCCTATTTGTGAAGATCCGACTTGGACATGATCTCTACTTAGTAAAAAGTCTCTTGACCTCTGTGCCTCATTCGGAAGAAGGAGAACTGACTGGTCCAAATGGACGGTGTCCTTCTTCAGTCCTCCAGCATGAATAAGTTACCCAGAGGCATCTGTATCCATCTGAGACCCACCTTGTGATGAGTGTCTCCGGCAGTATGGTCCACAACTCTTGGGAAGGCTACCCTGTCCCCTCTCCCCAGCTGCTACCGCAGTATAGCCTAAAAAAGCTACAGTGAAGGCTGCCAGGCGCAGGGAGAGGTGAGCGACAGGCATCCCAAGTTGGAACTCAGAATGCACTTTCCCAGAGAAGCAGAATAAATAATGGCTGGTGGGAATGGTGCAGTCAAGGCCACGTTTCAAGTACACTGTGGCTCAACCAGGCATTTGTGCAGCACCCTTGTTTGTAACATGGTTCCTATGGGAAAATGTCTTCTGAACCCAAATGACTGATTTGGAAATAAACTCGGAGAACAGTGTTGCTGCAGGGGACATTCCATATCTGGACAGATTGTCAAGGTAGAATAGATACTTTTTAGTCTGCTAAACTTCTGGGCCTGAAGACAGTGTAGGGCAGACATCAATGAGCTCTGAAAGCAACTCAGTCCGTGACGTCTGGGTGAAGATATGAGCTGGGTCCAGAGATGTTTGGGGCCCGTGTTTCCCGGCAGGATGGCCCATAACTCAGCGAGGCCTGTTTTAACGTGCCGTTTTACATGGCCACTGCTGATTGTATCCTAGGCAGAATTCTCCCAGCGTGTATGAGTAATGTCTTTTGGTTGTACAGCATCAGGGCGTAATTTGCAATCTATGAATAAAATAAGTACCAGCTTCCCAGAGGAAAGAAAAGTTGCACTACAAATGGGGAAAATATTATCAGCAGGAAACATGGGAAGGACATGCATTTTATATGGTTTTTGGAAGATAAATGGCTAAATATTTTTGGGTTCATGTTTATAGAAAAGAGAAGTATGTTTCCCTAGATAAATTCTAAATACCTCATATGCAGGGTATAGTGGATGAGCAGCCATTCAGCCTATTTTGTGTATTTGAAAACAGACTACAGACTTATTGTGGAGGAACTATATAGTTGGAAGAATAACTTAGCAAATTAATACACACCATAAAATTTATTTTTTTTTATTGTCTTAGTTTTTTTAAATCAAGTCAGAATAAAAAAGATAGGAAAGGGACTAAAACGAAAGAAAAAGGTAAAGGTTGCCAATTTCTGCCATGGGAAACTTAACTCTCATAGTACTTACTTTTTCCAGAGGTCATTTGTAAACAACACTAAAAATACACAGGATTTATATAGGAAGTTTCTGTGGAATATATTTCCCACTTGGATCATCTCAGATAAAGAACAGCTTGTCTGGCATAGGCTATCTCTGCCTAATGAACCATAACAAATCTAACGAGACATTTGGAAACATCTGGATGACTCATATTTTTTCAGTTCCAGCTGACTATTTGTAATCATGTAGATCAGTAGTGAGCAATTATATTTTGCTTGTGTGTCAATTTTGGAAAAGTAAAGTTAGGCCATACTTTTTCATTTAAATTGAAATCACTTCATGTAGTTCCATTGAAAACATACATTCTTCTTGCTTAAAATATCTACTTTGCTGAACAGAACAGATATTTTGAACATTTTAAAAGGCAGCAGAACACCCCCACGCCCTGCCCTCCACACACACACCTTCTTTTATTCAAATAAAGTATTTCCAGATACTCACATTTCTAAAACAATAAAATCAGACCGGTAGAATGAACAACAAAGACAGTACAAAGAGAGAGAGAGACACACACACACACACACACACACACACACACAGAATTATACTAAGTGTACTTATGAACTTAGATGAAAAAATTAGCATATTGAATCCAATAGTGTAAAAAAAAGATAATACAGAAATGATTAAAATATAGAAATCTATTGATGCATTATACAATATTAGCAGTTTAAAAGTAAAAAATAAATATAAAAAAGAAGAGAGATTATCTTGATAGGTAAAGAATAATACTTGGTAAAATTCGTAATCACTTATAGAAAAAAAAAGGAGCTTTTAAAAAACTAGCAAAACAACGAGAAACAAAACAACGAGAAAACCCACTGCGTGGGAAAACATATTTGCCAATGTCATATCTGATAAAGGCCTAATCTCCAAAATTTATAGGGAACTCATACAACTTAACAAAAGGAAGATAAACAATCCAATCAAAAAATGGGCAAAGGACTTAAATAGACACCTTTCAAAAGAGGACATTCAGAAAGCCAAGAGACATATGAAAACATGCTCAAAGTCACTAATCATCCGAGAGATGCAAATCAAAACAACAATGAGGTACCATCTCACACCTGTCAGACTGGCTATCATCAACAAATCAACAAACGACTGTTGTGCCCAGATTTCAAAGTTCCCAAGACCTCCAGGGAGCCAGTCAGTCCGATGCAAAAGCAAAGAGTCATTTATTTCAAACCTAGGTTTGGCTCCCCTGCCACACTCACCGATGCAACGGTAAGCTCCAGTGGCAGAGAGAGAGAGAGAGAGAGAGAGAGAGAGAGAGAGAGGCCTGATGGGACAGGGGGTTTTAAAGGGGGGTGGAGTGAGGGCAGGAGAGGGGACTGTGGGCCCCGCCGATTGGCCAGGGGCGAGTCGGTACAGGATGTGGTCATAGTGATGGCGTGCACTTCCCTTGATTATTATTGGTTAGTCCAGAGAAATCCTGGGTGTGGCTAGCAGCGGCTTCTTCCCGTGAGGAAGCACATGGCACCGTCCCAAAATGGAGGACCCAAGGCAAGATGGAGGGCGCACATGGCTCTGTCCCAAGATGGAGGACCCAAGGCAAGATGGAGGGCACAGTCCTTGTCGGGCTCCTGCTGCTGCCGCTGGAACTCGCCACAAGGCAGGATGGCCCCCCCGCACAGCACCCGCAGCCGGCCTGCGGGCAGACTGGGACTCCAGCGCGCCTGGGCGGCACAGGCCCAGCAAACGGGGTGCGGCCGGTGGAGTGGCCCAGCTCTGGAGGAGCGGCATCCGCTCGGAGCAGGCCCGGCCATGGGGCCGGTGCACTGCAGCATGGCGGCCTCCCCGAGCTAGGGCACGCGTCCCACTCCGCCGCCGCCGCTGCTGCACTGGGCCCGGTCCGGGGGGGCAGCGGGCGGGTGGCAGCCCGCGCCGGGCTCCCGCCGTGGGCCGGGGAGCCAATGCCCCCCCCCATGGGGCCCGGCGGTCGGCCCACGCAGGCCCCGGTCCCCCCGACCGGGCCCCAAGGGCCGCATGGACCCCCGGCCCCAGCGCTGGCAAGCGGGGAGCCGACCACGGGGGAAGGGAGGGAAGAGCCAGGCAGTGAGGCCTTCCTCTCCCATGACCTCCCCCGTGGTCGGTCGCTGCCCGGCCCCACCCCTCGGCCCGCCGCCGGCCACCACGCAGCTGGTCCGGACACTCGGACCCGCTCCGGGGAGGCCAGGCCCTACGGCGGGCGCGGAGGGATTTCAGAGCCTAGTGGCCAGACTCCTCCTCCCGCACCGCCCGGAGAGGCGGGCGGTGCGCCTTTCAACAACAAGTGCTGGAGAGGATGTGGAGAAAAAGGAACACTCGTGCACTGCTGGTGGGAATGCAGACTGGTGCAGCCACTATGGAAGACAGTATGGAGTTTCCTCAAAAAACTAAAAATGGAACTCCCATTTGACCCTGTGATCCCACTTCTAGGAATATATCCCAAGAAACCAGAAACACCAATCAGAAAGGATATATGCACCCCTATGTTCATAGCAGCACAATTCACCATAGCTAGAATCTGGAAACAGCCTAAGTGCCCATCAGTAGATGAATGGATTAGAAAACTGTGGTACATCTACACGATGGAATACTATGCTGCTGTAAAAAAGAAGGAACTCTTACCATTTGCAACGGCATGGATGGAACTGGAGAGCATTATGCTAAGTGAAATAAGCCACTCAATGAAGGAAAAATACCACATGATCTCACTCATTCATGGATAATAGAGACCATTATAAACTTTTGAACAATAATAGATACAGAGGCAGAGCTGCCTCAAACAGATTGTTAAACTGCAGCGGGAAGGCCGGGGAGGGGTGGGGGGCAGGAGGTAGGGGGGTAAGAGATCAACTAAAGGACTTGTATACATGCATATAAGCATAACCAATGGACATAAGACACTGGTGGGTAGGGGAGGCCAGGGGATTGTCAAGGGCGGGGGAGAAAAAGGGACACATATGTAATACCCTTTGTAATACTGTAAGCAATAAAAAAAAAAATTAAAAAAAATGTAATAAGTAATTCTAAAGATTAAAAAAACAAAAAAACTAGCAACAAAATCTTTATATTCATAATGAGAGACGCTTACCAGAAACCTACAGCAAAAATCATGCTTAATGATGAAATGTTAAAAATATTCCCATTATAATAAATGAAAAGATGAGGATGACTGTCTCTTCTACAAGTTAAAAGAAAAAGTTGCAAGTTCTAGCCAAATAAAAAGTACAAGAGCTACTGGAATTAGAAGGAAAAAAAATCTTTATTTGCTATGATGTGATTATGTGTGTAGAAAATTCAAGAGAATCAACAAATATATTAGAACTAATGAAAGAGTTCATAACAAGATTTTTGGGATCAAGTTCAGTATAGAAAAGTCCAAAGATCCTATAAACAGCCATCTCTAATTTGAAAATATAATGGAAAAATATACTATTCATATTGATAACAGAAGTGTGATTATCTTGGAATAAGCATAACAAAATAGGTGCAAGAAAATTCCAAAACTGGAGTTAAGGATGTAAAAGGCCTGTGTAAATGGTAAAATATGTCACTTTTCTGAATGGCAAACCTCAAAATTATGAAGATGTGAATTCTCCTCAAATTAACCTATGCTTTTATTATTCCAACTAAAATCTCTAAATGTTATATTTTGTAGAACTTGACAAAGTAATCTTAAAATTCATTTGGAAAAGTAAAGATCTAAAAATAAGTTCTGAGATACTCTAGAGCAGGGGTCCTCAAACTACGGCCCACGGGCCACATGCAAATACAAATATTGTATTTGTTCCCATTTTGTTTTGTTATTCAAAATAAGATATGTGCAGTGTGCATAGGAATTTGTTCATAGTTTTTTTTTAAACTATAGTCCGGCCCTCCAACGGTCTGAGGGACAGTGAACTGGCCCCCTGTTTAAAAAGTGTGAGGACCCCTGCTCTAGAGCATCTCTAATTAAGATATGCGTTATCGACCCAGGAATAGACGAATAGGTCAATAGAACAAAGGAGAAAGCCTCGGAACTGTCCCAAATATGTGTGGAAACTCCTAAAATAATAGCAGCGGCATTACAGATTCGAGGGGAAGGGAGACTATTCTCTTAATGCAAGGTTGCAATTGATTGTGTGGAAACAATAAAATCAGTTTCAAAATTCCCACCCAACACTAAAGGAAGCTAGGTTGCATGAAAAACAAAACTTGAAAACAATGAGGAGAAATTGTAGGTGAGTATCTTAATGACAGATACGATATGGAAAGCTTCTTAAAATAATAAAAAACAGAACTTACGAAGGAGACTGAAGAAAATGGAGGATATGGTTATGCTTAGCAGATAAAATGCACAGCACTCGTTTATTTCTGCTGTTTGCCCAAACCTCACCAAAAAAATGATAGTAAAGAAATAAAAAAGCATAAATAAATCTCACAAGACAGAGCGTTGGAATGAAGTCAACACAGAGTTCAGATGTCAGCCAACTTTTGCAATATGGAAAATGGACGAATGGTTGGTAATTGACTTAACAGAGCTGAGAAACTGAACTCTGGCCCCGTGGAGTGCATGGCCAGGGACAAGAAAGTAGCTGAAACGAGACTCAGAAGCAGAAAAACTCAGGATTTGGAAGCCCTGGGAACCTCTGAAGGTGAGAAATGGAGCAGAAAACAGGTCTGATTGAACATATGAGTAAGGAACCGTGAAAAGCCCGTCGATCTTTCCCACCCGCACACAAACGAACTCGCGAGCAAAAATCCTACCCATGCGCAACCAGGTGAACCCTGCTCTCCCAACCAGATGGCATAGCCAGAAACGGGAGACTATTCCCTGAAGAGAAGTGCTGGCCTCAGAACGTCAGGTGGTGGGCAGGTAAGAGGCTGTGTACTGACAACAAACTTTTAAATGAAAGTGTAACACTGAGTTGCCCCCCAGTCTCCTCACTCTGGGGAGCTACTGGGACACGGACAGCCGGGTTTATAGTCCACAGAAAGGAAATTGGAAGATTTCACTCCAGGGAGACTGGAATGCCCATGGATAAAAGATCCAAAGGCACATTTGAGGGACCCTTGCAATGACTGGCCCATTACGCAAGGCCCTTTAGTGAACTCATGATCAGGAACTTCCCACGGCTGTTTAACACCTCGCTCTTAAATATGAACATCAAGTCAAGGAAAGGCTCTGAAAGAGCCATCAGAAGTACAGAAAAGGAAAACTCAGAGGAAAAGTGGGGCAGGGTGAGAAACAAAACACTTCAAGAAAACTATAATTACCGGTAGCTTCAAGAAAACTGTAATTATTTTTCTCAGAGAGGGAAGATATTGTAGCCACAAAACAAGAGAAAGAGGCTTTAAGAAGGCACTTTTAGAGAACAGGTAAGAACTCTTGTAAATGAAAAATATTATGACAAATTTATAAAGATTCAATTCAAGTAATAGAAGATAAAGTGTAGAAAAAAACTCTTCTCTAAAAGTAGGAGGAAAATGCCCTGGTCAGGATGCTCAGTTGGTTGGAGCATCAGCCCATACACCAAAAGGTGGTGGGTTTGATCCCCGGTCAGGGTACATTTCTCTCTCACATTGATGTTTCTTTAAAAAAAAGAAAGCAAGAAAAAAAAGTAAGAGAAAAGACAAAATGAAAAAAATGAGAGAAAAGATAAGAACATTAGAGAATCAATTAAAAATCCAACAACATCTGAGTGTTCCAGAAAAAGAGGACAGAGAAAATTGTGAGAAGGAAATCATCAAAGAAATAATACATTAGAATTTCCCCAGACTGCAGGATGCAAGTTTCCAGATTCAAAGGGCCCACTGGGCATCTTGTACAATGAATGAAAACATATTTCATTCTAAAGTTATCAAGTTTTTGCCCCACACAAAGGGAAAAAAATAGTTGGGGTTGAAACTAGAAACCAAGAAGGAAGACAAGGATCAGAAAATACAGGGTGTAAACTCATAATAGAGTTGGTTTGGTCCCATAATGATGCTGAATGAAAATTCCATGACAATATCTGGTCCCAAAAGCAACCAGCAGAGATTGGAATAGAAGACTCCAGGAAGAATGTTATAAGGAAAAGTCAAGATAGATTACCTGGTATGTTCTTGGGGGAAAGCATTTGTGCTAGGTACACAGAAAATCAGTGAATGTGAGATGGAGATCATTTTAATTTCAGGAAAAATAAAATGTGTGTGTGAAAGGAAAAGTGATCATTGCACACTCTAAAGTTCAACTGTGAGAAAAATGTACCCTGTTATAACAATGTAAATGCTGCATACTGATTTCAGTAAAACAATGATGATGGAATTAGATACAAGGATAACAGGCAAGAACATGTTAGCAGGATGATGGTGGATAAGAGAGCTAAACATAGTTAATATTTACTTTTGAAATTTTAATATATAGTAGAATTAGCCTATTATGTAGGAAAACAAACACCACTTCCCCCAAATAGTTCATTCATTCACTGAACAAATATTTATTGAGTGTCCACCACATGCCTGGGCCTGTTCTAGGCATTGTAAACAAAATACATTTAAAAAAATATATATTTTATTGATTTTTTACAGAGAGGAAGGGAGAGGGATAGGGAGTTAGAAACATCAATGAGAGAGAAACATCAATCAGCTGCCTCCTGCACGTCCCCCACTGGGGATGTGCCCGCAACCAAGGTACATGCCCTTGACTGGACCCTTGAGTCCGCAGGCCGACGCTCTATCCACTGAGTCAAACCAGTCAGGGCAACAAAATACATTTTGATGAAGAGTCATGGAACATTAACTAACAGATAAATATATAATGTCAAGCAGTGAAAAGTGCTATAAAGAAAAAAATAAGTAATAGTTGAGGACTATTGAAAAGCAGGGAGGTCATCTCTTAAGGCAGTGGTTCTCAACCTTCTGGCCCTTTAAATACAGTTCCTCATGTTGTGACCCAACCATAAAATTATTTTCGTTGCTACTTCATAACTGTAATGTTGCTACTGTTATGAATCGTAATGTAAATATCTGATATGCAGGATGGTCTTAGGCGACCCTAGTGAAAGGGTCGTTCGACCACCAAAGGGGTCGCGACCCAAGGTTGAGAACCGCTGTTTAAGGTTTTCAATAGGGAGGTGAATAAAATAAAGAAGTAAGCAGAATATATGAAGGAGGGCATTTCTAACAGCAAGAAATTGGAGAGGAGTGATTGCCATTGGCCAGATCCAATCATCCAGATCCCTATAGCCACCGTAAGAACTTTGGGTTTATTCTAAGTAAGATGGAAAGTCACTGGAAGATATGAGCAGAGAGAAAACTCACGCTGGCTGCCCTGTATAGAACAGATCGCAAGTGTAGAGGCAGGAAGAGGTTAATGCCTGCTCATAGGCAAGAGATGCTGCTTGGACTAGGGTAGTTGTGGTCAAGAGACTGAGGAATTATTGAGTTTTGGACACATGAAGACTCACTAATGTTTGGATGAGGGATGTGAGAAAAACAGAGAAATCAAGGATGCCTTCTTTTATGGTCTAAATAACTGAGCAAATGGTAGTGTTATTTAATGAAATGACCACCAATGGAGGTGTAGATTTTCAGGGAAAGGTGGAAATCATATTAGACAAGGTGAACCCAAAGAGGCCCACACCAGGACACATCATAATTAAAATGCCAAAGTTTAAAGACAAAGAGAGAATCTTAAAAGCAGCAGAACAGAAGCAGTTAGTTACCTATAAGGGAGCACCTGTACGACTGCAGCTGATTTCTGAACAGAAACTTTGCAGGCCAGAAGGGGTGGCACAAAATATTCAAAGTGATGAAAAGCCAGGGCCTACAACCAAGGTTACTCTTCCCAGCAAATCTATCATTTAGAATCAAAGGACACATAAAGAGCTTCCCAGACAATAAAAAGCTAAAAGAGTTCATCACCATCAAACCAGTATTACAAGAAATGTTAACAGGTCTTCTTTAAGATGAAGAGAAGAAAAAAGATAAAAAGATAAATAATAAATGGCCATAAAACAGAATGAAAGCATACCATGGATGGACCTAGAGGGTATCATGCTAAGTGAAATAAGTCAGTCAGAGAAAGACAAATATCATATGATTTCACTTATATGTGGAATCTAAAGAACAACATAAATGAACAAACAGAACGGAAACAGTTCACATACAGAGAACAGACTAAGGGGTGTCAGAGGGGAGGGGCTTAGGGAACTGGGTGAAAAAGGTGAAGGGATTGAGAAATACAGGCTGATAGTTACAAACCTGTATTTGTACTATGGGGATGTAAAGTACAGCATGTGGAAAATAATCAATCATATTGTAATAACTGTGTATGGTGCCAGGTGAGTACTCGAAGTATTGGGGGGAACACTCGTAAAGTATATGACTGTCTAACCATTATGCTGTACACCTGAAACGAGTACAGAATAATGTTGAATATAAACTAGAATTGAAAAAACAATTAAAAATAATAAAATGTAGGTCTTTGGTTAAAAAAGAAAGAAAGAAAAAGGCAGAGGGAGATTTGAGACACCCATGACCCGGAGGAGAAGGGGATGTGACGACAGAGGCAGACTGGAGTGATGCATGTACAACCAAGGAATGCTAAGGATTGCCCGTGACCACGAGGGGAGAGGCCTGGGACAGATTCTGCCTCCGAGCCTCCGGGAACAGCTGACACTCCGTCAGCACCTTGATGGTGGACTTCTGAACGATGGGAGAATAAACTTCTGTTGTGTAAGCCACCCAGCTTGTGGCCATTTGTTAGAACAGCGCAGAAAAGATCGTGGCTGCTCTTCAGCTGGAGTTCCAGACTGAGGAGACGCGGGGCGCTGTGCTGGCCCCTGAGCCCAGCCAGGACAAGCAGAGTCGCTGCTGATCCAGACTTTGTGCAAAAAGACTAAGATGTAAATGTTTGTTGTTGTAACACACTGAGATTTGGGGATCATTTTTCAGCAAGAAAAGTCTAAATAATATTTATATATATTAAGTAAAAATTAAACTAAAGAAATAAATTTAAACGGAAGACAATTTGGCTACTTCATGAGATAAAAACTTCTGTTCAACAAAAGCTACTATAGACAAAGTCCAAAGCCAAGCCAAGAGAAAATGTGTAATGTATAGAGCAAAAGATTAGAATCTAGGATGGTAAAAATGCCTAAAATTAATTCGAGAGAAAGAGAGAGAGAGAGAGAGAGAGAGAGAGAGAGAGAGAGAGAGAGAGAGAGAAAATAGGACTAGGCTATAACAATCCACAGAAGAGAAAATACAAAGGCCAAAAACCTTGAAATGATGCTCAACCTCATTAGCAGTAAGCAGAACAATGCAAGTTAAAACACTGTGGCCAGTTCATAGCCAACAGAAAAGACATTTAATCTTGCAAAACTCCATGTTGTTGATAATGTGCGGAAAGAAATTCTTCTACATGCTGGATTAAGAGAGTGAACTGGTACATTCACTATCTGGAGTGATTTGGCAATACCTCAGGGATGTTCAGCACCCGAATTCCTTAGCCAGCAATCCCACTTTTGGGACTATTCTCTCGGGAGACTCTCATACCCTTCAGCACCCTTTAGCAAGGGGACATGTAAAAGGCAGCTCATTAGAGTATTGTCTGTAATAAAAATGCCATTTTCAAAATTCCCCAATGGCGGTCAGCAGGGAAGAGGCTACATCAACTATTGCATAGGATAGAATACTATATAGAGGCGAAAATGAGTGGGCAAGATGCACTTGGATCTCAAAAACACAAGGTTCAGTGGGAACGATTCCATTCATATAAACTATTTGTGGATCCGTGTAACAATCGATTGGAACTATACCAACTTCCATTTTGATGGGGCACGGCAGGAAGAAAGTGAGGCTGGTCTCTGGGGGCAGCGGGTGGAAGAAGAAAGGCATGGGCTGTCTGGGGTAAGGGTGAGGGCCTGATGAAATGGAAAGAGGGCATCAGAGAAAACCCAGAAAGGAGGAAGCAGCATCTGAGACAAATGGTGCCTTTCCCACAAGCCCACTGCACAGGACTGGCCAATTCCCTGTCTCCCTACAGGAAATCTCTGCCTCCTTATTTCTGGAGCTGTGGAGGACAACCGGATATCTCTATGGTTTCCACTCTCCCCATATTTATTGCTATTGGATTTGCTTTAGCCTCCGAAAAAGCAAAAAGGTTGCATCTATGAGAAATTCCTCTTGGATTCCAATGGGTATCTGAGTCACTCAGAGCCTTGACTGGATTTTTCTTAGTTTCATTCATTCATTCATTCATTCATTCATTCATTCAACCAACCTCTGAGCATCTATCTGCAGGGCTTAGTGTTAAGCTCTGTGCCTTTTATAATCTTGTAAAAACACTGTGGCTGCTTTTCAAAAACCAACCTACGGATGGAGCAGCTCAGATACCTGCACAGGATGGGCTCCCAGATGGCAGGTGCTAAGAGACCCAGCTGTGTGTGTTTCCTCTTCCTGGCCCATGCTTAATAAAGACTGTCTCAAATCCCACCAAGACCACGCGGGGAGACCTGGTGTCCCCTCCCAACCATAAAACATATCCTCCACTCATTTCAGGAAAAAGAAATGCCAATCTCATAATTGGCTTTGCATTGCAGGCATATTTGTGAGGGGAGCAAATAAAGAAAACATTTAAAATATTTGATCTATTTTGGGTGAGGTTCTGTAGCGTTGGTCTAAAAGAATGTCATCTGAGAGGCAGTGCTTTCTCTTGGGGGGCAGACTATTTTTGAGATCAAAAAAAAAAGAAGGAAAAAAAAGAAGAAACGTATTTGCAAAGAGATAGCTGAATCTGGTGATGTATAGGGAAAGATGGCTGTTTGGAACAAGCGAAGTAACTGTGTAAGGCGGATTCAGCTAACCACTGACCAAGCTGTGCTGGAGGGCTGAGCACTTTGTGAGTGAGACAGCGTGAGTGAGAGAGACCTGAGATAGCATTGCAGCTCCATGTCTCCTCTTCTGGAGCCTTCACTTGGGTGGCAGGTTCATCTCACCTCAAGCTGCCTCACGCGCTCCTCTTCTCCATTGGTCACCGCCCTCTGTGGGTAATCATGCCCAGGCGTGGGGGGAGGCGGGGGGGGGGGGCGGATTCCTTTGACAAACTCTTGTTTCTTTTACCTTCACTCTTCTCTTTTCATTTGGCGTCAGATTTCTCCAAATGATGGATTTATGCTGGGCCCCTCCCTCCTTTTTCCATGAGATCCAAACTTTATTTAACTGTTTAAAGTGATCTACAATCACCCCTCTTCTTGCCTCTCCTCTGATTCCCGACACAATCCTGCTCCCCCTCCTCTCTGATTGTGGAATGCACCCTCTGCCTCAGTGACTTCAGCCAGGTGGCTTTTCCCACTTCACACTCACCGGAGGCCTCTCCAGTCAGCGCCAGCTCCAGCTCCACCTGAAAACCATCCCTTAAATCTCAGACCTCAGTCAGTCATCCTTCTCGAGCTATCTACGGAAACTGCTGTCAGACCTGCTCACTTTCTATTTATCAATTGCTTACTTGAATTATTTGATTTAATTTAGATATATACATACGATTTCCCTAATTAATAACGAGTCAACTCAACAGTTATTTAATTAAAAGTTAATTAGTTATAATTAACAAATATCTCTTGAGTGCTTGCTAAGCATTGTCAATTCTATTATGTCCTAATGACATAGTAGTAACAAGACAGAACTTTTTAAAAATAGGGGCCATATCTTAAAATCACCAGCCATATAGTATACTCATTTCTCTCTATCCCCCTTTTATCTTCTCTTTTGGGTCCGAATTAAAAAACACAAACAAAATATTAAGATATTTTGATGAAAACGATTTCTGTTCAACTGTTCACACAATCAGTACCGAAACTGAGCATTCAAGTCAGTGCTTGGAGAACAATGAGTGTGGATTTGGGTCAGGGCCATGAACCCTGGAGTCTCCTTGCTGCTACCCTAATTAAGAGGTGCAGGTGGCTGAGAGAGGGGAACCAAGGACTGTAGTCCTCCCAGGTGCTCATGAATACCAGGCATACTTCAAACACAACTATCCATGTATGGACTTTTGGGGATGCATGGTTCACGTGATACTTCTGGAAGGCAGAGAAGAATAGCCATAGTAAAAATAACAAACAAATAGGTATGGCCAGAGTATCTGATATAGAAGCTAGAGAGCCAATTTACTCTCGTAAAGTGGGAAATATATTCTGATACAGAAAACGGAGGTCATTTGAACCGAGGCTCCTGTCCAGTGGCCACTGTGGAGGGATGATGCCAGCAGTCTGTGGTGGCTGATAAATTGTTCCTCTTTAGGAATATTTCTGCCTAAAGAATCAAACCCTATTGCTGGTAGAACTACTGGAGAAATACTGGTATATTCTTCTTCCTAAAGCTCTAAAATACCATACTTCTCTTTGCCTATTCTGCCATCGATCTTGCTTTCTTTCAAGGTATAGGTCTCAAGTCTATGCATTTTTAATCGACTATCTCTTCATATCCTATATGAATCTATGTCATTAGAATTTATCTCCTTAGACCACTTCTATATCTCTTTCTTACTCTGTTGAATGGCTAATTTCTGGAAAGTTTTCATTTAAACTGATTATTCACAGTGCTCATATCTATATCTCAGCACCTGGCATAATGCCTAACACAAAATGCCATGGAATGAATGAATAAATCTTAGAGGTTCATAGAGTGGGAACTGTTGGCTAGGAGATCTTTCAGCAGCTATCCCAATACAGCGCTCTAACACGCCTCTCTTCCTTCAAAACCCATGCTAGATATCGGTCAAGTTCAAGAATGGCAGGGCAACACCTTTCGGGGACTAGGGGCTAACGCCTTAGGGCAGAGCTATTTGGGGTCAGATGCTCTACTGTGACCAAGCTGGAGTAGTAAGGAGAGCTGGGGTCATACTCACTTAGGAGAGTGCTTAGCTGTTCTCTTCCACTCCCTTCTTCGCATACTGCCTCTTAGTTTTGCTGGCTGATGGAGTTTGGACTAGCCTTGCTTTAAGATGGAAGATGCATGTGTAGATTCCATTGTAGGCAAGCCAAACTCACTTGGGGGATACCCTGCATTTGGGGCCAAGGCTTCAGCTAGAAGGTGAAACGATCTTTCATCCAACACTGGATTCTGTCATTATTTTCCTTGGGAAAGCCATGGAGAATGCTGCCTAATGGTGGGGGTCCAGTTTGGGAGTTCCAGATACCTGCTAAAAGACCTGACTGCAAATATTTCAAAAATAATAATAAATACATATAAATAATGGTATCTGTCTATATACATACATATATTAATTTATTTTCACATAAAGCATATATTAATTTTTATACATTATTTATTAATTTATTTTACACAGTAATATATACTTTATTAATTTAATACATCTATTATGTGTTAATAGATTTAATAATTATAATTAATTAAAGACATAATTTGATTCATTAAATATATTGCCTTTTAAAATCAACAACTTTATAAGTATGTATTGATTTATTTAGCACTTTTACTACAAATAACCATGCCAACCATATTATCACCACTTTCCTCTGATACATGCCCATAAAGTTAATTGGCAAATGTTATAATGTCCACTTCTGGGAAGAAAGCAGGGACAGTTTAAGAATCTTCCCTGAGAACACAGAAAGAGTCCAGACTACAAGTTAAGCAACCGTAATGAGTCATTCAATTTCCCTGAGTTTTAGTTTCCTCATTTGTAAAATAGCTGCCTTGAAGAGTTGATATGAAGTTCAAATAGATTAATAAATGTAAACATGCTTTATAAACTGTTAAGAGGTACTTAGCTATGAGTGATTACCACTATCAACATAGAACCGAGATAAAACCCAAGTAGCCTCCTGACTGCCAGCTTTATTTCCTTAACTTTAAATTAGCCTACTGCAAATTTTCTGTCTATGAGACCTTGCATCTCCATAGATTATGGAACAGTGGTTTCAGCAGCCACAGAACTTTTTCTGATTCTTGTCATTCCAAAGAAATTGGTGAAATTCCACTGTGCACAGCAAGGAAAACACCAAAGTTTTTCTTAAATGTTGGAATAAGATATCTTTTGGAAAACTGGGTTGGAGCAGGGAGTGGGGCTGGGGCGAAGCAAAAATAAAATTTGTTGATGCTGTTTTCATAACATTCTCTTATTTCACTTATCTGCGCTGTAGGCCACCGTTCTCTCTGTTTACTTTGCATATTTTGTATTGCATGTCTTTTCCCCAAGTTTATGAGTATTGTTTTGTGTGCATTCATTTTTAATTTAATATGATATAATTTTAATATAAATTATATTGTGCTAAATATATAATCTGTTTCTTATGTTTCTCATTAAATGCGATGCTTTTAAGATCAAAATAGCATTTGCTTTAAACTTAAAAGAGATACGATAATTGGGAAAGCTTCAGACAATGTGCAAGTTGTGGGAAAGTATTTGGGAACCAAGGCAGAGTGCCCCTTAGGATCCGTCCACGTCCTCTCTCTTCTGCCTCTAACCTTTGCCTAGTTTAGGTTGTCAACATTGCGCATCTGGTTTTCTGCAATAAAATTGGTCTTCCTGCCTACTCTGGCTCCCCATTCCCAACCTCTTCCTCAGTCCAGTCTTCTTCTGCAGCTAGAACTATACCAACAGGGCCATGCCACCTCCCTGTTGAAAACTCTCCTTTGATTCCCCATCACAGTGAGAATAAAATCTGACAAGTCATCTTCCCCCTCCACCTCTCAGATTTCATTTCCTACCACTGCAAGCCTCTCTCCCCCTGCTTTAGGCAGAATGGCCTCTGGGTTATTCCTACAACATAACAAGCACATGGCTGTTCCAGCCCTTCACATGTGCTGCTCCCTCTGCCCTGCAAAGATTTGCATGATTCCATCTTGCAATTCAGATGTCCTTGGAATGCCACCATATCAAAGGGCCTCACTGGCTGCTGGTTCATTGACTTCCACCCTTCGCTAGAACAGGATATCATTGAGGACATGTTCTTTGTTTTATTTGTTGCTTTATCCCCAGCACTCTTTCTTGGTACATGGTAAATATTCAACAAAATGTGTTGAGTGAATGAATGATTCATGGATAAAGTTTACTCATCTATAAAGGACTAACAAGGCCATCACTGAATAATCTAGCTCCTATCATTCCAGTAGCATCTTAGTCATTTCCCCTCCCTCTCTGCACAGACATTCTCACACCCTTCAGTCTATGCTCAAAAGATTGAATGTTTTTCATTTTCTTCAATGTGCTTTGCTCCCTCTTGTCCTCATGTGTTCACACATACTGTTTTCTCTTCATTGAACATTGTTTCCCCACATCTGTGTCCAGCTAGCTCTCCCAGGCCTTCCTTCCTCTAGGAAGCCATTCTGACTGCCCACGTCTGAGTTTTATACTTCTCCTAGCCCACAACACAGAGAACTTCCAATATAATTGCACTTATTCTACTGTATTGCAACTGCCTCTTTACTTATCAGTACCTACCATGCACTTTGAGCTTGAAGACAGGGACAGATCTATCTTTTTATCATTATCTCTATAATTCCAGTACTGTACCTCAATGAATATTTATGGAATGATTGGTCTCTCAACAGTACATTTACAGGCTCTAAGTTGCTGGAGGGCATAGCCTATAGGTTTAACTGAATCCTAGTGTTTCTTAATAACAATAATGGGGATGTACCTGGCACTGAAGCCTACATGGGGTATCACAATGCATTTGCTAAAAAGAGCTACAGAATCTCGAGGTATTATTTTACATTCAGAAATAGCCACGTGGGGATGTGCCTAATCCAGTGTCCCATGGGGATTGATTTGGGGGATTTCCACGTGACATCAGTCTCATCTGTGTGAAAGGCCCCGGGGCTGGAAGAGAAGGGAATAGAAGAGGGTACTGAGCTCAGTGCCAGATAGTTAACTGGATCTTGTGGGTTATTTTAAGTAAGTATTTCCAGGAAGAGAATGTCAAGCTCTATGTGAACTCAGTTTTCTCACATGTCAACATGAGAACAGCAGTAAAGATAGTCTCCTTCCCAGCATTCCTTTGAAGAATAATAAATAAATGTGATAAGAAAATGCTTCACAAAATAAAACAAACTTTGAAGTAAAAAGCAGCCGGCCAGAATTGTTCATGTAGCTGAAAATTATCCCACATTATAGCCATTCCTATCAGTCTAATACAGTGATGGCGAACCTATGACACGCGTGTCAGAGGTGACACGCAAACTCATTTTTTTGGTTGATTTTCCTTTGTTAAATGGCATTTAAATATATAAAATAAATATCAAAAATATAAGTCTTACTTATGTTTTACTATGGTTGCAAATATCAAAAAATTTCTATATGTGACACGGCACCACAGTTAAGTTAGGGTTTTTCAAAATGCTGACATGCCGAGCTCAAAAGGTTCGCCATCACTGGTCTAATAGGTGGTAGTCAGTAACCTCTTCAACCTCACACACACACACACACTCACACACACACACACACACACACACACTCACACACACTCACACACACACACTCACACACACACTCACATACACACACACACTCACACACACACTCACATACACACACACTCACACACACACACACACTCACACACACACTCACATACACACACACTCACACACACACACACTCACACACACACACACACTCACACACACACTCACACACACACACACACACACACACACTCACACACACATTAGGTGCTATGAAAAGTTTACAGACAGGAGGACTAACTTCATGTGTTTATAAATATATTTTGATTCTTATCCCAAATGATCATTTAAAGTTTAAATATTCATTTATTCACTATTAATATATTTAATATGATTATACATATAACCAAGTCAAGTCAACGAGGCAGTTATCCCAGTTTCAAAATGAGATGGTTAGACTAGAAGATCTCTAATGAATTCTCAGTTCTAAGAATCAATGAGTTTTGACTTTGAGTTTGCATTCTCTCACACATGCTTTGATAAAGACGAACAGAGCTGCACATGACAGTTTGAATAAGCCAGTATTACTCAAAAGTATTGGCATGTGGAATATACTCACTGAAAGCTTCTGGGTGGTAGATGTAAACTGTGCTTGCTACACTGAACAGAATTCCTGCACCACAAGTTTGATTCCAGATGCAACCCTTCCATTGTCATCAATAGATGCTCCTGCATTGTCAACAGTACTATACCTTGTGCGAGTGAGCAAGCTATCATCCTAAGTAGACATTCTAAAACAGGTAGCCCTTTCTAGTTAAAAAATATATTGACAAAGAAAGGGCATTGGGGTGGAAGGAGAACAGTAGTGTGCACTGCACAAGTCCAGGGAGTCATGCACATCTACTCTATGTACTGGGCGCTTCCTGGAGAGAAGGGAGAGAAACGCAAGCGTAGTTTTCATTCCATTGGTCCGTATGGAAAGCAAATATGCACAATACTTCAGCTAGTTGTGTTTTTATAACCAAAAAACAAATAACTAAGTCTTGAGTTTAAATGAATCCCAAAGAAAGACAATTAAATTGACTCAAGTTTTCTGGCTAAGAAAGCCAGATTCATGCCAAGTTTTAATATCTTATATCTTAAAGCAAAGAGAGCAAAATAGCTGCTCTGAATGAAGCAAATTATTAAAGTGCAAGGGAAAAAAGCATAAATGATGCTTTTAATGTTTAGCCTAGTACTAGCTTCATTCATTCTTTAAATATTTATTCAATGCCTGCTATTCGTCAGATTGTGATATTCCGATGCGTTCTACATTTTAGGTTCTTACAGTGCCATGGAGTAACACATGAATATCTTTGGATTCTTATTGCAAGCAAATCAATTCATTTAAAGTTAAGAGACATATTCATTAATTTTTATTAATTTACTATGTATGTAGTTAAATCAGATTAAAAGCTTTCAAATCAAGCATAATTTTCAGGAACAAATAAAACAAGTTAGCCCTGACCAGTTTGGCTCAGTGGATAGAGCATTGGCCTGCAGATTCAAGGGTCCCAGGTTCAATTCTGGTCAAGGGCATGTACCTTGGTTGCGGGCACATCCCCAGTAGGGAGTGTGCAGGAGGCAGCTGATCGATGTTTCTCTCTCATCAATGTTTCTAGCTCTCTATCCCTCTCCCTTCCTCTCTGTAAAAAATCAATAAAATACATTAAAAAAAAACAAAACACAACAAGTTGGCTATTTAACTGAGCACCAGGATCTTGTGTCTAAGAATCATGTAAGATCTACCAGTTCTAACACTTACATTTATAACAGTATCTAAGGAATGGTCTTCAGTGTAGGGTCTTTATAAAGATGACAGATTATTGAAAATGATGAAGCCTCCTTTTAGAAGTAAGAGACCTATATAATTTATAATACATAGTTTTTCTAACATCAAGTTGTATACTATGGATTAAAAATCAATGTACACTAGATTTTTCTTTTAACATCAACCTCTCACTTATTAATAGACAGTGATAACACTTGAGTACAGTAGTTAAATGAATAATTTCTCCAAATATTATTGTAATCAAAGTAATTGAATGCAGAGCCCCCAAATGGACTCCTGAATATAGAAAAAAAGTATATAATAAAGGTAGTATTTTAGATAAGAAGAAAGAATGTCTATCCAATAGACATTGGGACAATTGGTCATCCACTAGAGAAAAAAATGTTTCGATTCCTTTATCACACCATTCACTAATAATTTTCATATACATTAAAGATACAAGCATGGAAAAACTATAAAAGCAATCAGAGGAAATAAAAAAATGTTGTAATACCTTGGATAGGAAGGACCATTAAAAAAAAGACTAAGAAGGCAAACAACACGAAGAAAAAGACCAATAGATATAATTGTTTTAAAAAATGACTTCATCACTATGAAAAATAACCCAAGGAAAGTTAAAAGACAAGAAACAGGATTAAGGATTAAAATATTTACATAAGCCATTACAAGCAAAAATTAAGAATTGCCAGGTATGACTGCATAGATTGTGCTCTGCATATCAGGGGAGCCATTCAAATAGACTACAAGGTGAATGGTGCCCCTGAAGTGCCCTGATCAAAGTCAATATATATAAATCACCTCTATATCAATAAGAAGAAAAGATCAAAAAGCCATCCAATGGAAAAAGTAGGCAAAGGATGTGAAAAGTGAAATCATGGAGGAGGAAATCCAAGTAACAATAAGCATATAGTATACAAAGATGTTCAATCTTGTTTGTAATAAAATAAATGCACATTGAATATATGTACTTCAATTGAATAATATGCACTTCCATTCTGTGCTTGCACCTTAAGACAGGGTGGTAATAAAAAGTCACAAAGAGGACATATTGCAGAATTTTAAAAATGACAATGGTAGTTGTACAAGCTACAGTAGCCAAGACTGACATTTTACTACACACCTAAAGTTTACCTAAAGAAGATTGCATTACTTGTCATCATTTATCCCCAACACTCCCCTCTACCTCTTCCCCCCCACCCCACACACACACCCTTCCCTTTAGGATGTTCCTCTCTTCCATATCTCAGGCCCCTGCTTGGGAACCTAGCTCCTGCTCACCTTGGTTTCTTCTCTCTCCCTCTGTTATGATTTCCCTACTCAGTATTCAAACCCAGGCTGGTCTGATCCAGAATTGCACTGCTGATGTCTCCTGAAAAAAAGAAGACTGCTATCTAGATGAACAGGCCTGGACCTCACCCCATCCTACAGAAGTCTCCTGCTTAATAAATATATTCAGGGGCTATCTATGAAAGATCCCCAGCCATCTGCCCTGAGAAAGCTGAGTCAGATACCTGCCTCAAGTCAATGCAGCTACAAGGGCTTGTAAAGGCAGTTGGGAAATCAGGAGGCCAGAGTTTGCAAGAGTGGACAAGCACCAAGCACTCAGAAGGAAAATACAAACTTTGGAAGCCAGAGCAGGCTGGAGAGGGACCAGTAGGTACCTGGGAATCAGAAGCAGGAAACTGCAGGCAATAGGTGATCATTTATAGTCAAGGACCAATGCCACAAGGTGGGAGCATAAAGAATGTGGAGGCAGCAACAGTGGGGAAGAACCCACATTGTGGCCCTGGTCGCATCCCTGTCAATGGACTTTGCCACAGTTCTCTTGAGGTAGGAGCCACTCCCAAGGCAGTTAACCCCGAGCCACTTCTTACCTGGTGTGCTTTTAAAAACCTAGCGATGCCCAGGCTGCACCACAGTCCAATTAAGCTAACATTTCTCAGGTAGAGACAGCCATTAATAATGTTTTCTGGAAGAATTAAGATGCCTTCTCTCATTATTTTCTCACAGGAGAGCTCAGGCTCCAGGTTCATAAAGTCATCACAGTTTCTGGGTCTAGACTGAACATTCTCTTCAAAGCTAAGTCTTCTTCAGACAGACTCTCCATCCCATCCCAACCTCCAAAAGATTTTGCAATATAGACCCAACATGACATTCCACTGTTTATTTTCTCTCTGAAACTAATATATCAAGATTGTAGGGCATATTTTTGATAATTGGTGCAAAGACTGGAATTATAGTCCTGTCTGGCATAAATCAGCCTCAAAATTATATTGGCAGAAATGTAAGTTGCATAATTACTCGGTAGTGGTTAGGTATTCTTGATATGTTTATTGGCTAACCCTGAACTCTGTACATGCATGGACACGTGTGAAATTCCCCACTCTGGATGCCTCTTCTCTGGCTCTTGGGGGTAGATTTAAGAAGTATTACAATACAATATATAGTTTTACTTCTATAACTTGGATGGTTTTGGGTAGCCAAGAGAAGAAGCTAAACCTTTACATGCTGAAATAATAATTTATTCATTTGAGAGCATTGGGCTTTATGTGCAAATACAAACACACACAAAAAATAAATTAACTTGGAAATTATTTGACTGATTACTGTAGCTATATAACAATTCTTTGGCATTCTGCAGATGGCCCCATTTTCTGACAATATCAAGATGCCTAACTTAATGTACATGAAATATGCATTCTGTCCATGTCGCATACCCAAGATGGATCACAGAGCTCTTAAAAGTTATTCCCTTAAGTCCTCAGGTCGGCTCTCCTGATTCCTCTGCCACCTGAAGATCTCTATTAACTTGCTTCTGGAAATCTGAAGTCTAAAATGCTTCATGAATGATATTACCCAGAAAGAAATTATGAGGCCGTGGGCAAGGAATGGTACTCCATTGCTTAAGTGATGGGCTTATAATTTTCTCTACCAAAAAAAAAAAAAAAAAAAAAAAGGCTTTGAAGAGAAAGAAAGATCTGGAGTTGAATGTCCCAATAGAGATTTGAAAATCTCTCTAGTGAGAAACAAGATTTAAAAGAAAAAACTATGGTTTTAGGTATTGGAATGAATGATGGGTTCTTAGCTAGGGAAAAATATTGATCAGAAACTAGATGAAATGATTGAAAAACTTTAAATTAAATAAAGAAGGAGAGGGAGACAATTGCCTTCATAAACCTATGAAAGTGGTTCCTGTAGAGGACAACAATATAAGATGAGAAAATGAATAAGAATATGAGAGGTGCCTAGTGTCTTATACCCAAAAAATATTGGAGGGGAAATGGGAGATGGAAATAATGCAGCCCCAAAATCTTTATACTAATAATAGCTGTTATTGATTATTTACTATGTACATATCACTTTTAAACTTAAGGACAACCTTATAAAGTAGGTACTAACTACTTTCATATTACAGATAGAGCAAATGAGGCCTATAGAAGCCGAGTAACTTGAACAAGGACACACACAGCTGGTAGTGGGAAAACAAGAATTTAGATATAAGCAAACCAATCCAGAGCCCACACAAACCAGCCCAATGTGTGTTGTAAACAAAGTAAGCTTGAGATGATAGTATAATGTGATTTTTGAGATATGGTGGGTATTTTGACCGCCATCCAGGTCTAAATAGTGGTGGAAGAGCATGTCCTATCCTATATAATAAAGAGCTAATATGCTAATTAGACTGGATGTTGGAACAACCTTCTGGAACGACCAGTGGGTGGGGGGCAGGGCCACGGGGCTGTGAAGCAGCCGGGGCTGTGAGGGCAGAGCCCCTTGCACAAATTTCATGCATCAGGCCTCTAGTTCTCAAATAATAGGCCTATAATAACAGGAGACTGGCTGGTGTGATTCAGTTGGTTGGAGAGTCATTCTGTAAACCAAGGGGAGGCAGGTTCCATTCCCAGTCAGGGCACATACCTAGGTTGTGAGTTTGATCGCCAGGTGGTGCGGGCAGGAGGCAACTGATATCTCTCTCTCTCTCCCTCTCTCATCAAATTTTTAAAAAGGGAGACTGGATGGTACTGCATGTCAAGAAGGGATTCACCTGAGCAACCTGCCAATGGAAACCCTGTAGCGAATGAGTGAGTTAGAGAAGATCACAAATGACTTGTTTTGGAACTTTGCTATGGGCCACCTGGTCAGAAAAAGAAAATTAATTACATATTTCTGACAGATAAAATGAGTATAGGAGATCTAGGATTGACCATTGACTATATAGTGGTAGGCTCTCTTGACTTGTCTTCACTTTAATGAAGTGGAAGTAGGTTTCTCTATTTCAATAACGAGGAATGAATGGGTAAGCATAATCACACAACTGCCTTAGACTTTAGGAAGGCAGAATTGTTTAAAGTCTAGGAAAGACAGGCACAGTTCTCCTTCCAAGAAATGTGCCTAGAAAAGCCACAGATACAATTCTAGCGGTACTCAAAAACCCATGATTAGAAAAGAACCAGGAACTATATCCCTAGGAACGTTAAGGAGAATGTGCCAGTCATTACGGTGTTACCTCTCAACTCCGGATCCACCCTTCTCTATTTCGCTCTGCACAGCAAGAACGGTTCTGCTTGGATCTCAGGGTCCCCTCTTTGATGAGCCAATAGGGGGCGCCAGAGAGAGACTGCTGGGCTGAATGGAGGAAGGGACGGGGCTTGCTCCTGTATGCTCACAGGTCTTGAAGCCATGGGAGCAATAGCAGCTTCTTCTAGAAGTAGCAGCTGAATCTAGTTTGCAGTTTTTCCAACACTTGCCACATCAGCCCTCCACCCAATCCCCGAAGACAGCTGATCTGTGCTCCCTCTTCAAAAATCTAGGTCTCCTGAGGTCACTCTTCCAAGCTCAGAGACACCAGCAACAGCCAAGCAGCCTCTTCCCAGAAATCTGAATTCCAGCTCTGTGGGAGCCCTCCTTTCAGCTCCTAAGTTTTAATAGCCTCCATTCTTCCTTTTGTTCTTTCAGTCCAAGTAGTGATAGCTGCTTCAGTTGTTACTTCCTCCGCGATATCTTAGAGTTCTCTTGGTACCCTTTTGCTGACCTTGTTAACTATTTCCTAATTTATTAACAGTTTTCATACATTAAATTCTCTTTGTTCAAGTAACTGGTAGAGGTTTTTGTCTCCTGGAAGGACCCTAATTGACAGAAAAAGCAGAGGGAATGAATGCTAAAGCCCTGAATGAGTAGAAAAAAAGAAAAGAAAAAAGTCCAAGGCAATCAGTGGGGTTTTTAAAAGGAATTTCCTGCTTAAGAAGGAGACTGAGGAAAGGCCGGATGTTTGGAGGGGATGGTAAAGTGCTAAGTGTCCTTTCATTGGAGGATTTGAACCCAGGCTGGAACGTCAATGGGCAGAAACGTGGCAGAGGAAGTCGTGGATTGGAGGGGTGTTGACTCAGACGCTTGTTGAGTTGCAGATTCTGAGGGACAGCACCCAGCGCCACCCCATAGCTCCCGGTGCTCTCCTGGTATGAGAACACTTGCCTTAGGATTTCTGAAGGGCTCTTCCTCAAGCTTCTCTCTCTTCTTCACACTCTCTAGTTCCAGAGACATCTACCTATTCGGTTCCTCTAGAGCAGCGGTTCTCAACCTGTGGGTCGCGACCCCTTTGGGGGTTGGACGTCCCTTTCACAGGGATCGCCTAAGACCATCGGAAAACACATATATAATTACATATTGTTTTTGTGATTAATCACTACGCTTTAATTATGTTCAATTTGTAACAATGAAATTGGGGGTCACCACAACATGAGGAACTGTATTAAAGGGTCGCGGCATTAGGAAGGTTGAGAACCACTGCTCTAGAGGGTTATTCCTTACTATTCCCTACAGAGGCCTGAGAATCTGCTCTTTCTGTGAGATCAAGAACCTCTTTGTTTGACCCTGAGCTCTAGAAAGAAACCTATGTCTGTTCTTTAAATTTCATTACAGAAATGGAGTCCACCTGGCATGTCTGGTACCCCAGAAATCCATGTATTTCCTTGGCACACCTGAACTTTCCTGTTGTCTGTGGAACTTAGAAAAGCCCCCTCTAGGGTTGGCTAAACAGAATTCCTTCACAATGTTAGAATAATCAGCTGGGTCCCTGGCTGCAGTGCATCTTGACCTTCTGCATCCAGAAATTCTCCAAGGTTAGATCCATTCTAACATCTGCCCTTTATCTCAATCTTCTGGCCTTGTCCCTGAAAAGTACCATTTCTTGCTCCACATCCTTGCCTCACCTCCATTGTTAGTTGCCGGCATGACAGGTATTTCCTTGTATTTGTGAAGAAAAATAAAGTCACTTTTCTCTTTTTATTTCTCTAGCTTTACTAGACTAATTGACCTTTTTTTTTTTTTTCAGTCAGCCATTATTTCTCACCAGCTTCCTCCTTTCCCAAAAGTCCAAATAAGAGAATATCCAAATGACAGAATCTAAGCTCTGAGCCCTGAAGGTACCATTGCTGGAAATTCCAGCCCAATTAAGCTCTTCCCACTGACTGCCCCATAGGTTTTCTCCAGTCATCCTGAACTAATAGCAGTTGCTTCATCCGACCCACACAATTATGACATAACACGATCCACTACAAATGAGAAATAAATTCAACCATCACCACAACAAAAAATGTTTTCCAAAGTCTTCCGAAACTTTTGGACACTGAGCAAAAGAGACAGGCATTGAATTCCTTCTTTTCCAACTTTCTCTTTTCTTCTTCTTCTCATTTTCTACTATTTGCTCTTCATCTTCTCATTACTTAAGAGTCAGACCACAACACACCAGGTATTATATAGAACAATCAGGAGATGAAAGGCATACTATCTAGGACACTAAAAGGCGACAATGTATATTTTAAATCACCATTTCTAAGGGATGGCAAAAAAAAACCAATTCCCCTTTTTAAAAAAATGTAGCCAAGGGAAATTTATCAGAGAAGATAGGTCCAAGGAGTGAGAGCTGAGTGGCAACTGCCCCTTGCATATGTTTTGATTTAAAATAGTTACCTTTTGTTCAGCTTAGCTCTTAGCTCCCACATCTTTCTGCTTTCAGTTCCTCAAGGAAGGCACCCCTGAGTACAGTGTGAGGGAGGGAGGCACTTTAATTCAGAGTTCTTGAGAACAGCTTGCTATTTTCAACTAAATCCAGTAGCTAGTGGAATGCAGGCTTCACTGGCCCCACCCTATTTCTCCCACCCAGATATTTTTCCTTTTTGTCCAGCGAAGTGTCATGTGTTCCTAAGAAAAAAGAAAAAGAAAAATGTTTACTTAAACTATGGCGCTCTAAACTGCTCAGTCCACTCTGGCCAAACTGAAGATGCTTGGATTGAGTTGTGATGGAGAAAAGAAGGAACGGATTTATCTGACATTTAGAGGAGTTGAAACGTTCTTTTAGGCCCTGTAGAACATGTAGGTTGCAGGCTACTGCTGTGCAGGAGGTCTGGCTTTGGATGCACTCATTGCATTAATAAACCCACACTTATTGTGTGCCTTTTAGCACTGTGCCTTCAAGGTGCTGTGCTCAATACTGCGAAGGCACACAATCAGACATATCAGAGATCTTGCCTTCCAGGAGCCTACAAATCACATGCAATAAGACATGAACATAACTTGCTCTGATATGTGGCATAATGAAATCAGTGCCATAAAGAAGTAGAAGTTCTATGAGAGTCCAGAGAAAGTGTGTGTAGGGAAGTGGGGCGGGGGGGGGGGGGGGGGGGGGGGGGGAGGATCATCACTTCTTTTCTTCAAGAAAGGCTTCCTGGAGGAAGGAGCAGTTGAAATGCAAAAGAGCAAAAAGAGAAGGGCCTTCAGAAGCTTAGGCAGGGCAGGAACAATGGGGTGGGTGAGTCAAGGGAAGGGAAAGGTCCTTTGAGGAGACTTGCAGATGGTTATAGTGACCAGGAAGACTCAGAGGGAATATTTACTGAAGAACCTTATTCTAGTGAGCTTACTTGGATTAGTGTTCTTTGATTTTGCCTACTTTCAGAGTAATTCAGGTAATGTCTGCATAATCAGTGAAGATTCTGTGCTTTCAATATGCCCATAAAATTTCTTACATAAAATTCTATAATCAATCTTGCTTGCTCTCACTCATTCTCTCTCTCTCTCTCTCTCTCTCTCTCTCTCTCTCTCTCTCACACACACACACACACACACACACACACACACACACACACACCACACACATATATTTTGTGATAGAACAGAAGAGAATAAATATTTAAAGCCAACTCTAAAAAGGCACGGCCTCTGATTTTCTGCATTAAACTCTGAGCTACACACTCACTCCATCAGAAACATATGGACTTGGTCCCTGGTCTTGCTTCCTGGGAATGAGGTCAAAGACTTCAGGCCTGAGAGCAGGCTTGAAAAATACTTCCTCAGCCACTTTCCTTTGCCTAAAAAGTGACAGCTTTGCATAACACTACCCACTGCAAGCTTTAATAAAGTATTTCTCATTACTATGAAGCATGCTGATCTGCTACTAAAGGAAAAAGTTTCCCATTGGTCAAGAGCTTAACCGTGGAGCTTTGTTCTTTCATCTTCCCTCCTTGACTCCCCACTTGTTACAAGGTAAACTGAAGCTTATTAAATTTTTAGATTTTTGAGCAAAAATCGAAAATCAGGCAGCACCATACAAACCGGAAATAGCTAAGAATGTTCCACCAGCAGGACTGGGGAAAGACTTTATAGATAAGATATGGAAGCAAAGCAAGGAAATTACCTGATTGGCTGTAGCATAAGAGGTTGCCTGATCTGGGGAAGCCTAGTTGGCTGTGATTGCTTGTGCTTACGTTTTGATTTCTTAACCTTGGGGCATTGCAGGCTTAGGTTTTGGGTAGCTTATATAGGCTACCAAGGCTTTAAGGCCACCTCCGTCTAATGGCCTCATTGTTTAACTAATTTAATTCCTTCAAATATGAGTGCTGCAGGAAAAGAGGGGTCTGGGGTTTGATAGACCTTAGCACATCCTGCTTATTTTTAAAATGATAGTAAACAACTGATCTGATTGGACTTTTTTTGTTGAATTTATTAGAGGGCTGCATTGAGGAAACTAACCAACTGCATGAAAATGATGCAAAATATTCAATTTTATGGATGCTAATTCTTCTGCCCAAGGGAACAAGTGATTTCTACCATGCCATTGCATAAATATATTAGATTTCAATCCTATATTTGTGAGAAACTCTACGAATAAAGTTATGCAAATCTCAAAAGGTATTTCAACACAAGGTAAACAGAAATTAGTCTACAGCACTGTCACAGATTATATTAGGATGCAGATATTTTAATAACCATTAGAGTTATTTATTTACTTATTTTTTGTTGTTGTTAATCCTCACCAGAGGATATTTTTTCCATTGCTTTTAAGAGATAGTGAAATGGAGGGAGGGAGGAGGAGAGAGATAAACAGTGATATGAGAGAGACACATCAACTGGTTGCCTCCCCCACGTTTTCTGAAAGGGGGCAGGGAGCGAACCCCCCACCCCCAACCCAAGTGTGTGCCCTTGACTGGGAATCAAACCAGTGACCCTTTCATTTTTGGGCTGATGCTCTAACCACTGAACACATCGGCCAGAGCCCATTAGGGATTTTTAGATCAGTTCCAAGGTAATGTTTCCCAGTACATGCTGCTTATATTCATTAATAAAATGCTACCTGAGTGATTGTACAGAGAACATCTCCATGTGGAAAGAGATGGCCAGCAAAAGAGCAAAATCATTTTACCAGGCATCAAAGAGAAGAAGCTAAGTATTTTCTGAGATTTCAGGGAGAGAAATGAACTCAAATCCCCACTCCCTTAGATTTGCACAGGATTGTCAAGAGCTGAAAAACTTCAAAGTTTAATAAAAGTACGGTTCAATTTGAGAAATATGAAGCGTTTGGAGTAACTAATTTGGCCAAATATTTATGCTTTGGTGCATAGTTGGACTGCTTATCAGACCTTCAGGAATTCTTTGTTTTTCATTTTTGTGCTTTTATTTCCTTTCTGATCTCCTCTCCCCTAACTAGAAGCAAAACACCCTCTGGCAATGAAAGTTAAGATGCTTCTCCATAGAGGCACCAAGTCAGGGCCAAGGGGGCTGATCCCCAAGCAGTAATTTTCCTTCCTCCGCCCCCCTCCCCGCTTCCCCCCTTCCCCCGGCACTCTCTTCTGGGAAGTGCTGGGAATTGTAGGGGTCTCGAACACCTCCCCTGGAGAGAAACAGAAATCTTTCTCCTGATAAGCATACCAAACCTCCCTCAAAGATCTTTTATTGACACGACTTTAAAGGCTGCACAGGGCAGAGAGGCAAGCAGGAGAGTTCCCAAGAATGTCCAGGACCTGAGACCAAACACTCTACCTCTCTTTCCACTACCCACACTCCCTACCCTTCCCTGCCTGGGTGGATGCTGACATGGTGGATACTATTATCATTATTATTCCTTTGTTAAGAACAGACAGATGAACCACTATGTTCTTTTAGCTCCAGGCTGACCTCTGCTCACAGGGAGCCCTGCAGTAACAAGTTCTGCATTTCCTATTAGTTTCTGCACCTCCCAGCTCTGGGGGCTGCTGAACCACACCAGAGATCTCAGGTGGGTCTAGACCAGCCCCTGCTAGCCAAGCCTCATTGCACCCAGGCCCCACATCCCACACTGATTCGAGCACATTCCAGGACATTCCACAGCTGGGAGGCTAGGAGCCTGGAATGTCTGGAACCCACAGAAGGAAGGTGTCCCAGCATGCTCCACCCACCCCCAATCACATTTTCCCAAAGATCTCAAAGCATTCTCCAAGGGTGATCTCATTTTTTAAGAGGTGTTTATTTCTATTCTCACCCCTACTGCTAGTAATGACTCTCTTTTGCACAAATGTCACTTTGATTTTTTTTTTTTAACATGTCTCATGGTAAGAACACCATATTGGGCACCAAGAGCTCAACTACTAGTTACTCAACTACTAATTAGATATCATGGAAACTCCTTTCTAGCAAAGGGATAATAATTCCTTTGAAATTTGTGAAATTTGACAATGAGGCAGCGAGGAAATGACTGTTCCAATCCCATCCTTTGAAAGACACATAATGGGGGCCCAGACTTTTTTTATACCTACATCGTGTGTGTGTGTGTGTGTGTGTGTGTGTGTGTGTGTGTGTGTGTGTGTCACAGTGCTAGTGCTAATGCAGTCTTCAGGACTTCCATTTCCTTATCTGTGGAATGGAGATAACACCTACTTTACAAGGTTCTTGTGAGTGTGCTGTAGTGCCTGGAACATAATAGGCACTTAATAAATGTTTGTTGAATAAATACATAGATGGGTGAACAAATGTAACCTTTCTGGGCTTGTTTACTCATTCTAAGTTTGCCTTTTTTAATTCACAAGATGATACAGAGGACTAAAGGACATCAAGGTTGTTTAAAAGTGTAATACTCTCAACAATAAAAAATATATTAAAAATAAGAATAAATAAAAGGCTTTTGACACCTGACACTAACATCAGGCTACATGTCAATGGTGCCTGTATAAAAAATAAAAACTGACTGTAAAATACAACATTATTATTCATGTGACTTAGTACAGGCGCCCAAACCTGCTAAGTGTATATCTCTCCTGATATGCAATGAACGCTAGACAAGTCCCGCTCTCATCAGGGAGCAGGCTACCCCTCCACGGCTCTTTCCATAACTTGGTTTCTATGTGTGGTTCTCTGCCCCCATTAAAATGAGCATTAGCTGAGTGCCTGCGGTAGGGGAGTTGCACAGCTGGATCAGGCAGATAGCATGCGGGCTCAGAGCACCAGGCCTGGAGTCGAATTGCCTGAGCTTGTTCCATGATTACACCATTTGCTGAGGGATTTAACCCCACCATGCCTTCGTTCATCTGTAAAATGGGGACATTGGTAGAATCCATTTCACAGGGCTACCAGGAAGGTGGAATAAGATGCTACATGGAAAGTAATTAGAGAAGTGCCTGCCACAAGGGAGGAACTCAGTCAGTGTTGCCTCTAACCATTGTTGGTGCTATTATTATTATTATTATTATTATTATTCCTTTATTAATGGAGCTGGTAATCCAGTGGAGAAAACAGACTATTATGCAAAGCTGGAAGAATGATGCAATACCTAAAATGTCACTAGCAGTGTTCTATGGGTGCAGAGACAGGGACATCTTGATTCACCATCCTCATCACCTCTTCTGTGTAGTCTCTAGTTTGTCACTCTTCCAACATACACAGAACTTTAAAATAAAGATCCCGGATTTCATTAGAGGAGTGCGAGCCTAATGTCTCCTGGTGATCACGCAATGCTTCCATTACCGCAGCTCAGGTTGTGCAGCCACATCACACTGCTGGCACAAAGTGAGCTTTTGCTCAAATAAGACCCCCAGGGCCTTTTTACATCAACAGCTGCCAAGTTACATGTTCTCCATCCTCTATTCCTATAATTCATTTTAAAACCTAAAAACAAGACCCTGCATTTATCCTTATTACATTTCATGTTGTTAGTTTTGGCCCAGCATTGCAGCATGTCAAGATAATTTTGGATCTTGATTCTGTCAGCTCTCTCATATCTTATTTCTATCCCCTCCAGATTTATGTCACTAGCACACTTGATCAGCATACCTACTCTATCCTCAAGCAAGACATTGGTAAAAATGTTGACTAAAACAAGACTAAGAGACTAGCCCAATATTTCAATTGCAGAACCCCCTGCAGACTTAAATGTGTCCATTAATCATTTGGGGTATGATTGTTTAAGCAGCTTTGAATTCATTGAGGGGTGTCCCTAATTCACTATTTTATTGTAAACGCCTTGTCAAATGCCTTGCTGACATCAAGACACCTTGGGTCTCTGGCATTGTTGAATGTCATTTACTATTTTAACTTTTCCTGGAGTGCTCGTATCTCCTTTAAATTTGATGAAAACATTGATGTCTATATCCAGGTTATCAATAAAGAACATAGGGGATATCATTTAATAGATTCCTTAAGAATAAAGTTATGCCATTTGATTACTACTCTTGTAGTTCTATGTTAGGCTTTAATTTGAAGGGTGAGTTTGTTAGGGCATGTTACCTGCTATAAGACAATGACAATAGAAATTTATTTCTTACTCACACAAAGTATCCCTGATTGACAGGCTGCCTTCCATGTGTCATTCAAGAAATCTAGTTTCTTCTGCCTTGTGGTTTCACTCTTGTGGCCTGGTCCTTAGATTTCTCTGCAAAGGATCAGCAGCTAAAGAAGGAAAAGTAGAAACTATTACACATGGAGTGTTTCTGTGGTCCAGCCTGGAAGTAGCACATATCACCACTGGCTAGAATTCAGTCACATGACTACCCCTACCTGCACAGGAGGCTGGGAAAGCGTCTACTTCTGTGCTAAGCAGAAAGAGGAAACGAGTGTAATGAGCTCTAAAACAGACAGCAAGCATAATTTAGGTAGGACCTACATGTTATTTTAGGTCAAGTATGAGGCTACACCTGCCAGCAGGGTATGTGATACAGCAGGAATTATAAGAGCTGGGTTCTAATTCCAAGTCCACCATTTCTTGGAACTGTAAGATTGCTAGGTCCATTAGGCAACTGTCTTGGCCCATTTCATTCATTGCTGAATCCCCAGCCATAGCCTAGTGCCTGGGACAGAGTTGCTGTGATAAATATTTGTTCAATTGTTGAGTGAATAAATGAATAACCTTTTTGGACTTATTTCTTTATTTCTAAACTTGCTCTACCTCGACCTACTTTACAGGTTTCTGTAAAGATCAAATGAACGGTAATCATAAATGCTTTGAAAACTAAAAGTCATTGTAAAATGCAGAGAGTATATGCAGAGAGTATTGAGACTGGATTTGTGCCGTTTGTGTCACACTCTATGGACTGACCTCTGCATAGTTTTCTCTTATTGAACATCGTAGAAAACAGACGCCCCTCAGACCATTAATGGTAAAGCTCTGCCCGACTTACATTTCTTTTATGACTTGAAGTCTAATCATCAATGTCCTCTCCCTAGATAAATTTAAGAAAGAGGGTTTAAAGGCCTGTTGAGGTTAGGCTATGTGCTAAGATTTGGGGTAACACAAGGACTAATACAACCCATATTAACATAGAGCTAAAAAACAACCACCACTGGTCTTGTAGATGGGAATCCATTCGACAATTTTATATAACAGATAGTAGTTTCTTAGTTTGTTAATGAAAATATTCAACAGAAAAAAAAAATCTTTACTCAATATATTTAATTAGATGCCAGATTATAGATGACCTTAAATGTAAAGACAAGAAATTAAACTTTATTTTATAGGCAACTTGGCGGGGGAGGCATTAACTGTTGTTAAACTAGGAAAACAAAAGAACAAAGTGGTATTTTAGAAAGAAGCATCTGAGAGATGGTATCTTAGACAACTTGGAGAAAATATATTTGATGGCTATTGCATCAGTCTTAGCAGAAAGTGATGAGGTCTTGATTTAAGAATATGGGAAGAAAGCCCTAACTGGTTTGGCACAGTAGATAGAGCATCGCTCTGTGGGCCGAAGGGTCCTGAGTTTGATTCCAGCCAAGGGCACATGCCCGGGCTGCAGACTCCATCCTCAGTAGGGGGCATGCAGGAGGCAGCCAATCAATGATTCTCTCTCATCATTGATGTTTCTATCTTTCTCTCCCTCTCCCTTCCTCTCTGAAATCAATAAAATATATTTTTAAAAAAAGAATATGGGAAAAATATAAAGCATAAATAAAAGGACTTCTAATTCTGAGAATATACAGGCTAACATGACCTGAAAACTCTTCCTTCAGGTATGCTTAGGATTGCGGGATAAAATATAACAAAACTATTTTTAAAGCAAACTTAAGATCACAGGAAGCAGGGAAAATCACAGAAGGAGAAAGAATAAAACAAAATAAGTTAGCATGTGAACTGATGCTCTATTTGCCCTCAGAATTGGATCTTCATAACCCTTGGAACTTGGGTTTTAATGGCCACAGTAGATAAGGCCTTGAGCCTGAACAAGATGGGGGTGGAAATGAGACTCAAACACAAAGCTAAGGCCTAAACCATCAAGGCTGAATATTGACCAAAAAAAAAAGAAAAAGCTAAAATTCCCCAACCACCTCAGCAAAATGACACAGAAAACTCATTTGTCTCTCTTTGTGGAAAAAGTCTGCCCTGAGAATTTGAGAATTTGAAACCCTGCACCTGTTCTACACATGAATTCGGTTTTAAAAATTGCCCTACTGGAATGGGCCAGCCACTTCCAAGCCAAGAAATTAATGTAAAAACAGGTCCCTGGCGAGTCATATTGTGGGAGTGCCTGGAAGAAGCAATTACAAAAACACGCTGGAGAGACATTTTACAATCCAGAATACAGGTAGTTTCACAAAAATCAGCAAACCCCACCCAAAATAAACTCACAATAAAAGAAATTACAAAGCACTGAAGGGACAAATCCATCATGAGCAAGAGTCAAGAGAAATTACCGTTAATGGAATGCACTACCATCACCTCTCACCCACCAAGGAATGGAGCTATTAGAACAATCTGAAAGAGCATACAAAATAAACATGCTTAGAATGATTACAGACATTACAGAAGGAAAGAAATCCACAAGAAAAACATAGGATGCCATCGGAAGGAAGGAAGGAAGGAAGGAAGGAAGGAAGGAAGGAAGGAAGGAAGGAAGGGAGGGAGGAAGAAAGGAAGGAAGGAAGGAAGGAAGGAAGGAAGGAAGGAAGGAAGGAAGGAAGGAAGGAAGGAAGGAAGAGGCAGATTTAGAAAAAACAAATGGAAAGTCTAAAAATAAAATACATAGTTATTAAATTAAAAACTCAATGGATGGATGAAGCAGTAGATTAGACATATGTGAAGAGGTATTTTTGAACAAGAAAATGAAGCTAAGGCAACATACCTGAATGTGGCTCAGAGAAATAATGAGATGGAAAATTTGGAAGGGAAGTTAAGATTTTAAAAAGGCAGCATGATAAGGTTTAATTAAGTCAAAGGATTTCTAGAAATGAAGGAAAGAGAATGGAGCTGAGCAAACTTGGGAAAGGAAATGGTAAGAATCTTCTGATTTAAAAACATGAATCTTCACGGTGGAGCAGCACAATGAATCCAGAGCAGCATATGTAGCAATCTTCTTTGTGATGTGCCCGGTCTTCAAGCACCATCAGGCTAGTTCTCTGGGGATTTGAGGTCACCTTGACATGGTAGTGTGCATTAGCCGAATCAAATGGGCCGATGACATATCGTTTAGCTTTGTTCTTTAAAGGATGGAGAAGGCCACTCCTCTTGTGTATCTGTAGGCATACATGTGACTTCTGTTTGAAGTGACTGAGCAGGAAAGGCAAGGGAGGGGTCCTGTTGCTCAGATTCGCCATTTTGCAAGGATTGGTCTGGGAGTATGTAGAATGTGGATTAGCATGAGGGGAGGGGAGGGAGCTGGGAAAAAATGCATCAATGAGTGTGCATTTTTCTGTAGCTCTACATACTCACATACATGTGTAAGTGTACAAAGAGTTTTAAATGCATACATGTGCTATCCTCTTTGCTGGCTCACATCCTGAAATGGAATTTGAGATCTCTTTATAGGCTTTCGCTGCTCTTCCACCTCCATTAAAAGATTTCTGGACTTCATGCTGTCTGTTCAGCTATAATACACTTATTCTCTCCATTTAAAGGAGATGTTTGCTTTGGGTTTTTTATATTGGTGGTGATGGTTTTCAAAGCAGAAAGTGACCTCTGCCTCCACTCTTTTTATTTCAATAGGCACATAAAAGAGAAGGGCCTACATTCCCATTTCCCATGGAAGGTACCATGTGCGGGAAGCCTCAAGGGCTAAAACCCTGAAAAAGATGTACCATCCCATATCTGGTCATTCCTCTCCATTCAGGGGTTTTGGTAGGAGTCGCTTTTGTAGATATCTGTTCAGTGCCTTGGTGAGTTTTTTCCTTTTAGTAATAATGTAATCAGTTTCCCTGTGGGTACTCAGCAGTGTCCTCAAGATAGTTCTCCATGGATATTATCAAGCCCCTCGTAACAGAACCCTAGAGGGCTTCTCAGGAGCCACAAGTGTCAATAGCTCTTACAGGGACTGAACAGAGCTTCCGGGTCTGCAGGCAGCACTCCTCTAGCCGGGAAGCCCACCCTCCCCTAAACGCCACACTGTCTGACAAGGGAAGCAGCAACAAGCCCAGGAACACTGCCTTGTCTCAGAGGGTATTCCCTTATTAGTCCATGGTTTCCTCTGAGGGGCTTATTATATAGCTCTACCTCCCTGCAGTGTTTAACCTTGGATGGCCATGAAATTTTACAAGAAGTTCCAAAACCAACTTTAAAGTCCCTTATGGTCATAAAATGAAGTTTAACTCAAGCCCCAGGAGCAATTGTAGGGAACCCATAGCACTTGGAATAAGTATATAAATTTATTTCTGCTAAGAGCATCAAGTTCCATCTAGTGCTACACACACACACACACACACACACACACACACACACACACACAGAAAGAGAGCGAAGAGGAAGAGGAGGAGGCGAAGGAGAAGGAGAAATACCATTCCTTTAGAGGTGTTTGACTGCTATCCAAATAAGTGTGCTGCACGACACACACACACTCACCAGATTACGTGCATATATGGTATTACCACCCAAGTGTAAGTTCCAAGGTTTACTTCAATTCTTCACCCATCTGAACGTACTTATTCAAATATACTGAATGGTGTTTGTTAATGTGCAGTGAGTTTTTCCATTAAGACCCCTCCAAATAGACTGGTGTGTCTAAGTTTTGAATCATGTGCTATGACGAGGTGACGTGTCAATATTCAGGCACTTCAAAGAGAGACACTTGGCGCTGCATCTACTTGACACCAAATATCTTAATAAAAATTGAAGGCAGTGGATCTCAAACACTAATTTTCTGCATATCCAGATGGTTGGCATTAAATAAAATGTCTGGGTGGTACACAATGATTCACTCTTGAAAAATAAAGTGAATAAGTTTCCTCATCAATTTTGGAATGAAAGAAAAATCTGGCAGCTTCAGCATGATTTTAACAAATAAATCTTTATGGGAAGCATTGTTTTATTGGTGATTACCTCTGGATGCCAAGAGGAACTAGAAGCGTGTCCACTTTCTCTATGAGCCTTTCCTCATACTCTGCAGGATCAAGAATAGCTTGTTTTCTGGTGTAATGACCAACTTAGCCTGTGAAAGTCTCTGGTAATGCCACTGCTGCATATTAGTAGCCTTTTAATTTTAATGTAATTTGTTAATATAAATAATTTTATACAATATGTTTTATGTATGGTCATTCATATTATTATAATACATCAAACTTAAAATATACACATTGAATAACAGAAGTTGCATGTCATGTAATTATTATTTAACTTAGATGTAATGATTATGATATTTCATTTACTATAATTTAGCAGACATTATTAAGCACCCAATGTGTGTATCACATTAAAAGATATACAAAAGATAAAAACATGTGCAGAATGCAGTCCTTAACTTCATCAAGACTACGGTTTTATCAAAGAGGATTTTGAGTTCTTCTATGGTTTCTAGGAGACATTGTTTTGTCCCCTAAAAACCCCAGTGGAGAAGTGAGTTACTTGGATGTAACCATCAGACACCTGACTGGGAAGGACCGCTTAGCCTCACCCTGTCCGGAGAGGTGTGTTGTCCAACTCTGCTGGGACAGCAGCGGAGTCTGTCAGATTCTGGGGTTTCACGTGTTAGGAAGCCTATTGTTGCAGCACAACAAAGCACCTTTCTTCAGAACCAGTTTTGTCAATAATAAAATGTTGTTTTGATCTTATCTGCCACTCCTTCCTCTCACTCCTTTGGTTCAGAACTCAGGTGGAGAGAAGGGTGTAATTTATTGGGGCCTCCTCCAACCCCAAAGGGATAAGACAGGTAACAGGTAATTATAATACAAAGCACACTGTGATCAGTGCGGTGTGAGTTCCAAAGTGGGGATCATTAGCAAAGGAGAGCTCCCCTCTGTCAAGAGAATCGTGAAGAAGCAGAATCCGAGGTGGGGAGCGACCTCCAGGCCCAGGCCCACCTGCTTCTGAACTTCTTGTTATAATTATATAGGGAGAGTGCATAATCTATATGTAGCACATAATTTAATCAATACTTTCAGTTATCAATAACTATCCATAAATACCTTGAGTTATTGATTAAGTAATTTTCAGTTTTTTGTTACTTGCTGTTGGATGTAAAAATATATCATGTGTTGTGCATTTGTGGTCAAAGAACTAATGGGGACCACAAAAAAAAATCAACTCATAGGAAAGAAAATTTGAGAGGTAGTTTGGGGCCAGAAGTAGAGAGGATCAAGTGTACTGTGTGAATTTGGGTCTTTATGCTTTAGGCATAGGATGGCCATTGAAGATGTTTGCATAGAAAAAATAAACAGATGTGTGCTTCAGGAAGATTAATACGGTAGCAGTGTGTCAAAATATAGTGCAGCTCTGGAGGGTAAGACCAGAAGCACGGAGACCTGCTAGGAGGTCACAGCATTAAATAAGAGTGTTCGGAAGTCAGATCTTGAACTAGAAGGTATCAGTGGAAATAAAACACAAGAACAAGCACAAAAGATACATGTTTTCAACAGACTCGACAGGACTTGACTACTAAGCAGATGTGGAACAAAAAAGGGGGAAGAATTAAAGATTCTATGAATAACTTGAGCTGATGTGATTAGAAAGATCTTGATGAACAGGATTTTGAAGAAATAAATGTTTAAGAGGGAAAAGGATGAATTTAGATTTGAACCTATTAAGATTAACATACTGGTAGGCCGTATGGGTGGAAACATCCAGCAAGGAGGTAGTAAAGCCAAATTGGAGCCAAGAGAGTTGTCAGGGATAGAGAAGAGGATGCAGAAATGTCCCAGAGAAGGAGGAAAGAAAGCCATGAAGACTGAATGAGTTTACCAGAACATGTAGAAGAGAGGACGGAGAAGAGGGTCAAGGGCAGATTCTTAGGGAAAACTTATATGTGGAGCTGGGAAGAAGAGGAAATGGAGGAGACATAGGAATAAAGTGGGGAATAGGAAGAGTGTATTACCAGGGAAGACAAAGGTGGGAGAATTTCTCAGGAGAGGGGCATGGTTAGGGAGGGAGAAGAGGGTTTGTCACATAAAGTGAGTAAGCAAAACTAGAATAAAACAAAACACTGCATTTGGTAACAGGCTGACTACTGACCTTTAAAAACTATTAGGAAATGACAGAAGCTGAAGCCAGAGTGTAAGGATGAGGAAGGGAGCGGGTGGTATCAGAATGGAAGCAGTTGACAAAGATGACTTTTTAAAGAAGTTTGTGATGTAGAGAAAGAGGGAGGGACATTTGCTTTAGAGTGGGCTGCGTGGAGGGAAATGGTTCCGTGTGTGTGTGTGTGTGTGTGTGTGTGTGTGTGTGCACGCACGCGCCTGTGGATTTGGTTTTCCTTGGTTGGTTGGCTGCTTTGGATAAGAGAGACCTGAGTGTATGATTACAGGCAGAGAGTACGATCCAGTGGTGAAGCGGAAGGGAGGGAGTAAGGGAGTGTGTGAAACTGAGAGAGCAAAGCTTCAGGGCAGGTAGGAGGAGCTCCAGTCCAGAGACTAGAATGGCAGGTTAGTGGTGGAAGAGGAGGTGGTCAAAGGGGCGGGTAGAAGATGGAGAGGTAGAATTAGACGGAACCAAAGAAGTCTAGGGTGGGCAGCACAGGTGAGGGGAAGACACAGGTAGACCAGAAGGTGGGACTGACTGTAACAAGCAGTGTGGTAGGACTGGTGGGATCGGCCGGTGGGTGGGGGCTGGGGGAGAGCAGCTTTCCTTTGGGTGCATGCAAGCTAAATCTGCAGGTCTCCCCACTCCACCCCCTTGCCTTCCTCCCCACCCCCCTCACCCCACCACACACACACACACACAAATGCCAGCTTGTCTGACATAAAAGCTTATGAATCATGAAAGCCAAGACTATTTTAATCCTAAAATTACCTTCTATATTGCTATTTTGTAACTTGTGTTGTTCCTAATTATGGTATTAACCAATGTTTTAATTTTTTTTTCATTCTAAAAGATGAATAAGGCCCCAAAATTATAGACTAATCCACATGGCTAGTTTCTGTGTTTCTTCATAAGACAGGATGCCAGAGAGAAGACATTTCTGAGATATAATCTGTTATCAGTCTAAGTGCCGTAAGTCTGGGTTTTTTAAAAAGCTTAAGTCACAGTGCAGTGCTGGCATGGCTATTTGTGAAGCCTGTTTCTGTGGACAGTACCGGGCTCTCTTCTGATGATGAAAAAATTGGGAAGTCGGAGTCACTGCCTGATGGATTTGGCAGATGCCCTCCTGTTTTTCCCCACCATCGCCTGGTGTGGGTGGGAAACCGGAGGATTGCTCGCTGCTGCTTGGTTTCAGTTCTCTTTACTTATCTTCAAATGTTTCTGGCTGTCTGATTGATATTTACAGTCAGCCCCTGTGGATGCTGTGAGAACGAGAGAGGGAGGGAGGGGAGGAGGGACCGACAGGCAGAGAGAGATTTGGGCCGGAATGTGAATCCTGGTGTGGATTCTGGCTTTTTCTGTGCAAGGGGCAGCGCCCCAGAACTCAAACTCATAACTCACTGAGGGCTAGTAAATTTTATGCAGCGGCAGCGGCAGCCACCCCATGGCTCCATGTCTGTGACTACCTCTGTTTATGTGGTGCTTTGTGAATTCCTCTCTCAGTGAAAAGACTCGGGGGCTTAGAGTCCACAGAGCCTGCCTCCAGGGGCTACATCCTTCTGTGGGACTCCAGACCTCTGTTTGTCTAGACTTAGCAATGGCACCCACAATTTTCATTCTCTCCATCGGGAGCTTGCCTCTCTGGTATGCATGTTGCTGACTTTGTTCCCAGCAGACAGCAAAGAATCTTGTATATCTCTTTAAGCATCACCCACAGCCCCCTCTTTCCCACTGTTGTCCTTGCACCTCAAGGAGGCAGGTAGCGTTGGCCGGTTTCATTAGGTATGGAGTTAATTGCGGGCTCCTTCAGAAGGGAGAGCCCTGAAGTCAGGGCCAATGTGCACAAGACAGCTGAGGTTCACTCACCAGGAATAAGGGATGCTTGGTGCTCTCAGCATCCAATTCTTTCCTATGAGTCCCCACCTGGACACAAGCCTGCCCCTGTGGGCTGTGGGCTGTGGGCTGTGCGCTGTGGGCTGTGGGCTGTGGGCTGTGTGCCATGACTGGACCTGCACTCCTTTCTTCCTTTCATCTGCACTTACCTGCCCTGTGTCCTGTACCTGTCACCTCTCTCCTAGGTGAGAGACAGCAAAGGACCGAGGCTAAACAGGTGGATGTTGGAGGCAGACTCTGGGGGTCTGAATCCCAGCTATACCATATACTAGCTGTGTGGCCTCGGGCAGCTTACTTGACTTCTCTGTCCTTCACTTCCCTCATTTATAGGAAAGGAGTAATAATAATACCCCTATGATAGGGCTATTGTGAGGAATAATGAGTTAAATTGTGCCTGAAGCACTCTGTAGTGCCAAATGCATGTCAGTTATCACCTGAAAAACTATTCCTTCTGTGATTTTGTATTTTAATGAGAGCCTTATGGAAATGGTCCAAGAAATTAACTTCCAAGGACAGTGCTACTGGGACAGCGTAGGAATCTCCCCATTACTCTTAAATCACACTAATGCAGCTGTCTAAAACACTGTCCTCCGGTCAGCTATCCCCTAAGCCAGTGGTCAGCAAACTGCGGCTCACGAGCCACATGTGGCTCTTTGGCCCCTTGAGTGTGGCTCTTCCACAAAATACCGACTTCTGCGCATGGGCCACGAAGTTTCAATCGCACTGTACATGCGCGCCCGCACGTGATATTTTGTGGAAGAGGGGCCAACGAGCTGCATGTGGCTCGCGAGCCGCAGTTTGCCGACCACTGCCCTAAGCTAACACTTCTTTTCAGTAAAGGAGAATGGGTGACTGCTTAAGATTCATCAGGTCAAAGAATTAATCCAGGAAGCTAGTGGTCAGGACCAAAACAGAGCCAAAGTCATTCTCAACTGTCCGTTTAACTATCTGCCATTCTCTCTCTTTAAAAAAAAAAATATTGTTTTATTGATTTCAGAGAGAAAGGGAGAGGGAGAGAAACATCAACGATGAGAGAGAATTGATTGCTTGCCTCCTGCACGCCCCCTACTGGGGATCAAGCCAGGGAGTGGGCCTTGACTAGGAATTGAACCGCGACCTCCTGATTCGTAGGTTGACGCTGATCCACCGAGCTACACCTGCCAGGCTGCCATTCTCTTTTCAGATTTTATTCTTCCCTATCCTGGATACAAAGGTTAGTAGCCAATGGATAACTAATAAGTTAACTAATGTTAGTAAAAAACCCCACCAAAAATAGGAAGGTAATAACACAGACTTAGATGATTTACTCCCTAATGATCATTCATAAATCTCAAATATGTCTGACTAAATTTATTCATCAGGAATAAAAAGTAAGGGCAGACTTAGCTGAGCGACAGCCTTGGGTCTAAGGCAGCGGTTCTCAACCTGTGGGTCGCGACCCCTTTGGGGGTCGAACGACCCTTTCACAGGGGTCGCCTAAGACCATCGGAAAACACATATATAATTACATATTGTTTTGTGATTAATCACTACGCTTTAATTATGTTCAATTTGTAACAATGAAAATACATCCTGCATATCAGATATTTACATTACGGTTCATAACAGTAGCAAAATTACAGTGATGAAGTAGCAACGAAAATAATTTTATGGTTGGGGGTCACCACAACATGAGGAACTGTATTAAAGGGTCGCGGCGTTAGGAAGGTTGAGAACCACGGGTCTAAGGAGCAGGAGCTGAGTCACCAATGCCAAGATCTCCCTTTTGCCCTGCACTCACGGCTCACTAACATCAGCAGAATCTGAACTCATGGAATGGACCTTTGTCAGTCATCACTGTTACTACTATTATTTGGCTGCTCAGGTTCTGTACCCTCTTCCAGTTTTGAGAAGATTTCTTTTCTTAGATATATTTTCTTGTTGTTGTTAACCCTCACCTAAGGATACTTTTTTCCATTGATTTTGAGAGAGAGAGAGAGAGAGAGAGAGAGAGAGAGAGAGAGAGAGAGAGAGTAGAGCAAAAGAGAAACATTGATGTGAAAGACACATTGATTGGCTGCCTCCCCAACACAACCTGACCAGGATGGGGATTGAACCTGCAACTGAGGTACGTGCCCTTGACTGGGAATCCAACCCGGACCCTTGGGTACGTAGGCGGATGCTCTAACCACTGAACATGCTGGCCAGGGCTCTGATACATCTTGATTAAAGGCAAACTTGCTTCACATTGCAGAAGCTGAAGACACACCCTCCCAGACTCCCTGAGGCTCAGACTACGACTGAGGCACCGTCAGCCGATGCATCCAGTGCAGCCTTTAGCTGATGGTGCAAAGAAGCAGAGACAAGGAGGACCCTTCCTGAAGGTTGACAGCAGCGGTGTCAACAATAGGACGTTTCTAGTGGCAACAGTGGCTGAGGAGCCGCAGCTGCACATGTGACAAGCGGTGGGCAGGCTGTGGCGCCCGGCGTTATCCTCGCTAGCTGGGCTCTGGAGCAAGATTTTGGCTGTGGTCCTGGCTGCTGCCAGGCCTCATTTGTTCCCGCTCAATTTCTAAGCCTGGTTCTAAAGTCTGTGAAATACACAATATCCTTTTATTAAATGCTTTTTTTCTGCTTAAATCAATCACATCTGTTTCAGTTGTTTGCAACTATAAAATCCTGACTAAGACAACTGGTGAGACAAGTTTTTTTGTTTTTGTTTTTTTTACCGTTGTGGCTGAGACTGCCAGCTGTCTGCCAATGTTCTCCATGTCATCATTTGGTGAGAGAACTCCGGATTTTAGCTGTATCCACAGCAGCATCAGGTCCTGGTCTTACTGAGAAAGAGTGTATGCTAATTCCATCCTCTGGGTCTTCTCTGGGTCAGTTCAACTGATCGCTTCTTCTCCTCACTTTGTGTTATATGTTACATGCCCCATGGTTTTTGGTTGGATCTTAGACTCTAGGACTTGTATCTTGTTAGGTGCAGGATAATTTTGTGTTCCTATAAATATTGTTGAGTGTTTGTTACGGGATACAGTTAAATAACTTGGTGTATTGGTTTCCTGAGGCTGCTGTAACAAATGATCTCAAACTCAGTAGCTTAAAACAATTAAGAGTTATTTCCCTCTCACAATTCTGGGGCCAGAAGTCTGAAACCAAGGTGTCAGCACGGCATGTCCAGGGGCCGCAGGGAGGAGCCTTTTCTTGTCCCCTGCAGCTTCTGTGGTGCCAGCATCCCTTGGCCACATCACTCCAGTCTCTGCCTCTGTCTTCCTATCACCGTCTCCTCTGTGTGTGTCTGATATCCCTCTGCCTCGCTCTTATGAGGACACCTGTGATGGCTCTTAGGGCTCACCTGGGTAACCAGGATGTCCTCTTATCATCTCGAGATCCTAACGTAATCACGTCTGTGAAGATCCTTTTTCCAAATAAGGTAGCATTTATTGGTTCCAGAAATCAGGAAGGGATAGCTTTGGCCACCATTCATCCCATCGCACTTGGAAACAATTGGATCCTTTTAGGTCTTGTTTTAACTTTGTTAGGAGGGGCCACTGCTACTACTGGGGCAGAGCCCTCTGAGAGTTCTCCCTGATGCTCATGAATTAGAGGGTTTTCTATTCTGGCTGGTGGGAAGGGGAGTGCTTCCTGATTCTGTGTGAGCTCTGGAGAAATTTTCTACTAATAATTTCAGGTGATTCTTTCCCAGGCCTTGGCGAGTTTCTTCACACACCTACAGGAACCAGTGCTCACGTGAGACCCGGGGGTGGGGGAAACCTCTGCAGGTCTCCAGGCCGGCTGGCCTTGCAGCATCTCTTCTCCTGGACTCTGCCCCTCGAACCCTTCCCAGGAGTCCCAGCCCCAGTCCTCACCTCTAGATTTCTTGTCCTGCACCAGGCCTGGGAGAGCTGTAGGGCTCACCTCATTTGTTGCCTGTCTCTCATGATCACTGTCCTTTGTCGCCTGATGTCCAATATTTTGAAAACCATTGTTTCATGTTATGGCTTCTTGTTGTTATTTTTTGAAGTGAGAAGATAAATCCAGTTCTCGATATTCCATCTTGGCTGGATGGAGAAAGCAGTGTGTATGTGTGTTTTTTAATATATTTTATTGATATTTTTAAAGAGAGGAAGGGAGAGGGATAGAGAGCTAGAAACATCGATGAGAGAGAAACATCGATCAGCTGCATCCTGCACACTCCCTACTGGGGATGTGCCCGCAACCAAGGTACATGTCCTTGACCGGAATCAAACCCGGGACCCCTGAGCCCACAGGCCGACGCTCCATCCACTGAGCCAAACCGGTCAGGGCGAAAGCATTGTTTTTAAAAAATAAATATTATGACCAAGTTGCCCTCCTCTTCCATCCCCTTTTACTGACTGGAATGTAGATGTGATGTGGGAGGTGAAGCAGCCATTGCGGACTATGAGGTAAGAGGTGAGTGTTGAGGTTGACAGAAGACTAAGACAGGAGGGATCTGGGTGCCAACCCAGACTCTAACATAAAAAGAGATACACTGATACAAGTGATAGTATTTTTAGATCTCTTTGGTTCTATAGCTTAACTGGCACCCAATTAATACAACTATTATTTATAAGACATCACATGCCACCTATTTTTGCCCTTCCTGACAGAGTGACTTGAAGAATGATCTAGTTTCACATTGAATGGTGTCTATAAGCACATCCTCCTCAACAATTTAAAAATAATTTTCCATGGGGATATGTACATATGCATGTGTGTGTGTGTGCATGTGTGAGCCTGTATATGCCTGTGTGTGTATATTGCATAAATCAATAAACATCGTAACTTATTCTTACTTCTAACGAAGTTTTTAAGCACATAAATAACATTTGTTTAGTAGCATTTTATATCATCTAACTGCTACTTGAGGGGCCTAAATCTGGACCATCACCTGTTTTTGTACAGCCCACAAAATAAGAATGGTTTTGACATTTTTAAACAGTAAGAAAAAAGTGAAAGCATGTTTTTGACAAGTGAAAATTATACATTTAAATGTTAGTATCCAAATACACAATTTTATTGGATCACAGTCACACTTCCTCATTTATGTGTTGTCTGTGGCTGTTTCCACGCGCTAGAGGCTGAGTTGAATAACCATGACAGAGACCGTATGGCATGCAAATCCCAACATACGCACTATCCAGCTCTTGCAGAAAAAAGTATGCCAACTCCTCTTTTAGTTCTAAGAACATTTTTAATGACTTTTTATTTATTTTTAGAGAAAGGGGGAGGGAGAGAGAAATAGAAACATCAACGTAGAAATGAAACCTCGATCAGCTGCCTCCTGCATTCCCCTACCGGGGATGGAGCCTGCAACCCAGGCATGTGCCCTGACCTGAAATCGAGTCGGCAACCTTTTGGTGCATGGAGGATGCCCAACCAACTGAGCCACACTTCTTACAGTCCGGGGCTTTAAGAAGATTTTTTAAGCTCTAGTTCCATCACTTAACAGGCATTTGTATGAAATTGTTGTATGACATAAAGAGGATCTTCTCTTACAGCAACAGCAAATGATAAAAACAAACAAACAAGCAAAAACAGGGCCGTAGGCACCACAGTCACTCACATTCACTCAGGAACAGGTAGACAACAGCATGGTCACACAGCACCGTCGACAGCTTTGGGTCGGGCCGTTCCCAGCTATGAGGGCCACCACAGAGCACACAGCCTAGCCAAGGTTTCAGACTCACTCAGCCCAGCAGATCTGGAATGGACTATTTTTGAGGCTTCCCCTCACCTCCACCTCCAGAAAAACAAAATGGGGGCAATCTACATTAAAAAAAATTTTGTTTATAGAGAATGTATTGGAATATTTCAAATCCACATAATTCAAACTGAGAATGAAACCAAACTATAATGATACATGTGCCTCTCTGTCCCACACAGAAGTATCCTGCTTCTGTCTCATGCCTCAGTCCGCTGGCCAAAACTTTCAGAGAACTTGACCAGTGAGAGAGGGAAAGCTCCCTTTAGTACTGATCTTAGCGGGACCCTAAGTTGAAACCTCCCTAACACTGTCTGATCCCCCAGGCTCTGTTTCTGTTTCGGGGAGGGGTAACATTTGTCAGGCACCAACTGTTAGGAATGGGGGTCCCGCAGACCAAGGGGTGGTGCTGATATCATATGTGGTCTGGAAACGGAGGGGTAGCTGAACTCTGCCCTAGATCACCCACTTTTGAAAGCCTCCCTGAGAGAGATAAGTGTACAAATTATGAAACCAGGCAAAGTAAGGCTGTTCTCAGCAGACTTGGGCTCCACACCCAACGCGGAGTTTACTTAGGGAGACAGCTGAGCCCGGGAAGGCTTCCTTTTGTTCCATGGGGGAGAGGCCTGGGGAGGTCTGTCCCGGTCCATTTCTACACCTTTGTCCAAAAATACTGGGCCAAGGAAAGGCTCCACCCAGCAAGGAAAGAGACTTGCGTTGAGGCCTCCAGATGAGCTGCCTGGGCTGCCACAGGGGTCCAGGCCAGGCCAGCGGCCCAGGAGAACAATGGTGAGAAGTAGCAGGGCTTCCCAATTCTAAGGAGCCAGCCCTGGGCCACTTAATCTCACCGTCCTCAGAAGTGGGAGGGGAAAGGGAGGCCACCGGGAGAGGGAGTTGACTTCGCCCGCCTTTGCGACTTCCTAGTCAGAGGGAGTTAGTTGACTGTGGCTTGGCAGAGAGAAAGAGGAGGAGACAGAAGCCAGCCCCTGGAAGGGCGCAGGGCCTTAAACTCAGCATCAGGGGTGCCGTGGCTGATAAACATCCTTGAAGCTGACCAGCCAGGCAGAGGAGGGGAGGGAGGTAGACAGGAGGAAGTTGAGCGCCCCCTGGAGGCCAGGGCCACTACAGACCAGAGATTGCTCCAAAGTTACCTTCTTAACACCCTTTTGAAGGGATGAGACTGCGTCCATTTCACAAGCAAGGAAACTGAGGCTCAAAGAGGCTGAGGGTTGGGGAAAACAGTGTGGGATAGTGGGAAAATCATGGCTTTGGAGTCAAGCAAACCTCGGGTGGCTTAGCCAGCTACTGACTGTCTGATTTGGCCAAGCTACTTAAAAGTGCTATTGGAAAAGTAAAGTGAATTTGTACTGTATATGCCAAACCAGCAGCCGGTCTGGCCGGCCGTAGGCGGGCGGTTAGTTTAGTTATTTTCCGTTCTTTGTCCTGGATCCCCAAAGAGCAGGCAGCTGGAGGAGCTGGGGTTCCGACCCTTGTCTTCCTAGAGTAGAACCCCAGGCGCCCTCCCCTCGTGATCCCTTCCTCTCGGCTTCTGCTGAGGAAAAAAACTCAGGCTTCTTCAAGGGCCTTTCGCAGTTGAGCTGTCTACTCGCTCTATCCTCAATGGTGCCCAAACAACCCCTTTTTAGGGCGAGAGCCCTTTCCCTTCCCCGCGGCCTGTCCGCTCTCACTTCCAGGGGAACATAAACACTCTTGGTGAAGGCTGGCCAACCTTGCCATTTTCCAGAGACTTTTGAGCTCACAAGGGAAACCCTTGCAGGGAATCCCTCCGGGCAGCAAAGTCCATCCCTTTTATGGACAGGTTCTCTTGCTGCTGAATAGCAAGCCCTGAGCACTTTTTTTTTTTTTTTTTTTGCGTGCAAAAGGCTACAGAGCTTTTTGTCCCAGAGGCAAACATGCTTCTCTCAGTGCATCACAGCAGCTCAGTTTAAAAATGTTTTCAATGCCTTTGAATGCCTTCTCTAGCCAGACATTTTTCAGGATTAATAAGTAGTGAGATACTAAAGCCAAAAGGGATCCCCTATTCACAAAATGATTCATCTGACTGGCTACCTTTAAGCAAGGGTTCCTCAACCTCAGCACGATTGCCATTGTGGAGGGCAGCACTATCAAAAAACATCTCCAGGCATTTCCAAATGACCTGGGAGGTAAATTGCCACCCACTGCTCTTAACAGACCTGGTATGAAAATGGGTTTGAGCCTGCAGCTTTTAACTTTTTCTTCCATAGTGGACAACTCAAGTCTTTAGTGAGCTAAATAGGAATTTGGGGGTGCCAAGTATGTGTGGATTTATGGGTGCTGAGAGCAGTGGTGCATAACACAACATTGAGAGGCTCACTATCTTATCAATTAATGTCAAGGCATGAGGACTAGGGTAGGGCATGGAGCCAAACCGACCCTAAACTACTCTCAACATGAACAAAGCTTTTCTGAAATATTCAAACTCCAGGCCAAGCGGCAGAAACTGCACAGAAACCTCAAATTACCCCGAATGCACTTCACATGTGATCTGATTTAATCCCGGTTACAATTATACAAGATATAGGTGTCACTAGTGGAATATTATGAGGTTGTAAAAAAGAAGGAATTCTTGTCCTTTGCAACAACATGGAGGGACCTGGGGAGTATTATGCTAAGCGAAATAAGCCAGTCAGAGAAAGATAAATACCACATGATCTCACTCATATGTGGAATCTAATGAACAAAATAAACTGACGAACAAAATAGATCCAGAGACATAGAAGCATGGAACAGACTGACATTTCTCAGAGGGGAGGGATGTGGGGGGACTGAGTAGAAGAAGGTGACAAGATTAGCCACAGGACGTATATGCAAAGCCCATGGACACAGACAGCAGGGTGATGATGGCCAAGGGGTGGGGGCGCGGGCTGGATGGAGGTGGGTAAAGAGGGGGAAATGGGAGACATCTGTAAAGTGTTAATAATTAAAACATATTTTTAAAAGAGATATAGGTGTTACATCTTTTTACAGAGGGAATTGAAATGTGAAAACATTAAGTAATTTAGCCAAGGTTAGCAGTTGATAACTGGTAGAGATGGGCTCAGCACTCAGAGTTGGATGGGGGTCAGAGTTAATATTAGAGATCAGCTGGTGTTTGTGTTTGGCCAAGGACTTGCATACATCAATTATTTTAATCCCATTTTTTGGGTTTGTAGATGATAAACCTGGGACAGAGGTCAATTTAGCCTTTTTTTTTTTTTTTTTTTTTTTTTTGATCCTTTCGGGTCAGGCAGCCCAGATGCAGTATTTGTCCTTTCAATCAAATACAAACGCTACTCTTTTGACCACAGGCACTCTGGTTCCCTCTTCCCTGGGCTGGTTAGAGTCTCAGTGCCCTGGAGTCACTGTGACCTTGGACAGTTGCTAGTGCTCAGTCTGATGTGACTAAATCCTGAGCGGCTGGAATCTCTGACGTCAGCCATCATCCGGAAATCCGCCCAGTGGTTAGCTGCAAGTCCGTTCCCTACACTCAGAGGGAAGTCCACCCGCCCCTCCAGCATTTATCCTGAAGAAAAGGGAACCCCTCCATAACCGGTCCTGTGGGTCAGTGAAGTAAATGTATGGAAAATAAAAAGGAAAGGAAGGCGGGAAGGAATAAGAAGTGGTAAAGAAGTAGCAAAATACCACCCAATACACAGTGCAGGGTTGGGACGAAGAGAGCACTGTAAGCAGGAGATAAGGAGAAGAAACACGAAAAGAAAGAGAGTCGTGGAAAGATAAGAGAGAGAGAGATGGAGAGAAACTTAGCCGGACGAAAGGGACAATACAGAGAGAACCTGCTGCAGAGCCCTCTTCGTGGCTATTGGCTTCTGGTTAGCTTTTAATTCGAACGCTTACCTGTGAATAAATGGCAGGATGCCTGTACACAACTCATGTAATAAAAGCCTCCACTTATGAGAGCCCAACTATTCTAGACTATTAAATTAGCCAGAATGCTTTAGCTATTTTTTATTTTTAGGAGAAAGATGGAAACAATCAGTAAAAAGAAATTAAAAAAATAACAACAACAAAAAACAGCACAAACCAACATGGTAGATCTTCAGTGTAGATTCACACATACTTAGTGCCAAATGGAATCAGCATCATGAAGCACTGAGATTGCTTTCCAAAACCACACTGCTCAAGGGGTCCCACTACTAGAAAACCTTACCTACACAATCAAAAATATTCTTTGAGCAACTGACCCCCAAACCATAAAAATATGACAGTTACCATCTACTGATCATTTACAATTACCCCTACAGCAATGCTGTGAGGTGAGGACTATTCTCCCCGTAGGCAGGCAGGAGGACACTATGGCCAAGAAAGATTGAGTAACTTCCCCCAAGTCACACAGTGAGTCCCTGAGATGGACTCGGTGCTCTAAGCCACTCCCACCCCTCAGGACACACACACACACACACACACACACACACACACACACACACACACACTGCCATCCGGTTGTAGCCCATGCACATTTTTTGCTACCATGGTATCGTAAACCCAGACATTCTATCCACAAAGGCCGAAACAAAATCATGCTTTGTGTCCAATTCATAGACCGGTAGAACTCCAGGGTCATGAAGTCCCCTTTTCTTTTTTTAAGATGAGCTAAACCAGGCTCAGTGAATTGAAAGGTCAAAGTCACAGTGTCAGTCACTACAGTTAACAAGAAAACTAATTTAATTCAAAATCCCCATTCTTGAGAATATCCTGTCCCTGAGGGTTTTCTGGTGCCCTCGAGGGCACATTCCTCTCTCCCAGAGGCCACTTTGCTGCTCTCACACCAACTGTGGGGGCTAGGAGTCTCCCAAATGCACCATCTCGCCTCCCTCCAGTGGTGGGCGGGGGCACAGGAGGAACCCCTGGGTTGTTGGGGTGCAGTAGGGAGGAGACCCAGGAGGTCTATTGGCAGACCACAGCTTTGCCAAGAAGCTATGTGGCAGAAACTAAATCAGCAGTTCCCAACTCTTTGCTTGATACTATTACTTTTATAATCCACTGTTCCCTTTAAATATAGTGTAACGTAACAGGCTTATAATTCAAAACACATTGGTACACATGTGAAATGCGTACCGTACAAGCCCATGAATATAAGAAGCGATGTTCCCTTCAGGCCTCCTATTGAAAGCTTCTTCAAGCACTCTGACGTTTTGCGCCTGCTTGCTTCCCCACTCCGCCTTATCCACTCACGGTTGATTCTGTCGACCGACTGTTAAGTTTCACATGGGCCCTCTGGCTGGCATGTGAGTGCCTGCAAAGCCCTTGTTTTCTTTCAGGACCGACATCCCCGCTGTGCTTTTCCTGGATTTGAACTATTTTTTATTATTTACTTTATGTTGCCGTGGAGATGGGGAGATCACAGATGTTAAGAGTTGGAACCGAGGGCCACAGGAGACATTTATCATTGTGCTTGGTATGGAGCGGGCTCTTGTCCGCTGGGTCTGCAGAGCCCCGAGTTTATCTTATGCAGAAGTCACTGACAAGGATTCAAGCCTAATGGATAAGGTGAAGCTCCGCCCCGCCTCCACGGCACATGTTTTCCACGTGGTGAGTGATCTTGTTGGAGAGCAAGGTGGGGCTCATGACAACACAGAGATGAACAGCTGTCCGTCAGTTCTTTCCCTGGTAGGAAACAGAATGATGCCTCAGAACAAGGCACCCATTCATCATGCTTTCCCAGCCCCTGAAGAAGACACACGCTTCCAAATTTTTTCAGCCATGCTCTGCAAGGAAGCAAAGCGCCTGGGGCGCACCTGGACGCGGCCATCATCTCTGGTGAACGGTTTTGCAGGATTCCAGTGAACGAAGCGTGAGGCTGCACAGAATGAAATACGGGGGCGACACTAGGGCTGCGTGCTAAAATCATACTGGTTAGTTACCGCCCAGAACAGAGGCTATGAAAAAACTATCATTTAAGGTTCTGTGCTGTTCAAAGTACAACTGAATTGGAACAAAGGTAAAAACAAGAAAGCAAACACCCACTGAAGGTCTCTTTTGTGGTGGATTCTGAACATTTTGGCTATTGAGCAAATACCTTATAGAATTTACTCCCCGAAGGGTCAGCCAAGGAACTGGGGACTGCTATCACTTTATCCAACTGGCTTGAGGATCTTAACAGTTCCCTTCTGCACACTTGCAGGACCATTCTATTTATTATTTTTTTAAATATATATTTTATTGATTTTTAGAGAGGAAGGGAGAGAGAGATAGAAACATCAATGATGAGAGAGAATCATTGATTGGCTGCCTCTTGCACGCCCCCTACTGGGGATCGAGCCTGCAACCCAGGCATGTGCCCTTGGCCGGAATCGAACCTGGGACCCTTCAGTCCGCAGGCCGATGCTCTATTCATTGAGCCAAACCAGCTAGGGCAGGGCCATTCTATTTAATAAAAGGGTAATATGCAAATCGACCAAACAGCGGAACAACCAGTTGCTATGACGTGCACTGACCATCAGGGGGCAGACACTCAACACAGGAGCTGTTCCCTGGTGGTCAGTGCGCTCCCACAGAGGGAAAACCGCTCAGCCAGAAGTCGGGCTCATGGCTGGCAAGCGCAGTGGCAATGGCAGGAGCCTCTCCCGCCTCCAAGGCAGTGCTGAGGATGTCCGACTGCCGGCTTAGACATCCCCCGAGAGCTCCCAGACTGGGAAATGGCACAGGCCAGGTTGAGGGGTCCCCCTGCAAGTGCATGAATTTCATGCACCAGCCCTCTAGTCTATATAATAAGAGCCCAGCAACCGTTATGGTGGAACAACCAGAACAACCAGTTGCTATGATGTGCCAGCCAGCTGCAGAGGCTGCCACCAGCACCGCTACCAAGCCAGAGGGCCCAGGGCCAGTTGCATGTGCCGGCAAAGAAGAATGAGAAAGTAGCTAGCATGAGCATGCAGCTTGAAATGAAGGCTCTATGGGACGAATTCAATCAGCTGGGCACCGAGATGATCGTCACCAAGGCTGGCAGGTCAGGGTGCTCCTCTCCCCACTGTGACCCTCCGCACATGGCGCCAGTCTCGGGCAGCGGGCTTTGGACCGATCCACACAAGCAAGACTGAGAAGCAGGGTGGGGGTCGAGGCCTGGCCACCTGCGGGTCCAGCTTCTTCGCTCTCTGAGTCCCGGCTTTAGCGACAGCTGCCTGGCACGCTGGCCAGAGGGTACTGCTCAGGAGGCGGCAGAGAGAAACCCTGTGGACTTGCTGCCCGACCAGCAGCCCAGGAGCCGGCACCTCCAGAAACAGACCGGCTCAGAGCACACTGAGCTTGGGGGGGGAAGGCAGCTGCCTGTGAGGGGCCTTGACAAGAGTCGGCTTCCAGTGGATCCCACCTCAAAGGGAACTTTGGTTCCTTGGTTCAGTCTATCCCCCCTAAAGAGGAGCAGTTGGGCACATTTTAGGGGAGAATTAAGACTCTAAAACAGTGTGTTCTGTTCTATGGAGATTGCTACCCAGTTGTCTTAGGCCTAAATTCCTAGTGATTGTGGGGCTTGGCTCTGCCACTGGGGCCCGCATCTTCCAATTGGCCTGTATTTGTTGTAAGGGCCCAAAGAGAAGAAGAGGAACAAGTTTTTCGATGCAATGGATTTGACCAACAGACAAAGGCGAGTGCCAGGCTATTTCTAATGTACACACAGAGACACCAGCTCTGAGTCGCCCTGGCCAAAGGGAGCTCAGGGCCTGTTTGCAGAGCCTTCTGCTGGTTTCTGTTTCCTTGCTGAGGCTGTCCTTCCTGGGAAGCCTGGGGCCCATGCTCAGCTCCAGCTCAGTGGGTCTTCTCCAGGCCCCTTCCCCCTCCCCCGCTGGCCCTCCATGATCGTCCCCCCATCAGGGCAGGGTCGGCCAGCCAACCACCCCGAAGCCCCTACTGCTCTCCTCCAGTCCGGCCAGATGCGGGGGCGGGGGCGGGGGCGGGTGCGGGTGCGGATCCCATCTGTGCACTGTGCCTCTAGTCAATGTATAAACAAAACAAAGCAGATTAACACCCATTGATGACAAAAGACTGCCCCCGCAGCAACATTTCGGTGCTTTGAGAAATCTCTTCTCAGATTTCTTTAAAAAGTCTGAGTTGATGGTTGGTAGCTGCGCTCACCAACTACCAAGTTCTTTCCTTTGCCCGCACCCCCCCGCCCCTATTTTTCTTTTAAATATGTTTTGATTTCAGAGAGAGGAAGGGAGAGAGAGAGAAGGATAGAAACCTCAATGATGAGAGAAAATCATTGAGTGGCTGCTTCCTGCATGCCCCTTACTGGCGATGGAGCCCTCAACCCCAGCATGTGCTCTGAACAGGAATGAATCTTGACCTCCTGGTTCATGAATCTTGACCTCCTGGTTCAACCACTGAACCACACTGGCCGGGCCCTTGGTCCCCTTTCCTATCTCACTCTTTCTAGGAGACTCTGTTCTTCCCCAAATGGAGGGCTTTAAACAATGTATTCAATCTAGAAACTAAGGTTTCAGAATAAATCCATGGGCACTTACGACCAAAACTGCCCTCCCACTTCTGTGCTGGGAAGCACTAACTGACTTTGGTATGGTTCTGGTATCAAACGAAGGGTCCACATTCTATGAACATCTGCACATTAATATCAGGTTTTCTTTCCATTCCCATAAGAGTGTTCTTTTATGAACTTTGTTCACGCACAGAAGGGAGATGAAGAAAAATGCATTTATGGGTTCTTATCTAAAAACTAGTGTCCCGGTGCATAGATTCATGCACCTTGAAAGGAAATTAATTAGAAGAAATATTTTAATATCGCTATTTGCGCCTCGCTAATGAAAAGAAAATAGGATTCTACCAAGTCTCCTATCTACCTATTCCAGGACTTCCGTGAGGATCAAATGAGATGAGGCATGCGAAAACACTTCACAAACATTTGGTTAAATTGTAAAATGTTTGCACCTGGCTATAAAGCAAGTCATGTTCCTGGGCTGAAGAAACTCCAAGGAGGCTAGTCGCTAGGGAGAGGAAGCTGGGCGTTGCTACTTGACATCATTACCCAGCACCCACAATGATCGTTTCCAGGCTGGGCTGGGCTGTGGGCTGCATTTAGTGCCATGGAGTCTTGGCAGCATTGGCTGTGGCTTGGTGGGGTGTCGCTCTAGGATGGTGGCAGGGCCTGTGACCCACTTGGGGGAAGCCGAGTGTTGTTTTGCCAGTGCCAGGTCCGTGGTGCCGTTTATTTTTAAATGGCCAGTGCACGTCATGGCAGCTCCTGCGTTGAGCGTCTGCCCACTGGTGTCAGCATGCATCATAGCTACCAGTTGGATGGATGGACACTTAGCCTTTTATATATAAAGATAATCTGAATTATTATCTCTTTTGTTGTTTGTTTTAGCTGTAGCTCAACCATGTTATTTATTGATTAAATTGGTAAAATTCAAAATAGAAATCTCTATATTTATGTTTTCTGAGTCTTTAAAAAAAAATTCTTGAATTCTCCAAAGGCAACCAGCACAAGAAATCCTGGCGCTTAAGGAAAAGGCCTTTGCAATCATGCATCAAACCCTCTTGCTTAGGGGACAGGGAACCTGAGCTGGCTGAGGCAGGAAATCCCTGCCCTGTGAGTGGCCGAGCCGGGAGCTGGGCTCAGGACTGTCTGAGGCGCCGCATCACACCTTCTTTCCTCCTGCCTCAGCACTTTCTATCCCCTCCTGTTCCTTCACAACAGGATCAAAGCAGGTAAATTCAGTTGGTCTTGTATGAAATGTGTTGAACAGAAATGTGTTGAATGGAAATGTGTTGAATGGCAATGAAATGTGTTTCATGTTAGTTGCCGGTGCTTTATCTGAGGTTGTGAGCAAAGTAACACTGTTGCTCTGACTTCCCAGGTGGGCTCTTTCAGGTTATTAAAATGAAAGCGATCCATAGGAGTGACACTGCTCTGTGTGACAGTGAATGACAAATACTGGAGATGACACATTTGTCAAAACCCACAGACCTGTAAAACACACACAGTGAACCCAAATGTAAGCTATGAACTTTAGTTAATAATAGTGCATCCCATAGCAGTCCAATAATTCTAAGGAGTGTACTACACTGGGGGAAACTGTGTGTGTATGTTGGGGGTAAAGGTATGTGGGAAATCTGTATTTTCTGCTCAGTTTTTCTCTGCAAACCTAAAAATGCTCTAAAAATTAAAATCTATTATATATATTTAAAAAACACTACACTGGTCTAACCTTATTATATGTGAGAGATAATGTGGTAATGGAGTTTCTTTACCAACAACAGTAACCATAAACAAACACCAGTGACTTTTTTTAATCTCATGTGGCATTGATATTTGGCATGAAAAAGTAAATTGTAGAGCTCATTATTCATATTGTTCATGTTTCAGGTATCAAACATGAAAATTTACAATGTAAATACTAAAATTGACCATTGGTATGACACTATTCAATGTAGTTCTGAAAGAATCTGTCATCTATCAATAGCTAGGACACATCAACTCAGTGAACACTAAATTAACTTTGGTAATGGTTCCGAAATGGACTGTTCCTTCTGACTTTGTTCCCTGCCATTGTTTTCCCGTTGTCTGTTCAGCTAGCTTATATTTTTGCCAGTTTATTTGATGGTGTGATAAAAACAGATCTAACCACCCCAAATTCTCTTCCTCTGTTGTGCGCACGTCAAAAGTTTTAGATAGTAGTACATTTTTCTCACATATTTCCTACATGGACTTAAAGTACAAAGGCAAGCAAAGCAGAGCCTCATCCACTAGATCTGTAAAGATTTCACAAAATCTCAGCCTCTGAATTAATTCATCAAGCAAACTGGGTGATGATTCTTGCATTCCACACTATGCTCCTGTCAGTCAGTGGCAGTGGTGAAATTTTTATAGTAGCCAGTCGCGTGGTCAGTAATAGAATGTTTACCAATGTTTTCTCCTGATGGAGCATTCCCTTCTCCCTCACAGAGTGTGTTCTTTGATGCTGCATGTGAATTTTCATTGCCAGATCTTTAAAAAATATATATGTTCTTATTGATTTTAGAGAGAAAGAGAGGAAGGGATGGGGGGGGGGAGAGAGAGAGAGAGAGAGAGAGAGAGAGAGAGAGAGAGAGAGAGAGAAATCCATCAGCTGCCTCCTGTGCACCCTCTAGTAGGGAATGAGCCTGCAACCTGGCCATGTGCTCTGACTGGGAATTGAACTGGTGAACTATAGGTCCAAGGGATGTCGGGTGCTCAGCCAACTGAGCCACACCAGCCAGGGCCACTGTCAGATTTAATTTTAGTTCATTTTCACTTTTCTAAGAACAGTAATCTCAAGACTATGAGAAGTGAGATGTCAATAGCCTGATTTTTACTCTCACCATATTCTGTTTCAAAACACCATCGTAACTTGGCAGGCATCATAGACTATCCTGCAAATTTTTACTGCATGAGTACATCCAGTAACTTTTAGCTCCATAAAAGGTGAACCCCGATGACAAATAATGATTGCCACTCTTCTTGTCGCGGCCTGACTTTATGAGAAAGTGCTCCAAGCATGGCCTTCGTTTTCCAGACAGGTGTTTCCCTCTGGTCAGACTTGTTATCATTATTTTGATGTTTTTCTTGTTATAAACGTTATTATTTCATCCCACTTGGGGGAGAGATAAATATAAACACAAACGATCACCCCCATATATATATATATATACACACACACACATATATATATATGAATAACATTTGTAAATAGGAAGGTCAGAGCACAGAAACTTAATTCACTAAAACTGCTATAATGTGATACTATCATAACACAAAGCATTACATTTCCACTTGTTATTGTAGAATCAATTTCCAGTCAATCAGGAGAGCACATGCTGAACATATGCACCCCAAGCCTTGCCCTGCGATTTACGAAGCACATTTACTCCCATGTTAATGAAGGGGACACACTTGGAACGATTCGCCCTAGGGGACGTGCACAGGCCTGAACTCAGGAGCAGATCAGGGCAGAGCTACAAGTTCCGTTCAAAGGCACATTTATAAGACATTCAAATATAGACACTCAGACATCAAGAGAAATACTATTTCCAGGACTGAACTAAACCAAGCTGACAACAGCACAAGTCACTGTAACGATGGTCTCTTATAGGTTAAAATCGCGTGCAGGGCAAGTTGGAGAGCATGTTTATCATAGGTCCTTTTAAAACAGTGAAGTATATATACTTTATTTTTTTTTTAAAATATATTTTATTGATTTTTTACAGAGAGGAAGGGAGAGAGATAGAGAGTCAGAAACATCGATGAGAGAGAAACATCGATCAGCTGCCTCCTGCACATCTCCTACTGGGGATGTGCCCACAACCCAGGTACATGCCCTTGACCGGAATAGAACCCGGGACCCTTCAGTCCGCAGGCCTACGCTCTATCCACTGAGCCAAACCGGTTTCGGCAAAACAGTGAAGTATATATACTTTAAAACGAAGCTGGGGCTTTGTGCTTGTGGGGTCTTTGCCACAAGGCATAGCCTTGCTCCACTGATAACACGTGACACTGCAGGAAGGGAACGGAGCCAAATAAGCAGGAAAATGAAGCCCCCACCCCCTCGAGGCAACTGTGAAACTGCACCTGGTAGCAGCACGCGGAGGTGCAGGGAGAAGAAACGGTCTGAGAGGAGGAGCAGCATGAGCAGAGCGAGGCCCTGCCTACAGAATCTTCTCTGGGTGGGAAGCAGAGACCATAGGAGGAGGGACCCCAAGGACTGAAAGATCCTGCAGAGGAGGGGCAAGTTGGCCGGAAGATGCAGGATTCTAGACATTTCTACTCTCTGCTGTTTGGAGGGAGTCATCTGAAATCCCTCCATTGCTACGTTCTTTCTCCCCTTCGTAAGCTTGGGTGTGTATTTTCCAAACTCGTGTTCTGTGGGCCGTCGTTCCATAGGCAAACATTTTTGCCACCTGGGATTACTCCTAAGATAAACTAAATTAAATTAGTGCTTTTTTTTTTTTTCTTACTGCAGGATAGTAAGCCTTTACTATGCTAACCTTTCTTGAGAATTTCCAAGGGAGGATAGAATGTTATGTTATGTTTCCCATGTTCATTCCATTTTAAAAATTATTTATAGAGTACATGTGAATATCTCCCAAAACTCGTGTCTCACAGAACAGGGTCTGAGGCACACTGCAACTCCCAGAGGCTTCTGCTCCCAGTCACATGTAGCCACTTGTCATCCACAATTCTCTTCACAGATGGGGAGGGAGATTGGATGTTGGGGAGCCAAGCACAGGGTCAACTGAACCTCTCAAAAGGAAATTGTTTACTATGGCTATTTCCCAGGAGAGAGGAATAGGACCTGTGTCAGGTAAGTCTGCATTGGAATGGAAATGAAAAATTAGGTGTAGGTTCTAGGCAGGCGTTAAATCAAACTACCAAAGAGGTATGTCCACTGGGTGCCTAGGCAACGAGGAATAAAAAGTGAGAGAGGAACATGTGAACACAATGTCACTTCCACATGCTGACCTGCTTGGAAGCAATTCTGAGAACTCTCCAGAACGTCCTTTATCAACGTCAAAGATGGTTTTCTAGTTCCTCTCACATTTTTGTACCTTTACCCGGTACCCCTTGTTGATCTATATCCTAGTGCCTTATGTATGACAGACTCTCAATAAGACTGGGATGAATTGTCTGAATGAGTGAGCGGGTGAATGAGAATGGTCCTAGGACAGATTATAAAATAAATACACAACATTTTTTTCAGGGGTGGTTTCTCCTCTTCTTTCTATTATGAAAACTTTACACCAAGACATGTCTGATTCCACCTCAGAGAGCTCTTTTTTCGGGGGTGGGTAGCCATCTAGTACAAATCTCCACTGAAGAGCTGACACTAACTGTACGGTGGGCAGGATCTCTGGGCATCCAAGCCTTCCCAGACCGCTGCAACTTCACCATAAAAGAGAAAACCCAGTCTTAACTCAGCCCAGAGAACATACAAAACTAACATAAAAATTCCATAACTCATCTCCTTTGCTTCTACTTTCATTCCAGAAGACTCTCCAGGATTGTCCCAGACGGGACACAGCCCCTGTGTCCTGGGCAGGAATGTGGCTGCTTTGTGGGTGACTCCAGCACATGCCAGGGACAGAAAGCAGTGCATGTATCCAATTGAAACCACAGGGGGGAATTCTGGTGGTCAGGATGTAATTACCCAGCAATCCGAGCATTCATCTTCCAGGTCCCGTCTCCCCAGCCGATCCATAATCAAAGCACAGCATTATGGCTGTGCCAAGACAGATTCCAGACTAAGTGCTTTCATTTAAAAAGAAGACATTGTTGGCTAGACCTCCAAGTGATATAGATGAGAGAGGTGTCTGATGAAGTAAAAGGTTTGGGGGAAATGGTAAGAGATTTGTGCTTGTTGCTTGACTTTAAAGTATGCAGAAAAGGAGTACTCCGGGCGTCGTTTAAGAGGTTAAAAGGAGGAAAGGACAACTAGACCAGAACCTCGCCTCCAGTCTCCTTGGGACTTTCTTTTTACCCTCCCTGCCTCTCCCTCTCCCTTTTCCCCCCTCCCACCCCTTCCCTCTCTCCATCTTTCTTTCTCCGTTTTTTATTTGATACTTGTACACCAGGATGGTGTTAAGGTTACAAAGATGAACAGGAATGGTTCCTGCTCTGAGTATATCCAATAATCCCTTTCTCTTCCCTTCGCACTGAACTCACCTGAGCATCCTCCTCTGTTTTACCCTTCTGTACTTTTCTGACACTTTGCATAACAGCCTGCATTTCCTAGTGTTCTCCAGAGAAACAGAGCCAATAGGATGTGTATGTGCATGTGCATCTCTATGTCTATGTCTATGTCTATGCCTATGTCTATCTCTGTCTCTGTCGCTGTCTCTGTATCTATATCTATATCTTTTTTTTTAGTGAGAGAGATTTTTAGGAATTGACTCACATGATTGTGGGAGCTGGTAAGTCTAAAATCTTCAGAGCAGGCTGGCAAGCTGGAGGCCCTGGGAATAGCTGATGCTGTAGTTCAAGTCCAAAGGCTGTCTGGAGGCAGAATTTCCTCTTCCTTGAGGAGGTCAGTCTTTTTTCTCTTAAGGCCTTCAACTGATTCGGTGGGGCCCACCTACATTATGGAGAATAATCTGCTTATGCAAAGTCTACTGATTTAAGTGTTAATCACATCTAAAAATACCTTCATGGTGACATCTGGACTGTTTTTGTTTTTTGTTTTGTTTTTTAATATATTTTATTGATTTTTTACAGAGAGGAAGGGAGAGGGATAGAGAGAAACATCGACGAGAGAGAAATATCATTCAGCTGCCTCCTGTACACCCCCTATTGGGGATGTGCCCGCAACCAAGGTACATGCCCTTGACCGGAATCAAACCCGGGACCCTTCAGTCTGCAGGCTGATGCTCTATCCACTGAGCCAAACCAGATAGGGCTGGACTGTTTTTGTTTTTTTTACAGCAGTCTGGGTACCATGGTCTTATCTAACTGACACATAAAATTAATCATCACACCATCACCAGGATCTTCCCTACATTCTTGTTGTGATTCTTCTCTGTAACTCATCCCACCTTTTGACCTTGCACAAATTTCTTACTAGATCATCACAACAGCTCTAGAAAATAGGTACTATTATTATTATTATCTTCTCTCACCCAGATTGGTTAGGCACCGTACCTGAGGTCCAATAGCTGATGCATAATAGGACAGGGATTTAAACCCAATCTGCCCGACACCAGAGCCTATGGAATTAACTCCTGGCGAGGCCGCCTCCTTTAATGTGCAGGATGGAATAGCCAAAAGCACCCCATCCTCCTCCCACCCCCAAGGGCCAGTTCCAGATTGTCAAAGTCCTCAGGCATGAGAGGCTCGGCTGCCGGTGCTGTTGAACCCCATGGCACAGCACAGGGAACATCGGGTGGGCACAGCAGAGAATGCCAGCCAGTGCCTCCATGGGGTGTCCTCACCAGAACACATTCCTCTGGAACACAGAGGGGCAGGGAAGTGCTGACCCAGCCAGGCCTGTGAGGGGCTCCCTGAATCCTGAGGCCAGACCACACCAAACCCACAGCAATGAGCGCTTCTGCAGCCATTTACTATCATTCAGTAGGAGAATGTTTAATGACATGAGCAAATGTTCATAATATACTAAATCGTAAAGCCAGTTCCTAGCAGCGTGTAAATATGTGTTCATTAGAAGTGTGTATTACATATTTACACATATATAACATAAATACAGGGTGGGCAAAAGTGGGCTTACAGTTGTGAGTACACAAAGCAGTTTATTCTTGTATTATCATTTATTAATTACTGCATTATTTTCCATATGATCAACTGTAGACCTACTTTTGCAACACCCTGTATATACAAACATAGAAAAAATATATAGGCTCAGAAATAAAGGATGATAATGGGTGATTTTTATTTTATTCTTTATGTTTTTCTGCAATTTCAAAATGTCCTATAAAGAAACATATCTTGTAGAAGTGTACAAAATATTGTACATTTATAATGAGACATATAAAATATTTTATACCTAAACATATAGACATTTTGTAGAAATGTACAAAATACTGTGCTTCTGTCATTTAAAAACAGGGCAAATATGAAGGCATTTAGATATTAACTCTTTCTGGGCAATTTAATCCTACATCAATCTATTTTAAAAATTAAATCCTACAAATACTGGGCTCAGACAGCTCTGTATTGAGATTATTGGTCACAGATGGGAAGTCAGTCCCTAAAGAGATAAGGTGCTTGCCCAGGAGTGAGCTCCAGAGCTCCCAAGAGGAACCTAATCTAACAAAGGTGTTTGGCCTAATGACAAGAATTTTTATTGCAAAATATTTTCCATTCTTTAATCACAGCCTAATGCAGAGGAACTTCAGATGCCTGTCATGGTGCTTTCCATTTTAAATCTCTGCCTCCCTCTCATTTTAGTCTCCATGGCGTTCCTTTGCTTTGCAAACAGTAAAGAAAAGGCTGGGGGTGGTAAAAGTCATTGTCAAATTGTCACCGGTTTTATGAAGCCCTCAGATTGTAATAGTGTGACTGAGTTTTTAACCAACATTTCAGGATTAGGGCAACAAATGAGAACTCTCTCCTTTGTGAAGAAAAAAAAACTTATTCCAATTAACTTCCATGAATTCAAATATTCTGGGAAATCTTTGTGTGAAATTACTCTTAGAGGCTATCGATATCCCTTTAAATGACACCTAAGAAATAATCATCCCACGTATTGTACTCTTTATACATTGTCCCATTTGTCCGCAAAACACCCCCAATACTTTGCATTACTTCTGTGGCACAAAGAAACCAAGGCCCTGAGCTGTAAAGTTCCTTGCCAAGAACACATAGTTGGCAAATAAAAAAACAGAACAAAACAGAACTTCTGGCTCCAAGTAAAGGGCTCCTTCCACCTCACAACATGTACTCTATGTCTTTGAAAATGGCGTCAGCTTTTGGAAAGAGCTATCAGTCACTTATACCAAAGTCTGGTGAATTAAGGGGATCTTCAATCAAGGACTAATGAAGAGATGTTGCATGTGCACTGTACGTAGACTGGCCCATGTGTGTACTATTTGAGGAGATTATCAGATGAACAACTAGTGGTCCCAGCTGTCATCAAATTGGGTAATGCTAATCTTTGGGCAAAAACTGAGCTGTCACTTTATGTAACAAGACTGACTGGTGTGTGTGTGTGTGTGTGTGTGTGTGTGTGTGTGTGTGTGTATTAAACTTGCTCTGAAGATCTCCATTATATCCATCTCCTTGAGGTACCAGGGACTTTTTGGAGTTAGACAATGTATGATTACATACAGACAAAAGACTGATTTCAGATTGATTTTACAAAGCATCTATAGTGATATCACTGAAAAAGTAATCTGGAACACTAAAATGATGCTGTTGTGTGTTGATGCATGTACCTGCTAGTCAGGACACATGACTATCAAACCTTACTGTTGCTTCTCATTACCATCTTCAGAGTCAAACTGAGGATTGACATTCAGATACCATAAGTCTATTTGACCTTTATCTCCCTTTAAAATATATTACCTTTAGCTTGAAGAGAGTTTTCTTTTGTTAATTGGTTTTTGCCATAAATATATTGCTTAGGAACTATTTAACAAAGCATTGATATGTGCTGTGGTTCCTTCCTGGGCATATCTTCATATAATTACATTCTGGCTTATAATCACTTATATTTGGAGTGACTTTTCAGAGGGCCCCTTGGACGATTTTGTTCGAAGTCAGAAAATTCAGTAGACCGTGAATGAAACAGCAGGATTCTTACAGGCTAAGTAGTATCAAAGTAGATGGATACAGACCAAGGAGAAATGATTCCTATGCACCAATCACCAAAGAAGGTGTTCCCTAAAAATGTATACACACACTTTGAATAATTATAAAGGTGGTGTTTATTAAAATACATTTCATTTTCAAAATTGAGCTAAAGTGTGTATACATTTTGGAAGGATTCCTTATTATTTCTTAGGAATAGATTTAAATTTAAAGTAACTAGTAAATTTTACACTGGAGTACTTAAAAATCTAAAGGTTATTTAAAAAGCGTTATGATTCTTACTAGTTGAATTCATTAACTACTACTCTTGTAGCTTCTAAGCTTCTAAATCCAGGCAGTATAGCAGTGGTTCCCAAAGCAGCCCTGTGATAAAGTTTTCACTAGTTCACGGAACAATGAGAAAAACTAATGCATATCCTATCTAATAAAAGAGAAACATGGTAATTGGCATACGACCGCTACCCTTCCCATTGGCTAATCAGCAAGATATGCAAATTAACTGCCAGCCAAGATGGCGGCCGGCAGCCAGGCAGCTTGAAACTAACATGAGGCTTGCTTGCTTCAGTGACGGAGGACTCCAACGTTCCCCACCTGCCTTGCCGGCCTCTGAGCCTGCAGTTTAAGAAACATTGTAACAAATATAGAAGCTAAACAAAACCCCAGAAACCAGCTTTCAGCGAGCTGGGATCTCAGAGCTGGAGTTGATACAGAGTTTCAATTATAGAACGCAAACAAACCAGATACCTTCTTTCAGCAGCAGAGGCCTCAGAGCTGGAGCCAGAGCTAAAGCTGGCCCAGAATAAAAAAAAAAAAAAGAAAAAAAGGAGCAGTTGGGAGCTTCAGTCCCATCCTGAAAATAGCCCTCAGCCCCTCACCCAGACTGGCCAGGCACCCCAGTGGGGACCCCCACCCTGATCCAGGACACCCTTCAGGGCAAACCAGCCAGCCCCACCCATGCACCAGGCCTCTATCCTATATAGTAAAAGAGTAATATGCCTCCCAGCACCGGGATCAGCAGAGCCAAGAGGCCTCCCGGCACCGGCATCAGCGTGACAGGGGGCAGAGCCCAAACCCCCTGATCGCCCTGCAGCTCTGTGTGTGACAGGGTGCGGCGCCCCAACCGCCCCCGCCCCCCACGGGCCCTACTCTGTGTGTGATGGGGTAGAGCCATAACCTCCCCATTGGCCCTGCCCTGAGTGTGACAGTGGCGGCACCCAAACCCCCTGATCGGCCCTGCTGTGTGGGTGATATAGGGCAGCGCCCCAACCCCCTGATCCACCCTGCCCTGAGTATGACAGGGGGCGGTGCCCCAATTCCCCTATTGGCCCTACTCTGTGAGTGACAGGGGGGAGCTCCTCAACCCCCTGACTGACCCTGCTCTGTGCGTGACAGGCTACGGAGCCCCAACCCCCCTGATGGGCCCTGCTCTGTGCGTGACAGGGGGCAGCGCCCCAACCCCCTGATTGGCCCTGCTCTGTGCATGACAGGGTATGGAGCCCCAACCCCCCTGAAGGGCCCTGCTCTGTGCGTGACAGGGGGCAGCGCCCCAACCCCCTGATTGGCCCTGCTCTGTGCATGACAGGGTACGGAGCCCCAAACCCCTGATCCGCCCTGCCCTGAGTGTGACAGGGGGCGGTGCCCCAACTCCCCTATTGGCCCTACTCTGTGAGTGACAGGGGGGAGCTCCTCAACTCCCTGATTGACCCTGCTCTGTGCGTGACAGGGTATGGAGCCCAACCCCCCTGATGGGCCCTGCTCTGTGCGTGACAGGGGGTGGCGCTGCAACCTCCCAATCTGCCCTGCTCTGTGCATGACAGGGAGCGGCGCCCCAACTCCCCAATCGGCCCTGCTCTGAGCCTGACCAGGGGCTGCACCTAGGGATTGGGCCTGCCCTCTGCCACCCGGGAGCAGGCCTAAGCCAGCAGGTTGTTATCTCCTGAGGGGTCCCCGACTGCGAGAGGGCACAGGCTGGGCTGAGGGACCCCTCCTTCCCCCGAGTGCACAAATTTTTGTTCACTGGGCCTCTAGTAATATAATAAAATCATATTATAAATAAATGTACAGGTATATTTACTATGAATTGGTTTGTATTAGTTAAGCTAAATAATAATGTATCTCTAGCAAACAGTCCCCAGTATTAGTAGCTTAATAAAATAGAGGTTTATTTCTCAGTCCTATCACAGTCCATGAAAGTGACAGCTGTCCCATTGGTCATTCTGGGACTTGAACTCCTTCCATTCAGGGACTCTGCCACCTTCCAAGACATGGGAAAGAAGGGTGGAAAGGGCACACCTGCTCTTAGCCCCTGGCCCACAGGTGGCATGCATCCTGGTGCACGTCCATTGGTGAGAACTAGTCTCATCATCCTGCCTAACGTGTGGGGGCTGAGAAATACAGTCCTGCAGCATCTCATGGAAGGAAAAGAACAGATATTGGCCAGAAACATAGGCCACAGGTCGAGGCTATCTATTAACCTTTCCTGGAAAGAAGTCTCTCTCATTCTAAGTTAATTTTCTTACCTTTTTTAAGATGTAAAAAGTCCTTTTGTGGAAAAGTGATGATAATAGATGGTAGGGTTGTTGTTTTTTTAATGCTCTTATTTGGCACAATCAAACATTGTCAACCTTTCATTGGCTCCACACTCCCTAATTGAAAAAAAAACAACATTATCCTGGCTCATGGATTCCCAAAGCTTTGGACCACTGGCTCGCAGAATATTCAAATACCAAGAAGCTTTTCCCGGATCTAACGTCTCACTTCATAAAACTACTTCTGTCTTTGACTCATAGAGCATTTGGCCACAAGTACCTTTAGTTTTTAGTTTTTGTTCTTGTTTTATTGTTGTAAAATACTATAACATAAAAGTTACCATCTTAACCATTTTTGAGTGTACACTTCAGTGGTATTAAATATGTTCATAATGTGTGCTACCATCGCCACCATCCATCTCTAGGACTCTTTTCATCTTGCAAAGCTGACACTCTGTACCCATTAAACATTAATTTTCTCTTTCCCTCTTTCCCCTGAGCTCCTGGCAACCGCCATTGTACTGTGTGTCTGATTTTGACTATTCTAAGTACCTCATACCTCATATAAGTAGAATCATACCATATTTGTCTTTTTGTGACTAGCATATTTCACTTGGAATAATGTCTCAAGTTTCATCAATGTTGTACCATATGCCAGAATTTCTTTCCTTTTCAAGGCTGAATAATACTGTATTGTATGCATATACTGTTTTGCTTATCTATTCATTCATCAGTTGACACTAGGGTTGCTTTCATATTTTAACTATTATGAGTAAAGCTGCTCTGAACATGGGTATTCAAATATCTTTTTGCTTTCAATGATTTTGGGTGGAATTGCTAGATCAAATGATAGTTCTATTTTTAAGTTTTTAAAAACCACTGTATCTTTTTCTACAGCTGCGGTACCATTTTACATTCCCACCAACAGTGCCTAAGAGTTTCAATTTCTCCACATCCTTGTCAACACTTGCCATTTTCTGTGTACTTTAAAAACAATAGCCATATGAAAGAGTGTAAGGTAGTATATCATTGTAGATATTTAAAATATATTTTTGATTTATTTATTTCAGAGAGGAAGGGAGAGGGAGAGAGATAGAAATATCAATGATGAGATAGAATCATGGATCAGCTGCCTCCTGCATGCCCCCCCACTGGGGATGGAGCCCGAAACCTGGGCATGTGGACTGACCTGGAATCAAACTGTCACCTCCTGGTTCCTAGGTTGATGCTCAATCACTGATCCATAACGGCTAAGTGATTGCAGTTTTGATTTGTATCTCCCTGATGATTAGTGATGTTGAGCATCTTTTCATGTGCTCGTGGGCCATTTGTATATCTCCTTTGGAGAAATATTAGTCAAGTCCTTTGCCCATTTTTTAAGTTGTTTTTGGTTGGTTTTATTGTGTTTTAGGAGTTCTCTATATATTCTGGATATTAATCCTTTATCAGATATATGATTTGCAAATATTTTCCCATCCTATGGATCACCTCTCACTCTGTTGATAGGGTCTTTTGTGGTACAAATTTTTAAAATTTTCATGCAACCCAATCTGTATATTTTTTTATTATCCTGCCTGTGTCATTGGTGTCATATCCAAGAATTCACTGCCAAATCCAGTCATGAAGTTTTTTGCCCTCTGTTTTATTCTAATAGTTTAATAGTTTAGGTCTTACATTTAGGTATTTGGTCTATATATATATTATATATGTTATTAATACGGGTACTTACCTAATACATATACTCTTCGAAATTGCAAGGCATTTTTATGATATTCCTTCTACAAACCCCTACAGCTACATAAGTGCAGGAAGACCAAAAATATGTACATACAAACAAACAAATAAATCCTACTCTTTTCCCCCCATTTTTTGATTGGTAGGGATAAACACATCTTTCTAACATTTTCCATTCAAATCATTAAATGTCTCGATTTCAGGAACATCATATTTGCAAAAGCTTTCCTAATAACTAACTAATAACTATTAGTTATTAGTTAGCTGAACTAATAACTATTATTGCTTCAGTACAAGCAGCTGTTACTGATTCAAACTTCTTAGTCATGTTACTATCCTCTGCTAAAGTGGATCTTTTGGGATGGTCTTCACCTGTCATTAAAGAAATATGTTACACAGTTTTCAGCATGTAGTGGGTGCTCTTTACATGTGGAAAGAAGGATGATCATCTTCTTATGATCTGGCAGGTTGACTATTATGCTATTGTGTGTGTGTGTGTGTGTGTGTGTGTGTGTGTGTGTGTGTGTGGGTGTGGGTGTATGTGTGGGATGCCATCCCTTTACTATTTATATTTATAACTCTGTGTAAGTTGTTTAATAGTTTAATAGTTTAATAGTGTAAGTTGCTTTTCTATTTAAAACAGTCTTGAGTACATTTCCATCCAATATCTTACAACTGACCCTAGAAATCACTCTTTGGTTGGTCAGTTGGTTTAAAGATTTGTCAAGTCCAAGTTGACAATTAGTAACACTTATTTTCAATTCCCAAAGATCATTGATTTGTCTCTGCATTGGATCATAGGGAAAAAAAGTGCACACTTCAACTAACCCATTCATTTCTTTCTATTCCCAAAATACAATAAAAATAATAGCTCTCTGGTTTTATGAGTCTTCTGAGTTCCAGAAAAAATGTTGGATGCTTGACACACACGTGTTCTCTGATTTAATATTCACTGCAACTCTGTGGGTGGGTGTTATTGGCCCCAAATTATAGATAAGGCACCTGAGGTTCAGTGAAGCACTCCTCAATAATTAAAAACATAATCTTACTTTCATGAGCACTTGAAAATGGCCCCATAGGCACTTATATCCTGCAGTGTGGCTTTGAGGTCAGGTGAATGTGAATTGGAATCCTAGCCCTGCCGCTGACTTTGGTGGGACTTGGGACAAGTTACTTACATCTCCTCGGACTGTTTCCCTGGTGGAATATTCCAGTGGGGGCCAGGCATTCTCATTGGTGACTGTGGAGAACAGAAGAAAGGTACCATCATGGAGTGTGTCGTTCTGGGTCCGCTCCTCCCCTCTCCAGAGTACTCTGGGAAGGTCAAGTTCACAAACTCCCCAGTCTCCCTATCCTCAAGAAGCCTTTTCCTGGGAGCTGGGCTTTGGTCATGACTTCCTATGAGTGGCGCGAGTTCTAAGAGGACATGAACTTCTCAGGCTTCCTGAAATATGTTCCAGACTAACTTTCCAGGGCAAGGAGGTTTCAGGAAACCTCAATGCTAAATTGCAATGGGTTGAGCATCTCCACCTACTTTTCCGCAAAGGGACCTCTTTGCTGGATAGCTGTTACCTCTGCATTGTGGCCGTATCCTAGGCCCTGGATCCTTGGAAGCATTCAGAATGTTACCATCTAGTATCTGCTAAGGTGAATTTAGCCATTAATTACAAAAAGAAAAGGTGTTGAAAGGCCCATAGAAAGATGATGCAGCAAAGGGCTCTAGTAAGTTTGCAATCCTCCATCCGAAAGGTTTCTGTAGCAACATTCATTACTCCTGTAGGTTCTTGGTTGTAAATATTTAAAAGTCTTAGCACACAGAGTGCCAGATTTGTCTGCTGGCTCTGCAAATAAAACTACCCATTATTTCCCCCCTTAGAACTACACATTTCCTAATTTATACATGCCCCAATCATGCTGCTCCTGCCTTTTACAGAGGCCTGCTGCTCCCTGGGGTGACCTCAAGTGAGTCAGCTGCAAAAGAGACGGATGTTTTTATCTGCATGCAGCTTGTTCTCAGTCCTCGATCTCAGAGAAATGGCTTTAGTAGGAGACCAGGGCTCTGCTAGAGGTAGGGGTGGGGAGGGGACAGCTGCTTTTGGAACCAGCCCCTCCACAGCCCCTGCTCCATGAGTTCTGTGAAGGGTGAGGGTCTCCTTTCTCAGGAAGCTTTTCTCTTACCCTAGTAACACCTGAGGCCATGTGTGCACACCAGCATTAATACATTTCGGAGGGGGGGAGGGGCAATAGGCAAAAGAAAAGAAAACACACCTTTGCCCAAGGCCTGGAGAATGTTCTAGCTATTTCTCACCCACATTTCTTCTTCTACTTCCTCGCTAGCCCCCTGCACACTGTGACTTAGAAGAGGGAGCAATGCTGGCATCAAACTCTACTTCTCTACATTGAATAACCACTAGAGCAGCGGTTCTCAACCTGTGGATCGCGACCCCTTTGGCGGTCGAACGACCCTTTCACAGGGGTCGCCTAAGACCATCCTGCATATCAGATGTTTACATTACGATTCATAACAGTAGCAACATTACAGTTATGAAGTAGAAACGAAAATAATTTTATGGTTGGGTCACAACATGAGGAACTGTATTTAAAGGGCCAGAAGGTTGAGAACCACTGCACTAGAGGGAAGCAGGGAAAAAGGAACTAGCTGAGTCTCATTTGTAAGCGAGGGATGGACCACATCTGAGGTTTTGAAACCTAAGTCTAAAAATCATCGGAGGTGCTGGAGAAATTGCAGACCCCTGGGTCCCCTTTCCAGGCCTTCTCGTTCATTAGTTCCAATTCCCCTGCAGACGGCATCCAAGCTAGTTAGAGGGGGTAACCCTGGTGATCACTTAGTCCACCCCAGCTGATACATCCCCAGGTTTTATATCTCATTGATACCCTCCATTTCTGGCCTGGGCCTAAACAGCCAACCTTCATCAAACCCTTAGCCAGTCACTCGCTGTGTGAGGTAGCCTGGGCTTCCTGGTCATATTCCTGACCACACAGTCTTCCTCAGTGGCAACTCAAAGTTCCTGTGTTCTTCCTCTGTCGTCACAAGCATCGCAAAAGCAAGGTGAGGAGAAAGAAGAGAAGCTGGTTTTCAGCTGAGTGAAAAGGCTCTTTGATCCATCTTTCTCCCACCACTGCCTGCTCCCCGACCCACCTCCTCCTCTAATTGGCACATTTTCCATTTTTTTTTAAAAAAACATTCTTCAATAAATAGAAGCACCATCACAAGGGAGCTAAACAGAATCTTGAGAGTATCTGGTCCAACCTCCTTACTCTCCAAATAGGCAAGTATGGGAGAAACTTGCCCTTTAAGGGACTTGCTCAAGGTCACACACACGCAGCCAGCAAGGGCAACGGCCCTGGTTCCAGCGCTTATACTTTAACTAGCATGCTTGCATAGATTTAGTGAGAAAGCTGTGCTAAGAGTGGAAGAAAGGATGGCATAACTATGTTAGGAAGATACAAGTAGAGTTCAGAGGCAAGACTATCCTCATGCTATTTTTGTAACTTGTCATTTTATTCTTCTGTCAGTTAACAGATGAAAAAGAGGCAAAGCCACGTGCTGTCTTGACTATTGAGAAGCACTTTGGGATTAAAACCCAGATTGTTGGATTATTTGGCTTCTATCACTTCATTCTTTCCCATAACTCACAAGAGGAGACAGGCAGCAAGGGCAGGACTGGGGACCCCGGACGGCTCCACAGCCTGGGGTTCTACTTCTGATTCTGCCTCCTCCTAACTGTATTGGGCACAGAACTTCCCTTCTCTGGGCCCCATTTCTTCATCTGCAAATTGGGCAGAGGTTTGTTCCAAATGGTTGCTGAGTCTGCTTCTAGTCCTAAGATTGGCCGTGTGTCCCACTAATGAGCTGGTGGGGTATTTGTGTAGATCTCTGTGTGGCTGAGGTTGATGGTAAGTTGATGGTCACCTGCATTTCTATTAACTGGTTTTGTATAGAGTCATACCTCCACTCTCATGAATGGTGAGGACCTTTACAGCCCTTGTAACTCCCCTCAGGGTCTAGAGCAAGCAGTATTTTTCTAATGACAGGTATTAGTAAATACTGCAGAGTGACTGTGCACAGGGCTAGAGCTAGATGGGAACCCCGGAGTCTCGATAAGGCTGCCCCGCTGTAGAGCTCCCCTCACTATCCTCCTATCTAACAAGCCACCCTGCAGTTAGGGGGCACAAGGATTAACAAACAGATCTGAGTGACCCTGTGACCCTGTCATCTCACAGTGACTGGACAAAAAGGCAGCCTATCTCCCTGATTCTTGTGAGACTGCTCCTCCCAGCCTGGTCAGATATCTGGCTGGTGGGAAAGTATTGGTCATCTTGATTCTTGCTTGGGTTCTCTGGGCTGCCTCAGGGTTTCCTTGATAAAACAAAAAGTGTTCAGTCTCTTAAAAATATCTCCCTGTCTCTACCCTTGACAAAAAATAAGTGACTTCATCACCAATAGTTAATCAATTCCAGCTCTTCTCCAACGTGGGTATCTCCTAACTTTCTAGGTTTCCATCTTGGTTTCAGAAAGCTGCCAAATGGTCTCTACAGCGATGTCTGGTGATGGCTATGTCAGAGGAAATGGACATAAACCACCACATAGAAGATATTTCTGGTCACACGTTTCATCTTCCCAGTGGATGACATAACAGTCGGGCTTGTAACTGCCAAAATATTCTGGGGGCTGTGCCACCTAGAGGCTCAGGAACTTTGGACCTCTGGTGTCTCGTTCAATGGTTCAAAACTGGGCTAAATACTTTGATCCATGTATGGGCCAGTGAGCTTGGCTTAATTTAGTTGCCCAAACCCAACCACTAACTCTATACTTGGTGAATTTTGTGTAATTATTAAAAAGGAAAACAAAAAAAGAGAGGTTGTGCCTCAACTTTTGTCAAGCTATTGTACTACCCCAAGGCAATTTGAAATGCTAACATCGATTGTGCAATGAGATGTAGGAAGGCAGAATTATGAAGATGGTGTCAAAGGCCAAGACTATATACAACTCAATAAACCATTTGTTCCAAAGGAAAGAACAGTTCCTACTTCTTCTGTGTTGTCATTTAGATGATGTCCAGGTAAAATTCTGCTTCAACAAACACCATTGTAAATATGCAAGTTTTCTGTTTCATGTATCTCATGGGCAGCAGTTCTTTGTTGCCTTAGTCCATTCGGGCTTCTATTAAAAAAATATCATAGCCTCGGTGGCTTATAAGCACAGAATTATATTTCTTGCAGTACTCAGAAGTCCAAAATCAATACGTCAGCAGATTTGGTGTCTGGTGGGAGCTCACCTTTTGGTTTACAGATGGCTGTTGTTTTTCTGTGTCCTCATTTGGTGGACGGAGTAACACATTCTTTGAGGCACTAATCCCATTCATGAGGGCTCCACTCTCATGACCTAATCACTTCCCAAAGGCCTCACATCCAAATACCATCACACTGGCAATAGGATGTAACATATAAATCTGTGTGCGTGGGGATGAGGGTGGGAGATACAAACATTTAGTATATAACACGAATCATTTATTTCAACAAACTAATTATGTTCCTCTTTTAGATAGAACATTTTTCTCTCTCACGAAAGTAACCAGTGTTTACTGATAGAAGCAAGTAGATCAGCGTTCAGTTTAGTTGTGTCTGACTCAGGGCTTTCTTGGTCTCCAGGAAGCAGCAATTCTTCGTAATTTATCTCTCTTCACACCCCAGATCCCATCACTTACATAAAGCCCCAAACAATTGAACCACACTTTTGTGTCAGGCTGTCACAGTGCTCTCCTTCCCTGACAGGTTGAGCACAAAATCTCTTTAATTCCTTATTTCTTTCAGACGATGCATTGTTGTCTGGTGGTGAATTGTTTGTGCATTCCACCAAAACAGCCAACAGAACATTTAAATGAAGTTGGCTCATTTTTCCACCCTTGGAAGAGGAAGGTCTGTGAATTCATTGTGCCTTGGGTTCCTCACTTGAAGGCTTACAACATTAGCTCTTAGAATTTCCAGTTTCCCAGAACTACCTGCAAATTTTAGACATGCCTGCCTCCACAGTCATGTTCCTTAAAATAAATCCCTTATATTTGTCTCTATACTGGTTCTCTTTCTCTGGAGAATCCTGACTATTGCAGTATGTATTTGTTAAGAGTTTATTGAACTACAGACTTATGAACAAGAAAAGGAACATGGGGCCAAAGGCTGGAGAGGAACAGGAAAATGGCTGAAAATACGTGGTTGGTAGACAGAGATTGAATGACTAGGAAGGGAACTACTTGCCACTATTTTAAAAATAATGATTTCTACATTTATTATGCACCTGGGTACCATATGTGCGTAGAAATATTTTAATGTAATTGGATATCCTTAAATTTTAGAGATTCTCATGTAAATATCAAACTTTAAAGTAGAATGGGATTAAGATATTGAAAAGGGGATTTAGGCCAACATAAAGCACATATAATAAAGTGTATTTATATTTTATAGGGGATTTTCTGGAATCTTTAGAATCTTATGGGACTGGGTTAAGTCCCTGGGATTCCTAAACCCTTAGGAGTCCTCAAACTATTTTCAGTATTTTTAAAAGTTGCATTGAAGTCCTACCCCTGCCTGCTAAGCCTGCACAGGCTCATCAAACTGTCAAATTTTGTTTGCTTTGAGCTAGAATTCTATTAACCCTGTGCAATGACATTGGTTATCCTTTGCTGCTCAATGACTCTATTTGGTAATTGCACATACCTCTGATTAATTTTTAAAAAATGGAAACATAGCTCAACTAATTAACAAATATAAGATTTAACTGCAAAATCTTTTGAGACAAAGGGGGCCCAAGAGGTAGAGAAAAGGAAGGAGGTAATGAAAGGAGTTCCCGGTAATGAAAAGGCAGAGATTCTCAGTTTGGACGATTGCTGAGCTCCACCAAGGCCCAAGAGCTTGGTGAAGGCAGCCCAGTCGCTCATTAACCACTGGGCTTATGGTGGCCAAATGCTAAGCACCTTGGGACTGTTTCTTCGCCTGGACTCAAGCTCACACCCAGGCAGCACTAGGGAGATGGCCCAGAGAAGCCACCTGCACAAGCCAGAGAGTTCAGCGGGGAGGCCACGTGCTAGGTCAGCAATGGCAGCAGTTCTGCTCCTTAGTCTTGACTGCGGGAGGTTGGAGGCCACAACCCTAACCCCTGAATCCCAGCTCTGTCCCTCACGCGGTCGGTGAACTGTTTGTGCCTGTCTCCTCACTTGTGCGATAATGATGATGATGGGTTCTAGAGTTGTTATAAGGATCAATAATTTCACATAGAAAGTACCTAGAACAGTACCAGGAACAAAGAAGCCCCCAAGGAAAGTATGTTCTTGTTTTATGCCAGGCATTTTGTCAAGCATTTTGTGTAGACTTTCTCCCAGTCCCTTGAACAACCCCTCAAGGTAGGTACTACTATTACCTCCATTTTACAGATGAGAAAACTGATGCTTAGAGAGGTTAAGGAACTTGTCCAAAATCACCCAGCTCATCAGCAGCAGAAGCTGGACTCAGACAAAGCCTTGATATTGCCAACTGCCATTGCCTGCCTCAGTGGGGTGAAGGGTGTGCCTGTGGGGGACACCAACTTGCCTCACTCACTCTGTGCCTTTGAGCAAGTCACCCAGCCTTCCCAAGCTTCCATTTTTTAATATGTAAAACTAGAGGGGCATGTCCCAGTTTTGATCATATATTGTGGTTATGTATGATGTTATCATTGGAAAAAGTAGGGTGAGAGGTACCCAACAACCCTCTGCACTAATTTTGCAACTCCCTTGAAGCTTCTAAAATGATTTCAAAGTAGAAAGTTTGAACACTACTGCAGGGATATGCTACTTGGCACTTTTCTGGGTGTCAGGCACTGTATGTTTTGCACATGAGGTGATTTATTTGATTTCTAGAAAGTGAAATGTTACCAGTACTGAGCAGATTGCTCCACGTGACATGAAAAACAAATCTCTTTTTACAAAGTCTCTCAATTTAAATAGCAAAAGTATATAATGTGGATGATAGAAACATTTCATTTTTTTAAAGTACATTTTCATGATATTAAATTTTCATATTAAAAAAAACCCTCATAGCAACAAAGTAAAAAAGAAAAGTCACATGATCATATCAATAGATGGAAAAAAAGAATTTGGCAAAATCCAACACCCATTCAAAATAAAAACTTCAGTAAACTGGGGATAGATGGGAACTTTTTCAACTTACTAAAGACTATCTACAAAAATCGTACCGCTTACATTATACTTAATAATGAGAAGCTCAAGCCTTTCCCACTAAGATCAGGTACAAAACAGAAATGCCCCCTGTCATCACTCCTTTTCAAACATCCTGAATAAATGGAGAGGTATTCCATGTTCATAGATAGAAATACTTAATATTATCAAGATGCTTGTTCTTCCAAACTCAATCTATAGACCCAATGCAGTCCCAATCAAAATCCCAGCAGTTATTTTATGGGTATCAACAAACTGATTTAAAGTTTATGTGGAGAGGCAAACAACCCAGAATAGCCTACGATACTGAAAGGGAAGAACAAAGTTGGAGGACTGATGCTTGACCTATAAAGCTATAGTAATTAATACAGGGTTGTATGAACAAAAGAATAGATGAATAGATCTATGGAACAGAACAGAAAGCCCCAAAATAGACCCCCAAAGATATGGTCACCTGATCTTTGACAAGGACCAAAAGCAGAACAAAGAAGCAAAGACAGTCTCTTCAATAAATGCTGTTGGAGGTCAATGGGGGGTAGAGGGGGTGGGGGATAGGAAGGAGACTCATGTAATACTTTAAACAATAAAGAATTTACATTTAAAAAAATGCTGCTGGGACAACTGAACATCCACATGTCAAAATATGAATCTATACACAGGTCTTAGAGTCTTCACAAAAATTAACTCAAAATGGATCATAGACCTAGATATAAAACACAAAACTACAAAACTCCTAGAAGATAGGAGAAAACCTAATGACCTTGGGTATGTATGCCTTTTTAGACACATCAAAGGCACAATCCCTGAAAGAGGTCATTGATAAGCCAAACTTCATTAAAATTTAAATCTCCTGCTCTGTGAAAGATAATGTCAAGAGAGTTAGAAGACAAGTCGCAGATTAAAAGAAAATATTTGTAAAAGAAACATCTGATAAAATCTTTGTTATCTAAAATATACAAAGTACTCTTAAAAATCAATAAGAAAACCCCCCACAGGAGAAACCAAGATGGCGACATAGGTAATCACCTATACTTGCTGCCTCTCACAACCACATTAAAATTACAACTAAACGGCAGAACAACTACCACCCAGAACCGCGGGAAAGCTGAGTGGAAATTCTACAACTAGAGAGGTGGAAGAAAGCGCATTGAGACCGGTAAGAGGTGTGGAGGCTCAGAAAGTGCTGGCACCTGGATGGGCTGCTCTTTAAACGGGGAGGGAGATACAAGCTCCCGCTTGCTCTGAATTCCAGTTACGGGCGAGACTCTGGGGGACCCAGACACATACGGGGAGAAACTGGACTGTCTGGCATTAGGACAGGAACGTGAGAGCGGCTTACTCTTAGAGGTACTCACAGCAATCATTGTTCCTGCACAGCGTGTGGGACATGGAGAACCAAGGACTTCTCAGAAACCATTGCTGTTTGCTATGCCCTGGTGATTCTCAGAGACCCCGCCCCTCCCAATTTAAAACCCCACCCAAGCTGTGGGCATCGGCTTTTGCATATGAATGGCCTGTCCTTTTGCCTAAAACAAACTGCAGCTGGGTCAGAGAGCCCCAGAGATTCCAAAAGAAGGCCCACTACCTGGCAGCAGCAGCGGCCTTACTTCACAGCTGGGCCTTGTCTGGGCACTTCCAAACCCATACAAAGAGGAGGAATCTGCAGATGTCTCTGTAGCTCCTGCTGGGCGGCCCCAGACAGTGGCTGACCTTGTACCTCCTTGGAGATGATAACAGATTACAACTCTTTACATCCATAGAGACACACTCAAGGGAAGACTCAGTGAGCATCAAAGCCCTGCTGAAGCAAGTCCTGCCCCATAAGGGTGTCTCCTGCACAACAGATCTTCCAGTGTAGACACAGCTGATCACCACAGCCAATTGGCCTGGAGGTCATTTCCTCCCAGTGATACCAACAGCAACCAAGGGTTAACTACAACAAGACTATGCAAACATCCCACAAAGGGGTGCACCAAGAGCATCCACTTCAGGTGACTGAGGAAGCTGAGCCACTGGGCCCTATAGGACACCAACAACACAAGACCACTCTATCAACTCAAGGAGACTTAGCAGCTACTCAGTACATAGAAACAAACACAGGGAAGCAACCAAAATGCGGAGACAAAAAAAACAAGTCACAAATGAAAGAAATGGATAAAAGCAAACTACTGGATCTAGAGTTCAAAACCACGGTTATAAGGTTAATCAAGAATCTTCTAGAAACCTCCAAGAAATTTAGTGAGACCCTCAAGGATATGAAAAAGGACCAATCAGAAATTAAGCATACACTGACTAAAATAAAGAATAATATACAGAGATCCAACAGCAGACTAGAGGATCCCAAGAATCAAGTCAAAGATTTGAAATACAAAGAAGCAAAAAACACCCAACCGGAAAAGCAAAATGAAAAAAGAATCCAAAAATATGAAGATAGTGTAAGGAGCCTCTGGGACAACTTCAAGTGTACCAACATCTGAATTATGGGGATGCCAGAAGAAGAGAGAGAGCAAGATATTGAAAACCTATTTGAAGAACTATTGACAGAAAACTTCCCCTACCTGGTGAAAGAAATAGACTTATAAGTCCAGGATGCACAGAGAACCCCAAACAAGAGGAATCCAAAGAGGACCACACCAAGACACATCATAATTAAAATGCCAAGAGCAAAAGACAAAGAGAGAATCTTAAAAGCAGCAAGAGAAAGACAGTCAGTTACCTACAAGGGAGTCCCATACGACTGTCAGCTGATTTCTCAACAGAAACTATGCAGGCCAGAAGGGAGTGGCAAGAAATATACAAAGTAATGAATAGCAAGAACCTACAATCAAGATTACTCTACCCAGCAAAGCTATCATTCAGAATTGAAGGTCCGATAAAGAGCTTCACAGACAAGAAAAAGCTAAAGGAGTTCATTACCACCAAACCAATATTATATGAAATGCTGAAGGGTATTCTCTAAGAAGAGGAAGAAAAAGGTAAAGATAAAAATTATAAACAACAAAGTGACAACAAATACATATCTATCAACAAGTGAATCTAAAAATCAAGTGAATAAAAAATCTGAAGAACAGAATAAACTGGTGAGTATAATAGAATCATGGGCATAGAAAGGGAGTGGACTGACAGTTCTTGGGGGGGAAGGGGGTGTGGGGGGTACAGGAAGAGCTTGGATAAAAATCTTACACCTATGGTGAGGACAAGGGGGGTCGTAAGGGCATGGGGTGGGTGGGAACCGGGTGAAGGGGAGCTATGGGGGGGAAAAAGAGGAACAACTGTAATAATCTGAACAATAAAGATTTATTTAAAAAAAGAAAACACCCCAACCTAATTTAAAAGTGGTCCAAAGATCCTAACAGACACCTCACCAAAAAAGATATGCAGATGACAAGTAGCATATGAAAATATGCTCCACATCACACGTCCTCAGGGATATGCAGTTTAAAACAAGACATTACCAGTTAGTTAGCAAATGCTGGTGAGCATGCAAAGCCACAGGAACTCTCATGCATTGCTGGAGGGAATGCAAAATGGCAGAGCTACTTTGGAAGACAATTTGGTGGTTAAAACTAAACATACTCTTACCATATGATCTGCCAATTGTGCTCCTTGATATTTACCCAAAGGAGTTGAAGACTTATGTCCACACAGAGCCCTGCATACACATATTTATAGTAGCTTTATTGCCAAAACTCGGAAGCAACCAAGATGTTCTTCAGTAGGTAAATAGGTAAATAAACTGTTGTATACCCAGGCGATGTTAATATTATGCAGCACTAAAAGGAAATGAGCTATCAAGTCATGAAACAACATGGAGCAAACTTATATGAATAGTATTAAGTTGAAAAAAAAAAAACAATCTGAGAAGGCTACATACTGTATGTTCCAATTCTGTGACATTCTGAAAAAAGCAAAACTAGGGACACTATAAAAAGATCAGTGGTTGCCAAGGGTTGGGGAGCAGCGGGAGAGATGAACAGGCAGAGAACAGAGAATTTTTAGGGCAATGAAAATACCCCGTGTGACATTATACTGATACATATATGCCATTATACATTTGTCCAAATCCATAGAATGCACAGCACCAAGAATGAACCCTAAGGTAAACTATGGGCTTTGGTTGATTATGATGTCAGTGTAGGTTCGTCCTGGGTAACCGGTGTACCATTCTGCTGAGTGATGTTATAATGGGGAAGGCTATGCATTGCTGGAGCAGGGGGTATATAAATGGAAAATTTCTGTACATTTCTTTCAATTTTGCTGTGAACTTAATACTGCTTAAGAAAAAATAAAATATTTAAAAAGGAAAACAGCCTAGAGAGCTGAAGGCAGGATGTCGAAGGGCCCTTCCCAGGGCAGACCACTGTCTGCAATGAAACAAGCTTCTCCCTGCCCTAGCTGGTTTGGCTCAGTGGAAACAAGCCTCTCCCAGTAGAGTCTCTCCCAGCAAAGGCAGGGGTTCTGTGCATGCCCAGCCCAGGGCCTCTGCTGCCGGTCACATCTCCCTGTCTCGTTTCAGTTTAAAAGCTGCCTCCCTGTTACACTTCCCCCCCTGATGCAACCACTGCTGCCTTCAGGAGCAGCTGGGCTCCTTTCTGCCAGGTGTGTTTCGTCTGATCACGGGTAGTCAGCATGGAGGGAAACGCAGAACTAAAAGGCTCTCTGTGTTTTGGGGAGCTGTGAAAATCTGGGGCCGGGCAGGTGGGCTCCAAGCAGCATTCCCAGAAATAGCAACAGAGGGATCCTTTAAAAAGCCCATTGTTTTCCTTTTGCTTTAACATAGCTACCAGGGCTTTTGTTCTCGACAGAGATCTATGTATTCCCCTTTCCTTGTTGTTCAACAATGTAGCAGAACCAGCACACCTCGGTCAACCTCTCTCTGCCTCAATTTACCCATTTGTTGCAAACTTTACTCTGTGGGAACCACCATTCATGCAGTGAGGAGGAAGAGATGGGAGGAAAATGGGATACAAATGAAGAGCTTCTTTTTCCTTATTTTAATCGATGGCCAGAATGTCAGCAGCAGCCCATTTCTAAAACTCAGCTGGCAGAAGAAACCCAGTGAGATGATGCTAGCAGGGCCCTGAACCGGGCTGAACAGAGACAACCAACATGGTTCCATCTTGATCCCTTCACAACTAGTACTCACTGGGAGCCGCTCCTCAAGGCCAGGCCTCCTGGGCTGACCTGGGAGTCAGATGGAAATGATTTGGGCACATCCGGTATGGCCTGAATTTGATCCTTTGGGTAAGATCTGAAAAAGAAAAGGAGAAGAAAGAAGGCAAACCGATTCCCTTAAAAACTATGCATACTGAAAGCTTGATATTTAACGCTCACCCCTTAGAGCTGTGTTCCTAACTCTGGGTTTGTAAGACACAACATGTTTTTCCCCCTAATCCTTTCCAAAAATGCATTCCATAAATTGTTAGCATCCCTGCCAATGGCCCCAGTAAACTCACATACCAGCTTTAAAGTCAGCCCCTTTTAAACCAATGCATCAGCCCTTTGAGTTAAGGGGATATTATTTCCAGATTCCCATAGCTGCTAGCTTCTTTTTAAAGTTGCAAATGATCGTGTTTCTTTGTTGCTGTTCATTTTTAGAGAGAAATCGATCCTGTGGCAGCAGCGCATGTATACAGTAGCTGTGACATCCTCTAAGGCCCCTGAGCACACTCTGAGATAACCTGACACCTCCTTGTACGAGCTCAAAACTCTCCTTGTTCCGATAGGCCAAGTGCTTCCCCTATATGTGACTGTGCCATTGCTATTATTACTTGCTTTATAATAGAGAGGTAATGAAATTTGGTGATTTAACACATGGGGTCCAGAACTAAGCTGCCTAGGTTTGAAGCTCAGCCCTACCACTTGTTGCTGCATGACCTTGAGCAACTTGCTTAACCTATCTGTGCCTCGGTTTCCTTTTCTATAAAATAAGAATGACAATAGTGTCTACTTCATACACGAATATACATAAGGCAGGTAAGCATGGCTTGCACAGAAGTTCCACACAAGCGCTAGTGACTATTACACAATTTTCCTAGGTAGGGCTTTCACCATCGGGGACTGCTCTAATGACCTTCAACCATCAAGATGGAAAATGTCTAGGAGGATCTGGAGACAAGTTAAACTGCTTGCAAAGAACACGGGGAAACATGCCTAGTGACTGTGGCCCCTCTGGGTCACAAAGGATGAAGGAGAGTCACAGATGACATGGGTCAGGGAGGGCCACATAGACAGTCAGGCCCCACCCTCATCTTAGAGCCTCTTGTTGCCAAGTTGAGGGCAAAACTGGTGGCAGCCCCTAGGTCTCTCAGTCTCCTATCCCCAGACCAAGTTCTTCCCATTGCCCCGTGCTGATCTCATAGGGGAGAGATGGCACTCCTGGCACAGGTCCTCATCGCACCTAGGGTCGGCCTTCCCACACACTCGGGAAGCTGATCTCCCTGTGTCTTCTCCCTGCGCTGATTCCCTTCACATCTCTTTGCCAGAATAGTTTTGCTTCAAATACAAATGTCTCTCATCCTGCCTCAATGTTTAAGGATGTGCTGGGCTTCTCTTCTGGAAGCGATGTGGCTTTGTGCGTGCCTCTGATTTTTATGGAGACTAAGAGAATCGGTACTATTACTTCTCTTCTTTTAATGCCACTTCTTATTCTCTCCAGTCCTTTCCCAAAGGTAAGCAATCAATGCTTATTGTCAACAAATGGGACACTGAGACCCTGAAAAGATTCCTTGATGTGTGTATCTATATCTATGTCCATGTCCATGTCTATGTCTCGTCTACATCTATGTATATGTCTACATCTATGTCTATATCTATATCTATATTTATATTTATGTCTATGCTTATCTATATCTATATATCTGTCTATACCTACATCTACATCTACATCTACATCTACATCTACATCTACATCTACATCTACATCTACATCTACATCTACATCTGTACCTGTATCTGTATCTGTATCTGTATCTGTATCTGTATCTGTATCTGTATCTGTATCTGTATCTATATCTCTCCAAGGCTACATGGTGAGTTAGTAGCAGGTTCAGGACAAGAGCACAGAGGTCCTGTTTTGTCTATACCTAATGGGAGTGGGGTATGAATGGATAACACCTCCCCTCAGGTGTTATGGAAGGTATGCTATTCTGACCATGTAAGTCACCCATGACATGTGGTAGAAACACCAAAGGCAAAATTTATGATCAAGCACCAATGGGATGGCAGGGACAGAAAAGGACAAGTTGACTAGCAAGGAGCTGAATTGGAAGTCAGGAGATTATGTGATTGTGAATGGAAGATGTGAGGAGTAGAAGCTGTCCTTAATGAAAGAATCATTAATAAAAGTCCCTAGAAGCTCCATATCTTCTGGAAGCCTATGCAGCTAAGAGATTACCCACCTTTTGGAGGAACCTGCAGGCCCACTAGCAGCCTCCTCCTCACTCCCATGCACAACCTGAGCAGAATAAAGCTGATGTGCGCCTTCCAACCCAAGATGGCCAGCTTCTCAAAGACCATGACGCTGCTCCAGCAAAGCTACTTTTTGATGAACTCAAGGAGACTTGAGCCATCATCTGAGCCAGCGCAGTTCCAACCATTCCAAGGTTCTGATGAGCACCACACGGGCTGGGGGAGGAAGCGGGGAGCTGAATGGGCAGGGTCCTGGGACCCCCCTCCTCCAGTTCCAATGGGGAAACTCTGCTTTCAAAGAAAATGTTCCCATTTAGAAAGAAGAAAACCATGAGCGAGAGCACTGTCCGAGGCAATTCAGCCGCAGAGATGAAGTGACTGGCCACAGGCCATCCAGCTCATTGGTGCCAGAGCAAATCTGGGTCTCCCAGTGCCAGATCCTTCGCATCTCCCCGTGCTGTGCTACTACCTGTCTATTATACATACATGTCTCAATAATGACGCTACAGAATGCTCAGATGATGTTTTAGAAAAGAAGTAGGAAAGAAAGCACCCAAATCTCCATAAAGTGCAGACAATATTATCTATCACCAATACTCCAATGAGACAAAGATACCTCCATACCCAGCTTGCAAGTGTCCTGTTCTCTCTCCTCCAACCCTCAGAACAACCCTTAGTACAATCACCCAATCGCTGCCCTTGTTTTTTTTTTTTTGTTTTTTTTTTTAATATATTTTATTGATTTTTTACAGAGAGGAAGGGAGAGGGATAGAGAGTCAGAAACATCGATGAGAGAGAAACATCGATCAGCTGCCTCCTGCACATCTCCTACTGGGGATATGCCCGCAACCCAGGTACATGCCCTTGACCGGAATTGAACCTGGGACCTCTCAGTCCGCAAGCCGACGCTCTATCCACTGAGCCAAACCGGTTTTGGCCCTTGTTTCTTTTTCAAGAGAGATCCCTCCTCAGCTTTAGCACCCCTTCCCTCTGTCAAAACAAGGGGGAATCTGCCGCCAATAATTTTTATCTGTGGTTCAATTTACTGACCCCTTTTTCATTGCCAGTGAGTGTCTTCAGTATACTCTGTTCCTTAGTGGTATTTGCTTTTAAAATTTTATCTCTAATGATTTCACAAAAATTTATATCCCTTATTAAAGGAATTTCAGGCATCTGTGATGGAAGAAGGGGGGAGACACTTTTTCTTAGTGGTTGGGAAGATGGTGTGATCATATTAGGTATTCATTCAAGGTATCCTGAAGATGGCCAAAGAGCAAATTATATTTTGATCTCTCACAGGCAGAAATCTCCACATAATAATTTGGGTCTGTGAGCAGAACTTGAAGCATCCCTGGTTGACTTTTCAACTGCACGCTATCTCAAAGGCCCTTGCCTGCATTTGCCAGAATTCTGCCTGGTAGGGAGAGATACATAGGTAGCTGTGGGGCCCTCTGCACCCCCCCCTTCTCCTAGTCCACAGAAAATTTTAACTTTCCCCTCCCTTTGCCAACTCCCCTGTGGTCTCAAGTGTTCCAGGAAATGAGGAGTCATTCTTTATTTCTTGTTTCATAAGGAGAGGGCGCCATGTGACTCCCTGTGGAAGGGAGTAGTGAGGTGGGGAGCCTGCTGAGGCCCTGGCTCAGGATTCCTAAGGGAGGAGCCAGCTCTGTCCCTTGCCCCTTAGTGTGGCCATCCTGGAAACTGATTCAACTTGGCACAGCTCCACAGCAGAGCGCCCCCTTCCCCTCTTCTTCCCACCCCACCCCCCTTCACTGAGCTCTTCCTGCCCTCTGCCCTGGGCTCCTACTTTCATTCCTTCTATCTTCTGGCATTTTTTTTCCACGTTGTTTTCCTTTGTATTTAATAATAGCTCCACATTTTCTTTTTTATCGGAAATCAAGAATCATGCCTGTATCATGTGTTCACTTTGGGAATAAAATTTATGGCAACACTTGCCATTGGATTAATTGCTTTTCATTAGCTTCAGACTTCTTAATGATTATAAATTGTTTGCCTGGACAAGAAACAGTTCCATCCTGTTCTCCCAATTTACTAGCCTTCAATTGCAACCAGAAACTGGAAGTCTTGGATTGCTTTTCTGCATCAGGGTCTGGCCATGCTGAGAGTGGGGGAGAGGGTGGGTAATTCTAGATCTTTAGACTTCAAAGCCCAGATGATGGTCTACAGGCCGAATAAAAAAATGAATTAGCTTTTCTAAGCCATAGACTGCTCTGTATCTCAGGTCTCAAATCTATAAAGTGGAGTGAGAAAGACAAGATATGCATATTTAATAACAAGCTTACTTTAAAATCAGTTATGAAAAACCTATACTTCATATAATGAATGGGGTTTCAAACGCAAGCAAGAAAGAGTTTACCCACCAAAAGGGAGCGGCAGAATAAATCCCAATGGAAAATTCGTGCCTTTCTGTGGTTGGAGTCATTTGGTCAAGAAATGATGAAATTACAAATTTCTGAAAAGGGTGTGTGTTTTAGAGTTACTGAGGTCCAGGTCTCAGCATGATATTCGGGCAAGGCCAGCATTTAACTCCAATGCAGAATAAAGAGGAGGAAGTGGTCATGACCAGCATTCTTTCCCACTACAGCAGCGCCTCCCTGGTCTAGTAATGCCCATTCGTCTCTCCATCTCATGCACTCGGAATCAAGCTCTCTCAGCAAGCCTGTGCACCCATCATTCCCTGCGGGATAATCCATCCTTGAATTCAATATGGGGATGGTTGGCAAAAAGTGACTGCACTGCCCTTGCCCACACCCCAGCTATTGATTTCAGTCCTTTCGGTAGCTAGGATCATCCATCTTGGACTGGCATGTAGGAAGAGAGGGAAGTAGACCCAGGAGAACCAGGCAGTCCAGGCCAATCTGTACTTTTGGCCCCAAAACACACAATGGTTAATGCATTCAGTTATCCAACAAACAATTGTTGAGTACCAGCTGAATTAGGATGAGAGCTAAGCTGCTCTGACAAAAGGCATACACTACACTGACACAGGCTTAATCTCTCTTCCCTGTTACATAAGATCGTTTGGTGACCCAAATTCCTTTCCTATTGTTAATCTGCTTTCCCGTTGGGCAGCACTATTCAAAGTATGATCCAGGGATGGACAGCACCAGGGACACCTGGGAGCTTGTTAGAAATTTAAATTCTTAGGTCAGTAACTCTGGTGGTGGGCCCAAGAATCAGTGTTTTACCAAACTCTTCAGGTGATTATTTTTTTTCTTTCAATTTTTCTTATGGTAAAATACACATAACATAAATTTACCATCATAACCATTTTAAAGTGTACAGTTCAGAGGTATTACATACATTTACAATGTTATGCTCCATCACCACCATCCATCCCCAGAACTTTTCATTTTGCCAAACTGAAATTCTGTACCCATTAAACATTAACTCCGATTCCCCTCTTCTCCTAGCCTCTAGAAACCACCACCATTCTACTTTCTGTCTATGATTTTGACTACTCTAAATATCTCATATAAGTGGCCTCACACAGTATCTGTCTTTTTGTGACTAGCTTATTTCACTTAGCATATCTTCAAAGTTTATCCATGTTGTAGCATCTGTCAGAATTTCCTTCCTTTTTAAAGATGAATAATATTGCATGTATACAACACATTTTGCTTATCCATCCATCTGTCAGTGAACACTTGAAGTGCTTCTATGTTTTAGCTATCCTATATAATAAAAGGCTAATATGCAAATAGACCGAACAGCGGAACAACCAACCAACCAGTCACTATGACATGCGCTGACCACCAGGGTGGAGCAGGTGAGCGGGGGTGCCAGACCAAGGCAGGGCATCAGTCACTGTCATCGGGGCGAGCCTCTGGAGGTTACTGAAAATTCTTTGCTCCCGCGCGCTGCAGTCCCACCTGGTGTTCGCACCCACTGCCGGCACTGGAGCCACTGCTTGCACCCACTGCTGGTTAGCAGGTGTGAGTGGCAGCTGCCGGCCCTGATCGCCCTCAGGGCTTCTCCACCTCCCCCTGCTCCTGAGGGGTGATCGGGGCAGTAGCCACCGCTCACATCCTCTGACAGTGCCAGCCCCAATCACTCCAGGCCGTCATCGGGTGTGAGCGGGGCCGGCGCTGTCAGCACATGAGAGCAGTGGTGGTGGGAGTGGGACTGCTGGCAGACAGAGGACTGGGGGCTGCAGCAGGAGGGGCTGGGCAGGAGAGTGGAGGATGGCTGAGACCCGCCCCTGTGCCCACTACAGCTTCCTGGCCCACAGTTCCTTTCAAGGTGAACATATTTGTGCACTGGGCCCCTAGTTTTGAATAATGCTGTTATGAACATGGCTGTACTAATATTGTTTCAAGACCCTACTTTCAATTATTTTAGCTATATACCCAGAAATAGAATTGCTGAATCAAATGGTAATCCTACTTTTAATTTTTTTAAATCATCATACTATTTCCACAGCTGCTGTGTCATTTTACATTCCTACCAAAAGTTCATAAGAGTTCCGATTTCTTTAATCCTCACCAACACTTGTTTTCTGTTGCTGTTTTTTGTAGTGGTTGCTTGTTTCTAATAGTAACCACCATAAAGGGTATGAGGTGGTGAATTATTGTAGCTTTGATTTGCATTTTCCTAATGATCAATGATATTGAGTATATTTTCATGTGCTTATTGGTCATTTGTATATCTTCTTTGGAGCAATGTTTATTCAAGTCCTTTGTCCATTTTTAAACTGATAAGAACAGATACTATACTTGATAGGCCAAAAGGCCGAGAAGTGATGGCCATTTTTGTTGTTGAGATTTAGGAGTTCTCTATATATTTGGATATTAATCCCTTATCAGATATATGATTTACAAATAATATTTCTCACTATGTGTACTGTCTTTTTCCTTTGTTGATATTGTCTTTGATATACAAAAAATTATTTTTTATAGTCTAATTTGTCTATATTTTTCTGTTGTTGCCTATGCCTTTGGTATCATATTAAGAAATCATTGTTGCCCTGGACGGCTTGGCTCAGTGGGTAGAGCATCGGCCTGCAGACTGAAGGGTCCCGGGTTTGGTTCCGGCCAAGGGCACATGCCTGGGTTGTGGGCTCAGTCCCCGGTGGGGGGGCGTGTAGGAGGCAGCCGATCAATGATTCTCTCTCATCATTGATGTTTCTATCTCTCTCTCCTTCTCCCTTCCTCTCTGAAATCAATAAAGAAATATTTTTTTTTTTAAAAAGAAATCATTGTCAAATCCAATGTCATGAAGCTTTTGCCTAAGAAGGTCTCACATGAGATCTTTGATCCGTATTTAGTTAATTTTTTCATATGGTGGGTAGGTAAGGGTCCAACTTCATACTTAGGCTTGAGAAGCCTTGGTCTCAAGCACTGTCCTCATTTACATGATCAAAGCTAGGTCTCTGGTATGTTTTTGTGCCAACTATAAGGAAGAAAGATGAGAAAGTAAATCCAGGACAGCAATTCCTTTTAAGGATGTGAGGTGGGAAGTTGAACTCTTCACTTTTGCTCACATTCAGTTAGTGAGAACTTAGACACATGCCCACTCTAGCTGCCAGGGAGGCTGGAAAACGTAGTTTCTGACTGGCATTCTACGTACCTATCTACCATGGTTTATTATGAAAGGAGAGAATGTGTCTTAGCATCTAGAAGCCTTTGAGGTTCCTGTTATATGCTAGGCACAGTGCTAGTAGGAGGAGACAATCCTCTTCAACAAGGCAGTCCATGCACTCAAAAGGCTGGTCTATAAGTTACTTCCTACTCATGCAATGATTAAATAATGGGGCCTAAGTGTGGTTGGTCCCTCAAACTAGAGTGTCTTAGATATGCAAGTCTCTCATCTTTTAAAAAATGGTATTAATGTCTATGGACATTCACATTCTAGTAAGGCCACCAATGACATCGCTCTGGAGTGAGGATTGGCATATTCTTGCCTATGGAACAAATCAAGCCCATTGACTATATTTGTAAATAAAGTTTTGTTGGAACACAGCCACCCCCAATTCTTTTCATATAGCCTATGGCCGCTCTCGCACTACAGCAATTTAGTAATTTTAACAGTTTGTATGGCCCACAAGGATGACAATATTTACTAGCTAGACCTCTTCGTAGGGAAAGTTGGCCAAGCCCTGCTCTGGAGTGAGGTTCAAAACCATTCTTGGTGGTAGGTACTTAGTAAAGGTCTTTCAGGTGGTCTAAGATAATCCAAAACACCCAAAGTTAGGCACTCCCATCACCAAGGGAGAAGAAAGGAGTGGGGTTAGGAAACTGTTTCTTCTAGGAATTGAATGCTAATTTAAATTTTCTTCTGTTGCCAAGCACTATGCTAGACATTTAGATATATTATCCTACTTAACTTTCTCAAGACTCCACAATGTAGGAATCATGGCTCAGCTTTGCTCTAAACAAAACAATATAGTTGATGTGTACATTTTGACTAGAGGGTCAAGGTAACCTCTATTCTAGACCCAACTTTTTAATTTATTAGCAGTTTGACATCTGGCAATTCATTATTCTTCTATGTGGCTCCATTTCCTCCCTTTCAGAACATGAGAATAATATACCTGCTCCTCCTGTCTTACAGGGTTTTGTGAGTAAAGTGAGATAAGTTATGTGAACGAATTCAGTGAACTAATAGCAGGTAGCTGATGCTGCTGATACCCTAAAATATAGTGTCTTATAATAAGAACCAATTATTTTGCTTATGACTTTGTATGTTGGCCAAACTATGTGGTCTGGGCTAGCTTAGTTGATCATTGCTAGGTTCACTCATGCATCCATGATATGGCAAGTTGGGTAAGTGAAGGGTGATCCAGGATGGCCTCAATCACTTATCTGATGGTTGTCAAGCCTTAGGTCTGGATAACAGGGACGACTGGGTCATATTTATCTGATCATCCAGGAGGCCAGCTTGGACTTCTTCATGTGGCAGTCTCAGGGTTCCAAGAGAAGACAAGCTCCAATGTACACATGATTTTCAAGTCCCTGCTTGTGCCATAATTCCTGACATGCTACTGGCTGAGCCCAGAATCAGGTGGTAGGGCATTCAGAGTTTCCTCGTAAGGAAGCACAGAAGGATGGATCCAGGGGAGGAGGAAAATATGCAGCTATTTTTGCAATCTATCAGATTATAGCCAATCAGGGTAGTAGTGTCAGGTGTTCTAGCATTCAGTGGCCAACATCAAGATGGGAGCTGCAGCCGAAACCGGTTTGGCTCAGTGGATAGAGCGTTGGCCTGCGGACTGAAGGGTCCCAGGTTCGATTCGGGTCAAGGGCATGTACCTGGGTTGCCGGCACATCCCCAGTAGGAGATGTGCAGGAGGCAATTGATCGATGTTTCTCTCTCATCGATGTTTCTAACTCTCTATCTCTCTCCCTTTCTCTCTGTAAAAAATCAATAAAATATATTAAAAAAAAAAAGAAAAAGATGGGAGCTGCAGTGTCTGTGCCCAATGGCAGGGCAGTAGAGTCTTTGCTGGAGCCATCCCACACTCTATTCTGGGTGTTATTCTCAGCTGAGTGGTTCTTTGAAACTTAACTATCTGGCCTTCCCAAAGAGTCTGTGAGGCACCCAATAGCCTTTAATAAATTCTTTTTTTGTTGTTGTTTAGACTAGCTTCCAACTTCAGAATCCTGACACTGAGAGTTTTCTAAGGCTGGAGCTCTGTAGCTTTAAATACCCATGCTGAAGAAGGCACACTTTTTTGGGTTTTGTTTTTGTGGGGTTTTTTATTTTATATTTTTGGGGCTTGTTTTTTTTTGGCAAATAAATGTTTAGTTCACCTACCTCTATGTTCATATTTATATAACCCAGTTAGGTTTTAATACACAGACACTGGACTATCCAACTACCAAAGCAGAAGGTTTGAGAAAAGAAGGAAAGCAAACTCCATTTCTTTCCACTTAGGAAAACAAGCACTTAAATTTTGTGTGAAAAATCTAAGCTCTCTAGCTCCACTCAGCGTCCTGTTGAACTTATGTGGCACCATATTCATTTGTAAGAGAATGAAATGAAAGTTGCTCACTGTAGTAGCTTCACTGTACAACCTTATTCTTTGGCCAATTTTCAATGGATATGTCACTTAAAAAATATTTTCAAACTAAAAACAGTAGAGAATAGTGGCCAGGAGTATGGGCTGTGAAGTTAGATAGGCCTGGATTTGAATCATGCTGCAGCTCTATACTTCTTCTGTGACCCTGGGGCTGCTACTCAGCTTTTCAGAGCCTCCTGTGTAAGATGAGAATAATAAAAGGGTCCATCTCATAGTCATACTGTGAGGATTTAACAAAAATGTAAGACCTGGCTTCATCTGCCATTGGAGAATGACCCTTGGGAGTAATTTATTAAACCTGATGATACATTTTTAAATCAAGATGTTAAGTATAGTACTTTTGCCTGACTTCAGCAGTCATAAAAATAGCCATCATCATTTTCCTTTTTTGTGATGCTAGTCACGTTATTTCCAGAAGTGGAGCATTTAGAAATACACTGAGTGGCCAGATTATTATGACCACCTGACGTTTGTAGGCAAATTAGCTATAATTTCACGCTGAAGTTGCTAGAGGGCCAGATCATTATAAACGTCTGAATAGCACAACATACCTAAGTATCGTTGCTGATCAAGTTCATCCTATCATGTTGATGGTGTATCCCAATGGAGATGGCTTCTTCCAACAAGACAACGCGCCATGCCACGGTGCTCGTATTGTGCAGGAGTGGTTTCAAGAACATGAGGGAGACTTTACCTTGCTTAGGTGGCCCCCACAATCACCAGATCTCAATCCAATTGAGCATTTTGGGATGAAGTTAAAAGAGCCATCAGGCAGATGGTTCCACAACCATCAAATCTCACAGAACTTGACAGTGCTATTCATCAGGCATGGTGTCAGATTCCTCGCATCACCTTTCAACATCTCGTGGAGTCCATGCCAAGAAGAATCGCCGCAGTATTGAAGGCAAAAGGTGGCCCAACGAAGTACTGATGGGATGGTTGTAATAATCTAGCCACTCAGTGTATAGAAGTCTTCCTCTAAATATCTCTCTTTTTTTTATTATTGTGGTGGAAAACGTACATTAACTATCATCTTAACCATTTTTAAGTGTACAGTTAAATAGTGTTAAGTATATTCACATTGTCATGCAATAGATCTCTGGAACCTTTCCAGCTTGCAAAACTGAAACTCTGTACCCATTAAACACTAATTCTCCCTTCCCCCAGCCCTTGACAACCATCTTCCTAATTTCTGCTTTTATGATTATGACTAATTTAGAGACTTCATATAAGTGGAATCATGCAATATTTGTCCTTTTGTGACTGGGTTATTTCACTTAGTGACATGTCCTTGAGGTTAACCCATGTTGTAGTAGGTGCCAGGATTTCCTTCTTTGTTAAGGCTGAATAATATTCCATTGTATGGATATGCCACAGTTTCTCTTTCCATCCGTCCGTGAACATTTCAGGTGCTTCCATCTGTGACTATTGTGAATAATGCTACAATAGATGGGTGAGTAAGCATTTCTTTAAGACTCTGGTTTGGCCCTAACCGGTTTGGTTCAGTGGATAGAGCGTCGGCCTGCGGACTGAAAGGTCCCAGGTTCGATTCCGGCCAAGGGCATGTACCTTGGTTGCGGGCACATCCCCAGTAGGAGGTGTGCAGGAGGCAGCTGATCGATATTCCTCTCTCATTGATGTTTCTAACTATCCCTCTCCTTTCCTCTCTGTGAAAAATCAATAAAATATATTTAAAAAAATAAAATAAAAAAAGACTCTGGTTTGAATTCTTTTGAATATATACCTAGTTGGATGGCTGGATCATACAGTAATGTTATACTTTTGACTTACATGTGTATAATAATTAGCGATGTTGAGTATCTTTTTATATGCTTGTTAGCCATTTGTGTATCTTCTTTGGAGAATTGTCTATTCAAGACCTTTGCCCATTTTTAATTGGGTTGTTTGTTGTTGTTGCTGTTGAGTTGTAGAAGTTCCTTATATATTTCAGATATAACTTATCATTTTTATTATTTGCAAATACTTTCTCCCACTCCATAAGTTGGCTGCCTTTTCATTTTGCTGTTTCCTTTATTGCACAGAGTTTGATACAGTTCCATTTGTTTATTTTTGCTTTTGTCACCTGTGCCTTGTGTGTCATATCTAAGAAACCATTGCCAAATCCAATGCCCTGAAGCTTTCCCCCTATGTTTTCTTCTAGGAGTTTTATGTACTTTTACGTCTTATTGTTAGATTTCTAATCCACTTTGAGTTAATTTTTATATATGCTGTAAAGTAAGGGTCCAACTTCTTTTATATGTGGATATCCAGTTTTCCCAGCACCATTTGTTGAAGAGACTTCCCTTTTCCCATTGTGTAGTCTTGGCACCCTTGTCAATCATTTGGCCATATATGCAGGGGTTTATTTCTGGGCTCTCTATTCTGTTCCATTTGCCTATGTATCTGTTTTTATGCCAGTCACACATGGTCATGATCACTGTTGCTTTGTAGTATATTTTGAAATCAAGACCTGTGAGGCCCTCAACTTTGCTATGCTTTTTCAAGATTGTTTTGGCTATTCAGGGTCATTTGAAATTCCCTTTTAGGATTTTTTTTCTATTTGCAACGACTGCAGTATTTTATTTTTTTTTATGTTATAGTAAACAAGACGAATTTCCTTTCATTGTTATTGTCAGTGTATAGAAACACTTTTGGTTTTTCTGTGTTAATTTTGTATCCTGAAATCATCTCTTAATTTTAAGAGTTTTTGTAGAATCTTTAGGATTTTCTACATATAAGAACATGCAATCTGTGATCAAAAATAATTTTACTTCTTCCTTTCTAATTTGGATGACTTTTATTTCTTTTTTGGTATCAGAATAATGCTGGCCTAATAAAAGGAGTTTGGAAGTATTCCCTCATCTTCAATTTTTGGAAGAATTTAAGAAGGATTGGTATTAATTCTGCCTTAAATGCTTGGTAGAATTCTCCAGCGAAGCCATCTGGTCCTATACTGTTATTGGGAGGCTTTTGATTACTGTGTTATTCTCCTTACTAGTTATAGGCCTGTTTGGATTTGTTTAATTCTTATGATTCAGTGTTGGTAAGTTGTATGTTTTTAGGAATGTATCCATTTTTTCTAGGTTATCCAATTTGTTGGCATATAATTATTAATAGTAGTCTTACAATTCTTTTATTTCTGTGGTATCAGTAGTAATGTTCCCTCTTTCATTTCTAGATAAGAGTCTCATCCCTTCTCTTTTCCTTAGTCTAGCTAAAGGGATTGCCAATTTTTTTATCTTTTAAGAAAAAACTCTTGATTTTGTTTTGATTTATTTTACATTTTCTATTTCATTTATCTCTAGCTTAATCTTTATTATTTCCTTCTCTGCCAACCTTTTTGTCTAGTTTGCTCTTTCCTAGTTTGAGATGTTGTTAGGTTGATCTGAGATATTTTAAACATAAGCATTTGATACTATAAACGTTCTTCTTAGTACTGCTTTCACTATATCCTATATGTTTTGGTACATTGTGTTTTCATTTTATCTCCAAATATTTTATGCATTCCCTTGTGATTTCATCTTTGGATCATTGTTTAAGAGTGAATTATTTACTTCCACATTTTAGTGGATTTCCGTGTTTTCTTTTATTTATAGTTTTATTCCACATGGTCAAAGAAGATATTTTATATGATTTTAACCTTAAGATCATTAAGGTTTGGTTTGTAGTTTAACATGTCTTGGAATGTCCCATGTGCAGTTGAGAAGAATGTGTATTCACTCTGTTCGGTCCAGTTGGTCCAATTGTGTTGTTCAAGTCCTGTTTTCTTATTGACCTTCTGGTTGTTCTATCCATAATTGAAGGGGAGTCATTAAAGTTTCCTACTCTTTTTAAAAAAATATGTTTTTATTGATTTTAGAGAGAGAAACATCGATGTGAGAGAGGACATCAAGCCTGCAACTCGGGTATGTTCCCCAACCGGGAATCGAGCCAGAGACCTTTTGGTGAAAAGGACAGTGCTCAACCGAGCCACATGGGCCAGAGCTAAGCTCTCCTACTCTTACTGTGTTGCTGTCCATTTCTCTCTTTAGTTCTCATAATTCATATATTTGGGAGCTAATCTCTCTTTAAATATGATAGGATTTGCAATTCTCATAGGGGTTATGTTTCACAATAGTGGAATGTAAATATTGCCTCAGGGAGATTGTATGCTCAAATGGCTGAAGATCTTCAGTGGCAATGAGGGCTTGGGCTACTGGACCACTCTACTGCTTAAGAGGCCTTTCATATCTTCCATTCCTCTCTCCATGACCCAATGTGGCTTCTGTGTACTCCTCCAACCCTATTTCATAATGCTTCACTGCTCATTACTGTGCTCAAGCTACCTGACTGTAGCTGTTATGATTCTTAACCACCCTTTTCTGCTTCAGCACGCAAGTGTTTATACATGCATGTGCATTCATGTACACACAGACACAAATTACATTATTCAAGGTTTAGTATCTATGAAAAATTTTCAAAGATTTCCATAATCTTCCTGATCTTTGGTGGCTTTTCATCATATAAAATGGCTTTACAGACTTTAAAATATTTTTTGTTAGGAAAGTATATTGGTCAACAAGTATAAGATACATTAAGTTTGTTAGCCTGATTGATATATTACAATATTTGGACAAATAGTATGTGTCTCTCCATTGAAATCTTATACTGAGCCTCACAGATGTTCAAGATAGGCCTTGAGGGAAGTTATAAGAACAGAATTATTATAGCAGAACATTGAAAGTATCTATTTTTTTCTTTGAAACATTATGTTCTATACAAATGATGGAACAGTACTTATCCAAGATTGTTTGAAGCCTATGAAACATGGAGAAATACTTATGAAGAATACAAAATGGAATGCAAATTTAGAATATATCTATGTGAAAAATGCACATAGAAATAAATGAAATAGTCCACAGGATTAAGGAATCTTCTCTACTCATTTTCAAATTTCAAAATATTTGTACTGCTACATTTAGCTCTATGATTTGAATAAAAAGCAAGAATACAACTCACTAAGTACCTGTTTCCACACCAGTATAGCCGTTGCTAATGGAGAAATGTTCTAGCTGACAGGCGGCTCGGCCTCATTGGCCTTCCTGTCCACCAGCAACAGATTTCCTTCTCTGCTTCATAGTGGGAGGATAGCCACAGAGCACAGAACAGATTAAGATCAAATATCTGGACAAGAAATATTTTAAAGAATAAGTCTGTAAAAATGGACAGTTTAGCACTACAGAGAGGTAAATTTGTGAAATTCTGTAGAGTAACTGCATGACATTGCCAGCTTCATGAATTCAATTCTCCTGCCACTGAAGAGGAGACAAGGGAACAAGCAAGATCCAGCATCGGTAAGTCACAGGGCTCTGGGGGAGCCTGAGTCCCAGGAGGTGAGCGGATATTTGGGAGACAATGAAGAGAGGGCAAGGTAGGGGGGGTGCTGGAGGGGAGGACGAGTGCTAAGGCAGAGCCTTGATAGGGTGCTCGTGTCTCTGCAAGTCTGCATGAAGTTCTGTGTGGTCCCCCTGACAAATCTTAGAGAGCAAAAGTGGAGGCAGGAAGATCAGCTGGAAGATGGTTGAAATCTTTAAACAGGGAAAAGATGAGGGTCTGAGTGGTGAAGATAGAGAGATGAATTTAAAAGGTCTGAGGAGAGAGAATCAACAGGACTCATCAGAAGTCAAGGCTAACAGCCAGGATGGTGGCTGGGCGTCTGAGTGTGTAAGTAGGACCAACACACTGCCAGACAAGTCTCTAGAAACCAACAAGGACTTGGGATTAGTTTATATTTTAGATTTAATACTATCTGCTTTATTCCTAGGTTACAACCCATGGGGATCATAATTTATATTTACATTTTATGTTTCTATAAGCTGATCTCTGTAGTTACATAATTAAAGGAAAAAAACCCCACGATCAATTCCAGGCCCTTTTAGATATGACAGGCCCTTTTGTACATCGACGTAAGTTTGCAGTCAAATCCAGGGGCATTTATGTATAAATAGTGACCTCCAGTGTTTGGGTGCAGAAATAAAGATTATAAAATACCAACACTGCTGAGAGAGTACTTGGAATTCCAACTACAAATACCATTCCCTACACTTCAATTCAGAACCCTGGGGTGCTTCAGCAATAAAAATACTGCCTGGCTAACTGTTGGCCTATGGCTGCCTGGACAACTCCTAATGAATTTTCTACAGAACACATGTCAGAATGGATTAAGTGGCCTCAATCATGGGCGCATAGCTATGAGATGGCCTTTGCCCTCTTTGCTCTAAGGTCCAGGTTCAACTACTCCAAAGAAATGAAGTGAGGGTAGATTTATTGCAATAAATTTGACTAATACAAATTCCAGCTCTGTCTGATTCCACCTAAATCAACATTACATTAAATAAAGTTTCCTCTCCAGTAGATTCCAGGCAGTGTGGTTGGCGGATATTCCGTTTTGAATAGCTGTGTGGCTAGAGCAAGTTCATGAGAAATTCTTGTAAATTCTCTGCACCATAATAACTCCTTCAACTGGAGTTGCTTCATCGTGAGGAAGTAACCATCTCACATCTTGGCCAATAGTCGCTGCAGTTGCTGTCAGGTGGCATCTATTTTCTGCAGACGGGAAACTAGGTGCTGGCTCTTTGGAGACATGCTTCTGTCCCATTCTATGCTAAATTAAAAAAAAAAAAAAACACGTGGCTTTGCAGAGAAGTAAAGAACAGGGTGAGCAATGAAGGTGTCTTGAAAGGATAGAGCTTACTTCATGAAAACAGCATCTTTTTCATGAACCTTGTTTTTAAAGTGAGAAGAGACTTAGTGGCCAAGCACAACATAAAAGGCAAATCTTTAACGCCAACAGAATTCATTTGACTTGTTTTGGGCAATGAGAAGCAAGTAACCCTCAGCATTCTTAGTACAAGGATGCGTGGAGGAGCAGTAGGAACCATGGATTCAAGTTGTGCTATGACCCAGAGCAGAGTGACACAGGGAAGCTTCCGAGGTGGTTGCTTCAGGGACCTGAAATTCAAGGAAACAGAGACCCAGAAATTAAGTAGAGTTTAGGAGCCAAATCATGGCATTAAGAAGGGATACGATCGTGGGCTGCCTGTGCCCTGGTCATTGATAGTGCAGGGAGAGGAACTGCGAAAGCATTTCCCCGTGTTTGGAGGGTCCACCCATGTCCCTTCCAAACCCTGGTGCTTTCGGACATGTAAAAAAAAAAAAAAGAAGAAGAAGGGATATGAGCCTACAACACAATTTGCTCAACCAAAAGGCAATGGAAATCACAATCTTGCTCCTGATTTGTTGTATCCACAGACAAGCTTACTGTTGTCTGTAGCCCCAAACATAGTAGAAATAAAAAGAGTATACAACTGATCTCTTGACAATACAGATTTAAAAGTTTTTTCAGCCCTGGCCAGTGTGGCTAAGTGATTAGAGCAGGGGTCCTCAAACTTTTTAAACAGGGGGCCAGTTCACTGTCCCTCAGACCGTTGGAGGGCTGGACTATAGTTTAAAAAAAAACTATGAACAAATTCCTATGCACACTGCACATATCTTATTTTGAAGTAAAAAAACAAAACGGGAACAAATACAATATTTGTATTTGCATGTGGCCCACGGGCCGTAGTTTGAGGACTCCTGGATTAGAGTGTCAGCCACACACCAAAGGGTTGTGGGTTCAATTCCTGGTCAAGGGCACGTACCTGGGTTGCATGTTCGAACCCTGGTCTTGTTCCTGGGGTACTTGTGGGAGACAACCAATTGATGTCTCTCTCTCACATTAATGTTTCTCTCTTTCCTTCTCTCCCACACTCCTTCCCTCCCTTCCATTCTCTCTAAAATATCAACGGAAGAATATCCTTGGGTGAGAATTAACAAAAATAAATATTTTGCCTAATCTGACAAGGCCTAAGATTTCAAAAAGAATAAAAAGTACAAAAACCAGTCACCTTTATCCAGACGTTGCATACAAGACAAGTTTTAGTGATTGTACTTAAAGTTTGTTTTAGTCAATTTTTTTCTTCCCGTCATTATTTTTCTTGATTTTATTTTTAAAACTTTCAAACTTACAGAAAAACTGGACGAATAGTACAATAAATACCTAATTAAGTTTCAAATGTTGAAGCACAAATCCCCAATGCGATGGAATTCGGAGGTGCGGCCTTTGGGAGGTAATTAGGTGTAGATGAGGTCAATGAGGTTGGATCCCCTATGATGAGAATAGTGCTCTTGTAAGAGAAAGACCAGAGTCCCCTCTTTCTCCACAAGTGGGAATACAGCAATAAGTCTACCTGAAAGCCAGAAGAGGGTCCTCACAGGCACCGAGTCTGCCAGCACCTTGATCTTGAACTTGTCAGCCTCCAGAACTGTGAGAAATAAATGTTGAATGCCACCTAGTCTGTGGTATTTTTTTTATAGCTGCCTGAGCAGACTAAGACAAATGTTCTATAATCCATTATCACAATTTTTTTTCTTTAGTCTCAAATTCTCCCAAATTTGGCACTTGAAGCACAGTCCCATCAGTCTTGGGGCATTCTCTTCTTTTCTGACTCAAGATGTTCCAAACTCACCTTACACTTGATTTACCTCAAACATGGAATCAACCAACATTTTTGGTTCTGTGGAAAAGTATTTAGAAAGCAAGACCAAGGGAACTAGGTATGCTCATTATTACTAGGTTAGTGCTTCTAGGACTAGAGGATGAAGCCAGATCTGGGAGAGGGGAAGGGAGGGATATTGTGATGAAAGAGGAAAATACATACACCTACACACACATTCACACAAATATCTCCAGTTCAAAACCAATAAAACAGAGTTCTTTAACTTCTTTCATTTTGTATCTCCCTTCTTCCATAGTGAGTAACCTGATTTACAATAACATCAACAAATATGCTCATTTTTAAACCTACAAAATTATTCCAGGGTTACTTATTTAAATCAGTCTCAGAAACATTTTCATCTTTCAAGTTGAATTTAGCATCAGTCACCAAATCACCCCACAGTGTTCTGCCGAAGTCACACATAATAGATTAACAGCAAGCAGAGATAATTAACTATACACAAGTCAAGACTCAAACTGGACAACTAAGCAAGGGCTGCCTTTGGTTACTCTAGAGAACCAAAAAGGACAGAGTTCAGAACAGATGACTGAAGGCTTCCATTTCCACTTGTCAAAGATTATGTAAGCCATTTTCCTTTTCCAAATTTATCCTGTGTGATGTTTGGCAGTTGTTTCAAAATAATCCAATAGGGTGGGAGAAAGAGTGAGGAAACAGCCTATCTTTAAAATATTGTCAAAGGAATTTACATTATTTTTGGCAACTTAAGGTTCTAGTGTCTTAAAGACTAAACTGTAATAGCTAGATTACCCTGCAATAAATAAAAGATTTTACCAACTGTGGAATAGAAAAAGAGTGACTTTAATCCTGCCTATCATTTTGCCAAATAACTCTGTCATTACAGAGAGATTGGATAATTAAAATATTCTTATATTTTGTATGTTTCCCATTCCCCTTGGGATCAGTGGTTTAAATTCCCCTCATAGTCCAATGTGAAAACCCTCAAGCCACAGCATAATGAGGTATCTGCCACAGCCAGATTTGCTGAGGCAAGGCCTGATTTAATACAACGAATGGTGTTATACAAGGGAGCCAAAAACTTGCAAAATCCAATTATGCAAAACACAAAAACAGGAAACATGATCAAGATCTGCAGCAATTTTTGTGTATTTCTGAGGGAAGAACATAAGAAAGCTTTTCTAGTAAGAGGGAAGTTGAACTTTGAAAACAGACATCACTTTTAAAGCATAAGAATGAATTAAAAATGTCTAGAAGACAAACATTGATGTGCATGAGTAGAAATTGCATTTTCATAAATTTGTCATAATCCAAGGTGAGAAATAATCTGCAAAAGAATCTAATCTAGTTGACAGATATCAAGCTATATTACAAAGCCACTGTCCTGAAAACTGCCAGGTACTAGCACAAGAACAGACATATAATATAGACCAATGGAACAGAACGGAGAACCCAGAAATCGACCCAAGCCATTATGCTCAATTAATATTTGACAAAGGAGGCAAGCGCATACAACGGAGTCAAGACAGTCTCTTCAATAAATGGTGTTGGGAAAATTAGACAGATACATGCAAAAAAACTGAAACTAGACCACCAACTTACACCATACACAAAAATAAACTCAAAATGGATACGGACTTAAACATAAAATGGGAAACCATAAAAATCTTAGAGGAATCCACAGGCAGCAAAATATCAGACATATGTTGTAGAAATATCTTTACCGATACAGCTCCTGAGACAATGGAAACTAAGGAGAAAATAAATAAATGGGACTACATCAAAATAAAAAGCTTTTGCACAGCAAAAGAAACCACCAACAAACAACAAGAAAGCCCACTGCATGGGAGAACATATTTGCCAATGTTATCTCCAATAGGGTTTAATTTACAAAATTTACAGGGAACTCATACAACTTAACAAAAGGAAGGTAAACAATCCAATCAAAAAATGGGCAAAGGACCTAAATAAACACTTTAAAAGAGGACACACAGAAGGCCAAAAGATACATTAAAACATGCTCAAAGTCACTAATCATCTGAGAGATACAAATCAAAATGACAATGAGGTGCTATCTCACAACTATCAGAATGGCTATCCTCATCAAACAACAAGTGCTGGGAAGGATGTGGAAAAAAAGGAACCCTCGTGCACTGCTGGTGGAAATGCAGACTGGTACAGCCACTGTGGAAGACAGTATGGAGTTTCCTCAGAAAACTACAAATGGAACTCCCATTTGACCCAATAATTCCACTTCTAGGAATATATCCCAAGAAACCAGAAACACCAATCAGAAAGGATATATGCACCCCTATGTTCATAGCAGCACAATTTACAATAGCCAAGATTTGGAAACAGCCTAAGTGCCCATCAGCAGATGAGTGGATTAAAAAACTGTGGTACATCTACCCAAAGGAATACTACGCTGCTATAAAAAAGAAGGAACTCTTACCATTCACAACAGCATGGATGGTCCTGGAGATCATTATGTTAAGCAAAACAAGCCTATCAGAGAAAGATAAATATCACATGATCTCACTCATTTGTGGAATATAATGAACAGCATAAACTGATGAACAAAAATAGATCCATAGACAGAGAAGCATCAAACAGACCGTCAAACCTCAGAGGGAAGGCAGGAGAGAGGGTGGGATAAGAGATCAACCAAAGGTCTTATATGCATGCATATAAGCATAACCAATGGACACAGACACTAGTGGGGTGAGGGCATGTGTTGGGGGGTGGGAGTGGCCGGGGAGGGGTCAATGAGGGAAAAAGGAGACATATATAATACTTTAATCAATAAAGAATAAATAAAATAAAATAAAAAGAATCTGGTTGAGTTTGGCAATAACCAGTTCACATGAAGAAATCTTCCTTGGACATCTTATCAAGGAAAAATATGTGACATAATGACCAGGATGCTTTGCTAATTCCATGCTCAAGCTAAATGATGCAAGAACCTCCACTGTCTGAAGCAGCACTTCTCTTGTAGAAAAATTATCAGTGTACTGGGTGGGATACAGTACTCAGCTGAGATACTTATAAGTTAGAACTCTAGGAGTAGCATCTTGCTACTTACTGCCCTCATCTTACCACACTGGGACAATCATTCCAGCCTGGGCAGAGGAGACACGTATACCTGGTAACAGGGCAAGCCCAACCTGTGGAAAACAGTATGGATAGAATGGGCTAGCCTCTCCAAGGACCAAATTTCTAGGCAAGCTGTCTGCCATTTATTTAAAATAAAATTAAAAAGCCCCATATTGTTGGTCCCAGCTTGACATAGAACAGAAGGATGCCAAATTAGGATGGTTAGGCAACCTTTAAAATTCCTACATCAGAGGGGGGTCAATGGAGGAGGGGGAAAGGACATCTGTAACACTTTAAACAATAAAGATAATTAAAAAAATCCTATATAATAAAAGGCTAATATGAAAAATCAACCAAATGGTGGAACAACCAGTCGCTATGATGCACACTGACCACCAGGGGGCAGATGCTCAATGCAGGAGCTGCCCCCTGGTGGTCAGTGTGTTCCCACAGGGGGAGCACCATTTAGCCAGAAGCTGGGCTCACTGCTGGTGAGCACAGCAGCGGTGGCGGGAGCCTCTCTTGCCTCCACAGCAGCACTAAGGATGTCTAACTGCTGGCTTAGGCCCACTCCCCCGAGTGCTGCCAGACTGCGAGAGGGTGCAGACCAGGCTAAGGGATCCCCCTCCCTCACCGCCCCCAGCCAAGTGCATTAATTTCGCTTACTGGGCCTCTAGTTTAATTATAAAAAAATTCCTACATCAAAAACTATACCTTGTAAGCATGTAAAGAAAACAGGCTTTCTGGTTATCTAAGGTTGAAGTGCTGGAGTTGTTAAAAATAATTTTACATGTTTTCATGAATGTTTCTTCATTTATTTCAGCCAAGATCTTAAAAACAATAAAACCAAATTGTATCAGAAAGCATCCAAAAATGATCCCTACCTGAGGAAGTCTGCAAGATTCCAAAGTGACTGGGTGTGAGTGTAGCTCTGTATGCAGAAACTTATCATGTTGCGGGTGGGGCCCCTTGAAGTCGACATCTAGATTCAGGACAAGGCAAGAATCCAATTCTAGGATCTTGAGCTGCATTAAGACATGGTCACCCCTTAGGCTGGAAAATTCAGAGACCAATTCCAGAGATGAAGCTGTTCAAAATGGTCTGAGATGCAGCCTCAACACAGATTTTGTAATTGTAGGAATATCTGGTAGTTGGTGGTTGACTCCGATCTCTAAATTCTAACGAGTGTCATTTGGTTAAGCAATTGGACTAAAAAGAAGGATTACAGTAGAGAAGCCAGTGGTTGGTCAGAAATGTAAAACATCCACATTCTACATTCTTATGCATCACAGATGTGGCCAGCAGTGAACAAACCAGGTTCATCTCTTTTTTTCAGCCACCTCATCAGCCAATGCTCTGTGAATCTTGACTTAAGGATTAAAGAGAGATCAAGCAGTGGCAAGGGTTTTAGAATTAGTTTTCTTCTAATGCCAGTTTTATTATAACATGGATACAATGAGCTAATCCACCAATGGAAAGTCATAAAAAATGGTAAATATCTATAACATCTATTACAGCTACAAATTTTTACATGAATTTATCATTGAAATATATGTTCCTTAAAGAAATGACTTACATAACCATAGTATTTAAAAATATACTATGGAAAACAGTATCATTAAGATTGAAAAGCAATCAATTCTGTTCATGGCCTACCCTGGCTACTCTTAGCCCTCAGCAGATGAACAATAAATGTATGTGACAAACTCCAAGATATCATTTTCCTTGCTCATGTGAATAAAACTACATCACTGTGTTATACATCCTGACACCAACCTTCAATTTATAGAGAATTAGAGTGTCTATGTGTTGAAAAAAAGGTGCAACTCTGAGTGTTACGGAAGATATGAGCAGAAGACTTCAGAGGCCTTTATCTAATATTTATGAATCACATAGAGATACTTGGAGATATCATTTTTGGTCACAGAACTTTATTTTAAAACCAATTTTAAGTACCCAAGGATTAAAGTTCAAGAAACAAAAATAAGAGAACACAAACAGCTATAGTTGTTTATGTGCTGCTAATTCTAACTGCCAAAGAGGAATTCCACCTCATGTCAAAGGAGTCTCTGGACTAGAGACAGGGCAAAGGGCCTTGCTGTTTATTGCTGGCTGTTGTGGAGGAACCCATCTGTGGCTTTCCCATTTAATGGGCCTCTCATCTTACCTATTAAAACATCCCTTTTCCTAGAGGAAAAGACTAATAATAAATACTTAAGTATAGTTATCTAATATAGTCTCCTATCATCCCAGAAAGTCTTAGTAAATATAAAAGTGAACTACTTACTGCAGTAATTAGTACCTGTCAGTGGTGACTTCATAATGATTTGTTGAATGATGAATACCTTAAACTCTACCTCCATTATCACTCTACCATCTAAGAAACTTATGACATTAAGCCCCACTGCTGAGTAATTTAACTCAAAACAGGGCCAGCAGGAGAGGTAACCTGTAAGATTTATGACATAAGCACTCAGGCACCCTAAAGTCTTTATCTGGGCCAAAATAAGTTACCTAGTTACTGATACAAACTTTACCCCACAGCCTAGCTCTGGAAAAATCAGGAAAAGGGAGAGAGAGGAGAGGGGGAGATCAGCACCTATAACACACTGCATGCTACTCCTTTTTGTAGCTATTCCTAGCCAACACTTGGAAAAAACTTTATTTTGCAGCTTTTTTCACTTTTCCTTGATCATCTACTTTCTTAATGGCTGCTTGGATAGCCTCTTGGTCACCCAGGAACTGGTGAGGCCCAACAGCATGCAGGTTCTCATCCAGTTCCAGGAGAATGGGGACGCCAGTGGGAAGAGTAATGTTGATAATGTCTTCATCTGAGATACCTGCAGATTAAGAGAGGAAGGAACAAGGCATTAAAGGCAACCCTGGAGGTGATTCTGTTTAAATCTAGTTCAATAGATTAGAAAGTGGTTGGTTTTCCAACACTGAGTGAACTGGATGCTCGGGCTAAATCCAGTTAAGAGGAACACTTTCTAGCTACTTGGGAAGCCCAATGAGGAGGAATCAGGACAGGATTATAAGTCATGCCTTGTAAATCGGCCTCATTCTCCAACTGTCCCTTATCATCCCAACTGATAGGAGAGGAAGGTATGTGTGATGGACAAATTACCTTCAATTGGTTTTTACAGAAACTAAATTACATGTACTCAACTTTGACCAGAAGAGTTGGAGTTGGATTAAGACTACAGTAGTAGCAGTGGTAGTGATAGTATTTTTATTATTATGACTACTTTTAACAAAAACAGCTAACATGTACGAGGTACATTCTACATGTCAAGTACTCTTCTAAACACTTTACATGTATTAACTCATTTAATCATTGCTGCAATCCTATGAGGTTACAAGTTATTATTTTTCCATGTAACAAGTTTTGGCACAGAGAGGTTAAGCAAACAAGTGACAATCACTCAGACATAACTAGCAGAGCCTGATTCAAACCCAGGCGTCTGTAACTACTGTACCAAGTAATGCCTTCAAGTTTTTCTGAGTTCAAAATGGGCAAAGAGAAGGAAGGAGAAAAGAGACAGAGTTAAGCAAATTAAAAGATAACTGAAACTATTCAAAATATCTATTTTAAAAACATACTTTTGTTACATAGACTTCTACATTTTAACCAAATGTTTCTGTTCTATATTAATAGAAAGTACTGAGGTGGAGCAAGTTCCGAGGAAGAGTATGAAGGGTTGTCTTTACTTGGGAGGTGATGATGGCAGAAAAAAGTTATTATCAGTTAGTTCTCAATGTACTTTGTCATTTTAATTAACCAATGGTTGCAGCAATAGCACCAGCCAAAAGTCACAGAACCATTGCACTGGATCTCAACCACTAGGGTTGTTCTTTATTAGAATTTCATTCTAGGCCCAGAAGAGCTACCTAAGAACTCCAATACACAAACTGTACATACTCAAACAGCTATGAAACCATGGACAGTACACTAGTATACTGCCCATCTCCTCTTCTGCCAGTCCCCCTCAATATACTAAACTCTTTAACTTTAGGCAAGTGAATTTCTGGGCCTCCACATTCCCTCTGTCAAGTTAAAAAAGTAATACACACTCTTCCTTTGCCATTACCAAGGATGTGGGGTAGTAGAAATGGAATTAGGAACATGAAAAAGTGTAGCACAGTGTTTCTTCATCCCTATTAGGAATTCTCTTCTAGGTGGAAGATTTAAAGGGTAGACTACTAAAAACACTCCTTTGCCCTGCCAAGTTCCTGTCCCCACACTGTATATAACCCTACAAAAGATTACTATCCCAAACTAAAGCTGCAAGGAACAAATCAGTTCAGACCAGACAGCCAGCTGCGGAGTGGGAGGATTTTGAGAGCCCTCTAGTTCCGTCAGGTCAGATATGTCAGCTGGATGCACAACAGCTGCTACAGGCATCCCCTGGAGACAGCAGAGCAGAATTCACCAGCACGAGGTTTAGAGCCAGGTGACCACTGAGGCTTTAGAACCCAGAAGTTCTCACCCCAATCCTCTGAAGGTCCCTGGCCTAACTCACTCAACAGCCAGTAACTGAGGGCCTACTATACCAGTATATATGCATAGTACTTGTGACCATGCCCAGGATTTGACCTCTAGTGAACTATTTCTTCATTTATAAAAGGAGGGAGGATAGCTTCTTCTAGCACCAAAGTTCCTCTATTTTATTCTGAATGGTTAAGAAAAGCAAAGGCACTTTAGAGGGAGGCATGAGAAACATTGGGACACTGACTAGTGTTTACATTCATCTATCATGCAAGGACCATGTTTTATCTGTACCCAGAGTATGTAAGCATATTTCTCATTGAATTGGAGAGAAAGATGGATTTTAAAGATTTCTTCAATTAATCTAAATTTTCACTGCAAAAAAATTTGTTAGGAGACAACAGTTTAGTAAAAATGATCATGTTTGACTAATATTTTCCAGGAGAAATAGAAATTATGAGCATACACATCTATCAGCACCTCGGATTCACTGCTTATAGATTGTGGGCCTTGACAACATTACCGACCATTAACCTTTACAAGTCATTTTTGGATCTAGGACTTTATTTTAAAACTAGAGGCCTGGTGCACGACATTTGTGCACTGGTGGTGGTGGTGGGGGGGTGTCCCTCAGCCTGGCCTGCGTCCTTTCGCAGTCTGGGAGCCCTCAGAGGATGTCTGACTGATGGCTTAGGCCCGCAGTTGGACAGCCTTAGCATTGCCGTGGAGTTGGGCCACTGCGCTCGCAAGCCATCAGCCTGGCTTGTGGCTGAGTGGTGCTCCTCCTGTGGGAATGCACACACTGACTACCAGGGGGCATCTCCTGTGTTGAGCGTCTGTCCCCTGGTGATCAGTGTGCATCATAGCGACCAGTCATTGTGCTGCTCCGTCAATTTGCATATTACCCTTTTATTATATAGGATTATTATATAGAATGACTAAGCTCCCACTTTTATTCAACATTGTACTGGAGGTTTTAGCCAGGGCAACTACACAAGAAAAGGAAATAAAAGGCATCCAGATTGAAAAGAAAGAGATAAACTATCTCTATTTTCAGATGACACAATCCCACTAAAAAATAACTGAATCAATAAGTGAGTTCAGCATGTTGCAAGAAATAAGATGAATATATAAAAATTATATTTCTATATAGTAGTGATGAGCAAATAAAAAATGAAATTAAAACAATTCCATTTACAATAGAAACAAAACAAATAACATACATAGGAATAAATTTAACCAAAGAAGCACAAAACTTTTACTCTGAACACTATAAAACATTGTTTTCCCCAAATTAACATACGGATTCAACAAAATCCCTATCAAAATTTCAGCTGACTTTTTTTTTTTTTTTTGCAGAAATTGACAAAACTTCATGACCTTGAATTAGGCAAGTGTCATATGACACTAAAAACATAATAAAAAAAAACTAGATAAGCTGGGCATATAAAAATTGTGTTTGTGTTTCAAGCACACCATCAAAAAAGTGAAAAGATAATTCAGAATGGAAGAAAATCTTTGCAACTCATTTATCTGATGAGACTTATATCTAGAATATATACAGAACTATTACACTTCAATAATAAAATGACAAATGGTCAAATTAAAAAATGGGCAAAAGATCTAAACAGACATATCTCTAAAAAAGATATACAAATGGCTAGTAGGCACATGAAAACATGTTCAACATGATAAGCCATCAAGAAAATGCAAATCAACCCCACAATGAGATACCACTTCATATCCGCTATAATTTAAAAAATGTCAGATTACAAGTAAGTGCTGGTGAGGATACAGAAAACTGGAATCCTAGTACACTGTAAAATTAAGCGAATAAAATGGACACTTTGGAAACAGTCTGGCAATTCCTCAAACAATTAAGCATAGCGTTACCATGTGACCTAGCAATTTCACTCTTAGGTATATACCCAAGAGAAATGAAAACAGGTCCACACAAAAACTTGTACAGGAAGCTTCACAGCAGCATTATTCATGGTAGCCAAAAAGTGGAAACAGCTTAAGTGTCCATCAACTGATGCATGGATAAAACAAGTGCAATATATCCATACAGTGGAATATTATTTGGCAATAAAAAGGAACAACGTGCTAATAAGTGCTAAATACTGAGGAACCTTGAAATGTTATGCTAAGTGAAAGAAGTCACAAAAGACTACATATTGTATGATTCTATTTATGTGAAATGTACAGATTAGGCAAATTTATAAATAGATTAGTGGATGCCTAGGACTAGAGGGAATGAGGGGACTGGTAAGTGACAACTAGGTGCAGGGCTTCTTTGGAGGGCAATGAAAATGTTCTAAAATCAACTGTGGTGATGGATGGACAACTCTGTGAATATACAGAAAGCCAATAAACTATATACTTTACACGAGTGAATTGTATAATATGTGAATTATATCTCAATAAGGCCGTTAAAAATACTAAACAAATCCAGAGAAGTTATATAAAACTGCTCAAGTCGCAAAACTGTTATGGTAGTACAACTGAACCTGGTGGTGTGTTGTTGTTTTTTTAATTCCCAAATCCCAGGACTTCGATTCTGGTCATCTGACTCATCTATGGATATTTCCACCACAGCATGAGGAAAGAGGAGAATGTCTGTGTGCATGTGCTGCCCTTGTGAAAGGCTGGGTGCTAACGATGCAGAGAGCAGAGCAGAGCGGACTTTTTGGACACCTCTGTCAATCCACTATGGAGTCACAGCCAGCCATGACAGTTATATCAAGTACTATGTCAAGACTGAGGTACGAGGGTGTAATGGGGTTTATTCTCCTAATAAACCTGGCATTGTGGAAGGACTCCTTCTGGGGATGTTCCCTTGCTACAGTGTTCTCATATTTTCAATACTAGGAAAGGATGTGAACACATTTGTCCGGTCCTCTTGAAATAGCTCACACACTGCCATCATGATGAGGTTTGGGGGTTACAGTCTGTGACCTTAGAAAAGGGTCCTTGTTTAACAGTGGCCTCAGATCTAACCAGATCTAGCAGGTCCTCTCTTTAATAGCACCACTCTCAAGCGCATGCCTACACCTTAGGTGTGTGGGATCAAATCAAAGAAACAACTACACAAAGGCCATGGGAACTATAATTTTTCATCTACAAAGGAAGGAGAGCTCAACAAAAATAGGAATGTTTCCAATAAAAAAAAAGTTGACATTCCACTTTAATCACTACTCAAGCCATTCACACAGCAGACTAATTACTTGCAAATACTTAAAATACTTAGACTAGTTTAATAAGCAGTCAATGAGACAAATTTTGAATAGCAAATTAGGAAAAACCACAGTGAAGCCATTACTCATTGCTCAATTTTGGCATAAGTCACATTCTTTGTCCTAAGAAAGTTAAGCATGCAGAACTCCTAAGGCTAGACCAGGGGTGGGCAAACTTTTTGACTCGAGGGCCACAATGGGTTCTTAAACTGGACCGGAGGGCCAGAACAAAAGCATGGATGGAGTGTTTGTGTGAACTAATATAAATTCAAAGTAAACATCATTACATAAAAGGGTACGGTCTTTTTTTTTTTAGTTTTATTCATTTCAAACGGGCCGTAGTTTGCCCACAGCTGGGCTAGAATAATGCATCTGCACTGGATTAAACCAAACTGAATCAATACTATATTATGTAATACCGTGCTACAAACTCATTAACTGGAACATCTATCACATCTTCTGATAACCGGTATAGATTTTTTTTATACAGCATCCAAGCATGTTCTGAAAGGAAACATCAGAGTTCTCATCCTGCACCAATGATTTTCTATCACCCCTCTGTAGCCACCCCCTTCTAAACCCCCAACCATTGTCTTTAATTCTTTTTAAATTGATTTTAAATTGAACTGGGAATCAAACTTGCCACCTGCTGGTATATGAAACAATGGTTCAACAAACTGAGCAACACAGGCCAGGGCAACTGCCTTTTATTCTTTTTTAAAAAAATTCTTTATTGAGACTTTTAAAAAAAATATATTTTATTGATATTTTTTACAGAGAGGAAGGGAGAGAGGAAGGGAGAGCGATAGAGAGTTAGAAACATCGATGAGCGAGAAACATCGACCAGCCGCCTCCTGTACACCCCCCACTGGGGATGTGCCCGCAGCCAAGGTATATATGCCCTTGACTGGAATCAAACCTGGGACCCTTCAGTACGCAGGCCGACACTCTATCCACTGAGCCATTTGTAATACCTTAACCAATAAAGAAATTTAAAAAAAATTCTTTATTGTTAAAAGTATTACAATATGTCTCCTTGCCTTTAATTCTCAAATCTTCATGTAGGAGCTTTTAGGAGTTAACTGCAATCAAGTTAAATGATTGGGATATTTCAAGTAAGAATAAAAGTCTGGTGGTAGGTAAATCAAAGGGGAAACAACTCAAGACCAATATAAGGGTAAATTCAAACTTCATTTTCTGCATATAGGATTGACTTCAGAAAGTCACGTCTATACCTATAAGCCACCTCCCCAAATCACCGCAGCAGAAACAGGAACCACAGACAATTAAGATCACTGTATCTATACTACACCACTCACACTTTGTTGGAGTGGCCGTGCATATGCTCACTTCTCCCACCAGGATTATAAGCTCCTTGGAGAGGAACCATGTTTTATCCAACCCTATATCACCCATGATCTTGGAATAGTACCTTACCCACTGAAACAATTTAGCAAATGTTCAACAGTAAGGACCACTATTATGTGTTGGCTGCTAGGATCCAGAAATTATACATATAACTGTATGTATTATATGTCTACCTTTAATATATAAATATAGGCTATAAGGAATAAAACATTAACTAGAAACTCTATTACATAAAGCCTACACATGAAAGCATTCTGAGGCCTTTCAGGAGTACAATATTGGCTAAGTTTTAGAAAGAGATCCAAGACATAGTTCCTCAAAGTAAGGACTTTGTGTGTCTAATTATAGGTGCCGTACCCTTACACCAAGAACAATACCTGATTTAACAGACCATTAGCACATAGCTGAAATGAATGAATCTGAACTCCTTGGGCTTTCAAATTAAATCTACTCTTTTATTGTTGAAGCCTTGATTAGAGATTGTCTTCTCTTCATTACCTTACCAGGAAAAAAAGAGAACTGAAAAAGTTGAACAGAAGACTGCTTGCATTTAGTGCTAATAAAGTAAACAATTCATATTAAATTTGTCTTCTATGCATTTTCTTTGGTTTTCTCCAAAGTATTTGTTCAAAATCTTTGAGTATCAGGAAATAGGAGAAAAGATGTTGAGGGATTCAAATTTGTCATAGGACAAGAGGAAACCCTACTTCTAACATGCATATTTTGGGGGATTAGAAAAAGAGGAAAATAGTTTTGCCAAATCATTCAAGTATGAGGTCCCACCCATGCCTCACTTCCCTTTCCCAATCAAGCAAGTCATAATTCAAACCCCACTATGGGGTATTCGTGATAAGTGTTCTGTATTCTTCTATTGCCAAAATAAGAGCTAACATAAGAAATTCTAAAAAAAGAAGAAAAAATTCTGAATTTTATAGATGATCTACCTATGTTTAATGAAAACTCTTTAAGATTTGAATGCTATATATATATACAACTTAAGAATGGCTGGGGAACAACTAGGAATGGGTTATTTGAATACTAGAGGCCTGATGCATGAAATTTGTGCAAGAGTAGGCCTTTCTTCCCGGCTGCTGGCACCGGCTTCCCTCTGGCACCCGGGACCTGGGCTTCCCTGGAAGCCCCAGCTTCGTCGGAAGGATGTCCAGTCTAATTAGCATATTATGCTTTTATTATTACTAGTATAGATTGTAACATGATGATAGGATAACAGCTTCTAATTTAGAATAAGGCAGAGAGAAGAATCCATTCTACATTTAATTTTATAGTTAAATAGCCTACAACTTTTAAGATTTCTATAAATAAATTATACTTATAAGAGAAAGTTTAACTATACCACGAAGCTAGTATTTGTTTCATAAAAGAGATGCCTGAATTTGCTGCTTCTGAAAATATCACATTAAAATGCCAAAGGTGACTTACTCGCCTGTCCCTGTCCCACAGTGAGTTCCAGCTGACCTTTCCTCCCTGATTCTCTAATTTCATCTGACCACTTCTGTGCCTTGTTATGTGTACAGCTGCACGCAATTCTTCAGGGATCAAGTATGTCTTTCATGAGTCTCTTGCATGCCACTCTTATTCCAAACTTGAGACTGCCTAGCCCTGTGCTTGAACCCAGACTAAACAATCCACTTCCGCTGGCAAGATGCAGACTGCATCCACTGCCTCAGTTCAGGACCTGGCCTTGCCTTCACTGTGGGCCAGCAGGAAACAAACAGGAAGTGACTATGCCAACCACAGAGAATAAAACACACGCCTGTCTGGAATGCTACAGAAGAGCATGCTTTTAGATACTAAGCCTGGTAGAGGAGTTTTCAGGGTGGTACTTTGGGAGGAGAGTGTCTGAACCAGTGAAAGGGGGCCCTGCTTTAATCTGAATTTGTCGGGATAGGTAATTATGCTCCTAAAAATCAGTAAAGCAGTCCCTTAAGGAGGAATTTTCTTACTATATAATATTTCATGTCTGCTCTAACTCTTCTTTCTTCTAAGTACTAAGAACTACTCTCAAGTTAAAAGTAAAGCAAATCCCCAAATTACATATAATTTAAGAGCAGAGATATTACATAAGTAAGCACTTTCACAGGGTAGAGGCCATCCTGCTCAGGCCTAGGCACTGTGTGGTTCCTGTGTTTGCAGTTCCCGTACAGGAGTGTTACCTAGCTCTGAATCAGTAACACGCGCTTCCCACTGTGCTGTTCTTCTGCTTTGACTGCAGGAGGTCCTTGGTGACCCAATCCTAGACTAGCTGGTTGTGAAAAGGAAAAAAAATAGATGGAAGGCCCAATTAAGAATAGAACTTAGAATTTGGTGGCAAATGACAAGAAATAGTTTGGGGGCAGGAAAACCTTTCCTAACGGAGCTCAAGACCTCAAGTACAAAAATTCATGGTCCAGGACAGGGGTGGGCAAACTTTTTGACTCGAGGGCCACAATGGGTTCTTAAACTGGACCGGAGGGCAGGAACAAAAGCATGGATGGAGTGTTTGTGTGAACTAATATAAATTCAAAGTAAACATCATTACATAAAAGGGTACGGTCTTTTTTTTTTTTTTTAGTTTTATTCATCTCAAACGGGCTGGATCTGGCCCACGGGCCATAGTTTGCCCACGGCTGGTCCAGGAGCTTGTACAAAACTTCTTATGAAGAAGGAAGAAGGACGTTAAGAGGGAATTCTATATACTGACCATGGGCTAGAATAGATGCTAAATAAAGTCTGCACCAAGAGCTCCTGAAGTGTTTGTTGAGAAAGCATAATGATGCCCTCCAGGTTAGTTTTCAAAGGGACAGGTAGATGTACATAGCAACTTTCATTTAATTCTACTAACTGACAAACTCATCTAGTTTATTATTTTGTGAAACAAAAGACAAGGTCCCAATTAGAGCAATGGTCACTTCACTAGATAAAGGCGGATCTTATAAAATTGAGATAAATTTACATACAGTAAAATTCACCCGTTTTGGTGTCCAAAATAGTTCTATCATATCCCCAGTTGACCCATCTGGCCAGGGCAGAATGTTTGGATCTTATTCTTCAATATCCTCTACAAGAGAAATTCTATTAGCGGAAAATTGCATGTAGAAAATAAGAGAATTAATTTATGAAATTATCCTAAAAATATACTCCAGTCTTTTTCATGCACATGAAATAATTTCTTCCATGTTTGGCATGGGAGTAAATCACCTATATAGGGAATCACAGCAAGATCAAAGAACTCCACGAATATTACCAACAGTACCACCAGGGGGCACTATAGGCCAAAAAGGAGCAAAGTTGTTATACCCAGAATGGGTGAGCCAACATTACAAACCACTTTATGTCTGTCTCCCAATGGACAAATCTCAATCTTCACATAGACTCCATTTGTTTCCCGAGCCACAGGCTTGTGCCTAATAGCATATTCTGGCTTTTCTGAGAATTTTTTCCCCTGAATGTCTGCCATTCTCCCTGGGCACCAACCCTACCATTTCCATTCCCTGTCTCCCTCATATACACCTTCTTCCCTGCAGATAGCTGCCAGCCCTATACCTTTTTCTACTTTCACATACTTCCTACTCAAGTCTCTTCATACAATTGACCTCTTCCAGCACGAATGCCAATGTTTTAACTCAAGTATTTGCCAAATAAAACATTTTCTATAAAGTCTATAGTAACAGGGGTAGGAATTATAATTTAAGATTGATTCAAATAAATTAATCTCTGAAATGTGATACAGTTCCATACCTCCAACTGAAAAAAAGAAAAAAGATCTTCAGAAGAAAGGTTAAATGAAGCCTGAGTACTAAAGCCTGCTAATTTCTCAGGGATTCCTGTAAATTCATTTCTGTCCCAATGGTCAAAGCTGTGTTCTAAATTTTTATTGATTCTACTAGAGGCCTGGTGCACAAAATTCATGCATGGTGTGTGTGTGCGCGTGCGCGTGCATGCATGCGTCCCTCAGCCAAGCCTGCACCCTTTCCAATCTGGACTGCTGGCTCCCAAACACTCGCCTGCCTGCCTGCCTGATTGCCCCTAACCACTTCTGCCTGCCAGCCTGATCACCCCCTAACCACTCCCCTGCCAGCCTGATCGATGCCTAACTGCTCCCCTGCCAGCCCAATTGTCCCTAACTGCTCCCCTGCCGACCTGGTCCCCCCAACTGCCCTCCCCTGCAGGCCTGGTCACCCGCAACTGCCCTCTCATGCAGGCCTGGTCCCCTCCAACAGCCCTCCCTGCAGACCTGGTCCCTCCCAACTGCCCTCCCTGCAGGCCTGGTCCCCCCCCACTGCCCTCCCATGAAGCCCTGGTCCCCCCCAACTGCCCTCCCTGCAGGCCTGGTCCCCCCCAACTGCCCTCCCCTGCAGGCCTGGTCCCCCCAACTGCCCTCCCCTCAGGCCTGATCCCCCCAACTCCCCTCCCCTACAGGCCTGGTTGCCCCCAACTGTCCTCCCCTGCTGGCTTGATCGCCCACAACTGCCTTCCCCTGCTGGCCATCTTGTGTGTTAGAGTGATGATGAATTTGCATACTGGTCGTGGCTAATTAGCATATCCAGCCGTGGCTAATTAGCATATCTGGGCGAATTAGCATATCCATCTCTTATTATATAGGATACTTTACATCCACACATTTCTACTTTGTTATCACTTTTTTAAAAAATTTTTATTTTGCAGTGGTTCTCAACCTTCTGGCCCTTTAAATACAGTTCCTCATGTTGTGACCCAACCACAAAATTATTTTCGTTGCTACTTCATAACTGTAATGTTGCTACTGTTATGAATCATAATGTAAATATCTGATATGCAGGATGGTCTTAGGCGACCCCTGTGAAAGGGTCATTTGACCGCGAAAGGGGTCGCGACCCACAGGTTGAGAACCACTGGTTTAAAGTATTACAGACAGTAGTACATATGTCTCCTTTTTTTTTTCCCCATTGACCTTCACCCGGCCTCCCCTACCCCCCGGCACATGCCCTCATCCCTCCCCACCCCCCAGTGTCTTGTGTCCATTGGTTACGCTTATATGCATGCATACAAGTCCTTTGGTTGATCTCTTACCCCCTCCCCCTCCAACACTTCCCAGCCTTCCCACTGTAATTTGACAGTCTGCTCAATGCTTTTCTGCCCTAAACTTTTTTTTTCTAGGCCAATGTCAAATCCTTTCATCTTTCAGTCCCATTAATGTAGTTATTTTTGCAGGTTCAATGATAACTCACATATCATTCAATTCACCCATTTAAAGTGTACAATTCAATGGCTTTTAATATATTCAGACTTGTGTAACCATCACCATAATACATTTAAGAACAGTTCCACTACCCCAACCAGAAACCCTGCACCTATTTAGCAGTCATGCTTCACTCCATGCACTCCTTCACCTCCACCCCAGTCCCAGATACAATCTACTTTTTGTCTCCGTAGATTGGCCTATTCTGGACATTTCATAGAAATAGAATCCTAAAATATACTAGGGGCGCAGTGCACGAATTTGTGCACCTTGAACTGTGGTCCACGAGGCTGCAGCAGGCACAGGCGCGGGTATCGGCCCATCCTCCGTGCCCTCGCCCAGCCCCTCCCACCTTGGCCCCAGGTCCCCTGTCTGCCAGCAGCCACACTCCCACCACCACACACTGACGGCACCAGCCCTGCTTGCACCCACTGACGGCACAGAGTGATTGGGGCTGGTGCCAGCAGTGGGTGCGAGCAGCAGCTGCTGCCTCGACCACCCCTCAGGAGCAGGGGGAGGTGGAGAAGCCCTCAGAGGTGAACAGGGCCAGCAGCTGCCACCTGCACCCACTGATGGAGCCACGTGATCAGGACCAGCGCCAAGCACTGGCAGCGAGTGTGAGTGGCTGCTCCAGCGCTAGCTACGGGTGTGAGCAAGGCTGGCACTGGCAGTGGGTGTGAGTGGAGGCTCCGGTGCCAGCAGCAGGTGCAAGCGCCGGGTGGGACCATGGCACAGAGAAGCAAAGAATTTTCAGTAACCAACAGAGGCTCGCCCCAATGACAGCAACTGGTACCCTGTCTTGGTCTGGTGCCCTCGCTCACCTGCTCTACCATCCCACCGTGGCCAACGCCCACCATGTTCCGCACATGCCCACTGGTGGTCAGCTCATGTCATAGCAACCAATTGTTCAGTTGTCCCACCGTTCAATCTATTTGCATATTAGCCTTTTATTATATAGGATGATCCTCTGTGATTTGTTTCTTCTATTGTAGCAATTTTGAGGTTCATCCATGTTGTAACATGTATCAGTATTTTATTCTTTTTAATTGCTGAATTAGAAGCCCGGTGCACAGATTCGTGCACATTGAAAGGAAATTAATTAGAAGGTGGCTGGCAGGGTGGGACTGGGCAAGATGGGCCAGACATGCACTGGAGCCAACCTCCCACGGTCCCTCCCTGGCCGGCCGCACCTGGGGCGGTGCCGGAACTCAAAGGCCATCTGTGGAGTGAGCGGGGTCCCTCTGGCAGGTGGGGTCCCTCAGCCTGGCCTACGGGGATTGGGCCAAAGCTGGCAGTCCGACATCCCCCGAGGGGTCCTGGAGTGCAGGGGGGCACTCTGCAAAGTTGCTGTCGCTTGGCAGCTCCTGTGTTGAGCGTCTTCTCCCTGGTGGTCATTGCACATCATAGCTACTGGTCGGACAGTCACTTAGGCTTTTATATATGTAGATAATATTCCATTGTACAGACATCCCACATTTAACTTATCCAACCACCAGTTAATGGGCATTTGGGTTGCATCCACATCTTCGCTACCATGAATAATACTGCTATTAAGGTTTGTTTAAATTTTTTGGTATGGATATATGTTTTCAATTATCTTAGTATCTATTCTATCCCCTTACACTCCCCCCACCCCCCCCCACCCCCCCAAATAAAGAGATATGTTGAAGTCCTAACCTCCAATACCTCGGTAAGTGACCTTTTTTGGAAATAGGTTTTTTATAGAGGTAACCAAGTTAAAATGAGGCCAATGGGGTAGGCACTAGTCCAGTATTACTGATGTAAGGACAAAAGGGGGAAATTTGGACAAGAATCAGAGATATACACAGAGAGAAAGCCAAGTGAAGACAGGGGTTTGCAGTGATAGATCTACAAACCAAGGAACAGATTTGTAGATTTCCAGCAATCACCAGAAGGTAGTACAAAAGGCATTAAAGGATTCTTTCCTAAAGCCACTAAGAGAGCATGACCCTGCCAACATCTTTATTTAGGACTTCTAGTCCCTCAAGCTATGAAAAAATTACCATCTGTTGCTTTAAGTAATCCAGTTTTTGGTATTTTGTTACATTAGCACTAGGAAACTAAAACAGATATATACCTAGGAGTGGAATTGCTGGATCATACGGTAACTCTATATTTAACCTGTCAGAGAACTGCCAGATTGTTTTCCAAAACAGCTATACCATTTAATTGTTTCTCAATAAATTATTAATGGTTTCAAAACCTCTCTTAAATATATAAAGTAAACTTTTCTGTGTGTAAGCTTGCCTTTTCTTTGGCACCATTTGTTAAACCATCCTACTTCCTTCAAAAAAGAACAGTAACAAATAGTTAAATCATCAATGCACTAATAAGAGGAACACTAGAATGAGCTATGGTAGGGCTAAAGAATAATCTTAAAGACATCTAAACCTGAAGATAGGAGAGTAGATGATACTAAATGGCAGGGTTTTGTTTTTAAAGGGAGGATTTCCTAGCTAAGACAAAAAAGCAAAGAGGACCCAAATGATAACATTTTCTTTAGGGAATGGTGCCTGGCCACAAAGAGAGCTAAGTTCCATCTCTGAAAAAAGAAACACGGCATGTACATCTTCTGGAAGAAACTTTGAAATTCTGAATTTCAGTCTGCTGTTGTCATCCTAAGAGGAGCCTCAATTCTTCTTCAAACAATAAAGTACTATAGTCCAATAATGATGAAGTTATATATCACTTAACCAAACATCTGTTCTGAACAAGGAAGAATAGAACCCTTTATATAAATAGTTGAGTAAATAAGATATATACACACACATACAAACAGAGCGAGCGCCATGTCTAGACAATAAAGTTTTTAACAGCCAATAAAGTCTGTAGATCTTAGATTTCTGCACAACTAATGGATGCAGGTATACGAGTAATGATTTGGCTGTTGGCCATGTTATAAAAATTAGGGCTAAAAAAAACACATGCTAAAAAGTTTACAGTAAAATCTTATAAAGATCACTTTATTTTGTTACCAACAACCTATTTTCACTTAATTCACATATGAGGTTAACCCTTTCATTTCTCACAGCCCCATATAGAAAAGTAAAGCAGAATGGAAAAGGGATGTTAGAGAAATGCACTAGAATATCAGTAAGTTAACTGCTGACATGCTGATAGACAAGAAAACACCAGACAGAGCAGATCACTCCAAAAGCACAACCGGATAATGTTACTTAGTGAAGGGAGAAAGGGGGGTGAGAAATGCCCTGAAAACTTCACAGTGCAATCACTGATGCCCCAAAATGGTGAGCTTGAGTCCTCAAAAGAGTTCATTTAGTTCATGTTAACTTAAGAGACAGGTAGCAATACAGTACATTGTACAATACATTTAGAATGTAACATTGAGCATTATTGAGGCTATTGATTATCTCCAATAAGCTATCTCTTTATCCTCCTCTCCCCCACAACTTTCTCCCGATTAAGGACTAAGCCTGCTCTGGAAAGAGAGGACTAGAACAAAAGAATTGTTCAAGACACCTAGGTCTGAAAACACAGCAACAATTGTTTTAAGTTGGAAGAACATGAGCAAAACTGAAGTCTAGATAATTTTACTGATCTTGAAAGACTCAGATAAGTTTACTTCAAATAACATTTCTACAGAAACCTCTCCCCACCCTAGCCTCCTTTTATCTTTCTATAACAAAGCTACATAGTGCTTTAGTTCAGGATCCTCAAAATGGAGAACCCCCAGCAGCAGTATCAACATCTGAAAATTTCTCAGAAATGCAAATTCTTAGACTGGGACACCAGGCCTTCAGATTCAGAAATGCCGAGGGCAAGGCCAGCAACCTGTGGTAGACCAAGTTCTCCCTCCCGGTGATTCTGATGCTTGCTCAAGTTTGATAGCTACTGCTCCAGATACTATGAATAGAAAAGAGAATTTTTTTACTTCTAGAACAAAATGATTCTTAAAAGACCAAAGTGACCAAAGAGAATAGGGAAGGAAAGTCTATTATGTAAACTGTGCATTGTTAGCTAAAACAGCATGTCCTTTCCAGAGTAAGGTGTAACAATAACATTAGCAACCTCTAATAAGTAGTAGCATAAAGATGGTACCTTCCAGATGTTTCAGGAGTGCCCTACTGGAATTTCCATGAGCAGATATCAGAATGGTTTTGCCACGTAACACTTCAGGAGCAATCCTTTCATTCCAAAAGGGGAGGAGTCTCTCCAGAACATCTTTTAAACTTTCAGACCGTGGCAGTTGATCCACAGGTACATCGCACACTTTATACCTCCGGTCGCTGTAGATTTCCTGGTAGTAAGGATGAGACTCTTCAATGGGCGGCGGGGTCACATTGTAGCTTCTTCTCCAGATCCTCACTTGCTCTTCGCCATGATTCAAAGCCATTTTCTCCCTATTGAGACCGATCAAGGCTCCGTAGTGACGCTCATTCAGACGCCAGGAGCTTTCCACAGGAACCCACTCCTGCCCTAGCTCTTCCAGGATCAGCCAGGCTGTGTGGATGGACCGATTAAGAACGGATGTGAACACCAGATCAAACTCAAAGTTTAGCGCTTTCAGTTGCTTCCCACAGTTCCGAGCTTCCTCCAGGCCTTCGTCGTTCAGTTTCTGATCCACCCAGCTACAAAAACGATTCTCTTTGTTCCAAGCACCCTCCCCATGTCTTAACATGATCAGTTTGTACTTGGACATACTGATGGCTGAGCTTCCCTCGTGCCTTCAAAGGGGCCAATGTTCAATGACAGAAATACATCTGGAAAGAGAAGAAACAAAACGCATAAGTTATATTCTTCATTCAGCTGACTACCTGGGAAAGGAAGCACAACCTTACCACAGCCAATTTCTAAAATAAACTAGGGCAATTCCTTTAAACAGGTTGATATCAGACATCCGGCAACTCATTCACTATGGCACATAAAGGCATATTCTACAGATAATTAATTACAGGAAACCTAGTTGACTTAAATTTTCTGATGGCTAGATAGTATGTTAATTGCATGATGTAAAATAATGAGAACACTTCATTCTAATGGCATGCTGCGTTTCCGCCAGATCAAAGGCAGTTTATTTACAGAAGAGAGGCTTTACCAGAATGAGGTGGAGATGTCTACAAAGATGACTAGTAACAGACTCTAGATTGACAGCATCCTTCTCATTGTTTTTCCTCTGGTGGAAAAAGAATATTTACCAGCCTCACCTCACTGAAGACGTCATTAAACATGTTAATTCAATAAACCACCACATTTATCTGGTATTTAAATCAATGATTGTTGGCAACTAGTTCTCAATGCCACAGGCTACACCACATACAAGAAAATCTAAGTTTCAACATTCAAACAACATTAAAAGTGATTTAAAGTGATGTTAACACCAAACATGGTATTCACCTAAATAATCTCTCACCTGCCTCGAGATAGTGCTTTTGGCAGGAATAAATCCGGATGCAAAACAAGTTATCAAATGCACGCAGCTGAGCAATTGCTGTGTGTAGAAACAGATTACAGGAGCAGGTCTGCAGGAGTGAGAAGCAGCTCAGTGATAAGGAGGCCCTGCCTCCTCCTCCTCCTCCCAACCCTTCAACTGTCCTACACACACCAGCCACATCTCAGCGGGAGAAGAATCTAGTGAAGTGGAGCAGGCAACCAAAACATGTTCTGAACTTGCTAAGTTAAGCTGCTGCCCCAGAGATCTGCTGGGCCACTCTGTCTCCCAGGACTCTGCTGCCTGGCTGCGTCGGCCTGCCTTCGCTCACCTTGCAGCGGACGTATCTTCACTGACAAATGCCGTTTGGTTTACATGCCCAGCACTCTCCACCTCCACCCCAGCGTTTGCCACACTGGGGAGCAAAGATTACATGAACATCGGGGCCTGGTCTTCTGCCACTCTTGGCAACTTCCATTAGCTGCAGATTTTCCGTCCCACGAAAACTGTGATTCAGCCACAGTTATATAACCCTCAGGGACAAAGTTAACTGGAATCGGGAGCTAGCTTCTTCCTTTCTTTACTAATTCCTAAAGATTCTGAAGGTGGGAAAGGGCTTTAAGGTTAGGCTTCGGAGGAAGGCAGACGGAGGACCTGAGGAAGGCAGCAGGTTGAGGTGATTTGCAAGCTGAAAGGCTCCAGCAGTTGGGTTTATGATTTCCCTTTCTTGTCAAGCACCAGGTTTGAGGCTTTAGCACATGTGGGGCAGGGAGAAAAGCATGAGGTCACTGGAAGAGCCTGAGCTCGGCGCTCAGCTGAAGGTCCTCACTGAGAATTTCCAGAGGGACAGTGATGCCTCTACCCTCAGCCCAGAGGGGCAGCAGGGTGTCAGAAGAACAGAGAGTGGGATGAAGGCATGCGGGCAGTATTTAGCTAGGTGATTACTGGTGTCCAGAGCAGAATAATCATGACACTAATGAAGTTCAAGCTGGAACAAACACCTTCTAAGGCACGGGGAGACCGAATAATGAATTCACATGGGTGTGTGTGTAATTTACAAAAGAAAGGTATTTTTGCATTGTTTTTTTAAAGAGCCCTAATCCACCAAGTAGTAGAAGCTTTAGGCCCATCAGAAACTGAATCCATCTCTCATAACATATATTGTCTTGTTTTTTGGTGGGGGGGCGAGGGGGTGGAGAAAAGAAGCTATGAACTGTCCCTCTGCCTCAGCCCTTACTTTGTCTTGTCAAGCAAGAAAACTCTTCTTACGATAATGAGCTATTTCCCTTCAGATGAAGAGGGATATGATGGACAAATTTTGTAGGCAGAAGCACTTCCTCATCTTTTGGTTATGAACTCTACCAAAGGAATAAAAAAATATATATATAGCAGGAACACTCAGGCACCTACCACCAGCTTTGCAGTATTTTAATCTGCTGCATTTGCTTACTTTGTTTAAGGAATAAACCACTTTCTCTGCCCCCCCCCCCCCCTTAAAATATATACACTGGAGCAGAGAAACAGTCCTACAGCCACAAAGACTATACAAATACATACCCTTCCCTCACTCATGTACAGGGAGTGAATATAGAGTAAGGTCCCAAGCTAGTGCATCTATCTCAGGTAAACTAAAAGTCACTTCCCTTTCTCGTCCTTGATGCTATCAACTGACTTTTCCCATTTAATTAACTGCTAAATATTTACAAAGGCGCTGTTGAGGTTTAAAGTTAGCAATCTTTAAGATTTTAATCCTCATGGTATACCAAGCGTTCATCAACACTCGTCGTCAGTTTGAATAAAGTTTAGGGCATGGCCTGCAAACTCACATGTCCCAGTTACCAGATAGACAGATGTGTAAAAGCAGTGATGCTGGGCTACAGGGGTGGTGGGAACAGTGGTGAGCTGCAGGGAAGATACATGCTTCTCTGATGGACGCCACTCTATGTAAATGGACGAAGCTTTTGTATATCCTGGTCTCACTGAACTAAGGGTGCTACTCTTAGAACTTTTCTGAAGAACTGAAAGAAAATGGGACTGCTGAAACCAAAGACTGGAGAGAATGCAAGACTTAGACTCAGACCACAGAGAGCCTACGGATTCCATTTTATTTTTAGCATAAATGTCCTTTTTAAAAAAGAAAAATAATAATTTCAGTTCCTAAACGTTTACATTATAGAAAAAAAAAAAAAAAAAAGGAGTAGCTACTATTTAGCTCCAGCCCACTTCCCTGTGAGGCTGAAGAACTGGGGTTCCTAGATCTTCCAATTGTCAAAAACCCTGGAAATGCGCATTTTCATGTGATACCTGATACAAATACTGGCGACTCATTTGAATACAGTTTTTAAATGTGAGTTAAACAAAACATGTCTGCATGCTGGATTGGGTCTGCTAGTGTATGACCTGTGACAAAGGGAAATGTCCTCCTGGCACAGATGAGTGGGGAGGCCATCATACCCCAGGAGATGGTCAGACCCCAAGCCTCCAGGCTCCAATCCAAGCTTTTCCCTGTTATTGTCCCACACACTCTTTCAAGAAACAGACCCTCTAATCCCCTATGTACTGGGCTTCCTTGTTCCTGTCCTTCCTTCACTAAACCCTTTGCCACCAGCCTGCAGAGTCCCAACTCTGTAATCAAACTCCCACTCAACCTTGTACTCTTCCTGGAATGCTTCCTCCGGCTCTGAGCTGTAACCAAGCTGAAAGTGAACTGAATGCAAACTATCTCCCGGTTGTCTGCTTCTCTCTTTAGTTGGGGGTGTTTGTGCCTCATATCCTGGAGCGGAAACAGGGGCAGGTGATGGGTGAGCAGGGTCCTGCTCCCTCTCAAATGGTATTTCCCAACCAAATACCTCCATCTCATTTTTCTTCCTTTTTTTTTCGGGGGGGCGGGGGGGGGGGATGATTATGAGAATCTTGCTATATTCAGCTGTAGCTCTCTTGCTCTCATTTATTAACTGCAAACTTCCTGAAAACTAAGTACCCCATTTAAAACCCTCAATTACTTCCTATTGATCTGAGGATAAAGTTCAAAGTCCTTACTGTGACCCGCAAGGCTTGGGTTTTCTTTTATTTCCTTGAGCATGCCATGTTCTTTCTTGCCTCAGGACCTCTACACATACTACACAGAACCCTCTCCCAGCCCATCACTGTCTCCCCTCCACTTTCACTTCACTTCAGTCCCACGCTGCTTTCAGTAATGTCTAGTCATCCTTTAGATCAGCTGTGTCCAGTCAAAATATAATGCAAGCCATATATGTTCTAAAACCATATTAAAAGTTAAAAATAGGTAAAATTAATTTTAATAGTATATTTTATTTAACCCTATAGGTTCAAAATATTATCATTCCATCATATAAGCTTGATAAAATTCTTTTTTAAATCCTCACCCGAGAATATGTTTTTTATTGATTTGAGAGAAAGAGAGAAACATCGATGTGAGAGAAACATTGATCAGTTGTCTCCCATATACGTCCTGACCAGGAATCAAACCTGCAACCTAGGTATATGTCTTGAGGTGTGTTGAATGACTCAAAAGTTAGACAAAAATGATTATATTGTGCTAATGAGGCTGAGGCTTGACAGTTTTGGTGGTAATTGCCAAAGTAAAAACAGTCAGTTGGCAGGCCTGAGATGTTAGAAAGCTTTAACTCAAGAATCCCAGTGTATTTAGTGGCAAAGCCAGTGCCAAGAAAAACCATCCATTATATTTTTGTAGCCTTTACAATTTAGTATGTTCATGAATGGCCATAATCTCCACACAGAGAGAGACTCCAATTAACTTGTTCAAAAACATACAGTACTAACTGGCAAATTTTAGGTCTTCTCCCCCTGATCCCTGAGCTTTCCCTATCTCACCACTGAAGACTTTAGAGTCTTGGTTTGAGGATCTGGGCTCATTTGGCTTCATTTCCTAGGAACATATCCAGTCACGGCTTGTCTTTCCAAACCCAGGCAGCATTTTATGAAAGGAATAAAGGAGGGCTCAGCTTATGGCTGTTCTTGAGAAAAAACTCATTGCACTAAGTCAAACTGGGCAATAGTCACCCCAACTTATAGATATCATACTAAGAATATATACTCCTCTATATATACTCTCCACCCTCAAATTTAAAAACTTCTTTTTCAAAATCAAGTTTTATTTTTGGTAAAGCTCACCACCTTGGAGTTGGTTCTTAGGGTTCCTCACTTATCCCTTGACACTTGAATTAAGCACTAATTTTAGTTGATGATTTACTTTATACCAAAAAAAGGCAAAACAGGTCAGTGAATTCATACCCCAAGCCTCCTTTCTTTTTAAAGTATGGTATGGCTCAAAAAAAAAAAAAATTACTTTTATATGACTGTGTCTCATCTTCCTGCCCCTTCTTCTTTGCTATTTTTCCTTTCTTCTAGCCATTATTTTTTTAGTCTCTTGACACCTAACTTGTGCCTTGCCCACTCTACTGACATGATCTCTCAAAAAACTGCAGATTAGCTATTTCTTAGTTAAGTGGAGAACATCTTCTCTTGGAACTCACACTCTGCAGCTGACTACTTCCACGAAGGAAAAAAATTCTTTAGGATTTCAATGCTGTACTTTCCAGGCTCTTCTACTGTTATGCCCTGGTCTTAGGTCTCTGTATTTTCCTACCCACCAGAATAGTATTATGATGCTGAAGATATCATATGATGTCATAGCCACTAACATTCAAGGAGTGCTCACCATGTGCTTAGACTATTTGAATCTTCAACCACTGTTCTATGGAGAGGTACTGTGATTAGTCCCGTTTTACAGATGCAGAAACTTTGAGGAGAGGCTCACTTGCCCAAGGTGACACAGATCAAGCCTACATTTATGCCTGGAAGCACTCTGCCACACTGGCACCCAAGACTGTCCTCAGTCCTTAGAAACCCAACTTTCCTCACTACTTAATATCATTAAAATTGGTGATTTATAAGTTGACAGCCACAAATACTGTCTCCCAAATCTGGTTAATTAATTCATTTTTCAAACATGTGTTGCAAATCCCATTTGAGCCTGTGAGGACTATAGAAACCAACAAGGATATGTCTTCAAGGAACTGGTTAGGGAAGGGTGACATGTGTGCGTGTGTACGTACTGCTAAAGCAGACAGTAATTCGCATCATGAGAAACACTCCATTCGTAAGGGAGGTGAAAAAGATTATTTCTGGGCAAGGCTTCATGGACATGGCACTCTTTAAACTGGTTTGGGAATGATGTTCAAGATTTAGATTTATAGAAAAAGGAAAAGGCATTCTAGTCTGAGGGGATAGTGAGTACTAGGGAACAGATACTTATGGAAAATGGTGACTCATTCAAAATTACTGGAAATAGGTAGGGTGACTATATGTCCTGGTTTACCTAGAGCAATCTTGCTTTAGGCCTATTTCCCAACATAATTATCATAGAAACATTCTCACACTTGAATGTCCCATTTGGAAAATTATATGATCACCCTAAGTATAGGGTACAACGAGGAAATAGGAGGAGACTAGCCTAGAAAGATAAGTCTGAATAGTACCTGCAGGTACTTGTGCCAAAGAATATAGGTTCTTGTATAAATACTGGGACATCATTAAAGGTTTAATAATGTGTATTTTAGGAGAATCAGGCAGCATTTACAAATTGAGATAAGAAAAACCAAAGATATGAATACTTTTGAGGATTTTGCAATAATTTCTGGTAACATACAATGAAGACCTGCACTAAGAAAATGACTGTTGAAATGTGAAGAAGATGAATGTGAAAGACACTATAGCTTAGCTCAGGTGTTGGCAACTCTTTCTGTAAAAGAACAAATAGTAATTTTTTTAGGTTTGTTGTGCTATATGGTATTACAATCTGCCATTGTAGCTGAAAGCAGCCGTAGACAATACACAGATGAATAAATGAGGCTGTGTTCCAATAAAACTTTATGTATAAACACTGAAATTAGAATTTCATGTAATTTTCTTGCACATGAACTATTGTTATTCTTTGATTTATTTCAACCGTTAAAAAAATGTAAAAACCACTCATTGCTTGTGGGCTGTACTAAAGCAGGTAGTGGGCCAGAAGGCCTTAATTTGCCAATACCTGGCCTGGCAGGATACCATTCTCTCATCTCCTAATTGCATCACTGTTTTGAAACTTTAAGCATCTGGTCACAGAATAATCCCAACATTATTATATTACCTGATTTTATTCTTGGCCAGAACATCAAGTACCTTGAGTAATGGAATCCCATTCATAATTGTATTTATTTTTCACAGAATACAATACTGAGAACACTTAAATCAGTCTGAGTATTTACTTTTCCTTAATTTAATTATTTAATAATGGGTTAAAGAAAACACTAGAAGGAAAAATTATTCACGTTAGCCAACTTCAAAAAATAATCTGTCATTTTGACATACTTTACTTCTATTAGACATCTTCATAAATTGCCACAATGACTCAAACTTCAAATGAATGTATACTTGCTGAGGAAGAGGTGCTATGCAATTGCCTTGGCAATAAAGAAACAAATAGATGATTCAAAGGAAACACACTCTGCAAGTGACATATTTTCAAATACCCTTCGCCATACATATATTTGCTACAGAGTAAAAAATATTCTTTCCATAAATGCCACTATAAAATTGAAATTATGTTTTAAGATTAGTATCCTTTAGATAAGGCAAGGATGAAGAGGGTATATCTATACTAATAAAAGGGTAATATGCTAATTAGAGCAGACATCTTCTGGACATCCATCTGAATGTCCATCTGGACAAAACCATAGCAGCTGCAAGGCCCGGGGCTCACGGCAGTCTCAAGCTCAGGCAGCCTTGAGCCCAGGCGGCTGCGAGGCCCAGGGCTCACAGCAGCTGTGGGCTCACTGCAGCCGCAGCCACAGCCTCAGGCAGCCATGGGCTCACGCAGCCATTAGTTCCTGCAGCTGCAAGGCCCGGGGCTCAGGCAGCCATCACGGCCGGCAGTGGCAGCAGCAGCGGGGTGATAGGGGCGGTGCCTTCCCTTGATCAGCCCGGTGGCCTCCTGTGGGGAGCAGGCCTAAGCCATCAGTAGGACATCCCCTGAGGGCTCCCAAACTGTGAGAGGGGGCAGGCCGGGCTGAGGGACAAACCCCCCCCCCCCCCCCAGTGCACAAATTTTCGTGCACCGGGCCTCTAATATATATATATATGACTGGTGCACACACAAGGCATTGTATTTACTGAGGTTACTTCTACACCAGTGATGGCGAACCTATGACACGTGAACTCATTTTTTTGGTTGATTTTTCTTTGTTAAATGGCATTTAAATATATAAAGTAAATATCAAAAATATAAATCTTTGTTTTACTATGGTTGCAAATATCAAAAAATTTCTATATGTGATACGGCACCAGAGTTAAGTTAGGGTTTTTCAAAATGCTGACACGCCGAGATCAAAAGGTTCGCCATCACTGTTCTACACTATCTCCAGAATCTCTAGGTAGTTTCAACAAATGCAGCATAAAAACCCTGCTGCTACCTCCTACTCCTGATAATTAAACCAGGTAATTTCACATACCTCCCCCATCTCCACCATAAATGAGGCTTGTCCTGTCTTCGAAAGTAATGTTCCTAGAACATTGCTTCTTCCCTTCCTCAGGTATTCGAAAAGTAATAATGTCTAATATCCCAGTATGACAATTCATAAACAGGTAGATAAAATTACAAGATAAAGACCAGCCCAAAAACTTAGTTTGCTTTCTGTTTTTTTGTTTCCAAAAACTGAGTAAGAAATATGATCAATGATATAATATTGACGTATGGAAAATAAGGGATACAGAGCAAGAGTTGCTATGATCCAAAGCTTATCCTTAAATATTAACTATTCAAATGCCACCATAGACCACTCAGATGTTTTCCCTGGTCCAAATCTTCAATGTGAAACTCAACTCCCATTGCATTAGGAACCTAACTCTACAGAAGATAGGCTGGCTATATATTTGAGGATATAGAAACAAAGAGAGGTTAACCATGTTTCTGATAAAGGAAAAGGAACAGTTCTTAAGGCAAATGAAATCTGGAGCTCAGTTCTTTGGAGTCTTAACACAATATGCTTTCCCCCAAATCAAGCTCAATATTAAAAGTCCAAACATGACTGTACCTAAAAGTACCTAGTGTTCCACCATCTATTACTTTTCCTATAGCTTTATAGTAACTTTTCCATTTGTAGTTGCATTAGAAGAATACCTCTTTACCAGGAGCAAATGCTATCACAGGTATTTTCTAGGCACTAATATTACCCTGTCATTCTCCAACTTTACATCTACTAACAAACAGCTGTGACTGATCACTTGTTACAAGGGAAACAAACCATAGCAGGTGAACCCCTATTCACAGCTAAGAGATATATTTTTGTGATGAGATGTATGTTGGTCTTCATGTTGCTAGTTTCAGCCTGCAAGGCATCACCAATATACACAGTACTCACTCATGACACCTCCTTCCTATCTCTGGCTACTTATTTCCCCAGAGTAGTAGCTGTTGTCAACATAAACTATTCCACCAAACCCCAAAAGTTTAAGTCAAGACACCTGGATATCAGTCCCAGCTTTGCTACTTACTGACAGTGTGACCTTGACCAAGTTATTTAAATTTCCTGAACTTCAGCCTGTTCAGGTTCTTTATCCAAAAAGAGGATAATGAAATTACTGTTCTCAGGGGGCTATTAGGAAGACTAAATGAGATGATGGTGAAGCACACTACCAAAAAGTGAGAGGTATTCTGGGTTGAATGGAGCAGACTCTAGCTAACATATGAAGACTGGCACAGACCTCAGGCCCTTGAAGATGATCCTACCTTGCTGATGGCATGAGCAGAAGCAAAAGCTGGAAATAAAATGAGGCTGGGTAAAGAAAGTTAAATTAGGTAGAGGAAGGAGGAATGAAATCAAATTGTGTGTGTGTGCGTGTATGTTGGAGGGGGTGGTAAAGTTGATGGTAAGATACAGTCTTAGAAGTATACCAAATACTACAGTCCAAATGCTTTAATGAGGTGGCTAACATTTAATTTACATTTTTATAAAGGATGTTTTTTCCATATTTGTGGCCAAGTTTCAGTGAAAGATTTTTTTGTTAGGTAATTCTTTTAGTCCTATTTCCCCATATAAACATTCCCTCACACCAGATTTCATTTCAAGAATATTCAAAAGACCTATCAATTCAAACATGTGTGGGCACCAGACACACAAAGGTGAAAGCAGGGCTGAATGTAGATGTATCAGTCATTACTTAAAACGGAAGGTGCCACTGAATTTCAACCAACTGTAGGAAGCAAAAGGGGAAGAGACACCAAAAGATCTACCCAAACATTAACAGTGAGTTGCCGCTGGATGATGGAATAAAAAAATGACATTTTCTACTAGTACGTTTGTACCTCTGTAAAATGGTCCGTCTGTAAATGTCCAAAGTTTCTCCTAGGATCCATTTGGTTTAAATGTAGACACAAAAGAACAAACACTACCCTCACAGCTGCGAACTTTTATTTGCTAACAGACTGGTACGGGATTTACTGCAACGAGATTATGTTTATATACTTGTGGTGGAAAATGTCTAATCATTTTCACTTTAAACAGACCTTTAACACAGGCATGGACCTCAGAAATAATCCAAGGCAGCATCTGCTCTTGAAAGATGCAAAAATGAAGAGTCAGAGAGTTGAAACGATTTGTTTACGATCACACAAATAGCAACAGCTTCAAGACTAAAACCCAGGTGTCTGGACTCTGCAACTCAGAGCTCCTCTCACTACACCATTTGTTTTGAATGATGCTTCTCGAAAGTAAGTCCACACTAACGGAAGAGCATCTACGGTGCTACAAGAAGACAGAGATGGATAAAACCTGGTCCCTGGACTCAGGGGAGTCCGATTTAAAATAAAAGGCAAATTGAAACATGTGTTCTGCTTTCAAAACGGAAAATCTTAGCAGCTTCTGCTGAAAGATACTGTTTGATTCCCACCCCTCCACCACCGAATCCTGCATTCCGTCAGTTAACTTTCTGGTCCCACGCACAAGCTATCAATGCTCCACAATTTGGAAGAGAGCTAGACGGTTGGCGAATGGGAGTTATAATAAGTTCTCTAACCACCCATTACCCTTCAAAACTTAACCGTGCACTTCACTTCCCTTATGCATTTCTCTTGCCCTTCTCTAGCAATGCAGCCCCCTACGCCTTTGAAAGGAGAGGAAACACACTTAACTTTTTTTTTAAGAACCTGTGATTTGGCTCCAGATTTGAGCGCTCCGTGAAAACCATTTCAGACATTCACCTCCTCCTCCTTTCACGGCATTCAGGTTTTTTTCTGTCTGCTTCGACTTTCAGGGGCAGGTCTGCCATCGCCCTAAATACAGTGGCATGGCCCCGAGGGCACCGAGCCTCCTTCCTGCAGCCCCACCATTGACGGGGCTCTGCCAGGCGCCCAGGGGAGGTGATCTTCCCTCCCTTCAATTCCTGTTTATTCCTGCCGTCAAGACACCACTCCCAAGGCGAGTCCTCCCTCCAGCTGACGCACCTGTGCCTCCCAGACAGGCTCATTCAGAGAAAGGGACAGCAGAGAGGAACCCGGGGCACGCGTGAGGGTTGGCCCTTGAGGGGCAGACGAGCGAGCGCCAGATTCAAAGGCAGAACCGGCAGAGTCAAGGAACTGGCCTCCCGCACTCCGGGGTAAAACGCCACCTCCTTTAAAAACGGGAACGTTCTCAACAGCAAACATGCTAAGACAAAACCACTCACCTGCAAAGAGGCCACCAGCAGCACCCGCTCCTCAGAGCAGCCGGGCCGGCAGTGCCGCCTAGGACTCATCCCTGTGCCCGGCATCAACGCTCTTTTCTAGCCCGGGCGCCAGAGGGGCAGGTCCTAGCGCTCTGCCCATTGGGGGGTTGAAATGTCACTCATTTACGGCCCCGCCTTACTCCCCAGGAACAGGTCGAGGTCTTTTCCGTTTCCCAAATCCCTGGGGTAGAAAGCGAGGTTCTGATTGGCTCACTGAGGAGACGAGCACACGTCAGGACCAATAAAGAGCTGACCTCGACGCCGGTGGGCGGGCTTGGGTCTGGAAAAATAGAGAAGTCGAACCCGCGATAGAAAAGCCTCAGGCCTGGGGCGGTCTTGACAGGCTGAGGTGCTAGAGAGAGTTTCGCGTCGTAAAGAAATCAAGTACCTGCCGGTGTACGGAAGTGTCGGCGGGATCCTGGAGGCGATGAGGCGATGCCTTTTTTAAGGTGGGAGACTTCAACCCGGGATGAAAGTGGGTAGTTCTTGCGGGGCAAAGCTCCCGCTTTCCTCGTTGGTTTTAAGTCTTAAATCGTGATGGAAACAAAAGCCTTTAAAGTGCCGGCTGTCTGGGCAGCAGCTGAGCCGCGCTTTCTCTTAGTGCTTTCGTAGGGATGCCCCGTAGGCTGTTCCCTGGCACTGTTTTGGTTGGGAGAGAACAGTGATAAATGCAAGGCACGAAAGCTTCTACCACAGATGAAGGGAGGATGGAGTGGAAAGAGGAGAATTATAAATTTGGAGGCCACAGTTACTGAACAAGAGAAACCTATTTAAAAAAATACCCGAAGCTTCTCAGGCTAGCTAGAACCACCACACCAGGCTTTGAAGCACACAGTCAGACCTTTTGAGTAGGTGGGAATGATAAGGAATAGTACGCGTGCCTGGCCGCATGGGAATCTCCCCTTCTCCATTTCTAAGAAGCTGCCCTGCCTGGTGTCAGCGTCCTCTTTGGAGGACTTCCTGATTCATCCTCATCACAAGCCCCGTAGCTTGGTGCCTGCCAAGCAGGTCCTCAGAATAATTAAACAAAAATTCGAAAAAGTGACCTTTCCACGTTGTTGAACTCCACGGCAGGCTATGTGTTGGATTCATGGAGACCTAAGTGTCTGTAGTTGGTTCCCTATCTCACGGGCCTTGTTAGAGCAGAACATTTCCGCCCCGGACCTCAGAGATCAGGGTGCAGCTTGCAAGTGGAGGAGGCACCTTCCAGACCTGACTCCCAGGAATACAACTTCCAGATCGTATATTCTTACCCCACTTGCTCTTCCTTTCCTCCAGGATGCACGGGGGACCAAGGGAAGGGGAAGTTTTCCCAGAAAGCTCTCTAACTCAGAATGCCCACCATCCATACTCTGAGGACAAAGACGGCCGTTCACCGGTGTCTGTAAGCATTTGACACTCGGGAATACCCAACGCTGCACTTGAGGGCACCTGCTCATGGGATTTAGTTTTACTGTTGTTGTGGATACCCATGGAGTGCTATCTTGTCACCTAGATTCTATTAGAACATCAACAATGTCAGCCATCGCATCTGCCTTTTAGAATCTCGTTGTGCAGGTGAGGACTCTGAAGCTTAAGAGATTTGTTCAGAATTATTTAGCTGGTTGGGGGCAGAACTTGGACAAGGACCCTTGCAAGGTTGCTAACTCATAATTCTAGGAAAATGCTTCCTTTTCTGCAGCTTCTCTCCCCTCCCCCCCCCCCCCCCCGCCAAAAAAAAGACAATAAATTCTTTAAAATCAAGATTACAGATTTTAAAATTAACTTGCATTAAGACCAACCTTGAGGAATTTGATTTTGATATAGCAAGCAGTGTCAATACTATGAAAATAACTCAGTGTCTCAAGTCCCTATTTTACTTCAAACAACTCTTGGAAAAGTTCCAGTTTCATCCAAACAAGAAATGAAAACACCATAATTTATTATAGCCATGTTGTCTCTTTGTCTTTCTTTTTATTATGTGTGTATATCAGAAAATCAATATTAACAAGTATTGTACTTTAAGGATTGGGTAGCAGATTGTCTTGTTCAATAAAATACTATTTTATGATAGCATACATACCTGGCCAAAATTTACACAGGATTCCTTTGTAGGTAGGGTTGAGCTGGTCCACCAAGCATCAGAACACCATCCACTCACCTGAGCTATTCTGCCTCGTTCTCCCCTGGCAGAGCCATGGGCTCCTTCCCTCCCTTCCTCCCTCCAGTAAACTCCAGAATTCGTTGGTCCTATATCCCATGTACAGGACTGTCTCCTTGTCTTGAGAGTTGTCAAGACACATCCTGACCTGGTTGTTTGCAGTAGTATCTAGTCTCCTACCACACCCTAACTCCTTCGGTGTCGGATTAAAATCTGCCACTCATAATCTAGTGATATAGGCCCATGTTTGGCTTCCATTGCACTACTAAGTACAGGACTCATCTATTTTTTTTAAAATATATTTTATTGATTTTTTTTACAGAGAGGAAGGGAGAGGGATAGAGAGAATCAGAAACATCGATGAGAGAGAAACATCGATCAGCTGCCTCCTGCACACTCCCCACTGGGGATGTGCCCGCAACCAAGGTACACGCCCTTGACCGGAATCAAACCTGGGACCCTTGAGTCCACAGGCCGACGCTCTATCCACTGAGCCAAGCTGGTTAGGGCAGGACTCATCTATTGAAACCAAAAAAACTGGAATTGCTCCAAGGGATCAGCCATAGAGACCCACACCAGGGATTTGAAAGCCACCTGTCCTTTCTTTCACGTGTTAAAACGGAGAATCCTCATCTCACAGAGGAGAATAATGGAGGCAATTTTGAAATAATTTTGCAGTCTCTGAAGGTACATTGCTTGACCTTAGCCTGTCTTTGTGAAATAGGGATAATACCTAAGTGACCAGTGTGAAAATTAAATGAGATAATGCAGTATATGTCTGGCTTTTGGAAAGCATTCAGTAAATGGTATTGATTCTTAACAATTACAGTAGAGTGTTTTAACTACTTACAAGTACCCTTATTTTAAAAACTCAAGAAACTCTGGGCCTTGGGCTTTCCTCCCCTTTGCAGGATATCTGTAGAGGTTATAAGACAGGAATTTCCCCAGTTACCTCACTGCTACCCACAGAGGCGCCTGTCAGGAAGTGAATGGCCAAGAGGGTACAGACCAGTGGCAGATCCAGGAGCCTCCGGTATTGGGACGTCTGTATTATGTGAAATTTCCCTACTCTAAATCTCAGCAGTGAGCATCCTGGGGCAGAAAAAGAGGCAGGCTGATTTTCTTTTTTCCACTCTTAATTCTGGGGAAAAAATAACTGCCTGAAAAAGGAGGAAACTTGTAGAAAATCAAAAGAGGCACTTTCCCCTTTTACACATTCTGCTTAGAAAAAACACTAATTTCTTTAAATGCTGTTTTTTTCGGTGGCGGTAAACAAAGTAGTCACAATTTCTGCCCTGTGGAGTTTTCAGATGCTGTATCATATGTATTATAACTTTTTATTAACAAATATTACATTTATTGTATTAGGTTTAGAAAAGAATTTAAAACACCCATAATCTTACCACTCAAAATTTATTAACAATTTTTTTTTTCTATTTTGTCCCTGTAAATACATTATTTTTTAAAAGACTGGAATTCAGCCCAGCCGGCATGGTTCAGTGGTTGAGCATCAACCTATGAATCAGGAGGTCATGGTTCAATTCTTGGTCAGGTCACATGTCTGGGTTGTGGGCTCGATCCACAGTGTGGGGAGTAAAGGAGGCAGCCGATCAATGATTCTCATCATTGATGTTTCTCTCTCTCTCCCCCTCTCCCTTCCTCTCTAAAATCAATAAAATATATTTTAAAAATAAAAGACTGGAATCCATAGTATATATATTGTTTTACAGCAGTATTTACTTAATGTATCATGAACATCTCCCCATGCCATTTAATATTCTTCAATATATATAATTCCACTGCGTGAGTGTGCCTTTGGATATTATATCTCACAGTTCAACCAATCTCCTACTCTTGAGCATTGAGTTTGTTTCATTTTCTTAAAAAGACTCAGGTATTGCCGAAACCGGTTTGGCTCAGTGGATAGAGCGGCCTGCGGACTGAAGGGTCCCGGGTTCGATTCCGGTCGGGGGCATGTGCCTGGGTTTCGGGCACATCCCCAGTGGATGTGCAGGAGGCAGCTGATCGATGTTTCTCTCTCATCGATGTTTCTAACTCTCTATCTTTCTCCCTTTCTCTCTGTAAAAAATCAATAAAATATATTTAAAAAAAAAAAAAAAGACTCAGGTATTTAAACGGGCTACTTGTTTCCTTGAATGACAGGGTGCTCTGGGAATGTCTGTTGAACCACAGCACTCCTACCTTGCTTTGCTGAAGGTGATAAAGCACTAGGAATTCTTTTTTCTGGGCCCTGGTATTGCAGAGCTAAGAAAGGTAAATCCAGTTAAAGCCTGAAAACACCTGGAGGGTTGTCTTTTAATCCTTACTTTTCTCAGGGTTTCCTGTTCTTTAACCTGAAGAAAAGGTGGTTAAATGAGAGAAAATTGGGGGACGGGTTGGAAATCAGAGCTCCATTAGTAAAACCTCACAAAACTCCTGGTATATGTATCTCCATTTTACAGATGAGGAAAGTAAGGCTCAAAGAGAGAATTGGTCCAAGCCTGCACAGCTAGGCACAGCTTGGGTCTGAAATTTGAACTGTGTCCACCATGCTTCCCACTGTTCCTTAAAACTGATGGATATAACACCATTCTCCCCTGCTCCCCCCATGGGAAATTTGCTGTCAATCTTCTGGAATATATGTATTATCTGTTCCCTAAAAAAATAAAAATCTTGACTATCCAAGAATTTCTTCTGCCTTGAGTCTCCTGAGTTGGCTTACTCTTAGTCAAAAGAATATATCCTCATTTTTTGATGAGGTATTTTCTTATTTGACCTCACTGTATACATTGGAAGGTCAAAGTCATAAAAGAAAGTTCTTATAAACCCTGCAGCAATTTAACAGCACTACACATAGTTCCCTTAGCTTCTGGGATTTATGAAGTATGATAGTGATATATATATAGCAGTAAGGCTATTTTTTCTAGTTTAGTTCCTTGTTGATTTTCTCTTGTTCTCTTCTGAAGAAAAATAGATACAGCAAATAACTAGGAGGCCCTCCTAAGGGCAGGGAAGGCTAGTCCTAGCAGATAAGGTTTCAGAGGCTGCACTATGTAGGGAAAGACATGTGATTACGTAGTCAAAACAAGTTTATGAGCTAAACTGATGATGATATATATATATATATATATATCAGTAAGCCTATTTTTCTAGTTTAGCTCATTTCCTTATATCTAGAAGGAAATTTTAGACGAGGCTTTCCAAAATTGTTTAGAGCCATGAAGCATCACTGAAATGGGTATATGAACCTCTCACCATGGCACTTTGAAGGCAGTAACACTTATTGGAAATGTAGCTTCTGGAATGTTTTGTTAAAGGCTTTTTACATAATCTAATCAAAAGCAGTTTTAATCCATGGTACATGTTTAAAAAAATATTTTCCCATCCCCTCACCCCACTCCACTCTTGTACACCTGTGTATGTGTGTACACACACACACACACACACACACTACCAATACCCTAGCCCAGTGGTTCTCAACCTTCTGGCCCTTTAATTACAGTTCCTCATGTTGTGACCCAACCATAAAATTATTTTCATTGCTACTTCATAACTGTAATGTTGCTACTCTTATGAATCGTAATGTAAATATCTGCTATGCAGGATGGTCTTAGGCGACCCCTGTGAAAGGGTCATTCGACCGCCAAAGGGGTCGCGACCCACAGGCTAAGAACCGCTGCGCCTAGCCCAAGCCACCATCACCTCTTGCCTGGATTTTCTCAATAGACTCCTAACAAATCTTCCTAAATCTACTTTTGCTCTCTTTTAAGCAGCCAGGGTGATATTGGTAGAATATCTTTGTGGTCATCCTGGCTGGTGTGGCTCAGTTCCTTGGAGTGTTGTCCTGTGATGGATTCGATTCCCAGTCAGGGCACATACGCAGGTTGCTGGTTCGGGGTGCATATGGGAGGCTGCCAATCGATGTGTCTCTTTCACATCATCAATGTTTTCCTCCCTCCCTTTCTTCCTCTCTCTAAGATAAATTTATTTAAAAGAATCCAAATGTAATGTAATTTACTTTTTTAAAGAAAGAATATATTTGTGATCAGATTACAGCTAACCCCCCACTTCCCACGGCTTAAAACACTGCAGTGGTTCCCTTTGCTCCTAATATTGGCTTTCTTCGTCCTCCCTTTGGCCATTAGACCTTTGTACATGCATTTTCCCTACCTACAATGCTCTTTCCTCCCAAGTTAAAACACAGAACAAGAATCCAAGTTTCCTAACTCTCAGGCTGAGTCTCTAATGCAAGGGTACTACTGGGGACTAATTATCCAACAGGGAAATGTGATTCAGAGGTTCAGAAGAAGTACAATAATGGGCAAGAGTGTGGGCTTTGGAGCCAGTCCACCTCTGAGTCTGTTCTGTACTGATCATATGATCGTGGGCAACTTGCTTAACATCCTTGCCTCATTTCTTCTGTTGTATCATGAGCACAGTAATGATACCTACCTTATGAATTTACATTATTTAAACAAGTTGACACATAGAAAGAGCTCAATACATTTTAACTTTAAAAATATATGTTTTTTAGGTGTGGAACAAAATCAACCTTGTTGATTTTCTCTTGTTCTCTTCTGAAGAAAAATAGGTACAGCAAATAACTGGGAGGCCCTCCTAAGGGCAGGGAAGGCTGGTCCTAGCAGATAAGGTTTCAGAGGCTGCACTATGTAGGGAAAGACATGTGATTACGTAGTCAAAACAAGTGCCAGGCCACAGATGCTAGTGAGCTGAGATAACATGAAGCCTAAGGGATGTAAAAAAAAATACACAAAGGGGAAAAAATTTAAAGAAATCTAAAATGGTATAAAAAATCACAACAGTAGACAAAATACGTTCTATTTATAAATGAAATCACCTAAGCTTCTAAACGAAGGCTTGTTCTATAAAACATCTTTTCCTTGTATGGTAAACATTTTCTAGGCTACCTGAGATCCCAGAACTTGGCTTTGAGAGCTGTCATTTCTATAGCTACTTGTAAGTGCTGTGCTGTGTCCAGAGAGAAGCTACTTTACCTATAGATCGGTGACTCCAACATCAGTGAGGCAAAGCTTTTTATGTTTCTCAGTTGACTCCTCACAGAATCTTAAATAAATTAAGAAAATAGCTTCACTGGCCTCATTTATTAGTGAGTTTTCAAGTAAAGAATAATGACAAAAACCATCAGTCATTACCAACAACTGAATGTTGGTCTTTTTATGCCAGTTGAGGGAGGAAGAAGGGATATGAACTAGTCTCTGACATCAGCTCTCTGTGAGGTGTCAGATAAGAGAAATAGGTAAAACACCTGTTGGCAACCACAAGTTGTAAAAATTAGCAAGTAAGGTTAGCCCATACGTATTCTGTCAACTACTCAGGATTTATAAGGTGGGTAATGGCAAAGGCTCTGATGCTTGGTGATTCCTGGTGAGATGACATGCTGAAACTCGGGTTGCTGCAATCCCTGGTCTCAATGACAGCTGGAGCACAGAACCGCAGTCCAAATGACCTACATTTCTTCACCCGTGGAACGTAAACAAGGATATAAAGGCCAGGCAGTTATAGCTTGCCAAAACTCCCCTTCTGTTAGAAATTATTTTTAAGACCAATAGGAAAGAACCTGTGTCCTCAGCTCCAAAAACAACTGTATTAGACAAAATATTAAAAACAGACCAACTTTAGCGACATATTATGGAAAATGTTACATTTTTTAGCTCCCCAAAAGAGTAAATTTAGTAAAATTTATTATGTTATAAGTACTCCTCTTTGCCTAAACTTATATATTTCCTTATGCTTTGTTGCATCTCTAACTTCTCAAAAAAGTGTGTGTGTTGAGGATAGGAGGTAGAGAAGAGCCAAAAAGGAAAAGGGAAAATGAGAAAACAATTAAAACCTTGAGAAACGCCTGAGATCTGGTCTCAACCAGCAAATTAAGCCAAAAAGTAACAAATTACTCATTGAATGTCTCCTGACGCTTAAGAACTTGCGTTGGGAATTTTGAATTAAGTGAATTAACAGTACTTTTAGTACCTACCATGAACTGTGCCAAGAGCAAGAGATAAAGATAAATGAAACATTGCCCTTATCGCCAAGGAGCATGGCCTAGTAGGAGAGAGACCAACTCATGAATTATTAATTACAGTCCAACAAGTATAAGTGCAGGTGCAATTAATTAAGACTCACAAGGTGTTTTGGTGGGAGGGGAGTACTTAATTATGCGGAGGGAGGGGTTGAAGGTGAGAAGTTGGCAGGGATGTGAGAAGTTTAGATACATAATGGTAGAGAGAAAGTCTGAGCAATGGTCAGAATGGATAGAATTTCAGTCAATTGAACATTGGATTGTGGTAATGGGTGCACAATTATATTAAACTCACACTCATTAAATTGTATGCTAAAATGGGTGCACTTTATGGTATAGAATTTATAACTTTAAAAAAGACCTGATTTTTAAAAAAGAGAATACTGGCTTTAGAAACATACATGTGGACAGAATCCTCGTTAATAGTTGTGTGATCTTGGTCAAGTTAGTTAACCTCTCTGATCTTCAGGGTCCTCGTATGTAAAATAGAAATAATGATATCTATCGTGGTACTGTTGGGAAGATTAAATGGGACAGTGTATTTAAAGTGCCTGCTACATTATCATGCTCAGCTTATGATGGTTCGCTTTCTTGTCCCTGGAATGTGTAATGAGTGTTTAATTGTTCCCGCTGTCCACTAGACACCTCTGTTCGCTGTGTCTTCTGACTTCCTTTCACTAGGACTTGACTGATCACTTTCCCATTTCTCTTATATCCTTGCTAAGCACCTTCATCAAGCATCTTACCTATACTTCCAATGCTATTTCTCTGTGCCTTTGCCCATGCTGTTATTTCTATCTGCATTATATTTCTTATCCTTTTTCACTTAACTAATCCTTAATCATTTTTTCATTTGTTTTTTAGGATTTAAAAATTGTATAATATTCCATACATACTGGGAAGAATGAAGAATGATATATAAACATGTGTATCCACTCCCAGCTTTATCACATCTTAACATTCTGCCATATTTACTTCAGAACTTTTCATGGAAACAAGTCTTTGGGTTAGTTGACTTTTTCCTCTTGTTTATTTTGAGATGAGTTGTGGTGGAATAGGGACTAGAATCAAATTATATTAATTTCTGAATTATATAAATCAGTTTTTAAGTTTTAGCTTAACTTTGTTCAGCAAAAACTTCATTTTTGTTTAGCAAGATCTCCCATATGTTTTTGTCACTTCTATTTATAACACAGTCAATAAAGGAGTGATAATTTTCCACAAGTTCATTGAAGGGTAGGAGTGGGGGCATATGTAGGACTAATAGCACCATCGCATGGCATGAGATTTAAATTTCTTATCTTATTGATACTTTATGTCACCTCCCCTTTCACTGATGATTTCAGTTTTGAAACACAAATTTACTTCAGTCCATCTAAAATTATCCAAGGGGACTGCTAAAGTTATGTCAATTAGTAACGTTTTCTGGAATAACTGGCCGAATTATATAAAAGTCACCGAAGTTCTAGAAGGCTTTTTCAGATTGTGTGTGTCCCGTTTTTTGTTGTTGTTAAAGTAAACTATCTATTGAACAATCAGAAAATCCTTGTCATCCTTCTCTTTAATCAGTGTTCCTTCTCTTTAGTCTATCTTCTTGTTTAAAGGATACAGGGCTCTCTTTGCTTCAGCCCTATGCGTCTGGTTTGCTTTTCACAATCACATGGCCTCCCTTCAGCCACAGAACCCATTTTATAACCTGACCATTTAAATTGTGTATTTTTTAAAATTTATATTTGTGAGATCAGTTTCCCAGTGTTTGCATATTTAGCCACAGCTGCAACCTGGTCAGGTAACAGAACATGGTTCTGAAGGGTTTTCAATCTCTGATTGATCCTTTCAGGAATTCTCCAGAGACTATTATTAGAAATCTTTAGAGATTGAGTCACCGTCTCCTTTCCAACTCTTCTTAGACTTTTTTCCTCTTATTCCTTCAATCCATGTCACTGTCATTTGGGCTTTTTGTTACCTTCTTCTTTTCTTGAACCTTCCTTTTGACTGGTGCTTTCATTTAGACTGCTGCTGCTATTGCATCTCCTTCTCCTTCTATTCCATTTTCTCTTCCTCTTTCCCCTTATGAAGTGGAAGCTGAAGTGGTGGTCTTCATTCTCTACCGGTATATGTTTATCGGAATATGCATCAGGAGTCTTTGAGGAGAGTCTCCAGATGTTGGGAGCTCACTTCTGCAATCCTTTCTCTCAGTAGAGGCTTTCTCCTTGCCTGTGAGGTTAAGCCACAGCTTGTCACCCAGGTGGGGACTTGAATAGCCTTTGTGGGATGTGGCAAAATAGAAGGAAGTGCCCCAGAACCCAGAAGGCCACTTTCGCTTCTGGAGAGAGGGCAGTGGAAGTTGTCTTCTATGACAGTATGTTTGAAAATATTGATGACATGAAAAAGTTAATAAAAACTACATAACTTACTAAAATTGACTTAAGAAGGAATAGAAGATCTGGATGGTTCTACAATCAACAAACAAATGGAATCCATAGTATAAAATCTTCCCATACCAAGCAAACAAACAAAAAACACTGGCCCAGAAACTTACAGATGAGTAATTTGCAGGAATCACTTACTCCTAGTGCTTGATATTTCCTTCTACATGGAAGGAAATGTATTGGTGTGGCATAACTGGCCTCTTTCTGGCCTTCTCACTTATCCCCAGAGGAAAAGGAACAGTTTATCCAAGTAATGAGTTTGGGAGAAAGCTTTGAATGTATGAGGCCTAGCCTCTTTGCAATGAGAAAGTGCATGAGTGATCTTAGCAGTTAAGCCCCTGGCCTTATAGATTAGACCTGTCTGGGTGGGTGATCTTTCTAGATCTGGGACAGTATTAAGCAGCTTATTGTTGCCTCATACTTGAGTCCTATTATTCAAAAATTTTAACAGCAATATAGCTGATATTCTGGTCTCTATCTGTTTCTATACAATCTTAGTTACCAATTTTACAATTTTGGATTGGTGAAAAACTTTTCAAAATTTTTTATGTGGAACTAAATGTAGACTGTTAGAAAACTTGCCAGAATATACCCTTCACCCAGCTTCCCCTATTGTTAACATCTTCTATAACCATACTGCAATAGTCAGAAACAGGCAATTAACATTGCTATAATACTTCTAGCTAAACTGAAGACCTTATTCAAATTTGCCACTCATTTTCCACTAACATCCTTTTTCTTTTTAAAAAAATAAGTAATAATCCTGTTGATTTCTTCCTCCTTTTTTATTTTTTAAATCTTTATTGTTGCAGAAGTCAACACCAACACTAACAAGACCTATTGACATCACGGGACTCTGGATATGATGTGCAAGAAAAATGTAACTAATTTCCTTTATATTCTTGCTACAAATATGCATAACCTTACTCCAAACGTGAAAAGGCATCAGAAAAACCCAAATTGAGAAACATTTTACAGAATAATGATCAGTATTCCTCATAAACATCAAGATTATGAAAAATAAGAAAAAGTCAGGAATTGTTAAAATTAGAGGAGACTAAAGATAAACAACAAATAAATGTGAGATTCTGGAACAGAAAAAGGGCATTGGTAGAAAACTAGTAACATTTAAATAAAGTCTGTAGTTTGGTTAAAAAAAAAATCTTTATTGTTGAAAGCACTACATATGTCTCCTTTTTTCCCCCGCCCCATTGACCCCTTGCAGCCGCCCCCTGTCCCAGGCTTTCACCCCACTATTGTCTGTGTCCATGGGTTATGCATACATGCATACAAGTTCTTCGGTTGATCTCTTCCACCTATTCCAGGATCTTTTCCCAGATGTCACATTACCTTTAGTTGTTAGTTTGTCCTTAGTTCCCTGAGGCTATAATAGTTCCTCAGTCTGTCCTTGTCTTTCACAACCTTAATTATTTTTTGAAAAGTTTATTTTGTCAAACGTCTCTCAGTATGACTTGGCCTGATGTTTTTCATATTGAAGTGACGTTATATATGATAGGTAAGAATACCAGGAAATATTATATTCACACTGAATCATATCACAGTGTTCATGATATTGGTAGGTATTATTATTGGTGACATTAACCTTTACCAGTTGGTTAAGGTGGTCTCTGCCAAGTTTCTCTACGATAAAATTGCTGTTTATCCCATTGTAATTAATAAATATCTTGGGAAATATATTTTTTTAAATTTTATTGTAAAATATACATAACACAAAATTTATCATCTTAACTATTTTTAAGTGGATAGTTCAGTGACATTAGGTACATTCATGTTGTGCAACCATCACCACCACCCATCTCCAGAAGTCTTTTCATTTTGCAAAACTGAAACTTTATACTCATCAAACAAAAGCTCCCCCTTCTCCCTCAGAGGAGATATTTTGAAATGGTGCAAACTTTGTATCTCCTCAAACTTTCACACACTAATTTTATCATCTCTTGATGAAGCTTTATTGCAACTGTTATTATTGTGGTATTTCATTGTAATTTTGTATTTTTCTTTTTCCTTTTATATTTATTACTTCAAATTCTACCATAAGGAAAATCTGACCCATCTCCCCCATTTATTTATTTAATTGATTACTCTTATTCAGGGGTCCTCAAACTTTTTAAACAGGGGGCCAGTTCACTGTCCCTCAGACCGTTGGAGGGCCAGACTATAGTTTAAAAAAAAAAAACTATGAACAAATTCCTATGCACACTGCACATATCTTATTTTGAAGTATAAAAACAATACGGGAACAAATACAATATTTGTATTTGCATGTGGCCCACGGGCTGTAGTTTGAGGACCCCTGCTATCAGTAAGGACTCATGGATATTTATTATATTTATATATTATAATTTAATATTATAATTTCCTATTTTGCTGCTCAAATTGTTCCAGCTTTGGCACATAGGAGCTACTTTGAGTTGGCCCCTGTGTTTTATTTTGGTTTCGAAACATGATCTTACTTTTAGGCACAGGAAGATGTTCCAGACTCATCTTAAGTATTACCTGCCCTAGCCCTGGAATCAACTTATTTCTCCAAGAAACTCTAGTTCTTTTTATTAGAGAGTGGTGTTTAGAAACCACGATCTGAACACAAGCTGTGAAATTGGCTAAAGTTTCTGAAAATTTCAAGTTGATGAAAATGTGGAATTCATACACTCATGGGAATTGGTACAATCAATTTGGAAAACAATTTAGCATTAGCTGGTATAGTTGTAGGTAGTTACATTCTGTAAGCCAGTAATTTCACTGGAAAAATTCTTGCAGATGTGCAACAGAAGTTGTATGCAGAATAGCACAAAACTGAAAATAACCAAAATGTCCCTCAGTAGAATCTATATATATAAAAGCCCAAGTGACCGACCATTCGACCATTTGACCAGTAGCTATGATGCACACTGACCACCAGGGGGCAGACACTCAACGCACAAGCATGGAAACATGGAACAGACTGATGAATCTCAGAGGGAAGGGGGGAGAGGAGGCAGGAAGAGATTAACCAAAGATCTTATATGCATACTAGAGGCCCAGTGCACAGATTCGTGCACCGGTGGGGTCCCTTGGCCTGGCCTATGGGGATTAGGCTAAAACCGGCAGTCCAACATCCTCTGAGGGGTCCCGGATTGTGAAAGGGCACAGGCCAGGCCAAAGGACCCCACCGGTGCACGAATCTGTGCACCAGGCCTCTAGTAGATGAATAAAGTGTGGTGTCTTCATAAAATGCAGTACTCTAAAGCAGTGACAACTCATTATGTTGATTGATGAATGGATCTCAGACACATAATATCGAGCAAAAAAGGATACATTGGTATTATTACATTTGCATAAAGTCCATCATACAAACTAGGTATTTGTAGGGATGCACAGGTGATAAGATAATAAAACTAGAAAGAGAAGGGAACAATAACTACAAAATCCAGGATAGTGGTTAAAGATAGGGGGTAGGATGCAGTGGGCTTCAGAGGTATTGGTAATATATTTCTTAATTTGAATGGTGGGTTATTGGGCATTTTATTTAGTTCTGACATATGTCTGAAATATGCATAGTGAAGAAGCAGGAGAAGGAAATGGAGAGGGAGAGCAGCTGGAGGAAGGGAAAGAAAAGAAGGGAGGGAAAGAGAAAGGGAAGAATGGAGTGAGGGGAAGAGAAAAGCATTCCTACACATGATATCTTAGATCTGAGTGGTAGTTCAGATTCTGACCCTAAATACCAGTGTGGCTTTGGGTGAGTCACTAAACTTCTCTGCACTTCACTTTTCATACCAGATAGCTGGAAAAAGTGCCCTTTGCCCTGTGCACAGTGTTATTTTTGCGGATAAAATGAAAGAGGTATACCTGTAGAATAGGAGCTCAAAAAAAAGCAATAAAGTGTTTCAAAATATAAAAGAAAAAGAAAGTTATACTTCACAGTGTTATTGTGAGGATAAAATGGAATGTTTATACCTATGGTATAGTACTTCAAAAAAGTAATAAAGTCTTCTAAAATATAAAGAAAAAAGAAAGTTAATACTCAAGTTATTTTGCTTCCTAACGCCAGAAACCTAGTGTATCTCAATATTTACATATAATTTTATATTCAGTTACTGTTTAACTTACATCCTGTGCATTCCTTGCTCAACTAATATATAAAGAGGAAGGCAGATACTGTGCTTATGCCTTTCAAGAAGGGTGGTTTGCTCTTCTGCAAAATTCATACGAGAGTGGCTTAGCCACAGCATTTCTACAGCCTCAGGCTGTGGGACTCGGGGGCCTTTCTCCCTTGAGAAGGGCAGTATTGGTGTGCTCTCTGGTGGTCAGAGGAGAAAGCACACGTGAAGGGCTTGGCTAGTGGGCCTCAGTTTCAGCAAATGCAGTAATAATATAAATTAAGGGCTTCTCTGCCTGATGATGTGACAAGTTCTGCATTCACTTTTTTATTTTCACTATCTCATTTAATTCTCATAACAATTCTGAGGAATATATCCTCATTTTACAGATGAGAATATTAAGGCCTCGGAGTTGAAGTAAATGAAGGGAGGTAGAAAAAGAAACAAAGTTGGTGTGTATTCCCTCTTCACCCCTGTAAACCTACCCCAAGTCACTAAGCATGTCCATCTTTTAAAAGTTCAGATCCCAGCCTGACACACTTCACACATGTACAGCTCTTTTTTCCCTCTTAACCTCTTTCATCACACATTTGCTATTTATGTCTGATGCACAAATCGGCTCTTTCCTGGTCTCTAACCTGTGAGTCCTGCTTACTCCTGGGCAGCATCCATACTTAACCACTGAGATTAGGAGTTGAACTATTACCAAAGGGTTGGGGGGTCGGGGTGGGAGGAGTGAAAGAGAAGATTTTGTCTTTAAAGTGTAAATTGTTTTTTTAAATACACAGTACTGTAGAGGATTTATATTCATAGAAATGTGCTCTCAGCATGAAGTCATCAGTTCTGTAAAGGGGAAGGAAAAAACACAATTAGTTCAAAGAGAGCATTTCTCCCTTCTTTTGATATGCAACGGCACATACAGGAACATTTCATATCGACTCAACTCAGTGGTATAATGTGATTAATATACAGGCATGGTCTGGAGTCAGGAGACTTTGGGTCTACTTCCATGATCTATTATACTAGCTGTGTGAGAAATTGCTTAAAACTGTAGTTCAAGTTATTTGTCTCTATATTTAAAATGTTAAACTATATGATTTTTAAAGACATTTTTAGCTCAGCAGTTTCAGACCCCAGGGAATACTTAAGTGCTTATTCTATGTTGGGGCCCTGGACATATGGAAGAAATATAGTCTTAGTCTTAAGAAGCATATCATTTCATAAAAATATGACTTATTTTAAGTAGTTAAATATAACATTTTTCTTTTCTCATTATTTAAGGTGAACTTGGTTCAAGACATTATAACACAATTTATAACTAACTTTTCTCCATCAATTCATGTATTCCTCTTTTTAGCCTTCAGAAAAAAAAGTATGATATAATCATGGTCCAATAAATCAAATCCTATTATTCAACATGTCTACATGGCTTATTATTTACTTCTCACTTCCTCTTTTTTCTTCCAAAGTTACAACCTTCCACTGATACAGATTAAAATATTTCTTATGCTTTTCATTGCTATGATTATGATGGACTAGATAAGATGAATGACTCTCCCATTACAATATGACTAACTAGAACCTGGATATATTTCAAATATAATTTTAATACATTGCTGACAAACAAGAAATAAATTATATCCCCATGTGCCAAAAATGGAAAAATGAGAACAGCTAGAACTGGAATGAACAGTTTAAACAAATGTAAAGGCTGGGATTGCCTTGGGGGGGAAGTGTCAATACCAGCTACTGGGATTAGAAGATTAAGCTTGGGCTTTCTGCAAAATGGGGAGTGAGACTCTTCCACTAAGCCAGAATCTTTGAAGAGAACTACACGGATCTCAGATCAGTAGCCTCCCTGAATCCATTATAAAACAAATACAATTCCCCAGTCGAGGCCTCTGATTTACAAAACTTAAATACAATAAAATATAATAAGAAATTAACAAACACACCACAAATGAAAATCATGAGAGAACAATAACACATTTAAATTCTTGAGAATTTGTATAGTGAAATTATCAGGTAGGTAGTATAAAATAATTATGGTTCAACTGTTTTAAGAAATTAAAGATGGAATAAAAACTGAAAAAAGGATCAAAATATAAATGTAGTAAAAATTCTAGGCATATTTGAAAAAAGAACCAATTAGAACATTTATAAATAAAAATAATTATTGAATTAACTCAGTGAATGAATTGAACAGAATATATTCAGGTGAAGAGAGTATTAAATCTGAATGAAATACTCAGACTATAATACACAGAAACAAGGTGGTAAATATGAAAGAAGTTAAGATACATGAAGGATATAATAAGGATAACATATCTAATTGGAGTCCGAGATGAAGAAAATAGAAAAAAGGCAGCATTTGAAAATATAATGGCTGAGAATTCCCCAAAACTGATAAAAGGATATGAACCCACAAAAAGAAGAAATAAGAGTCCAAGATAGGAAAGATATATATTTGTTGTACAACCAAAGAATATCAAATAACAGAGAACACTTTAAAAGTATGCAGTGAAAAAAGGTAGATAATTTACAAAGGAGGACAAGTAGATACCAAATTTTTCAATAGCAACAATGGAAGCCAGAACACAGTGGAATGATATCTTCAAAGTCCTGAAGAGAAAATAATTGTCAACCTAGGTTTCTGGATTAGCTTTTCTGTTTTCAAGAAAAATGACAATAAAGACATTTTTAGACTAACATACAGTAGATTGGATTTACTACCAAGAAACCTTCCCTCAAGGAACTTTTTAAAGAATGTACTTCAGTCCTGGCCAGTGTGGCTCAGTTGGTTGGACGTTGTCCCATGTACCAAGGGGTTGCTGGTTTGATTCTGGTACATGCCCAGGTTTCAGGCTTGATCCCCAGTAGTGGGAGTGTGTGCAGGAGGCACCCGATTGATGTTACACTCACATCAATGCTGCTCTCTTCTCTTTCTCTCTAAAAGTCAATAAAACTATTTAAAAAATAAAGAATGTACTTCAGAAAGAAGGGAAAATTCTAAACTCAAGTTCAGTATTCCCACATGCAAATGAATGAAGTTACCTCACACCATATACAAAAATTAACCCAAAATGGACAGAGAGCCCTTCTGGAGTGGCTCCGTTGGTTGAACATCAACCTATGCACTAAAATGTCACCAGTACATTTCCCAGTTGGGGCACATGCCTGGATTGTAGGCTCGATCCCCAGTAGGGGGCATGCAGGAGGCAGTTGATGAGTGTTTCTCACATTGATGTTTCCCTTCCTCTCCCTTTCACTCTCTCTAAAATCAATAAAAACATATTTTTTAAAAAATGGGCAGTCCAGCTGGCATGGCTCGGTGGTTAAGCGTCAACCTATGAACCAGGAGGTCACGGTTCTATTCCTGGTCAGGATACATGCCCAGGTTGTGGACTTGATCCTCAGTGTGGAGTATGCAGGAGGCACCCGATCAATGATTTTCATCATTGATATTTCTATCTTTCCCTCTCCCTTCCTCTCTGAAATCAATAAAAATATATTTTAAAAAAATAAATGGAAAAAAAGACATCACCCTGGCCCAGTATTGTAATCTCCATCTGGCAAAAGACTATAGGATGTCCTCAAAAAATGTAGACACACACTTTGAATAATTATAAAAGCAGTGTTTATTAATATTCATTTCATTTTCAAAAATTGAACTTACAGCTGTTGAATTGTGTGTACATTTTTTGAGACATCCTGTAGTTTTACTGGTGGACTGGAAACCTTTTGAACAATTCTGTATTTGTATAGTATTCTATGAATTGCCAAGATAAAGTTTTCGTGGACACAGCTAATAAAAAGCATTTCATGGCCATGCACATGGCAAAAGTCTACCTCAATTTGAAGAAATCAGAAGATCTGGGTGGTAGTCTTATCCCTTGTTACCTTGCACAAGTGATTCACTGCTCCTGGTTTCAATTCCCTCATATGTAACATTAAAGGGAACTTCAAATGTTTCCTAAGAAATAAATCTGTAATTCACTCTAACGAGTCTACACAGACCCCTGCTTTCACACACATACACTTGCATTGCATTAAGATGTAGGGAATTTGATGTAGACTCTTATGAAACACAGCATTGTCATTAATCTGTTTTAAAACAAAGTGATGAGGTGATGATTTATTGGACATATTTCTTATATATTCTCAGACACAATTTTAAATTTATAGTTTTTTTTTTAAATTAGTTGGTGACTGATTGTGGTATAATTTAATTACTACAACCTCAGGAGCTTTACCAGGTTGAAAAAGGGGATTATGCTGGTCTGAGCCTGTACCTGTAAACATGTCTATAGTCCATGGTAGCTAAATGGCTCACGTTTGAATTCTCATTCCAATTACGGCAAGGTACCTCAAGGAACAATAGTTGGTGAGTTATATTTACACATGAGATATACACATCTGTTTTCCCACCACAATTATCCATTTATGTTAGCTAGTCATAGTAACCATCCATGCTTTGGAATGAGATGTGACTAAGAGGTTCAGTATCTTTGGCCCACCGCTGTCTGGGAAGATTCCTATGAGATGAAAGAATGGAAAAGACACTCTCCACTCCAGACACACTGAACTTTTTTTAGTTCCATAAAAGCCTTTTGGTGATCTTTGCTTAGTGTCTTTTTTAAAAAACTTTTTGTGTGTGGAAAACTTCAAACCTAGATAAACAAAATAGTATATTAAATCCCACTTTTTCACACAACTTCAACAATTAAATATTCTATCACTCGTTTCATCTATACCACCCACTTGCCAGCCCCTTCATTTGGTTATTACTACTTTTACAGCTTTTAAGGTAAATTTTGCATACAATGAAACACACAAGTGTTAATTGAATGGTTTTGACAACTAGATACACCTGTGTACCTACACCCTCACCAGATTTCTATTTCATGAGGTCTTCCTCCTTTCTTCCCATGTTTTCTCTCTACCCCCCAAAAGCAACTGATTTTTTTTCACGTTATGTTAGTTTTGCCTATTCTAGAATTTCATGTAAGTGGAAATGCCATTTTTATATACCCTTTTGTGTCCACTTCTTTTCTCAGTATTACATTTGTGAGATGCAGTCATGTTGTGGCATGTATCAGTACGCTAATTCATCCTTTTTATTGACAAGTAGTAATATACCAAAACCTGTTTACCCAGCTTCTTGTTGATGGACATTTGAGGTGCTTTCCATTTTTGGCTATTGTGAATAAAGCTGCTATGAATATTCTTGTACAAGACCTTTTGTGAACATATATTTTCCCTTATCTTGGATAATTACCTAGGACTGCAATTGCTGGATCATAAAGAAAGCATATGTTAAACTTTATAAGAAACTACCACCCTTTGTCAAAGTGATTATATCATTATAGTGCTCCCACCAGCATATATATATATATATATATATATATATATATATATATATGGTGAATATATATATTCTAATTGTTCCACAGTCTCATCAATACCTGATATTTTCATTCTTCAATTTTACCCATTCTAGTGGGTGTGAAGTACTATCTCAATTTAGTATTAATTTGCATTTCCCTAATGACTAGAAATATTAATCATGTTGTCATGAGCTATTACTTTGGCCTAACATGTTTCACATGAGGTTCCTTTGTCCAGAACACTTACTACCACACACATACCTAGTTAACTATGTATTCCTTATCTTGTCCTTCTCACTTTATTGAAAGGAATCTTTTGTCCAATAAAGTGGAGAGATAAGGAAATCAGCCTAAAAGTTATAGGAGAACCTGTTTTCTAGAAACAACATCAACCATTGTCTTTTTGTAGCACCTTGGAATCTTAGAGCAGGAAAACTCTCCTTTCCTGCATCCTCCTCCATTTCCCAAATTAGGAAACACAATGCAAGTCTGAGTTGCTCATTTAGTTTGATGTTAAGAGGTACAAAAAGCTTATAAGGCTGCGACTTAAGTGGAAACAGGGCCATACCAAAAAATATAAAGGGAAAGTACTGTGCGGAACTTTTATTGAAGAACAATATCTCCCTTTGAAGGGGTAATCCTGTGGCTTTCAAGCCCGTAGGGAAATAAAATGATTAAAATTTACAGCATAAAAAAGAAATATTTCCTTGGAGTGTGACACTAAGTTTCCGTTTATCAGAAAGGCACTGCAAACTCTTGCTGGTTGTGCTTTATAAAGCTGGTCTCCTAACCTGTCCCAGTGTCTTCTGAGAAGATAAGGAGAAACTTTTCTCAGGCCTCCCTTAGCCTGATCTTCAGTCTGGGGTTGAGGTGAAGCCTTCAAAGATCATGTGTGGGAAGAAATAGGACTGCTAACAGAAGAATTACAGTTTCTGCTTTCCATATCTTGCCACCATCTGTTGCTGGCCTTTTGGCTTCCTCCCACCAAGAGGAAACTTTAATAGTGTGTTTATAATCAGTTATGCCTATACTTTTGGTGCATTGCTCATAGTCACTTGTTACTCAACATTCCTATACATGGTGATAGCTTTCTATTGCCAATGCCTGCATCCCTTAGCCCAAGAGCTTTCTCTAACCACAGGAGGTGCTGGGTGCCAGGCAGGCTGAAGTGCCAGGGAGTTAACATCCCTAGGAATAGCCTTCAAACTAATGACAGATGGGAATTAGTGGCTAAATCCTCCATCTTTCTCATCCTTTGGGTGGTACCACTCTTGGGTATGCTCTACATCACCTCCCAGAGTAGACATGAGCCCAGTTCCCCACACAGTCACCTCCTCATGAACGCATCCTCTAACTGGCTCCTTCCCTTCCCTGGCGATGCTTCCCAATATTACCTTCCAAATAACTCCTGGCCTTAATTTTAGTCTCAGGATCTGTTCTGGAGAAACCCAATCTAGGCTAGCTTAGTATCAAGTCAACTCACTAATAAAATAATATTAGGATGAACAAGTTGTAAATAAATCTTCTGATACTCAAAATGCTGCACTGCACCTCCAGCATTCCTAAAGACAGAACTAACTCCTGAGTTCAGCCAGTGTTTTCCCTGAGATATCGTTAGAGAATTCTTTTCAGGAAAAGATCTAGTTTAAAGAATAACCCCCAAACCAAGGAAGTGGGTATCTCACATATTTGAGTGTAGATGGATAATCAGCTACTTGATTTCTCAAAGCAAATTGGTATAATGTTTATTGTTTCCCATCATATTAAGATACTTCTGGGTATAATAAAAGGTATCTTCAACATATTGATGTTTTGATTTTACTTACTTACCTTGGCCTGTTTTGGAAAACAAAAATGGGAAGCAAGAGTAATTTTGCTGAAGAGAGAAGATGGCTAGTGCTGGGGTGTATAGGTATGTATGTATGTGTGGACCCAGGAGTCCTCAGCATCCTTTGCCCTTCACAAAAACATTAACACAACTAAAATACCGTGGCAAGTTTGGGTTTATGGATGTGTCATGGGTTGATGAGTTTGGTAAATAGCTCCACGTAATACTTTTATAGGTCAGGGATCAGAGGAGTATTACAAAATTAAAGCAATGTCAGGTTTTCATGACTCAAGATGCTAGAAATCTGGCACCAGGATACATTTTGCTTCCCTACCCATTAGAATATTTCTTCTTAAATCCCAATTCCAAATGCAGAGATTCAGGTCTGAAGCTTAGTCCCATAGTCTTCCTCCAAATATTATATTCCAGGTAATTTAATGTTAATTTCACTATGTTTTAAATTAAAAAATATATATAATTGCTGCTTGATAAGGACTGAACATTGTTATAGTTTTCTATTAAATTTGAATTAGCTATATTCTCTGGTTTATATGAATAAATGAAACTTCTAGTGCCGGTTTCTCATGCTTTTAGAGAAATCCTTGAGGTCAACATTGTACAACACAAAGATACTAAGGGTCCATGTCACAAATGTTCATCCATTTAAAATGACAGACTTTGTACACTTTCTATAACCGATGTCCTTGTAAACCTAACACCTTTCTTGTCCACCCCAATTTTTCTTTCCTGAGGAAACAGGCAGGAAAGTGTTAATAAACACCTATTCTGGTTATTCTTTTATTCTTCCTAGACCATTGACTCTTCTCTACTATTTTCTTTGTCTTGGAAGGCTGACCTGCATGGACGATGTCATCCTCTGGCCAGTGGGAGGTACCAGGAGGAGATCAGAATGTAGGAGGAGAGATATGAGGGTACTTATTCCCTCCCACTTACTCTGTTCACGGTGATTCTATCAATGAACTTATCACCAAAACTACAGCTACCATTGGGCAGTCCCTGGACTAGCTCTCAAACAGGCTCCAGTCATAGGGTTGTGATACTGGGACTGGATTTTAAGAATAAATTGGTTTGAACAGATGGTGAAGAGGAAAAATGCACTGGAAGACAGACAGAGTGGAAGTAAAGTTTTGGAATTATGAACAAACACGAATGTACAGGGGACAGTGAGAAGACCAACCTGACCAAAATGAGGAATTGGTCACAAATTAGGTGATATAGAGACCATTGTACCAGATGGTCTTGATAGGTGAAGGAATGTAGATGGCCTGTAGTGGATGTTAGAAGCTGCTGGGATTTCTTGGTGGAGAGATTATTTAGTTCAAACATCTTCAGTTGTCACAACAGTCTGGTTGTCGTTGTGACTCTTGGCCAGCTTTTGACTGGGAAATGATAATAATCGTAGTGGTTGAAAGAGGAGATGATTCATGTGTATTTTGACTCCTTTACAAATTTAATTTTAGCCTGAATCATAGAAAAAGTCTGTAGCCTTTCCCATGGATTTTGTTGGCAGCAGCCCTATGTTCCCATGGGAACAGACATACCTACCCAAACCTTCCTCTTCTGTTTGCCCTCAGCTTCTGTTCACTTGAACGTTTTCATCTTTTCTATGGGGCATATTCACATATAAGCTTAGAGCACAGTCAATTTTTCTTCTACAGCTGAGGATTCATTCTGAATTTTTTTCAAATACATGAAACTCTAGGTATAACTCCAAACAGAACACGATGAAAGAAGGCATTTGAATAGACCGTGGAGTAATAGCATCTCATTGAGTGCCATCTGCTACGCAGCTTTCTGTGGTGACCAGACAAAGGAAATATGGCACAGCGTGCTTCTTCGGTGGTTAATTCTGGAAAGCCTTTTCCAAGCTCTAATTGAAATGGGAAGAGCCTACCTCCCATGTGTTCAGAACCTTTGCAGTCCTAGGGGTGACATTGCCCTTGTCATCTCCAGGAAATAAGTTCTCTGATCATAACTGCAAAGCAGCAAACACTTACCTCCAGAATTCTGCACTGAACTCTTTGCTCAGGAAGGATACACTAAGTTTTATGTTACTTCCTTTTGTTGCCAAATTCTAATGGCTTGAAATCCAAAATAGATGAAGTTAAACGATAGCAGTTGTGTGTTTTCAGGAAACTTTGGTTACTGGAGATAGTGCTTTCCTTAACTTATATGAAAAGCACTTACTGAGCCAGCTTCTAGACTACGTTCTGGTAACTCAGACATGAATAACACTTCCTCTGGAGTGTCTCAGGCAAGATAGATACATTAACAGTGAGCTGTAATAAAGCCTGCTAAGTCCTGTAATAAAAGTGCTCCAGCTCTGTGGGACGTAGAAGGAAAAACATCCTTGATCCTGTGGTTCCAGGGAGGCGTCCTGGGAGCCAGAGTCGTTTGGACAAGTCTCCAGGAACCGGCAGGGGGGCTCCCTGAGGGGACTTAGAGCACTCCAGGCAGAGAACAGAGTGAACAAAAACACCGAAACATCACAGGACAGTGCTGGCTGTTATTTCTTCTCATTCCAGAGGAGAGAAGTCAGGCAGCCAGGCAGAGACAGGTGCCTGGGAGGCTGCCCTCAAGTACAGGCTTCTCAGAGCAGCTGCAAGCAGAAATGTCATTATTGAAAAGCCAGGCTGGTGAAGGATAAGGGTAAGACTTCCTGGGGAGCAACATATTTCCAACACTTTCATAGAAATGGGACAATAGACTCAAAATAACTGCAGGTTTTCCAGACAATCAGGAAACATGATTTCTGGGGGAGGAGGCATCTCCTCCTAGAGAGAACGTCAGGGAAATGCCCCGAGGTTTTAGGAACTACCAGTGATCTCAGCCTTTTCCCTAGTCCCAAGGATGTTTCATTGTTGTTTTCCCAACCATGTTGTTTTCCCACTTCTCACTTTACTAAAACATGAGTTTACTCCCTGCATCAGTTACCTAGGGCTGCCATTACAAAATACCACAAACTCAGTGGCTTCAAAACAACAGAAATGTATTTTCTCACCGTTCAGGAGTCCAGAAGTCTGAAATCCAGATGGCAGCAGGATAGGTTCCTTCTGGAGACTCTGAGGGAGAATCGTCCCCCTGCCTCTGTCCCAGCTCCTGGTGCCTGTCGGCAATCCTGACTCTCGTAGACCCAGCCCTCCATTATCTGCCTCCACAGTCACACGGCCTTCTCTGTGTCTCTGCATGTTTCAAGTCTCCCTCTCCCTTCTCATAAGGAGACCAGTCACTAGATTTGGGACCCACCCTCAATCCAAAATGATTGCATCCCAAGAGCCTTAATAACATCTGCAAAGATCCTGTTTTCAAGTCAAGTCACATCCACAGGTTCCAGGAGTTAGAACGTAGACATGTTTTTTTTAGGAAAGAGTATCCAACCCCCTTTTCCTTGCCCACATGTGCCATGGATGTCTTCAGAGCACTTGTGAATGGGCTGTTTGACCTTGTTCAGAAATTGGATATTAGGATAGAAAGACACAGCGTCATAACTCCCATTGGCCAGGAGTAAAATATGGGTCCAAATTATCCAGCTTCAGGTCTCAAAGGGCTTTCTTACCAAATCTTTGACCAAAGGCTCATCAAAGGATGTGAGCTCTACCTGCAACAGGTCTAGAGTTAAGACATTTTTATTAGAGGAAGGTGGGGCAACCTCAAACACATCTTTCTTGCTTTTTACAATCCCTGTGGTTGTACTAGACTCAGCCTCTTGTAAACTGGGACAAGTATTTACAGTTCTTACAGTTGAGTTCTATGCCTTAGCTAATCAGTGGCTATAGGGTCCACCAGAGTCAGAAGGCTCAGGGAGGGAAGCCAGTTCACCACATTTACTGAGGGTAAAGGTCAGTTTTTGCAGAGCTACGCTTTCAAAATGGATTGAATAAAACAACTTATGCTTTACTTTTATCTGTCTTTGCTTATAACATAGTCTCAAGACTCTTGGCATTCAGGATGATTTTCCCAAGAAATGCTTATTTCTTATCTAATTACTATATAATGTGTTCTTGAAGCGAACACAAAAAAATTAGAGGTTGTAAATAAAACATACCCAACCTCAGTTAAATCTACTCTCTCCTATTCCAGGCCTGCACCCAGGTGGCTGAGCATAGCCGGAGACTCAGCCATGCTGACTGCTCCTCACTTTAAATTTAAGATCACTCAGCTCAAGTGGGCCTTTGGTGCTACTTGCCATCCTTCTCCACTTCTCTTATCTATCTCTTCCCAACCCTGAATGACTATTTCACACCTTCTTTCTCCTCAATCCTCCAACAGCTCCTCCTGTTCAATTCTCAAATAGTAGCTGACTTCCTTACTTCTGTGAAAAATAGTGCAACTAAGAGAATTTCCACACAGTCCGTCACCTATCTACATCTATAGCCATACCCTCTGCCTCCTCTCTGTTATGATCAGTGAGTATCTGTGCGCCTAAGATAGCCCTGTTCAGTTGTGCACATGGTCCCATTCCCTGTAATTTAGTAAGGATATCACTTCTGCGGTTTTCCCCTCTTGACTGAATCAGTCCCATCAACATACAAACATGCTACAGTGTTTCATCTTAAACAGGCATGCACACAGGTGCACATACACACACACACACACACACACACACACACACACACACACACACACACACCTCTCTTTTGACCTTCACATCTCCCTCCAGCTTCCATTCAATTTCTCTGCCACAAAACTGTTTGAAAAAGTTGTCTATACAGACTGTCTCCGGTTTTTTAACTCACTCCCTGTCCTGAACCACACTTCCAAAATTGATCGTGTTGAGGTCACCAAGGGCTCTCACATTACTTGTTTCTTCTGTGGCATTTTTGACACAGTTAATCTCTTCCTCCTCCTGCTGCTAAGACCACTTTCTTAACTTGGCTTCCAGAACTCCACTGTCTGTTTTTCACTGACCTCTCCTCAGTCTTTCCTTTGCTTGTCCTTCTCATTTCCTTGACCTCTAAATGTTGGAAAGCTATAGTGCTTTGGTAGCTGGACACCTTCTATCACTCACTGTTGGGCTGATGCTAGATTGTCTCATGCTGTGGGCACCTCACCGGTATCCCTGCAAGACTCACCTCTACACACAGGAACTGCTTTTTGGGGAGACTTGCTTCTGACTCTCTGCCTGGGACCTTTTATTGGCCCAGAGAGCACTGGGCTCTCCTGGTAAGAAGCTGCAAATTGCTGGGGAGTTAATGCACCTAGAGAAATCCTTAATCAAAGATAAATGGCAATTTGGTGAATAATTAATCTAGCTTTCTGGCCTCTCAGTTTAGAGACCTTTGAGGCCTGTTCTGTACTTTCCCAGAATTCCACAATGCCAGTTTCCAATAGGGATAACTTACCTTATAATGCACCTTTTATTGACTTCCTCCCTTTCTCTGGCTCATTTCTCCTCTACTGGTAATTCTTGGACTCTCCTTCCAAATAAACTACTTGCACTTAAATTCTTGTCAGGGTCTGCTTCTAGGGGAACCCAAATTACGACAAATGCTATTTATATGCTAACAATGCCCATATTTACATCTCCAATCCAAACATCTCCCAAATCATATAGCTCCACCACAGCTCTGCATGGATATCTAATATTTCATTTCAAACTAAACATGTCCACGTGTGAGCTCCCAATTTCTCCAAACCTGCACTTCTCGAGTAGAAGTCATTTTGGACTCCTGGCTTTCTTTTACACCCACATATAACCCAACAACAAAACTGTTGGCTCTTTCTTCAATATATGTCCAAAATCCTACCTCTCCTCATCTACTTCTTGGGCCCTCGTCCAAGCTACCTTGCCTAGATTATTGAGATAATTTTCAAACTGTCCTCTCTCTTTGTCTCTTGCCCTATTAAAGTCTATTATCCTCACGGCAGCCACAAGGAGCCTTTTAAACCATAGTGAGATCATGTCCCTCTGTTCAAAACTTTCCAATGACTTCATCTCAGAGCAAAATCTGAAGTCCATGGTATGGCACATAAAGCCTGATGTGATCTGCTGCCGGTCTTCCCCCTGATCTCATCTCTTACCACTCTCCTGCTCATTCTTCTGTTATAGGAGCATTGGCTCCAACTGCCCCTTTGCCCACCAAGCATGCTGCTTTCTAGGGCCGTTGCACTTTTTTTTCTGCAACCCAGGACATTCTTATTCCAAATAGCTGCATGCTTTGCCTCTCTACTGAAATGTCCTCTTATTTAGAGGGGCCTTCTTGGATCTGAGCCTTCGTGTTCTCAGAATTTTATGTTCGCCGATTCTGCTTTCTCCCGCAGGCTGCTTTTCTCAGGATCCTGTCAGTTGGGTTTCATCACTAGGAATGCCAACATGAGATTGGAGAATGGCAGAAGAGAAAAGGGAGGAAGGCATATGTTCCTCTTTGTCAGGCTACATCTTCAGGCAGCAGAAAATCTCTCCAATGGCTCTAGTTTCCTTTGAACTAGCTTCTAGCTTCTTCCAGGTAACTCCGGCATCTAGGATATGGTAACATGATATATTTTCTTTGTCCCTCCCTGGTAGTGGCTCCCAACTGTTGCTGGTTTCTGGATTTTTTACTGCTATTTGGCCTTTCAGGTCTTCCAATACCCATGCAACCAATTCTTTTCATGAAATTCCTCTCTTTGAAATACTGAGACCTATTTCTGTTTTACTCACTGGATTCTGACTGACAACTTCTATCAGTTTCAGTTCCAGAAGGAAATTTGTAATTTGAGGAAAAATTAATAATTAAATGATTATTTACATAGGTGTTGGTTTGGTTTGGGGAAATCACAGGAATGATGCAGTAACTCTGGGCCAGTAACATCTGGGAACCACCACCAACCTCCAGGCTTAAGAGTTTAAGGCAGGGCTTCTTGACCTCAGCACTATTGACATTTTGGGCCAGATAATTCTTTTTGATGGGGAGGCTGTCCTGAACATTGTAGGATATTTAGCAGCATCCCTGTCATTTACCCACTAGATGCCAGTAGCATTCCCCTAGTTGGGGCCATCAAAATTATCTCCACACTTTGCCAAATGTACTGTGGGGACCAAAATAGCCCAAGGTTAAAAACCACTAGGCAAAACAGCTATTGGAAACCCTAAGAGAGAAAGGTGTAGGTAGATGACCATCAACTAGACAAACCTTTAATAGAAAGAGATAGCCACACCATTGCACTTCAGAAGGGCCAGAAGAAGAGGTATTCTAAAACTACTCTTCTCTTTCCCTTTGATCTCTTGCCAGTGGTCCCACTGGCCAAACCCAACTTAAACCAGAAAGAAAAAGTGCCCATTGTATAATCCATACAGGTCAACCGCATATGGTAGATAATAGAATGGAGAAATGTGGGGAACAGATCTGGAGAAGCAAAGGAATGGTACCTAACATGCTACCTTACATATCATGGTAAACACCCTTTCCATCCTGCCCTCTATTGTTCTCCACAACACTTACCACCCTTTGATATGCTATATGTTTCCTCATTTGTTCCCTGCCTTATGCTCAGTGCCTGGTACATTATAGATGTTCAATGATGTTTTTCAAATGAATGAATGATGGCATCCAATAGGAGAAAATATATTCTGGATATGCAGTAAAATCTTACTCTGGAAACAAAGTACAAATCACAGGGCTTAAAGGAAATATTTTGGTTTCAGAAAACATTTGAACTATGTAGCAAGTATATTAGTCACTTCTCCAGAGAAACAGAAACAACAAGTATGTGTGTGTACCTACAGAGATTTATTTTAAGGAGTTGGCTCACATGATTATGGAGGCTTGGTGAATTCAAAATCTTATGGAGCAGGCCAACAGGCTGGAGACTCAGGGAAGAGTTGTAATTTGAGTCCAAAGGCAGTCTTCTTGTTAGGGGATGTGAGTCTTTTCCCTATAAGGCCTTCATCTGATTGTATGAGGTCCACCCACATTATGGAGAGACATACTCAACTCAAAGTCCACCAATTTAAATGTGAATCTTATCCAAAAATTACCTTCATAGAAACATCTATAATAACATTTGGGGGAGAAACCAAGATGGCGGCATAGGTAAACACCGGAGTTTGCTGCCTTGAACAACCACTTCAAAAATACAACTAAAAGACGGAATGGACATCACCCAGAACCACAGGAAGGCTGGCTGAGGGGAAATTCTTCAACTAGAAGGAAAGAGAACAGCATACCGAGTCTCAGAGGAGGCGCAGTGCGGAAAATACAAACGTGAGGAGGTGCGTGCGGAGCAGCTGGTGGCTGAGGGCGCGGTTGTCGTTTTCAATCGGGAGGGAGGCTCAGGCTCTGAGCTCCAGTTCTGGGCGAGTCGCTAGGGACCCAGACTCAAACGGGAGAAGCGGGACTGTCTGGCATCGATCGGAACGCGAGGGCAGCTTTCCCTCCGAGGTTTGCAGTGGTTGCTGGGACTCTGAGAGGCAGAGCCTCTGGGGACGGGACTGAGAGCAGCCATAACTGCTTGCTCTGCCTGCCCTGTTGATCCCGTGCAACCCACCCCTCCCAAGCCCTGCGCAGAGCCATTTGCCAGATAGCCTCAGGCAAAGGCTAGATTAGCACCTCCCCAGAGGACAGAAGTTTTCCCACTGCAGACACAGCTGATTCTCACATCCAGTTGGCCTGGAGGTCAAATCCCCCTAGTATTAACTACAACAATCAAGGCTTAACTACAACAAGACTGCGCACAAAGACCACTAGGGGGTGCACCAAGAAAGCATAAAAAATGTGGAGACAAAGAAACAAGACAAAATTGTCAATGGAGGATATTGAATTCAGAACCACACTTTTAAGGTCTCTCAAGAACTGTCTAGAAGCCGCTGATAAACTTATTGAGATCTACAAGAAATCTAATGAGACCCTTGATGTTGTGATAAAGAACCAACTAGAAATTAAGCATACATGGACTGAAATAACGAATATTATACAGACTCCCAACAGCAGACCAGAGGAGCGCAAGAATCAAGTCAAAGATTTGAAATGCGAAGAAGCAAAAAACACCCAACTGGAAAAGCAAAATGAAAAAAGAATCTGAAAATACGAAGATAGTGTAAGGAGCCTCTAGGACAGCTTCAAGCGAACCAACATCCAAATTATAGGGGTGCCAGAAGATGAGAGAGAACAAGATATTGAAAACCTATTTGAAGAAATAATGACAGAAAACTTCCCCTTCCTGGTGAAAGAAATAGACTTACAATTCCAGGAAGTGCAGAAAACCCCAAACAAAAGGAATCCAAAGAGGACCACACCAAGACACATCATAATTAAAATGCCAAGAGCAAAAGACAAAGAGAGAATCTTAAAAGCAGCAAGAGAAAGAAACTCAGTTACCTACAAGGGAATACCCATACGACTGTCAGCTGATTTCTCAACAGAAACTTTGCAGGCCAGAAGGGAGTTTCTGGCAAGAAATATTCAAAGTGATGAATACCAAGAACCTACAACTAAGATTACTTTATCCAGCAAAGCTATCATTCAGAATTGAAGGTCAGATAAAGAGCTTCACAGATAAGGAAAAGTTAAAGGAGTTCATCACCACCAAACCAGTATTATATGAAATGCTGAAAGGTATCCTTTAAGAAGAGGAAGAAGAAGAAAAAGGTAAAGATACAAATTATGAACAACAAATATGCATCTATCAACAAGTGAATCTAAGAATCAAGTGAATAAATAATCTGATGAACAGAATGAACTGGTGATTATAATAGAATCAGGGGCATAGAAAGGGAATGGAGTGACTATTCTTGGGGGGGAAAGGGGTGTGGGAGATGCGGGAAGAGACTGGACAAAAATTGTGCACCTATGGATGAGGACAGTGGGTGGGGAGTGAGGGTGGAGGGTGGGGTGGGAACTGGAAGGAGGGGAGTTATGGGGGGAAAAAAAGAGGTACAAATGTAATAATCTGAACAATAAAGATTTAATTAAAAAAAATAACATTTGACCAAATGTCTGGGCACTGTGGTCCAGCCAAGTTGACCCATAAAGTTAACCATCACAGCAAGATTATAGTGTATTAAATTAAGTTAGATTTGTAGTGTACAAGTTAGATTACGAATAATATATAGTTTGAAGAAAATAGGCTGGGCTTTTCAATCCTAACCCTTTACTTTTTCATAAGGTAGAAAAATTCATACAATGAACTTGCTCCTGTTAACCTAAATATAAACACAGGTTTATCCTTAGCCACCATGTTCCACCTTTTTATCATTCACTTGATAAGGGACCTCAGATAGGCCAAATTGTTAAATGATACAATCAGAATTAAAAAAAAAAATTGGCTAAACAGTTTGATAACTCAAATATAATAAAATAAGGTTTAGTAAGGATACATGTAAGATCCTGAATTAAGGTAGAATGTAGATTCTGAAGAATGGTCTTAAAGTAGCATATAATCACAATATATGGAAATTAAATAGCATACTCTTAAACATCTAATGAGTCAAATAAGAAATTAGAATAAACATTGGAAAATCCTTTTATATGAATGAAAATACAAACACAACTTGTCAAAACCTATGGGATGCAGTGAAAGCAGTGCTCAGAGGGAAATTTATAGCAGTAAACGCCTATATTAAAAAAGAAGGAAGATCTCAAATCAGTAATTCAACTTTATATCCTAGAATTTAAAAAAAGAAGAGCAAACTAAATCCAAAGCTAGCAAAAGGAAGGCACTAAAAATGATTAAAACTGAAATAAATGAAAATGTAAAAACAATAGAGAGAATCAATGAAACAAAAAGTTGGTTTTTGAAAATATCAACAAAATTGACAAAGCCTTTAACTATACTAATCAATAAAAAAAAGAGGAGCCAAAAAGTTAGCTCAAAATGAATCAACATCTAAATGTAAGAGTTAAATTCATAAAACTTTTAGAAGAAAGCATAAGTATGACTCTTCATGACCTTAGATTGGCTATGGATTTTTGGATATGATAACAAAGGCATATGCAATAAAAGAAAAAATAATTTTAAATGATATTATCAAGAAAGTGAAAAGAAAACCCACAGAATGGGAGAAATTATTTGCAAATCATAAGGGTTTACATAGTATCCAGAATATATAAAGAACTTTTAAGACTCAACAACAACAGAAACAATGCAATTAAAAAATAAGCAATGGATTTCAATAGACATTTCTCCAAGGAAGATAAACAAATGGAGAACAAGCACATGAAAAGATGCTGAATATCATTACTCATTAGAGAAATGCAAATCCAAACCACTATGAAATACCACTTCACACCTACTAGGATGTCTATAATTTATTTATTTTAAAATAAATTTATTTCAGAGAGGAAGGGAGAGGGAGAGATAGAAACATCAATGATGAAAGAGAATCATTGATTGGTTGTCTCCTGCACTCCCCACACTGGGGATCGAGCCCACAACCCAGGCATATTCCCTGACCCAGAATCGAATTGTGACCTTCTGCTTCATAGGTCGACACTTGATCACTGAGCCACACCAGCTGGGCAGGAGATGTATAATTTAAAAATGTAAAATAATAAATGTTAGTGAGGATGTGGATAAATTAAACATGCTAACAGTACTGGTGGGAATGGTGCAAACACTGTGGAAAACAGTTTGGTGGTTCTTCAAAAACTGAAACAGAATTACCATATGAACCAGCAATTTCACTCAGACATATACTCAAAAAATTGAAAATAGGTACTCAAGCAAATACATGTGCATATATAATCATAACAGCACTATTCACAGTAGACAAAAGATTAAAACAATCCAAATGTCCATCAGTGTGTAAATGGATAAACAAATTGTGGCATATCCATATAATGGGTTATTATTCAGCCATAAAAAGGAATGAAGTGCTGATACATGCTACAACATGAATGTACCTAAAGAGCATGCTGAAAGAAGCCAGATACAAAAGGTCACATATTGTATAATTCCATCTATATGAAATGTCCAGAACAGGTAAGTCCACAGAGACAGAAAGCAGATTGGTAGTTTCCAGAATCTGGGGGCAGGGGGAAAGGGGAATAATTGCTTAATGGTAATAGGGTTTTCTTCTGGGGTAATGAAAATGTTATGGAACCAGATAGAGGTGATGGTTGTATAACATTGTGAATGTACTGACACTGAATTGTTCACTTTAAATAGGTGAATTTTATGTTATGTAAATATCACCTCAATCTAAAAAAAAATAGAGTATAAAATACACAGGAACTTAAGAGGTAAACCAACTTTATCTGGGTTTTTTTCTGATGAAAGAAAAGTAATAAAAGTATTAAATTGTGTATTTAGTTATCTAGTACCCATTAAAGTATTAAAATTATTTGGAGGTGGAAAGCATACATTCATTAATATGAATATGCTAGAGGCCTGGTGCACAAAATTTGTGCGCTGTGGGTGGGGGGGAGAGGAGTGTGTCCCTCAGCCCGGCCTGCACCCTCTCACACTCCAGGACCGCTCACTCCTTACTGCCCACCTGCTTGCTGCTCCTTAGTGCTGCCACGGAGGCGGGAGAGGCTCTCACCAGCGCCGCTGCGCTCGCCAGCCATGAGCCCAGCTTCTGGCTGAGCGGAGCTCCCCCTGTGGGAGCACACTGACCACCAAAGGGCAGCTCTTATGTTGAGCGTCTGCCCCCCTGGTGGTCAGTGCACATCATAGCGACCAGTCGTTCTGATTGTTCTGCCCTAATGGCGATAAGGCTAAGTGACCAGAACAACTGGTCGCTATGATGTGCACTGACCATCAGGGGGCAGACGCTCAACGCAGGAGCTAGCCCCTGGTGGTCAGTGCACTTACACAGGGGGAGTGCTGCTCAACCAGAAGCCGGACTCACAGCTGGAAAGCACAGCGGCAGTGGTGGGAGCCTCTCCCGCCTCTGCAGCAGCTCTAAGGAGCAGCGAGCCAAGCCGTAAGGAGCAGTGAGCAGGTGGGTGCTAAGGAGCAAGGGGTCCCAGACTGAGAGAGGGCACAGGCTGGGCTGAGGGTCTGCCTCCCCCCCCCCGCATGAATTTCATGCACCAGGCCTCTAGTATAGATATAGATACATACTGGACAGTAATAGACCCTAAGTTCTGGAGATTCAATATATTCTCCTGAGAAAAAAAATTCGTCTAAGTGTTGGTAAGTTACCAGAGACTCTAATACCTCTAGTCATTCCATGGCTTGTGGGTTATTTTTGTTAAAAACATAACAAAAAACTACAGCTTATACGTTTGCTATGATGTTTTGTGTTGCTATAGTCTGTTGCTGAAGGATATCCTAAATGCATAGTTTTGGCTGCAGTCTGACGTCTGTTTACCAAATCTATTTTTTCCACCTGTTCACTTAAACAAGAATCTTTACATTGCTTACTAATGTGCCAGAAGATTTTCTAAATGCTTTACAAATATTAAGTTATTCAGTCCTCATGCCAACCCTCTGATGTGGGTTCTATTATTTTCCCCATTTTACTGATGAAAAGTCTGAGGCATCGTTTGGTGAGAAAATGGCCCAGGTTCACACAGCCACTAACTAGGGAAGCCAAGGCTCGAGCCCAGGCTTTAAACCCTCCATGCTCTTAATCACAGTGCCACACTGCCTCCGTACAAAAGGGGGTACATTTAGAAAGCACCTTTTGTAGGGAAGGCAGATGGAAAGTGCACCCCAGATAGTGATAAATACAGTATTGACAATCAGTACACCATTCCACAGTAATTATTTCTGTTTTTGATAGAGTTTCTAGACTAGAAAAAGGAGTGAATTCAGCATAAATTGTGTTTGTGGACAAGGCATTTGCCAAGATGCCTCATGATTTATTTTAGAAAATATGTAATAATGTAAGCTGGTTTCTAGATCAAGTAAGTGAATTCATATCCAGTTGAATGACCATATCCAAAGACTAGTACTTACTGAATTTCCTTTCAACCTGTTAGGAAGCTTCTTGTGGCAGGTCACAGGGCTTTGTGCTGCCTCAAGTCCTAGTAAAACTTTTTAGCAATGTTGTCTGTTACGGCCAAAGGTGATCCTGAGGGAGGGGGGGGGACAGGGGGGAGGGTGAAAGAATTGAGAAAAGACAGACAAGAGAATGAAAGCTGGGTCTCGGTGGGATGCTGCTCCCTGATGAGGAGACAGCGCCAGCGCCCACAAGCCATGTCTTTATTTTATAGCAGATGTCACGAGGCAAAGTAGGGGCATGATCAAGTTGTTTACAGCATTCTCGTGAGTTTCAACCCTACTCAACTACATGCACCTGAACTCTTTCACAAGGCACGTGGGGCCACGTGTTCGGACCATAGGTTCAAGCTTACAACCACAGCCGTTGGCTATGATTGTGCTGGGAGGGCCCTGCCCTCCAGCTGGGACTTGCACGTGACAATGAGAGGACCCTGTCCTTTCATTAGTCCGAGGCTTGAACCTGGCCAAAACACTGTAGCTGCGCCCTATAGTTGTCAATAAAGGACATCGTTAGAAAATCAATCCAATTTGAAGAAGATATCTAACTGGTCCTATGGGAGAGGTTTGTTAACACACTAACGGCTAGAATGGAGAAAATTAATCTAACAAGCTGGAATTTAACAGCCATGAGAAGTCCTTTACTCAGCTACAGAAAAACAAACTGTCCGAGATCTGGGTGGGGAAGAGATGGCTTAATAACATCACATGGGGGAGAGAAAAAAAGAAAAGAAACTTAAGGGTTTCCGTTGGCTGGAAGCTAAATATGAGTCAATGGCAAGTCGTGGCTACTTAACAAAGCAAAACAAAACCCTAAAGAAATCTTAGCCTGGAAAAACAGAATTATAGTAAAAGAACTCTTTGTTCCATTAGTCAGCCCATACCTGGGAATTGAGTACTATTTCAGGTATTGCATCAAAGAGGGGCAGCATCAAACTATAGGGGTCCAGAATGGGATAGAAAGGTGCAAGGCTGAAACTATCTCATGAAGAATGTCTGCAGGAATGGGAAATATAATTAGTCAGGGATTTAATGTCTTCAGTTATCTGGGCTGGTGCCGATGGGAGGCAGTGTTCAAAGAGAGAGTTCGTATGAGATAAATTACTTACTCTGTGCTACTCCCTTCTATAGAAAATCTACGTAAAGGGAGCTTAACGTTGAGTGCTTACTGTGAGCCAGGAAGTAATAACCACTTTACATCCCCACACCAACTCTCTGAGACAGTTATTGGTATGTTTCTGACACCTTACCAGTATTCTACTAACTCTTCCTTTTGAAGATCAAGTGAGGGGAAAGCATATGCTTGTCAAGGTAAACACACTATTTGATGCTGGATCCTACGATTCAACTTGAAGCTTCATGATCAACTTCTGAAAGAAGGGCTCTTTGCTCCCACGATCCAACACAGTCGTGAACCATTTACTTTCTGTACTCAGACCAGAATCAGAATGGGGCAAGGCAGTAAGTGAACTTCAAGGAGGTTGCCAAATCCAGGAGCAGTGCCTGAGTAACAGGACTTGCCTCTGCTACCAAACAAAAGGACTTCATTCGCCTGCATGCATCAAAATCGGACGGGAATAGCAGATTGCAGCAAATGAAGTGAAGGTTTATGGAAGGAAATGTCACCAAAACCAGAGTCACAGGTGAGCTGTTGCTCTAAGACCTGGCTCCCTGGTGGCTTCTAGGAAATGGGTTGTATAAGGGACTAAGGGAGTTAGGCTCGTGGTCTCCATTGATTGGTTAGCACTAGGGTAGAGAATAGTTGATCATTGCATCTGGTCCTGATATCAGCCCTGGTGTCATTCTGCTTAGTTTTGCAAGGATTTGTTTAGTGGGATGGTTTTGGTTTCTGGGCCTGGAGCTGAAACAAAACTGAGGCCAAGATGTTATCTATAGATTGACCAAAACTCTGTCTCTGTGGACAACAGACTCAAGGCTTTGTTCCTAAGATTATGTGATGCTGGCCAGAACCTCATTGTCCTGGGGGCTTCATGACTAAGGGGGTGGACCTGCAAAGGAGAGAGAGGTAGCTGATTCAGGGTGCTCCCAGGCTGCCTAAGGCCAGTTTGAACCAACCTCTATCTTGAGGTTTAGTTTATAAATGAGAACTTGAAGATCATATGCAAGAAATTATTTGAAAAAAAATACTAAGGGAAGTATTTGAATTTCAATCCATCATTCCTGCACCTCCATAGGAAATATAAACCCTGCTCTCTGGTGTCCTGGACTTTCCAGATGCAGGCCACATGCGTCTTTCAGACTTCGTTTTCCATTACATCCCTACATGGGTCCCTTGTTTCATCTAAGCTGAAATTCTCATCCCTAGTATCATACTGCCACACCTTTTCCTGTTATTGTTTCCTTTACTTGGAAAGACTTTTTTCTCTCTCTTTCAAAATCATACTCATCACTTCAAAATACCATCTCCTTCATGAAACCTGTTTTTACCAGCAACCCCCATACCATGGGTGAGATGTTTTCTTCGCTGAGCTCCACAGCCCATGTCTAAGACTATTTGTATTGCACTTAGGTTACTACTTAATCAGTCTCCAAGACCAGCTCACATAGTGTGGTATACAGATTTAACATATTTTGTCCCCTAGGTTTATAAACACAGAATACCCTAATGGTTTTATACTGCATAATGACTCATTGTAACACATTTTCTAAGTGGAAAAAACAACTCAAGGAAATGGAAGGCAGAAACACATTTTGCCCTCAGCACTTGTGCAACAGGTTATTTGAACCATCTATAATTGGCAGTGCACAATGAGGGAACAGCGCTGTTTTTCTTCTAGCTTTGCCTTCAAAAACACTGTTGGCTCTCTCTCCTGTGCCTTGGAGATGTCGCAGGCAGATCCAATGACTCTCAATTCACTCTTGGGCATTAACACAGTCTCCCTTTTCAGGTATTAAAAGGTACACCTAGCTAAAGACTTCAAATTGTCATCCATTTCAAGGTGTCACCCTCCCCTCAGCTCAGAACTGAGTTTTGCTCTTTGCTTTCTCCTCCCCCAGTTCGTTCTGGCAAGGTCTCCTAGAGTCGCTCCTAATAAGCTCCTGGAATATCTCCTTAAACTTTGGGGAAAATGATGCTCACAGTAAATCAGGCGGAGATGCTGGGAATTCCTTGGCAGAGGAACAGGTTAAAGGCTCAGAAAGGTGAGCATCTTAGAACTGACTGATGGTGCAACGCCAGAGAACCACTAAATGACCAGGAGACACAGAGGCACTGTCTTCACTGAAGCAGGAAGGAATGCTTCATGGGGGAGACACCAGCATCTGACAAAGGCAGTGTTGTCTGTCCTCATTGCATGAACATCGTAGAGTGCACTTACACAAGCCTGGATGGCATAGCCAACGCTGACATTGGGAAATATTTCTGGGAAACTGGGCTCCCTGGTGTCAGTGGAGATAATAGGATTCTGGAAGAGCAGAAGCAAGTCCACAGCATAGAACTATCAGAGCGAAGGTAAGATTGGTGAAATTAATTGGCTGCATTAATTGCCACAATAAGCCTCTAGGAAGACAGGTTGATGCAATTCTCTGAGTGAATAGCAAGGCCAGAGTGACAACCAGGAGGCCTTGACTCTCAAGAATCTGTGGCAAGGACTAATAAACCATGGTATCTAGGAGCAAGATGTATGGGCAGGCAAATGAGGTACTAATTGATTTATATATCCAAAAAAGATCTTGAGTGGGTTAGTACCACAAAGAAAATCTGGTCTCTTGTCTAGTTTCAAGAGTTGAGGTGGATTTCAGATTCAGAATCTATTGATTGACTTGTTGTGCCCCCTTGAGGAAGGTGGCTGAAACACCATAGCAAGCCCTTAGAGTAGCTATTAACAATTCTTCCTCAAAGGGACTAACAGATTTTTATCAGATTAACTGTACACTGAGTAAAGTAAATATTTGAGTATTTTAAGGGCTGTGGATAACCCTAACTTAACTCTGGTGCCGTGTCACATATAGAAATTTTTTGATATTTGCAACCATAGTAAAACAAAGACTTATATTTTTGATATTTCTTTTATATATTTAAATGCCATTTAACAAAGAAAAATCAACCAAAAAAATGAGTTCGCGTATCACCTCTGACACGCGTGTCATAGGTTCGCCATCCCTGGGCTAAGAGGAAACCCCTAAAAGTTCTCCCTGATCTGCAACCCTAGGCAAAGATGGTAAGTTGAAAAAAATAAAACATCCTGCAGTGAGTTGCTCACTCTCAACCACTTAAAGGAGACAGGAGTGACTATCTCCATAATAGCCCATTCAGTTAACCAGTTTAATCCTTGTTTAAATTAAATAGATCGTGGAGGATGACAATGAACCTTGATTACCTGGACATTTTGGACACTGGTCCACTATACTGATGACACCATGCCAGTTGGACCCAGTAGCAGAAAGTGACTAGAGCTGTGAATGCTTAGGTAAGAGATGTATTCCTCGGATGATAGGGAATAAACCTGTGAATATTCAGGGATCTAACACATCTGTGGCATTTTTTAGAGGTATAATAGTTTAGACCAGGGGTTGGCAAACTATGGCCTGTGAGCCCACTGACTTTTCAAAATGTTTTTATTGATTTTTTTAAGAGAGTGGGGAAGGGAGAGGGAGAGAGAGGGAGAGAGAGAATCATCCATCGGCTGCCTCCTGTGCCGGAAGCCAATTCCAGCATGTCAGTAGGGCTGAATCATCTGGAAATGGCTGAGGGCATTTCTCCAAACCTGAAAAGGTTGCATAAAATGATTGCTTGCTGCCAGACAGCTGAGGACATTTCAGGCTACATGTTATTGCCTCCTACTGGCCAAACACCTGAACAACTGTAGGCAATTCCCCAATCTGACAATGGATTGTGTATATAAACCCTGGCCTTTGATGTATATCTACCTTGCCTTAGGACAAATTGTGTTAATAAATAGAAAGGGGTCCTGAGACAAGGAGAACTTAGTTCCTTTAGCTAAATCTTCTCTGACTCCCCATAATGCCTTTCAAAATTATGTTTTGTCTCTGGACTCTTTATTAATTTAAGCACAGCGCCTTCTCCAGATTCCTGAGCCCTTCTAGATGCTGGATCAAGACCACCGGCATTACTCCTACACACACCCACACCCCTCACACCCCCCACACCCCACACCCCGGGATCAACCCAACTCGGGCATATGCCCTGACCAGGAATGGAGTTGATCACCTCTCAGTGAATGGCATGACACTCAACTAACTGAGCCACACTGGCCAGGGTGCCTTTTTTCTTTTTAATGGCCCTAAAGCTAAGAATAGTCTTATATTTTAAAATCGTTGAAAAAAAGAAAAAGAACTCTTTGTCACATGTGAAAAATATTTGAAATTAAAGGTTATATCTATCAGTAAATGAAGTTTTATTACAACAGCCACATGCATTTATTTTCATATTGTCTATGGTTGTATTCGAGTTTTAAGAGCAGACTTGTGCCGAAACCGGTTTGGCTCAGTGGATAGAGCGTCGGCCTGCGGACTTAAAAGGTCCCAGGTTCGATTCCGGTCAAGGGCATGTACCTGGGTTGCGGGCATATCCCCAGTAGGAGATGTGCAGGAGGCAGCTGATCGATGTTTCTCTCTCATCGATGTTTCTAACTCTCTATCTCTCTCCCTTCCTCTCTGCAAAAAATCAATAAAATATATTTAAAAAAAAAAAAAAAAGAGCAGACTTGAAAAGTTGCAACAGAGACCATATGTGGAACTCTCATCCCTTCATACGGCTGCTCAGTAAGTCATGATGCACTCAGAAAGCATTTCAAGTGCCAAGCATAGTTTTGTACCATGATATTTTCTGACATTTTGTTTTATTTTATTTTACCAGTGCATATCTTTTATGTCGAAACAAGAAAAGTGGACTTCAAATTTTGCTACAACTGTGCTAAGCACAATGTGTGTCACCATCACCAGATTAAGCACTAATCACAATATTCCAAACTCATAGGAAAGTGACAGTTAAAAAAATTAGGACAGCTAGAATTTCTTCACAAGAATTAAAAATGTAAATGAAGCTGCAACCAAAGCAAGTTTCCAAGTGGCTTATTAGCAAGCAAAGAAAGTGGTTTACCAATATTAAGTTAATAAGATTGTATTTGATTGGAAAAGTTGAAGAAATGTGTCCAGAGAAAATAAACCTGTTTAAAACAATCAAACTATGGTAAGAACAGTTGGTCCAAGAGTTGGGGACCTTGGTTGCAACATCAACAGTTGTTACAAAAAGAAGGCTGATGGTTCTGGGTATTTTTCCTTGTATCTTAATGAGTTGACAGATGCTACCGGCACTGCTCAGTTGTTGTTTACTTGAGGTAGCAACGCCAGGTTTGAAGTGACTGAAGAATTGGGTTCGTCTGTGTAGAACAAGTACAAGTGAGAATATTTTCAAAGAAGTTGAGAAAATCTCTAATACAGAACAACCTGAAGTGGAATCTGCTAAGATGTGTTACAACTCCTAGTGGTAGAAATTTGTGTGGAACAGAAAAGGTTTAATTGGACAAATTTACAAAGCTTATGAAAAAGTAGAAGGTTAAAGCCTGCAGTTACTCGTGTGATTTATCGGCAGATACTATGCAGAAAATACAGCCATGTGCTACTTAGCAACAGGGAGATGTCCTGAGAAATGCATCGCTCGGCAATTTCGTCGTTGTATGGACATCGTAGAGTGCACTCACACAGACCTGGGTGGCACAGCCTACTACACACCCAGCTATATGGGATAACCTATGGCGCCTAGGCCACGGCATGTTACTGTGCCGAATGCTGTAGGCGATGTGGTAAGTATTTGTGTATCTAAACATGTCTAAACATAAAAATGGTACAGAAAAAAATAGAATGTAAAAGATAAAAAATGGTGCTCGCTTCGGCAGCAACATATACTAAAAATTGGAACGATACAGAGAAGATTAGCGTGGCCCCTGCGCAAGGATGACACACAAATTTGTGAAGCATTCCACTTTTTTCCTCTAGTTTAAATTTTACCTTCTAAAGTTCAGATCAAGTTTCATCTCTTTTATAAGGCTTCCCAAATCTTTACCACTCAATAATCAACCTTTTTCCTGTAGTTTTTCAATTGCTTGTCTAGCCACACATTTTAACTTTATCAATGCCACCATATTTGCACTAAAGTTTATTAAATTGAATTCAGTCCAATAGTAGGAAAAGCATATTAATTATGCTTAATTATAGCCTGGTCGACATGGCTCAGTGGTTGAGTGTTGACCTATGAACCGGGAGGTCACAGTTTGATTCCCGGTCAGAGCATATGCCCACATTTCAGGCTTGATCCCCAGTGTAGGGCATGAAGAAGGCAGCTGATCAAGGATTCGCTCTCATCACTGATGTTTCTATCTCTCTCTCCCTCTCCCTTCCTCTCTGAAATCAATAAAAGAAGAAAAGATAAAAAAGATAAAAAATGATACATCTCTATAGGGTACTGACCATAAACGGAGCTTGCAGACTGGAAGTTGCTCTGGGTGAGTGAGTGGTAAGTGAAAGTGGGGGCCTAAGGCATTACTGTATGCTATGGTAGTTTTATAAACGTACACTTACTGAATTTATATAACAACACAAAATTGACTCAAGCACAAGAGAAAATGATGCAATTGACAGACTTGGTAAACATGATATGTATGAGGCTGCTGCCAACATATTTTATGATTAGGAAGAGTACGCTCTAAAATAACAATAAAAGTACGGTAAATACAAAATCAGAAACATAGTCATTTATTATCATTATCAAGTATTATGCACTGTACATAATTGTATGTGCTATACTCTTTTTTTTAAATTATATTTTCTTGATTTCAGAGAGGAAGGGAGAGGAAGAGAGATAGAAACATCAATGATGAAAGAGAATCATTGATTGGCTGCCTCTTGCACACCCCCCACTAGTGGTCGAGCCTGCAACCGGGCATGTGCCCTTGACAGGAATTGAACCTGGGGCTCTTCAGTCTGCAGGCCAATGCTCTATCCACTGAGCCAAACCAGATAGGGCTGTGTTATACTCTTGTATGACTGGCAGAGCAGTAGGTTTTCTTAAACCAGCTTCCCCACAAACACATAAGGAATGCATTGTCCTATGACATTCTGAAGGCTATGGTGTCACGAGGCAATAGAAACTTTCCAGCTCCATTATAATTTTATGCGACCACCATTGTGTATGTGGTCCATAGTTGACCAAAACATCATTATGTGAGGCAAGATTGCATTTGAGTCTGTCATGTATTATTAAACCAATAACAAAAATTAACTGTATTCACTTTTGTGAATTTGAGTGTCTTCACTTCTATGAACTTTCTGTCAGCAATAGAAGCTGAATATCCTGACTTGCCCTACCAAACAGCAGTTTGATGGTTTAGTAATGGTAAAGTTTAATTGAGATTTTTCTTTTAGACCAAGGCTGAAATTGAAATTTTTCTGAACAAGAAGAACTACCCTCAAGCCACTATTATGAACGACTTGGGAATTTTTTTGCTAATTTTTATGTGTGATCTGGTATGAATTTTTACCTTTTAGAGACATATACTGATATATTTATAGATGAAAGGGTTTGATCTTTGGGATTTGCTTCAAATTAATCAGGTGGAGGCCCTGGCCAGTGTGGCTCAGTTGGTTGCACATCATCCCATGCACAGAGAAGTCTCCAGTTCCATTCCTGTGCAGGCTCGATCCCCAATAGGGGGCGTGCAGGAGGCAGCCAATTGATCTTTCTCCCTCATCAATGTTTCTATCTCTCTATCCCTCTCCCTTCCTCTCTCTCTAAAAAAAAAATATTTAAAAACATATTTTAAAAAATAGCTTTAAGAAAATAAAGTATTAAGCTTTAATTTAAACACTAATGATTAATTGGCATTATTTACACACAAAAAAAATTGGATATAGAGTAGGAATATACAGCCATGACAAGTACTTGGAAGGCTCTCACAAGGTATAGGCTAAGACTTGTTCCATGTAGTCCCAGCATACAGAATTGAGTCCTACGGGTGGAAGATATAGGAAGGCATATTTTGGCATAAAAAAAAAGGCTTCTCTGAACACAACATTTTTCTAAATATTAGTTGGGAGAAGTGAATTCCTGGTCACTGGAAGTGGTTGGGCCAGTCTGATCTTGAAGATCTGGACGACCTTCAGTGCCTCAAGGCACCACCAAACAGACTGTCTGGTTGAGACTGAACCGGTTAAGTCAACCCTACCATTTCCACTGCAGCCAGAAGCACAGCATTGTTGGTTAGCCTTGGGGCCACCTCAGCTCCTGACCCTGGCTCACTTCCTACACAAACATAGGGCATGGCTGCAGGGAGACAAACCTGTTTATCAGCATTTACGGCTGTGAGTGCATTTGCATCTGTTAGATTCCCTAAGGACGATAGTGCAAGGCTGATAATTATGGTGAAGCAACTGTTTGAACTACTTGTTTGAGTACTTGGCTTCCAGTCTGGAGGTAGAACTCAATTATTAAGTTACAGAACATTAGAATACAACAACGACAGCAGTATTTTCTGCTTTACAATATTACCTTTTTGTTTCGAAATAAACAAAGTTGGAAGACAGACGCTGCACCCATAAAGAGCTGAAATCAGGGAAGAAAGGAGTCAAGAGATTATTTCCCTGAAATCATTCTTTTCCTCTGAAAGTTTAATCAGAAATGAAGGAAATGGGCTTAGGACTAGTTCCAGATTATTGCAAGGAGCTGGAGTGTGGACTAAAGGGATAGACTCTTCTGGGCCGGCATGATCTGAGAGGCAGGTGGAAAGCGTGGATCTTTGGATTTACCTGAGAGACAGGCCAGAAGGGACTACTTTGGTGGATATGAAAATGCGAATACTTTGGAAAGAGTGGTTTCTAACTTCACTGTTTTCCTAACCTAGTTCTGTGTTTTGTTGTTGTTGTTAATCCATACCCAAGGACATTTTTCCCCCCATTGATTTTTAGAGAGAGCGTAAGAGAGAGGTAGAGACAAACAGAGAGAGAGACAGATCAATTGGTTGCCTCCCACATGCATCCAGCCAGGACCAGGGATCGAACCTGCAACTGAGGTATGTACCCTCGACCAGAGTCGAACCCGAGATCCTCTAGCCAATGAGCAAAACAGGGTAGGGCTCTGTGTCTGGACTTTGAAGAAAATACTTGGCACTTGATTTATTTTGAAGAATATGTATGAGTGAGGCCTGTGTTGCTTTATTAGAATCATTAAAACCAAGGAAAGAGGTTGGTAAGAGAAAGAATGAGCTGGGGCTTGTGGATATGTTTTTATTTTCAGAAGCCTGACCCCTCTTATGACTCCACAGCCTTTGCCCTGGTGGAAGAGTGACAACAATGTGTCTTGCTTGTGCCAACAGAAGGCCAAAGCCCCAAATCCAGAGACAGGCTGAGGAAGATACGTAAGTGAAGTCATGGTGTGGCGACCTCGACCAACAACTTCACAATGGATAAGATTGTATTTGGACGTGGGAGTGCAATGTGCAGAGAGCCAACACGCAGAAGGCAACAGGGCTGCTCAAAAGGTGGAGCCTCACAACCTGCTCTTTCTAGTGATGTCCAGAGACTGGCGTTTGCAATGTTAGCAAGACAATAAAAAAAGAAAAGAAAAGAAAATTAATAAGGGATCTGCCAGGCTTCTCCACTGTAAAGTCACTCTTTGCCCCTTGGTAATTGTCCTAGTCAGCTCAGGCTGCTGTAACAAGTTACCATGGACTGGAGTGGCTTACACAGCAAACATTTATTTTTCACAGTTCTGGAGGCTGGAAGTCCAACATCAAGGTGCCAACAGATCTAGTGTCAGATAAGAACCCACTTCTCGGTTTGCAGATGGTCATCGCATTGTGTCCTGATGTGGTGGAGAGGGGAGGGAGGGAGGGAGGAAGGGAGAGAGAGAGAGAGAGAGAGAGAGAGAGAGAGAGAGAGAGAGAGAGAGAGAGAGAGAGAGAGAGAGAGAGAGAGAGAGAGAGAGAGAGAGAGATCTCCCATGTCTCCTCATAAGAGCACTAATCTCATTGATGAGGGTGTCCCTCTCATGACCCAATTACTTCCCAAAGGTCCTGTCTCCAAATACCATCACATTGGGTGTTGGGATTTGAACACACGAAATTGAGGGGGGACATAAACATTCAGTCCATAATTGTAATTAATAAGCATTTTTTTGAAGAGGTACTTTGAGATTAGGTAAATATCCTATTCCTCAGTACCCGCTGGTGTTTCTTGGATGGACTAGTTATTAATATGATTGCCCATTGTTTCTTCTATATTTATACTTGGCAATATGCTGTGAGGAAAACTTTTAATTTTCATTTATTTATTTCAGTCTCACAGACCCCTCTTCTATTCAGTGGATCATAATCCATTAGTGTCATTAATTTTTATGCTCTAAATGAGCTGGCCTCTGTTCCTGTAGCCAGGACCCCCTCATTCATGAGCACTCCCTCACTTTCTGGTGGAAAAATATATTCCCTGCTTCAACCCTGGAATTAGATATTTCTCCAAGCAACCCTAGTCTCTTTTAATGGAGAATGGTACATACACATCTATAGTTCCACAAATCTTTACATCTCAATTTCTATGCCAATCTATCTCTATGGAAAACCACGAGTTCACACTAATTCTAATCCTGTTCCACAGGGGCCATTCTAGGTTTGTATCTTTTCATAGTTGTCATCTCTTACAGTGAGAAATCTGACTCTGTGGCTGACTACATACTAGTAATTTGTAGAATCCAGTGGAAAATGAAAATGCAGGGGCCCTTGTCCAAAAAGCAGGGGAAAGATGCCAATAAAGGTACTGCATATAAATCTTTTTCCTTTTTCCAGGGTCTCTCTCTCTGTCTCTCTCTCAACTAGTCACACCTGTTTTTATTTGTTATTTAATGTCAAAATGGTAAGTTATTAGCATGAATTTTACTGCTCATCTTTCTATTATGCAGTATCAGTTTTAAATGCAAATAGGAGAGCATTGAACTCATATGGAAAATCAGGAGAACATAACACAACTCATATTTTGGAGCTCATACACACAGATGTATGTTGTTTTACCAGGACAGTGGAAACATTGCACAAAACTAATTCAACTGTTTTTATTTCACTTCTTGATGTATACACGTTCTTCCAACATGTTCTTCATTTGATTTACTGATGAATAAGGTTGTGCCAAAAGGAAAAGAAACTATGGTTTGCCCTATTTTTTTCTTCTACATCATCTTCAGTACAAGTGACTGTCTAACAAACAGAAGTAACACAAGTAAGGGTTCATGTGGCTAGGTCAGGACCACCGAATGACCTCCTTATCTTAAGGTCAGCTGATCTGGAACCTTAATTATATCTGTAAAATCCCCTTTATCATACAATATAACACAATTATGTGAATGTTATCACATTCAAATATTGGGGGACCTTTTAGAATTTTGCTTACTACATCTAGCTTGAAATAGACAACGGCTGCAGCCATCAGAGGGAATGTGGCCCTGCCAAACCTTGATTTTGAACTTCTAGCCTCCGGAGCTGTGAAAGAATATGTATCTGGTGTTTGAAGCAACACTTGTGTGGTAATTTGTGATGGAGCCCTAGGGAAACTGCTATACTGGAGGAAGAAATAAAAACTGGAATAATCAGAATACTGCTGTTCATAGGAAAACAGCAAGGGGTATGAATTCAGCTTATCAATAAATATGACAGCCATTATCTTTAATTTCCAGGATTCTTCAAAGACTGGGCAGTAAGGGTATAATTTTGCCTATTATGATGGCCCAAGACCCCTGCGAAGCTACCATACACAAGCTGTCTTTGTCCCTGCTTCTCTCCAGAGCTATTAGCATGGCTTGACTCATAGAGATACTACTGTGGCCGTTCTCCTCCACTCATGCTTCTCTGGCCCCCTGAAAGCTGTGTCCTGGTAGAAAGCAGACCTAGTGCTATGGCCTATCACCAAGCCCTGTTCAAATCATAGTTAGTAGGAAGTTGATAGTAGAGGGGGTGGGGGATATACCTGTTTCAAGTTTGGAGTAGAACAAATAGAATGGAAGGGATGGAATAACGACAGTTTTTCAATTCCTATTTTAGCCTCATTATTAGACCTGAGTGAGGATAGGAATAAAAATTTGATCATGAATTAAGACTGACATTCTCCACCTATCACCCTGGACTGCAAAGTGATCATCTCGGTCCCAGTTTAAGAGTGTCATGCAGTCCATGAAATTTATGATTATTTGTAGAGTCCTTCATGGCTCACTCAGAGTATGCGGGTGGGCACTATGGGTTGTAACAATTAAGAGACATGATTTCAGTTTTCTCAACTGTAAATCCAGAATAAATACTTTTCATCCATCCATTCATCCATCCATTATCCTTCATCCATTCATCATCCTTCATCCACCCAACAGATATTGAGGCACAGGGGATACAACAACAAATGAAACAGACACCAATTCCTGCTCTTATAGAGCTTACATTCTACTGGGTAGAAACATAACAAGCAAGCAAGCAAACAAACAATAAGTAAAATATATATATGTTAGTTAAATAAATGCTGTGGCAGAAAATAAAACAGAAGGGAAAGAGAAAGAAGCAGAGGAGATGGATTAATTTTAAATAAGGTGGTGGAGAAAGGCCTCACTGAGAAGATGATAAATAAGCAAAGGCCTGAAGAATATGTAGAAGAGAATCACTCAGCTACCTGAAGGTGGAGCATACCAGACAGCAAGACATGAGTGGGGGGGATAAGGACACATATGTAATACCTTAATCAATAAAGAAAAGAAAAGAAATTTTAAAAAGAAGAACTCAAGGGGCAAACACAGTGGTAAACACAAACCATCTCTCTTGTGTAATTTTTAAATGATGGTCAAGGTTGTGAAAGAGAAATAGCAAAATGGGCTGCTTCCAAATCTGGATAATTATAAATAATGCTGCAGTGAACACAGGGGTGCACATATTCTTTCAAATCAGTGTTTCAGGTTTCTTCAGAAAAAGTCCCAAAAGTGGGATCACTGGGTCATAAGGTAGTTCCATTTTTAATTTTTTGAGGTAACTCCATACTGCTTTTCACAGTGGCTGCACCAATCTGCATTCCAACCAACAATGGACAAGAGTTCCCTTTTCTCCACATCCTTGCAAATACTTGGTTTGTTGATTTATTGATGACTAGTGACCCGGTGCACAAAATTCATGCAAGGGGGAGGGAGTGTTCCTCAGCCCAGCGTGCACCCTCTCCAATCTGGGACCCCTTGAAGGATGTACTACTGCTGGTTTACAGGGATCAGGTCTAAACCAGCAGTCGGACATCCCTCTCGCAATCCGGGACTGCTGGCTCCTAACTGCTTGCCTGCCTGCCGGCCTGCTCGCCCCCAACTGCCCCCTCTGCTAGCCTACTCGCCCCAACCTTCCCTCCCCTCCCCACTGGCCTGCTTGCCCCCAACTGTCACCCTGCTTGCCTGCTCACTCCAAACTGCCCCCTCGCTGTCCTGATCACCTCCAACTGACCCCCACTGATGGCCTACTTGCCCCCAACGGCCCCCCTTGCTGGCCTGCTTACCCCCAATGGCCCTGCCCCCCACCAGCCTGATCACCCACAACTGCCCTTCCCTCTTGGCCTCTAACCGCCTCTACCTTGGCCCCGCAACCATGGCTTTGTCCAGAAGAACGTCCGGAAGTTCTCCTGGAAGGTCTCCCAGTCAAATTAGCATATTACCTTTTTATTAGTATAGACTAGTAGCCCGGTGCATGAAATTCATGCACATTAAAAGGGAATTAATTGCCCTAACCAGTTTGGCTCAGTGTATAGAGCATCAGCCTGCGAACTCAAGGGTCCCAGGTTCGATTCTGGTCAAGGTCATGTACCTTGGTTGTGGGCACATCCCCCGGGGGAGTTTGCAGGAGGCAGCTGATCGATGTTTCTCTCTCATCAATGTTTCTAACTCTCTATCCCTCTCCCTTCCTCTCTGTAAAAAATCAATAAAATATATTTTTTTAAAAAAAGGGAATTAATTAGCGGAGATATTTTAATATTGCTATTTGCCCTTTCTCTATAATAGAAGTGTGAGAGATTAAAGGAAATTAGTAAAATGTATATGAAAATAATATATAAATTTATTAATAAATAAACAGTAACAAAAGGATATAACAACAACAGAGGCATGATATGAAAACAACAAAAACATGATATGAAAACAACAGTGATGCAAACAATGACTGATAAAGTGATTAAACTTATTCTAATATCTCCCTGTGCACCACATTAAGAGAGAAAACACTTTCAGAGTGCTTGACTAATTTCACTTGTGATGAAGTACTTAGAATTTTAACTGTAACATCACATGCTCTTCAAACTCGAGAGAAAGAAACATATAACTGACCATGTGCAAAAATGGGTTCAGGTAGGAATATGCCTACTTTGACTAGAGTTTGTCCTTATGATTTATTAATAGTCATCACAAATGCTGGCATCACGGGACACTGTCGTCGAATCAATTTAAATGGGATGCCAGCGTCAGATGGGGACAAATTAATTCTTGGAATCAGGACAACCTCTCCCTCTGCAGACCCTGTTAATACTTCAGCTTCGATCATGTTAGATGGTAATCTTTTGATAATAAATCTGGTAGCGTTACAAAGACCCCATTTACTATTGAGATTTCTCAATAGCATGATGATTACAGGGTTTTGGACAGGTTCAAACCTTAGACTGATGAGAGGGCACAGTCCTCTCATTGGCCCTGCCAGCACAATTATAGCCAACAGCTGTAGTTGTAAGCTTGAACCTATGGTCCGAACATGTGGCCCCACATGCCTGAGTGATGTAGGCTTGATAGAGTTCAGGTGCATGTAGTTGAGTAGGATTGAAACCCAGAAGAATGTTGTAAACCCCTTGTGCTGGCGCAGCACACTTCATAAAGATATAATGCCTCCACTCTCTGAGGGTGGGTTCCTGCCTCAACAACGCCCCTACAGGAAACAGCTCTGGGAAACAGCTGAGGGGTGGTGGTGGTGGGGGGGGGGGGGCGGGGAGGGGCACAGCCATTGCCAAGACAACCTCTACAGGACTGACTTCCTTCTGCTCAGTCACGGTTGTTGAGGTCGTCATGTACACCACCCAGGGATTTTATATAAGTAGATAGAGGCCTGGTGCATGGGTGGGGGCTGGCTGGTTTGCCCTGAAGGGTGTCCCAGATCAGGGTGGGGATTCCCTTGAGGCATGGGGCGGCCTGGGCAAGGGGCCTATGTTGGTTTGCAGGCCGGCCACACCCCCATGGGGTGAGGGTCCCCACTGGGGGTGTGTGGCAGCTTGGGTGAGGGGCTGAGGGCTGTTTGCATGCTGGTCACACCCCCTTCAGGTTGGGGGTCCCCACTGGGGTGCCTAGCCAGCCTGGGTGAGGGGCTGATGGCTGTTTGCAGGCTGGCCATGGCCCCAGGCAACCCAGGCTTCCAGACCCTCCTTCAGTGGAGGCTACAGCAGGTGGAAGCAGGTATCTGGGATTTATTTAGCTTATATAATTGAAACTTTGTAGCCTTGAGTGGAGCTCAGGGACAGCCAGGGCAGGCAGGAAGCTTGGCTTCCTCCATCACCAGGGGTAACCCAAGCCTCCTGTTCGCTCCAGCTCTGTGGCTGCAGCCATCTTGGTTGAGTTTATTTGCATACTCGGTCCTGATTGGCTGGTGGTCGTGGCTGGTGAGTGTAGCGGAGGTATGGTCAATTTGCATGTTTCTCTTTTATTAGATAAGATAGCCATTCTGCAATAAAAAAATGGGCAACGGACCTAGATAGACACTTTTCGAAAGAGGACATACAGAAGGCCGAAAGACATATGAAAACCTGCTCAAAGTCACTAATTATACGAGAGATGCAAATCAAAACGACAATGCGTTATCATCTCACACCTGTCAGAATGGCTATCATCAACAAATCAACAAACAACAAGTGTTGGAGAGGATGTGGAGAAAAAGGAACCCTTCTGCACTGCTGGTGGGAATGCAGACTGGTGCAGCCACTGTGGAGAACAGTATGGAGCTACCTCAGAAGACTAAAAATGGAACTCCCATTTGACCCAGTGATCCCACTACTAGGAATATATCCCAAGAAACCAGAAACGCCAATCAGAAAGGATATATGCACCCCTATGTTCATAGCAGCACAATTCACCATAGCTAAGATTTGGAAACAGCCTAAGTGCCCATCAGCAGATGAGTGGATTAGAAAACTGTGGTACATATACACAATGGAATACTATGCTGCGGTAAAAAAAAAAGGAACTCTTGCCTTTTGCAACAGCATGGATGGAACTGGAGAGCATTATGCTAAGTGAAATAAGCCAGTCAGAGAAAGATAAATACCACATGATCTCACTCATTTGTGGATTATAGAGAACAACATAGACTGATGAAAAGGGACAGACTCAAAGACTGAGAAACAGCAATCAGGCTATCAATCCCCAGAAGGAAAGTAGGGGAGGGCGGGGGTAAGGGGAAGAGATCAACCGAAGGACTTGTATACATGTATATAAGCCATACCAATGGACATGGACAACAGGGGGATGGGAGCATGAGTGTGTGTGGGGGGGAGGTTGGGGGTTAATGGGGGGGATGAGGACACATTTGTAATACCTTAACTAATAATAAAAAAAAAAAAAGAAAAAAAAGAAAAATAACAACAGGAAGTAAGTGAAATTGTGGATCTCAACATAATATCTTTTTTACCCTAATACATGGCCAAAATGGATTTTTCTACTCTCTACCACCTAATGTGAACTAACTCACCCATCTCCCTGCAGGGAGAGCAGCTGGAGGACCTGGGCTTTCCCCTAGATGTGAAGAGCCCTGCTCCAAAGAGCTTAGTTAGTGTATGAAGCAGTTAGCAAAGAGGAGAGCAGGAACTACTAGAAGACATGTTGCAGAGGAAACAAGACACTATTGTCTTGCACAATGTCATTCACCTCAATCTTACCCTTCAGAGAAGTAAATAATGAGGCAGTAGGGAAGAGAGACTCATGATGGTCTTGTAATATTGTTTCCTCAGAGAGAGGCACAAGGTTCCTTTTGTCTATTGAATTTTGAGAAGTTGATTAGTAACCTTTCTCTTCCCCCTATGTAACCTCTTCTGCAGCTTTGCAGTTATCACTAGTAACTGTCTCCTCTTATTAAGAAGACATGACGACTGAGTACAATGTGATATACTGAATTGGAACCTGGAAGAGAAAACAATGATTCTGAGTTAGTGGAAAAACTGGTGAAATCTGAACAAAGTCTGGAATTTAGTTGATAGTGATGTACCAATGGTCGTTCCTTTGTCATAATAAATTTACCATAGTTGTATAAAATGTTAATGTTTAGGATGCTGGGATGCACGATATATGAGAACACTCTATGCTAACCTTGCAACTCTTCTGTAAATGTAAAATTACTTTAAAATAAAAAAATACATAAGGAAAAAAAAAAAAAAAGATAGCCATTCTGACAGGTGTGAGGTAATATCTCATTGTGGTTTTAATTTGCATTTTTCTGATGATTAGTGATGTTGAGCATCTTTCATATTTCTGTTGGCCATCCATATGTCTTCCTTGGAGAAATCTATTCAGGTCCTTTGCCCATTTTTTAACTGGATTGCGTGGGGGTTTTTGGTGTTGAGTTTTACAAGTTATTTATAAATTTTGGATATTAATATCAGATGTATCATTGGTGAATATGTTCTCCCATTCAGTGAGTTTTCTTTTCATTTTGTTGACGGTTTCCTTTGCTGTGCAAAATTTTTAAATTTGGTATAGTCCCATTTGTTTGTTTTTTCTTTTGTTTCTCTTGCCTGAGATGTATCACAAAATATATTGCTATGAGAAATGTCCAAGATTTTACTGCTTATATTTTCTTCTAGGATTTTTATGGTTTCAAGTCTAACATGTAAGTCTTTAATCCACTTTTAGTTTATTCTTGTGTATGGTGTGAGAAGGTGGTCTAGCTACATGTTTTTGTACGTATCTGTCTAATTTCCCCAACACCATTTATTGAATAGACTAGCGTTACCCCATTGTATGTTCTTGACTCTTTTGTGAAATATTAATTGGCCATAAAAACTTGGGTTTATTTCTGGCCCTCAGTTCTGTTCCATTGGTCTACTAGTTTATGTCTCTTTTTATGCCAGTTCCATGCTGTTTTGATTACTATGGCCTTGTAGCAAAATGGAGTTGATATTGTCAAGAGAGCAATCTAAAATGGAACCAGGAGGCCTCTGGGAAGCTGAACTAACTTACCCCCTCCATGTGAAACTGAACTTTTGAACTAAGCTAAACCATAACAGTTATATCCTAATATAGTTCCTGGAACTGGCTCTGCATCACTGAACTCTCTAATTAAAAAATAAATTTTTACCTAGCAATAAACAAAAGCAATTAATCATATCATATACTATAGTGTAAGTCTGCTGCCAGCACCAACCACAGCTCTTTCAAAGAAACTTGTATAACCCCTCTCAAAGCTCCCCTTTTTCTAAATTCTGTCTCTTTCTTTCCCCCTTGGAACACAGTTGAGTTTCTACTCAAATCTGTGTGCCAACTTGCAATTCCTAAGACCTCCAAATAAAGCTTTCACTTAGCTTATAGTTCTTGGTCAAAATTTGTTGACAAGGTGGTCTTCTTGGTCCCTGTCAACTCTTCCTAGCTTAGTTGGGGGCTAACTTCTTTGCACCAACAAAAGTGCTGAAAGGCAGCATTATAATATCCAGGAGTAAAAAACTTTCCTGAAATTGCTGGAGAAACATTTATCCACTGACAACAAATGAGGAACAACAAACTGGATAGAATTTAAAATATTATCAAATTACAGTGTAGTACATTCAGAATATTTGTTTCCTAAAGTTGAAAGATCAAGTAAATGAAAATGATTCTGAGTAAAAGTGTTTGGCTTTTCAGTAGGTGTGTGAAATAGCTAATTGAGTTTAATCCTTATTTGTTGTTTTTTATTTTTAATATATTTTTATTGATTTCAGAGAGGAAGGGAGATGGAGAGAGAAATAGAAACATCAATGATGAGAATCATTGACTGGCTGCCTCCTGCATGCCCCCCACTGGGGATCCAGCCTGCAATCCGAGTGTGTGCCCTGACCACATGCCCTGACTGGGAATCAAGCCCTGACTTCCTGGTTCAGAGACTGATGCTCAACCACTGAGCCATGCCAGTCAGGCTATTTGTTGTTTTTTAAATGCTTAATGCTTCTCTGATTGCAAAAGTGAATGTCCTAATGTAGAAAACTTGAGAACTATGCAAAAGAATAACAAAAATAAAATTCACTTGTTACCACATAGGAAAAAAATCTGTAAATAGCCCTAGCCGGTTTGGCTCAGTGGATAGAGCGTCGGCCTGCGGACTGAAGGGTCCCAGGTTCGATTCTGGTCAAGGGCACATGCCTACATTGCGGGCTCAATCCCCAGTCGGGAGCATGCAGGAGGCAGAAAATCAATGATTCTCTCTCATCATTGATGTTTCTCTCTCTCCCTCTTCCTTCCTCTCTGAAATCAATAAAGAAATATATTTTTTAAAAATCTGTAAATATTTGTATATTTCTAGATTTATTTTTCTTTTTACATTTTGTTGATTTTATAGTGAAAATAACTTGTTTTAATTTGCATTTTGGTTTCTACTATGAACAGCTTTTCATATTGTTTTTTGGCCAGTTTTCATGTACCAACTTTTCTTTTGGCATCTTAGATTTTTCTTGCTGATTTGAATAAGCTCTTTCAATCATAAGAAAATTACCAATTCATTTTTGTCACATTTATGGCAAATGTTTGTTTTTCTAAGATTCTTTACTGCCTCCTATTTTTGCATAGTTTTTAAAAAGACATAATGTTTGTTTAGTCCACAACTCATGTTTGGTGAAGTTTTAGATCTGCAGAAACTCTGGCCACCCAAGGGCCTGTGGATCTGAAGTTGGAATCATTGATCAAAATGACACAAAGATGCCCCTGTGTAGTATCTCTTTCCGTTGAGTTTATGTAACCCCTGAGCAATGAGAAACCTCTTGATGTTGGCTAGAAACTCAGGATTGAACTCAGGAGGCGTGCTAATGAACGAGAGTGTCCTCGGGTGCTTGCCCCTCACAAAAGGTCACCTTTATCCTTCTACAGATTTTTATGACATCTGCGACGAGGACGGCCACGGAGGCTCCTCGGATACCAGCAAGTGCACGTGCACTCCCGGAACCGTGCTGGGCCCTCACAGGCAGACATGCTTTGGTCAGAAACTAATCTTGAAATAGAAACAGGCTGTTAATATTAAGATCAAAAGAATAAGTAAAAAATTCTTCCTGACTCAGAGCTTTATCTGAACACTTGAATGGTGTTTGCCTTTGTAGTTCATAACTCAAGCCTCAAGGCAAATTTAGATCATGTTTAGGGACAGTCTAGAACTGTACAGTGCAACACAGAAGCCGATAACCAAGGGAGAGAGGGAGAATCACCTAGTGTTTCTTCCTCCTGCCCTCCAATCATCTAATAGGACCTCCCATTGACCATACTTGGGACAGGAGGTCCTACTTTCTCCTTTTCTCCAAAAGAAGTAACATTTCCTCTCTGTTCCCAGCTCTCGCCAGGTAGCCTCTACTTTGATTTGGTCTCCCACTAGATGACCCGACTTCTGGGATTAGGAAACATCACCTCCTCCTGTAACCTCCATCCCTAGGACTGGTAGTCTTTTCCTGCTGCTCGTAGACCTCCGCCATGCCGAATAGGGGAGGGCGAGGACTGGAAGCAAATGACCAGCAGAGGAAGGACTTGGCACCTCATCAACGTTAGGGTGTGCATTACCTCTGGGGAGGGTGTCAGTAGAATGGGAGCGGGGAGGGGTACGAGAGTTTCCAACCATATCAATAACCACTTATTTCATTAATAATTTTTTTAAATGTTTGAAGCCAATATGGCAAAATATAACCATTTGTTAAATAAGTAAGGTGGGTGTTCAGATGCTCATTGTATTATTCTCTGTGCATTTCTATATCATTGGAATATTTCGTAAGAAGAAATTATTAGAGAAAAAACGTTCCAGATTACTGGCAACAGTAAGCCTTTTCCTTGCTCAGACGTGCCACTCTTTCCCACCCCACCCCCAGGAATATGCTGCGCCCCTCCTCCAATGAAAGGCGGCCTCTTACAGGCACTGCCACCACTGCAGTTGACTCTTTGGTATGACAACATATTAAAGGCAAGGAGGGTAAGTGAGAAGGAGAAAGGATAGAGAAAGGCAAGGAGAGAAAGCGCTGGAAGACGTGGGAGGGACAAATCACAGGGAGCTCCCCTGAGCCCACCTGCCTTTGAAACTTGGTTCAGCCACTTACAACCTGGGTGGCCTTGAGCATCCCTGCATTTTCACTTCTGCGAGCTATGAATAAGAGTGCCCATTTCCAGGAGGTACTAGCAGCATTCAACGGCTTAACTCAAACAAAAAGACCTTTGAATAGTATTGGCGCATAGTAAACTCTCAATGTTTCTGAGAAGTTTAATTTTAATTTTTCAATCACAGTTTTCTTTCAATCTTATTTTGTATTATTTTCAGGTATACAGCATAGTGGTCAGACAACCACATCGCTTACACAGTGTCGCTGCCCCCAGTATTTCCAGTAGTCACCTGGCATTATTAATGACTATGTTCCTTACGCTGTGCTTTGCATCCCCGTGATTATTTTCTGACTCCCAATTTGCACTTCCTAATCCCTTCACCTCTTTTTCCCAGTCTCCCAGGCCTCCTCCCCATCCGGCAACCACCAGTCCTCTCTCTGTGCCTATGTAAACTCTCAATACTTATTGGTTATTATTATTATCCTTTATCTTTTTAATCTTTGTACCCACAGTGTAAACAGAATTGTCCCATGATTAGATCAAATATGTGGGGAAAAACCCTGTGGTGTGCTTGCTGGGGTCATATTTCCTGGTGATAATCTGCTCCTGGCTGAATGTGTAGCTCTACATACGGCTGCCTGGATTCTGGCCTAGAGGAGGGCCAGGCTCAGTGTGATTTCAGACAAGCTCAGCTAAAATAGGACTCTGGCCAAGAGAGTTCAGTGAAATGAAGAGAGAGACGCTGTGGGGTCATCCCATCAAGAGATTCAGCTTCAATATTCTGCTTCGAAGGGAAAGTCCTCCAAATGAGAGAACCTATGGAGAGAGCAAGCACAAAGAAAAATATGTCAATATTAAACTCTGGTTCAAAAGGCATTCTTCTCTGGTGTATCCTGTGGTCTTTGTGCTCTCTCAGTCTCCCCCACAAAATTCTGTAAGAACACAAAGGAGGCCCCACCTTGATCTTCCATCAAATTGATCTGATGGGTGTGCTAGGAACCAGGGCACAGAATAAACTCATAATAATAGCTAATACTAAGCCTCTCCTCACTCATCCTGCTTCAGCCCCATTGGCCTCCTTACTCAACTCCTCTAAACACAGTTCCACCTCAGGGCCTTTACACTTGCGGTTCTCACTGCCTACTATGCTATTCCCCCAGACATCCACACGGTTCATCCCTCACCTCCTCCAGGTTTCTGTTCAACTGGCATCTTATCAGCAAAGTTTCCCCTGATCCATCCTATTTAAAGTATCAATCCCAGCCTGGCTAGTGTTGCTCAGTGGTTGGGCATTGACTTATGAACCAGGAGGTCACGATTTGATTCCTGATCAGGGCACATGCCTGGGTTGCAGGCTCGTCCACTAGTGGGGGGTGTGCAGGAGGCAGCCAATCAATGATTATCTTTCTTCATTGATGTTTCTATCTCTCTCTCTCTCTCTCTGGTTGCCATAACATTGTTCACTGTTGCTTCTCTCTCTCTCTCTCTCTCTCTCTCTCTCTCTCTCTCTCTCTCTCTCTATATATATATATATATATATATATATATATATATTATTTTTTTTAGTTTTTTTTTAGTTTTTTTTTTTTTTGCTCAATCCCTTCATCGACTTTGATCCAGTCCCCCAACCCCTCTCCCCTCTGACACTTGTCAGTCTGTTCCCCGTATCCATGCCTCTGTTTCTAGTTGTAGGATTCAGTCTTAATTGCATGTTTATTTTGAGCTTATTTCTGTAGTCCCTGTAGTCCCTCACCAGGATGCAAGCCTGTGAAGGCAAGAACTTTGACCAGTGTGCTATCTCAAGCACCTAGAAAGTGCTTGGCACATAGTAGATTCTCCATAAATATTTATTGAGTGGATGAAATTAATGATTCTGTCTTCTCCCTAGTTACATGTCCTTTCTTAAAGTTCTAACTCTACATCTAGAAGTTCAGACAACATGCAGCTGCTAGGGATGCATCTTTTCCAGGTACTCCAATTTTAATTGCCAAACTACCAGGAAATAGTATGTAAAGATAAAAGTAGTCCCAGGTGCCTTCCAATCCTTCCAGCTGACCCTCTATCCATTTAGAAAAACTCCTGATGATCCCTCCTCCTCCTTCACTTAACCCAGTGCCACTTACAAGACCCCACTGAAGGCCCTCCAGTTTCTATTTAAGCTGAGAATGGTCCTCATCTCCTCATCATTCAATTTAAAGTCAAAGACCTGGAAAAGAGAGAATTCCAAAACATCAACGCCAAGCCCATTTCTGGTATGCTTTGAGATCTCTGTCATTCTCACCAGAAGCAAACTCACATAATGGGGCCACAGCCTTGCTCCCATTATGTCCACTGGATACGAATTTGGCTCTAAATTAGATCCTACGGAGACTGCAGTATTGACAGGGTTTAGTGTTCCCAAGGGGAGAGTGGCCAGGCTTATCAGCACTACCCATGTCTGCGCTCCTGATGAGCAGGTCTTCAAGTGTGGTCCATGCCTGCCTACTGCTGTGTGTGGCCCCAGAACCTCACTGCTCAGGGGCAACCGCAGGTCTTCTCAGTGGTGAGAGGCACCGCTGTGCTCAGACCTAACAGGACTTGCCCGCTGCGCCCCCAGCACATCCTAGGCCCACAGATCATTCTCTCAGCTCCACTGAGGACAGCTCACTGGCCTGAGAGATGGCAGGGTGGTGGGAAGGGGGTGAGGCCCACAGACAACGCAGGGATGGGATGACAAGCCCAGCAACAGAGTCTCTCCCTCCCCCTCCTCCACTGAGGAAAACCAGGGCCACCCAGCCAGAATCTGACCTGGAAGTTCTCAACGATGTGTGCCAGTGTCGTGGACTTGGGGATCACGACCACATTCCTCTGGACCTGGAACCGGATCAGAACCTGTGCAGAAAGGGACATCGTGTTCCCACTTATCTACAGGGGCGCCTCCCCTACGAAAAGGAAAAATGAAAAACCTGCCGCTCACTGTGCCTCTCGTTAACAGCGGCTATATGGACTGCGCACTTCGTGACAACCCAGCACTTGCCAATCCTCTGCTCGATTATCTCCCCTAATCCTCACAACCTCCCTATGCTTCCCTTTAACACATTATTTTTTTAAAAAAAAGAAGAAAGAGAGAGGCTTGGGACAGTGTTCGGGCCATACAGCTGGTAAGTGGTGGAACTGGGATCTGGACCAGCTCCAAAAGTCACGCTCTTGCTGCTCATCTCGAGGGCTCCGCTGCAGCCGTGAGAGGGACGCTGGCCTTCCTTCACTGATGACCATGGTATTTCCTGGGCTGCAAACAAACTTCCAAGGAAAGGCCTGGGGGGCTTCCTCTCCTGTTCACTTCTCTTTCAAGGAGTTAAGTGAAGGCAACATAAGGAAGAAAAAACCAAAATGGTTTACCGGGGCGAACACACACACACACACACACACACACACTGTACCTGGGCTGTGGTTTTTTTGTGTTTTGCAGCAATCTCCTTAATCTTGGGGTCCTCCAGCAGGAAAGGGTCCTCCGGCTTGGCCCTACAGGCAGAAGGAAGGTAGAACGATCACCTTTTTATCATATGCGGGGGAATATTACTACAGTGAGGGGCCCAGGGCTGCTCATCAGTCTTCTCCACATGGGAGATGAGGTGGGAGGTTCTGAATGCGTGGGGTCTCACCCCTGAGCTCCACGGGCTCTGAGCCTCAGCGCTTTGCAAAGACAGGCCCAGCCCTGGGTGGCTGACCTGGAGCATCCTCAAGGGTCAGGTACGTTGCCGTTTTTGAAAGTTCCTATTTCCCCCCACTGCTTGGCTGTGCCAGGCACATCACCTTCAACACGTTTTTCTTTCTGAGGGCTTGTAGTCTAAGACCAACATGAGCCAATTATGAAATATGTTTTTAGGGTATCAAGAGAAAAACCCTTCAGAGGCCATACCACGGTCTACTCAGAGAGCCCAGAGGGCTGTATGCCGTGACAGTGATGCCCTTGGAGTAGCAATACTGGATCAGTTTCTCCTGCGTGAGGTATGGGTGACACTCAACCTGCAAAAGCAAGCAATCCCTGTCACTCGGCAGCTGGCCTGCTTTATGAGCTGTTCTCAGGGGGTTCCACACACACACACACACACACACACACACACACACACACTGCCAGACAAAGACCAGACTGCCCCCTGCTAACCCAGACCCCAAGAGCTGTCATACCTCCCCAAAGTGTCCTGATCACTGAGCCCTGAGATAAGTAAGACTCAGTACATAACACAGAACTTGGCCCCAACCATTTAAGACATAATGGGCAGGATCATTACACCTTACTAAGCAGTTTACCTGGTTCATCACTGGTTTGTGTTTCAGTCCAGGTTTGTTCAAGAGCCTTTCGATCTGGATGTGGTTGAAGTTGGAGACCCCGATGGCTTTCACCAGACCCGCATCCACCAGCTCTTCCATAGCCTGTCACAGAGAGGAGCAACTCTGGGCATCCCAGAGGGGCTCCAGGGACCTTGGCTTGGCTTAGTCCTCTCTGGGACAGGGGAAGCTGGTACAATGTCCACCATCGTAGGGTTAGCTGAGGCAGTAAAGGGAGATTTCTATCTAACCTGCAGGTCAATTCCAGCCCTCCTGCCCTTCCTCAGACCTGATGAAACACTAGGAGTAAAAGATGAAGGTTTCATATGCTTGCCCTTCTCCTCTCCCCCAAACCTGGTGGCTCCGGGTAGCCCTGGAAGAGGAGAAGCATCACTTGTCTGGGTTCTGGGTCAACCTCTTGCATACCAACCGTGGCTTGGTTTTGCACATCAAGCAAACTGGGGGAGGTCATGCAGACAAGAAGTTGAGTGGAGCCATAACCTGGCCACCATTTATTTAGCAAGCTGTGTCCCTGGTGCCTGCACCCCAAGGAAAGATACCTGTTTTATAATATTTAGTCTATAAGGGGCACTTTTCTGAACTTGCCCAAAGATACCATATCTGTTAACAGCAGCCCCCAACTCAACAGGTACTTATTATTCCCTTATTCCAAATCCATTCAAAAGACAGCACTGTGACTATCAGAATATATATATATATATATATATATATATATATATATATATATATATATATATATATGTTATTTTTTTGCAGAGAAAAACGACAGAACTGCCATAATTCATACCATCATAAAAGCTAGGAGAAAAAATCTGGTAGAACCAACAACCTTAGAGATATCCTATCTCCACATCTCAGAAATAATTCCTAAGATATTTAAGAACTCACATTTAACCAGGGTAAGATATATGACAGAGCCGTTACCAAATTTAGTGCAGTGGCTGAGTCTGCTGAAATTTTGAGCTGTGTTTCAGGTCTTGCCACAATTTTCATGTTCAGGAATAAAACATTCATTGAGTTGAGTCCATGTACATAAACCATTATATTGTTTATGAAATCATCAATCCTGACCTGTTTCCCTCATAAGAGGTTGTTTGTGGTAGTAAAATAAATATGTAGACTTCTTTTCTACAGTTAAGTATGAGAATTCGTTATTGCTTTTGTTTTTATGGCTACAATTTTGTCACTAGCAAAGAAAAAGTAATATCTTTTCTTGAAAATGCAGGCTTAGTACTTACATTTATTTTAGTAAGTATATCAAACAAATATTTAAGACTCGGTAGTTAGATAGTGACTTGTATGATAATTAAGGTAAAAAAGAATACGCAAATCTAAAAGGAGCATTTTTCAACCTGAAACTTGAGTCCTCTTTTTAGAATGTGGGCTCATCAGCTCATAACCTTGTTCGGCAGTGATGTTCTGTCGCATTTACCTTGGATTCATTAATTATATGATCAAGATGGTAGAATGTATGACGAATTGATGCCTTCAGAGGATTTTCCCAAAAGTATTTCATTTATTGCTATTTACTGTGTCTGGCTCCTAAAATATGATGTTACTTAGTATGGATCTTAGTTACATAAATCATTGCTGTCTTATTATTGCTAATTTCGACTTACAGAGCCTACGTGTAAATGATATATCCTCGTCCATCAAGTCCAATGGTAATCCTGAAGCTCTTTAGCATGGCTGGTAGTTTTTGCTGTCTTTTTTTCCTTTTACCTACAACCCAGAGAGCTTCATAACAGTCTTAGAAACTCACCCATAGAAAACGGGATAGTTTTCTCCATACTTTGTGGTAATGTAGCCTTTCTATTGCTAGTAGACAAATTTCATGATTTATTTGCCAAAGATAATTCCCTTCAAATACATTTACAAATTGTTAACCTTGCCATTATTCAATGATTAGTTTTCTGCTTTATTAACCTTTTCCCTGTTATCAAATCAATTTTGCTATCTAAATTTTCTTACTGCTACTCATTGAAGTTCAAAGCAGCAATAATGCTGTGCTTACAGATAAATACTTTTAAACAAATAATCCACAGAAAAGTCAACACTTAATTATGTCAAGTATTAGAGGCCCATTGCATGAAATTTATGCACAGTAGGGTCTCTAGGCCTGGTCGGCGATCAGGGCCAATCTGCTGCCACTGCCTGTAGCCTCCCTCTGCAGGGCGACTGGCAGGATGATCGGGGGGATGGGGGGGTGCCACTGGTACCTGCCTTGGCTGGCCTGGGGCCTGTGGGCTGGGGGCAGCTCCTGCTTTGAGCATCTGCCCTCTGGTGGTCATTGCACATCATAGCAACCAGTCATTCCACCATTTGGTCAATTTGTATATTAGGCTTTTATTATATAGGATAAGTTCTTCAGAAAGGTTAGGCTTAACACTTACTACACTTTTAAGCTGTAAAATATGAGCTACATGTGTCCCACACCAAAAGCTGACAAAGTAACACAGTGAACTCTGGAAGTTTTTGTCACTATTGATTTGTCATTTGTTCATTCACTTTCATCTCTACTAGCATTTGCAGGAGGACATGTTGGTTTCAGGGAGGGGGGGGGGGCGGGAAATGAGCAGAGGAAGACATTCCTTAATTCAATTTTGAATTCAAATTATGTGGGACAGGTCATTATCTGACCTGAGAAGCGAGTTGCTCGTATCCCCCAATATTGGAACATGTGTATTCACTGTGTGCCAAGCTCCATATGAAGTGCTTTGGTAGGTGGGGTATTTGGGACAGATCGACCGGGGTTCATCCAGTCCCAGCTCTGCCACACACTTGCTACATGACCTGACAAAGTCACCAACCTCTTGGGTCTCAATTTCCACATTTGTAAAGGGGGATGATCATAGTACCTGCCTCTTAAGCTCTGTGACTGAAGTTCCTGGTGCTTAATAGATGGTAGTGACCTTAATCTTTAAATTGCCGTATTCTAAAAGATATATCTTATTAGCATGCATTATAAGATTTTTTTTAAGGGGCAGAAACTGAGGTTCAGGGGGATTAAACAACTTATGCTAGGTTGTTCAGCAGATACATGCAAACCCAGGGCAAGGCCTCTGCTCCAAATCCCTCTTCCTGGTTTGAGGCCATCACGGGCATCCTCCAGGTGAGGTGCACTGTATTCCAGTCTCCTTTGAGAACTCAGTCTTAGCCTTTGAAAACACAAGTGGTGTCAGGTGGACCCTAAGCCAAAGGCGATTAGGAAGGAGTTTAAAGAATGAGAGAATGGTGGCAATGATAAAATTCAACAGCACCAAGTCCATGGGCTGCTTCACACCCGTGTAGACAGACAGGCCCTTGTGGACAGAAGGGAAGGGTTCACTCCCAGCGCACTGAGAAGAAGAAGGAACTTACCTCCCAGGCATCCAAGAATGTAAATTTACTGGCGAGGACATTGCTTTCCGTAACATTGAGAAGAGAGTTTTGTCCAGGCTGAAAATGCAGAACGAAGAGCTTAGTGCATTGTTCATCTGAGCACTTGGTTTGTTCAATGAGACTTCCGGGTCCTAACTCATGCTAAACACCCACACCTTCATCCTATTTTTTCAAGTTCCAGAGTGCCAACTTCAAGAATGTGAGTTTGAATTATCCTAAATACTGTAGGATAAGTCCTGTAGCATAAAACATATATTTTTATATTTTAGAAACTGCTGAGATGGTTTTAAAATCTATTATGAGCACATTCCAAAAGCCACTGTTGTCACCATGGGCACTATCTTCATACCCAGACCCTATAGATACTTGGGGACAGACTTCAGTTTCAAAATCAACCAACAAGGGTTAGCTCCCAAAGAAGTGGTGTCCTGGGGGAATACCATATATTGGCCAAATTCTATTCTTGTAGCCTTAAGAAGCCTGGAGTTAGGGATGGTACACTATCCTTGCCATAGCTGGTCAGGAGGTGAGAGAGCCAGGAATTTGTGTCCCTCCTGTCTGCCAGGTTCCGGCAGGAGCAGAGCCCCAGGACACGAGGGCCATTTCTTCAGCGAGGACTGGCTGCCTTCCAGCGGGACCATACCTGGGCTCTTCTCCAAGGTGGCACCCCAGGGCACCAGAGGGTTGAGCCCTGACATATCAGCATGGAAGAGCTCCCCTGGGAAGGGAACTACTGTCCTGGGATCAGGACGAAGGAGATGTGGCAGCCGCTGCTTGCCTGGACTGCCAGAAAGCATGTTTCTCCCAGACTGAGGGAATGCCTGGGCCCGTGGTTGTTTCATGAGCCACACGTGGACTCGGCTCTTCTTCCAGGTTTTCGTCTCCTCCCGATAACCTGCAGCTCAAGTCACAAAGTGCAAGGCCTCCTGCTCCATCCGCCCCATGCCCAGCCCTGGCACCTACTTGGGAACTGGAGATAGGGACAGGAAGTAGCTCAGACCTGTGATCCCTGTAACCCCTGTGGCCAGTGAATGAGGTAGAGGTCCAGGTAGTCCAGTCTCAGATCCATGAGGGTCTTCTGACAGGCTTCCTTCGCTAGGGTTCTCTCAAAGAAGCTAGCCCACAGCTAATGAGTGAAAGGCAAGACGTCAGTACTGGGTAAAGGAAGGCCCCGCGACTCACTCTCCCTGCCGGGGATGTATACCCTGATCTAACCAGAGGCAGGCCTCTTAGAGCAAAGTGGGTTAAGACACATGATCCAGGTATTGGAGATCACCAGGCTGCTCAGCAAGTCAAGGACATTTTTAAGTGTGAGGACAAGTTATTTTTTCAACTCTCCTGGCCTTCTGTCTGTCTCGCCTATTGTTTAGCATATTTGGGCCCTAACTCGGTATTTGTGTAATGCCTAATTCTCTTCCTCGGCTATCGGCTTTCTGAGGGCAGGAATTGTGTGTAGCTTTTAAATGTCAAGCATTTTTAAGTCTTTGGGAGCAAATGGCCCTTCCTCTGCATTTTCATGTCTCTGGGCCCATGGGCCCCAAGTGTTGACTCTTTAAGAAGTTTATCCAGATTCCACCATTGCATACAGTGGATCTGGGCACTTTCCAAGTTCCTGTAACTAGTGTTTGTTTAGCAAGTTGGATATGATATAGATACAGTGATTCTCACCTCTCTCTCACCCTGCCCTTTATTTAAAACTAGAGGCCCAGTGCATGAAATTCCCGTAATGAATTACAAGAGGGATGTGCAACAGGGAGCGGGCCTAAGCCAGCAGTTGCACATCCCTCTCGCAGTCCGGGATCCCTCACTGGCAGTTGAGAGGCTCCTGCTACTGCTGCTGCACTCACCAGCCATGAGCCCAGCTTCTGGCTAAGTGGCAGTGGGAGCTCACTGACCACCAGGCGGCAGCTCCTGCGTTGAGCGTCTGCCCCCTGGTGGTCAGTGCACATCATAGCAACCGGTCGTTCTGGTTGTTCTGCCCAATGGCCGCTTAGGCTTTTATTATATAGATAACACTTTGTAACTCACCTTTTACTGGACTGAACTAAAATAAAATTTGCATGGGACAACAAAAAAACAATCTGGCCATTTTCCAAAATACCTCTGGGCCACAGCCATTGAGACCAGTGCTGAAAGGCAGGGCTTCAGGATCAATCCTGACTGCACCCTTAGCCTTTGACTATCATGGGGCAGGTGGATCCCATGGATGGAGACTGCCCCCATGGCTCAGTGGAGCCCTCCCCTCTAGGGAAAACTGCGTGGAGATGGGTGGGTGGCAGCAGTATCTCCCCACACCAATGCTGTTCAACAGTGTGGATATGTGTATATCCAGGGATGTCATAAAGGCAGGGATGAAGAGGGCTGGGAAATGATGCTAGAACTCAGAGGAAAGGCTGGCAGAGTTCTGGGTGCTGACCACATCCAAAGCCTCCCACCTTTACTTAAAGTGCAGTCCTCCCAGCAAAGGAGACTGGTACTGAAAAATAATCATATTATTTTAAATCTTAGAACACAAATACTTAAGTGAATAAGGGGTTAACTTTCTTACATGTGAACTAGAGGCCTGATGCACGAAATTCATGCAGGGGCTCGGCGCTCGCAGTCCTGGCTTCATCAGGAAGGTCGTTTGGCTGTCCAGTCTAATTAGTATATTACGCTTTTATTATTATAGATAGGGGGTTACGTTTTTCTTAGTTTCCTTTTCAAGGCCTGTGCGAAGCGACTGAGGAGGTGACTCAGCTGTGAATCCAGCAAGCAGAACCAGTAAGCACAGTCAGACCGACCCACCAGGAGTCAAAACATCATGTCATCAACATCATCTCATCAATGACTAAAGGACAATAGCTGATGTCTGCAGCCCCCCAGGGCTGCACATAGCCCCCCAGCCCTTTCCCCTTCATAATTCTGTCCCCTGTACCTTGCTGGGAAGGCAGGATTTGATGCTTGTAAGCACCCTGTGTTCTCAGTTGGCTGGCCTGCTCAATAAATGCCTAATATGATTTAACCCTGCCTTCGTTACTGGACAGAGCGACAGGCAGCCCGAGCCCAACCGGGGGTTTCCTGGTAACAATACCTTGCTAACGATGAAGAGGTCCTCCCGCTTCACAGCCTTGTCTTGGATCTTCTCTTGGATGGCTTCTCCGACCTGGTTCTCATTACAGTAGTAATAGGCACAGTCGATGTGGCGATACCCTGTGTCAATGGCCACCTTCACAGCCTCCTTGACTTTGTCTAGGGAGGACTTAAGAGAAAGACCACATATATCATATCCCCAGCCCACCTTCAAAGGGCTCTGCTCCAAGCCTGGCTTCTCCCAACCAAGGCTTCACTGGGGTCACTTTCCAGAGGACACCTGGGAAGAACAACACGCTTGGAAGACTCCCCAAAGAGGAAGGAGGAAAAGTGAGTTCACTTCTGATTATGGCCTCATGGCCTAACCTAGCTCATAAAAGCCCATTTCCTTCTAATCCAGGTTAACCCTCCAGCTCTGCAATGTCTCCAGGTGTGCGGGGGAGCGATGGCTCCGACAGCAACCCTTCTAATGACCGGGCTGAAAACTGGATTCTGAACCACCCAAAGGAATCTACCGATGGAAAATGGTCATTGCAGCAAAAACTAGGCTCGTCGCAGACTAGGTGCGAGACCTGAGCAGATGACTTACTTTATCTAAACTTTGTCTGCAAAATGGGAATGATACTAGTTGCTGCCCCGGAGGTCATCGTGTTAACTGCCACAAGGAATGTAAAGTTCTTAGCACAGCACCCGGAACACGGCAGGGAGCAATTTGTCGTCACATCTGTATCAAGGTCGAAGCTCTGATTTGAAGCAAAACAGCCTCATTCAAGCAAGAGAAGCTGGGACTGAGGTAAACTGGAGGAGAACTGCTCACCCAGATTGACCAAGAATGCTTCCTGGGAATGACCCGATCCTGGGACCACACGGGATTCTGCCCTCTAACTCAGCGGTTCTCAACCTGTGGGTCGCGACCCCTTTGGCGGTCGAACGACCCTTTCACAGAGGTCGCCTAAGACCATCCTGCATATCAGATATTTACATTATGATTCATAACAGTAGCAACATTAGTTATGAAGTAGCAACGAAAATAATTTTATGGTTGGGTCACCACATAAGGAACTATATTTAAAGGGCCAGAAGGTTGAGAACCACTGCTCTAACTCAAGAGAGGAGATGGGAAAGATTGAGTGCAAGAAGGGCGGAGACAGAGGAGAAAGAATCAGCAGAGGGGCAAGAGAGAAGAAATGCAAAGATTGCTCCTATCACTAGTTAGGATGTGAGAAGAAAGATTCATTTGATGTAAATGCTGAGAAGAAACAAATCTGCTGGGATAGACTCCCCATAGGTGAACTGAGAACCCACATTTTATAAATAATAGGAGTCTAGAACAGCTGTGGGCAAACTAAAAAAAAAAAGACCGTACCCTTTTATGTAATGATGTTTACTTTGAATTTATATTAGTTCACACAAACACTCCATCCATGCTTTTGTTCCGGCCCTCCGGTCCAGTTTAAGAACCCATTGTGGCCCTCGAGTCAAAAAGTTTGCCCACCCCTGGTCTAGAACCAGTTGCTGAGAGGGGCTCCTCAGACGTTCTGTATACCAGGAGGAACCGTAGGCTGAACTCTCAGTTTCCTGCACTACCCCTGCTCCACTTATTTACATTACTAGAGTCCCGGTGCATGAAATTAGAGCATGGGGTGGGCGGTGTCCTTCAGCCCGGCTTGCACCCTCTCCAATCTGGGACATTCCTCTCACAATCTGGGACTGCTGGCTCCTAACCACTCACCTGCCTGCTTGCCCACCAGCCTAATTGCCCCTAATTGCCACTTCTGCCTGCCAGCCTAATTGACATCTAACTGCTTCCCTGCCAGCCCGATTGCACCCAACTGCCCTCCCCTGCAGGCCTGTTTGCCCCCAACTGCCCTCCCCTACCAGCCATTTTGTGATGATGTCATGTGAGGGCATCACGCCACCTAAGCTTTTATTATATAGGATATTTACATTTGTTACACCACCATCTAAGCCAACAGCTGCAGGGAAGCTCTGAGACCTACACCGACCAATCAGAACTGCACAATTTCTATATTTCTATACCTCGTTTACATAAAATGGACCTAATTGGAAACCTGTGTGGGAACTTTCCCCTGCTCTGGCCAGTTTGCTCAATGGTTAGAGTGTTGGCTGGCAGATTGAAGGGTCATGGGTTCAATTCCCAGTCAAGGGCCTGTGTCCTGGTTGTGGGTTCCCCAGTCTCAGTGAGGGCGCGTTTGGGAAGCAACCAATCTCTTTCATGTCGATGTTTCTCTCTCTCTCTCTCTCTCTCTCTCTCTCTCTCTCTCTTTCTCTCTCTCCCCTCCACACCCCTTCCCTCCCTTCCACTCTCTTTAGAAGTCATTGGAAAAAATATCCTCCAGTGAGGATTTAAAAAAGAGTGTCCTCCCCTTTGCCTCAGTGGAACACAATTTAGGTTGCTACCTGAATCTGTATCCTAGGCGGCAGCTCCTTTCTACCCAAACAAATGGTTCTTATTCTTGGTTACAGTCTAAAATTAAGGTTGCTTTACATTGGAAATGAGAAAGAAGGCCCAGGAAGGTGATGGGAAGGCATTTAAAACTTAGCCTAAGAGAGGCTCCAGGATCTGCTTCCCTGAACTCTGCACAGTGCCTTTCTGGGTTTTGTCCTCAGCCCACACTGGGACATCCCCCCTGTGGGCACAGTACCTCTCAGACCCCGGGGTGCACCGCAGTCACCTGGGGATCTTGCTAAAATGCAGATTCTACCTTAGTAGCCTGAGATGCGGCCTGAGTTTCCTTCCACATTTCTAGCAAGCCCCAGAGCAGAGGGGTGCAGGTACACACCGAGCAGCAAGGAGTGCCGGGCCTTCTGCGCCCTGACATCCCCCTTACCCCCTTTCAGTAACCTAGAGCCAGGAGTGTTCAGAGGGAAGGCTGCTGAAAGAGAAACTGCCCTGGAAAACCACTGGGGTTTTGTGAAGCCCAACTGCAGCTTGAAACTGGGTACTTGCTAGTGAACTCTCACTATCACCGGAAAAAGCCAGACTTGCAGTTTTGCAGCTCGAATCATCCCTGAGAAAGGAAAGTCACCTCGCATCTCCCCAGACCCCTGACTCCCAGGAGAAAATGCCCAAAGCCCCTCCAGGGAATCGTGTGTGATTTACCTGCCAGGTGCCCAAGCCCACGATGGGCATCTTGGCTTTGGTGCTGAGCCTCACAAAGGTGGCCATGGCTGTGCTACTGTTCCGAGTGCTCAGGTGGGTGGCTGTGCCCAGGTAAGGCCCGGCAGCAGGGAGGAGCCAGAGGCTGGTGGCTGGCGTCCATTGCCTGCCCTAAACCTAAAGTCTGTCCAGCCCTTTGCAAGATTAAACAATATTCATGAACCAGCAGCACTGCAACTTGGGGCACAGTTTTCCCAGTGACAAAACGCATATTATTATTTATGAGAGTGATGCTTAAGGGGTTTCATCAATTTTCTTTTTACTTTTGCTAGTTTAATAAATGGAAAATAAAAGTACATGCATTTTGACTTATTCTTATCAGATTGGTCTACAGTTGTATCTTTTTTATCCTCCAGAGCATAGAAATTATCTGTTAACCACATGGACAAAATCTTTATATGCTAATATTCTTCATATATTTATTTAGAATGTGGGGCTTTGAACAGTTGTAGTTATAATAAACTTTTAACATTTTTGAGAGTTCCTTAAAAAATAAACTTTGTGATAATAAAATGCCACATATTTATTATAGAAAAATTAGAAGATGTAAACGATTCTAAATAAGGGAATATCCATTACCTATATTCTCACCACTCAAGAGTGGTCCCATGCACCAAAAGGTCGCCAGTTCGATCCCCCTTCAAGGCATATGCAGGAGGTAACTGATCAATGTCTCTCTCCCTGTCTCCTCCCCCTTCCTCTCTCTCTCTCTAAAATCAATAAAAAGAACATATTTAAACCCATCAATGAGTTTCCACTCCCCTTTCAGTGAAATACAGCCTGTGGATCAAGCCTTCACGGCCTCTGGACTCTGTCCATTTACTGCCTCTCCGACCTTGTCATGGTCCACCCACCCTTTGCTCATAATGCGTCCCACTTGCAGGCCTCGTTGCTGTTTCTCTAAGATTCCCAGTTCTTTCCTGCCCCAGGACATTGGCACTTGCTTTCTGGGTGCCTGAAATATTCTCTTACTTGCTCTTAGCAGGGCTGACTTCTCTCTTCTGTCCTGGCTCAAATGTCTCCCCAGCGCTGAGGCCGCCTTTCCTGGCCTGTCTGTGTGAAAGTGGCATGCCTACCCTCTCCCCCAACTTGGCTCGCTGTCCAGTTTATTTCTCACATCAGCTTGTTGCGATCTGAATTAATGTGTTTGCTTGTTAGTCTCTCTCTCTCATCACTTCCTGAAGGAAAATCTTGTCTGTCTTGTTTACCACCATCACCCCACTGCCCGGGAGAGTCCCTAGTTGCATAGATGTCCAATCCATCCTTCAGAAATGAGTGAATGACTGTGGTTGGTGAAAGTCTCAGGCCTATAATGCTTAAACATTTGAGTCAGTACAATGTTTAAAAAATAGCCAACAGGCTGTCTGTCCTCTTGCTGCTGACTCTAGATCTACTCTTTCATCATATCCACAACCAAAGGAAACGTTACCTCTCATGTCATTCCCGTGTGCAGCTGTTACCACTCAGGGTGGCTGACCGTGGAAAGTTCCAGAGAAGTGATGTAGGCTAAAAGGTGAAGGAAGGAGTACCTAAGCAAAAGTCACAATATCTCACTCAACCATATTGTTTGGCAAACTTTCCATTCAAACCAGGACTGTTCGGGCAAACAGCTACACAAACAAGCAAATCTCGGTTAAATTAGAAAAGGCAGGTGGAGACGCCCCCCAAGTGTGCTGTTTTCTGCTTGTTAAGTAAAGATTAATTGAATGAATGGGTTGTAGAACACCCAAACCAACAGGGAGATAAACCACCAGGAGTAAAGGGAACTTTTTTTTTTCCCATCTAGAAAACGTCAGAGAAATATGACAAAAAGAAAATAAGGTTCAGTAACAGAAACTCTATTTTTATAATAGGTATGAATATGTTACATTTTGCTGGGGTCCAGCCCCAGCGGGTCCAGGGGTTCCCCAAGGTGTGGACGGAGTCAGCGAAGAAGGAATGACGCGGAGGCAGTGTTCAGGTGATCATCATAGCCAGGTTCTTCACTTTATTGTCATCTAACATCTGTATGTATACTATTCGGTCTTAATCCTATCCATTCTATTCAAAAGGTTAGAGCATTTCTTATCCCAATTCCAAGGTTACTCTATTGTTCTATTAAACTACAAGGAAGAAGATTATGTAGCTTAAGCGTGATTGTTCATAGTTAAAGTGATTAACTACCTCTCTGGCACTTAGTTAAGGGGTTTACTGATAAAAATCCTCACCTGGGGGAACAACCTTTCTTGGAGAGGTGACCTTGGTTAAAACACACAGCGCTTAAGAAGGGGAGCAAACATACCAAGAACAGCATGCCATATACGCCAGGTCCCTTGAAACATCCCTGCAGGGACTGCCTCAAGCAGCCAGACTGGATCGGCTTCCAGCAAAATTTACCTATTAAAAGAAAGTAAATTGTCATCTTCCTATTGAGCAAGGACACTGTCCTATCCCACAACTTATTATTTCATGGGCTAACCCTTCCTGGGAGCTTGCAGCTCTTCTGGAATTGTGCTAATATTTGGGGAACAATTACTCTGGTGTCCCTGAAGGGTGCTTCATAAAAAAATTATGGGGTGGCCCTGGCCGATGTTGCTCACTGGGTAGAGCACCAGCCTATACACCAAAGGGTCTCGGGTTCGATTCCCAGTCAAGGGCACGTCCAATCCCCACCCCCAGGTCAGGGCACCAAAGGGTTGAGGGTTTGATTCCCAGTCAAGGGCATGTACCTGGGTTGTAGGTTCCATCCCTGGCCCGTGTCGGGGCACATGCAGGAGGCAACCAATCGATGTTTTTCTCTCATCTCTCCCTCTCCTCTCTCTCTCTCTCTCCCCCTGTCTCCCTCTCTTCCTTCCCCCTCCCTCCCATCCAATCTCTCAAAAAATAAAATATATCCTCAGGTGAGGATTAGAAAAAAATTATACATTTCTTTTTGTCAGATCTGCAAAAAAAATATCTTTTTTGGTGTGCTACTAGTAATTACTTTATGTGTGCCATGAGATGGAAAAGGTTGAAAATCGCTGCTTTAGACTATTCTTGCTCCTTCATCCTTTTTAAAGTCCTGGACAGGACCACGGTCATGTCTCCTTTTGTACTAGAAACAGGAGGGAGCTTCCTGGGGGCACAGAACAGCGGGCGCGGAGGTGGCGGCCTTGACAAGGGCAGCTGAGGTGGGAAGAGTGTTGTCGATTTCAGGGGGAGAGAGAAGGCTTAATAGTTTCGAAGAAGGGCAGGCAGATAAAGACAGAGAGCAGAATTTGCATCTTGGGTTTTCCCCACCAATCATTTTTTTTCTCTCTCTCCTTTCCCTTTGGCTCCTAGTAGCTACAAGGCCTTGTGCTCTTGCTTCTGGCCCTCTGCCGCGCAACCAGCCAGCACTCCCCCTAGTGGCCTGCTGGTGAATCTCTCTACTACCTGGGTTGCACACAGAAACCTTGAGACCACGGCTGAAGTTGCCGTCCACGGTCCGTGTTAACATAGAAACTGGGAGAATACTGCATTTATTTGCGAGAAGAGGGGGTCCCCATTATGCCTTGCATCTCCGCGTTCCACAGTAATCCTTAAATTCCCATTTCTAGGGTGTCCCGGTGGCCATGACAAGCTCTGTCCTTGACAAAGGAAGTCTAGAAACAGCCACGGTTGGGATATTCCCAGAGAACTTGTATTAAAAATAAGTAGTAGAGGTTTCTCTCTCTCTCCACTCCTTCGGACCAAAACAGCTTAGAAATGCCTTTACAGCGCACATACCCTTTCCGGTCTCAGTGGGAAATAAAACTGCGGAGTCATCCTGGCACACCCAGCACCCAATACTAAATGAGCATCGACGCCCCACACAGGTGGGCACATAATCAGAAGCACCAGCCGTGCAGGGGGTGACCTGAGTTAAAGCGCGGGGGCTGCAGACACCTGAGGTCTGTGGCGGAAAGAGCCCAGAGGTGGAGAAGCGAAGCTAAAGCCTTTCCTGGCCTGGGCGGGGCCCCAGCACTTTCAGGTGTGACGTCCCGCGCCTGTCCAGGGCAGGGCGGGCTTGCACTTCAGACTACGGCCAGCAGAGAGCAGCACCCACCTATGTGCCTAGCTTTCCGTATACCTGTAAGGCAAAGCCGGCCTCTGGCAGTGTTGCCTGGGGGAAGACAACCAGCTTTGACAAAGCCCAGCTGGGCATGTGCCATGAAAAGCCACTGGCGCCTAATCTGGAACTCAAGCGCCGGGGCAGCTCCAGACCAAGGCAGTGCTCAGCAGTGGGAAGTTTTTTGTCTTTGAACCCTCACCGCTTCCTCGTGTTCTCTAAGTGTGGCTGGGGGAGCGGAAACATCTGCCTGAACTGGGAGTATGTCAGAAATGCAGGATTTCACGCCCCGCCTCAGGCCCACTGAGCCAGAACCTGCATTTTCACAAGCTTCCCAGGTGATTCGTGTGCACATTGAAGTCCGAAAAAAACACTGAACTACCTCTTAAGTCCACACATGTGCCACCCAGAAACTACCCTTGTTGCATGAGCCCAACCTCTCTCCCCACCTCACCCCCACCCCCGGCCCCTGCAACAGGCAGAAGCTTACTGCTGGCTTCAGGCTTAATGACAGCAGCCTGAAGTGAGCCGCTCTGAGATGTCCTCTGCCCCTAACTCAGGGGACGCCCCAACCATCCAGCTCTATTTGTTTTGGGTAACTGCCCAGCAGGGGAACGTTGGGACTGGGTGCTCCTCAAAGACTGAAAACCTATTAGCATCCACAGGGCACAGATGGAAATATATGGCTTTTTGAGAACAAAACAATTGCTTTCCTCATTTGCACTTGGTAGTTGGTTCCTTGTAAGAGTGAAAAGAAACAAGCCAACACCTTCTTCTCTTATGTTGCACTTTGTCAGCTCAGGGTGGGTGTTTCACACCTCGTGCTTCTCCCAGGACACTCACACCTCTTTGACGGAGGACCAATGTCTATAGTGATTCCTCTCCTGGTCCAAATCCTGCGTTCTGGCGGGGGACCTGCTCTGAGCTGACTGTTGAGGAGAAAGCAAATGTTCAGCAAATTTCTCTTGGGGAGTGAGTGCTTGCTAGAAGCTTCCTCCAAAGGTATTGGTCTTTGTACAGATTAAGGGCTCTTGAGAAGTGGCTTCAGAGTTATTTTGGTGGGAAAAGGCTTCCCAGGACCCTCAGGTGGATCCTCGGAGATGGGTGCCTGGCCCCAGAGCTGTGTGAGAGGCCCTTCGGGAAGCCGGAGGTCACTGTGGGAGCTGCTGGCGTATGAATCCTGGCCCCAACCTGGAAAACAGGTCTTTCTGAAGGCGCCATGGATGGAAGAGGCGCCCACAGGAGTGAGACAGCCTGCTCTGATAACAGATAAGGGAGGCGAATGCCTGCTGAGTGGGTCCTCCCTCATTCCTCTCTGCCCGGCCTTTGTTCTTTCTCTCACCTCCCCACTGTCTTATAGGTGGCAGGAAGCAGAGTCCTAGGCACTGTGTGAAAGCCCTGACTCCTTCCTTAAGGAAGTGCATGCGGGAAGAGAAGAGGAGGAACTGACTGTTAGGTAGGACAAGGGTCTCACGTCTGGGCCTTCTTACTAAGTGTTATTCTTGCTAAATGCAGCAGTGTATTTGCAGATGCAGCAGCAAGCAGCATGAGCTGACAGGAACCCAACCTGAGAACTGTAGCCAACTGCAAAGAAGAAATCAACACGTAATTGACCAAACAGTTTATGTAAGCAATGACTTCCTTTCTCCCTTTCTTTTCTCTCCCTCCCTCCTTCCCTCCCTCCTTCCATCCCCTTCTCTCCCCCTTCATGCTCACACTGGGCCCTTTCTTGTTTCCTCTGTGTTAAGAAGCAATTATAATATAAACTCATTATATCAACAGGGCTTTAATCTGTATTTCCCCCCCATCCCTTCTCTATGACTCACCTCAATGTTTTCAGTCTCCCAAGCCCAGGCCCAGTCCCCAAGCGTGTTCTGCTCCTTTCTTCATAAGCAAACCCATTGGAAAAGGATTCACATTGAGCCATAGTGACTTATGGAGCCAGGAGCTACCCTTTTCAGGCAATTTGCATTTAAAAGACATATATATATATATATATATATATATATATATATATATATATATATATATATATATATGGAATATTACTCAGCCATGAAAAAGAACAAAAGCATACCATTCGCACAACATGGATGGACCTAGAGGGTATTATGCTAAGTGAAATAAGTCAGACAGAGAAAGACAAATGCCATTGATTTAATTTACATGTGGAATCTAAAGAGCAAAATAAATGAACAAACAGAACGGAAACAGACTCATAGACACAGGGAACAGACTGATGGCTGCCAGAGGGGAGGGAGGCTAGAGGGCTGGATGAAAAAAAGGTGAAGGGATTAAGAAGTACAAAGTGGTGATTACAAAATAGTCACCGGGATGTAAAGTACAGCATAAGGAACATAATCAATAATATTATTATACCTGTTCGGTGCCAAGTAGGTACTAGATTTATCAGGGGGACCACTTGGTAAATTACATCAATGTCTCACCACTATGTATACAACTGAAACTAATATAAAATAATATTGAATGTCCACTGTACTTGAAAAAGAAAAAAAGAAAGAAAGAAAAGCCTGGAGCTGAGCTGAAATCTTGAGGATAGATTGGTCTGACAGAGAAGGTGTGAGAGGTGAGGCGGTTTTATTATTTCATCCACGGAGAAGGCTGTATTCAAGGTCGAGTAACAGGAGAGAGGGCGCTAAGTATGTCACTCATCTCAGGGGCATTTGCCTCTCCCTATTCCCTCTACTTTTGAATTTCCCCACCTAGAAAAGTGCTGGGCCCAGGGTAGACAATCAGTAATTCAAGTGAGAGGTAAGAATGTGCAAACCTACCGTCATGGTGGTGAGCGTGGGTTCTTGGGAAGATGTACACAGCAAACGACCGAAGCCGTGGACACTGAATTATTGATAGGACATCAGAGATGGCCGGTGACTTGACACTGGCGTGTACTGCCACCCACAAGGCAACTCTGGCCACTGAATTTCTGAATCTAAGACTTCTGTCCGTGTGAGCACATTTCTTGTAAAACAGGTTAAGCTTAATTTCCTAAAGAAAATTGGAGGACCGTTTAGAAAATTGTCTTTCATGTTTGTGACTTTTAGTATCTTATTCCAGAACGTGGGGAAGGTCCCCCACACTGCAGGGATCCCATGCGCTTTGTTTTCGTGACTCGTTCTTGCAACTTTGTATTGTTCTTGAATAACCCCTAACAAGACTGCAAGCTCTTCTTGCACAGCCCAAGTCACTTGGTTTTGCCCCAGGGCCTGGGCAGTGCCCTGCAAATAGTAGGGGAGGTCTACACTCCAGACCCGTCCCCTGGGAAGCCCTTTTCAACCCCTCCAGGCAGAATGCAGGAGTTCATCACTAACTGCTTGCGCTTTCTTCGTATTTTGCTCAGACCACCTGTGCCACAGTCATCTAAGCTTCTCTTCTCTGCCCCTCCCCGGAAACTTCCTGAGATCAGGAACCAGGCACGGTTCATTCTCCCAGCACAGCTGTCACAATGAAGATAGTCAATGTTATCCGATGAGTGAGTGAATGAATGAGCGAATGAATGAATGAATGAGTGAGTGAATGAATATAGTTTCCATGGTGGCACAGGGGGGAATGAGACCACAGACACTTTTCCAGACCATGTTGACAGGCTGCAGAGAAGGAAACTGGGAAGATGCTGGCAAGGCGTAAAGATCCTTCTTTAGCAGCAGAGGTACTTGAGGTAGAGACAGCCTGTGCTTTTTTTTTTTTTTTTTTGGTTAATCTTCACCCAAGGATATTTTTCTCTCTCTCTTTTTAATTGTTTTATTGCTTAAAGTATTACAACGAGTATTACATATGTCTCCTTTTTTTTTCCCCGCCCTTGACAATCCCCTGGACAGCCTGTGTTTTTTAATAAAATCTGTGCTTCCCTATTGACACAGGCTGTGTCTGAATTTCAGTTCTGCGTCGCCGTGGCTCTGTCTCAGTCACGAACTTATAGAGAACCAGTACACCATGTTCAAAGCCATGTCCATGGACAAGCACCGTGGCTGTGTGTAAGAGCTGCTTCACCGCCCTCCAGTGCCTACCTCCGAGTGGATGCGCCCGGTGCAGTGATCAGCTCAGGGAAGGGCGTGATGGTGTGTGTGGCTAGGAGCCAGACCTCTCCTGGATGGCTCCAAGACTTGCCCCAGTAATACCTCATTGCTGAGGTTGCTGGTGTTCTCACTGTTTGCTGGGGACCTGTAGCTCCAGGCCCAGGCTCTGCTGAAATGCCCCACACAGAGGGTGAAAGCAGGTTGGGCCTAAGAAAGTCTGCAGAGCCTGGGCCTGAAGCCGGAGGTACCCAGCAACATGGGAGAACACCGAGAATCCTAGAGACGTTGGGGCACAAGCCAAGTTGCTTGTCAAAGATGGAATCTGAATTTGAGGACATTTTTACTTTATCTTAAAAGACAAGTTGTCCCCAGTGAGCAGGTGGACTAGAAGACATCAAATTACTAGTCACTGTTATTATAGGTATTGCAAGGCATAACCCCTTCTGGGTTTAAGATTTATAAATTTTGCCGAAACCGGTTTGGCTCAGTGGATAGAGCGTCGGCCTGAGGACTGAGGGGTCCCAGGTTCGATTCCGGTCAAGGGCATGTACCTGGGTTGCGGGCACATCCCCAGTAGGAGATGTGCAGGAAGCGGCTGATCGATGTTTCTCTCCCATCGATGTTTCTAACTCTCTATCTCTCTCCCTTCCTCTCTGTAAAAAATCAATAAAATATATTAAAAAAAAAAAAGATTTATAAATTTAGCTGGTTACATCTCTCCAAGCTTCAATTTGATCATCTGCAGGTCAATGAGCTTGACTATATAATATCTAAGTTTTCTTCCAATTATAATGAGTTATCTTGCTTAGAATTTGGGAAGGAAAGGGGGAAATTATGGAGAAACCAGTAAGATCGAGGCAGGATAGTAAGAAGCTAGGAAAATTCCTGGGCAAGTGAAATGGGGAAACTGAGACGAGATAATGAAACAAGGCCCAATAATTCCAACAATTTACAGCCAGCAAGCGAATTGTAAGCCCTTATCTTCCCCAACCAAGGACACCTGAGAGCAAATGGCTTATGTCCTCCTCCCTAACTAGAGAACACACAGCGTTTGGCCTGGGAAAATAGAGAACAAAGGCCCAATTAATGCCATTTGTGCCAACTAAACCCAAGGACAGATGAAGTCAGGGAAACAAATAACAAAAACCCGATTAGAGCCAGGCGGACCCAAGATAAAAGTAAAACAGTAAAGCAGACCAAAGAATAATCCCAAACTCCCCCTTGCACTCATTTCGATGCATCAGCAAATTAAAAACCCTCTACTAAGATTCTGGCCCACAGAAGAGAGAAAAACCCTCAAGACAAAGACTCGGTGAGGGCTCGCTCTAGAGCACACCCACGCCCCTTCCCGGGCATGAAATGTTCACTTCCTCCTAAATGCTAAGGGTCCCCATGAGACTTGCAACCAGGGGAGCGATGAGCAGTGGCCGCTCGTCCCAGGCTAACCCCCTGATCCTGTCTCCAAGGCCCCCTTTTCTCTGACTTCCCGGGGAGCTAACGCAGCACCACTTTGGCCCACTTCTTTCCCATAATGCTTCTAGGATCCAAAGCAGAGCACCGCCTCGGCTCCCTCCTGTTGCTCCATCTACCCTCAGCCCTTCCTTTGTTTCACTGTCCCCAGCTTTCACAAACGTAATCTCAAAGTCACCTGGTCTCATGCTGTGAAATCTTTCCTGCACCAAGTCAAGAACCCGCACACTACCAGCCAGCCCAAGGCAGACCCATTCCCGACCAGGCCCTGTGTAGTAACAGGATTGGATACAATAAAGAAGAAAAAAATTTTAATTTTTGAACATGCTCATTTTTTGGACAAAGAATTGCACGTTTAGATATATTTTTAATATTATCTATAGATATAGTATTTCCAAAGGTAGCTTCAATAATAGATCCATTACAACTAATTTCACAGGGGATTTCAATTATATCCATTCCTAAATGAAAACTGCTATCAAGTTTGCCATATCCAAGTTTTACTAACCATTCACTATAAGCAGAATCCTCTGATCTCATATTTGTTGTACAAGACAACTTTCTGAAACATCCCCAAACATTGCAGTACTTTAAACTCATTTGTACTATGGCCGATCACATAGCATGTGGTACAATACTGAGACATTGTTGAAAATCCCCTCCAAGAAGGAGAACTTTCCCACCAAATACAATATTCAGACTCATAATTTCTCTTAGTAATCTGTCTATGGCGTTTATAGCATGACTGGATGCCATGGTGCATTCATCAACAATGAGAAGTTGGGCCTTTTTAATAGTTTTAGCAACTTCACTGTTTATATCGAGTCTAGAAATTAAAGTTTCATTTAATGGAATCGGTAATTTATATTGGGAATGAAAGGTGCTTCCACCAAGAAGTAAATTTACAGCAATTCCTGTAGACACTGTGGGTAAAACAGTACCACGATGACCTCAATTATAATGTATTAAAACTTTATACAGGTATGCAGGTGAACAGGATTCCTAGCTGGCAGGCCCCTGACAGCAAGCTGGCCACCTGTCGATTCCGTGAGGAATGGGGCTCCCTCCACCCTCCTGTCAGGGTCTGGGGTGTAGGTGAATGGGGTTCCTGACTGGCAGACCACTGACAGCAAGCTATCCAACAGCAGATTCTGTGAGGAATGGGGCTGCCTCCTCCCTACTGTCAGGGTCTGGTTTGAAGGCTGGACTCAGTGCTTCCATGCTCTGCTCTGAGGGCGGGTTCCTGCCTGAAACCTTGACCTCAGGGCAGGGGGGGGGCAGCTGGGGGAGGGCACAGTCATTTCCAAGACGACCCTCTGCAGGACTGACTTCCTTCTGCTTGGTCGCGCTTCTGGCCGTGATGTTACACCCAGGGTTTTTATATAAGTAGATATTTTATTGATTTTTTACAGAGAGGAAGGGAGGGGGATAAAGAGTTAGAAACATCGATGAGAGAAACATCAATCAGCTGCCTCCTGCACACTCCCTACTGGGGATGTGCCGGCAACCAAGGTACATACCCTTGACCGGGATTGAACCTGGGACCCTTGAGTCCGCAGGCTGATGCTCTATCCACTGAGCCAAACCGGTCAGGGCAGGATGGTTGTTTCTTGTGGACAACCCTAGGGCAGGCTCAGAGGCTTGGCATGAGCCCCTGACATCAGCACACCGCCTTCCTCCCTGCCTCCTGTCATGCCGATTGGTTTGATCCCCTTTGGAGGATCAGGTTAGAAGTCAACACTGAAGTTGTTTTGGTGAGAGACTTTGTAAGAGTTGGGGCTCAAACAGGAAAAAAGTACAAGCTAAAGTGGGCAGAGGACTTTCTTTCCATTTCCTTAGGGACTCAGTTTCCCTGTGGCGCCCTGAGGGCTGGTGGTTTGGGGAACTTTGGGATGCAAGTTCCCATGGACGCTGACGGGTGGACAAAGGCAGGGGTCTGAGACCCCCTCGGGGGCTCTAGGAAAAGTGGCATTAAGAATATATTCATGTATATCATTTTCCTGGCTTGCTTCCTTTGATCATGAAAGATGAGGTGCATTTCAGTCACATTCCTGTAACTGTGGTTTGTTTATGTTCTTGTTGCCTTTTATTTTATTCTATGAAAATGCTGCAATGCATTTATCCAATCTATTGCTGATGCACAGTTGAGCTGTTTCTTGTTTTTCTGTTTTTTATTTTTGTTTCGTTTTTGCTGTTACAACCAATGCTGTATATACATGGGCACCAAGATACGTATTTTATGTTTAAGAGTTTCTCCAGAAGAGAAATTGCTGAAGTGCAAATGTATGCATCTTTAACATCCTGGGGCTTGGATCTGTTATGTATGTTCTTTATGATATTTGTATATGCAAAGATGTTTTTAATTTTACTGAGATCTAACGTACCAATCTTTCTCCTTTAGTGCTGTTTGCATCTTCTCTAAGGAACCCTTCTTTAACTTGAGATCAGAAGATGTTCTCTTTTCTTAGTTTCTAAAAATTATACCACACTATCTTAACTACTGTAGAGAAAGTCTGAAAATCAATTAGTGTTAATCCTCCAACTTTGTTCTTCCTTTTCAGTTTTTTTTTGCCACTCTAAGTCCTTCCACATGAGTCTTAGAATCTGTTTGTCAATTTCTACCAGTTTGTCCAAAAAAACTGATGGGATTTAAATTGGTATTGCTTTGAACGTGGACATCAATTTGAGAAGAACTGTAACAATATTGAGTCTTCGAACTAATGAACATAGTATATGTCTCCATTTATTAAGAATTTCTTTACTTTTCAATGCTTGGTAAAGTTCCTTAAATCTTTCACATTTTTGCTAGTTTGCTGAGATTTTTTAATCATGAATGGATTCTGTCAAATGCTTTTCTTACATTTATCAATATGTGCTGGGGTCCAACCCCAACAGGTCCAGGGGTCCCCAAAGGTGTGGACGAAGTCGGCAAAGAAGGAATGACACGGAGACAGCGTTCAGTTGATCAGCAGCCTAGCCAGGATCTCTAGCCAAGTTCTGGTCAGGATCTCCAGCGAAGTTCTGGTTAGGATCTCCAGCCAGGTTCGGTCGCCAGGTTCAGTAGCCTGGTTCTTCAGCCAGGTTCTGTCTAGGTTCTCTAGCCAGGGTCTGTCGCCAGGTTCTAGTCAGGTTCTCTTGCCATGCTCTATTCAGGTTCTGTAGCTGAAAGGGCAAGGGCTACACCCTCCACCTTGCCCCAGGGTAAGGGCTATGCCCTCCATCTTACCTTGGCCATGTGCTCAGCAAGGCTTCTTCCCGGAAGCCAAGCCGCTGCTGGCCACGCCCAGGACTTCTCTGGACTGGCCAATGATAGTCAAGGGAAGTGCATGCCATCACTATGACCACATCCTGTGTAAGGAGACACCGACTCGCGCCTGGCCAATCGGCAGGGCCTACAGTCCTTTCTCCTCCCCTTACCCCGACCCCCTATAAAACCTCTCTCCACACAGAGTTTTTTTCTCTCTCTGCCACCTGCTGCTGTGCCAGTAAGGGGGGGCAGGGGAGCCAAACCTAGGTTTGAAATAAATGACTCTGCTTTTGCATCGGACTCGCTGGCTCCCTGTGGGTTCTTGGGAATCTTGAAATCTGGGCACAACAGTAGCCAGGTTCTGTCTCTAGGTTCTTCAGCCAGGTTCTCTCGCTAGGTTCTGTCTCTAGGTTCTGTGTCCAGCTTCTGTCCAGGATCTTTTGCCATGTTCTCTCGCTAGGTTCTGTCTCTAGGTTCTGTCTCCAGTTTCTGTCCAGGATCTTTTGCCATGTTCTCTCCAGCGAAGTTCTGTCTCTAGGTTCTGTGTAGGTTCTGTGTCTATGTTCTGTTTCTAGGTTCTGTGTCCTGTTGTCTTGTTACATCTGTATTTACACCAGTTGATTCCAATCCTATCAATCTCTATTCCAAAGGTTAGGGCGTTTCTTATCTCCATTCCAGGGAGTAAAGATTATGTAGCTTAAGCATGATTGTTCGTAGTTAACGTGATTAATTACCCACCTGGCACTTAGTTTTGGGGTTTTATTCCCTCCCTAACTTCAGGGGAAAATCCCTACCTGGGGAAACAACCTTTCTCAGAGAGGTGACCTTGGTTAAAACACATAGTGCCAAGAAGGTGAGCAAACATATTAAGAACAGTATGCCATATATGCCAGGTCCCTTGAAACAGCAAGGATGGACCGGCTCCCGACAAATTCCCCCTTTTTTATTTTTTAAAAGCAGGCATTAAAAAGAAAAACCCCAAATGCTCTCTTGCATCCATTTTAAGAGTAGGATTGGCGCTTTCCGCTATTACCTGAGTCCTGATCTATCACCCCAGGGAGAGCTTGCCAATCCTGCACTTTCCCGGGGTGGAAAGGCTGCAGTGGGGTTAAGGATAAGGCTCCTTGGGCCTACCTCCTCCCATGCCTTTACATTTACCTTTCCTTCCTCAAAAAAGCATGGACATACTTCTTGTATAAAACGTTCTGTCTGACTGGGAGTAACCTTAATTCCTCTGCTAGCAAGCATATGTGTTAAAAGATCAATACGGAGTCTTATTTCTTTAGACTCAGTATGGCACATCTTCTTAATCTAAAGATCAATACAGAGTCTTCTTTCTTTGGTCAGTATGGCACATCTTCTCAATCTAAATTCTGTACTATCCACCTTCTTACCCTACTTATCCTCCATAGGGGGGTCTGCAGTACCCTGGTGGAGTCCTATCCGTCCCGAGTGTGGGGTTCTCAATGGGGGAGGGGGGGGAGGGCTTACCTAGGGGAATCCTGTTCCAGGGGTTCCCAAAGGTGTGGACGGAGTCGGCGAAGACTATCCATCCTCTTCCTATGGTGGAGTCCTATCCGTCCCAAGTGCGGGGTGCTTACCTAGGGGTCCCTGTTCAGGTGCCAGATGCTGGGGTCCAACCTCAGCAGGTCCAGGGGTCCCCAAAGGTGTGGACAGAGTCGGCGAAGAAGGAATGACATGGAGACAGCGTTCAGTTGATCAGCAGCCTAGCCAGGATCTCTAGCCAAGTTCTGGTTAGGATCTCCACCCAAGTTCTGTCTAGGATCTCCAGCCAAGTTCTATGTCTAGGTTCTCTAGCCATGTTCTCTCGCTAGGTTCTCCAGCCAGGTTCTCCTGCCAAGTTCTGTTGCCAGGTTCTGTTGCCATGTTCTCTCGCTAGGTTTTCCAGCCAGGTTCTGTCGCCAGATTCTGTCCAGGTTCTCCTGCCAGGTTCTGTAGCCAGGTTCTGTCCAGGATCTTTTGCCAGGTTCTCTAGCTAGGTTTTGTCTCTAGGTTCTGTGGCCAGTTTCTGTCCAGGATCTTTTGCCATGTTCTCTCGCTAGGTTCTGTCTCCAGTTTCTGTCCAGGATCTTTTGCCATGTTCTCTCCAGCGAAGTTCTTCTGTCTCTAGGTTCTGTGTCTATGTTCTGTGTCTAGGTTCTGTGTCCTGTTGTCTTGTTACATCTGTATTTACACCAGTTGATTCCAATCCTATCAATCTCTATTCCAAAGGTTAGGGCGTTTCTTATCTCCATTCCAGGGAGTAAAGATTATGTAGCTTAAGCATGATTGTTCCTAGTTAACGTGATTAATTACCCGCCTGGCACTTAGTTTTGGGGTTTTATTCCCTCCCTAACTTCAGGGGAAAATCCCTACCTGGGGAAACAACCTTTCTCAGAGAGGTGACCTTGGTTAAAACACATAGTGCCAAGAAGGTGAGCAAACATATTAAGAACAGTATGCCATATATGCCAGGTCCCTTGAAACAGCAAGGATGGACCGGCTCCCGGCAAATATGATTGTGTATTTCTTTATTTTTTAGTTTGTTAATGTGCTAAATTAAGTGATTTTCAAATGTTAAAGCAACTTGGCATTCCTAGGATAAGCCCAGCTTGGTCACGGGGTTTTATCTTTTTAATATATTATTGGATTTTATTTGTTACAATTTTGTTGAGAATGTTTGTATTCATGTCCCTGAGGGATATTGGTCTGTAGTTTTCCTGTAATATCTTTGTCTGGCTTTGGTGTCACAATAATGCTGGCTTCATAAAATGAGTTGGGAAGTGTTCCCTCTTCTTCAGTTTTCTGAATGAATTTGTGTATAATGGATATTATTTCTTCCTTAAATGTTTGGTGGATTTCACCAATAATGCCCGAGGACCTGGAGGGTTTTGGGGGAGAGAAGGGTAGATTCAATTTCTTGAGTAAATACGGAGCTATTTGGGTAATCTATTTCTTCTTAAATGAGACTTGAGAGTTTTTATCTTTCAAAGAATTTGTTTCTTTCATCTAAATCACTGTATATATTAACAAAGTAGTATTCATGATGCTCTTTCATTATCTTTCAATATCTGTAGGATGTTGGTGTTGAATCTCTCATTCCTGATATTGGTCATCAGTTTTTCTCTTTTTTATCTGATCAGTCTGGCTGAGATTAATCAATTGTATTGATCTACTTGAAAATTATTTTGGATTCAGTGATTGTCTCTATTGTCTTTCTGTTTTCTATTTCATTTATGTCTGCTCTGACCTTTATTATTTTCTTTCATCTTCTAACCCAACTTTCATGCTTTCTTTTTTTTCTAGACTTTTATGGTAGAACTGAGGTTATTAATTTGAGACCTTTATTCTTTTCAATACAGGTATTAGTGTTTGAAATTTCTCTCTAAGTATGGCTTTAACAGCACCCTGCAAATTTTAGTGTGTTGTGTTTTCATTTTCATTCAACACAACTTTTAAATTTACCAACATTATTTTTAATTTGAGGTTATTTTCCAAAGCAATTTATCCAAATATTAAGAGCATAGCATGCTAACTAGGCTTTTCCTTTAATTTGAATTGAATGTTACTACATACTGATTTGGGATTTCAGTGTAAGAACTCGGGTTGTTAAAATCACTGATGGAATAGACATGACGGTGCTCCCTACCTGCCTGGTGAGACGCTGAAGAGTTCGTACTCTGCCTCCAACAGGCGGCTGCACCAAACAACCTTCATTAGCCCCACAACAAAGCCAATGAGACCCAAAGGTTAATTTAATAATTCCTGTGAGATAAATTCATCTGGGAGCCGAGATTACTATAAATACACTGTACACTGGGTACTTAAAATTAGATCGGGGAAGGAAAGTGGAGTAAGACAATTCGTTTAACATTTTCTTTGGAGATAAAAGCCAGGAAGAGACTTTTTCATGGTTCAGTCCTTTCAGGCAATCTGTCTGAAAGATAATAAGATTACTTCAGGTAAACCTGAAAAGATGGGAACCTGCTTCCCACTCCCGCTTTACCCTTTCCACCAGCACTCCGTAAGGAGCTCATTCTATCCTTATTATTTAACTTCTCTACTCTTACTTGCTTTAAAACTTCATACTCCAATTCCACTGGCCCAGCTGGACCTTACTTCTTAAACTCATTTTTGTGTTTCCTCGTTTGTTGCTAACAATTTCTTGGTTTAGCACAGCGGTTCTCAACCTGTGGGTCGCGACCCCTTTGGGGGTTGAACGACCCTTTCACAGGGGTCGCCTAAGACCATCGGAAAACACATATATAATTACATATTGTTTTTGTGATTAATCACTATGCTTTAATTATGTTCAATTTGTAACAATGAAAATACATCCTGCATATCAGATATTTACATTATGATTCATACCAGTAGCCAAATTACAGTTATGAAGTAGCAACGAAAATAATTTTCTGGTTGGGGGTCACCACAACATGAGGAACTGTATTCAAGGGTCGCGGCATTAGGAAGGTTGAGAACCACTGGTTTAGCAGTTTCTACATATCTCCCCCCACTTTTCTTTTTAAACATAGTCACCTGATTTTTCCTGCTATTGTGACCTGACTCCTTGGTAATGCTGGACTTCAATTCATTCAATTACTTTAGAAATTTTCCCACATAAATTTTTCCAGCGCAAGCCTTTGGATTTCTATAATTTAAGAGAAAGGCTTCTTTGGGATGCTAGATACCCAAAATAATACCCAAACAACCTGCTGATAAGGTGATGCTGATCTTGATGAGGGAGGATGTTACCTCTATGGAGTCTCAATAGTATCTCAAAGGGGAGTGGGCAAAGTTGGGATATTTATTCAGATTTTTGAAGTCTGGTCTAAAGTAAGTGTTTTGAAGTAGGAGGGGCAGAGGGTGGAGCTCAATTAGAATTGGGGAAGAATCATGATGTAACAGATTAGGATTTGGTAGATCCAGCAATGCAAAGAATTTGAGAATAGGGTTCAAAAACTCTGGGGGTGTAAACTGTCATTTTATGCTTTTTTAAAAATATATTTTATTGATTTTTTACAGAGAGGAAGGGAGAGGGATAGAGAGTTAGAAACATCGATGAGAGACAAACATCGATCAGCTGTCTCCTGCACACTCCCCACTGGGGATGTACCTGCAACCAAGGTACATGCCCTTGACTGGAATCGAACCTGGGACCCTTGAGTCTGTAGGCTGACGCTCTATCCACTGAGCAAAACCGGTCAGGGCTATTTTATGCTTTGTATTGAAGAGCTGGTGGGTCTTTTAGGAAGTATCTGAAATGAACAATAAAGTTATCTGCAATATTTACCTTCCTGGAGGAGTATACTAATGAAAGTGAACTAACATTAACATAGACAGTAAGATGTGTAGTACAGACAGTTTCAGTTCTCAGTCTGATTCTTATTAACAGAGAACCACACAATTTTTGTGGGAAAAAGATGCCTAGTATATAAATATTTTGATAAATGTTGTATTTTGAATATATTGTATGTAAATACTATAAGATAAATATAAATCTATTTATAAATATTTATTAAAGGAATGAATGAATGAAAACTCCAGGTAGGGAGGAGGAGCTGACCAAGCAGCCTCATTCTATGCCCCAGATTTCTCCTGCCTCTTTGGGTTCTAATAGTTAATGTCTTTGTCACCATGATGCCCAGATTTTCCTGAGTATAGGTTAAAATGCCAGCCCAAGTTGGAACAAAATTAACCTTTCTTCTAAATTCCTTTGGCATAGCTAAGTTAGGCAAGAATTTTATAAATTATTGCTAGCTATTAAGAAAACACTGAGAGAAATGAACAATGAAATAACCCCACCATTCAAAAAAAAATAATGGCATCTACAGTAACCAATGATATGTCCACTCACACCAATCAGTGCTAAATAGACAGAACCATCCATTGACTTAGGGAAAATTCCATGGCCACTTCTGCCAGCAGCACTGCTGATACACCTTTAATCATTGCTTAGCAGTGCACACACCCTGATTTTCTGAGATAACTCCCATAATAGTTCACATTGACCGGATGAAATGAAAGCTCCTCTGCTTGGCACTCAAGACTCAAGTTTCTTTTTGCATATGACAAATAGAAAAAAAATGATGTCTGAGGCTTAGAATGCTTCAATGACTCACTCATGTCATAAATGGGAATTGAAGCTGAGAGGGCGCTGGCTTTGGAAGCAGGGAGACCTGGTTAGAATCTCAGTTCAGTCACACAATAGCCCTGTGGCCTTGGTCCAACTCTCTGACCTACATTTCTTCATTAGTAAAACGTGAGTGATGAAAAACCTCTTTCACGATGGCTTTGTGAGAGCTACGTGAGGTACCATGCACCACACATTTACCCTGACTACCATTATGACATTAAACCACGTGAAATTGATATTTTTATATTTTAAAAAGCTGAATATTTGTAAATTTATATGGTTCAATCTTACGTTAGCTAGTAAGATGCAATGCTGGAATACAGACTCAAGTCTTCTGGGGCCCAGCCCCTGCTCTTCCATATGATACTGCCTTTTGTTTGCAATGAGACTGATTTTTAGTTGGATAGGTGCTGCCAACTGAATTATGAAGCAGCTTTAATACAGAAGATGTGTAAAGACAACAAATGGTGGAAGTTGAACAGGAAAGGAAGTTACAGAGTTGGTGCAAACATCTAGACTTTACAAATAAAATGGTTGTCCAGTTATTCTGCCTTTCATAACAACAATGAGGTATATGTGTGAAAGATCCCGGTTATCCTTCTGTTCTTTTAAAATATATTTTTATTGATTTTTAAAGAGAGAGGAAGGGAGAGGAAGAGAGAAACATCAATGAGAGTGAAACATCCATCGGCTGCCTCCTGCAAGCCGCCTACTGAGGATCAAGCCCAAAACCCGGGCATGTGCCCTGACCAGGAATCAAACTGGTGACCCCTGGGTACATGGGTCAATGCTCAACCACTGAGCCACACTGGCCAGGCACGGCTATCCTTAAAGTCAATGTCATTGGTTAGGGATGCCACTGTGATGTTTAATTTTACGTGTTAACTTGACTGGGCCATGGGGTGCCAAGACATTTACTCAAACATTATCTGGGGTATGTCTGGGAGGGTGTTTGGGGGTAAATTTACATTTAAGTTGGTAGACTGAATAAAGCAGATTGCCCTCCCCAATGTGGGTGGGCCTCATTCAATCAGTTGAAGATCTGAAAAGAACAAAAAGGCAGAGTAAGAGGAATTTCACCGGCTTGACTGTTGGAGCTGAGACATCAGTCTTCTGCCCTCTGACTGGGACTTACACCACTGGCTCTCCTGTCTCCAGCTTGCTGACTGCAGGCCTTGGAATTTCTATGTAGCCTCCATAAATCACACGAGCCAATTCCTTATAATAAATTTTCTCTCTCTCTCTCTCTCTCTCTCTCTCCCTCTCTCTCCATATATGATATATATATATATCATATATATATATATATATATATATATATATATATATATCTTATATAATAAAAGGTTAATATGTAAATTGACCCTAATGGCTGTACGGGAACGACTGGTCACTATGACGCACACTGACCACCACGGGGCAGATGCTCAATGCAGGAGCTAGCCCCTGGTGGTCAGTGCACTCCCACAGGGGAAGCTCCACTCAGCCACAAGCTGGGCAGTGCTAAGGATGTCCGACTGTGGCTTAGGCCTGCTCCCCACGGGAAGCATGCCTAAGCCACAGTCGGACAAACCCCGAGGGCTCCCAGGCTACCAGAGGGATGTCTGCCAGCTTAGGCTCCATCCCCCAGGGAGCGTGCCTAAGCTGGCAGGTGGACATTCCCTGAGGAGTCCTGGACTGCAAGAGGGCGCAGGCCAGGCTAAGGAACTCCACCCCCCCCCCCCCCCCGGGTGCATGAATTTTCATGCACCAGGCCTCTGGTGTGTGTGTGTGTGTATCTTATTGGTTCTATATGACAAAGGTTATAGTTCTAAAAAAATAATAGTGCACTCTGGAGCTGCCATTCATAAGTATATCTAAAAGGCTTTCCAAAGACGTTGGCCATCACTTTGTAGGGTTAGATTTTTAAGGTCTGATCATAGGAAGCCCCTGATATCATTAGGCAGCCAGCTTTGTTCTGTTTGTGAAGGTATGACTCAAATTGAAAGGCTTTCTGTGGGTGAAGGGGAATGTGTCTCGGACTTCAGGGGGGCAGTGTATTGGACAGAGCTTGAGATCAGATGTCAGAAGATCTGCAATTGAATCCCAGCTCTGCTATTTACTGGCTGTAAGAAGTCATTTCTTTGAGCTTCAGCCTTTCCCCCTATAAATCGAGCATAATAAGGATTAACTCAGGGTCCAGGAAAGATTTACGGAGACAATGTATATGAACTGCTCGTGGTAACTCAATTGTGTCTTAAGAATATTAGCTGTCGGAATGCATTATTGTATGTTGAAAGGAGTATGACTTTGGGGGCTGTTTATTTAGGTTAGTTAATCTTTCTAAGCTTAAGGATCTTCATGTGCTAAAGATAAAAAGACAGAGAGAAAGAGAGAGACAACAACTGACTTTTTCAGGTTCCTGTGAGGATAGAAGGGCATAATACATGAAAAGTCTCCAGCAAAAATCCTGGCAAAGCATCTGCATTATATATGTAATAAAAGTAGAACTTTTTATTAAATTAACAAACCATTAGTCACTTTAATGTTATGCTATGTATATATTTTTAAATAAATGATGAAATCAAAGTACTTCCCACACTCAAGTTCTATCAAGTGATACCCACACTCACCTCCCACTGTTAGCCATCACTATAGCTTCTTCCAGCTCACACAGCTTCTCATCCTGAATACTTCTTGGCCCATCAAGAGCCTATAACTGTGAAACACTAGGCCCCTGAGCTTGTGTCACAAACACATCGTTGAGATTTATGACTGAAAGATATGTATTCTCTTTGCTACCTGGTACTCAAGACATCACATAGTTATGAACTTTCTGAAGATTTCAGAGGAAGGGGAAACAGATTTCTGCTCTAAACACTTACTAGTAGATGAGCCAGAAAAAGAAATTCTAAACACATCACACTTTCACAACTCCCTCGCCATGGCCCATCTCTATTTACAGGGGTGGGCAAACTTTTTGACTCGAGGGCCACAATGGGTTCTTAAACTGGACCGGAGGGCCGGAACAAAAGCATGGATGGAGTGTTTGTGTGAACTACTACATGTTAACACTGCTGCTGGTGAAGGAGCGGAGGGGAGAGCAAGAGAACCCTCCGCTCTTTCGGCTCCGCTGGCCGGATAGAACAGCCGAACGGGCCGGATCCGGCCTGGACGTAGTTTGCCCACGGCTGTTTTAACCCCTCCTACTGAAGGTGTAGATTAGTGAAGGTCATACTCCTCAGCCTGGTTCAGGCGTTTGGGAGGTCATTTACTCCTTGACAATGAGATCAGAGGGGAATGAAGGCAGAAATAAAGTCATTCCATCCTGGCTCCATCCTCTTTTTAGTTCTATATAGTCTTGGATAAGTTACTTAGTCCCTCTGAGCCTTAAAGACCTCACCTGTAAAGTGGCATTAATGCCCAGCCACAGGGTGGATTAATGAAGTCGCGATGTAAATAGACAGCAAGAGAATTCCATACACTACCCTCTCCCCTTCACTTTAGAACATCTTTGCCCGGATACTCACTTTCAGGGTGGAGAGGATGATGCATCCTTAGGATGGACAGTGACATCTATGTGACGCTCCTTTGATAGGCCCCCGACCCAAGATGGGCCTTTGTGGCTGCTCTTCTCTACGCACCTGAAATGCCTACCGGTATAAGTGTGGGGGTGCTGTATGGGGTCTCTGGAGTCAGACTACTTCACTACCTGTCCCCTTGCTATATACAACACGTAACATATTGGCTTTCATACGAGTCATCTTAGTGGGGCCTCTGTTACATTCCCCTAGGTTCTACATTGCCCCTAGATAGAGTAGGATGTTCTGTTCTCAAGGAACACTTAAGAGGGTAACATTCATCCTCTTTCATCCACTCCCCACTTACTTTTCCAAAAGGTGGTGGAGTGGCTTACTTGCTGATTTCAGGACTCTTCTTGAATTTGACTGTGCACACTTGGAACACCCTTTCTGGATCTTCTCTCCCTGTGTGTCTCAGAGATAGAATCCCATCTTCAGGATTTTCCATTAGATCAATGACCAGCCTCTGAGAGGGAGACTCAGTGGTTAAGGTTCCCATGGTGCTGGTGGGCACATTCAATCCCGGGGGGGACATATTATGGTCTGCAAACTTCAAACCCTAGTCTCCAATTCAGCCTTTTCAAAACAAAGCTGGTATTTTGGTCTTCATCTGCCCGGCTCTTGTGTCTACTGCTCAATATCTTCTCAACTCAGGAAAAGAAGAGCCGCCGCCCCCAATGGAACATGATTAATCCATGTTGACTAACACAGATTTTGATGTTTTTCCTGAACATCAGATAGGTGTTTGTTTGTCGAGCAAGCTCTGATACTCTTAAAACAGAGGCTTTTCTATTCTCTTAATCTTTCTTAAAGGGTAACTCTCTTTAAAACATTTTTTTATAATGGACACTGAAGAGAGTTTTTGCAAATATTGGCTTTTGTTTCTGTCTCTTTCAAGTCAATGTCCGTATATGTAGTCTTGACATTGGCCATGCGACAAGGGTGATGCCTCTTCAATGCCAGAGTTAAATCAGAGCCAACTGGACACATGGCCCTGGACAGATTCATGCAGATAATTGATATCCATTCATTGGGCAAGAGCAGCCCATAAACCTTCACCAGATAATGGCCCTTAAGGACACAGAGTTCTGAGAAAGATTGTATCACAGCTACCTGACAGTGAACCGTCTCATTTGCTGTCACGTGGTACTTTTAACCCTTCCATGCCTTGATTTCTCTTTCTACAAATTGGAGGAATAACAGTAATTATCCCCTAAGTTTTCTGTCAGGACTGCTTAAACTAACACTTGTTAAGTGCTTGGAATAATGCCAGGTACAGAGTAAGAGTTCTGGAGCCAGAATGCCTACCTCAGCCTGCCACCTACAACCTCTGTAGGTCTTGGTTCCCTCATCTATAAAACTGGTATAGAGATGGGCATTTCTTTGGGTAATTATGACACATAAATGAGCTTATCTGTGTAGAGTTTGTGGCAAGCAGTAGCATAAATAAGATGGAAGTTTTCTGTTCGTTTTTTTTGTGTGTTTTTTGTTTTGTTTTGTTTTGGTTTTTTTCACACAAAAAAAAGAAGATGGGAGGAAGGCAGTCCAGGTCTGATATGGCAACTGCACCATTTAAAGAATCCAGGTTCCTGCTACCCACTGCTTTATCCAGGCAATCTCGGGATTCCAACTAGCTGCTTGAGCTCCAGCCATCACATCCACATCCCAAGTAAGTAGTAGAAAGGAAGAAGGGGCAAAGAAAGGATGGTATAATCCTTTATGGCATGGGATTCTAACTTTTCTCTATCATTGTACTTCCTATAATACTTGGTAGGGATTTTTCTGCATTAACAATCAGAACTAATCATAGAGTGTCAGAAAACATCTTCCTGCAACATTACAGATTCACTGACAGGCTTACTTACCCAACTTGGAAGGTTACGTAAGCAATTGCCACATACGTAACAAGCTACATGCATGTAGAGGCATCTTACAGTCTATCGGTTGATCGTGTATTTTTATTGCCATTTACATTTTACGGAGGCTGCTCTCTGATACTCTTACACCGTTGGGGTGCAGAAACCCAATGAAGGATCTGAGAGAAAGCTTTGGATGCCTCCCTGGAAGAATACACATAAAAACATCTACTTCAAATTGTGCGGTGAATTGAATTGCACTGAAAGTCTATTTCCTTCACAGAAACAACATTTTAAAAATGTACACTGCTTTACGACGTATTCACTCTAATACATGTCCAAGCTTAACAAATTGCTTTAACAATGAATGGACTTTCCTTTTCTTGCAGCAACAACAACAGAAAACTGCCAGCAGTTTCTGCACATGCTCCCAGAGGCCTCTGCAAAGTCAGTGAGTTTCTCTGGAATGTGGTCCCATTTCTCCACAAAATCTGGTGATTCAAAGCCCTGATTCCGATGAAACTGATGACGCCTGCAGCAGCAGACAAAACTTCTTTCAGGGTTTTCGCAGAGCTCTTGCAATTTATAATGGAATGTGGAGCCTCCTCAGAGAATAGAGGAGTCCCTCCCCCACCCCCAGGCACTCTCCACCCCGGTCTCCTGTTCTCTCCCATTTCAGCTGCGACTGTGTTTCCTGGGGACCTCCAAGTCCCTCTCTCTGCTTTAGCCACACAGACTTCCTTGCTTCTCCCACCCTCCCCTGCCCCCATCCCAAACACACCCAGATCAACTCTTACCACCCTCAAGGCCAACGCAGGACCCTCCTCACTTGCTGGGATGGGTCACCCTCTCTGTCAATGGAGCTGACCCTGCCCTCGCCTCCATCCTTAGCATGGCTTTCGTTTTCATCACGTGGCCAGGTGTTATATTGGCTTGTTTTTAGATATATTTACTATCTCTCTCTGCCTCCATAAAAGAAGCTTTCCATGGTCAGAGACTTTGTCCTGTTTATCTCTGTAACCCCCGAACCTAAGACAGTACCTATTGGTATTAAATATTTGTGGGATAAGTGAATGGATTTGTTTACTGAATACACTTCTTCCATAAAGAATGTGTAGGCGCTGTTATTCATGAGAATTTATGGAACAGCTGTGCTTAAAAGTGAAAAAATGTTTATTTCTCTCTTTCTCTTTGGGTTTTGGACATTCCCCAGTATCAATGAAGAAGGTTCATACTGACCCTTCTCTCAATCTGAACCTCACCTTGCAAATAAACGTGAACAAATATTGACACACTGGTGCCTCCTCCCTTACAGACTGGTCCCCCGAGTCTGTAAGACTTACCCAGCTCTTCCACAAAGGTGCCAAACTTGTCAATACACCATGCACTCTGCCTGTGCACTGAGATCTTGCCTTTCGGTAGATTTTCCCACCAAGGGCCTGGGTCTGGCCATTGATCCTGATGAGACAGGAGCTGGCAGCCAGGATGTTGCCAGGCATCTCACCCCAGTCCATGCTGATGGGGAATGACACGCTCCTCTCTGACCTGTTTAAAAACACCAGAACCTGTCTTAGCGATTCTGTAGGTTCATTAGCCTTCACCCCCTCTGCTGCCACCGAACTAGGATCCCGGATAAATAAGGTGACCCCTCAATTTTACCAGCAACGTATTCCTAAATCAGAGGGCAGGAGACGTATTTATTTGTTCTGCAAGGCCCATTCCCCCCACTGACGTATAGGTTCATCTCCCCTAAGTCCCTTCACTCAGAAAGGAGAAGCCGCAGGCCCCAGAGGTTCTCAGCCACAGAGCCACCCCCCTGAGTGTGCCCCACAGCTGGGAGGGGTGTCATTGGCTCCTAGAAATAAAGCATTCATGAATGCCTTAGGCATTGCATACAAAAGTGGCCTCCAAGCTAACTCCCTTCGAAGGCTGTCCTCACTCACCTGCATCCTCTTAAGCTTGCTTGGCTGGAAGAAAAGGGGGTGGGGGACCCCTGTGGGTGGGAACTGGGTGGAAGCACGCAGATGCTCACATTTCCGTGCGCACTGTGCGGATGCTGTTATCCACAAGAATTTATGGAACAGCTGTGCTAAAAAGTGACAAAATATTTATTTTTCTCTCTCTTTGGATGTTGGCCATTCCCCAGCCAATATCAACGAAGAAGGTTCATACAGACCCTTCTCTCAATCTGAACCTCACCTTGCAAACAAACGTGAAGACCTATTGACACACTGGAGCCTGCTCCCTGGTAGTTCTCCGAGTCTGTAAGGCTTACCCAGCTCCATGGCAGCAGCGCAGGACTCTCTGACCTCTTCCTATGGCTCTTTCTCTTTTGCCTGTTGCCTCTCCCTGCTTCCTGCCTCTCCACAGGATCTATGTCAGGTGTTCTTATCCCCAAATTGTGACTGCTTCGCCAGAGTTGTGGAAGGATGGAGTGGGCCGAGGTGGCATGATAGGAAGTGGGCAGAGGTCCCATTTGCTGGCCTGGTAGGAAGGCTTACCCCGTGGTTTCTCCATCATGTCCCTTGTGTGTGGCTGTCATAGTGTTCCTGCTCCCTGAGAATGTTACCTGGCCAGGGCCTGGGCCCAGAGCAGGTCTATATCAGGCCAGCCAGGAGTGTGTGGGTTCTTGACTTCATGCCAGAAAGATTTCACACTATGAGTCCAAGTGATTTTGAGGGTATGTTTACTAAAGCTGAGAGAACCTAGGTGGGGCTGCTTCGGTTTCCTAGAAACATTATAGGGAAGAAGTGAGCCACACTGGGCTGTGTGAGCTCACTGGGAAGTCAGAGAAAAAGGAGGCATTGGAGACAGGTTCGGGGAGTTAGGCTGGGATGAGCTGCCGCTGCCAGGTGCTCTTCTGGTTGTAAGTCTCATGGGAGCCCTTAGAGTAGAAGAAAGAAAGCAGAGATACAAGGTGTGGGTGTGCTCTAGGGGAGAGCACTTCAGGTCCTTTATCTTGAAACTTTTTATCTTCAGCTGGTGATACTTCCACAGGAGGTCTTAGGGGAGGGTCTTAACAGAATATTCATTAGCTTTCCAGATGTGTCCATGGATATGTTGATTCATCAAAATGTGCATATAGAGGGGTCAGGGTTATTTTTTATTAGTTTTATTTTCAAAGAATGTTATCAAAGAGGGACTAGGACTAAGGCCAGTCTGCCCCCAAGTGTCCTTGGTTAGGGAAGATAAAAATTTGTGATTCATTAGCTGACGACTGTACTAGTAAATTATTCAAATTGTTTGGTCTTGTTTAATTATTTTGTCACAGTTTCCCTTATTCTACTTGTCAAGGAATTTCCATAGTTTCTTTCTATTCTGCCCGATAACCTTTGTATATTTGTTTCTAACAGCTTTAATAGTCATATAACATACTATAATAGTCACCCTATTAAAGTATACAATTTGGTGCTTTTTCATATATTTACAGTTATATCAGATTTCACAGGACCTTGAATGCCAGGCTAAGGAGTTGAAGTTTTATCCTAGAGAGATTGGAGAGTTAATAGTTAATTGCAAAATATGTTTATTAATCAAATAATATGACAAACAGTATTCTTCATTTCCTTTGACTTCTTCCTAACTTTATGTTACAAGTTGTTTTTTATGCTTATAATCATATCATATTTATGATGTTTTTTTATCTACTTTCTCATATTTTTCTCATATTTTGTTCTCTACTTTCACCTTAGTATTTTTTCATATACCCTTCTCTATATCTATACAGTTTTTTTTTTTAATATATTTTATTGATTTTTTACAGAGAGGAAGGGAGAGAGAGATAGAGAGTTAGAAACATCGATGAGAGAGAAACATCGATCAGCTGCCTCCTGCACATCTCCCACTGGGGATGTGCCCGCAACCCAGGTACATGCCCTTGACCGGAATCGAACCTGGGACCCTTCAGTCCGCAGATCGACGCTCTATCCACTGAGCCAAACCGGTTTCGGCTACAGTTTTATATTTAATGGCTATATGTTATCTACACTTTCCTTACCCTAGTCCCAGCCCCATACCTATAGTGTGTGTGTGTGTGTGTGTGTGTGCACATTTCCTCTAAAATTTTTTAATCAAGATGGGATTACTGGTTTCATTATGGGGTTACTGGTTCAAAGTACATTAAGATTTTTATTGTTCTTGATATTAAGTACTAGAATATTTACCAGAAGGATTCTATTGAAGGGTTTTTAAAGCATAATTTTGATATGCGCACAATGACATTTTTAAAAGTTTATGGAGGCAATGAGGCAGTTAGGAGACTATCATAATAGTATGTCCCAACTATGGTCCTATTTTTACTTTAGAAATTCCACAGGTCTGACTTCTCACATTTGGGTAACTGGGTCAGAATATCCCATTTTTAGACAGTTACACCTTTATGCAATCAGCTGCTATACTCAGTCATCATAGAAACAACAACAATGCCCCTCATATTGAGACCGTGTCCCTAACCATTGTCCCCTCTCTGTCTATCAACCTGGTCACTCAAGGTGGGTCATTTTCTAAAAAGACTAGATCTTTGGACAACAGTCTCTATGTCACCATTTTATGAAGAGAGGTGGGCTACTGCTCTTTTACCCACAAACCAAGTTCCAAGCTTTAGGGTTAAGTTAAAATTCTATTCTTTGGGGACACATAACAACAGAATTTGCCTAGTAACGAGAGTTTTTATAAAAACCAAACGGAAAAATATCTGGGCAGGTCTGTTGTGTATAAAATTTTCCTAGGGGGCACTTTTCAGAAATCACTACATGGAAAATCACCAGGATGGAGTTTGGAGGTCTGGCTCCTGAGTCATTAGCAGGCAGATGGAGTTCTCAGTCTTGCGTGGTTGGTGGAAAGATTGGAGGGTGATGGAGCAGAAAGAGCAGGTCCGGGGCAGGACAGAGCACTATGGACAGCAATGATTGGAAAGAAGCCAAAATTGTCTTTAAAGCTCTTCCAGCAACTTTCCTTTGGTTACCTTTGGAAAATCATGTGTCTTCTTGAGGCAGAATAGAAAGAAGTCTTACCTGCCAATTAGGGCTGGCCGGTTTATTATTTAGCACCCACTAATTTGAAGCCCGTGGAGCTACAAGCTTAAAGCTAACTTTTCTTTTGTGGCTTTCTGCCCATTCTCTCTTCTCAAGTTTTACTAAATTACCAGATTGAAACTTGCTGCGTGGATAAGGTCTCACTTTCTAAAGATTGAAGAGCTTCTGTGTGTTCAGGATCAAGCTCACCGAGGCTTGCTAACCTGGCTGAACCAAACCCACACACAGCTCACACCTAGGGTGGGGGTGCCAAGACTGCTCGGGGAGCTACACACAGGCTGGGCAAACCCAAGTGTCCAGAAAGTGTTCTGCAACAAGATTACAGGGCGTTTCTCTTAGAGGCACCTTCCTAAGAGCAAAGTGGCTAATATATGATTCGTACAAATTATGGGCCCGACATTTGTCAAATTCTCGAAGAGCAAGATACTGGGCTTGGACAACAGGCAAACCTAGTCTCGGGGCTCTTAGCAAAACAAACACACACTCCTTCCCAGGCTGCTTATTCGTACGCTGTCTCTTACTTCTGCTAAAGCATTCGCGTTTCCGAGCGCCAACGCCACAGCGATGGGCGAGGACTCCCAAGCCACGTGGGGAGAAGGCCAGCATCCGAGCACTAACGACCGGCCCCGCTAGGACCCGGCGGAAGCAGCGTCTCCGCGGCGCTGGGAACGAGCTGGGCGGGCCAGCCAATCAGAAGCCTCGTCTGCGGAGCGGGCCGCCGTCCGGATCCCCCCCACTGGCCGCCCGGGGCACCGGTTATTTAAAGGCGCGCCGGCTCCAAGCTGTCGCGGTCCGGGGGCCTGGTCTGCGCAGCGCGTCGGCATGGCGAACCACATCGTGCTCTCCAGCGGCGCCAAGATGCCCCTCGTGGGGCTGGGCACTTGGAAGGTCGGTGCGGAGGGGGCGCGTCCCGCGGGCTCCGCGCCGCCTGGCGGGAGGGACCTGGAGTGACCCTTAGCGGTCCCGGCCCTGGACGCCTGGCCTCCGAGGCGCCACTCGGGCTTGCCCGGCCCTCGGCGGCTCGAGTCGCCCCGAGGTGGGCCGGGCAGGCGGGCCGGGCCCTGGCTCCTGGGTCGGGCCGGGGGCTTGCGTGAGGGGCTTGGGGCGGCCCGCGGAAGGCCGGCTCCGTGCACGCTCGGTTCCCCGGCCGCGCCTTGAGTCCGATCCCAGCTGGAAAGGTCACTAAGAGGAAGGGGAGGGGAGGGGAGGGGAGGGGGCTTCCCGAGCCCCGCCGCCGGCCCCGGGGATGGACCGCGGGAGGTGGGTCCGAAAGAGATGGGGCAGGGGGGTTGGGGGGAGGGGTCCGCTCCAAAGGCACTTGTTGCGCCGCCTCCTTGTTTGTCTTATAAGTAGTTTGGCCTTAATCGTTTCCGTTTTTCTCTCCGGAATAAGCATCTCAAGGTAAGCGCCTCTGGAGACTGCAGATAATTACATTAGGGGGCGCGGGTTTGCCCAGGACGCAGCCACTTCCTCGTCCCCAGACGCGCAGCGCTGAACCCCTGTGTCCGTCCCCGAGGGGCACCTGGGAGGTGTCCTGAGAACCCCGCGGGGAATCTGGGCGGAAAACTGTTGGCATCAGCATTGAATGAAGCTGGCCCCCGAAACCTGACCCCCACCGAAATCTCTCACGCACGGCGTCCCTAAGAAATGGTCAGGAATAAAACGGACGGCCTGGTTATCTGAAAATTAGGGGGCGCGGAAAGTGGTATTAATGGGGCAAAACCCAGTATTTTTTAAGCCGCTTAGGAGGCAGCTTCAAGTATTATACAGAACATTCCACAGCCATGACCGGGGGTTTCCCACCAACATTGACTGTGGGCCTGGGCGTGGGATGTTTGCACACAGACAAGGGAAGAAAGGCTGGATTGAGGTGCACCCCTGCGGTGGTTTGGACGACCCTAAAACCCGCAGTTGAAAATTAGTAAATCTAAGGTGAGTAGGAAAGGGGTCCTAGACTTGCCTCACACAGACGATGTTTCCTGGCCAAAGTGATCAGAATATTAGTAATCCTGTCTTTCCTTCCAAAAGACCAGTGGCGGCTCCAAGGGTGTAATTGAATTATGACCGTGACACTGAGTTAAATTTCCACCTGTTGCAGATTATTCTCTCGGAAAAGGTGGGAAATTGTGCTTTCCTGACCTACAAGTTGACCTCAGGTGTACCAGATCCAAGCATATAAATGTAACCCTCATCTGTCCGTCAGTCCCTCTGTCCTCCAGCAGCTCCTGGCTCAGATCCCAGCACAGTGGCCCCCGCAGGATGAAATGTTGTCCTCTTGGTGCCAACTTAAGGGCAAAGATTGGCTCTCACGGGCCTGGCTTGGGTGGTCGTGTCTGTCCCTGTACCAGTCACTGGCAGGTAACAATGTGTGACTAGGCCAGGCTTGAGAAATGTGCCCACCCCTCTCCCAGGGTTGGGGCTACACGGTGCTGGGCTGGCACATTCCAGGGCTCTGCAGAGAAAATCAGGGTTCCATTAAGCCTGAAGAAAGTTAAATGCATGCTGGGCAGTTTCTCCACCTGGGTCCCTCACTTGTCCTCGCTCTTGGGAAGGGGTGTGCTTTGCTGTCACTTCTCACATCAGCATCAGCTGTGTCCAGGATGCCATAGAGAGGCTGTGGTAGTTATGGTCTGCTGCTCTGCTCTGCTCTGTTCCTTGAGCCATGGAGGTTGGGCAAGGCTGCAGGTGCAGCTTCTTATGCCCTCCAGGGAAAGAGGAGGTTGCCAGGTCATCTGAAGGTGTTCCTTGATCTCACACCCGAGGCTAGCATCGCCACCCGCCTCCCTGCTCCTCCGTGGTGGAAAGCAGGTTCAGGCCACTCTCTATTCCCATGGCTCCATTCCCCCCTCGCCTGTTCGCAACAGCTGATAAGCAGCAGATGTCTGCAGCTGCAATGGCCCCAGCCATCGAGTTTCCTTTTCATTTTCTACCCTGCTCTCCAGGGGCGCTCTCCAGAGGAATGCCCTCGGTTCTTTCAACAGTCTGTTGCACCCGCTTATTTTTCACCTCTTTGGTCTGAGCAGGAGATGGAGTAAGTGTCTATGCAGTTGATCTGGGTGAAGCTTAATGGCCATGCGGGCACTTCTCTTCCTCCTCCTCAACAGCCAGGCTCCCCCACACCTGTCCTGGTCACTCAGATGGTTTGGGCACAGCCAGCCATTCAGCTTCTTTGCAGCTGTGACCACAGACCATATGGTGATCTTCTGAGATTCGGACAGCGTGAGAATTGATGCCCAGGCCTTTGAATCTGTATCAGTAATGTTCTTGACTCTATGACAGTCTCCCAGAACTGCTTCCAAACAAGGGATTGCCAATATCTGAATCCAGGCATCAAAAAGAGAAAACACAGGAATTTACTGAACTCTGAAACCAAATGGGAATTGGGTAAACATTTACAACAATTTTTTTAAAAATACTTTGAGCTATTCAAAGGAAATGGTATCCTTTATTGTCTTGGGAACCTCATAGATCCAGACGGTGGGGGGTTTTTTATACAGTGGTTTGTAAATCAACTGATGTGAAGAAACAGGAGTGAATGTCTTTGTACATCTTTTTAAGATGATCGATGCTGCTGTTAAATAATCCTAAAATGAAGCCATGTGGCATTTCAGATTCCGTCTGAGAGCAAATGGTTCGGAGTCTGCTTCAGGAACTGGCCCGGCCTTCCAGTGCCGGCCTTCCAGGAACAGGCGCTTCCGTGAGGAGCGGTTGGCTCACACTGTCCTCCCTGGGTTGTGTGCAAACTGTGTCTTTTGTTTCATTTTGGATTTTCACTCCATGCTTTCCATTTCCTTTCCTTTCAGTCCTCTCCGGGCAGAGTGGCCGAGGCTGTGAAGGTGGCCATTGACGTTGGGTACCGCCACATTGACTGTGCCCATGTTTACCAGAACGAGAACGAGGTGGGGATGGCCCTTCAGGAGAAGATCAAGGAGCAGGTGGTGAAGCGTGAGGACCTCTTCATCGTCAGCAAGGTGCTGCTCTTGGGAACCTGGGGGATAGGGTTCTCGTTCATGTTATCCGTTGGTGGCATCGGGGCCTCTTAATGCAGCTACAGTTATCACTGGGTACACAGTTCTTCCAGGGAGAACGTTAGACTCGAGGCCATAGAGGGCTCCAGAGCTCGCCCGTCCATGGCTGTCTTGGATGGTCATTCCACTGGACCCATTGGTTAGAGCCCCTTGCCGATGAGGGTGAGGTCGTGGGTTGGTGCTTTCTTTCCAGGGACTTATCTTTAAGGACGGGACTTGGTTCCCATCTACAAACTAAATCTCCACTGCTGGCCACCACCTGGAGGTGAGGCTGGCTGTGAGAGATTGGCTTTGTAGGAACCTAGCCCTGAGAACTCACTGTCAGGCCCAGGGCTGGTGCCGAGCTGTCCATTCTGTTTTATGCCTTGAGTTTGGTCCTTCTGGGAGGAATCCTGACCTGATTATCCTGCCTTCCTTTGGAAAGTTAGCACCCACACTGCGAAGTGGAGTCTCCTCCGCCACCACGTGTAGCATCACAGTGACATGGATGGGTTATGGTGAGAGGAGAGAGAATCATCTGGCTTCAAGCCATCTGGCTCCAGCCAGGAAACAGCTTCCTGCGTGGAGTGACAGGCTGTGTTCTCTCGCGGCTTCAGCTGTGGTCCACATACCATGAGAAGAACCTGGTGAAAGGAGCCTGCAAGAAGACGCTCAGTGACCTGAAGCTGGACTACCTGGACCTCTACCTTATCCACTGGCCCATCAGTTTCAAGGTAAGGGCACGGCTCAGGTGTAGCCTGTGGCAGGTGGGGGCCTCCTTTATTAGCAGGTGGAGTGGGACGCGCGCTGTGTGTGTGGTTACTTTTCCAGGGGCAGGCCTCAGGCCAGCAGCAGCGACCTCACCTGGGAGCTTGTTAGCAATCAGTCTCGGGCCCCACCCAAGGCTTCTGCATCCAAACCTAGTGACTCAGCTGCATATTATAGAGTTTGAGGAGTCCTGCCCTGGGTTGGTGGGTGATTGTGTGGTTTACAACCTTGTAACAACCAACATGACTCGGGACATTCCTGCACACAGCGCAGGTATCACCTGCTATCCCCGCCCTGCCCAGAGGCATGCGTGCGCGTATACATTCATACCCTGCACCTGTGTATGTGCATATTCCCACATTCCACACACATGCCACATCCTGTGGAGGCTTGGTGAATATTTATCGGCACTCTAACTCTGTACAGAAGGAGTCTAGCGTTATTATGTCCTTTGCCTTCATTCCAGCTACAGGCTCAGTTTTCTGCTCTGTCAGCCAGATGGAAAGTGTGGCGTTTACCCTGTAGATCTATTTTATTGCACTGTGGGGTATCCAGGCCTGACTTTCATTGTTTGTGTTTCATGATAAGCCAGCGAGGCTTGGCAAGGCGACGCTTCTTTAGTCTGGTGATCCAGCCAGCACGTGGACCCTGCGAGTTCTGGTCTGAGTCCTCCCTCCATCCACACACACACTCTAGTCCATGGCAGGGTTCCTTTCACTGACCGAGAATTATCCATTTCCATCTAACTGTCAGCTCCGGCCCATTTGATAAACAGTTGTCTGCCTATTCCTTTTTCACATGGACAGATTTGCCCTTGCCTATCTTCAAAACACTTAGCCAGCTCTCGTAGTGTAGAATATTTTTAGAACTTTGCTTTCAAAGATGTCACTGCACGTCAGTGAAGGGCTGTTACTGATTGTCTGCGTTTGATTGTCGTGACAGCCCGGGAACGAATTTTTCCCGTTGGATGCGAAAGGCAACGTGATTCCCTCTGACGCCGATTTTGTGGACACATGGGAGGTAAGGCTGTCCCTGCTTTGGCTTTCTTCTTCAGTGCTGGCTTCCTGCTGTCCTTGTGAGTGGACTGGTGTGAGTTCTGCCACTTCTTCTGCCTCTGTTTTTGCTCTTCCTGCCTCATTGAAGCCAGCCTGGCTGCTGTCTTGCTGTCTCTTGGCTTCTCCAAGGTCTGACACTGGCACTGAGTAGTAAGGGCGGGGCTGGTGTAAAACATGCCTCTGACCCTGGCCTTCGGAGCACATGTCAGGAGCAAGCAGACCTTCTTTTGTCTTCAGGCCATGGAAGAGCTGGTGGACGAGGGGCTGGTGAAATCTATTGGAATCTCCAACTTCAACCATCTCCAGATCGAGAAGCTCTTAAACAAACCTGGCTTAAAGCATAAGCCGGTGGTTAACCAGGTCAGCATCCAGCAGGGAGCTGGTGGGGGCATGGAGGCTCAGTGCCCTCTGATTCTGGCGGTCACTGCTGTTGATGTTACCAGGGAGCGGCAGGGAGGCAAGCTCCTGGGCACTGGCACAGTCCTCACTAACGATTCAGAATGGCAGTGGCACATCGGGGGTGGAACTTGTAGGAGAGAAGGGTTGAGCCTGGCTTGTGATGGCTCCGGGTCTCACAGATGAGCAGCCTGCAGACACTGAGGTCCTCAGACCTGTCACAGCTGATAAGTGGCCAAAGCCAGAGAAACCCTAGGGCCACGGCCACGGTGCCAGGAACAAGGTTAGCGCTGCTAATGTCGAGGACACTCGCTGGGAAGCGTAGACGTGGTTGCGGCTTATCTGGGAGATAGGACGTTGGTTACACAATTTCCTATTGGATGAGGTAGGACTTGGCATGGGTACCTTCCTGAGTGTGCCATCGCCAGTGCCCAGGCCTGCATCTGCCTCCTGCTTGCGCTTGCAGATCGAGTGCCACCCGTACCTCACTCAGGAGAAGCTGATCCAGTATTGCCAGTCCAAAGGCATTGTGGTGACGGCCTACAGCCCCCTCGGCTCTCCCGACAGGCCCTGGTGAGTCCCCATGGGACCTTGTTTTCCTGTCTGTTGGTGAACATTAGAAATGGCTAAAGAGAAGCATTCAGCACCAAGGAAATGGCTCGAGCTGATGTGCAAACCCTCCCAGGAGCCTTTGCTGGGTTTCCTGGTTGGCCTTTCAGGTAGCAAGAGGCCTGCTCTCTTTCCAGAGGGTTGGGAGTTTGTAACTAAGCTTTGAATCGGGAGGGCACTGGCGGGCCGCCCTCTGAGGCTGACGGGAGTCGGGGTTGGGGTGCCGGCTGCCTTGAGTGGCGGCGCCAACGGTTGCTCACAGGGGTCACCTTTCTGTCTCCAGGGCCAAGCCCGAGGACCCTTCCCTGCTGGATGACCCCAGGATCAAAGCCATAGCTGACAAGTACAATAAAACCACAGCCCAGGTACGGCCGTGTCCAGGCACTCGTGACCGTTCCCAGGACTTCTGCAGATCTGGTGGCCCCCGTGGGCCGGAGGAGAGGTGGCTGGGCCCAGTCAGGTCCTCCTGGGAGTGTGGCTTGGGGTTCTGGAGTGTGTAGTAGACAGGGACCAGCTGGGAGTGAGAAGATGCCGTGTGGTCTGGGAATACGGTGCCCGCCCACTACCTTCCCAGGCTGCCACGGGGCCAGCAGCTGCTACTGTGAAGGCGCATCTGTACTCCTAGAGCAGCTTGTTATCAGCTGCACGGGAAACGTTGTCTCCTCCCAGTGGGAGCAGCAGCTCCTGATCCGTGAGCTGTCAGTCTCCTGTAGGTGGGACGCTTGGGAGACACGGAAGCGCAAGGCGTGGTGGCTGAGCGCAGGGCTCCGGTCGGATCTTGAGGGCACCCTCCTTGTTGCTGGGTGTGACCCCAGCGTCTCTGCCTTGGTTTTATCACTCGAAGTTCTGGGATGTCCCCTTCCGGGTGTGGATGCATCAGATCAAGTGAGATGATGACAGAGTTCTTGGTGAACATACTCACACACTCGGCACATCTGTTCGCAGGTTCTGATCCGGTTCCCCATGCAGAGGAATTTGGTCGTGATCCCCAAGTCTGTGACCCCTGAACGCATCACCGAGAACTTTCAGGTAAGGCCCGGCTGGTTGCCCTGGTTTTCCTCACTGGAGAAAGGGAGGGCTCTTCATGGGGTCTCGGCCTGTCCCTGGAGTGCAGATGGGACCCCACCCTGTGGCAGTCTCGGTGGGAGCCAGCCTCCGTAAGCTGCAGTGAACACACCTGGGACAGGGGCTCCTCCTGGGTGGAGGCACCGCTTTGGGGTGGGCCCCGTGCCTCAGTTTGCCCTCTGCACACTCCTGTGCTGAAGCTCCTCAGCGACTCAGTGTTGCCCTGAGACATGTTTGTGAGTGACACTGGGGCTGCATCAGGGCTTCATTTTCCCCATCTGTAAAGTAATACCTATTTCAAGAACTGTCATAAAGATTAAATAAGATATGTTAGAGGCTTCACACACAATGCTTGGTAAGCGAGTAAGCGCTCAGGAACCGCTGCTGTGCTGAGGGTGAGTCCCTGGTCTGCAAGGAGCCTACAGGCCAGTCCTGCCCTCCCCCCTCTGCCAGTCCTGCCCTCCCTCTCCCAGTCCTGCCCCCCTCTGCCAGTTCTGTCCACCCCTCTCTCAATCCTGCCCCCCTTTGCCAGTCTTGCCCACACTGTTCCAGTCCTGCCCATCCCTCTGCCAGTCCTGCCCCCCTCTGCCAGTCCTGCCCATCCCTCTGCCAGTCCTGCCTCCCTCTGCCAGTCCTGCCCATCCCTCTGCCAGTCCTCCCTGCCAGTCCTGCCCATCCCTCTGCCAGTCCTGCCTACCCTCTGCCAGTCCTGCCCATCCCTCTGCCAGTCCTACCCATTCTATGCCAAGACCCCATCTCACAGTGGACTGAGCAGCATGGCTGGCACCAGGGCATCAGGAGGTGGTCTCTGTGGGCGCTGGGAGCACCCCCAGAGCGAATTAGCCTGGCGTCACCCCTCCCTGCCTCTCACACTGGTGCTGGGTCTGGGGGTGAAGCGCTGTTCTGGTGGGGCCTGGTGCCGTGAGCCTCTGTGCTCACTGAGCAGAGCAGCTCCACTAGGGCCACGCGGCCTCATCTGAGCTTTGGATTCCGGCAGCTGTTTCCACTGCGAGCAGCTGACTCTGCCTGTTCACTGGCCACAGGCTGTGGGGGGACCTGTGCCCTCGGTCCCCTGGGAGATGGGACGAGGCCTGTGGAGGGGAGGGCGCTTGCTGTGTCGTAGGGGAGCATTTTTTCTCACTTCAGATTCTGACTGTTGGAGATAGAGAAGCAAAACAGTGACCCTGTGGGAAACATGTCATGTACAAATGGATGCTTTGTGTCGTGTTGTATATTTTCAAGGTGTTAGAAAAGAAATATTTTGAACTGACAAACTCCTAGTGCTGCCATTTTGTTTGCTGTGTAGTCCTGGCACATTTTGCACAGTTGTAATCACAGAGTCTGCAGCAGACTTCTCGCACGTTCTGTGGTCATCCAATGCTGAGGGCCTCCTGGCATATGCCTGGCCCTCCCAGTCTCACCGGTGCTGCTTAGGGCCTGCCTGCTGGCCTCCGTGCTGGCCACGTCTCCCTGCAGACCGTGGTCTTCGTGCAGACGGTTCTCCTGATGCACCTCTCGCTCTCTGTCGCACCTGATTTGGCCTCGCAGGCCTGCCTCAGACTCTCTGGCCACAGCCTGGTTCCCCGAGTCCTCTGGCCTCGCCAGCGCTGTGTGTAGTGCCTCTCGTACCGGGTGCGGAGAACTCCTCCTGCTGTTACAGCTGTTGTGTTTCCTTTGTAAACGAGGCAGACACGTCTTCCCATCACTGTGCCCTCCCCCTCCCCCGGTGCTGAGCACAGCAGAAATGCTAGGGAGGGTCTTGAAATGAGCTAAGCGGGGGCCCTGGAAGGGAAGGGCTGTTTTCGATGTTTCATGAACTCCCAGCCGAACCGCATGCCTTCTCTGAATACGCCGACAGCCAGCTTTCTCCGAGTTCAGCCTCCGTCTCCCCTCACCGCCCAGGGCAGCGTCTCATCAGCGGCCTGCGCAGCGCTGCTGCGGTCTTGGGTTGAGCTTTACTCGCAGAGCTTACTGGATGTTTTCTCTTCTAGGTCTTTGACTTTGAGCTGAGCAGCGAGGATATGGCCACCTTACTGAGCTACAACAGGAACTGGCGGGTCTGTGCCTTGGTGAGGTGAGTGGGTCCCGGGCAGACCAGACTGCAGAACGGAAGCAAAGCTCCCGGCAGCCGTAGCGTCCCTGTCCTATCACCGTCACGGCCTCATTTGGTGCATTTCCTTGCGTTCTCATGCATGTGCAGCTGGAAACGTTAGCCCTGTGTCAGCCACGGGAAGATGCTGGGACGTCTGCTCTAGTGTCTTCTCGTCCCCATCTGTAAAGTAATACCTATTTAAAGATTAAATAAGATACGTTAGAGGCTTCACACACAATGTCACCGCACGGTCTGGCATTTCATTTCCAACTCTTACTGTCCGTGGAAACCAGAGGGGCCCAGGTGGCTCCTGCCCCACCTTTGTGGAAGAATTTGCCTGTGGCCCTATCTGATCATGATGCTAATAAAGGGTGTAGAGGAAGACCGTGGTGCTGGGGCCCGAGATGATCCCAGCTCCGGCACGGATGGGCCACTTGGCTCTGAGATGGTCACTGGACCCTCTGCCTGGCAGTCGCCTGCGGGCCTCCAGCCACACATCCGCTGGTCCTTGTATTCCCTGATTCCTCTGAGGAGGTCACGGGGGAGGCTGTTCATATCCTTCTCCTGCCTGTACAGTAACTAAAGTTAGAACTTGTTTTCTTTCAAGAAGAACCGTCCCATTTTCCATGGGAGTCTAAGCGCCTCCTCTCGCTCTTCTCACGGTCTGACCTCTCTGCCGGCTCCTCTCTGTCTCCTTACTAGTTAGTTACTCTCCTGCACAAAATGTGAACGTTCCCTGAGCCACGTGGGTGGCTAGCTGTCCAGTGCAGGTCTGCCCCCTGGTGGCTTTCGCCACCCTGGGCAGATGTCCCCTGGTGTGCATCTTGGTTGATAACTCTCCTGTCCAGGTGTGAACACGCTTGAGGTCTCACCCTGGCCTCAGACTCAGAACAGGCCACAGAGGTTACCACTGGCAGCCCCAACCAGGGCATTTTTGATGTCCCTGTGTGTGTGAATGCTGTGGAATCTTTAGACATTGAAACCACCTTTGGATCTAGTGGGTAAGGGAGAGAAGTGAATCTTTCGCCAGTTTACCCGTCTGCTTTCACAACGTCCCTGCCATCCATTCTGTTCCCATCCACCGCTGCCCCCGTAGGGAATCTCTCGGGGCGGATAGGCCAGTGGTTTTCTATCTGTTTCTTTACACTTCCTCCACCCTCTGGCGCTGTTCTAGACTCCACTATCAGATTAGTCCTTGGGCTACTGGTGGTTCGTGGGGATGTTTGGGGTCTGAGTGGGTTGGGAGAGGCTGTCCCCAACATGCCCAGGGCACCCAGGGAGCTCTTTCTAACACTACATATTACTACATATTACTACATATTACCTCTGGTGATCATTGTCGGTCTTCACCTCCGCTGCTAATGGCGGTGTTTATACCTCAGGTTTGATGGGATACAATAAAAAGTAGATCACGGGGAACTTTTGAATGGTTCTGAATATTTAAGTAAGAGTTATATGCCCCACGCGGGTTCACCCTGGGCCTTTCGTGCTCTGCCCGGCCAGTCTTCCCAACGTTTATTGCTGTTATGTCCCCAACACTAGCCTTTGGCCCTGCCGGATGGGACTGGACTGGCAAACACGCCCGCAGCTCTCCATCCCCAGGTTGATGCCCTGCCTCCCTCCCAGTTCCTTTTATCGAATCCTCAGCTGCTCACTGGACTCCTGAGGGACGGAGCATTTCTGTCTCCCTGTACTCGGAGCACGTCTCTTACGTTGTCATCACCCTCTTAATGTCTAAGACAAGGTGCTCTCCTGTCCTGCCCGTTGGATGGAATTATGAAGAAGGAGGAATTGCGTCCTGCTGCCCTGAACACCCCAGGCCTGGTGCTGGGCACTGGGAGGGTGGCGTCGTCATTCATGAGAGTCCGTGGCAGAGGAGTCTAAGGGTGGGCGGCTGCCCCCAGTGCAGACCCGTGGCCTACAGCTCAGAGCCGACTTGCTCCTCGCAGGCCTTTATTTCTACCTGTAATGAGACACTCAGCATTTCTGACTTTTTGTAATTTATTTTGGCTGAAATCTCTTAAAAACCTAATGTGTTCCTCTTTCTCTTGACAGCTGTGCCTCCCACCAGAATTATCCCTTCCATGAAGAGTTTTGAAGCTGTGGGTGCCTGCTCTTCCCCAGGCCACCTGCCGCCATTTCCTGCCTTGTTCTTCCTTTTTCATATACGTAGTGTAGTGTCGCCATGTCCCTCACCACAGGGCAGTCACCTGCAGTTGCCCAGCCAGGGTGTGGCCAGCCTGGCATTGAGGCCAACGAGCAGTCTCAGTAGATTGGAGTCTCTTCCCGTTTTCTTTGCCCTTCATGTCTGGGGAAGATACAACCTCCATACCCTTTCCTGACTAAGTTTAATCTACAAAGTGAAAATTAGTGCCACTAACAATGGGATTTTGGTTGCTTGGAACTGTAGTCCTTTCAGCCAGACTTCTTGCTCAAATAAAAAGAACTTTTGTGAGCTTGATGCTGTTCGTTTTGGCTTGGTTTGTTGAAATGATTCATCGCCTCTGTCCTGCTCGACCTTCATACCATTGATCCTCACAAAGCAGGCCATTCAGCTCTGCAGCACCAATGAGGGCTTGGCACCTTTCCTTTTGGTGCGGAACCCTGAGCCCCATATTCTACCCAGTTAGCCTTAGGGTGGTGGGTTTCCTCCGGCTGCACATTGGAGTCAGCTGGGGAGCTGGGGAGCTGGAAAGGCCAGTGATGTCTGGACCTTGCCCCGGAGACAGGAAGGTAGCCGGGACATCTGGAGTTCGCATGCCCCCTGGGGGTGCTAATGTGCAGGCCCGACAGGAGCCACAGCTTTAGGGCCAGGCCAGGATGTAAACCCACTGGGGATTTCACTTGTGAGGCTGAAGTCCTGTTTACTAGGCAGTGCTCCTCACAAGGAACTGCTTTCATGAGCTCCTTTCCTAGACTAGAGGGAAGAGCATCATACCTGGTGTCTATGTTAGCTGGGGCTGCCACACGAAATAGCACAGAAGGGTGCACTGAACAAGTTTATTTCTCACGGTTCTGGAGCTGGCAGATCAGGGTGCCCGCCTGGTCGGTTCCCAGAGGGCCACTTCCTGGCCGGTAGACGGCTCCTCCTCACTGTGTCTTCACGTGACAGAGAAGGATGAAGGCTTCTAAAAAAGGGTTACAAAATAGAGGCCCCCTTTTTTTTTTTTTTAACCATTTTTTACTTTTACAAATGCTGTTGTTGTTTTTATTAATAATGTTTCCTTACCCAGAATTAAATTGACGAAGGTGAAGAAAAGGATGGGATAGACAGTGTTGACCTTAAATGTCATAGAGAAGATGCTTTGCTGCTCACACTTTACCGGGGGACCATAGCCCCTGCTTATGAGGTGGCTTAACTGCTTGGCAGGTAATCCATGGGTAAGTGGCTGCTAGGCCTCACTCAGGGATAACAGAGCATCAGGCCCCTGAGTGGCTGGGATGGAGCCAAACAGACTGAGCGCCCCACCCGAGCACTGCCTGGCAGGCCTGGGCCTGGGCCTCTGCCTGGCACCTGGTCCAGTTTCTCCTGCTGGTTAGGCAGGTCCCACCTTATCCCAAGTCAACTGCAAACCTCTCCAGTCACCCTCTACACCAAGCATGTCAGACTCAAAGGCTAACACGGGCCAAATAAACAAGGTTTGTTTCTGAGGGCCGCAGAAAAACAAAAGCTTTAATTTTCATAGAAACGCAGGTTTATTTCAATAGAGACGTGCTGAATACAAAGGGCTAAAGTAAATGAGTAATCGTTAACATAAAATAATCGAACATTTTAATAACACTGACTAATTGCACAAATTAATAAGTGTAATGCAAATAAACCTATTTTTCTTGTTCTCCAAAAGCAAAATATTTCCTGTTGTGCACAGCAAACAAGCCAGTCCAAGACTAATGTCATGGCAATCCGCTGCTAAAATATTCGCTGCTAGTATTAGTGGAGAGAGATGGTGCTCCGGCGCGTAAGGGAAATGAATGCAACGCAATTATAGTAATCAGTCGTTAGCGAACATTGTAGTTTGTTAATAATTATGTATACCAGGATATTGTAAAAATTAAGTTACGAAATTTTTATTAAAATGTTTCTTACATATCGTTATATTGGCTAGGTCCCAAAAATATTCATTGTTGGCCGCATTCGGCCTGCAGGCCGCGAGTTTGACATGCTTGCTCTACATCATCGAGAGCAGACTACTGTTTCATTGTGCTAGGTTAACGCCACTGTAACCTAGTCCCTACCCTTGTTTCTCAGTCCAGAGTCGGCTAAACACACTTTTGGAAAACTTCTAGTCCCTAGAAAGAGTTTTAAATTCAGCTGCCTGCCATCTGGATCCCTGAGTAAAAACATATCAAAAAAGACTTGAAAAGTCAGCCAGAAGCACCAACAAGATAAAAGGCCCTGCGCTGGCCTGGTCTGCACTCTCCCAGAGACTGTGAGATGATATCTGGGAGCCTCGCCTGGGGACAGGGGAGGAGGAAATCAAGGCCTCCCACAAAGGATCGCTCTGTACTTTGAAGATAAAATAGGAGTCTAGGCGGCAGCCTGTGTTCCCAGGAGCGGGTGGGGGCCTGGCGCGGTGGTGCTGGCCTGTGGCGGGAGGGAGCACAGGGGAGGCTGTGGGCTCGGTGGGGCCAGCTTCACGCCACTGCTAACGATTGACCTGAGCTGGAGCAGAGAGAGGCGGGAGGTCTCCATAGAAAGAGGCCGCTTTCCCCATGGACAGCCGTTCCTCCTTCCCTTTTAGAAGTAAAATCCCATACCTTCTGGGGCAGGTCCCCACCCAGCCTAGGGGCTCAAGTGGAGTCACTCTGAAACAGTAAAATACAGAAGGCATCGTGAAACAGCTGGAATTTTACCAAAACAGAGTTCCGGCCAAGAATTAACAAGATAACGAGACCAATTGAAAGACTGAACTAAATGTTACTGAGTCGCAGGGGCAGTTAACACCTGCTCTTGACAAGTCTCTCTGAACAACCCTGCAGCAGACGTGATCTCACACAGCGCAGGTTCTAAGGTCCGATTTCACGCCAAGAGTTTCTCAGAACCGAGGCCTCTATGTTTTAGTGTGTTGTCTGAGGTGCTCGCTAAGGGAGGCGGTCATTCCAGGCCCATGGGCGGTGCCCAGCCAGGAGATGCACAACCCAGGCAGGCTTCCTAGAGGGACTGGGGGACTGTCTTAGGGGACTATTCCTAGGGGGACTGTCATTGGAAGGTCATGGCTTTCTGGGACCCAGCGCCAGGTCACGCCTAGTCTTTCATCCTTTGAAGGCATTTGCTAGCTGTGCTCTAAGGAAGACCTTGGTCTCCAGTACCTGGAACCTTCCTGTTGTCTCCGGAGTTGGGCTTCTCAGGTCCTCCTGCAGCCCAACTCCCAGCTTAGCCAGAGGGAGCACCACTATCTGTTTTCCTTGCCCTTCTGTCCACAGAGCCAGTGCCTGGGCACAGACAAGGCTCCCAATGTGAACTACCAAGTGAAGGAATGAAGAGCTTTTCTTATGAGTAACTAGTAAAACCTCCCGGTGTGAAGTCAATGTGTTTCAGACCCAAAGAGGGGCTGCTTGGATCTGAACAGTGGCCTAAAATACATGAAAGGGTGGCAAAGGGTTGTGCACTTATAGACAGGCTGAGTCTGCATTGCAGCTCCGCCCTTTCCTTTCCTAATCACGACTCTGGAGAAATATCTACCCTCCCGGCCTTCATTTCCTCAATCTCTAAAATGCCTGGCTCCTAGCGGTCACGAGGGTTAATGAGATCACAGATGGAAAACCCCTATCCCAGACCTTGCACGCAGCAAGCAGTACATGCCAGCCATTATTGCTGATATTGTCAATATCATTCTAACCACATGGCACCTGTTTGCAGAAGGCCCAGGAGGAGCTAGGCCTGGAGAAGGAACAGTGCTTCCTCCTGCCTGGACTTTGTCCACCTCACGCGCAGGCAGGCCAGCGCCGGATGCATTTATCGGCGAGCAGCATGAGGACTGTGCTCCTGGCACCCAACATAGCGCCCGTGCGTTTGTGAGAAGTATTCTTTTCATATGGATGAGGATCTCAGAGTGTTAAGAGGTCATCGAATCCCGTGTTTCCCTCATCCAGTGTTTTCCAACTTATTTCTGGCAGCAGACTTCTTTCTTCAAAACAAATCCTGCACAGAGCCTCCATGGAGACACCAGAGAGTGACAGCTGCCGTGGCGTATGTGGGGAGGCGTCTCGGAACCAAGCCAGTCGGCCCCTCACACACAGCCCTCCCACCATGAGGGCCCCCGAGCATAGTATCAAAGCCTTGGGATCCAACCCTTGTTTGTTTTTTAAAACTATAAAGACACACAGGGTAGGAGTTGGGAGATTCCAGGGGGCTTAGCTGAGTGGGTCCGGATGGGGGTCTCCCATGAGGTGGCAGTAATATGACGGCTGGGAGTCATCACGCAGAGGCTGGTTTGGGCGGGCGGACCTGACTCCAAGGTGGGGCACTCAGTCTCGGGTCAGTCCTGCATGCTGCCAGGAGTCTCAGTTCCCACCACGAGTACTTTTCATAGAGCTGGAGTGTTCATGACACAGAGAGCAGGAAGTGGGAGCCACGATGTCCTCATTACCTACCCTCAGAAGCCACACAGCATCACTCCCACAAAAGGTCAACCCTACTCAGGGGGCACCATGGAGGCTGGTTATCATGTTTGCAAACCTGGAGCTGTACATTGTTTAGAAGGCATTTCAGAAATAACCACAAACATGCAAATAATGTTTCATACGGATGGAATAACCTCTCTCTCTCTCTCTCTTCCCCTTTCTCTCTCTCAAAAATCAATTAAAAATGCCTATTAAGAGAAAAGTTCCTAAAACACTTCGAACTGTTTTCCTAAACAAAATATAACAAGCCTGCCTAAATTACTCACTTGCTTTCAAAATGCTGACACTTTTCTTAGATCAAGCAAACAAAATAATTAGCAAGGATTCAGATTTAAATGGCATAATCTCTAATTGTATTTATAGAGAATACATATTTCTAAACCATGTGGGACATTTATGAAAACCAATGATATGCTAGCAGCTAGGTCAAAGTGCTTTCCTCAACAAATTTCAATGACTTGATGTCTTATGGATTATATTCTTAGACCATCATTTTAAAAAATTATAAAATGTTAACAAAAATATTAACTACAAACTGCCCAATATCCCACATATATATTTGGAAGTTTAAGAAGACTAAAAAAACAATTTAAGGATTAAAAAATAACATGAAACATTATATATGGCACTTATTAATTATAAAATAATTATGTCCTAAGTAATATTTTATGAGTTTGATATACATTTTTTAATCCTCTAGACAACTCTTTGAGGTTGGTCCTACTATTGTTCCATTTGCAGATGAAGAGACTGGGGCACGCAGAGGATGAACAAGCTGCCAGGGTCCTGGGACAGCGTGGAGGGCGTCTCCTGAGTCTGCACTCTCGCTCATGGGCTGCCTCCTACGATAAAGCAGAAAGCACATGAGGAAAGGCAAACACAGGACATTTGGAAGGCAGCCAAAGCAGTGCTTAGGAACCTTATCACTTAGCCATAGAACCACTAACAGGGCTGAATAGCTAGTTAAAACTCTTGCCACAAAGAAAATGCCAGACCCATAATGACTTCATGGGAGCTCTGTTACGTATCACAACATTCTAGGTACAGACAATGCCAACCCTCACCTGCGCTTCCAGCGAACAGAGCATTGATGTGCCCTTGCTCATCATTTTGTTTGCTTGACCTACAAAAAGTGTGAACATTTTGAAAGCAAGTGAGTAGTCTGGGCCAGTGGTCGGCAAACTCATTAGTCAGCAGAGCCAAATATCAACAGTACAACGACTGAAATTTCTTTTGAGAGCCAAATTTTTTAAACTTAATCTATATAGGTAGGTACATTGTTATTAACTTAATTAAGGTACTCCTAAGGCTTAGGAAGAGCCACACTCAAGGGGCCAAAGAGCTGCATGTGGCTCAAGAGCCGCAGTTTGCCAACCACGGGTAAGCATTTCATAGTCATTTCATGCAGCCAGCGCAACTTTTACATTAAAATCTCTAGGGGAGTTCAAGACAGGGAAATTACAGACCAGTCTCACTGAAGAACATTTATGCAAAAATCCAAAATGAAATATACTTCGTCACATTCAATAATGTATAAAAGAGTGATAACGCGACTTTATCACAGAAATGCAATGTTGACAATGTTAAAAAATTATTAACGTCATCTACCATATTAATACATTAAAGGTGTAGGTATGCATTCAAATAGGAAAATATTTGATAAGATTCAAAATTGTTTTTGATAAAAATCTTTTATCCTTTTATGATAAAAATCTTCGGCAAACTCAGAATAGAAGAAAACTTCTTTAACCTGCTAAAGGGCATCTACCCAGGCATCTCATGAACCCAGCACAGCATATTCTCATAGTGTGCAAACCGCACCAGGGTGCTCCCATGAGCATGAGTTTCAAAATAGAATGCTGAGGCCAGAACGGCCCATCACATACATACAGAGAGATTCTACTATGTCACAGTTAAAATAGGCAAAACTAATCAACATATTTGAAGGATACAATCACAGGTCATAAAACTATAAAGAAGAACAAGAGAATGATTTATTCAAAATTCAAGGGTGGGACTTGGCAATAGCAAAACAGCAAACAATCTGACTTGAAAACGGGCAGAGGCCTTTAATAGACATTTTTTTCCAAAGCCAACAAGTACTGAAAAACTGCTCAACATCCGTAATCATCAGGGAAGTACAAATCAAGATGACAATGAGAGGTCACCTCACACCTGTTAGAACGGCTATTATGAGAAAGACAAGCTACCAGTGCCGGCGAGGCTGTGGAGAGAAGGGAAGCCTTGTGCCCTGCTGGTGGGGATGCAGACGTGCCGCCACTGTGGAAAACAGTATGGAGGTTCCTCAAAAATTTTAAAATGAGCCAAGACCTGGAAACAACCTAAGTATCCATCGGTGGATGAATGGATAAAGAAACTGTGATAATGGAATATTATTTGACCGTAAGAAAGGAAATCCTGTCATTTGAGACAACATAGATGGGCCTTGAGGGCAATTAGGCTAAGTTAAGTAAGTCAGACAGAGAAAGACAAATATTATATGGTGTCACTTACATGTGGAATCTAAAAACATTGAACTCATAGAATCAGAGTGTAGAGTGGTGGCTACCAGGGGCTAAGGAGTGGGAGAGACGGGAGATGTTGATCAAATGGTACAAACTTCGTTATAAGGTGCATAACTTCCAGGGACCTAATGTACAGCATGTGACTACAGTTAACAATATGGTATTGTTTACTTGGAAGTTGCTAAGCAAATAGAGCTTGAATGTTCTCACCATAACAATCACAAAATGCTGATTATGAGAGGTGAAGAATGTGCTAACTAACCTAATTGTGGGTAAGCATTTCCCAATATATATCTGGATCAAATCAACACATTTGCACACCTTAAATTTACCCAATGTCATATGTCAATATCTCAATAAATCTGGGCAGGGAACAGACTAGGGGAAACGCAGACTAAAGTTCACACACACACACACACACACACACACACACACACACACACACACACAGGGTTGGAGTAGGGTTGAGGTTTGAGATGAGAGAGGGGCATACAAAGGGCTTCTAAGGTACCACTTACTTCTTACCTGGGTTCTGAGAATATGTGTGTTTGCTTTATTTCACTCCTTTAAATGGTATACAGAAGTTTTATGCACTGTATATATATATATTAGAGGTCCAGTGCACGGATTCATGCACCATGGGGCCCCTCGGCTTGGCCTGCGGGGATCAGTGGACCTCCATGCCCTGCAGCCCAGCCTTACCCGCCAGCTCGTCGGGCTCCAGCCCACTGTCCACATCAATCCTGCACAACACAAAGTAGCGGCAGGTGGCCAGGGAGGAGCCCGAGCCCTGGCTGGGAGCCACGCCGCTCCCGCTCATCCCAGCACCGCTGTGCCTGCTGCTGCTGCCGCTCCGGCACACAGGGGGAGTGTCCGTGGGAGAGGCTCGCACTGCTGCAGCTGCGCTCACCAGCCGTGAGCATGGCGTCTGGCACCCGTCTGTCAGCTGAGCAGCACTACCGCTGTGGGAGCGCACTGACCACCAGAAGGCAGCTCCTGCATTGAGCGTCTGCCCCATGGTGGTCAGTGTGTGTCATAGCTACTGGCTGGTCATCTGGTGGTCCGGTGGCTTAGCCTTTATATAGATAGATAGATAGATAGATAGATAGATAGATAGATAGATAGATAGATGATAGATAGATAGATATAGGTATATGTGGTCTATTTCATAATAAAACTAAACATTTGCCAGATTAACAAATGATCCCATTTGACCTTTTCAGTAGTCCTTCGAGACGCATGTATCATGAGTCTCCTCTTCCAGATGATGAAAAGGTTATTGATTTGCCAAATCTCTCACAGCTACTCATTGGTTCCACTTCTCATCTTGTGACCTTCCCTCTGAATCCCACGGAAACTAATAATTTTTATGCTATTTCTGTTACTATCTGGTCGAGATACAGAGAATTTAGAGTGCCCACCTGCATGTTATTGTGAAAGAAAAGTCTGGTTTCTTTTAACAGAGCCATCTTTTTAGAATCAGCATTCCTATACAGCATCAGGAATATAGTCAAAAATCCTATATAATAAAGGCTAATATGCAAATAGAACAAATGACAGAACAACCGGTCACTATGATGCACACTGACCACCAGGGGGCAGATGCTCAATGCAGGAGCTTCCCCCTGGTGGTCAGTGTGCACCCACAGGGGGAGCACCACACAGCCAGAAGCTGGGCTCATGGCTGGCAAGCACAGTGGCAGTGGCAGGAGCCTCTCCTGCCTCCACGGCCACGCTAAGGGTGTCTGACTGCGGACTGCGAGAGGATGCAGGCAGGGCTGTGGGACCCCCCAAGTGCATGAATTTCATGCACCGGGCCTCTAGTATTGTAATAACTCTGTATGGTGCCAGGTAGGCACTAGACTTATTGGGTAAAGTATGTAAGTGTCTAACCACAATGCTATACACCTAAAAGTAATACAAAGAATATTGAATGTCAACTGTAATTGAAAAACAAAAAAATTTTAAAGATTAAAAAAAAATCAACCTTCTCTCCTACTTGGTTTTCTCTGCTGTGTAGATAAGATTCACTAGGGATGAGCACAGTATGCCAGAGTTGAAAGCCAGGCATAGCTGTAGGGGTGTTAGGAAATGGTCCGGTGGAGACAACAGATTTTAGATGAGAGTTCTCAGTGCCTTGTACACCTATTAGATAGCTGGGCCCAGGAAGGGAGGCTGAGTTAAGGGTCCAGGACAGAAGTCAGGTACATTTGGGTGGAACTGGAACACAGGGTCAAAAGGGACAGAAAAAGGGGCATTTACCACAGGAAACAGTCCCCAGGGCTCAGCACAGCAGGAAGGGCAGGAGGTCCTGGCATGGAACAAGGATGGGCAAAGCAGAAGATGGTGTGAGCATGCTGCCCCTGCGTAGTTCTGAAACCAGGCAACCCATGGGTTCGAGCTGCCTGTCACTACCTGAGCCAATTCAGCAGACAGGGTTGACTCATAGAGGAGCGTTTATTCCAATACTGCCAGCAGTATGGGAGAGCGGCAGATCACCCATAATAATCTGCTCTGTTAACCCCCCATAAGCCAGCTGCTTACATCGGGTAGGACAAAGATTACATGGGGAAGCAGGAACCATGGGCTGTGGGAAAGTAGGCTATGCAGGCTGGGCGGTGGGGGAGTGGGGGGGAGGGGACTCCCTTGTTTGGGCAACAAGGTTGTTAATCTTTCCTTGATAACAGGCAGTTCTTGAATGAGAATGGATACCATTTCAAGGTTGATTCCCTGGTCCAAGATGGACTCCCAGGCCCCAGGGGCGTATAACTTGCAGCCAGGTTAGAATGTCCGTTCTTTAACCAGAACCAGGCAATCACGGTTAACAGAGCATGATAAATATTTCCCATAACCATAGCTAGCCCCCAATATTGTATGTTTTGCCCCTAACAGTTCCACTTGTCTGCAGCAGTGTGCCCGGACTGGCCCGGGCACCAAGGACAGTGGTGTGGCCTTCCCTGCAGTCACCATGAGTCAGCAAGTTTCCTTGAGGATGTGGCTCTGTCGGGGCTCTCAAAGGTCACATGTTCCCAGCGTTCTCTGTATGGGAGGCGGTAAGTGACTGATAAGACCAGCCAGCCCACTGGTGGAGCAGCCGGGGCTGGATTGCAACTCTGGGTGTTTATCCAGTGTCCTTTTCCTATAGGTCACCTGCACTGGTGTGCCCGCAGGCTGAGCACCTCATCTGGGAAACCTAAAATCGTCAAGATGAGCCCCATCTAGACTGGCTTCCAATGAATGGGAAGCCAGGGGGTCCAAACTGCGCCTCTGAGGAAGCCTGGAGTCGCCACCCTTTTGGGCTCTGCTGCGGGCAAGGAGGTCGGCTAGGTGTCCTCCCTCCCTCCCCTCCTGCCTCAGCCAGAGAAAAGTCCTTTCCACCTGCTTTGTTTGTTGAAATGATGTGTGCTATTTCATTTGTGAGGGAAAAAGAGTTCTGATCCTTAAAAAATCATTTCAGAAACATTCAAATCAGTCCATGGAGAACCGAGGGATCTGTTGGGGCCCTCTCTGCTCATTTTCCGATTTTAATACCTCTCGGTGAGGATTCCTGGAGCTCTAGCTACTCGTTCAGCTTTGTGGAATGTGCTGGGGGCACAGAAAAGAGGGTCTGGCCTCAGCACAGGTACCACGATTCCCGGGTGAGTCACCTGGAGGCATTTCCCTTAGAAACAGTTTTACATATGATGCCTCAACATGCCCGTTTCGGGCACAATGTTCCTACCATCCTATTTAATTGCACCTCATTTCTTGGAGGTCCTGGAGGAGGACACATACAATGTGTTAGCTTTCTGCCACTGTGCTAAGGATGATGTATTTATAAGAGCACACGGGGATCTAGTTCAAAAGCTTTCCAGATTGTTCTGTACCGGGTAACGTACTGGACTGCTTCCCTGGAGTTCATCATGGTCCAGTGAGGGAGGACAGAAGAAGGCATCCTAGAGTGGATGTTCCTTAGGTGAGCACAGCTTAGGATGTGATAGAGAATAAACCCTGTTGGCTCCTGGGGTTGCCTGGAGGGCAGGCGGTATTTCTATGACTAAGAAGGCAGGTGGATGGTTAGGTAACAAGAAATGTTTCAGGAGGAAGCATGTGAGAGTAAACTGAGAGGCCCCCTACTATATGCAGAATCCTTCCCAGGACCCAGCACCGGCTCCTGCTAATTATATGCTTACAATGCAGCTTGGATAGGATGGGTTACCTATAAACAGCTGGTCTCTGGCCCCGTCCCTGGCCTGCCCGTCTCACCAGAACATTCCTGACTGTGCTTCCGTGGCCTGGGTGGTCTTGACCCTCGAAAGGGAGTCACCACCTTTTGGGCTCTGCGGGCCAAGCAAGGAGGCACTTCATTCTGCGTGAGCGGCAGTCTCCACACTCACCACCCTGTTCCTTTCCACCTAAGCTCATAGTGTAGTGCTTGTTGCCCCCTGCTGGCCACATGTGAGTAACGCTAATGTTTCAGCAAAGCTGGGTGACTTGGGGAAGCCCTTGCTTACTGCTTGGCAGTGAACCTTCCTGGTGATAGCAAGAACCACACTGCTATTGCCAGAACTAGCAGTGGAGGCTTATAGATAGAAATATGCCAGGCACTGTTTTAAGCTATATATACACTGAGTGGCCAGGTTATTATGACCACCTGACGTTTGTAGGCAAATTAGCTATAATTTCCCACTGAAGCTGCTACAGGGCCAGATCATTATAAACGTCTGAATAGCACAACATCCCTAAGTATCATTGCTGATCAAGTTCATCCTATCATGTTGATGGCGTATCCCAATGGAGATGGCTTCTTCCAACAAGACAATGCGCCATGCCACGGTGCTCGTATTGTGCAGGAGTGGTTTCACGAACGTGAGGGAGACTTTACCTTGCTTAGGTGGCCCCCACAATCACCAGATCTCAATCCAATTGAGCATTTGTGGGACGAAGTTAAGAGAGCCATCAGGCAGCTGATTCCACAACCATCAAATCTCACAGAACTGGACAGTGCTATTCATCAGGCATGGTGTCGGATTCCTCGCATCACCTTACAACATCTCGTGGAGTCCATGCCAAGAAGAATCACCACAGTACTGAAGGCAAAAGGTGGCCCAACGAAATACTGATGGGGTGGTCATAATAATCTGGCCACTGTGTGTGTGTGTGTGTGTGTGTGTGTGTGTGTGCATAGAGAGAGAGAGAGAGAGAGAGAGAGAGAGAGAGTCTGATTTGATCCTCAAAGTAATTTTGTGAAGTAGATATTACTATTATTCACTCTAAACAGGAGAAACTGAGTCACAGGGCAGTTATATGCCTTGTGAAAAGTAGATGCTGATAAATGGCAGGGCTGGAATTCACACCCCACATCCGGAGACCTCAAAGTCCACGTCCTGAGCCATAGTGCAAGTTCATGTTCCCGGCAGGCTGTATCCTGGGTGGGCACTGCTCTCCCATCTTCTCTCATCAACAGAGACGGGTTTTTATTCTGTTCGCCCACCTCCTGGCTCAGCCTCCCACATCATTTTCTCCTCCACTTCTTGTGCCGATGACCAAACCTGCGACCATTTCAGTCTTCACCTCTCCCCCCTGATCTTAGCGCAAGCGTGCACCCTAGTGCAGAGGTTCTTAAAGTGGGGTCCACAGAGGACCCGGATAGAATGCGAGAGGTCTGTGAATGTGGACAGGAAAACATGGACATTCTATTGTGAATACCGGACACAAACAGAAATGGCGTGACTTTGTCATTGATAGAAATCACCAATATTCCTATTCCATGTTACCACTGTATCTCATAATGTCATTTATGCTCATCATTGTTTGAGATTATGAACATTATTAAACCTGTCACTAGACCTGTTATTAAATCGTTAATAAAAAGCCCACATATTGCTATGCCACAAATTTCTGTTCAATATTTTGATAGAATTCTTTCAAAATTATGGAATTTCTTTACAATCCTGTACATTTTATCCCATGCATTTAAAAAAATTATTCTTAGAAGGGGTCCAGAGGTACTGCCAAAGAGGTCCTGCATGAAAATGACTGAACTGCTGCCCGCGATTCTGTGCCTGGTGTTGGGCCTCCTGGCCAGGGTCATAGAACGTAGCAGTGACGGTTTTCCAAAGAAGAGAACTGTGTGGTTTAGCTTTCCAACCGGGAAATTGTTGAGTTGAAAGGGAGCACTATTAATAATTGTAATGGGACAAGTATAGACTGGGACATATGGTCCCCCCACCCAAACGGCATGTATTCTGGAAACTGACGAATTAGACAAGAAAATGCCAGGTGATTACATGTGACTTACAAACATCCACATAAAAATCTCTGTAAACATGCTGCTGATAAATCTAGGCCCGTGGTCGGCAAACTGAGGCTCGCGAGCCACATGCGGCTCTTTGGCCCCTTGAGTGTGGCTCTTCCACAAAATACCACATACGGGCGCGCGTGCAGTGCGATTGAAACTTCGTGGCCCATGCGCAGAAGTCGGTTTTCGGTCTGGGCGAGTCTATTTTGAAGAAGTGGCGTTAGAAGAAGTGGGGGGTGTGGGTCGGTCGGGCGATGGGATACGCAGCACAGGGGAGGGGCACGCGATTCATGCACGAGTTGAGTGAGCCAGTCAGTCAGCAGTCTCATTGTGCAGTGGTTAGTGCTAGTCACGCCCGCAAATCGCGCAGGTGACAAAAGTACCTACTCGAAGCATGAAGTTATTTTTCCAACCAGCTGCAAATCCTACAGGTATTTTTGTCATCAATTTAAGAATTGTAATTCTTTTGTGTTGGTGGCTTTATTATTATAAAATGAAACATTTTTTCAGGTGCCCTGTTTGAGATGGCTACAAAGAAAAAACAAAGAAAAACGGAAGATGAAAACCGTGAATTTAAAGTTGAATTAAAAGTTGAACGTACCTACCTATAGAGTTTAAGTTTAAAAATTTTGGCTCTCAAAAGAAATGTCAATCGTTGTACTGTTTATATTTGGCTCTGTTGAGTAATGAGTTGCCGACCACTGCCCTAGGCATTCACCTTGCTCCTTTGACTGCAACCCTGGCTGCCCTGTGAGAGGCAGCACAGGGCAGCCATCAAGAGCACGGGCTTGAAGTTCAAATTCCAGGCACCTGTTAGCTGAGTGACCTTGGGCAAGTCACAGAGCCTTCTTGGGCTACAGATTTCTCATTTGTAGCACAGAAATAATGGAAGATCTCATAGGTAATGGTGAGGACTAAATGAGTCTGGAAAATATATAATACACAGTAACGATGATCATTACTGCTCTCATTTTATTAATCTCTACTTTAACCGTGTTGTCCCCAAATTCATCTCTCTTTATGATTCTGAGTATTTCTGTGTGTCTGTTTCATCGCCTGCAGCTGTCTTCAGGTGACTTTATAACATTTGCTTACACAGCATTCGTACCAGAACTCATTTTGCCGAGGCAAGTAAACTCTGGCAGCTGGAAGTGAGCCAGGGGCACGTGCTCTCCTGATTACCCCACATTCTTGAATTGCCCGCTCATAACAGCATTTGCATTTTGCTGAGCCAAGATGAAATTTATAAGTTCGGTGGTGTCCGGAGGATGCTTCTGTAAAAAGTGAGTTGACAAAAAAGATGATGGATCATTTATCACCTTGTAGAAACAAGATGAATTTCTGTTTTCAACTAAATAAAAAAAATAAAAAAAAAAAGGGACTGCCGGGCCTGAAGACATGAAAAATATAAGTGGTACAAAAGAAAGATAATTCAGGATAAAAAGGGAAGACACGGCTTGGGAAATGTTTACATCAATGTGAAAAGGGGGTGATAAATACGTTTTTATTAGAGGCCCGGTGCACGGAATTCATGCATGGGTGGGGTCCCTAGGCCTGGCTGGCGATCAGGGCGGATCAGGGCTGGGCCGGAGAGGAAGCAACAGTCACCGGGCCAGGCATGGAAGGAATGGATGCCGGACACCTGACGCCAATGCCGCCATTGTCGGCACCCTACCACCATGCAGTTCCCCGCTTCCCCCCCTACTCCTTCCCTCACCGCTGCAATGGGCATGTGGTGGGCTGATCAGGGCCTGCCTGCTGGGGGGAGGGACAGGGCACGTTAGGTTGGCTGCCTGCCCCAAAGAGGGAGCTTGCCCTTGGCCTCCCCGGGAAAGGGGCTGTGTCTGCTGCCACCCACCCTCGATTCCCCATCCCAGCCCAGGGTCGAAGGCCCCCTGGAAGGGTCGGGAGAGGAGGCGACAGTCGCCAGGCTGGGAGCAGAAGGAACAGACACCAGACACCGACGCCGATGCCATTGTTGGCACTCTGCCACTGTGCAGTTCCCTGCCTCCCCCCTCCTCCTTCCCTTATCACTGTGGTGGGGGGGGGGGAGGGGGGGGCCGATTGGGGCCTGTGGGAGGTTGGCCGGCAGGAGGAAGTTGGCTGTGGGAGCGCTCTGACCACCAGGGGGCAGCTCCTGTGTTAAGCATCTGCCCCTTGGTGGTCAGTGCACATCATAGCGACCAGTCTTCTGGTCATTTGGTCATTGTTGTTGTTCTGGTTGCTTAGGCTTTTATATATATAGATAAGTCCAATTTTAAAAAAACATTGTGGTTGCATCCTCCACTAAAAAAATAAAAACAAAAATAACCACTTTACATTGTGAGCTATTACATATTCAGTTTGAAACAAATTGTATGCATGAAAAGCTCACTATTCAAAATGATATTTTTTTCATTCTATTAATAATATTAATTAAGTTTCTATAATATTACCAGAATATAATTTTCCTACATTTCTATTATATTTTATTCTATTCTATCCTATTCTGTTCTAATTTTTTCTTTACTGCTGGTCATGAGGCACTGGATTGATTTCCTAATCTACTAATGAATTGTGACTTGCTGTTTAAAAATAGTGATCTCAAGAGCTCTGATAAATATATTATTGGGTAAAGAGTAGACACAGATACTTCTATGCATGAAAGACATTTCCACAATGTTTAAAATGTGGAAAAAACATTTTTAAAATATAGCAAAATCTCAACCTCACCCAAGTTTTACAAATTATAAACAATGATAAAACACAATCTTATTAGCAAAAATTAAAAGCAATGATACTGTCTAATGCTGATAACAACACAGTAAAGACTTTTTTGTTTTGTTAAATATTTTTATTGATATCAGAGAGGAAGGGAAAGGGAGAGAGAGAAACATCAATGATGACAGAGAATCATTGATTGGCTGCCTCCCGCATGTCCCCAACCAGGGATTGAGCCCGAAACCTGGGCATGTGCCCCTGACTGGAATCGAACCCAGGACCCTTCAGTCCGCAGGCCAATGCTCTATCTACCGAGCCAAACCAGCTAGGGCAGTAAAGATTTTTTTTTTTTTTGAGTGCACTTATTTATATCCCACTTCAATTCAAAACACAGTTGAGGTGGGTTTATGTACCAACATTGGCAAACACAGTGGATGACAGAATCTACTGTTGCAATGTTGTCTGAGAAGCAATTTGGTAGTATATTTGTGGAGTCATAAAAATGTTCATAGCCAAAAGTAATTCCACTCTGGGACTTTGTCCCAGTGAAGTAGTTCAAAGAAAAAGAAAAATCTCCATGCACAACTCTGTATATCCTTACTAAAATAGTGAAAAATAAGAGTTTGTCTAAATAGCCAAAAAGAGCACAATATTTAAACAAGCTATACTACAACAACTCAAAAATATTTTGCAGCCAATAAAGTGAAAATTATGACTATAAAACAACATGAGTAAATGCTTATGCCAATAAATGCAAAAGTTATAAAGCAAAACTGTGTGTTCCAGATACTATGGCTGCATAAAAATTACTCTAAAACAATTATGAATTTCCTAACAAAAACCATTAATTTAATGTTAATTAAATAATAAGAAGTCCTTCTATAACAAATTCTAATCTCTTCCCAGACATATGGTTGTCTAAGGCAGACTATGTATAAAGGTCATGGACTCATGGAGACAAAAGAAAAATATCACACAGAATTTCAAATTATTCCTCCACTTATGTTCTTGAATCTCTATATCCATCCCAACCACAGGGGCTCTTCAGAGCTCTAGCCGGTAATAGCTAATTGCCTATTGAACTTCTTCAGACACCTCGAAAGTCTAAGTCATTATCTTCCCTCTAAAACCTGCTCCTCTTCCTATGTTCCCAACATCAAAGTTTAAGGAGAACAGTGGGAATTTTTTTTTTTAAATTGATTTAGAGAGGAAGGGAGAGGGACAGAGAGAGATAGAAACACCCATGATGAAAGAGAATCATGGATTGGCTGCCTCCTGCATGACTCACACTGGGGATCCAGCCCGCAGCCCAGGCATGTGCCCTGACCAGGAATCGAACCCATGACCTCCTGGTTCATCGGTCGATGCTCAACCACTGAGCCACTCCGGCCAGGCGGGAATTTTTTTAAAGTATGTTTTTATTTATTTCAGAGAGGAATGGGGGAGAGAAAGAGAGAGAGAGAGAGAGAGAGAGAGAGAGAGAGAGAGAGAGAGATATGATGAGAGGGAATGATTGATCGGCTGTCTCCCGCACAGGAGATTGAGCCTGCAACCTGGGCATGTGTCCTGACTGGGAATTGAACTGTGACTTCCTGGTTCATAGGTCAATGCTCAACCACTGAGCTATGCTCCTCAAGGGGAAAAAAAAATTTTTAAATCAATGAATTGCAAATTTCTAACACCAGGTGTTTTTCAAATCCTAGACCTCCATCCTTTTATTCCCAGAGATTCTGAATGGGGCTGGGGAGCCTGCATCTTTAGCAAGCAAGCCAGATGTTTCTGGTTCCCATGGAAATGGGGGCGGGGGGGGGTGGCATGGGAACCACATTTGGAAAATGTGCTCCAAGTCCTGCCACCCAGGAACCAAACCTGAGAGTGGAGTGGAGCACAAACAGCCTGCGGATTCACTCTCCCCACCCGGCTCCCCGCCATGCACACCGTCTTGCTTAATGACATCACCGTCTGCCCAGCTGAGAAGCCGGGGAGTCTTCCCCCTTCCTTCTCACTGCCCCTCCTCACATCCACACCCTCCCCTGGATTTCCTCTTCCACCTCCTAGTTGAGACTTGTGTCATCTTTAGCTGTGTGGCTGCACTGTCCTTGGGTGGGTCTCCAGCTAGAATCCCGCCAATCCACCCACCCACTACCCCAGCCCCAGAGCAAGTTTTATAAATGTAACTGATCATGTCACTTGCACTTAAAGGCCCACAGTGGGTGCCGTTTCCTCAGACCCAGGCTCTTCACCACTGAGGCCAAACTTCCCGTTAACCCCACCCTCTCCCCTCACAGATCCTCATTTCCCAGCTATGCCAGCACCTCTTAGTGCCACGGTCCTTGGTTCATGCTGCGCCCCTGCCTGGGGCTTCAAACACCCTGGGCTATGAGCCACCCTGGTCCCCCCACCCCCAGGCCAGAATGCACTTTGGTGAGAGCCCCCCCCCCCCGCCCCCCGCCCCCTGGTCCCTGCACGGCTCCCACTGGTCTGTGTTTGCATCGCTGGATCGCATTGTGCACACTGAGCACCCAGTATCACTGCTAACCCTAGATGCTGCCACTCCCCTGCAGCTCAGGAGTTTCTTGAAGGTGTTTGTTGATGAATCCACAGAGTGACTGAAAAAAAATTCCAGGGCCCACCCTTGAATGGAATGAATCAAACATCCCTCGAGTCTAGAAATGTCCCTTCCAACCTCCCAAGAGCAAAGCTGTATTTTGTCCTCTGCTGTGCTTTTTTCTTCCTGCCCAAGTCAGGACCCAACAACCAGGTCCTGACTGAGGGGAAGTATAGCTCAATGGTTAGGGGAGGCATGGACCCGCCATCCAGACTCCTGGGTTGAACTCGGCGCTACCATCTGCTGCTGGTAGAACCTTGAGCCTCTCTACACCCCAGTTTCTCCAGCTATAAAATGAAGGCAATAAAAATACCTGTGTCTTAAAACTATGATGAGGATTAGATGGAATAATGCGCCTGAACTGCCTGCAGCGCTGCCTGGCGAGTAGTAAGTGCTGTAAAAACGCTATGAAAGCTCAATCTGGGTGGTGGTCAGCCTCCTGTGAGATGCTGCACAGACAGTCCATCACAGGGGCCTTCCCATGATAAAGACCAGTTGCCAGCCACGGGGTTACTCCAGGACCAAGACTTCCTGCAGGTGTCTGGGGCAGAGGCAGTTGACTGGAGGTGTGACTACCATGCTGGACACGCCCCACCTTAGTGACTGACACATGGCCCCTCCCTCTAGAAAGCCTCCTCTCCTCTCTGCCTGTGTTGTGCCTGCCCCCTCTAGCCATGCTTCCTCACAGCCCAGCTCACAGGAGCCCCTTTCTCTGTGTCCTGGATGCTCATGTCTGTATCGCTCACATAGAAACTGTACGTAAGGTGATACCAAGATTGTGGGTACCAGCAGGCCTAGGGTAAAGCCATTTGACCCCATAGCAGGGATGGTGTAAGGTCAATACTCAGATGAGGCTTAGCCCTCAGATATCCTGCAGCCTAAGCTCTGAGGCAAGCTTGGGAGTAGCTCGGAGGGGGGCTGGATTGTTCTCTTTGTGAGCCGGACCCCACCTGTGACCCAGAGGATGCACAGCTCTGCCAGGCCTTCCTGATCTAGCCCAGGCAGACCCTGCTCCGTCTCTGGGGCCGCGACTTCAAGCAGGACTGGATTGCTAGGCCGCTGCTCCTGGCCCTGGACAGCCATGACTCCCAGAGGGCAGGTCTCCAAAAGGACTCAGGTCCAGAGTGTCTGGTCAGACTGTCTCCTGTGGGTTTCTACCCTTTGCACTTCCTCCTCTGCTGTCCTGGCTCCAGGAACCCACCTCAGGCCTACGGTTAGAAAGTCCCTGGACAGGACCCCTGGTCCTTGTGTGTGTGTGTGTGTGTGTGTATGTGTGTGTGTGTGTGTGTGTGTGTGAGAGAGAGAGAGAGAGAGAGAGAGAGAGAGAGAGAGCTGAAAATGCTGTACATCTCAAAACAGTGGCACTGGGTCCAGCTGTGGCCCTCTGTTGTGGGGTGCCCCTGAGGGAGGATGACAGCGGGAGCACTATCTCTCCCCTCACAGGACTGTCACTGCCCAGCAGGTCTGAGGAGGCTTGTCCTGAGGTCGGTAGGCACAGGCCAGGGTAGACTCAGTGCCTCCGTGGGCCTAGGGCTGCCAGGGGCTTGAAAAGTGCTGGTAGCAGAGGCCACCAGGACTGATTCATTCATATTTCTTAGCATTTTCAGCAAAACCCAGAGATTTGTGGGTGCGGTGTGGCAATCTGCAGGAAGCGGGGACTCCCGTGAGCAGGGCAGACAGGATATGGGATTGCAATGGAAATGTCAGCTGCTCTGTCATCGCAGGAGGAGGAAGACTGGGCCTGGTTGGCCCTCCCTCTGTATAGCTCATTTGTGGGAGAGGCCAGCCCTCAGGGTTCCTGGTCCTGCTCCATTGGGTCCAGCCCACCTACAGCAAACACCCTCCACCCTCCACCCATGCCACCTTCCTAGCTTCTTCTGCTGGATGGGCCGCATGGATGATCCTTCTCCCCCCAGCTCAGGTGAGTCCTCTCTGAGCCACAGAAGGGCCTGGACTGGCCAGGCTTCCGAGGTGCCCAGTGCCAGGTCGCCAGCTCTTCGGCCGTACACAGGCACCTTCCAGGAGCCTGCTACCTGGGTCAATCCTGGGCAGGATACTACCCATATGGAAGGATGAGTTGGACCAGGTGGTGGGTAGGGTTTATTTGTCACTCTGATTATGGGATGAATCTGGAAAATAGTGCCAAAAAGGCCCTGCGTAAGCCCTCAGAGATAAGCCACCAAGACACTGTCTCCCATACCCAGCCTTGGGCACGCTTCATGGAAGGTCCTAGGCGGACTCCTTCCCTACCCCAGGCAGGCGGGGACCACAGAGGAGAATGGGAAGGCAAGGATCCAAGGGCCCAATGGGGGTCTTTGTGAGCAGGGTCCCCGCTCAGATTTGAGACCAGAGAAGGGGTCCCACCAACTCTTCCCCCATCTTTGGTCTCTGCTTTGACCAAGTGGAAATCTACACTCTGGTGGAAAGGGTATTTTTTTTTCTTCTAGAACCTTTGTGCTTTTCTGTTTTCTAAGTTTCCAAGGGAAAGTTCCTTTTGGAAAATTCCAGCTGAGCCTCAGCTAACAAAAGGAAGAAAGGGATTTTCCCAGGATATTCCCAGGTCGATAGGGAGACTCAGAGCCCCAGCTGAAATCAGGAGCTGGATCGATAGGAAGGGAATCCTGGGAGGTGGGAGCTGAGGTCAGCCGGCAACCCCTGGCCTTTCTCTCCCACCATCGTCTCACATGGACAAAGAGGACTTTTGACACTCCCACTGCTCTTCTAGGACTCAGCGCTTGGGGTTCATCTGAGCCCTAGTAATCGAACATGTTAAATCAAGTAATAGGATAAATGCACTCAGTTGGAATGTCTAGTCCCAAAGAAAAACCCTGTGAAGAGTTGGTTGGATCTTGGAATGTTCTTTAACCTCCTGCTACCTCTAAGAGCCACTCTGACTGTTTTCTCTTCTTTTTCTCCTCCTCTTCCTCCTCCTCCTCCTCCTCTTCCTCCTCCTCATTCTCCTCCTCATTCTTATTATTCTTCTCCTTATTTTTATTCTTCTTTGCTTTGGTAAATATTCAAATGCTCTTTAAAATTGAGATAAATTCCTTTAACATAACATTCACCATTTTGAAGTGCACAGGCTTTTAGTAGATTCACTATCCGTGTGACTTCTACCCATTTGGCCTCTTCCCTGGGAGAGAGGGAAGGAGCTTGGCTGGAAGTTTCCCTGCCATGTGACCAAGGCCGCCTGGCAGCTGAGATCCCAGAGGCTCCCTCCAGCCTAAGTGACAGAGCCTCGTCCCCTCAGGAACTTCCAGGAGAGCCTGTGGGGCTGGAGTCCTGCCCTTCCTGGAACAGGTGGCACTCGGGGACAGTGGGAATCTCTGACATCAGCGACACCGTGGTCCACACTAGAGGGTTTGGAGATCCCTGACCCCGAGATGAAGTCAAGCCCTGAGGGTGAGCTGACCAGGTCAGAGCTCTGGGCTGGGGTGGAGGAAGTTGGGGCCTGGGTGGCCCTCCCTCCATATTGTAGGACAGGAAGGATCGGAAGAGAGAAGGAAGAAGAGATGGTTAAAAGGACCCTGAGGCTAATATAATATTGAATGTCAACTATAATAAGTAAATAAATAAGGATATATGCATATATGCTCAGCCTTTCCCTCTCTTCCCCTTCCTTCCTTCCTTCCTTCCTTCCTTCCTTCCTTCCTTCTTTCCTTTCTTCTATCCAATTACCTATTAATTTCATTCATCAAATATTTGGAATGTCCACTATCTGTCAGGCACTATACCGTTCTCTGGGAAAAAGCAAATGCCAGCAAAAGAAAGACCATCCCTCCAGCACTGTTCTCCCTCTCCCTGGGAATAGAGCCCATTTGGGCCCAGGAATCTCTTCATGTTAGAACTTACAAAGGGCAGGGAAACCAGACCTCAATTTCAACGTAAGGGCTAAAGGTCTCAGAATGTAACTGGATTACCCAGTACTAAACGCGTAGAAGTGCTTAAGCTTAAGCAACTGAACTTGTACACGATTTAACAAAAAAGAAAAGTATCTTTAAAATCCTCTGTTCAACAAACACAAATCCCCATCTACATATCTGTCCAGTTGCACATTGTAGGTAGATAGGTAGGGGTGTGTGTGTGTGTGTGTGTGTGTGTGTGTGTGTGCGCACGCGCGTGTGTGTGTACCCATCTACTATTCAGGATTCGCTTTCTCCTTCAAGTTGCTATCTCTTTTCAATGTGAACATTTCTCTTCCTGTTCGTTCATTGTCTTCACTTTCTCTTTTTTTAGATAGCATGGATTCAGTGAGCCTTTGTGGCTTCTCATTCATTGGCTTCTGGTCACTTTCTGGTCCCAAATTTTAGCACACCCCAGCTCGCCCAGGGTAATTGTTAAAAATGCGAACTGCCAGCTGCCAACTCCCAGGTTCTGATCCGGCAGATCTGGTTCAGGCCCCAAAATCTGCACCTTGAGCAGGTTCTCAGGTGATTCTGAGGCAGGTGGTATAAGCATTTTGCAAAATACTTCTTGTGTCCCTGATATGCCTAAGTAATAGGATATGTATTGTCTTTTCCCGTGGAGAGGATTCAGTTCTGCGGCTCCGTTCCCACTCCCTTGCTTGCCGCCCTCACTAGCACAGGTGTGTGAAGTTTCCTCTGTGTTAGCGTGCCAACCCTGTGAGCCGGCTCCATCAACCCTGTGCTCTAAGGAGGCAGGCCTTGGACCGGGTTGACGCCAGGTAAACTCTCTGAGGAGAAAGAAGTTAATGAAAAACCAGCAGTCAAAGCTGTCATTCTCAGTCTCACCACTTAGTGGCACTATTGCTCCACTTCTATTTCCTCTCAGCTTGGCTCCCTAGCTTTATTTTGCTGATGTTATTTCGAACTGTTTTTCATCCCCTGTTACAATCTTTGATTCAGATAGACAGCAACACAATGAGGAACCTGTAAAGGGAATGGCATTTTCTCTCACCCTCACCACAGGTTTTGGGAATGCGTTTTAGATTGTGTTAAAGAAGCATCAACAAAGACCAGGGTTCACAACAATCAATTTGGGAGAGGCTGACACACACCTCCAAGTCACGGGGAGTCACTTTGCTGCCTTCCCTCTAGACCAGTGGTTCTCAACCTGTGGGTTGAGAACGACCCTTTCACAGGGATCGCCTAAGACCATCGGAAAACACATATGTAATTACATATTGTTTTTGTGATTAATCACTATGCTCTAATTATGTTCAATTTATAATAATAAAAATACATCTTGCATATCAGATATTTACATTACGATTCATAACAGTAGCAAAATTACAGTTATAAAGTAGCAACGAAAATAATTTTATGGTTGGGGGTCACCACAACATGAGGAACTGTATTAAAGGGTCGAGGCATTAGGAAGGTTGAGAACCACTGCTCTAGACCCTAACACAGAGATTACATAGCCGGTGTGCGGAAGAGACCTAATGTTTGTTTGTTACCTCCCGTGTGCCAAGTACTTTACTTGTCATCTCATTTAATCCTCCCCCTAATCCTGTATTTTATTTCTCTCGAGGGAAACTGGCAAGCCGGAGGAAAATGAGATGCAGAGAGAGCCCTCCAACTCCCCCATTCTTTCTGCACACACATCATCTCAGTTCACTCGCTGATCAAACATTGATAACAAAGCAGATTTGCAAGTTGCTGGGGTCCAACCCCAGCAGGTCCAGGGGTCCCCAAAGGTGTAGACGGAGTCGGCGAAGAAGGAATGACACGGAGACAGCGTTCAGTTGATCAGCAGCCTAGCCAGGATCTCTAGCCAGGATCTCCAGCCAAGTTCTGGTCTGGATCTCCAGCCAAGTTCTGTCAGGATCTCCAGCGAAGTTCTGGTTAGAATCTCCAGCCAGGTTCTGTGTCCATGTTCTCTTGCTAGGTTCTCCAGCCAGGTTCTGTCCAGGTTCTCCAGCCAGGTTCAGTCACCAGGTTCTAGTCAGGTTCTCTTGCCAATTTCTGTGGTCAGGTTCAGTCCAGGATCTTTTGCCATGTTCTCTCCAGCGAAGTTCTTCTGTCTCTAGGTTCTGTGTAGGTTCTGTGTCCTGTTGTCTTGTTACATCTGTATTTATACCAGTTGATTCCAATCCTATCAATCTCTATTCCAAAGGTTAGGGCATGTCTTATCTCCATTCCAGGGAGTAAAGATTATGTAGCTTAAGCATGATTGTTCGTAGTTAAAGTGATTAATTACCCACCTGGCACTTAGTTAAGGGGTTTTATTCCCTCCCTAACTTCAGGGGAAAATCCCTACCTAGGGAAACAACCTTTCTCAGAGAGGTGACCTTGGTTAAAACACATAGTGCCAAGAAGGTGAGCAAACATATTAAGAACAGTATGCCATATACGCCAGGTCCCTTGAAACAGCAAGGATGGACCGGCTCCTGGCAGCAAGTGATTCTATTTAGGATAAACGGATGGGTACTCGGGCCTCTGCCTGCAGTAGTTCACTTAGAAAATAAGGGAGAGGAAAGGAAATGAGTACTTTCCAATGAATGGGCAAACATGGTCCCGTCGGCAGCTAAAATCAACGAAAGCAGCAATGGGGGCATTTGAGCAAGCCGGAATGAAGGCCACCTGGGACCAGCAGCCCTCATGCCCTTCCCAAGGACGTCTTCTGTCCCTCTCACACCTGCAGACTTCTGAGAGGGCCCCCAAAGCCATTGGAGGGGTGTCCAGCTGGAGCCACGTGGGATATGCAAATAGATGGTGTCCTCGCTGTCTTTATCCATCTCTTATGTCTAATGCAGGCACAGGCAGGGTGGAGGTCCAGGTTAATTAAGGTACAAATAGAACTTAAAGAGCTAAAATTAGGAATTACATAATGTCATCAGAGGGACAATTAAAAGCAGGTACGATCTGGCAGGAAGGAGCCGTGTCTGAGCAAAACTATGAGAAGTGAGATGCAGAGATCTTGAACTCAGGCCAACCGAGGGAGTGGGTGGAGGAAGGACCCTCGTTGGCCTGTGTGGGTGGGCGCCTAGTTTTTATTCTAAACGCCTGTTGGGCTATTTTGCCTGGCTGGTCTGCCAGCAGCGGTCCCCCCCCCCCCCCCCCCCGCTGGCCATCTGACCCACCAGGGCAGCACCTGAGACCACATCACCCCTCCTGAGTCACCACATTATTCACATCCCTTTCCTCTGCCTCATGGCAGCCCCACTTCTCCCTAAACAAGGCCATGGGGAGAAGACCCAGCCGACTGACGACCCGCCTGGGTGACACGCACCTGAGGGACCGTTTCATCTGATTTGCTTGATGGTAAACTGTGTACGTCCGAGTTACTGAACTACAACTTGAAAGGGGTTGTGCCATTTGGCCTCTCCATGGCCATTCGTGAGCTCGGCATTTGCTTCCACATCTTGGTGGATAGACAGAGCTAGGTGTGTGGCTATCCCGTGGACCCAGCCTGTGTGCATCACCGACATCTCCACTCACTCAGCCACCTGCTCTGCCAATGGCCAGGGAGTGCCTGCTCTGTGCCCAGGACGTCACACGGTGGGCATGGCAAGGGGACTGCTGCTCTCAGGGAGCTTGGGTTTTAGTGAAGGGGACAAAGCCTAAACAAACAAACAAGGAAAAGTCAGATGGTGATGAGCACCAGATGGAAGTAAAGAAATGTGAGTGACTGAGGTGACCAGGGGCTTAGATGGGTGGGCTCCGTCTCCAGGGACCGTGCAAACCGACCCCAACAGCATTCTTTCCTGGTTTTACTCAGCTCTGGCTTCTGCAGGAGGAAAACCAAAAGGCAGGTTTCAGGGGAAATGGATGAGGTCATTGCTTCTCGGTGATGCTGCAAGTCACAGGTGGATGGGGAGGTTCCAGGAGACACCAGCGCTCTGGCCCCGATGGACGGGCAGAGGAAGCTGGACATCGGGAGCCCACGGTTGTCTTGTCTCCCTGGGTCCTGGACTGTGCCAGCTGAGAGCGCCACCCTTCCTTCCCAGGTGACAGGATGGGAGCGGGACAGGTGGAATGCTGTCTCTGACTTCTCACAGCTGCCCATCAAATACCTGTTTTTCATTCCTCCCCTCAGCCCCTTTATTTTCTGGAAAAGGGAGAGTATAAAAAAAAATGACAATAATTTCTTTTGATTTTTCAGATTCCTGGTGCCCCCATATAGGGCAGTGCTCAATTTAACTCAGAAGAGAAGATTTTAAAAGTTTCTCTATTCTCTATTAAATTTGATGCAGCCAATAAAGGCGGCAGGACTGGGGCTATGCAATGGGAGAGGAGTTGTCACAGTGGCCACCATTTACTAAACACCTACTGTGATGTGACAGAGAACCGGGCATGAGCCATGTCACCCCTTCATGTCTGCCCTCGAGTTAGGAGTCTGCTCGTGAGGAAACTGAGGTTCAGGGAGGTGAGCAACTTGCCCGGGTAGCACACTGGAGCAGTAGAACTGAGATCTGAGTGCAGATCTCCAAAGCTTTGTCTTTTTCTACTGCAGCACACCAAGGAAAGTTCTAGAAAAAAATGAGAGGAAGGCATTAACTTGTAATCTTTGCTCAAATATCAAAGTTCCAAGACCACATTGTCCAGGCTTCTGCCAGTCATGCTCTCAGGTGCCTGGCAGCCCCCTGTGGCCGTGGACCCTGGCTAAGCCCTCCCATAGGATGATCTGGACTCCTGCTCGGGGCTGCTAGGCTCCTATGAAGTGGGGAAAACAGCAGAGAATGTCACTCACCGCCCAGGTCCGGGCGAACAGCTCTCCTGTCCCCAGCGCTCATTCTTTCCCTCCTGTATCGTCCATTCTCCACACACCAGCCAGAGTAACCTTGGAAAATGAAAGCCCATCATGTTCTCCATCACATTGAAATGAAATCTGAGGCCTAGTGTGGTCCAGGGCTAGGTCTGCCTGCGTCCGGGCCTTCATTCCTGGGCTCCTCTCTCTCCCTCTATGGGAGACACCTGCAGATCTGTCCCCACAGCCTGAGGACGAATTTTTACCCCGAAAGTCCCCAGAGCTGGCCCCCTCACCTTATTTAGGTCACAGCTCAAATGTCACCATCTCCCAGACACCTTCTCTCACACTCTACCACTTCAGTCTGCTCTATTTTGTTTCCTAAAACTTTTCACCACTTGTTGTTCTATACTTTTTCAATTGTCTTGAGTGCCTGTCTGTTATGGGTATGTAAGCTTGCTGAAGGTAGGAATTGTATACATAACCCTTGCCCACCATGGGGCCCATGGGGATCCACAGTGCCTGGTACACTGCAGACTCAGTAGCTGCTGTTGAATGTGTGAATAGATGAACAAATGAATGTGTTGACCGAAATAAAGAGGTAAACTGAGGCAAGCTCAAAAAAAGATGAGTTTATTCAGGGATAGCTGAGAAATTGCAATTCGGGACAAGCAAACTGTAACTAGCTATAGGCGAGACCATTGAGGGTTTGGGGTAGGTTGTATTTGTGGGCAGGGAATGTGAAGAGGGAAGAGTCCAGCTGAGTCCGTTAAAATAAACAAACAGAAACCAGCCTTGAAAAGCTCCCAAGCCAACAAAACCAGTCACACAAACAAAAGTCAATTCAGCCCACTTTGCAAGCTCAACCCCACCGGGGTCATCTCCCATTCATGCCTCTGGCAAAGCCAACCCCTGACCAACCCCTCATCACCCGAGAAAATTCCAACAGGATCAGTTTTCTGTGAGTCGGGCATTTACAGGCAATCAGACCCTTAGTCCTTACGTTTTATCTCCCGAGGGCACATACATGCGATTCTCCATCTTATATCCTCTGGTCCTATTTTAGACTAAAATTCTTTCACAAATGAATGAATAAGGGGTCGAAGCTCATTTTCCCCATGACATACACTGGGTTCAGAAGAAATAAATTGAAGGCTTTTTTTGGAGAGAAACAGCCCCAGCATCCTTTGCTCCTGAAGCATCATAGGGAGATTCCTGCTCGTGGCTTCATTCCTCTGAGAACTCTCTTACAAAACCGGCCTCAGAGCCTAGTCCAGTGATGGCGAATCTATGACACGCGTGTCACCTGTGTGTCATAGATTTTTTTGATTGTGTCATCTTTTTTTGATTGATTTTTCTTTGTTAAATGGCATTTAAATATATAAAATAAGTATCAAAAATATAAATCTTTGTTTTACTATGGTTGAAAATATCAAAAAGTTTCTGTATGTGACACGGCACCAGAGTTAAGTTAGGGTGTTTCAAAATGCTGACATGCTGAGCTCAAAAGATTCGCCATCACTGGCCTAGTCCCTGAACACCAGTCTGGGGCTGGATCTCGGGCCTTCTTCTTCCTGCCCACCACCCTGGCGAGGTGAGCTGATTTTGCCTCCGCTGCTCAGAGCTCAGCACCATTACACTTCCTGCTGTGGTTCAGGTCAAGATCAGCTCCCAGATATAAGCCTCTCTCCTAGAGAGGTTTGCTCTAAGTGTAAATCACTGCTAATGAGGCGGAAGAGTCTTGAATGGAAAGTTGAGGGAGGGAAGGGGGGCCATGGAGAAGTCACGTGTAGGTTGTCAGTCCCTATCAGACGCTGGTAGGATTTCCCTTCTCTCACAATGAGAGTCACACCCCACTGCCCTCCCTGGAGCGAGGTAGCTCCTGATGCCATCTCTCTGCTCTGTTTGGGTCTCCAGGTTTCTGTTTAGGTCTCCAGGTTCCCCTTTTCAGAGGATGAGGCCAAGGGCACCACAGGTTCCATTTCCTTCTCCTTCAGGTGCTGAATGAATACAACAAAGCAGTATTTTATAAAGTGTTTGATTCTGAAGTAGAATCATTCATAAAAAGATCAGGCAACTCTAGAGACCAAATAACCTAGTCTTCTCATTTGAATGATGCGGAAACAGAGGGGCAGAGGGGCTGAGCGACTTGCCCATAGTCACGGGCTGGTGCAGGGCCCACCTCGGACATGAAATTGCCTGATCCGCCGTCCAGCCCAGCCCTGCAAGCCACATATGGCAAACCAGGCCAACAGCGAAAAGCCCTGGCTCTTAATTAGTGAAATCCTCTCCTCCTGGCCATTGAACAGATGGCGTCACATGACTTAGCTTCTATAAAGCTAATCAATCGCATTCCTGGAGAAACCTATATTTCAGTAGTCACATCATTAACATTTTTCATGTATTAATCCTATTAGGAATATGCCCTCCAGGGCAGAATAAAGGTGGAACGAAAAAGCAAGACAAATAGGCAATTCTGCAAAGAACACCCCAATTCCAAGGCCTGCTGTTTCCCTGAGGCACAAGCTTCTTGGTGCAGATATGAGCGCATCTGCGGCTCAAAGCGTCCTCTGACTACCCCCCAAGGCTCCACAACATCCCAGCCTAAGGGGCTGCTCCTCAGAGAAAGCTGCAGCCCAGCATTTCTTTTAAATTCTGGGCATAGCCCCTTCCAACGCTTACATGAAGCACTGGAAAGACAAAACAGGGTTAGAAAACAGACCAACGGAAGGGCAAGCAGAATGGCTGACGGATGGCAATGAGCGTGCAATCGGGCCAACTACACACCCAAATGCATCAGCCACAAGGTGAACGCGATGGCCTTCATTTTAGCCTGAGCCTGGCAGGCAGTGAACTCAGGGTCAACGCCACCCTACGATGCTTCACCACCTGCCCCGGAGACACTGTTCACCTTAGGAGACCAGCACCCACGCTGCAGCCTCTTCTCTTAACTCCTGTCACATCGGGCTCTGCTCCTTTCCCCTATTTATGCTCCTTATTGAACTGTTAGCTCCAAAGAACCATGATTTTTATTCACCTCCTTTGTACCACTCCCATGCACACAGTAGGGGCACAATAAATGACGTAATCCCAGGAGACAGTCACCCTATCTTTGGCTTGTTAGTAGTTTAATTTCTGCTTCCTAACCCTTGTACTGTAGCAACAGAGATGGGAGAGAGATGTCATAAACCAGATATGCATAAGAGAAGGGGGTTTTTTTTTTTTTTTTTTTTTGCCTTCATGCTTTAGTCTTCTCGGATTTTGAGAGAATGGAAAGGATCTTGGTCAATGAAAAAAAAATCAAGAAATGCAACCCAGTCTTGGAATATAAGGTGGAGGCATAAGTTTCCAAAGTTGCAATTTTTCACCTCTCAGATGAATAATAATCTGTATTCTGACTACTCGCAGGACTAGCATGAGGCTCAAATGAGATAATGTGTGTATGAAAGCTCTTTGCTAGTAGGAAAGCATGATACGGGTGTAAGGTGTTATTATCCCTTTAATCTTCCTCGTCTCATAATAGAGAAAATTTTTCAAAGACAAATTGGGAGCTCATGTCAGTCTCCCAGCTGCCTCTTGCGACATGACAGTCATGACAATTAAATGCTGCAGAAGGGTCTGGCTGAATCCAAATAAGCAGCGTGTGACAGGCATTGTCAACCCTCTGGCGCTGCTGCTGACGCTGGCGGGCCTCTGCGGGCTCTGGGACTCCGCGCCGGCTGAGATGCCACTTTGCATGAGAACACCACGACGCCCTTCTGGGGAAGAGCTTTACTCGTGCATCCCAGTTTCAGCTCTCACCATGCCGCCCAGGGCCGCTCTGCAGGAGCGGGTGGCTGTTCCCTGTGGCCGTGACCTAAAGCCCCCAGAAGGGAATTCAGGGTGCTCTGCCCAGACCTTCCCACCTTTTGGGGACCGAGGGCCCATTCTCTCAGCTGCTAGGAGTCGTGGCAGTTGAGGGCTCTCAGGTAAGCCCCAACCTTGGCATTGCCCTCAGCCTAACAAGGCCTCTTTTCCAAGGCCATGTCCCCTCTCATAGCCGGTGACTGGTCAGTGATGGGGAGGGGCGGATAAAGGCCTGGCTCTCTTGCCCTCAAAGTGGGACAACTCTGAAAAGTCATCCTAGCCCCAGAGCTCCCCAGACTGTCCGCTGAGGCATCTGAGGCCACTTTATTGCACCTCAACTCCTCCTTCTGCCCAGTCCTGCGTGTCCTTTGCCCTTCACAGGCGGTGTTCTTGACACTCAAACATTGCTTCATGACGCTCCTGCATACCGATCTCCGAGGAACTTACCTATGTCCCCTCTCCAACAGCTTCGCTGTGAATGGGTCTGGTCTGCAGCATATTGGCCCCCAGCCCTTGGAGAAGCTATGTGGGTCCCCTGTCACTTCACCTGCCCAGACGAGTGGCCTTGGCCATACGCAGCAATCTCCATTCCCCTTAGTTTGTCAGACAAGCATTATGTTCTGTCCCGGGATGAGAAAGGTTGGGGAGCCCACAGGTCATGTGTAGCACACTCAGAAATAAGTCTCTTTTAACACAGCATAGCTGCCTTTCCAATATCCACTCCCTCTCTTCCTCACTAACTGAACCCTGATTTCAATTCCAGGCAGTGATTTTTCTCAGCTGAAAAACAAGATGATTTTGCAACTTCCCCCGTGGCCCAGGAGAGCCGGTGTGTAGTTCTTGCTCAGTGGAGAGAAGGAGATATGCGATGGAGGCATCTCCCCACTTGGGTGTTGTTCCCTTCTCTGTCCTCCTGCCTGGAGCAGGGCTGGGAGGCTGGTGACCAAGGGGAGACCCATGTGCTAAGCGTATGCATAAAAAATCCCCCCCCAAACTGGGAAGCTTTAAACAAACATATTATTTCCCAGTTTCTGTGGGTCAGGAATTATAGGGGGATGGGGTCACTTTGTTAAAAATATATTTTTATTGGTTTTGGGGATTTTTTTAAGAGAGGAAGGGAGCAGGAGAGAGATAGAGACAGAGAGAAACATCGATGTGAGAGCGAAACACCGATTGGTTGCCTCCTGCAGGCCCCCTACCGGGGGATCCAGCCTGCAGCCCCGGGTACCTGACCAGGAATCAAACCAGTGACCTTTCCGTGCATGGTATGGTGACCAACCAACTGAGCCACACCGGCCAGGGCAGATTGAAGTCACTTTGAGGTATTTTCTTGGTCATCCAACCCAAATTCAGTCTAATGTGGGAGGGACTGTACAAGGATGTGCATGGCAGGAGGCAGGGATCATGAGGGGCCTCCTGAGGGGAGCCCACCACCGTCCATCCTTGGCCCTGACGATGCACGTTTATTCCACATGCAAAATACACCCACTCTCTCCCCGCCCCCTCAGAAGCCTCATCTCCTTTTAGCATCAACGTGCAGAACCTCATCATCTGAATCAGGTCCACGTGTGGGGTGAGGACTGCAGGGGTGGCTCCCAGCAATCCCTCTGATCCAGTTTCACTCAACTCAGGCGTTCACTCTAGTCCAGCCGTTGGTTTCACGACTTACATGTTCACAGGTCGATGCTCAACCACTGAGCCAGGCCAGCCGGGCCACTTCTAGGTTTATCGAAACAGGTAGTTGGGAGGTAGCTAACCAAATCGCACTAAATTACCCAGTTGTTCAACTCGATGCATCCCTGAGAAGGAAGGGGCAAGATTCCCCAGGACGTTTAGGAGGGTTGGGGGAGGGGCATGGAATTGGGCAACTCTCAGCCAATGTGTGAACTGTCACCACAGAGAGCCCTGCTGTCTGAGGGCCTGAAAAATTCCAGTGAGGCCCTAACCCAGCCGTGGGCAAACTACGGCCCGCGGGCCGGATCCGGCCCGTTTGAAATGAATAAAGCTATTGAAAAAAAAGACCGTACCCTTTTATGTAATGATGTTTACTTTGAATTTATATTAGTTCATACAAACACTCCACCCATGCTTTTGTTCCGGCCCTCCGGTCCAGTTTAAGAACCCATTGTGGCCCTCGAGTCAAAAAGTTTGCCCACCCCTGCCCTAACCAGTTTGGCTCAGTGGATAGTCAGCCTGCGGACTCAAGGGTCCCAGGTTCAATTCCAGTCAAGGGCATGTAACTTGGTTGCGGGCACATCCCCAGGAGGGAGTGTGCAGGAGGCAGCTGATCGATGTTTCTAACTCTCTATCCCTCTCCCTCTCTGTAAAAGAATCAATAAAATATATTTTTTAAAAAATTCCAGTGAGACCCCAAGCTTGGGGAAGGCTTGGCAGGGGGCTTCTGGGAACCACAGGCAAGCCCGCCCCTCCCCACCCGGGCCCCTGCAGGTGCTGGAATCGATGGGGTGCAGTCAGGTACGTAGACCATCCGGGGAAAGGCAATCGCAGGAGAAGCACAGGCCTGATTAATGCACAACAGCCTTTGAGAAGATTAATGTGTGGACAAGGGGAAACCAATGAATGTAATTTATTTAGACTTTCATAAAGACTCCACACTAACGGCTATTTTTAAAAGTCACCGTGGAGAATGGGTTTTAAAGGGCTCGCTAGCTTTTTGAGGTTAATGCCAACACAGACACGTTTTCCTGCTGCCACCGCCACAAAGTAGGGGTGACTGGTGACTGTGACTCTGTGTGGCAGTTTCTAAGCAGATCCCCACCTCCTGTCGCCCCTCCAGAAGTGACATCTTGCTCTTTCCCTTCTGAATTCCCGTCTGATTGCTCTCTTAGTGAGCAAGACCTACCTTATGTGAAATTCCATGTCTCATTCCCAATAGACTGGAACCGCCTCAGGACAGGGAAGAGTCTTACGCACTTTTGTGCCCTTTATAGTGCTATGGATAGAGTTTCCTTACACCAGTGGTTCTCAACCTTGGCTGCACATTAGAATCACCTGGGAATCTTTTTTTAAAATCCTGATTTCTGGGCCTCATCCTCCGGAAATTCTGTGTCTTTGTTATGGGGTGGAGCCACAACATTAGTAACAAAGAAAGAATTTCCGGAGGATGAGGCCCAGAAATCAGGATTTTAAAAAGATTTCCAGGTGATTCTAATGTGCAGCCAAGATTGAGAACCACTGCCTTACACCCATTCAGAGGAGACAGGTGACTTCAGACCCAGTAGCCTGAACCACTACAGCTTACACCTGGGGATATTGCTAAGCATGGCCAACTCTGCAGCCCTCAGCCCTCAGCCCCATCACACAGAGCTGCTCTCCCAGTGGCCCCTCTTGGTGGGTGCCATCACTCCCACCCACCTGTAGTGTCCACCTCTCTTCATCCCACTGCACCTACCTTAGCCCGGGCCCTCACTGCTAGCCCTGTGTGGCAACACTTCCCACCTGGTCAAATCCTTCAAAGGCCCAGCATGCAGGGCTCCCCATGCCCCCGCCCAGGTTCCCCTCCAGCCTTACTCTTTGCACCACCTTCTGTCTCGCTTGCCCGGAGCTGGAGCCGCTGTGGGCGGGGGACTCTGCAGGGCCTTCGGCACATCTTGCTCCCATGACCGCCACTCCTTTCCCTCACGTCTCCCAGCTTCTTCCTGCAGTGAAATCGGCTTGTCTCTTATATCGCAACTCGGGTGCTGTCTCCTCCGAGAAGATTTCTCTGAACCCCCAGTCTGGGTTTATCACTTTCTCTATGTGCTCACTCATTCATTCATTCATTCATTCATTCATCCAACAGGTATTTCTTGAGCAGCTACTATGCGGCAGGCGTTATGTTAGCTGAGGGCGAAGTTGTCAATGAGACAGACATGGTCTCTGCTCTCCCAGAGCTCAGCATGTGATGAGGAGCAGGCACAGTTCTACAAGGAATTGGAAAAATATAGTGAATATTCAAAGAAATGTTCCCTCTGCCCCAGGCATAGCCCCTTCCCCTGACACTCTCCCTCCCCTTTGTCTAGTGCTCTTTTATTTTATTTTATTTTATTTTTAAATATATATTTTATTGATTTTTTACAGAGAGGAAGGGAGAGAGATAGAGAGCTAGAAACATCGATGAGAGAGAAACATCGATCAGCTGCCTCCTGCACATCTCCCACTGGGGATGTGCCCGCAACCCAGGTATATGCCCTTGACCGGAATCGAACCCGGGACCCTTCAGTCCGCAGGCCGACGCTCCATCCACCGAGCCAAACCGGTTTCGTCATCTAGTGCTCTTTTAGATGTTAGTTCCCCAGGCTGATTCTCCAACCCCCCTTCCTTATGCTTTCATCACATTTTGCACTCCTCCAGCAACGCATTTAGCACAATTATAATTTCATATTTATTTGTATCATTCCTTGTTGATGACTACAACTCCTCTAGGCTGTAAGCTTTATAAACACAGGGCCATGTTCAGTTTGCCCACCTGGAGATGACTGGCATAATAGAAACTCAACAGGTATTTGTTCTAAGAAGAAACTCTAGGAAATGGTTTAAGGGGGGCTAGGCAAGGCTGCCCAGAGGAAGTGATAAATCAGAGACCTTTAAGAGAGTGTAGGAATGAGGCCAAGAGCAAGCGGGCAGCAGACACAGCTTTGTGAAGACTCTGTTCCTGGGGGAATAGGTAGGTGCTCATTCCCAGGGGTACGTAAGGGAATCCATGAGGACACAGGAAGAAAATAGCCATCTACGTACGCTGAATTTGTAATCTCACGAGATAGGAAAGAAAGAAGCTCTATTATCTTACCTAATAATAGACAAACATGTAAATTGACCATACCTTCACTACGCTAACCTACCAATCAGGAGAGTATGCAAATTAACCCAACAAAGATGGCGGTTAATTTGCATATGTAGGCTCCAAGCGGCGGAGCGAAGCCTGACGGCCCCGGGGCCGGAGCAGCGAAGCCTGACAGCTCCAGGGCCGATTCTGATCAGAGCCCGGCCAGAGCGAAAGCCTGGGTCCCAGGTGCCAGAGGCAAACCGGTGCCAGCAGCCAAGGGAAGGGAAGGCCTATTGCATGAATCTCTTCATGCAACAGGCCTCTAGTTCTCTAATAAACAGGCTGAAACTGGCGACTCCCTCGGTGTTGGAGGGCCATGTGCCATAGAATGCATGAGGTGTATTCTCGAAGAAAGGCCATGTCTGCACGAGCAGCTCACGTGTGTCTGTTACACTAACTCGTGGAGCATATTACTTAGTGTAAACCAACTCTCGCAAAACGAAATGTGGCTAAAAGAGGCTCCTGCAAAGGAGTCACCGGCTGCAGGTAAAGTTAATAAGGGAAGTACCAGTGAACAAGGATTCTCTCCTGAACTGGCATTCCTCGCACAAGCTCTTTGTCAGCCACATCACGAGATCACAACAATGATTTAATCAGACCTGACAAGAAGTCTGCCTAAAGAATATAAGGTATCACCAAGTCTTTTTGAAATACGGATTTGCATCCTCTGATGTTAATGTTGAATCTTTATAGTTCTCCTTGCATTGATATATTAATGGTAGTAATACCTTATACAATGTGTAAATAGATATACACACCTTGAAGTATGTATGTAAATATATATATTCCTATTATATACATAATACATATATATGTTCAGAAGGTGTGGGTTTATTTGCTGTGTTTTCTAATTGAGGTGTACAACCAAAACTTTGGAAACCGTTTCATTAAGGAATAAAAGAGGGCCATATAGCAGAACTTGGGAGAGGGGAGGGCAGTGTTGAAAAACTGGACCAAAGAGGTAAACAGGGAACGTATTCTTAGCATAGTATTTATCATAGTCTTTATGATTATTTATTTTAGGGGTTCTTAACCCAGTATCTAGGATTAAATTATACCCAATAATTTGTGTTATGAGTATTTTGTAGAGATGATTTAAAACCTCCATGCAATTCTCTAAAGTCTATGCCTTAGTAAATATTAGGAACTATTGATTTAGCCCTAGCCGGTTTGGTTCAGTGGATAGAGCATCTGCCTGCAGACCAAAGGGTCCTGTGTTCGATTCCGGTCAAGGGCACATGCCGGGTTGCGGTCTCACCCCAGCCGATCAATGATTCTCTCTCATCATTGATGTTTCTAGCTCTCTCTCCCTCTCACTTCCGCTCTGAATTCAATAAAGATACATTTTTTTAAAAATCAATGGAAAAATATCCTAGGGTGATTATTAACAAAAACAAACAAACAAAAAAGAACTATTGATTTAGTTAATAGTCCACCTTTTCCAACTAAACTGTGTTCCTGTTGTCAAAGACTCTCATCTTTATTACCATCATCATAATAGGATTGGAACAGAGCCTCAATAATAATTGACTGAATTAGTGATTTATGCATTGCCTTCTCTTCCAGTGTTGAAAGACAAAGGAACCAGAAAACTGCATGCAGACAAAAGTTGATTCATGGAAAGAGAGTTTTGTAGTTTTAGTCAATATTTTATTTTATTTACATAAAACTTACTGTGTGCAGACACTAGGCTAAGCCGTTAGCAACATTAACTCATTCAGTCCCTGTACTAAATCTGGGAGAAGGTCCCGTCCTTGTCCCTTTTCTAGATGGGGAAGCTGAGGTGCAGGGAGGATAAGTGGCTTGCACAGGGTGTATAGTAGTAAGTGGCAGAGGCAGGGATCAAACCCAGACAGTCGGCTGTAGAGTCTGTGGTTGTGAACATTGAACGTGGCAAGACCTGTGCATCGGCTCACATGATAGAAAGGTCAGTGTCATCAGCAGATGCTCATTTTAACCTGACATCAAAGACCCCTGTCATAACCTCCCTCACTTCTTGGCAAAGAACGCCCTTCAAAAGGAAAAGCAGAGTTAGATTCAAAGCGCTTAGGTTCATTTGGCTACAAATGATGGGGCTTGAGTGGACAGCTCTACAGTGGGGCCTTTACTTATGAGTGTCCCGACTAACGAGTTTTTGAGATACCAGCTGTCTCTCGGTGGATTTTTTGCATTGAGTTGATAGAGTAATTTGAGTTAAAGAGCTCCTTAACGAGCTCCTTAACGAGCTTGGTCTCCGAACGAATTAAACTCGTAAGTCAAGGCCCCACTGTACTTTGTAAGATAGCAAACTGCTCACAAAGCTGTGAAATTGTACTTAACATTTTATTGTTGAAGTTCTCAAACTTATTCTAAGATATAGAGAAAAATACAATGAACTTCCACGTACCCATCACCCAGCCCCAAAAATTATCCACACATGCCAATCATGTTCATTCATACGCTCATTCACTCCCCCAGGCTATCATTTTTAAGTAAGCTCCCAATATTATGTTATTTCATAAATGGTCTTTAAAATATTGTATTATTCACTTAGAAACCGTCTAGGATTGGAGTCAAGAGACGTGAGTTTGAGTTTTGCCTCTATAATTTTCCGGCTGCGTCCTTGGGCAATAACTTCTCTGAGCCTCAGCTGCAACATGTAAACATCATGATGACAGCTGTTCCACAACATGGTTTCGAGGATTAGAAAAATCAACACACGTGAGAGTAATTTTAAACTGTAAGGTCCTGATTGAACCTCAGCGTAACTCTGCTTCCATCTTGCCCGCCACAAGGTCTGTGATGGCTAATTTTATGTGTCAACTGGACATGACTGTGAAGACCAGCTGAGGTGTTGCTGTAAAAGTAGTTTTTAGATGTGATTAACATTTACAGTCAGTTGACTTTAATTAAGTAAAGCAGATTACTCTCCATCATATGGGCGAGCCCCGTCCCATCAGTGAAGGTCTTCAGAGCAAAGACTGAGGTTTCCTGGAAAAAGGAAGGAAGGAAGGAAGGAAGGAAGGAAGGAAGGAAGGAAGGAAGGAAGGAAGGAAGGAAGGGAGGGAGGGAGGGAGGGAGGGAGGGAGGGAGGGAGGGAAGGAAGGAAGGAAGAAATTCTGCCTCCAGACTGTAGGACAGAAATTCTGCCTGAGTTTTCAGTCTTTGGACTGGAGACTGGAACATCAGCTCTTACTCACATCCCCAGCCTGCCATTCGCCTACGGACTTTGGACTTGCCAGCCCATCCATGATGTCTGGCTTCAAACTGGGATTAGCCAATGGATTGGAAGGTGAAGGGAGAGAGGGGTTGGGCTATTTATTCCCATATTCTCCCCTGGCAGGTTGTTCCAGGCCAAGGTACTTCTCTCCCAAGGTGGTCCTCTCCACTGCCCGGCTTCAGTACTGCAGTCTCTCCTCCCCTCCCGAGATGCTCTCCCCACGTTGTCCCAGCCCTGGGCATATCCCTGGCTTTCCTCTCAGGGTGCCCACACTCCTGCAAATAGTCCCGTGTTAAGCTTTCCTCCATTACCCAGTTGGAGTGCTCCATCTGTTTCCTGCTGGGACCTGGGTGAGGCTGGAGAAAGCAGCTGAACACAGAAGCCATACGAGGTATGAGGATTAAACACATCCACTAAGGATTCCACTGGGAAACGTCAAGTGCCCCTCAGTAGCCCTTTTCCTGAGTCCCCAAACTGTCACGCTCCAAGCGCTCCGGCTCTGAGAAACTCAGACAACGCCTTTTCTGTGTCCTCCATCTCCTCTCCTGCCAAAGTTCGCACCGGCAGCTGCCCTCACTCAGGTCCTTCAGGTCTGCCTTTGACCCGCTACTGCAGCGGTTCTCAACCTGTGGGTCGCGACCCCTTTGGCGGTCGAACGACCCTTTCACAGGGGTCGCCTAAGACCATCCTGCATATCAGATATTTACATTAAGATTCATAACAGTAGCAACATTACAGTGATGAAGTAGCAACGAAAATAATTTTATGGTTGTGACACAACATGAGGAATTGTATTTAAAGGGCCAGAAGGTTGAGAACCACTGCTCTACCATGAAGGGCGGGGGGGGGGGGGGGGGGGGTAGGAGGGGACAGCTCCTCCCCTCCCCCACGGCATCACTGCATCCCCTCCTTCTACACCACTGGCAATGGCTTTCCTGTCCTGAGCCTTGCTCCTCTGGAACCACTAGCCCAGCCTCCGAAACCAGCTCAGCCAAGGGCAGCCCTTCCCCCATCCACCCTAACGTCTGCGTGTACCTTCCCTCACACACGTGCACAAACACTGGTTATTTAAATTGCTATCTCTTTTCTTCTGGGTGTGTTGATTCACCGGTTGGGTCTTTTCTGTAGCAACACACAGTTCATTTCCACCTTGAGGAATAGCCTTTCATTCCCCCCACTCATCCCCTAGTGTGGCTCCCACGACCTGGGCCCCCATCAATACCTGCAACCAAACCCCAGCTATTAGCAGCGTGTGTTGGAAGGCACATGCAGTTTTCACCAGGAATCTGATACTATCTTCAAAGCTAGTCACCGCCTTTC